>NW_027362763.1:442540613-445244718 GCF_046119375.1 Phyllobates terribilis | reverse complement strand
GTCTGCTGCTAGAACTCTGTGTGGATGCCAGCAGGTGTAGTGCTATAGGAACTTAAAACTTAACATTTATTACCATTAGATAAAATATGTGCAAAATGCAAGGACCTAAAAGCACACAGTTAGACTGTCTGTGATATACAATAGCCAAAAGAACTTCCATATATTGTTACTTCCAGAGATATAAATATATGTCATATAAGCATACTGTATCATTGGTAGGGTGAGTGTTTTCATGTTTCCATATCTCAGGGCGAGTGTTTTCATGTTCCCATATATTGGGGCACAATAAGTTGATAGTGTACTGTGGGCTCCATTATTTTCCTATTGCCATTTCTTCCTTGGTCTGTGTTAGAGATACAGTATGCTTATATGACATATATTTATATCTCTGGAAGTAACAATATATGGAAGTTCTTTTGGCTATTGTATATCACAGACAGTCTAACTGTGTGTTTTTAGGTCCTTGCATTTTGCACATATTTTATCTAATGGTAATAAATGTTAAGTTTTAAGTTCCTATAGCACTACACCTGCTGGCATCTATATCTACTTTTGTGTAGTTTTTTCTATTATCCCCGTTGCTGCATATAGAACTCTGTGTGGCATTGACCTGGTCTCTAATCTGAGCTGCTGTTAATCTGCGATTTCTGAGGCTGGTGACTCGGATAAACTTATCCTCAGAAGCAGAGGTGACTATTGGTCTTCCTTTCCTGGGGTGGTCCTCATGTGAGCCAGCTTCTTTGTAGCCCTTGATGGTTTTTGCTACTGCACTTGGGGACACTTTCAAAGTTTTCCCAATTTTTCGCACTGACTGACCTTCATTTCTTAAAGTAATGATGGCCACTCGTTTTTCTTTACTTAGCTGCTTTTTTCTTGCCATAATACAAATTCTAACAGTCTATTCAGTAGGACTATCAGTTGTGTATCCACCAGACTTCTGCACAACACAACTGATGGTCCCAACCCCATTTATAAGGCAAGAAATCCCAATTATTAAACCTGACAGGGCACACCTGTGAAGTGAAAACAATTTCCGGTGACTACCTCTTGAAGCTCATCAAGAGAATGCCAAGAGTGTGCAAAGCAGTTATCAAAGCAAAAGGTGGCTACTTTGAAGAACCTTGAATATAAGACATATTTTCAGTTGTTACACACTTTTTTTGTTAAGTATATAATTCCACATGTGTTAATTCATAGTTTTGATGCCTTCAGTGTGAATGTACAATTTTCATAGTCATGAAAATACAGAAGAATCTTTAAATGAGAAGGTGTGTCCAAACTTTTGGTCTGTACTGTATATTTATATATATATATATATATATATACATATATATATATATATATCCATCTGAACTAATAGTCCTTCTGAGGACTAATCCAGCTGCATATATTCAGTGGTGATAGCAGGAATTAGGCAGGCAGCCAGTGTATATGGCAGACTGCACTGCATATAGTACAAGAGGGTCCATTGAACGTTCCTGCTGCTGTTCTTAAAGATATTTGTAGGCATAGCCACAGATATCAGGGGCCAGGGAAAAAAAAATTTGATCTTAATCCTGGTTATTTGCTTAAAAAGCAATCCAGAATATACCATTTTTCAGCTCCATTTGCTTGTTCTCACTGCAGAATAAAGTCAGATCTGTTCCATATTTCAGCGATAAAAATCCAGAAATTTAAAATGAACGAGGAAAATATTGGCCTCCTCTTCCATTCTGTTGCAGTGTGTCGGTCAAGCTATTCACACTAGATGTCTGTGAAGAATAGTATTAGTAAATTACAGGCCTGCTATTTAAAACCTTGGTTCTCTGTCAGACATACCTATAAGATTGTTCCAAAATCAGCCATTTCTTCCATTTTCATTCCGTTGCAGTGTGTCGGTCAAGCTATTCACACTGGATGTCTGTGAAGGATAGTATTAACAAATTACAGGCCTAGACCTGCTATTTAAAACCGTGGTTCTCTGTCAGACATAACACCTATAAGTGTTCAAAATCAGACATTTCTTCCATTTTAATTTCGTTGCAGTGTGTCGGTCAAGCTATTCACACTGGGTCTCTGTGTAGAATAGTATTAGTAAATTATAGGTCTGGTATTTAAAACCGTTGTTCTCTGTCAGACATAACACCTATAAGAGTGCTCCAAAATCAGCCATTTCTTCCATTTTCATTCCGTTGTAGTGTGTACGACAAGCTATTCACACTAGGTGTCTATGAAGAATAGTATTAGCAAATTACAGGCCTGCTATTTAAAATTTTGGTTCTCTGTCAGACGTATCAAATATAACTGCATTCCAAAATCAGCCATTTCTCGTGAATGTGGAAAATATTGTTGTGAGGAGCTGCCCACTTACTAAAGACTATGATACTTTTCCAGCATGGACCACCATTTTCGTCAATATTATTATTGTGTGTTATTAGTGACTTACTTGTTATGTTTTATATAGTTCTGCTTACTTGTCAGTATGTAAGATTCACTTGTAAAATGTCCAGCATTCCACTAATCTCATCTCTATCTCAGGAGTCCATTGTTTCAACAGCCATTAATCTCATTAGGTGAGTGTAGATTGAGAGACAGTGGAGCCGTCACCACAGGGGGTCTTACAGGCAGTCCCAAATGAAGGCTTCTAGAATATTCTTCACTATTTTAACGAACAGTAAATGCTTAAGGGGAAGGGTGTCAGCACTTCTGAGCTGGGAGGGGGCTGACCCCAGGTTAGTAGAGGAGAGACATGTTTTAGTCTAGGAGTTGGTGGAAGGATGCCGGAGGGTTCGGATCTGTGGCTGTGGACCTGGAGCTGATGGATGGATGACTTACGGAGTGTTGAAGATCTGTTATCAACTGAAGTGAATAAAGTGCTTCAGTTGTGGATATGTCATTTGGATTTAAACTTTATTGAAGAACTGCTGCTACTGGATATCTGTGCTTTCATCGTTTTATCTTTCGTCTGGAGGATCATGGATTGTGGCTATAGACTCTATTGGCTGAAGATACGAAATCTGTGGGCCAACCAAAAGTTGGGAGACAGTGGGTATCACCTGATACAAAGCCAGTGGAACTACTGATCCCAGGTTGAGAACTTAAGGACTGAGAGAACTGTATTTTGGCCATTTACTTGGAATTGCTGCATTACCATGGAGGTGATTAATAAAATATTGTTGCATTGTTAACCTGCCTACTGTTAGAACCTTGCTGTTAGGTTTTTTTTCCTTTGCTGGTCACATGACCTTGTTGGCCTATTTAATCCTGCTCCGCCCTTCTGGCTTTGCTGGACTTCATTGTATATCTACTTTCTAGCTAGCCTGTGCTCTGTATCTAGCTCTGTTAGTTTGCTTGGTCTACGGACCTCTATGTTCTATCTATTTTGTTTGTTCGTCTGTCTGCTACTATTTCTGTTAGGAGGTGTCCCATATTCCTCCCAGTCCTTAGTACTTGTAGGGATTCCCTCCCCACATCTATAGGTCTCCGTACAGACTAGATTAGGACTTTAGCAGGTCTGATCGCAGGATCAGGTTCCCTGTTACATCGTAGGGATTCAGCTGAGTCCTATAGTAGGGACAGATCTCCTCTCTTTCCTTAGCTTTGGTAGCAGAACATAACAGTAAGTCCAGCCTGCAAATTCTCTAAGGAAAGATTTTTTTTTTTTTTTGTTCCATCATGGTGTCGGTTCAGGATTTGGCTAAACACCTGCAGGGACTCTCTCTGGAAGTGGCCGAGCTCCGTCAGCACGTGAGTAACTGTCCTGGAGCATATTTCTTGGAGCCTAAGGTATGTTTGCCGGATTTATTTTTTGGTGAACATCGAGAATTTTTTTCATTTAAAAATGCTTGCTTATTGTATTTTCGTTTGAGACCCAAGTCCTCTGGGGATGAATCTCAGCGCGTAGGGTTCATAATGTCACTTTTGCGCAAAGAGCCTCAGGAGTGGGCCTTTTCTTTGCAACCTAGTGATACATGCTTCAGATCAGTGGATAGTTTTTTTTCTGCTTTAGGATTATTATATGATGATCCTGACCGTGTGGCATCAGCTGAGACTGAGTTGAGACGTTTAAAACAAGGATCAGGTAATGTGGAAAAATATTGTACTCATTTTCGTCGTTGGTCCACTCAAACAGGGTGGAACGATTCTGCTCTGAAAAGTCTATTTCTTGCTGGGCTCAGTGAAAGGGTTAAAGACCTGCTAATTGCTTATCCTACACCAGAGGATTTGCAACAGGCTATGCAATTAGCTATACGGGTGGATAGGAGACTGCGTGCAAGGGTTAATGAGAGCAAATCCTCTGCTATGTCAGTTTCTGGTTATGATAATGTGTGTACTAACAGTGGTGAACCGATGGAGATTGGATCGGTGGCACCTCGCTCTCAAGAAAAAGACCGTCGTTTTTCGGAAGGCTTGTGTTTCTATTGCGGAAAATCTGGTCATTTGATTAAAGGCTGTGAGCTTCGTATGAAGAAAAAAAAAAAAATGGTCAGTCACGCCCGTATTGCCTGTTTAAATTCCAAGGGTATATTTTTAGCTGCTTCCACGATTGCTCAGGAAAAATTAATGGAATTTCGGGTGTTTGTTGATTGCGGGTCTACACTGAATGTAATTGATGGGGGATTCGTGGAAAAACTCAATTTAAAACCTGAACCTTTATCATCCCCCATTGCTGTGGTTTCTGTGGATGGCTCCCCTTTGAAGAATATTACTCTCAAGGTCAGTGAATTTCCTCTCACTATTAATGGTGTTCACCATGAGAAATTGGATTTGGTAGTGTTGAATAACTTGCCTTCTCCAGTAATATTGGGTTTGCCCTGGTTAAAATTTCACAATCCTGTACTGGATTGGTCTACCAGTGAAATTAAATCCTGGAGCCATAAATGTTATGACAAGTGTTGTAACGGGCGTATTGCAGCTTTGGATAGGGGAGAATTGCCTGTTCCTATTCAGGATTTTTGGAGAGTTTTTTCTGAGAAAGAATCGCAGGTTTTGCCTCCCCATAGAGACTATGATTGTTCTATTGAATTTGTCCCTGGAGCGATTCTTCCTAAAAGTCGTTTATTTAACCTTACTATTCCTGAGAGGAAGGCTTTGGAGGAATACATACAGACAAGTTTGGCCGCCGGTCACATTAGGCCCTCTAAGTCTCCTGTGGCGGTTGGATTTTTTTTTGTAAAAAAAAAGGACGGCGGTTTACGTCCTTGTCTGGATTTTCGTGAGATTAACAAAATTACGGTACGCAATCCTTACCCACTGCCATTGATTCCTGATCTGTTTAACCAGTTATTGGGGGCCAAGTGGTTCTCTAAAATTGACCTTAAGGGGGCATACAATCTGTTGCGCATGAAGGAGGGTGATGAATGGAAGACTGCTTTTAACACTCCTGTGGGTCATTTTGAGAATCTGGTTATGCCTTTTGGTCTTACTAATGCTCCTGCATGTTTTCAGAATCTGATTAATGACATCCTTAGACCTTTGATCGGTAAAAATGTGGTTGTGTATTTGGATGACATTTTGATTTATTCGCCAGATCTGGAGTCTCATTGGCGGAGCGTGCGTGAGGTATTACAGTTATTAATGGACAATTCGCTTTTTGCTAAGCTGGAGAAATGTGAGTTCGCTGTACAGAGAATTAGTTTTTTGGGCTACATTATCTCCAGCAAAGGTTTTGAGATGGATCCGGTTAAGGTTCAGGCTGTGCAGGAATGGCCTAGGCCTATTGGTTTGAAATCGATACAGAGGTTTTTGGGTTTTGCCAATTACTATAGAAAATTCATAAAAAAATTTTCTAGTATTGTCAAACCTCTGACTGATCTCACCAGGAAAGGTGCTGATGCGGTTCAGTGGTCTTCTGAGGCCATTGAAGCTTTTGTGTATCTCAAGGAGAGGTTCACCTCTGCTCCCATCCTTATGCAGCCTGATGTTACTAGGCCGTTTTTGGTTGAGGTTGATGCTTCCTCTGTGGGGGTTGGCGCAGTATTGTCTCAGGATAACGGGGATGGATTACATCCCTGTGCCTTTTTTTCCAAAAAATTTTCGGAGACTGAATTGAATTACGATATTGGTAATCGTGAATTATTGGCTATTAAACTCGTATTTGAACACTGGCGCCACTTCTTGGAAGGTGCGGAATTTCCCGTTCAGGTTCTTACGGATCATAAAAATCTGATATATCTTGATGCTGCCAAGCGCCTGAATGCCCGTCAGGCTAGGTGGGCACTGTTTTTCTCGCGGTTTAATTTCTCCGTTACTTACATCCCTGGTACTAAGAATGTTAAGGCGGATGCCTTGTCTCGCAGTTTTTCTCCCATAGTCGGTGCTGAGAAAGAGGAAAACATTTTACAAGAAGGTGTTGTGATAGCTGCTTTAGACTCCGTTTTGGAAGATGAGATTCTTAAAGCTCAGGAGAATGCCCCATCTAACACTCCTCATGGGAGGTTGTTTGTGCCTGGGACCTTTAGGAGAGATTTGTTTGTTGAGTGTCACGAATCTCGGTTGGCAGGTCATCCCGGAATCTCTGAGACCAAGAGACTGGTGGGTCGCAGTTTTTGGTGGCCTGGATGGCAGAAGGAAGTCATTAAGTGGGTGCGCCAATGTACTATATGTGCTAGATCTAAGTCCTCACATACTCCTGCTGCGGGGTTACTTTGTCCTTTGGAGGTCCCCAGTGCTCCTTGGACACATTTGGCTATGGACTTTATAACTGACCTTCCCCCCTCTGAGGGTTTTACTGTCATCTGGGTGGTCGTGGACCGTTTTAGCAAGATGTGTCACTTGGTTCCCTTCGTCAAACTGCCCTGCGCTAAAACTCTCGCTAAGGCCTTTGTCAAGGAAATTGTCAGACTTCATGGCGTTCCTACTGACATTGTTTCTGATAGGGGTCCTCAGTTCGTGGCTCGTTTTTGGCGTGCCTTTTGTGACAGGTTGGGAATTCATTTGTCGTTTTCGTCCGGATATCATCCTGAATCTAATGGCCAGACAGAAAGGAAAAACCAGGATGTTGAGCAGTTCTTGCGTTGTTTTGTGGCAGACAATCAAGAGGGGTGGTCTGAGTTTCTGCCACTTGCCGAATTTGCTCTGAACAATCATACATCTTCTTCTGCTGGTTGTTCGCCTTTTTTTTGTTGTTCTGGGAGACATCCGTCGTTTGGGTCGTTCTCCAAGTTGGGATCTGCCGTGCCTGAGGAGGAGAATTTTTCCGGTGATTTGGAAAGAGTTTGGACGGATGTGCGTGGTAATCTTCAGGAGGCCAACAGAAAATCTAAAGACTACTTTGATAGGAAACGACAGGAGGTTTTGTTCGCTGTTGGTGACATGGTTTGGTTGTCCTCTAGGAATCTGCGGTTGAGGATTCCTTCTAAGAAATTGGGTCCCAAGTTTGTAGGGCCCTTTAAGGTGCTTCAGGTTGTCAACCAATCTGCTGTTAGGTTGGAGGTTCCTACCTCCTGGAGAATTAATCCGGTCTTTCATGTCTCTCTGTTAAAAAAAGCTGTTGTGTCGGATGGTGACGCCTCTGCCTCTGTTCCTCCGGTGGTGGAGGACGGGGAATATGAAATTTCTCGCATCCTTGACTCTAGACGGTATAGAGGTAGTTTGCAGTATCTTGTGGCCTGGAAAGGTTTCGGACCCGAGGATAACTCTTGGGTGAGGTCAGATGATGTTTCCGCGTCCAGACTTATCAGAGCGTTTCACAGGAGATTTCCTGATAAGCCTGGTCCTAGGGGATCCGGAGGATCCTCTTAGAAGGGGGGGTACTGTTAGAACCTTGCTGTTAGGTTTTTGCTGGTCACATGACCTTGTTGGCCTATTTAATCCTGCTCCGCCCTTCTGGCTTTGCTGGACTTCATTGTATATCTACTTTCTATCTAGCCTGTGCTCTGTATCTAGCTCTGTTAGTTTGCTTGGTCTACGGACCTCTATGTTCTATCTATTTTGTTTGTTCGTCTGTCTGCTACTATTTCTGTTAGGAGGTGTCCCATATTCCTCCCAGTCCTTAGTACTTGTAGGGATTCCCTCCCCACATCTATAGGTCTCCGTACAGACTAGATTAGGACTTTAGCAGGTCTGATCGCAGGATCAGGTTCCCTGTTACATCGTAGGGATTTAGCTGAGTCCTATAGTAGGGACAGATCTCCTCTCTTTCCTTAGCTTTGGTAGCAGAACATAACACCTACGTGATTACTCACAACCCACAACCTCAGATCTCTACAATTGTCCTCCATTAAAAATGGGCAAGGTGCGTGGCAAGGGACAGGGAAGTGGACGTGATGGTGATGGTGCATGCAGAGGTCGAGGCCAAGGATGTGGCCGTGGGCAAGCTGAAATTGTACCACAACAAAAACACACATCTTGTCACTCAACCTTCCTGTCCCAATTACTAGGGGACTGCAGAACACCACTATTGAACAAAGAGCAGTGTCAAAAGATTGTTGGTTGGAGAGCAGATGCTTCCAGTCACGTTGCCACCACCACCACACTGTCTTCCACATGGTCAAGTTTCAGTAGCTGTGAGTCTGGACCGCATATTCCTCACCCTGATCCTCCTTCCTCCCATCATGCAGAGTGCCCGGAGACAACTGATCCCACACTTGGACACTCAGAAGAGGTGTTCACTTTTCCATTTGTAGATTCGGGTCTCTCGCCTGGCCAGCTTCAAGTGAGTCAAGAGGAGAACGCGTGAAGTGATGCCCTGAACAATGCAGTTACTGGGAAAGTCCACCTAACCACGGACAAGTGGACAAGTGATTGTGGGCATGGACGGTACATCTTGCTGACAGCACACTGGGTTAATATAGTGAAAGCCGGGACCCAGTTGGACCTTGGGATGGAACATGTTCTCCCGATGCCGAGGATTGCGGGCCCTGGGTCAATCAGGGTTGCCCCCACATTCTACAGCTCCTGCATTAGCTCTTCTTCCTCCACCTCTTCAGCCACCATCTCCGAAATGACCACATCACTTGTAAGCTGGAAGCACTGCAGCACTGCCTCAGCCAAGCAGCAACAGGCTGTGCTAAAGCTAATATGCTTAGGTGACAAACTGCACAATGCTGAAGAGTTGTGGACAGCTCTAAAAGAGCAGGCAGATCTGTGGCTGACACCACTGACCCTAAAGCCAGGCATGCTCGTGTGTGACAATGACCGGAACCTGGTGGCAGTTCTGAGGTGAGGCGAGCTCACGCACGTACATGCCTAGACCATGTGCTTAACCTCATGGTTCAGCGGTTTCTCAAAACCTACCCGGATCTGTTGGATCTGCTTGTCAAGGTATGCCGCCTGTGTGCCCATTTTACAAAGTCAGCTACAGCTTCTGCCATCATTGCCATGCTTCAGCAGCGTTTGTAGCTTCTAGCTCACCTGCTGATGTGCAATGTCCCCACACGTTGGAACTCTACATTGCAGATGTTGGGAAGGATTTGTGAGCAGAAGAGGGCAGTTGTTGACTACCAGCATCAACAGGGCCATTGGTATTCAGTTTAGACTCCACTCATAAAACCTCAGGAGTGGACATGAATGTCAGACTTATGTACCATCCTCCAAAACTTTGAGCACTCCACCAAGGTGGTGAGCGGTGATGACGCCATAATTAGTGTCACCATCCTGCTTCTCTGTCTTCTGAAATGCTCTCTGCTCACAATTAAAAATGATGCATTGCAGGCGAGGTGATTCCACACAGTCCAGCCTCATCTCATCCCAATGTGGACTGGGTGACAATGAGGAAGAGGAGTAGGAGGGGGAAGACCAGAAGCTAGTTTCCTGCACTATAGACAATACTACCTGCACAACTGCCATACAGTCTGTTCAGCATGGATGGCCTGAGGACAGAGAGATGGAGGAGGAGGAGGAGGAATATGAGGAGGAGAGCATGTTCAGTCGTCCTCTTGTTGAGGACACGGAAGTCTTGCCTGTTAGCAGTCTGGCACACGTGGCTGAGTTTATGTTATGCTGCCTTTCTCGTGACCCTCGCATTATCCAAATTTTGGGTGACAGTCATTATTGGTTGGTGACACTTTTAGATCCATGCTACAAGGAGACCTTTCTGTCTATTATTCCCCTGCAGGACAGGCCTAATAAAATGGTGCAATACGAGAAGGCCCTTGTTGAGGAACTACTAAGATAATTCCCATCTGAAAATGCTGGTGGCAGAGGTCACAGTTCGTTGGACAACCAAGGAGTACAGGCGAGAAAGACACAAATGCAATAGAGCAGAGGCAGGGGAACACTGTCAAAGTTCTGGGACAGTTTTCTCAGACCCTCCCATTGCACAAGCCCTGATGCACGGGGCACTCTCCTAAGGAGGGAAAAGTTGCAGAAGATGTTGAGGGAGTACCTTGCCAACTGTAGCAACATCGTCCGTGATTACTCTGTACCTTATAATTGTTGGATATCCAAGTTCGACATGTGGTATGTACTGGCTCTCTACGCCTTGGAGGTCCTTGCCTGCCCTGCCATTAGCGTTTTGTCAGAGGGGGTTTTTAGAGCCATCAAAGGAATTATAACTGATAGGCGCATCCGCATGTCAACTGAAATGCTGACAGGCTGACTCTTATAAAAATGAACAAAGGCTGGGTTAGGCTAGACTTCTCAACATCGCCAAATGATAGCAGCGTAACATATAATCAAATACAGTGTCTTTTTTTGGGGAGGTCTAACTCTATTCCCATGCACGTCGGTCTTCACATCCCCACATGGGTATATGCTTCCTTATTTTGTCTATTTGCTCTTGTCCTCCTCCTTCTCGCATTGTCATCCTCCACCACCATATCACCACCATATGTACCATATCAACTACATCTCTTGCAAGGGACACTGGAGTTCCTCCAAATTTTTGGCAGCCGTTGCTTCACTGCATTGGCAAACAGTATGGGATACCCACTTCCTAATAATGGAAACATTGTTTTCAGGAGGCTCTCCAACCTCTATGTCTCTTGCAAGGGGCATTGGAGTTCCTCCAAATTTTTGGCAGCTGTTGCTTCACTGCATAGGCAAACAGTATGGGATACCCACTTCCTAATAATGGAAACATTGCTTTCAGGAGGCTCTCCAACCACTACGTCTCTTGCAAAGGGCATTGGAGTTCCTCCGAATTTTTGGCAGCCGTTGCTTCACTGCATAGGCAAACAGTATGGAAGACACACTTCCTAATAATGGGAACATTGTTTTCATGAGGTCCTCTGACCTCTACGTCTCTTGCAAGGGGCATTGGAGTTCCTCCAAATTTTTGACAGCCATTGCAGTCACTGCATAGGCAAACAGTATGGGAGACCCTCTCCTTTCTAATGGGAACATGTCATTACTGTGGCCCAGCTCTATGTGTCTTTAAATTGTTAGTAGGGTTTTTCCTAAATTTTGACCGCCATTGGACTCACTGCATGCCCTATAACTGAAAAGCAAACCCTCTCCTTTCTAATGGGAACATGTCATTACTGTGGCCCAGCCCAATGTGTCTTTAAATTTTTAGTGGGGTTTTTGGTAACCCTTGCAGTCACAGCATGGGCATTACCACTATAAGAGACCCGCTGTTTTGTAATGGGAACATTTTTTTTTACTGAGACCCTCTTCTACGTCTCATCAAAGGGGTAATGGGTTGCGTCCAAATTTTTGGCAGCCCTTGCAGTCACTGCATACGCAATAACAGTATAGGAGACCCACTCTTTAATAATGGGAACAACAAAGCATAGCCAACTGCTGGCCCTTTAAGAATAGTAAGGTTGTAAAAATAGTGTTTGTGACTTTCACAATCCCCCCTTCATAAATGAAACAGGATGTGTCTGATGATGTTTCACACCCCACATGGCCAGATAAGGTTGTAAAATGTTAAAATGACATTTACCGGTGAATGCATTTGTCTTGGTTGAAAGCAATGCAAAAGTTCAAAAACGCATCAAAAACGCTACATGTGAACATAACCCAAGGTGTGGAGGAGCATTTTTGTTTTTGTATATTTATTTTGCCTTATATACAAGTCATTACCCTGGAAAGGATGTTCCTTAACATATTTCCCAGGAAAATCCATTTTGGTTTTGCTTTTGTATGTTTTATTGTGAGTCCGTAAAAGTGGCATAATACCTCTGACAACATTGTTGACAGCAGGGACCTGTCAACCTGGGAGTCAGAAATGCTTCCAGGGGCCTTCCCTATGCTGTTTCAATGTCATTTGAGCACTGTTTGGGCAATTTTTAGGCCCTCTGCAGACCGCCGGGGGGAGCCCCCAGGAAAAATACTCGAGTTTCCCATAGACTTACATTGATCTCGTTACTTGGACCGAGCACTCGAGCATTCCAATTTGGTCGACTCGAACAATGAATGCTCAAGCATTTTAGTGCTCGCTCATCACTACTTACAGCCAATGAAAACACAAAAGTCATTACCTCACTAAATTAGAATACTTTATAACAACAGCTTGAAAACTTATTTTAAAATCTGAAATGTTGGCCTACTGAAATGCATGTTCAGTAAATGCACTCAATACTTGGTCGGGGCTCCTTTTGCATCAATTACTGCATCAATGAGGCGTGGCATGGAGGCGATCAGCCTGTGGCACTGCTGAGGTGTTATGGAAGCCCAGGTTGCCTTGATAGCAGCCTTCAGCTCGTCTGCATTGTTGGGTCTGGTGTCTCTCATATTCCTCTTGACAATACAACATAGATTCTCTATGGGGTTAAGGTCAGGCGAGTTTGCTGGCCAATCAAGCACAGTGATACTGTTGTTTTTAAACCAGGTATTGGTACTTTTGGCAGTGTGGACAGGTGCCAAGTCCTGCTTGAGAATGAAATTTCCATCTCCAAAAAACTTGTCGGCAGAGGGAAGCATGAAGGGCTCTAAAATTTCCTGGTAGACGGCTGCGCTGACTTTGGTCTTGATAAAACACAGTGGACCTACACTAGCAGATGACATGGCTCCCCAAACCATCACTGATTATTGAAACTTCACACTAGACCTCAAGCAGCTTGGATTATGTGCCTCTCCACTCTTCCTCTAGACCCTGGGTCCTTGATTTTCAAATGAAAATTGGAACTCTGGGACCTTGTGGAGTGTGTCAGTGACTGCCTTCTGGACATCTGTCAAGTCATCAGTCTTCCCCATGATTGTGGAGGCTACTGAAACAGACTAAGGGACCTTTTTTAAATGCTTAGAAAACTTCTGCAGGTGTTTTTGTTAATTAGTTTAATTTACTGAGATAATGACTTTTGTGTTTTCATTGTCTGTAAGCCGTAATCATCAACATTAACAGAAATAATCACTTGAAATAGATCACTCTGTTTGTAATGACTCTTTATAATATATGAGTTTCACTTTTTGTATTGAAGAACTGAAATAATTTAACTTTGTGTTGATATTCTAATTTAGTGAGATGCACCTGTAAATGACATTGGGTACTTAGTAAACACTGTTTTTTATAAAAAAAAAGTGTAAAAGCCATTTTTTTCTGTGTTTTTTTTCTGTTTAATGCACAGTATATGAATACTTCACAAAACTTAATTAACATTAAGGGTGTTATCACATTGCGTTCAGGCACTCATTTGTTGTCCCTGTCAGGGCTTGCGTCTGAACCCCCCCACAAAACTGGATTTGGACTTATGCACTGATGGGGCCTTAGACTATAATGGTGCCAACAGAGTAAAAGTGTGCTCCGTCGTGCATCATTTTCGGGCATGCACATCTACTGGAAACGAACACCCAGACGCAGTCTACTACATCTGAATGTCCACCTCCAGTAACCGTACATGCCCAAAAATGATGCACGACAGAGCACACGCTTGCTTTGTCAGTACCACTATAGTCTGTGCAGAGTATTTGCTTGTGTCCATCCTTAAACTTTCCTTCATTCAAATTAGTTACAGATGTTTAAAGGGAATCTGTCACCAGTTTTTTTTCCACCTTATCTGAGAAACAGAATAATGTATGGTCAGAGACACTGATTCCTGTGATGTGTCAATTACTGGGCTGCTTGTTGTAGTTTTGATAAAATCACTATTTATTAGCAGAAGATTATCACTAGAGGAATAGTAAATCTGCTGCCAAGTAGTTATCCATATTTATTAAACTCTGTATAGTCCTCCATCAATCACTAATTGGCAAATTTCTGCCTTTGTATTATGTACACAGAAAGCTCCAAATAGTGGTATTGGCAGGGTTATAGAGAGCTCAGCATTCAGAGAACTAATAGATAGGCAGCAGATAAAACAGTGATTTTATCAAAAATGCAGAATGTAGCTCTATATTATGCTGATCGTGTAGCAAAAACCTGGTGACAGATTCATTTTAACGCCAGTCCCAATGGCCTTTTCCACTTTTTCTCTGAAAGAATTTTGCATGTTTTAATTAAATAAAAAAAGCTTTTCATGGAGTCTCAAATTCCAATATTTAGACAAGCTTTCCAAGATATTTTCCCCCTGAAACATCATCTGTTTTAGTAACCATTGAAATCAATATAAATATACTAAATGCACTGCTGGAAAAGCCAAAGTGTTTTATATAGACAACCATCTGTGAGCCCAGTGCATGGGCCATCAAACTGTAACTTCCATTACAGTGAGCCTTCCTCACCTTCGCTGCATGATAGCACAATAAAGATGACATACTAATTCAGTGACTTGTAATTCCAGCTAAGCAAAGAGAAGAGCTGCAGCTTCTTTTGTGCTTTAGTGTTATATCATTGAAGCCAGCTATGCAAACATAGCACTGGGAGGATTTTATGGCTGCAGTTGAATGGAGAATGGAGCTGGGTGTTGCTTTTAATGGATCTTGGCGCCATAATTTTGGCTCTCTGCTGCTGGCCGCTGCTTTTGTGTCTAGTTTCTATGTCAGCAGAAGCTAATTGTTCCAATAATGTTTATCATGGGCATCCACCAGGGAGCTGTATATGTAGAGATAAGCTACAAAGCTCATGAACGCCATCTCCTTCATCAGTGCTTATTACTCTGTCTAGTGCCATATACTTACATACAATAGCTTAGAATAGGTTTGGCTGTTAAAGCAAATAAATATAAGTAAGAAAAATATATAGATACATACATACAGTAAAGACCAAAAGTTTGGACACACCTTCTCATTTAAAGATTTTTCTGTATTTTCATGACTATGAAAATTGGACATTCACACTGAAGGCATCAAAACTATGAATTAACACATGTGGAATTATATACTTAACAAAAAAGTGTGAAACAACTGAAAATATGTCTTATATTCTAGGTTCTTCAAAGTAGCCACCTTTTGCTTTGATGACTGCTTTGCACACTCTTGGCATTCTCTTGATGAGCTTCAAGAGGTAGTCACCGGAAATGGTTTTCACTTCACAGGTGTGCCCTGTCAGGTTTAATAAGTGGGATTTCTTGCCTTATAAATGGGGTTGGGACCATTAGTTGTGTTGTGCAGAAGTCATGCGGATACACAGCTGATAGTCCTACTGAATAGACTGTTAGAATTTGTATTATGGCAAGAAAAAAGCAGCTAAGTAAAGAAAAATGAGTGGCCATCATTACTGTAAGAAATGAAGGTCAGTCAGTGCGAAAAATTGGGAAAACTTTGAAAGTGTCCCCAAGTGCAGTTGCAAAAACCATCAAGCGCTACAAAGAAACTGGCTCACATGAGGACCGCCCCAGGAAAGGAAGACCAAGAGTCACCTCTGCTTCTGAGGATAAGTTTATCCGAGTCACCAGCCTCAGAGATCGCAGGTTAACAGCAGCTCAGATTAGAGACCAGGTCAATGCCACACAGAGTTCTAGCAGCAGACACATCTCTACAACAACTGTTAAGAGGAGACTTTGTGCAGCAGGCCTTCATGGTAAAATAGCTGCTAGGAAACCACTGCTAAGGACAGGCAACAAGCAGAAGAGACTTGTTTGGGCTAAAGAACACAAGGAATGGACATTAGACCAGTGGAAATCTGTGCTTTGGTCTGATGAGTCCAAATTTGAGATCTTTGGTTCCAACCACCGTGTCTTTGTGCGATGCAGAAAAGGTGAACGGATGGACTCTACATGCCTGGTTCCCACCGTGAAGCATGGAGGAGGAGGTGTGATGGTGTGGGGGTGCTTTGCTGGTGACACTGTTGGGGATTTATTCAAAATTGAAGGCATACTGAACCAGCATGGCTACCACAGCATCTTGCAGCGGCATGCTATTCTATCCGGTTTGCGTTTAGTTGGACCATCATTTATTTTTCAACAGGACAATGACCCCAAACACACCTCCAGGCTGTGTAAGGGCTATTTGACCAAGAAGGAGAGTGATGGGGTGCTACGCCAGATGACCTTGCCTCCACAGTCACCAGACCTGAACCCAATCAAGATGGTTTGGGGTGAGCTGGACCGCAGAGTGAAGGCAAAAGTGCCAACAAGTGCTAAGCATCTCTGGGAACTCCTTCAAGATTGTTAGAAGACCATTTCCGGTGACAACCTCTTGAAGCTCATCAAGAGAATGCTAAGAGTGTGCAAAGCAGTCATCAAAGCAAAAGGTGGCTACTTTGAAGAACCTAGAATATAAGACATATTTTCAGCTGTTTCACCCTTTTTTGCTAAGTATATAATTCCACATGCGTTAATTCATAGTTTTGATGCCTTCAGTGTGAATGTACAATTTTCATAGTCATGAAAATACAGAAAAATCTTTAAATGAGAAGGTGTGTCCAAACTTTTGGTCTGTACTGTATATATCTACAGCTTAAACCAGAAGTTTACATACACTATGTAAAAAGACACATATGCATGTTTTTCTCAATATGTGACATGAAATCAGAATAAACCTTTCCCGTTTTAGGTCAATTAGGATTACCATAATCTAATATATAAAGCTGAATGTGTGTGTGTGTGTGTGTGTATGTATGTATGTATGTGTGTATGTCCGGGATTGGCATCTGCACCGTCGCAGCTACAGCCACAAAATTTTGCACAGTCACACGTTTGGACCCCGAGAACGTCATAGGCTATGTTGTGAGGCAAAATTTTAACCCCGCGCCTTCCAATTCACCAAACAATTTTGCCCCTATCTACATAATGGGGAAAAAGTGAATGGAAAAGTGTTGGAGGCAAATTGACAGCTGCCAATTGTGAGCAAGGGAGAATTAAAGAATGAGAGCGATGGCGCCAAAGAGTATATACCGTACAGTTGCTAAGGTGGGACCCCGACATGGGATACTCATACTCACCATACATGGGGATATGAACACACACACAAAATGCGCCACACACTACCGTGCTTGAACACATATACCACCCTCAGCACACACAAAACTCATCTCACAAAGTTTTATCAGGCTGCCAATAGCAGCCAATCACAGCTCAGCTTCAATTTTGCTACAGTTAATTAATCTGAGCTGTGATTGGTTAATATAGGCAACAAAGAACATTCTCAGTATAACAAAGCTTGTGTAAGGTAATAAGATGTCAGTTAGGGTGTGTTGGTGGAAAGGCTGATGTCAGTCACATTACTTCTATGTGAGAGGATATAGAAACTGCCAGTTACAGACTATTTTTAACCACAATAATGCCTCATAAGAAAAGGAATTTCATGGCACGAATGTCAGCTGATGCGAAAAGAAAAGCTGCATTACGGGCCAATGAAAAATGTGAAGACCGAGAAACAAGGCTGACACACATGAGAACAGCAGCTGCTTCCACAAGAGCCAATGAACTTTTTGAGCAGAGGGAAGCAAGGCTTGCAGACAAGAGAACAAGAGCTGCTTCCCCAAGGGCCAATGAACTTTCTGAGGAGAGGGAAGCGAGGCTTGCAACATGAAAACAAGAGCTGCTTCCTCAATTGCCAATGAACTTTCTGAGGACAGGGAAGTGAGGCTTGCAGACATGAAAACAAGAGTTGCTTCCTCAAGGGCCAATGAACTTTCTGAGGAGAGGGAAGCGAGGCTTGCAGACATGAAAACAAGAGCTGCTTCCTCAAGGGCCAATGAACTTTCTGAGGAGAGGGAAGCGAGGCTTGCAGACATCAAAACAAGAGCTGCTTCCTCAAGAGCCAATGAACTTTCTGAGGTGAGGGAAGCGAGGCTTGCAGACATGAAAACAAGAGCTGCTTCCTCAAGGGCCAATAAACTTTCTGAGGAGAGGAAAGTGAGGCTTGCAGACAAGAAGAAAACAAGAGCTGCTTCCTCAAGAGCCAATAAACTTTCTGAGGAGAGGGAAGCGAGGCTTGCAGACATGAAAACAAGAGCTGCTTCCTCAAGGGCCAATGAACTTTCTGAGGAGAGGGAAGCGAGGCTTGCAGACAAAAGAACAAGAACTGCTTCCTCAAGAGCCAATGAACTTTCTGAGGAGAGGGAAGCAAGGCTTGCAGATAAGAGAAGAAGAGCTGCTTCCTCAAGGGCCAATGAGTCATCTCAGCAGAGAGAAGGCTGACTTGCCACTAAGAGAATTGCTATATCTTCCACCAGGGCACAGGAAATGGTTGGAGATTTGAAACATGCTGCCTTTTGTTACCAGTCAGACATAAACTATCAGGATAATCCTAAAGTTCAGATAGAAAAAATGGATGCGGTCTGCATGTACTGCAGTGCCCTGAAATGGAAAGGTGAACCGCCAGGTTTATGCTGTGCAAATGGCAAGATAAAACTTCCACCTCTCCTGTCACCACTAGATCCCCTAAAGTCTCTGATGACAGGTACCAGTATGATATCAAAGCATTTCTTGGACAGCATTAGGAAGTACAACTCCTGCTTCCAAATGACATCATTTGGTGCAACAAAAGAAATGTTTACAACAGGATTTATGCCGACATTTAAAGTTCAAGGACCGGTTTACCATACAATTGGCTCACTGCTTCCATTACAAGGAGAAGAACCTCAATTTCTTCAACTCTTCTTTACGGAAATGCAGAAACAGAGGCTCAGCAGAGATGCTGTTTAATTCCGAACACTTGCCTTGATATTGTCACTATTTTGCAGCAGTTCCTTCACTGCAACAATCTATATGTTCCACTTTTCAAGACTGCACTTGGATGCATGCTAAATGACGATTGCAAGGTTGTCATTCAAGCTGACAAAACACCACAAAGTGAACATCAGTGACGTTTCAATGCTCCCACATTTGATGAGGTAGCCATCTTGATTGTAGGTAATGATTTTCAAAGCCGTGACATTGTGCTTCAGAAAAGGAACAATAGTTTGCAACGAGTAGCAGAAACTCACAGGTCCTATGATGCTCTGCAATATCCAATCATCTTTTGGCAGGGACAGGATGGCTATCACTTTGGAATACCTCAGACAGATTCTACAACAGGCAACCATTCAGGAAAAAAAGTGTCTGCCATGGACTTCTATTCATATAGGATCATGACAAGATTTGCAGAGGAAAATCACATCTTGAAATGCAAACACCTCTTCCACCAATTTATTGTTGACATGTATGCAAAGATTGAGAATGAACATCTTTTATATATCCGACTGAATCAAAAGAAGCTCAGGGCAGAGGAATATATTCACCTTAGAGATGCTGTTGCAAATGATGCTGATCCAAAAGAGTTGGGGAAAATGGTTATTCTTCCATCAACTGTCACTGGAAGCCCACGACACATGCATTAATACACACAGGATGCAATGACTTATGTGAGAAAGTATGGCCGTCCAGATCTTTTCATCACCTTTACTTGCAATCCTGCCTGGGAGGAAATTGGAGGGCACCTGTTGCCGGGCCAAAAAACAGTGAATCGCCATGACCTTATTGCTCGGGGTTTCAAACATAAACTTTCAAAAATGACTAATCTCATCACAAAATCACATATTTATGGTGAGATGCAGTGCTGGATGTATTCAGTTGAATGGCAAAATAGAGGCCTTCCTCACGCCCACATCTTGATTTGGCTGAAGCAAAAAATACAGCCTACCGAAATTGACAATATCATCAGTGCCGAATTGCCAGACCCTCAGATTGACCCATTGCTGTTTGACACCATCACAAAAAACATGATCCATGGTCCGTGTGGGAGTCTGAACAAAAATACTCCCTGTATGATTGATGGCAGGTGTTCAAAGCATTACCCACGATCCCTGGTCCAAGAAACCCAAACAGGACAAGATGGATATCCAGTCTACCGAAGAAGAAAGCCAGGGGATGGTGGTTTCATAGCAAAGCTCAAAATGCGTGTTGGATCATCACTCCAAGAGATAGAAATTGACAACAGGTGGGTAGTGCCTTACAACCCTTTGCTCTCAAAAATCTTCCAGGCCCACATAAATGTCGAATCTTGCCACTCTGTGAAATCAATCAAGTATATCTGCAAATATGTCCACAAAGGAAGTGATCAAGCAGTTTTTGAACTCCAGAAAAATGGACCTATTATTAATGAAGTGGAGGCATTCCAGATGGGCAGGTACATAAGCAGCAATGAAGCTGTTTGGAGAATACTAGTATTCTCCATTCATGAGCGCTACCCACCAGTTGTGCATCTGAGTGTGCACTTGGAAAATGGACAGAGAATTTACTTTAACCCAGCAAACTTGCAGCAGATCCTAACACCACCTAAGACCACCCTCTTGGCATTTTTGAGCTGTGTCAACAAGACCCTTTTGCAAAAACAATTCTCTACTGTGATTTACCAAAGTACTACACTTGGAATGCCTCCAGAAAAACACTGGAACAGAGGAAACGGGGGCTTGATATTGAAGGCTATCCAGGGGTGAAAGCAACTGATACTCTTGGTCGCGTCTACACTGTTCATCCGTCAAATGCAGAGTGCTTCTACCTGCGCATGTTACTTCATGTTGTCAAAGGCCCTGCATCATATTCTGACCTGATGACCGTTGGAGGCCAAGTGTGTGAAACATACAGGGAAGTTTGCCAAAGAAAAGGACTTTTATAAAATGAAGGACACTGGGACATGACCCTCAGTGAAGCAGCAGCCACACAAACCCTAAAGCGACTAAGACACCTCTTTGCTATTATTCTAACAACCTGTAGCATTTCAAATCCTCTTGAGATTTGGACAAAGTACAAAACTGATCTCAGTGAGGACATCATCATGCAGATTAGAAGGGAAAATCCTCAGCAACTCATCAACTTCATTGAGGAAATGTTCAATGAAACTTTAATGCTCCTTGAAGATCAGTGCATAGCAATGTCAGGAAAAGCCTTACAGTTGCTTGGTTTGCCTGCTCCAGTAAGAAATCCTGAAGGCATCCAAATGTGTAGGTAGATTTTCCTAGAAACTACAATATTGATGAACTGACAGCATTTGTGTCTCAGAACGAGCCAATATTGGTACCAGATCAAAGGGACGACTATAGCTGCATTTTAAGTTTCAGTGAAACCAACAAAGGTGGGATTGTCTTCCTTGATGCTCCAGGTGGAACAGGAAAGACATTTGTAATCAACTTGCTCCTGGCAAAATTTCGACAACAAAAAAAGATTGAACTTGCAGTGGCATCTTCTGGAATTGCAGCTCCGCTTTTAAAAGGTGGCAGGACAGCACATTCGACATTCAAGCTGCCACTTAACCTGTCTCATAGTGACAGCCCCGTGTGTAATATTGCCAAGGGATCAGGACTGGCCAAATTGCTTCAAAAATGCAGTGCCATCATTTGGGATGAATGCACCATGTCACACAAAAGGGCTCTGGAAGCAGTGGCCAGACTGCTGCAAGACCTGCTTAACAACAAATATATCATGGAAGGAGTAGTTGTTGTTTTGGCAGGTGACTTCCGCCAAACACTACCTGTTATTCCAAGATCAGCCCCTGCAGACGAACTGAATGCCTGTCTCAAAGCATCATACCTTTGGAGAAAAGTAAAGAAAATGTCACTGAACACAAACATGAGCGACTACATGACAGGCGATGTTTCTGCTGGACTGTTTTCGAGCCAGCTGTTGACTATTGGAGATGGCAAGGAACCAGTAAACTCAACCACTGGACAGATCACCTTCCCAAGCAACTTTTGTTGTGACTTCCATTGAGGAGTTGAAAGCAAAGGTTTTTCCAAACATTCAACTCCACTTCAAAAATTCTGGCTGGCTGTGTGAAAGGGTTATTTTAGCTTCCAAAAATGACAGCGTCAATCTTCAAATTCTAAATCTCCTTCCAGGTGTGTGCACAACCTACAAGTCAGTGGATACAGTAATAGACCCTGCTCAAGCATTATTTTATCCAACTGAGTTCCTCAATTCCTTGGAGCCACAAGGACTTCCTCCTCACAAACTCTTTCTAAAACCTGGAGCACCTATTCTGCTATTGAGAAATTTGGATCCACCAAAGCTGTGTAATGGAACAAGACTCTTGATTAAGAACCTGTTTCCACATGTAATTGAGGCAACCATTTTGACAGGATGTGCCACAGGAGAAGATGTTTTCATTCCAACAATTCCTCTCATTCCATCTGATTTGCCTTTTGAATTTAAACGCCACCAGTTTCCTGTTTGACTGGCATTTGCTATGTCCATCAACAAGGCTCAGGGACAGTCCATGAAAGTAGTTGGAATCGATTTACAATCTCCATGCTTTTCTCATGGTCAACTTTATGTGGCCTGTTCAAGAGTTGGAACAGCCAAAAATCTGTTTGTGTTTGCACCTGAAGGAGGAACTAAGAATGTCGTTTATCAAAAGGCTCTCTAATAAGGAGTAGAAGATTACTTCACATTACTTGGCCAATTTAGTTAAATCTGTGTGGAATATCTCTGGTGTTGAAATATATGTTGTGAAATGCTTCTATTAGCTTAGTTTTTGCCTTTTAATAATTACATTTCTATCTATTTGTTTTGTGGTTTTTGTGTGGAGAATAAATTTTTGCTAACACATTATATTTTGCTAACAGCAGTTATTAACCCGGGTGAATCCGGGAAGTACAGCTAGTGTTTAATATTTGCCAAATACCAGAATAATGAGAGAGAATGTTTAAGGCATTTTTATTACTAACTGCAAAGTCAAAAGTTTACATACATTTCATTAGTATTTGGTACCATTGCCCTGAATGACTTGGGTCAAACGTTTTGGATATCCTTCCACAAGCTTCTCACAATCATTGGAATTTGGGCCCATTTCTCCTGACAAAACTGGTGTAACTGATCCAGATTTGTAGGTCGCCTTGCTCGCATCAACCTTTTCAGCGTTGCCCATAAATTTTCAATGGGATTGAGATTAGGGCTTTGTGACGGCCACTCCAAAATATTGACTTTGTTATTCTTAAGCCACTTTGTTACCATTTTGGCAGTATACTTCGGGTCACTGTCCATTTGGAAGACCCATTTCCGCCCAAGCTTTAAATTCCTGGCTGATGTCTTGAGATGTTGTTTCAGTATTGCCATATAATCTTCTTTCCTCATGATGCCATCTATTTTTTGAAGTGCAACTGAAGTTGCAGTCTGCAACTGAAACAAGTGATATTACTCTCCGGGAACTTTAACGCTGGCATAAATGGAATGGTGCTATTGCAATAGTTGAGTATCCACGGTTTTTATTTTTATTAGGGCCTTAAATTGATTAAGCTTGTGTTGTCCATTAGTGGACAACACTTTAAAGGGAATCTGTCAGTAAATATTTGCTGTCTCATCTGAGAGCAGCAATATGTAGGCAAAGAGACCCTGAATACAATGATGTATCACGTAGCTTACTGGGTGCAACCGTTCCGCTGCATTTAGAGTTTTTAAATATAGTAATGCAGCAGAGCTGAGAAAGCTAGCCCTGCCCACAGCAGGCTCTGTATGCACATTGTCTATTGACAGTGTGCTGCTTATCACAGAAGGAAGTGGAGTCGGACTAGCATGCACGTGCTTCTATAGTTGCTCTAGTTCAGGCAATGATAATCACAAGGTGATAAAACTTTCATTGTAAATAAACAACAACACACTGCCTGACATGTGACACATTGTTGAAATCTGTGTTTTAACCCCAACCTCATTCCGTCTTCAGATTACTTAACAAAACCTGCTGACAGATTCCCTTTAATTGTGTGCTAGGCATGAAGATGATTTCCAATTTTTATCTGTGCTCTTAGCCTGTAGGATTAAGACTGTCACTTGTGACAAGCAAAACCAGTATAATTTTATGCACATTTGTTAGATAACGAACTATACGTTTGTTAGTTATAAGGTGATTGGTATGTAATAGGTATAAGCGGTTTACAAAATACATTAGTAGTTATACTCCATTTATTTTCCATTATTCTTGTAAAATAACGGACATTGGTTATGTAAACATTTCATTTGGATTAATTATTTTATATGTAATGAACCAGTACTTCAGACTTTTCACTGAAAACATATAATTGACTTAAGCCTTTTAGAACAAGCATCAGATAACACAAATGCTTCAGTTTTACAATGATAATATTCTAAATCCTACATTCTTTCAGAGGCAGAAGGGACGGTAATTCTCTAGAGGCTATTGATTTTGGATTAGGCCAAAAGATAGATTTCTATTGATTGAGGTGAAACTGACCTTAGATATAAATTTCTCTGCAGTTCAACAGGCAACAGTCTCCGAAAGAAATTGCAAATCAGATAAGTCTGTAAAAAAGACCATTATTTTTGTACTCTTAAAAGAAAAGAAATTAATAACACAAGGAGAATGAAAAGGAGAAAAAAAAAAGAAAAAAAAAAGACTTGCTGAGAATTTAAAATAGAATTGGCTGCTTTAGTAAGATCCATTTAACTTTCATGCAATACTTTTTAAATTTAGCATTGTCAATGACTTATAAATGACTGTTAATGAAAATCTGCAGTAGTTAGACTTTTGCGTCTTTCAATGAAAAGGAAGTGACAGAAGATTTTAACTTCAATATGAAAGAAAGCATATCCAGAAGAGAAAGCTTTCAAAGCTAAAAATCAAAGGGGGCAAACCAAAGATCGAAAAGACCGTTCTAACAACCACACAATCTCCAAGGGACCAGTCGAACATCTCCAAGTAGAAAAGGCACCTTGCACCCCGGTTGAATTACTTAATACCTAGTCATATAAGAGGTTGGATCTGTTTGACATCGCCCATCTTTCTTTAATTTTGTTTTTGAAGGACAATAATAAAAAAATGATTTGTGCTGTCAATTAGTGCATTTGGAATGGGATGTTGTGGAGTCCTCATCAGTGGCCAGCTTCAGGTTAAAGCAGGAACTCAAAAGCAGAATTAAAAGCAACACTGCTATTGGTAACTCAATCAGTGCAGTTTTTGTGGCCAAGGTCTTGTGCACATGACTGTATTTTCGGGCCGAGTGCGATCCGACAAAACATTGGATCGCACTCAGACCAGTGTTATTCTATGGGGTCATGCACATGTCCAATTTTTTCCTCAGACAGAGCCGGTCCAGGTAAAAAAAAATTGCAGCATGCCTGAGTTTCATGGGATATTAGGATTGCACTCAGTCATACATTTCAATGAGTGCATGGAAACCATCAGACTGCACTTGGATCACATCCGAGTGCAGTTCGATTTCCATGGACTGACAAAATGGAGAAGATCGAGAATTTTTTTTCTCCATTTTCTTCTCATCTGAGAAAATCAGAACACGCTGTGATGACACTCTGCCCAAACTATGATAATCATAATTGATCCGATTCTCTCAGATGAGAAAATATATGTTGGTGTGACCATAGATTAAGAGTTAGTGAAGAACTGGTTTGGACTTCATAGTCACAAGTCCTGCACTTAATAGTTGAAGGTACGAGTAGTCTAAGTCTCGTAAGTCTAGAGACTATGAATAAATTATAGAGGATGTAAGAGAGGAATTTTCCTGATACTATCACTCCAACTGCCAACATCAATCAATCTGCCTTTTCCTGTAGTATGGAGATACTATTGTAAGTCTTGGAGGAACTGAGATATGGAATATGTTGGTGCCAATGAAGAAGAATTTCTGTGAGGAGTTCTAGTGCCATAGGGTGATGAATGAATAGAATGCTGATGCTGGGGCAAATGGGGGAGAGGTTGGTAGGAGGACAATGTAGCTGCCATTAGGATAAAGGGTGGTAATAGGGACAATGCTGTTGTTACTGTAGTAGTGGTGAGAAGGTGGGAATTGCTGCTGTCAGCAGTGCTGAACTGTAATATTTGCTTGGCATTGCTGGAGGGTATTTTGTGCTGCACTGTGGTATTTACTTGGCTCTGCTGCTGGGGAGTATTTTGTGCTGCACTGTGGTATTTACTTGGCTCTGCTGCTGGGGAGTATTTTGTGCTGCAGTATGATATTTGTTTGGTGCTACCTCGTGATATTTGTTGTTATTGAGGGTTACATTGGATGCTACATGATGGTATTTGGTGTTCTGCGGAGGATTATGTAAATTGATGATGCCCCAGAATCACTATGGTTTAATTAATGAAGTCCACTAAGAAAGTTCCAGACACCCTTCTTTAGATCATACTGTGGTAGATCAGCTCACTCGGCTATGCATTGAGGTATAAACGGAACATTGTCTCTTAAATTTTCATTTGGTTTATTTGAGCAGCATAAACCAATGTAAAGTTCATGAAAAGAAACACAGCCCATCTGGCCTAGCAGCAAGAAAAGAGTCCAGCAAAGTCCTTGCACTGGCTGGGGTCCGGTCTCTCCGGGTTAGCAAAAAAAAAAGCACATGGTTCAAGGTTAGCAGGAACAAACACACGCTCCTCTCTCTGGAGCTGGCTTTCAGATACTGATCACCTCCTGAGTCAAAAGGCTGGCGTTTTATAGCCCCTAAACCACGCCCTGGAGTGGAGATAGGGTGGATAGCTTCCCTCCCAGAACTTATTTATCCACCTGTAAAGCATTCCCTTGTAACTCTGGCTATAAATCCTCTCTGCACCTAATGTGCAGGATAAACCTCCATGTTTTACATCACTAAGGCAAAAAGTCTCAGAGACACGTATCTACCCACCAATATTCTGCCAGTGACTTTGTCACATATACCCCACCTCTACCAAAAACCGGGGGATTGGGCACCTTCAGACACAAGACAGGGAATTCTAGAGAGGGCATCAGCATTTCCATGTAGTTTCCTGGACCTGTGCTCTACATGAAAATTAAAGTCTTATAGTGCTAGGAACCACCTAAACTTCCAGCCTAGTAGCTAGTATCTCAGTGTATCTACTGCTCATTTTATGGCTAGACACTCTTTTTCTACTATCGCGTAGTTTTTCTCGCAGGACGACAGCTTTCGGCTCAGATAGAGAATGGGATGTTCTTCCCCATTTATCTCTTGAGAGAGTACGGCTCCTCTGAAGCGTCTGTCTGGACCACAAACTCTTTCTCAAAGTCTGGTTCTGGTGCAACCAGGACCGGCTGCTTACACAGTGCTAGCTTCAATCGTTGGAATGCCGTCTCTGTTTCCTCCGTTCATTTCACCATCGTTGATATGGTGCCTTTAAGGAGATCTGTGAGTGGCGTGGCCATCATGGCAAAATTTGGGATAAACAACCGGTAATATACCACCATTCCCAGGAACGCTCGCACTTGCTTTTTGGAGAGCGGTTGCGGGCAGTTCTGGATTGCCTCCACTTTATTGACTTGTGGCTTTATCTCACCTCTCCCGACTACATAGCCCAAGTACTTGGCTTCTTCTTTTCCAAAGGCGCATTTTTTCAGATTTATTGTAAATCCCACCTTCCTTAGAGCATCCAGAATTGCCTGTACCTTAGGTAGATGATTAGCCCAGCCTGGGCTAAATATCGCAATGTCGTGAAGGTAAGCTGCGGCATACTTCTTATGTGGGGCTAGGATCCAATCCATAGCCCTCTGGAAGGTGGCTGGGGCCCTCTGCAGTCCGAACGGCATCCGAGTGTATTGGAAACATCCATCAGGTGTTGAGAAAGCCGTCTTCTCCTTGGCCGTCCGGGACATGAGGATCTGCCAGTAGCCCTTCGTCAGTTCGAGGGTGGTGATATACCTCGCATGTCCAAGCCTCTCGATGAGTTCATCGATACGGGGCATTGAGTATGCGTCACACTTGGACACCTCATTCAGCCGGCGGTAGTCGTTACAAAACCTCTACTCCCCTTTGTTAGCAAGTCATGCTCTACCACCTGAGTATGCCCGGCAACTCTGAGAACAGGTCACAATTCCGCTGCAGCAGTTCTCAACATTATTGCTTCTGGGCTGGCGATAGAGTCTCTGCTATCGTGACCTCTTCCAACTTGCCTCCAGGAGCGGCTCCCAGGCAAGGAGCTTCCACAGGTCCCCGGGCTCACCACGACTTGAGCAGGTTTACTTGGTATACTTGATGCGTCTTTTTTCAGCCAGGTTGGTGGACTTTATAATTTACTTCACTGATTTTCTCCACCACCTCGTACGGGCCTTGCCATTTGGCCAGGAACTTGCTCTCAATGGTAGGGATTGTTACGGGTCCGGGAAGTGGAACCTCTGAGCTGCAATACTAGGGGGAAGTCCTTGTAAGGAAGCGGGTGACTCCCAGGGAGGGCAAGCAGGTAGTCACAGCAAGTGACGGGGACAGTCTCTGGGTAGACAGGCAGGTGGTCACGGCAAGTGATGGGGGCAGTCTCTGGGTAGATAGGCAGGTGGTCACGGCAAGTGACCGGGGCAGTCTCTGGGTAGATAGGCAGGTGGTCACGGCAAGTGACCGGGGCAGTCTCTGGGTAGATAGGCAGGTGGTCACGGCAAGTGACCGGGGCAGTCTCTGGGTAGACAGGCGAGGCGGGTACCTGACACGTAGCTGGCGGGCGCTCCCAGGTGAGCGGCCAGACTGAGACAGCAGGAAACAGTCAGGTAACTGGTGGACGCTCCCAGGTGAGCAGTCTGACAGACGAGGCAGGAGACAGGCAGGTGACTGGTGGGCGCTTCCAGGTGAGCAGTCAGCAGACAAGGCAGGTAACAGGCAAGTAACTGGTGTACACTCCTAGGTGAGCGGTCTGACAGACGAGGCAGGTAACAGGCAGGTAACTGAAGGACGCTCCCAGGTGAGCGGACTGGCAGACAAGGCAGGTAAGTAGAAGATGCTCCCAGGTGAGCGGTCAGACGGACTAGGCAAGTAACAGGCTGGCATGCAGGACGGGAAGTCAGGCTAGCAGCGGAACCTGAGGGCTGAAGCACAGGTGAGACACAGTGCAAACAACATAGCTTGGGCACCTCCATTTTGGAGGAGGTGCCTTATAAATGGGAGGTCCTCCGGCAATTGGCCGGGGACTCCTTAGGACGGCGCGCGCGGTCCCTTTAAGAGCGGGGGAGCGCACGCGCGCGTGCCCTAAGCACACTGCCGGGGAAGGAGCGCGTGCCGGAAGCAGCGGGGAGAGAAGCGCTGGAGGACGCCGCGCCAGGAGTGGGGAGGTGAGAGGGACGGCGTCTCTGCCTAGCACGGGGCAGAGACGCCGATGCTACAGTACCCCCCCCCTTTAGGCCCCCTCTTTTTTTGGCCAGAAAGAAATTTTTCAAGGAGAAGCGGGGCGTTGATGTTCTCCCTGGGCTCCCAAGTTCTCTCCTCAGGACCAAACCCCCTCCAATCTACCAGAAAAAAGGTCTTTCCTCTTACCCTCTTGGAGGCCAGAATACTCTCTACCTCAAAGACGTCATCAGCGGAAACCGGAGCAGGAGGGGCACCTGGATTATTGGAAAAAGAGTTAAAGACAACGGGTTTGAGGAGAGACACATGGAAGGAGTTAGGAATCCGTAAGGTGGCCGGGAGTTTTAGTTTGTAGGCCACCGGATTTATTTGCCTGAGGGTTTCGAATGGGCCGATGAAGCGAGGACCTAACTTGTAGGAGGGTATCTTGAGCCGTACATGTTTGGAGGAGAGCCAAACCTTGTCTCCCGGACGGAATTGAGGCCGATCCAGACGTCTCTTATCAGCATATCTCTTCATCCGCTCGGAGGACAGAAGAAGTGCGGATCTAGTACTCTCCCAAATGGTAGAAAACTCGCTGACAAGAGACTGCGCGGCAGGGTTGTCCACAGAGGCGGAGACGGGAAACGGAATCCGGGGGTGCTGGCCAAAGACAACAAAGAACGGGGATTTGGAAGAGGACTCGCTCTCGTGGTTATTGTAAGAGAACTCGGCCCAAGGGAGGAGGTCCACCCAATCAGAATGGTGGGCATTAACAAAGTGCCGGAGATAGCTGGTAAGGATCTGATTGATCCGCTCCACTTGACCATTGGACTGAGGGTGGTAAGCGGAGGAGAAGTCCAGGGTGACGTCCAGCAGTTTACATGTGGCTCTCCAGAAGCGCGAGGTGAACTGAACTCCTCAATCCGACACGATGTGGAGGGGTAGGCCATGAAGACGGAAGATATGGCGGATAAAGTCCTTAGCCAGCTCAGGTGCAGATGGAAGACCAGGCAGGGGAATGAAGTGGGCCATTTTAGAAAAGCGGTCAGCGACCACCCAAATGACAGTACACCCGGCAGAGACAGGAAGATCGGTAATGAAGTCCATAGCGATGTGTTGCCACAGGGAAACAGGTATGGGAAGCGGCAGGAGATGACCAGCTGGTAAGTGTTTGGGAACCTTGTTGCGGCCACAAGATGAACATGCAGAGACAAAGTCTACCACATCCTTACGCAGGGTAGGCCACCAGTAATGCCGGGAAATGAGTAGGAAGGTCTTTTTTTGGCCGGCATGGCCAGCAAGTTTAGAAGAATGACCCCAGTGAAGAACCTTCTCACGGTCAGGAGGCACCACGAACGTCTTGCCGGGTGGAAGACGAGTCAAATCCAGGGGGGCCACATTCATCACCTTGGAGGGGTCGATAATGTGCATAGGCTCCTCCTCTTGGTCGGAGGACAGGAAGGATCGGGACAAGGCATCAGCTTTGACATTCTTGTCCGCCGGGCGGAAATGAAGGATGAAATCGAAGCGGGCAAAAAACAAAGACCACCGGGCCTGACGTGGATTAAGTCTCTGGGCATTTTGGAGATATGCCAGGTTTTTGTGATCCGTGTAGATGATCACCGGGTATAGAGCCCCTTCAAGCAGGTAACGCCACTCCTCCAGCGCCAATTTAACAGCTAACAGTTCTCGGTCTCCAATGGAGTAATTGCGCTCAGAGGAGGAGAAGATTTTAGAGAAGAAGCCGCAGGTTACCATTCTCCCGGAAGAAGACTTTTGGGTGAGCACCGCTCCGGCTCCAGAGGCGGAAGCATCAACCTCCAGGTAGAACTGTTTGTTGCAGTCCGGACGGTGCAGCACAGGGGCAGAGGAGAAGGCTTGCTTCAGGGAAAGGAAGGCCTCCTCAGCTTCGGGTGGCCATACCTTGGGATTTGCTCCCTTACGGGTGAGCGCAGATATGGGCGCAGTCCGAGACGAGAAGTGAGGAATGAAGAGACGATAGTAATTAGCGAAGCCCAGGAATCGCTGTATCGCCTTCAAGCCCTCCGGACGGGGCCACTTTAGGACAGCAGGGAGCTTCTCAGGATCCATTCGCAAACCCGTCTGGGAGATAACATAGCCCAGGAATGGAAGAGAGGTCTGCTCAAAAAGGCACTTCTCGTATTTAGCATAGAGGTGGTTCTGCCTGAGCCTCAGCAGGACCTGACGAACATCCCTCCGGTGTGAGGGAAGATCCGGAGAGAAGACCAAGATGTCGTCCAGGTATACCACCACGCAGGAGTAAAGAAGGTCACGGAAGATGTCGTTGACCAGTTCTTGGAAGACGGCGGGAGCATTGCAGAGACCGAAGGGCATCACACGGTACTCATAGTGTCCGTCACGGGTATTAAATGCCGTTTTCCACTCGTCTCCCTGACGGATACGGACCAGGTTATACGCTCCACGTAGATCCAGCTTGGAAAAGATCCTGGCGCCTTTAAGGCGATCAAATAACTCGGAGATGAGCGGAAGGGGGTATTTATTTTTAACCGTGATCTGATTGAGTCCTCTAAAGTCAATACAGGGGCGTAGCGAGCCATCCTTTTTTTTGACAAAGAAGAATCCGGCTCCAGCCGGGGAAGTAGACTTCCGGATGAATCCCCTGGCCAGATTCTCCTCTATGTACTCAGACATGGCCCGGGTTTCGGCCGCAGACAACGGATAAATACGCCCACGGGGTGGAGTGGCGCCAGGAACCAGGTCAATCGGGCAATCATATGGCCTATGAGGCGGCAATGTCTCTGCTTCCTTCTTACCAAAGACATCAGCAAAGGTCCAGTAAGGAGCCGGAAGACCGGGTAAATTAGCTGGGGTAGGTGGAGGACGAACCGGACGAACCGGAACCAGGCAGGTCTTATGGCAGTCCGGCCCCCACCGGAGTACTTCACCGGAATGCCAGTTCAACACGGGTTCGTGTGTTTGGAGCCAAGGTAGACCTAGCAATAGGGAGTGGGAGAGTCCGGGCAACACATGGAAGGAGATTACCTCAGAGTGCAGCATTCCCACCTGCAGGGTTATGGGTTCTGTGGCGAGCAGGATGGTCACCGGAAGGAGTCTTCCATCCACTGAGGCGACAGACAAGGGTTCAGCCAGAGACTTGGTGGGAATACGGTATTTCTCAACCAGGGACTGAGAGATGAGGTTTCCAGCGGATCCAGAATCCAGGTGGGCGAGTTCAAAGTGACGGGTCTCTCCCCAGGAGATAGATACAGACAAAGTCAGGGTTGGAGAGGATTTATTTTTGTCTAGGGCAACCTCTCCGAGCGGTCCTAGACACTGGAGTTTCCCGGCCTCTCCGGGCAGGAACGAATCAAGTGCTCCTTACTGCCACAATAGAAGCAGCTCCCCTCGGCTCGGCAAGACTCTTGGCGAGATTTGACCATCTTGGTCTGGTCGACCTGCATGGGCTCGGGTGAGTGTGCCCGGGGAGTGACAGAAGAGGAGACAGGTTTCTGGAAAGTAGGAGCTAGGCGGGGAAACCTTCTCTCACGGGTGGTCTCTTTGGTGCGTTCTTGAAACCGGATGTCAATCCGGGTAGCCAACGACACCAGGTCATCCAGGGTGGTAGGAATATCCCGACCGGCGAGCTCATCTTTAATCCGACCGGAAAGGCCCTCCCAGAAGACGGACACCAGGGCCTCATTATCCCAGGCAAGCTCAGAAGCGAGGGTGCGGAACCGTATGGCATATTGGCCCACGGTGAGACTCCCTTGACGGAGACGTAGCAAAGAGGAGGCAGATGAATTCTTTCGTCCCGGTTCATCGAAGACTCTCCGGAAAGCAATGAGGAAAGACGACAGGTCGGACACCAGAGGATCCCCTCTCTCCCACAGGGGGTTAAGCCATGCCAGTGCCTCCCCAGTGAGATGGGACAAGATGAAGGCCACTTTGGCCCGGTCGGAGACAAACTGGTGAGTCAAGAGTTCAAAGTGCAGGGTGCACTGGTTTATGAAGCCCCGAGCTTGAGCGGGGTCGCCTCCGAAGCGAGGAGGTGCAGACAGCCGGGGTCCGGGACAGGATGCCATGGTATTGGTGGGCAACGGTGCAGCCGGGGTGCGACTCGTGACACTAGCGGTGGTTGCTGGTGGAGCAGACAGTGTGTCCAGGCGGGAGTTGACATTCTGCAGGTGGTTCAGGATGGACTCCTGCTGGGATCTCTGATGGGAGAGTTCATGGTATAGGTCAGAGAGCGAGGGAGCTTGGGTGCCACCGGGTTCCATGGCCCGAGCTAACTGTTACGGGCCCGAGCTAACTGTTACGGGTCCGGGAAGTGGAACCTCTGAGCTGCAATACTAGGGGGAAGTCCTTGTAAGGAAGCGGGTGACTCCCAGGGAGGGCAAGCAGGTAGTCACAGCAAGTGACGGGGACAGTCTCTGGGTAGACAGGCAGGTGGTCACGGCAAGTGATGGGGGCAGTCTCTGGGTAGATAGGCAGGTGGTCACGGCAAGTGACCGGGGCAGTCTCTGGGTAGATAGGCAGGTGGTCACGGCAAGTGACCGGGGCAGTCTCTGGGTAGATAGGCAGGTGGTCACGGCAAGTGACCGGGGCAGTCTCTGGGTAGACAGGCGAGGCGGGTACCTGACAGGTAGCTGGCGGGCGCTCCCAGGTGAGCGGCCAGACTGAGACAGCAGGAAACAGTCAGGTAACTGGTGGATGCTCCCAGGTGAGCAGTCTGACAGACGAGGCAGGAGACAGGCAGGTGACTGGTGGGCGCTTCCAGGTGAGCAGTCAGCAGACAAGGCAGGTAACAGGCAAGTAACTGGTGTACGCTCCCAGGTGAGCAGTCTGACAGACGAGGCAGGTAACAGGCAGGTAACTGAAGGACGCTCCCAGGTGAGCGGACTGGCAGACAAGGCAGGTAAGTAGAAGATGCTCCCAGGTGAGCGGTCAGACGGACTAGGCAAGTAACAGGCTGGCATGCAGGACGGGAAGTCAGGCTAGCAGCGGAACCTGAGGGCTGAAGCACAGGTGAGACACAGTGCAAACAACATAGCTCGGGCACCTCCATTTTGGAGGAGGTGCCTTATAAATGGGAGGTCCTCCGGCAATTGGCCGGGGACTCCTTAGGACGGCGCGCGCGGTCCCTTTAAGAGTGGGGGAGCGAGCACGCGCGCGCGTGCCCTAAGCACACTGCCGGGGAAGGAGCGCGTGCCGGAAGCAGCGGGGAGAGAAGCGCTGGAGGACGCCGCGCCAGGAGTGGGGAGGTGAGAGGGACGGCGTCTCTGCCTAGCACGGGGCAGAGACGCCGATGCTACAGGGATTAGGATCAAAACATGGTCCCCAGGCTGCAACTGCCTCGGGCTCGCAGATAGGTTATAGACCCTTGCCTGGGCCTCCTGCGCCTGGATGAGATGCACCTTCATGATAGGCATCACTTTCACCATTCTTTGCTGCATCTGGGCTTCCCAGGTTTCCTTAGCGATACCCAGGAGCCCTCACGGATGTTGTCCATACAGTAACTCAAATGGAGAAAAGCCAGTGGAGGCTTGAGGAACCTTCCTTATTGAGAAAAGCAGGAACGGCAGCAGGTAGTCCCAGTCACGTCCATCCTTTTCTACGACATTCTTGAGCATTGCTTTTAGGGTTTTATTAAAGCGCTCTACTAGGCCGTCTGTCTGCAGATGGTAAACGGAGGGTCGCAGCTGGGTAATCTGGAGGACCCTACACAGCTCCTTCATCACCTTGCTCATGAACCGGATCCCTTGATCAGTTAGTATCTCCTTCAGCAGACCGGTCCTGGCAAATATATGGACAAGTTCCCTGGCAATGCACTTACTTGATGAGTTCCTTAGCGGTACCGCTTCTGGATACCGGGTCGCATAGTCCATGACCACCAGAATGTATTGGTGGCCCCGGGCTGAATTGGCTAAAGGCCCTACTAGGTCCATAATAATTTTCTCAAAGGGGACATCTATCACCGGTAGTGGACCTAAGGGACTATGGAAATGGAAGGTGGGCGCGGTTATCTGGCAGGTGGGGCAGGATCTACAATAGTCTAAGATTTCCAGATGCTGACCACCTCCTGAGTCAAAAGGCTGGAGTGGAGATAGGGTGGATAGCTTCCCTCCCAGCACTTAGCTATCCACCTGTAAAGCATGCCTTTGTAACTCTGACTATTAACCCTCTCTGCACCTATTGTGCAGGAGAAATCTCCATGTTTTACATCACTGAAGCAAAAAGTCTCTCCCCTCCAGTATTCTGCCAGTGACTTTGTCACAATACCTACATTATATTCTTGATATTTAATATAAAATTGTGCTTCTTACTCAGCTCTAAACATTTCATTGGTAACAAGTTTCAAAGATATATTTGCTCAGTGGCATAGTTATGGCACGGTATAGTTATGCAATGAATAGCTTTGTTTTCTCAGGCAACATTCTCTAATTATGAGGGAGTGCAAGTTTTACATCAATTAATTTAATCAGCTCACACCAATGTTTTGTTAGAACTCTACTACGCTGTAAGAAAGTGACTGCATGTGAAACAGCTGTTGACAGCACTTTGTCTTTGTTCCACCATACACTTTTTGATGCAAAATCTGCATTCTCTTTAATATATTCACACATTCTTCAATTTCTGATTTGTTACTTTTGTACTCTAGCTCCCTTGCAATTATCTGTATATAGACAAAACAACATGCTATTTAGAAGTTTGTTAATGAGAACAGCCTTAATGCTTAAACAAACAGTAAATATGTATAATTAGAAAGAAACTGAAAAAAAATTGATGGATAATTTCATGAAATTAAACTAATCAAATCCATGTTTTTTACTGTAATTTATACCTTATATTTTCTTTAGCCTTTTTATTTACAGTACCTCTCTTTCTGCATTACATATTTTATAATAAACCAGACATTATTACACATAAGACTCCTACATACTTAATTTTCCATTTCTTCTATAGAGGGGTAGATTATCACATTAAAGGGGTGGTCCAAAGTTCAAAATAATTTTCATCCTAAATCCCTATCTATTTAGTGAAATAATCTAAACTATTTTCAGATACTTGAATTAAAAATTCCCTTTTCTTCCCTAATTACACTATCTAACTGCTTTTCTTTTTTTATTCACTTTCTTTTTAACGACACTTCATTTGAGAATCCTAGTGCATGCTGGGATACTCAAAGAAAGCGTCATCAGGGGGAAGAGTCTATCAGAATACCCGGCGTGCAAAGACCGGTGATGTCAATTGCGTGCGGGGTGGTGGGGGGCGCTTATCTCTGTTACCAGCTCGTTACTAATGATCTGAGCTGGCACTGATGATGCTTTATTTCAGGGAGAGGGTAGGGGTTACTTCAGCCTGATGATGCTTTGCTTGAGAATCCCAGCATGCACTGGGATTCTAAAACAAAGTGCAATCAAAAAGGAATTGAAAAAAAAGAAAAGCAGTTAATGTAGTTAGGGAAGGATAGGGAATTTTTAATTCAAGCATATTACAAAATAGTTTTAATTATGGCACTAAATAGATAGGGATTTATGATGAAAATTACTTTGGACTTTGAACCACCTCTTTAATCCCTTCACGACCTTCGACATAGCCATGCGTTCAGGTAACTAGGTACTTACCAACCTTGAACATATGGATATATCATGGCAATCGCTGTGTGCGCGCTATTGCCGCCAGGTGTCAGCTGATTCTGACAGCTGACACCAGGTACTCAGTGCCAGGAGCAGTGACGCACTGCTTCTGGCACTTTAACATTATAAATGCTGTGATCTAAATCAATAACAGCATTTACAACGCAGGCAGAGGGAGGAAACCCCTCTGCCCTTGGAACGGCACCCCTGCGACATCATTGTGGGGGCCAGATCATTGTTATGGTGACCCGATGTCGTCATGACAACATCCGGGTCATCAGAGCTAGCAAACTTGCGAGATCATGCTCAGTGCATGATGTAGCAAGTTTATCTGTCATGCAGCGCTGACAGTTTGTAAAGCAAAGCAATGCTCCTTCATTCCTATGCTATACAAGCAATGAGCCTGCAAAAAGTGAAAGTCCCATAGTGGGAAAAAGTGAAAAAAAGTGAAATAAAAGTAGCGATGAGCGAAGATGCTCGCCACTGCTTGGTACTCGCCCGAGCATCTCACTGCTTGAGATGCTCGGCGCTCTGCGACTATTTCCTGGTTGCTCAGGTGGGAGCTCAGGTCCCCTCCCTGCATGTTTGGCGCTCTTTAGAGAGCCAATGAACAAGCAGGGATTGCCTGCCACACACTGTAATGCTATAGCCATGTTGGTTGTGGCATTACAGTGATTGGATGGCCGCACAGCGTTATCAGGTCTATATAAGACCTGGAGACGCCATGCTCGTCACAGTCTACCCCGGAAACAGGCAGTGTAGAGAGAGATGCTGCTGAGTTAGGGAGGGATTTGCTTGTTTATTAGTTAGTGTAGGTATACCACAGCGTCTATATATATCCATCTGAACTAATAGTCCTTCTGAGGACTAATCCAGCTGCATCTGTTCAGTGGTGACAGCAGGAGTTAGGCAGGCAGGCAGGCAGTGTATGTGGCAAACTGCAGTGCATATAGCAAGAGGGTCTATTGAATGTCCTGTTAGTCTAGGTATTCCACAACATAAATATATATATATATATATATATATATATATGAGAGCTATTCAGGCACGCTGTGTATGTGGCAGACTGTAATGCATACAGCACAAGAGGCTCCATTCCAGTTCTGTCTGCTGCTGCTGCTGCTGTTACAGATATTTCTAGAAATAGCTGCAGGTATCAGGGGCCAGGAATATTTTTTTTTATCTTAATCCTATAAAAGCAATCCAGAGAACAGCATTTTTCTGCTCCATTTGCTTGTTGCCACTGCAGAATTCAGCCAGATCCTTTTCATATTACAGCGATAAAAATCGAGAAATTTGTAGTGAATGTGGAAAATATTGGCCTTCATTTGTTCTGAAATTGTGCCACAATAAACACTCTCATCTTCTCACTCAACCTTCCTGTCCCCATTAATAGGGGACCGCAGAACACGACTATTGAATACAGAACAGTGTGAAAAGGTTATTGATTGGATAGCAGATAATGCTTCCAGTCACTTAGCCACCACCACCCTGTCTTCCACAAGGTCAAGTCACAGTAGCCGTGAGTCTGGACTGCATATTCCTCACCCTAATCCTCATTCCTCCCACCATGCCGAGTGCCCTGAGACAACTAATCCCACATTTGGACACTCCGAAGAGCTGTTAACTTTTCCATTTATAGATTCGGGCCTCTCGCCTGGTCCACTTGAAGTGGGGCAAGAGGAGATTGCATGTAGCGATGTCCAAATATTTGAGCAGCCACGGTCACATAAAGGCGACGGTGGGAAACTGTCACAAGAGGTGGATGATGATGAGACACAATTGCAGAAAGTCAGGAGGAGGACCAGGGTATGGAAGTGGAAGATGAGGTGGTGGATGATGAAGTCACTGACCCAACCTGGCAAGGTTACATGCAGAGCGCGGACAGAAGCACAAAGGGGGAGGGAGGTATAGCATCACAACAGGCAAGAACAAGCAGTGTGGTGTCCACAGACAGAAGGCGGGAAACTATTCCCCGTAATATCAACACAACGGAAGTTGCCAGTACAACTGTTAGGTCTTCCCGAGTCTGCTTGTTTTTTAAAGACTCTGCTGTTAACCCCAAAAAGGCCATTTGCACCACCTGCCAGGCCAGCATCAGCAGGGATAGCAAAACTACCAGGCTGACCACCACCAGCATGATCAGGCACATGGCAGCAAAGCACCCTACTAAGTGGGCTGAACCCCAGGGTCCAGCAACAGTGTCTGTGGGTGACACCACTGCTTGATCGTCTGTTGTGCGTGCTCGCCAATCCCCTGTTCATGGTGTATGCCAAGATGCCTCCCGCCCTGCACCTGTCGCTGAACACTCTCAACTATCTCCATCAGCAAAGCACTTCCACATCCTTATCCCAACTCAGCGTTCAGTTGTCCCTACGCCAGTCCTTGTAATGCAAGCGCAAATACGCAGCTAACGCCCTGCAGGACACACTATTAAATTCACACATTTTGCGAATGCTTGTGCTCAAAATGTTGCCTTTTAGGCTCGTGGAGACGGAAGCTTTCTGCAACCTGATGGCGGCGACCGTCCCTCTGTACTCGGTTCCCAGCCGCCACTATTTCTCCCGATGTGCTGTCCCCGCATTACACTAGCATGTGTCCCACAACATTCGCCATGCCCTCAACAATGCAGTTACTGAGAAAATCCACCTAACTATGGACACATGAACAAGTGCTTGTGGGCAGGGAAGGTACATCTCACTGACGGCACACTGGGTTAACATAATGGAAGCCGGGACCCAGTCGGACCTTGGGACGGAACACGTCCTCCCGATGCCGAGGATTGTGGGCCCTGGGTCAATCTGGGTTGCCCCCACATTCTACAGCTCCTGCACCTCCTCCTTCTCCTTCTCCTCTTCAGCATCCATCTCCGAAATGACCACATCAGTCGCAAGCTAGAAGCATTGCTGCACTGCCTCGGCCAAGCGGCATCAGGCTGTGCTGAAGTTAATATGCTTAGGTGACAAACCACACAACGCTGAAAAGTTGTGGACAGCTCTGAAAGAGCAGGCAGATCTGAGGCTGACACCGCTGAACCTACAGCCAGGCATGGTCCTGTGTGATAATGGCCGTAATCTGGTGGCGGCTCTGAGGCGAGGTGAGCTCACACATTTATCATGCCTGGCCCATTTGCTTAACCTCGTGGTTCAGCCGTTTCTCAAAACCTACCCGGATCTGCTGGATCTGCTTGTCAAAGTACGCCCCCTGTGTGCCCATTTTAGAAAGTCAGCTACAGCTTCTGCTGCCCTTGCTGTGCTTCAGCAGCATTTGCAGCTTCAAGCTCACCGACTGGTGTGTGATGTCCCCACGTGTTGGAACTATACATTGTAGATGTTGGGAAGGATTTGTGAGCAGAAGGGGGCAGTTGTTGACTACCTGCATCAACAAGGTTGTCGGTATTCAGGTCAGACTCCACATATAAAACCTCAGGAGTGGACATGGATGTCAGACATCTGTATCATCCTCCAAAACTTTGATAACTTCACCAAGAAGGTGAGCTGCGATGACGCCATAATTAGCGTCACCATTCCGCTTCCCTGTCTTCTGAAATGCTCTCTGCTCTTAATTAAAGAGGATGCATTGCAGGCGGAGCACGAAGAGAAGGAGCAAGGAGCTATACAGGGTGATTACACACAGCCCAGCCTCATCTCATCCCAATGTGGATTGGGTGAAAATAAGGAAGAGGAGGAAGTACAGGAGCTAGTTTCCTTCACTATAGACGGTACTACCTGCACAACTGTCATACCGTCTGTTCAGCATGGATGACCTGAGGACAGGGAGGAGGAGAAAGAGGAGGAAGATGAGGAGGCGAGCACCGTCAGTCGTCCTCTTGGGGAGGACACAGAAGTCTTGCCTCTTTGCAGTCTGGCACACATGGCTGAGTTTATGTTACGCTGCCTTTCCCATGACCCTCGCAGTGTCCAAATTTTGGGTGACAGTCATTACTGGTTGATGACGCTTGTAGACCCACATTACAGGGAGAACTTTCTGTCTCTTATTCCCTTGCAGGACAGGCCTAATAAAATGATGTAGTATGAGAAGACCCTTGTTGCGGAATTATTAAAAAAATTGCCATCTGAAAACTCTGGCAGCAGAGGTCACAGTTTTTTGGACAACCAAGGAGTACTGGCAAGAGAGTCACAAATGCAATGCAGCAGAGGCAGGGCAACACTGTCAAAGTTCTGGAACAGTTTTCTCAGACTCTCCCATCGCACAGGCCCTAAGGCGCAGGGTACTCTCACAAGGAGTGCAAAGCTTCGGAAGATGGTGAGGGAGTACCTTGCCAACCTTACCAACATCCTCTGTGATTCCTCTGTGCCTTATAATTATTGGGTATCCAAGTTGGACACGTGACATGAACTGGCTCTCTATGCCTTGGAGGTCCTGGCCTGACCTGCCGCTAGCGTTTTGTCAGAGCGGGTTTTTAGTGCCGCCGGTGGAATCATAACCGACAGGCACATCTGCCTGTAAACTGAAAATGCTGACAGGCTGACTCTTATAAAAATGAACAAGGGCTGGATTGGGCCACAGTTCTCAACACCACTGAATGATAGCAGCGTAACATAAACTCAAATACAGTGTTTTTTGGGGAGAGGTCTAACTCTATTCCCATGCACCTCTGTCTTCACACCCAGACATGGGTATACGCTTCCTAATTTTGTCTGTTTGCTCTTGTCCCCTTCCTTCTCCGCATCCTCATCCTCCACCACCATATCACCACCATATATACCATATCAACATATCTACGTTCCCCCAAATTTTTTCAGCCGTTGCTTCACTGCATAGGCAAACAGTATTTGAGACACACTTCCTAATAATGGGAACATTGTTTTTAGGAGGCTCTCTGACCTCTACGTCTCTTGGAAGGGTCATTAGAGTTCCTCCAAATTTTTGGCAGCCTTCGCAGTCACTGGATATGCAATAGCAGTATTGGTGACCCACTAGTTAATAATAGGAACAACAAAGCATAGCCGGCTGATGGCTCTCTAACAATATCGAAGGCTGACTGCTGGCCCTTTAAGAATAGTAAGGGCCGCCCGATGGCTCTATAAAAATAGACTTTGTGACTTTCAGAGTCCCTCCATCATAAATGAAACAGGATGTGTCTGATGATGTGTCACACACCGCATGGCCAGATAAGGTTGTAAAATCTTAAAATGACATTTCCCGGTGAATCCATTTGTCTTAAAAAATAACGTAAAAAAAATACACAGTAGGATCTTTCTTTAATATAAAAACCAGAGTCACCAATGTAACCTCAATGTAATCACATTGTTCAGCTCCTGCACCTCCTCCTCCAGGTCGGCCTCCATCTCCGAAATGACCACATCAGTCACAAGCTGAAAGCACTGCAGCACTGCCTTGGCCAAGCGGCAACAGGCTGTGGTGAAGATAACATGCTTAATGCTTAGGTGACAAACCACCCACCGCTGCAGAGTTGTTGAAAGCTGTAACACAGCAGCCTGATCTGTGGCTCTCACTGCTGAACATACAGCCAGGCATGGTCGTGTGTGACAATGGGCAGAACCTGGTGACGGATAAATGACAGCCAGAGTAGATACGGTTTCCCAAAAGTCAGTCTTTTCACCAAGCTAAAAAATATGTCTGTGGTGAAATACAACTCACCGTCAAGTTGTGGACTGGCTCCATACCGTCCCTGGCCATATTCACTTGTCTACGTGTTTGTGGTTAGGCGGTCCTTCCCAAGCAGCTTTAGAGGACTTCCTGGGAGAAATGACAGCTGGAGTAGATACAGTTTCCCAAGTCCTTTCACCAAGCTAAAGAACATGGCTGTGGTGAAATACAACTCTCAGCAAAAAAAGCTGTATACTGGCTCCGTACCGCCCCTGGCCACATTCACTTGGTTAGGCGGTACTTCCCAGTAAGTCCACTGGGGAGGGCACGGGTAATGTTGTAGGACCCGTGCTTGTGGAAGGCGGCAACAACACTGGGAGAAATAGTGGCGGCTGGGGACTGAGTATGGACACCCGGCCGGCCGCCGGCATGAGGTTGTGAAAAGCTTTTGCTAAACGATCCTAAAAGGACACATTTCAAGTGCAAGCAGCTTTAGAGCACTTCCTGGGAGAAATGACAGCTGGGTAGATATGGTTTCCCAAGTCCTTTCACCAAGCTAAAGAATATGGCTGTGGTGAAATACAACTCAGCAAAAAAAGCTGTGGACTGGCTCCATACAGTCCCTGGCCACATTCACCTGTCCACGTGTTTGTGGTTATGTGGTCCTTCCCAGTAAGTGCACTGGGGAGGGCACGGGTAATGTTGTGGGACCCGTGCTTGTGGAAGGTGGAGACGATACTGGGAGAAATAGTGGCGGCTGGGGACCGAGTATGGACACCCGGCCGCTGCTGCCATAAGGTTGTGGACAGCTTTTGCCTCCACGAGCCTAAAAGACCACATTTCAAGTGCAAGCAGCTGTCAAAAATTTGGCAGTATAGTATTGCAGCCTGTGGGTGGGTGGCTGGCTGAATACTTGCACTTGCATTCCAAGGTATAGGGTAGGGACAACTGAATGCTGCACTGGGACAAGGACATGGATGGTGATTGTTGCAAGTCTGCAATGACAGGTGCATGGCGGGAGGCATCTTCGTATGCACCAAGGATCACTTATGATGGGCACACTTTTAGGCAGTGACCTGGGAGTCAGAGATGCTTCCAGGGGTCTTCCCCATGCTGTTCCCATGTCTTTTCAGCAATGAATGCATGGGTCTGATGATGTGTCACACACCACATGGCCAGATAAGGTTGTGAAATGTTAAAATTACATTTCCCAGTGAATACATTTATCTTGGTTGAAAGCAATGCAAAAGTGCAAAAACGCATCAAAAACGCTACGTGTGAACATAGCCCAAAGTGTGGAGGAGCATTTCTGTTTTTGGCTATTTATTTTGCCTTATATACAGTACAAGTCATTACCCTGGAAAGGATGTTCCTTAATATATTTCCCAGGAAAATCCATTTTGGATTTGTTTTTGTATGTTTTATTGTGAGCCCGTAAAAGTGGCGTAATAGCTCTGACAACATTGTTGACAGCAGTGACCTGGGAGTCATAAATGCTTGCAGGGGTCTTCCCCATGCTGTTCCCATGTCATTTGAGCACTGCTCCCATCGATTTGGGCAATTTTTAGTCCCTCTGCAGAAAGCCGGGGAGAGCCGCCGGAAAAATGCTCGAGTTTCCCATAGAATTACATTGGGCTCATTACTCGGTCCGAGCACTCGAGCATTCCAATTTGCTCGACTCGAACAACGAGTACCCGAGCATTTTAGTGCTCGCTCATCACTAAATAAAATGTAAAAATATAGAAAAATAAATAATAATATATATATATATATATATATATATATATATGTATATTTATATATATATATTGTACTCATAATTAAATATTTTTATGGAAAAAAAATACACATATTTGGTAACGGCATATCCGTAACGGCCCGATCTATAAAACTGTCCCATTCGTTAACCCCTTAAGTGAACACCGTAAACAAAAAAAAAGAAGCAAAAACAATGCTTTTTCATCATACCGCTGAACCAAAAGTGGAATAAAACGCAATGAAAAAGATGAATGTAAATAAAAATGATATCAATTAAAATTTCATCTTGTCCAGTAAAAAATAAGTTGCCATACAGCTCCATCAGTGGAAAAACAAAAAGGTTATAGCTCTCAATGAAGCGAAGCAAAAATAATAATTTTTTCTTTAAAATAGTTTTTATTGTGTAAAAGCGCCAAAAAATTAAAAAACGATATAAATGTGGTATCGCTGTAATAGTACTAACATGAAGAATAAAGCTGCTTTATCAATTTTACCACATGCGGAATGGCATAAAAAAAAACAAAAATACAATTCCTTTATTGCTGGTTTTTGTTCATTCTGCCTCCCAAGAATAGAAAGTGATCAAAAAATGTCATGTGCCTGAAAATGCTACCAATAAAAACGTCAACTTGTCCCTCAAAAACAAGCCCTCACATGACTCTGTCGTCAAAAATATGGAAAAATTATAGCTCTCAAAATATGGTGGTGCAAAAACTAGCGTCTTTTAGTGTGTGACAGCAGCCAAACATAAAGACCCAATATAAATCCTGTATCACCATAATCGTAGCGACCCAAAGAATTAAGTAGTCTAATCAGTTATACCGCATGAGGCACAGCGTAAAAAAAAATTAAATCCAGTTCTTCACCTGCTGTTGATTTGTTCATTCTGCCTCCCAAAGATCGCAGTAAGGCTTGGCTCACATTTATCCTGCGCTTTACGCTGAGAGGTTACACTGGGGTTTCCGTGTAAGACTATGTGCCCACGATGCGTTTTTAATGCGTTTCCGCAGCGTTTTTGCAGCTGTGGAAACGCTGCAGAAACGCACTAAAAACGCATGGTAGAAGGGCAGCAATGTTCCCCAATGATAATCCGCATGTGCTGTGCACATGCTGCGGAAGTTTCTTCTGCGGATTATCATTGCGGAAAAAAAAGCAGCACTACCAATTATTTTGCGGAAGCGCTGCGTTTTTGCCGCCATTGACTTGCATTAGAGCGCGCCAATTCCGCAAGACTGCATCTGTACTTGCGTAATTTGCACGTTATAATGTGCGTATAGTACCCGGGTGTGGAGGACAGGAGGCTCTCCTCCACACCCAGGTACCATAGAACCTAAGAAAAAAGAATAAAATAAAAAATAAAGATTATATTCACATTCTGGCGGCCCGCGCTGCACTCCTTCTCCTTTGCCGGCACATTGCGTTGGACTGTAGGACCTGCGGTGACGTCACAGTCATGTGACGGTAGGTCCTTCAGTACAGGGCATCACGATATCCCGGCAGCCAGGAACGAGCGCAGCAGCACACCCCGGGCCATTGGAAGGTAAGTATAGGTTTATTTTTTTATTTTTAACCATTCTAAAGGTCACACTATATAAATCTATGCTGTTTGCATGGATTTATATAGTGTGACCTAGTTGTCAAGCACTTTCCAAGTGATGCTAAAATCGCCTGGAAAGCGCTTGTCAAGCCGTATGCGGAAATGCAAGTGAAGATCCGCTTCATTTCCGCATGTCCCTGGCATGAAAAACGCATGTACAATCCGCATGCGTTTTTTTCTGCCAGGGAGATGCAGAAACGCTCAGGAAAAAATCCTGAGCATTTCTGCATCGTGGGCACATAGCCTAAATCTCTGAAATACATGATTCAGATGGACCCCCTGGAAGATTCCCCATAACGAGGCACTGTGGACGCCGTCTGGTCTTTGATCAAGCAGTGTCTATCTTTTTAGGCATGCATAAAAGCTCCGTTGGCCATAGTTTTATGCATCGCTGGAAAAAATGGACACCGCTGAACAAAGGCCAAACAGAGTCCAGAGTAACTCTGCTTCCTCATTATAGTGATTGAATCACTCAGGGTTTTCATTTGAATCACTTTACTCAGAGATTTAGATGGAAACCCTGATGTAAGTGGCCAGCTTAGAACACAGGATAAATGTGATCCAAAATGTTATGCAAAATGTTTCCAATAAAAACTTCAACTCAAGCCACAAAAAAAAAGACCCCACTCAGATCTGTCATCTGTTATCAGAAATATAGGGGGCTTTCATGTTACTAGTAGCACAAAAGCTCTGGAAAAGCAAAATGGCTCCTTGCCCTCCAAAAGATATTCAGCAAAGTCTGCGCTCCCAAATCCAAATGCCCCCTCCATTTTGAGCCCCAGTGTGCCTAAACCACAGTTAGCTTCCACATGTTTGGCATTTCTGTAGCGATGAGAGCCCACCTAATCTACTGGTGCATGTCTCCAGAAGCATGAGCTGGGCACTAGTGATGAGCGAGCATGCTCGCCACTGCTCGGTACTTGCCCTAGCATCTCTCCCTGCATGTTTGGCGCTATTTAGAGCACCAATCATGCAGGGATTTTCTGCCACTCACTGTAATGTCACAGCCATGGTGGTTGTGGCATTACAGTGATTGCCCAAATCGATGGGAACAGTGCTCACAGTGAAACATGAAAAGCCGGCAATTCATGAGTGGCATACATCGGTACCCGACAATTTAGAACAGAAAGAATAGAGCATCACACATAGATTAGTTAGATAGAAACATGTCAGTCACATATATAATAAGTACAGTGACAGTGTTGGTTACTGTACTTGTCATGTAGTGTTAAAATAAACAATTTATTAAAAAAAATAATAGTGTTTTCATGCACCTGTCTCTTTAAAAAAGCCGGCCGGCAATTCATCAGTGGCATACACCGGTACCCGACAATTTAGAGCAGAAAGAATAGAGCATCACACATAGATTAGATAGATAGAAACATGTCAGTCACATATATAATAAGTACAGTGACAGTGTTGGTTACTGTACTTGTCATTTAGTGTTAAAATAAAGGATTTATTAAAAAAAAAATTGGCGTGGGGTTCCCCATAATTTTAGTCTCTAGCGGAGGTTAAGCAGACGGCTGGGGCAGATGTTTGAAGCCTGGGAAGGGGGTAATACCCACGGAGCTTCCCAGGCTACTAATATCAGCCCGCAGCTGAATACCTAGCCTTTACTAGCTATTAAAATGGGAGACCCCAAAAAAAAAAATGACGTGGGGTCCCCCCTATTTTAATAGCTAGCAAAGGCTAGGCAGAAAGCTGGGGGCTGATTTTAATAGCCCCGGAAGGGTGCCATGAATATTGGCCCCCTCTCAGGCTAGAAACACCAGCCGTCAGCCGCCCCCGAAATGGCGCATTCATAGGATGCGCCAATTCTGGCACTTAGCCTTGCTCTTCCCACTGCCCTGTAGCGGTGGCAGTGGGGTAATAGGGCTGGGGTTGATGTCAGCTTATAATGCCAGCTGACATCAAGTCCAGGTTAGTAATGGAGAGGCGTCTATAAGACACCCCCATTACTAACCCCATAGTGAAAGTTAAAAAAACACCAACACCCAGAATAAAATCCTTTAATTGAAATAAAGACACAATACTTTAATGTTCTAAATTAAACTCTACTTACCGTATCGCCCATTCCAGCTGAAGCCAACGATCTCCTGCAATAAAAGTAAAATAATTAACCAACCTCATCCTTACCTTTCCATGGTTCCCAGGATGGCTTCAGCTCTGCTACATTGACATAACAGGCTGGATCGCAGCAGAATGCTGCCATCCAGCTTGCCATGCCACAGACACTGAGAGGTGTCCTCAGTGAAGCTACTCAGTGTCTGGCTGTGACAGCATACAGATGAGCCGAGTTCATGTCCAATCAACTCAGCTCACCTCATGCACGTCACTGACAGCGTGGGAGAATTTTCCTGCGCATGAGGTGCTGGCAAATGACGTCACCACTTGAGCAGGACAATTCTCCCATGCTGGGATGGCATTGAAATGGCAGGCTGGATGGTAGCAGAACACTACCATCCAGCATGCCGTCCTTCAGAGACACTGCGGAGCGCAGGCAATGTCTCTGAAGGATGACAAGGATGTCTTTATTTCATTTAAAGGATTTTATTCTGAGTGTTGATGTTTTTTTAACTTTCACTATGGGGTTAGTAATGGGGGCGTCTTAAAGTCCACTCTCCATTACGAACCTGGGCTTGATGTCAGCTGGCATTATAAGCTCACATCAACCTCAGCCCTATTACCCCACTGCCACTGCTACAGGGCAGTGGGAAGAGCAAGGCTAAGTGCCAGAATTGGCACATCCTATGGATGCGCCATTCCTGGGGTGGCTGATGGCTGGTGTTTCTAGCCTGGGAGGGGGCCAATATTCATGGCACCCTTCCTGGGATATTAATATCAGCCCCCAGCTGTCTGCCTAGCCTTTGCTAGCTATTAAAATAGGGGGGACCCCATGTCATTTTTGTTTGGGTCCCCCATTTTAATAGCTAGTAAAGGCTAGGTATTCAGCTGGAGACTGATATTAGTAGCCTGGGAAGCTCCGTGGGTATTACCCCTTTCCCAGGCTTCAAACATCTGCCCCAGCTGTCTGCTTAACTTCCGCTAGAGACTAAAATTACGGGGAACCCCACGCAAATTTTTTTTTTAATAAATCCTTTATTTTAACACTAAATGACAAGTACAGTAACCAACATGTCACTGTACTTATTATATATGTGACTGACATGTTTCTAACTATCTAATCTATGTGTTGTGCTCTATTCTTTCTATTCTAAATTGTCGGGTACCGGTGTATGCCAATGATGAATTGCCGGCCGGCTTTTTTAAAGAGACGGGTGCATGAAAATCGGAGGGTACTAGTGTGTTCTGAGTGCCCTGCTATGTTTTTCATGCATCCTCCTATATACCCTGCCTGCCTGTCTGTCTATATATTCTGCCTGCTTGATGTTTAATTGAGCACTGTTCCCATCGATTTGGGCAATTTTTGACCTTTTGCAGATTGCTTGGGGGGACCGCAAGAAAAATGCTCGAGTTTCCCATAGACTTACATTGGGCTTATTGCTCGGGTCGAGCACCCGAGTATTCCAATGTGCTCGACCCGAGCTTCGAGCACCCGAGCATTTTAGTGCTCGCTCATCACTACTGGGCACCACAACATACTGGTTACTACAATGTACTGGTTACTACAATGTACTGGTCCCTACAATGGCAGTTTGTAATTTTCATTCAGCAACATCCGCTGCTGCTTGTTTCTGGAAAACACACGTGCACAGAACCATTCTTTTGAATGTGTCTTCGTGTGTATGTGTCTACGGTACGTGTGGAAACTGTCACCACACGTACCAGACACACTGACGTGTGAAAGAGGTCTAACTCTGCTGCCTCATTATAGTGAATGGATCCCTCGGGGGTTTCATCTGAATTATGTCACTCGGAGATTTAAATGGACACCCCGATATCAGAACTGAGCCTAGAGCACAGGATAAATGGGAACATTTTACGTAACATTTTGGATCACAATAAAAGCTTTGACTCAATTGACAAAAAAAGCAATTCTCCACTCAGTTCCATCATCTGTTAACGGAAATATAGGGGGCCTCCATGTTACTAGTAGTACAAATGCTCTGGAAAAGCGAAATGGCCCTTGCCCCCCAAAAGAAATTCATCAAATTCTGTGCTCCCAAATACAAATGCCCACCTCCCTTTTGAGCACCACAGTGTGCCTAAACCGCAGTTAGTGTCCACATGTTTTACATTTCTGAAGCACACGTAATTTATGGGTGCATGTCTCAAGATACACAAGCTGGGCCTAACATACTGGTCACTACAATGGCAGTTTCCAATTTTCACTCAGCAGGATCCACTGCTGCTTGTTTCTGGAAAACACCCATGTAGTTATAATCCTCACCACACTTGTGGTTAAATTCCCAAAGGGGTATAATTTCCTAAATGGGATCACTTGAGGGGGAATTGTGCTCTTCTAGCACTTATGGGCTCTGTATAGGTAGTCTGCAAACTATTCTAAAAAAATCTGCTCTCCAGGAGGCAAATTGCGCTCTGTATCTTCTGAGTCTCGCTGTGTGGCTAAGCAGTACTTTACATCCACATATGGGTATTTATACATTCAGCAGAAATTGTGGGACAAATTTTGGTGCCATTTTTACCCATTTTCAGTGTGAAAATGTAAGATCTGGGGTTAAAACAAAATTTTGGTGGTAAAAATTTAATTATTTTTTTCTTCACTGCCCAATGGTATAAAATTCTTTGACCCACCTGTGGTGTCAATATGATCACTTCACAACTAGATAAATTCATTGAGAGTAGAGATGAGCGAACATTTCAATGTTCGGTTCGGGAAAGTTCGACGAACGAATAGACATTCGCAGAATTTATTAGTCGAATTTTCAATGGACATTTCCGAATCCCATAGGAGTCAACGGGGGGACCAAAAAAATGCATATACAACATCTACAAACAGGCCAAAAAGCTGTCAAAACAAATCAAATTAGGTTTAGACACTAGGGAAGTGCAATCAATTGACCCAGAGTACAAGTACTATAATTATTATTACTATGACAGCCACATTTATCCCATGGTTCTCAACCTGTCAAAATGGGTCACCGACTGGTAAAAGAGGAGAGAGGATCCTGCCTGTGAGGGTGCTTAAACAATCTGCAAGGGATGGGGGAGGATACAGTAGGTCAGGGTACAGTTAGTCGTGCAGCGGTATGCTGAAGCGAGGGTTACCGCAGATTGTACCCTTGTCACAAGAAGTGGGTCTTCAGCTTCCTTTTCAAGGTTTCCACGGTAGATGACAGTCTGATGTGTTGGGGTACAGAGTTACACAGTAGCGGAGATGCACCGGACAAATCTTGAATGCGATTGTGACAATAAGAGATAAGAGGGAAGTAGAGAAGAAGATCTTGGAAGGATGGGAGGTTGCATGCAGGTAACTAGTACAGGGAGACTAGGTCACACATGTTTGGAGGAAACAGGTTTTCGATGGCTTGGTATGCCAAAGTTAGGCTTTTCAACTGGAGTGTCTGGGCAACAGGGAGCCCACGCAGGGATTGACAGAGGGAAGAAGCCTGGGAAAAGTAGGGTGACAGGTGGATTAATCGGCCAGCACACTTTAGGATAGATTGGAGGGGTGAGGAAATGGTAGAAGTGAGGCCACAGAGCAGGAGCTTGTAGTAAAAGAGGCAGGAGATGATGAGTGCATGCACTGGTGTTTTTCTAGACGCATGGTTGAAGAATGTGGGGATCTCCGAGATACTTTGGAGTTGGAGTCAGCAGCAAGTGGAAAGGGCTTGGATGTGACGTTTGAAGGACAAATCAGAGTCAAGCTTGTGGGACTGGGGAAAGTGGGCAGCCATTCCCTTTGATGGATAGGTCAGATGGGGGGGGGTGAATGATATGGTGGAAAGATTATGCATTCCATTTTATCCATGTTAAGTTTTACAAATGTAACAGAGAAGAAAGATGAAATATAGGACACACATTGTGGGATTCTGGTTAGTAAGGAGGTGATATCAGGTCCAGAAAGGTAGATCTGTGTGTTATAGCATAAAGGTGAAACTGAAAGCCGTGAGACCATGAGCTGTCCCAGGCTGAAGGTAGAGAAGAGCCTGTGACTTAGAACATTACCCTTGACCTCCCCAGTGCACTTACTGGGAAGGACTGCCTAACCACAAGCACGTGGACAAGTGAATGTGGCCAGGGAAGGTACGGAGCCAGTAAACAGTGAAAAATCATGCACAAATTGTCGGGGAACCTTCACACAGATTTTCTTAGCCAGGGCTGCTTCTCAGCATGGTTAAGCGGGCTCACCAGAGAAACCAAGAATCCCCCGGTGGGCCCTGGCTTCTCCATCAGGAAAGTTCATAGCCCAAACCTTGCAGGTTGTGATGATGATGAGGCCATCCTTCTCCTTAGTTTTCTGTTACTTGGTATGCAAGCGCAAGTATGCAACCAGCCACCCACCCACAGGCCGCAATAGTAGATTGCCACATTTCTGGGCAGCTGCTTGTACTTGAAATGTTGCCTTTTAGGCTCGTGTAGGCAGAAGCATTTCACAACCTCATGGAGGTGGCATCGGCCGGGTCTCCATACTTGGTTCCCAGCCACCACTATTTCTCCCGTTGTCGCCCCCGCCTTCCACAAGCGTTTTTGATGCGTTTTTGCATTTTTGCATTGCTTTCAACTAGTGATGAGCGAGCATGCTCACTACTGCTCGGTGCTCACCAAAGCATCTCACTGCTCGAGATGCTCGTCGCTTGCCGAGTATTTCCGGGGTTGCTCGGAGGGAGCTCGGGTGCCCTCCCTGCATGTTTGTTCCCTACCTGAATATGCAGGGATTGTCTGCCACACACTGTAATGACGCAGCAATGCATGTTTGTTGTGGCATTACAGAGATTGGCTGACCGCACAGTGTCATCAGGTGAGGGAGACATAAAGAGCGAGGACAGCAGCACACAGGAGGAGGGAGGCATAGCACCACAACAGGCAGGAAGAAGCAGCATGGTGGCCGCAGACAGAAGGCGGGCAACTGTTCCCCATAACATCAACACGACGGAAGTTGCAAGTACAACTATTAGGTCTTCCCGAGTCTACTTGTTTTTAAATACTCTGTCAATAACCCCAAAAAGGCCATTTGCAACACCTCTAAGGCCAGCTTCTGCAGGGGTGGCAAAACTACCAGCCTGACCACTACCAGCATGATCAGGCACATGGCAGCAAAGCACCCGACTAAGTGGGCCGAACCCCAGGGTCCAGCAACAGTGTCTGTGGGTGGCACCATTGCTTCTTCCGCTGTTGTGCATGCAAGCCAATCCTCAGTCCATGGCACATGCCAAGATGCCTCCTGCCCTGCACCTGTCATTGCACACTCTCAAGTAGCACCATCAGCAAGCACATCCACCTCCTTGTCCCAGTGCAGCATTCAGTTGTCCCTACCCCAGTCCTTGGAACGCAAGCGCAAATACGCAGCCAAAGCCCCACAGGCCACACTACTAAATTCACACATTTCACGACTGCTGGCGCTCAAAATGTTGCCTTTTAGGCTCATGGAGACGGAAGCTGTCCACAACCTGATGGCGGCGGCCGTCTATCGGTACTCAGTCCCCAGCCCCCACTGTTTCTCCGGGTGTGCCCTCCCCGCAATACATGAGCATGTGTCCCAAAACATTAGCCGTGCCCTGCACAATGCAGCTGCTAGGAAAGTCCACCTAACCATGGACATGTGGACAAGTGCTTGTGGGCAGGGATGGTACAAGTTGCTGACGGCACACTGAGTTAACATAGTGGAAGCCGGAACCCAGTCAGACCTTGGGAAGGAACACGCCCTCCTGACGCCCAGGATTGCGGGCCCTGGGTCAATCAGGATTACCCCACATTCTACAGCTCCTGAACCTCTTCCTCTTCTGCATCCATCTCCGAAATGACCACATCAGTCACAAGCTGAAAGCACTCCAGCACTGCCTCAGCCAAGTGGAACAGGCTGTGCTGAAGTTAATATGCTTAGGTGACAAACCACACAGCGCTGAAGAGTTGTGGACAGCTCTGAAAGAGCAGGCAAATCTGTGGCTGACACTGCTGAAGCTACAGCCAGGCATGGTCATGTGTGACAATGGCCGGAATCCTGTGGCGGCTCTGAGGCGAGGCGAGCTCACACATGTACCATGCCTGGCCTATGTGCTTAACCTCATGGTTCAGCGGTTTCTCAAAACCTACCCGGAGTTGCCGGATCTGCTTGTCAAAGTACGCCACCTGTGTGCCTATTTTAGAAAGTCAGCTACAGCGTCCGCCGCCCTTGCCATGTTTCAGCAGCGTTTGTAGCTTCCAGCTCACAGACTGGTGTGTGATGTTCACACGCGTTGGAACTCTACATTGCAGATGCTGGGAAGGATTTGTGAGCAGAAGGGTGCAGTTGTTGACTACCAGCATCAACAAGGCCTTCAGTATTCAGTTCAGACTCCACACATAAGACCTCAAGAGTGGACATTAATATCAGACATATTTACCATCCCCCAAAACTGTGAGGACTCCGCAAACATGGTGAGCAGTGATGACGCCATAATTAGCATCACCATCCTACTTCTCTGTCTTCTGAAACTCTCTCTGTCCAACAACTCCAATCCAGCAGAGGCAGGGGAACACTGTCAAAGTTCTGGGACAGTTTTCTCAGACCCTCCCATCACACAGGTCCTGAGACACGGAATACTCTCACAAGGAGTGCAAACTTTGGGAAGATGGTGAGGGAGTACCTTGCCTACCGTACCAGAGTCCTCCGTGATTCCTCTGTGCCTTATAATTATTGGGTATCCAAGCTGGACACGTGGCATGGACTGGCTCTCTACGCCTTGGAGGTCCTGGCCTGCCCTGCCGCTAGCGTTTTGTCAGAGCAGGTTTTTTGTGGCGCTGGTGGAATTATAACTGATAAATGCATCTGCCTGAAAACTAAAAATGCTGACAGGCTGACTCTTATAAAAATGAACAAGGGCTGGATTGGGCCAGACTTCTTAATACCACTGAATTATAGCAGTGTAACATAAACTCAAATCCAGTGTCTTTTTTGGGAGGTCTAACTCTATTCCCATGCACCTCTGTCTTCACACCCAGACATGGGTATGCACTTCCTGATTTTGTATGAATCAGTCGTGACATCAGTGAGATGCTCAGGCAAGTACCGAGCAGTGACAAGCATAGGCGGATTATAATGAGGTCACACTGGGCTACTGCCCGGGGCTCTCAAGGGGCCCAGGGCTCCCAGGGGGTCCAGGGACAGATTACCCTCATTGTAATGTGTTACAGGCGGGCCCGGGAGTCGGAAGATGGAATCTGCTCTGTAAAACTTGTGTGTCCAGCAGGGCTGCAGAGGATGACTCACCAGCTGCTGACTGTGTAAGTGCAGGAGAGGAGGCTCCGCCCACCTGCCCCGGCATACAGCAGAGCACAGAGCCAGCTTATAGCATGACCACTGCTCTCCCTGCCCCTTCTCCTGCTCTGAATGTTACTGCTACGCTCTCCCCCTCCTGCCCTGCAATTACACCGAGAGCTCTTAAGTCGGGCCCAAAGAGGAGGGGAGGCTGCCCCACAGAGAAGATGGAAGAACCTGCATCATGTACAGAAAGGGTAAGTCCATGTGCCTTGTGTGGGTGTGTGTACAGTATATACATATATATATATATATATATATATATATATATATACAGCTAGGTCCATACACTGTGTGCTGAATTATAAGGCAAATGAGTATTTTGATCACATGACACTTTTTATACATGTTGTCCCACTCCAAGCTGCATAGGCTTGAGAGCCAACTCCCAATTAAGTAAATCTGGTGATGTGCATATCTGTACTGAGGAGGGGTGTTGACTAATGACATCAAAACCCTATATAAGGTGTGCTTAATTATTAGGCAACTTCCTTTCCTTTGGCAAAATGAGTCAGAAGAGAGATTTGACAGGCTCTGAAAAGTCCAAAATTCTGAGATGTCGTGCAGAGGGATGCAGCAGTCTTGAAATTTCCAAACTTTTGAAGCGTGATCACCGAACAATCAAGCGTTTCATGGCAAATAGCCAACAGGGTCGCAAGAAGCGTGTTGGCCAAAAAAGGCCCAAAATAACTGCCCATGAATTGAGGAAAATCAAGCATGAAGCTGCCAAGATGCCATTCGCCACCAGTTTTACCATATTTCATACCTGCAATGTTACTGGAGTATCAAAAAGCACAAGGTGTGTGCTACTCAGGGACATGGTCAAGGTAAGGAAGGCTGAAAAACGACCACCTTTGAACAAGAAACATAAGATAAAACGTCAAGAATGGGCCAAGAAATATCTTAAGACTGATTTTTCAAAGGTTTTATGGACTGATGAAATGAGAGTGACTCTTGATGGGCCAGATGGATGGGCCAGAGGCTGGATCAGTAAAGGGCAGAGAGCTCCACTCCGACTCAGACGCCAGCAAGGTGGAGGTGGGGTACTGGTATGGGCTGGTATCATCAAAGATGAACTTGTGGGACCTTTTCAGGTTGAGGATGGAGTGAAGCTCAACTCCCAGACCTAATGCCAGTTTCTAGAAGACAACTTCTTCAAGTAGTGGTAGAGGAAAAAGTCGGTATCGTTCAAGAAAAACATGATTTTCATGCAGGATAATGCTCCATCACATGAATCCAACTACTCCACAGCATGTCTGACCAGTAAAGGTCTAAATGAAGAAAAAATAATGACATGGCCCCCTTGTTCACCTGATCTGAAGCCCATAGAGAACCTGTGGTCCATCATAAAATGTGAGATCTACAGGGAGGGAAAACAGTACACCTCTCGGAACAGTGTCTGGGAGGCTGTGGTGGCTGCTGCACGCAATGTTGATCGAAACAGATCAAGAAACTGACAGAATCTATGGATGGAAGGCTGTTGAGTGTCATCATAAAGAAAGGTGGCTATATTGATCAGTAATTTTTTTGGTTTGGGTTTTTGCATGTCAGAAATGTTTATTTCTAAATTTTGTGCACTGATATTTGTTTACCTGGTGAAAATAAACAAGTGAGATGGGATTATATTTGGTTTTTATTAAGTTGCCTAATAATTCGGCACAGTAATAGTTACCTGCACAAACAGATATCCTCCTAAGATAGCCAAATCTAAAAAAAAAAAACACTCCAACTTCCAAAAATATTAAGCTTGGATAGTTATGAGTCTTTTGGGTTGATTGAGAACATAGTTGTTCATCAATAATAAAAATAATCCTCTAAAATACAACTTGCCTAATAATTCTGCACACAGTGTATATATTTGGACAGAGACAATATTTTTCTAATTTTGGTTCTAGACATTGCCACAATGAATTTTAAACAAAACAATAGAGATGCAGTTGAAGTTCAGACTTTCAGCTTTCATTTGAGGGTATCCTCATTAAAATTGGATGAATGGTTTAGGAGTTTCAGCTCCTTAACATGTGCCACCCTGTTTTTAAAGGGACCAAAAGTAATTGGACAGATTAAATAATTGTAAATAAAATGTTCTTTTCTAGTACTTGGTTGAAAACCCTTTGTTGGCAATGACTGCCTGAAGTCTTGAAGTCATGGACATCACCAGACGCTGTGTTTCCTCCTTTTTGATGCTCTGCCAGGCCTTCACTGCGGTGGTTTTCAGTTGCTGTTTGTTTGTGGGCCTTTCTGTCTGAAGTTTAGTCTTTAACAAGTGAAATGCATGCTCAATTAGGTTGAGATCAGGTGACTGACTTGGCCATTCAAGAATATTCCACTTCTTTGCTTTAATAAACTTCCAGGTTGTTTAGGCTTTATGTTTTGAGTCATTGTCCATCTGTAGTGTGAAACAATGACCAATCAGTTTGGCTGCATTTGGCTGGATCTGAGCACACAGTATGGCTCTGAATACATCAGAATTCATTCAGCTGCTTCTGTCCTGTGTCACATCATTAATAAACACTAGTGACCCAGTGCCACTGGCAGCCATGCATGCCCAAGACATCACACTGCCTCCGCCGTGTTTTACAGATGATGTGGTATGCTTTGGATCATGAGCTGTACCATGCCTTCGCCATACTTTTCTCTTTCCATCATTCTGGTAGAGGTTGATCTTGGTTTCATCTGTCCAAACAATGTTCTTCCAGAACTGTGCTGGCTTTTTTAGATGTTTTTTAGCAAAGTCCAGTCTAGCCTTTTTCTTCTTGATGCTTATGAGTGGCTTGCACCGTGCAGTGAACCCTCTGTATTTACTCTCATGCAGTCTTCTCTTTATGGTAGATTTGGATATTGATACGCCTACCTCCTGGAGAGGGTTGTTCACTTGGTTGGCTGTTGTGAAGGGGTTTCTCTTCACCATGGAGATTATTCTGCGATCATCCACCACTGTTGTCTTCCGTGGGCGAACAGGTCTTTTTGCATTGATGAGTTCACCAGTGCTTTCTTTCTTTTTCAGGATGTACCAAACTGTAGATTTTGCTACTCCTAATATTGTAGCAATTTCTCGGATGGGTTTTTCTGTTTTTGCAGCTTAAGGATGGCTTGTTTCACCTGCATGGAGAGCTCCTTTGACCGCATGTTTACTTCACAGCAAAACCTTCCAAATGCAAGCACCACACCTCAAATCAACTCTAGGCCTTTTTTCTGCTTAATTGAGAATGACATAACGAAGGGATTGCCCACACCTGTCCATGTAATAGCCTTGGAGTCAATTGTTCCATTACTTTTGGTCCCTTTAAAAACAGGGTGGCACATGTTAAGGAGCTGAAACTCCTAAACCCTTCATCCAATTTTAATGTGGATACCCTCAAAGGAAAGCTGAAAGTCTGAACTTCAACTGCATCTGAATTGTTTTGTTTAAAATTCATTGTGGTAATGTCTAGAACCAAAATTAGAAAAATGTTGTCTCTGTCCAAATATATATGGACCTAACTGTATATACACATATATGTGTATGTATGTATATGTGTGTGTGTATGTATCTATGTCCATGTATTTGTGGACCATCAGAGGGGCTCACTCGCTGTCGTGGCCCAGGCCGCTTCCCTGGCATCTGTGCAGGACCGCCGTCACTTCACCTGACATAGCCGTGAACTGTGCGGCTGGCGGCTGTGTCTGTGCCTATAATTGTGCTTGTGTATTGCCCCTGCCTCGTCATTACTACCAGACACAACCGCACAGCGCATGGGCATGTCAGGTGAAGTGCCAGAAATCAAGCAGCACCAGAGGTCCTACACAGATGCCGTAGAAGCAGCCCGGGCCCCAACGGCGAGTGGGCCCTTCTGATGGTCCAGGGCCATGTCTGTGACATGCCGGCGGCCCAGCACTGAGACATGCCTGAGGAGCTGCTGGACAGTACAGTTTTATGTGTTTATAAGATATATACGTATGCCTGTGTGCATGTGTCTGTGAGCATATCTGTGTACCATGTGCATGTGTGCGCATGTCTGTGTACCGTGCGTGTGCGCATGTCTGCGTATCATGCTTGTGCGCATGTCTGCATACCGTGCGCACGTGTGCTTGCCCGGCCGCGTCACAGCTAGAAGACACAGCCCTGTGCGCAGCAGTGTCTGCTAGCGTGACGTCATGCAGTGTGCGCCCTGCACAGCTTCTTACCATCAGAGAGGAGCTGGACGACGGGAGCTGAGCAGGGGGATGGTGAGTGGTGTGTGTGTGTGTGGCACAGGGCGTGTCAGTGTGTGCAGATATCATTGTGTGATATGTCTGTTTATATTTACAGTATTTTTGTGTTTCAAATGTGTTTATGGCTAAGTGCCCACGATGCAGAAATGCTGCAGATTTTTTCCGCTTCTCCCTGGCAGGAAAAACGCATGTGGATTTTACATGCGTTTTTTCTGCCAGGTAGAAGCGTCTGTGAAGCGTTTTTGCATGCATTTCTGCATGCGGGTTATCAAGAGCTTTTCCAAGCGATTTTAGCATCAATTGGAAAAGTGCTTGACAACTTGGTGACACTATATAAATCCATGCAACCTGCATGGATTTTATATAGTGTGACCAAGTAATAGTTTAAAAAAAAGAATAAGAATGGTAAAAAATAAAAAAAAAGATTATACTTACCCTCCGATGGTCCCCGGGCTTTTCTCCCCTGCGTCCAGTCTCTTGCACTGCTCACGGTGGTATGAAAGGACCTGCCATGACGTCATTTAGTCATGTGACAAGTCACGCGACCGCCGACGTCAGCGGTAGCGTGACCTGTCACATGACTAAATAACGTCATGGCAGGTCCTTTCACACCACCGCAACCCATACAACAGACCGGACGCAGTGGAGAAAACACCGGGAGCCATCGGAAGGTAAGTATAATCTTTATTTTTTATTTTAAATCTTTTTTTAACAGGTTCTATGGTACCCGAGTCTGGAGGAGAGTCTCCTCTTCTCCAGACCCGGGTACCATCCGCACATAGAATCGCATAATATCCACTTGTGCACATGTGCTCATATGGATATTATGCGATTCAATGCAAGTCAATGGCGGCAATTACGCTGCGTGTCTGCAAAATGAATGGACATGCTGCGTATTTTTCTGCAATGATAATCTGCAGTGGAAATTTCCGCAGCATGTGCACAGCACATGCGGATTATAATTGGGGACCATGGGGCACGTATTACCAAGCGTTTTTTAAGTGTTTTCGCTGCGGAAGTTCTGCGGCAAAAACGCTTGAAAAACGCATAGTGGGCACGCAGCCTATGCGTGTATGTGTTTGTCTTTGTATATGTCTGTATATGTTTGTTTGTGTGTGTGTGGGCTCCTGCTGTATCTGTCTGGGCGGCCACCGTGCGGCCTCCGGCTTTATCTGGGGGGGGCGCCGTGCAGCCTCCAGCTGTATCTGGGGGGGCGCCGTGGGGCCTACGGCTGTATCTGGGGGGGCGCCGTGCGGCCTCCTGTTGTGTATAAGAGGATTATGTGGAAGCTCATATTATACAGTATGAGAGCCTACATACATAGGGGGATGTCAGCATACTTAATTTTGCTCAATATTAAGTCATACAATTAATATAAAAAAATAATTAGAATTAATATATTAATATTGTGCAGAATTATTTTCACATGAACTATCACATGATCTATCAAAGGGGGATCATGTGACAAGTTACGTGATACATCAGGTGTGTGCGTGTGTGAGGGGGGCCCACGCCTTCTAAACTGCCCGGGGCCCTTGCTACTCTTAATCCAACCCTGGAGGCAAGCACATTCGCTCATCACTAATGGAGACCCAATCAGGATTCTCCACGTTTCCAAAAATTTGTGGCAGACGCCAGCAAAGTGTAATCAATTTCACTACAGTAGAAATAGTGTAATTAAGACCCACACCTCTTCCAGTACAGACAACCCAGGAGATGGAGACCTAACCAGGACTGTTCAAATTTCCCTAAATGAGGGCCTTATACCACCGATGTGACATCAATTTCATTACAGTATAACTATTGCAAAGGAGACCAAAACCTCTTCCACTACAGCCAACCCAATAGATGGAGACCCAATCTGGATTATCCACATATACAAAAATTTGTGGCAGACACTAGCAATGTGTAATCAATTTCACTAAAGTAGAAATAGTGTAAATATGACCCACACCTCTTCCTGTACAGCCAACCCAGGAGATGGAGACCAAACCAGGACTGTACACATTTCCCTAAATTAGGGCCTAACTCCACCAAAGTGGCATAAATTTCACTAGAGTATAACTATTGCAAAGGAGACCAAAGCCTATTCCACTACAGCCAACCCAATAGATGGAGACCCAATCTGGATTCTCCACATTTCTAAAAATTAGTGGCAGACATAAGCAATGTGTAATCAATTTCACTACAGTAGAAATAGTGTAAATAAGACCCACACCTCTACCAGTACAGCCAACCCAGGAGATGGATACCTAACGAGGAGTGTTCACATTTCCCTAAATGAGGGCCTAACACCACCGAAGTGGCATCAATTTCATCAGACTAAAAGTAGTTTAACGGAGACCCAAACCTCTCCCACAACAGCCAACCCAATGGATGGAGACCTAATCAGGATGCTCCACATTTCCCAAAATTAGGGCCTAAAACCTGCTTCAGCAGCAAGAGCAGGCACAGAAGCCAAATCACAGACTGCAATTCCGTGAGATCAATGCAGCACACTAAAAACTACCACATCGCCTACTCTGTACAGTCTGCAATTGGGGTGTAAAAGTCCTTGGAGATCCATAACTTGTTCAACTTGATGAAAGTTAGGCAGTCTACACTTTCATGGGACAGCCGGCTGCGCTTAACCATCAAGATACCACCAGCAGCACTGAAGACACGTTCTGAGAGAACCCTGGCTGCCGGGCATGATAAAACTTCCAAAGCGTGACAGATGAGCTCAGGCCATTCATTCATTTTTGAAGACCAAAATGTAAAAGGGTCCAAATCCTCCCTAATGGTATTTATATTAAGCTCTACATACTCCTCCACCATCATCTCCAGTCATTCACCACGTGTCAGACTTGAACTCTTTTGTACTGGTGCACGAGGTCATCTAAAAATGTGTGAAAGGACTCACAGAAATTGCTTCTGCCACTTACTCTGCTGCTGGTGCTAACGTTTTGGCATTGACAAACTGACGTGCCGGAGGTTGAAAGTCTACAGCTGCGATGCACACTGTGTGCCTCGCTGCTATCTTAGGGAAATGCTCTATTAAGGTTGCTTAAAAGCTTGTTTTGATACTCCAACATAAGCAGGTCCCTTTCTAGGGCAGGAAGCATCTGGAAAAATTGACTCTCATAACGTGGATCTAACAGAGTGGCAACCCAGTAGTCAGCATTATTTCGAATCCTAACTATGCGGGGATCATGTTGCAGATAGTGCATCAAGAAGGCACTCATATGTCGGGTTCTTCCAGGAGGTCCAAAGCCAGGCTGTATTGTGGACTGCGTAACACTGATGCTAGTTTCCTCCGGCCCCTCCTGCCAACCACATTCAACCGAGAGGGGATGATTATCCTCTTCATCCTCTGACAGCTGCTCGCCCATCACCTCTTCCTCCTCCATTACTTCCTCGGCTCTTGCACCTTCACTAACAGTTTGCCTGGTATCACCAAACCCCCTCAATTGCAGGAATCCACCATCACTTGGCATCCGCCTGTGCGATGAGATTCTGGAAATGTGAGACATTGGTATCTCTTCTTCTGGGACCATCACCTCCTGCCGCAGGTTATTCAAAGTCTGCTCCAGCATGTAGATGACCGGAAAAGTGATGCTGATGATGGCATTGTCAGTACTAACCAGTTTAATAGCCATTTGAAAACTGTGCAGAAGGGTGCAGAGGTCCTTATTCTGTTCCCACTCTGTAAACGTGATATGCCCCACGTCCGTACTGCGTTGGCCCAGGCTATAAGACATGACATACTGCGTCAGAGCTTCTTGATGCTGCCACACTTGCTGCAACATGTGAGAGTGGAATTCTACCACTTCGACACATCGCAGATCAACCTGTTAACTGGCATGGTCGAAGACCTCTGTATTGATGCAAGTTGATAACATGAGGGGTGCGAACGGCTTAAGTGGGCACACAGCTTCCGTACTTTGTGAAGCAGCTCATCCAGGCCAGGATAGTGGCGGAGAAATTGCTGTACCACCAGGTTGAGGATGTGAGCCATGCAAGGCACATGTGTGAGCTTGCCTTGGCCTAGGGTCGCTAATAGGTTCATACCATTATCGCACACGGCCTTCCTTGAATCTAGGTTCAGAGGAGACAGCCATTGCACAAACTGAGCCTGGAGAGGTGCCCACAACTCTTCACCTGTATGACTGCGATCTCCAAGGCATATTAATTTTAAGACTGCCAGATTGCAGTGAGCCCTGACTGCGCAGTACGGAGGTGGTGTGGATTCGCTCTGCACCCTTGGAACGCGTGTCTCATCAAGGCAGAGGTTGAGTGCGCCTGTGGAGGCCCAAGAGGAGGTGGAGGACGCAGAAGCAGTGGAGGAAGTGGGAAATACAGAGGTTTCTTCTGCAAGCCTTGAGGATTCCAAGATTTGTGGAGCAGCCCCTTTCCTGCCTGCCCCCACAGCAACCAGAGTCATCCAGTGCCCAGTCAGCGAGATGTAACGCCCTTGGCCATGCTTACTCGTCCAGGTGTCTGTGGTGAAATACACCCTGGCAGACGTAGATTTAGACAAGGAATGGGTGATGTTGTCTGCGACATGCTGGTGTAGCACAGGCACAGCTTTCTTGGAGAAGTAATGGCGACTGGGCAACTGGTACTGAGGGACTGCGATGGCCATCAGCTTTTGGAAACCATCTTTATCTACAAGGCAGAAAGGCAGCATTTCTGTTGCCAACAGATTTGAGATGGTGGAGTTCAACCCCTTTGCTTTGTCATGCGTAGGATGAAACAATCTTTTACATGACCACAACTGCGGGACCAAGGGCTGGCTGCAGTGCTGAGAGAGGGCGGAGTATGGTGAACCGGGCAAACTGCTGGACCGTGAGTGAGGTGCAGGCGCAGATGTTACAGTGGATTGAGAAACATGCGGTGTGCTCTGTAAAACAAACACAACAGGCGCGTTCGCTTCCGGTACAGCTGATGGGCTGTCACTAAGCCTGACTGGAGCCGGTAAACAACCGGAGTTTCTGCAACGAGAGACCTACGTGACAATACTTGGCACGGTAACAGACTAGGAGGAAGAAGCAGTGGATGTGTTTGTTGGGGCAGCTGATAGTTGTTGAGGTGCGCTGGTCGACATTTCTGCGCTGTGAAATTCCCAGCGTAAGGCATGTTGTTTGAGCATGTGAACGTTCATGCATGTAATAGTCAAATTATTGCAGTTTTTGCCTCTATTGAGTTTTTTATTGCAAAGTTTGCAGATAACGTGAGTTGGCTCATCCTTTGCGGTGACAAAAAAGGCCCATGCTAGGCAACCCTTGCCTCCCCTGACCCGTGACCGCTGCTGTCCACAGCCACGGTTGTGGCTAAGGATGCAGTGCTCCTTGTGCTTGCATCACTCTGTGTCTGCGCCGTATGGTGAAATGTAACCTCCTTGTCTTCCTCCTCCACCTCCTCAGATGAGCTACTCGGCTGCGTGACTCTGGGTTCACACAATGTAGGATCTTCAACCTCGTCATCTTCCAATGTGTTATCCCATTTCTTGCCCTCACAGTGACCCTTCTCCTCTTGTTGCTCTGACAGCAAGTACAGTCCGCATCAGCCTAAGGTATCTTAGTCTCATCGGGATCACCACACTCCACTGCGATTAACGTCTGGTGATGAGGGTCAGGAAACTGCTTAGACCCTTTTTTGTCCTGCCCCTAATCCAAGGTAAAAAAATGTTGGCATCGGTGCAGATGCTTTCCTCCTCTTGACTCTGTGACTGTTTGGAGTACACTTCTGATGCCCATGGTATAGAAGGGGTGAACAGTTCTACAGACTCTCTCAATCGGGGTTCGCTACAGTCAGTTGGGCAATTGGACTGTTGTAATGCGGAGGGAAGCATGGGTAATTGGGGTGTCACCTCTGTGGACTGTACTGCATGTGATGTTGAGGTGGAGGAAGAAGAGGAGAGGGCACTTGAAGCAGAGCTTGCCATCCACTGGAGCACCTGTTCTTTCTGACCCTTCCACCACGACCACTCTTTTTCCCACTCATGTTGCTCAGATACTGTAGTAGGAGCACGCTATTAACTAAACAAAAATGATTTTTTTCCTCTGCAAAAGCTCTGCACACACCTGAATTTCAGCGACAATAAAAGACAAGGTAAGATATGGCCTGCCGTGTAACGTTACTAATAGTGTTGAGCCACCCCCGTAGTGTTCGGGTTTGGTTCGGTTCGTCGAACACCGGGATGTTCGAGGAACTGTTTGTCGAACTGTTCGTCGAACACCTTAGAACACCGTCGAACACCGTTAAAACCAATGGCAGGCAAACAAAAACACATAGAAACACATAGAAAACACCTTCAAAGGTGTCCAAAAGCTGACAAACTGCTCAGAAGACGCTCTCTTTAAAAAAGCCGGCCGGCAATTCAGCAGCGGCATACATCGGTACCCGACAATTTAGACAAGAAGGAATAGAGCATCACACATAGATTAGATAGATAGAAACATGTCAGTCACATATATAATAAGTACAGTGATAGTGTTGGTTACTGTACTTGTCATTTAGTGTAAAGGATTTATTTAAAAAAATAATAGTGTTTTCATGCACTGTCTCTTTAAAAAAGCCGGCCGGCAATTCAGTACCCGACAATTTAGAATAGAAAGAATAAAGAATCACACATAGATTAGATAGATAGAAACATGTCAGTCACATATATATGAAGTACAGTGACAGTGTTGCTTACTGTACTTGTCATTTAGTGTAAATGATTTATTAAAAAAAATAATAGTGTTTTCATGCACTGTCTCTTTAAAAAAGCCGGCCGGCAATTCATCATCTGTACCCGACAATTTAGAACAGAAAGAATAAAGAATCACACATAGATTAGAGAGATAGAAACATGTCAGTCACATATATAAGAAGTACAGTGACAGTGTTGGTTACTGTACTTGTCATTTAGTGTTAAAATAAAGGATTTATTAAAAAATAAATTGGCGTGGGGTTCCCAGTAATTTTAGGCTCTAGCGGAGGTTAAGCAGACAGCTGGGGCAGATGTTTGAAGCCTGGGAAGGGGGTAATACACACGGAGCTTCCCAGGCTACTAATATCAGCCCCCAGCTGAATACCTAGCCTTTACTAGCTATTAAAATGGGGGACCCCCCGAAAAAAATGACGTGGGGTCCCCCCTATTTTAATAGCTAGCAAAGGCTAGGCAGACTGCTGGGGACTGATATTAATAGCCCAGGAAGGGTGCCATGAATATTGGCCCCCTCCCAGGCTAGAAACACCAGCCGTCAGCCACCCCAGAAATGGCGCATCCATAGGATGTGCCAATACTGGCACTTAGCCTCGCTCTTCCCACTGCCCTGTAGCGGTGGCAGTGGGGTAATAGGGCTGGGGTTGATGTCAGCTTATAATGCCAGCTCCCATCAATCCCAGGTTAGTAATGGAGAGGCGTCTATAAGACACCCCCAATACTAACCCCATAGTCAAAGTTAAAAAAAAAACACAAACACCCAGAATAAAGTCCTTTAATTGAAATAAACACACAATTCTTTATTGTTCTAAATTAAACTATACTTACCACCACGCCCATTCCAGCTGAAGCCAACGATCTCCTGCAATAAAAGAAAAATAATAAAGCAACCTCATCCTTACCTTTCCATGGTTCCCACGACAGCTTCAGCTCTGCTACATCGAGATGACAGGCTGGACCGCAGCAGAACGCTGCCATCCAGCCTGTCACCCCGCGGACACTGAGAAGCGCAGGCATGCTTGCGCTCCTGTGTCTCTCTGTGACGGCATCCAGATGAGCCTCCAATGAACTCAGCTCACCTCATGTACGTCACTGACAGCGTGGGAGAATTCTCACGCTGAAGCGCTGAGTGCAGGAAAATTTTCCCACTCTGTCAGTGACGTGCATGCGGCCGATATTTAAATTTGGCGCACAAATCGGTGATTGGTCGCGGGCAGCGTCCGCGACCAATCAGCACAGTAGTGTTTAACTTTGGCGGCAAGATCAGTGATTGGTCGCGGTCAAGACGGCGACCAATCACCGATTTGTGCGGCACATTTAAATAGCGGCCGCGACCAATTGGATGTCAGCGCCGCTCCCCAGTCCTCCCTTCACGCCCTAGCCGCATGGATGTCAGCGGCGCTGCCTGTGCGGATAGTTCCGCTGCGAGAACCCGGGACATGAGCGGGCGCTCGCAGCAGAAGTATCCCGACCCGCAGCGCCGCTCCCCGGTCCTCCCTTCACACCCTAGCCGCTGATGTCCCCACAGTATCCGCATGGTGTTACAAAGGTCCGGACATTTGTGTTAAAAATCGCTGATTGGTCGCTGGCGCTGCCCGCGACCAATCACCGATTTGGGCGCCAAATTTAAATATCAACCGCGACCAATCACCGATTTGGGCGCCAAATTTAAATATCCTCCGCGACCAATCACCCATCTTGGCTCCACATTTAAACACCGCTGTACTGATTGGTCGCGGACGCTATTTAAATGTGGCGCCAAAATCGGTGATTGGTCGCGCCCAGCGTCGGCGACCAATCAGCACAGCAGTGTTTAAATGTGGAGCCAAGATTGGTGTTTGGTTGCGGCTGATATTTAAATTTTGCGCCCAAATCGGTGATTGGTTGCGGGCAGCGCCAGCGACCAATCAGCGATTTTTAACACAAATGTCCGGATCTTTGTAACACCATGCGGATACTGTGGGGACATCAGCGGCTAGGGTGTCAAGGGAGGACCGGGGAGCGGCGCTGCGGGTCGGGATACTTCTGCTGCGAGCAGTCGCTCATCTCCCGGCTTCTCGCAACAGAAGTATCCGACCAGGCAGCGGCGCTCCCCGGTCCTCACCAATACGATTAGCTGATTGGTCGCGCTCTCCGCACGCGACCAATCAGTGATCTTGGCGCTAAAGTTAAACACCGCTCTGCTGATTGGTCGCGGACGCTGCCCGCGACCAATCACCGATTTGGGCGCCACATTTAAATAGCGGCCGTGACCAATCAGCGAGCTTGGCGCCAAATTTAAACAACGCTCTGCTGATTGGTCGCGGACGCCAGACGCGTCCAATCAGTGAGATTGGCGCCAAATTTAAACCCCGCTCTGCTAATTGGTCGCGGATGCCGGCCGCGACTAATCAGCATTATTGGCGCCAAATTTAAACACCGCTCTGCTGATTGATCGCGGTCGCCGTCCGCGACCAATCAGTAGTATTGGCGCCAAATTTAAACCCTGCTCGGCTGATTGGTCACAGTTGCCTTCCGCGACCAATCAGCGATTTTGACGCCAAATTTAAACACCGCTCTGCTGATTGGTCGCGGCCGGCGATTGCGACCAATCAGCATTATTGGCGCCAAATTTAAACCCCGCTCTGCTGATTGGTCGCGACCGCCGGCCGCGACTAATCAACATTGTTGCCGCCAAATTTAAACACCACTCTGCTGAATGGTCGAGGTCGTGACCAGTCACCATTATTGCCGACAAATTTAAACACCGCTTTGCTGATTGGTCGCGACCACAACCTATCAGTATTATTGGCGCAAAATTTAAACCCCGCTCTGCTGATTAGTCGCGACCGCCGGGCGTGACCAATCAGTGATATAGTCGCCAAATTTCAACACCGCTTTGCTGATTGGTCGCGGTTGCTGGCCGCGACCAGTCAGCGATTTTGGCGCCAAATTTGAACACCGCTCTGCTGATTGCGCCGGGTCTGCCGCATACATATTCTAGAATACCCGATGCGTTAGAATCGGGCCACCATCTAGTTTCATGAAATAATTAAAAAAAAAATTGACGTGGGGCTTCGCACTATATTTGTGTCCAGCCAGGTACAGCAGGCAGGAACGGGCTGCCCCCAACCACCAGCAGCCTATTTGTACCTGGTTGGACACAACAATATAGGGAAGCCCTTTTTTTCTTAATTATTTCATGAATTTCATGAAATAATTAAAAAAAAAAATACGTGGAGCTACGCCCTATTTTTGTGTCCAGCCAGGTACAACTAGGTAGCTGGGGGCTGGAATCCGCAGCGCAGGGAGGCCCAAGCCTTCTGGGCCCCCCCCCCCGCTGCAAATTGCAGTCCGCAGCCGCCCCGGAAAATGGCGCGTTCATAGAAGCGCCATCTTCTGGCGCTGTACCCAACTCATCCAGGGCCGTGGTGCGGTGGCTCACTGGGTAATAAAGGGGTTAGGGCCAGCTTGGCATTATCCGCTGGCCCTAAGCCCGAAATTCATGTGGTCACGCCAATATTAGACATGACCACTATGAATTTCTAGTAAAGTATTTAAAAAAAACACAACACCCAGAAAAAAGTCCTTTAATTGAAATAAACACACAATTCTTTATTGTTCTAAATTGAACCATACTTACCATCACGCCCATTCCAGCTGAAGCCAACGATCTCCTGCAATAAAAGAAAAATAATAAAGCAACCTCATCCTTACCTTTCCATGGTTCCCACGACAGCTTCAGCTCTGCTACATCGAGATGACAGGCTGGACCGCAGGAGAACGCTGCCATCCAGCCTGTCATCCCGCAGACACTGAGAAGCGCAGGCATGCTTGCGCTCCTCAGTAGTGTTGAGCCACCCCCGTAGTGTTCGAGTTCGGTTCGGTTCGTCGAACACCCATGTGTTCGCCGAACTGTTCGTCGAACTGTTCATCGAACACCTTCGAACACCGTTAAAACCAATGGCAGGCAAACAAAACACATAGAAACACATAGAAAACACCTTCAGAGGTGTCCAAAAGCTGACAAACTGCTCAGAAGACACAACTAACACATGGAAAAGTGACAAGTACATATAGTCATGCGAAAAGAAAAGAGGTGGAGGAGTAAAAGGAGGGGGAGACACAAATATAGGCATGTCATGCCCTTCTAAAATCCAAAAAGTGAGAAGCCGACACGTTCAGTCCGCTCCTGCCCGTGCCACCTCCGTGTCGCCGGGTTTGTGCCAGAGCCGCGGTGAACCCTGACGGCCAGCCCCCCTCTCCCAATACTGGTGCCTGTCCGCTGGTGGGTCGAGCGAGCCCCCCTGTGGTGGAGGCAGCTCTAAGCTTTTTAATTTAAATTGTCTCTCTAATTTGAATGAATACACTTTAAATCCATTTACAAGGATCTATTGGAGGACAAGTCTCATGCCAGCAGCCGCGTAATTCCAGCTCCAGTAGCGTCCACTAAAGCTGCTGCAGTTAAAAAGCTTTTATAAGGATCGAGCTCGGCTGTCCACCGCAAGGCATCCTACTGCCAGTCCCAGCCCCTATGCCTTGGGGTGCCTCCTGATGCTCTTCACTGAGTATCCCGTGGTCCCGAAGCATTTCCTTTGAAAAAATTAAGTGTCCAAACTACAGGTGGTGTAGCTTGCTTAACAGCCGGGATAATCCGCTGACTAGCAGACACTGCTACTAGGCACAAAGTATTTCCTGGGCTAGATGCAGTTAAAAATGTGTAATTAGATACTCTCGTTGGATGCTGAGAAAGCATTCCATAGAGTCTTCTGGCACGCCATATATGATTCTCTTAAAAAGCTTGGGGTAGGGGTCTAGGGGACCCTTTTATAGCCAAAATCACGGCCCTGTATCACAATACGTCACCTAGGCTGAAGATAAATGGAACTGTAGCACTCTGAGGGCTCGGTTGCAACAGAGGTATTGCACCTCACCCAGAGGTGTGATATCTCACTCTCAGGTAAGGATGGAGTGTGGATCAGGACCCGACACCTGCATGCATTACACCACATTGCCGTGGGGCAGGGCGACCAATATGCCTCTGAGATAGGCACGACAGTCCCTGTCCCTGGCTGGAGTGGGGGGAGGGAACACTGAGGAAGGGGAACCCTGTAGTGCAGGAGCAGGGAGGAAGCAGTTCCTGGGTGCATTGAGAAGGGAGTATAAAAGGTGGGCACCATCTTAGTTCAGTGCAGAGAAGTCTGAGCAGAAGTGGCAGGGAGCAGGGGCTCTGCATGAGCTCTGCTCCGGAGGCGGGCCTAGTAACAGAGGCCCAGGCCTGGAAGAGGGAGAAGTAAGGAAGAGGAGTGGAGAAGGCTCCAGGAACGAGGAATGAAGGGATCCCAGGGGTGCAGACGGGCGAGTCGCCACCGCACGCCCGAATCCACCTGCGTGAAGGGGTCAGGCCAAAGGGGGAGACCGGTCCCCGAAACTAGTGGAGGCAGGAAACGACCCTCAGCTAGAAACCGGAGGCTGTGACATTTTATGTGGCGCAGCTCCTCGCTACACCCGCTAGGAAGGCACCACATAGGGTCAGGGACACTGGCGCCAAGTTTACCAAGAGAAGGCCCGAGGCAACCGGACAGAAGGGTTGGTAAGAAAGGCCAGACAAAGGACACACAAAGGGGGTCCTGTGAAGCGCTCCAAAGTTATCTGGGAGTTGTCTGAGCCCCTCACCTGGTGAGCACAGTACGACGTGGGCAGCCGTTACCTGCAGACGTGGTCTGGATAATAAGAACTGTGAGTAAAGGCCCTGGACTGCATCACTGACTCCGTGTCGTTACTGCTGCTGCCCTGCACCATCACCCCCATCCTCCGCATACACTGCCCTGAGGCTATACTCCTCCCGTGGGGAGTTATGCTACGCTCTGCTGCACCCACAACACCAGCCTCAGCGGTCTGCCCTGCAGCGGCGGTTCACTCTGACCGCAATCCACGAGTGGCGTAGTCGGACATTTAAACATCAAAACCACATAAATAGTTCCACCACTGGTTTGACCACCCTGAGCCACGGAACCGGGTCGCCGCCACGAAGACTACAATCACCAGCATCCACCAAAAAGGGTCCGGCTCCGGGTGTCCCAAGGCCCAGGGGGTGCATCAGAACATTTTCATCACCTTTCACAATCACCAATGGGACAAGGCAGGGATGTCCTCTGTCCCCTCTCTTATACATCCTAGTGACGGAGCACCTGCTCTCATCAATTCGCCATAACCCCAATATTAGGTGGATTGAGGTGGGAGGCACCGAGTACAAGTGCTCTCTATTTGCTGATGATGTCCTAGTATATATCACTCAATCACATATATCCATCCATGCTGTTATGGCTGAAATAGATCGCTTTGTTACATGGTCAAATTTTAAAATCAATGCAGCGAAGTCTGAGACCCTCGATGTCTCCCTCCCCAAATCCATATAGGATTCCATCCAGTCCAACTTTCCCTTTGCCTGGCCCTCACAGGGTATCAAATACTTAGGAATTCCTATTCATAGAGACCTCTCCCATCTATGTTATCTTAATTTTGGGCCCTTTATTGAACAACTCCATACAGACCACGGTTGGCAAGTTAGAACTGTAAGATTCACTACGTGAACCACTGGTGTTTTGTGGAAAAGCACATGTACACTGTGTTCCAAATTATTATGCAAAAAGTGTTTAGGAGTGATAAGGGAAGAATTTGTTTGTCAGTTAAACTCATTGATGGTGATGTGTGTCAGGGCTCTTTATATCACTGTAAGCAATTGCAGACACCTGTGCTAATTAGTTTGGCAGGTGTGTCCAATGAAAGGCAAGACTACTTAAGAAGGCTGTCTCACATTATTAAGCAGCCTACATTTTCTGCCAAAATGTGAAAGAAAAAGGATGTGTCGGCTGCTGAGAAGCAACAAATTGTGGAGTGTTTAGGTCAAGGCATGACTACAATCAACATTGTGCGATGATCAGGATGAAGTGTCTTGGCAATCAAGAAGTATGTAGCTGATTCACAGTACACACGTGTGCGTGCTGATAAGGGCAAATTGAGGACTCTTTCCTACAGGCAATTACGTCAGGTTAAAAGAGCAGCGGCAAAAAAGCCTTGTCATAGCAGCAGACAAGTTTTTGAAGCTGCTGGTGCCTCCAACGTCCCCCGAACAACAAGATGCAGGGTCCTTCAGAAGTTTGCAGCTGTGCATACGCCATCCTGTCGACCTCCTCTATCCACTTCACACAAGCAGAAACGGCTCCAGTGGGCTAAACATTACATGAAGACTGATTTCAAAACTGTTTTGTTCACGGATGAGTGCCGTGCAGCGCTCGATAGTCCAGATGGATGGAGTGGAGGATGGCTGGTTGATGGACACCCCACGCAAACACGGCTACAGCGCCAACAAGGAGGAGGTGGAGTAATGTTTTGGGCTGGAATCATGGGGAGAGAGATTGTCGGCCCCTTTAGGATCCCTGAAGGCGCTAAAGATGAACTCCATAATGTATGTGGATTTTCTCAAACAGCACTTCCTGCCATGGTTCAAGAAGAAGAACCGTGTATTTCACAGCAAGATCATTTTTTTGCATGATAATGCACCATCTCATGCTGCACATAAAACATCTGCATCTCTGGCTGATATGGGCATAAAAGGGGACAAACTTATGGTGTGACTCCCATGCTCCCCTGACCTCTACCCCATTCAGAACCTCTGGAGCATCATCAAAAGGAGTGTCTATGATGGCGGGAGGCAGTTCACATCTAAGCAACACCTCTGGGAGGGTATTCTGTCCTCATGCAAAACAATTGAAGCAGAAACCATCCAAAATCTGACAAATTCAATGGAGAGAGTTCAGAAGCTCCTTTCGAACAAGGGGTCCTATGTGAAAATGTAACATCACCTAGAATAAAGTTTTGAGTTGAAAACTGTTTGATTTCAGTTTCTAATAACCTGCTAATGCTTATAATTTCAAAAATGACCATTTTTTTGGTCTTTATTAAAATGAAAAGGTTGATCGAAAAGTTTGGGGGATCTAAGAGTGTGGCAACCCAGTAGTCATGATTACTTCGAATTCTGACAATATGAGGGTCATGTTGCAGGTAGTGCAGCAAGAAGGCACTTATGTGTCTTGCGCATCTCGGAGCTCCAAAATTATTTTCCGGGCTAGATGCAGCTAAAAATTATTATTAATTTTAAATCTGGTGGAGCTTAGTATAGATGGCCTAATAGGATCAGTGCTGCACACTGCTACAAAGCCGAAATTATTTTCCAGCCAAGATACAGATAAACATGATTAGTAATTTTAAATCTGGTGGAGCTTATTATAGATGGCCTAATAGAATCAGTGCTGCACACTGCTACAAAGCCCAAATTATTTTCCAGCCAAGATACAGATAAACATGATTAGTAATTTGAAAGCTTAAAACGGTTGGTAGGGTGATTTTAACCAATAATCAAGCTTTTACTCTCCCCAGGATGACACAGGGGTAGAAAAGTCGTTTCGGATCCATGATTTGTTCATCTTTATGAACAAGAGTCTGTCTACATTATCAGTGGAGAGCCGCGTGCGCTTATCTGTCAGCACACCACCAGCAGCGCTGAACACACGTTCAGACAGAACGCTGGCTGCGGGGCATGACAAGATCTCCAAGGCGTAAGTGGCTAGCTCCGGCCATTTATCCAGATTGGAAGCCCAAAAAGAGCAAGGGTCCAGTGACACAGTCATGGCTTCAATGTTTACTTGGAGATACTCCTGTACCATCGTCTCTAGGCGTTGACTATGTGTCAGACTTCTTGTCTCCTGTGGCCTTGCAAAGGATGAGCTAAAAAAGTGGTGAAATGATTCCGCAAAATTGATGTTACCAGCAGATACTGTGGTTCTGTTACGGTTTGAGTGCTGAACACTTGACGGTCCCACGGTTGGCAAGTTGGAACTGTGAGATTCACTACGTGCACCACTGGTGTTTTGTGGAAAAGCACATGTAAGATTCTGCAACAGTCTCTGCTGATACTCCTGCATGCGTGCATCCCTTTCTATGGCAGGAATAATTTCAGCAAATTTACTTTTGTACCGGGGATCTAACAGTGTGGCAACCCAGTAGTCAGGATTATTTCTAATTCTCACAATTCGAGGGTCATGTTGCAGGTAGTGCAGCAAGAAGGCACTCATGTGTGTTGCGCATCCAGGAGCACCAAGTCCCTGTTGTGTTGGTGGCGAGGTAACAATCATGCTTCCTTCCTCTGTCCTCTCCCCCCAACCTCGCACAACAGAAATGTGATCAAGGTCTCCCTCATCTGATGAGTCTTCCATCAGTTCGTCCTCCAGTTCTTCCTGGGCTCCTGCACCTTCCTCACTAGTTTGGCTGCTACCATGCGCCCTGGTAAAACCATCTCCCCCACCCTCACATGCCTGCCGCCTTGGTGCTGCCGACCGTCTGGACCTTGCAGATGTTAGCCCTTCCGCATACAACTCCTCCTCCTCTACTTCCTCCACCTCCTCTTGTGCCACCACCTGACTCCGAATTCTGTTTAACATGTGCTCCAGCATGTAAATCACCGGAATAGTCATGCTGATAATGGCATCGTCAGCACTAAACATCTTCGTCGCCATTTCAAAACTGTGCAGAAGGGTGCATAGGTCCCTGATCTGAGACCACTCCTCCAGCGTGATTTGCCCCACCTCTGGATCTCGTTGGCCCAGGCTATACGTCAGAACGTATTGCACCAGGGCTTGTCGGTGCTGCCACAGTCGCTGCAACATGTACAGAGTTGAATTCCACTGGGTAGGCACATCGCATTTTAGCCGGTGAAGTGGCAGGCCCAACGACTTCTGTAGAGATGTAAGTCGCTGAGCTGCGGGATGCGAACGGCGGAAGTGAGCACACAGCGACCGTGCCCTCTGCAGAAGGCCATCTAGTCTGGGATAGTGGGCTAAAATTTGCTGGACAACCAGGTTCAACACGTGAGCCATACAAGGCACGTGTGTGACATTGCCCCGGCGAAGGGCCGCACCCAGGTTTGCAGCATTGTCGCACACGGCCTTCCCTGGTTTCAGGTCCAGTGAAGACAACCATTCATGAAATTGGTTCTCCAGAGCTGACCACAACTCCTCAGCTGTGTGACTCACATTTCCCAGACATTTCAAAGTAAAAACCGCCTGATGACGTTGAGCCCTACAGCCAGCATAGTAAGGAGGTGTGCAGGATCCCTTCTGCGCAGTTAGAAAGCTTGTGGCATGACCAGACAGGCTTTGGGTGCAAGTGGAAGACCGAGAGGAGGTTGAGGAGGCAGAAGCAGTGGAGGAACTTTGACATAAAGAGGATTGACGCACAACTCGTGGGGACGGCAAGACTTGGACAGCAGCCCCTTGTCCTGCTGTCACCATAGTTACCCAGTGCCCAGTCAGCGACATGTAACGCCCCTGTCCATGCCTACTCATCCAAGTGTCTGTGGTGAAATGCACCCTGTCACACACAGAGTTTCTCAAAGAAGCGGTGATGTTGTGTGCGACATGCTGGTGGAGCGCAGGCACACCTTTCTTTGAGAAGTAGTGCCAACTGGGCATCTGGTACTGGGGCACTGCGACGGACATAAGGTCTCGAAAATCCTCTGTGTCCACCAGGCGGAAAGGCAGCATTTCTGTAGCCAAGAGCTTGCAGATGGTGAAATTCAACCTCTTAGCTTTCTCATGGCTAGGAGGAAATGGTCTTTTACTTGTCCACATCTGAGGGACCGAGGGCTGGCTATTGTGCTTAGACGGGGTTGATAATTGTGTCCCTGGCAAACTGCCGGTCTGTGAGGAAGATGCAGGCGGACATGTTAGGTTGCCTTGATCCAAAGGTGGTGCTATCGATGTCGGACAGCGCTCAACACCAGCTGGTGTTACCACCTCCAAAGAAAATGACGACATGCCAATCACGCTGGCTGTTGCGGGTAAAGAGTTGGCAGGTCTGCGCCCCAAAACAGGTGTGACTGCTGTCCCCCCAGTCACAGAGGATGAAGAGGCCGCGGATGCACAAGATATGGCAGACGGTGGTTGGCCCGGCCGGCTAGGCCGCATTGTAGCACACTGAGCTTCCCACTGCAACTTATGCTTCATGTCCATGTGCCGGTTCATGCATGAAGTAATCAAACTATGTATTTTTTGGCCTCTACTTAGCTTTTGCTGACAAATGTTACAGATAACACGAGTTGGGTCATCTTTATCGATCTGAAAAAATGCCCAGGCTATGCAAGGCTTATCACCCATGCGACCTGAAGAGCCACCACGACTTGTGGTGAGAGGCAGAGTTGTGTTTGAGGATGCAGTTGTTGACGTGATTCCAGTACTACGTCTCTGTCCAGGAAGGCGCAACCTGACCTCGTCGTCACTAGCATCTTCCTCCACCTCCTCTGCTGACCTCATCTCTTGGCTGACTGTGGGTTGACAGTAAGTGGGATCTCCAACCTCATCATCATCACCCTGTGCGTTATCACACCCGTCGTCCTCAGAGCCAACCTGTTCCTGCCCTGTCAAAAACTAAAGTTGTCGCTCCAATCAGGTATTTGAGTCTCATCATCGTCTTCCTCATTGTCTCCACCAACAGGAGTTACAGTTTGGGAATGAGGGTCTACATTATGGTCAGAACCTTCTGCGTCTGGTCCTGGATCCGACTCATAAAGATTCTGGGCATCAGTTCAGATCATTTCCTCAACTGGATTCACAGAAGCGCTGGAGTCGACCTCTGATTCCCAGGCTATAGTATGAGTAAACAGCTCTGCAGACTCAACCATCTGTTCTACCTCATACTCAGACGGGCAGCTGGAGATTTGGGAGCTGTGAGGAAGCAAGTGCGATTGGGGTGACACCTTTGAGGACTGGAGTATTTGTGATGTTGAAGTTGATGTGGAGGAGAGCCCACTTAAAGGAGCACTTGATATCCGTTGAAGCACCTGCTGTTTTTGTGCCTCATCTGGAATTTGTAGCGATTGGCGTGGCCGTAAGAAAGGGATCTTATCACATTGTCCGCTAAAAGAAGTAGACATTTTAGTTTGGCTGGAAGATGGTCTTTCTTCTGCAGATGTTACTGTTGCTTTAACACATACCCCACGGACACAACCCTTTTTCCCCTTCCCAACATGCCTATTCCCCTTTCCACCAGCAGCAGGCCTTTTTCCACTCATTTTGGTGGTTAACTAATTCACAACTCTGGAGTTGTTTGCACAAAAAAACAATGGATGGGAACCGAGCAGAGCTGAGTGGCCAAACTGTGGTATTAGGCCAAAACTATTGGCTGGGTTAGATGGAGAAAAAAATTATATTCGATTTGCAACCTGATGGAGGTCAGTATAGATGGACTAATAGAACAAGTCCCACACACAGCTAGAAGCCCAAATATTTTTTCAGAGGTAGATGCAGAAAAAAAATATATTCAGTTTGCAACCTGATGGAGGTCAGTATAGATGGACTAATAGAGAAAGTCCCACACACTGCTAGAAGGCCAAATATTTTTTCAGAGCTAGATGCAGACAAAAAATTATTTTGAATTTGCAACCTGATGGAGGTCAGTATAGGTGGACTAATAGAACAAGTCCCACACACTGCTAGAAGGCCAAATATTTTTTCAGAGCTAGATACAGAAAAAAATTATATTCAGTTTGCAACCTGATGGAGGTCAGTATAGATGGACTAATAGAACAAGTCCCACACACAGCTAGAAGCATTAATATTTTTTCAGAGGTAGATGCAGAAAAAAATTATATTCAGTTTGCAACCTGATGGAGGTCTGTATAGATGGATTAATAAAACAAGTCCCACACACAACTAGAAGCCCAATATTTTTTCAGAGGTAGATGCAGAAAAAAAATTATTTTTAATTTGCAACCTGATGGAGGTCAGTATAGATGGACTAATAGAGAAAGTCCCACACACTGCTAGAAGGCCAAATATTTTTTCAGAGCTAGATGCAGAAAAAAATGATATTCAGTTTGCAACCTGATGGAGGTCAGTATAGATGGACTAATAGAACAAGTCCCACACACAGCTAGAAGCCCATATATTTTTCCAGAGGTAGATGCAGATAAAATTTATTTTTAATTTGCAAAATGATGGAGGTCAGTATAGATGGACCAATAAAGAAAGTCCCACACACTGCTAGAAGGCCAAATATTTTTTCAGAGCTAGATGCAGATAAAAATTATTTTTAATTTGCAACCTGATGGAGGTCAGTATAGATGGACTAATAGAGAAAGTCCCACACACTGCTAGAAGGCCAACTATTTTTTCAGAGCTAGATGCAGAAAAAAATTATATTCAGTTTGCAACCTGATGGAGGTCTGTATAGATGGATTAATAGAACAAGTCCCAAACACAGCTAGAAGCCCAATATTTTTTCAGAGGTAGATGCAGAAAAAAAATATATTCAGTTTGCAACCTGATGGAGGTCTGTATAGATGGATAAATAGAACAAGTCCCACACACAGCTAGAAGCCCAATATTTTTTCAGAGGTAGATGCAGAAAAAAAATATATTCAGTTTGCAACCTAATGGAGGTCAGTATAGATGGAATAATAGAGAAAGTCCCACACACTGCTAGAAGGCCAAATATTTTTTCAGAGCTAGATGCAGAAAAAAATTATATTCAGTTTGCAACCTGATGGAGGTCAGTATAGATGGACTAATAGAACAAGTCCCACACACAGCTAGAAGCCCAAATATTTTTTCAGAGGTAGATGCAGATAAAAATTATTTTTAATTTGCAACCTGATGGAGGTCAGTATAGATGGACTAATAGAGAAAGTCCCACACACTGCTAGAAGGCCAAATATTTTTTCAGAGCTAGATGCAGATAAAAATTATTTTTAATTTGCAACCTGATGGAGGTCAGTATAGATGGACTAATAGAGAAAGTTCCACACACTGCTAGAAGGCCAAATATTTTTTCAGAGCTAGATGCAGATAAAAATTATTTTTAATTTGCAACCTGATGGAGGTCAGTATAAATGGACTAATAGAGAAAGTCCCACACACTACTAGAAGGCCAAATATTTTTTTCAGAGCTAGATGCAGAAAAAAATTATATTCAGTTTGCAACCTGATGGAGGTCAGTATAGATTGACTAATAGAACAAGTCCCACACACAGCTAGAAGCCCAATATTTTTTCAGAGGTATATGCAGAAAAAAAATATATTCAGTTTGCAAACTGATGGAGGTCTGTATAGATGGATTAATAGAACAAGTTCCACACACAGCTAGAAGCCCAATATTTTTTCAGAGGTAGATGCAGAAAAAAAATATATTCAGTTTGCAACCTAATGGAGGTCAGTATAGATGGACTAATAGAGAAAGTCCCACACACTACTAGAAGGCCAAATATTTTTTCAGAGCTAGATGCAGAAAAAAATTATATTCAGTTTGCAACCTGATGGAGGTCAGTATGGATGGACTAATAGAACAAGTCCCACACACAGCTAGAAGCCCAAATATTTTTTCAGAGGTAGATGCCGATAAAAATTATTTTTAATTTGCAACCTGATGGAGGTCAGTATAGATGGACTAATAGAGAAAGTCCCACACACTGCTAGAAGGCCAAATATTTTTTCAGAGCTAGATGCAGATAAAAATTATTTTTAATTTGCAACCTGATGGAGGTCAGTATAGATGGACTAATAGAGAAAGTCCCACACGCTGCTAGAAGGCCAACTATTTTTTCAGAGCTAGATGCAGAAAAAAATTATATTCAGTTTGCAACCTGACCTGATGGAGGTCTGTATAGATGGATTAATAGAACAAGTCCCACACACAGCTAGAATCCCATTATTTTTTCAGAGGTAGATGCAGAAAAAAAATATATTCAGTTTGCAAACTGATGGAGGTCTGTATAGATGGATTAATAGAACAAGTCCCACAAACAGCTAGAACCCCAATATTTTTTCAGAGGTAGATGCAGAAAAAAAATATATTCAGTTTGCAACCTGATGGAGGTCAGTATAGATGGACTAATAGAGAAAGTCCCACACACTGCTAGAAGGCCAAATATTTTTTCAGAGCTAGATGCAGAAAAAAATTATATTCAGTTTGCAACCTGATGGAGGTCAGTATAGATGGACTAATAGAACAAGTCCCACACACAGCTAGAAGCCCAAATATTTTTTCAGAGGTAGATGCAGATCAAAATTATTTTTAATTTGCAACCTGATGGAGGTCAGTATAGATGGACTAATAGAGAAAGTCCCACACACTGCTAGAAGGCCAAATATTTTTTCAGATCTAGATGCAGATAAAAATTATTTTTAATTTGCAACCTGATGGAGGTCAGTATAGATGGAATAATAGAGAAAGTCTCACACATTGCTAGAAGGCCAAATATTTTTTCAGAGCTAGATGCAGAAAAAAATTATATTCAGTTTGCAACCTGATGGAGGTCAGTATAGATGGACTAATAGAACAAGTCCCACACACTGCTAGAAGCCCAAATATTTTTTCAGAGCTAGATGCAGAAAAAAATTATATTCAATTTGCAACCTGATGGAGGTCAGTATAGATGGACTAATAGAATGATGCTATGCCCAAAAGATTTTACTTCACTAGGTGCAGTAAAAAAATTGGTATTCTATACACAGGTGGTATATCTTGCAACACAGATAGGCTACTCCACTGACTAACACACTCTGCAATAGGCCAAAAAGGATTAGCTTTGCTAGATTCAGCCAAATGCTGTGAAAAAAACTTGCACAGCACTGGCACAGACCTGCCTGGCAAAAACTGATAGGAACTGATGTAACCTAGTCCTGAAAAGGACTGCAATTACAATTAGTCTTTACTCCCACAATCTATCTATTTAAGAGCACAGACCTGCCTGATAAAAGTCGTAGGAAATGCTGTAACCTAGTCCTTAAAAGGACTGCAATCACAACTATTCCCTACTCCCAAGCTATCTGTAGATTTGTGCGAAAATTGGCTTGAAATTAACAAGGTATAGCGCACACAGCAACAGCGGTGCCGTCTAACACGCAGCTGCAGCAGTGAGAAAATGGTGGCGACGGGGAAAATGGCTTGGTCTTATAGGGCAAGGACATGTGACATACACTGCCAATGACACATGCCCTTGCTTGTGTGAAAAACAGCAGTTCGCTCCGTGTGTGCGCTGCTGATAGGCTGACAGACTGCACCTCCCCACTGCAAATGCAGGAAAGAGAAAAAAAAATGAAGATCTTCATTATTCCTGCAGAGATCCATCCCCTGCCCCTTCCCCCACCCCGCTGTACACTCAAACTGCGTATTAACATTAATTTTCATCATTACTGAGAAAAAATCCAGTTATGATTTTGGTGCACGAACAGTTATCGAACATAACCTCGAACAGCCGAATTTTTCTCAAATTGTTCGTGTTCGCCGAACGGCTCGAACACCGCCCAAAACAGCTCGAATTTGAGATTGGCGAATAGTTCGAGTAGAAAAACGCTCATCTCTACTCCTCAGTGTCTGGCTGTGACGGCATCCAGATGAGCCGAGGTCATGTCCAATGAACTCAGCTCACCTCATGTACGTCACTGACAGCGTGGGAGAATTCTCCTGCACTCAGCGCTTCAGCGTGAGAATTCTCCCACGCTGTCAGTGACGTACATGAGGTCAGCTGAGTTCAATGTACATGAATGAGCTCACCTCATGCACGTCACTGACAGCGTGGGAAAATTCTCCTGCACTCAGCGCTTCAGCGTGAGAACTTTCCCACGCTGTCAGTGACGTGCATGAGGTGAGCTCATTCATGTCCAATGAACTCGGCTCACCTCATGCACGTCACTGACAGCGTGGGAAATTTCTCACGCTGAAGCGCTGAGTGCAGGAGAATTCTCCCACGCTGTCAGTGACGTGCATGAGGTGAGCCGAGTTCATTGGACATGACCTCGGCTCATCTTTATGCCGTCATCACAGCCAGACACTGAGGAGCGCAAGCATGCCTGCGCTTCTCAGTGTCTGCGGGATGACAGTCTGGATGGCAGCGTTCTGCTGCGGTCCAGCCTGTCATCTCGATGTAGCAGAGCTGAAGCTGTCGTGGGAACCATGGAAAGGTAAGGATGAGGTTGCTTTATTATTTTACTTTTATTGCAGGAGATCGTTGGCTTCAGCTGGAATGGGCGTGGTGGTAAGTATGGTTTAATTTAGAACAATAAAGAATTGTGTGTTTATTTCAATTAAAGGACTTTATTCTGGGTGTTTGTGTTTTCTTTTAACTTTGACTATGGGGTTAGTAATGGGGGTGTCTTATAGACGCCTCTCCATTACTAACCTGGGCTTGATGTCAGCTGGCATTATAAGCTGACATCAACCCCAGCCCTATTACCCCACTGCCACCGCTACAGAGCAGTGGGAAGAGCGAGGCTAAGTGCCAGAATTGGCGCATCCTATGGATGCGCCATTTCTGGGACGGCTGACGGCTGGTGTTTCTAGCCTGGGAGGGGGCCAATATTCATGGGACCCTTCCTGGGCTATTAATATCAGCCCCCAGCTGTCTGCCTAGCCTTTGCTAGCTATTAAAATAGGGGGACCCCACCTCATTTTTTGGGGGGGTCTCCCATTTTAATAGCTAGTAAAGGCTAGGTATTCCGCTGGGGGCTGATATTAGTAGCCTGGGAAGCTCCGTGGGTATTACCCCCTTCCCAGGCTTCAAACATCTGCCCCAGCTGTCTGCTTAACCTCCGCTAGAGACTAAAATTAGGGGGAACCCCACGCCAATTTTTTTTTAAATAAATCCTTTATTTTAACACTAAATGACAAGTACAGTAATCAACACTGTCACTGTACTTCATATATATGTGACTGACATGTTTCTATCTATCTAATCTATGTGTGATTCTCTATTCTTTCTATTCCAAATTGTCGGGTACCGCTGCTGAAATGCCGGCCGGCTTTTTTAAAGAGACAGTGCATGAAAACACTATTATTTTTTTTAATAAATCCTTTACACTAAATGACAAGTACAGTAAGCAACACTGTCACTGTACTTCATATATATGTGACTGACATGTTTCTATCTATCTAATCTATGTGTGATTCTCTATTCTTTCTATTCCAAATTGTCGGGTACCGCTGCTGAATTGCCGGCCGGCTTTTTTTAAGAGACGGTGCATGAAAACACTATTATTTTTTTTGATAAATCCTTTACACTAAATGACAAGTACAGTAAGCAACAATGTCACTGTACTTCATATATACAGTACAGACCAAAAGTTTGGACACACCTTCTCATTTAAAGATTTTTGTGTATTTTCTTGACTATGAAAATTGTACATTCACACTGAAAGCATCAAAACTATGAATTAACACATGTGGAATTATATACTTAACAAAAAAGTGTGAAACAACTGAAAATATGTCTTATATTCTAGGTTCTTCAAAGTAGCCACCTTTTGCTTTGATGACTGCTTTGCACACTCTTGGCATTCGCTTGATGAGCTTCAAGAGGTAGTCACCGGAAATGGTTTTCACTTCACAGGTGTGCCCTGTCAGGTTTAATAAGTGGGATTTGTTGCCTTATAAATGGGGTTGGGATCATCAGTTGTGTTGTGCAGAAGTCTGGTGGATACACAGCTGATAGTCCTACTGAATAGACTGTTAGAATTTGTATTATGGCAAGAAAAAAGCAGCTAAGTAAAGAAAAACGAGTGGCCATCATTACTTTAAGAAAGGAAGGTCAGTCAGTGTGAAAAATTGGGCAAACTTTGAAAGTGTCCCCAAGTGCAGTTGCAAAAACCATCAAGGCTACAAAGAAACTGGCTCACATGAGGACCGCGCCAGGAAAGGAAGACCAAGAGTCAACTCTGCTTCTGAGGATAAGTTTATCCGAGTCACCAGCCTCAGAAATCGCAGTTTAACAGCAGCTCAGATTAGAGACCAGGTCAATGCCACACAGAGTTCTAGCAGCAGGCACATCTCTTCAACAACTGTTAAGAGGAGACTTTGTGCAGCAGGCCTTCATAGTAAAATAGCTGCTAGGAAACCACTGCTAAGGACAGGCAACAAGCAGAAGAGACTTGTTTGGGCTAAAGAACACAAGGAATGGACATTACACCAGTGGAAATCTGTGCTTTGGTCTAATGAGTCCAAATTTGAGATCTTTGGTTCCAATCACCTTGTCTTTGTGCGACGCAGAAAAGGTGAACGGATGGACTCTACATGCCTGGTTCCCACTGTGAAGCATGGAGGAGGAGGTGTGATAGTGTGGGGGTGCTTTGCTGGTGACACTGTTGAGGATTTATTCAAAATTGAAGACATACTGAACCAGCATGGCTACCACAGCATCTTGCAGCGGCATGCTATTCCATCCGGTTTGCGTTTAGTTGGACCATCATTTATTTTTCAACAGGACAATGACCCCAAACACACCTCCAGGCTGTGTAAGGGCTATTTGACCAAGAAGGAGAGTGATGGGGTGCTACGCCAGATGACCTGGCCTCCACAGTCACCAGACCTGAACCCAATCGAGATGGTTTGGGGTGAGCTGGACCGCAGAGTGAAGGCAAAAGGGCCAGCAAGTGCTAAGCATCTCTGGGAACTCCTTCAAGGTTGTTGGAAGACCATTTCTGGTGACTACCTCTTGAAGCTCATCAAGAGAATGCCAAGAGTGTGCAAAGCAGTCATAAAAGAAAAAGATGGCTACTTTGAAGAACCTAGAATATAAGACATATTTTCAGTTTTTTCACACTTTTTTGTTAAGTATATAATTCCACATGTGTTAATTCATAGTTTTGATGCCTTCAGTGTGAATGTACAATTTTCATAGTCAATAAAATACAGAAAAATCTTTAAATGAGAAGATGTGTCCAAACATTTGGTCTGTATTGTATGTGGCTGACATGTTTCTATCTATCTAATCTATGTGTGAAGCTCTATTCTTTCGGTTCTAAATTGTCGGGTACCGGTGTATGCCGCTGCTGAATTGCCGGCTTTTCATGTTTCACTGTTGGCACTGTTCCCATCGATTTGGGCAATCACTGTAATGCCACAACCACCATGGCTGTGGCATTACAGTGAGTGGCAGACAATCCCTGCATGATTGGTGCTCTAAATAGCGCCAGACATGCAGGACAAGCTTTTGGTGCACGAACAGTTATCGAACATAACCTCGAACAGCCGAATTTTTTGCAAATCGTTCGGGTTCGTCGAACAACTCGAACACCGCCCAAAACAGCTCGAATTTGAGATTGGCGAACAGTTCTAGTCGAACTCCGCTCATCTCTAGTTACTAACAGATGAAAGAAATTTTTCAGTGTGGATGAGGCCAATAAAACATATGAGATATTCTGCAAACAATTTCAAACTGAGATGTCCCCTGTTCTATCATGTTAGTAACAGAAGAAAGTATATTTTTACCGTGGATGAGGCCTGTATATCATAAAAGATATGATACAAACAATTTCAAACTGAGATGTCCCCTGCTGTATAATGTTAGGAACAGAAGAAAGTATTTTTTTAGTGTGGATGAGCCGAGTATGACATAGAATATATGCTCCAAAATATTTCAAACTCAGATCTAGCCTGCTGTATCAAAATAATTTTTGGACTGTGCGCAACAAAATAAAAAATGTATTTTTTTTACTCTGAAACCAGGTGTATCACCAGGTGTATCACGTTTGTTCCACAAAAAAAAAATTTTTGGACTGTGCCTAGCAAGAGAAAAAAATTATCTTTTTACTCTGAAACCAGGTGAAGTTCAACGCCACTAAAATAGTATCTGGCTTTTAGCAGATTGGATCACCTTTGCCACACTACAAAAATTTTTGTGGACTCCGCCTGCCAGCAAAAAATATATATTTCTTTGACTGTGCGTACAGATGAATTTGACCACCACTGACATAGTAGTTGGCTTATAGCAAGCGTATCATGTTTGTCACATGAAAAAATATTATTTGGACTGTGCTTAGCAAGAGAAAAATGTATTTTTTTACTCTGGAACCAGGTGAAGTTCAACGCCACTAAAATTGTATCTGGCTTTTAACAGACTGGATCACCTTTGCCACACTAAAAAAACTTTTGTGGACTCTGCCTGCCAACCAAAAAAATAGATTTGTTTTACTCTGCGTATAGCTGCATTTCACCCAGCCAAAAAAGGAAAAACTAGGCTAACAAAGCATGCACTATCACATTAGCAACAGAAAGAAAAAAGGTTTTTGTGCTCTGCAATCAGAAGCTCTGCAGACTCTGCATAGAGCAGAATTTCAACTCCACAAAATGAAAAGGTGGGCTGCGATTTCTTGCTTGATCACATTAGCAAGTGCAAGAATAGATTGAAGGTATACTCATGCATGGAGCTCAATATAAGCGGTGCACAACACTGTTGTATGGCATGGGCCCTCTCTTTCTGTATTAATCTCAGTACTTCCACAAGAAAACAAAAAATATGCTGCACCAGCGATTACACAGGTACACAGGCCAGGAATTATCTACATTATCTGACTTCCACACAAGAGCCCATTTAGCTAGCTAATATCTGTCATTACACAGGAGTACACTGAGCTGCTTCTTTCTCCCCAGCAGTTACATGGATAAAATGGCTCTGAGGGAACATGGCCGGTTTTTATATGGAGAGGACGTGTGATTTCAACAGCCAATTGCACAAGCCCTTTTGTCTGGACAGTGTGGATGCTTCCTGTGCTCTGATTGACTGGCCGCGCTTTCCTGACTTGAAGTTACAGGCTACCAGAAAAAAAAAAGCACGCGCCGCTGATCTGACCTGTTCTGAGCTCTCCACAGCCCCCACACTTAGCTACCACGTCTCCTCGCTCAACATACACTTGCACTATGCTACCAAAACTGTTCAAAATGCAATTTCCGATTTTAAGAAATTTTGCTCGCCTTTCTGATTACGAATCTGAATGTGCCATATTCCTGTCGAACTTGAAACTTTAGAACATTGGTCCAGCAAATTCACTCATCACTAATTGATAGATGTAGTTTGTAAAATGCGGTCTCTTATGGGGGCAGTTGTTCTGTTCTGGCACCTCAGGGGCTCTGCCAATATGACATGGCACCCTCAAACCAATGCAGTAAAATCTAAACTCCAATATGCCACTTCTTTCATTCTGAGCTTTGCAGTGGCACTCAAAAGTAGTTTTTGACCACATGTGGGGAATTGGCGTACTCAGGAGAAATTGCACAATAAATTTAGGGGTCCATTTTCTCCTGATATATTTGTGAAAATGAATAAATTTGGGGCTAAAACAGCATTTTTGTGGGAAAAATATTTTTTTTTCATTTTCACATATCAACGTGGTAAAATTCTGAGAAGCACTCGTGGGTTCAAGGTGCTCACCACATGTCTAGATAAATTCCTTTAGGGGTCTAGTCTTCAAAATGGGGTCAATCGTGAAGGTTTTCCACTGTTTAGGTACATCAGAGGCTCTCTAAATGCGACATGACACCGGCAGACCATTCCATCAAAGTCTGCATTCCAAAACGTCACTCCTTCCTTTCTGAGCCCTGCTGTGCTACCAAACAGTAGTTTTCCCCTACATATGGAGCATCTGCATACTTAGGAGAAATTGTACAACACATTTTGGGATTCATTTTCTCCTGTTACCCTTGTGAAAATATAAAATTTGGGGCTAAAAAGCATTTTTGGGGGGAAAAATGTGATATTTTTATTTACACAGCTATACGTTATAAACTTCCGTGAAGCACTTGGGAGTTCAAGGTGCTCACCACACATTTAGATAATTCCCTGAGGGGCCTAGTTTCCAAAATGGTGTCACTTGTGGGTGGTTTCCATTGTTTAGGCACATCAGATGCTCTGCAAATGCAACATGATGTCCACTAATTATTCCAGCAAATTTTGCATTCAAAAAGTCAAATTGTTCTCTTTCCCTTCTAAGCCCTGCTGTGTGAACAAACAGTAGTTTTCATCCATGAGGTAGCGGCATTCTCAGAAGAAATTGCACAACAATTATTGGGGTCCATTTTGTCCTGTTATCCCTGTGAAAATATAAAATTTGGGTCTAAAGTAACATTTTTGTCAGAAAAATGTGATTTTTTTATTTTCACAGCTCTAAGTTATAAACTTCTGTGAATCACTTGGGGGTTCAAGGTGCTCACCACACTTTTAGGTAAGTTCCCTGAAGGGTCTAGTTTCCAAAATGGTGTCACTTGTGGGGGGGTTTCCACTGTTTAGCCACATTAGGGGCTCTCCAAACACGACATGACATCCACTAATTATTCCAGCAAATCTTGCATTCAAAAAGTGAAATGGCGCTCCTTCCCTTCCCTTCCGAGCCCTGAAAGGGTGCCCAAACAAATTGTACGGTGCAATTTCTCCTGACTTGTGAAATTGCAAAATTTGGGTCTAAAATATTTTTTTGTGGGAAAAATGTGATTTTTTTATTTTCACGACTCTACTTCACAAATTTCTATGAAGCACCTGGGGGTTCAACATTAGTAACATAGTAGCATAGCTTTTAAGGTTGATTGAAGACTAAGTTCATCTAGTTCAACCCATAGCCTAACATGTTGATCCAGAGGAAGGCAAAATATTCTCACCACACATCTAGATAAGTTCTCTGAGGGGTCTAGTTTTCAGAATGATGTCACTACTGGGGAGTTCCACTGTTTAGGCACATCAGGGGCTCTTCAAATGTGGCATGGCGTCCACTACTTATTCCAGCAAATTTTACATTCAAAAAGCCAAATGGCATTCCTTCCCTTACAAGCCCTGCCATGTGCCCAAACAATGGTTTTCCCACACATATGGGGTATCGGCGTGCTCAAGAGAAATTGTACAACACATTTTGGGGTCCATTTTCTCCTGTTACCCTTGTGAAAGTAAAGAAAATTGGGTTTTAAATAACATTTTTGTTATTCAATTTGTCCAAAGGCAGGGCAATTGACGCCAGCTCTTAATAGGTCACCGGGCTCACGTGTCACAACAACCGCATGGGAGCCCCAGGACCGCAAGTGCTGAGACTGCTGGAATGGCGCCGCCATGGGAGGTGAATTTCAGTTTTTTATTTTATCAGGGCCAAGCATGGGGTATGACAAAGAGTTGTCCAAGTAGTGGACAACTTCTTCAAGTGGTGTGATCTGGATGTGGGTTAGGGCTTGTATAATGGTACAAATAAAAATGTTATTTCACCCTGCAACAACAGAAAAATTAAAAGTTATATCAAAACAAACCTACTTTTTTCAAAATTCTGAATTTTTTAAAAGCAGTAAACTATAAAAAAATATATAAATTTGGAATTGATGTAATTGCACTGACCAAGACATTAATACCGCTCAATGAATTCTGCAAAAACAAAACCTACACAAAAAATGCAGAATTTCACTTTCCCTCACTATTACACCACACTTACATTATTTTTATATTTTCAGTAAAGTTGACTCACCCCCTGGGCCAGTGCTGTAGTGCGGCGCGCGTGGGATACCCGGAGCCGGATACGATGGGGGTAGTAGTCTTCGTGTGGCGGTGACCCGGTCCGCGCCCAAGGTGGTCAAACTAAGTGGCAGTTATTGGTATGATGGTATTAGTGTCCGACTACGCCACCCGTTGAATGCGGTTATGAAACCGCCGCTGCAGGGCAGACCGCTGAGGCCGGTGGTATAGGTGTGCAGCAATGTTGATATAACCCCCAACGGGAGAGGTATGGCCTCAGGGCAGCGGATGTGGGTGATGTTGGGAGTGATGGTGTGGATGTCCCAGCACTAACAGTGCGACAAGGAAGCACAGAGACGCGAGGGTACAGTTCAGGGCCTTTACTGATGGTACAAGGCAAATTCCCCCGGGAGTACTGGCTAGTAGTTGGGGCCTGGTTAGTCTGCGAGTAAGCCGGAGTTCCCCTGGCCAGGTGGAGTTGTAGGCCTTCCCGTTAGTCTGTACCCTTCCTGGCTACCCTGCTTTCGGCGGTTACAAGTAGCCCACGTCCCTGGGTATACCGTGTGGTGCTCACCCGTATGGCTGGTGACCTGGGGCCTCCTGTTAGCCTCCGCTCCGGGATGGTGGTGCTGGTCCCTTCGTTGTGACTGAGCCTCTGGGCTTTTATGGCCAGAGGACCTGGAATCCCCTGCCGGATGGATTCTGCTGCTGGGTATATTTTAGTCCCCACAGCCTCGGACTCCTGTGTCCGGTTTTAGTACCTTCTCCCAGGGCGAGCTCTGCACAGCTCCAGCCCCTGGCGCTTCTCCTTGGCTCCTACAGAGCTCCTGATGTCTATCTGTCCCTGTTTCTGCGTGTCCAGACCAGACTCCGTCTCTGTCTGGAACTCCTCTCCCTAACCCTGCCTCAGCCCCAGTTTATGTAGGGGAAGTTCTTCCCCTCCCAGGACTGGGCAGGAGGTGTGGCATGCTTAGGATTCCTGCCCAGGAGACCTCCCACCTGCTCACAGACGTAATACTGCTATTACTGTGGAAACCAGACCCCTGGGGTGCCACACATTATTTGGTAAAGTGAATGGTGTCATTTAAAGCTACAACTTATCTTGCAAAAACAAGCCCTTACACATCCTTGTCAATGGAAAAAAGTTATGGCTTTTATAAGAGGAGGAAAAATGAAAATTGTCCCTGTCATATACGAGTTATACATCACATATCAGACTTATAACATAAAAAGGCAAATACCACTTTACTCACATTTCGTATGAAGGGAGGTTCAGTGCTCTGACATTTCTTATCAGAGTATTGTCTTAATATTTTACGTTATGTGGCCATGATGCCATATAGGTTTAGCCTTGAAGACAGCACTTATGGTATTTTTTGATAATTGATTAATTGTTTAATGATCATTAATCACTAATTAAAGATTAAAGGTGTTCTAAACTTTATGGAAAGTTAACCCCATATGCTCTTATATATCTAAAATCACAAACAGAGCCGGTACTCACCCTCCTCGGCTCCCTGTCACTGCTTGGGTCTCTGTGTTTTGGCAGCAACTGTGACGTCATGTCAACAGCTCACATCATTTCTGTAGCCCATTTCTGAATTGTAAAGCGCTGCGGAATATGTTGGTGCTATTTAAATACAAACATTATTATTATTATATTAAGAGGACTGGAAGAGAATGTGATGCACACACTGTCATTATTCACTTGTAGTCCCCATTTGTGTGGGCTGTCACATGACGACAAGTTTGTGATTTGCATATAGTTGCTCTCTCAATGTTCACTAGAGAAAAATAGATGAGAATCTAGTTGGCACGTGACTGCCCAATTGCATGCCAAATATAGGGGAATCGTGACAGTGTGTGCATTACACATTGCCATAATTTACCAGTCTGCAGTTACATTAAGTGACTCCCAGTCCAGAAAACCTGTTTAATTGAAAACATTTAGGATGGCCGATAACTAGGGTTTGTTTATGTGCAGTAGTTTAAGTTACATCATGTTTGTTTCCTTAGCCGAGGAGATAAGGCATACTAACTTTATCCCAACAACTTTAGGGATTGGAAATTGGACAGTTTGCCTAAAGAGGTTGGCCATTTTGTTTTTATTTTAACTGATAATGTTGGGACATGACTTTGTGTACATGTACTATTACATACGGTAGGTATGGAAGGTTAATCTCTGGCACTTGATAATACAGCTTTCCTCGGAGACTGCACATCTTTTTTATCAATAAAATAGCTCCTGGTGGAGGAGCATGTGACCAGTTCAGACTACCAGCCTCCTCCAATTGAAAGGCAGCTTTCCCATATGAGGTGTTATTCAATTGGATGGGGTGTTGAACTGCTCTGATCACATGCTCCTGAATCAGCAGCCATTTTATGGATAGGAGACCTGTTCAGCCTGTGAGGAAAGCTCCAGTAATAAGTGCAGGAGAAGAATTTGTCATACCAAATTAATACCAAGTGTACACAAAATCATGTTCTCAATACATCTGATAAAATATAAAGATAAAGTGCCCCACCACTTTAAGTGTGAGAAAAGCAGCTCTATGCTCCAATCTCGGAGAATATTAAGGTGTAGGATATCATAGATAGTGTTGAGCCACCCCCGTATGGCATGCAAACAAAAACACATAGAAACACATAGAAAACACCTTCAAAGATGTCCAAGAGCTGACAAACTTCTCAGAAGACATAACTAACACATGTAAAAGTGACAAGTACATATAGTCATGCGAAAAGAAATGAGGTGGAGGAGTAAAAGGAGGGGGAGACACAGATATAGGCATGTCATGCCCTTCTAAAATCCAAAAAGTGAGAAGCCGACACGGCCAGTCCGTTCCTGCCCGTGCCACCTCCGTGTCGCCGGGTTTGTGCCAGAGCCGAGGTGGACCCTGACGGCCAGCCCCCCTCTCCCAATGCTGGTGCCTGTCTGCTGGTGGGTCGAGCGAGCCCCCCTGTGGTGGAGGCAGCTCTAAGCTTTTTAATTTAAATTGTCTCTCTAATTTGAATGAATACACTTTAAATCCTTTTACAAGGATCTATTGAAGGGCAAGTCTCATGCCAGCAGCCGCGTAATTCCAGCTCCAGTAGCGTCCACTAAAGCTGCTGCAGTTAAAAAGCTTTTATAAGGATCGAGCTCGGCTGTCCACCGCAAGGCGTCCTACCGCCAGTCCCAGCCCCTATGCCTTGGGGTGCCTCCTGATGCTCTTCACTGAGTATCCCGTGGTCCCGAAGCATTTCCTTTGAAAAAATTAAGTGTCCAAACTACAGGTGGTGCAGCTTGCTTAACAGCTGGGATAATCCGCTGACTAGCAGACACTGCTACTAGGCACAAAGTATTTCCTGGGCTAGATGCAGTTAAAAATTTGTAATTAGATACTCTCGTTGGATGCTGAGAAAGCATTCCATAGAGTCTCCTGGCACGCCATATATTATTCTCTTAAAAAGCTTGGGGTAGGGGTCTAGGGGACCCTTTTATAGCCAAAATCATGGCCCTGTAACGCAATGCGTCACCTAGGCTGAAGATAAATGGAACTGTAGCACCCCGAGGGCTCAGTTGCTGCAGAGGTATTGCACCTCACCCAGAGGTGTGATATCTCACTCTCAGGTAAGGATGGAGTGTGGATCAGGACCCCGACACCTGCATGCATTACACCACATTGCCGTGGGGCAGGGCGACCAATATGCCCCTGAGATGGGCATGACAGTCTCTTTCCCTGGCTGGAGTAGGGGGGAGGGAACACTGAGGAAGGGGAACCCTGTAGTACAGGAGCAGGGAGGAAGCAGTTCCTGGGTGCATTGAGAAGGGAGTATAAAAGGTGGGCACCATCTTAGTTCAGTGCAGAGAAGTCTGAGCAGAAGTGACAGGGAGCAGGGGCTCTGCATGAGCTCTGCTCCAGAGGCGGGCCTAGTAACAGAGGCCCAGGCCTGGAAGAGGGAGAAGGAAGGAAGAGGAGCGGAGAAGGCTCCAGGAACGAGGAACGAAGGGATCCCAGGGGTGTGGACGGGCGAGTCGCCACCGCACGCCCGAATCCACCTGCGTGGAGGGGTCAGGCCAAAGGGGGAGACCGGTCCCCGAAACTAGTGGAGGCGGGAAATGACCCTCAGCTAGAAACCGGAGGCTGTGACATTTAATGTGGCGCAGCCCCTCGCTACACCCACTAGGAAGGCACCACATAGGGTCAGGGAAACTGGCGCCAAGTTTACCAAGAGGAGGCCCGAGGCAGCCGGATAGAAGGGTTGGTAGAAAGGCCAGACAAAGGACACACAAAGGGGGTCCTGTGAAGCGCTCCAAAGTTATCTGGGAGTTGTCTGAGCCCCTCAACTGGTGAGCACAGTACGACGTGGGCAGCCGTTACCTGCAGAAGTGGTCTGGATAATAAGAACTGTTAGTAAAGGTCCTGGACCTGGACTGCATCACTGACTCCATGTCGTTACTGCTGCTGCCCTGCACCATCACCCCCATCCTCCGCATACACTGCCCTAATGCTATAATCCTCCCGTGGGGAGTTATGCTACGCTCTGCTGCACCCACAACACCAGCCTCAGCGGTCTGCCCTGCAGCGGCGGTTCACTCTGACCGCAATCCACGGGTGGCGTAGTCGGACATTTAAACATCAAAACCACATAAATAGTTCTGCCACTGGTTTGACCGCCCTGAGCCACGGAACCGGGTCGCCGCCACGGAGACTACAACCACCAGCATCCACCAAAAAGGGTCCGGCTCCGGATGTCCCAAGGCCCAGGGGACGCTTCAGAACATTTTCATCACCTTTCATAATCACCAATGGGACAAGGCAGGGATGTCCTCTGTCCCCTCTCTTATACATCCTAGTGACGGAGAACCTGCTCTCATCAATTCGCCATAACCCCAATATTAGGTGGATTGAGGTGGGAGGCACCGAGTACAAGTGCTCTCTATTTTCTGATTATGTCCTAGTATATATCACTCAATCACATATATCCATCCCTGCTGTTATGGCTGAAATAGATCACTTTGTTACATGGTCAAATTTTAAAATCAATACAGCGAAGTCTGAGGCCCTCGATGTCTCCCTCCCCAAATCCATACAGGATTCCATCCAGTCCAACTTTCCATTTGCCTGGCCCTCACAGGGTATCAAATTCTTAGGAATTCCTATTCATAGAGACCTCTCCCGTCTATGTTATCTTAATTTTGGGCCCTTTATTGAACAACTTCATACAGACCACGGTTGGCTAGTTAGAACTGTAAGATTCACTACGTGAACCTCTGGTGTTTTGTGGAAAAGCACATGTACACTGTGTTCCAAATTATTATGCAAAAAGTGTTTAGGAGTGATAAGGGAAGAATTTGTTTGTTTGTCAGTTAAACTCATTGATGGTGATGTGTGGCAGGGCTCTTTATATCACTGTAAGCAATTGCAGACACCTGTGCTAATTAGTTTGGCAGGTGTGTCCAATGAACGGCAAGACTACTTAAGAAGGCTGTCCCACATTATTAAGCAGCCTACATTTTTTGCCAAAATGTGAAAGAAAAAGGATGTGTCGGCTGCTGAGAAGCAACAAATTGCGGAGTGTTTAGGTCAAGGCATGACTACAATCAACATTGTGCGATGATCAGGATGAAGTGTCTTGGCAATCAAGAAGTATGTAGCTGATTCACAGTACACACGTGTGTGTGCTGATAAGGGCAAATTGAGGACTCTTTCCTACAGGCAATTACGTCAGGTTAAAAGAGCAGCGGCAAAAAAGCCTTGTCATAGCAGCAGACAAGTTTTTGAAGCTGCTGGTGCCTCCAACGTCCCCCGAACAACAAGATGCAGGGTCCTTCAGAGGTTTGCAGCTGTGCGTACGCCATCCTGTCGACCTACTCTGTCCACTGCACACAAGCAGAAACGGCTCCAATGGGCCAAACATTACATGAAGACTGATTTCAAAACTGTTTTGTTCACGGATGAGTGCCGTGCAACGCTCGATGGTCCAGATGGATGGAGTGGAGGATGGCTGGTTGATGGACACCCCACGCAAACACGGCTACAGCGCCAACAAGGAGGAGGTGGAGTAATGTTTTGGGCTGGAATCATGGGGAGAGAGATTGTCGGCCCCTTTAGGAACCCTGAAGGGGTAAAGATGAACTCCATAATGTATGTGGAGTTTCTCAAACAGCACTTCCTGCCATGGTTCAAGAAGAAGAACCGTGTATTCCGCATCAAGATCATTTTTATGCATGATAATGCACCGTCTCATGCTGCACATAACACATCTGCATCTCTGGCTGCTATGGGCATAAAAGGGGACAAACTTATGGTGTGACCCCCATGCTTCCCTGACCTCTACCCCATTCAGAACCTCTGGAGCATCATCAAAAGGAGTGTCTATGATGGCGGGAGGCAGTTCACATCTAAGCAACAGTGTAACATACCTGGCGGCGCCCTTGCATGGTGGTCCATCTCCCACTGTGCAAGAGCGCACACTTGATCTCCAGTCCAGAATGTCTCTCTGGCTTCCCTCCATGCTGTCTGTTTGTGTCTGTTTCTGCTGCTTAAGGGCGGCGCCCGATCACTTCCTGCTTTTTGTACCTGCTGTGGGTCACACCCCTTGTGCGTCCTCAGCCTATTGCTGTCTGTCACCTGGTATATAACCCAGCTGCTCCAATCAATCCCTGCCTGAGCATTGTGTTTCATTCAGTGTGTGCTTGCACTCTGAAGGTGCCAGATCCCGTTCTGTGTTCTCTTGTCTGCCTATCCTGGAGGCTGTATTTCCAGGCCTGTCTGAACACGCTCCTAGCCTGTTCCTCCCGCCTTCTAGGGGCCGATTACCTAGACCCGCTCCTGTATCTTGTCTGTCCTCTCTGAACTTGCTCCTAGCCTGTTCCTCCCGCCATCTAGGGGCCGATTACCTAGACCCGCTCCTGTATCTTGTCTGTCCTGTCTGAACACGCTCCTTGCCTGTTCGTCCCGCCTCTCTGGGGGCCGTATTCCCAGACCCGCTCCTGTATCCCGCTGCAGTGTCGGTCTCTTCCGTACACTCAGTTCCAGTCTGAACTCTCTCCTATCCTTTACCTGTTTTGCCTCTATGTCCGTTCCTTTCCTTTTTCTGCAGAGTCTGAACTCATACATAACTCCTGCTTGTTGTCTCTGTACTCCCGTTTGTGTGTTTGTGGTCCACTCGCTACTTCACTGCAAGTACCTTGTGGGTATCTGGCTCTGCCTTTCCCTTCCTGTCTGTTCCATGTGAACAGAGCCCTGTTCCCCCTGCTCAGTCTCGCTCCGCTCTGACTCCTTTGCTCACTGCTCCGGCAGTCTCGTCCTGCTCTGCTCTTGCTCATCGCTCCAGGCGGTCTCGTCCTGCTCTGCTCTAGCTCACCGCTCCAGGCGGTCTCGTCCTGCTCTGCTCTTGCTCACCGCTCCAGGCGGTCTCGTCCTGCTCTGCTCTTGCTCACCGTTCCAGGTGGTCTCGTTCTGCTCTGCTCTTGCTCACCGCTCCAGGCGGTCTCGTCCTGCTCTGCTCTTGCTCACCGCTCCAGGCGGTCTCGTCCTGCTCTGCTCTTGCTCACCGCTCCAGGCGGTCTCGTCCTGCTCTGCTCTTGCTCACCGCTCCAGGCGGTCTCGTCCTCCTCTGCTCTTGCTCACCGCTCCAGGCGGTCTCGTCCTGCTCTGCTCTTGCTCACCGCTCCAGGCGGTCTTGTCCTGCCTTGCTCTCGCTCACCTCTCTGGGCAGCCTCACTCTGCTGTGTTTGTCTGCCACATCTGTGGTTCTGTTCCAGAGTCCCAGTGTGTACTGGGTCCTATCCCGCCTGTGTTCCTGCCTGCTAGTGCCTTTCTGTCTGCACTCTAGCCGTGCTTGCCTGTACCCCCCTGTCTGCATACCCGCCTGCCCGCATACCAGTCGTGCCTGCCTATTCCCACCAGTCTGTGTGCCGGCCTAACCAGTCTGTTCCTGTATTCCCCTGTGTGGGTCAACAGCCGTGTCCGGGGTCTGTCCTGGAGTAGCACCTGGTCCCTCTGCTCGGTTCCTCCTGGGTGCATTGGCGTCGAATGCCGTCGTGCGACCCTGGTCGGATCGGGTGAATACCTAGTTACGCCGCTCCAGGCATTCACTCTCCGGCACGGTCCAGTGGAATCACACGCACACGCCGCTCAGCCCGGGCGTGTGCATTGCAAACAGCTCTGGGAGGGTATTCTGTCCTCATGCAAAACAATTGAAACAGAAACCATCCAAAATCTGACAAATTCAATGGACGAGAGAGTTCAGAAGCTCCTTTCGAACAAGGGGTCCTATGTGCAAATGTAACATCACCTAGAATAAAGTTTTGAGTTGAAAACTATTTGATTTCAGTTTCTAATAACCTGCTAATGCTTAGAATTTCAAAAATGACCATTTTTTTGGTCTTTATTAAAATGAAAAGGTTGATCGAACAGTGTGGGGGATCTAAGAGTGTGGCAACCCAGTAGTCAGGATTACTTCGAATTCTGACAATCTGAGGGTCATGTTGCAGGTAGTGCAGCAAGAAGGCACTTATGTGTCTTGCGCATCTCGGAGCTCCAAAATTATTTTCCGGGCTAGATGCAGCTAAAAATTATTATTAATTTTAAATCTGGTCGAGCTTAGTATAGATGGCCTAATAGAATCAGTACTGCACACTGCTACAAAGCCCAAATTATTTTCCAGCCAAGATACAGACAAACATGATTAGTAATTGAAAGCTTAAAACGGTTGGTGAGGTGATTTTAACTAGAGATGAGCGTTGTTCTACTCGAACTGTTCGCCAATCTCAAATTCGAGCTGTTTTGGGCGGTGTTCGAGCCGGTCGGCGAACACGAACAATTTGAGAAAAATTCGGCTGTTCGAGGTTATGTTCGATAACTGTTCGTGCACCAAAATCATAACTGGATTTTTTCTCAGTAATGATGAAAATTAATGTTAATACGCAGTTTGAGTGTACAGCGGGGCGGGGGGAGGGGCAGGGGATGGATCTCTGCAGGAACAATGAAGATCTCCATTTTTTTTTCTCTTTCCCGCATTTGCAGTGGGGAGGTGCAATCTGTCAGCCTATCAGCAGCGCACACACGGAGCGAAGTGCTTTTTTTCACACAAGCAAGGGCATGTGTGATTGGCAGTGTATGTCACATGTCCTTGCCCTATAAGACCAAGCCATTTTCCCCGTCGCCACCATTTTCTCACTGCTGCAGCTGCGTGTTAGACGGCACCGCTGTTGCTGTGTGCGCTATACCTTGTTAATTTCAAGCCAATTTTCGCACAAATATACAGATAGCTTGGGAGTAGGGAATAGTTGTGATTGCAGTCCTTTTAAGGACTAGGTTACAGCATTTCCTACGACTTTTATCAAGCAGGTCTGTGCTCTTAAATAGATAGATTGTGGGAGTAAAGACTAATTGTAATTGGAGTCCTTTTCAGGACTAGGTTACATCAGTTCCTATGAGTTTTTGCCAGGCAGGTCTGTGCCAGTGCTGTGCAAGTTTTTTTCACAGCATTTGGCTGAATCTAGCAAAGCTAATCCTTTTTGGCCTATTGCAGAGTATGTTAGTCAGTGGAGTAGCCTATCTGTGTTGCAAGATATACCACCTGTGTATAGAATACCAATTTTTTTACTGCACCTAGTGAAGTAAAATCTTTTGGGCATAGCATCATTCTACTAGTCCATCTATACTGACCTCCATCAGGTTGCAAACTGAATATAATTTTTTTCTGCATCTAGCTCTGAAAAAATATTTGGGCTTCTAGCAGTGTGTGGGACTTGGTCTATTAGTCCATCTATACTGACCTACATCAGGTTGCAAATTAAAAATAATTTTTTTCTTCATTTAGCTCTGAAAAAATATTTGGGCTTCTAGCAGTGTGTGGGACTTGTTCTATTAGTCCTTCTATACTGACCTCCAGCAGGTTGCAAACTGAATATAATTTTTTTCTGCATCTAGCTCTGAAAAAATATTTGGGCTTCTAGCGGTGTGTGGGACTTGGTCTATTAGTCCATCTATACTGACCTCCATCAGGTTGCAAATTAAAAATAATTTTTTTCTGCATCTAGCTCTGAAAAAATATTTGGGCTTCTAGCAGTGTGTGGGACTTGGTCTATTAGTCCATCTATACTGACCTCCATCAGGTTGCAAATTAAAAATAATTTTTTTCTTCATTTATCTCTGAAAAAATATTTCGGCTTCTAGCAGCGTGTGGGACTTGTTCTATTAGTCCATCTATACTGACCTCCATCAGTTTGCAAATTAAAAATAATTTTTTTCTGCATCTAGCTCTGAAAAAATATTTGGGCTTCTAGCAGTGTGTGGGACTTGGTCTATTAGTCCATCTATACTGACCTCCATCAGGTTGCAAATTAAAAATAATTTTTTTCTGCATCTAGCTCTGAAAAAATATTTGGGCTTCTAGCAGTGTGTGGGACTTGGTCTATTAGTCCATCTATACTGACCTCCATCAGGTTGCAAATTGAATAAAAAAAATTTCTGCATCTAGCTCTGAAAAAATATTTGGGCTTCTAGCAGTGTGTGGGACTTGGTCTATTAGTCCATCTATACTGACCTCCATCAGGTTGCAAATTAAAAATAATTTTTTTCTTCATTTAGCTCTGAAAAAATATTTGGGCTTCTAGCAGTGTGTGGGACTTGTTCTATTAGTCCTTCTATACTGACCTCCAGCAGGTTGCAAATTGAATATAATTTTTTTCTGCATCTAGCTCTGAAAAAAATATTTGGGCTTCTAGCGGTGTGTGGGACTTGGTCTTTTAGTCCATCTATACTGACCTCCATCAGGTTGCAAATTAAAAATAATTTTTTTCTGCATGTAGCTCTGAAAAAATATTTGCGCTTCTAGCAGTGTGTGGGACTTGGTCTATTAGTCCATCTATACTGACCTCCATCAGGTTGCAAATTAAAAATAATTTTTTTCTGCATCTAGCTCTGAAAAAATATTTGGGCTTCTAGCAGTGTGTGGGACTTGGTCTATTAGTGCATCTATACTCACCTCCATCAGGTTGCAAATTGAATAAAAAAAATTTCTGCATCTAGCTCTGAAAAAATATTTGGGCTTCTAGCGGTGTGTGGGACTTGGTCTATTAGTCCATCTATACTGACCTCCATCAGGTTGCAAATTAAAAATAATTTTTTTCTGCATCTAGCTCTGAAAAAATATTTGGGCTTCTAGCAGTGTGTGGGACTTGGTCTATTAGTCCATCTATACTGACCTCCATCAGGTTGCAAATTGAATAAAAAAATTTTCTGCATCTAGCTCTGAAAAAATATTTGGGCTTCTAACGGTGTGTGGGACTTGGTCTATTAGTCCATCTATACTGACCTCCATCAGGTTGCAAATTAAAAATAATTTTTTTCTGCATCTAACCCAGCCAATAGTTTTGGCCTAATACCACAGTTTGGCCACTCAGCTCTGCTCGGTTACCATCCATTGTTTTTTTGTGCAAACAACTCCAGAGTTGTGAATTAGTTAACCACCAAAATGAGTGGAAAAAGGCCTGCTGCTGGTGGAAAGGGGAATAGGCGTGTTGGGAAGGGGAAAAAAGGTTGTGTCCGTGGGGTAGGTGCAGAAGAAAGACCATCTTCCAGCCAAACTAAAATGTCTACTTCTTTTAGCGGACAATGTGATAAGATCCCTTTCTTACGACCACGCCAATCGCTACAAATTCCAGATGAGGCACAAAAACAGCAGGTGCTTCAACGGATATCAAGTGCTCCTTTAAGTGGGCTCTCCTCCACATCAACTTCAACATCACAAATACTCCAGTCCTCAAAGGTGTCACCCAAATCGCACTTGCTTCCTCACAGCTCCCAAATCTCCAGCTGCCCGTCTGAGTATGAGGTAGAACAGATGGTTGAGTCTGCAGAGCTGTTTACTCATACTATAGCCTGGGAATCAGAGGTCGACTCCAGCGCTTCTGTGAATCCAGACGAGGAAATGATCTGCACTGATGCCCAGAATCTTTATGAGTCGGATCCAGGACCAGACGCAGAAGGTTCTGACCATAATGTAGACCCTCATTCCCAAACTGTAACTCCTGTTGGTGGAGACAATGAGGAAGACGATGATAAGACTCAAATACCTGATTGGAGCGACAACTTTAGTTTTTTGTCAGGGCAGGAACAGGTTGGCTCTGAGGACGACGGGTGTGATAACGCACAGGGTGATGATGATGAGGTCGGAGATCCCACTTACTGTCAACCCACAGTCAGCCAAGAGATGAGGTCAGCAGAGGAGGTGGAGGAAGATGCTAGTGACGACGAGGTCAGGTTGCGCCTTCCTGGACAGAGACGTAGTACTGGAAGCACGTCAACAACTGCATCCTCAAACACAACTCTGCCTCTCACCACAAGTCGTGGTGGCTCTTCAGGTCGCATGGGTGCTAAGCCTTGCATAGCCTAGGCATTTTTTCAGATCGATAAAGATGACCCAACTCGTGTTATCTGTAACATTTGTCAGCAAAAGCTAAGTAGAGGCCAAAAAATACATAGTTTGAGTACTTCATGCATGAACCGGCACATGGACATGAAGCATAAGTTGCAGTGGGAAGCTCAGTGTGCTACAATGCGGCCTAGCCGGCCGGGCCAACCACCGTCTGCCATATCTTGTGCATCCGCGGCCTCTTCATCCTCTGTGACTGGGGGGACAGCAGTCACACCTGTTTTGGGGCGCAGACCTGCCACCTCTTTACCCGCAACAGCCAGCGTGATTGGCAGGTCATCATTTTCTTTGGAGGTGGTAACACCAGCTGGTCTTGAGCGCTGTCCGACATCGATAGCACCACCTTTGGATCAAGGCAACCTAACATGTCCGCCTGCATCTTGCTCACAGACTGGCAGTTTGCCGGGGACACCCTTATCAACCCCGTCTAAGCACAATAGCCAGCCCTCGGTCCCTCAGATGTGGACAAGTAAAAGACCATTTCCTCCTAGCCATGAGAAAGCTAAGAGGTTGAATTTCACCATCTGCAAGCTCTTGGCTACAGAAATGCTGCCTTTCCGCCTGGTGGACACAGAGGATTTTCGAGACCTTATGTCCGTCGCAGTGCCCCAGTACCAGATGCCCAGTCGGCACTACTTCTCAAAGAAAGGTGTGCCTGCGCTCCACCAGCATGTCGCACACAACATCACCGCTTCTTTGAGAAACTCTGTGTGTGACAGGGTGCATTTCACCACAGACACTTGGACGAGTAGGCATGGACAGGGGCGTTACATGTCGCTGACTGGGCACTGGGTAACTATGGTGACAGCAGGACAAGGGGCTGCTGTCCAAGTCTTGCCGTCCCCACGAGTTGTGCGTCAATCCTCTTTATGTCAAAGTTCCTCCACTGCTTCTGCCTCCTCAACCTCCTCTCGGTCTTCCACCTGCACCCAAAGCCTGTCTGGTCATGCCACAAGCTTTCTAACTGCGCAGAAGGGATCCTGCACACCTCCTTACTATGCTGGCAGTAGGGCTCAACGTCATCAGGCGGTTTTTACATTGAAATGTCTGGGAAATGTGAGTCACACAGCTGAGGAGTTGTGGTCAGCTCAGGAGAACCAATTTCATGAATGGTTGTCTCCACTGGACCTAAAACCAGGGAAGGCCGTGTGCGACAATGCTGCAAACCTGGGTGCGGCCCTTCGCCGGGGCAATGTCACACACGTGCCTTGTATGGCTCACGTGTTGAACCTGGTTGTCCAGCAATTTTTAGCCCACTATCCCAGACTGAATGGCCTTCTGCAGAGGGCACGGTCGCTGTGTGCTCACTTCCGCCGTTCGCATCCCGCAGCTCAGCGACTTACATCTCTACAGAGGTCGTTGGGCCTGCCACTTCACCGGCTAAAATGCGATGTGCCTACCCGGTGGAATTCAACTCTGCACATGTTGCAGCGACTGTGGCAGCACCGACAAGCCCTGGTGCAATACGTTCTGACGTATAGCCTGGGCCAACGAGATTCAGAGGTGGGGCAAATCACGCTGGAGGAGTGGTCTCAGATCAGGGACCTATGCACCCTTCTGCACAGTTTTGAAATGGCGACGAAGATGTTTAGTGCTGACGATGCCATTATCAGCATGACTATTCCGGTGATTTACATGCTGGAGCACATGTTAAACAGAATTCGGAGTCAGGTGGTGGCACAAGAGGAGGTGGAGGAAGTAGAGGAGGAGGAGTTGTATGCGGAAGGGCTAACATCTGCAAGGTCCAGACGGTCGGCAGCACCAAGGCGGCAGGCATGTGAGGGTGGGGGAGATGATTTTACCAGGGCGCATGGTAGCAGCCAAACTAGTGAGGAAGGTGCAGGAGCCCAGGAAGAAGTGGAGGGCGAACTGATGGAAGACTCATCAGATGAGGGAGACCTTGATCACATTTCTGTTGTGCGAGGTTGGGGGGAGAGGACAGAGGAAGGAAGCATGATTGTTACCTCGCCACCAACACAACAGGGACTTGGTGCTCCTGGATGCGCAACACACATGAGTGCCTTCTTGCTGCACTACCTGCAACATGACCCTCGAATTGTGAGAATTAGAAATAATCCTGACTACTGGGTTGCCACACTGTTAGATCCCCGGTACAAAAGTAAATTTGCAGAAATTATTCCTGCCATAGAAAGGGATGCACGCATGCAGGAGTATCAGCAGAGACTGTTGCAGAATCTTACATGTGCTTTTCCACAAAATACCAGTGGTGCACGTAGTGAATCTCACAGTTCCAACTTGCCAACCGTGGGACCGTCAAGTGTTCAACACTCAAACCGTAACAGAACCACAGTATCTGCTGGTAACATCAATTTTGCGGAATCATTTCACCACTTTTTTAGCCCATCCTTTGCAAGGCCACAGGAGACAAGAAGTCTGACACATAGTCAACGCCTAGAGACGATGGTACAGGAGTATCTCCAAGTAAACATTGAAGCCACGACTGTGTCACTGGACCCTTGCTCTTTTTGGGCTTCCAATCTGGATAAATGGCCGGAGCTAGCCACTTACGCCTTGGAGATCTTGTCATGCCCCGCAGCCAGCGTTCTGTCTGAACGTGTGTTCAGCGCTGCTGGTGGTGTGCTGACAGATAAGCGCACGCGGCTCTCCACTGATAATGTAGACAGACTCACGTTCATAAAGATGAACAAATCATGGATCCGAAACGACTTTTCTACCCCTGTGTCATCCTGGGGAGAGTAAAAGCTTGATGATTGGTTAAAATCACCCTACCAACCGTTTTAAGCTTTCAAATTACTAATCATGTTTATCTGTATCTTGACTGGAAAATAATTTGGGCTTTGTAGCAGTGTGCAGCACTGATCCTATTAGGCCATCTATAATAAGCTTCACCAGATTTAAAATGAAAAATAATTTTTAGCTGCATCTAGCCCCGAAAATAATTTTGGGGCTCCGAGATGCGCAAGACACATAAGTGCCTTCTTGCTGCACTACCTGCAGCATGACCCTCATATTGTCAGAATTCGAAGTAATCATGACTACTGGGTTGCCACACTCTTAGATCCCCCAAACTTTTCGATCAACCTTTTCATTTTAATAAAGACCAAAAAAATGGTCATTTTTGAAATTATAAGCATTAGCAGGTTGTTAGAAACTGAAATCAAACAGTTTTCAACTCAAAACTTTATTCTAGGTGATGTTACATTTTCACATAGGACCCCTTGCTCGAAAGGAGCTTCTGAACTCTCTCGTCCATTGAATTTGTCAGGTTTTGGATGGTTTCTGCTTCAATTGTTTTGCATGAGGACAGAATACCCTCCCAGAGCTGTTGCTTAGATGTGAACTGCCTCCCGCCATCATAGACACTCCTTTTAATGATGCTCCAAAGGTTCTGAATGGGGTAGAGGTCAGGGGAGCATGGGGGTCACACCATAAGTTTGTCCCCTTTTATGCCCATATCAGCCAGAGATGCAGATGTTTTATGTGCAGCATGAGATGGTGCATTATCATGCAGAAAAATGATCTTGCTGTGAAATACACGGTTCTTCTTCTTGAACCATGGCAGGAAGTGCTGTTTGAGAAAATCCACATACATTATGGAGTTCATCTTTAGCGCCTTCAGGGATCCTAAAGGGGCCGACAATCTCTCTCCCCATGATTCCAGCCCAAAACATTACTCCACCTCCTCCTTGTTGGCGCTGTAGCCGTGTTTGCATGGGGTGTCCATCAACCAGCCATCCTCCACTCCATTCATCTGGACCATCGAGCGCTGCACGGCACTCATCCGTGAACAAAACAGTTTTGAAATCAGTCTTCATGTAATGTTTGGCCCACTGGAGCCGTTTCTGCTTGTGTGAAGTGGATAGAGGAGGTCGACAGGATGGCGTATGCACAGCTGCAAACCTCTGAAGGACCCTGCATCTTGTTGTTCGGGGGACGTTGGAGGCACAAGCAGCTTCAAAAACTTGTCTGCTGCTATGACAAGGCTTTTTTGCCGCTGCTCTTTCAACCTGACGTAATTGCCTGTAGGAAAGAGTCCTCAATTTGCCCTTATCAGCACGCACACGTGTGTACTGTGAATCAGCTACACACTTCTTGATTGCCAAGACACTTCATCCTGATCATCGCACAATGTTGATTGTAGTCATGCCTTGACCTAAACACTCCACAATTTGTTGCTTCTCAGCAGCCGACACATCCTTTTTCTTTCCCATTTTGGCAGAAAATGTAGGCTGCTTAATAATGTGAGAGAGCCTTCTTAAGTAGTCTTGCCTTTCATTGGACACACCTGCCAAACTAATTAGCACAGGTGTCTGCAATTGCTTACAGTGATATAAAGAGCCCTGACACACATCACCATCAATGAGTTTAACTGACAAACAAACAAATTCTTCCCTTATCACTCCTAAACACTTTTTGCATAATAATTTGGAACGCGGTGTACATGTGCTTTTCCACAAAACACCAGTGGTTCACCTAGTGAATCTTACAGTTCTAACTTGCCAACCGTGGTCTGTATGGAATTGTTCAATAAAGGGCCCAAAATTAAGATAACATAGATGGGAGAGGTCTCTATGAATAGGAATTCCTAAGTATTTGATAACCTGTGAGGGCCAGGAAAAGGGAAAGTTGGACTGGATGGAATCCTATATGGATTTAGGGAGGGAGACATCGAGGGCCTCAGACTTCGCTGCATTGATTTTAAAATTTTACCATGTAACAAAGTGATCTATTTCAGCCATAACAGCAGGGATGGATATATGTGATTGAGTGATATATACTAGGACATCATCAGCAAATAGAGAGCACTTGTACTCGGTGCCTCCCACCTCAATCCACCTAATATTGGGGTTATGGCGAATTGATGAGAGCAGGTGCTCCGTCACTAGGATGTATAAGAGAGGGGACAGAGGACATCCCTGCCTTGTCCCATTGGTGATTGTGAAAGGTGATGAAAATGTTCTGACGCACCCCCTGGGCCTTGGGACACCCGGAGCCGGACCCTTTTTGGTGGATGCTGGTGGTTGTAGTCTTCGTGGCGGCGATCCGGTTCCGTGGCTCAGGGCGGTCAAACCAGTGGCGGAACTATTTATGTGGTTTTGATGTTTAAATGTCCGACTACGCCACCCGTGGATTGCGGTCAGAGTGAACCGCCGCTACAGGGCAGACCGCTAAGGCTGGTGTTGTGGGTGCAGCAGAGCGTAGCATAACTCCCCACGGGAGGAGTATAGCCTCAAGGCAGTGTATGCGGAGGATGGGGGTGATGGTGCAGGGCAGCAGCAGTAACGACACGGAGTCAGTGATGCAGTTCAGGGCCTTTACTCACAGTTCTTATTATCCAGACCACGTCTGCAGGTAACGGCTGCCCACGTCGTACTGTGCTCACCAGGTGAGGGGCTCAGACAACTCCCAGATAACTTTGGAGCGCTTCACAGGACCCCCTTTGTGTGTCCTTTGTCTGGCCTTTCTTACCAACACTTCTGTCCGGCTGCCTCGGGCCTCCTCTTGGTAAACTTGGCGCCAGTTTCTCTGACCCTATGTGGTGCCTTCCTAGCGGGTGGAGCAAGGGGCTGCGCCACATAAAATGTCAGATCCTCCGGTTTCTAGCTGAGGGTCGTTTCCTGCCTCCACTAGTTCGGGGACCGGTCTCCCCCTTTGGCCTGACCCCTCCACGCAGGTGGATTCGGGCGTGCGGTGGCGACTCGCCCGTCCGCACCCCTGGGATCCCTTCATTCCTCGTTCCTGGAGCCTTCTCCGCTCCTCTTCCTTCCTTCTACCTCTTGCAGGCCTGGGCCTCTGTTACTAGGCCCGCCTCCGGAGCAGAGCTCATGCAGAGCCCCTGCTCCCTGCCACTTCTGCTCAGACTTCTCTGCACTGAACTAAGATGGTGCCCACCTTTTATACTCCCTTCTCAATGCACCCAGGAACTGCTTCCTCCCTGCTCCTGCACTGCAGGGTTCCCCTTCCTCAGTGTTCCCTCCCCCCACTCCAGCCAGGGACAGGGACTGTCGTGCCCATCTCAGGGGCATATTGGTCGCCCTGCCCCACGGCAATGTGGTGTAATGCATGCAGGTGTCGGGTCCTGATCCACACTCCATCATTATCTGAGAGTGAGATATCACACCTCTGGGTGAGGTGCAATACGTCTGTAGCAACCGAGCCCTCGGTGCTACAGTTCCATTTATCTTCAGCCTAGGTGACGTATTGTGATACAGGGCCGTGATTTTGGCTATAAAAGGGTCCCCTAGACCCCTACCCCAAGCTTTTTAAGAGAATCATATATGGCGTGCCAGGAGACTCTATGGAATGCTTTCTCAGCATCCAACGAGAGTATCTACTTACAAATTTTTAACTGCATCTAGCCCAGGAAATACTTTGTGCCTAGTAGCAGTGACTGCTAGTCAGCGGATTATCCCGGCTGTTAAGCAGGCTAAACCACCTGTAGTTTGGACACTTAATTTTTTCAAAGGAAATGCTTCGGGACCACGGGATACTCAGTGAAGAGCATCAGGAGGCACCCCAAGGCATAGGGGCTGGGACTGGCACTAGGATGCCTTGCGGTGGACAGCCGAGCTCGATCCTTATAAAAGCTTTTTAACTGCAACAGCTTTAGTGGACGCTACTGGAGCTGGAATTACGCGGCTGCTGGCATGAGACTTGCCCTCCAATAGATCCTTGTAAATGGATTTAAAGTGTATTCATTCAAATTAGAGGGACAATTTAAATTAAAAAGCTTAGAGCTGCCTCCATCACAGGGGGGCTCTCTCGACCCACCAGCGGACAGGCACCAGTATTGGGAGAGGGGGGCTGGCCGTCAGGGTTCACCGCGGCTCTGGCACAAACCCGGCGACACGGAGGTGGCACGGGCAGGAGCGGACTGGCCGTCTCGGCTTCTCACTTTTTGGATTTTAGAAGGGCATGACATGCCTATATCTGTGTCTCCCCCTCCTTTTACTCCTCCACCTCTTTTCTTTTGGCATGACTATATGTACTTGTCACTTTTCCATGTGTTAGTTGTGTCTTCTGAGCAGTTTGTCAGCTTTTGGACACCTTTGAAGGTGTTTTCTATGTGTTTCAATGTGTTTTTGTTTGCCTGCCATTGGTTTTAACGGTGTTCGAAGGTGTTCGACGAACAGTTCGACGAACAGTTCGGCGAACACACGGGTGTTCGACGAACCGAACCGAACTCGAACACTACGGGGGTGGCTCAACACTAATTTTAACCAATCATCAAGCTTTTACTCTCCCCAGGATGACACAGGGGTATAAAAGTCGTTTCGGATCCATGATTTGTTCATCTTTATGAACGTGAGTCTGTCTACATTATCAGTGGAGAGCCGCGTGCGCTTATCTGTCAGCACACCACCAGCAGCGCTGAACACACGTTCAGACAGAACGCTGGCTGCGGGGCATGACAAGATCTCCGAGGCGTAAGTGGCGAGCTCCGGCCATTTATCCAGATTGTAAGCCCAAAAAGAGCAAGGGTCCAGTGACACAGTCATGGCTTCAATGTTTACTTAGAGATACTCCTGTACCATCGTCTCTAGGCGTTGACTATGTGTCAGACTTCTTGTCTCCTGTGGCCTTGCAAAGGATGAGCTAAAAAAGTGGTGAAATGATTCCGCAAAATTGATGTTACCAGCAGATACTGTGTTTCTGTTACGGTTTGAGGGCTGAACACTCGACGTTCCCACGGTTGGCAAGTTGGAACTGTGAGATTCACTACGTACACCACTGGTGTTTTGTGGAAAAGCACATGTAAGATTCTGCAACAGTCTCTGCTGATACTCCTGCATGCGTGCATCCCTTTCTATGGCAGGAATTATTTCTGCAAATTTACTTTTGTACCGGGGATCTAACAGTGTGGCAACCCAGTAGTCAGGGTTGCCGGTTCATGCATGAAGTACTCAAACTATGTATTTTTTGGCCTCTACTTAACTTTTGTTGACAAATGTTACAGATAACACGAGTTGGGTCATCTTTATCGATCTGAAAAAATGCCCAGGCTATGCAAGGCTTAGCACCCATGCGACCTGAAGAGCCACCACGACTTCTGGTCAGAGGCAGAGTTGTGTTTGAGGATGCAGTTGTTGACGTGCTTCCAGTACTACGTCTCTGTCCAGGAAGGCGCAACCTGACCTCGTCGTCACTAGCATCCTCCTCCACCTCCTCTGCTGACCTCATCTCTTGGCTGACTGTGGGTTGACAGTAAGTGGGATCTCCAACCTCATCATCATCACCCTGTGTATTATCACACCCGTCGTCCTCAGAGTCAACCTGTTCCTGCCCTGACAAAAAGCGAAAGTTGTCGCTCCAATCAGGTATTTGAGTCTCATCATCGTCTTCCTCATTGTCTCCACCAACAGGAGTTACAGTTTGTGAATGAGCGTCTACATTATGGTCTGAACCTTCTGCGTCTGGTCCTGGATCCGACTCATAAAGATTCTGGGCATCAGTGCAGATCATTTCCTCGTCTGAATTCACAGAAGCGCTGGAGCCGACCTCTGATTCCCAGGCTATAGTATGAGTAAACAGCTCTGCAGACTCAACCATCTGTTCTACCCCATACTCAGACGGGCAGCTGGAGATTTGGGAGCTGTGAGGAAGCAAGTGCGATTGGGGTGACACCTCTGAGGACTGGAGTATTTGTGATGTTGAAGTTGATGTGGAGGAGAGCCCACTTAAAGGAGCACTTGATATCCGTTGAAGCACCTGCTGTTTTTGTGCCTCATCTGGAATTTGTAGCGATTGGCGTGGCCGTAAGAAAGGGATCTTATCACATTGTCCGCTAAAAGAAGTAGACATTTTAGTTTTGCTGGAAGATGGTCTTTCTACTGCAGATGTTACTGTTGCTTTAACACCTACTCCACGGACACAACCTTTTTTCCCCTTCCGAACACGCCTATTCCCCTTTCCACCAGCATCAGGCCTTTTTCCACTCATTTTGGTGGTTAACTAATTCACAACTCTGGAGTTGTTTGCACAAAAAAACAATGGATGGGAACCGAGCAGAGCTGAGTGGCCAAACTGCGGTATTAGGCCAAAACTATTGTCTGGGTTAGATGCAGAAAAAAATTATATTCAGTTTGCAACCTGATGGAGGTCAGTATAGATGGACTAATAGAACAAGTCCCACACACAGCTAGAAGCCCAAATATTTTTTCAGAGGTAGATGCAGAAAAAAATTATATTCAATTTGCAACGTGATTGAGGTCAGTATAGATGGACTAATAGAACAAGTCCCACACACGGCTAGAAGCCCAAATTTGTTTTCAGAGGTAGATGCAGAAAAAAATTATATTCAATTTTCAACCTGATGGAGGTCAGTATAGATGGACTAAAAGAACAAGTCCCACACACTGCTAGAAGGCCAAATATTTTTTCAGAGCTAGATGCAGATAAATATTATATTCAATTTGCAACCTGATGGAGGTCAGTATAGATGGACAAATAGAACAAGCCCCACACACTGCTAGAAGGCCAAATATTTTTTCAGAGCTAGATGCAGAAAAATATTATATTCAATTTGCAACCTGATGGAGGTCAGTATAGATGGACTAATAGACCAAGTCCCACACACTGCTAGAAGGCCAAATATTTTTTCAGAGTTAGATGCAGAAAAATATTATATTCAATTTGCAACCTGATGGAGGTCAGTATAGATGGACTAATAGAACAAGTCCCACACACAGCTAGAAGCCCAAATATTTTTTCAGAGGTAGATGCAGAAAAAATTTATATTCAGTTTGCAACCTGATGGAGGTCAGTGGACTAAAAGAACAAGTACCACACACAGCTAGAAGCCCAAATATTTTTTCAGAGCTAGATGCAGAAAAAAATTATATTCAATTTGCAACGTGATGGAGGTCAGTATATATGGACTAATAGAACAAGTCCCACACACTGCTAGAAGGCCAAATATTTTTTCAGAGCTAGATGCAGAAAAATATTATATTCAATTTGCAACCTGATGGAGGTCAGTATAGATGGACTAATAGAACAAATCCCACACACTGCTTGAAGGCCAAATATTTTTTCAGAGCTAGATGCAGAAAAATATTATATTCAATTTGCAACCTGATGGAGGTCAGTATAGATGGACTAATAGAACAAGTCCCACACACAGCTAGAAGGCCAAATATTTTTTCAGAGCTAGATGCAGAAAAATATTATATTCAATTTGTAACCTGATGGAGGTCAGTATAGATGGACTAATAGAACAAGTCCTACACACAGCTAGAAGCCCAAATATTTTTTCAGAAGTAGATGCAGATAAAAATTATATTCAGTTTGCAACCTGATGGAGGTCAGTATAGATGGACTAACAGAACAAGTCCCACACACAGCTAGAAGCCCAAATATTTTTTCAGAGCTGGATGCAGAAAAAAATTATATTCAATTTGCAACGTGATGGAGGTCAGTATAGATGGACTAATAGAACAAGTCCCACACACTGCTAGAAGGCCAAATATTTTTTCAGAGCTAGATGCAGAAAAAAATTATATTCAATTTGCAACCTGATGGAGGTCAGTATAGATGGACTAATAGAACAAGTCCCACACACTGCTAGAAGGCCAAATATTTTTTCAGAGCTAGATGCAGAAAAATATTATATTCAATTTGCAACCTGATGGAGGTCAGTATAGATGGACTAATAGAACAAGTCCCACACACCGCTAGAAGCCCAAATATTTTTTCAGAGGTAGATGTAGAAAAAAATTATATTCAATTTGCAACCTGATGGAGGTCAGTATAGATGGACTAATAGAACAAGTCCCACACACTGCTAGAAGGCCAAATATTTTTTCTGAGCTAGATGCACAAAAATATTATATTCAATTTGCAACCTGATGGAGGTCAGTATAGATGGACTAATAGAACAATTCCCACACACTGCTAGAAGGTCAAATATTTTTTCAAAGCTAGATGCAGAAAAATATTATATTCAATTTGCAACGTGATGGAGGTCAGTATAGATGGACTAATAGAACAAGTCCCACACACTGCTAGAAGGCCAAATATTTTTTCAGAGCTAGATGTAGAAAAATATTAGATTCAATTTGCAACCTGATGGAGGTCAGTATAGATGGACTAATAGAACAAGTCCCACACACTGCTAGAAGGCCAAATATTTTTCAGAGCTAGATGCAGATAAAAATTATATTCAATTTGCAACCTGATGGAGGTCAGTATAGATGGACTAATAGAACAAGTCCCACACACAGCTAGAAGCCCAAATATTTTTTTAGAGGTAGATGCAGAAAAAAATTATATTCAATTTGCAACCTTATGGAGGTCAGTATAGATGGACTAATAGAATGATGCTATGCCCAAAAGGTTTTAATTCACTAAGTGCAGTAAAAAAATTGGTATTCTATAGACAGGTGGTGTAGCTTGCAACACAGATAGGCTACTCCACTGACTAACACACTCTGCAATAGGCCAAAAAGGATTAGCTTTGCTAGATTTAGCCAAATGCTGTGAAAAAAACTTGCACAGCACTGGCACAGACCTGCCTGGCAAAAACTGATAGGAACCTATCTAACTTAGTCCTGAAAAGGACTGCAATTACAATTAGTTTTTACTCCCAACCTATCTATTTAAGAGCACAGACCTGCCTGATAAAAGTCGCAGAAAATGCTGTAACCTAGTCCTTAAAAGGACTGCAATCACAACTATTCCCTACTCCCAAGCTATCCGTAGATTTGTGCGAAAATTGGCTTGAAATTAACAAGGAATAGCGCACACAGCAACAGCTTTGCCGTCTAACACGCAGCTGCAGCAGTGAGAAAATTTTGGCGACGGGGAAAATGGCTGGGTATTATAGGGCAAGGACATGTGACATACACTGCCAATGACACATGCCCTTGCTTGTGTGAAAAAAAGCACTTCGCTCCGTGTGTGCGCTGCTGATAGGCTGACAGATTGCACCTCCCCACTGTAAATGCGGGAAAGAGAAAAAAAAATGGAGATCTTCATTATTCCTGCAGAGATCCATCCCCTGCCCCTCCCCCCGCCCCGCTGTACACTCAAACTGCGTATTAACATTAATTTTCATCATTACTGAGAAAAAATCCAGTTATGATTTTGGTGCACGAACAGTTATCGAACATAACCTCGAACAGCCGAATTTTTTTCAAATCGTTCGTGTTCGCCGAACGGCTCGAACACCGCCCAAAACAGCTCAAATTTGAGATTGGCGAACAGTTCAAGTCGAACACCGCTCATCTCTAATCATAGAGCTCCTTAAAATATCTCAAATAATATGAATTCTCTGAGAAATTTGGAAGGAGGATGTTTAAGGCAGACATCAAGAATTTCAAAGCCAATTTTAATATTTCACATTGATTCTGGCCCTCCTTCCGCAAAATTAATTGTAATATTTTTAATATTACATTTATATCTGTCCCTCATTATAAGTTACATGAAAATGAGAAAAATCAATTAGAGCTTTAATTCAAGTAGAATTTGTGAGCACAGAAAACAATCCCTTGTCATATCTAGCAGAACATTTGGTCTGAGTGTAATCAGTTGAATCCTAGTGTTTTGAAATCCAAAATGGGTACATTAATACCAGCTGATGCACTGGAGGAATCCAAATAGAGAACCATAAGGGGTAAAGCATTTTGAATTTTGAGACTCCCATCCCACCTTAACCCCTTCACGACCTTTGTCATACTGGTACTTCAAAGGTTGTGTCTCTGCCTTTCATGCAGGCTCCGATGCTGAGCCTGCATCTTTCCCTCGCACTTGATGGCTGATTTAATCAGCCATAAAATGCCTTTAAGAGTCACGGGTGAAACGGTGTTCCATCCACGGCTGTTAACCTGTTAAACCCCACTATGAATCACTGACAGCGAGATTTAAACGGCGCCAGCTGAAAGTGCGCTACAAATCTCGCCCATCGGCGCACCTGTCACTTGATCGTGGGGTGCTGATGGGTTGTCATGACAGCCAGGGGTCTGCAGAAGATCCTTGTTCTTGTCATTGTGTATTTCCTGTGAATGACAGCTCGTGGAGATCGTGATTGTTGCTATACTGTACATAGCAGTGCTGAAGATAGCAGCTTTTAGTCTCCTAAGGGGACTACTGAAGTCAGTAAAAATTGGGAAAAAAAAATATTTAAAAATATATTAAAAAATAAAAAAACCTCAAAAGTTCAAAGTCCTTTTTCCCCATTGTAAATAAACCAATAAAAAATAAAAGATTCACATATTTGGTATCACTGATTTTAGAAATGTCTGATCTATCAAAATATATTCCAGAGAAAAAAAATCGAAATGCCAGAATTATGTTTTTTTGGCCCCCACAACATTGCAATAAAATGTAATAAGAGGCGATCAAAGCATAATATCTACCCCAATGATATCAATAAAAGTCCACTCAAGCCGCAAAAAATAAACCTTCACCCAACCCCAGATCTCGAAAAATGTCAACATAAATCCAAAATTTGTAAGTAAAAAATTTTTTGCTTTTTTTCATCACATAAATTAAAAAGAACCTATACATAATTGGTATCTGCGCACTCGTACTCACCTGAGGAATCATATTGCTAGGTCAGTTTTAACATATAGTGAACATGGTAAATAAAAAATAACAAAAACAATTGTGGAATTGCACTTTTATTTGCAATTTCACAGAGCTTGGATTTTTTTCCCGTTTTCCAGTACACTATATGGTAAAATCAATGGTGTCATCCAAAATACAACTCATCTCACAAAAAACAAGCACTCATACAGATATATTGATGGAAAAATAATAAAGTTATGGCTCTTGTAAGAAGGGGAGGAAAAAACGAAAGCGCAAAAACAGAAAATCGCAAGGTTATGAAGCAGTTAAGGGGGAGAAAATTCTCTTCAGTTTTTACCAACTATATTCAGGTTCCATAGGTTTGTACTGGGGCTTAGGATTGTTAACCAAATACGTGCACTTGTTTCTTTCATAATTGCTGTACAATTAAAAAAAAAAAGGATAGTGCAGCTCAATGTTGCAGATGTGTGCTGGAGTTCACCAAGAAAGGAATATACACTGTGTTCCAAATTATTATGCAAATAATATTTTCTCAGATTTTCCCAAATTACCTATATGAATTGCAGTCATTGTAATTTTCCAGTCAAATAACTATTAGAGTACAATTGAAAGGTTTTTGTACAAACTGCCTATGATAACAGTATATTTTAAAAAAAAATAAAAACTCAAACTGCACTCAAAATGCATGTTCCAAATTATTATGCACAGCAGAGTTTTCAACCTTTTCATTTTAATAAAGAACTCATTTTTGTCATTTTTGAAATTATAAGCATTAGCAGGTTATTACAAACTGAAATCAAACAGTTTTCAACTCAAAACTTTATTCTAGGTGATGTTACATTTGCACATAGGACCCCTTGCTCGAAAGGAGCTTCTGAACTCTCTCGTCCATTGAATTTGTCAGGTTTTGGATGGTTTCTGCTTTAATTGTTTTGCATGAGGACAGAATACCCTCCCAGAGATGTTGCTCAGATGTGAACTGCCTCCCGCCATCATAGACACTCCTTTTGATGATGCTCCAGAGGTTCTCAATGGGGTTGAGGTCAGGGGTGCATGGGTGCCACACCATAAGTTTGTCCCCTTTTATGCCCATAGCAGTCAGAGATGCCGATGTGTTATGTGCAGCATGAGAACCTCTGGAGCATCATCAAAAGGAGTGTCTATGATGGCGGGAGGCATGCTGACGTCGACGGTCGCGTGATCTGTCACATGACTCAATGACGTCATCGTGGCCCTTTCACATCACCGCGACCGATGCAACACACCGGACGCAACAGAGAAAACACCGGGGGCCATCAGAAGGTAAGTATAATCTTTATTTTTTATTTTTTACCATTTTTATTCTTTTTTTTAACTATTACTTAGTCACACTATATAAATCCATGCCGGTTGCATGGATTTATATAGTGTGACCAAGTTGTCAAGCACTTTTCCAAATGATGCTAAAATCGTTTGGAAAAGCGCTTGATAACCCGCATTCCGAAATGCATGCAAAAACGCTTGACAAATGCTTCTACCTGGCAGGAAAAGCGCATGTAAAATCCGCATGCGTTTTTCCTGCCAGGGAGCAGCGGAAAAAATATGCAGCATTTCTGAATTGTGGGAACTTAGCCTTAGTGAATAAAATATTGTCTGTACGTCCTAAGAGAAGCTGTGAAATGGCATGAAATACCAGAGGAACTAACTTTTCTTCTACCTTCAGAGTTGTCTGTTTTTGACAAAATATAAATTGTAAGAAAAACATCTTTCAAATCTACCATTATAGTAAATACATATCTCAGTTTTATGATACTTTCCAAGCAAAACATTTTTGGCTTTGGATACTGGTGGAGGAATTTTATATTGAAAATGGGCTGACTGACCCAACTGATTTCATGACCAAAGAAACATGGCTTTCCCAACCACACAATCCTACAAGTAAAAGAGAAATAAACGCCTACTATGCAAGTGAGAGGATCCGATCCAGTGAATTGTCTGCTTGAAAAAAGGCTGATCCAACTGTAGATTGAAATTGTTTTAAAGTGCAGACAAGGCAAATACAGATAACATTAAGAATCCACTTATCGAAGGAGACCTTTCCCAGGCTGCTAAAAGTCTGAAGACAAGTAATATCCACATCTTGTCTTGTAGTAGAGAAGTAGTAGCCACATTTTCACAAGGAAATTTTTAATCCTACATAGCCAAGTTTGAACTGAAGGTTTCTTTGTAAATTTCCCTGGCCTCAGGGGAATCATTGATTGCTCATCTTTGGAGAAAGCCCCTCTGTTAACATTTGCAAGTGAAAATTGACTTCTGGAATAGAATAGAAATCTGAATCCTATTCATTGGTGGCAGGAATTACCCGATACTGCTTCACACCTGGCTGCTTAGTGTCATAAATGTTAAATATGCTCAGATTCTTAAATCTTAAATTCTAATAAATCTTTTCCCAGTTGGAGTTGTTGACCTTGGGTAAAGTTTTGAGACTGTCAGGTGTAGCTTCTTGTACTAGACTCTTGACTAGTGATGTGCGAGCATGCTCGCTACTGCTCGGTGCTCGCCAGAGTGTCTCACTGCTCGAGATGCTCGGCCTTCGCCAAGAATATCAGGGGGTTACTCGGCGGGAGTTCGGGTCCCCTCCCTACATGTTTGGCGCTCCCTAGAGTGCCAATGAACATGAAGGGATTGTCTGCCACACACTGTAATGTCGCAGTAATGTTGGTTGTGGTATTACAGTGATTGGCTGGCCGCACAGTGTCATCAGGTCTATATCAGACCTGGTGCCACCATGCTCGTCACAGTCTACTCCGAATCAGGCAGTGTAGGGAGAGGTGCTGTTCATCTTGGGAGAGATTTGCTTGTTTCTTAGTTATTGTAAGTATACCAATAGTGATGAGCAAGCATGCTCGCTACTGCTCGGTGCTCGCCTGAGCATCTCACTGCTCGAGATGCTCGGCACTCGCCGAGTATGTCCGGGGTTACTCAGCGGGAGCTTGGGACCCCTCTCTGCATGTTTGGCGCTACTTAGAGCACCAATGAACATGCAGGGATTGTCTGCCACACACTGTAATGCCGCAGCCATGTTGGTTGTGGCATTACAGTGATTGGCCACACAGCGTCATCAGGTCTATATCAGACCTGGCGCCGCCGTGCTCCTCACAGTCTACTCCACAATCAGGCAGTGTAGGGAGAGGTGCTGCTGAGCTAGGGAGAAATCCGGTAGTTTATTAGAAAGTGTAGGTATTCTACAAGATTCTCTACATATCCAGCTCAACTAACAGTCCTTCTGAGGACTAATCCAGCTGCAGAGATATCAGTGCTAGGCAGGCAGGCAGGGTATATAGCAGACTGCAGTGCACATAGCAAGAGGGTCCATTCCAGTTCTGTCTGTTGATGCTTTTACAGATATTTGTAGAAATAGCCCCAGGTATCAGGGGACAGGAATATTTTTTTTTATCTTAATTCTGATTATTTGCTTAAAAATCAATCCAGAGAACACTGTTTTTCTGCGCCATTTGCTTGTTGGCACTGCAGAATACAGCCTGGTCCTTTCCATATTACAGTGCTAAAAATCCAGCTATTTAAAACTGTGGATTGTCCGTCACATGGATCACATATAATTGCTCTGAAAATATTGCCATTTCTGGCCTCCATTTAAATTTTGTTGCAGTGTGTCAGTGAATTTATTGACACGAGGTCGACACTGTTAAAAATAGTTACCTACAGGCCAGCTATTTAAAACTGTGGTTTGTCCATCACACGGATCACATATAATTGTGCTGAAAATATTGCCATTTCTGGCCTCCATTGAAATTTTGTTGCAGTGTGTCAGTGAACTTATTGACACGAGGTTGGCACTGTTAAAAATTGTTACCTACAGGCCAGCTATTTAAAACTGTAGTTTGTCCATCACACGGATCACATATAAGTTCACTCTAAATTCAGGCATTTGTAGTGAGCGTGGAAAATTTGGAGGCACTCCAATGCCCCTTGCAAGAGACGTAGATATGTTGGTATGATACATATGGTGGTGATATGGTGGTGGAGGATGAGGATGCAGAGAAGGAGGAGGACAAGAGCAAATAGACAAAATCAGGAAGCGTATACCCATGTCTGGGTATGAAGACAGAGGTACATGGAAATAGAGTTAGACCTCCCCAAAAAAAGACACTGTATTTAAGTTTATGTTACACTGCTATCATTCAGTGGTGTTGAGAAGTCTGGCCCAATCCAGCCCTTGCTCATTTTTGAAAAGAGGCAAGACTTCCATGTCCTCACCAGGAGGACGACTGACCATGCTCTCCTCCTTATCCTTCTCCTCTTCCTCCTCCTCCCCTTCCTCACACCATCCACGCTGAACAGACAGTATGAAAGTTGTGCAGGTAGTACAGTCTATAGTGCAGGAAACTAGCTCCTGTTCTTCTTCCTTCTCCTCCTCTTCCTTATTGTCACCCAATTCACGTTGGGATGAGATGAGCGGCTGGGCTATGTGGAATCACCCTGTATGGTTCCTTGCTCCTTCTCTTTGTGCTCCACCTGCAACGCATCCTCTTTGATTGAGAGCAGAGAGGGTTTCAGAAGACAGAGAAGCAGGATGGTAATGCTAATTATGGCTTCATCGCCGTTTACCATCTTGAAGGAGTCATCAAAGTTTTGGAGGATGGTACAGATGTCTGACATCCATGTCCACTCCTGAGGTTTTATGTGTGTAGTCTGACCTGAATACCGATGGCCTTGTTGATGCTGCTAGTTAATAACTGCCATAAATCCTTCCCAACATCTGCAATGTAGAGTTCCAATGCATGGGGATATCACACACCAATCGGTGAGCCGAAAGTTGTAAATGCTGCTGAAGCACAGCAAGGGCGGCAGAAGCTGTAGCTGACTTTCTAAAATGGGCACACAGGTGGCATACTTTGACAAGCAGATCCAGCAGATCCTGGTAGGTTTTGAGAAACTGCTAAACCACGAGGTTAAGCACATGGGCCAGGCATGGTACGTGTGTGACCTTGCCTCGCCTCAGAGCTGCCACCAGTTTCCGGCCATTGTCACACACGACTATGCCTGGCTGTAGGGTCATCGGTGTCAGCCACAGATCTGCCTGCTCTTTCAGAGCAGTCCGCAACTCTTCAGCATTGTGTGGTTTGTCACCTAAGCATATTAGCTTCAGCACAGCCTGTTGCCTCTTGGCCGAGGCAGTGCTGCAGTGGTTCCAGCTTGCGACTGATGTGGTCAATGCGGAGATGGATGCTGAAGAAAAGGAGGAGGAGGTGCAGGAGCTGTAGAATGTGGGGGCAACCCTGATTGACCCAGGGCCCGCAATCCTCGGCGTCGGGAGGACATGTTCCGTTCCAAGGTCTGACTGGGTCCCGACTTCACTATGTTAGCCCAGTGTGCCATCAGCAAGATGTGCCCTCCCTGCCCACAAGCACTTGTCCACGTGTCCTTGGTTAGGTGGACTTTCCCAGTAACTGCGTTGTTGAGGGCAGCAGAAATAGTGGCAGCTAAGACCGAGTACAGAGGGACTGCTGCCGCCATCAGGTTGCGGAAAGCTTCTGTCTCCACGAGCCTAAAAGGCAACATTTCGAGCACAAGCATTCGCAAAATGTGTGAATTTAGTAGTGTGGCTTGTGGTGCATTAGCTGTGTATTTGCGCTTGCATTACAAGGACTGGGGTAGGGACATCTGAACGCTGCGCTGGGACAAGGAGGTGGACGTGCTTGCTGATGGTGCTTGTTGGGAGTGTTCAACGACAGGTGAAGGGTGGGAGGCATTTTGGCATGCGCCATGGACAGGGGATTGGTGTTCATGCACAACAGCAGAACAAACAGTGATGTCACCCGCAGACATTGCTGCTGGACCCTGGAGTTCGGCCCACTTAGTAGGGTGCTTTGCTGCCATGTGTCTGATCATTCTGGTGGTGGTCAGGCTGGTAGTTTTGCTACCCCTGCTGATTTTGGCCTTGCAGGTGGTGCAAATGGCCTTTTTGGGATTATCGGCAGAGTAGTTAAAAAACAACCAGATTCGGGAAGACCTATCAGTTGTACTGGCAACTTCCGTCGTGTTGATGTTACGGGGAACGGTTTCCCGCCTTCTGTCTGCGGCCACCATACTGCTTGTTCTTGCCTGTTGTGATGCTATGCCTCCCTCCCCCTGTGTGCTTCTGTACACGCTCTGCATGTCACCTTGCCAGGTTGGGTCAGTGTCTTCATCGTCCACCACCTCATTTTCCACTTCCGCACACTGGTCCTCCTCCTGACTTTCTGGCAATTGTGTCTCATCATCGTCCACCTCTTGTGACAGTTTCCCACCCAGTTTTGTATGACCGTGGCTGCTCAAATATTTGGGCATTGCTACATGCGATCTCCTCTTGCCCCACTTAAAGTGGACCGACGAGAGGCCCGAATCTATAAATGGAAAAGTGAACAGCTTTTCAGAGTGTCCAAGTGTGAGATCAGTTATCTCCGGCACTCGGCATGGTGGGACGAAGGAGGATCAGGGTGAGGAATATGCATTCCAGACTCACGGCTACTGAGACTTAACCATGTGGAAGACAGGGTGGTGGTGGTGGTGGCTAAGTGACTGGAAGCATTATCTGTATTCCAACCAATAACTTTTTCACACTGCTCTATGTTCAATAGTGGTGTTCTGCAGTCCCCTATTAATTGGAACAGGATGGTCGAGTGACAAGATATGGGTGTTTGTTGTGGCACAATTCCAGCTTGCCCACGGCATGGGCCTCATCCTCTCCATGCACCATCACCATAACGTCCACTTTCCCATCCCATGCCACACGCCATGCCCATTTTAAATGAAGGACAATATTTTCCACGTTCACTGCAAATGGCTGGATTTGAACCGCAATGATATGTGATACGTGTGATGGAAAACCACAGTTTTAAATAGCTGGCCTGTAGGTTACTATTTTTCACAGCGACCTCATGTCAATAACTTCACTGACACACTGCAACAAAATCGAAATGGAGGCCAGAAATGGCTGAATTTGGTGAAAACTTATATGTGATACGTGTTATGGAAAACCAGTTTTAAATAGCTGGCCCGTAGGTTACTATTTTTCACAGCGACCACGTGTCAATAACTTCACTGACACAGTGCAACAAAATTTAAAAGGAGGCCAATATTTTCCACGTTCACTACAAATTTCTGGTTTTTATTGCTGTAATATGGAAAGGATCTGGCTGTATTCTGCAGTGGCAACAAGCAATTCGAGCAAAAAAACTGTGTTCTCTGGATTGCTTTTTAAGCACATAATCAGGATTAAGATAAAAAAAAATTTATCCCTGGCCCCTGATACCTGGGGTTATTTCTAGGAATATCTGTAACAGCAGCAGACAAAACTGGAATGGAGCCTCTTGTGCTGTATGCACTGCAGTCTTCCACATACATTTCCTGCCTGTCTAGCTCTGATATATATTTATATATATATACTAGCTATACTATCCGGCTTCGCCCAGGTTAATAACTGCTGTTAGCAAAATATAATGTGTTAACAAAAATTTATTCTCCACTCAAAAACAACAAAACAAATAGATAGAAATGTAATTATTAAAAGGCAAAAACTAAGCTAATAGAAGCATTTCACAACATATATTTCAACACCAGAGATATTCCACACAGATTTAACTAAATTGGCCAAGTAATGTGAAGTAATCTTCTACTCCTTATTCGAGAGCCTTTTGATAAACGACATTCTTAGTTCTTCCTTCAGGTGCAAACACGAACAGATTTTTGGCTGTCCCAACTCTTGAACAGGCCACATAAAGTTGACCATGAGAAGAGCATGGAGATTGTAAATCGATTCCAACTACATTCAAGGACTGTCCCTGAGCCTTGTTGATGAACATAGCAAATGCCAGTCGAACCGGAAACTGGAGGCATTTAAAATCAAAAGGCAAATCAGATGGAATGAGAGGAATTGTTGGAATGAAAACATCTTCTCCTGTGGCACATCCTGTCAAAATGGTTGCCTCAATTACATGTGGAAACAGGTTCTTAATCAAGAGTCTTGCTCCATTACACAGCTTTGGTGGATACAAATTTCTCAATAGCAGAATAGGTGCTCAAGGTTTTAGAAAGAGATTGTGAGGAGGAAGTCCTTGTGGCTCCAAGGAATTGAGGAACTCAGTTGGATAAAATAATGCTTGAGCAGGGTCTATTACTGTATCCACTGACTTGTAGGTTGTGCACACACCTGGAAGGAGATTTAGAATCTGAAGATTGATCTTGTTGACACTGTCATTTTGGGCAGCTAGAATAGCTCTTTAACCCAGCCAGCCAGAATTTTTGAAGTGGAGTTGAATGTTTGGAAAAATCTTTGCTTTCAACTCCTCAATGGAAGTCACAATGCAACAAAAGTTGCTTGGGAAGGTGATCTGTCCAGTGGTTGAGCTAACTGGTTCCTTGCCATCCCCAATAGTCAACAGCTGGCTCAAAAACAGTCCAGCAGAAACATCGCCTGTCATATAGGCGCTCATGTTTGTGTTCAGTGACATTTTCTTTACTTTTCTCCAAAGGTACGATGCTTTGAGACAGGCATTAAGTTCGTCTGCAGGGGTTGATCTTGGAATAACAAGATTTGGCGGAAGTCACCTGCCAAAACAACAACTACTCCTCCCATGATATATTTGTTGCTAAGCAGGTCTTGCAGCAGTCTGTCCACTGCTTCCAGAGCCCTTTTGTGTGACATGGTGCATTCATCCCAAATGATGGCACTGCACTTTTGAAGCAATTTGGCCAGTCCTGATTAGAGATGAGCGGTGTTCGACTCGAACTGTTTGCCAATCTCAAATTCGAGCTGTTTTGGGCGGTGTTCTAGCCGTTCGGCGAACACGAACACTTTGAAAAAAATTCGGCTGTTCGAGGTTATGTTCAATAACTGTTCGTGCACCAAAATCATAACTGGATTTTTTCTCAGTAATACTGAAAATTAATGTTAATACGCAGTTTGAGTGTACAGCGGGGCGGGGAGAGGGTCAGGGGATGGATCTCTGCAGAAATAATGAAGATCTCCATTTTTTTTTCTCTTTCCCGCATTTACAGTGGGGAGGTGCAATCTGTCAGCCTATCAGCAGCGCACACACGGAGCGAACTGCTTTTTTTCACACAAGCAAGGGCATGTGTCATTGGCAGTGTATGTCACATGTCCTTGCCCTATAAGACCCAGCCATTTACCCGTCGCCACCATTTTCTCACTGCTGCAGCTGCGTGTTAGATGGCACCGCTGTTGCTGTGTGCGCTATACTTTGTTAATTTCAAGTCAATTTTCGCACAAATCTACAGATAGCTTGGGAGTAGGGAACAGTTGTGATTACAGTCCTTTTAAGGACTAGGTTACATGATTTCCTACTATTTTTATCAGGCAGGTCTGTGCTTTTAAATAGATAGGTTGGGAGTAAAGACTAATTGTAATTGCAGTCCTTTTCAGGGCAAGGTTACATCAGTTCCTATCACTTTTATCAGGCAGGTCTGTGCTCTTAAATAGATAGGTTTGGAGTAAAGACTAATTGTAATTGCAGTCCTTTTGAGGGCTAGGTTACATCAGTTCCTATCACTTTTTGCCAGGCAGGTCTGTGCCAATGCTGTGCAAGTTTTTTTTCACAGCATTTGGCTAAATCTAGCAAAGAAAATCCTTTCTGGCCTCTGGCAGTGTGTGTTAGTCAGTGGAGTAGCCTATCAGTGTTGCAAGCTACACCACCTGTGTATAGAATACAAATTTTTTTACTGCACCTAGTGAAGTAAAACCTTTTGGGCATAGCATCATTCTATTAGTCCATCTATACTAACCTCCACCAGGTTGCAAATTCACAATAATTTTTATCTGCATCTAGCTCTGAAAAAATATTTGGGCTCCGGCTTGTAGCAGTGTGTGGGGCTTGTTCTATTAGTCCATCTATACTAACCTCCACCAGGTTGCAAATTCAAAATAATTTTTATCTGCATCTAGCTCTGAAAAAATATTTGGGCTCTGGCTTGTAGCAGTGTGTGGGACTTGTTCTATTAGTCCATCTATACTAACCACCACCAGGTTGCAAATTCAAAATAATTTTTATCTGCATCTAGCTCTGAAAAAATATATCGGCTTCGGCTTGTAGCAGTGTGTGGGACTTGTTCTATTAGTCCATCTATACTAACCTCCACCAGGTTGCAAATTAAAAATAATTTTTATCTGCATCTAGCTCTGAAAAAATATTTCGGCTTCGGCTTGTAGCAGTGTGTGGGACTTGTTCTATTAGTCCATCTATACTAACCTCCACCAGGTTGCAAATTCAAAATAATTTTTATCTGCATCTAGCTCTGAAAAAATATTTTGGCTTCGGCTTGTAGCAGTGTGTGGGACTTGTTCTATTAGTCCATCTATACTAACCTCCACCAGGTTGCAAATTCAAAATAATTTTTATCTGCATCTAGCTCTGAAAAAATATTTGGGCTTGGGCTTGTAGCAGTGTGTGGGACTTGTTCTATTAGTCCATCTATACTAACCTCCACCAGGTTGCAAATTAAAAATAATTTTTATTTGCATCTAGCTCTGAAAAAATATTTGGCTTGGGCTTGTAGCAGTGTGTGGGACTTGTTCTATTAGTCCATCTATAGTAACCTCCACCAGGTTACAAATTAAAAAATAATTTTTTTCTGCATCTAGCTCTGAAAAAATATTTGGGCTTGGGCTTGTAGCAGTGTGTGGGACTTGTTCTATTAGTCCATCTATACTAACCTCCACCAGGTTGCAAATTAAAAATAATTTTTATTTGCATCTAGCTCTGAAAAAATATTTGGCTTGGGCTTGTAGCAGTGTGTGGGACTTGTTCTATTAGTCCATCTATACTAACCTCCACCAGGTTGCAAATTCAAAATAATTTTTATCTGCATCTAGCTCTGAAAAAATATTTGGGCTTGGGCTTGTAGCAGTGTGTGGGACTTTTTCTATTAGTCCATCTATACTAACCTCCACCAGGTTGAAAATTCAAAATAATTTTTATCTGGATCTAGCTCTGAAAAAATATTTGGGCTTCGGCTTGTAGCAGTGTGTGGGACTTGTTCTATTAGTCCATTTATACTAACCTCCACCAGGTTGCAAATTCAAAATAATTTTTATCTGCATCTAGCTCTGAAAAAATATTTGGGCTTGGGCTTCTAGCAGTGTGTGGGACTTATTCTATTAGTCCATCTATACTAACCTCCAACAGGTTGCAAATTCAAAATAATTTTTATCTGCATCTAGCTCTGAAAAAATATTTGGGCTTCGGCTGGTAGCAGTGTGTGGGACTTGTTCTATTAGTCCATCTATACTAACCTCCACCAGGTTGCAAATTAAAAATATTTTTTAGCTGCATTTTGCCTGTAAACTAATTTTGGGCATATTAGCAGTGTGTGGTACTCATTGTATTAGGCCATCTATACCAAGCTCCACCAGCTTTGAAATTAAGAATAATTTTTAGCTGCATCTAGCCCGGAAAAATTTTTTTCTTCCCAATAGTGGTAGCAATAGAGCTATGGGGCGCGCTCCTGGCTAACAAAAATATACGCTTCATAACAAAAAACACCAGCCTAGCGCACTGCATTAATAGGGTGGCATCATCGTCTCTCCCGTCTACGCCGGCTAGCATTTCTGTGCCTATAACACAATGCATTGGTCCGCGCTAGCCACGATGTTGAGGGATCTAAAGCTGCTGCTAATGCTTTATCACAATTCAATTTGCAGATTTTCACAGAGCTCCCCCTCAACGCCCACCCATCGGGCAACAGTTGCCCACCCTCCCTATGGGATCTAGTGGCGAATAGTTGATGCCATTAATCAGAGCGTCAGTTGCCCCGTCGACGTGGCAGGCATACCGTAAGGCATGGGAAGAGTGGACACGACTAGTAGCAGGCATACGGGTTAACCAATGTGAACAAGCCAGATTACAAGTCACCATAGAATTTCTCCACCAGCTAATGATGAGGGGCATATCAGGGGCATCAGCGCAGCGGTGTCTGACTGGAGTAGCATTTCACTGCCAACTACTGAATTGGGGAGATGTGACAAAGAGATTCATCATCAGACAATCCATAAAAGGGTGGAAAAGGGGTCAGCCAAGACAGGAGTGTAGACGTCCCGTCCCGTGTCACTAAAACTGATTTCTCACATCATATCCCTAACACCATTAACATGACACTCACAATTTGAAGCAACACTACTGCTACTGCATATGCGATCGCCTTCTTCGGGCCGCTATGCATAAGCGAATTAGTCCCTCAATCCAAAATTACCACCAGTGGAGGCTTATTACACCAGGACGTAGTCATAGCCAATAATGCAATACGTCTACGCATACGCCAATCGAAAAAGGTTCCAGCGGGCAGGGGTACTTGGGTACCTCTGCAACCCACAAACGGTACACTGAGTCGGGTAACAATAGTAAAAACATATATAACCATCAGATCACAAAGTAATTTCTTCCTATCACACATTGATGGAACGCCATTATCAAGATACCAGTTCCAAGCTATATTTAATAAATGCATAACATCGGCAGGGAACCACCCCAAAGATTACGGGACACATTCATTCCGCATAGGCGCGGCCACGGAAGCAGCAAGAGCAGGACTGTCAGAAACGGAAGTTCAGAGGATAGGGAGATGGAGATCCACGTGTTTGGCGAGGTACATAAGACCGGACTTGTTATCCTAACGTGGTTTGTTTCTTCTACAGGTGACGCTAAGCCAACAGTGTGGGTGATAGGCCACTCGTATATATATTGGGCAGAAAAAAGGGCGAAAGTCCACCCAGGCGGGAAGAAATTAGAGTTTCACAACACATATTTCAACTGGAGAGGTATTAGAGGCCTACTATGGCCACAGGTACTAATGGAGGTAATCAAGGTAGGGAGAGAGGCAAGAGGTCCGGTCATCTTAGTTATACAGGCCCGGGGAAACGACCTAGGTCATTACAAGAGCGCATCACTAACAGCAATAATGAAACTAGACACTGAGCGCTTCAGAGAATTTTTCACAAAACTAACTATAGTATGGTCAGAGATTGTGCCGATAGCGGTATGGCAAGGAGCGCGAGACATCACGGCCATCGAACGGACAAGGCGGGTAATAAATATTCGGATGGCAAAATTTAGAAGAGACAGAGATGGTGTAGTGATACAACACCGACAACTGGAAGGAGATAAAGCAGGCCTCATACGGCCTGGACATATTCCTGTCAGGACTCCAGGATGGAGTGGAACAAGCGTTAAGAGTGATCGATGGGGGTCAGAGTCCTGCATATGAGTACACAGGATCCTCCGTGGCCTGGAAATAGAAAGGACATGTTGGAGAGTTACACTTGTTGCCCAACTTGCAGGTATGGAGACCGAGGGCATGCTGCAACAAGCTGAATTATTTTAGAAATAAAATGCCTTTCTAATGGAATGAGTATAAAGAGTTAATAAAGCTGTGACCGATCCTCACCCATCCAGTTGTAAGAGTTACATTATTGTATTGTCAAGGAAAGGGGGGCGGTAGTGGGGCTGAGCGTCTGGGTTTGGTTGGGGGTCCCCACAGTCTGCCTAGGCTAGATGCATTTAAAAATTCTTATTAGATACACAGGCGGTGCAGCTTGCTTCGCAGCTGGGCTACTACGCCCAAAGTATTGCCTAGGCTAGATGCAGTTGAAAATTCTACACTGACTAGCAGACACTGAAGGTTTGGAGCAGACCTCTGAGTAACCAGCTCTTCAGACTCAACCATCTGTGTTACCCCAAGCCATAGTGTATGTAGTTTCTTACAGCTAAAAGGGGTGGAGCGACCCAACCCACCTGGAATTGACGATGCCAGCGTCACGTAAAACACAGCAAGGGGACTCCAAAAAGAGTCTCCATTTTTTCCAAAAATTGTGGCACAGACACCACTTAAGTGGCATCAATTGCCCCAGAGTTGCTTAAAATGGTTGGTGAGGTGATTTTACCAAATCCTCAAGCTTTTAGTCTCCCCAGGATGACACAGGGGTAGAAAAGTCCTTGCGGATCCATGATTTGTTCATCTTTATGAACTTGAGTCTGTCTACATTCTCAGTGGACAGCCGCATGCACTTATCTGTCAGCACACCACCAGCAGCGATGAACACACGTTCAGAGAGAACGCTGGCTGCAGGGCATGACAAGATCTCCAAGTCGTGAGTGGCGAGCTCCGGCCATTTTTCCAGATTGGAAGCCCGAAATGAGCAAGGGTCTAGTGACACAGTCATAGCTTCGATATTCACTTGGAGATACTCCTGTACCATTGTCTCTAGGCGTTGACTATGTGTCAGACTTCTTGTCTCCTGTGGCCTTGCAAAGGATGGTCTAAAAAAGTGGTGAAACGATTCCACAAAATTGCCGTTACCAGCAGATACTGTGTTACTGTTACGGTTTGAGTGATGAAGATTCGACAGTCCCACGGTTTGCAAGTTAGAACTGTGAGATTCACTACGTGCACCACTGGTGTTTTGTGGAAAAGCACATGTAAGATTCTGCAACAGCCTCTGCTGATACTCCTGCATGCGGGAATCTCTTTCTATGGCAGGAATTATTACGGCAAATTTACTTTTGTACCGGGGATCTAAGAGTGTGGCAACCCAGTAGTCAGGATTACTTCGAATTCTGACAATCGGAGGGTCATGTTGCAGGTAGTGCAGCAAGAAGGCACTCATGTGTCTTGCGCATCCAGGAGCACCAAGTCCTTGTTGTGTTGGTAGCAAGGTAAGAATCATGCTTCCTTCCTCTGCCCTCTCCCCCCAACCTCGCACAACAGAAATGTGATCAAGGTCTCCCTCATCTGATGAGTCTTACATGCCCATCGCCAGTTCGTCCTCCACTTCTTCCTCGGCTCCTGCACCTTCCTCAACAGTTTGGCTGCTACAATGCGCCCTGGTTAATCCCTCTCCCCTACCCTCCCATGCCTGCCGCCTTGGTGCTGCCGACTGTCTGGACCTTGGAGATGTTATCCCTTCTGCATACGACTCCTCCTCTACTTCCTCCACCTCCTCTTGTCCCACCACCTGACTCTAAATTCTGTTTAATGTGTGCTCCAGCATGTAAATCACCAGAAAAGTCATGCTGATAATGGCATCGTCGTCAGCACTAAACATCTTCGTTGCCTTTTCAAAACTGTGCAGAAGTGTGTGTGGTGCCCCTGAGGGTTCAGTCGCCACAGAGGTACTGCATCTCACCCAGAGGTGTGGTATCTCACCCTCAGGTAAGGAAGGAGTATGGCTCGGGACCCTAACACGTGCATCCAACACATACCCGCAGTGGGGGTAGGGCGAGATTGCTCCTAAGGGAGAGCACAGTCCCAGGTCCCTAGCTGGTGGGAGGGACCTATGTAGTGGGTGTGGGTGGAGAAAGCAGCTTAGGGGAGCACATGACAGGGAGAGTATAAATAGGAAGCCATCTTAGAAAGAGCAAGCGAGTCAGAGGAGAAGTGACAGGAGCAGAGGCTCTGCTCCGGAGGCGGGCCTATCCTGGGAGGCCCAGGACTGAAGGAGAGAAGAGAGGAGTGGGAGCAGGAAGGCTCCAGGAACCGAAGGGACCCTTGGTGTACCGGCCGTGCAGAAGGCCACCCTTACGCCCGCTGCTACCAGGAGATAGAGGCGTCAGGGCAGATAAGGGGAACCGGTCCCTCAACTAGCAGAGAAACAGTTAGGCTCAACTAGAAACCGGAGGCTGCAGAATTTCATGTACTGCAGGCCAAAGTCCACACCAGTCTCACTAAGAAGGTAGCCACATAGGACCCAGGGGACCGAACACTCGTCGCCCGCCAAGGCCCGAGGATACATGATAGAAGTGTCACTGGGTGTGAGGTGCAGGGAGAAGGCCAGAGAAAGGAAACACAGAAGGGGGTCCTGCTAAGTTCTCCGGAGCTATCTGGGGGTGTACTGAGCCCCTCACTGAGTACGCACAGCATGACGGGGGAGATTGCACTGGTACCTGTAATCTTGACTGCAACAACTATGAGTAAAGATCTTGGGACTGCATCACACGGACTCTGTGTTCATTACTGACTCCCTGCACTACAACCACCATCATCCACCCATATTGCCCTGAAGCTACACTCTTCCTGTGGAGAGTAATAATACCATTGCTGCAAAACCACCAGCTTCAGAGGACTGTTCCCCAGCGGCGGCCCCTTTGGCCGCACTCCACAGGTGGCGTAGTCGGATATTATAAAACCCATATATACAAATTACCCTTGGATTGACCGCCCTGAGTCACGGACCGGGTCGCCGCCACAGTGACTACAACCCCCAGCGTCTTCCGGCCCGGATCCGGGTACCCCACGGCCCAGGGGGCGCGTCAACTTCATAGGTCCCTGATCTGAGACCACTCCTGCAGCGTGATTTGCCCCACCTCTGGATCTCGTTGGCCCAGGCTATACATCAGAACGTATTGCACCAGGGCTTGTCGGTGCTGCCACAGTCGCAGCAACATGTGCAGAGTTGAATTCCACCGTGTCGGCACATCGCATTTCAGCCGGTGAACTGGCAGGCCCAACGACTTCTGTAGAGATGTAAGTCATTGAGCTGCGGGATGCGAACGGCGAAAGTGAGCACACAGAGACCGTGCCCTCTGCAGAAGGCCATCTAGTCCGGGATAGTGGGCTAAAAATTTCTGGACAACCAGGTTCAACACGTGAGCCATACAAGGCACGTGTGTGACATTGCCCCGGTGAAGGGCCGCACCCAGGTTTGCAGCATTGTCGCACACGGCCTTCCCTGGTTGCAGGTCCATTGGAGACAACCATTCATGAAACTGGGTCTCCAGAGCTGACCACAACTTCTCAGCTGTGTGACTCACATTTCCCAGACATTTCAAAGTAAACACCGCCTGATGCCGTTGAGCCCTGCTGCCAGCATAGTAAGGAGGTGTGCAGGATTCCATCTGCGCAGTTAGAAAGCGGGTGGCATTACCAGACAGGCTTTGGGTGCAGGTGGAGGACCGAGAGGGGGTTGAGGAGGCAGAAGCAGTGGAGGAACTTCTAGATAAAGAGGATTGACGTACAACTCGTGGGGACGGCAAGACTTGGACACCAGCCCCTTGTCCTGCTGTCACCATAGTTACCCAATGCCCTGTCAGCGACATGCAACGCCCTTGTCCATGCCTACTCGCCCAAGTGTCTGTGGTGAAATGCACCCTGTCACACACAGAGTTTCTCAAAGAAGCGGTGATGTTGTGTGCGACATGCTGGTGGAGCGCAGGCACACCTTTCTTTGAGAAGTAGTGCCAACTGGGCATCTGGTACTGGGGCACTGCGACGGACATAAGGTCTCGAAAATCCTCTGTGTCCACCAGGCGGAAAGGCAGCATTTCTGTAGCCAAGAGCTTGCAGATGGTGAAATTCAACCTCTTAGCTTTGTCATGGCTAGGAGGAAATGGTCTTTTACTTGTCCACATCTGAGGGACCGAGGGCTGGTTGTTTTGCTTAGACAGGGTTGAGTAGGGTGTCCCCGGCAAACTTGCCGGTCTGTGAGGAAGATGCAGGCGGAAAAGTTAGGTTGCCTTGATCCAAAGGTGGTGCTCTCGATGTCGGAGAGCGCTCAACACCAGCTGGTGTTTCCACTTCCAAATGAAATGATGACCTGCCAATCACACTGGCTGTTGCGGGTAAAGAGGTGGCAGGTCTGTGTCCAAAAACATGTGCGACTGCTGTCCCCCCAGTCACAGAGGATGAAGAGGCCGCGGATGCAGAAGATGGGGCAGACGGTGGTTGGCACGGCCCGCTAGGCCGCATTGTAGCACAGTGAGCTTCCCACTGCAAGTTATGCTTCATATCCATGTGACGGTTCATGCATGAAGTACTCAAACTATGGATTTTTTGGCCTCTACTTAGCTTTTGGTGACAAATATTACAGATAACACGAGTTGGGTCATCCTTATCGATCTGAAAAAATACCCAGGCTATGCAAGGCTTAGAGCCCATGCGACCTGAAGAGCCACTACGACTTGTGGTCAGAGGCAGAGTTGTGGCTGAGGATGCAGTTGTTGACGTGCTTCCAGTACTCCGTCTCTGTCCAGGAAGGTGCAACCTAACCTCGTCGTCAATAGCATCTGTGACACCCAGCTGCGCTTGGTATCACAGATCCTAGAAGAGTGCATTGATGGAATCCTCCAAAAGAGGCCCCCATAAACATTCACACATCTCCACCTTCCACCTCAGACTAGCAGAGGGAGCCCGTTAGGGATATAAATAGGGAAGGTGGAGCTAGGCAGTTTATTTCCTCTGAAGAGTTCCTGCAGTAGAGAAGCCTAAGAGAGGTCAGTCTGCAGTGGAGCTCAGCCTAGTCTAGAGAACTCAGTTAATAGTTCAGCAGTGGAGCACGAGGCTCCTGTTAGCTAGATTCAGGGAGCCCAGTTAGAGCTTAAGGTGTGCCGGCGCCATAAGATCGGTGAAGCGCGGCAAGTTGCCTTTAGTGTGTATAGCCTAGTGAGGGCCTGAGTAGGCCGAAGGCGAGTGGAGAGTTAGTACACAGGGGGCAGAGGAGCTTAACCAGCTCACCCAGAAGCATTTACCAGACACCGGATCCGAGCTTACCGGGATCTCTATGACCCAGTAAGGCATAACCGGAATCCCTGGAGAACTACAAGTCCCAGGATCGCTAAGGTGCTGATACGTAACAGAGCCAGGAAACGCTTAGGCCCCGCATACTGGGTGCGTGAACTCCAAGACAAGGCCCTACCACAAGGTCAGCCAGCGCAGGACAGAGACAAAGTTAGGCCTACCTCCAGGCAGGTCAGAAACTTACTACGCAGAGGCAAGAAACAGGAGGCCCTACACCCGTTCATTGGGGAGGATCCTGATATGCACCCTTCACCCTACAGTGCTCCGGGATGTGCCTGAATTTCCACCAGTAAAAGGTACTGAAGTGACTACCGTGTCCGTTCCCGTTCTTGCTCTGACCCAGCTGGGTCTCGCCTGTCCTGCATTCCCCCTGCATACGCTTTTCTGAGGCCTAGCTCCACCTGTCGGGAGCTATACCATCGAGTTGTCTTATCACCGGCCTCAGTGGACTACTGCAGCGCTGGTGCTTCTCACCAGATACCACAGGTGGCATCACAAACTCATAAAATTAACAATTATCCACCCTTTTAAAGACTGACCCCAGGGTACGGGCCCGGGAGCCGACCACCGCGATATCCCAAAGGCCAGGCAAAGGCCCGGGTACCGAGTCATCCCCATCCCCTGGGCTAGTCACATCCTCCTCCACCTCCTCTGTTGACCTCATCGACTGGCTGACTGTGGGTTGACAGTAAGTGGGATCTCCAACCTCGTCATTATCACCCTGTGTGTTTTCACACCCGTCGTCCTCAGAGCCAACCTCTTCCTGCCCTGACCGAATAGTCAAGTTGTCGCTCCAATCAGGTATTTGAGTCTCATAATCGTCTTCATCATTGTCTCCACCAACAGGAGTTACAGTTTGGGAACGAGGGTCTACATTATGTTCAAAACCTTCTTCATCTGGTCCTGGATCTGACTCATAAAGATTCTGGGCATCAGTGCAGATCATTTCCTCATCTGGATTAACAGAAGCTCTGGAGCAGACCTCCGTTTCCCAGGCTATAGTATGAGTAAAGAGCTGTGCAGACTCAACCATCTGTGTTACCCCATACTCAGACGGGCAGCTGGAGATTTGGGAGCTGTGAGGAAGCAAGTGCGATTGGGGTGACACCTCTGAGGACTGGAGTATTTGTGATGTTGAAGTTGAGGTGGAGGAGAGCCCACTTGAAGGAGCACTTGATATCCGTTGAAGCACCTGCTGTTTTTGTGCCTCATCTGGAATTTGTAGCGATGAGCGTGTCCGTAAGAAATGGATCGTATCACATTGTCCACGAAAAGAAGTAGACATCTTAGTTTTGCTGGAAGATGGTCTTTCTTCTGCAGATGTTACTCCCCCCCCCACCGAGGGGGGGCTCGACCCACCAGCGGACAGGCACCAGTATTAAGAGAGGGGGGCTGGCCATCAGGGTCCACCGCAGCTCTGGCACAAACCCGGCGACACGGAGGTCGCACGGGCAGGAACGGACTGGCTGTGTCGGCTTCGCACTTTTTTGGTTTTAGAAGGGCATGACATGCCTATATCTGTGTCTCCCCCTCCTTTTACTCCTCCACCTCTTTTCTTTTCCCATGACTATATGTACTTGTCACTTTTCCATGTGTTAGTTGCTTCTTCTGAGCAGTTTGTCAGCTTTTGAACACCTTTGAAGGTGTTTTCTATGTGTTTCTATGTGTTTTTGTTTGCCTGCCATTGGTTTTAACTGTGTTCGAAGGTGTTCGACGAACAGATCGACGAACAGTTCGGCGAACATACGGGTGTTCGACGAACTGAACAGAACTCGAACACTACGGGGATGGCTCAGCACTAGTCCTGATTCCTTGGCAATATTACACATGGGTCTGTCACTATGAGACAGGTTAAGTGGTAGTTTGAATGTCGAATGTGCTGTCCTGCCACCTTTTAAAAGCGTAGCTGCAATTCCCGAAGATGCCACTGCAAATTCAATCTTTTTGTTGTCGAAATTTTGCCAGGATCAAGTTGATTACAAATGTCTTTCCTGTTCCACCTGGAGCATCAAGGGAGACAATCCCACCTTTGTTGGTATCACTGAAACTTAAAATGTAGTTATAGGCGTCCCTTTGGTCTGGTACCAATATTGGCTCTTTCTGAGACACAAATGCTGTCAGTTCATCAATATTGTAGTTTCTAGGAAAATCTCCCTACACATTTGGATGCCTTCAAGATTTCTTATTGGAGCAGGCAAACCAAGCAACTGTAAGGCTTTTCCTGACATTGCTATGCACTGATCTTCAAGGAGCATTAAAGTTTAATTGAACGTTTCCTCAGTGAAGTTAATGAGTTGCTGAGGATTTTCTCTTTCAATCTGCATGAGGATGTCCTCACTGAGATCAGTTTTGTACTTTGTCCAAATCTCAAGAGGATTTGAAATGCTACAGGTTGTTATAATAATAGCAAAGAGGTGTCTTAGTCGCTTTGGGGTTTGTGTGGCTGCTGCTTCACTGAGGGTCATGTCCCAGTGTCCATCATTTTCCAAAAGTCATTTTCTTTGGCAAGCTTCCCAGAATGTTTCACACACATGGCCTCCGACGGTCTTCAGGTCAGAAAATGATGTAGGGCCTTTGACAACATGAAGTAACATGCGCAGGTAGAAACACTCTGCATTTGACGGATGAACAGTGTAGACGCGACCAAGAGTATCAGTTGATTTCACCGCTGGATAGCCTTCAATATCAAGCCCCCGTTTCCTCCGTTCCAGTGTTTTTCTGGAGGCATTCCAAGTGTAGTACTTTGGTAAATCGCAGTAGAGAATTTTTTTTTCAAAAGGGTCTTGTTGACACAGCTCAAAAAAATGCCAAGAGGGTGGTCTTAGGTGGTGTTAGGAGCTGCTGCTGCAAGTTTGCTGGGTTAAAGTAAATTCTCTGTCCATTTTCCAAGTGCACACTCAGATGCACAACTGGTGGGTAGCGCTCATGAATGGAGAATCCTAGTATTCTCCAAACAGCTTCATTGCAACTTATGTACCTGACCATCTGGAATGCCTCCACTTCATCAATAATAGGTCCATTTTTCTGGAGTTCAAAAACTGATTGATCACTTCCTTTGTGGACATATTTGCAGATATACTTGATTGATTTCACAGAGTTGCAAGATTCGACATTTATGTGGGCCTGGAAGATTTTTGAGAGCAAAGGTTTGTAAGGCACTACCCACCTGTTGTCAATTTCTATCTCTTTGAGTGAAGATCCAACAGACATTTTGAGCTTTGCTATGAAACCACCATCCCCTGGCTTTCTTCTTCGGTAGACGGGATATCCATCTTGTCCTGTTTGGGTTTCTTGGACCAGGGATCGTGGGTAATGCTTTGAACACCTGCCATCAATCATGCAGGGAGAATTTTTGTTGAGACTCCCACACGGACCATGGATCATGTTTTTTGTGATGGTGTCAAACAGCAATGGGTCAATCTGAGTGTCTGGCAATTCGGCACTGACGATATTGTCAATTTCGGTAGGCTGTATTTTTAGCTTCAGCCAAATCAAGATGTGGACGTGAGGAAGGCCTCTTTTTTTCCATTCAACTGAATACATCCCGCACTGTGTCACACCATAAATATGTGATTTTGTGATGAGATTAGTCATTTTTGAAAGTTTCTGTTTGAAAACCCGAGCAATAAGGTCATGGCGATTCACTGTTTTTTGGCCCGGAAACAGGTGCCCTCTCTGGTACCTGTCATCAGAGACTTTAGGGAATCTAGTGGTGACAGGAGAGGTGGAAGTTTTATCTTGCCATTTGCACAGCATAAACCTGGCGGTACATCTTTCCGTTTCAGGGCACTGCAGTACATGCAGACCACATCCATTTTTCCTATCTGAACTTTAGGATTATCCTGATAGTTTATGTCTGACTGGTAACAAAAGGCTGCATGTTTCAAATCTCCAACCATTTCCTGTGCCCTGGTGGAAGAAATCAAAAATTCTCTTAGTGGAAAGCTGGCCTTCTCTCTGCAGAGATGACTCATTGGCCCTTGAGGAAGCAGCTCTTCTTCTCTTATCTGCAAGCCTCGCTTTCCTCTCCTCAGAAAGTTCATTGGCTCTTGAGGAAGCAGTTCTTATTCTCTTGTCTGCAAGCCTTGCTTCCCTCTCCTCAGAAAGTTCATTGGCCCTTGAGGAAGCAGCTCTTGTTTTCATGTCTGCAAGCCTCGCTTCCCTCTCCTCAGAATGTTCATTGGCTCTTGAGGAAGCAGCTCTTGTTTTCATGTCTGCAAGCCTCGCTTCCCTCTCCTAAGAAAGTTCATTGGCCCTTGAGGAAGCAGCTCTTGTTTTCATGTCTGCAAGCCTCGCTTCCCTCTCCTCAGAAAGTTCATTGGCTCTTGAGGAAGCAGCTCTTGTTTTCATGTCTGCAAGCCTCACTTCACTCTCCTCAGAAAGTTCATTGGCCCTTGAGGAAGCAGCTCTTGTTTTCATGTCTGCAAGCCTCACTTCCCTCTGCTCAGAAAGTTCATTGGCTCTTGAGGAAGCAGCTGCTGTTCTCATGTGTGTCAGCCTTGTTTCTCGGTCTTCACATTTTTCATTGGCCCGTAATGCAGCTATTCTTTTTGCATCAGCTGACATTCGTGCCATGAAAATCCTTTTCTTATGAGGCATTATTGTGGTAAAAATAATCTATAACTGGCAGTTTCTATATCCTCTCACATAGAAGTAATGTGACTGACATCAGCCTTTCCACCAAAACACCCTGACTGACATCTTATTACCTTACACAAGCTTTGTTATACTGACAATGTCCTTTGTTGCCTATATTAACCAATCACAGCTCAGATTAATTAACTGTAGCAAAATAGAAGCCGAGCTGTGATTGGTTGCTATTGGCAGCCTGATAAATCTTTGTGAGATGAGTATTGTGTGTGCTGAGGGTGGTATATGTGTTCAAGCACGTGGTAGTGTGTGCCGCATTTTGTGTGTGTGTTCATATCCCCGTGTGTGGGTAGTATGAGTATCCCATGTCGGGGCCCCACCTTAGCAACTGTAAGGTATATACTCTTTGGAGACATCGCTCTCATTCTTTAATTCTCCCTTGTTCACATGTGGCAGCTGTCAATTTGCCTCCAACACTTTTGCTTTCACTTTTTCCCCATTATGTAGATAAGGGCCAAATTGTTTGGTGAATTGGAATGAGCGGGGTTAAAATTTCGCCTCACAACATAGCCTATGACACTCTCGGGGTCCAGACGTGTGACTGTGCAAAATTTTGTGGCTGTAGCTGCGACGGTGCAGATGCCAATCCCCGACATACACACATACATACATAAATACATACACACACACACATTCAGCTTTATATATTAGACTATATATATATATATATATATACATATATATATATATATGTTGTGAAATACCTAGACTAACAGGACATTCAATGGACCCTCTTGCTATATGCACTGCAATCTGCCACAAATGCTGCTTATCTCCTGCTGTCACTGACGCACCCCCAGGGCCGTCGGGTACTCGGCTGCCGGGCCTTTGGATGCCGGTATGGCGGGGATATCAGGGTGGCTGGCCCGGTCCGTGACCCAGGGCGGTCAGTAAAAAGGGGTAGATTTCTGGTATGGGGTTTTTGGAATAGTGCTTGTGACGCCACCTGTGGATTGCGGTTAGAGGGAGCCGCCGCTGCGGAGCAGTCCTCTGAAGCTGATGTTACTGCAGCAGGGATGGTTTGGCTCTCCACAGGAAGAGCTAGCTCCAGGGCAGTGTAGGTGCTGGTGGTTGCGCTGGGCGTTGTCGTGCAGGGGGAAAGATGGCGCAGACGAAATAATGGACAGAGGCAGTGCGGTGCAGTCATCCGAGTCTTTACTCACAGTTCTTATGTTCCGCAGGTTGCACTGTCGGCTTACAGCCTCCCACGTCGCACTGCGTTCACCTCAGGCAGATTAGGAGTACCTGACAGAACCCCACTTTCTTGTGTTCCTAGCTAGACCATCTTCACGCTGGGTCTTTTTCCCTCCTGCCCTGCGCTGCCCACTCTCAATCCCTCTTGGGTGCTCTGAAGTCCCTCCTGTACGTTGCAGTTTCTGGACCTCCTTAACCTTCACGGAGATTAGAATGTGGCTTCAGCAACTGACTACTGTATATAAGCCACAAGCCTCCGGTCTTCCCAGCTGAGACGTAGAGTAACACGGCTGGACCAGGGGCCGGTCCCCTCTTGTCTTCTGACAGATTCGGGGCGTACGGGTGCCATCTCGCACTCGCCGTACCCCCTAGGATCCCTTCTGTAGATCGGAGCCTTCTCCTCTGCTCCCCTCCTGGGCCTCTAGGACAGGGCTCTACTTGTGGAGCAGAGCTCCTAATGAGACTCTGCTCCCTGACTGACTGTCCTCTCTCACTGAACTGTCTGTTCTGCCACCCTAAGATGGCTTCCCTATTTATATGTACTGTATAGTGCTCCCTTAAACAGCTTCCTCCACCCGCATCCACTACTGGTTCCCCCTACCTCTGGGTTCCCCCCACTCCAGCCAGGGACAGGGCTCAGCAGGAAAACACATTGCGTCTTGCCCTTCCAGCCGGCCTGGAACAGTGTAGTGTTGGATGCAGGTGTTGGGGTTACAGGCAGCACTCCCTCCTTACCTGAGAGAAGGGGATACCACACCTCTGGGTGATGTGCAGTATCTCTGTGGTGACTGAACCATCAGGGGCGCCACATCACCACTGAATAGATGCAGCTGGATGAGTCCTCAGAAGGACTGTTACTTCAGATGGATATATATAGATGTTGTGGTATACCTACACTAACTCATAAACAAGCAAATCTCTCCCTAGCTTAGCAGCAACTCTCCCTACACTCCCTGTTTCCGGGATAGACTGTGACGAGCATGGCGGCGCCAGGTCATATATAGACCTGATGATGCTGTGCGGCAAGCCAATTACTGTAATGCCACAACCAACATGGCTACGGCATTACAGTGTGTGGTAGGCAATCCCTGCATATTCATTTTCTGTCTAAAGAGCGCCAAACATACAGGGAGGGGACCCGAGCTCCCGCCCGAGCAACCAGGAAATGCTTGCAGAGCACCGAGCATGTAGAGCAGTGAGATGCTCGAGCGAGTACCGAGCAGTGGCGAGCTCGTTTGCTCATCACTAGTGATGAGCGAGTATGTTTTGTTAACCCTTTTGCCAAGTATGCTCGGGCGAGCACCGAGTAGTTACAGCTGCTCGGTGATATGTTTAAATCACTCCCGTGTGTATGATTTGCGACTGTTTGACAGCTTTAACCCCTTTCTGGCCCAGGGCGTATTAGTACGTATCTGTGCCCTGGGCCTTATGGGCCTGATACGTATTAATAGGCCCTGGCGATTTCGCATTAACACAAGCGGAGAGGGCAAGATCGCCGCCGGGTGTCAGCTGATTGTTACAGTTGACACCCGGTGCTATGTGCAGGGAGCGGTCCCGCACCGCTCCCGGCACATTAACCCCCGAAATTCTGCGATCGGGATCGATCGTAGCATTCCGGTGGCAAGAGGAGGTAAGCGTTATACTTACCTTCTCTGCCGGCATCCAGCGGCGTCTGAGTCCGGTCCCGGATGTTGCTATGGTGACCTGACGTCATTATGACAACATCCGGGACACCAGGAGACATGAAGTTGCTTTGGTCAATCGCAGTGCACGACCAAAGCAACTTCTCCCTGTGCAGTGCTGACAGGCTGCATGGTATAGGGAGCTGCTGCTCTCTATGCCATGCAGCCGATCAGGCTGCAAAAAGTGAAAGTCCCATAGTGGGACAATGTGAACAAGTAATAAAAATGTCAGAAAGTGAAAAAAAGAATGAAAAAAAAAAATTGTAAAAATATAAAAAAAAATAAAAAAAAGAATAAAAAAAATATATATATATATTTTACCCATAAATAAATAATCTTATGAAAAAAAAAAATAAACAAATAAAAGTACACATATTTGGTATTGTCGCGTCCGGAACGACCTGACCTACAAAACTGTCCTGCTAGTTAACCCCTTTAGTGAACACGATAAAAAGAAGAAATAAAAAACGAAACATAAAACTATGTTTTATCATCATACCGCCAAACAAAAAATGGAATAAAACGCGAACAAAAAGACGAATGTAAATAAAAATGTTACCACTGAAAACATAATCTCGTCCCACAAAAAACAAGCCACAATGCAGCTCCAACGACCGAAAAGTAAAAAAGTTATAGCTCTCAGAACAAAGCGATGCAAAAACAATTCTTTTTTCTATAAAATAGTTTTTATTGTGTAAAAGCGCCAAAATCTATAAAAAAAATATATAAATGTAGTACCACTATAAAGGTACTGACCCAAAGAATAAAGCTACCTTATCAATTTTACCACACGCAGAACGGCATAAAAAAAAACTCAAAAAAACAATTCCTGAATTGTTGGTTTTTGTTTATTCTGCCTTCTAAAAATCAGAATTGAAAGTGATCAAAAAATGTCACGTGCCGGAAAATGGTACCAATAAAAACGTCAACTTGTCCCGCAAAAAACAAGCCACCACATGATTCTGTCGGCCGAAATATGGAAAAATTATAGCTCTCAAAATATGGCGATGTAAAAACTAGTCTGCAAAAAAATGCGTCTTTTAGTGTGTGACAGCTGTCAATCATAAAAAACCTCTATAAATCTGGTATCACTGTAATCGCACCAACCCGAAGAATAAAGCTGTCTAATCACTTATACTGCACGAGGAACGGCGTAAAAAATAAACTTTAGGGTTAGGGTTGTGCTAGGGTTAGGGTTGTGGTAGGGTTAGGGTTGTGCTAGGGTTTGGGTTAGGGTTGTGTTAGGGTTAGGGTTGGGGTTGGGCTAGGGCTGGGCTAGGGCTAGGGTTGGGGTTGGGCTAGGGTTAGGGTTGGGCTAGGGTTAGGGTTGTGCTAGGGTTAGGGTTGGGGTTGGGCTAGGTTTGGGTTGGGCTAGGGTTAGGGTTGGCCTAGGGTTAGGGTTGGCCTAGGGTTAGGGTAGGGTTAGGCTAGGGTTAGGCTAAGGTTTGGGTTAGAGTTGGACAAGGGTTGGGCTAGGGTTAGGGTTGGGCTAAGGTTAGGGTTGGGGTTGGGATTTTTTCAGAAGTAAAGAAAAAAAAATGACGACGATATGGCGACTAATGTTGAGCGCAAGTGCTCGCTACTTGAGTTTGCATCGGGTGCTCGGGTATGCACCGAGTATAGTGGGTGCTCGAGTGACATGCTCGAGTCTCCGCCCCAAATGTTTTGCAGCTGTTATACAGCCAAAAAAAACCTTGCGGGGATTGCCTGCCATGTATGAGCGATCCCCGCATGTTTTTTTTGGGTGTCTAATAACGGTGAAACATGCTGGGCGGGGACTCGAGCATGTCACTCGAGCACCCGCGATACTTGGTGCATACCTGAGTATCCGATGCAAACTCAAATAGCGAGCACTAGCACTCAAGACTAATGACAACTTATTCAATATGATGACCTAATGTTATCAAATTCTGTGTCGTACCTCTGGGTTCAAAATGTTCACTATACCCCTTGATAAAATCCTTGAGGGGTGTAGTTTCCAAAATGAGGTCACTTGTGGGGGGTTTTCACTATTTAGGCACATCAGGGGCTCTCCAAAGGCGACATGGCATCCGCTCTCGATTCCAGCCAATTTTGCATTCAAAAAGTCACACAGTGCTCCTTCCCTTCTGAACTCTGCCGTGTGCCCAAACACTGTATTTTCCCCATATATGGGGTATTGGCGTACGCAGGAAAAATTGCACAACAGTTTTTGGGGTCCATTTTTTCCTCTTACCCTTGTGAAAATAAAAAAAATTGGGGCTAAAAGATAATTTTTGTGGAGAAAGTTTGATTTTTTTTATTTTCACGGCTCCATGTTATAAACTTTTGTAAAACACTTGGGGGTTCAGGGTGCTCACCACACATCTAGATAAGTTCCCTGAGGGGTCTAGTTTCCAAAATGGTGTCACTTGTGAGGGGTTTCCACTGTTTAGGCACATCAGGGGCACATCCGCTAATTATTCAAGCAAATTTTACATTCAAAAAGTCAAATGATGCTCCTTCCCTTCCGAACCCTGCCGTATGCCCACATATGGGGTATCTGCCTACTCAGGAGAAATTGCACAAGAAGCTGCATGGTGCAATTGTAGGAGACTCAGGATAGTAGTTGTGGCGAAGGGCTGATGTGTTCACATACCCTGGTCCCCTGACAAAGATAAATGTCCCAATTCTCTTGTGTTCTGTGTGTGGTGCAGAACACTCACGTTTTGCTTGCAGCTCTCTGCTGTCTTCGGTTCTTTCATCTCAAGAACCGCCACACACACATTTAGGGACTTCCATTCCATTTTATAAAAAAGAACTTTACTAGAACACTTGAAATCATCTTCATACAGCATATAGCATTGATCACATACTTTTCCAGGGTTACCGTCTGATACATCGCACGTATAGATGTTCACTGTCCGTTTGTCCTGTGCTGTCCATTCCATAGCGGACATTCTTGGTCTATGAGACCCTCGCAGTTTTAAGAATCCCGTACTGTCTATTTCCCGTCCGACTTCACCTTCAGTGAAGGCTTTTGGACTCACACTGCTCTGTGGATCCTGTGGACCGTAGGTCCCGAACGTTTAGGAAATGTCTGGTTCAGAATTTCTGAATACGGGTCCTTTGCTGCTGGACAGATCGTGTCAACGGTGCCCCCTGGACCACCAACTGTACTTTTCTTACATCTCTCTCAGTTCCTCTAGAACTGACTGCAACCAGGAACAACCTCAGTCCTTCACTGATCCTGCTCCTCCCACACTGAGCAGCTCCCAAACCCCTTAACTCTTTTCTAACTTACAACTACATCTGCTTTAAGCTATAGTGCCCCCACTTAGCCTTACTCTTCTACTATTTTAATACCCTATCTGTTCTGACCTATACTGACCCTATAACTGACACATTTCAAACAGGATATAGCGTTATGTGCACACATAAAGACAAGGTGCATGACCAGCTCCTGGTCACCCTCTTACACAATTTCTCCTGTTACCCTTATGAAAATGCAAAATTAGGGGGCTGAAAAACATTTTCGTGGGAAAAATGTGAAAATTTTATTTTTACGGCTCAATGTTCTAAACTTCTGTGAAGCACCTGGGGGTTCAGGGTGCTCACCACACATCTAGATAAGTTCCCTAAGGGGTCTAGTTTCCAAAATGGGGTCACTTGTGGGGGGGTTTCCACTGTTTAGGCACATCAGGGGCTCTCCAAACGCAACATGGCGTCCGCTAATTATTCAAGCAAATTTTACATTCAAAAAGTCAAATGGCGCTCCTTCCCTTCCGAACCCTGCCGTACGCCCAAACAGTGGTTTACCCCCCACATATGGGGTATTGGCTTACTCAGGAGAGATTTCTCAACAAGTTGCATGGTGCAATTTCTCCTGTTACCCTTATGAAAATGCAAAACTGGGGGCTGAAAAACATTAATGTGGGAAAAATGTGAAAATTTTATCTTCACTGCTCCATGTTATAAACTTCTGTGAAGCACCTGGGGGTTCAAAATGCTCACCACACATCTAGATAAGTTCCCTGAGGGGTCTAGTTTCCAAAATGGTGTCACTTGTGGGGGATTTCCACTGTTTAGGCACATCAGGGGCTCTCCAAATGCAACATGGCGTCCGCTAATTAATCAAGCAAATTTTACATTCAAAAAGTCAAATAGAGCTTCTTCCCTTCCGAACCCTGCCGTGCGTCCAAACAGTGGTTTTCCCGCACATATGGGGTATCGGCTTACTCAGGAGAAATTGCACAATAAATTGCATGGTGCAATTTCTCCTGTTACCCTTATGAAAATGCAAAATTGGGGGCTGAAATGCATTTTTGTTGAAAAAATGTGAAAATTTTATTTTTACGGTCCAATGTTATAAACTTCTGTGAAGCACCTGGGAGATCAGGGTGCTCACCACACATCTAGATAAGTTCCCTAAGGGGTCTAGTTTCGAAAATGGGGTCATTTGTGGGGGGTTTCCACTGTTTAGGCACATCAGGAGCTCCCCAAATGCAACATGGCATCCGCTAATTATTCAAGCAAATTTTACATACAAAAAGTCAAATGGCGTTCCTTCCCTTCCGAGCCCTGCTGTGCGATCAAACAGTGTTTTTTCCTTGCATATGGGGTATCTGCGTGCTCAGGGGAAATTGCACAAAAAATTTTGGGTCCATTTTTTCCTGTTACCCCTGCGAAAATAAAAAAAATTGGGTCTAAATTAACATTTTTGTGAAAAAAGTTAAATGTTAATTTTTTTCTTCCACATTCCAAAAATTCCTGTGAAGAACCTGAAGGGTTAATAAACTTATTTAATGTGGTTTTGATTACCTTGAGGGGTGCAGTTTTTAGAATGGTGTCACTTTTGGGTATTTTTTGTCATAAAGGCCCTTCAAAGTCACTTCAAATGTGATGTGGTCCCTAAAAAAAACGGTTTTGTAAATTTTGTTGCAAAAATGAGAAATCGCTGGTCAACTTTTAACCCTTATAGCTCCCTACTAAAAAAAATTTTGGCTCCAAAATTGTGCTGATGTAAAGTAGACATGTGGGAAATGTTATTTATTAACTATTTTTTGTAACATATCTCTCTGATTTAAGGGCATAAAAAATAAAATTTAGAAAATTCCAAAATTTTCAAAATTTTTGCCAAATTTATGATTTTTTCTCAAATAAACGCAAGTGATATCAAATAAATGTTACCACAGTCATGAAGTACAATATGTCACGAAAAAACATAATCAGGGGGATCCGTTGAAGTGTTCCAGAGTAATTACCTCATAAATTGACGGTGGTCAGAATTGTAAAAATTGGCCTGGTCATTAACGTGCAAACCACACTCGGGGGTAAAGGGGTTAATACATGTGAGGAATGTCTAATTCTTACACATTTCTTATGCATACTCGGCGAAAGGGTTAACAAAACATACTCGCTCATCACTACTCATCACTAGTAGTCATGCTTGGTAAGTGTGCCTTAAGTTTGGAATAAATCACCAACAGTGTAACCAGTAAAGCACCCGCACACTATCCAACTACCCACTCCATTATTCACAGTAGGCACCACATATGAAAAGGGAACTACTCACCTTTTCTGCATCTCACAAAGACTTGGTGTTCGGTACAAAACATTCTCAAATTTTGATTCTTCAGACCACAATAAAGATTTCCACTTATGTAATTTCCAGTCCTTGTGTTTTTTGGCCAAAACAAGTCTCTTCTTATTTGCAGATCTCAGTAGTGGCTTCTTTTCAGCAATTCAAACATACAGTTCAAAATATCAAAATGAAGTATTTTGCCTTCAAAACAGCAACAATTCCTCTAGGTACCCTCGTACACAGTTTTTGAAGGAACTTGGCAAGGAGGTTGTTCCATACACCTTGGCAAACTAACCACACATTGTCCAAATGCTCCATCTCTTCATAGAATTGCAGACAGACTTGAAGATTTTGAGATCAGGGCTGTATCAGAGCCATCACTTCCAGAACTCCTTGTTCTTCATTACCCCGAACATAGTTCTTAATGACAATCAGAAGCATCCTAGCCGGTATGGCATGATGGATAAGAATCTGCCTTTTTTTCTCTGTATTAGGCTGAGTTCACACGATGAGTATTTGATGCATTTCCGCGGCATTTTTGCAATTGCGTAAACGCCGTGGAAACGCATGAAAAACGCATGGTAAAAGGGCAGCAATGTTCCCCAATTGAAATCCGCATGTGCTGTGCCCATGATGCGGATTTTTCCGCAGCATAAACGCTGCGCTCAAAAATCCGCAGCATGTCAATTAATTTTGCGTAAACGCCGCCATTGACTTGCATTAGAGCGCGCCAATTCCACAAGACTGCATCTGTACTTGCGTTATTGGCGCGTTCTAATGTGCGGATGGTACCCGGGTGTAGAGGAGAGGAGAGTCTCATCCACACCCAGGTACCATTAAAAAAGCTGTTAAATAAGAATAAAATAAAAAATATATATATACTTACCATCTGTCGGCCCGCGCAGCGCTCCTTCTTGGTTCCCGGCACTTGCAGTGAGTTGAAGGACCTGCGCTGACGTCAGAGTCATGTGACGGGTCACGTGACGCTGACGTCGGCAGGTCTTTCAATTCAAAGTTGCCGGGAGAACGGAGTGTAAAGCAGGACAGCGCGGGCCATCGGAGGTAAGTATATACACTCTCTCGGGTCACACTATATAAATCCATGCCGGTTGCATGGATTTATATAGTGTTACCTAGTTGTCAAGCACTTTCCAGGTGATGCTAAAATCGCCTGGAAAGCGCTTGTCAATCTGCATGCGGAAACGCATGTGAATCCGCATGTGGATCCGCATGTATTCTGCAGGAAAAACGCATGCACAATCTGCATGCGTTTTTTCTGCCAGGGAGATGCAGAAATGATGCAGAAATTTTCTGCTTCATTTCTGCATCGTGTGCACATACCCTTAATGACACCAATTACATTTGGTGAAATGCTGCTCCAAACTTCCAAAGAAACTCTACTGTTTCACTATTGTCAGCAGATACTCATTATTATCTAATAAATTGCTCTCCAGCTCTTTATTAGAACAAACTGCCTTCTTATGCGGCCAAATAGTTCAATTTTTGACACATTAGTCAAAAATCATAGAGCACCTGCTGCCATTTTCTGCACTTCAGTTCCTGTATTTTCAAACATAATTGAGTCACTTGGCTTCTTTTCATGTTGAAGGTATGCCCTTTTGGCCACAATTCTTTCATGAAGACCAATTCTAGACAGAATTCTCCAAAGAATGAAGATAGATGTAACTTAGTCCCACTAGTTGCTGCTACTTCTGAGCTGATGGCACTATTAGACATCATCTGATTTTGAAGAGAAGTAAGCATGATATGTCTTTCATCTGCTGCATTAAGTTTCCTTGGCTGACCACTGCATCTAGAGTCCTCAAAGTTGCCCATATCTTGTTGCTTCTTCAAAAGAGCTATAACAGTTTTGCCATGGTGTATGATCTGTGACATGAAATTGTCTTCAACTCACCTATGAAGCAGAGTCTAGCTGTTCCTCACCCAGTTTTGAGCCTCCTACACAACTGTTTTTCTTTCAGTTAATGGCTGTGTTTCAACCTACAGATGAGAATGATGATCTTTATAACCTGTTTAGTACACCTGACTAATATCCTACAAAATCCCTTACTTTAAACTTCTATTTTTGAAAGAACTCTTACTTTGCAGCATTTTTTCCACATCCACCTAATTTATTTCCATATGTATATGTGTAATTTTTTCCATATGCATATGTTTATAAATATATACATATATATATATATGTACATATACATATATATATATATATGTATATATATATATATATATATATATATATATATATATGCTTCTAATTTTGCAACAAGACTAGCTATTGAACCCGTTCTATGCCCGGGTGGCATTTTTATTGGTATATGCTCCCCCATTCTGTTATGTGCTGCCCCCATCCGGAGGCCAGGGGAGGAATGTGGCGCCAGAGTACGCGTGTGCCCATACCGCGCTGTCCGGCACCAATGTGTCTTCACTAAAATGGCGCCGGATAGAGCGTTATGTGCATGCACCGCTTCAGATGCCGCACTCCTCCCTCGGACTCTGGCCAAAACAGAGGTGATGCAGCAACATTCCTTCGGGTCAGGTATGTACTTATGGCGCCGAAGCTCGCTGTATGCATTCAGTGTCTACGCATACCGCATTCTCCAGCGCCGTATACTTCTCTTACCTGTAATGGCGCGTCACGCCTGTGTAGTCTATAGAGGCTTCGGATTGGGGGATGAGGGAGCCATGTATACCAGGATTGGGAATGAGGGGGCCATGCATACCAGGATGGGGATGAGGGGGCCATGCATAGCAGGATTGGGGGATGAAGGGGCCATGCATACCAGGATTGGGAGATGAGGGGTGCAATGCATACCAGGATTTGGGAATGATGGGCCATGCAATCCATGATTGGGGGTGAGGGGGCCATACATACCAGGATTGGGGATGAGGAGGCCATGCATACCAGGATTAGGGATGAGGAGGCCATGCATACCAGGATGGGGATGAGGTGGGCATACGTACCAGGATTGGGGATGAGGGGAGCCATGCATACCAGGATATAGATGAGGTGGCCATACATACCTGGATGGGAGATGAGGAGGCCATGCATATCAGGGTTGAGGATGAGGGGAACCATGCATGCCAGGGTGGAGGATGAGGGGGCCATGCATACCAGTGTTGGGGATGAGGGGAGCCATGCATACCAGGATTGGGAATGAGGGGGCCATACATACCAGGATTAGAGATGAAGGTGCCATACATACCAGGATTGGAGATGAGGGGGCCATGCATGCCTGGATTGGGGATGAGGGGACCATGCATACCAGGATTGGGGATGAGGGGGCCATGCATATCAGGATTGGGGATGAGGTGGCCATGCATACCAGGATTGGGGATGACGTAGCCATGCATACCAAGATTGGGAATGAGGGGGCTATACATACCAGGATTGGAGTTGAAGGGGCCATACATACCAAGATTGGAGATGAAGGTGCCTTATATACCAGGATTGGAGATGAGGGGGCCATGCATGCCAGGATTGCGGATGAGGGGTCATGCATACCAAGATTGGGGATGAGGGGGCAATGAGTGCCAGGAAGGGGAAATTTACCAGTAGCTGCTGCATTTCCCACCCTAGTCTTATACTCGAGTCAATAAGTTTCCCATTTTTTTGGGGGGGGGAATTAGGTACCTCGGCTCATATTCGGGGCTGCTTATACTCATGTATATACGGTATATATTTTCATATTTTGCATTTTAAAAATTACAAAACGGAAAATGGGCTGATGCAAACGTTTAAACATCCTGCATGGTTAGTACCTAGTAGCACACCTTTTGAAAGTATCACAGCTTGCAAACTCTTTTGTAGGCAGCCAAAAGTGTTTCAATTCTTGTTTGAGGTAGTTTCATCCATTCTTCCTTGGAAAATTCTTCCAGTTCTGTGACATTACTAGGTCGTCTTGCACTGCTATTTTGAGATCTAACCACAGATTTTCAATGATGTCCAGATCAGACGACTGTAAGGGCCATTGTAAAACCTTCAGCTTGTGCCTTTTGAGGTACTCTATTGTGGATATTGACATGTGTTTAGGATCATTATCCATTTGTAGAAACGATCCTCTTTTCAACTTCAGCTTTTTTGTAGATGGTGTTATGTTTGCGTAAAGAATTAGTTGAAATTTAATTGAATCCATTCTTCCCTCTTACCCATGAAATGTTCCCCATGCCAATGGCTGCAACACAATCCCAAAGCATAACTGATCCACAGAGAAAAGGGTAGTGGTGGCGCTAATAGGTAGAACTTTGATCTGCTGCAAGGGAGACAACTACCACAGTTGTCTAGTGGGTATATAACAGACGAAAAATATATATATAGAATTATATATAAACCTGCTCTAGTCTCAAAGTTTGTAAAGTATAAGTGCTTAATTCTAAAGGATAAAAGAGGAGATGTTGGCTGCATAAAATACAAATTTATTTACAACAATAATAATCGGATAAAAAATATTTTGATAAGAGCAAAGGATAAATAGAGTTATAGGCAAATCCTGATGATCCTAAGTAAAGGGCGTTGTGCTTCTTAGTTTTGTAGTGGTTGGTTCCACATGGAGATAATAGCCTATGGGAGGAAAGAAAGATAATAAATAAAAGTATTCTGGTTGGTGGCCTAATTGGGGGTGAAATTATAAGAAGATATTTACCTGAAAATTGGGGTTGTAGGGATATGATAGGTCAGTAGAGGATCAGTTTGAGGGACGATTCTGTTCTAAAAATCAAAGTAGATGTTTAGGATTTAGGTTCTTAATTCTCGAATTTATGGCGAGAATATTTACCTGAATTGGTGGTAGAAGGATAGTTTTTGATCCAGTTTAGTGTTGTAGTTCCCCTGGAGCTGTGGATAGTTGGATTAGATTTTTAGGGTCTCTGGTTAAATGATGAATTAGGAATATACCAGACTTGGAGGATAGGTGATGTACCTCTGTGGTTATGGTCCTATTCAGGGTGCAGGGAGATACAGAGAGGAGGGCGTGCCTGGTAAAGGGCACATACCAGTTGAATAGAGGCAAGTGGCTGAAGACAATCTGTAGAGAGTTTTATACAGGAATTATTGCGGGAAAAAAAATGAGGGGGGGTAGTTAGATTTTGGGGTAACGGTACCTGTATTGTGATAGCTGGTAAATACAGTGCATTGTGAAAGTATTTGGCCCCCTTGAACTTTTCTACCTTTTGCCACATTTATAATAAGTACAGTGATAGTGTTGATTACTGAACTTGTCATTTAGTGTTAAAATAAAGGATTTATTAAAAAAAAAATTGGCGTGGGGTTCCCCGTAATTTTAATCTCTAGCGGAGGTTAAGCAGACGGCTGGGGCAGATGTTTGAAGCCTGGGAAGGGGGTAATACCCATGGAGCTTCCCAGGCTTCTAATATCAGCCCCCAGCTGAATACCTAGCCTTTGCTAGCCCTTTTTTTTTATTATTTCACGAATTTCATGAAATAATTTAAAAAGAAAATACATGGGGCTTCACCCTATTTTTGTGTCCAGCCAGGTACAACTAGGCAGCTGGGGGCTGGAATTCGCAGCGCAGGGAGGCCCAAGCTTTCTGCCCCCCCCCCACCCCCGCGGCAAATTGCAGTCCTCAGCCACTCCAGAAAATGGCATGTTCATAGAAGCACCATCTTCTGGGGCTGTACCCAACTCATCCAGGGCCCTGGTGCGGTGGCTCACTGGGTAATAAAGGGGTTAGGGCCAGCTTGGTATTATCAGCTGGCCCTAAGCCCGAAATTCATGGGGTCACGCCAATATTAGACATGACAGCCATGAATTTCTAGTAAAGTATTTAAAAAAAACACAACACCCAGAATAAAGTCCTTTAATTGAAATAAACACACATTCCTTTAATGTTCTAAATTAAACCATACTTACCGTCACGCCCATTCCAGCTGAAGCCAATGTCTTCGGCAATAAAAGTAAAATAATAAACCAACCTCATCCTTACCTTTCCATGGTTCCCAGGACAGCTTCAGCTCTGCTACATTGATATGACAGGATGGATCGCAGCAGAAAGCTGCCATCCAGCTTGCCATGCCGCAGACACTGAGAAGCGCAGGCATGCTTGCGCTCCTCAGCGTCTGGCTGTGACGGCATCCAGATGAGTCAAGTTCATGTCCAATGAACTCAGCTCACATGATGCATGTCACTGACAGCGTGGGAGAATTCTCCTGCACATGCGGTGAGCGTGGGAGAATTCTCCTGCGCATGCGGTGAGCGCAGGAAAATTCTCCGACGCTGTCAATGACGTAGATGAGGTGAGCTGAGTTCATTGGACATGTCCAATGAACTCAGCTCACCTCATGCACGTCACTGACAGCGTGGGAGAATTCTCCTGTCCTCACCGCATGCGCAGGAGAATTCTCCCACGCTGTCAGTGATGTGCATGAGGTGAGCTGAGTTCATTGGACATGAACTCGGCTCATCTGGATGCCGTCACAGCCAGACACTGAGCAGCTTCGCAGTGTCTGCGGCATGACAAGCTGAATGGCAGCTTTCAGCTGCGATCCTGCCTGTCATGTCAATGTAGAAGAGCTGAAGCTGTCCTAGGAGCCATGGAAAGGTAAGGATGAGGTTGGTTTATTATTTTACTTTTATTGCAGGAGATCGTTGGCTTCAGCAGGAATGGGCGTGACGGTAAGTATGGTTTAATTTAGAACATTAAAGAACTGTGTATTTATTTCAATTAAAGGACTTTATTCTGGGTGTTGTGTTTTTTTTAACTTTGACTATGGGGTTAGTAATGGGGGTGTCTTATAGACTGCTCTCCATTACTAACCTGGGCTTGATGTCAGCTGGCATTATAAGCTGACATCAACCCCAGCCCTATTACCCCACTGCCACCGCTCCAGGGCAGTGGGAAGAGCGAGACTAAGTGCCAGAATTTTTTTTTGGGTCCCCCATTTTAATAGCTAGTAAAGGCTAGGTATTCAGCTGGGGGCTGATATTAGAAGCCCGGGAAGCTCCATGGGTATTACCCCCTTCCCAGGCTTCAAACATCTGCCCCAGCCATCTGCTTAACCTCCGCTAGAGGCTAAAATGACGGGGAACCCCACGCCAATTTTTTTTTAATAAATCATTTATTTTAACACTAAATGACAAGTACAGTAATCAACACTATCACTGTACTTATTATATATGTGACTGACATGTTTCTATCTATCTAATCTATGTGTGATGCTCTATTCTTTCTGTTCTAAATTGTCGGGTACCGATGCTGAATTGCCGGCCGGCTTTTTTAAAGAGACGGGTGCATGAAAACACTATTATTTTTTTTAATAAATCCTTTAACACTAAATGACAAGTACAGTAACCAACACTGTCACTGTACTTCTTATATATGTGACTGACATGTTTCTATCTATCTAATCTATGTGTGATGCTCTATTCTTTCTATTCTAAATTGTCGGGTACCGGTGTATGCCGCTGATGAATTGCCGGCTTTTCATGTTTCACTGTGAGCACTGTTCCCATCGATTTGGGCAACCACTGTAATGCCACAACCACCATGGCTGTGGCATTACAGTGAGTGGCATACAATCCCTTCATGATGTGAAAAAATTCAGTTACACTTTTGGTGCACGAACAGTTATTGAACATAACCTCGAACAGCCGAATTTTTTGCAAATCGTTCGTGTTCGTCTCTAATAGAGACATACCCCAAGCGACTTGCAGCTGTAATCGCAGCAAAAGGTGGCACTACAATGTATTAACTCAAGGGGGGCGAATAATATTGCACGCCCCACTTATTAGTTTTTATATTGTTAAAAAAGTTTAAAATATCCAATAAATTTCGTTCCACTTCATGACTGTGTCCCATGTGTTGTTGATTCTTCCCAAAAAAAATTAGAATTTTATATATTTATGTTTGAAGCCAGAAATGTGGCAAAAGGTAGAAAAGTTCAAGGGGGCCAAATACTTTCACAATGCACTGTATATGACGCTTGAGGTATACCAAAGTAGTTACCTGGGGAGATGTCCCTTCAGGCTAGGATTTTGTGAACTGAATATCTGTAATACCTGTTGTATGGATGGTACCTTTTTTATTTTTTAAAAAGATGGTACTTGTTGTAGTTAGCGGTAATCAGCCATTGTAAAACAAATAGAGCTCCTTGGAAAGAGCAGATGATAAAAGGTAAATGTTAGTATGTGCCTGAAGGGCATTCAAGGGTTAGTCCTACAGATAATAGTATAGGAGTTCACCCCCCAAAAAAATAAATATATATATATATATATATATACATATATATATATATATAATGAGAGGACCAATGTTAGTATGTGCCTAGAAAGCACTGCGGGGTTAATCCTATAAAAATGGTATAGGGGTTCGCCCAAGGTTAAAAAACGTTTATTTCTGGGCAAGGTATAAGGTATGCCGAGTAGAAATGCTCATTGGTGCATACAAAAGCGCAGCTGTGTTTAGTCCAGGATATGCACTTCACCAATGTGGTGGTCAGGCAACTCACTGTTTGGTGGTCGAGGTCTGGAGAGAAGAGAAATTACTCCTGTGGCAGAGGTAAGTTCTTGGTGGGGAGAGGGGAGGAGCAGGGTCCCGGCCGGAAACCGCTGCTCCATGCCGCTTCTCAGGGCGCCTGTGTTCTGTGGTGCGCAAGGACCTGCACTGTACACACGGCGGATGTTCAGGACCTGCGTCACGTCATGTGTCTGGTACCAGTATGGGAGCCTAGCAGGGTCAGGAACTGATGCGTTTCGGAATTCTACGGATTCCTTCCTCAGAGCCAACATCTCCTCTTTTATGCCGTAGAATTGAGCACTTATACGTTAAAAACTTTGAGACTAGTGCAGGTTTATATATAATTCTATATGCATAATTGATCCACCCACATGCTTAATGGTTGGCAAGATGTTCTTTTCCTGAAATTCTGCGCCCTTTTTTCTCCACACATGCCTGATCATTGTGGCTAAAGATTTTATTTTAACCTCATCGGTCCACAGGACTTGTTTCCAAAATGCATCAGACTTCTTTAGATTTTCTTTTGCATACTTCTGATGGTAAATTTTATGGTGAGGACACAGGAGAGGTTTACTTCTGTTGACTCTTTCGTGAAGGCCATATTTTTGCAGGTGTCTCTGAACAGTAGAACAATGGGCCACAACTCCAGAATCTGCGAAGTCTTTCTGCAGGTCTTTTGCAGTCAAGCAGGGATTCTGATTTGTCGCTCTCTTTTTTCTGTTGCCTAAAATACAAAGGAAATGTGTCATCTTTAACTTTAGGCCTCTTGGAGATAATTTCATCTTCAACTTGCTTAACTGTTCACAATAAAAGTAAATTTGACTATGGGCGCCCAACTTTTACATGCCACTGTAAGTGATTGTATTTCTGTTCAAACATGATACTCATTAAAATTTTGCGTCCAGTTTTTAAATATTTTCATATCATTAACATGTGAATCGATCCTGTTCTTTTTATAATCTAATGACTTTTCTTTCTTGGTTTTGCAATTTCAATGTTGGAGTGTGTACATCATAATATTACATTTTCCTCTTCACAGAGGTTGAAATCTACTATAACATCTGCAGCATAAAATGTCAAATTGGATTTGAAATTTGCATCACAGGTTAATTTACATTGCAGATATTCTCTGCAGGGTGTGCATAAGATTAATAAAAATCTCAAATGCAACACTGCTACATTAGAAATCACCAAATTTCATGCCTGGAAAATCAGGAATGAAAATCTGCTGCTTTTGGGCCTTGTGTGAACCTATAATTTGCGTTTTCCCTTGTCATTCTCAGACATTTCTTTTGTCTGTACTTAACAAAACCTCCTCTCTGGCCTTTGCTGCTGAGAAAAATAGCTTGTTTTGAAAATCATTTTGCCAACAAATATGATCTTGACTGACTTATCTAACTTCCTTCTGTAATTTCTCCTCTAGTTCTTAGACATCTGGTTTCTAGATTTCCCAAAATCTAAATAATGGGTGAGGAACTTTTCCGCTTCTGATGTACTGACTTCTCTGGAGCCTTGAGAATGATACAGCTGGACAGCTAGCTACATTCACTTTTTGAGTCAGATGCCAACTACTCTATATTAGGAAGAACTCCTTCCCAATTCCATTAATGACAATCATAATAAATTCCTGAATCAACATCAAATCTCCAGAAACCTAGAAAACTTAGATTGTAATCAGTGACATTGTTTGTGTCTTAAAAGATCATTGGTCCAAACCTCAAAGAACATATCTTCCCATACGCCCCACCACCAATTAAAATATAATTATATGCATACACATATGTCATCACTGTTGCTGCTATACCAGGACATCTTTTTGCCTATTCTTGGCAAAAAGCCTACAGTTCCTGTAAATTCCTAGGCTGTGTAGCATGAACTGCACTCTTGAGATCTCCCCAGAGTGCCTCAATGATATTGAGGTCAGGAGACTAAGATGGCCACTGCAGAACCTTCACTTTGTTCTTCTGTAGCCAATGACAGGTCAACTTGGCCTTGTGTTTTGGATCGTTGTCATGTTGGATCGTCCAAGTGCGTCCCATGTGCAGCTTCTGGGCTGATGAGTGCAAATTTGACTCTAGTATTTTCTGATAATGTGAAGCATTCATCTTCCCTTCAACTTTTACCAAGTTTCCTGTGCATTTGTAGCTCACACATCCCCAAAACATCAGCGATCCACCTCCGTGCTTTACAGTAGGAATGGTGTTTCTTTCATCACAGGCCTTGTTGACCTCTTTCCAAATGTAACGTTTATGGTTGTGGCCAAAAAGTTCAATTTTGGTCTCATCACTCCAAATTACCTTGTACCAGAAGTTTTGAAGCTTTTTTTCTGTCCTCTTTGGCGTATTGTAGGCGAGATACTTTGTAGCATTTGCGTAGTAATGGCTTTCTTCTGACGACTCGACTATGCAGCCTATTTTTCTTCAACTACCTCCTTATTGTGCGTCTTGAAACAGCCACACAGCTAGTTTTCAGAGAGTCCTGAATTTCATCTGATGTTATTAGCATGTTTTTCTTAGCATTCCGAACAATTTTCCTGACTTTCCATTTGTTAATCACAATTTGAATGCTGCTGACTGGCATTATCAATTCCTTGGATATCTTTTTGTATCCCTTTCCTGTGTTACACAGTTCAACTACCTTTTCCCATAGATCCTTTGACAATTCCTTTGCTTTCCCCATGACTCACAATCCAGAAAAGTCAGTGGCTGGATGAAAGATGCAAGAGTCTGTCTGGATCCCAGAAACTCACTCAGCTTTTATGCACACACACTGATTACCAGCAAACAGAACACCAGGGTATGCGAACTTTTGATCAGGGTCATTTGGATGTTTTTAGTTGTCATTAAGATTTAAAAAGAGAAAGCACAGTAGTTTGACAATAAGTGGCTTCACTCAACCAATAACCATGAGTAGAGAAAAAGTTTTTTTGTTATCTTTCATATTCTCTGAAACAAGGCCAAGGAAGCAAAAATTCTGCCTTGGTATGTAAACTTTTGAGCACAACTGTATATACTGTTCTCAACACAGCAGACTAAGTAAAGATTATTATTACTAACAATACCATTATATTTTGTTGAAATAGAACACTATGATCACTACCACAACTACATAATGATTAAATAATGCATGTATTGATTAAAACACACTGTACAAATTCCCATAATACAGGGCTGACATGCTATTAGTGCAACCAGTGCATCGGCATAGGGTCCCAACAGTTAAAGGGGTCCCCTTGTACCGCTAAAACAGATGGAATTATGCATTATTGTGAGCTATTGGATTGAAAAAAGCCCATATAATTTTGCATAGGGATCTTGTTCTGTCTGTGTCTGACCCCTGTAATAATACAGGTTTACACCTGCTGCTAAGAGTGATTGAATAACACAAGCAAACAATCACTAAATCAAAAATGCACAGTAAAATGGTAAAAAAATAAAACAAAAACCTAAAATTATTGGCACACAACAACTTTATGCTAGTAAATACTAGTTATACAGAAACTATAAGTTATTACAATACAGGTATATACAGTGACTTAGAGTTGACCTCTATCTGATTGGAGTCCTTCACCCATCTTTTCCATTTGGTCAAGCCCGCCATGACGACTCCTTGACTACTTTTCTCTGTAGAGTTTGTACCACAGACACATTTTACTTTTCACATTTCTAATATTATCCCCACCTATTTCCAACCTACACAAGCTCACCATCCTAAATATACAAAATAGAGGAAACATAAACCACCAAAACTCTAATAACTACTTTGTTTTTCCAGAAGATTTTTATCTGAAAGACACAATGACTGTAAGAGTTTAAGTTTACTTCTCCCATAAAAGAAGACACACCAATATGTAAATGTACATGGTAGACAGAAGACCATTTTACAGGTTTAGTATTGGAGCACAGGAGATTCAAGTTACACTTTTGATGGGTGGATTACCCCAAACTAGCTATGCAAATTTTCTAAAAATTAATTTTCTACAATGGCTCAAATGGGGGCAGGAGAATATCATGTCCATCTTGTTTACCATGTTGTAAAAGCAAAAATCACCCACAAATCAGTACAATAGCTTTGCTTACTGTCATATAATGTTGGTAACAGTAAGGTTATTTTCATGTTGACACAGAAAATTGTAATTTGCATAATTATTTACAATATTGTACAATAGTTTATAAAAGAAAAAGTTCTTTTTGGAGATCCATACTTACTCTGTATGGTGCATGTGCTAAAACATCTTCGGATAAATGATTTACATTTTACAAAGAATATTTTTTTTTGTACATGTTCCTTTTTCCAATTTTTAACAGTAAATTAAGAAAAGCTGCTTTGCAGGGATTGTGCTAAAATCCTTTAGTGTGTATTCTATACTCTTTATGTTTTCCCCTTGCTTGTCAGAAAACTTATCTACTCTTGAAATTTATTACTGAAGTCTCTCTAGTAGAACTACCCATTGAAGCCTTACGAAAGCTCATACATGATTTAAGAAGCTAACAACACTGAAAGAAATAGGTCAGGTAAAAGAAAAAAAAACAAAAAAAACAAATGTAAGCTACCTTAGCTTATTACTTATGCGAGATTATGCATAATTTAGCACACTGCTGAATATGCAATTGAAAAATAATTGTTTACCAAAATATTTACTCAGTGTTTGTACCTGTGTTTTACAGAGATAAGGTGATTTTTTTCAGACCTTGCTAATCACTTTGAATTAAAAGAGACAACAAAAATACATAAGAAGTAAGCATTTGATTGAATTGATATTTGCTTTGTATTATGTTAAGAAAGGCTTTTCAGCAACTCCACCAAAAAGAATACCAGGAACGCATAGAATTTTATTAAAGGAACATAAGCACATTGCAGACATATAGGCAAGCATATTGCTGACCCATTTTTTCACAATAGTGAAAATCAGTCTTGGTGCTTTATCTTCTGCATGCATTTTCAAAGTAAATTTGTCAAATATTTAGAGGAAATATTTGTATTACCTTTTAATATATTATATCTTTATTACCTTATTTGTATTATTCTTTACTAGTGATGAGCGAGCGTGCTCGAAACTGCTTGGTACTCGCCAGAGCATTTCACTGTTCGAGATGCTCAGCGAGCACTTCCTGGATGCTTGGTTGGGAGGTCGAGTCCCCGCCCCGCATGTTGACACTCTTTAGATAGCGAATAAACATGCGAGGATTGCCTGCCAGTCACTGTAATACTGCAGCCATGTTGGTGGTGGCATTACAGTGATGGCTGGCCGCATATCATCATCAGGTCTATATAAGACCCAGTGACCCTATGCTCGTCACAGTCTAGCCTTCAGACAGGCAGAGTAGGGAGAGCTGCAGCTGAGTAAGGGAGAGAATTGGCGATTGATTTAGCCAGGTATTCCACAGCAATATACGGTACAGACCAAACGTTTGGACACACCTTCTCATTTAAAGATTTTTCTGTATTTTCATGACTTTGAAAATTGTACATTCACACTGAAGGCATCAAAACTATGAATTAACACATGTGGAATTATATACTTAACAAAAAAGTGTAAAACAACTGAAAATATGTCTTATATTTTAGGTTCTTCAAATTAGCCACCTTTTGCTTTGATGACTGCTTTGCACACTCTTGGCATTCTCTTGATGAGCTTCAAGAGGTAGTTACCGGAAATGGTTTTCACGTCACAGGTGTGCCCTGTCAGGTTTAATAAGTGGGATTTCTTGCCTTATAAATGGGGTTGGGACCATCAGTTGTGTTGTGCAGAAGTCAGATGGATACACAGCTGATAGTCCTACTGAATAGACTGTTAGAATTTGTATTATGGCAAGAAAAAAACAGCTAAGTTAAGAAAAATGAGTGGCCATCATTAGTTTAAGAAATGAAGGTCAGTCAGTCTGAAAAATTGGGAAAACTTTGAAAGTGTCCCCAAGTGCAGTTGCAAAAACCATCAAGCGCTACAAAGAAACTGGCTCACATGAGGACCGCCCCAGGAAAGGAAGACCAAGAGTCCCCTCTGCTTCTGAGGATAAATTTATCCTAGTCACCAGCCTCAGAAATCGTAGGTTAACAGCAGCTCAGATTAGAGACCAGGTCAATGCCACACAGAGTTCTAGCAGCAGACACATCTCTACAACAACTGTTAAGAGGAGACTTTGTGCAGCAGGCCTTCCTGGTAAAATAGCTGCTAGGAAACCACTGCTAAGGACAGGCAACAAGCAGAAGAGACTTGTTTGGGCTAAAGAACACAAGGAATGGACATTAGACCAGTGGAAATCTGTGCTTTGGTCTGATGAGTGCAAATTTGAGATCTTTGGTTCCAACCACCGTGTCTTTGTGCGACGCAGAAAAGGTGAACGGATGGACTCTACATGCCTGGTTCCCACCGTGAAGCATGGAGGAGGAGGTGTGATGGTGTGGGGGTGCTTTGCTGGTGACACTGTTGGGGATTTATTCAAAATTGAAGGCATACTGAACCAGCATGGCTACCACAGCATCTTGCAGCGGCATGCTATTCCATCCGGTTTGCATTTAGTTGGACCATCATTTATTTTTCAACAGGACAATGACCCCAAACACACCTCCAAGCTGTGTAAGGGCTATTTGACCAAGAGGGAGAGTGATGGGGTGCTACGCCAGATGACCTGGCCTCCACAGTCACCAGACCTGAACCCAATTGAGATGGTTTGGGGTGAGCTGTACCGCAGAGTGAAGGCAAAAGGGCCAACAAGTGATAAGCATCTCTGGGAACTCCTTCAAGATTGTTGGAAGACCAGTTCCGGTGACTACCTCTTGATGCTCATCAAGAGAATGCCAAGAGTGTGCAAAGCAGTCATCAAAGCAAAAGGTGGCTACTTTGAAGAACCTAGAATATAAGACATATTTTCAGTTGTTTCACACTTTTTTGTTAAGTATATAATTCCACTTGTGTTAATTCATAGTTTTGATGCCTTCAGTGTGAATGTACAATTTTCATAGTCATGAAAATACAGAAAAATCTCTAAATGAGAAGGTATGTCCAAACTTTTGGTCTGTACTGTATATATTTATATATATATATATATATATATATATATATATATATATATATATATATATCCAACTGAACTATGTTGTGGAATACCTTTACTAACTATGAAGAAGAAAATCTCTCCCTGACGCTGCAGCAGCATTCCCTACTCTGCCTGGTTCCAGAGTAGACTCTGACGAGCATGGCGGCGCCCGGTCTTATATACACCTGATGATGCTGTGCGGCCAGCCAATCACCACAATGCCCACAACCAACATGGCTACGGCATTACAGTGCATGCTGGCAATCCCTGCATGTTCATTGGCTCTCTAAAGAGCACCAAACATGCAGGGACCCGAGTTCCCGCCTGAGAAACCCGTAAATACTCGCCGAGCGCCGAGTTCGTCGAGCACAGTGATGCTCGGGCGGGTACCGAGCAGTGGCGAGCACGTTCGCTCATCACTAGTAATAACATCATGAATTTGCACTTTCAAAAGGTGTAACAATTACTGGATCACTTAGAGTGTTTTATGGAGAAGACAGCATGTGTATCAAGTGAGGATATATCCAGCTGCTGCTGCTGATCCTGCAGAGGTACAATAATCCACCTTGTCTGCAAATGTGTTGAAGAGGAGTTCCACTGGCAAAGTATATCAGGTTGCGTTTCTGGTGTAGAATGATCCAAAGAACAAGGATCTGTGTTTTAAACCTTTACTGTGATGTATAAAACTGGTCTTTAATGCACTTGGGCACACAAATCCCATTTGGGACAGGGACGGACTGTGTGAACAGGATGACCACTGGGACAGGGTTCAGACTCACTGGTCTCAGTTAACAGTTCTAACTGAACTATAGGGGTTGCTCAGGCACCCCTCAATTGGGGAAGGTGCCCTATATACAAGATGTCTCCTAGCTATTGGCTGGGAGACACCTTACAGGTGAATACATTATCAAAATATCACCCAGCTGACAGATGGGGGCATTTTGCCTTGTGCGTGCGCTGCCACTTTTAGAACAGGGGAGCTCACGCACTAGGCACGTAACCAACACCCAGTGCGGCATGTACAGCAGAGGACCATGAAGCATGCCAGAGAGCAGGGAACATGGAACGTGCAGGGGGCCGTGCCGAGGACCGTGGCAGTGAGTAAACTGGTGTCCCTGCATGGAGGGAGAAGGGGACAGCATGCAGGGGGGCCGGGCAGAGCATTACATAGTTACATAGTTACATAGTTTATAAGGCCGAAAAAAGACAAGCGTCCATCCAGTTCAGCCTATTTCTTGTGCACTGCAGCTATTCCGCAGTGTTGATCCAGGGGAAGGCAAAAAAAAACCCATGCGGTATAGGCCAATTTACATCATTGAGGAAAAATTCACTTCCCGACTCCAATCTGGCAGTCAGATTAAATCCCTGAATTAATTAACTATCACTAAGCATAAGATGTAATTTTATTGTTCTCAAGAAAGGCGTCCAGGCCTCTCTTGAACTCATTAAGTGAGTTGGACATCACCACTTCCTCTCCCAGAGAGTTCCAGAGTCTCACGGCTCTGACCGTAAAGAATCCCATTCTTTGCTGGTACAGGAACCTCCTTTCCTCCAGACGCATAGTGTGCCCCCTCGTCTTTGTCACCATCCTTGGTATAAACAGGTCATGGGAGAGATCTCTGTACAGCCCCCTGATGTATTTATACATGTTTATGAGGTCTCCCCTAAGCCTTCTCTTTTCCAACGTAAATAGGCCTAATTTTGACAACCTCTCTGGGTATTCTAGTCTCTCCATTCCCTTTATTACCTTAGTCGCCCTCTTTTGTACCCTCTCTAGCTCCAATATGTCTTTCCTGAGCACCGGAGCCCAGAACTGTGCACAATATTCTAAGTGCGGCCTTTCCAGCGCTTTATACAGAGGAAGAACAATGTTCTCATCATATGCCCCTATTCTTCTTCTGACGCATGCCATGACTCTATTTGCCTTCGCAGCTGCTTCCTGACACTGGGCACTCCAATTTAATTTGCTGTTAACCAAGACGCCCAGGTCCTTCTCCATGTCAGATTGCCCCAACGGTTTCCCATTTAATATGTATGGGTGACTGCTGTTTTTCTTTCCCATGTGCATGACCTTACATTTATCGGCATTGAACCCCATTTGCCATTTTTTTGCCCAACTCCCCAATTTATCTAAATCCTCCTGTAGCTGTGCCCTATCCTCATCTGTATTAACTACTTTACAAAGTTTAGTATCATCTGCAAATATTGCTATTTTACTATGCAACCCTTCCACTAGATCATTAATAAATATATTAAATAATATAGGGCCCAAGACAGACCCTTGAGGCACCCCGCTAGTAACCCTGACACACCCTGAGCTTACTCCATTGATAACCACCCTCTGCTTTCTATCACTCAGCCAGCGATTCACCCACTTGCACACATTATCCCCCAGACCAAGCATTCTCATTTTATATACCAACCTTTTGTGTGGCACGGTATCAAACGCTTTGGAGAAGTCAAGGTGTACAACATCCACTGACTCTCCCCGGTCCAGCTGTGAGCTCATCTCCTCGTAGAAGGTGATCAGGTTTGTTTGGCAGGAACGATCCCTCATGAATCCATGTTGATATGGAGTTAGACAGTTATTATCATTAAGATATTCTACAATAGCATCTCTAAGAAATCCTTCAAACAATTTACCCACAACAGACGTTAAGCTTACTGGTCTATAGTTCCCAGGGTCACTTTTAGACCCCTTTTTGAATATTGGTACCACATTTGCTTGGCGCCAGTCTAGTGGGACAGTCCCTGTCCATAAAGAGTGCTTGAATATAAGATACAGCGGTCTGTCTATCACATTACTTAATTCTTTTAGTACCCGGGGGTGTATGCTATCTGGGTCTGGTGACTTGTCTATTTTGATATTATTTAGGCGTTTCTGAACTTCCTCCTGGGTTAGGTGGGTGATATTTAGCAGAGGGTTTACTTTATCACTCTGCATTTCCTCCAATAAATTCTTTCCTTTTGTGAAAACAGTGGAGAAGAAGCTATTGAGTAGGTTCACTTTACCCTCATCGCCGCCTATGATTTTACCCAGGTTATTTTTCAATGGGCCAACTCCATCAGTTTTAATCCTTTTACTGTTTATATAGTTAAAGAACAGTTTGGGATTCGTTTTACTTTCCTTGGCAATTAGTCTCTCTGTCTCCTCTTTTGCTATTCTTATTTGTTTCTTACAGATTTTGATTTTTTTCCCTATAAGATATTAGCGCTTCCTCGCTGCCATTACAGCGCCCCAGATGTGTTTGATGGGATGTTGAAGTCCATTCTATCTGGTGGCTCACAGTAGGACAAGCAATATGTGGACTGGCATTATTGTGAACAAAAATGGCTTCTGGGATATTGTGAATACATTTCTATACTACTGGTTTCATGACCAATTTAATGCAACAACAGAGCTATTAGTGTACCAGGAATGAAAATTGAGTGGTTTGGCTGCTGTACATTCTGCCACTTAGCAGCAAAGTCCTGGGAGGATGACTGGTTTGACGTTCCCTTGTGAACACCTCTTCATGCCATTGTCCACATGGTCTCCAGGCCAATCTTTGGCTTGCATTGCATTCTAAACAAAATAACGGCTCATCGAAGAGAATAGACCTCAATTCTAGCCTCCATTGGCATCTTTATATGCAACATGATAGCCTTTGAGAGCTGTAGCATTAAGTCAATGGAACATCTGTAGCTGGACATCTGACTTGTAGCCTAATGTCATGCAAATGACTTATGGTTTGTCTAGACACTATTCTACACCTTAGGCTTCATATGTGGCATCCAATTTTACATGCAATACAGAACTGATCATTCGTAGAACTAGTGGTATGGCTATTTCTCCAAAGTGTCTCAGAAGCTGTATCACGAGTCGTCTTTTTCACAAAACAATGCCAGGATGCATGTTGATCATTTTAATGTAAACAGTCTGCATGGCCTACACCTGTTTGGTGCTTATTCTCAATAATGAATAGATTGAGATATTTTTAAAATTTAGTTTTCATTTTTCATAATTTGCCTATCATTACAATGTCTATTAATTCTGTGATTTCCATATTTTCACAACTTTTCATTCTTGATATTGCAATTTCATTGTGTAACATCCAGGCCAGTACCTATCCCTTCTTTGGTTTCAGAGCAATGCTGCATGCACCTTTGTCCACGCAGTCCTATTTAAATACTGGGACTTTAAGTGCAGCTCAGTCAGGGATCTATAGCATTAATTCCTGGCTATTGAGATAACTCCTTTCTGTGACACCTGAGCGTTATGTCTTCTATTTAAAATCCTGAACCTCTGACTCCTACTGCCAGGCAAATGTTCTCTTACTCAGGTTTATGCCTCAGTTATATTGCTTTTGTTGTTCTATTTTGATCATCCAGTTTTTTGACCTTTTAGCTTGTTTTTCTACCACCTGCTAGCTTTTCAATTTTGCACCTGACTAGACATCTTGGTACTGATTGGGCATTCTGACCCTTCTCGTTGCCAGCTTGCTCCACCTGTCAGCAGCCATTTCCAACCCCTGTGTAAGTCCTGATTCAGTGCTGGAGTTAATATCATGCAAGGTGAGGGAAAGACTAAGTGCAACACAAAGGGAAAGGTGGAAGGAAACCCAAACACTAGAGAAAGGGGGGAGTGGAGACCCCTAGGCAGATCTAATATCACCCTGCCTACCCTAACATCCCTATATAGGTTCTACACCTATCACTGAGCAGGAACCTAAGCCCTGAATGTCCCTAGAGCTTGGCCTTAGATAGGGAAGGGACAGGGTGAGCACTAGTCAAGCCCCACTACAAACTAAAGACAACAAGGTAGACAAACAAAGTGGATACAGTTTGCTTGAGCAGACACCAGAGAGATAACGCCAACTGTCCTCCAAGGGCGCCAGAGAAGAAACTAGCCAACTTTTAGTGTTCCAAGCCACCACAGAGGTACATAACTATAAAGAAGGTGTCTGCAGCAGTCAGGAGACTTTGAGCAGCGTATCAACATAAAACATCCTATGAAATGCTGCTTAGGTCATGCTGACATCCATGCGTCACTACCTAAACAAGCTTCACATGATGGACCACCTTCTATATACCTCCTTATGAATAGTTTTGAGTGAATTTGTTCGGCATTTCAAATTCGTGTTCATGTTCGGGGTTCCGGCTTGTTCGCACCAAAAATTTGCCGATTTTTTGGCACGAACAAGCCGGAACCCCGAACACGAACACGAATTTTCCTGTGTCTTCGGTGCGCAGTGTCATCAAGAAGTTTAAAGCCCATGGCACTGTGGCTAACCTCCCTAGATGTGGACGGAAAAGAAAAATTGACGAGAGATTTCAACGCAAGATTGTGCGGATGGTGGATAAAGAACCTCGAGACATAAAAAAGCCTAAAATGTTTTAGAAGAATGTTCTCTGGTCAGATGAGACAAAAGTAGAGCTTTTTGGCAAAAAGCATCAACATAGAGTGTACAGGAAAAAAAAAGAGGCATTCAAAGAAAAGAACACGGTCCCTACAGTCAAACATGGCGGAGGTTCCCTGATGTTTTGGGGTTGCTTTGCTGCCTCTGGCACTGGACTGCTTGACCGTGTGCATGGCATTATGAAGTCTGAAGACTACCAACAAATTTTGCAGCATAATGTAGGGAACAGTGTGAGAAAGCTGGGTCTCCCTCAGAGGTCATGGGTCTTCCAGCAGGACAATGACCCAAAACACACTTCCAAAAGCACTATAAAATGGTTTGAGAGAAAGCAGTGGAGACTTCTAAGGTGACCAGCAATGAGTCCAGATCTGAATCCCATAGAACACCTGTGGAGAGATCTCAAAATGGCAGTTTGGAAAAGGCATCCTTCAAATATCAGGGACCTGGAGCAGTTTGCCAAAGAAGAATGGTCTACAATTCCAGCAGAGTGTAGCGCCGGCGTCCCTGCCCTCTGCTAGGCAGGGACGCTGTTCCCCTCACCGCTCTGCTCCGAGCCCGGCGTCCTCCTCCCGCTCTGCTGGCATCACGCGCTCCTTCCCGGCCACTGTGCTTAGGGCGCGCGCTCCCTCCCTCTTAAAGGGGACGCGCGCGCCGTCCTAAGGAGTCCCCGGCCAATGGCCGGAGGACTTCACCATATATAAGGCACCTCCTCCAAAATGGAGGTGCCCGAGCAATGTTGTTGCACTGTTCACTACTCTGCTTCAGCCCTCAGGTCCCGTTGCCAGTTACCTGCCAGATTCCTGCCAGTTTGCTGTCTGATTCCTGCCTGATATTCTGCTTACCTGCCTGCTAGCCTGAGGTCCGACGGTCTGCCTACCGACTCCTGTCAGTCTGTCTAAGGACCAGCTTGCCCGCTCACCTAGGAGCGCTCTTCTGCTACCTGCCTGCTAGCCTGAGGTCCAACGGTCTGCCCTCCAACTCCTGTCAGTCTGTCTATGGGCCAGCTTGCCCGCTCACCTGGGAGCGCACATCTGCTACCTGCCTGCTAGCCTACCTGGAGGCTCCGCCGTCACGTGCTGTTACCACCTGCCATTCCAGAGACTCCTGCCCACTCACCTGGGAGCGCACACCTGCTACCTGCCTGCTAGCCTACCTGGAGGCTCCGCCGTCACGTGCTGTGACCACCTGCCATTCCAGAGACTCCTGCCCGCTCACCTGGGAGCGCACACCTGTTACCTGCCTGCTAGCCTACCTGGAGGCTCCACCATCACGTGCTGTGACCACCTGCCATTCCAGAGACTCTCGCTTGCTCACCTGGGAGCACACATCTACCATCTGCCTGCTAGCCTACCTGGAGGCTCTGCCATCACAGGTCGTACCTACCCTTTACCCAGAGACTGCCCCGGTCACTTGCCGTGACCTCCTGCCCGTTCATCCAGAGACTGCCCCGGTCACTTGCCGTGACCTCCTGCCCGTTCATCCAGAGACTGCCCCGGTCACTTGCCGTGACCTCCTGCCCGTTCATCCAGAGACTGCCCCGGTCACTTGCCGTGACCTCCAGCCCGTTCACTCAGAGACTGTCCCGGTCACCTGCTGTGACTGCCTGCCCGTCTTCCCTGGTCGCCACCCGCTCCCTTACAAGGACCGCCCCCTTGTATAGTAGCTCAGAGGTTCCACCTCCCAGACCTGTTACAGTTTGCTCGGGCCATGGAACCCGGTGGCACCCAAGCTCCCTCACTCTCGGACCTGTGTCATGAACTGTCCCGTCAGAGGTCCCAACAGGAGTCCATCCTGGGTCACCTGCGGAATGTCAATTCTCGCCTGGACACTCTGACTGCTCCACCAGCAACCACCACCAGTGCCATGACTCGTAATCCGGCAGCTCCGCTGCCCACCAATACTATGGTATCCTACCCCGGACCCCGGCTTTCTGCACCTCCTCGCTTCGGAGGCGACTCCGCTCAGGCTTGGGGCTTTATAAATCAGTGCACCCTGCACTTTGAACTCCTGTTCCACCAGTTTAACTCCGACCGGGCCAAGATTGCCTTCATCATGTCCCATCTCACCGGGGAGGCCCTGGCCTGGCTAAATCCTCTATGGGAGAGAGGAGACCCCCTGGTGTCCGACTTGCCTGCCTTTCCCACGGCTTTCCGGAAAGTCTTCGACGAACCTGGACGGAAGACCTCATCCGCATCATCTCTGCTACGCCTCCGTCAGGGAAGTCTCACCGTGGGCCAATATGCCATACGGTTCCGTACCCTTGCCTCGGAGCTGGCCTGGGATAACGACGCTCTGGTATCTGTCTTCTGGGAGGGTCTGTCCGGCCGTATTAAAGATGAACTTGCCGGTCGAGACATTCCTACCACTCTCGATGACCTAATAACTCTTGCCACCCGGATTGACCTACGGTTCCAGGAGCGTGCCAAAGAAGTCTCCCGTGAGAGGAGGTTCCCACGTCTAGCTCCTACTTTTCAGAAATCCGTCACTCCCTCCGTTTCTCCCCAGGTACACTCTCCTGAGCCTATGCAGGTCGACCAGACCAAGATGGTCAAAACCCGTCAGGACTTACGCCGTGCCGAGGGGAGCTGCTTCTACTGTGGCAGTAAGGAGCACCGGATCCGTACCTGCCCGGAGAGGTCGGGAAACGCCTGTGTCTAGGTTCGCTCAGAGAGGTCGACCTAGACAAGAATAAATCCTCTCCATCTCTGCTGCTGTCAGTCTCAATTATCTGCCGGGAGAATCGTTTTTTCGAACTAGCCCAACTTGACTCTGGAGCGGCCGGGAATCTTATTTCACAGGTCCTGGTAGAAAAATACCGCATTCCCACCAAACCTCTGGCTATACCATTATCTGTCGCTGCTGTGGATGGGGGCCTCTTACCACGTCCCATCCAACTCATCACCGAATCCGTAACTCTGCAGGTGGGAATGCTGCATTCTGAGAGCATCTCTTTTCATGTTCTGCCTGGACTCTCTCATGCCCTCTTACTAGGTCTACCTTGGCTCCAGAGACATGCACCCGTGCTTGACTGGCAAACCGGAGAAGTCCTTCGCTGGGGACAGGACTGTCATAAGACTTGTTTGGTTCCTGTTCATCCCGCCCGTCCTTCTCCTGCCCCAACTAATCTACCTGGACTTCCGATTCCCTATTGGTCATTTGCTGATGTCTTTAATAAAAAGGAGGCAGAGACATTACCCCCTCATAGACCATACGACTGTCCTATCGACCTGTTACCCGGTGCTACGCCTCCCCGTGGGCGTATTTACCCATTGTCCGCTGCTGAGACTCGGTCGATGTCCGAATATATTGAGGAGAATTTGGCCAGGGGATTCATCCGGAAATCTACCTCCCCGGCAGGAGCAGGCTTCTTTTTCGTAAAAAAGAAGGACGGCTCTCTCCGTCCCTGTATAGACTATAGAGGCCTTAACCAGATCACGGTGAAGAATAAGTACCCCCTTCCGCTCATTCCAGAATTATTTGATCATCTGAGGGGGGCTAGAATCTTCACCAAACTGGACCTCCGTGGGGCGTACAACCTGGTCCGTATCGGTCAAGGGGATGAATGGAAGACTGCATTCAACACCCAGGACGGCCACTATGAATATCTGGTAATGCCCTTTGGTCTCTGTAACGCTCCTGCCGTCTTTCAAGAGTTGGTCAATGACATCTTCCGGGACCTTCTCTACTCCTGCGTAGTGGTGTACCTGGACGACATCTTGGTCTTCTCTCCGGATCTCCAGACTCACCGGAGAGACGTTCGTCAGGTCCTGCTCAGCCTCAGGCAGAATCACCTCTTCGCTAAATATGAGAAGTGCCTCTTTGAGCAGACCTTGCTTCCGTTTTTGGGCTACATTATTTCTCAGACCGGCCTACGAATGGATCCAGAGAAACTGTCTGCCATCGAGAAATGGCCCCATCCGGAGGGGTTGAAGGCCATTCAGCGGTTCCTGGGCTTCGCCAACTACTACCGCCTCTTCATACCGCACTTCTCTTCCCGGACTGCCCCAATTTCCGCGCTCACCCGTAAGGGCACTAATCCCAGAGAGTGGCCGCCCTTAGCAGAGGAGGCCTTTCTTTCCTTAAAACAGGCCTTCTCTTCCGCCCCGGTGCTGCATCGCCCAGATGGCAACAAGCAGTTCTTCCTGGAGGTTGACGCCCCCTCCTCTGGAGCCGGAGCGGTACTTACCCAAAAATCATCTTCCGGGAGAATGGTAACTTGTGGCTTCTTCTCCAAACTCTTCTCCTCTTCTGAGCGCAACTATTCCATTGGAGATCGAGAGTTATTGGCCATCAAGCTGGCATTGGAGGAGTGGCGTTACCTGCTCGAAGGGGCTCTTCACCCGGTAATAATTTACACTGACCACAAGAACTTGGCTTACCTCCAGCATGCCCAGAGACTTAACCCGCGCCAAGCTCGGTGGTCCTTGTTTTTTGCTCGCTTTGATTTTATTCTTCATTTTCGCCCGGCTGACAAAAACATCAAGGCGGACGCCTTATCCCGATCCTTTCTGGTGTCTGATCTCGAGGAAGAACCGAAACACATCATCGATCCCGCCAGAGTAATGCAGGTGGCTCCCGTGAGTCTAAATCGTCTCCCTCCCGGTAAGACGTTCGTATCAGTACCTGATCAGGAGAAGATCCTACACTGGGGTCACTCGTCTAAACTAGCTGGCCACGCCGGTCAGAAAAAGACCCTCCAGCTTATTACCCGGCACTACTGGTGGCCTACCCTGCACAAGGACGTAATAGACTTTGTTTCTGCCTGTGTGTCCTGCGCCCGCAACAAGGTTCCGAGACATCTGCCAGCCGGTCGCCTCCTTCCGCTCCCAGTACCTGCTTCCCCCTGGCAGCATATAGCAATGGACTTTATAACTGATCTTCCCGTCTCTGCCGGTTGTACGGTCATTTGGGTGGTCGCTGACCGCTTTTCCAAGATGGCTCATTTCGTTCCCCTGCCAGGCCTCCCGTCTGCACCCGAGCTGGCTAAAGACTTTATCCGCCACATCTTCCGTCTTCATGGCCTGCCCCTCCACATCGTGTCGGATCGTGGGGTACAGTTCACCTCACGCTTCTGGAGAGCCACTTGTAAACTGCTAGACGTCACCCTGGACTTCTCCTCCGCTTACCACCCACAGTCTAATGGTCAAGTGGAGCGGATCAATCAGAACCTGACCAGTTACCTCCGGCACTTCGTTAATGCCCACCATTCAGACTGGGTGGATCTCCTGCCATGGGCCGAATTTTCTTACAACAATCACGAGAGCGAATCTTCCTCCAAATCCCCGTTTTTTGTAGTCTTCGGTCAGCATCCTCGGATCCCATTTCCCGTCTCCACCTCGGTGGACAATCCGGCTGCGGAATCTCTTGTTAACAAATTTTCCTCCATATGGGAGAGTACCCGATCCGCACTCCTTCTGTCATCTGAGCGTATGAAAAGACATGCTGACAAAAAACGTCTGGATCCTCCTCAATTCCGTCCAGGGGATAAGGTCTGGCTCTCGTCCAAGTATGTCCGGCTCAAGATTCCTTCCTATAAGTTAGGGCCTCGGTTCATCGGTCCTCTGGAGGTCATCAGTCAGATCAACCCGGTGGCCTATAAATTGAAACTCCCGGCCAACTTACGGATCCCTAACTCCTTCCATGTATCTCTCCTCAAACCTGTGGTACTTAACTCTTTTTCCAAGTCTACAGGTACGCCTCCTGCTCCGGTTTCCGCTGAAAACGAATTTGAGGTAGAGAACATTCTGGCCACCAAAAGGGTAAGAGGGAAGACCTTTTTTCTAGTAGATTGGAAGGGGTTTGGTCCTGAAGAGAGAACATCCATGCCCCTCTCATCCTAGCTAAATTTCTCTCTGGCCTAAAAAAGGGGGGGCCTAAAGGGGGGGTACTGTAGCGCCGGCGTCCCTGCCCTCTGCTAGGCAGGGACGCTGTTCCCCTCACCCCTCTGCTCCGAGCCCGGCGTCCTTCTCCCGCTCTGCTGGCAGCGCGTGCTCCTTCCCGGCCACTGTGCTTAGGGTGCGCGCGCGCTCCCTCCCTCTTAAAGGGGCCGCGCGCGCCGTCCTAAGGAGTCCCCGGCCAATGGCCGGAGGACTTCACCATATATAAGGCACCTCCTCCAAAATGGAGGTGCCCGAGCAATGTTGTTGCACTGTTCACTACTCTGCTTCAGCCCTCAGGTCCCGTTGCCAGTTACCTGCCAGATTCCTGCCAGTTTGCTGTCTGATTCCTGCCTGATATTCCGCTTACCTGCCTGCTAGCCTGAGGTCCGACGGTCTGCCTACCGACTCCTGTCAGTCTGTCTAAGGACCAGCTTGCCCGCTCACCTGGGAGTGCTCTTCTGCTACCTGCCTGCTAGCCTGAGGTCCGACGGTCTGCCCTCCAACTCCTGTCAGTCTGTCTATGGACCAGCTTGCCCGCTCACCTGGGAGCGCACATCTGCTACCTGCCTGCTAGCCTACCTGGAGGCTCCGCCGTCACGTGCTGTGACCACCTGCCATTCCAGAGACTCCTGCCCGCTCACCTGGGAGCGCACACCTGCTACCTGCCTGCTAGCCTACCTGGAGGCTCCGCCGTCACGTGCTGTGACCACCTGCCATTCCAGAGACTCCTGCCCGCTCACCTGGGAGCGCACACCTGTTACCTGCCTGCTAGCCTACCTGGAGGCTCCACCATCACGTGCTGTGACCACCTGCCATTCCAGAGACTCTCGCTTGCTCACCTGGGAGCACACATCTACCATCTGCCTGCTAGCCTACCTGGAGGCTCTGCCATCACAGGTCGTACCTACCCTTTACCCAGAGACTGCCCCGGTCACTTGCCGTGACCTCCTGCCCGTTCATCCAGAGACTGCCCCGGTCACTTGCCGTGACCTCCTGCCCGTTCATCCAGAGACTGCCCCGGTCACTTGCCGTGACCTCCTGCCCGTTCATCCAGAGACTGCCCCGGTCACTTGCCGTGACCTCCAGCCCGTTCACTAAAAGACTATCACGGTCACCTGCTGTGACTGCCTGCCCGTCTTCCCTGGTCGCCACCCGCTCCCTTACAAGGACCGCCCCCTTGTATAGTAGTTCAGAGGTTCCGCCTCCCAGACCTGTTACACAGAGCATAGTAAGAAACTCATTGATGGGTACCGGAAGCGGTTGTTCGCAGTTATTTTGGCTAAAGGTTGTACAACCAAGTATTAGGCTGAGGGTGCCAATACTTTTGTCTGGCCCATTTTTGGAGTTTTGTGTGAAATTATCAATGATTTGATTTTTGCTTCATTCTCTTTTGTGTTTTTTCCTTGCAAGCAAATTAAATGAAGATAATAATACAAAACAATTTGTGATTGCTATCATTTTTAGGAGGAAACTGAGTATTATCTGACAGAATTGCAGGGGTGCCAATACTTTTGGCCACCACTGTATTTATCCATGTATAGGACTCCCTAGGGTTTCATAGGGCAAGACAATCTTGAGTGGGGGAGTACCATTTTTTGCATGCTTTTTTAGGGTGCCAACCTCCGCAGTCATGGAGGGTTATCTATAGGGTGCATTGTCTAGGGAGAGTATCCTCCTTTTTCCTTATCTCTCCTACTCTCTGCACTATACTGAGTAGTGGATATTGATAGTGACCATTTTTGCCACTTACCACTTTTTGTCTGTGACGAATTTGTAGCTCTGTTTTAACTATCATTAATAAAGATTATCTTTTATTTTATTTATTTTTTTAGTTCATGTTAGATATCTTTATATCCTCCATTCTATTGTCACTTTGTTAGGCTCTTAGGTCAACTTTTCTGCAACAATCATAGAACGCAGCAGTCCGGTGGCTGGTGGAATGGCGACCATTTCTTGTCTCTGTGCACACCATGAAGCAGGTTTCGCTCAATCCAAATGGATGTCAGCGTGACTATATTTGTTATTTTTTATATATACAGTATATATATACTGTATATTGTCCCTTGGGCACATGTCATATGTCTTCTGGGATAACTTCTTTAAGCTGGTATGGGAAAATATATGTTAGAAGATAATATGAGAAAAAAAAATATTTTGATAGATTCCAAATACTGGTGCTTTCAAGTAAACGAAAATATGCTTTAAAATATTTGAAAATTAAATTAATCAAATGTATGTATAATCTAATTGTTTATATTTTGTTCCTAAAAATAAAACCAACAGCCTCCTTCATTCAATCCTAATTTCAGGCTGTGCTTAAGAAACCGGAGAATTAAGCTCTGTGAAAGTAATATTCCTAGAAAGTAATTTATATTGCATAGTAAACTTGTACCAAGCTGAAACAGCAAATTAAAACATTAATCACCTCTGTAAAATTTAGAGCCTCACACATACAGAAAAATATTAGGGAAATACATTTTCTTGTATTGCCGATATAAATATTGCTCATAGGGAAGTAAGTCTAATCCTTCTCATTATAGTGTGGATGAAGATGAACATTACTGCAATATAACATTTCTTTCTGTATTAGTCAATAGCTCATTTTCGTGGGCAGCACATATTTCCAAACTTAAAATACCGAAGTTCAATCAAATTTGAAGTCCTTTTCTCCCACTGTGTGTGGCATTTTATCATTATAATGTAGGTCTCTCTCATATTAATTCTGATGATGTAGAAGCCAGGGATACCTTCACAGAGAAGTTGAATTAAACATGAAAATATCATATGAATTATTGTGAAAGTGTAAGGGATTGGGAAAGGGCTTCTTGTTTTCCAAACATTTCCACGAGGCTCTACTAATTATTCTCAATCGGTCAGAATAATTGTCATTTTATTAATAGCCTCTTACAATTTTTGGTTGATTTTATCATTTAGTTGTGGCTAAACAGTCTTTTTAACATTAAAAGTACATTTGTGGCTCACCCACATATACAACTGTGTGAAATGTGTTTGTTCAAAGCTGATTTTAGATTATTTTTCATTTTGAGTGTCTTAATTAGTGATGAGCGAGCACTAAAATGCTCGGGTGCTCGAAGCTCGGGTCGAGCACATTGGAATACTCGGGTGCTAGTAAAGGCTAGGTATTCAGCTGGGGGCTGATATTAGTAGCCTGGGAAGCTCCGTGTGTATTACCCCCTTCCCTGGCTTCAAACATCTGCCCCAGCCATCTGCTTAACCTCCGCTGGAGACTAAAATTACGGGGAACCCCACGCCAATTTTTTTTTTAATAAATCCTTTATTTTAACACTAAATGACAAGTACAGTAACCATTACGCTCACTGTACTTATTATGTATGTGACTGACATGTTTCTATCTATCTAATCTATGTGTGATGCTCTATTCTTTCTATTCTAAATTGACGGGTACCGATGTATGCGCTGCTGAATTGCCGGACGGCTTTTTTAAAGAGACGATGAAAATGAATACTATTATTTTTTTTTAATAAATCCTTTATTTTAACACTAAATAACAAGTATAGTAACCAACACTGTCACTGTACTTATTATATATGTGACTGACATGTTTCTATCTATCTAATCTATGTGTGATGCTCTATTCTTTCTGTTCTAAATTGTCGGGTACCAGGGTATGCCGCTGCTGAATTGCCGGCTTTTCATGTTTCACTGTGAGCACTGTTCCCATCGATTTGGGCAATCACTGTAATGCCACAACCACCATGGCTGTGACATTACAGTGAGTGGCAGAAAATCCCTGCATGATTGGTGCTCTAAATAGCTAATGCAATGACAATCCTGATGTGCACATAATCTGGAATTTTCCGCTCAGGATTGTCATTGCGTTTAAATCCGCAGCATGTTCATTCTTTGTAGCTTTTCTGCAGCATTTCCCACCAATTAAGGTCAACTGAACCGCAGGAAACCCACAGGTATAAATACACTGCTCAAAATAATAAAGGGAACACTCAAATAACATATCCTAGATCTGAATGAATGAAATATTCTCATTGAATACTTTGTTCTGTACAAAGTTGAATGTGCTGACAACAAAATCACACAAAAATCATCAATGGAAATCAAATTTATTAACCAATGAAGGCCTGGATTTGGGGTCACCCCCAAAATTAAAGTGGAAAAACACACTACAGGCTGATCCAACTTTGATGTAATGTCCTTAAAACAAGTCAAAATGAGGCTCAGTATTGTGTGTGGCCTCCACGTGCCTGTATGACTTCCCTACAATGCCTGGGCATGCTCCTGATGAGGTTGTGGATGGTCTCCTGTGGGATCTCCTCCCAGATCTGGACTAAAGCATCCGCCAACTCTTGGACAGTTTGTGGTGCAACGTGATGTTGGTGAATGGAGCAAGACATGATGTCCCAGATGTGCTCAATCAGATTCAGGTCTAGGGAATGAGCGGGCCAGCCGATAGCTTCAATGTCTTCAACTTGCAGGAACTGATGACACACTCCAGCCACATGAGGTCTGGCATTGTCCTGCATTAGGAGGAACCCAGGGCCAACCGCAACAGCATATGGTCTCACAAAGGGTCTGAGGATCTCATCTCGGTACCTAATGGCAGTCAGGCTACCTCTGGCGAGCACATGGAGGGCTGTGCGGCCCTCCAAAGAAATGCCACCCCACACCATTACTGACCCACTGCCAAGACGGCAGACAGGTGAGGGATATGATTGTTCTTTATTTTTGTTTTTTTATAGGAGACGAGGAAATCGGGGATTAGGCAAATAATAAATAAATTATTAAAACTGTGTGTAATTTTATTTCAATAAAATACTTTATTCTGGTGGTGTCTTTATTGAAAAACCATCAAAACCCTTTACTATGTGGTTAGTAATGTTGGCGTCTTATAGACGCCCTCCATTACTAACCTGGACTTCATGTCAGCCGCCAATACAAGGCTGACATGAACCCCAACCTTATTACCCCACTCGCCACCGCTACACGGCAGTGGAAAGAGCGGAGGCTAAGCACCAGATTTGGTGCAATTTTATTGATTTGCCATTTCTGGGGCAGCTGAGAGCTGATATTATTAGCATCGGAAGGCGCCAGGATCTATGGCCCCTTCCCTGGCTATTAATATCAGCTTGCAGCTGTCTGTTTAGCCTTTTCTGGTTAGATTTTATAGGGGACCCTACGTCAATTTTTTTCTGGGGTCCCCCTGTAATCTAGCCAGTAAAGGCTAAGCAAACAGCTGTGGGCTGTTATTAATAGCCAGGGAACATTTTTAGCTAATGGCCCCTTCCCCAGCTACTAATATCAGCTCCCAGTGGTCGGCTTTCCCTCTGCTGGTTCTGAAAATAACGCGGGAGACCACGCCTTTTTTTTATAATTTTAGGCTATGTGCCACGATCCAGACGTAGCAGTGCTTTGGACGCAGCATATTTTAGCTGCGTCAAAAATGCTGCGCTCTATTGAACGCAGGTTAATCTACATGTGTTCTCTGAACCATGCGGATTTACCGCATTCAATACATTCTGATGGTCAAATTTCTCTTGCGGAGACTAGCGACTCCGCAAGAGAAATTGACATGCTGTGGTCCTGAAAGACATGTCAGTGTCCGAGGGTGATCCGCAGCCTCAGATGCACGCATAGTTGACATGGGATTTATAGAAATCCCATCCACTATGCTCTAACATCTGGATGCAGCGGGTGCAACGCTGTATAAACACGCAGCTTCAAACCTGCAGCGGCTCCTGATCATGGCCACGTACCCAAACTCACCCACAGCATGTCAATTTCTGTAGTGGAGATGCCAGTCTCCGCTGCAGATTTTGACTGATTGAAGTGTCATTATATGCGGTGGATCCACATGTATTAACAACAAAAGTGCGGCATTAGAACACAGCGTTTTGGATGTAGCTAAAATACGCTGCGTCTAAAGCATTGCTAGTTACTGATCGTGGAGACATAGCGACTAAATAAACAGCTGTAAGCTGTTATTAGTAGCCAGGGAACATGTTTGCCTAATGGCACCTTCCTAGGCTAAAAATTGCAGCTCTCAGCTGCCCTAGAAATTACATGAATGGGAATGCTAATGAGATTGGTTTTATCTGACACCTAGCCCTTTTGTTTAGTGATGACAGGGTGTCAATCAGACCCTCTCATTACTCAATTAAAGTAAAGTAAAGAGTTAAATAAACACAAACAGAGTAAAACACTTTACTTGAAATACAACAGACACATTCTTTAATCATTTAAATTGACCAATATACTCACCCCAGGTCTAATGGTAATCCAAGGGTTAAAGTGATTTCACACATTTCCTTTTTCAAATATCTTTATTTAGTCCCAAAAAGCATTCATTGATGTACAAAAACGCATCAAAAAACCGCATCAAAATTGCAGCAAAACGCGCATTTTTTCTGCACAGTTTTTACTGCTAAGAGATGCAGAAACGCTGCAGAAATTTCTGCAATCAAATCCTGATCGTGCGCACATAGCCTTACAGTTGTCTGACTTCTTTCCCCCTTCCACCACCCACTGCAATCCTCTTGTCACTGATTGACAGGTGACTCTTGTCTGAGTGACGTGCCTCCTCTATTGGAGATCTTGCACAGGTGCTCTCATTTCCTGTGGCAATGCATGCACAGTCTAGTCATGATGTCATTTTGAGAGGTGAACTGTGGATCTCTACATCTGCCGTCCCAAGGAATGACAGCACCTGCGCGAAATCGCTGGAGGATGGCGATGGGTGGGAAAAAAGGGAGATAGTCTACAGAGCTGTAAGTGCAGGGTCAAGCAATTACTGGTGAAAAGAATAAAGGATTAAAAAACAAAAATATGAATTTAATCTGCTTTCGGTGACTACCTCTTGAAGCTCATCAAGAGAATGCCAAGAGCGTGCAAAGCAGTTATCAAAGCAAAAGGTGGCTAGAACCTAGAATATAAGCCATATTTTCAGTTGTTTCACACTTTTTTGTTAAGTATATAATTCCACATGCGTTAATTCATAGTTTTGATGCCGTCAATGTGAATGTACAATTTTCATAGTCATGAAAGTACAGAAAAATCTTTAAATGAGAAGGTGTGTCTAGACTTTTGGTCTGTACTGTATATGCACCAGTACCCCATTGTGATGTATATACTCCAGCCCCAGTGTCTTCTATGTTATGTATGTACTTCAGCCCCAGCTTCTCCTTTGTAATGTATATGCACCAGTACCCCAGTGTATACTATGTGATGTATATACAGCAGTCTCATGTATTGTGCAATATATGTTGCAGCCCCAGCATTTCATATATGATTTATATGCCCCAGTGTATTCTGTATGATGTATATTCCACAGCCCCAGTGTCTCCATTGTAATGTATATACTCCAGCCCCAGTGTCTCTTATGTGATGTATGTACTCCAGCCCCAGCTTCTCCTATGTAATGTATATGCACCAGTACCCCAGAGTATACTATGTGATGTATATACAGCAGTCTGTGACCCCTATGTGATGCACATGCTCCAGTGTCTCCTATGTGATGTATACAGAAGTCTCAGTGTCCCCTATGTGATGTATACAGTAACCTCTGTGTCTTCTATGTGACAAATACTGCAGTCTCGGTGTCTCCTATGTGATGTATATACAGCAGTCTTAGTGTCTCCTACGTGATGTGTATAGAGCAGTCTCAGTGTCTCCTATGTGGGGTGTATATCGCAGCCCCAGTGTCTCCTATGTGATGTATACTGCAGTCTCAGTATCTCCTATGTAATGAATATGTAGCAGTAAAGTTACTTCCGTTTGCAGAAAAAGAGACACAGTTTGGACCAGAGGAGCAATTATTTAAATATTCACAATCTCTTCACCCCTGTCAAAGCAGGGAGGTAGGGAAGTTGGTCCTAAAGAAAGAAAATTATACAACTCCTTTAAGGCTTTAACTTAAAGGGGTAGCAAGAAAACACTACAACTCCAACTGCTGTGTTATTTTTAAATCAGTTTGAAACTACCCTCAATGGGGTTATCCCACAAAGTACATTTTAATCAATAGATCTTGAAATAAAAATAAGTTCCACAATTGGATGTGTTAAAACATGTCCCTGTGCTGAGATAATCTCATAAATGTTATGCACTATTATTTGCTGTGTCTGACCATGCAGAGCTGTTTCAGTTCATAGTCAGCACATACTACAGCTCCTAGGCAGGGGAAGACCCAAAAGAGAGTATAATGACAGTATACAGTGGCATGTAAAAGTTTGGGCACCACTCAGGTAAGCAAGTTGAAGATGAAATGATATCTAAATGGGTTAAAGTTAAAGATGACACATTTCCTTTTTATTTTAGGCAAAAAAAATATATACAGTATTTTTATTTGTTTACATTATAAAAATTACAAAAAGGAAAATGGGCCGATGCAAAAGTTTTGGCACCCTGCATTGTTAGTACCTATTAGTACCCCCTTTTGAAAGTATCACGGCTTGTAAACACTTTTTGTAGCCAGATTAGAGTCTTTCAATTCTTGTTTGAGTATTGCGTCTCCCTCGCCCTGACGCCACTTCGCTTTCGCTTCTTCCGGGGCATATACCGATTGCAGGGGGCTGGTACATTAAGTATCTTATGGTAGCCAATGAACTCTTCTTACGTGTTGAAGGGAAAGACTGAGACTCCCTCCGCTTGTCGGTATAGCCAACACATTGCATGTCTGTGCCATCCCCATATGTAAAATAGGGCTTCCACGGTCATACCTGGTGAACCTCATGTTGAAACGCATGAAGTCACCATGGAGACACTTCCGGAAGTCAAACGGGGGACGTCAGACTACGCATGCGCACAACCAACTGCGCTGTGCCAAATGTGTGGATGGATCACATTTATTTAAAGGGGCCATGTATAGAATGTTAATCACAATTTGCCATAGGCAACAAAAACCCCAACTAAAGACCCTAAAATGTAACTTTTATTAAGAAAATCTAAAGGAATATAAGTTTAAAATACACAAAAGCCAGTATAATCCTGGGACATCAGCTTATAGCCATTCATTTGGATTCATTGATGCATCAATTACCATATACCATCTAAATGGTTCTGTGTATAGATATAGAAGGATAAGTACGGTGCGGCCGCTACTTATACTATTCTATCATTGTATCATCATAGTTGTATTATTACTGACTATTGCTGTTAAAACACAATCATAAGCCTCCCCGACATGTTTCACCAGAGATCTAGCGTCATCAGGGGATAGAGGCTACAATCTTAGTTCGCTAATGAAGACTGGGGGTAGAGTTTTCTTCCAGACACCACACGCCCCAGAGCCTGGAATAAATCATTAACATAAACAAATAAAAGAGGATTTCTCCACAACAAGACCACAAATATTGGCATACAGGTATTTTTAACTATTCTATAACCTACAGTATATGCCCATATTAATAGGCTACATATAGTATATCTAAGAGGGTGATAGATTCACTTTAAATGTTAATGATGATATAAAAAATGGATCGAAAAACAGGGATAAAAATATCTATATTGTAGATTATGTACGTAGATTTTAAAAGCATGTGTTACACAGTAGACTGTGTCTATCGCACCATGAATTTGGCACGGGATGTAATAATAAAGAAATTCAATCACTTGTCTTTTTCTTGCTTACATTTTCAAAGAATACGCCTTTTTCTGCTGACAGTGCTTTGCCGATAAAACAACAAATTTTGTAAAGCTAGCTCATTTAACGAGTCTCAGAAACCTGCTGATACCAATGACATTTTCTTTGTAGATGCTAATTTTATTATTCATTTTTCTGAGCATATGGTATAAGTATTTTTATTGTTTAAAAGTTAAATAGGTACATTTCTATACCACATCTGCTTATGCAACGTCGCATAAGAAAAAAAACCTTAAAAACATGAAAGAAGAATATTTAAATAAGTAAGTAAAACGAAAATTAAACTGATTCACTTTGTGGCTGATAATATAGGTATAAAAGTTTAGAAACAGAGGACAGAAAGAGCAGTCAGAAATAGCATTGTATTTAAATGTCTCTGTTAAGCACAACCTCTATCTGCTAAAAATGGGAAAAAAACAAACAAGTCATATTCATCAAAGTAATTGTGTAGGTACTTTCAGTACTAAAATGCCCGGAATGAAGGATTGAACTGCTAACGGCAGCAGTGACAGCCATGAATCATGGGAGGCTACTTCAGGCCCTTTACCACCATAAAACAAAAGATGTAGATGAAAAATGCTGCAATTAAGTGATTTGATTTCTACCCCCCTTTTTTCTACAGCATCCGTGCATGGTTGCACAGCAAAGATTGATGGGAAAAATTACTCTACGTGATCTCTGACAGAGCATTGGAACAATTCTATAAAGAAGGATACATACAAATCAAGCCACCAGTTTCACATTCAGACAAAATAATACATATTTAGCAAATATTCTGGCTTATATCAACAAACTAAAATCTGCGTGAGTGCATAAATTCCTTAAACACAATCTTTCCAAGTTATGCATATTCCCGAGTGCTTAAAAGCACAAATAAAAATAACTAATGTCTTGTAGGTGGCCTATTAAATATTTGTTCTTTTTCATGCAATGTAGCACTAAAGTGTCTATCGACGAACATAGGCTTTCACTTTTCAGTAATACTAAAATATTTAATCAAAATCTCAAAAGTCAACAACAGTTTTCAATACAGTTAATAAAAAGGTATATCAATGTATACAAGCAAAACACATGCCATATGGGCACTCATTTGATATACTGTATGCTTGACTGTGAAAATCCAACATGGGTGGATTTAACATCATATTTCATGACTATATAGATAAAAGTGGATGCTTTTTATATAGTATAACATTTTGCAGCAGTGTACATAAAAGTTCCAGTGGGACCCATAATCTAATTTCTGTATTCTACACTACTCGGAGCCAAAGTAGTACAAAACAAATTCCCATACTATTATTTATTTTTGGGGGGAGGAAACCAAGAAATATTGAAGATTATCACTTAGGCCTCCTTCATATATCCGTGGCTCCAGTGCGTGTGGTATCCGTTTTCTTCACTGATACCACGAGTAGCCATTATAACCTATGGGGCTGCTCACAAGTCTGTGTTTTTACACTGACCTCGTGTCCGGGCAAATTACACGGAAACTTGTCCAGTTTTAACTGGCAGCACGGATGACAAGTGCCAATACAAGTTTATGGGTTTGTGAAAAACACCTAAAGCACACAGATGGCACCCATGTGTGTTCTGTGTGCCGTCCCTATGCCGTCCATGTTTAACTTTGCAAAGTATAGGAGAAGCGTTCTTTATCCATACCGGAAAAACACTGATGACTGATGGTGAAAACGCATGGAGGACACACTGATCCAAAACTCTGATGACACTGGTACTGATTTTTCAAGTAAGTGTTTTATACGGCCTAACATAGGATGGAAACCTTATGCAGATGTAGACCTGTTCAGATTTGAATGCAGAACCCCATTGCTGTAGGGCCCCAGAGCCACTGTGTCACCCATTTTACATTTTGAAACAAGATTAAAAAAAACTTATAGATAAATAACACAAAGTTCCTTTCCTAGCTAGCCTATAATACTAGCACACCACCATCAGTCATGAATGATAGGGCATCTTCGCTCCTCCTGTACCAGTCGCCGACTTGTATTGCTCAAAATTTATTGTAATTGTACTATGTACAGTACAGACCAAAAGTTTGGACACACTTTCTCATTTAAAGATTTTTCAGTATTTTCATGACTATGAAAATTGTACATTCACACTGAAGGCATCAAAACTATGAATTAACACATGTGGAATTATATACATAACAAAAAAGTGTGAAACAACTGAAAATATGTCTTATATTCTAGGTTCTTCAAAGTAGCCACCTTTTGCTTTGATGACTGCTTTGCACACTCTTGGCATTCTCTTGATGAGCTTCAAGAGGTAGTCACCGGAGGTGTGCCCTGTCAGGTTTAATAAGTGGGATTTCTTGCCTTATAAATGGGGTTGGGACCATCAGTTGTGTTGCGCAGACGTTTGATGGATACACAGCTGATAGTCCTACTGAATAGACTGTTAGAATTTGTATTATGGAGATAAAAAAGCAGCTAAATAAAGAAAAACGAGTGCCCATCATTACTTTAAGAAATGAAGGTCAGTCAGTGCGAAAAATTGGGCAAACTTTGAAAGTGTCCCCAAGTGCAGTTGCAAAAACCATCAAGCACTACAAAGAAACTGGCTCACATGAGGACCGCCCCAGGAAAGGAAGACCAAGAGTCACCTCTGCTTCTGAGGATAAGTTTATCCGAGTCACCAGCCTCAGAAATCGCAGGTTAACAGCTGCTCAGATTAGAGACCAGGTCAATGCCACGCAGAGTTCTAGCTGAAGACACATCTCTACAACAACTGTTAAGAGGAGACTTTGTGCAGCAGGCCTTCATGGTAAAATAGCTGCTAGGAAACCACTGCTAAGGACAGGCAACAAGCAGAAGAGACTTGTTTGGGCTAAAGAACACAAGAAATGACATTAGACCAGTGGAAATCTGTGCTTTGGTCTGATGAGTCCAAATTTGAGATCTTTGGTTCCAACTACCGTGTCTTTGTGCGATGCAGAAAAGGTGAACGGATGGACTCTACCTGCCTGGTTCCCACCGTGAAGCATGGAGGAGGAGGTGTGATGGTGTGGGGGTGCTTTGCTGGTGACACTGTTGGGGATTTATTCAAAATTGCAGGCATACTGAACCAGCATGGCTACCACAGCGGCATGCTATTCCGCCCGGTTTGCGTTTAGTTGGAGCATCATTTATTTTTCAACAGGACAATGACCCCAAACACACCTCCAGGCTGTGTAAGGGCTATTTGACCAAGAAGGAGAGTGATGGGGTGCTACGCCACATGAACTGGCCTCCACAGTCACCAGACCTGAACCCAATCGAGATGGTTTGGGGTGAGCTGGACCGCAGAGTGAAGGCAAAAGGGCCAACAAGTGCTAAGCATCTCTGGGAACTCCTTCAAGATTGTTGGAAGACCATTTCCGGTGACTACCTCTTGAAGCTCATCAAGAGAATACCAAGAGTGTGCAAAGCAGTAATCAAAGCAAAAGGTGGCTACTTTGAAGAACCTAGAATATAAGACATATTTTTAGTTGTTTCACACTTTTTTGTTAAGTATATAATTCCACATGTGTTAATTCATAGTTTTGATGCCTTCAGTGTGAATATACAATTTTCTTAGTCATGAAAATACAGAAAAATCTTTAAATGAGAAGGTGTGTCCAAACTTTTGGTCTGTACTGTATATCCCTTTCACATGTAAAGCACCATGGAATAAATGGCGCTATAATAATAAATAATAATAATACTGTAGCTAGTTTTGTCTATCAGTAACAGATATCTGCATTCAGATTTGGTTCTTTATTAGACCAATAAGCTCAGCAGCACAAAGGCCAAAAATATTTAAACCTTTGTTGGAAATGCAAAGATATATACTGCTCAAAAAATAAAGGGAACACTTAAACAACAGAATATAATTGCAAGTAAATCAAACTTCTGTGAAATCAAACTGTCCAGTTAGGAAGAAACACTGATTGACAATCAATTTCACATGCTGTTGTGCAAATGGAATAGACAATAGATGGAAATTATTGGCAATTATCAAGACACACTCAATAAAGGAGTGTTTCTGCAGGTGGGGACCACAGACCACATCTCAGTACCAATGCTTTCTGGCTGATGTTTTGGCCACTTTTGAATGTTGGTTGTGCTTTCACACTCATGGCAGCATGAGATGGACTCTACAACCCACAGAAGTTGCTCAGGTAGTGCAGCTCATCCAGGATGGCACATCAATGCGAGCTGTGGCAAGATGGTTTGCTGTGTCTGTCAGCGTAGAGTGTCCAGAGGTTGGAGGCGCTACCAGGAGACAGGCCAATACACCAGGAGACGTAGAGGGGGCCGTAGGAGGGCAACAACCCAGCAGCAGGACCGCTACCTCCGCCTTTGTGCAAGGAGGAACAGGAGGAGCACTGCCGAGCCCTGCAAAATGACCTCCAGCAGGCCACAATTGTGCATGTGTCTGCACAAACGGTTAGAAACCAACTCCATGAGGGTGGTATGAGGGCCCGATGTCCACAGATGGGGGTTGTGCTCACAGTCCACCACCGTGCAGTACGCTTGGCATTTTCCACAGAACACCAGGATTGGCAAAGTCGCCACTGGCGCCATGTGCTCTACACAGATGAAAGCAGGTTCACACTGAGCACATGTGACTGATGTGAGAGAGTCTGGAGATGCTGAGACGAGCGATTTGCTGTCTGCAACATCCTTCAGCATGACCGGTTTGGCAGTGGGTCAGTAATGGTGTGGGGTGGCATTTCTTTGGAAGGCCACACAGCCCTCCATGTGCTCGCCAGAGGTAGCCTGACTGCCATTAGGTACCAAGATGAGATCCTCAGACCCCTTGTGAGACCATATGCTGGTGCGGTTGGCCCTGGGTTACTCCTAATGCAGGACAATGCCAGACCTCATGTGGCTGGAGTGTGTCAGCAGTTCCTGCAAGATGAAGGCATTGAAGCTATGGACTGGCCCGCCCATTCCCCCGACCTTAATCCGATTGAGCACAACTGGGACATCATGTCTCGCTCCATCCACCACAGACTGTCCAGGAGTTGGCGGATGCTTTAGTCCAGGTCTGGGAGGAGATCCCACAGGAGACCATCCGCAAAATCATCAGGAGCATGCCCAGGAGTTGTAGGGAGGTCATACAGGCACGTGGAGGCTACACACTATACTGAGCCTCATTTTGACTTGTTTTAGGGACATTACATCAAAGTTGGATCAGCCTGTAGTGTGTTTTTCCACTTTAATTTTGGGAGTGACTCCAAATTCAGGCCTCCGTTGGTTAATAAATTTGATTTCCATTCATGATTTTTGTGTGATTTTGTTGTCAGCACATTCAACTTTGTACAGAACAAAGTATTCATTGAGAATATTTCATTCATTCAGATCTAGGATTTGCTATTTGAGTGTTCCCTTTATTTTTTTGAGCAGTATAGATTGCAGAAATTATATTTTATTGGCCTAGATTACAATGCACTGTACTTGTACCTTTACTGTACTGTCTAGGATCATTCAACTTTAAATATCTGCTGAAAAACTTTACCCCGAACCAGAGTAAAAGCATAGTTTTGCTGTTCTCATCCCCACAAGTTTAAACTATGCTTGGTGTACAGACCAGTCCCACCGACCCACATTTCCGGTATTCCACCTCATTGTTTCTAGAGTGCCGGATCATTCAGATCTAGGATGTGTTATGTGAGTGTTCCCTTTATTTTTTTGAGCAGTGTACATATATATATATATATATATATATATATACACTTAGGTCCATATATATTTGGACAGAGACAACATTTTTCTAATTTTGGTTCTAGACATTACAACAATGAATTTTAAACAAGACAATTCAGATGTAGTTGAAGTTCAGACTTTCAGCTTTCATTTGAGGGTATGCACCTTAAAATTGGATGAAGTGTTTAGGAGTTTCAGCTCCTTAACATGTGCCACCCTGTTTTTAAAGGGACCAAAAGTAATTGGACATATTAAATAATTGTAAATAAAATGTTCATTTCTAGTACTTGGCTGAAAACCCTTTGTTGGCAATGACTGCCTGAAGTCTTGAACTCATAGACATCACCAGACGCTGTGTTTCCTCCTTTTTGATGCTCTGCCAGGCCTTCACTGCAGTGGTTTTCAGTTGCTGTTTGTTTGTGGGCCTTTCTGTCTGAAGTTTAGTCTTTAACAAGTGAAATGCATGCTCAATTGGGTTGAGATCAGGAGACTGACTTGGCCATTCAAGAATATTCCACTTCTTTGCTTTACTAAACTCCTGGGTGGCTTTGGCTTTATGTTTTGGGTCATTGTCCATCTGTAGTATGAAACGACGACCAATCAGTTTGGCTGCATTTGGCTGGATCAGAGCACACAGTATGGCTCTGAATACATCAGAATTCATTCAGCTGCTTCTGTCCTGTGTCACATCATCAATAAACACTAGTGACCCAGTGCCACTGGCAGCCATGCATGCCCAAGCCATCACACTGCCTTCGCCGTGTTTTACAGATGATGTGATATGCTTTGGATCATGAGCTGTACCACGCCTTTGCCATACTTTTCTCTTTCCATCATTCTGGTAGAGGTTGATCTTGGTTTCATCTGTCCCAAGAATGTTCTTCCAGAACTGTGCTGGCTTTTTTTAGATGTTTTTTTAGCAAAGTGCAGTCTAGCCTTTTTATTCTTGATGCTTATGATTTCCATTGATGATTTTTGTGTGATTTTGTTGTCAGCACATTCAACTTTGTACAGAACAAAGTATTCACTGAGAATATTTCATTCATTCAGATCTAGGATTTGTTATTTGAGTGTTCCCTTTATTTTTTTGAGCAGTATAGATTGCAGAAATTATATTTTATTGGCCTAGATTACAATGCACTGTACTTGTACCTTTACTGTACTGTCTAGGATCATTCAACTTTAAATATCTGCTGAAAAACTTTACCCAGAACCAGAGTAAAAGCATAGTTTTTCTGTTCTCATCCCCACAACAAGTTTAAACTATGCTTGGTGCACAGACCAGTCCAATATGTCCAGAAACTGTCCTGATTCTCATGCACTGCAATGAGAGTTGGAATTGATAGACAAAGACCGACCCACATTTCCGGTATTCTGCCTCAGTGTTTCTAGAGTGCCGCTGGAGATGAGTTACACTTGGCAATAGGCTGTGAAATTAAGATTAGACAGACAGAAGATAACTAGTGTCCTGCACTTTTGGAGTGTTTTTTGGGTAGAAAACTTATACTGCACAAAATTGTGAAGTATAAGTTCTCTCCCAAAAAAACACTCCAAAATTGTTAGGCAGGACTCGAGTTATCAGATGACTAAAAGTTTATTGAAATTACAGTTACTATGTAAAAACGATACCAGATGGGAGACTCAAAGTATAAAAACCTAAAGTAAAGGTCCTGACAATGTGAGGTATTATGAGTCTATACAGATGTGGCATACACTATGGAAGTTATAACCCCAAGTTGCTCTTGGTATTCTGATGCATATTTTAAAACATAATGCACTTCAATGTTCTCTCTGCTAAAGATCAACTTTGTTTCTATGGCTGCCTAGTGTCAAAGTGCACTCAACCTAAAAAAAGCAAAAAAGTGTAAGGGACCAGTCACGGCGAGGTTTGCTTTGCAGTCAAAAAACACCCTGTGTACCCCTGAGTGTGTGTGATCTCAGGGTTTGTTGATTACCCCTTTTCAGGCCACAAGTGGTTTGATGGCACGGGGACCTTGTAAATACACAACGAATCAGTGATCCAGGATCCATTTTAAAAAGATTAAAACTTTTTTTTCTGGAATTGTTCAAACCGAATTTCGACAATTAATAGCAGGCATAATACTTTATATACAGTATAATTCCTCCTTTGAGAGAATTAAATAAGGCATTTCGATAGTATAGGTACAATATAAGAGTAACAGAGTCGATATCAAGCTTTTTAGCTCTGTTCTTAATATCTTTATCCTCCACTGCAATGGGTACCTCGCATTTTTTCCTGGTCAGAATAGGACTTTTCTAAACCTTCATGACTGGTTTACACAATGCCTTTATGTAGCCTACTCCTTCTAACTGCCTAGGGGAATTCTGTTTCTTGCTGGAACTCACTGATGGTTAAAGGAACCTTCTAATTCCTTCAATCTCTGCACTCTGTCTGTTCAGACAATAGTTTCTGGAACACTTGCCCTGGAACTTGCTATCTCTTTTAAAACTTCTGTCACTGAACACACTTTCTCATTAGTGGTCCTTCACCTTCTAATCAACAATGCTTCTTATCTCTTCAACAACTAACCATCAACTCCTGACAATCAGGAACTAGCTTCCTATGCACCCATGTAAGTCCTCCCAACCTAGGCTGGGGCTAATGGTTAATCCTTTCACCGCTAAATAACCTAAGAGGGTGTTTAGACTATGTCTCTGCCTTTATAAGAGGGGCCAGGCATCATTTACACAATTCTGGGTTTAGAAGCTTGGAGTAAGGGGAAGTAGCTTTTGCCTTTCAGTCCTCTTCTGTTCACCACTGGCATATCCTTGTAAAAAGAGTTATTTCAATAACAGCAGCTTATCATAATATTGTTATATTAACCCATATATGTTTATCTTTTATTCCCCATAAGTGTGCCGCTGCTTAGAAAATAATAGATTTAAGAAGCCCCAATGAAGAAATAATAGAAAAGTCTGAATCAATTCAGTTTGTTAAACAAATAATAGACATAAGGAGATAGAAGTGAACTGTTTAATGTCTTTTGGTTTCATGCAAGTGACTTTCTATTACATTTTAACAATTGAAAGATACTGAGAAAGATGATCATTTCTCTTTGTTTTGTTCCCAATTCATTTTGCCCAGGAAATGTAATTAAAAACTGCATTAATGCCACCAATTATAGCCTCCAAGGGACTAGAAACCCCATGTTACCTTGTGAAGGAACATTACTGAGCTCCAAACATCTATTTGCCATTATAATAGTCATTAATCCTTGCAAATGCAACATATTATGAGACTTCAACAAAATCATCTCAGAGGGAAATGCAGCAGATAATTATCAGTCACTGGTTTCCTCTGCCAATTTATTTTATTATTATTTGTAGGAAAACTGTTCACTGAACCTCTTAACCAAACTAGTAATAACTTAATGTAAAAATGCTGCCTCATGATGAACTAATAATAATTATTATTATTTATATAGCGCCAACATGTACCGCAGCACCTTACAAGAAAGAGGGTAAAAGTACAAGCAAGATCACACAATACAGAGCAGAATAATGTTCAACTATTCAAACAAAGGAAATGATGTTCGAAAGCTTACAATTTATAATGAAATATGGGAAATACAGTAGGTAAAAAGTACTTGTAATTAGAGATGAGCGGTGTTCGACTAGAACTGTTCGCCAATCTCAAATTCGAGCTGTTTTGGGCGGTGTTCGAGTTGTTCGACGAACCCGAACGATTTGCAAAAAATTCGGCTGTTCAAGGTTATGTTCGATAACTGTTCGTGCACCAAAAGCGTGTCCTGCATGTCTGGCGCTATTTAGAGCACCAATCATGCAGGGATTGTCTGCCACTCACTGTAATGCCACAGCCATGGTGGTTGTGGCATTACAGTGATTGCCCAAATCGATGGGAACAGTGCTCACAGTGAAACATGAAAAGCCGGCAATTCAGCAGCGGCATACACCGGTACCCGACAATTTAGAACAGAAAGAATAGAGAATCACACATAGATTAGATAGATAGAAACATGTCAGTCACATATATAATAAGTACAGTGACAGTGTTGCTTACTGTACTTGTCATTTAGTGTAAAGGATTTATCAAAAAAAATAATAGTGTTTTCATGCACCGTCTCTTTAAAAAAGCCGGCCGGCAATTCAGCATCTGTACCCGACAATTTAGAATAGAAGGAATAGAGAATCACACATAGATTAGATAGATAGAAACATGTCAGCCACATATATACGAAGTATAGTGACAGTGTTGCTTACTGTACTTGTCATTTAGTGTAAAGGATTTATTAAAAAATATAATAGTGTTTTCGTGCACCGTCTCTTTAAAAAAGCCGGCCGGCAATTCAGCAGCGGTACCCGACAATGTATAACAGACAGAATAGAGCTTCACACATAGATTAGATAGATAGAAACATGTCAGTCACATATATATGAAGTACTGTGACAGTGTTGCTTACTGTACTTGTCATTTACTGCAAAGGATTTATTAAAAAAAATAATAGTGTTTTCATGCACCGTCTCTTTAAAAAAGCCGGCCGGCAATTCAGCATCTGTACCCGACAATTTATAACAGACAGAATAGAGCTTCACACATAGATTAGATAGATAGAAACATGTCAGTCACATATATAATAAGTACAGTGACAGTGTTGGTTACTGTACTTGTCATTTAGTATTAAAATAAAGGATTTATTATTAAAAAAAATTGGCGTGGGGTTCCCCGTAATTTTAGTCTCTAGCGGAGGTTAAGCAGACAGCTGGGGCAGATGTTTGAAGCCTGGGAAGGGGGTAATACCCACGGAGCTTCCCAGACTACTAATATCAGCCCCCAGCTGAATACCTAGCCTTTACTAGCTATTAAAATGGGGGACCCCCCAAAAAAATGACGTGGGGTCCCCCCTAATTTAATAGCTAGCAAAGGCTAGGCAGACAGCTGGGGGCTGATATTAATAGCCCAGGAAGGGAACCATAAATATTGGCCCCCTCCCAGGCTAGAAACACCAGCCGTCAGCCACCCCAGAAATGGCGCATCCATAGGATGCGCCAATTCTGGCACTTAGCCTCGCTCTTCCACGCTGCCCTGGTGCGGTGGCAGGGGGTAATAGGGTTGGGGTTGATGTCAGCTTATAATGCCAGCTGACATCAAGCCCAGGTTAGTAATGGAGAGGCGTCTATAAGACACCCCCATTACTAACCCCATAGTCAAAGTTAAAAGAAAACACAAACACCCAGAATAAAGTCCTTTAATTGAAATAAAGACACATTCCTTTATTGTTCTAAATTAAACCATACTTACCGTCACGCCCATTCCAGCTGAAGCCAACGATCTCCTGCAATAAAAGAAAAATAATAAAGCAACCTCATCCTTACCTTTCCATGGTTCCCACGACAGCTTCAGCTCTGCTACATTGAGATAACAGGCTGGACCGCAGCAGAACGCTGCCATCCAGCCTGTCATCCCGCAGACACTGAGAAGCGCAGGCATGCTTGCGCTCTGCAGTGTCTGGCTGTGACGGCATAAAGATGAGACGAGTTCATGTCCAATGAACTCAGCGCACCTCATGCACGTCACTGACAGCGTGGGAGAATTCTCCTGCACTCAGCACTTCAGCGTGAGAATTCTCCCACGCTGTCAGTGACGTGCATGAGGTCAGCTGAGTTCATTGGACATGAATGAGCTCACCTCATGCACGTCACTGACAGCGTGGGAGAATTCTCACGCTGTAGCGCTGAGTGCAGGAGAATTTTCCCACGCTGTCAGTGACGTGCATGAGGTGAGCTGAGATCATTGGACATGAATGAGCTCACCTCATGCACGTCACTGACAGCGTGGGAAAATTCTCCTGCACTCAGCGCTTCAGCGTGAGAATTTTCCCACGCTGTCAGTGACGTGCATGAGGTGAGCTCATTCAGGTCCAATGAACTCAGCTGACCTCATGTACGTCACTGACAGCGTGGGAGAATTTTCACGCTGAAGTGCTGAGTGCAGGAGAATTCTCCCACGCTGTCAGTGACGTGCATGAGGTGCGCCGAGTTCATTGGACATGAGCTTGTCTCATCTTTATGCCGTCACAGCGAGACACTGAGGAGCGCAAGCATGCCTGCGCTTCTGAGTGTCCGCGGGATGACAGGCTGGATGGCAGCGTTCTGCTGCGGTCCAGCCTGTCATCTCGATGTAGCAGAGCTGAAGCTGTCGTGGGAACCATGGAAAGGTAAGGATGAGGTTGCTTTATTATTTTACTTTTATTGCAGAAGACATTGGCTTCAGCTGGAATGGGCGTGACGGTAAGTATGGTTTAATTTAGAACAATAAAGAATTGTGTGTTTATTTCAATTAAAGGACTTTATTCTTGGTGTTGTGTTTTTTTAAATACTTTACTAGAAATTCATGGTGGTCATGTCTAATATTGGCGTGACCCCATGAATTTCGGGCTTAGGGCCAGCTGATAATGCCAAGCTGGCCTTAACCCCTTTATTACCCAGTGAGCCACCGCACCAGGGCCCTGGATGAGTTGGGTACAGCGCCAGAAGATGGCGCTTCTATGAACGCGCCATTTTCCGGGGCGGCTGCGGACTGCAATATGCAGCGGGTGGGGTCCAGAAAGCTTGGGCCTCCCTGCGCTGCAGATTCCAGCCCCCAGCTGCCTAGTTGTACCTGGCTGGGCACAAAAATAGGGCGAAGCCCCACGCATTTTTTTTTAAAATTATTTCATGAAATTCATGGAATAATTAAGAAAAAAAGGGCTTCCCTATATTGTTGGGTCCAACCAGGTACAAATAGGCAGCTGGTGGTTGGGGGCAGCCCGTCCCTGCCTGCTGTACCTGGCTGGACACAAATATAGTGCGAAGCCCCACGTCAATTTTTTTTTAATTATTTCATGAAATAATTTTTTTAAAAAAGGGCTTCCCTATATTGTTGTGTCTGGCCAGGTACAAATAGGCAGCTGGTGGTTGGGAGCAGCCCGTTCCTGCCTGCTGTACCTGACTGGACACAAATATAGGGCGAAGCCCCACGTCAATTTTTTTTAAATTATTTCAGGAAATTCATGAAATAATGAAAAAAAAATTGATGTGGGGCTTCGCCCTATATTTGTGTCCAGTCAGGTACAGCAGGCAGGAACGGGCTTCTCCCAACCACCAGCTGCCTATTTGTACCTAGCCGAACACAACAATATAGGGAAGCCCTTTTTTTCTTAATTATTCCATGAATTTCATGAATTTAAAAAAAAAATACGTGGAGCTTCGCCCTATTTTTGTGTCCAGCCAGGTACAACTAGGCAGCTGGGGGCTGGAATCTGCAGCGCAGGGAGGCCCAAGCTTTCTGGGCCCCACCCGCTGCAAATTGCGGTCCGCAGCCGCCCCGGAAAATGGCGCGTTCATAGAAGCGCCATCTTCTGGCGCTGTACCCAACTCATCCAGGGCCCTGGTGCGGTGGCTCACTGGGTAATAAAGGGGTTAAGGCCAGCTTGGCATTATCAGCTGGCCCTAAGCCCGAAATTCATGGGGTCACGCCAATATTAGACATGACCACCATGAATTTCTAGTAAAGTATTTAAAAAAAACACAAACACCCAGAAAAAAGTCCTTTAATTGAAATAAACACACAATTCTTTATTGTTCTAAATTAAACCATACTTACCGCCACGCCCATTCCAGCTGAAGCCAATGATCTCCTGCAATAAAAGTAAAATAATAAAGCAACATCATCCTTACCTTTCCATGGCTCCCACGACAGCTTCAGCTCTGATACATCGAGATGACAGGCTGGACCGCAGCAGAACGCTGCCATCCAGCCTGTCATCCCGCAGACACTGAGAAGCGCAGGCATGCTTGCGCTACTCAGTGTCTGGCTGTGACGGCATCCAGATGAGCCGAGGTCATGTCCAATGAACTCGGCTCACCTCATGCACGTCACTGACAGCGTGGGAAAATTCTCACGCTGAAGCGCTGAGTGCAGGAGAATTTTCCCACGCTGTCAGTGACGTACATGAGGTGAGCCGAGTTCATTGTCGGCTCATCTGGATGCCGTCACAGTCAGACACTGAGGAGCGCAAGCATGCCTGCGCTTCTCAGTGTGTGCGGCATGGCAAGCTGGATGGCAGCGTTCTGCTGCGGTCCAGCCTGTCATCTCGATGTAGCAGAGCTGGAGCTGTCCTGGGAACCATGGAAAGGTAAGGATGAGGTTGCTTTATTATTTTTCTTTTATTGCAGGAGATCGTTGGCTTCAGCTGGAATGGGCGTGATGGTAAGTATGGTTTAATTTATAACAATAAAGAATTGTGTCTTTATTTCAATTAAAGGACTTTATTCTGGGTGTTTGTGTTTTTTTTTTAACTTTGACTATGGGGTTAGTAATGGGGGTGTCTTATAGACGCCTCTCCATTACTAACCTGGGCTTGATGTCAGCTGGCATTATAAGCTGACATCAACCCCAACCCTATTACCCCCTGCCACCGCACCAGGGCAGCTTGGAAGAGCGAGGCTAAGTGCCAGAATTGGCGCATCCTATGGATGCGCCATTTCTGGGGCGGCTGACCGCTGGTGTTTCTAGCCTGGGAGGGGGCCAATATTCATGGCTCCCTTCCTGGGCTATTAATATCAGCCCCCAGCTGTCTGCCTAGCCTTTGCTAGCTATTAAATTAGGGGGGACCCCACGTCATTTTTTTGGGGGGGTCCTCCATTTTAATAGCTAGTAAAGGCTAGGTATTCAGCTGGGGGCTGATATTAGTAGCCTGGGAAGCACCGTGGGTATTACCCCCTTCCCAGGCTTCAAACATCTGCCCCAGCTGTCTGCTTAACCTCCGCTAGAGACTAAAATTACGGGGAACCCCACGCCAATTTTTTTTAATAATAAATCCTTTATTTTAATACTAAATGACAAGTACAGTAACCAACACTGTCACTGTACTTATTATATATGTGACTGACATGTTTCTATCTATCTAATCTATGTGTGAAGCTCTATTCTGTCTGTTATAAATTGTCGGGTACAGATGCTGAATTGCCGGCCGGCTTTTTTAAAGAGACGGTGCATGAAAACACTATTATTTTTTTTAATAAATCCTTTGCAGTAAATGACAAGTACAGTAAGCAACACTGTCACAGTACTTCATATATATGTGACTGACATATTTCTATCTATCTAATCTATGTGTGAAGCTCTATTCTGTCTGTTATAAATTGTCGGGTACCGCTGCTGAATTGCCGGCCGGCTTTTTTAAAGAGACAGTGCACGAAAACACTATTATATTTTTTAATAAATCCTTTACACTAAATGACAAGTACAGTAAGCAACACTGTCACTGTACTTCGTATATATGTGGCTGACATGTTTCTATCTATCTAATCTATGTGTGATTCTCTATTCCTTCTATTCTAAATTGTCGGGTACCGCTGCTGAATTGCCGGCCGGCTTTTTTAAAGAGACGGTGCACGAAAACACTATTATATTTTTTAATAAATCCTTTACACTAAATGACAAGTACAGTAACCAACACTGTCACTGTACTTCATATATATGTGACTGACATGTTTCTATCTATCTAATCTATGTGTGATTCTCTATTCCTTCTATTCTAAATTGTCGGGTACAGATGCTGAATTGCCGGCCGGCTTTTTTAAAGAGACGGTGCATGAAAACACTATTATTTTTTTAAATAAATTCTTTGCAGTAAATGACAAGTACAGTAAGCAACACTGTCACAGTACTTCATATATATGTGACTGACATGTTTCTATCTATCTAATCTATGTGTGAAGCTCTATTCTGTCTGTTATAAATTGTCGGGTACCGCTGCTGAATTGCCGGCCGGCTTTTTTAAAGAGACGGTGCACGAAAACACTATTATATTTTTTAATAAATCCTTTACACTAAATGACAAGTACAGTAAGCAACACTGTCACTGTACTTCATATATATGTGACTGACATGTTTCTATCTATCTAATCTATGTGTGATGCTCTATTCCTTCATGTCTAAATTGTCGGGTACCGGTGTATGCCGCTGCTGAATTGCCGGCCGGCTTTTTTAAAGAAAGCGTCTTCTGAGCAGTTTGTCAGCTTTTGGACACCTTTGAAGGTGTTTTCTATGTGTTCCTATGTGTTTTTGTTTGCCTGCCATTGGTTTTAACGGTGTTCGACGGTGTTCTAAGGTGTTCGACGAACAGTTCGACGAACAGTTCCTCGAACATCCCGGTGTTCGACGAACCGAACCGAACCCGAACACTACGGGGGTGGCTCAACACTACTTGTAATGTATGGCCTAGCTATTTTTTGTTATAAAAAATAATCAAATACACATAAAGCTGCGTGAGCTGTCACCAGCCAGTATCTATGTAGAGTATATGCACAGATACAAAGTCCTAATGGAGAGCATAGTGTGGAAGGCAGAGATGAAGAAGGTTATGTAGTTATAGAATTGTGGAGAGGTTTGTGGGTGAGAATGATCAATTAATATTATAGTGCAGTGATTATATACAGTGGAAGTATCAGTGTAGAGCAGGGGTCCTCAAACTTTTTAAACAGGGGGCCAGTTCACGGTCCCTCAGACCATTGGAGGGCTGGAATATAGTTTTTAAAAAAAAACTATGAACAAATTCCTATGCACACTGCACATATCTTATTTTGTAGTAAAAAAAACAATACAGGAACAAATACAATATTTAAAATGAAGAACAAGTAAAGTTAAATCAACCGGTATTTCAATAGGTAGGTAACTGTACCCAATAGGCAGCATAGGTCCTCAATAGGCAGTTAAATGTCCCCAATAGGCAGCATAGGTCCTCAATAGGCAGGTAAATATCCCCAATAGGCAGGAAAATGTCCCCAATAGGCAGGTAAATATCCCCAATAGGCAGGTAAATATACCCAATAAGCAGCATAGGTCCTCAATGGGCAGGTAAATGTTCCCAATAGGCAGAATAGGTCCGCAATAGGCAGCATAGGTCCTCAATGGGCAGGTAAATGTTCCCAATAGGCAGGCTGTTTCCCCCTTATAATGCCATATGCAGGCTGTTCCACCCCTTATAATGCCCCATGCAGGCTGTTCCCCCCTTATAATGCCCCATGCTGGATGCCACCCCCCATATAATGCCCCATGCAGGATGTCACCCCCCATATAATGCCCCATGCAGGATGTCACACCCCATATAATGCCCCATGCATGATGTCACCCCCCCATATAATGCCCCATGCAGGATATCACTCCCCTGTCTTTATAATGCCCCATGCAGCATGTCACCCCCCATATAATGCCCCATGCAGCATGTCACCCCCCCATATTATGCCCCATGCAGCATGTCACCCCCCCATATAATGTCCCATGCAGGAGGTCACCCCCCCATATAATGCCCCATGCAGCATGTCACCCCACCATATAATGCCCCATGCAGCATGTCACCCCCCCATATAATGCCACATGCAGGATGTCACCCCCATATCATGCCCCATGCAGGATGTCACCCCCCCATATTATACCCCTTGCAGGATGTCACCCCCCCCATATAATGAAGTATGCCTCCATACATTAAAAAAAAAAAAAATCCAATACTCTTCTCACTTCTCACTGGCTGCCGCTGCCACTGCTCTACTCTGGTCTGGACTAGTGTTGAGCCACCCCCGTAGTGTTCGAGTTCGGTTCGTCGAACACCGGGATGTTCGAGGAACTGTTCGTCGAACTGTTCGTCGAACACCTTAGAACACCGTCGAACACCGTTAAAACCAATAGCAGGCAAACAAAAACACATAGGAACACATAGAAAACACATTCAAAGGTGTCCAAAAGCTGACAAACTGCTCAGAAGACGCTTTCTTTAAAAAAGCCGGCCGGCAATTCAGCAGCGGCATACACCAGTACCCGACAATTTAGACATGAAGGAATAGAGCATCACACATAGATTAGATAGATAGAAACATGTCAGTCACATATATATGAAGTACAGTGACAGTGTTGCTTACTGTACTTGTCATTTAGTGTAAAGGATTTATTAAAAAATATAATAGTGTTTTCGTGCACCGTCTCTTTAAAAAAGCCGGCCGGCAATTCAGCAGCGGTACCCGACAATTTATAACAGACAGAATAGAGCTTCACACATAGATTAGATAGATAGAAACATGTCAGTCACATATATATGAAGTACAGTGACAGTGTTGGTTACTGTACTTGTCATTTAGTATTAAAATAAAGGATTTATTATTAAAAAAAATTGGCGAGGGGTTCCCCGTAATTTTAGTCTCTAGCGGAGGTTAAGCCGACAGCTGGGGCAGATGTTTGAAGCCTGGGAAGGGGGTAATACCCACGGAGCTTCCCAGGCTACTAATATCAGCCCCCAGCTGAATACCTAGCCTTTACTAGCTATTAAAATGGAGGACCCCCCCAAAAAAAATGACGTGGGGTCCCCCGTAATTTAATAGCTAGCAAAGGCTAGGCAGACAGCTGGGGGCTGATATTAATAGCCCAGGAAGGGTGCCATGAATATTGGCCCCCTCCCAGGCTAGAAACACCAGCCGTCAGCCGCCCCAGAAATGGCGCATCCATAGGATGCGCCAATTCTGGCACTTAGCCTCGCTCTTCCACGCTGCCCTGGTGTGGTGGCAGGGGGTAATAGGGTTGGGGTTGATGTCAGCTTATAATGCCAGCTGACATCAAGCCCAGGTTAGTAATGGAGAGGCGTCTATAAGACACCCCCATTACTAACCCCATAGTCAAAGTTAAAAGAAAACACAAACACCCAGAATAAAGTCCTTTAATTGAAATAAAGACACATTCCTTTATTGTTCTAAATTAAACCATACTTACCGTCACGTCTAGTCGAACACCGCTCATCTCTAGTCTGGACTCCAGCGTCACGGCGGCATCGTCCTGCTCTGCGCTGCCTGTGACGGCACTCGGGAGGGCGCGGTGTAAAGACGTCACCGCACCCTCTGACCTGAGACGTCACAGGAAGCGCAGAGCAGGAAGACAGCGGATCTTCAGAGGCACGGGGAGAGGTAAGTATCCGCCTGCCGGGGCCCGGAGCGAGCGGGGGAGAAGGGCGAGCGCTGACACCGCTCTCCTCTCCTCGCCCATAGCCCGGCGGGCCGGATAAAAGTCCTCCGCGGGCCGCATGTGGCCCGCGGGCCGTAGTTTGAGAACCCCTGGTATAGAGGCTGCTCAGAAATGTGAACTTAGTTCCTGTAATTAGGAAAGATTGCAAAGGGAAGAGTTTAATGAGAAGACCAGTCACTTTTGAGTTTCAGTAGTAAAGACGAGAAAGAATCAGAACAAATAAAAGAATAAAAGAGTTTTTGTCGTTTCCATGGTAAGGAATGTATAGTCCAGTATATATATATATATATATATATATATTTATATATATATATATATATATATATAGTTAGGTCCATATAAATTTGGACAGAGACAACATTTTTCTAATTTTGGTTCTAGACATTACCACAATGAATTTTAAACAAAACAATTCAGATGCAGTTGAAGTTCAGACTTTCAGCTTTCATTTGAGGGTATCCAGATTAAAATTGGATGAAGGGTTTAGGAGTTTCAGCTCCTTAACATGTGCCACCCTGTTTTTAAAGGGACCAAAAGTAATTGGACAATTGACTCCAAGGCTATTTCATGGACTGGTGTGGGCAATCCATTTGTTATGTCCTTCTCAGTTAAGCAGATAAAAGGCCTGGAGTTGATTTGAGGTGTGGTGGTTGCATTTGGAAGGTTTTGGTGTGAAGTAAACATGCGGTCAAAGGAGCTCTCCATGCAGGTGAAACAAGCCATCCTTAAACTGCAAAAACAGAAAAAACCCATCCGAGAAATTGCTACAATATTAGGAGTGTCAAAATCTACAGTTTGGTACATCATGAGAAAGAAAGAAAGCACTGGTGAACTCATCAATACAAAAAGACCTTGGCGCCCACGGAAGACAACAGTGGTGGATGATCGCAGAATAATCTCCATGGTGAAGCGAAACCCCTTCACAGCAGCCAACCAAGAGAACAACACTCTCCAGGAGGTAGGCGTATCAATATCCAAATCTACCATAAAGAGAAGACTGCATGAAAGTAAATACAGAGGGTTCACTGCACGGTGCAAGCCGCTCATAAGCATCAAGAATAAAAAGGCTAGACTGGACTTTGCTAAAAAACATCTAAAAAAGCCAGCACAGTTCTGGAAGAACATTCTTTGGACAGATGAAACCAAGATCAACCTCTACCAGAATGATGGAAAGAGAAAAGTATGGCAAAGGCGTGGTACAGCTCATGATCCAAAGCATACCACATCATCTGTAAAACACGGCGGAGGCAGTGTGATGGCTTGGGCATGCATGGCTGCCAGTGGCACTGGGTCACTAGTGTTTATTGATGATGTGACACAGGACAGAAGCAGCTGAATGAATTCTGATGTATTCAGAGCCATACTGTGTGCTCAGATCCAGCCAAATGCAGCCAAACTGATTGGTCGTCGTTTCATACTACAGATGGACAATGACCCAAAACATAAAGCCAAAGCCACCCAGGAGTTTAGTAAAGCAAAGAAGTGGAATATTCTTGAATGGCCAAGTCAGTCACCTGATCTCAACCCAATTGAGCATGCATTTCACTTGTTAAAGACTAAACTTCAGACAGAAAGGCCCACAAACAAACAGCAACTGAAAACCACTGCAGTGAAGGCCTGGCAGAGCATCAAAAAGGAGGAAACACAGCGTCTGGTGATGTCTATGAGTTCAAGACTTCAGGCAGTCATTGCCAACAAAGGGTTTTCAGCCAAGTACTAGAAATGAACATTTTATTTACAATTATTTAATATGTCCAATTACTTTTGGTCCCTTTAAAAACAGGGTGGCACATGTTAAGGAGCTGAAACTCCTAAACACTTCATCCAATTTTAAGGTGCATACCCTCAAATGAAAGCTGAAAGTCTGAACTTCAACTGCATCTGAATTGTTTTGTTTAAAATTCATTGTTGTAATGTCTAGAACCAAAATTAGAAAAATGTTGTCTCTGTCCAAATATATATGGACCTAAGTGTATATATATATATATGTGTGTACACTGCTCAAAAAAATAAAGGGAACACTCACATAACACATCCTAGATCTGAATGATCCGGCACTCTAGAAACAATGAGGTGGAATACCGGAAATGTGGGTCGGTGGGACTGGTCTGTACACCAAGCATAGTTTAAACTTGAGGGGATGAGAACAGCAAAACTATGCTTTTACTCTGGTTCGGGGTAAAGTTTTTCAGCAGATATTTAAAGTTGAATGATCCTAGACAGTACAGTAAAGGTACAAGTACAGTGCATCGTAATCTAGGCCAATAAAATATAATTTCTGCAATCTATACTGCTCAAAAAAATAAAGGGAACACTCAAATAACAAATCCTAGATCTGAATGAATGAAATATTCTCATTGAATACTTTGTTCTGTACAAAGTTGAATGTGCTGACAACAAAATCACACAAAAATCATCAATGGAAATCAAATTTATTAACCCATGGAGGCCTGGATTTTGAGTCACGCCCAAAATTAAAGTGGAAAAACACACTACAGGCTGATCCAACTTTGAGGTAATGTCCTTAAAACTAGTCAAAATGAGGCTCAGTATTGTGTGTGGCCTCCATGTGCCTGTATGACCTCCCTACAATGCCTGGGCATGCTCATGATGAGGTTGCGGATGGTTTCCTGTGGGATCTCCTTCCAGACCTGGACTAAAGCATCCGCCAACTCCTGGACAGTCTGTGGTGTAATGTGACAATGGTGGATGGAGCGAGACAAGATGTGCTCAATCGTATTAAGGTCTAGAGAAGGGGCGGGCCAGTCCATAGCTTCACTGCTTCATCTTGCAGGAACTGCTGATACACTCCAGCCACGTGATGTCTGGCATTGTCCTGCATTAGGAGTAACCCAGTGCCAACCGCACCAGCATATGGTCTCACAAGGGGTCTGAGGATCACATCTCGGTACCTAATGGCAGTCAGGCTACCTCTGGCTAGCACATGTAGGGCTGTGCAGCCCTCCAAAGAAATGCTACCCCACACCATTACTGATCCACTGCCAAACCGGTCATGCTGAAGGATGTTGCAGGCAGCAGATCGCTCTCCACGGCGTCTCCAGACTCTGTCACGTCTGTCACATGTGCTCAGTGTGAACCTGCTTTCATCTGTGAAGAGCACACGGCGCCAGTGGCGACTTTGCCAATCCTGGTGTTCTGTGGCAAATGCCAAGCGTCCTGCACGGTGTTGGGCTGTGAGCACAACCCCATCTGTGGATGTCGGGCCCTCATACCACCCTCATAGAGTCGGTTTCTAACCGTTTGTGCAGACACATGCACATTTGTGGCCTGCTGGAGGTCATTTTGCAGGGCTCTGGCAGTGCTCCTCCTGTTCCTCCTTGCACAAAGGCGGAGGTAGTGGTCCTGCTGCTGGGTTGTTGCCCTCCTACGGCCCCCCCCACTTCTCCTGGTGTACTGACCTGTCTCCTGGTAGTGCCTACAGTCTCAGTACACTACGCTGACAGAGACAGCAAACCTTCTTGCCACAGCTCGCATTGATGTGCCATCCTGGATGAGCTGCACTACCTGAAAAACTTCTGTGGGTTGAAGAATCCGTCTCATGCTACCTCGAAGGGTGAAAGCACAACCAACATTCAAAAGTGACCAAAACATCAGCCAGAAAGCATTGGTACTGAGATGTGGCCTGTGGTCCCCACCTGCAGAACCACTCCTTTATTGAGGGTGTCTTGATAATTGCCAATAATTTCCATCTATTGTCTATTCCATTTGCACAACAGCATGTGAAATTGTCAATCAGTGTTGCTTCCTAAGTGGACCGTTTGATTTCACAGAAGTTTGATTTACTTGGAGTTTTATTCTGTTGTGTTATGGATCCGGGTGGTGGAACCTCTGTGCTGCGGTGCAAGGAGGGACCAGAGGGGCATAACTAAGTATCTACTCAGCCTGACCAAGGTCGCACAGTGGATCAGTCGACTCTGTAAACCAGGGAGGGACCGAGCAGGGGGACCAGATGTCACTCTGGGACCGACCTTGTATGAGCCATGGGTCAGAAGGCTGGAACTGACCGCTACAGAGGATGAACATGGCAGGCAGGCTGACGGGTAGTCCGGGTAGACAGGCAGGCTGATTCGACTGATAGCCAGATGGGTGCTCCGGGTAGACAAGCTGGCGGGCACAACAGGTAACAGGCAGGTGCTACTAGGTAAGCTGGCAAGCGGGCATGGCAGGTAACAGGCAGGTGCTTCCAGGTAAGCAGGCTGGCAGGCACAGCAGGTAACAAGCAGGTGCTACCAGTTAAGCAGGCTGGTGGGCACAGCAGGTAACAGGCAGGTGCTTCCAGGTAAGCAGGTGGGCAGAGCCCATAGACATACTGGCGGACTGGACTGTAGGCAGACTATCAGGCAGGAAAGTAGTCAGACTGGCAGACTCGACTAAAGAACAGACTGGTGGACAGGACTGACTTGCAGAGGACCTGAGGGCTGAAGCAAAGTAAGTATCACAGAGCAACAACCTTGCACGGGCACCTCCATAATGGAGGAGGTGCCATTCATAGAGAAAGTCCTCTGGCCATTGGCCGGGGACTCTTTAGGACGGTGCGAGTGGCCCCTTTAAAAGACAGGGAGCGCGCGCGCCCTAAGCACAGTGCCAGGGAAGCTGCGAGTACCAGCAGCCGCAGCATGGAGGCCGGAAGACGCTGGAGCAGGACCGCGGCGGTAAGGGGGACAGTGTCTCTGCCTGGCAGGGGGTTGAGACGCCGATGCTACTTGTTGTTTAAGTGTTCCCTTTATTTTTTTGAGTAGTGTGTATATATATATATTTAATCAATAGCATGAGGATCATCAGAAAACATGTAACATAAATATCTCCTTTAAAACATTAATTTATTAGTTATGCATTAAAAAATATCATGCCCCAGCACATAAACCGACAAATCAAAGAAAATTATGATACCAGGCAACACCATGTGGCACTATGAAGGGCCTACAATTGTGCCCTCTGTCCCTCTGTACTGATACTGCCTAGCCATGGAGGTTGGCACCCTAATTGTTGAACAAGTATGGCGCCCCTGCTCTTCGGTGACTGACCCTTAACTGCCCTATGTATCCCTGAAATAATGATGACCTGGAAAATCAATTTCCAGAGATAATGGTCAAAAAGTATAGTTAACCACATAGCAAGCTAAGAGGGCAAATGTTAACTAGATAACAATATATTCCCCATGATAAGAGTGTGAAAATAAAACAGCTGTGAAAGGATAAATAAAAAAATAAAAAAAAGTTCTGGCTGTTTCTGTAAAAAGTCCAGAAACTTACCTTTATTTTTTCACCTCTGCCTTCTGTCCCATGCAGCCATCATTGAGGTTTCTCATTGTTTACATCCTGAACTTTCTGCCGGCTCTCCCTTTATACCTCTATACTACAATTTTTCAAGCGGCAGAGAAGTATCAGTCTCACAGCTCCAACATTCCCACCAGGCCTGGCTTGGCAATCTGCCATTTGGTCTCAGGCCAGGCGCACACTCTCTTCCACGTGGCCACTACTTCTTTTGTTATGGTGAGTACATACAGTACACTTGGGTCTATTAATTTACAGTACATATGTATAGGTGGGAGCTGGTGATTGAACAAGTGTTTAACATCTATCACCTGTTCTTGATTCTTTGTGATTAACCCTGTTACATATATACCCTTAGATACACCCTACTCCACCGCCCTGCTGTGAATGTAGTGGAGTAGATGATGGCTCTTATTCTAGCATTAGCATAGAACCCTGTTTCATCATGTAACCATGTCCCCTGAGGAATCTTGAGGAAGAAGAAATGCGTCAGGACGCATGAGAGTCATTTAAAGGGCAAGTGGAGGGCCTGATTATTGCAGTGGTAGCTGTGGACTGCCCTTGTTAGGGTGGGAGCAAAGGGGTGTCAGGGCAGTGCAACCTCCCCTTGAGGGTTAAATAGGGGCAGAACCAAATGCCAATTTTAATTTGCTGCTGGATGTCCTTTCCTGATATCTGCTCCTCTACAATAGGAAACTCCATGAGCACCTACTACTGACAAATTCAACAACAGGTGAGGACGTTCCTATTTATATACTTTTAGTTTGTGTATTCCAGTACACGGTATATAATTCTTCTGCAATTTAATATGCATATGGTTGATGTCTATTGTGCATTGAGTATCTAACAGTACAGTGCAGACTATGTTCAACAGTTGTGATGCATGTTGATTGTTGATGGTACTGCCATTTTTTGGCTTTTGTTCCATTTCTTGTCCATACGATTTGTTTCTGGACAGGGATATAATTTCAAAATATTAATAGTGATGGGCGAGCACTAAAATGCTCGGGTGCTCATTGCTCGGGTCAAGCACATTGGAATACTCGGGTGCTTGGCCCGAGCAACGAGCCCAATGTAAGTCTATGGAAAACTCGAGCATTTTTAAGGCGGCTACCCCGGCGGTCTGCAAAAGGCCTAAAAATTGCCCATATTGATGGGAACAGTGCTAAAATGACATGGGAACAGCATGGGGAAGACCCCTGGAAGCATTTCTGACTCCCAGGTCACTGCTGTGAACAATGTTGTCAGAGGAATTACGCCACTTTTACGGACTCACAATAAAACATACAAAAAACGAAACCAAAATGGATTTTCCTGGGAAATATGTTAAGGAACATCCTTCCCAGGGTAATGACTTGTATATAAGGCAAAATAAATAACCAAAAACAAAACTAGTCCTCCACACATTGGGCTATGTTCACACGTAGCGTTTTTGATGCGTTTTTGCACTTTTACATTGCTTTCAACTGTGACAAATGCATTCACTGGGAAATGTCATTTTAACGTTTTACAACCTTATCTGGCCATGTGGTGTGTGAGACATGATTAGACACATCCTGTTTCATTTATGAAAGAGGGACTCTGAAAGTCACAAAGACTATTTTTATAGGGCCATCAGACGGCCTTCACTATTTTTAAAGGGCAAGCAGTCGGCCCTCACTATTCTTAGAGAGCCATCAGCCGGCTATGCTTTGTTGTTCCCATTACTAAAGAGTGGGTCTCCTATATGGTTATGGCGTATGAAGTGAGTGGCAATGCTGCCCAAAATTTGGACGCACCCCAATACCCCTTTGAAAATTTGGACACACCCCAATACCCCTTGGAAGAGCCATAGAGGAGGGCCTCCTGAAAAAAATGTTCCCATTATTAGGAAGTAGGTCTCCCATAATGTTTGCCTATGCAATGAATGCAGGGGCTGCCAAAAATTGGGGGACACTCCAATGCCTCTTGGAAGAGACATGGAAGGCCTCCTGAAAACAATGTTCCCATTATAAGGAAGTGGGTCTCCCATTGTGTTTGCCTATGCAGTGAATGCAAGGGTTGCCAAAAATTTGAAGGCACTCCAATGCCCCTCGGAAGAGAAGTGGAGGTCAGAGGGCCTCCTGAAAACAATGTTCCCATTATTAGGAAGTGGGTCTCTCATTGTGTTTGCCTATGCAGTGAATGCAAGGGTTGCCAAAAATTTGGAGGCACTCCAATGCCCCTTGGAAGAGACGTGGAGGACAGAGGGCCTCCTGAAAACAATGTTCCAATTATTAGGAAGAGGGTCTCCCATTGTGTTTGCCTATGCAGTGAATGCAAGGGTTGCCAAAAATTTTGGGGCACTCCAATGCCCCTTGGAAGAGACGTGGAGGTCAGTGTTAAGGGGACGGTTGCAAAAACTTCATTAAAATGATATGCAACTGAACCCCGGGGTCCGCAATGCAGCCACGAAGACTGCGGCCAAACACCCACCGGGTAAGAGTGTAAGACAACCAACTTAAAGTGTAAATCCCTCCAGTGTTGCAACACACCTGGACGGGAAAAGGGGTTCGCACTATCTCCGTTAACTACACGAGAGATGTGCCACAAATAATCGTAGTCGTAGCCCTGTTAACTGCACAGAGGCTACGCAGCAGGCGCTAGGAAGTGTGTGTGACTTACGCCGGCATGTACGTGCTCCAGCCGGTGTTGGACCGGACTGCGGAGTAATTCTCCTCGTGGCTAATAGGCGGTGCCAGGGATACGGAGCCCGTAGTCTGTTCGAGGTGTATAGCAACCTCCTTGCCGGAGCCAGAATACCAAACAGGAACTACCTGCCTCCCCCAGCTAAGTCTGCCTAAGCCCCGCTAAACCTGCCTAAGCGCCGCTAAACCTGCCTAAGCGACCTGTGCTAATCAGCCGAGCGAACTCTGGCATCGGCAGGTCACGGAAAGAGCAGCTAGAGAGCACGTGGAGCCAAACAGCAAAGCATCCACACACGAACACAACCTAAACTCAATGATCAGAGTGCTCCACCATGCTTGTGGGCAGGCTATTTAAAGACTAAGCCCTGCCCACCATCGCATTATTGGTCGCACTACTGATGACGTCACCTGCGACCAATCAGGCGGTGCCAGGTCACTGGATCAGCTGATACCAAACCACCAATCACGGTCCGCCATGTCACGGGCATGCTCAGTGCAGCGCATCCTGGACTTAGACTGTAGCAGCCCTGTTCCCCTCCGCAACCTATGCTTAACACTACTAGGAACAAAGACCCAAGAGACAGCCTATACATCTTGTGCACTGTCTAGGCATTGGGACCAACAGTGGTGCTAAGCAGCATCTGCCCTGGCTGGACCAGCCTGGGAGACCACAGAATACACTGATGACTCTGACCCAATTTCAGGTTCAGCAACCACCTCACAGTTAGAGGGCCTCCTGAAAACAATGTTCTCAATATTAGGAAGTGGGTCTCCCATTGTGTTGACCTATGCAGTGAATGCAAGGGCTACCAAAAATTGGGAGGCACTCCAATGCCCCATGGAAAAGACATGGAGGCATGCCTCATAAAAAATGTTCCCTTTAAAAAGGAGCAGGTCTCCCATGCCTGTAATGCCCATGCACTAAGTGTATGGGCTGACAAACATTTACCCCTGGGGGGTATACATGAACATACTGTATAAAAAAAATTTTTTGAAGGCATCATGAACACCCTTTAAAAAAATTATGTGGCTGTTGCATCACGAACCACGGTCACCCTGGTGATAAGGTGGATGAGGATGAGGAGAAGGAGGAGGACAAGAGCAAATAGCCAAGAAGCGTATACCCATGTGTGGGTGTGAAAAGGTGCATGGGAATACACCTCCCAAAAAAAGGCACTGGATTTAAGTTTATGTTATGCTGCTATCATTCGGTGGTGTTTAGAAGTCTAGCCCAATCCAGCCCTTGTTCATTTTTATAAGAGTCAGCCTGTCAGAATTTTCATTTGACAGGCGGATGCGCTTATCAGTTATAATTCCACCAATGGCACTAAAAACCCACTCTGATAAAATGCTAGCGGCAAGGCGAGCCAGGATCTCCAAGGCATAGAGAGCCAGCTCATTCCACGTGTCCAGCTTGGATACCCAATAATTATAAGGCACAGAGGAATCACGGAGGACGTTAGTACGGTCGGAAAGGTACTCCCTCAGCATCTTCCCAAACTTTGCACTCCTTGTGAGAGTATCCCGCGCCTCAGGGCCTGTGCAATCGGAGGTGATGAGAAAATTCTCCCAGAACTTTGACAGTGTTCCCCTGCCTCTGCTGGATTGGAGTTGTGTCTCTCTCGCCTGTACTCCTTGATTGTCCAACGAACTGTGACCTCTACCGCCAGCGTTTTCAGATGGGAATTTTTTTAGTAGTTCTGCAACATGGGCCTTCTTGTACTGCCCCATTTTTGTAGACCTGTCTGCCTCAGGAATAAGAGATAGAAAGTTCTACTTGTAGTGTGGGTCAAGAAATGTCACCAACCAGTAATAACTGTCACCCAAAATTTTGAGTACGCGAGGGTCATGGAAAAGGCAGCGTAACATAAACTCAGCCATGCGTAACAGACTGCTAACAGGCAAGACTTCCGTGTCCTCACCAAGAGAATGACTAAACATGCTCTCCTCCTCCTCCCTGTCCTCAGACCCTCCACGCTGAACAGACGGTATGACAATTGTGCAGGCAGTACTGTCTATAGTGCATGAAACTAGCTCCTGTTCTTCCTCCTCCTCCTCCTCTTCCTCATTGTCACCCAGTCCACATTGGGATGAGATGAGGCTGGGCTGTGTGGAATCACCCTGTATGGTTCCTTGCTCCATCTCATCGTGCTCCACCTACAATGCATCCTCTTTGATTGTGAGCAGAGAGCGTTTCACAAAACAGAGAAGCAGGATGGTGACGCTAATTATGGCATTATCGCCGCTCACCATCTTGGTGGAGTCCTCAAAGTTTTGGAGGATGGTACATATGTCTGACATCCATGTCCACTGCTGAGGTCTTATGTGTGGAGTCTGAACTGAATACCGACGGCCTTATTGATGCTGGTACTCAACAACTGCCCTCTTCTGCTCACAAATCCCTCCCAACATCTGCAGTGTAGAGTTCCAACACATGGGGACATCACATACCAGTCTGTGAGCTGGAAGCTGCAAATGCTGCTGAAACACAGCAAGGGTGGCAGAAGCTGTAGCTGACTTTCTAAAGTGGGCACACAGGCGTACTTTAACAAGCAGATCCGGCAGCTCTGGGTAGGTTTTAAGAAACTGCTGAATCACGAGGTTAAGCACATGGGCCAGGCATGGCACATGTGTGAGCTCGCCTCGCCTCACAGCCGCCACCAGGTTCCGGCCATTGTCACACATGACCATGCCTGGCCATAGGTTCAGAGGTGTGAGCCACAGATCTGCCTGCTCTTTCAGAGCTCTCCTCAACTCCTCACCATTGTGCGATTTGTCACCTAAGCATATTAGCTTCAGCACAGCCTTTTGCCGCTTGGCTCAGGCAGTGCTGCAGTGCCTCCAGCTTGTGACTGATGTAGTCATTTCGGAGATGGAGACTGAAGAGGAGGAGGAGGCTGAGGAGGATGAGGTGCAGGACCTGTAGACTGTGGGGGCAACCCTGATTGACCTAGGGCCCGCAATCCTCAGCATGGGGAAGATGTGTTCCGTCCCAAGGTCCGACTGGGTCCCGGCTTCCACTATGTTAACCCAGAGTGCTGTCAGCGAGATGTACCGTCACTGCCCACAAGCACTTGTTCACGTGTCTGTGGTTAGGCGGACTTTCCCAGTTACTGCATTGTTGAGGGCACAGCTTATGTTGTGGGACACATGCTTGTGTAATGCGGGGAAGGCACACCGGGAGAAATAGTGGTGGCTGGGGACAGAGTACCAAGTGACGGCCACCACCATCAGGTAGCGGAAAGCTTCCGTCTCCATGAGCCTAAAAGGCAAAATTTTGAGCGCAAGCTGTCGCGAAATGTGAGAATTTAGTTGTGTGGCCTGTGGGGCATTGGCTGCGTATTTGTGCTTGCGTTCCAAGGACTGGGGTATGGACAACTGAACACTGCGCTGGGACAAGGACATGCTTGCTGATGGTGCTAGTTGAAATTGTGCAATGACAGGTGCAGGGCAGGAGGCATCTTCGCATGCACTATGGAAAGGGGATTGGCTTGCACACACAACAGTGGAAGAAGCAGTAGTGTCACCCGCAGACACTGTTCCTGGACCCTGGGTTTCGGCCCACAAAGTCGGGTGCTTTGCTGCCATGTGCCTGATCATGCTGGTGGTGGTCAGGCTGGTAGTTTTGCTATCCCTGCTGATGCTGGCCTAGCAGGTGGTGCAAATGGCCTTTTTGGGGTTATCGGCAGAGTCTTTAAAAAACAACCAGACGCGGGAAGACCTAATAGTTGTACTGGCAAGTTCCGTCATGTTGGTGTTACGGGGAATGGTTGCCCGCCTTCTGTCTGTGGCCACCACACTGCTTCTTCCTGCCTGTTGGGGTGCTCTGCCTCCCTCCCCCTGTGTGCTGCTGTCCTAGCTCTGCATGTCCTCCTGCCAGGTTGGGTCAGTTACTATATCATCCACCACCTTGTCTTCCACTTCTGCACTCTGGTCCTCCTCCTGACTTTCTGGCAATTGTGTCTCATCATCGTCCACCGCTTGTGACACTCTTCCACAGTCACCTTCATATGACCGTGGCTGCTCAAATATTTGGACATCGCTACATGAGATCTCCTCTTGCCCCACTTCAAGTGGACCAGGTGAGAGGCCCGCATCTATAAATAGAAAAGTGAACAGCTTTTCGGAGTGTTCAAGTGTGTGATCAGTTGTCTACGGGCACTCGGCATGGTGGGAGGAGGAGAATCATGGTGAGGAATATGCGGTCAAGACTCACGGCTACTAAGACGTGACCATGTGGAAGAAAGGGGGGTGGTAGTGGTGGCTAAGCGACTGGAAGCATTATCTGCTATCCAACCAATAACCTTTTCACACTGTGTTCAATAGTGGTGTTCTGCGGTCCCCTATTAATTGGGACAGAAAGGTCATGCGACAAGATGTGGGTGTTTGTTGTGGCACAATTTCAGCTCGCCCACGGCCTCGGCCTCTGCATGCACCATCACCATCACGTCCAGTTCCCCATTCCTTGCCACGCGCCTTGCCCATTTTAAATAGAGGACAATATTTTCCACGCTCACTACAAATGGCTGAATTTGGAGTGAACTTATATGTGATCCGTGTGACAAACAAACCACAGTTTTAAAAAGCTTGCCTGTATGTAACTATTTTTAACAGCAAACCGGTGTCAATAACTTCGCTGCCAGAGTGCATCAAAATTTTATGGAGGCCAGAAATGGCAGAATTTTCAGGGAACTTATATGTGATCCATGCGAAGGACAAACCACAGTTTTAAATAGCTGGCCTGTAGGTAACTATTTTTAACAGCAAACTGATGTCAATAACTTCGCTGACACACTGAAACAAAATTTTAATGGAGGCCAGAAATGGCAGAGTTTTCAGTGCAATTACATGTGATCTGTGTGACGGATAAACCACAGTTTTAAATAGCTGGCCTGTAGGTAACTATTTTTAACAGTGACCTCGTGTCAATAAGTTCGCTGACACACTGCAACAAAATTTCAATGGAGGTCAGAAATGGCAGAATTTTCTGCGCAATTATATGTGATTCGTGTAATGGACAAACCACAGTTTTAAATAGATGGATTTTTAGCTCTGTAATATGGAAAGAACCTGGCTGTATTTTGCAGTGTCATCAAGCAAATGGCGCAGAAAAACGGTGTTCTCTGGATTGCTTTTGCTTTGCTATTTCTACAAACATCTGTAAAAGCACCATGAGAAAGAACTGGATTGGACCCTCTTGCTATATGCACTGCAGTCCGCTATATACCCTGCCTGCCTAGCACTGATATCTCTGCAGCTGGATTAGTCCTCAGAAGGACTGTTAGTTGAGATGGATATGTAGAGAATCTTGTAGAATACCTACACTAAGTAATAAACAGACAAATCTCTCCCTAGCTCAGCAGCACCTCTCCCTACACTGCCTGATTGCGGAGTAGACTGTGACAAGCACGGCGGCGCCAGGTTTGATATAAACCTGATGACGCTGTGCAGCCAGCCAATCACTGTAATGCCACAACCAACATGGGTGAGGTATTACAGTGCATGGCAGACAATCCCTGCATGTTGATTGGAGCACTAAAGAGTAGAGATGAGCGTTGTTCTACTCGAACTGTTCGCCAATCTCAAATTCGAGCTGTTTTGGGCGGTGTTCGAGCCGTTCGGCGAACACGAACAATTTGAGAAAAATTCGGCTGTTCGAGGTTATGTTCGATAACTGTTCGTGCACCAAAATCATAACTGGATTTTTTCTCAGTAATGATGAAAATTAATGTTAATACGCAGTTTGAGTGTACAGCGGGGTGGGGGGAGGGGCAGGGGATGGATCTCTGCAGGAACAATGAAGATCTCCATTTTTTATCCTCTTTCCCGCATTTACAGTGGGGAGGTGCAATCTGTCAGCCTATCAGCAGTGCACACACGGAGCGAAGTGCTTTTTTTCACACAAGCAAGGGCATGTGTCATTGGCAGTGTATGTCACATGTCCTTGCCCTATAAGACCAAGCCATTTTCCCCGTCGCCACCATTTTCTCACTGCTGCAGCTGCGTGTTAGACGGCACCGCTGTTGCTGTGTGTGCTATACCTTGTTAATTTCAAGCCAATTTTCGCACAAATCTACAGATAGCTTGGGAGTAGGGAATAGTTGTGATTGCAGTCCTTTTAAGGACTAGGTTACAGCATTTCCTACGACTTTTATCAGGCAGGTCTGTGCTCTTAAATAGATAGATTGTGGGAGTAAAGACTAATTGTAATTGGAGTCCTTTTCAGGACTAGGTTACATCAGTTCCTATCAGTTTTTGCCAGGCAGGTCTGTGCCAGTGCTGTGCAAGTTTTTTTCACAGCATTTGGCTGAATCTAGCAAAGCTAATCCTTTTTGGCCTATTGCAGAGTGTGTTAGTCAGTGGAGTAGCCTATCTGTGTTGCAAGATATACCACCTGTGTATAGAATACCAATTTTTTTACTGCACCTAGTGAAGTAAAATCTTTTGGGCATAGCATCATTCTATTAGTCCATCTATACTGACCTCCATCAGGTTGCAAATTGAATATAATTTTTTTCTGCATCTAGCTCTGAAAAAATATTGGGCTTCTAGCTGTGTGTGGGACTTGTTGTATTAGTCCATCTATACTGACCTCCATCAGGTTGCAAACTGCATATATTTTTTTCTTCATCTACCTCTGAAAAAATATTGGGCTTCTAGCTGTGTGTGGGACTTGTTCTATTAATCCATCTATACAGACCTCCATCAGGTTCTAAACTGAATATATTTTTTACTGCATCTACCTCTGAAAAAATATTGGGGTTCTAGCTGTGTGTGGGACTTGTTCTATTAATCCATCTATACAGACCTCCATCAGGTTGCAAACTGAATATATTTTTTTCTGCATCTACCTCTGAAAAAATATTGGGCTTCTAGCTGTGTGTGGGACTTGTTCTATTAATCCATCTATACAGACCTCCATCAGGTTGCAAACTGAATATATTTTTTTCTGCATCTACCTCTGAAAAAATATTGGGCTTCTAGCTGTGTGTGGGACTTGTTGTATTAGTCCATCTATACTGACCTCCATCAGGTTGCAAACTGAATATATTTTTTTCTGCATCTACCTCTGAAAAAATATTGGGCTTCTAGCTGTGTGTGGGACTTGTTCTATTAATCCATCTATACAGACCTCCATCAGGTTGCAAACTGAATATATTTTTTTCTGCATCTACCTCTGAAAAAATATTGGGCTTCTAGCTGTGTGTGGGACTTGTTCTATTAATTCATCTATACAGACCTCCATCAGGTTGCAAACTGAATATATTTTTTTCTGCATCTACCTCTGAAAAAATATTGGGCTTCTAGCTGTGTGTGGGACTTGTTCTATTAATCCATCTATACAGACCTCCATCAGGTTGCAAACTGAATATATTTTTTTCTGCATCTACCTCTGAAAAAATATTAGGCTTCTAGCTGTGTGTGGGACTTGTTGTATTAGTCCATCTATACTGACCTCCATCAGGTTGCAAACTGAATATATTTTTTTCTGCATCTACCTCTGAAAAAATATTGGGCTTCTAGCTGTGTGTGGGACTTGTTCTATTAATCCATCTATACAGACCTCCATCAGGTTGCAAACTGAATATATTTTTTTCTGCATCTACCTCTGAAAAAATATTGGGCTTCTAGCTGTGTGTGGGACTTGTTGTATTAGTCCATCTATACTGACCTCCATCAGGTTGCAAACTGAATATATTTTTTTCTGCATCTACCTCTGAAAAAATATTGGGCTTCTAGCTGTGTGTGGGACTTGTTCTATTAATCCATCTATACAGACCTCCATCAGGTTGCAAACTGAATATATTTTTTTCTGCATCTAGCTCTGAAAAAATATTTGGCCTTCTAGCAGTGTGTGGGACTTTCTCTATTAGTCCATCTATACTGACCTCCATCAGGTTGCAAATTGAATATAATTTTTTTCTGCATCTAACCCAGCCAATAGTTTTGGCCTAATACCACAGTTTTCCACTCAGCTCTGCTCGGTTCCCATCCATTGTTTTTTTGTGCAAACAACTCCAGAATTGTGAATTAGTTAACCACCAAAATGAGTGGAAAAAGGCCTGCTGCTGGTGGAAAGGGGAATAGGCGTGTTGGGAAGGGGAAAAAAGGTTGTGTCCGTGGGGTAGGTGTTAAAGCAACAGTAACATCTGCAGAAGAAAGACCATCTTCCAGCCAAACTAAAATGTCTACTTCTTTTAGCGGACAATGTGATAAGATCCCTTTCTTACGGCCACGCCAATCGCTACAAATTCCAGATGAGGCACAAAAACAGCAGGTGCTTCAACGGATATCAAGTGCTCCTTTAAGTGGGCTCTCCTCCACATCAACTTCAACATCACAAATACTCCAGTCCTCAAAGGTGTCACCCCAATCGCACTTGCTTCCTCACAGCTCCCAAATCTCCAGCTGCCCGTCTGAGTATGAGGTAGAACAGATGGTTGAGTCTGCAGAGCTGTTTACTCATACTATAGCCTGGGAATCAGAGGTTGACTCCAGCGCTTCTGTGAATCCAGACGAGGAAATGATCTGCACTGATGCCCAGAATCTTTATGAGTCGGATCCAGGACCAGACGCAGAAGGTTCTGACCATAATGTAGACCCTCATTCCCAAACTGTAACTCCTGTTGGTGGAGACAATGAGGAAGACGATGATAAGTCTCAAATACCTGATTGGAGCGAAAACTTTAGTTTTTTGTCAGGGCAGGAACAGGTTGGCTCTGAGGACGACGGGTGTGATAACGCACAGGGTGATGATGATGAGGTTGGAGATCCCACTTACTGTCAACCCACAGTCAGCCAAGAGATGAGGTCAGCAGAGGAGGTGGAGGAAGATGCTAGTGACGACGAGGTCAGGTTGTGCCTTCCTGGACAGAGACGTAGTACTGGAAGCACGTCAACAACTGCATCCTCAAACACAACTCTGCCTCTCACCACAAGTCGTGGTGGCTCTTCAGGTCGCATGGGTGCTAAGCCTTGCATAGCCTGGGCATTTTTTCAGATCGATAAAGATGACCCAACTCGTGTTATCTGTAACATTTGTCAGCAAAAGCTAAGTAGAGGCCAAAAAATACATAGTTTGAGTACTTCATGCATGAACCGGCACATGGACATGAAGCATAAGTTGCAGTGGGAAGCTCAGTGTGCTACAATGCGGCCTAGCCGGCCGGGCCAATCACCGTCTGCCATATCTTGTGCATCCGCGGCCTCTTCATCCTCTGTGACTGGGGGGACAGCAGTCACACCTGTTTTGGGGCGCAGACCTGCCACCTCTTTACCCGCAACAGCCAGCGTGATTGGCAGGTCATCATTTTCTTTGGAGGTGGTAACACCATCTGGTGTTGAGCGCTGTCCGACATCGATAGCACCACCTTTGGATCAAGGCAACCTAACATGTCCGCCTGCATCTTCCTCACAGACCGGCAGTTTGCCGGGGACACCCTTTCAACCCCGTCTAAGCACAATAGCCAGCCCTCGGTCCCTCAGATGTGGACAAGTAAAAGACCATTTCCTCCTAGCCATGAGAAAGCTAAGAGGTTGAATTTCACCATCTGCAAGTTCTTGGCTACAGAAATGCTGCCTTTCCGCCTGGTGGACACAGAGGATTTTCGAGACCTTATGTCCGTCGCAGTGCCCCAGTACCAGATGCCCAGTCGGCACTACTTCTCAAAGAAAGGTGTGCCTGCGCTCCACCAGCATGTCGCACACAACATCACCGCTTCTTTGAGAAACTCTGTGTGTGACAGGGTGCATTTCACCACAGACACTTGGACGAGTAGGCATGGACAGGGGCGTTACAAGTCGCTGACTGGGCACTGGGTAACTATGGTGACAGCAGGACAAGGGGCTGCGGTCCAAGTCTTGCCGTCCCCACGAGTTGTGCGTCAATCCTCTTTATGTCAAAGTTCCTCCACTGCTTCTGTCTCCTCAACCTCCTCTCGGTCTTCCACCTGCACCCAAAGCCTGTCTGGTCATGCCACAAGCTTTCTAACTGCGCAGAAGGGATCCTGCACACCTCCTTACTATGCTGGCAGTAGGGCTCAACGTCATCAGGCGGTTTTTACATTGAAATGTCTGGGAAATGTGAGTCACACAGCTGAGGAGTTGTGGTCAGCTCTGGAGAACCAATTTCATGAATGGTTGTCTCCACTGGACCTGAAAACAGGGAAGGCCGTGTGCGACAATGCTGCAAACCTGGGTGCGGCCCTTCGCCGGGGCAATGTCACACACGTGCCTTGTATGGCTCACGTGTTGAACCTGGTTGTCCAGCAATTTTTAGCCCATTATCCCAGACTAGATGGCCTTCTGCAGAGGGCATGGTCGCTGTGTGCTCACTTTCGCCGTTCGCATCCCGCAGCTCTGCGACTTACGTCTCTACAGAAGTCGTTGGGCCTGCCACTTCACCGGCTAAAATGCGATGTGCCTACCCGGTGGAATTCAACTCTGCACATGTTGCAGCGACTGTGGCAGCACCGACAAGCCCTGGTGCAATACGTACAGCCTGGGCCAACGAGATCCAGAGGTGGGGCAAATCACGCTGGAGGAGTGGTCTCAGATCAGGGACCTATGCACCCTTCTGCACAGTTTTGAAATGGCGACGAAGATGTTTAGTGCTGACGATGCCATTATCAGCATGACTATTCCGGTGATTTACATGCTGGAGCACATGTTAAACAGAATTCGGAGTCAGGTGGTGGCACAAGAGGAGGTGGAGGAAGTAGAGGAGGAGGAGTTGTATGCGGAAGGGCTAACATCTGCAAGGTCCAGACGGTCGGCAGCACCAAGGAGGCAGGCATGTGAGGGTGGGGGAGATGGTTTTAGCAGGGCGCATGGTAGCAGCCAAACTAGTGAGGAAGGTGCAGGAGCCCAGGAAGAAGTGGAGGACGAACTGATGGAAGACTCATCAGATGAGGGAGACCTTGATCACATTTCTGTTGTGTGAGGTTGGGGGGAGAGGACAGAGGAAGGAAGCATGATTGTTACCTCGCCACCAACACAACAGGGACTTGGTGCTCCTGGATGCGCAACACACATGAGTGCCTTCTTGCTGCACTACCTGCAACATGACCCTCGAATTGTGAGAATTAGAAATTATCCTGACTACTGGGTTGCCACACTGTTAGATCCCCGGTACAAAAGTAAATTTGCAGAAATTATTCCTGCCATAGAAAGGGATGCACGCATGCAGGAGTATCAGCAGAGACTGTTGCAGAATCTTACATGTGCTTTTCCACAAAATACCAGTGGTGCACGTAGTGAATCTCACAGTTCCAACTTGCCAACCGTGGGACCGTCAAGTGTTCAGCACTCAAACCGTAGCAGAACCACAGTATCTGCTGGTAACATCAATTTTGCGGAATCATTTCACCACTTTTTTAGCCCATCCTTTGCAAGGCCACAGGAAACAAGAAGTTTGACACATAGTCAACGCCTAGAGACGATGGTACAGGAGTATCTCCAAGTAAACATTGAAGCCACGACTGTGTCACTGGACCCTTGCTCTTTTTGGGCTTCCAATCTGGATAAATGGCCGGAGCTAGCCACTTACGCCTTGGAGATCTTGTCATGCCCCGCAGCCAGCGTTCTGTCTGAACGTGTGTTCAGCGCTGCTGGTGGTGTGCTGACAGATAAGCGCACGCGGCTCTCCACTTATAATGTAGACAGACTCACGTTCATAAAGATGAACAAATCATGGATCGGAAACAACTTTTCTACCCCTGTGTCATCCTGGGGAGAGTAAAAGCTTGATGATTGGTTAAAATCACCCTACCAACCGTTTTAAGCTTTCAAATTACTAATCATGTTTATCTGTATATTGGCTGGAAAATAATTTGGGCTTTGTAGCAGTGTGCAGCACTGATTCTATTAGGCCATCTATAATAAGCTCCACCAGATTTAAAATTACTAATCATGTTTATCTGTATCTTGACTGGAAAATAATTTGGGCTTTGTAGCAGTGTGCAGCACTGATATTATTAGGCCATCTATACTAAAGCTTCACCAGATTTAAAATTAATAATAATTTTTAGCTGCATCTAGCCCGGAAAATAATTTTGGGGCTCCGAGATGCGCAAGACACATAAGTGCCTTCTTGCTGCACTACCTGCAGCATGACCCTCATATTGTCAGAATTCGAAGTAATCATGACTACTGGGTTGCCACACTCTTAGATCCCCCAAACTTTTCGATCAACCTTTTCATTTTAATAAAGACCAAAAAAATGGTCATTTTTTAAATTATAAGCATTAGCAGGTTGTTAGAAACTGAAATCAAACAGTTTTCAACTCAAAACTTTATTCTAGGTGATGTTACATTTTCACATAGGACCCCTTGTTCGAAAGGAGCTTCTGAACTCTCTCGTCCATTGAATTTGTCAGGTTTTGGATGGTTTCTGCTTCAATTGTTTTGCATGAGGACAGATTACCCTCCCAGAGCTGTTGCTTAGATGTGAACTGCCTCCCGCCATCATAGACACTCCTTTTAATGATGCTCCAAAGGTTCTGAATGGGGTAGAGGTCAGGGGAGCATGGGGGTCACACCATAAGTTTGTCCCCTTTTATGCCCATATCAGCCAGAGATGCAGATGTTTTATGTGCAGCATGAGATGGTGCATTATCATGCAGAAAAATGATCTTGCTGTGAAATACACGGTTCTTCTTCTTGAACCATGGCAGGAAGTGCTGTTTGAGAAAATCCACATACATTATGGAGTTCATCTTTAGCGCCTTCAGGGATCCTAAAGGGGCCGACAATCTCTCTCCCCATGATTCCAGCCCAAAACATTACTCCACCTCCTCCTTGTTGGCCCTGTAGCCGTGTTTGCGTGGGGTGTCCATCAACCAGCCATCCTCCACTCCATCCATCTGGACCATCGAGCGCTGCACGGCACTCATCCGTGAACAAAACAGTTTTGAAATCAGTCTTCATGTAATGTTTGGCCCACTGGAGCCGTTTCTGCTTGTGTGAAGTGGATAGAGGAGGTCGACAGGATGGCGTATGCACAGATGCAAAACTCTGAAGGACCCTGCATCTTGTTGTTCGGGGGACGTTGGAGGCACAAGTAGCTTCAAAAACTTGTCTGCTGCTATGACAAGGCTTTTTTGCCGTTGCTCTTTCAACCTGACGTAATTGCCTGTAGGAAAGAGTCTTCAATTTGCCCTTATCAGCACGCACACGTGTGTACTGTGAATCAGCTACATACTTCTTGATTGCCAAGACACTTCATCCTGATCATCGCACAATGTTGATTGTAGTCATGCCTTGACCTAAACACTCCACAATTTGTTGCTTCTCAGCAGCCGACACATCCTTTTTCTTTCCCATTTTGGCAGAAAATGTAGGCTGCTTAATAATGTGAGACAGCCTTCTTAAGTAGTCTTGCCTTTCATTGGACACACCTGCCAAACTAATTAGCACAGGTGTCTGCAATTGCTTACAGTGATATAAAGAGCCCTGACACACATCACCATCAATGAGTTTAACTGACAAACAAACAAATTCTTCCCTTATAACTCCTAAACACTTTTTGCATAATAATTTGGAACACAGTGTACATGTGCTTTTCCACAAAACACCAGTGGTTCACGTAGTGAATCTTACAGTTCTAACTTGCCAACCGTGGTCTGTATGGAGTTGTTCAATAAAGGGCCCAAAATTAAGATAACATAGATGGGAGAGGTCTCTATGAATAGGAATTCCTAAGTATTTGATACCCTGTGAGGGCCAGGCAAAGGGAAAGTTGGACTGGATGGAATCCTATATGGATTTGGGGAGGGAGACATCGAGGGCCTCATACTTCACTGCATTGATTTTAAAATTTGACCATGTAACAAAGTGATCTATTTCAGCCATAACAGCATGGATGGATATATGTGATTGAGTGATATATACTAGGACATCATCAGCAAATAGAGAGCACTTGTACTCGTTGCCTCCCACCTCATTCCACCTAATATTGGGGTTATGGCGAATTGATGAGAGCAGGTGCTCCGTCACTAGGACGTATAAGAGAGGGGACAGAGAACATCCCTGCCTTGTCCCATTGGTGATTGTGAAAGGTGATGAAAATGTTCTGACGCGCCCCCTGGGCCTTGGGACACCCGGAGCCGGACCCTTTTTGGTGGATGCTGGTGGTTGTAGTCTCCGTGGCGGCGACCCGGTTCCGTGGCTCAGGGCGGTCAAACCAGTGGCGGAACTATTTATGTGGTTTTGATGTTTAAATGTCCGACTACGCCACCCGTGGATTGCGGTCAGAGTGAACCGCCGCTCCAGGGCAGACCGCTGAGGCTGGTGTTGTGGGTGCAGCAGAGCGTAGCATAACTCCCCACGGGAGGAGTAAAGCCTCAGGGCAGTGTATGCGGAGGATGGGGGTGATGGTGCAGGGCAGCAGCAGTAATGACACGGAGTCAGTGATGCAGTCCAGGGCCTTTACTCACAGTTCTTATTATCCAGACCACGTCTGCAGGTAACGGCTGCCCACGTCGTACTGTGCTCACCAGGTGAGGGGCTCAGACAACTCCCAGATAACTTTGGAGTGCTTCACAGGACCCCCTTTGTGTGTCCTTTGTCTGGCCTTTCTTACCAACCCTTCTGTCCGGCTGCCTCGGGCCTCCTCTTGGTAAACTTGGCGCCAGTTTCCCTGACCCTATGTGGTGCCTTCCTAGCGGGTGTAGCGAGGGGCTGCGCCACATAAAATGTCACAGACTCCTGTTTCTAGCTGAGGGTCGTTTCCTGCCTCCACTAGTTTCGGGGACCGGTCTCCCCCTTTGGCCTGACCCCTCCACGCAGGTGGATTCGGGCGTGCGGTGGCGACACGCCCGTCCGCACCCCTGAGATCCCTTCATTCCTTGTTCCTGGAGTCTTCTCCGCTCCTCTTCCTTCCTTCTCCCTCTTCCAGGCCTGGGCCTCTGTTACTAGGCCCGCCTCCGGAGCAGAGCTCATGCAGAGCCCCTGCTCCCTGCCACTTCTGCTCAGACTTCTCTGCACTGAACTAAGATGGTGCCCACCTTTTATACTCCCTTCTCAATGCACCCAGGAACTGCTTCCTCCCTGCTCCTGCACTACAGGGTTCCCCTTCCTCAGTGTTCCCTCCCCCCCACTCCAGCCAGGGACAGGGACTGTCGTGCCCATCTCAGGGGCATATTGGTCGCCCTGCTCCACGGCAATGTGGTGTAATGCATTCAGGTGTCGGGTCCTGATCCACACTACATCCTTACCTGAGAGTGAGATATCACACCTCTGGGTGAGGTGCAATACCTCTGTAGCAACCGAGCCCTCAGGGTGCTACAGTTCCATATATCTTCAGCCTAGGTGACGTATTGCGATACAGGGCCGTGAATTTGGCTATAAAAGTGTCCCCTAGACCCCTACCCCAAGCTTTTTAAGAGAATCATATATGGCGTGCCAGGAGACTCTATGGAATGCTTTCTCAGCATCCAACGAGAGTATCTAATTACAAATTTTTAACTGCATCTAGCCCAGGAAATACTTTGTGCCTAGTAGCAGTGTCTGCTAGTCAGCGGATTATCCCGGCTGTTAAGCAAGCTACACCACCTGTAGTTTGGACACTTCATTTTTTCAAAGGAAATGCTTCGGGACCACGGGATACTCAGTGAAGAGCATCAGGAGGCACCCCAAGGCATAGGGGCTCGGACTGGCAGTAGGATGCCTTGCAGTGGACAGCCGAGCTCGATCCTTATAAAAGCTTTTTAACTGCAGCAGCTTTAGTGGACGCTACTGGAGCTGGAATTACGCGGCTGCTGGCATGAGACTTGCCCTCCAATAGATCCTTGTAAATGGATTTAAAGTGTATTTATTCAAATTAGAGAGACAATTTAAATTAAAAAGCTTAGAGCTGCCTCCACCACAGGGAGGCTCGCTCGACCCACCAGCGGACAGGCACCAGTATTGGGAGAGGGGGGCTGGCCGTCAGGGTTCACCGCGGCTCAGGCACAAACCCGGCGACACGGAGGTGGCATGGGCAGGAGCGGACTGAACGTGTCGGCTTCTCACTTTTTGGATTTTAGAAGGGCATGACATGCCTATATCTGTGTCTCCCCCTCCTTTTACTCCTCCACCTCATTTTTTTTCGCATGACTATATGTACTTATCACTTTTCCATGTGTTAGTTGTGTCTTCTGAGCAGTTTGTCAGCTTTTGGACACCTTTGAAGGTGTTTTCTATGTGTTTCTATGTGTTTTTGTTTGCCTGCCATTGGTTTTAACGGTGTTCGAAGGTGTTCGACGAACAGTTCGACGAGCAGTTCGGCGAACACACGGGTGTTCGACGAACCGAACCGAACTCGAACACTACGGGGGTGGCTCAACACTACTAAAGAGCGCCAAACATGCAGGGAGGGGACCGAGCATCTCGGAAGTACTCGGCAAGCTCCCAGCATCTCGAGTACTGAGATGCTCGGGCAAGTACCGAGTACTTGCGAGTATGCTCGCTCATAACTAGATATTAACTCTATATTCCTCATGTAAAGTTCTATACCTGTCCGACATATCTGCAGGAGCGCAATAATACATCCCTCTATGGCATCATACACGTCTTCTGAATGTTGTTGCACTGCGTCATTGGCCTTACAGGTCTTATTTTGCTTTTCTCAAGTGTGCATATTTATTAACTAATTAGATAAAAATTTATGTTTTAAATATACCCATGCTGCTCGTCTTATAAAATTAGTGGGTTAGAAACTGTCGGGTGTATATCACCCCTTGCTGCTCAGCCTTTCGGGGAACCCCACGCCAATTTATTTTTTAATAAATCCTTTATTTTAACACTAAATGACAAGTACAGTAATCAACACTATCACTGTACTTATTATATATGTGACTGACATGTTCCTATCTATCTAATCTATGTGTGATGCTCTATTCTTTCTGTTATAAATTGTCGGGTACCGATGCTGAATTGCAGGCCGGCTTTTTTAAAGAGACGGTGCATGAAAACACAAATATTTTTTTTAATAAATCCTTTAACACTAAATGACAAGTACAGTAACCAACACTGTCACTGTACTTCTTATATATGTGACTGACATGTTTCTATCTATCTAATCTATGTGTGATGCTCTATTCCTTCTTGTCTAAATTGTCGGGTACCGGTGTATGCCGCTGCTGAATTGCTGGCCGGCTTTTTTAAAGAGAGTGTCTTCTGAGCAGTTTGTCAGGTTTTGGACACCTTTGAAGGTGTTTTCTATGTGTTTCTATGTGTTTTTGTTTGCCTGCCATTGGTTTTAACGGTGTTCGACGGTGTTCTAAGGTGTTCGACGAACAGTTCCACGAACATCCCAGTGTTCGACGAACCGAACCCGAACACTACGGGGGTGGCTCAACACTATTAAGGACATGCTGGGAGTTGTAAGTTCATGCGATACAATTGTATATGGGGCTGGCCTGACATTACAATTGATCTCTGTACTAAGCTTGCAGATTTATTCATATACTGACTGTGGTTCTGGGGCTGCATTTATGAGCTGACGGTGGGTCTGGCGTTGTATTCATGTACTGTTGGTGATTCTGGCACTGCATTCATGTACTGATGGTGGGTCTGGTGCTGCATTTATGTACTGACAGTGGTCTGGCTCTGCATTCATATACTGACAATGATTCTGGCACTACATTTATGTGCTGACGGTAGTTCTGGCGCTGAATTCATGTGCGGACGGTGGTTCTGGCGCAGTATTCATGTACTGACGGTGGTTCTGGCACTGCATTAATGTATTGATGGTGTTTCTTGTGCTGTATTCATGTGCTCATGGTAGGTTCTGGCACTACATTCATGTGCTTGTGGTTGTTCTGATATTGTACAAATGTAGGAATCCAAAATGTGCTTCATGGCTATGTTAAAATTTAAAAATCCTCAAAACTTAGAGTTTTGACATTATGAGGAGGATTTGGCGAGTTTCTTCTCAGGTTCTGCTCCAGAAACTCACTGTAAGTTAACGTATGTTCACAACTATTTTTGGAACAGAAACTGAGCAGATTCTCTCCAAATCCTGCCCAAATACTCAAAACTTGGTTCTGGTGATATATTAATGTACTTATGGTGGTTCTAGTAATGCATTGATGCCCCTTTAAATTTTTTGTGGCTCTTGGGATTAGTTCTGTATGGCAATGCAGTCCTTGGACAAAAAAATGTTATGCATCCCTGGGCTACACTTTGCGGCAGCCATTGGGGCTCAGCGTCAGGAAGATTCAGTAATGTTTTCTGAATTTGTTAGTAAACATAATTATTGTGTCCAGCAGGTGGCAGCACCACAGGGTGATACAGTTTCTTACTGGACTGCATGGAGCCTGGAGCTAGAGCTGCCATCAGTACATGGGCTGCAGGAAGGAACTCCGAAAACTTGTCTAGAGGCTGCCCAGGCTTTACCATAAACACTTGCTAAAGTCTAACACTGCCCTACCTATCTCTTCTTAGAAGCTGCTGTTGCGTATAATCCATATCTCTTTCTCTTCCTCTCCCTCTCCGTTATCACTAAAGGCAGTTGGGACAGAGAGAGAGAAGGGGAGGACATGACAGCTTTTGAGTCTGCAGAGCCTGTAACAGGGAGCTGCAAGATGATCCATAGTCATGCTCTGTGCTGTGTACTTCATTTCTTACTGACCAGTGACAACCTCGCTTCTCATGGCTGCTGTCCTGGGATGTGAAGGTCTCGGCTGCTTCTGGAGACAGGATAGGTAAGTACTACTGATTAGCGAGCGTGCTGGCTACTGCTCGGTACTTGCCCGAGCATCTCACTGTTCAAGATGCTCGGCGAGTACTTCCAGGATGTTAGGACACGAGCTCGAGTCCCCGCCCCGCATGTTTGGCGCTGTTTTAACAGCCACTAAACATGCAGGGATTGCCTACCACTCGCTGTAATGCCGCAGCCATGTTTGTTGTGGCATTACAGTGATTGACTGGCCGCCTAGCGTTATCGGGCCTATATCAGACCTGGTGACCCTATGTTCGTCATAGTCTACCATTCAGACAGACAGAGTAGGGAGAATTGCAGCTGAGTGAGGGAGGGAGAGAATTGGCGGTTTATTAGTTTGGTATAGGTATTCCACAGCAAGATATATATACATCTAACAGTCCTTCTAAGGACTAATCCAGCTGCATATATTATTACTTATGATAGTAGGAGTTAGGAAGGCAGAGTTTGTGGACAGTGTATACAGCAGAATATGGTCCATTGTACGTTCTGTCTGCTGCTGTCACAGATATCCATAGTCCTAGGCATCAAGGCTAATTTTATTTTGCTCACAATCCTGATTATTTGCTTAAAAAGCAATATACGGTGGGTAGGGAAAGTATTTAGACCCCTTTAAATTTTTCATTGCAGACATTTGGTAAATTCTAAAAAGTTCATTTTTTTTCTCATTAAAGAACACTCTGCACCCCATCTTGACTAAAAAAAAACAGAAATGTAGAAATTTTTGCAAATTTATTAAAAAAGAAAAACTGAAATATCACATGCTCATAAATATTCAGACCCTTTGCTCAGTATTGAATAGAAGCACCCTTTTGAGCTAGTACAGCCTCGAGTCTTCTTGGGAATGATGCAACAAGTTTTTCACACCTGGATTTGAGGATCCTTTGCCATTCTTAATTGCAGATCCTCTCCAGTTCCATCAGGTTTAATAGTGAACGTTGGTGGACAGCCATTTTCAGGTCTCTCCAGAGATGCTCAATTAGGCTTAGGTCAGGGCTCTGGCTGGGCCAGTCAAGAACGGTCACAGAGTTGTTATGAAGCCTTTGTTATTTTAGCTGTGTGCTTAGGGTCATTGTCTTGTTGGAAGGTGAACCTTTGACCAAGTCTGAGGTCCAAAGCACTCTGGAAGAGGTTTTCATCCAGGATATCTCTGTACTTGGCTGCATTCATGTTTCCTTCAATTGCAACCAGTCGTCCAGTTCCTGCAGCTGAAAAACACCCCCATAGCATGATGCTGCCACCACCATGTTTCACTGTTGGGATTGTATTGGGCAGGTGATGAGCAGTGCCTGGTTTTCTCCACACATACCGCTTAGAATTATCACCAAAAAGTTCTATCTTCGTCTCATCAGACCAGAGAATCTTATTTCTCATAGTCTAGGAGTTCTTCATGCGTTTTTGAGCGAACTCTATGCGGGCTTTCATATGTCTTGCACTGAGGAGAGGCTTCCGTCGGGCCACTCTGCCATAAAGGCCCGACTGGTGGAGGGCTGCAGTGATAGTTGACTTTATGGAACTTTCTCCCATCTCCCTACTGCATCTCTGGAGCTCAGCCACAGTGATCTTGGGGTTCTTCTTTACCTCTCTCACCAAGGCTCTTCTCCCACAATTAGAAAAACCGACGTATAATACATTTTGGGAAAGAGGAGATTTAAGTATAAGGGAAAGCCATCCCTAATTATAACTACAATCTCTGCCCACTTATAAGTAGCCCAAAATGACAAGAAGGGATTTTATATCATAAAATATATAAACTTTATTAGACAATATTTTTAAAGTTGTACATTTACAATAAATAAGATAGAAAAATATGAAAATAAGGGAAGGGAGTTTTAAGAGAGAGGACAGCTATAAAGCAGGATAAGATGGAACAGGTCCTGCAAAGAGACTACATCCCTAGTCAACATTAATTATATATCAGGTGTAAATATTAGTAGCCAGCTAGGTGATACAAAATAAGAAAATCCTAGCAAAGACCAAATCTGTCCATATATCAAAAATCTATGACATGAAAAAACAGAGATAAATTATCAGTTCAGGGTTGATATTGTGAAAAATGCTCATGTCATCAAGGTAACAACTCTATAAGGTAAATCATTGACGATAAAAAGTCTATAATATATCACATTGGCAAGAAACAGTAATCAGAGTCAGAGATATAAGGATGTCCTTATCGTCAAGTCCAAAATACTATATTTATAAAGTTTCAATTACCTTGGGTCATGTTTGATGTGGTCAGAAAGCGTCACAAACTGAAATGCTGGGGATGTAAAGCAGCCTCGATGCGCGTTTCACCTGGAATGGCTACGTCTTCACACACGATTGCTCAGTTTGGCTGGACGGCCAGGTCTAGGAAGACTTCTGATGGTCCCAAACTTCTTCCATTTAAGGAGTATGGAGGTCACAGTGCTCTTATTAATGCAGAAATTCTTTTGTAACCTTGGCCAGATCTGTGCCTTCCACAATTCTGTCTCTGAGCTCCTTGGGCAGTTCCTTTGAGCTCATGATTCTCATTTGGTCTGGCATGCACTGTGAGCTGTGAGATCTTATATAGACAGGTGTGTGCCTTTCCAAATCAAGTACTATCAGTTTAATTAAACACAGCTGGACTCCAATGAAGGAGTAGAACCATCTCAAGGAGGATCACAAGGAAATGGACTGCATGTGACTTAAATATGAGTGTCTGAGCAAAGGGTCTGAATGCATATGACCATGTGATATTTCAGTTTTTCTTTTTTAATAAATTTGCAAAAATGTCTACATTTCTGTTTTTTTCAGTCAAGATGGGGGCAGAGTGTACTTTCATGAGAAAAAAAAGGAACATTTTAGAATTTACCAAATGGCTGCAATGAAACAAAGAGTGAAACATTTCAAGGAGTCTGGATACTTTCCGTACCCACTGTAGTACACCATTTTTACTGCTCCATTTGCTTGTTAGCAGAATACAGTCAGATTTGTATGATTTTACTCGCATTGCTGTATTGTGGAAGCAGAGAAACTTGTCCATCATCAGACATGATCCCATATTACTGCCATAATAATCACAACATTTTTTGGACCGTGCCAAATATTACACTCTATTCCAAGTCTGCCAGCTGTGTGTTGTTGAACCTATTCACACTGGGTCACTGACCAATACCACACTACAAGGCCACTGCCTAAAACCGTGGTCATCACATATGATCCCATATTACAGCGGTAATAATACAGACATCTTGTGGAGCGTGCCAAGTACAGTGGGGAAAAAAGTATTTAGTCAGCCACCAATTGTGCAAGTTCTCCCACTTAAAAAGATGAGCGAGGCCTGTAATTGACATCATAGGTAGACCTCAACTATGAAAGACAAAATAAGAAAACAAATCCTGAAAATCACATCGTCTGATTTGGAAAGAAATTTTTTTTAAATTTTGGTGGAAAATAAGTATTTGGTCAATTACAAAAGTTCATCTCAATTATGTTTTCTGTAAGTCTTCACAAGGTTGGCACACACTGTTGCTGGAATGTTGACCCATTCCTCCATGCAGATCTCCTCTAGAGCAGTGAGGTTTTTAGGCTGTCGCTGGGCAACATTGACTTTCAACTACCTCCACAGGTTTTCAATAAGGTTTAGATCTGGAGACTGGCTAGGCCACTCCAGGACCTTGAAATGCTGGTTACAAAGCCACTCCTTGATTGCCCTGGCGGTGTGCTTGGGATCATTGTCATGCTGACCGACCCAGCCACATTTCATCTTCAGTGCCCTTGCTGATGGAAGGAGGTTTGCGCTCAAAATCTCAAGATACATGGCCACATTCATTCTTTCATGTACAGTACAGACCAAAAGTTTGGACACACCTTCTCATTTAAAGATTTTTCTGTATTTTCATGACTATGAAAATTGTACATTCACACTGAAGGCATCAAAACTATGAATTAACACATGTGGAATTAAATACTTAACAAAAAAGTGTGAAACAACTGAAAATATGTCTTATATTCTAGGTTCTTCAAAATAGGCAATTGGCTTTGATGACTGCTTTGCACACTCTTGGCATTCTCTTGATGAGCTTCAAGAGGTAGTCACTGGAAATGGTCTTCCAACAATCTTGAAGGAGCTCCCAGAGATGCTTAGCACTTGTTGGCCCTTTTGCCTTCACTCTGCGGTCCAGCTCACCCCAAACCATCTCGATTGGGTTCATGTCTGGTGACTGTGGAGGCCAGGTCATCTGGCGTAGCACCCCATCACTCTCCCTCTTGGTCAAATAGCCCTTACACAGCCTGGAGGTGAGTTTGGGGTCATTGTCCTGTTGAAAAATAAATGATGGACCAACTAAGCGCAAACCGGATGGAATAGCATGCCGCTGCAAAATGCTGTGGTAGCCATGCTGGTTCAGTATGCCTTCAATTTTGAATAAATCCCCAACAGTGTCACCAGCAAAGCACCCCACACCATCACACCTCCTCCTCCATGCTTCACGGTGGGAACCAGGCATGTAGAGTCCATCCGTTCACCTTTTTTGCGTCGCACAAAGACACGGTGGTTGGAACCAAATATCTCAAATTTTGACTCATGAGACCAAAGCACATATTTCCACTGGTCTTATGTCCATTCCTTGTGTTCTTTAGCCCAAACAAGTTTCTTCTGCTTGTTGCCTTTCCGTAGCAGTGGTTTCCTAGCAGCTATTTTACCATGAAAGCCAGCTGCACAAAGTCTCCTCTTAACAGTTGTTGAAGAGATGTGTCTGCTGCTAGAACTCTGTGTGGCATTGACCTGGTCTCTAATCTGAGCTGCTGTTAACCTGCGATTTCTGAGGCTGGTGACTCGGATAAACTTATCCTCAGAAGCAGAGGTGACTCTTGGTCTTCCTTTCCTGGGGCGGTCCTCATGTGAGCCAGTTTCTTTGTAGCGCTTGATGGTTTTTGCAACTGCACTTGGCGATACTTTCAAAGTATTCCAAATTTTTCGGACTGACTGACCTTCATTTCTTAAAGTAATGATGGCCACTCGTTTTTCTTTACTTAGCTGCTTTTTTCTTGCCATAATACAAATTCTAACAGTCTATTCAGTAGGACTATCAGCTGTATATCCACCAGACTTCTGCACAACACATCTGATGGTCCCAACCCCATTTATAAGGCAAGAAATCCCACTTATTAAACCTGACAGGGCACACCTGTGAAGTGAAAACCATTTCCGGTGACTACCTCTTGAAGCTCATCAAGAGAATGACAATAATGTGCAAAGCAGTCATCAAAGCCAAAGGTGGCTACTTTGAAGAGACTAGAATATAAGACTTATTTTCAGTTGTTTCACACTTTTTTGTTAAGTATATAATTCCACATGTGTTAATTCATAGTTTTGATGCCTTCAGTGTGAATGTACAATTTTCATAGTCATGAAAATACAGAAAAAAATTAAAATAAGAAGGTGTGTCCAAACTTTTGGTCTGTACTGTACACGGATAAGTTGTCCTCATCCCTTGGCTTTTTTTCCCCACTGTATACTCCATTTCAAGTCTGCCAGTTGAACCTATTCACACTTGTTTGCTGACCAATATCACACTACAAGGCCACTACCTAAAACCGTGGTCATCACATGTGATCCAATATTACTGCGGTAATAATACAGACATTTTGTGGAGCTTGCCAAATATTATACTCCATTTAAAATGGGCAAGGTGGGGAAGGGAAGGGAAAGTGGATGGCAAGATGAAACTGAGCCTGCTGAGGTAGCACAACAAACACCCACATCATGTCAAACTATTTTCCTGTCCCAATTTAGAGGGGGACACGGAACACCACTCTTGAAGTCAGAGCAGTATCAAAAGGTAGTTGGTTGGATAGCAGATAATGCTTCCAGTCAGTTTGCCACCACCACCACCCTGTCTTCCAAATGGTCAAGTCTCAGCAGCCGTGAGTCTGGACCACATATTACTCACCTTGATCCTCCTTCCTCTCACCATGCTGAGTGCCCGGAGACAACTGATCCCACACTTGGACACTCAGAAGAGCTGTTCACTTTTCCATTTATAGATTCAGACCTCTCTCCCAGCCCGTTTCAAGCAGGACAAGATGAGATTGCATGTAGCAATGGCCAAATATTTGAGCAGCCACGGTCACATAAAGGCGATGGTGGGAAACTGTCGCAAGAGGTGGATGATGATGACGAGACACAGTTGCCACCAAGTCAGGAGGAGGCCCAGGGTGCGTACGTGGAAGATGAGGTGGTGGACAATGAAGTCACTGACCCAACCTAGCAAGACGGCATGCATATCGAGGACAGCAGCTCAGATGGGGAGGGAGGCAGCATAGCACCACAACAGGCAGGAACAAACAGTGGGGTGGCCACAGACACAAGGCAGGAAACTGTTCCACGGAACACAGACACGAGGGATGTTGCCAGTCCAACTGTTAGGTCTTCCAGAGTCTGGCTCTTTTTAAAGACTGTCCAGATATCCCCAAAAAGGCCATTTGCAACATCTGCCATGCCAGCATCAGCATGGAGTGCAAAACTACCAGCCTGACCACCACCAGCATGCTCAGGCGCATGACAGCAAAACACCTGACTAGGTGGGCTGAACACCTAGGTTCACAATCAGTGTCTGCTGGTGACACCACTGCCTATTCTGCTGTTGTACGTGCATGCCAATCTCCTGTCCATGGTGCAGGCAAAGTTGCCTCCTGCCCTGCACCTGTCATTGCACACTCACAACCACCACCATCAGCAACCACGTCCACGTCTTGTCCCAGCACAGCATTAAGTTGTCCTTACCCCAGTCCTTGGAACCCAAGCACAAGTACACAGTCAATGCGCCACAGGCCACAATACTAAACTCGTACATTTCTCGAATGTTTGCGCTCGAAATGTTGCCTTTTAGGCTCATGGAGACTGAAGCTTTCCACAACCTGATGGCTGCAGCCGTCTTTCGGTACTCGGTCCCCAGCCACCACTTTTCTCCCGATGTTCCATCCCCACCTTACACATGCACGTGTCCTAGAACACTACCCGTGCCCTCAACAATGCAGTTACTGGAAAGGTTCACCTAACCATGGACACATGGACAAGTGCTTGTGGTGAGGGACGGTACATCTCTCTGAAGGCACACTGGGTTAATATAATGGGAGCAGGGACCCTGTCAGACCCTGCGATGGAACACGTCCTACAGACGGCGAGGATTGCAGGCCCTGGGTCAATCAGGGTTGCCCCCACATTCTACAACTCCTGCACCTCCTCCTCCTCCCCAGCCTCCATCTCTGAAATGACCACATTAATCGGCAGCTGAAAGCACTGCAGCACTGCCTCGGCCAAGCGGCAACAGGCTGTGCTGAAGCTAATATGCTTAGTTGACAAACCTCACACTGCTGCAGAGTTGTTGACAGCTGTAAAAGAACAGGCAGATCTGTGGCTGTCACCGCTAAACCTACAGCCAGGCATGGTCATCTGTGACAATGGCCAAAACCTGGTAGCGGCTCTGAAGAAACAGAATAAGGGGAAAAAAAAACAGAATAAGATATAACTTTTAATAGATACTTTAAAAGACCAACTAATGGTCACATAATGGACAAAGAGCATAAAAATGTTTGTGCACAAGAGGGTATTGATAAAGATAAAGACAAATAATGTCATTCAGGCTGGCCCTAGGTAATCCTGTTAAAACTGGGACCCTGCCTAACAGCGCACGTTTATCACCCTAGCGAGACGATTTGGTGTCCCCGCTCCACGTCGGCTTCCCTTAATTGCCCTATTAGGCCCTTGCACCAAACATACATTAACATAGATTAACATAGAAATATTTTCTTTATCCTATGCAGTGGTACTGCCCAGATCAAGGATAACTTGTCTATATGTATATAATTGATGCTGCATATACTCAAAATACTGCATATAATCTGTTCTCTGTCAATAAGTATACATGAGGAGAAAGGAACCATACAGGGTGATGCCACACAGCCTAGCCTCATCTCATCCCAACTTGAATTGGGTGATAATAAAGAGGAGGAGGAGGAACAGGAGTGAGTTTCCTGCTCTACAGACGGTACTACCCACACAACTGTCATACCGTCTGTTCAGCGTGGATGGCCTGAGGAGAGGGAGAACGAGGAGGAGGAGGAGAGCATGAACAGTCGTCCCCTTGGTCAAGACAGGGAAGTCTTGTCTGTTGTTCTGCTGATTTTCCCGTGACACCCGCATTGTACACTTTTTGGGTGACAGTAATTACTGGTTGGTTACACTTCTAGACCTATTCTACAAGGAGTACTTTCTATCTCTCCTTCCCATGGCGGAGAGGTCTAATAAAATGTTGCAGCACCAGAAGGCCCTTGTTGATGAATTATTAAAAAATTTCCCATCTGAAAACGCTGGTGGCAGAGGCCACAGGTCATTGGACAACCAAGGAGTATAGGCGAGGGAGACACAAATACGATGCAGCAGATGTTCTTTCGATCTAATGGTCCTAACGGTAGACTATCTGCAAAAATCAATCAGTGCGACTAAATCGATAAATTGAAGGTGGACTCTATTGATTCCCAACTCAAATCAACACTGAAACCTGAGGATTATAACTCCCTAAAGGAGAAGACACTAGTGTTGAGCCACCCCCGTAGTGTTCGAGTTCGGTTCGGTTCGTCGAACACACTTGTGTTCGCCGAACTGTTCGTCGAACACCTTTGAACACCGTTAAAACCAATGGCAGGCAAACAAAAACACATAGAAACACATAGAAAACACCGTCTAAGGTGTCCAAAAGCTGACAAACTGCTCAGAAGACATAACTAACACATGGAAAAGTGACAAGTACATATAGTCATGCGAAAAGAAAAGAGGTGGAGGAGTAAAAAGAGGGGGAGACACAGATATAGGTATGTCATGCCCTTCTAAAATCCAAAAAGTGAGAAGCCGACACGGCCAGTCCGTTCCTGCCCGTGCGACCTCCGTGTCGCCGGGTTTGTGCCAGAGCCGCGGTGGAACCTGACGGCCAGCCCCCCTCTCCCAATACTGGTGCCTGTCCGCTGGTGGGTCGAGCGAGCCCCCCTGTGGTGGAGGCAGGTCTAAGCTTTTGAATTTAAATTGTCTCTCTAATTTGAATGAATACACTTTTAATCCTTTTACAAGGATCTATTGGAGGGCAAGTCTCATGCCAGCAGCCGCGTAATTCCAGCTCCAGTAGCGTCCACTAAAGCTCCTGCAGTTAAAAAGCTTTTATAAGGATCGAGCTTGGCGGTTGACCGCAAGGAGTCCTACCGCCAGTCCCAGCCCCTATGCCTTGGGGTGCCTCTTCACTGAGTATCCCGGGGTCCCGAAGCATTTCCTTTGAAAAAATTAAGTGTCCAAACTACAGGTGGTGTAGCTTGCTTAACAGCTGGGATAATCCGCTGACTAGCAGACACTGCTACTAGGCAGAAAGTATTTCCTGGGCTAGATGCAGTTAAAAATTTGTACTTAGATACTCTCGTTGGATGCTGAGAAAGCATTCCATAGAGTCTCCTGGCACGCCATATATTATTCTCTTAAAAAGCTTGGGGTAGGGGTCTAGGGGACCCTTTTATAGCCAAAATCATGGCCCTGTATCGCAATACGTCACCTAGGCTGAAGATAAATGGAACTGTAGCACCCCGAGGGCTCGGTTGCTACAGAAGTATTGCACCTCACCGAGAGGTGTGATATCTCACTCTCAGGTAAGGATGGAGTGTGAATCAGGACCCGACACCTGCATGCATTACACCACATTGCCGTGGGGCAGGGCGACCAATATGCCCCTGAGACGGGCACGACAGTCCCTGTCCCTGGCTGGAGTGGGGGGAGGGAACACTGAGGAAGGTGAATCCTGTAGTGCAGGAGCAGGGAGGAAGCAGTTTCTGGGTGCATTGAGAAGGAAGTATAAAAGGTGGTCACCATCTTAGTTCAGTGCAGAGAAGTCTGAGCAGAAGTGACAGGGAGCAGGGGCTCTGCATGAGCTCTGCTCCGGAGGCGGGCCTAGTAACAGAGGCCCAGGCCTGGAAGAGGGAGAAGGAAGGAAGAGGAGCGGAGAAGGCTCCAGGAATGAGGAATGAAGGGATCCCAGGGGTGCGGACGGGCGAGTCTCCACCGCACGCCCGAATCCACCTGCGTGGAGGGGTCAGGCTAAAGGGGGAGACCGGTCCCCGAAACTAGTGGAGGCGGGAAATGACCCTCAGCTAGAAACCGGAGGCTGTGACATTTAATGTGGCGCAGCCCCTCGCTACACCCGCTAGGAAGGCACCACATAGGGTCAGGGAAACTGGCGCCAAGTTTACCAAGAGGAGGCCCGAGGCTGCCGGACAGAAGCTTTGGTAAGAAAGGCCAGACAAAGGACACACAAAGGGGGCCTTGTGAAGCGCTCCAAAGTTATCTGGGAGTTGTCTGAGCCCCTCACCTGGTGAGCACAGTACGTCGTGGGCTGCCATTACCTGCAGAAGTGGTCTGGATAATAAGAACTGTGAGTAAAGGCCCTGGACTGCATCACTGACTCCGTGTCATTACTGCTGCTGCCCTGCACCATCACCCCCATCCTCCACATACACTGCCCTGAGGCTATACTCCTCCCGTGGGGAGTTATACTATGCTCTGCTGCACCTACAACACCAGCCTCAGCGGTCTGCCCTGCAGCGGCGGTTCACTCTGACCGCAATCCACGGGTGGCGTAGTCGGACATTTAAACATCAAAACCACATAAATAGTTCCGCCACTGGTTTGACCACCCTGAGCCACGGAACCGGGTCGCCACCACGGAGACTACAACCACCAGCATCCACCAAAAAGGGTCCGGCTCCGGGTGTCCCAAGGCCCAAGGGGCGCGTCAGAACATCTTCATCACCTTTCATAATCACCAATGGGACAAGGCAGGGATATCCTCTGTCCCCTCTCTTATACATCCTAGTGACGGAGCACCTGCTCTCATCAATTCTCCATAACCCCAATATTAGGTAGATTGAGGTGGGAGGCACCGAGTAAAAGTGCTCTCTATTTGCTGATGATGTCCTAGTATATATCACTCAATCACATATATCCATCCCTGCTGTTATGGCTGAAATAGATCACTTTGTTACATGGTCAAATTTTAAAATCAATGCAGCGAAGTCTGAGTCCCTCGATGTCTCCCTCCCCAAATCCGTACAGGATTCCATCCAGTCCAACTTTCCCTTTGCCTGGCCCTCAAAGGGTATCAAATACTTAGGAATTCCTATTCATAGAGACCTCTCCCATCTATGTTATCTTAATTTTGGGCCCTTTATTGAACAACTCCATACAGACCACGGTTGGCAAGTTAGAACTGTAAGATTCACTACGTGAACCACTGGTGTTTTGTGGAAAAGCACATGTACACTGTGTTCCAAATTATTATGCAAAAAGTGTTTAGGAGTGATAAGGGAAGAATTTGTTTGTTTGTCAGTTAAACTCATTGATGGTGATGTGTGTCAGGGCTCATTATATCACTGTAAGTAATTGCAGACTCCTGTGCTAATTAGTTTGGCAGGTGTGTCCAATGAAAGGCAAGACTACTTAAGAAGGCTTTCCCACGTTATTAAGCAGCCTACATTTTCTGCCAAAATGGGAAAGAAAAAGGATGTGTCGGCTGCTGAGAAGCAACAAATTGTGGAGTGTTTAGGTCAAGGCATGACTACTATCAACATTGTGCGATGATCAGGATGAAGTGTCTTGGCAATCAAGAAGTATGTAGCTGACTCACAGTACACATGTGTGCGTGCTAATAAGGGCAAATTGAGGACTCTTTCCTACAGGCAATTACGTCAGGTTAAAAGAGCAGCGGCAAAAAAGCCTTGTCATAGCAGCAGACAAGATTTGAAGCTGCTGGTGCCTCCAACGTCCCCCGAAAAACAAGACGCAGAGTCCTTCAGAGGTTTGCAGCTGTGCGTAAGCCATCCTGTCGACCTCCTCTATCCACTGCACACAAGCAGAAACGGCTCCAGTGGGCCAAACAATACATGAAGACTGACTTCAAAACTGTTTTGTTCACGGATGAGTGCCGTGCAACGCTCGATGGTCCAGATGGATGGAGTGGAGGATGGCTGGTTGATGGACACCCCATGCAAAAACCACTACAGCGCCAACAAGGAGGAAGTGGAGTAATGTTTTGGGCTGGAATCATGGGGAGAGAGATTGTCGGCCCCTTTAGGATCCCTGAAGGGGTAAAGATGAACTCCATAATGTATGTGGAGTTTCTCAAACAGCACTTCCTGCCATGGTTCAAGAAGAAGAACCGTGTATTCCACAGCAAGATCATTTTCATGCATGATAATGCACTGTCTCATGCTGCACATAACACATCTGCATCTCTGGCTGATATGGGCATAATAGGGGACAAACTTATGGTATGACCTCCATACTCCCCTGACCTCTACCCCATTCAGAACCTCTGGAGCATCATCAAAAGGAGTGTCTATGATGGCGGGAGGCAGTTCACATCTAAGCAACAGCTCTGGGAGGGTATTCTGTCCTCATGCAAAACAATTGAAGCAGAAACCATCCAAAACCTGACAAATTCAATGGAAGAGAGAGTTCAGAAGCTCCTTTCGAACTAGGGGTCCTATGTGCAAATGTAACATCACCTAGAATAAAATTTTGAGTTGAAAACTGTTTGATTTCAGTTTCTAATAACCTGCTAATGCTTATAATTTCCAAAATGACCATTTTTTTGTTCTTTATTAAAATGAAAAGGTTGATCGAAGAGTTTGGGGGATCTAAGAGTTTGGCAACCCAGTAGTCAGGATTACTTCGAATTCTGACAATATGAGGGTCATGTTGCAGGTAGTGCAGCAAGAAGGCACTCATGTGTCTTGCGCATCTAGGAGCCCCAAAATTATTTTCCGGGCTAGATGCAGCTAAAAATAATTATTAATTTTAAATCTGGTGGAGCTTAGTAGAGATGGCCTGATAGAATCAGTTTTGCACACTGCTACAAAGCCCAAATTATTTTCTAGCCAAGATACAGATAAACATGATTATTAATTTTAAATCTAGTGGAGCTTAGTATAGATGGCTTAATAGAATCAGTACTGCACACTGCTACAAAGCCCAATTTTTTTTCCAGCCAAGATACAGATAAGCATGATTAGTAATTTTAAATCTGGTGGAACTTAGTATAGATGGCCTAATAGAATCACTACTGCACACTGCTACAAAGCCCAAATTATTTTCCAGCCAAGATACAGATAAACATGATTATTAATTTTAAATCTAGTGGAGCTTAGTATAGATGGCCTAATAGAATCAGTACTGCACACTGCTACAAAGCCCAAATTTTTTTCCAGCCAAGATATAGATAAGCATGATTAGTAATTTTAAATCTGGTGGAGCTTAGCATTGATGGCCTAATAGAATCAGTACTGCACACTGCTACAAAGCCCAAATTATTTTCCAGCCAAGATACAGATAAACATGATTATTAATTTTAAATCTAGTGGAGCTTAGTATAGATGACCTAATAGAATCAGTACTGCACACTGCTACAAAGCCCAAATTTTTTTCCAGCCAAGATACAGATAAGCATGATTAGTAATTTTAAATCTGGTGGAGCTTAGCATAGATGGCCTAATAGAATCACTACTACACACTGCTACAAAGCCCAAATTATTTTCCAGCCAAGATACAGATAAACATGATTATTAATTTTAAATCTAGTGGAGCTTAGCATAGATGGCCTAATAGAATCAGTACTGCACACTGCTACAAAGCCCAAATAATTTTCCAGCCAAGATACAGATAAACATGATTAGTAATTTGAAAGCTTAAAACGGTTGGTGAGGTGATTTTAACCAATCATCAAGCTTTTACTCTCCCCAGGATGACACAGGGGTAGAAAAGTCATTTCGGATCCATGATTTGTTCATCTTTATGAACGTGAGTCTGTCTACATTATCAGTGGAGAGCCGCGTGCGTTTATCTGTCAGCACACAACCAGCAGCGCTGAACACACGTTCAGACAGAACGCTGGCTGCGGGGCATGACAAGATCTCCAAGGCGTAAGTGGCGAGCTCCGGCCATTTATCCAGATTGGAAGCGCAAAAAGAGCAAGGGTCCAGTGACACAGTCATGGCTTCAATGTTTACTTGGAGATACTCCTGTACCATCGTCTCTAGGCGTTGACTATGTGTCAGACTTCTTGTCTCCTGTGGCCTTGCAAAGGATGGGCTAAAAAAGTGGTGAAATGATTCTGCAAAATTGATGTTACAAGCAGATACTGAGTTTCTGTTACGGTTTGAGTGCTGAACACTCGACGGTCCCAGGGTTGGCAAGTTGGAACTGTGAAATTCACTACGTGCACCACTGGTGTTTTGTGGAAAAGCACATGTAAGATTCTGCAACAGTCTCTGCTGATACTCCTGCATGCGTGCATCCCTTTCTATGGCAGGAATAATTTCTGCAAATTTACTTTTGTACCGGGGATCTAACAGTGTGGCAACCCAGTAGTCAGGATAATTTCTAATTCTCACAATTCGAGGGTCATGTTGCAGGTAGCGCAGCAAGAAGGCACTCATGTGTGTTGCGCATCCAGGAGTACCAAGTCCCTGTTGTGTTGGTGGCGAGGTAACAATCATGCTTCTTTCCTCTGTCCTCTCCCCCCAACCTCGCACAACAGAAATGTGATCAAGGTCTCCCTCATCTGATGAGAATTCCATCAGTTCATCCTCCACTTCTTCCTGGGCTCCTGCACCTTCCTCACTAGTTTGGCTGCTACCATGCGCCCTGGTAAAACCATCTCCCCCACCCTCACATGCCTGCCGCCTTGGTGCTGCCGACCGTCTGGACCTTGCAGATGTTAGCCCTTCCGCATACAACTCCTCCTCCTCTACTTCCTCCACCTCCTCTTGTGCCACCACCTGACTCCGAATTCTGTTTAACATGTGCTCCAGCATGTAAATCACCAGAATAGTCATGCTGATAATGGCATCGTCAGCACTAAACATCTTCGACGCCATTTCAAAACTGTGCAGAAGGGTGCATAGGTCCCTGATCTGAGACCACTCCTCCAACGTGATTTGCCCCACCTCTGGATCTCGTTGGCCCAGGCTATACGTCAGAACGTATTGCACCAGGGCTTGTCGGTGCTGCCACAGTCGCTGCAACATGTGCAGAGTTGAATTCCACCAGGTAGGCACATCGCATTTTAGCCGGTGAAGTGGCAGGCCCAACGACTTCTGTAGAGATGTAAATCGCTGAGCTGCAGGATGTGAACGGCGGAAGTGAGCACACAGCGACCTTGCCCTCTGCAGAAGGCCATTTAGTCGGGGATAGTGGGCTAAAAATTGCTGGACAACCAGGTTCAACACGTGAGCCATACAATGCACGTGTGTGACATTGCCCCGGCGAAGGGCCGCACCCACGTTTGCAGCATTGTCGCACACTGGTTTCAGGTCCAGTGGAGACAACCATTCATGAAATTGGTTCTCACATTGTGTGACTCACATTTCCCTGACATTTCAAAGTAAAAACCGCCTGATGACGTTGAGCCCTACTGCCAGCATAGTAAGGAGGTGTGCAGGATCCCATCTGCGCAGTTAGAAAGCTTGTGTCATGACCAGACAGGCTTTGGGTGCAAGTGGAGGATCGAGAGGAGGTTGAGGAGGCAGAAGCAGTGGAGGAACATTGAGATAAAGAGGATTGACGTACAACTCGTGGGGACGGCAAGACTTGGACAGCAGCCCCTTGTCCTGCTGTCACCATAGTTACCCAGTGCCCAGTCAGCGACATGTAACGCCCCTGTCCATGCCTACTCGTCCAAGTGTCTGTGGTGAAATGCACCCTGTCACACACAGAGTTTCTCAAAGAAGCGGTGATGTTGTGTGCGACATGGTGGTGGAGCGCAGGCACACCTTTCTTTGAGAAGTAGTGCCGACTGGGCATCTGGTACTGGGGCACTGCGATGGACATAAGGTCTCGAAAATCCTCTGTGTCCACCAGGTGGAAAGGCAGCATTTCTGTAGCCAAGAGCTTGCAGATGGTGAAATTCAACCTCTTAGCTTTCTCATGGCTAGGAGGAAATGGTCTTTTACTTGTCCACATCTGAGGGACCAAGGGCTGGCTGTTGTGCTTAGACGGGGTTGATAAGGGTGTCCCCGGCAAACTGCCGGTCTGTGCGGAAGATGCAGGCGGACATGTTAGGTTGCCTTGATCCAAAGGTGGTGCTATCGATGTCGGACAGCGCTCAACACCAGCTGGTGTTACTACCTCCAAAGAAAATGATGACTTGCCAATCACGCTGGCTGTTGCGGGTAAAGAGGTGGCAGGTCTGCGTCCCAAAATAGATGTGACTGCTGTCCCCCCAGTCACAGAGGATGAAGAGGCCGCGGATGCACAAGATGTGACAGTCAGTGGTTGGCCCGGCCGGATAGGCCGCATTGTAGCACAGTGAGCTTCCCTCTGCAACTTGTGCTTCATGTCCATCTGCCGGTTCATGCAAGAAGTACTCAAACTATGTATTTTTTGGCCTCTACTTAGCTTTTGCTGACAAATGTTACAGATAACACGAGTTGGGTCATCTTTATCGATCTGAAAAAATGCCCAGGCTATGCAAGGCTTAGCACCCATGCGACCTGAAGAGCCACCACGACTTGTGGTCAGAGGCAAAGTTGTGTTTGAGGATGCAGTTGTTGATGTGCTTCCAGTACTACGTCTCTGTCCAGGAAGGCGCAACCTGACCTCATCGTCACTAGCATCCTCCTCCACCTCCTCTGCTGACCTCATCTCTAGTGTTGAGCCACCCCCGTAGTGTTCGAGTTCGGTTCGGTTCGTCGAACACCCGTGTGTTCGCCGAACTGTTCGTCGAACACCTTCGAACACCGTTAAAACCAATGGCAGGCAAACAAAAACACATAGAAACACATAGAAAACACCTTCAAAGGTGTCCAAAAGCTGACAAACTGCTCAGAAGACACAACTAACACATGGAAAAGTGACAAGTACATATAGTCATGCGAAAAGAAAAGAGGTGGAGGAGTAAAAGGAGGGGGAGACACAGATATAGGCATGTTATGCCCTTCTAAAATCCAAAAAGTGAGAAGCCGACACGTTCAGTCCGCTCCTGCCCGTGCCACCTCCGTGTCGCCGGGTTTGTGCCAGAGCCGCGGTGAACCCTGACGGCCAGCCCCCCTCTCCCAATACTGGTGCCTGTCCGCTGGTGGGTCGAGCGAGCCCCCCTGTGGTGGAGGCAGCTCTAAGCTTTTTAATTTAAATTGTCTCTCTAATTTGAATGAATACACTTTTAATCCATTTACAAGGATCTATTTGAGGGAAAGTCTCATGCCAGCAGCCGCGTAATTCCAGCTCCAGTAGCGTCCACTAAAGCTGCTGCAGTTGAAAAGCTTTAATAAGGATCGAGCTTGGCTGTCCACCGCAAGGCATCCTACTGCCAGTCCCAGCCTCTATGCCTTGGGGTGCCTCCTGATGCTCTTCACTGAGTATCCTGTGGTCCCGAAGCATTTCCTTTGAAAAAATTAAGTGTTCAAACTACAGGTGGTGTAGCTTGCTTAACAGCCGGGATAATCCGCTGACTAGCAGACACTGCTACTAGGCACAAAGTATTTCCTGGGCTAGATGCAGTTAAAAATTTGTAATTAGATACTCTCGTTGGATGCTGAGAAAGCATTCCAGAGTCTCCTGGCACGCCATATATGATTCTCTTAAAAAGCTTGGGGTCGGGGTCTAGGGGACCCTTTTATAGCCAAAATCACGGCCCTGTATCACAATACGTCACCTAGGCTGAAGATAAAAGGAACTGTAGCACCCTGAGGGCTCGGTTGCTACAGAGGTATTGCACCTCACCCAGAGGTGTGATATCTCACTCTCAGGTAAGGATGGAGTGTGGATCAGGACCCGACACCTGCATGCATTACACCACATTGCTGTGGGGCAGGGTGACCAATATGCCTCTGAGATGGGCACGACAGTCCCTGTCCCTGGCTGGAGTGGGGGGAGGGAACACTGAGGAAGGGGAACCCTGTAGTGCAGGAGCAGGGAGGAAGCAGTTCCTGGGTGCATTGAGAAGGCAGTATAAAAGATGGGCACCATCTTAGTTCAGTGCAGAGAAGACTGAGCAGAAGTGGCAGGGAGCAGGGGCTCTGCATGAGCTCTGCTCCGGATGCGGGCCTAGTAACAGAGGCCCAGGCCTGGAAGAGGGAGAAGGAAGGAAGAGGAGCGGAGAAGGCTCCAGGAATGAAGAATGAAGGGATCCCAGGGGTGCGGACGGGCGAGTCGCCACCGCACGCCCGAATCCACCTGCGTGGAGGGGTCAGGCCAAAGGGGGAGACCGGTCCCCGAAACTAGTGGAGGCAGGAAACGACCCTCAGCTAGAAACCAGAGGCTGTGACATTTTATGTGGCGCAGCCCCTCGCTACACCCGCTAGGAAGGCACCACATAGGGTCAGGGAAACTGGCGCCAAGTTTACCAAGAGGAGGCCTGAGGCAGCCGGACAGAAGGGTTGGTAAGAAAGGCCAGACAAAGGACACACAAAGGGGGTCCTGTGAAGCGCTCCAAAGTTATCTGGGAGTTGTCTGAGCCCCTCACCTGGTGAGCACAGTACAACGTGGGCAGCCGTTACCTGCAGACGTGGTCTGGATAATAAGAACTGTGAGTAAAGGCCCTGGACTGCATCACTGACTCCGTGTCGTTACTGCTGCTGCCCTGCACCATCACTCCCATCTTCCGCATACACTGCCCTGAGGCTATACTCCTCCCGTGGGGAGTTATGCTACGCTCTGCTGCACCCACAACGCCAGCCTCAGCGGTCTGCCCTGCAGCGGCGGTTCACTCTGCCCGCAATCCACGGGTGGCATAGTCGGACATTTAAACATCAAAACCACATAAATAGTTCCGCCACTGGTTTGACCACCCTGAGCCACGGAACCGGGTCGCCGCCACGAAAACTACAACCACCAGCATCCACCAAAAAGGGTCCGACTCCGGGTGTCCCAAGGCCCAGGGGGTGCATCAGAACATTTTCATCACCTTTCACAATCACCAATGGGACAAGGCAGGGATGTCATCTGTCCCCTCTCTTATACATCCTAGTGACGGAGCACCTGCTCTCATCAATTCGCCATAACCCCAATATTAGGTGGATTGAGGTGGGAAGCACCGAGTACAAGTGCTCTCTATTTGCTGATGATGTCCTAGTATATATCACTCAATCACATATATCCATCCATGCTGTTATGGCTGAAATAGATCACTTTGTTACATGGTCAAATTTTAAAATCAATGCAGCGAAGTCTGAGGCCCTCGATGTCTCCCTCCCCAAATCCATATAGGATTCCATCCAGTCCAACTTTCCCTTTGCCTGGCCCTCACAGGGTATCAAATACATAGGAATTCCTATTCATTGAGACCTCTCCCAACTATGTTATCTTAATTTTGGGCCCTTTATTGAACAACTCCATACAGACCACGGTTGGCAAGTTAGAACCGTAAGATTCACTACGTGAACCACTGGTGTTTTGTGGAAAAGCACATGTACACTGTCTTCCAAATTATTATGCAAAAAGTGTTTAGGAGTGATAAGGGAAGAATTTATTTGTTTGTCAGTTAAACTCATTGATGGTGATGTGTGTCAGGGCTCTTTATATCACTGTAAGCAATTGCAGACACCTGTGCTAATTAGTTTGGCAGGTGTGTCCAATGAAAGGCAAGACTACTTAAGAAGGCTGTCTCACATTATTAAGCAGCCTACATTTTCTGCCAAAATGGGAAAGAAAAAGGATGTGTCGGCTGCTGAGAAGCAACAAATTGTGGAGTGTTTAGGTCAAGGCGTGACTACAATCAACATTGTGCGATGATCAGGATGAAGTGTCTTGGCAATCAAGAAGTATGTAGCTGATTCACAGTACACACGTGTGCGTGCTGATAAGGGCAAATTGAGGACTCTTTCCTACAGGCAATTACGTCAGGTTAAAAGAGCAGCGGCAAAAAAGCCTTGTCATAGCAGCAGACAAGTTTTTGAAGCTGCTGGTGCCTCCAACGTCCCCCGAACAACAAGATGCAGGGTCCTTCAGAGGTTTGCAGCTGTGCATACGCCATCCTGTCGACCTCCTCTGTCTACTTCACACAAGCAGAAACGGCTCCAGTGGGCCAAACATTACATGAAGACTGATTTCAAAACTGTTTTGTTCACGGATGAGTGCCGTGCAGCGCTCGATGGTCCAGATGAATGGAGTGGAGGATGGCTGGTTGATGGACACCCCACGCAAACACGGCTACAGCGCCAACAAGGAGGAGGTGGAGTAATGTTTTGGGCTGGAATCATGGGGAGAGAGATTGTCGGCCCCTTTAGGATCCCTGAAGGCGCTAAAGATGAACTCCATGTTTGTGGATTATCTCAAACAGCACTTCCTGCCATGGTTCAAGAAGAAGAACCGTGTATTTCACAGCAAGATCATTTTTTTGCATGATAATGCACCATCTCATGCTGCACATAAAACATCTGCATCTCTGGCTGATATGGGTATAAAAGGGGACAAACTTATGGTGTGACCCCCCATGCTCCCCTGACCTCTACCCCATTCAGAACCTCTGGAGCATCATCAAAAGGAGTGTCTATGATGGCGGGAGGCAGTTCACATCTAAGCAACAGCTCTGGGAGGGTATTCTGTCCTCATGCAAAACAATTGAAGCAGAAACCATCCAAAACCTGACAAATTCAATGGACGAGAGAGTTCAGAAGCTTCTTTCGAACAAGGGGTCCTATGTGAAAATGTGACATCACCTAGAATAAAGTTTTGAGTTGAAAACTGTTTGATTTCAGTTTCTAATAACCTGCTAATGCTTATAATTTCAAAAATGACCATTTTTTTTATCTTTATTAAAATGAAAAGGTTGATCGAAAAGTTTGGGGGATCTAAGAGTGTGGCAACCCAGTAGTCAGGATTACTTCGAATTCTGACAATATGAGGGTCATGTTGCAGGTAGTGCAGCAAGAAGGCACTTATGTGTCTTGCGCATCTCGGAGCCCCAAAATTATTTTCCGGGCTAGATGCAGCTAAAAATTATTATTAATTTTAAATCTGGTGGAGCTTAGTATAGATGGCCTAATAGGATCAGTGCTGCACACTGCTACAAAGCCCAAATTATTTTCCAGTCAAGATACAGATAAACATGATTAGTAATTTTAAATCTGGTGGAGCTTATTATAGATGGCCTAATAGAATCAGTGCTGCACACTGCTACAAAGCCCAAATTATTTTCCAGCCAAGATACAGATAAACATGATTAGTAATTTGAAAGCTTAAAACGGTTGGTAGGGTAATTTTAACCAATCATCAAGCTTTTACTCTCCCCAGGATGACACAGGGGTAGAAAAGTTGTTTCAGATCCATGATTTGTTCATCTTTATGAACGTGAGTCTGTCTACATTATCAGTGGAGAGCCGCGTGAGCTTATCTGTCAGCACACCACCAGCAGCGCTGAACACACGTTCAGACAGAACGCTGGCTGCGGGGCATGACAAGATCTCCAAGGCGTAAGTGGCTAGCTCCGGCCATTTATCCAGATTGGAAGCCCAAAAAGAGCAAGGGTCCAGTGACACAGTCATGGCTTCAATGTTTACTTGGAGATACTCCTGTACCATCGTCTCTAGGCGTTGACTATGTGTCAGACTTCTTGTCTCCTGTGGCCTTGCAAAGGATGGGCTAAAAAAGTGGTGAAATGATTCCGCAAAATTGATGTTACCAGCAGATACTGTGGTTCTGTTACGGTTTGAGTGCTGAACACTTGACGGTCCCACGGTTGGCAAGTTGGAACTGTGAGATTCACTACGTGCACCACTGGTGTTTTGTGGAAAAGCACATGTAAGATTCTGCAACAGTCTCTGCTGATACTCCTGCATGCGTGCATCCCTTTCTATGGCAGGAATAATTTCTGCAAATTTACTTTTGTACCGGGGATCTAACAGTGTGGCAACCCAGTAGTCAGGATTATTTCTAATTCTCACAATTCGAGGGTCATGTTGCAGGTAGTGCAGCAAGAAGGCACTCATGTGTGTTGCGCATCCAGGAGCACCAAGTCCCTGTTGTGTTGGTGGCGAGGTAACAATCATGCTTCCTTCCTCTGTCCTCTCCCCCCAACCTCGCACAACAGAAATGTGATCAAGGTCTCCCTCATCTGATGAGTCTTCCATCAGTTCGTCCTCCACTTCTTCCTGGGCTCCTGCACCTTCCTCACTAGTTTGGCTGCTACCATGCGCCCTGGTAAAACCATCTCCCCCACCCTCACATGCCTGCCCCCTTGTTGCTGCCGACCGTCTGGACCTTGCAGATGTTATCCCTTCCGCATACAACTCCTCCTACTCTACTTCCTCCACCTCCTCTTGTGCCACCACCTGACTCCGAATTCTGTTTAACATGTGCTCCAGCATGTAAATCACCAGAATAGTCATGCTGATAATGGCATTGTCAGCACTAAACATCTTCGTCGCCATTTCAAAACTGTGCAGAAGGGTGCATAGGTCCCTGATCTGAGACCACTCCTCCAGCATGATTTGCCCCACCTCTGGATCTCGTTGGCCCAGGCTATACGTCAGAACATATTGCACCAGGGATTGTCGGTGCTGCCACAGTCGCTGCAACATGTGCAGAGTTGAATTCCACCGGGTAGGCACATCGCATTTTAGCCGGTGAAGTGGCAGGCCCAACGACTTCTGTAGAGATGTAAGTCGCTGAGCTGCGGGATGCGAATGGCGGAAGTGAGCACACAGCGACCGTGCCCTCTGCAGAAGGCCATCTAGTCCGGGATAGTGGGCTAAAAATTGCTGGACAACCAGGTTCAACACGTGAGCCATACAAGGCACGTGTGTGACATTGCCCCGGCGAAGGGCCGCACCAAGGTTTGCAGCATTGTCGCACACGGCCTTCCCTGGTTTCAGGTCCAGTGGAGACAACCATTCATTAAATTGGTTCTCCAGAGCTGACCACAACTCCTCAGCTGTGTGACTCACATTTCCCTGACATTTCAAAGTAAAAACCGACTGATGACGTTGAGCCCTACTGCCAGCATAGTAAGGAGGTGTGCAGGATCTCTTCTGCGCAGTTAGAAAGCTTGTGGCATGACCAGACAGGCTTTTGGTGCAGGTGGAAGACCGAGAGGGGGTTGAGGAGGCAGAAGCAGTGGAGGAACTTTGACATAAAGAGGATTGACGCACAACTCTTGGGGACGGCAAGACTTGGACAGCAGCCCCTTGTCCTGCTGTCACCATAGTTACCCAGTGCCCAGTCAGCGACATGTAACGCCCCTGTCCATGCCTACTCGTCCAAGTGTCTGTGGTGAAATGCACCCTGTCACACACAGAGTTTCTCAAAGAAGCGGTGATGTTGTGTGCGACATGCTGGTGGAACGCAGGCACACCTTTCTTTGAGAAGTAGTGCCGACTGGGCATCCGGTACTGGGGCACTGCGACGGACATAAGGTCTCGAAAATCCTCTGTGTCCACCAGGCGGAAAGGCAGCATTTCTGTAGCCAAGAGCTTGCAGATGGTGAAATTCAACCTCTTAGCTTTCTCATGGCTAGGAGGAAATGGTCTTTTACTTGTCCACATCTGAGGGACCGAGGGCTGGCTATTGTGCTTAGACGGGGTTGATAAGGGTGTTCCCGGCAAACTGCCGGTCTGTGAGGAAGATGCAGGCGGACATGTTAGGTTGCCTTGATCCAAACGTGGTGCTATCGATGTCGGACAGCGCTCAACACCAGCTGGTGTTACCACCTCCAAAGAAAATGATGACCTGCCAATCACGCTGGCTGTTGCGGGTAAAGAGGTGGCAGGTCTGCGCCCCAAAACAGGTGTGACTGCTGTCCCCATAGTCACAGAGGATGAAGAGGCCACGGATGCACAAGATATGGCAGACGGTGGTTGGCCCGGCCGGCTAGGCCACATTGTAGCACACTGAGCTTCCCACTGCAACTTATGCTTCATGTCCATGTGCCGGTTCATGCATGAAGTACTCAAACTATGTATTTTTTGGCCTCTACTTAGCTTTTGCTGACAAATGTTACAGATAACACGAGTTGGGTCATCTTTATCGATCTGAAAGAATGCCCAGGCTATGCAAGGCTTAGCACCCATGCGACCTGAAGAGCCACCACGACTTGTGGTGAGAGGCAGAGTTGTGTTTGAGGATGCAGTTGTTGACGTGCGTCCAGTACTACGTCTCTGTCCAGGAAGGCGCAACCTGACCTCGTCGTCACTAGCATCTTCCTCCACCTCCTCTGCTGACCTCGTCTCTTGGCTGACTGTGGGTTGACAGTAAGTGGGATCTCCAGCCTCATCATCATCACCCTGTGCGTTATCACACCCGTCGTCCTCAGAGCCAACCTGTTCCTGCCCTGACAAAAAACTAAAGTTGTCGCTCCAATCAGGTATTTGAGTCTCATCATTGTCTTCCTCATTGTCTCCACCAACAGGAGTTACAGTTTGGGAATGAGGGTCTACATTATGGTCAGTACCTTCTTCATCTGGTCCTGGATCCGACTCATAAAGATTCTGGGCATCAGTGCAGATCATTTCCTCGTCTGGATTCACAGAAGCTCTGGAGCCGACCTCTGATTCCCAGACTATAGTATGAGTAAACAGCTCTGCAGACTCAACCATCTGTTCTACCCCATACTCAGATGGGCAGCTGGAGATTTGGGAGCTGTGAGGAAGCAAGTGCGATTGGGGTGACACCTCTGAGGACTGGAGTATTTGTGATGTTGAAGTTGAGGTGGTGGAGAGCCCACTTAAAGGAGCACTTGATATCCATTGAAGCACCTGCTGTTTTTGTGCCTCATCTGGAATTTGTAGCGATTGGCGTGGCCGTAAGAAAGGGATCTTATCACATTGTCCGCTAAAAGAAGTAGACATTTTAGTTTGGCTGGAAGATGGTCTTTCTTCTGCAGATGTTACTGTTGCTTTAACACCTACCCCACGAACGCAACCTTTTTTCCCCTTCCAACATGCCTATTCCCCTTTCCATCAGCAGCAGGCCTTTTTCCACTCATTTTGATGGTTAACTAATTCACAACTCTGGAGTTGTTTGCACAAAAAACAATGGATGGGAACCGAGCAGAGCTGAGTGGCCAAACTGTGGTAAGCAAAAGTATTGGCTGGGTTAGATGCAGATAAAAATGATATTGAATTTGCAACCTGATGTAGGTCAGTATAGATGGACTAATAGAACAAGTCCCACACACTGCTACAAGCTGAAATATTTTTTCAGAGCTAGATGCAGAAAAAAATTAGATTGAATTTGCAACCTGGTGGAGGTTAGTATAGATGGACTAATAGAACAAGTCCCACACACTGCTAGAAGCTGAAATATTTTTTCAGAGCTAGATGCAGAAAAAAATTATATTCAATTTGCAACCCGATGGAGGTCAGTATAGATGGACTAATAGACCAAGTCCCACACACTGCTAGAAGCCCAAATATTTTTTCAGAGCTAGATGCAGAAAAAAATGATATTCAATTTGCAACCTGATGGAGGTCAGTATAGATGGACTAATAGACCAAGTCCCACACACTGCTAGAAGCCCAAATATTTTTTCAGAGCTAGATGCAGAAAAAAATTATATTGAATTTGCAACCTGATGGAGGTCAGTATAGATGGACTACTAGAACAAGTCCCACACACTGCTACAAGCTGAAATATTTTTGCAGAGCTAGATGCAGATAAAAATTATTTTTAATTTGCAACCTGATGGAGGTTAGTATAGATGGACTAATAGACCAAGTCCCACACACTGCTAGAAGCCCAAATATTTTTTCAGAGCTAGATGCAGATAAAAATTATTTTTAATTTGCAACCTGATGGAGGTTAGCATAGATGGACTAATAGACCAGGTCCCACACACTGCTAGAAGCCCAAATATTTTTTCAGAGCTTGATGCAGAAAAAAATTATATTCAGTTTGCAACCTGGTGGAGGTTAGTATAGATGGACTAATAGAATGATGCTATGCCCAAAAGGTTTTACTTCACTAGGTGCAGCAAAAAAAATTGGTATTCTATACACAGGTGGTGTAGCTTGCAACACAGATAGGCTACTCCACTGACTAACACACTCTGCAATAGGCCAAAAAGGATTTGCTTTGCTAGATTTAGCCAAATGCTGTGAAAAAAACTTGCACAGCACTGGCACAGACCTGCCTGGCAATAACTCATAGGAACTGATGTAACTTAGTCCTGAAAAGGACTGCAATTACAATTAGTCTTTACTCCCACAACCTATCTATTTAAGAGCACAGACCTGCCTGATAAAAGTCGTAGGAAATGCTGTAACCTAGTCCTTAAAAGGACTGCAATCACAACTCTTCCCTACTCCCAAGCTATCTGTAGATTTGTGCGAAAATTGGCTTGAAATTAACAAGCTATAGCGCACACAGCAACAGCGGTGCCGTCTAACACGCAGCTGTAGCAGTGAGAAAATGGTGGCGACGGGGAAAATGGCTGGGTCTTATAGGGCAAGGACATGTGACATACACTGCCAATGACACATGCCCTTGCTTGTGTGAAAAAAAGCAGTTCGCTCCGTGTGTGCACTGCTGATAGGCTGACAGATTGCACCTCCCCACTGTAAATGCGGGAAAGAGAAAAAAAAATGGAGATCTTCATTATTCCTGCAGAGATCCATCCTCTGCCCCTCCCCCGCCCCGCTGTACACTCAAACTGAGTATTAACATTAATTTTCAGCATTACTGAGAAAAAATCCAGTTATGATTTTGGTCCACGAACAGTTATCGAATATAACCTCGAACAGCCAAATTTTTTTCAAATTGTTCTTGTTTGCCGAACGGCTCGAACACCGCCCAAAACAGCTCGAATTTGAGATTGGCGAACAGTTCTCTAGAAGACACAGAACCATCTCTCCAATCACCGTCTGGAATTCGAAAAAATGAAATGATCAAAGTTTGTAAGGGATGCTGAAAACTTTCTTCAAAATCGTGTTTGTAGATGGCAGGACTCATCACGATTTTTTCCACGAGTTCAACTTTCATCAACAGATACTTCTTATTCAAGCACGGACAGCTAGAGTTACAAGAGAAAGAGAATCCCACAACCACCTTTTTTTGGAAACAGACGCATACAAGGTTCAAGAAGAAACCGAGACGGGGAGGACAATGCAGGAAACAACACGTCTTTTCAGAAAATAACCAGGTCTCAGGTATGGACACACTTTTGGTGGCGAATATATCATGCAAATGCTTTTGCCCAGCCCAATTGAGATTGTTACAAAAGGGCTTATCATTTTGTCCATCGTATAGATTTGACCTATTTAGATTAGAAATAGATTTACAGAAGTTCTATAGGAACATTAGATTGAAAGGTTTTTTAGAAAATAAAGAAAATGTTGTACAGACACTATTTTATTTAAAGACACATTGATTACATTACAATCTTTTGGGCTTAGGAAGAAAAGTAGGTTTGTCCTCCCTAAAACTAGTCACCCAGCAGAGACATTTATCTCAATTATATATAGAAAAATATTTAAATTTCGGACAGACATTGAGAAGGGACAACTACGCTGCTCATCTAATTTATCTATTTTGGAGAGACAAGCTCTGAATCCCCTAATGAAGGATAAAGACTTAGTAATAAAACCAGCAGATAAGGGAGAAGCAATAGTGGGTATAGACCGGAGAGCATACAGTAATGAGATTATGTCTCAACTACAAGATACTACAGTCTATTTACATTTAACACACAATCCCTCCCCTATGGAGAAGAAAATCAGCAATCTTTTACAACATCACTATGGTTTGGGCACTATTGATAATAAGATACAAGAATTTCTGATTAAAACCAACCCTGTGACTGCTGTATTCTATGTCCTGCCCAAGATTCATAAAAGACTAGAGAATTCCCCGGGACATCCCATGGTTGCATCCACTGAGTCCATTCTATCCCCACTTTCCATCCTATCAGAAAAGGCTCTCACCCCATTAATACGTAATACTAGATCTTACCTATTAGATACAGGGCATTTTATCAGAATCATTAACAATATGGGAAATATACCTTGTGAGAGCATAGTGGTGACATGGGATGTTAACAGTTTGTATACTGCAATTACTCATGAAAAAGGGATAGCAGCAGTGGATCAATTATTACAAATACACAGAACATGAGGACAAACTTAGAGCCTTTTACATGGATTTACAGTTCTTTATGAAAAATGTTTTCTCTTCCAGGATATTTTTGATCAAGAACAACAGGGTACAGTGATGGGGTCCAATGTGGCACCCCATATGCAAATTACTATATGGCTAATTTTGAAGAAAACTTTATATATTCACATCCTTTATTCATCAACAACGCACTTATGTGGCGTAGATTTATAGATGACTTTTTTTCCATATGGGGGGACCCATTGGGCACCTTTTCCACTTTTCATGAATTCCTCAGCGTAGTTTGGCCTGAACTCAAGTTTAGCATTGAATACAGTAAAACAGATATTTGTTTTCTTGACATGAAAATTATTAAAAATGGTAATGTCTTATCATTGGATTTCTATACCAAAAGTACTGATACACCAGTCAGACATTGCCTTTCAAAGTGCCGTCACAGTGCAGCCTCCATATTCTTTGCCATCCAGTGAGTGTCTCCTTTCTTTGATATTTATAGACATTACATACATCATTCCTCTTTTAAATGTCTTTACTCAATATAATCCCGTGATGTAGACCATACTATTTAATTCTTAGTATTTTTTCTATATATTACTCAATCACTGAGTGTGGCTTCCACTATCTCCTTGCTATTTCCTTGATATACATCTTATATAAATTTCTTGATTTTCAATATTTTGGTCAGATTTCAGATAAGCTCATTATAAGAAGAACCCTTACATCTATGCCTATAAGTTATGAAAAAAGATGAATTATAAGATGATTGAAAAAATAAAGAATGTTATATATTTATGTGACATACAAGATATCATTTCCTTTTATTCTCAGATAACCGAATAAGTTACTTGTAAATTGATGATTCTTTATTATATTTCCAATTTTTTCATTATTTTTTGATCTATATATATACACACATGTGATGTTACTGTATGTTATGATATAATAATAACTATATTTATTTTGTCTATGTCACAGTATTTGAAAAAGGCCCATATATGTCGGGCCGAAACATCACACATTATATTGGGATTGCTTATAAATAAAGAAATTCATTATTCATTATTGTCTTCAATTTTGAGTACCGAGTACTTACACGTACAATGCGGAGTGGAATCCTTACTCGTGCACCGTTTTTTTGAGTGTTGTCTATCTATTCAGACTAAAAACATCAACTCATCCCGCATAAAAACAAGCCTTCACATGACTCTGTTGACAGATTTATAGGAAAATCATAGCTCTCAAAGTATGGCAATGCAAAAACTTAATTTTGCAAAAAAAAAGCATATTTTACTGTGTGTTAGCAGCCAAAGCGAAAAAAAACTATATAGATCTGGTATCGCTGTAATTGCACTGTCTCGAATAATAAAGTAGCATGATCACTTATACCACACAAGAAGGAACAGCGAAAAATTAAATAGAACCAATTCTGGACCTGCTGTTGATTTGTTCATTCTGCCTCTCAAAGATCACAGTAAGGTTCGGCTCACATTTATTCTGTTCTCTACGATGAGCATTTACACGGGGGTTTCAGTGTAACTTTCTGAAATTCGTAATTCAGATGGAACCCCGATGGAAGATTTCCTATAATAAAGCACATGGAGACACTGTGGACTCTGCTTAGCCTATGATTCAGCGGTGTCCATTATTTTAAGCGTACTGTTTTGTGCACCTCTGAAAAGAAGGACACAGCTGAACAGACGCCAGACAGAATCCAGAGTAACTCTGCTGCCTCTTTATAGTAAATGGATTCCTTGGGGTTTCATCAGAATCACGTAATTCAGAGATTTAGATGGAAACCCCCATGTAAGTGCTCAGCGTAGAGCACAGGATAAACATGATCCAAAATGTTATGGCAAATGTTTCCAATAAAAGCTTCAACTCAATCCAAAAAAAAAGCAAATACCCACAGGTCCATCATCTGTCAATGGATATATAAGGGGCTTCCATGTTACTGGTAGTATAAAGGCACTGTAAAAGCGCCATGGCTCCTCGTCCCCTAAAATAAATCCAAAGAATTCTGCATTCCTAAATTCAAATGCTCCCCTCCCTTCCGTGCCCCCAGTGTGTCGAAACCACATTTAACGTCCACATGTTTGGCATTTCTATAGTGATAAGAGCCTGCTTAATTTCCATGTCTCCACAAGCCTGAGCTGGGCATAATGTATGAGCACTACAATATACTGAGCACAATACTGGAAGATTTGCAATTTTCACTCGGCAACATCCACTGCTGCTTATTTCTGGAAAACAACCATGGAGTAAAAATCATCACAACATCTGTAGATAAATTCCTAGAGGGGAGAATTTGCAAAATGGAGTCACTAGAGAGGGGATTCTGCTTTTCTGGCACTTACGGGCTCTGTATATATGTTCACAAACTATTCTGCGATAATTTGTTCTCCAAGATTTAAATAGCGCTTCTCCCCTCCCAAGTCTCGCTGTGTGGCTAAACAGTACTGTACCGGCACATATGGGCTAGTTCCACGTTCAGCAGAAATTGTGTGAGAAATTTTGGTGCCATTTGTACTCATTTCCCTGTGTGAACTTTTAAAATTTGGGTCTAAAACTAATTTTTGTGGTAAAAATTTAATTATTTTTTCTTCACTGTCCAATGGTATAAAATTCTGTGACAATGAACCAAAAAAGTTGACAGAGTCTTATGATTTAGAATATATGGTCAATACGAAAAGAACCAGAAAAAAATAATGATATAATAGCAATATCTCAAGGTTCTTTATAATAATTAAAATTGAATAAGCAAGACCAGATGACTCCAATCAGAAGAAAACTGCGGGATCAGTTTCATTATATATACAACAAAATTTTATTAAAGACACATATTCATATAAATGGAGTATCCATAAAAAGGTGAGACAGAATAAATTGCTAAAATTATTTGAGAAACGTTATATGCAAATAGAGACCATGAAAACACATTGGATCTCCAGCCCTAATCACTAAGGTAATTACACGGGCAGCAAGGAGCATGTGCTCATTCAGGGATAGGTAAAAGGTGAGCAAGATTGTGCATACAAATAATGCGCAGTTACATACAAATACCTGATAAATAAACAGAACATTGTAGGCTTTGTATGTACAAAGCTATACCTGAAGACATGCTGGTGTGCCCTAAAGCGGGTGGGAAATCCAAAGAAGCGCCTCGACGCGCGTTTCTCCTTCCGGCTTCATCAGGAGGCGTATAGAGAGTTAAAAAGTGGGCACTATATAAATGAAGATGTCCAGACAACTGTCGAATAGGCGCATCGCTCGTCAAGTTGCTCCTCCCCTAGGGGCACGGCCGGCCAGAGCGTGCCGGAAACGACGGAAGGGAGGACAACGTCATCGCCTCCGTCACCCCGGGAACGTGTCTAGCCCGCGGCGCCACAGGGAACAAGCAGCGCATGTGCGAGATGCGTCTGCGCCGCTGGGATCAGACTCCAAATTCAACCACATAATTGAAGACGGGAGTTTTAATAGGAAGTGCTACTAGACTAAGGTAACTAAAAAAAGGATAGAAAAAAGGACATATGACCTGTTTAAATAGATCCCCACCGAAGGACATGCGGCTACATCATTAATAGTAAATATTCCAAATTACCTCCATCCCAGATCGACAGCACAATTATAAGGGGATAGCAATATATTAAATTCCCTCAAATTATGGATGTGGATATAAGAGGGACATTAATGAATGGCCACACTTACCAAAAGAATATTACCATATAAATACTTACAGACATGAATATACGACTATCAAAAATATTATATCTAAGGCTGATAGCTTAGTAAGGGGAAACTGATAAGTTCCTCCTAAAGAGTATTAAAAACTCCATATAGGAGGACCACATATGTGACCCTTCATGTTCAGAAACTATTGTCATGCAAATATTTATAATTTACAGCAGAGCTATGAAAAAGCACACATGTAGCCCTCAAATTAAGGGCATACTTTTTTCATGATAATTTACATGGTCATGTGGTCATTTATCATAAAGGTTTATAAATGTCATGAAAAAAAGGAGTCATGCATGTGATTCTCAGTTTACAAGAATTGATATTGTTCCCTTTTATATCCATAGAGGGGCAAGCTGTGAGTCTATATCATTTGCCCAGAAGGAGTACATACACAGCTAATCGCCTTTTTAAAGAATTCCTTATAAATGTAATAATAGTCCACATGTCAATATACTGTTTCAATGGTAAATATCATGGCGTTTCTTCCTTAGTTGTGTTATAGAAACCCATAATAGTAGTCCGCATAGCAGCAAGCTATTTTGATGGTAGGTATAGTGACAATCCTCCTTGATGGTATTTGCAGGATCACAGTCCGTAGTCCTTTCAGAAAAGGTAGAAAGTGGTGTCAGAACATCAGAGGTCAGTGTCCGATGGGATAGGATGTATGAATACATCCAAACTAAAGTATACAAGAGAAAACCAATGTAAGTAACAAGCAAAAAAATAACTACAAAATAATAAAAAACAAATATATTGTCCACCGGAGAATTTAAAAAGAAAGAAAATCAAAGAAAAGATTTGAAACTGATGGTCTCATTTAGACCGTTAGGGGATAGCGTATCCAAAGTGATCATCCATTGGGTTTCTTTCTGGAGCAGTTTTTGTTTTAAATTCCCTCCTCTGATGCCCATATATACATGATCAATGCCACAAACGGTCAGTCCCTTTGGATTGCAATTGTGGTGTTCAAAGAAATGTCTGGGGATGGTCTTAAGTAAATGGGGTTCAGAACATGCCGCTGCATTTATTATATCCTGGACATGTTCCTGTACTCTTATTTCAAGCGCTCTGGTTGTCATGCCGATATAAATACGTTCACAAGGGCATTTTGCATAATATATTACCGCTGTTGTATTGCATGTAATATGGTGAACGATTTTAAAAGTTTTGGTATGGTTCATGTTGGTGAATGTTTTTGTTCTTACAATATATTTACAGACTGACCTGTCTCCACAGGAAAAACATCCCCAGGGAGGGCCCAGACCGCCAAAAGGGTATTTGTTCTTAGGGGGGACATAATGGCTGTTATAAAGTATCTCTCCTAAGGTACGTGATTTACGCCAGGTTACAGAAGGATATTTGAGTAGTTGATATTGTAGATTTGTCTGATGTTTGTCTGATCGTAGTATTGACCAGTGTTTAGAAAGGATTTTTTCAATCCTATCCCAATTGGCATTGAAAGTGGTGATGAATCATAAAGATTGGTCACTGAGGGAAGAATTTTTTGTTTTAGTGGATTTTTTATTCTCTATTAAGAGGGTTTGTCTATTAGCACTTTTGGCTTGATCAAAGCCATTGCGGATATCTTGATAGGCATATCCCCTCCTCAGGAATATACGAGATAAATCCTTGGCCTGGATATTAAAAGTCCTGTCTTCGGAGCAAATGCGACGGGCCCTTAGATATTGACCTATAGGGATCGATTTTATCAGTTTTGGGGGATGAGATGATTGAAAATGCAAAAGCGAGTTAGTAGACGTTTCCTTCCTAAAAATATCAGTACTGATACTCCCATTAGGTGATCTAGTAATGAGTAAGTCTTGGAAGTTGATTTGATGTTGACTGTATTTCCATGTGAGCTTAATATTCATATCATTGATATTTAATAGGTTCAAGAAGGAATCAAGTTGCGACATGGAGCCCTGCCAGATGAAAAACACGTCATCGATATATCTCGACCACGAGACCACGTGTTTGTGACCAGGTGTGTCAATGACCGTATCCCTCTCCCACAGCCCCAAGAACAGGTTGGCATAGGAGGGGGCACATGATGCCCCCATTGCCGTGCCCTGGAGCTGTAGGAAGGGGCGGTCCTTGAACGCAAAAAAGTTATGTGTTAGAATAAATTGTAGTAATGACAGAATAAACAAAGTCAAATCTGGTTCAAGATTGGTCATATTTAAAAAGAACCGTGCTGCGTTGATCCCGTGGTCGTGGTGTATCGATGTGTACAGGGACTCCACGTCACATGTAACAAGCCACATGTCATCCTCTAGAATGACCCCATCTAGTCTCCTGAGGACATCGGAGGTATCCTTCACATGTGACGGAAGGGTTTCAACATATTTTTTCAAATAAAAATCAATAAACTGGCATGCTGGTTCACAAAGACCCCCTTATGCCGGAAACAATAGGTCTCCCCGGTGGGCAGAGGGGGTCTTTGTGAACTTTTGGAAGCAAATAAAACGTGGGTACAATAGGGTGTTCAAGTAATAAAGCTTCCCCTATTTTTTGTGGGATGGTAGAGGACATTAGGCCTTCAAAGATTACATCTGTGAGTTCTTGTTTAAATTTTGACAATGGGATTGAATCCAATCTTTTATACCAATCTTTTCTGTTCAATTGTTTAAATGCTTCTGCCTCGTACATGTTTACAGGCCAAACTACCACATTACCCCCCTTGTTCGCCCTTTTCAGGACGACATCTTTCATATTTTTTAGTTCTCCAAGGGCTGATCTTTGTGAATGGCTGAGGTTGTCTTTGATGTAGTTATTTTTCAATTTAGCAAAGTCCTCCTTTACCATTTTCACAAAAATTTCCACCGGCGGACAAGAAGACAGAGGTAGGAATATCTGTGATCGCGGACACAGATTTGGAGGAAAGAGAGGGTCACTCTGTGTAATACTCTCGGCTGCCAGTGATTCCAGGTCCCGAAGTGCCTGGAACTCAGTGGCTGTCGAGAATAATGATAGATCAGGGCTAAAATGCTTCTTAAAAAGTAGCTTGCGAGCGAATAGTTCCAGATCTTTTATCAAAGTGAAATAATCAGAGCCCGTCACCGGTGAAAAGGAGAAAACTTTTGCAAGCACCTCAATCTGTGATTTAGAGAGGTGTTTATCGGATAGGTTGATTACCTTTAGGGTTTCTTCATTTTCTTGTCCCTGAAATAATAGGGATGGTTCCTTCCTTTGGCGTTTTGTGTTCTGGGACGTGTGACCATATTTGAAGATGTGGGGTCTTCTGTCAAAGTTGACCGTTTTCCTAAAAAAAGATCCCCACATTCTTCCTCTGAGGTTGTAGATATATTAGAAGTTGATTGAGAGCGAGCTATAAGTTTATGGCGTATTTGATGCCAACGATATACTCGTTTGGACTGATAATCCCCCAGATCTCATTGATCTCTAGTTCCCATTTGGACAGATCAATTTCCAGAGACTGATCAAATGATTTAAATTCATCGTTTGAAAGTACAGTCATGGCCAAAAGTATTGAGAATAAGACAAATAGTAATTTTTCCAAAGTTTACTGCTTCATTTTTTGTAATGGCAATTTGCATATACTACTGAGTGACTAGTAAAGAGTGATTAGCTTAACAGCAATTACTGTACTTGCAAAGTCAATATTTGCCCAGAAAATGAACTTTAACCACCAAAACACATTTCAACATCATTGCAGTCCTGCCTTAAAAGGAGCAGCTAACATCGTTTTAGTGATTGATCCATTAACACAGGTGTGGGTGTTGATGAGGACAGGGCTGGCGATCAATCAGTCATGATTAAGTAAGAATGATATCACTGGACACTTTAAAAGGAGGCTGGTTCTTGGTATCATTGTTTCTCTTCAGTTAACCATGGTTATCTCTAAAGAAACACGTGCAGCCATCATTGCACTGCACAAAAATGGCCTAACAGGGAAGAGTATCGCAGCTACAAAGATTGCACCTCAGTCAACAATCTATTGCATCATCAAGAACTTCAAGGAGAGAGCTTCCATTGTTGTCAAAAAGGCTCCAGGGCACCCAAGAAAGACCAGCAAGCGCCAGGACCGTATCTTAAAACTGTTTCAGCTGCGGGATTGGACTACCAGCAGTGCCGAGCTTGCTCAGGAATGGCAGCAGGCTGGTGTGAGTGCTTCTGCACGCACTGTGAGGCGGAGACTCTTTGAGCAAGGGCTGGTTTCAAGGAGGGCAGCAAAGAAGCCACTTCTCTCCAGAAAAAACATCAGGGACCGACTGATATTGTGCAAAAGGTACAGGGAGTGGACTGCTGAGGACTGGGGCAAAGTCATTTTCTCTGATGAATCCCCTTTTCGATTGTTTGGGACATCTGGAAAACAGCTTATTCGGAGAAGAAGAGGTGAGCGCTACCACCAGTCTTGTCTCATGCCAACTGTAAAGCATCCTGAAACCCTTCATGTGTGGGGTTGCTTCTCAGCCAAGGGAATCGGCTCACTCACAGTCTTGCCTAAAAACACAGCCATGAATAAAGAATGGTACCAGAATGTCCTCCAAGAGCAACTTCTCCCAACCGTCCAAGAGCAGTTTGGCGCCCAACAATGCCTTTTCCAGCATGATGGAACACCTTGCCATAAAGCAAAGGTGATAACTAAATGGCTCATGGAGCAAAACATAGAGATTTTGGGTCCATGGCCTGGAAACTCCCCAGATCTTAATCCCATTGAGAACTTGTGGTCAATCATCAAGAGACGGGTGGACAAACAAAAAACAACAAATTCTGTCAAAATGCAAGCATTGATTATGCAAGAATGCACTGCTATCAGTCAGGATTTGGTCCAAAAGTTGATTGAGAGCATGCCAGGGAGAATTACAGAGGTCTTGAAGAAGAAGGGGCAACACTACAAATATTGACTTGCTGCATTAACTCATTCTAACTGTCAATATAACCTATTGGTACTCATAATATGATTGCAATTATATTTCTGTATGTGATATAAACATCAGACAAACACTAATAAAAACCAGAGGCCAGCAGATCTTGTGAAAATATAATTTTGGTGTCATTCTCAAAACTTTTGGCCATGACAGTATATTCTGTATTTTAATACGTATCTCTTCAATCTCCTTCTCCACCAATTCAAGAGTTCGCCTGTCTACTCCTATCAATAGTTCCAGAAGAGTACTAGAACATTTTGTTAAAGTTTCTTTCCATTTGTTTGTGAATAGTGAATCCTCAACGTCCAAAGTGGGAAATAATTGGATACGCAATCCTCTAGGTATTATGCCCTTGGCTAGATAGTTTTCAAGGGCAGCCTTATTCCACCAGGTCTTGATTCTCTTTTTTAGTAAATCTTTAATTTTCAGTTTCAAATCTTTTATATCAGCTGTCTCATGGGTTGTAGCATTCTGTTTCTCACCAAATATGGTCCCAAGTTGATTAACCCAGGCTTTATCACGCTTCTTAAAATCCATGTAACCTGTAGAGGAATCTGTGAACACAATATGATCACACTATAGAGAACCTATTAAGGCGCCACTAACAGTGGGGCCTAGCCCAATTTCATACCTTGAACCAAAAAAGTTGACAGAGTCTTATGATTATATATTATGAATATATGGTCAATACAAAAAGAACCAGAAAAAAATAATGATATAATAGCAATATCTCAAGGTTCTTTATAATAATTAAAATTGAATAAGCAAGACCAGATGACTTCAATCAGAAGAAAACTACGGGATCAGTTTCATTATATATACAACAAAATTTTATTAAAGACACATATTCATAGAAATGGAGTATCCATAAAAAGGTGAGACAGAATAAATTGCTAAAATTATTTGAGAAAAGTTATATGCAAATAGAAACCATGAAAACACATTGGATCTCCAGCCCTAATCACTAAGGTAATTACACGGGCAGCAAGGAGCATGTGCTCATTCAGGGATAGGTAAAAGGTGAGCAAGATTGTGCATACAAATAATGCGCAGTTAGGCTGCGTTCACACATTGCGTATTTCCCTGCTTTTATTTACGCTGCGTATTTTCCTGCTTTTTTTACCTGCGTTTTTTTAAGCAGGTAAAAAAAGCACCTCCATTCACACACTGCGTAAAAAAGCGCAGCAAAAAACGCAGTGTGAAAATGAAGGGTGACATGTGTACTGTCTGTGCCTGTGTGTCGTGTGTGTACTGTCTGTGTCTATATGTCCTGTGTGTACTGTCTGTGTCTATGTGTCCTGTGTGTGTCCCTAGCAGTGTATGTACAGACTATGGATACTCACCTACCTGATGGATGAGAGACGCGTCTGCTCCGTTCCGCGCTTGCAGCATCTGCCGTGAAGCGATCAGCAGACTGTCAGCTGACCGGCTTGTAATCAGCTGACCGGCCGGTTACAAGCCGGTTAGCTAACAGCTGATCGGCTCACCGGCAGATGCTGGAAGCGCGGGATTGGAGCGGACCGGACCGGACGCCTCTCCCCTGACATCGGGTAGGTGAGTATCCATCCTGCGCCTCCGTAAAAAAGCGATGGAATTACGCAGTGTGTGAACACCACTGCATAATTCCATCGCTTATAATGGGCACAATAGAGAGAAAGCGCAGGACGCAGCTGCGTAAAGAATTGACATGCCAATTCTTTACGCAGCTGCGCTTTGCCTCTGCGTAAAATTACACAGTGTCTGAACGGCAAAGTGAATTTCCCATTCACTTTGCTGGCAGACACAAAGCACATTGCATATTTTCATAAAGCGCGCGCAAAAAAGCACGCGAAAATATGCAATGTGTGAACGCAGCCTTACATACAAATACCTGATAAATAAACAGAACATTGTAGGCTTTGTATGTACAAAACTATACCCGAAGACATGTTGGTGTGCCCTAAAGCGGGTGGGAAATCCAAAGAAGCGCCTCGACGCGCGTTTCTCCTTCCGGCTTCGTCAGGAGGCGTATAGAGAGTTAAAAAGGGGGCACTATACAAATGAAGATGTCCGGACAACTGGCGAATCGGCGCATTGCTCGTCATGTTGCTCCTCCCCTAGGGGCGTGGCCGGCCCGCGGCGCCACAGGGAACAAGCAGCGCATGTGCGAGGTGCGTCTGCGCCACTGGGATCAGACTCCAAATTCAACCACATAATTGAAGACGGGAGTTTTAATAGGAAGTGCTACTAGACTAAGGTAACTAAAAAAAGGATAGAAATAAGGACATATGACCTGTTTAAATAGATCCCCACCGAAGGATATGCGGCTACATCATTAATAGTAAATATTCCAAATTACCTCCATCCCAGATCGACAGCACACTTATAAGGGGATAGCAATATATTAAATTCCCTCAAATTATTGATGTGGATATAAGAGGGACATTAATGAATGGCCACACTTACCAAAAGAATATTACCGTATAAATACTTACAGACATGAATATACGACTATCAAAAATATTATATCTAAGGCTGATAGCTTAGTAAGGGGAAACGGATAATAAGTTCCTCCTAAAGAGTACTAAAAACTCCATATAGGAGGACCACATATGTGACCCTTCATGTTCAGAAACTATTGTCATGCAAATATTTATAATTTACAGCAGAGCTATGAAAAGGCACACATGTAGCCCTCAAATTAAGGGCATACTTTTTTCATAATAATTTAGATGGTCACTTCTGTGACAAGTTTGTGATGTCAATATGATCACAGCACCCTTAGATTAATTCATTGAGTGATGTAGTGTGTAAAAAGAGGTCACTTATGAGGTGGTTCTGCTGTTCTGGCACCACAGGGGCTCTGCCATTGGGGCATGGCACCCGCAAACAATAACAACAAAATCTTCACTATATTATGGCGCTCCTTCCCTTCTGAGCTATCCAACTGTGCCTGAAAAGTAGTGTCCGCTAACTAGTAGGGTATTAGTGCACTCAGGAGAAATTGCATAACAAACTATGAAGTCTATTTTTTCCTATTAGCCCTTATAAAAATTAAAAACTTGGAGCTAAAACAACATTTTAGTTTTAGTTGTAAAAATATAATTTTTCTTTCTTCACCGCCCAATGGTATAAATTTCTGTGAGGCATATGTGGTGTCAACATGCACTCCTAGATGAATTCATAGAGGGGTGTAGTTTTTAAATTGGAATTACTTATGGAGGGATTCTGCTGATTTAGCACCTAAGGGGCTCTGTCAATGTGACATGGCACCCTCAAACCATTCCAGCAAAATCTGAACTGCAATATGGCACTTCTTCCCTTCTGAGCTTTGAACTCTGCCTCAAAAGTAGTTTTCGACCACATATGGGGTATTGGCGTATTCAGGAGAAATTGTGTAACACATTTTACTGTTAATTTTCTAGTAGTATCCCTTTTGAAAATTAAAAACTTGGGGCCAAAGAACATTTTAGTGGAAAAAATAGTAATTCTCCATTTACTCAGACTAATGTTATATAATTCTGTTAATTGTGTGAAGGTTAAAAATGCTCTCTACACCCCTAGATGAATTCCTCGAGCGGTGTAGTTTCCAAAATGGGATTACTTGTGGGGGTTTCTGCTGTTTTGGCATTTCAGGGGCTTTTCAAATGTGACATGGCATCCGCAATCTATTCCAGCCGAAATTGAGCTCCAGAATTCAGTTGGCGCTCCTTCACTTCAGAGCTCTGCCGTGTACCCAAACAGTAGTTTTCCACCACACATACAATACCCTATATGTGGTGGAAAACTACTGTTTGGGGTACTCAGGAGAAATGACACAACAATTTGTATAGTCCATTTTCTCCTGTTACCCTTGTGAAAATTAAAAATTTCTGGCCAAAACTACATTTTTGTGGGAAGAATGTATTTTTTCATTTTCATGACTCAACGTTATAAAATTTTGTGAATCACCTTCTGGATAAGTTCCTTAAAGGGTGAAGTTTACAAAATGCAGTCACTTGTAGGGGTTTTCCACTGTTTAGGCACGTCAGGGGCTCTGGAAACGCAACATGGCATCGCTATCTTTTCCAGCCAATTTTGTGTTCCAAAAGTCAAATGGCGCTCCTTCCATTCCGAGCCCAGCCGTGTGCCCAACTTTTCCACCACATATGGGGTATTGGCATACTCAGGAGAAATTACACAACAAATTATATTGTCCATTTTTCCTTGTTACCTTTTTGAAAATGCTAAATTTGGGGCTAAATCAACATTTTTGTTGGAAAAGGTAAAATTATCATTTCTTCCTTCCACATTGCTTTAATTTCTGTGATGCACCTGAAGGGTTAATAAACGTATTGAACGTGGTTTTGAGCACTGTGAGGGGTGCAGTTTTTAAAATAGTATCACTTTTTTGTATTTTCTGTTATATAGGCCCTTCAAAGTCACTTCAAATGTGATGTGGCCCCTATACAAAGTGATTTTGTAAATTTTGTTGGAAAATTGAGAAATTGCTGATAAACGCTCAACCCTTCTAACAAAAAAAATTATGCTTCAAAAATTATATTTATGTAAAGTAGTCATGTGGTAAATGTTATTCAGTAACTTTTTTTTGTGTGATACAACTATCTGGTTTAAGGGCATAAAAAATAAATATTTGAAAATTGTAAAATTTTCAAAATTTTCGCCCAAATTCTTATGTTTTTACATATGAATGCAAACATTTTTCTGTCTAAATTTACTACTAAAATGAAGTACAATGTGCCCCAAAAAAACTGTTTCAGAATCATTGGGATACATTGAAACGTTCCAAAGTTACTACCACATAAAGTGACATGGGTCAGAATTGTAAAATTTGGCCTTGTAAGGAAGGTGAAAAGAGGCTCAGGGGTGAAGAGGTTAAGGGTTTTTAAATGTGTTGTTCTGCTTTGGCAATCTCATTTCAACTTGTTGGTGTTCCTGAGACCACTGTATTTGGGGTCCCACTGCTATCAAACAAATTTAAGTATAATAAAGACATGTAGCAACAAACTGGCTGGAATTATATAAAATGAGTTACACTAAAATAATATAATTTTAAAACTTAATGTAAATAAAATGTAAGATGTAACATATTTAAAGGCTCCTTAATACAACAATCATATCTTTAATAAGATAGTATATGGGATTTCAATTGTTAATTCAGTTTAAGACAAAATTTTGAAATAGGAAATAAAACATTTTTATGGATCAGATAACTGAAGGAAAAAAAAGTGAGGGCAAGGACATAAAAACACTATTCCCAAGAGACAATGCAACCCAGCCTGAACTACAGCACCTCTCAAGAATGGACAGACCAGAAAGGATTGATGTTGACAAGATAGATCAAAGATAGATCACTCTGACCTTCTGGTGGCAGGCTGATAGCTGCCTGCTGGGGCACACATCAGACCGGGCACTTGGCAGGTTATACAAATGAAAACTAGAGATGCAGGTAGAATCTGTGAACTAGCTGTATGGAAAGAAAACATTTTTGTTATCTGTTTGTAACATCAAATGCTCAGGAAGGGGTGAATTTTAATAAGCACATGTTCTATAGAGAAACACATACTGTATGGCTGAGAAACCTGAATGCACTGTTAGATGACAGTGTGGCATGATATGAAACTCTAAATGATGTGTCAGTCAGACATGTGAGGACCAACAAATGCAGCTTGTTGGCTTTTTTAATAACTCACTGTATTTTACATATTCTGTTCATAGTTTGTAAAGAGTAGGACATTTTGTGTTTATAAACTGTGTTCATTGAAATTGTTTTCTGATATTCTGTTATTTACAGTGTGGTTTATGAATATAAGACTTTTTTATTGAAATATAAGTTTTGTGCCATTTGTGGTAAAGTGGCTAGACCCTCTCTGATGATACATGATAACATATACATTGTAGGATAAATAGGTAATTGATTATTTTTGCGATCCATCCAAATTTGATTGCTTTGTAGTGGGTTCATAAAAGGCGTTGGGTTTATTTTAAAAATACATTGCAAACTAACTGTATTTTTGTTGCAGATTTACTTTCTATTGGTCTCTGTGATGAGATGTAACTTAGTAATAAGCTAAAAATGAACAACTTTAACATGACCGGTCGATAATGTACTTATATATTTTAACAATAGAGAAAGAAATTTAGTCTAATATAGTTTATAATGTCTTTTTCTATATGCGCAGATAGGCAGAGACCTGTCAATCCAGGGCAGCGGGCGGGGAGAAGCCACCAGGGACCCGCCTGTCCGACTAGTCTACAGCTCGGTTTTGGTCACCAGTGGCTTTTAAGGTATGTTTTGTCTGAAACCCCGCGGCGTTTCAGAGTCAAATATACCTGGCTTAAATAATACAGTCAGTGCCTGGTACATATTGGCCGTAAATTGGCCATCGTATATCAGCTGACAGGTTCATTTTAATCTTTGTTACATCTGTTTTACCTCTATAGAAAATGTTGCTCTCCTTCCCTGCTCTCTAATGTCACTCTCTCAACACAATCTCTTTCCCACAATCCATTCTTGTCACTGCCCACCTCAAAAAAGAGAAATGCTCAAGATTCTCAATAAGAGATATTCTATTGACAGCTTGTGCTACCTTGTATCTGCAGAAATCAGTGGACATCTTTTTATCTATCTAAAATGTTCTCACTGCATTCGCATGTTTTTTTTGTCTGAGAATTCCAGTTTCCATTTTCACTCCAAAGACAATTCAGAATGATGACAAGGAGTGATGACAATATCTCTAGCATCACAGAATAAGTTTGGGTTGAATAATCAACTGAATAAATAAATTGAAAGTAACCAAAGCAGATATTTATGCAACATTTCTGCCATGTGTTTGAAATAGTATGTCATCTTTTACTTTAGGCCTTTTAGAGATCATTTCATCTTCAACTTGCTTAACTGTTCACAATGACAGTAATTTTAACCAGGGGTGCCCAAACTTTTACATGTCACTGTAGATATAGGGAAAAAATGCTTAATGCATAAATTACTAAATTATAGAAATTGTATTGACTTAATTCTAAAAAAATATATAATACCATATACATTGTAAGGGGGCGGTGTCCACACCGTGCAATAACTGAGGCAGTGACACAAGCAAGTCAACATAAGCAGCTTTTATTCAGCAACTCACGGGTAAAACAGAAAGTCTTCCGGTTCACAGCCGGGTTAACATAAGTCCATAAACAATGGTTGCCGTGGGCAACGGCCGCACCAGGCCGCTCAGAACCTGACGGGTGCAGAGCTTTCCCAGGCGTGGGTTCAGCTACACACAAGCCCGCCAAGCTTTCCTGCTATGCTCCTAGCAGGTCCCAACACTGAACAACACTAACCCTTAATGCAGGGTTTTTAAGGACCTGTGGCAAGAGCCACTGGAAAACACAGGTTGGAGGGAGGAGGCCGCCCCACTGCCTTCCTGTAGCCTCCTCCAAGAAATGAATGCCCTGCCAGGTTTTACTTAATCTGCCTTAGCCAGATAGCCTGACCAGGTCAATGCTCACCTTCATTCCTGCATTGCTGCCGCAGCTGTGTCTGTGACTGCAATGCACACCAACGGGTTTTATAGGTCTCTGTACACATTCTGGGGGATATATAACGTCCCTCGTATACGATCCCAGTCACTGTCTCACAACATACAGTACAGACCAAAAGTTTGGACACACCTCATTTAAAGATTTTTCTGTATTTTCATGACTATGAAAATTGTACATTCACACTGAAGGCATCAAAATTATGAATTAACACATGAGGAATTATATACTTAACAAAAAAGTGTGAAACAACTAAAAATATGTCTTATATTCTAGGTTCTTCAAAGTAGCCACCTTTTGCTTTGATGACTGCTTTGCACACTCTTGGCATTCTCTTGATGAGCTTCAAGAGGTAGTCCCCAGAAATGGTCTTCCAACAATCTTGAAGGAGCTTCCAGAGATGCTTTTGCCTTCACTCTGCGGTCCAGCTCACCCCAAACCATCTCGATTGGGTTCAGGTCTGGTGACTGTGGAGGCCAGGTCATCTGGCGTAGCACCCCATCACTCTCCCTCTTGGTCAAATAGCCCTTACACAGCCTGGAGGTGTGTTTGGGGTCATTGTCTTGTTGAAAATTAAATGATGGTCCAACTAAACGCAAACCGGATGGAATAGCATGCCGCTGCAAGATGCTGTGGTAGCCATGCTATTTCAGTATGCCTTCAATTTTGAATAAATCCCCAACAGTGTCACCAGCAAAGCACCTCCACACCATCACACCTCCTCCTCCATGCTTCACGGTGGGAACCAGGCATGTAGAGTCCATCCGTTCACCTTTTCTGCGTCGCACAAAGACACAGTGGTTGGAACCAAAGATCTCAAATTTGGACTCATCAGACCAAAGCACAGATTTCCACTGGTCTAATGTCCATTCCCTGTGTTCTTTAGCCCAAACAAGTCTCTTCTGCTTGTCGCCTGTCCTTAGCAATGCTTTCCTAGCAGCTATTTTACCATGAAGGCCTGCTGCACAAAGTCTCCTCTTAACAGTTGTTGAAGAGATGTGTCTGCTGCTAGAACTCTGTGTGGCATTGACCTGGTCTCTAATCTGAGCTGCTGTTAAACTGCGATTTCTGAGGCTGGTGACTCGGATAAACTTATCCTCAGAAGCAGAGGTGAATCTTGGTCTTCCTTTCCTGGGGCGATTCTCATGTGAGCCAGTTTCTTTGTAGTGCTTGATGGTTTTTGCAACTGTACTTGGGGACACTTTCAAAGTTTTCCCAATTTTTCGCACTGACTGACCTTCATTTCTTAAAGTAATGATGGCCACTCGTTTTTCTTTACTTAGCTGCTTTTTTCTTGCCATAATACAAATTCTAACAGTCTATTCAGTAGGACTATCAGCTGTGTATCCACTAGACTTCTGCACAACACAACTGATGGTCCCAACCCCATTTATAAGGCAAGAAATCCCACTTATTAAACCTGACAGGGCACACCTGTGAAGTGAAAACCATTTCCGGTGACTACCTTTTGAAGCTCATCAAGAGAATGCCAAGATTGTGCAAAGCAGTCATCAAAGCAAAAGGTGGCTACTTTGAAGAACCTAGAATATAAGACATATTTTCAGTTGTTTCACACTTTTTTGTTAAGTATATAATTCCACATGTATTAATTCATAGTTTTGATGCCTTCAGTGTGAATGTACAATTTTCATAGTCATGAAAATACAGAAAAATATTTAAATGAGAAGGTGTGTGCAAACTTTTGGTCTGTACAGTATATTTAATAAAGCGCAAGAGGTCATAAAAATAAGAATTAAAAAAGTGACTGCAAAGTACCAGAAGAATGCTACATATAACTATGTAATAAATAACTTTGTCTCCCTCATAAACATATAATGGGTGAGCCAGTCCTCACGCCTCCCCATAAGAGACCACACAGGGACAATAGATATAAAAACAGTAAACATAGTAAGACTGGATTCAAATTCACCAACTTTGCCGAATTTCCCTGCAAAAATTGATTTGTTGTGAATAAATTTGCATGAATCTCAATACTGGAAAGCTTGAAATTGCTTTGAAATTTCATGTGGAGCAAAGGAGAGAGCAAGAATCCTGCTGGCCATAAGAATTTTCACTCTACAGAACAGAGAAAAGGGACTCCACTGACCATATTAGCTTACACTCTACTGGAGAAAGAAAGGACCCAGCAACCATAAGAGCTTACACTCTACACGAGAAAGAAATAAGAAACCTGGTAACCATAAGACTTACACTTTAAGGACTCTTTCACACGTCCTGATATTTCTAGTACTGGAAAAATCTGTGAGTCTATGTGTTGCATACGTGTGGTATATGTGTGAGAACCATGTGGCACTCATGTGACTCATCAGTATCATACGTACCAGCGCCTGAGGAAAACCAGCACAGTTCGCGCCATTCCCAGGCACCAGGTGCTGAGTGCAGCTTATATCATTGTTGCTTGGTCTCCCTGAGACTGTGCTAGCAGTGATCACATTGACGTTACCGCAGTTCATTGGGCATCTCAAACTGAGCTGCTCGTGGGAAAGACAGCTTTAATGACCTGCGGGAAAATCAATGACATCACCACAGGTCATTGAAGCTGCATCCCAAGTGCAGCTCAGTGTCTTCCTGGATTCATGACTGAATAGTTGCATCTTGCAACCGCTCAGTCATGAAATACAGATGTCGCAGAGATGGATTATGACATGGGACCTAGGGTTTATCATATAGATTATTTTCGCGTCAGACAGGTGAGGAATATGGTTGTTTTTTATTTTTCATTTTTCCCTAATAAATGGGTAAACGAGGGGGATGGTTATTTCAATAGAGGAGTCTGTGTCATTATTTCAAATAAAGGACTTTATTATGGGTGTTTTTTATTTACAATATGACTATGAGGTTAGTAATGAGGGTGTCTTATAGGGGTCTCTCCATTACTAACCACTGGGCTTGATGTCAGCTGGCAATACAACACTGACATCAACCCCAACCCTATTACCCCATTTGCCACTGCTCCAGGGCAAATGGGAAGAGCAAAGCTAAGCGCCAGAATCGGCGCACCTTACTTATGAGCCATTTCTGGGGCCACTGAGGGCTGATGTTATTAGCCTCGGAGGGGGCTAATATCCATGACCCCTTCCCTGGCTATTAATATAAGTCCACAGCTTTCTGTTTAGCCTTTGCTGGTTAGAATTCATAGAGGGAACCTATGTCAATTTTTTTCTGGGGTCCCTCTGTAAACTAGCCAGTAAATGCTAATAAAACAGCTGTGAGTTGTTATTAATAGCCTGATAACATTTAAGGATAATGGCCCCTTTCCCTGGCTAGTAATATCAGCCCCCTGTGGGCAGCTTTCCCTCTGCTGGTTATCAAAAGTCGGTGGGAGCCCACTCAGTTTTTTTAAATTTAATTCTTGATTTTAAGCACAATGTGTACTGCGGGTGCGGAATACAACTCCCATCATTGTTGCCTGCTCTCGCTGATCACAGGGAGAGCAGGTGACATTGATGTGAGCTGCCTTCAGCACTCGGCGCCGGGGAACAGCGCGAACTGTACCGCTGTTTCCCAAGTGCCGGTCTCATCTGTGTGTCATCAGTGTGCACATGTGCGGGACATTTTACAGCCCATACTGCGTGTAAAAAACGGACATGTCAGCGTGTTTTGCCCACAGACACACTGAAATATGCTCAGATCCATTCATTTGAATGGGTCTACGTGTGAAAGTGCCTCCGGTAAATGTGAAAACTGTCACCACACATACCAGAGACACTGACGTGTGAAGGAGGCCTAAAGGAGATAGAGACTTACCCGGTTACTCTAGAGATCGAAAACAATAATTAGAAGACACAATGGTCAGATAAGAATGAAAATATCGACCTTCACCAATTAACCATATATGTGATAAAAATTAAACATAGTAAGCTGCATACTTATACAACACATTAATAGATCAATAGTGCAGATATGAACAAGAAAATATTAGGTATTAGGATGTGTTCACACTATCAGTATTTGGTCAGTAATAGTATTTTACATCAGTATTTGTAAGCCAAAACAAGGAGAGAGTGAAAAAAGCAGATGTGGTGCATGTGTTTCTATTATACTTTTTTTTTTGAATTGCATATACTGATATAAAATACTGAACATGTGAATGTGGCCTAAGGGTGATGAACAATGATATAAATAATGAACACAATACTTATATAACCCCCCAAAAAAACATGCATATATGGTATGATAAAAATCACTCTTTACCATTTTTAGTTTACAAGGCAAACATGGATGGGCTTGTCTGCACCTGAATGAAAATATAACATGAAAAAAAAAAATAGTATATATGAGTAGTGATGAGTGAACCGGTTTGTCAGGACTTTTTATAAAGTCCAGTTCTGGACTCGAACTTGACCCCTGACACTGAACCTCATATAACTCAATGGGGACCAGGACTTCGGTGCTGTAAAATGGCTGCAAAATGGTTAGAGGCTAGTGGGCTGTAAAAGGAAGACAAATGGGGGTAAGATCAGGACAATTGCCCTGCAAACAAATGTGGATAGGAAAATTATTTAAAGTGGTTCTGTCACCATAGCAATTATGATAAAATAAGTAAATTAATAAAATAAAAATTTTAACAGTGCCCTCACTGAGACTGAGACTTGCTGCCACCAGTCCAGTTAAAAATGTCATCCACAGAAGATGGGGCACAGTACCCTTACAGAAGCAGCTTCCAAATTTCACCCACAGAGCATGGGCCACAGCTCCAAAATGTCTGCTCCAGTAGCATACGCAACAAATGCCACCAGTGAAAAAGCTGGTAGTAAGATCTTGGATCGAGCTGGCAGTCCGCAACAAGGCTTGCTAAGGCAGTCCAGTTAAAAATTTCACCCACAAAGCATGTTTCCACATTTATCCCACAGAAGCTGATAACAAATTTCACTTACCGAGCAAGTTTCTACATTTATCTCACAGAAGCTGATATCAAATTTCACCCACAGAGCATGTTTCCACATTTATCCCACAAAAGCTGATAATATATTTCACCCACAGAGCATGCCTCCATATTTATCCCACAGAAGCTAATAACAAATTTCACCCACCGTGCATATTTCCACATTTCACCCACAGAAGCTGATAACAAATCTCACCCATAGAGCATGTTTCCACATTTATCTTACAGAAGCTGATATCAAATTTCACCCACAGAGCTTGTTTCTACATTTCACCCACAGAAGCTGATAACATATTTCACCCACAGAGCATGCTTCCACATTTCACCCACAAAAGCTGATAACATATTTCACCCACCGTGCATGTTCCACATTTATCCCACAGAAGCTAATAACAAATTTCACCCACAGAGCTTGTTTCCACATTTATCCCACAGAAGCTGATAACAAATCTCACCCACAGACCTTGTTTCCACATTTATCCCACAGAAACTGATAAAAAATTTCACCCACAGAGCGTGTTTCAACATTTTACCCTCAGAAGCTGATAACAAATTTCACCCACAGGGCATGTTTCCACATTTCCCTGAGAAAGCTGATTAATATTTTCACCCACCGTGCATGTTTCCACTTTTCACCCACAGAAGCTGATAACAAATCTCACCCACAGAGCATGTTTCCACATTTCACCCACCGAAGCTAATAACAAATTTCATCCACAGAGCATGTTTCCACATTTATCCCACAGAAGCTGATAACAAATCTCACCCACAGAGCATGTTTCCACATTTCACCCACCGAAGCTAATAACAAATTTCATCCACAGAGCATGTTTCCACATTTCCCTGAGAAAGCTGATTAAAAATTTCACCCACCGTGCATGTTTCCACTTTTCACCCACAGAGGATGATAACAAATTTCACCCACAGAGCATGTTTCCACATTTTACCCACAGAGAATGCTATGACATTTCCCCCACAGCTCCAAAATTTAACCTCTAGTAGCGTACAAACAGCCACTGACAAAAAGCTGGTAGTATGATCTTGGATCGAGCTGGCGGTCCGTCTTGAGGTTTGCTACTGGCAGTCCAGTTAAAAATTTCACCCACAGAGCATGGTGCAGAGTACCCACACGGAAGCAACTTATAAATTTCTCCATCAAAGCCAAACTTTTATCTTCAGTAGCGTACAGAAGAGCAGGCGCAGATAAAAAGCTCATAGTTTAATTCTGGATATAGCTGGGGGTCCTCTGCAAGCCCATTTGCCTTGAGATGCCTCTCCAATGCTGTTGCCTTAGGTCCCAAAGTGTTTCCCTTAAAACAATTAGTGTTCAAAGCAGGCAACCACACCTGAATACTTCAGCTAGGGATAATGGAATTGTACTCTGTTTCTATTTCCTTGTTTGTTCAAACTGGGGCCATGGTTAAGAGGGGACCCGGTGGAGCACAATGTGAAGGAGCTGGAGGCACTCTCTGCCATCCAATCTCAAACTGCCCACAGGCGGGCTTGCAGAGTACACATGGGTAAAGCCGAAGTCACACTATACGATATGCTAATGACACTCGGCTACTACTCAGCTGCGAGCGGGACCCGAGTGTCATTGCTCTATGCTCCAATACTCTCGCATGAGGGGATCGCAGCACAGCTGCGGTGGAGATGGAGAAATGTATTTCTCCGTCTCCTCTGTTGCTGGCATTTACGGGAATCGCACTGCACTCAGGTGAGTGCAATGCGATGTTTCACACGCACCCATAGACATATATGGGTGCGTCAATTCGAATTCAGCATGCAATCACTACATGCTGCGATTTTTTTAAGTTTGATCACGATCCGATCAGAGCTGAAAAAAACGCATATGAGTACACACTCATAGATAAACATTAGACCGAATGCAATTCGATTTTTTATCAAATTGTATTTGTTTGATTTAATAGTAAGTGAGAGCAAGCCCTAACATAGAATCTGGGTTCTATTCCAGGGTATTGCAGCATGGTAAACATGTACTACATCCAAGGGAGGCAGCAGTCTACTGAGTCAGCAATTGATGTTGAGAGACAGAATAGCCATCCATGATAATTTATAGGCTCTGTAATTGGAGTGAGTAGTTAAATCCTTTAATGAGCATTAGGCCTGGCCACAAAGGTAGAGTAAAATTATTTTTCAGCAACACTATTCGTTTAGACACAGTTGCAGAGTACACAGATGCTTTTGGGCACAGTACCCCCACAGAAGCTAATAACAAATTTCACACACAGAACATATTTTCACATTTCCCTGAGAAAGCTGTTTAAAAATTTCACATCCAGACAATGGGGCACAGTACAACTACAGGCAGGGTGGCAGAGTACACACAGTGGCTTAAAGGCACAGTACTCCCACATATATAGGTTAAAGAATGCACACAGCGGCTTTTGGCAAAGTACTCCCACAGATATCTGTAAAAGAACACACACAGCGGCTTTTGGCACAGTAGTATCACAGACATGGTTGCATAAGAGTATAAAAATATGTTTAGATGCACTTCCGCTGACAGTTGAAGATTATAAAAACTTTTGGTTACGCACGGTACTATCACAGACATGAGTGCAGATTACAAATAGAGAGTGTGTTTTGAAAACTGCACACATGCAAAACCTAATACTGTCCCTCACTACAGCTGTGTCCTGTCCCCAAGCTATCCAAAAATAGAGAAACAGGCCTATTTAATACTAAAGTCCCACTCCTATGATAGCCAAAGAGCAGTTACTCCCACCAACTGGCTATAGTTCATACAAAACGGAAAACGGCACAAGTTGTTGTTCTTCATAATTTATTCAAAAATATTTCATCCAGTATATACAAGTAATAGAAATAACTTTGCAGTATATTCACCACTGTGAACAAATCATCCAGACTGCGGTATGGGCTTGAGCAAGCTTCCGACTTGCAGACAGATTCTAGGTGTGGGTGATCCCTGTGCAGACTTACAGTTCCATAGATTTAGCAGGAGAGCAGAGACACTGAATGATGATAAGCAGAGCAGAAATAAAAAATAAGAATCTTGAACGAGGAGGAACAGGTCCAAGTGGAGGAGGGGGTGGAAATGCCTGTATAGGTGAAAGAGGCATGGCAGCACAGTGGCTCAGTGGTTAGCACTGCAGCTTTGCAGCACTGGGTTCCTGGGTTTAAATCCAACCAAAGCCAACATCTGCAAGGAGTTTGTATCTTCTACCTGTGTTTGTGTGGGTTTCCTCCAGGTTCTCCAGTTTCCTTCCAAAGACATACCCAATAGGGAAAGTTGAGATAATGTCTGTAAAGCACTGTGGAATTAATGGTGCTATATAGCTGAGTAAAATAAATATGGTTAAAGCAAGGCTGGAGTAATCCAACACTGTTTTATGGTATTTTTGTATTTTTTTTTTCATTGTTTTCTTTCTATTTTTTCTTTTATTTTATTTTATGAAACTGACTTAAAACAACCTAGAATTTACAAAATTAAAACTAGTGATCTAAAACAAAGAGGCGTATGTTCAAGGGGAGGAAGAAGTGGAGGTGGTGGTGTAAGTGGGAGTCATGGGAGGAGTAATCCAGCATTGCTTTTTGTATTCTTTTTCTTTTTTTCATATTGTTTTATTTATTTTTAGTTTTTTATTTTTGTTATGAAACTGACTTAAAACAACCTACAATTTACAAAAGTAAACTAGCTATCTGGAACCATGATGAGCGGGTCTTATTGGAGGAAGAGGTGGATGTGGCAATATGGGTGTAAGAGGCAAGGGATGAGTAATCCAACACTGTTTTTTGGGTTTTTTTTGTATTTTTTGTAATTTCTTTTTTTTCACATTTTTTAATTTTTTTTATTTTTTTATGTAACTCTCATAAAACAACATGGAATTTACAAAACTAAATCTTGCTATCTAAAACCACGAGGAATAGGTCCAAGTGGAGGAAGAGATGGATGTGGCGGTATAGATGGAAGAGGCAAGTGAGAAGTAATCAAACACTGTTTTTTTTATTATTATGTTTTTCAAGGTTTTTTTTATTTTTTTAATTTTTTTATGCAACTCACTTAAAACAACCTAGAATTTACAAAACTAAAACTAGCTTTCTAGAACCACAAGGCGTAGAACCATGTGGAGGGAGAGGTGCATATGGTGGAATGGGTGGAATAGGCAAGGGAGGAGTGATACAACACTGTTTCTTTTTTTCTTTATTTTAGGTAACTGACTTCAAAGAACATAGAATGAACCCAAAATAAACTAACAAGCTACAACCAGGGGGTGGATGTCCAACTGGAGGAGCTAGAGGTGTAGATGGAAGAGGCAGAGAAGAAGGTAGCCAACACAGATTTTTTATTTTTTTTATTTGGGGAGGAGGTCCCTAAATAAAGCAAAAGGCAAATAAAGTTGAAGATTAGCTGGATGGGGCTGTCATAGTTGTCTAGTCATCCAAAGATATGGACAAGTCCCGTGGGATCCGTTCATTTTAAGGAATGTTAGCTTCCCAACGTTGGATGTGGACAGGTGGATGCGTCTGTCTATGATGACACACCAGCCTAGAAATGGCAACTAGACGGCTGATGCCAATTACTTATTTACCAGACTACTAAAAAACACACACCAGTCCAGAAAAATTATTTTTTGGGCCTAGAAATGGCAACAAGACAGTTAATGTGATATATTTATTTGCTAAACTACTAGAAAACACACAGCGGTCCTGAAAAATTAATTCTCTGGTCTATAAATGGCAACTAGATGGCTGATGCCAATTATTTATTTCCCAGACTACTTAGAAAACAAAGACCAGTCAAGAATTATTTTTTTGGCCTAGAAATGACAATGAGACAGCTGGTGGGATAGATTTATTTTCTAAACTGCTAGAAAACACGCAGCAGTCCTGAAAATTATTTCTTTGGCCTAGAAATGGAAACAAGACAGCTGATGCCAATTATTTATTTCCCAACTACTAAGAAACATACACCAATCCTGGAAAATTAGTTTTTGGGCCTAGAAATGGCAGTGAGATAGCTGATGAAATATACTTATTTGCTAAACTACTAGAAAAACAAAGGAGTCCTGAAAAAATGTTTCTTTGGCCTACTAATGGCAATGAGAAAGCTGATGCCAATTATTTATTTTTCAGACTACTAGAAAACACACAGTGGCTTAAAGAAACAGTACTCCCACAGGCGGGGGGCAGAGTATACACAGCGGCTTAAAGGAACAGTACTCCCACATGTGGGGGGGGTGCAGAATACACACAACAGCTTAAAGGAACAGTACTTCCACAGGCATAGGGGGTGCAGAGTGCACACAGTGGCTTAAAGGAACAGTACTCCTATAGGCAGGGGGGTGCACAGTACACACAGTGGCTTAAACAAACAGTACTCTCACAGACAGGGTATGTAGAGTACACACAGCAACTCTTAACAAAGTAGTATAACAGATATGTGGTGCAGAGTACACACAGCGTTTTTTTTTTCAGAGTGCGTGGTCAGAATCTGTCCCTCACTCCAGCTGCATCCTATCCCTACACTAATAAGAGCAGAATGGCAGCGACACTCGTGATCCAACCTTTATACAGGCTGAGTCACATGCTGCGCCAGCCAATCACAGCCATTCCAATACTTGGACTGGCTGTGATGACTCCGGAAGGGCTCACAGTCTAAAGTTTTGTTGATTGGCTTTTTAGACATGTGAACCCGAACAGGAAATCGGACATACAGTAAAAATTCTGTGTTCGGGGTTTGGTACCATACAATTGGTGTCTGCTGCAGACCCTGAACTTTCTCGTTCGGGTTCGTTCATCCATATATATGAGGTATTGGCCTCCTAAACTAGTGTGTCTGTGCTCATAGGGTGCACTTAGATAGTGCTGGACAGCCCACCTAATCTAATAATATGGGCATCACTAATAGGCTGTAAGCCAGACACTGTGCACTACATGTGTGTGACCCGCGCCCTCTACAAGCCTTTTTTATGTGCAATTTTAATACTAAGCAATAATTGCCTACATGAATTGGTAGGTTGTTAGTAGTTGTCTCATCAGCAGTTTGTATCTATGTTGCCCCCATCTTTATTAAGTAAGTTTTCTGCATCCTGACAGTGAATTCGTTTCTGAAACCTGGGCAGGAAAGTATTGTTGCTCTTTTTTGCTATGTCCTGTACAATGGTGAAACTTTCAGTATCTGTATTATTCTGTATATACAGGCCAAAATCACCAGGGTATGTGAACTTTTGATCAGGGTCATTTGGATGTTTTTGGATGTCATTAAGATTTGAAAAAAGAGAAAACAAAGTAGTTTGACAATAAATTGCTTCACCAACCAATAACCATGAGTGGAGAAAAAGTTTTTTTGTTATCATTCATATTCTCTGAAACAAGGCCAAGAAAGGAAAAATTCTGCCAGGGTATGTAAACCTTTGAGCACAACTGTATGTACATGGCACAGTACCACTTCTGTCCTGTACAGAGGGTGTAATCCTCAGTATTTGCTCTTATTTTGTATATATACACTGCACTGGGCCACTTTTCCTGTTCTGTATATTGGGTGTAAGGCTACGACCCCACTATCAGTGTTTGGTCAGTATTTTTCCTCAGTATTTGTAAGCCAAAACCAGAAGTGGGTCAAAAAATGCAGAATTGGTGCACTTATTTCTATTATACCTTTTCTCTGATTGTTCCTCACCTAGTTATGACTTGCAAATTCTAAGGAAAAATACTTACCAAATACTGATAGGGGGGCCGTAGGCTAATTCTCAGTATATGTATTAGGCCATGGCCCCACTATCAGTATTTGATCAGTAGTCGGTCAGTATTTTTTCTCAGGAGTGGGAGCCAAAACCAGGTGAGGAACAATCAGAGAAAAGGTATAATAGAAAACAAGTCACCAATTCTGCATTTATCACCCACTCCTGGTTTTGGCTTTCACTCCTGAGAAAAAATACTGACCGAATACTGATCAAATACTGATAGAGGGGGCTTGGCCTTATTCTGTATATACATTGCACAGTACCACTTTTCATGTCCTATATAGAGGGTGGAATTCTCAGTATCTGTATTATTCTGTATATATACACTGCTCAGTTGTCACGCTTCTGCCAGAAGCAAGACAGTGCACGGTGAGACAGAAGGGTAAAGGAGCTCTGCCACTAGGAAAAGATTAAAGTGGAGCACCCCTGACAGTTGCCCTATGCAACCTTAAGTTCTGTAGCATCTCTTAAACAGGTTATTTCACCCCGTGTGGCAACCACATTCCTATCCCTGTGTTACCATGAGAACGACTCTGAATAGTGCGTAGAGCAGCACGAACGCTAGTCCTTCTCTAACATGACACAAAGGGAAACAGACAAATATAAAATAATCAGCAATCACTTAACTGCTCCCAGACTACAGAAAGGGAAAAGTGGAAGAAAAAGGTGAGGCTAACCAAATATGAGATAAGATAAAGGAAGACACTCAAACAAACTTCCAGATATTTCCAGAGTCGACTCCTAGACAACCTCTCTTCACATAGCTCACACCTCCAGCTCCAAACCAGGTTATAGCATGCTATCACTGGCAACTACTCAAACTAAGAGGTGAGTATTTATACCAGAGAGGAGTGGAGAAGTCAGAACAGCTGAGATATCTAAGGATGGAGAGCTGAAGGATACTAAAAGAATTGTTTAACCCTTGCAATAACAGAGCAAAGGAAATCTGAAAAGCTAACTGTAGTATTGGCGTCTCTGCCCCCTGACAGGCAGAGACGCCGTCCCTCTTACCGCCGCGCTCCCCGCCTGGTGTCTTCCGGCGCTCCTGCTTCTGCTGCTGCCAGCCGCGTGCAGCTTCTCGGGCACTGTGCTTAGGGCGCGCGCGTGCTCCCTCCCTCTTAACGGGGCCGCGCGCACCGTTCTAAGGAGTTCCTGGCCAATGGCCGAAGGACCTCTCATATATAAGGCACCTCCTCAAAAATGGAGGTGCCCGGGCAAGGTAGTAGCTTTGTGTGTTAAACTCTGCTTCAGCCTTCAGGTCCCGCAGCTAGCCTGACTACCAGTCCAGCCCGCCAGCCTGACTACCAGTCCAGCCCGCCAGCCTGACTACAAGTCCAGTCCGCCAGCCTGACTACCAGCCCTGTCCGCCAGCTTGTCTACTCTCCAGCCCGACAGTCTGTCTACAGTCCAGTCCGCCAGTCTGTCTATGGGTCCTGCCCGCCTGCTTACCTGGAAGCACCTGCCTGTTACCTGCCGTGCCTACCAGCCAGCCTACCTGGAGGCTCCTGCCTGTTACTTGCCTTGTCTGCAAGCCCGCTTACCTGGAAGCACCTGCCTGTTACCTGCCGTGCCTACCAGTCAGCCTACCTGGAGGCTCCTGCTTGTTACCTGCCGTGTCTGCCAGTCCGTCTGCCTGGATCACCCGTCAGCCTGCCTGCCGTGCTCATCTGCTGTACTGGTCAGTCCCTGCCTTCTGACCCGTGGGAGTCACCTGCTCTCTTACAAGGTTGGTCCCAGAGTAGCACCTGGTCCCTCTGCTTTGTCCTTCCCTGGTCACGGATTCGATTGAGCCGTACGACCTTGGTCGGTCTGAGTTGATAACTAGTTACGCACCTCTGGTCCCTCCTTGCACCGCAGCACAGAGGTTCCACCACCCGGATCCTCAACAGTTTGCACGGGCCATAGAACCCGGTGGCCCCCAGGCCCCTTCGCTTGCTGACCTGTACCAGGAGGTTTCTCATCAGAGATCCCAACAGGAAACCATCCTGACCTACCTGAAGTCTGTCAACTCTCGCCTGGACACACTGTCTGTTCCACCTGTGTCCACCTCAAGTCGAGCGACACCCGCTCCGGCAGCGTCGCTGCCTACCAATGCCACGGCATCCAGCTTAGGACTCCGGCTTTCTGTGCCTCCTCGATTTGGAGGTGATCCAGTCCTATGTCGGGACTTTCTGAACCAGTGCACGCTGCACTTTGAACTTCTGCCACATCAGTTTCCCTCCGACCGTGCCAAGGTGGCGTTCATCATGTCTCACCTCACCGGGGAAGCATTGGCATGGCTAAACCCTCTATGGGAGAGAGGGGATTCCCTGGTGTCTGATCTTCCGGCTTTCCTCACTGCCTTCCGGAGGGTCTTCGATGAACCCAAACAAAGGATTTCTACTGCCTCCTCATTGCTCCGTCTCTTCCAAGGGAGTCTCATCGTGGGCCAGTATGCCATAAGGTTCTGTACCCTCGCTTCTGAGCTTGCCTGGGACAACGAGGCCCTGGTGTCCACTTTCTGGGAGGGTCTTTCCGGTCGTATTAAGGACGAGTTAGCCAGCCGGGACATTCCTACCACCCTGGATGACCTGGTGTCACTAGCTACCCGGATTGACATCCGTTTCCTAGAACGTGCTAAGGAGTCTACCCGGGAGAGAAGATTTCCCCATCTTGCTCCTGTTTTCCAGAAACTGGCTTCCCAAACAGCAACTCCCTGGGCACGCTTGCCCGAACCCATGCAGATCGACCAGACCAAGATGGTCAAGGCTTGCCAAGAAACACGCCGAGCCGAGGGGAGCTGTTTCTACTGTGGTAGTAAGGAGCACCTGATCCGCTCCTGGTGAAGCAGGGAAACTCCAGTGTCTAGGACCGCTCGGAGAGGTCGCCCTAGGCAAGAGTAAATCCTCTCCGTTCTTGACTTTGTCCATCTCTATCCCCTGTGGAGAGAACCGCTTCTTTGAAACCATACATCTGGACTCCGGAGCCGCTGGGAATCTCATTTCCCAGTCCCTTGTAGAGAAGTATCAGATTCCTACCAAACCTCTGGCTGAACCATTGGCAATCGCTTCCATGGATGGAAGACTCCTTCCGGTGACCATCTTGCTCGTCACAGAGCCCGTAACCCTGCAGGTGGGAATGCTGCACTCAGAGAGGATCTCCTTCCATGTGCTTTCCGGACTCTCTCACCCACTTTTGCTAGGTCTGCCCTGGCTACAGAGACATGAACCCATTCTGAATTGGCAATCCGGTGAGGTGCTCCGTTGGGGGCAGGATTGCCATGAGACCTGCCTGGTTCCGGTTCGCCCGGCTCGACCTCCATCTACTCCGGCTAATTTACCTGGTCTACCGTCACCTTACTGGTCCTATGCTGATGTCTTCGACAAGAAGGAGGCAGAGACACTGCCACCTCATAGGCTATAAGATTGCCCTATCGACCTCGTACCCGGTGCCACTTCACCCCGTGGGCGTATTTACCCATTGTCGTTGGCCGACACCCGGGTCATGTCGGAGTACATCAAAGAAAATCTGGCTAGGGGATTCATTCGGAAATCTTCCTCCCCGGCTGGAGCCGGATTCTTCTTCGTAAAAAAGAAAGACGGTTCACTACGCCCCTATGTCGATTATAGAGGACTCAACCAAATTACCATCAAAAACAAATACCCCCTGCCGCTCATCTCTGAGCTGTTCGACCGCCTTAAAATCGCAAAGATCTTCACCGAGCTCGATCTTCGTGGGGCGTATATCTAGGTCCGGATCCGCTAAGGAGACGAGTGGAAGACGGCATTCAATACCCGGGATGGTCACTATGAATACCGTGTGATGCCCTTCGGTCTCTGTAATGCTCCCGTCATCTTCCAAGAATTAGTTAACGACATCTTCCGTGACCTCTTATATTCTTGCATAGTGGTATACCTGGACGACATCTTGGTCTTCTCTCCGGATCTTCCTACACACCGGAGGGATGTTCGTCAGGTCCTGCTTAGGCTCAGGCAGAATCACCTATATGCAAAATTTGAGAAATGCCTCTTCGAGCAGACCTCTCTTCCGTTCCTGGGCTATATTATCTCTAAGACAGGTCTACGGATGGACCCTGAGAAGGTATCTGTCATCTTAAAGTGGCCCCGTCCGGAGGGGTTGAAGGCGATTCAGCGATTCCTGGGCTTCGCCAACTATTACCATCTCTTCATCCCACATTTCTCTTCCCGGACTGCTCCCATCTCTGCGCTCACCCGAAAGGGAGAAAATCCTAAGGAATGGCCGTCCGAAGCGGAGGAGGCCTTCCTCTCCTTAAAACAAGCCTTCTGTTCTGCCCCTGTGCAGCACCGTCCGGATAGCAACAAACAGTTCTTTCTGGAGGTTGATGCTTTCTCTTCCGGAGCCGGAGCGGTGCTCACGCAGAAATCTTCATCTGGGAGAATGGTAACCTGCGGCTTCTTCTCCAAGCTCTTCTCCTCGTCTGAGCGCAACTACTCCATAGGAGACCGAAAACTGCTAGCCATCAAATTGGCGCTGGAGGAGTGGCGTTACCTGCTCGAGGGGACTCTGCACCCGGTGGTCATCTACACTGACCACAAAAACCTGGCATATCTACAGAATGCCCAAAGACTCAATCCGCGTCAGGCCCGGTGGTCTTTGTTTTTCGCCCGCTTCAACTTTACCCTACATTACCGCCCGGCAGACAAGAACGTTAAAGTCGACGCCTTGTCCCGATCCTTCTCGTCTTCCGATCAAGAGGAGGAGCCTATGCATATCATCGATCCCTCCAAAGTGATGAATGTGGCCCCCTTGGACCTGTCTCGTCTCCCACCCGGTAAGACGTTTGTAGCGGTTCCGGATCGTAAGAAGGTTCTTCACTGGGGTCATTCATCCAAACTAGCCGGCCATGCTAGCCAGAAGATGACCTTCCTGCTCATAACCGGCATTACCGGTGGCCTACCCTGCGCCAGGATGTGGTAGACTTCGTCACGGCCTGTTCATCCTGTGCCCGCAACAAGGTTCCCAGACATCTTCCAGCCGGCCATCTCCTGCCTCTTCCCGTACCTGCTGCCCCGTGGCAACACATTGCTATGGACTTTATTACTGATCTTCCTGTTTCTGCCGGTTGTACGGTCATTTGGGTGGTCGCCGACTGCTTTTCTAAAATGGCCCACTTCATCCCTCTGCCTGGTCTCCCGTCAGCATCTGTGCTGGCTAAGGACTTCATCCATCACATCTTTCGTCTCCACGGTCTACCCCTCCACATTGTGTCTGATCGGGGGGTCCAGTTCACTTAGCGCTTCTGGAGAGCTACATGTAAGCTGCTGGATGTCACCCTGGATTTCTCCACTGCTTACCATCCGCAGTCCAATGGCCAAGTGGAACGTATCAGCCAGATCCTTACCAGCTTCCTCTGGCACTTGGTCAACGCTCACCATACCGATTGGGTGGAGCTCCTACCATGGGCCGAGTTCTCCTATAACAACCATGAGAGTGAATCTTCTTCCAAGTCCCCATTCTTTGTGGTCTACGGGCAACATCCCCGGATTCCGTTTCCCGTTTCCGCTTCAGTGGACAGCCCTGCCACGGAGTCTCTGGTCAGCGAATTTTCCACTATTTGGGAGGACACTAGATCTGCACTTCTTCAATTCTCCGAGCGGATGAAGTGACATGCGGATAAGAGACGTCTGGATTCGCCTCAATTCCGTCCAGGAGACAAGGTTTGGCTCTCCTCCAAACATGTTCATCTCAAAATATCCTCCTATAAGTTGGGTCCACGGTTCATCGGTCCATTTGAAGTCCTCAAGCAAATCAACCCAGTAGACTACAAGTTAAAACTACCGGCCACCTTGCGGATTCCCAACTCCTTCCACGTATCTCTCCTCAAACAAGTTGTGCTTAATTATTTTTCCGACAATCCAGGTACCCCACCAGCTCCGGTCTCCGCTGAGGAAGTCTATGAGGTAGAGAACATTCTGGCCACCAAGAGGAAAAACCTTTTTTTCTGGTGGATTGGAAGGGGTTTGGCCCCGAGGAGAGAACTTGGGAACCGAGGGAGAACATCCACGCCCCGCTTCTCCTTAAAAAAATTCTTTCAGGCCTTACAAAGAGGGGGTGCAAAGGGGGGGTACTGTAATATTGGCGTCTCTGCCCCCTGACAGGCAGCGACGCCATCCCTCTTACAGCCGCACTCCCCGCCCGGCATCCTCCGGTGCTCCTGATTCTGCTGCTACCGGCGGGCACAGCTTCCCGGGCACTGTGCTTAGGGCGTGCGCGTTCGCACTCCCTCCCTCTTAAAGGGGCCTCCATCCTAAGGAGTCCCCAGCCAATGGCCGGAGGACCTCTCATATACAAGGCACCTCCTCCAAAATGGAGGTGCCCGTGCAAGGTTATAGCTTTGTGTGTTAAACTCTGCTTCAGCCCTCAGGTCCCGCTGCTAGCCTGACTACGAGTCCAGCCCGCCAACCTGACTACCAGTCCAGCCCACCAGCCTGACTACAAGTCCAGTCCGTCAGCCTGACTACAAGTCCAGTCCGCCAGCCTGACTACCAGCCCTGTCCACCAGCTTGTCTACTCTCCAGCCCGACAGTCTGTCTACAGTCCAGTCCGCCAGTCTGTCTTTGGGTCCTGCCCGCCTGCTTTCCTGGAAGAACCTGCCTGTTACCTGCCGTGCCTGCCAGCCCACTTACCTGGAAGCACCTGCCTGTTACCTGCTGTGCTTACCAGCCAGCCTACCTGGAGGCTCCTGCCTGTTACCTGCCGTGCCTGCCAGCCAGCCTACCTGGAGGCTCCTGCTTGTTACCTGCCGTGTCTGCCAGTCCGTCTACCCGGATCACCCATCAGCCTGCCTGCCGTGCTCATCTGCTGTACCGGTCAGTCCCTGCCTTCTGACCCGTGGGAGTCACCTGCTCTCATACAAGGTCGGCCCCAGAGTAGCACCTGGTCCCTCTGCTCGATCCTTCCCTGGTCACGGAGTTGATTGAGCCGCCATATGACCTTGGTCGGTCCGAGTTGATACCTAGTTGCGCCCCTCTGGTCCCTCCTTGCACCGCAGCACAGAAGTTCCACCACCCGGATCCGTAACACTAACTAGAATGCAAAGAAAATCCAACCAGTGCATGTGCAAGTGTAGCCAGATGTTACAATCTTCTAATCCCTCTCTTTCACGGTATCCTTGTGACACCTGTCCTGTGTACTGGGTGTAATTTTCAGTATCTATATTATTCTGTATATATACACTGTACTGGGTCATTTCTCCTGTTCTGTATATTCAGTAATGAAAAATGAGGAAAATTTCCAGCTCCTAAAATTCCAAATTTTATTTCAAAAATTTAAAAACATGAATCCACCCAGGTGAGGGGCAACGCTTTCAAACGCATGCAGATGTTCTTTGTCTATGCTCTATGAAAGACCTATATACAAAGAAGTGACCAATGGAGTTATTCATGAATGTCACGTGTTAAAAACATGTAAATGGCTTGATTAGCCCACTGGCAACATAGATATAAATGAATAAAAAAAACATAAAAAATATGTAAACATGTAGAAAGAAGCACAAGAAGAAGCATATAGTATGTCTTGACAAAAAAACAAGATTTCAAAATATTATGCATAATCAATAATGGAACTTAATCTCCTTGTGCGCAATTAAGCACTCGGGACTACAAGTGCCAAGGTTTTAAATTCAGAACGCCTCTCGTGTCAAGAGTTGTCTCCTGATGTCTCCTTCCCTTAATGGGTTGACTACCCTTTCGATGCCAAATGCTGGGACGAAATCCGTACAACATTGATGGTGAGTCACAACATGCCGTATGGTGTGAACTGGTGGAACAAGAGATGTCAGTTAAGTGTTCAGATATTTGGACTTTCAACTTTTTTGAGGTACAACTTACATACATTTTGTTGCAATCAGTACAGATTATAATGCAAATGACATTATAAGAATTACAATTAATAAATCTTCTGATTTTGTATCGCTGTGTTCCACTAGAGTTCTCATAGCATGTGGTTTCAGAATGCTGACAAGTTCTGCAGCGGTTACTACCACATCTATAGAAACCTGGAATATTTAGCCAAGTTTTATATTGTTTGTAGGACTGAAAAAAACTTGGGGAAAGGGTGCAACCTAAAGTAAAGGCTTTTTTAGCTACTATTTGGCAGCAAGATTGCAATAAATGGGGCAGGGTAGGGTCCTAAAATAATAGGAAGATGTTTATGAATGATAGACTTGTGTTTAAACTGAGGACTAATTCGCTATGATAAAATCATCTTCTTATCCTCATTAGATGTTAATCGGGATGCATTTTTTGGGTAATCAAATCTTGCCATACTGGAATTCATTCAACACATCAACAACAATAACCACTGCAACTTGTCATTCACACACTTTGCGCCATTCTTCTGCCTTATAGTTTTTGAATATACATCTAAAAGGTGTTCATGATAATACCATTCACACCTCCACTTACTCCAAACGCATGTCAGGCAACACTATTCTCCACGCCTGTAGTAGTCACCCTAAGCATACAATTAAATCCACTCCGGTGAGAGAATCTATATATATAATTGTCTTATCCTGTCTGTCTGTCTGTCTGTCTGTCCAGGAAATCCCGCATCACTCATTGGTCCGGCCGCTGTCTGTCCAGGAAATCCCGCGTCGCTCATTGGTCCGGCCGCGGCCAATCAGCGACGCCGGATTTCAGAAAAAAGATGGCGCCCGTTAGCGAATCATCTGCCGCACGGAGGTCAGCGGCGATGCAGCCGAGAGATGAGCGGCGCTAGCAGCAGAACTACCCGGACAGATCTCCCGACGGCAAGTGTGAACGGAGGACCGGGGAGCGGCGCCGCCAGTCGGGATGCTTCTGCTGCGAGCAACCGCTCATCTCCCAGCTGCTCACAGCGGAAGTACCCGCACAGGCAGCGCCTCTCCCCGGTCCTCACTAATACGACGCTGATTGGTCAGCGATCTTGGCGCCAAATTTAAACACCGCTGTGCTCATTGATTGCGGCCGCTGCCCACGACCAATCAGCAATCTTGGTGCCAAATTTAAACACCGCTGTGCGGATTGGCCGCGACTAATCAGCGAAACTGGCGCAAAATTTAAAGCCCCGCATCTCTGATTGGTCGCGCCCAGCCGGCCGCGATCAATCAGCGACTGCCGCAGCATGGCCGCAAATTGGCGCCGGATTTTAAACACGCACCAGCCGCTGATCTCCCGATGGTAGCTGCATGGAAGTCAGCAGCGATGTAGCCGGGAGATGACTGGCACTAGCCGTTCATCTCCCGTCTGCTCACACCGAAAGTACCCGCACATCAACGCCACTCCCCGTTCTCAGTAACATGGGTCGCTGATTGGTCGCGGCCGCCGCCCGCGACCAATCAGCGATTTGGGCGCCAAATTTAAACTCGCTCTCCAATACTCAGTAACACGGTTCGCTGATTGGTCGCGGACGCCGGCCGCGACCAATCACCGATGTTGCTGCGAAATTTAAAACTGTGATTGGTCACGCCCAGCCGGCGATCAATCAGCGACTCCCGCAGCACGTCCGCGAATTGGCGCCGGATTTTAAACACGCAGACCACCGTCGGGAGATCAGCGGCACTAGCCGCTGATCTCCCGATGGTAGCCGCATGGAAGTCAGCGGCGATGCAGCCGGGAGATGACCGGCGCTAGCCGTTCATCTCCCGGCTACTCACACCGAAAGTACCCGCACATCAACGCCAATTCCCGTTCTTAGTAACACCGGTCGCTGATTGGCCGCAGCCGCCGGCCGCGATCAATCAGCGATTTTGGCGCAAAATTTAAACCCCGCTCTGCTTATGGGTCGCGGTCGCCGGCCGCGACTAATCAGCATTATTGGCACCAAATTTAAACACCGCTCTGCTGATTGGTCACGTCCGGCGACCTCGACAAATCAGCATTATTGGCGTCAAATTTAAACCCCGTTCTGCTGATTGGTTGCGGCCGGCAACCGAGACCAATCAGCGATTTTGGCGCCAAATTTAAACCCCGCTCTGCTGATTGGTCACGGTTGCCGGCCGTGACCAATCAGCGATTTTGGCGCTAAATTTAAACACACTCTCCAGTCCTCACTAACACGGTTCGCTGATTGGTTGCGGGCGGCGGCCGCGGCCAATCGGCAGGATTGGCGCCAAATTTAAACATCGCTCTGCTGATTGGTTGTGGCCGCCGGCCTCAACCAATCAGCATTATTGGCGCCAAATTTAAACCCCGCTCTGCTGATTGGTCACGTTCGCTGGCAGCGACCAATCAGCATTATTGGCGCCAAATTTAAACCCCGCTCTGCTGATTGCTCGCGACCGCCGGCCATGACCAATCAGCAATATAGGCGCTAAATTTAAACACCGCTTTGCTGATTGATCGCGGCCGCTGCCCGCGACCAATCAGCGATTATGGCACCAAATTTAAACACGCTCTCCAGTCCACTAACACGGATTGCTGATTGGTCGCGGCCGCCGCCTGCGACCAATCACCGTTATTGCCGCCAAATTTAAACACCGCTTTGCTGATTGGTCGCGGTTGCCGGCCACGACCAATTAGCGATATTGGCGCCAAATTTAAACACCGCTCTGCTGATTGCGCCCCGTCGGCCGCATACATATTCTAGAATACCCGATGCGTTAGAATCGGGCCACCATCTAGTTTACACATATTAAGAGAAATTGCAGTGACAGCAGTAATTTGGCCACGCAATAAATTAAAGAATAGGGGCTATCCTCGGTGGATATTAAATAGAGCTTTCAAATTAGTTGAACTTAAAAATTGACAAGACTTGATTACCCCTAAAAATGCAACCTGATTAACATCTAATGAGGATAGGAAGATGGTTTTATCATTGCGATTTACTCCTCAGTAAACATATCAAATCTATTATTCATGAACATCTTCTTATTCTTTATGAGGACCCTACCCTGTCCCATTGACAATTAATGGAGCGGAGGCCAAGCATGTGCACCTCCGCTCCATTGAAGAGAGGGTCTTAGATCTTGGGATCCAGAGTCTAGTTCTTGACACGAGCAATGAGCAAGGTTTCACCTACTATATTGTTAGGGAATAACTTGTGATTGTGGGAAAACCTGTTTAAGCTGATAAAGTGGTCATGGTAGAACCATACTTTTTTGGAATAGCACAAAAACATGAAAAAACTCTGCTGAGGAACGTGCATACTATGGGATATTTTCACCTTTTATGAGTGCTGTATATTGATAATTCCACAATTTTAACTGAAATTTTAAAGGGTTTTTTAAATTTAATTTTTTTCCCATAAGCTTGCTCTAAGTAAAAATAATAAAAACAGTGATTCTCTTCAGCAGTCACATGTGCTATAGTCATGCGCCTATAAAGGAAGACCAGAAACAGCAGCGGCGAAACATCTCTGAAAGGTGAATATTGATGTTTTTAAAATTTAAACTTAGAACAAGCCCATCAGAAAATATGAATATACATATATATACATATATATGTGGAAAATACCTTCAAGCATTAAAATCTTTAACCACTTATGGCCAATGACTATGAAACATTTTACATTGCATCCAAATGCATAAAAGAAATTTGCTTTAGTTCTGCAAACTTTGCCAATATAGTCAAGCTGAAAATGTCCCCTTATGTTTGATGCTTTCATTAGAGAAATATTTGTCCTGGTACCTCAAAAAAGTTTTATGTTTTTTACACGTACACCTGGATGTAACTGCTATGTAGAGAGCATTGCTTTTTATATGTCCACATATTTTGCACCTTAGAAAAATTAAACTTACTGGGTTATAGTTTCGATTAACAGTTTTTGATCCCTTTTAGATACCTCGAACCACATCTCCTGTGAGCTAGTCCTCAATGACAGACCTTGTGATTATGAAATCATTAAATATTAGAAATAATGGTCTATCACAGTACTTAATTCATCAAGAACTCAGGGATTTATGCAATCCAGAAGTGATTTGTCTAATTTAGCGTTTTGAAGTGGTGTCACACTTCTTGCTGAGTAAGGCAGGTGACATTTAATGGGGAATTTATGGTATTTCTAAAACTGTCATCTGTCATTGTATTTTCTTGTGTACATACAGTAGAGAAGAATGCATTTCATAGATTGATATTTTCATTATCCTCTTCTACAATTTCACCCATGTTGCTTTAGAGGGAGCCAACACTATCATTTTTGAATTTCCTATTGTATATATAGTTGAAGAATAGTTTTGAAGTTTAGCGTTTTTATAGCTCTTCTACTTTATATCTCATTAAGGGATAAGCAAAAACTAAATATATTGTGGTCACTATTACTCAAGTGACCCCCGACCCGTGTGTTTGATATCCTGTCTAGTGTATTGGTTAGAATTAAGTCTAGAAGTGTCTGCTCCTCCTGCCCTTTCCCCTCTTGTTGGTTCCTGCACTAGTTGTAAGAGGTAATTGTATTTTATTATTGTCAAAAACATGTTTCTTTTGCTGGTCCTGCAGGTTTCTGCTCCCAAATTTTATTAGGGTAATTTAAATCCAATGAGTTAGACGAGATATGGTGTTACACCCTAATTCCACCCCATCCCACGCCAGCTCCACCTATCTTGGCACAGCTAGGCAAAAATAAAGTGAAAACCCCAAAAGTTGCAAAATTTGTGCAGAACTCTGAATTGTAAAAAAATGGTGTGACTTTTCAAAGTGATGTATGCCAGAGTTCAGGCGTAATTGCTTTGATGAATTGTGGTTTTAGTATACTACAACAAGTTGGATCAGACATCAACAAGACTCTGCAATACTGTAAAACACCACAGCATTAACTCATAATAGCAACATCTTCAGGGGTTGCTGGACCTCTTCCTTTCCTTTACAACCATACAAATAAGAAAGGTGGAGGGATTTTCACATCAGTTATGATAGAGTAAATCTGACATTATATATTCTGTCACATCAGCATCTGGTGGAATATCATGTGTAAAACCCCTTTAAGTCGCATTTGTGGGCGGAGTGTCTAGTAGTTCTCACCTCAATATGGAGCAGGGTCTCATCCTGAATCTGCGAGGGGTCAATTTGTAAAACCCCTGTCCATACTCCATACACACTCACAAGAGATGAGACTAAAACAATCCAACAGGTTTATTGTACAGGGATTAAAATGTGAAAAAAAGCAGAGGGTATAACAAGGAATAGCAATTAAATGATATCACACAAACACAACAGATATGTAATACACTGAAAGATAAAGGATGTACTTTACAGCAGGCCTGGATGCTGTGATAGCATGGGGCAATCCCTGGGGGGGGTAAAAGAGTACAGCCATCACACCATAAATTCCCCAATTCTACCTATGCTGCTGGCCCACAGTTGAGAAAGACACTTTCCTTTTAAGTGACAGCAAACACAGTCCTATCTAATAACACTTAACCCACAAATGGCTGCAAATGAAAGTCCACCTTTGGGGCCCATTTGCTGTGGATCTTGGCACACTTTCAGGAACTGTTGGTGCACTTAATAATTCAATAAGACCAAAATCCCCCTCATGGTTGGTCCTCTTATAAACTCCTTGCACATGGAGCCACAAGCCCCATCAATAATGCCTTATCAAGTAGTTCAGTTATAAACTCCTCAACAGTGTAGCCACATTTCCCAGCCGTAGCTACTCATTCCTTGATGTGGCAGGTCTGGAGTCACACAAGGATCTAGTTTGGGGCTGCAGGGTGCAGATGCATAGGAAACAGGGAATAGTTGGCAGGTTCCACCTCTGAGGTAAGACAGGCAGCGGTGGGCATCAACTGGTAACCTGGCTAGTCTGCAGGTGTGGTTTAGCTCCAGGATTATCTTCTTTCCTCACACACTTTGCAACTGGGCTGTCAGCACTCATTCTGTGCCTCTTTTCTCTGCTTTCCAATGTCAGGCTCTCAGCTGTTTTCAATGGGGGAGCACACACATCTCTTAATGCCCAGCTATATCCTCCCTTCTTCTTCAACTTACTCAGCCAGTCAGTCTCTTTCTTTCTTCCAGGATGTGAAGAGGCTGCTCCGAGTTGTAGTCCAGGGCAGTGCAGCAAAAGAACCATTTATGTCTGCAGCTGTGAATGTCTGTTTATTCCCAGTTGCAATAGTCTCTATATATAAAACTCCCACTGCAGGTGTTACACATGCACAAGTTGTGAGGACACATTTTGAAATCATCCTTAGATTCTTTCCCCACCTCAGAACTGTCCCGCGCCCGTATTTCAGCACGCGCGGCGGAGATAAGAATATGCCACAAAGACTTGCCAGCAAAAGTGATGTGCAAAATAAATCTGTGTTTTGGTAAATGCAAATATTTGTAATATTTGAGTAGATTTCAATTCCACTTGAATAAACTTGCTCATCTCCACCAGGGACATATACATCAGACACAACAAGCGTCTGGAGTTCGGCTTATAGTCCATAGTTACCTAGTGCTGCTTTTTCACCTTCTCTTTTTTGACATGAAAGGATGTAGCTGCCTGATATCCCGCATAAATAATAAAGATTTAAGTACAAAACAATAAATCTGCAAGGAACACACAAGGAGACATTGTTTAATACTATAAGGTCTCTCAGTGTGAGCTTTTTTGTCATTTAATACAATAATAATACTAAGGTAATGCAATATCATAAAATAATTATGTCAATTTGATTACAACATTATTATTCTCTGCGTAAGCTATACCTTTCAACAAATTTACTAATTCATACTCAATACTATTATTAACATTTTAATTAAATGTCCTAATTTCTTTTTTACAAAACCTAGCCTGAAAAATATTTATTTTTATGTCAAGATGCTCAAAGTATGTCACCCGCTACTTTCATGCTGTGAATCTGAGAATTGTACATGTTTAAAAGAATACATTATTTAAATGTACAAAAAAAAGAGAACTCTGAGCAAAAGAAACTCGTACCTTTTCCTCTAATTGTATGCGGAGATGATTTCCATACACACTGCTCTGGCAATTTCGTAATGAAGACTTTTTATACGTTGATTAGAATACTAAGCATGATTTCATTCCAGCTTGTCAAGTTCTCATAAAATAAAATATAAAAACAACCATCCTTGTATTAGCAAGCAAACTACCCTTTAGTGTGTTCCACTATCCCCCAGAGCTAGAGAACTGGTTAGCACCAGCCTCCCTTGAGCTTAGAGCAAATTACTGAAAGCAGGGCTCACATAAAATTAAATCATAAATTATCTGACTGCTATCTCACTGCCTTCTGATACACTCATTGGAGATCATTTAAGTGAAGCTGACGGGAAGCAGAGCTCACACGCTTGCAGATGCTAACACATGGTGCAAGCACAGAGGTCATGCTTCAACACCTTTGTTTTTCATGACCTTTGCATTGATGCTAAATAGAAAAATGGAGTAACAGTGCCAGACAAGCCCAAACCTAAAACAGCTTCCGGAAGCTGTAACAACAATTTTAGGGATGCATGCCTGTTGTGCACTGCTAGCCTAAGAAAGTAATAAGGAGCCCACACAGGCCAGTAATTTTGAAAAGCATAGAAGGTAAAAAAAAAAGAATTAGGTGACCCTAACTCCATCAGTTTTTGCACCATGTGAAATAAAATTTCCATGTGGCACTTGTATCTGATGCACAGCATGGTGATTTATCAAAGATGCAAAGAGCATGCAGAAACAATCTTTATTACATCCATTTCCTGCTTGTCAGCTGAGATCATGTTGGCTGTTCATTAAAGAACTCATGCAGGTGAAAGGAATATATCTCGATACCTTGATAGATTGTCCGCTTCCCCACTGTGACAGCCGCTGGATGGATTGAGCAGCGGGGAAAATGAAGAAAAGCGCTGACTCGAAAGCTCTGCTGTCAGATATATTTTTACATCGGCAACCATGTCATTTCTGCTAAACAAACATCACCTTAGTATAATGTGTTGGGATCTGAAGATGCCCTATACACCTCCCACCCCCAGATTCCACAAAAACAATTATAAGGATTATGTTGAGGAATCATGTAAATTTGTAATAAACAATTGCATCAGGATATTTTTTTTTCATGTGTATTCTGTTTTTGTAGGTTACAAATAAAAATAGCCATTCAACGAGACAAGTTGTGGATGGTAGCGAGTGCAGTAATTAAAATGGCAGAGCCAAGCAAAGCAGTTCTGTCTCACTGGTGCCGCACTCAGCAATCAGTAATATTGTCATAGTTAATAGAAATGATAGATCTGTTCTGGGGTTTATGAATTCTGCTCATCAGAGAATGTACTCTATGGAGGATACTATAATGCTTGGACAAGCTTTATGTACGCAATGTCCTAAACATTGCTTCCAAATTTTGGTATTTGTGTGTTTAACCTAATAGAATTTCAAGGTATATCGGCAAGGCTGAATCAAGCTCCATTTGTGCCCACAGTGGTAAGCAGATCAGAAAAAATTCGAATTGTCCTTTTTGCTCATTTTTTCACAGGAAATTCAATTCTCAGAGAAGTTATTATCCATGAATTTAATGTCCCGTATTATGCTCTGGGGTCTGTCCAGCCCCCAGAATATAATTAACATATTAAGTAGAAAAATAAAGCTATCGTTATACTCATCTCACAGCTAACCTCTCTGGCCTTTGGAATTTGATTGTTAGGCTCAGGTTTCCAGGTTTTCTACATCCAGGATGGTTCTGCACATGTACCAGCAAAGGTTGTGGCACACGTGGTGATGTCATACTTCTCGATGTGGGCTACATCTTTTGTGGGCTCAAGCACAGAACCCTCCCGGGCCTACTAAACTCAAAAGTTTTGGCCTAGCGAACAAGGACCAGGAATTTAACAACTGCAGACGCCGATCCAAAGATGCAACGAGATCCAGACAAGTGGCTATGAGTTACGGAGGGACCAGAGAGGTGAGTATATGGGTTTTTTTTTTTTACATTTGGATGGGGGGGGGTCTGTTTATAAAAATGGTGGCCGTCATTTAGAGGAAAGTAACGATGTGCACACCATATGTATATTTATTCAAAAAGCAACTTGTTATTGATAGGGCATCATTTGTTCCAACACCTTACATATATTTGCAGGCATTTGCAATTTATTCACTTGTAGATTAGTACACATTGTATCTTAGGTTTGTAATTGGATATGCATATAAAACATTTAGCCATTAAATATATATCCTTTTCTTATTATTTATTTTCATAGGATATATGAACACTATTTGATAGCAGTGATAGACATTTTTTGCCTTCTTGCCAATTGTGGTACATACATTGTGCTTTGCTTTTATTAATTATTGATACACCATTATATGAGTTCATTTTGGAGAATTTCATTTGTTATATGCATCATGTCAGTGATGGAGGATATTTATAACTGGTTTTAATCATTTAGTTTGTTGCATTATGAAAAAATTATACAGTGGGGAAAAAAAGTATTTAGCCAGCCACCAATTGTGCAAGTTCTCCCACTTAAAAAGATGAGAGAGACCTGTAATTGACATCATAGGTAGACCTCAACTATGAGAGACAAAATGAGAAAACAAATTCTGAAAATCACATTGTCTTATTTGGAAAGAATTTTTTTGTCAAATTTTGGTGTAAAATAAGTAATTGGTCAATTAAAAAAGTTCATCTCAATACTTTGTTATATATCCTCTGTTGGCAATGACAGAGGTCAAATGTTTTCTGTAAGTCTTCAAAAGGTTGACACACACTGTTGCTGGTATGTTGGCCCATTCCTCCATTCAGATCTAGTCTAGAGCAGTGATGTTTTGGGGCAGTCGCTGGGCAACACGGACTTTCAACTCCCTGCAAAGGTTTTCTATAAAATTTAGATCTGGAGACTGGCTAGGCCACTCCAGGACCTTGAAATGCTTCTTACGAAGCCACTACTTTGTTGCCCAGGCGGTGTGCTTGGGATCATTGTCATGCTGAAAGACCCAACCACTTTCATCTTCAATGCCCTTGCTGATGGAAGGAGGTTTGCACTCAAAGTCTCACGATACATGGCCCCATTCATTCTTTTATGTACACAGATGAGTCGTCCTGGTCCCTTGGCAGAGAAACAGCCACAAAGCATGATATTGCCACCCCCATGCTTCACAGTAGGTATGGTGTTCTTTGGATGCAACTCAGCATTCTTTCTCCTCCAAACACGACGAGTTGTGTTTCTACCAAACAGTTCTACTTTGGTTTCATCTTACCATATGACATTCTCCCAATACTCTTCTGGATCATCCAAATGCTCTTTAGCAAGCTTCAGACAGGCCCGGACATGTAGTGGCTTAAGCAGGGGGACACGTCTGGCACTTCAGGATCTGAATCCGTGGCGGCGCAGTGTGTTATTGATGGTAGCCTGTGTAACGTTGGTCTCAGCTCTCTGCAGGTCATGCACTAGGTCCCCCGTGTGGTTCTGGGATTTTTGTTCACCGTTCTTGAGATCATTTTGACCCCACAGGGTGAGATCTTGTGTGGAACCCCAGATCGAGGGAGATTATCAGTGGTCTTGTATGTCTTCCATTTTCTAATTATTGGTCCTACAGTTGATTTCTTCACACCAAGCTGCTTGCTTATTGCAGATTCAGTCTTCCCAGCCTGGTGCAGGGCTACAGTTTTGTTTCTGGTGTCCTTCGACAGCTCTTTGGTCTTCACCATAGTGGAGTTTGGAGTGTGATTGTTTGAGGTTGCAGACAGGTGTCTTTTATACTGATAACAAGTTCAAACAGGTGCCAGTACTACAGATAATGACTGGAGGACAGAGGAGACTCTTGAAGATGAAGTTACAGGTCTATTAGAGCCAGAAATCTTGCTTGTTTGTAATTGATCAAATACTTATTTTCCACCAAAATTTTTAAAAAAATTCTTTCCAAATCAGACATTGTGATTTTCAGGATTTCTTTTCTCATTTTGTCTCTCATAGTTGAGGTTTACCTATGATGTAAATTACAGGCCTCTCTCATCTTTTTAAGTGGGAGAACTTGTACAATTGGTGGCTGACTAAATACTTTTTCCCCACTGTACATACATATTTTCAGGTGTGCATATTGTTACTTGTATTGTCTTTTTCTTCATTTTTTGCACCAATATATTTAACTACTGATATAGCACCTTTGGTAATTTGATGTACAGTACAGACCAAAAGTTTGGACACACCTTCTCATTTAAAGATTTTTCTGTATTTTCATGACTATGAAACTTGTACATTCACACTGAAGGCATCAAAACTATGAATTTACACATGTGGAATTATATACTTAACAAAAAAGTGTGAAACAACTGAAAATATGTCTTATATTCTAGGTTCTTCAAAGTAGCCACCTTTTGCTTTGATGACTGCTTTGCACACTCTTGGCATTCTTTTGATGAGCTTCAAGAGGTAGTTACTGGAAATGGTCTTCCAACAATCTTGAAGGAGTTGCTTAGTACTTGTTGGCCCTTTTGCCTTCACTCTGCGGTCCAGCTCACCCCAAACCCTCTCGATTAGGTTCAGGTCTAGTGACTGTGGAGGCCAGGTCATCTGGCATAGCACCCCATCACTCTCCTTCTTGGTCAGCCTGGAGGTGTGTTTGGGGTCATTGTCCTGTTGAAAAATAAATGATGGTCCAACTAAATGCAAACCGGATGGAATAGCATGCCGCTGCAAGATGCTGTTGTAGCCATGCTGGTTCAGTATGCCTTCAATTTTGAATAAATCCCAAACAGTGTCACCAGCAAAGCACCCCCACACCATCACACCTCCTCCTCCATGCTTCACGGTATGAACCAGGCATGTAGAGTCCATCCGTTCACCTTTTCTGTGTCTTTGGTGGTTGGAACCAAAGATCTCAAATTTGGACTCATCAGACCAAAGCACAGATTTCCACTGGTCTAATATCCATTCCTTGTGTTCTTTAGCCCAAACAAGTCTCTTCTTCTTGTTGCCTGTCCTTAGCAGTGGTTTCCTAGCAGCTATTTTACCATGAAGGCCTGCTTCACAAAGTCTCCTCTTAACAGTTGTTGTAGAGATGTGTCTGCTGCTAGAACTCTGTGTGGCATTGACCTGGTCTCTAATCTGAGCTGCTGTTAACCTGCGATTTCTGAGGCTGGTGACTCGGATAAACTTATCCTCAGAAGCAGAGGTGACTCTTGGTCTTCCTTTCCTGGGGCGGTCCTCATGTGAGCCAGTTTCTTTGTAGCGCTTGATGGTTTTTGCAACTGCACTTGGGGACACTTTCAAAGTTTGTCCAATTTTTCGACTGACTGACCTTCATTTCTTAAAGTAATGATGGCCACTCGTTTTTCTTTACTTAGCTGCTTTTTTCTTGCCATAATACAAATCCTAACAGTCTATTCAGTAGGACTATCAGCTGTGTATCCACCAGACTTCTGCACAACACAACTGATGGTCCCAATCCCATTTATAAGGCAAGAAATCCCACTTATTAAACCTGACAGGGCACACCTGTGAAGTGAAAACCATTTCTGTTGTCTACCTCTTGAAGCTCATCAAGAGAATGCCAAGAGTGTGCAAAGCAGTAATCAAAGCAAAAGGTGGCTACTTTGAAGAACCTAAAATATAAGACATATTTTCAGTTGTTTCACACTTTTTTGTTAAGTATATAATTCCACATGTGTTAATTCATAGTTTTGATGCCTTCAGTGTGAATGTACAATTTTCATAGTCATGAAAATACAGAAAAATCTTTAAATGAGAAGGTGTGTCCAAACTTTTGGTCTGTACTGTATATTAATGACAGTGCATAATTTTTACTGGTATATAGCAGCCACTATTCGGATTAATCCACGCTGAAGCGAACTACAAAAAAAATCTGCATTTTGGCGAATGTGGATTTTTGTAAAATTGAAGTAGCATTCAATTCTACTTGAATTTATTCGCTCATCTCTAGACAGCACCCATCCCTCCATTATCTCTGAACTTTTTGCAGATTGTTGTTTATTGGTAGTGTGAAACCTGTACTATTCTTATTGTCGAAAATGCTAGACCTAAAAACACTAGTGTGAACAGAGCAATACAGTCATCAGGAGAGATGTTAAAAGTATTTTTACAATATATATTCTGCTACCATTTGATAAATTAACAAAAAAGATATGTTCAGATGAACAAAATTATTTTTATTGCAAAGAAGATAAATCTGTATAGAATACATGTGCACATCTATTCAATAAGTTTGAAGTCTGTAGTCAATAAAGGCAATGTCCACAATCTCTGAACAGCAAAGGGAAATCCATAAAAGTACTGACTGTAGCATGAGAAATCCAAATGTTGTAGTTAATTATTCCCTGTCCATGTATTATCCTATGAAAGATTCTTTCTCTCTAATTGGCAGAGCTGAAATACCTGGCAACAAAATCTCAAGAATTTCCACCTATTGTCTAAACTGGAAGCTAATCACCACCTTCTTTTAACTGTGTAGGGTAAAACTAAGAGCTGAACTAAGATGTGACTTAAAGCTCATTTCCAATGTGTCAATAATTTATAGCATATAGATAATATTAGTTATGTGTCATAAGTAATCTAAAAGTAGAGACAAGTGAATTGTTTTGCAGAGCCCTGGTCCAGTGGTTACATCAGTAGTCCATGGATGCCAGATGTGAACCCCGCAAACTTCTTCCTACCTGCCAGTATCCCCAGTGCTTCTTCTAATTAATAAGCATGGCACAAACATCATGCATGTGTCAATGTGGAGCCTACAAATCCAAACACTCACTGAGTTTTCCAGGAAGTAGCACATTGTACTCTGGGCTCCCATCTGGTGACTACAGATTACTAACATGGACCAGGGTTCTGCAAATTGATTTGCTCATCTCTAGTTAACAGTTATCAATTTGTGTATGAAACTCCTTACAACTGTATGTTTGTATTACTTCAGCATCATGATGGTGATAGAACAAAGTGGTAGGTTATTTTTACAATATACTGTATAGTGATGTCCAAGGACTTCAACCTACTTGGATCAATGATCACTCAAAATGCAGCGACAAGACTGCAAGTCAATAGGAGAATAGCTGAGGGCAAATCAACAAGTAAGTCACTGGACAATGTCTTCAAATTGAGGAACATTTCACTGGTGATGATGACATGGCTTGTACATAGTCTTTTCTGTGGTAACAAGTGATGTGAAACCTGGACGATAAAGAAACAAGACAGAAGAAGAATCGACGTCTTCAAAATGTGGTGCTGAAGAACAATGTCATCAACACCATAGATGGCAAGAAGAATGAACAAATTAATTTTGGAACAAATCAAGCCAGCCATGACACACCAAGCAAGGATCACCAATCAACAACTTGCCTACTTTGGACACATCATATGACAAGACCAATCATTGGAGAAGGACATCACGGTTGGGAGAATAGAAGGAAAACAAGGCGAAGAGGAAGACCAGCAACTCGAAGACTTGATACTATGAAGATAACGGTGGAGAAGACCCTGGTGGATCTATCTAGGCTTGCACAAGATTGATCTTGTTACAGATCGTTCATCCATCAAGTCGCCATGAATCGAGATCGAGCCAAAGGCCATTTAAAAAAATATATATAATAATAGTGATGTACCCACTATATAGTATTGTTATTTAAGCAACTGTAATTTCATGTTGTTTCACCAAAATATAAAACTATATACAGTAGTAGATATAATTAGGATCTGTGTTGTGTGGTTGATTATACTCTGTAAGATCATACTGGGGTGCCAATAGGACTCCTTGTAACACAATTCCTTTCTGATTTCAGCTATTCCAGCTACTAAGTAAGACTTAAAAAAAAATATGCATCAGGAGCAAAGCACTTTCATCTCTTAACTTTAAAGCACTTTTATTGTCAATAACTAGAGATGAGCGGTGTTCGACTAGAACTGTTCGCCAATCTCAAATTCGAGCTGTTTTGGGCGGTGTTCGAGTTGTTCAATGAACCCGAACGATTTGCAAAAAATTCGGCTGTTCGAGGTTATGTTCGATAACTGTTCGTGCACCAAAAGAGTGTCCTGCATGTCTGGCGCTATTTTGAGCACCAATCATGCAGGGATTGCCTGCCACTCACTGTAATGCCACAGCCATGGTGGTTGTGTCATTACAGTGATTGCCCAAATCGATGGGAACAGTGCCAACAGTGAAACATGAAAAGCGGCAATTCAGCAGCGGCATAGACCGGTACCCGACAATTTAGAACAGAAAGAATAGAGCATCACACATAGATTAGATAGATAGAAACAAGTCAGCCACATATATACGAAGTACAGTGACAGTGTTGCTTACTGTACTTGTCATTTAGTGTAAAGGATTTATTAAAAAAAATAATAGTGTTTTCATGCACCGTCTCTTTAAAAAAGCCGGCCGGCAATTCAGCAGCGGTACCCGACAATTTAGAATAGAAAGAATAGAGAATCACACATAGATTAGATAGATAGAAACATGTCAGTCACATCTTTGAAGTACAGTGACAGTGTTGCTTACTGTACTTGTCATTTAGTGTAAAGGATTTATTAAAAAAAATAATAGTGTTTTCTTGCACTGTCTCTTTAAAAAAGCCGGCCGGCAATTCAGCAGCGGTACCCGACAATTTAGAATAGAAGGAATAGAGAATCACACATAGATTAGATACATAGAAACATGTCAGTCACATATATATGAAGTACAGTGACAGTGTTGCTTACTGTACTTGTCATTTAGTGTTAAAGTAAAGGATTTATTTAAAAAAAAATTGGCGTGGGGGTCCCCATAATTTTAGGCTCTAGCGGAGGTTAAGCAGACGGCTGGGGCAGATGTTTGAAGCCTGGGAGGGGGGTAATACCCATGGAGCTTCCCAGGCTACTAATATCAGCCCCCAGCTGAATACCTAGCCTTTACTAGCTATTAAAATGGGGGACCCCCCAAAAAAAATGACGTGGGGTCCCCCCTATTTTAATAGCTAGCAAAGGCTAGGCAGACAGCTGGGGGCTGATATTAATAGCCCAGGAAGGGTGCCAGGAATATTGGCCCCCTCCCAGGCTAGAAACACCAGCCGTCAGCCGCCCCAGAACTGGCGCATCCATAGGATGCGCTAATTCTGGCACTTAGCCTCGCTCTTCCCACTGCCCTGTAGCGGTGGCAGTGGGGTAATAGGGCTGGGGTTGATGTCAGCTTATAATGCCAGCTGACATCAAGCCCAGGTTAGTAATGGAGAGGCGTCTATAAGACACCCCCATTACTAATCCCATAGTCAAAATTAAAAGAAAACACAAACACCCAGAATAAACTCCTTTAATTGAAATAAAGACACATTCCTTTATTGTTCTAAATTAAACCATACTTACCACCACGCCCATTCCAGCTGAAGCCAACGATCTCCTGCAATAAAAGTAAAATAATAAAGCAACATCATCCTTACCTTTTCATGGTTCCCACGACAGCTTCAGCTCTGCTACATCGAGATGACAGGCTGGACCGCAGCAGAACGCTGCCATCCAGCTTGCCATGCCGCGGACACTGAGAAGCGCAGGCATGCTTGCGCTCCTCAGTGTCTCGCTGTGACGCCATAAAAGCCTGCGCTTCTCAGTGTCTGCGGGATGACAGGCTGGATGGCAGCGTTCTGCTGCGGTCCCGCCTGTCATCTCGATGTAGCAGAGCTGAAGCTGTCGTGGGAACCATGGAAAGGTAAGGATGATGTTGGTTTATTATTTTACTTTTATTGAAGGAGATCGTTGGCTTCAGCTGGAATGGGCATGATGGTAAGTATGGTTTAATTTAGAACAATAAAGAATTGTGTGTTTATTTCAATTAAAGGACTTTATTCTGGGTGTTTGTGTTTTGTTTTAACTTTGCCTATGGGGTTAGTAATGGGGGTGTCTTATAGACGCCTCTCCATTACTAACCTGGGCTTGATGTCAGCTGGCATTATAAGCTGACATCAACCCCAGCCCTATTACCCCACTGCCACCGCTACAGGGCAGTGGGAAGAGCGAGGCTAAGTGCCATTTCTGGGACAGCTGACGGCTGGTGTTTCTAGCCTGGGAGGGGGCCAATATTCATGGCACCCTTCCTGGGCTATTAATATCAGCCCCCAGCTGTCTGCTTAGCCTTTGCTAGCTATTTAAATAGGGGGGACCCCACGTCATTTTTTTTGGGGGGTCCCCCATTTTAATAGCTAGTAAAGGCTAGGTATTCAGCTGGGGGCTGATATTAGTAGCCTGGGAAGCTCCGTGGGTATTACCCCCTTCCCAGGCTTCAAACATCTGCCCCAGCCATCTGCTTAACCTCCGCTAGAGACTAAAATTACGGGGAACCCCACGCCAATTTTTTTTTTAATAAATCCTTTATTTTAACACTAAATGACAAGTACAGTGATCAACACTATCACTGTACTTCTTATATATGTGACTGACATGTTTCTATCTATCTAATCTATGTGTGATGCTCTATCTTTCTGTTCTAAATTGTCGGGTACCGAGGCTGAATTGCCGGCCGGCTTTTTTAAAGAGACGGTGCATGAAAACACTATTATTTTTTTAAATAAATCCTTTACACTAAATGACAAGTACAGTAACCAACACTGTCACTGTACTTATTATATATGTGATTGGCATGTTTATATCTATCTATGTGTGATGCTCTATTCTTTCTGTTATAAATTGTCGGGTACCGCTGCTGAATTGCAGGCCGGCTTTTTTAAAGAGACGGTGCACGAAAACACTATTATTTTTTTTAATAAATCCTTTACACTAAATGACAAGTACAGTAAGCAACACTGTCACTGTGCTTCTTATATGTGTGACTGACATGTTTCTATCTATCTAATCTATGTGTGATGCTCTATTCCTTCTTGTCTAAATTGTCGGGTACCGGTGTATGCCGCTGCTGAATTGCCGGCCGGCTTTTTTAAAGAGAGCGTCTTCTGAGCAGTTTGTCAGCTTTTGGACACCTTTGAAGGTGTTTTCTATGTGTTTCTATGTGTTTTTGTTTGCCTGCCATTTGTTTTAACGGTGTTCGACGGTGTTCTAAAGTGTTCGACAAACAGTTCGACGAACAGTTCCTCGAACATCCCGGTGTTCGACGAACCGAACCGAACCCGAACTCTAGGGGGGTGGCTCAACACTATCAATAACAGCTTAATAATTAAATATATACAGTATATGTTGTGTTAAAATCTAATTTATGACTGGTGTAAGCATGGCTAATGTAAAAAAGAGACTGTTATAGACGTTATTTCATAATAAAGCACACATTAAATAGTATACACTAGCCAGTTAGAATATCAAGTCAATTCTGAAAGAAATCACCAGGTAATAAAACATGAAAAAATACAGTTCAGAAACAGGTGTAACAAAGTCCTATTGTCAATGGAATGAAGAACTTTTGGTTATTACACTGTAGCCTTCTGTGACATCCACATGGTCATACAAGGTATGGACATGTTACCTTGCATGCAGCATGAATACTGCATCTGTGGAAATATAAAAAGAAAAATGCAGATACCATAAAGTAGCATACTTCATATACGTATACGTATGTAAATACATAAGTGTAGTGTCACGTGTAACATGTCAGTCATTTTGTTAATTATTGTTTCTTTACAATGACTGTATGATTGTATTGGCATATTAATGATTTTATAAGATTGTTTCCATAGAGTCATAGAATGTTAGGCCACAGCCCCACTATCGGTATTTGGTCATCATTTGGGCAGTATTTTTTCTCAGGAGTTTGAGACCAAACTAGGAGTGGGTGGTAAATGCAGAATTGGTGCACTTGTTTCTATTATACCTTTTCTCTGATTGTTCCACTCCTGGTTTTGGCTCCCACTCCTGAGAAAAAATACTGACCGAATACTGACCAAATACTGATAGTGGGGACGTGGCCTTAGAGTTGGAAGGGACCTCCAGGGTCACCGTTTCTAACCCCCTGCTCATTGCAGGATTCACTAAACCATCTCAGACATATGTCTGTCCAGCCTCTGTTTGAAGACTTCCACTGAAGGAGAAATCACCCCCTCTCGTGGAAGTCTGTTCCACTCATTGATCACCCTCACTGTCAAAAAGTTTTTTTAATATCTAATCTGTATCTTCTCCCTTTCAATTTACATTGCTTCTCGTGTTTCAATGTGCATATGAGAATAAGAAAGATCCCTCTACACTGTGACATCCTTTCAGATATTTGTAGACAGCTATTAAGTCTCCTCTTAGCCTTCTTTTTTGCAAGCTAACCATTCCCAGATACTTTAACCGCTCCTCGTAGGACATAGTTTGCACTCCATTCACCATCCTGATAGCTCTTCTCTGTACTTGTTCCAGTTTTTCAATGTCTTTTTTAAAATGTGGTGCCCAGAACTGGACACAGTATTCCAGATGGACCAAGGAGTAGAGGGGGATAATTAGTTCCCGTAAACTAAACTCTATGGTTCTCTTACTACATCCCAGAATTGTGTATGCCTTTTGTCATGTTTTATTGCATGTATTACAGATGAGAGGATCATGCAAAATTCAAATTTGTCTGTTCGAGCTGATTTTCTAAAAAAATTTGAGTCATGTAGAAATTATTTCCTGTAAATTTGATATCCCTTTTTATGCAGACCCCAGAGCATCATAACCATAAGATATAGAAGATGCACAACATAAGCAAAACCATTCCGAGCCTCATCCAAGTCGGAAGAGGCCCAAGGATCCAGCGCTCATGGTGGTGATTAAAAGATACAATGAGGACAGTATGGGTGACAGTGAGGAGTGGAGCAGCTGGAGAAGTGAGCGATAATGTGGATGAAGTTTGAAGCTTTTTTTAAGCTTTTGATGGCTCTCTACACTTCATTTAGTGGAATTCATGTGAAAGCAAATTACAAAAATTCTGCATTCTGGTGAATGCAAATTTTTTTAAAATTTGAATAGAATTCAATTCCACTCAAACATATTTGCTCATCTCTATTATGTATTTGTTAACTCCATAATTTTGTGATTAATGATGATTAATGATTAATTGATTAATATATTTTATTGACATATTTCTAAGAGCCAAATTTCTTGTGCAGACCTCCTTCTTTCCCACTGGGATAGCTATCTACCCACTACATACTATTCTTACGCGGAATTTAATAATAATGACTTTAAGAATTGAAGGAGGTTTTGTATGCTGCTCATTGCCTAGGTTACTACCTTTGCAGTTTATCAGAACTGGCTAGTATTCTGACCAGGCAAGGAATCTTTCTATATAGAGCTTGTAGCGCTGCTTTGAAGCTGGCTTGATTGGTAACCAGCTACAATGCACCTACATTCCTCAAATGCTGCAGAAGCAAAGCTGCCTTTGCTTGAGCATTGAAAAACACATCGTTCAGGCCAGCGCATTAATGTCATTGATCAAAGCGCACTGACCCCCTACAAGTAGGAAGATATAAGGCTAGGAACCAGCATACTTCTGAAGAAGAGATCATGAGAACAACCCTGTAAGTCAACACAAAGGGTGTATACATTCATTTCATGCTTGCTAAATTTGTAGTTTACGTTCCTGACTTTCAAGCTGTTCAAAATGCGTTAAAATTTATTAAGAGTTGTCCCCCTCTAAAGAAACCAAATAATAATATAATTGCATTTATATAGTGTCACATATTCTGCAGAATTTTGCAAAAAAAGGGGGGACATGTAAGAACTATATAAGACATTACACAGTAATCATTATTCAACAATTCAAACAAAAGGAGTGAGGGCCTTGCTCACAAGCTTACATTCTATGAGGGAATAGGAAATACCGGGAGCAAAAAAGATAAAAAGAGTTTGTTCTGTATAGTCTAGCCATCAGTATAAAAAACTCCTCCTTCATGTAAAAGAAACTCTGGAGGCAGAGTTATCTTCCTGGCAACATCCTCCTCATAGCCTCGGAGACGTAATTTATATAAAGTAATAAAAGATGATTTTTCCACAACAAGGCATCTGATATGAGGCAAACAGGGATGACTTTTTTCAGCAGTCTGTAACCTGTATGCCCATATTAATTGTTTAGACGACAGGTCAAATGTGGTGACAGATTCCCTTTAAAACTGTGGATACTGGAAATAACCATACTGTGAGATTAGTGCATTTTAGAGAACTAACGAAGCACTAGAGAAGTCTTGTATAACGGCATTTTCTGTAGAGTATAAAGAGAGGAAACTGGATTGCACGTTGAAACCTGGTGCATTTCACTCCAACAAACTTCAGTTTAAGACTGGAGTAGAAAACGGTAGTTTTAATAACTCTATCTCATTGCCAATAGTGGGGATTTGCAGCTAATTATATTAAAAACTGAGTTTGAACTATTAAACTATTGTATTAAAAAGCAATTATCACATAATTTTGGTCTTATTTAAATAAAATAAAATGGTGTTCAAGACTGTTTCAAATTCACAAGTATAATTATTCTATATTCTGCACAGTTTTTTTTATCAGAATTCATTGTCTGAGTTATAACATTCAAATTTATTCTACAGCAGGACAACAACTACAAACAATAGGAAATGTGATTAAGAAATATTTTCAGTGTAATGAAAAACAAGGAGCCCTGCGACTAATTATATTAACCCCACCGGGCCCTGATTTCAACATCCTCTAGTCCAGTGTTTCCAAACTTCAGTCCTCATGGACGACCAACACATCATGTTTTCAGGATTTCCATAAGGAAATCCTGAGAACATAATCTGTTGGGGGTCTATGAGAAACATTGTTTGGGAAATATTGATCTAGTCTGTGTGGGATTACTTGAAGAGACAAAAGGATTTGCATATGCCTACATTCACAGAAGATCTGTGGTTAACTCTCTAGGATGTTTGGAACAACTTCCTTGCTGAGTTCCTTTAAAAAACTGTAGTACCTAGAAGAAGTGAAGCTTTGATGCTCTTCTGAAGGCAAAGGAAGGTCACACCAAATATTGATTTGATTTATATTTCTCTTTTGTGCATTAATTTTGCATTATAATAGCTGGTAAACATTTATTTTTCAAAGCAATTTTACTTAGCTACATTTTTTTCACACCAGCTGAAACCTTTGAACAGTACTATCTATAATATAACCGGGGATGCGTGTCTCTGCCTGAAGCCTTTATAGACTGCGCATGCGCGACACGCAGTCTGGCTCCAGACAGAAGCATGCATCCAGCTGTTACAGGTAAGAGGAGTGTATGGCGCCGAAGATCGCGGTATGCGTAGACATTGAACGTATACCGCGATCTCCGGCACCATACTTACATACTTACCTGACCGGGAGGAGCATTGCTGCGGCGCCTCTCTTCGCCGGAGACTGGGGCAGGAGTGAGGCGTCGGATCAGCGCATGCGCATAGCGCTATCCGGCGCCATTTTACTGAAGACACATTTGCAGTGTGTCTTCAGCAAAATGGCGCCGGACAGCACAGTGCTCCGGATCCGCACTCCTCCCCCCCAGCCTCCAGCAGAGTAGGACACCGCCGCGCTGGAGCACAGGGAAGAAAGGAGAGTAAAAGTGTTTATTTTATTGTATGTGTGTACATCGTAAAAGGGATGAGGGGGCCACATATACCAGGATTGTGGGATGAGGGGTACCATACATACCAGGGTTGGGGGTGAAGGGACCATGCATACCAGGATTGGGGGTGAGGGGTACCACACATAACAGGATTGGGGGGTGAAGGGACCATGCATACCAGGATGAGGGGTACCATGAATACTAGGATTGGGGGGTGAGGGGACAATGCATACCAGGATTTGGTGGTGAGGGGACCATGTATACTATGATTGGGGGGTGAGGGGACCATGCATACCAGGATTGGGGGGTGAGGGGACCATGCATACCAAGATTGGGGGGTGAGGGGTGCCATGCATACTAGGATGAGGGATTGGGTTCCATGCATACCAGGTTTCTGGGATGAGGAGGTCATACATACCCTAATTGGGATGAGGGGTGCCATGCATACCAGGATGAGGGGTACCATACATGCCAGGATAGGGATGAGGGGTACCATGTAAATCAGGATTGGGGATGAGGGACCCATGCATACCAGGATAGGGATGAGGAGTGCCATGCATACCAGGATGGGGGTGAGGGAGCCATACATACCAGGATTGGGTATGACGGAGCCATGCATAACAGGACTGGGGATGAGGGTTGCCATGCATACCAGAATGGGGGATGAGGGGTACCATGTATACCAGGATTGGGGATGAGGGAACCATGCATTCCAGGATTGGGGATGAGGGGTACCATGCATACAAGGATTGAGGATGAGGGGTGCCATGCATACCAGGATTGGGGATGGGGGTGCCATGCATACCAGGATTGGGGATGAGGGAGCCATGCATACCAGGATTGCGGATGAGGGAGCCATGCATACCAGGATTGGAGATGAGGGGTGCCATGCATACCAGGATTGGGGATGAGGGGTGCCATGCATACCAGGATTGGGGATGAGGGGTGCCATGCATACCGGGTTTGGGGATAAAGGGTGCCATGCATACCAGGATTGGGGATGAGGGAGCCATGCATACCAGGATTGGGGATAAGGGGTGCCATGCATACCAGGATTGGGGTTGAGGGGTGCCATGGGTACCGGGATTGGGGATGGGGGTCCATGCCTACCGGGATTGGGGATGGGGGTTGCCATGCCTACCGGGATTGGGGATAAGGGGTGCCATACATACTGGGATTGGGGGTGAGGGGTGCCATTCATACTGGGATTGGGGATGAGGGGTGCCATGCATACCGGGATTGGGGGTGAGGGGTGCCATGCACACCAGGATGTGGATGAAGGGCCCATGCACATCAGGATGAGGGATACCATACATACCAGGATAGGGATGAGGGATGGGGCTCCATGCATACCAGGATAGGGATGAGGAGTACCATACATACCAGGATAGGGATGAGGAGTAGCACGCATACCAGGATTGGGGATGAGGGGTGCCATGCATACCAGGATTGTGGATGAGGAATGCCATGCCTTCCAGGATTGGGGTTGAGGGGTTCCATGCATGCCAGGATTTGGGGGTGATGGGTACAATGCATACCAGGATTGGGGGTGAGGGGTGCCATGCATACCAGCATGGGGATGAGGGGTGCCATGCATACCAGGATAGGATGGTGGGGACAGGATGGGGCAGGACAAATACCAGGAGGGGGCAGCACATACCAGCATGGGAGACCATATACCAATAAAAATGCTCGCCACCCGGGCGTAGAATGGGTTCAATAGCTAGTATAGCTATACAGGGGTGGATTAATGGTAGCCAGGGCTCCAGGACATTTAGAGTGTGTCCCCCGGCATACAATGTATCATGTGGCATGTCATATGACATTTTTGGAAAATCATGTGATGAACACACAAGTACTCTTTTGCATATCTGCAGACCTAAGCAGATAGAGGGAATGGTGTGCACAGTGCACAATGCCAAATTTTTCCTCTTATGTACAGAACTTTACATAACAATAGAAGATACTATATAATAAGGGACAGCACTATGTGTAAAAAAGAGGACTCTAAGTATTTATGGACAGCACTATATTTAAAATATACACTGCTCAAAAAAATAAAGGGAGCACTCAAATAACATATCCTAGATCTGAATGAATGAAATATTCTCATTGAATACTTTGTTCTGTACAAAGTTGAATGTGATGACAACAAAATCACACAAAAATCATGAATGGAAATCAAATGTATTAACCAATGGAGGCCTGAATTTGGAGTCACCCCCAAAATTAAAATGGAAAAACACACTACAGGCTGATCCAACTTTGATGTAATGTCCTTAAAACAAGTCAAAATGAGGATCAGTATTTTGTGTGGCCTCCACGTGCCTGTATGACCTCCCTACAATGCCTGGGCATGCTCCTGATGAGGTTGCGGATGGTCTCCTGTGGGATCTCCTCCCAGACCTGGAGTAAAGTATCCGCTAACTCCTGGACAGTCTGTGGTGCAACGTGACTTTGGTGGAAGGAGCGAGACATGATGTCCCAGATGTGCTCAATTGGATTCAGGTCTGGGGAACAGGCGGGGCCGTCCATAGCTTCAATGCCTTCATCTTGCAGGAACTCCTGACACACTCCAGCCACATGAGGTCTGGCATTGTCCTGCATTAGGAGGAGCCCAGGGCCAACCGCACCAGCATATGGTCTCACAAGGGGTCCTGCACGGTGTTGGGCTGTGAGCACATCCCCCATGTGTGGATGTCGGGCCCCCATACCACCCCCACGGAGTCTGTTTCTAACCGTTTGAGCAGATACATTCACATTTGTGGCCTGCTGGAGGTCATTTTGCAGGGCTCTAGCAGTGCTCCTCCTGTTCCTCCTTGCACAAAGGCGGAGATAGAGGTCCTGCTGCTGGGTTGTTGCCCTCCTACAGCCCCCTCCACATCTCCAGGTGTACCGGTCTGTCTCCTGGTAGCGCCTCCAGCCTCTGGACACTACGCTGACAGACACAGCAGAGTTATCTTCCTGGCAACATCCTCCTCATAGCCTCAGAGACGTAATTTATATAAAGTAATAAAAGATGATTTTTCCACAACAAGGCATCTGATATGAGGCAAACAGGGATGACTTTTTTCAGCAGTCTGTAACCTGTATGCCCATATTAATTGTTTAGACAGGTCAAATGTGGTGACAGATTCCCTTTAAAACTGTGGATACTGGAAATAACCATACTGTGAGATTAGTGCATTTTAGAGAACTAACGAAGCACTAGAGAAGTCTTGTATAACGGCATTTTCTGTAGAGTATAAAGAGAGGAAACTGGATTGCACGTTGAAACCTGGTGCATTTCACTCCAACAAACTTCAGTTTAAGACTGGAGTAGAAAACGGTAGTTTTAATAACTCTATCTCATTGCCAATAGTGGGGATTTGCAGCTAATTATATTAAAAACTGAGTTTGAACTATTAAACTATTGTATTAAAAAGCAATTATCACATAATTTTGGTCTTATTTAAATAAAATAAAATGGTGTTCACGACTGTTTCAAATTCACAAGTATAATTATTCTATATTCTGCATAGTTTTTTTTATCAGAATTCATTGTCTGAGTTATAACATTCAAATTTATTCTACAGCAGGACAACAACTACAAACAATAGGAAATGTGATTAAGAAATATTTTCAGTGTAATGAAAAACAAGGAGCCCTGCGACTAATTATATTAACCCCACCGGGCCCTGATTTCAACATCCTCTAGTCCAGTGTTTCCAAACTTCAGTCCTCATGGACGACCAACACATCATGTTTTCAGGATTTCCATAAGGAAATCCTGAGAACATAATCTGTTGGGGGTCTATGAGAAACATTGTTTGGGAAATATTGATCTAGTCTGTGTGGGATTACTTGAAGAGACAAAAGGATTTGCATATGCCTACATTCACAGAAGATCTGTGGTTAACTCTCTAGGATGTTTGGAACAACTTCCTTGCTGAGTTCCTTTAAAAAACTGTAGTACCTAGAAGAAGTGAAGCTTTGATGCTCTTCTGAAGGCAAAGGAAGGTCACACCAAATATTGATTTGATTTATATTTCTCTTTTGTGCATTAATTTTGCATTATAATAGCTGGTAAACATTTATTTTTCAAAGCAATTTTACTTAGCTACATTTTTTTCACACCAGCTGAAACCTTTGAACAGTACTATCTATAATATAACCGGGGATGCGTGTCTCTGCCTGAAGCCTTTATAGACTGCGCATGCGCGACACGCAGTCTGGCTCCAGACAGAAGCATGCATCCAGCTGTTACAGGTAAGAGGAGTGTATGGCGCCGAAGATCGCGGTATGCGTAGACATTGAACGTATACCGCGATCTCCGGCACCATACTTACATACTTACCTGACCGGGAGGAGCATTGCTGTGGCGCCTCTCTTCGCCGGAGACTGGGGCAGGAGTGAGGCGTCGGATCAGCGCATGCGCATAGCGCTATCCGGCGCCATTTTACTGAAGACACATTTGCAGTGTGTCTTCAGCAAAATGGCGCCGGACAGCACAGTGCTCCGGATCCGCACTCCTCCCCCCCAGCCTCCAGCAGAGTAGGACACCGCCGCGCTGGAGCACAGGGAAGAAAGGAGAGTAAAAGTGTTTATTTTATTGTATGTGTGTACATCGTAAAAGGGATGAGGGGGCCACATATACCAGGATTGTGGGATGAGGGGTACCATACATACCAGGGTTGGGGGTGAAGGGACCATGCATACCAGGATTGGGGGTGAGGGGTACCACACATAACAGGATTGGGGGGTGAAGGAACCATGCATACCAGGATGAGGGGTACCATGAATACTAGGATTGGGGGGTGAGGGGACAATGCATACCAGGATTTGGTGGTGAGGGGACCATGTATACTATGATTGGGGGGTGAGGGGACCATGCATACCAGGATTGGGGGGTGAGGGGACCATGCATACCAAGATTGGGGGGTGAGGGGTGCCATGCATACTAGGATGAGGGATTGGGTTCCATGCATACCAGGTTTCTGGGATGAGGAGGTCATACATACCCTAATTGGGATGAGGGGTGCCATGCATACCAGGATGAGGGGTACCATACATGCCAGGATAGGGATGAGGGGTACCATGTAAATCAGGATTGGGGATGAGGGACCCATGCATACCAGGATAGGGATGAGGAGTGCCATGCATACCAGGATGGGGGTGAGGGAGCCATACATACCAGGATTGGGTATGACGGAGCCATGCATAACAGGACTGGGGATGAGGGTTGCCATGCATACCAGAATGGGGGATGAGGGGTACCATGTATACCAGGATTGGGGATGAGGGAACCATGCATTCCAGGATTGGGGATGAGGGGTACCATGCATACAAGGATTGAGGATGAGGGGTGCCATGCATACCAGGATTGGGGATGGGGGTGCCATGCATACCAGGATTGGGGATGAGGGAGCCATGCATACCAGGATTGGGGATGAGGGAGCCATGCATACCAGGATTGGAGATGAGGGGTGCCATGCATACCAGGATTGGGGATGAGGGGTGCCATGCATACCAGGATTGGGGATGAGGGGTGCCATGCATACCGGGTTTGGGGATAAAGGGTGCCATGCATACCAGGATTGGGGATGAGGGAGCCATGCATACCAGGATTGGGGATAAGGGGTGCCATGCATACCAGGATTGGGGTTGAGGGGTGCCATGGGTACCGGGATTGGGGATGGGGGTCCATGCCTACCGGGATTGGGGATGGGGGGTGCCATGCCTACCGGGATTGGGGATAAGGGGTGCCATACATACTGGGATTGGGGGTGAGGGGTGCCATTCATACTGGGATTGGGGATGAGGGGTGCCATGCATACCGGGATTGGGGGTGAGGGGTGCCATGCATACCAGGATAGGATGGTGGGGACAGGATGGGGCAGGACAAATACCAGGAGGGGGCAGCACATACCAGCATGGGAGACCATATACCAATAAAAATGCTCGCCACCCGGGCGTAGAATGGGTTCAATAGCTAGTATAGCTATACAGGGGTGGATTAATGGTAGCCAGGGCTCCAGGACATTTAGAGTGTGTCCCCCGGCATACAATGTATCATGTGGCATGTCATATGACATTTTTGGAAAATCATGTGATGAACACACAAGTACTCTTTTGCATATCTGCAGACCTAAGCAGATAGAGGGAATGGTGTGCACAGTGCACAATGCCAAATTTTTCCTCTTATGTACAGAACTTTACATAACAATAGAAGATACTATATAATAAGGGACAGCACTATGTGTAAAAAAGAGGACTCTAAGTATTTATGGACAGCACTATATTTAAAATATACACTGCTCAAAAAAATAAAGGGAGCACTCAAATAACATATCCTAGATCTGAATGAATGAAATATTCTCATTGAATACTTTGTTCTGTACAAAGTTGAATGTGATGACAACAAAATCACACAAAAATCATGAATGGAAATCAAATGTATTAACCAATGGAGGCCTGAATTTGGAGTCACCCCCAAAATTAAAATGGAAAAACACACTACAGGCTGATCCAACTTTGATGTAATGTCCTTAAAACAAGTCAAAATGAGGATCAGTATTTTGTGTGGCCTCCACGTGCCTGTATGACCTCCCTACAATGCCTGGGCATGCTCCTGATGAGGTTGCGGATGGTCTCCTGTGGGATCTCCTCCCAGACCTGGAGTAAAGTATCCGCTAACTCCTGGACAGTCTGTGGTGCAACGTGACTTTGGTGGAAGGAGCGAGACATGATGTCCCAGATGTGCTCAATTGGATTCAGGTCTGGGGAACAGGCGGGCCCGTCCATAGCTTCAATGCCTTCATCTTGCAGGAACTCCTGACACACTCCAGCCACATGAGGTCTGGCATTGTCCTGCATTAGGAGGAGCCCAGGGCCAACCGCACCAGCATATGGTCTCACAAGGGGTCCTGCACGGTGTTGGGCTGTGAGCACATCCCCCATGTGTGGATGTCGGGCCCCCATACCACCCCCACGGAGTCTGTTTCTAACCGTTTGAGCAGATACATTCACATTTGTGGCCTGCTGGAGGTCATTTTGCAGGGCTCTAGCAGTGCTCCTCCTGTTCCTCCTTGCACAAAGGCGGAGATAGAGGTCCTGCTGCTGGGTTGTTGCCCTCCTACAGCCCCCTCCACATCTCCAGGTGTACCGGTCTGTCTCCTGGTAGCGCCTCCAGCCTCTGGACACTACGCTGACAGACACAGCAAACCTTCTTGCCACAGCTCGCATTGATGTGCCATCCTGGATGAGCTGCACTACCTGAGCAACTTTTGTGGGTTGTAGAATTCGTCTCATGCTACCACAAATGTGAAAGCACAACCAACATTCAAAAGTGACCAAAACATCAGCCAGAAATCATTGGTACTGAGATATGGTCTGTGGTCCCCCCCTGCAGAACCACTCCTTTATTGAGGGTGTCTTGATAATTGCCAGTAATTTCCACCTATTGTCTATTCCATTTGCACAACAGCATGTGAAATTGATTGTCAATCAGTGTTGCTTCCTAAGTGGACAGTTTGATTTCACAGAAGTTTGATTTACTTGGAGTTATATTCTGATGTTTAAGTATTCCCTTTATTTTTTTGAGCAGTGTATAATTAGCTATTGTGCAGCACACTTTTCAAAAAATAAATTGAAGTGAATCTGTGACAGGTTTTTCCTATGTCATCTGACAGCAACATAAGGTTGGGACAAATACTCTGATTCCAGTGATGTATCACTTTGTTTACTGGATGCAGCAGTTATGATAGACTCACATTTTTCTCTGCTGCAGTACTGGCAGAGCTCAGTCATTGTGCTGTGTATAACCATGTCCACATTACAGTTTTCTGTGTACACTGTATAGTGACAGAATCACTAATCACTGCTAATCAGTGTGGTGGCGTGGCTGGACTAGGATGCACAAGGCAAGTTGTTCTCTAGTAATAATAAAACACTTATTGTTTTAAAACAGCAAAACACAGCCTAGTAAGTGACACATCACTGTAGTCAGGGTCTGCATTCCTACATTATGATGCTCTGAGATTACATAGATGAAATAGCCACTGTACTTGTCCCCCCAATTCATTACCGGTTTATCTTTTGTCCGTTACCCACCATTGTGCTCCTCTCACTTCCCCAATTCATTATAGGTATATGTCCTCCCATCAGTTCATTATAATGTTAAGTCCTCTCTCCCACCTCCTCATTCTTTCCATTAAAACAAAAGAATAAATCATTTACCTGTCCAGACGATCCTCTGTGGCCCTGCTTCATTCCTCTTATGGCCAGTAGGCACATGCTAAATTAGGCAGCTGATGAGATGGCTTCATCATGGTTGCTGGGTCATAGTGAAAGTGTTGGCTTTCTGCAGCTTTGCTGAGATTTCTCTATTGATGGCAGCAATGAACGCTGCCGATAATGGTGCAAAAAATATTATGATGAGGGCAATTTGACCATGGGCCCCCTCAGAGCCTCAGGCCCTAAGCATTATGTATATACAGGGTGGTCCAAAAGTAGGTGGACAGAAAGTGTAATAAGATTATGAAGGGGGAGATTTGTCAAACATGGTGTAAAGTGAAACTGGCTCAGTTGCCCTTAGCAACCAATCAGATTCCACTTTTCATTCCTCACAGACTCTTTTGAAAATGAAAGGTGGAATCTGATTGGTTTCTAAGGGCAACTGAGCCAGTTTCACAAATCTAGGTTTCACAGATAGATCTCCCCCAAATCTGTTTTCTTTTCAGATAATTCAGATAACACATAATGGCAAATAATTTAAATACAGATCAAAGAAAATGGATTTTAACAGAGTATTGGAAATCTCAAAATGCTGAGACTATTAGAGCAAATTGGGATGAAACATTTGGTACTCAAGCCCCAAAGAGACAAACCATTTACCGCATTCGTGACAAATTCAATGCCACTGGCTCAATCCTTACTGCTCCAAAAACTGGTCAACCCAAAACAGTCTGTACAGAAGATAATAAACAACTTGTTGCAGAAACATTTGGTCAGAGTCCAAAAAAGTCCACCAGAAGAGCCTCTTTGGAATTGGGAATTTCACGAGCTTCTATCATGTGAATCCTGAAATCTATTGGGTGGAAAGCTTATCGTCCACGTCTAATTCATGGTTTATTGGAGGATGATCCAGACAGGTGGCTGCAATTTAGTGAGATTATGCTTAACGAAATTGAAGAAAATCCAGTAATTTTAGTGGACTGATGACGCTTCTTTCAAATTATCCAGCCATATTAACATACATAATTGTATTTACTTGTTTACTGGTATAATGAGAACATGCATTTAACATTAGAGCAACAACTACCGTAAATGAGCCTGGTGTCAATGTTTGGGGTGGTATTTCAAGTTTTGGTGTTTTAGGACCAATATTTTTTGATGGAACATTCACAGGAGATAAGTATCTCGAAATTCTAATGAATCAAGTTGCTCCCCAGTTACAGCAACAGCCTAATTCAAATGTTATTATTTTCTGTCCACCTACTTTTGGACCACCCTGTATTTATTCTGCAGCTTTCAATACATTTTCCTTAATTCTACGGATTATATATACATATGTATATATAGATATAATATATATCTATATATATATCTATATATACATATGTTTATTCAGCAGCATTATAGCTTCAGTTACGCAAATTTAATATCCCTTCCATCATCTAAAAAAAGGGACAAAAGTAATAACATTTTTGAATGGGCTTTACACTTTAACAGATGATACATTACAGAGGAATTATGCATGGTATGTAACTGAATTAATATGTGTTATTTAATGTACACTAATGTATCCAGCTTTCCATTTAAATAATATGAATGTCACGTTTTTAAGTGTCACCCTCCTTATTCAGAGTGAAGAGTACATTATTTAATTTTGCTGGATAGTGTCTATGTTAACCTGTTATCTTGTTGAACTATTCAATTACATATGATAATGCAGAGCCCATTGACACAGTTAAATAATTAGGTGAATAGGCAATTCACTTTGAAGTACTGAATGTGCTTAGTCATTTGCATATCTGCAAGCAAAGATATTGTTTGTATGTAAAATGAATACTGTGGCTGCAATAATTGTATTTTCAGTGAAATATAGACAGGCGAATGAGGATGTGATACCGGATAAAAGTCTTGAGAACTATCTGAGGAAGTAATTATTCAGTGTGCTTAATAGTGCTGAAGGATGTATACGTGCCAAAGAATATTACCTTGAATGAGCAGATTAAATAAGGTTTGTTTGTTATATCTACTTTCTATAAAGAAAGCAAAAATCTTAAAAAGATTATTTTACAATTTCCATCTAAAATACAAGAATCACTTATGCCAGGAACAGAATTCTCACTTTATACTGACCATTAAGAATATCAAAGAAATTTTAAGAGCAAACTGCTAAATTAATTGTTATAATAAGTTTCTTAATAAAAATTTCCATTTTTGTATCAGGTAAAATGCCATATAAAAAATAGTAAATGACTAAGGTCTCCTCCACGTATGTTCAGCTGCTAGACTTTTTCTCCTTTGCTATTGTAGAAAAAGGTAGGAGGAAAATGATAAAGCAACTCATTTTATAGCTTCCTATGGGGTTAATTTTTGGTTTGGGGACATTAGCTGAACAGTCACACAACTTGCACAACTTTCTCATTAGGTGTGCCCAGCACAGACAAAGATCAACCTGGGGGTAAAACTGTTGAGATCCATGCTTGAAAGTATCTTACCAAAATCGCAAAACCAATTGCTGGGTGTCCTTGTGTTGTATGGAGCAGAGGTGTACATGTCTCCACTCTAATCTCCATTCCACTTCACAAAGCATGGCTATTTCTGACAGTTCCCTGAGGATGAATGGATCAGTGGCCAAGCATTCCATTCTTGGGGGTCTGGAGCTGTATTTTCAGTATTGCTAGGGGTACCTGCAATTTGACCCCCTGCAATCAGCAACTTTTTCCTTTTAGATATGGAATAACTTGAGATTTCGGCCAAACCTCTTTAAAAGTTGCCAACTCTATTTAACAATCAGATCATAGCCAAGTTCTCTAAATTTTGATGATCAGTTGTTATTACAGGGGACACGCATCAGGCAATACTTTTTTTCCTGCAGAGGTTGCTACAGAAGAAATGTTGCACTACATCTGACTCTGCCACTATGATGTTCAATGTTACCTGATAGGTATTATTTGGGGTCAACCCCTTTTAAATTTAGAACCTAGATCTCAAAACACTATTGAAAATGGAGCCTCTACATTCTGGATTCAGAAATCGAACATTTTGAAATATAATCCTGCAGAATTTGTACAAACCTTACATAAATAGAGGGATATAATTTCACCAAAAATTGTTTTCAAGATCCTTTTTCTTTAACAATATGGGCTTTGATGCATAATTCAAAACACTTGATATGATGCAGGAGAATGAAAAGGGTCACGCTCACCATTCCATAAAATTCTTCTTTATTTCATTTAATTAAAATAGTGGGTAGCAGGGGGAGATGGAGCACATCCAGGACGACAGCCATTTTTCGTGGCGAGAAACGGCTGTCGTCCTAGATGTGCTCCATCTCCCCCTGCTACCCGCTTTTTTAATTCAGTGAAATAAAGAAAAATTTTATGGAATGGTGAGCGAGACCCTTTTCATTCTACTGCATCATATCAATTGTTCTCAAATTTCTTGGGTCGGCACCCGAAGTTCTTATCGTGTGGCTCAGTCTGACACTTGCCTTAATAAGGTTTAATACATTGGTTGTTACCCAGATGGTGCCAGCATTTTTCTTTGCAGAACTTCCAATAATTTAAAACACTACCTTTGAAAATTTAAGAAAATGGTATGTCATTTTTTTAACTTTTATGTGATTTTAATCTATATCAAAAATGGTTTGCTCACAGATTTCAGTAGGGATGAACATTTATAATATGGAGGGTTGGGGATGGGTATATAGAGAGGTAGCATTGGTGGTGTTCACCTAGTCAACCTACCTGTAGTCCATTATCTTACATACTCTTCTTTATAGCTTAGGGTCTGTTTACGCAGCCTGACCAGGGAAAGGTGATCGCCGATTGGTAAACCTTTACAGATCAGTGGACGTTTTAATGCTATTTACACAGGCAGACCAAAGTAAACAATGCGCACTGAGCAATATACACTTGATTTCTCAGTATACATAGGCTGCCATTTTCTCAGCAGTATAAGTCCTGTTTACACAGGGCAATGCAACCCAAAATGGTGATCTTTTATGCAGCATAAAAGATTATTTCTTCTTTCTTTCTTATTTCTTTTATCGGGTGATTGGCAGCCTGTTTACACTGCAATATAATCATGAAACCGGAGTTTAACAACCCTCTTTAATGATTATCTTGCAGTGTAAATGCTCCTTTTAAGCAGATCGAGCCAGTAAGAAGCTACCAGCCCTGTCTGCCATGCTGAGCTTGCATGTGTTTAGAATGACAGTCCCTATGTTGAAATTAAACTCTGTTATGCCTCAAAAGCTTCTTTACCTACTTACTATGGGGGGGGAGTCCATGTACTGATATATGGTACTAGTCGGCTGCTGTATTACAGATTTGTTCTAACCTAGAAATACTGAATGACTCCAAGAAAAAATTCAATGTAACAAAAGAGTTTTTAAGACAGTTATATGCAATCTTAGAAAAGAAATCTTCATACACTATTGAATTTCACTGGATTAAAATGTAAATGGTGAAATTTTGTCAAACTCATAAACAATAGTGGTTATGGCCCATGGGGATCTTTTGCATCAGGGCTCATAATCCTTTAGTTATACCTCTGTGTTTCTGTATTCTGACATGCTATATTGTTATGATAGTATTTCTCCTTGTTTGTAAGCTATTTTGTACTATGATATTTTCACAGTAAGGCGCGACTTTCTTTCTAGGCTATTGTGACTATGTCTCAATAGTTTTTCATTTATTTCAGATCTGTGCTATTTTGTGATGATATAACAAAAGTTTATGTCTTTGTTCTTAGGTTGTATTATATTGGGATGATATAAAAATAGTGTATGTCTTTAACCTTTTTCTGACATATGTGGTAATAGTACATCATGGCGACCTGGACCTATTGGGCCAATGACGTACTATTACAGTACTAATACTGACGTACTAATACAGTGATCGCGCCCGCACACAAGCAGTGCGGGGCGATCGCCTCCGTGTATCAGCTGATTGTCACAGTTGACACCGGATGCTATGTGCAGGGAGCGGTCCTGCACCGCTCCCTGCACATTAACCCCCGAAATGCTGTGATCGACGTCGATCACTGCATTCCGGTGGTAAGGGGAGGTAAGCGTCAATATTTACCTCATCACCGGAGTCCCGCGCTGTCTGAGCCGGGTGCTGGTGGTTGCCATGGTGACCTGGATGTCGTCATGAAGACATCCAGGTCACCAGACAGGAGGAAGTTACTTTGATCATGCACAGTGCATGATCAAAGTATCTTCTCCCTGTTCAGCTCTGACAGCCTGTATAGTACAGGGATGCAGCTGCATTCTTGTGCTATATAGGTGAACAGAATGTAAAAAGTTAAAGTCCCATAGTGGGACAATGTGTAAAAGGTCCAAAAGAGTCAGAAAGTGAAAAAAAAATGTAAAAAAAAATGTAAAAAAATCCAAAAAAGTAAAAATATAATGTACCCATAAATAAATATTATGAAAAAAACAAACAAACAATAAAAGTACACAAAAGTGGTATCGCCACGTCCAGAACGACCTGACCTATAAAACTGTCTCACTAGTTAACCCCTTTAGTGAACACGAAAAAAACAAAGCAAAAAAAAATGCTTTTTCATCGTACCGCCAAACAAAAAATGCAATAAAAAGCGATCAAAAAGACGAATGCAAATTAAAATGGTACAACTGAAAACGGCATCTTGTCGCGCAAAAAACAAGCTGCCATACAGCTCCATCAGCGTGAAAATAAAAAAGTTATAGCTTTCAGAATAAAGTGATGCAAAAACAATTCTTTTTTCTATTAAATAGTTTTTATTGTGTAAAACAGCCAAAAAATAAAAAAATTATATAAATATAGTATCGCTGTAAACTAACTGACCCGAAGAATAAAGCTACCTTATCAATTTTACCACATGCTTAACGGCATAAAAAAAAAAAACAATTCCGGAATTGTTGGCTTTTGTTTATTCTGTCTCCCAAAATTCGGAATAGAAAGCGATCAAAAAATGTCACGTGCCCAAAAATGGTACCATTAAAAACGTCAACTTGTCCCGCCAAAAACAAGCTATCACATGACTCTGTAGGCCGAAGTGCGGAAAAATTATAGCTCTCAAAATATGGCGATGCAAAAGCTAATCATTGCAAAAAAAATCTTTTAGTGTGTGACAGCTGTCAATCATAAAAAAACAATGTGAATCTGGTGTCGCTGTAATCTCACCGACCCGAAGAATAAAGTTGTCTAATCACTTATACCGCATGAGGAAAGGCGTAAAAAAATAAACGCTAGGGTTACGGTTGGGCTAGTGCTAGGGTTAGGCAAGGGCTGGGACAGGGTTAGGGTTAGGGTTGGGCTAGGGTTAGGGTTGTGCTAGGATTAGGCTAGGGTTATGGTTGGGATAGGGTTGGGGTTGTATTAGGGTTGGGGTTAGGGTTGTGTTGGGGTTTTGATTTTTTCAAAAGTAAAGAAAAGAAATGACGATGATTTGGCGACTAGTGTTGAGCGCAAGTGTTCGCTACTTGAGTTTGCATCGGGTACTCAGGTATGCACCGAGTATTGCGGGTGCTTGAGTGACATGCTTGAGTCTTCACCCCATATAATTTGCGGCTAATGTCTAATAACTATGAAACATGCAGGGCGGGGCCTCGAGCATGTCACTTGAGTACCCACGATACTTGGTACATACCCAAGTACCAGATGCAAACTCAAGTAGCGAGCACTTGCGCTCAAGACTAATGACAACTTATTCAATATGATGACCTAATGTTATCAAATTCTGTGTCGTACCTCTGGGTTCAAAATGTTCACTATACCCCTTGATAAAATCCTTGAAGGTTCTAGTTTCCAAAATGAGACCACTTGTGCGAGGTTTCCACTGTTTAGGCACATCAGGGGCTCCCCAAATGCAACATGGCATCCGCTAATTATTCAAGCAAATTTTACATTCAAAAAGTCAAATGGCGCTCCTTCCCTTCCGAGCCCTTTTGTGCCCCCAAACAGTGGTTTTCCCCCACATATGGGATATTGCCGTGCTCAAGAGGAGTTATACAACAAATTGTGGTCCATTTTTTCCTGATACCTTTTCGAAAATAATAAATTTGGGGTCTAAAGTAACATTTTTGTGAAAAAATATAAATGTTAATTTTTTTCTTCCACATTCCAAAAATTCCTGTGAAGCACCTGAAGGGTTAATAAACTTGATTGTGGTTTTGAGCACATTCAGGGGTGCAGTTTTTAGAATGGTGTCACTTTTGGGTATTTTCTGTCATAAAGGCCACTCAAAGTCACTTCAAATGTGATGTGGTCCCTAAAAAAATGGTTTTGTAAATTTTGTTGGAAAAATGAGAAATCGCTGGTCAACTTTTAACCGTTATAACTTCCTAACAAAAAAAAATGTTGGTTCCAAAATTGTGCTGATGTAAAGTAGACATGTGGGAAATGTTATTTATTAACTATTTTGTATGACATATCTCTTGGATTTAAGGGCATGAAAATTCAAATATTAAAAATTGTGAAATTTTCTACATTTTCACCAAATTTCCGATTTTTTCACAAATAATCGCAAGTGATATCAAAGAAGTTTTACCACTATCATGAAGTACAATATGTCATGAAAAAATAGTCTCAGAATTAGTGGCATCCGTTGAAGAGTTCCAGAGTAATTACCTCATAAAGTGACAGTGGTCAGAATTTTAAAAATTGGCCCGGTCATTAACGTGCAAACCACCCTCGGGGGTAAAGGGGTGAAACTTAGGTTGCATTACATTGTGATGATATAACAATAGTGTCTTTATTCTTAGGTTGTATTATATAAATAATCTTAAACCATTCATAAATGTGGCACAATGCATGTGCACCATAATTCTTGCATTAATAAAAACTTTAGTGTTTCTGTTAACCCACAGGCTGGAGTATTTTTTTTTGCATTCTCAATTTCAAGAAAGTAACAAAATAAAACCACACATTTTCCTAAGTCATTTTTTATTGCTTTTGGGTGTATTCTAATGCCTTTTTATTTACATACAATTCTAATGAATTTCTATATGAATTATTAATATGTCCATTTATGTTAAGAAATAAACATTTCATACTTACTTTTCCACATAATTGTACACCAGTCACCTCCAAGTCCAATTTACCACTTTACCTCTTTTTCTGGCTGCTTTATTTTCTTTTTGAAAGCCTACATACTACAACTTTCCAAGTTTGATGTACAGTAGTAGCTTGATTAGTTACTCGAGAAAAGTTTTAGTCTTTACTAACTTCATAATTATATATTGATCTTTGTTTTTAATGCTGATGATTTTATATAATAGACCCCGGTGCTTGTATATTTTATTCTAACTCTGTAACATTAAATTATATTACTTTATCATACAATAGTCTACATTGATTTTTTTTTTGTATACTCACATTAACATATATGTTATATATGTTTTCCTTTCTTTTCTTTATACATTTCCTCATTATTTTAGGGTGAGTTGTCAGATTATTTTATTTTATAATTATTCCTTGAATTTTATACATTTGAATGTCGACGTTATGTCAGTGAGTTAATTTACATATTTAAATTAATGAAAGACATATGCAAAACAGTAAATATTATTGTTTGATCATCTTTGTTATGACAGTGAAATAATTATTCCGAATGTTCCAAATGTTCTGTATCCAATTTGATGAATAAAGCATATTACAAAAAAAGAGAATAATGGAGTCAAGCATGAACTGTGTTGAACACTTAAGACACTTAAATGTAAAAGTTTTTTTCTCTTTGTTTTATTCCTGTGACACATATTGTATGGCCTTTTCCAGTCGGTGTCTGTTAAAATTCCCATTACGATCAATAAAGATTTTCATCTTTAACAAACATTTTGACAACTTCAGAAGACACATGGAACGTCCTTTGTTATCTTTAATGTATGTTAACCAAGTAAATATAATTATTTTCTACAAGAATGTTCATTTTATTTTCTGCATATTTATGTAATATCTTTTTAGATTTTAATGAGATGGATTCGGGGCATGTTTTGCTTCTTTCAATAATCTGATACTTTCTTACTTTGTGGAAAAGAAGAAAGACTGGGAAAAAAGCAGAGATAATTCAAGGTCAGGTACAGCTGCTGCTGTGTCTAATAAATATGATGTATGGTATAATAAAAATGACAACCAATGCCCTTACCACCAGGAGAATCTCCACCAACCGGATGGGAAGCTGGCAATGTCTTAAACAATATGGGAAGCAGATTTATAGCCAAAACTACACACAGGGTCTTCCTTTAGAAGTCATTTAATTTGTTAGATAAGATGAGTTGAGAATTTAGCTGATGTAGATGAATTTAAATCATTCCAGGAGTATGCTACATTTAAAATATACAGTATTTTATATATACACTAACTCAGTAGCACTGATGCTCATACCATCAATATTTGTTGTGCAATTAAAGTTCTAGACATGTAATTTGCATAAAATTCTTAATAAAGTTAATTACCCTATTTTGTTGATTTTTTTGCTGAAAACAGACGCTGAACTGTGCTGTAGCAACTGCTATATATCTTGTGTATGGACCTACCAACTTTAAGTAGGGGGAGGAAAAGTTTTCACAGCGTATGTACCCTGCCTCCTATATTGCAGCCACAGAGAGAGGACTGTATAATTTGGGTCATGCACTTACCATGACTGCAATGAAGCTAATTATGAAAGAAATCACAGCACTTCTGGGTAATATATGGTGCTCAAGTAGGACCCCAAGCCGTATGTAGTATACAAGAAACACTTGGCACTCGTTAGCTTCATTCAAATAAATGAATTTTAATTGCTTATAGAATATCCAGAATGCAATGAAGCTAGAACCGCAGAGAGCGCTGTACGGAAGCTGGAGTCAGGGATTGGCCTAGGGTAAAGCAGAACTGCAGTCTATGGCAACGGTAATAGGCATGTGTGACTGTTTCTCTGTGACTGTCATAGTCAGATCACTGTGCAGACTCTGCTCCTGCTCTACTCTTTTTGTGCTTGCTATAAAGAAGGCAGAGCATGCACACTATAAAGAGTCCACCGGCCTCCATCCACGAGCCTGTCACCCGGGCCATGGACAGTAGGTCTACTTTATGCAGAGCAGCTCCATGACCCCCATTCCTGAATAGTGCTATCTGTGGATCTAGCATCATTACAATCACAGTGACAGTGTTGTTGTCATTCTACGTCAACTAAGGAATGTGCTCCTCAGACCTGTAGGGGCATCACAGCCCAGGACCTGACTTTAATCACAGGATAATAAAACTTTCTCACTCCTTGTCTATGAACTATTCCAATATTTACGGTCACAACTGTTTCCCTCTCCCATACTAATAGTTATGCTTTATGTCGCTTGTCTCATCTATTGCATTATTTCTGTGTCTTGCTCTGTATAAATATATGACTCTTCAGATTTTTTGTTATACTATGCCTGATGAAGAGACCTGAGTAGTTTCGAAAGCTTGCAATTTGTTACCATCTTTTCAGTTAGCCATTAAAAGGTATCAACCACTGAGGACTCTCAAATCGAAATATTTTTCTATCTACTGGCTAACACGGTACAAAAATATATATTTTTCCAGACAGACTGTCATTCCCTGCAATGTATTCTCTACAAAGTATTAAAAATGAGCATTTTATTTATAGTAAAGTTAATTTGTCCAATTACTTCTGAGCCCCTGAAATGAGGAAGCTTTGTCAAAAAATGGTTGCAGTTTCTAAACGTTTCACAGAAAATTTTTGTTCAACCCCTTTATTTAAACATGAAAGTCTACACTTCAATTTAATTTTAGTTGCTTCATATTAAATAAAATAGTATCTTGCAGAGCCCAAAGATTCGGTCACTGTTCAAATATTTCTCAACATAACTGTGTGTATATATACATGAAAAATTGGAGTACAACACAGCAAAACTTGCTTACATATAAATTGCAATGTTTTATTAAATAAAACACACAGTGTAGATAGAATACATACAAGGAGATAGTACCGGATGGTGTGTTTCATCACGGTGGGATAAAATTTACAATTTATAAATTCATAGCACTAAGAGACACTCCAATTGCACAATGCCCGTACAGGTCATATTATTAATCTTAAGCTGTGAGCTCACCAACATCAGGGTTTCTCTGCCCTTGAGAAAGCGGCGTGGGCCGCGAAACGTACATTGGGCTTTCCTGCTCTCACTCCCATGTTCCTCCTGTGACGAGTGGTACTTCATTGGTGGGTTATTAGGTTACCTCTCCTTGTTCCACCACTGATTTTCTGATGTGTGGGTTTGTTTGAACCATAGATGTTCACCCTTTTTCATTGTGTTCACCACTGATGTCTTTGTGGTGGCTACAGGGGAGGGTGGACTTCTCCAATTAACTAACATTTTGGGGCACCTTTTTGCACGTGATTTTTAGCTTGTAACCCTGATGTTGGTGGGCTCACAGCTTAAGATTAATAATATGACCAGTACAGGCATTGTTAAATTGGAGTGTCTCTTAGTGCTATGAATTTATAAATTGTAAATTTTATCCCTCCGTGATGTAACACACCTTCCGGTACTATCTCCTTGTACGTATTCTATCTACACTGTGTGTTTTATTTAATAAAACATTGTTATTTATATGTAAGCAAGTTTTGCTGTGTTGTACTCCAATTTTTCAACTAGTTTTCTCGCTCAGCTTGCATGTGGACAGCATTCTGTTTATTATACAGGGTACTGCCCACCATTCCTGTTCTCATTAAGTGTGATTTATAGCAAATTTTTGTTGTTATTTAATGTGTATATATACCTATATACAGTTTAAATATATATACTTTACCAGTATATATATATATATATATATATATATATATATATATATATATATATACATATATATATATATATATATATTGTGACAAAGTCTCTAGTAAAGTACTGGATGAGAGATATGAATGTATCACTAAGGTTGTTAGTTGTTAATGCACCATAACACTAAGTGCTGAGAGGGGTTAATCAGCCATTTTAAGGGCTAGGTTTTTATGTGAACAGCTGAAGAGCGGGTGGGAGGCTGTTCACCTTATTTCCACCCTAAGGAGGGGTTTAAAGGGAAATAGTCAGTCTTTTGAGTCATTCAGTGTTCGGTGTGCCTGGAGGTGAGAGCTCTGTTTATAGCATAGGCTAATTACTGAACCCTTTTGTTTTTCCTGAGCAGGCAAATCCCGCAGCCACATGGGCTGTGCTATATGTTATCATTTGTTTTCCTCTTATTCCAGAAAGGCCATGTTTGTTTTGTTTAACCCTGCACTGGTTAATGCCATATTTTTTAATAAACCAGAAGAATATTAAAACTAGAAACTTTCTATCTCTGTCAGCAGCCGAATGAGCCAATCTACCACAATATATATATATATATAAATATATGTATATATATATATATATATATATATATATATATATATATATATATATAGTGTAGTATATAAGTTAATTCAATAGTAAAACACATACCACCATTTTTTCAGGAACTACTAAGTATTCATCAGAAAAAATCTGACTTAGCTAATACGTATGTTCCATATTGTGATGGTTTATATGTTCTAGGTCTACTATGAAGTATAATTATTGACATACATCACTCACAGTGATCTATCGCATCTTCCGCTCTTAATGTTATTGCAAAGTGATTTTAAAACTTTATTTGACTTCATTTGTTGACCTAAATTTCCAGCACAGAAAAGACATTTATCAGAATTGCACTTTAAATGATACTAACAATTTCCTTTCCGAAATGGGATGAAAAGAAGCATTAAAAGCACTTTAATTGTGCCTTTAATGTGTCATCTTAATATAACTACATCCCCTACTATGAAAATTAAAGGTGATCATGCATTTTAGGAAGACTAGGCTTGGCTTTTGTTGCAGCGATAGAAGTGTTATTGGCATAAGGACCTGGAATTAATAAAATTTAAACTCCAAGAGGAATTTAATTTTAATGACTAATTTGAAAGAAAGGAAGCATTTTAGAGAGAAATACATATGGGCTAAAGTCAATAGCACTATATTTTTAAGTGTGGCATTATCATCCAATATGATTTAGAGACTATTACATCCCTAATGCTTAATGAACAATTATCTGTTCCAACATTATTCCATAATAGTAGTACATGGAAGCAGTAGCTGTGTAAAAACAAAAATACTGTCTATTTTAGTTTTTAGGCTTCAAACCCCCATGGACTCATGTATAAGTTTTAAGCCAATAATGGAGTAAATAAATAAAGTTAAGAGACTACAGAGTGTGTGTGCTTATATGTTGTAAGCCAGACAGAGCATATATGTGAGGAAAGAGCACCAACTAGTTGTGAGCAGATCTGAGGAGAACAGAATCCACAGGATATTACTGGGAAATTAAATTCATTGCAAATTTATTCTCCATGAATTGAATGTCTTTTATTATAATCTGGGATCTCAAAAGATCCCAGAGCATAATAAATGTAAGCTGTAGAAAAAAACAGAAAAAAAAAAAAAAACAATACCCACCTCACCTCAGGCAGCAAGGACTGTACAGGTAAGAGTCAGAGGTGAGGTATTATTTAGTTATTCATTTAACTTTATGCCAGCCCTCTACAGTTCAGTAAAATGATGGCAAGCCAGCCTCTATCTTGCTGTATTCTCATGGAGCAAATTGCAAAAAACCTGCATTCAGGAGAATGCAGATTTTTGTAAAATTCGAGTTGAATTCAATTCCACTGAAATAAATTAGCCCAACTCTAGCATCAACAAAAAAAACCACAACATTTCAGCTTGGTTTAAGTTGCTGTACATGAAGCACATAAATGCATGTTATACAATGGCCATGAATCAGAAAAAAAACTACAAGAAGCAAATTGAACATAAACCCTGCTGTTAATAAAGAAAGCAAAAGTACTTCTAAATAAAATAGGGTTCTTAGTAACACTGTTTTTGATCAAAAATAGTATGAAAGCTGTCCCACCACAACAAGGTGAACCCATTTGGGATAGTCCTACTCTGTCTAATATTAAAAACCTAACAGTGTGTCAAAGTTGACCTCTGTGTGAATAAGAGCAGACAAAGGATCGGGTCCTGAGCTGTGGACACCAGCCAAGGAAACCTTTTTAAATATATTATCAAGCTCTAGGAAGGGAGGCCACAACCTGGTTTGCACAGAATGCAAAACAATGCAAAGAAAAAACACAAAATTTGAGCTTGGTTTAAGTTGGTATACATGCAGCACATAAATGCATGTTTCACAATGCCATGAATCAGAAAAAAACCTACAAGAAGCAAAATAAACATAAACCCTGCTGTAAATAAATAAAAAGCAAAAGTGCATTTAAATAAAATAGGGTTCTTAGTAGCTCTGTTTTTGATCAAAAATAGTATGAAAGCTATCCCACCACAACAAGGTGAACCCATTCGGGATAGTCCTACTCTGTCTAATCTTAAAAACCTTACCGTGTGTCAAATTGACCCCTGTGTGAATAAGGGCAGACAAAGGACCAGGTCTGCATAAAATGCAAAAAAATACAAAGAAAAAACACAAAATTTGAGCTTGGTATAAGTTGGTATACATGCAGCACATAAATTCATGATTCACAATGGCCATGTGCACTTTTTCTGCTATGTGTTGCTGTCTGTTTATATTTAGGCAAAGTCATAAATGGGGAGTAAATGTACATGCCCCCAGAGAAAACAGTCTGATTACACCCATGTGGACCTAACAAAAAGTTAGAGCCTTTTCCCTACCTCTTGACATTCACCAATTCTCCACAGTTGACTCATATTTTGGGGCTCTCTCACTCTTGTATGATGACCCTGAACAGGTAGCATTAGCAGAAGGAAAATTAGCCCTACACTAGGAGCGATGTTCTGCTGAGGCTACCAATCTTGATAGTTCATACTGGAACATTTGACTGTCTTTGCACCTATGCCTAAGACTTGTGAGACCATCTAATTCGACTGATGAGTTCATGCAGATTGGGGTAGCTCAGTCTTGCCAACCGTACATAGTTAGGAGATACGTGTTAGGTTTCTGCATCATTTGTGGGGAGTCGGGTCATCAGATCATCAGATGCAAACCTGCTCAAGAACACCACTACCAAAAAACTAAAAGGCCTGTGTGGTGGGTGGGACCAGGGATACCTACATGGGTGCATAGGTATTTCCCTATGATTCTGCTAAAATATTGCTCTCTGCATGTTTGACTTATCTAGAAAAATCTGTGTAGCTTGCATGTTTCCGTTTAGGCTTGTGGAGACTGAAACTTTCCGCAACCTCATGGTGGCGGCCCTCGGTACTCGGTCCCCAGCCACCACTATTTCTCCCGGTGTGCCGTCATTGCCTTACACAAGCACATGTCCCATAACATCAGCCGCGCCTTGACCAACGCAGTTACTGGGAAGGTCCACTTAACCACGGACATGTGGCTTGTGGCCAGGGATGCTACAGTTCCCTGATGGAACACTGGGTGAATAATGTGGAAGCTGGGACCCAGTTGGGCCCTGGGACTGAACACATTCTGCCGACACTGAGTATTGTGGGCCCTGGTTCAATCAGCGTTGTCCCTCCTGCACCTCCTCCTCAGCCTCCATCTCTGAAACATTAACATCACTCGCAAGCTGCAAGCACTGCAGCACTGCCTTGGCCATGCAGCAACAGGCTGTGCTGAAGCTAATCTGCTTAGGTGACAAACCGCACACTGCCACAGAACTGTTGAAAGGTCTAACAGACCAGACTTATCTGTGGCTCTTGTCCTGAACCTACAGTCAGTCATGGTTGTGTGTGACAATGGCCGCAACCTGGTGGTGGCTCTAAAGCTTGGTAACCTCACACACGTTCCATGCCTGGCACACATGATCAACTTAGTGGTTCAGCGGTTTCTCAAAACCTTCCAAGATCTGCCTGGGCTACTTGTGAAAGTACGCTGCATGTGTGCCCATTTCTGCAAGTCAGCTACAGCTTACACCAGGGTGGTGCTACAGCATTTGCAACTTCCAGCTCACTGACTGGTGTGTGATGTCACAACATGTTGGAACTCAATGTTACATATATTGGCAAGGCTTTGTGAGCAGCAGAGGGCAGTAGTTGAATACCAGCTCCAACAAGCCTGTCGGTATTCCGGTCAGCCTCCGAGCATAGGAGCTGATGAGTGGACATTGATGTCTAATATCTATGTGGTTCTCCAAAACTTTAAGGCCTCGACCAAGATGGTGAGCGGTGATGACGCCATAATCAGTGTCACCATCCTGCTTCTCTGTCTACTGAAATGCAAGCTGCTCACAATTAAAGAGGAAGCTTTGCAGGTGGAGAAAGTTGAGATTGAGAAAGAAATTATACAGGGTGATGCAACACAGTCCAGCCTCATGCCATCTTTTCAAAGCAAATTGGGTGATAATGAGAAGAAGGAAGAGGAGGAATAGGAGCTGGTTACCTGCACTACAGACGTTACTACCCATCTTCTAGTTGAGGGAACATTTTTGGAAACCAAAAGAGCTGGTGAGTTCTATTATTATATGATCCATTGCCTTGTTGTGGGCTGTCAGGTGGTCATCACATAGGGAATTCTCATACTCTACAGACAGGATTTCACAGGAGACTTTGTACAGTAAGTACAGAAAATCATGGTCTCCTCCATATCAGGCTGACTAGATGCGAAATGCTCCACAATATTCCCCAGCAGGGTTGATGAAAAAGAAGTTCTTGATGCTGCTATGTAAAATGAATAGCTTTATTCAGGGATAATTCAAATAGATTCTATTCTCGAATAATACCACTCTTATCTGCAATTCGTGTATGGGTGAGCTGTCGCAGTAGGGAAAGTGTATTACAGGCATCTAGTAAGGGATTATTGCCTTATAGTCCTTGCTGCTGCAACCTAATAATAATAATAATAATAATAATCTTTATTTATATAGCGCCAACATATTCCGCAGCGCATATACAGCAGTCATAAGTAACATAGCTAAAGATAATACAATAATTAAAGCAAAAATAATGACGACCCTGCTTGTAAGAGCTTACAATCTACAATAAGGTGGAGGTGACACAAAGTACAGGGACTGATTTACATTGATGGTGCAGCCATCTTGAGGGGATGAGGGATAGATAAAGGCTGCATGGGCTCATCACCAGCCAGTATTTGTAGTGCTTTTGGGTTCAGTGGAATTTGGTGGAGACTTATGTTTGGAGAAATATTGAATGGGCTATAAAAATATAAAAAGGACGTTGATTAGAGAATGTGATAGGCCACCCTAAACAGGTGTGTTTTTAGGGAGCGCCTAAAACTGTGTAAGTTGTGGTTCATCCTAATTTCTTGGGGTAGAGCATTCCAAAGAATAGGTGCAGCATGGGAGAAGTCTTGGAGCCGGGAGTGGGAGGTACGGATTAGTGCGGATGTTAGTCGAAAGTCGCTTGCGGAGCATAAAGAACGGGTAGGCTGATAATCAGAAATGAGGAAAGAGATGTAGGGGGTGCCGCACTGTGGAGAGCTTTGTGGGTGAGAACAAGCTATTTTTCTCCCACCCAAGCAAACCTATCAAAAAAATATCAAAGTATCATCTTTTCTGTTCCCAATGAATACTTCTGTTAGCTGCATTTAGTATAGGGATAGGTGCTAGGTATCATCTGCTGAAAATAAGTGTTCATTCTGGTCACATATATCTCTTCCACTGTTCATAACTAGATTGCTTTTTTCAAAACACTCATTAATAGATTTGTGATTTTTATGGTGATCTGTAGTCAGAAATTCATCAAAGCAGGCACGTTTCTCTACAGTTTGGTGCTGCCATGTAAAAAATAACTATTTTCAGGGCCGATTCAAAACTATTCTATATTCTACAATATTACCTCTCTTGTCTGCAATTTGTGTACGGTGAGCTATCATACAAGGGATAGCATATTAAAGGCATCTAGTCAAGGATTTACAGTAAACAGTTGAATGATGTGCTTTAAAAAAAGCTTTATCTTGGTCTCATCTGTCCACAAAACGCCTGCTGGCCCTTTAAAAATAGTGGAGGCTGCTTGCTGGCACTCTATAAATTGCGAGAGCCACCTGCTGGCCCTCCAAGTTTCAAACTTTACAGAATATATGCGAAAAAGAAAATGTTACCACCTCAGATGAATGCATTATATTGCAGTAGCAATACACGGTATGGAAAGCATAGCCAGCTGCTGGCCCTCCATAAATGCTTAGTGAGGGCTGGCTGCTGGCCCTCTAAAAATGTTGAGAGAGGACCGGCTGCGGAACCACTAAAATTGTCCTCTGACAATAGCGACGGCCACCTGCTGGCCCTCTAACAATAGTGAGGGCCGACTAATTGCCTTTCAGCAATAATAAGGGCTGCCTGATGGCCTTCTACAAATAGTGAGGGCCATCTGATAGCCCTGAAAAAATAGGCATTGTGACATACAGAGTCCCTCCTTCATAAATGAAACAGGATGTGTCTGATCATATCTCACACATCACATGGCTAGACAAGGTATTAAAATGAACCTCCACCATATTTGACTAGAAGTACTGAATTCTTTTATTTGTAAGCCACATTCCATTTACAGTAAACAGTTGAATGATGTGTGTTACCAAAAAACTCTATCTTGCTCTCATCTGTCCCCAAGATGCCTGCTGGCCCTCTAAAAATAGTGGAAGCTGCCTGCTGGCACTGTATAAATTGTGAGGGCCGCCTGCTGGACATCCACAAATTGTGAGGGCTGCCTGCTGAACATCCAAATTTCAAACTTTACAGAATATATACGAAAAAGAAAAAAAAGAAAAAGAAAATTTGGCAGTAGCAATATATGGCTATGCAAAGCATAGCCGGCTGATGGCCCTATAACAATAGTGAGGGTTGACTGCTGACCCTTTAACAATAGCAAGGGACGCCTGATGGCCCTGCCGCCTGATGGCACTGTAAAAATAGGCTTTGCGACTTTCAGAGTCCCTCTTTCATAAATTAAACAGTATGTGTCTGATCATGTCTCACACACAACATGGCCAGATAAGGTAGTAAAATGTTAAAATTACATTTATTGGTGAATGTATTTTTCACCATTGAAAGCAATGCAAAAGTACAAAAACGCAGCAAAAACACTACGTGTGAACATAGCCCAAGGTGTGGAGGAGCAATTTTTACTCTTATTTATTTTGCCTTTTATGCAATGCATTATCCTGGAAAGAATGTTTCTTAACATTCTTTCTAGAAAAATCCATTTTATCTTCGGTTTTGTATGTTTTATTGTCAGTCCATAAAAGTGGCGTAATACTCTGACAACATTGTTCCCATCAGCGACCAGGGATTCAGAGGTGCTAGTAGGGCTCTTCCCTATGCTGTTCCCATGCCATTTCAGCGATGTTTCCATCGATTTGAGCAATTTTTAAACCCCCTCCCAGACCTCTGGGGAAGGACTGTCAGAAAATTGCTTGAGTTTCCTATTGACTTCCATTATACTCGTTACTCGGGTCGAGCACCCGAGCATTACGATTTGCTCAACTTGAGTAACGAGCACCCAAGAATTTTAGTGCTTGCTACTCACTAAAAACTAGTTATTTTTGTGTCTCAAAAGAAAACACCTGCAATAGGCAACTATATACAGGTGACGTGTCTAATATTGCACTACTACAACAAAGAACATTTTTAATAACATGCACTCTTTGTGAGGTAGACATTTCATTTTAAATTTAGTGATTCTGGAGATTTGTGATTTGAATTAAACAATAAATATATACATACATTATGGCTTCTCTGTCTGTGATAAACAAGCCTAGATTTCAGGATTCTTGCTTACTAGCAAAATTAGAATACAGGATGTTAAATTGCCCTCCTGGTTAGCAATTACAGTGTATGAAGATTTAAAAAAATGCTGTCATTCAAGTGTTGTGTTGTTTATGCATTATTTCACAGATCACTTAATTCACAATCACACTAAGTATGTAAGTACAGCAACTCCCTATATTACATGAATCTTTGGATTTTTATTCACAGAATGACTACCACTCCCACCTTCAAAGTGCTTCAACTCTAGTGCAGTAGTATGACACAAGCTAATATTGTGCATTTTATGTTCCTATGTGGAATGAGCTGTGTGTTCTGACCTCTATCCTTAGACTTTAGCAGCATTAATTAGCACTGTTTTACCAGCCTTCATCTTTTATACTGGATGTTATAGCCCCACTGATTGGCTGCATTAAACCATATGATGTGATAGTTGCAAGGAATTATGAGAAAGCCTGCTTGGCCATGCCTGACATGTTTAGCCTGCCCTGTGACAATTCAGCAGTATGTTAAAAGGTGGCAGTCAAGCATTTTCTTTTTTTGACCAATTGATGAACCACCTCATAGTGTATTATAATGAAGTTTACGAAGATTTTCCTACAATTCATTTTTATAACCAATGTACATATGCAGAATTTTTTGTACTATTATAAATAAATAAAATGAAAACTTGAAAGAAATGTAATCTATCTATCTATCTATCTATCTAGATAGATAGATTCTGTCCTTGTCATTAGTGTTGAGTCACCCCCGTAGTGTTCGAGTTCGGTTCGGTTCGTCGAACACCCGTGTGTTCGCCGAACTGTTCGTCAAACTGTTCGTCGAACACCTTCGAACACCGTTAAAACCAATGGCAGGCAAACAAAAACACATAGAAACACATAGAAAACACCTTCAAAGGTGTCCAAAAGCTGACAAACTGCTCAGAAGACATAACTAACACATGGAAAAGTGACAAGTACATATAGTCATGTGAAAAGAAAAGAGGTGGAGGAGTAAAAGGAGGGGGAGACACAGATATAGGCATGTCATGCCCTTCTAAAATCCAAAAAGTGAGAAGCCGACACGGCCAGTCCGTTCCTGCCCGTGCCACCTCCGTGTCGCCGGGTTTGTGCCAGAGCCGCGGTGGACCCTGACGGCAAGCCCCCCTCTCCCAATACTGGTGCCTGTCCGCTGGTGGGTCGAGCGAGCCCCCCCTGTGGTGGAGGCAGCTCTAAGCTTTTTAATTTAAATTGTCTCTCTAATTTGAATGAATACACTTTAAATCCTTTTACAAGGATCTATTGGAGGGCAAGTCTCATGCCAGCAGCCGCGAAATTCCAGCTCCAGTAGCGTCCACTAAAGCTGCTGCAGTTAAAAAGCTTTTATAAGGATCGAGCTCGGCTGTCCACCGCAAGACATCCTACCGCCAGTCCCAGCCCCTGTGCCTTGGGGTGCCTCCTGATGCTCTTCACTGAGTATCCCGTGGTCCCGAAGCATTTCCTTTGAAAAAATTAAGTGTCCAAACTACAGGTGGTGTAGCTTGCTTAACAGCCAGGATAATCCGCTGACTAGCAGACACTGCTACAAGGCATAAAGTATTTCCTGGGCTAGATGCAGTTAAAAATTTGTAATTAGATACTCTCGTTGGATGCTGAGAAAGCATTCCATAGAGTCTCCTGGCACGCCATATATTATTCTCTTAAAAAGCTTGGGGTAGGGGTCTAGGGGACCCTTTTATAGCCAAAATCACGGCCCTGTATCGCAATACGTCACCTAGGCTGAAGATAAATGGAACTGTAGCACACTGAGGGCTCGGTTGCTACAGAGGTATTGCACCTCACCCAGAGGTGTGATATCTCACTCTCAGGTAAGGATGGAGTGTGGATCAGGACCCGACACCTGCATGCATTACACCACATTGCCGTGGGGCAGGGCGACCAATATGCCCCTGAGATGGGCACGACAGTCCCTGTCCCTGGCTGGAGTGGGGGGTGGGAACACTGAGGAAGGGGAACCCTGTAATGCAGGAGCAGGGAGGAAGCAGTTCCTGGGTGCATTGAGAAGGGAGTATAAAAGGTGGGCACCATCTTAGTTCAGTGCAGAGAAGTCTGAGCAGAAGTGACAGGAAGCAGGGGCTCTGCATGAGCTATGCTCCGGAGGCGGGCCTAGTAACAGAGGCCCAGGCCTGGAAGAGGGAGAAGGAAGGAAGAGGAGTGGAGAAGGCTCCAGGAACGAGGAACGAAGGGATCCCAGGGGTGCGGACGGGCGAGTCGCCACCACACACCCGAATCCACCTGCGTGGAGGGGTCAGGCCAAAGGGGGAGACCGGTCCCCGAAACTAGTGGAGGCGGGAAACGACCCTCAGCTAGAAAGCGGAGGCTGTGACATTTTATGTGCCGCAGCCCCTCGTTACACCCGCTAGGAAGGCACTACATAGGGTCAGGGAAACTGGCGCCAAGTTTACCAAGAGGAGGCCCGAGGCAGCAGGACAGAAGGGTTGGTAAGAAAGGCCAGACAAAGGACACACAAAGGGGGTCCTGTGAAGCGCTCCAAAGTTATCTGGGAGTTGTCTGAGCCCCTCACCTGGTGAGCACAGTACGACGTAGGCAGCCGTTACCTGCAGAAGTGGTCTGGATGATAAGAACTGTGAGTAAAGGCCCTGGACTGCATCACTGACTCCGTGTCATTACTGCTGCTGTCCTGCACCATCACCCCCATCCTCCGCATACACTGCCCTTAGGCTATACTCCTCCCATGGGGAGTTATGCTACGCTCTGCTGCACCCACAACACCAGCCTCAGCGGTCTGCCCTGCAGCGGCGGTTCACTCTGACCGCAATCCACGGGTGGCGTAGTCGGACGTTTAAACATCAAAACCACATAAATAGTTCCGCCACTCTTTTGACCGCCCTGAGCCACGGAACCGGGTCGCCGCCACGGAGACTACAACCACCAGCATCCACCAAAAAGGGTCCAGCTCCGGGTGTCCCAAGGCCCTGGGGGCCCGTCAGAACATTTTCATCACCTTTCATAATCACCAATGGGACAAGGCAGGGATGTCCTCGGTCCCCTCTCTTATACATCCTAGTGACGGAGCACCTGCTCTCATCAATTTGCCATAACCCCAATATTAGGTGGATTGAGGTGGGAGGCACCGAGTACAAGTGCTCTCTATTTGCTGATGATGTCCTAGTATATGCGGGGGCATTTATGCATATAGCATTTATGCATACTTTATCGAAGTGCCATAATTTAGCAAAGTGCCCTGGCAGTTAGAAAATGGCATTGCTAATATTCATCTTTCTTCTCTTCTTACAGGTATATATTTTTCACTGCTTGTGTGATCTGTCCTGAAAACTGCATTATATCTCCATGCAATGCTCTGCAGCCTATCAATTTCTGGTATATATTTTTCACTGCTTGTGTGATCTGTCCTGAAAACTGCATTATATCTCCATGCAATGCTCTGCAGCCTATCAATTTCTGGTATATATTTTTCACTGCTTGTGTGATCTGTCCTGAAAACTGCATTATATCTCCATGCAATGCTCTGCAGCCTATCAATTTCTGGTATATATTTTTCACTGCTTGTGTGATCTGTCCTGAAAACTGCATTATATCTCCATGCAATGCTCTGCAGCCTATCAATTTCTGGTATATATTTTTCACTGCTTGTGTGATCTGTCCTGAAAACTGCATTATATCTCCATGCAATGCTCTGCAGCCTATCAATTTCTGGTATATATTTTTCACTGCCTGTGTGATCTGTCCTGAAAACTGCATTATATCTCCATGCAATGCTCTGCAGCCTATCAATTTCTGGTATATATTTTTCACTGCTTGTGTGATCTGTCCTGAAAACTGCATTATATCTCCATGCAATGCTCTGCAGCCTATCAATTTCTGGTATATATTTTTCACTGCTTGTGTGATCTGTCCTGAAAACTGCATTATATCTCCATGCAATGCTCTGCAGCCTATCAATTTCTGGTATATATTTTTCACTGCTTGTGTGATCTGTCCTGAAAACTGCATTATATCTCCATGCAATGCTCTGCAGCCTATCAATTTCTGGTATATATTTTTCACTGCTTGTGTGATCTGTCCTGAAAACTGCATTATATCTCCATGCAATGCTCTGCAGCCTATCAATTTCTGGTATATATTTTTCACTGCTTGTGTGATCTGTCCTGAAAACTGCATTATATCTCCATGCAATGCTCTGCAGCCTATCAATTTCTGGTATATATTTTTTCACTCCTCTAGCTTTTTTATTCCATGATACTTAAAGGTCATCACACTTACTTTAAGAGTTTATGATCCATGCCGAGTTTACTAGTCTGTTTTTTTTTTTTTTTTTTCCCTGCACTTTATGGTCTCCTGTTGTCTTTTAAGCTAGTGATTGATTGTTAATGAGTTAAATCTGTGCAGATCTAAGCAGATACGTCCCTATATATTGAGACTTAGTTAAGGGGCAGCATTTATGCATATAGCATTTATGCATACTTTATCGAAGTGCCATAATTTAGCAAAGTGCCCTGGCAGTTAGAAAATGGCAGTTGGACAGGGCAGGAGACAGGTAAGACATGCAAGACAAACCAACAAACTTGCTTACAGGTCATCTTTTTGGCAAACAGTATTCACCATTTGTATCTGTGATATTTATTTTCTGGTTGCTACAATCATCCACATTCACCGTTCTCCCACAAATGCGGCACACTTCATCCATATTAATCCCTCACTCCTCTCTTCTCCTATGTACAGTTGTCATGCTCTCTTCACAATGTTATACCACGCAGATCCATTCATTCCCACCATACAACGCAGGAAACGCTCTCACAAATCACTCAATCATCTGCTCACTCTCTGTATCTTCCTTCTATTAGTCGCAGGTGATATTTCTCCCAACCCAGGACCCTCCAGTAATAATAACACTAACTCTTTCCCTGTTGCATTCAGAAACCCTGCTAATCTCATTAATATTCCCTGCATATCTTCTGTCTCATTCAACTGTGCCCTTTGGATGCACGCTCAGCTTGTAATAAACTCTCTTACATCCATGACTTTTTCCTCTCTAATTCCCTCAACCTTCTGGCTCTCACTGAAACCTGGATCCAGCAGTCGGACACCACCGCCGCTGCAGCTCTCTCCTATGGTGGCCTACATTTCTCTCATACCCCGCGACCTGACAACAGATCAGGTGGAGGTGTTGGTCTGCTTCTTTCAACAAAATGTACTTTTCAGGTTATCCCCCCTGTACCCTCCCTTATCTTCCCGTCCTTTGAGGCCCACACAGTCAGACTCTACCGGCCCTTCTCCCTGCGAGTGGCGGTTGTCTATCGCCCCCCAGGTCCCCCCCGTCAATTCCTGGATCACTTTGCTGCCTGGCTTACAAATTTTCTATCCTGCGACATCCCCACGATAATCATGGGAGACTTTAACATCCCAATTGGCGATCCTCTTTCCCCATCTGCCACGCATCTTTTATCATTAACCTCCTCCTTCGGCCTTTCACAGCTTGCTAATTCTCCTACACATGAGGACGGGAACACATTGGACCTGATCTTCTCCCGGCTTTGCTCAGTACATGACTTTACTAACTCTCCCCTTCCACTCTCTGACCATAATCTTCTTTCATTCTCTGTCAAGAACTGTGACTCTACTCAAGACACTCCCACCGTCCACACTTATAGAAATTTACGCGCCATTAACACCCAGAAATTTATAAAAAGGTTGCAATCATCATTGGCCCCAATCTCCTCCCTCTCATGTCCCGACTCTGCATTGAAGCATTATAACAAAATAATGCTATGCGCCCTGGATGAAGCCGCACCTCCTACACAAAGAACAATTCGGCATAGACGGCGACAACCCTGGCACACGCCTCAAACACGTCTTCTCCAGAGGTACTCCAGGTGCGCTGAACGGCTGTGGAGAAAATCAAATCTGCCCGAAGATTTCCTCCACTATAAATTTATGCTGAAAACATATAACTCTGCCCTTCACCTCTCCAAACAAACCTACTTTAACAACCTCATCATCTCACTTTCCAATAATCCTAAATGACTCTTTGACACGTTTCATTCTCTCCTCAATCAAACAGCACAGGCCCCGACCACCGACCTCAGCGCTGACGATCTGGCTAACTATTTCAAAGAAAAAATTGACCATATCCGACAGGAAATTTTCTCCCAATCCCCAAATGTTATGCATGCTCCCCCCGCCACATTGTATCTTGCTCATTTTCTGACTTCGAACCAGTCACGGAAGATGAAGTGATCAGGCTCCTTGCATCTTCTCACCCTACCACCTGCACCAGCGACCCTATTCCCTCACATCTCCTTCAGTCCCTTGCTCCAGCTGTCACCTCTCACCTAACTAAAATTTTCAACCTTTCCCTCTCATCTGGTATCTTTCCCTCTTCTTTTAAACACGCCAGCATACAACCATTACTTAAAAAACCATCCCTCGACCAGAACTGCACGGCCAACTACAGACCTGTTTCCAATCTTCCCTTTATCTCCTGGAACGCCTGGTCCACTCCCGTCTAATCCGCTATCTCTCAGACAACTCTCTTCTTGACCCTTTACAATCTGGTTTCCGCTCTTTACATTCTACTGAAACTGCCCTCACTAAAGTCTCTAATGATCTACTAACAGCTAAATCTAATGGTCACTACTCCCTGCTGATTCTCCTGGATCTCTCTGCAGCATTCGACACTGTGGATCATCAGCTCCTCCTCACTATGCTCCGCACTATTGGCCTCAAGGACACGGTTCTCTCCTGGTTCTCCTCTTATCTCTCTGACCGCTCCTTCTCTGTGTCTTTTGCCGGCTCCTCCTCCTCCCTACTTCCTCTTACTGTCGGGGTTCCTCAAGGATCAGTCCTAGGCCCCCTTCTTTTCTCCTTATACACCGCTCCTATTGGACAAACAATCAGTAGATTCGGTTTTCAGTACCATCTCTATGCTGATGACACCCAATTATACACCTCTGCTCCGGACATCACCCCTGCATTACTACAAAAGACCAGTGATTGTCTTTCTGCTGTGTCTAACATTATGTCCTCCCTCTACCTAAAACTGAATCTGTCAAAAACTGAACTACTCGTCTTTCCTCCCTCCATTAATCTACCTGTGCCCGATATTGCCATCTCCGTTTGTGGCTCAACCATTACTCCCCAGCTACAAGCCCGCTGTCTTGGGGTCATTTTTGATTCAGATCTTTCTTTCACTCCTCACATCAAATCACTCGCTCGTTCATGTCATCTACACCTCAAAAACATCTCAAGAATCAGGACTTTTCTCACCTTTGACTCGGCAAAAACTCTTACTGTCGCTCTTATTCATTCTCGTCTTGACTATTGCAACGCTCTACTAATCGGTCTCCCTCTTACTAAACTCTCCCCTCTCCAATCCGTCCTGAACGCAGCAGCCAGGATCATATTCCTCGCCAACCGCTACTCAGATGCCTCTTCCCTGTGCCAGTCATTGCATTGGTTGCCCATCCAATATAGAGTTCGTTTTAAACTTATCACGCTTACCCACAAAGCGCTCCATGCTTCAGTACCCCCCTACATCTCCTCCCTTGTCTCAGTCTACCACCCTACACGTGCCCTCCGTTCTGCAAATGACTTGAAACTAAAATCCTCCATAATCCGAACTTCCCACTCCCGTCTCCAAGATTTCTCGCGTGCTGCGCCAATTCTCTGGAATGCACTACCCAGGACAGTTCGATTAATTTCCAATACCCACAGTTTCAAGCGAACCCTAAAAACACATTTCTTTAGACTGGCGTATCACCTAAACACACCCTGTCCATCCCAGCTTTCCCCCATATTAAAATCTTCTTCAACTTCGGGTTCAAACCAACCATGCACATAAAAGCCTCTGTCAGGACTGCACACATACTGGCTGGCGACCAGTCCATGTATTATTATTTATCCTATTCAGTATATCAAGGCTGCATTATACAATATATGTATTTTTACCTTTTGTGTCTCCCCCACTTCCTCATAGACTGTAAGCTCGCGAGCAGGGCCCTCACTCCGTTCGATATGAGATATGAGATATGCTTATTCTGTATTGTCTGTATAAGTCCCCCCTAAAATTTGTAAAGTGCTGCGGAATATGTTGGCGCTATAAAAATAAACTATTATTATTATTATTATTATATATCACTCAATCACATATATCCATCCCTGCTGTTATGGCTGAAATAGATCACTTTGTTACATGGTCAAATTTTAAAATCAATGCAGCGAAGTCTGAGGCCCTCGATGTCTCCCTCCCCAAATCCATACAGGATTCCATCCAGTCCAACTTTCCCTTTGCCTGGCCCTCACAGGGCATCAAATACTTAGGAATTCCTATTGATAGAGACCACTCCCGTCTATGTTATCTTAATTTTGGGCCCTTTATTGAACAACTCCATACAGACCACAGTTGGCAAGTTAGAACTGTAAGATTCACTACGTGAACCACTGGTGTTTTGTGGAAAAGCACATGTACACTGTGTTCCAAATTATTATGCAAAAAGTGTTTCGGAGTGATAAGGGAAGAATTTGTTTGTTTGTCAGTTAAATTCATTGATGGTGATGTGTGTCAGGGCTCTTTATATCGCTGTAAGCAATTTCAGACATCTGTGCTAATTAGTTTGGCAGGTGTGTCCAATGAAAGGCAAGACTACTTAAGAAGGCTGTCCCACATTATTAAGCAGCCTACATTTTCTGCCAAAATGGGAAAGAAAAAGGATGTGTCAGCTGCTGAGAAGCAACAAATTGTGGAGTGTTTAGGTCAAGGCATGACTACAATCAACATTGTGCGATGATCAGGATGAAGTGTCTTGGCAATCAAGAAGTATGTAGCTGATTCACAGTACACACGTGTGCGTGCTGATAAGGGCAAATTGAGGACTCTTTCCTACAGGCAATTACGTCAGGTTAAAAGAGCAGCGGCAAAAAAGCCTTGTCATAGCAGCAGACAAGTTTTTGAAGCTGCTGGTGCCTCCAATGTCCCCCGAACAACAAGATTCAGGGTACTTCAGAGGTTTGCAGCTGTGCGTATGCCATACTGTCGACCTCCTCTATCCACTGCACACAAGCAGAAACGGCTCCAGTGGGCCAAACAATACATGAAGACTGATTTCAAAACTGTTTTGTTCACGGATGAGTGCCGTGCAACGCTCGATGGTCCAGATGGATGGAGTGGAGGATGGCTGGTTGATGGACACCCCACGCAAACACGGCTACAGCGCCAACAAGGAGGAGGTGGAGTAATGTTTTGGGCTGGAATCATGGGGAGAGAGATTGTCGGCCCCTTTAGGATCCCTGAAGGGGTAAAGATGAACTCCATAATGTATGTGGAGTTTCTCAAACAGCACTTCCTGCCATGGTTCAAGAAGAAGAACCGTGTATTCCACAGCAAGATCATTTTCATGCATGATAATGCACCGTCTCATGCAGCACATAACACATCTGCATCTCTGGCTGATATGGGAATAAAAGGGGACAAACTTATGGTGTGACCCCCAAGCTCCCCTGACCTCTACCCCATTCAGAACCTCTGGAGCATCATCAAAAGGAGTGTCAATGATGGCGGGAGGCAGTTCACATCTAAGCAACAGCTCTGGGAGGGTATTCTGTCCTCATGCAAAACAATTGAAGCAGAAACCATCCAAAACCTGACAAATTCAATGGATGAGAGAGTTCAGAAGCTCCTTTCGAACAAGGGGTCCTATGTGCAAATGTAACATCACCTAGAATAAAGTTTTGAGTTGAAAACTGTTTGATTTCATTTTCTAATAACCTGCTAATGCTTATAATTTCAAAAATGAACATTTTTTTGGTCTTTATTAAAATGAAAAGGTTGATCGAAGAGTGTGGGGGATCTAAGAGTGTGGCAACCCAGTAGTCAGGATTACTTCAAATTCTGACAATCTGAGGGTCATGTTGCAGGTAGTGCAGCAAGAAGGCACTTATGTGTCTTGCGCATCTCGGAGCCCCAAAATTATTTTCCGGGCTAGATGCAGCTAAAAATTATTATTAATTTTAAATCTGGTGGAGCTTAGTATAGATAGCCTTATAGAATCAGTACTGCACACTGCTACAAAGCCCAAATTATTTTCCAGCCAAGATACAGATAAACATGATTAGTAATTTTAAATCTGGTGGAGCTTAGTATAGATGGCCTAATAGAATCAGTGCTGCACACTGCTACAAAGCCCAAATTATTTTCCAGCCAAGATACAGATAAACATGATTAGTAATTTTAAATCTGGTGGAGCTTAGTATAGATGGCCTAATAGAATCAGTACTGCACACTGCTACAAAGCCCAAATTATTTTCCAGCCAAGATACAGATAAACATGATTAGTAATTTGAAAGCTTAAAACGGTTGGTGAGGTGATTTTAACCAATCATCAAGCTTTTACTCTCCCCAGTATGACACAGGGGTAGAAAAGTCATTTCGGATCCATGATTTGTTCATCTTTATGAACGTGAGTCTGTCTACATTATCAGTGGAGAGCCGCGTGCGCTTATCTGTCAGCACACCACCAGCAGCGCTGAACACACGTTCAGACAGAAGCTGGCTGCGGGGCATGACAAGATCTCCAAGGCGTAAGTGGCTAGCTCCGGCCGTTTATCCAGATTGGAAGCCCAAAAAGAGCAAGGGTCCAGTGACACAGTCATGGCTTCAATGTTTACTTGGAGATACTCCTGTACCATCGTTTCTAGGCGTTGACTATGTGTCAGACTTCTTGTCTCCTGTGGCCTTGCAAAGGATGGGCTAAAAAAGTGATGAAATGATTCCGCAAAATTGATGTTACCAGCAGATACTGTGTTTCTGTTACGGTTTGAGTGCTGAACACTCGACGGTCCCACGGTTGGCAAGTTGGAACTGTGAGATTCAGTACGTGCACCACTGGTGTTTTGTGGAAAAGCACATGTAAGATTCTGCAACAGTCTCTGCTGATACTCCTGCATGCGTGCATCCCTTTCTATGGCAGGAATAATTACTGCAAATTTACTTTTGTACCGGGGATCTAACAGTGTGGCAACCCAGTAGTCAGGATTATTTCTAATTCTCACAATTCGAGGGTCATGTTGCAGGTAGTGCAGCAAGAAGGCACTCATGTGTCTTGCGCATCCAGGAGCACGAAGTCCCTGTTGTGTTGGTGGCGAGGTAACAATCATGCTTCTTTCCTCTGTCCTCTCCCCCCAACCTCGCACAACAGAAATGTGATCAAGGTCTCCCTCATCTGATGAGTCTTCCATCAGTTCGTCCTCCACTTCTTCCTGGGCTCCTGCACCTTCCGCACTAGTTTGGCTGCTACCATGCGCCCTGGTAAAACCATTTCCCCCACCCTCACATGCCTGCCGCCATGGAGCTGCCGACCGTCTTGACCTTGCAGATGTTAGCCCTTTCGCATGCAACTCCTCCTCCTCTACTTCCTCCACCTCCTCTTGTGCCACCACCTGACTCCGAATTCTGTTTAACATGTGCTCCAGCATGTAAATCACCGGAATAGTCATGCTGATAATGACATCGTCAGCACTAAACATCTTCGTCACCATTTCAAAACTGTGCAGAAGGGTGCATAGGTCCCTGATCTGAGACCACTCCTCCAGCGTGATTTGCCCCACCTCTGGATCTCGTTGGCCCTGGCTATACATCAGAACGTATTGCACCAGGGCTTGTCGGTGCTGCCACAGTCGCTGAAACATGTGCAGAGTTGAATTCCACCGGGTAGGCACATCGCATTTTAGCCGGTGAAGTGGCAGGCCCAATGACTTCTGTAGAGATGTAAGTCGCTGAGCTGCGGGATGCGAACGGCGGAAGTGAGCACACAGCGACCGTGCCCTCTGCAGAAGGCCATCTAGTCCGGGATAGTGGGCTAAAAATTGCTGGACAACCAGGTTCAACACGTGAGCCATACAAGGCACGTGTGTGACATTGCCCCGGCGTAGGGCCGCACCCAGGTTTGCAGCATTGTCGCACACGGCCTTCCCTGGTTTCAGGTCCAGTGGAGACAACCATTCATGAAATTGGTTCTCGAGAGCTGACCACAACTCCTCAGCTGTGTGACTCACATTTTCCTGACATTTCAAAGTAAAAACCACCTGATGACGTTGAGCCCTACTGCCAGCATAGTAAGGAGGTGTGCAGGATCCCTTCTGCGCAGTTAGAAAGCTTGTGGCATGACCAGACAGGCTTTGGGTGCAGGTGGAGGACCGAGAGGAGGTTGAGGAGGCAGAAGCAGTGGAGGAACTTTGAGATAAAGAGGATTGACGCACAACTCGTGGGGATGGCAAGACTTGGACAGCAGCCCCTTGTCCTGCTGTCACCATAGTTACCCAGTGCCCAGTCAGTGACATCTAACGCCCCTGTCCAGGCCTACTCATCCAAGTATCTGTGGTGAAATGTACCCTGTCACACACAGAGTTTCTCAAAGAAGAGGTGATGTTGTGTGCGACATGCTGGTGGAGCGCAGGCACACCTTTCTTTGAGAAGTAGTGCCGACTGGGCATCTGGTACTGGGGCACTGCGACGGACATAAGGTCTCGAAAATCCTCTGTGTCCACCAGGCGGAAAGGCAGCATTTCTGTAGCCAAGAGCTTGAAGATGGTGAAATTCAACCTCTTAGCTTTCTCATGGCTAGGAGGAAATGGTCTTTTACTTGTCCACATCTGAGGGACCGAGGGCTGGCTGTTGTGCTTAGAATGGGTTGATAAGGGTGTCCCCGGCAAACTGCCGGTCTGTGAGGAAGATGCAGGCGGACATGTTAGGTTGCCTTGATCCAAAGGTATTGCTATCGATGTCGGACAGCGCTCAACACCAGCTGGTGTTACCACCTCCAAATAAAATGATGTCCTGCCAATCACGCTGGCTGTTGCGGGTAAAGAGGTGGCAGGTCTGCGTCCCAAAACAGGTGTGACTGCTGTCCCCCCAGTCACAGAGGATGAAGAGGCCGCGGATGCACAAGATGTGGCAGACGGTGGTTGGCCCGCCGGCTAGGCCGCATTGTAGCACAGTGAGCTTCCCACTGCAACTTATGCTTCATGTCCATGTGCCGGTTCATGCATGAAGTACTCAAACTATGTATTTTTTGGCCTCTACTTAGCTTTTGCTGACAAATGTTACAGATAACACGAGTTGGGTCATCTTTATCGATCTGAAAAAATGCCCAGGCTATGCAAGGCTTAGCATCCATGCGACCTGAAGAGCCACCACGACTTGTGGTGAGAGGCAGAGTTGTGTTTGAGGATGCAGTTGCTGACGTGCTTCCAATACTACGTCTCTGTCCAGGAAGGCGCAACCTGACCTCGTCGTCACTAGCATTCTTCTCCACCTCCTCTGCTGACCTCATCTCTTGGCTGACTGTGGGTTGACAGTAAGTGAGATCTCCAACCTCATCATCATCACCCGTCGTCCTCAGAGCCAACCTGTTCCTGCCCTGACAAAAAACGAAAGTTGTCGCTCCAATCAGGTATTTGAGTCTCATCATCGTCTTCCTCATTGTCTCCACCAACAGGAGTCACAGTTTGGGAATGAGGATCTACATTATGGTCAGAACCTTCTGTGTCTGGTCCTGGATCCGACTCATAAAGATTCTGGGCATCAGTGCAGATCATTTCCTCGTCTGGATTCACAGAAGCGCTGGAGCCGACCTCTGATTCCCAGGCTATAGTATGAGTAAACAGCTCTGCAGACTCAACCATCTGTTCTACCTCATACTCAGACAGGCAGCTGGAGATTTGGGAGCTGTGAGGAAGCAAGTGCGATTTGGGTGACACCTCTGAGGACTGGAGTATTTGTGATGTTGAAGTTGATGTGGAGGAGAGCCCAAGAAAGGGATCTTATCACATTGTCCGCTAAAAGAAGTAGACATTTTAGTTTGGCTGGAAGATGGTCTTTCTTCTGCAGATGATACTGTTGCTTTAACACCTACCCCACGGACACAACCTTTCTTCCTCTTCCCAACACGCCTATTCCCCTTTCCACCAGCAGCAGGCCTTTTTCCACTCATTTGGTGGTCAACTAATTCACAACTCTGGAGTTGTTTGCACAAAAAAACAATGGATGGGAACCGAGCAGAGCTGAGTGGCCAAACTGTGGTATTAGGCCAAAACTATTGGCTGGGTTGGTTGCAGAAAAAAATTATATTCAATTTGCAACCTGATGGAGGTCAGTATAGGTGGACTAATAGACCAAGTCCCACACACTGCTAGAAGCCCAAATATTTTTTCAGAGCTAGATGCAGAAAAAAAATATATTCAATTTGCAACCTGATGGAGGTCAGTATAGATGGACTAATAGAACAAGTTCCACACACTGCTAGAAGCCCAAATATTTTTTCAGAGCTAGATGCAGATAAAAATTATTTTTAATTTGCAACCTGATGGAGGTCAGTATAGATGGACTAATAGACCAAGTCCCACACACTGCTAGAAGCCCAAATATTTTTTCAGAGCTAGATACAGAAAAAAATTACATTCAATTTGCAACCTGATGGCGGTCAGTATAGATGGACTAATAGAACAAGTCCCACACACTGCTAGAAGCCCAAATATTTTTTCAGAGCTAGATGCAGAAAAAAATTATATTCAATTTGCAACCTGGTGGAGGTCAATATAGATGTACTAATAGAACAAGTCCCACACACTGCTAGAAGCCCAAATATTTTTTCAGAGCTAGATGCACAAAAAAAATATATTCAATTTGCAACCTGATGGAGGTCAGTATAGATGGACTAATAGAACAAGTCCCACACACTGCTAGAAGCCCAAATATTTTTTCAGGGCTAGATGCAGAAAAAAATTATATTCAAATTGCAACCTGATGGAGGTCAGTATAGATGGACTAATAGAACAAGTCCCACACACTGCTAGAAGCCCAAATATTTTTTCAGAGCTAGATGCAGATAAAAATTATTTTCAATTTGCAACCTGATGGAGGTCAGTATAGATGGACTAATAGAACAAGTGCCACACACTGCTAGAAGCCCAAATATTTTTTCAGAGCTAGATGCACAAAAAATTATATTCAATTTGCAACCTGATGGAGGTCAGTATAGATGGACTAATAGAACAAGTCCCACACACTGCTAGAAGCCCAAATATTCTTTCAGAGCTAGATGCAGAAAAAAATTATATTCAATTTGCAACCTGGTGGAGGTCAGTATAGATGGACTAATAGAACAAGTCCCACACACTGCTAGAAGCCCAAATATTTTTTCAGAGCTAGATGCAGAAAAAAATTATATTCAATTTGCAACCTGATGGAGGACAGTATAGATGGACTAATAGACCGAGTCCCACACACTGCTAGAAGCCCAAATATTTTTTCAGAGCTAGATGCAGAAAAAAATTATATTCAATTTGCAACCTGATGGAGGACAGTATAGATGGACTAATAGAACAAGTCCCACACACTGCTAGAAGCCCAAATATTTTTTCAGAGCAAGATGCAGATAAAAATTATTTTTAATTTGCAACCTGATGGAGGTCAGTATAGATGGACTAATAGACCAAGACCCACACACTGCTAGAAGCCCAAATATTTTTTCAGAGCTAGATGCAGAAAAAAATTATATTCAATTTGCAACCTGATGGAGGTCAGTATAGCTGAACTAATAGAACAAGTCTCACATACTGCTAGAAGCCCAAATATTTTTTCAGAGCTTGATGCAGATAAAAATTATTTTTAATTTGCAACCTGATGGAGGTCAGTATAGATGGACTAATAGAACAAGTCCCACACACTGCTAGAAGCCCCAATATTTTTTCAGAGCTAGATGCAGAAATAAATTATATTCAATTTGCAACCTGATGGAGGTCAGTATAGATGGACTAATAGAACAAGTCCCACACACTGCTAGAAGCCCAAATATTTTTTCAGAGCTAGATGCAGAAAAAAATTATATTCAATTTGCAACCTGATGGAGGTCAGTATAGATGGACTAATAGAATGATGCTATGCCCAAAAGGTTTTACTTCAGTAGGTGCAGTAAAAAAATTGGTATTCTATACGCAGGTGGTGTAGCTTGCAACACAGATAGGCTACTCCACTGACTAACACACTCTGCAATAGGCCAAAAAGGATTAGCTTTGCTAGATTTAGCCAAATGCTGTGAAAAAAACTTGCACATCACTGGCACAGACCTGCCTGGCAAAAACTGATAGGAATTGATGTAACTTAGTCCTGAAAAGGACTGCAATTACAATTAGTCTTTACTCCCAACCTATCTATTTAAGAGCACAGACCTGCCTGATAAAAGTCATAGGAAATTCTGTAACCTAGTCCTCAAAAGGACTGCAATCACAACTATTCCCTACTCCCAAGCTATCTGTAGATTTGTGCGAAAAATTGGCTTGAAATTAGCAAGGTATAGCGCACACAGCAACAGCGGTGCCTTCTAACACGCAGCTGCAGCAGGGAGAAAATGGTGGCGACGGGGAAAATTGCTGGGTCTTATAGGGCAAGGACATGTGACATACACTGCCAATGACACATGCCCTTGCTTGTGTGAAAAAAAGCACTTCGCTCCGTGTGTGCGCTGCTGATAGGCTGACAGATTGCACCTCCCCACTGTAAATGCGGGAAAGAGAAAAAAAAATGGAGATCTTCATTGTTCCTGCAGAGATCCATCCCCTGCCCCTCCCCCCACCCCGCTGTACACTCAAACTGCGTATTAACATTAATTTTCATCATTACTGAGAAAAAATCCAGTTATGATTTTGGTGCACGAACAGTTATCTAACATAACCTCGAACAGCCGAATTTTTTTCAAATCGTTCGTGTTCGCCGAACGGCTCGAACACCGCCCAAAACAGCTCGAATTTGAGATTGGCGAACAGTTCGAGTCGAACAACGCTCATCTCTACTTGTCATACTGCCAGACATTGCAAAGAATAAGTAACGAGTCCAATATAAGTCAATGGGAAACTCGAGCATTTTTCTGGTGCCCCCACCCCAACCCGATGTCTGGAGGGGGCCTAAAAATTGGTTACATCTATGGAAACAGAGCTCAAATGACATGCGAACAGCATGGGGAAGACCACTGGAAGCTTCTCTGACTCCAGGGTCACTGCTGGGAACAATGTTATCAGAGTATTATGCCACTTTTACAGACTGACAAAACATACAAAAGCAGTGCCAAAATGGATTTTCCTGAAAAAAATGTTAAGGAATATTCTTTCCAGGGTAATGACTTGTATGTAAGGCAAAATAAATAACCAAAAACAAAAATGCTTTTCCACACCTTGGGCTATATTCACACATAGCTTTTTTGATGCGTTTTTGCACTTTTGCATTGCTTTCAACAGTGAAAAATACATTGACCAATAAATGTAATTTTAACATTTTACTACCTTTTCTGGCCATGTGGTTTGAGAGACATGATCAGACACATTCTGTTTCATTTATGAAGTAGAAACTCTGAAAGTCACAAAGCCTATTTTTACAGGGTCATCAGGCTGCCCTTACTATTGTTAGAGGGCCAGATGTCATCCCTCACTATTTTTAGAGGGACATTCAGCGGTGACAGACACAGATATGCCTGCTCTGTTACAGCATTGAACAACTCTTCAGCGATGTGCAGTTTGTCACTTAAGCAGATTAGCTTCAGCAGAGCCTGTTGCCGCTTGGTCAAGTCAGTGCTGCAGTGCTTCCAACTTGTGACTGATGTGGTCATTTTGGAGATGAAAGCTGAAGAGGAGGAGGAGGTGCAAGAGCTGTAGAATGTGGGAGCAACCCTGATTGACCCAGGGCCCATAATCCTTGGCGTTGGGAGAATGTGTTCCGTCCCAGGGTCCGACTTGGTCCCGGTTTCCACAATATTAACCCAGTGTGCAATCAGTGAGATGTACAATCCCTGCCCACAAGCACTTGTCCACGTGCTGGCCATATGCACTTGTCCACGTGTTTGTGGTTATCTGGACCTTCCCAGTAACTGCATTGATGAGGTAACGGTAATGTTCTGGGACACATGCTTGTGTAAGGCGGGGACGACACACAGGGAAAACTAGTGGCGGCTGAGGACCGAGTACCAAGGGATGGCTGCAGCCATGAAGTTGTGGAAAGATTTCATCTCCATGAGCCTAAAAGGCAACATTTCAAGTCCAAGCATTCAAGAAATGTGTCAATTTAGTATTGTGGCCTGTGGGGCTTTGGCTGCGTATTTGCGTTTGCGTTCAAAGGACTGGGGTAGGGACAACTGAATGCTGTGCTGGGACAAAGACGTGGACATGCTGGCATGGCAGATGTTGCAAATGGCCTTTTTGGGGTTAACTGTACAGTCTTTAAAAAGAGCCAGACTCTTGAAGACCTAACTGTTGGACTGGCATCTTCTGTCGTGTTGGTGTTCTGGGGAACAGTTGCCCGTCATGTGTCTGTGGCCACCCCACTGCTTATTCCTGACTGTTGTGGTGCCACGGCTCCTTCCCTCTTCACTGCTGTCCTTGCTATGCATGTTACCTTCCCAGGTTGGGTCAGTGACTTCATCGTCCACCACCTTGTCTTCAAAGTGCACACCCTGGGCCTCCTCCTGACTTGCTGGCAATTGTGTCTCATCATCATTCACCTCTTGCGACAGTTATTGCACTTTCTCACCGTCGCCTTCATGTGACCATGGCTGCTCAAATATTTGGACATCGCTACATGCGATCTCCCCATGCTCTGCTTCAAGAGGGCTGGGCGAGAGGCCCAAATCTATAAATGAAAAAGTGAACAGCTCTTCGGAGTGTCCAAGTGTGAGATCACCTGTTTCCAGGCACTCGGCATGGTGGGAGGATTAGGGTGAGGAATATGTGGTCCAGACTCACGGCTACTGAGACTGAACCATGTGGAAGACAGGATGGTGGTGACAAACTAACTGGAAGTATTATCTTCTATCTAACCAATAATCTTTTCACACTGCTATGGCTTCAATAGTGGTGTTCCACGGCCACCTACAAAGTGGGAAAGAAGGTAGAACGACATGATGTGGGTGCTTGTTGTGCTCCCTCGTCAGGCACAATTTCAACATGTCCACGGCCTGGGCCTGTGCATGCACAATCACCGTCACGTCCACTTCCTCGACTCTTGCCATATGCTTTGCACATTTTAAATGGAGTTTAATATTTGTCACTTTCCCAAAAATGTCAGGATTATTACCGCAGTAATATGGGATCACGTCTGATGGCCACAGCTTTAGATAGTGGCCTAATTGTAAGGTATTGGTCAGCGACCAAGTGTGAATAACTTTTGAACAACACACAACTGGCAGACTTTAAATGGAGTATAATATTTGTCACATTCCCAAAAATGTCAGGATTATTACTGCAGTAATATAGGATCACGTCTGATGACCACGGTTTTAGGCAGTAATCTAATAGTGTGGTATTGGTCAGCAACCAAGTGTGAATAGGTTTGAACAACACACAACTGGCAGACTTTAAAAGGAGTATAATATTTGGCATGTTCCCAAAAAAGTCAGGATTATTACCGCAGTAATATAGGATCACCTGTGATGATGGACAAGTTTCTCTGCTTCCACAATACAGCAATGCTATTAAAATCAAACAAATCTGGCTGTATTCTGCTAAAAAGCGAATGGACCAGTAAAAATGGTGTATTATATTTCTTTTCAACAAAATAATCAGGATTAAGAGCAAAACGTTTATTATTTGCCCTGATATCTAGGGCTATGGATATCAGTAACAGCTGCAGACAGAACGTGCAATGGACCCTATTCTGTTGTATACACTCTCCACAAACTATGCCTGCCTAACTCCTGCTATCACCAGGATTGATATGCATCTGAATTAGTCCTTAGAAGGACTGTTAGTTTAGATGTATATTGCTGTGGAATTCCTGACTAAATCAATCGCCAATTCTCTCCCACACTTAGCAACAGCTCTCCTTATTCTGCCTGTCTGAAGGGTAGACTGTGACAAGCATAGGATAACCGGATCTTATATAGACCCGATGACGCTATGAGGCCAGCCAATCACTGTAATGCCACAACCAACATGGCTACCGCATTACAGTGACTAGCAAGCAATCCCCGCATGTTAATTTGCTGTCTAAACAGTGCAAAACATGCGGGGCGGGGACTCAAGCTCCCGTCCAAGCATTCAGGAAATACTTGCCGATCATCAAGCATCTCAAGCACTGAGATGCTCGGGTGAGTACCGAGCAGTTGTGAGCATGATCGCTCATCACTAATAATGACAGAATAATGGCCCCATATAATGAATGAACTTTACTATTGTAGACCAATAAGTACCATCATATACTGACTGAAAAATAATACCTGCTACCAAGAGTTTATAATAAAACTAATAATTGTAAATAAGTAACAAGTACAGATTAGTGAATCTAAAAAAATTCCATTCTAGAAGATTTATTCAAATTTGACTGGCAGATTCTCCTTGGTTTGAGTAAATTTGGTCCAAATTGAAAGTGTTTTGATTGCTGATAAGAATGGAAAAGAGTTAATAATAATTTGAAAAACCATAGACTCACCATTTCTCACCTGTTCTTTCGCCATGCATGACACCTCCACTGCCTACGTGGTCACCACTGCTCCACGATCTTCTGGTCCTTTATCTCTACACTCTGGTTCTGACGACAATCTACGGCTTGTGATTAGCTTCATGTGGTCACGTGGGGAAGCTGATGCACGTCAAGATGTAAAATGTTATTGTTTATTCTATATCATAAATCCTTAGTAGTTTTCCTGTAAGTTAAAGTGCAGAATAAAAGTTTGAGACATTTGAAATTTATGCAGTCTAAAGAATTGGAACTATGTGGCAACAAATTAATGAAACTCAGTAAGGTTTGTGCCTTTGGTGATTTGATAGAGGCTCTGATCAGAGATCAAGTTTTGTGGCTTCAAAAGAAATGTATTAAGAGAAACTCTCCTGATTTAATATCTGTGAAAGCACAAACTAATGAGCTAGGCTCTCACAAAATTAGCTATCCAGGTTAAACACAAAAGAACTGTGTGAGGAAAGCAAAAGAAGCCATGGAGTTTTAGGAAATTCAAACCAAAGCAAGACGTTAGTATTTTAAGACCAAAAAGATAAATATCACTTTAGATAGAAGTAAACTCATGGTGGGACAATTGAAAATCTTTATGCCAACACAGTTATACACTTTAATCTTGAATGGTCATTTTTAAATTAAAACTGGTCATACATTTTACAGCAGGTACACAGCAAACAAGTTTTCTGGAGACCGGGAATACTCTGGAAACTCACTTTCAAAGAAAGAATGTTATTGAACAAGCAACTATGGGCAAAATGTAAACATGGCCATCTTGTTTCAAGGTTATGATCGTTAGAACCCTCTTGTTTGTTTTTTCTATCTTGTGTTTTACGGTCACGTGACCATCTGGCTTTATATTCCTGCTCCGCCCTTCTGGCTGTGCTGGACTCCAGTGTTTGTCTGTTTCTCTAGCCTGGTGCTTCAGTGCCTTTCTCTGTTAGTTCGCTTGGTCCTCTGGGATCCCTAGTACATTTTTGTCAGTTTGTCTTTTTGTGTTCTGCAACAAATTCTCTGTTTAGGAGGTGTCCCATTTTTTGTCCCAGTCCTTAGTTCTTTTAGGGACCCCTCCCTTAATTCTATAGGTCTTTGTTCAGACTAGCCGAGGACTAAGGCAGGTCTGTTCACTAGGGACAGGCAGCCCGCTACATCGTAGGGATTCAGCTTAGTCTTACTGTAAGGACAGCTTTCCCCTATCTTTCCTTAGTACATTTTGCAGATCATAACAGCAAGTCAAAGCCCAAAAAACTAAAAGGAAAGAAATTCAGGGATCAGTATGGTTTCCGTCCAGGATTTGGCTAAATGCCTGCAGGGATTGTCTCTGGAGGTGGCCGAGCTTCAGCAACATGTGAGTAGCTGTTCTGGAGCGCATTTTGTCAACCACAAGGTAGGACTGCCTGATGTTTCTTATGGTAAACAGCAAGATTTTTTTTCCTTTAAAAATTCTTGTTTGTTATATTTTCGTTTGAGACCAAGATCCTCTGGGAATGTATCACAGCGCATTGGTTTTATTATGTCACTTTTGCGCAAAGAACCACAGGGGTGGGCCTTTTCTCTCCAGCCTAATGATCCGTGTTTAAGGTCTGTTGAAGAATTTTTTTCTGCTCTGGGGCTATTATATGGCGATCCTGATTGTATCTCATCTGTTGAATCAGAACTTAGACGTTTGAATCAGGGGTCAGATGATGTTGAAAATTATGGCACACACTTCAGGAGATGGGCTTCAGAAGTTAAGTGGAATGATCCTGCGCTGAGATGTTTATTTCTTGCTGGTCTGAGTGAAAGGGTTAAGGATTTGCTAATTGCATTTCCTGCACCTGAGACTCTGCAGGATGCTATGCAGTTAGCTGTTCGTATAGACAGGAGACTGAGGTGCAGGCTCAATGAGGTAAAGACTCCTGTAATGTCAGTTTCTAGTCCCCAGAAAATCTGCTCTGACGGCGGGGAACCGATAGAGGTTGGGGGGATGTCACTCCGCTCTCAGGAAAGAGACCGGAGGTTCACCGAGAGATTGTGTCTTTATTGTGGTTAAGTTGACCATTTGATTAAGTATTGTGAGCGTCGTTTAAGTAAAGAAAAAAAAAAAGGTCAGTTGCACCCGTACAGCTTGTTTACGCTCTGCAGGAGTATTTCTTTCTGGGAGTACTACTCTGCAGGGAGATTTGATTGAATTTCAGGTATTTGTGGATTGTGGTTCAACACTTAATGTGATTGATAAAGGGTTTTTGGAAAACCTTAAATTGAAATCCAAACCTTTGTCATCACCTATTTCTGTGATTGCAATTGATAACACTCCTTTGAAATGTATTACTCACAAGACTGCTGCATTTCCCCTCACTATCAATGGAGTTCACCAAGAAATTTTGGACTTGGTTGTTTTGGATAATTTGCCCTCTCCAGTTGTTCTAGGATTGCCTTGGTTAAAATTGCACAATCCTTTATTGGACTGGTCTACTAATATGATAAAGTCTTGGAGTCCGAAGTGCTATGATAAATGTTGTAATGGTCGCATTGCGGCTGTGGAAAAAGGGGAATTACCGGTACCTATTCAAGATTTTTGGAGGGTTTTTTCAGAGGAGGAGTTGCAAGTTTTACCTCCTCATAGGGATTATGATTGCGCCATTGAGTTTGTTCCGGGTGCTACTCTTCTCAAAAGTCGCTTGTTTAATCTGACTATCCCTGAAAGAAAGGCCTTGGAGGAGTACATAGAGACTAGCCTGGCTGCTGGTCACATTAGACCTTCTAAGTCGCCTGTGGCATGTGGATTCTTCGTTGTTAAAGAAAAGGACTGCGGTTTACGTCCATGTCTGGATTTTCGTGAAATTAATAAGATTACCGTACGCAATTCCTACCCATTGCCATTAATTCCTGACTTGTTTAACCAGTTAGTGGTAGCCAATTGGTTATCCAAAATTGATCTCTGGGGGGCATACAATTTGTTACGAGTGAAGGACGGTAATGAATGGAAAACTGCTTTTAACACTCTGGTAGGTCATTTTGAGAATCTGGTGATGCCTTTTGGTCTTACCAATGCACCTGCAGTTTTTTAGAACCTTATTAATGACATCCTGAGACCTTTGATTGGTAAGAATGTGGTTGAGTATTTGGATGACATTTTGATTTATTCACCAGATCAAGAGTCCTATTCCCAGAGTGTACATGAAGTTTTGCAGTTATTGAATGATAATGCACTCTTTGCTAAGCTGGAGAAATGTGAGTTCGCTGTGCAGAAAATTAGTTTTTTGGGCTACATTGTCTCCAGCGAGGGCTTTGAGATGGACCCTGTGAAGGTTCAGGCTGTGCAGGAATGGCCTAGGCCTATTGGTTTGAAATCTATACAGAGATTTTGGGGTTTTGCCAATTATTACAGGAAATTCATTAAGAATTTTTCTGTAATTGTTAAACCTCTAACCGATCTCACCAGGAAAGGTGCGAATTCGGCCCAGTGGACTACTGAGGCCATTGAAGCGTTTGAGTATCTCAAAGAGAGGTTCAGTTCTGCCCCTATCCTTATGCAGCCTGATGAGACCAAGCCTTTTTTGGTCGGGGTCGATGCTTCATCGGTGGGGGTCGGAACAGTTTTGTCTCAGGAGAACAAGGGTGGAGTACAACCTTGTGCCTTCTTTTCGAAAAAATTTTCGGAAACCAAACTGAATTATGATGTTGGAAATCGGGAGTTGCTGGCTATTAAACTTGTGTTTGAACATTGGCGTCATTTTTTGGAAGGCGCTAGATTTCCTATTCAGGTTTTCACAGATCATAAGAATTTGATCTATCTGGATGCTGCCAAGCGCTTGAATGCCCGTCAAGCTAGGTGGGCACTTTTTTTTTCTCGGTTTCATTTTTCTGTTACCTATATCCCTGGTATTAAGAATGTTAAAGCCGATGCTTTATCTTGCAGCTTCTCTCCTACGGTCGGTGCCGAGGAGGAGGAGAGCATTTTACAGAAAGAAGTTGTGGTGGCGGCTTTGGATTCCATTTTGGAGAATGGGATTCTGAAAGCTCAAGATGATGCTCCATCTAACACTCCCCATGGGAGGTTGTTCGTGCCTAGAGCCTTTAGGAGAGATTTGTTTGTGGAGTGTCATAAGTCTCGGTTGGCAGGTCATCCAGGAATTTCGGAGACTAAGAGACTTATCAGTCGCAGTTTTTGGTGGCCTGGATGGCAGAAGGAAGTCATCAAGTGGGTGAGTCAGTGTACTGTGTGTGCTAGGTCAAAGGCTTCACATACTTCTGCTGCAGGGTTGCTTTGCCCTCTGGAGGTTCCTAGTGCGCCTTGGACGCATCTCACAATGGATTTTATTATTGATCTTCCTGTGTCCGAGGGTTTTACTGTCATCTGGGTGGTCGTGGACCGTTTTAGTAAGATGTGTCATTAGGTTCCATTCATTAAGTAGCCCTGCACCAAGACACTTGCTAAGGCGTTTGTTAAGGAGATTGTCAATCTCCATGGCGTTCCCACAGATATTGTTTCTGATAGAGGACCTCAGTTTGTGGCTCGCTATTGGCGTGCTTTTTTTGACAGGTTGGGAGTCCATTTGTCATTTTCGTCTTGTTATCATCCTGAGTCTAATGGACAGACTGAAAGAAAGAACCAGGATGTTGAACAGTTTTGGCGTTGTTTTGTGGCGGACAATCAAGGGGTGTGGTCTGAGTTTCTGCCTCTCGCAGAATTTGCTCTTAACAATCATACATCCTCCTCTGCTGGGTGTTCTCCTTTTTTTTGTTGTACTGGGAGACATCCGTCTTTTGGTTCATTCTCCAAATTGGGGTCGGTGGTGCCGGAGGAGGAGAATTTTTCCGGTGATTTGGAGAGAGTTTGGACTAATGTACGTTGCAACCTTCAAGAGGCTAACAAGAAGTCCAAGAAGTATTTTGACAGGAAAAGTAAAGAGGTTTTGTTTACTGTGGGTGACATGGTTTGGTTGTCCTCGTAGAACCTGCGGTTGAGGATTCCCTCTAAAAAACTGGGTCCTAAGTTTGTGGGTCCATTTAAAGTGCTTCAGGTTGTTAACCCGTCTGCTGTTAGGTTGGATGTCCCTACTTCCTGGAAGATTAATCCTGTGTTTCATGTTTCCTTGTTGAAAAAGGCTGATGTATCTGATAGGGAAGCCACTGTCACAGTGCCTCCTGTGGTGGAAGACGGCGAATATGAAATTTCTCGTATCTTGAATTCTAGATGGCATAGAGGGAGATTACAGTATCTTGTCTCCTGGAAGGGTTTCGGTCCCGAAGACAACTCCTGGGTAAGGACAGATTATGTCTCTGCTCCTAGGCTTGTTGAAGCTTTCCACAGGAGGTTTCCGGATAGGCCTGGGCCTGGAGGATCAGGAGGATCCTCATAATAGAGGGGGTACTGTTAGAACCCTCCTGTTTGTTTTTTCTATCTTGTGTTTTGCGGTCACGTGACCATCTGCCTTTATATTCCAGCTCCGCCCTTCTGGCTTTGCTGGATTCCAGTGTTTGACTGTTTCTCTAGCCTGGTGCTTTGGTGCCTTTCTCTGTTAGTTCGCTTGGTTCTCTGGGACCTCTAGTACATTTTTGTCAGTTTGTCTTTTTGTGTTCTGCAACAACTTCTCTGTTTAGGATGTGTACCATTTTTTGTCCCAGTCCTTAGTTCTTTTAAAGACCCCTCCCTTAATTCAGACTAGCCGAGGATTAAGGCGGGTCTGTTCACTAGGAACAGGCAGCCCGCTACATCGTAGGGATTCAGCTTAGTCTTACTGTAGGGACAGCTTTACCCTATCTTTCCTTAGTACATGTTGCAGATCATAACAATGATGGGCTACTATTAATAAAAAAAAAAGTTGTTGATTGCTGTTAAATGTAACTTGGCAAAAATCATTTTGGTTAAAAATGTTCCATTTTGAACAATTATGGACTAAAGTGTATGTGTCTACACATCTATACACATATACATGCACTTAACATACATGTAAATAGAAAAAAACATATTTTTATATAAACAAAAGAATAATTCAGCTGTTTGTAAGTGCTGAGATGCATGCAAACATTGAATATTTGAAATGTGGACAGCATTGCTGCTTTATAGAATATACTTAAAAAATGTAAGGTACTAAGCACATAAATTGGCAATTCCATGTGTGCCCACAAGCCACAACAATGTATACCTTTATTTTTTAATGGGACCTTAACCTAATGTTTATCAACCATGTGTCTCCTGAGCTAACCCTACAGTGAAACATGATGGTGAACAAGTGATGCTTTGTGGGACTTCATTACTACTGCTGGTGTTAGGGAGCTACAGATGTACTGCTCTATATTGAAGGAGAAGATGCTATTATCACTCCATGTGTTTGGTAGACATGCACTTTTCCAACATGACAATGATCCAAAGCACACATCTGTTGCATTTCTGAAGAACAGGGTGAAAGTGATTTAGTGACCAAGTGTCTCCTGATCTGAATGCAATTGAACCCCTATGGGAGTTCTGAAGAAACAAGTTGAACATCACTCTCCATCCAACATCCATGCTGTAAAAAGGTTGTTCTTAAAGAATGGAAAAAGATAGATGTTTCAATATGGGACCGACTTGTTCATTTCATGTCTAGAAGACTTGATGCTCTCCTTCGAAATCATGGAGGTAACACAAAATGCTAGATTAGTTGTTTTTATGTGAGATGTATTCATTTTTGCATGAACTAATTTTAGTAAAACTGAAGATTTTGTAATGAAAGTTATATTATTAACCTTAATTTCATGCTATAGGTTGAAAAATGTTCTATGAAACTCAGTCTTATCAACATTTTGGAATTTTTTTTTATATATTCAGTGAGATATTGATTAAAATCTTACTTTTCAAAAAGTTTGTACTCAGGCTGAGCACTGTAAGTACTGTGCAAAAGTTTTAGGCAGGTGTGGGAAAAATTCTGCAAAGTAAGAATGCTTTAAAAATAGAAATGTTAATGGTTTATTTTTATCAATTAGCCAAATGCAAAGTGAATGAACAAAACATAAATCTAAATCAAATTATTATCCAAACCATCAATTCTTCTAGGTGTACTTGCACAAAGTTTTTGAAAGAATTTGGCAGGAATGCTTTTCCAAACATCTTTGAGAACTAACCACAGTCCTTTTCTGGATGTAGGCCTGTGTACTTTTTCTGTTTCTTGATGTAATTCTAGATAGATTTGATAATGCTAAGAATGGGGCTCTTTATGGTTCGTAGCATCACTTCCCTTTGTTCTTTTTTATTCTATAATGCAAAAAAAACATGAGCTACAGCTCAGACTCTAAAGGCCTCGGAAAGCATATTAAACATTTAAGTTCATGAGAGTACAATTGGAATAAGACAGAGCAAGGATTTCTTGTTTAGAAGGGTTACCAAGAGAAAGCATCTTCCTTCTTAAAAGAACATGAGAGCATGGCTAAAATTTGCAAAGTTGCATCTGAACAAATCATGTAAATTTTCAGACAATGCTCTTTCGACAGATGGGACCAAAGTAGAGGCACTTTGGTCTCATCTGTGTACTACTCCACATTTGGCAAAAATCTAAGACATAGCATAACAGCACATACCAACTGTTATAACAATTGTCAAGCATGGTGGTGGACGAGAGATGACTTGGGTTAGTTTTGCAGACACAGAACCTGGTCATCTTGCAGCAATTGACTCAACTATGAACTCCTTTGTATAAAAGTATTCTATAGTCAAATATGAGACAATCTAACCAGAAACCTAAAGCACCACCCCAGCGTTTTTTTTATTACCGATCTAGAGTGGTGCTACTAATCTAAGATCCCTGCACTTATTCTCAAACTTACCAGCCACCATCTTCACTTTTATCAGCACCGCTCTGGTTGGTCTCCAGCAGATTGTGGCACGCCAGATCGCACCAGTGCTTTCTGGGAGTTACGGAAGTCAGAACTCAATGAGAACTTGTGACTGTTAGCTCTGACTTCTGGTCTCTCATGAGTTGCGTTCAAAAGATGGTGACATGAGACTGGAAGGGCATCGGGAACAGCAGAAAACAGCGGCTGGGGAGTGTAAGACTAGGGTCAGGGATCTTAGATTAGTAACACCACTCCAGTGGTGAAATAAACAAAACGCTTAAGTGTTGCTTTAAGCTTGGTCGTAATTGGGTCATGCACCAATACAATGATCATAAGCACAGCAGCAAATGTACATCAGAATGGCTGAAAAAAGAAAAGAATCAGGGTGTTGTAAATTGCAAAGTCAAAGTCTAGACCTCAACCCAACTGAAATGCTGTTGGTGGGACCTTAAAAAAGCTGTGCATAAACGAATGCTCAAAAACCTCAATGAATCTAAGCAACATTGTCAAGAATAGTGGAACATAAATGCACCAGAATGATGTGAGAGATTGATAAAGTCATACAGGAATCCATTACATCAAGTTATTCATGCTAAAGGTGGTTCTACAAGCTACGGGGTGTACTTCTTTTTTAACAAACTGCTTCTATATTTTGGCCCAGCTTTTGTTAAATAAATAATACGGTGTAATTTGTCATGTATTGTATGTACCTACAGTCATTGTAAGACCTTTGAAGATCCAGGTCTTATTTTGTTATCTCCTTTCCTTTTAAAAAAGGATTAAACAGCCATTCTAACATGGGTTTCAAAAATAAGTACAGCACCATCAGGTCCAAGAGATCTAGTTAATAGTTTATGCAGTTTGAATTGTAAAATCTGGTGACGGACCTGATTTAAATAAACTACTTGCACTTGGAAGCTTCAATTTCAGAAGATACAGAATAGGAAATTTACACTTTGTAAAAAAAGAACAGTGAGAAGATTAAACTTGTCTGAAATATTCTGTTTATGTTTCTATAGAATGTCATACACAAACAATTGCAAATGTCTACAATGAGAATAGCTCCATTGGAGCAATACTAATACATTTGACACAGCTTCCCCTTCATGATTATCAAGAGGAAGGTCTGTTTATCCCAATCAAATTGAAAAGAAAGAAATGGTGATGCTTTAACTAGGAATCCCCTAGATAGAACAAAACTCTATTCCTCAAGGCAAAACAAATCCTTCTCCAGTGAATATTGTTATTGTTTATTGTTACAGTGTTTTATCAGCTCTAAACTGTATGAAGGCTTCAATTAGTTCTTGATGAATGATTTTGTAAAAACCATATAGCTTTCATTTCCCTTGGCTTTGGATACTTCTGAAAATGTTATTAAATGTGTATAATTGTAAAAAGATCACAAACATAAAAAAACAACTTTTTTCAACCTATTTAAAATTTAAAGAAGCCACTTAGGGCTTGAGATACAGGTATATGGTTGCAGTACCTTTTGTTTATTTCTCTAAAGAATTCTTAATATTATAAGCCTGCATATTATATTACAGCATTGCATAACATTTAATGTGATTATTATCATATTATTTTGTATTTTTGTTTGTTTTATAACTCGGAAGAGGACTTGATGGTTATTTGATTCTAAAATGGTATTAGAACATATAAAGCGACTGTCCACTTTTTAACATTATGTAATTTCTAGATCCAGTGTTCTATGCTCATTTGTCTTTCTTTACAGGATATCACATCTGCTGTATAAAAGCAGATTTAGAGGGAACCTGTTGTTTGATTCATGCTGCCCAAGCTGCAAGCAGCATGAAACAGTTCATGGTTGCACAATTGCAGTCAAGTATATGTTTTATGCAGCCAGTCACTGATTCATGCTGCCTGCAAATACTGCATACCAATTTCCTGCTATCAGTGTATTCTGATCCTGGTCTGTGATCTAGTGAATATCTTCTGCCTGGCTTAGCTTTTGGTACCCATTGCTGACTTTTTACCGAATTTACCCTTGTTACCTGACTCTGACTCTGTCTTGCTAGTTTTTACCTTGCACCTGTTTTCAGATTTTTTTCCAGTACTTTCCCTCTCTTGTATGGATCTTTCTCTGCTTTCTTACTCCACTGACCAGCAGCTCACAACTTTTCATGTATCCTTTAATAAGATGTGTAGTAGAAGAGCTGCAAGGGCACTAAACTTCATGAAGGCAAATTTCCAACGGCGAAGAGATGATCTTAGTGCCACAAATTGGGAAAATGTCCTTGAAAATAAAAGTACACGAAACAAATGAGACACTTTTATAAGCATCCTGAATAGGACCAGTGTGCAATATATACCCTATGGGAATACACTGTGGCTCAGTGATTAGCACTGCTGTTTTCCAGCGCTGGGATCTTGGGTTCAAATCCCACCAAGGACATTATCTGCAAGGAGTTTGTATGTTCTTCCATGTTTGTGTGGGTTTCCTCCAGGTTCTCCAGTTTCCTCCCACACTTCAAAGATATACTTATAGGGAACTAGATTGTGAGCCCCAACGGGGACAAAAATGATGAAGTCTGTAAAGTGCTGTGGAGTTATTGGCCCTGTATCAGCGAGTAAAATAAATGAACAAGCTAGAAATAGGAGGAAAACACTATGGCTAAATAGAGTTGTAAGGGACGCAGTTTTAAGGGTATTAAAGCAAGTGGTTAGTGACGAGGCATTAAATAGTTATAGAGAAAAAAAAATAATTGTTTTAAAAAGAAGTCAGGGCAGCTAAGATTAAGACAGAAAGATTAATTGCCAAAGAAAGTAAAAATAATTCCAAAATATTTTTCAACAGTAAGAAACTCAAAACTGAGAGTGTTGGCCCCCTCAAAAATAATCTGGGCAAAATGGTGAAAAAGGATGAGGGACAGGCCAATCAGAAGCATAGATGCCCAAGAACATAGTTTTACCTCTACACAAGTCACTATGCGTACACATTTAGAATATTGTGTACAATTTTAGTCTCCAGTGTATGAGAATAATAAGGCTGATTTTGAGTGTGTACAGAGAAGAGAGACCAAGATTATTAAATGAATGACTGCATTTCAATACCAAGACAGATTATCAAACTTGGGGTTATTTAGTTTCTAAAGACAAAGGCGCTGCGGTATGGCGCTTGTGGCATGACAAGTGTTATACTGCAGCGACGCAGATCGCATCTAGAGAAAGAGCTTCTTTATATATTCTAAGATTACCCAGGTGGCAATCAGTTCTTATGAAGGTCTGAGAAGACCGAAATGTTAAAATATTATATGGATTGCCAATAAATCTGTTTCACTTTTTACAAAATCTGAGGGCTAAGTTTTCTGCTATAACATTTACTAAGATAAATATGCTGCAAATCTGCCTTAATTTGATATGTGCCAAAAAATGCTGTCTTTCATGCTTTGTAGGACATTTATTAAGTCTTTTAGATGCAATTTCATGATGGGCGTGGCCTTGCTTAAAGTGGGTAGATAAAGGGTTTGTTAGGAATTGTGGCTCTGTGCTCCCACCTGGGAATAGAGGTGGTCCGGTGCTATGCTACTCCGGTCGCAGTCGCCTCCATTGTCCTGACCCTGGAGGTGGAGCTACTACACATGCACGGAGACTGTCCCAATCTTATGGAACAACTGGAATTGTAGGATGCGTGAGGATGCCATGTCTCTCACTGATTTCTCTGGCTGCCAGGCAATGCAGGATGCTGCTGTGTCTGTCACTATGAAATGGTGGGATGTTGTTCATTCTGCTGTTCAAACTAGCAGGGAGTGGCTGTGTGGGGATGATTGGTAGGTATTCAACACCTTATCATTAGGCGGGCTATTTAATCCTGCTCCCTGCTCAGCCCTTTTCTGAGTGGTGCTAGCATTAGTGCTGCTATCTTTCAGGGGTTTTCTCATTTTTTCTTCTGGTTTCACTTCCTGGGGTTCTTGCAGAGGTACTCACCTGGTTATTGACTAGGCACCAACTGCGTCACCACACGCCAGCTGTCCGGCGACAGTGGACCTGGGCAGGGCTCTGCCCAAGTCCTCGTTCCACTTACTGGGAACTGGGTGAAGAATATTCTCGGCCCTCAAGGGCTCGCCTAGCTGGGCAGCTTGTGCCAAGTGCATCTGTGGCTGCGTCTTTGCTGGTTGGTGTCAGTCTTGCTGGGTCCCTCTGCACAACGCATAACAGGGTTGTCTTGATTATCACTTTTTATTCCATTTTAGGTGGAGAATATAAAAAACAGCAGTTCTGAAATACTTTTTTTCATAACGTTTACATGTAGTATAATTGATAAATTAATGTTATTCTGTGGGTTGGTACAGTTAGACCTGTATGGAAATCAAACAGTTTTTATGTTTTACTACTATTTTTGTTGCATATGCTGAGAGATTTTACTTGGTATCTCTGAATTTATAGAGTTGTAAAAGGATTGTGTTTTTGTCGATCAAGCTGTAATTTTCATTAATACTATTTTGATGGACACATTATGATCTCTTTTTATACTATATTTATGGTAAGTTTTATAAACAAAAACAGCTATTTTAGCATTGTTGGTTTTTTTTGCTTTTATTAATAGCCATAACTGATGGATAAATTGTTTAATATTGTTATAGTACAACCTCCTACAAAAGTGATAATACCAAGCATACCATAAAGCATTTCTACAGTAAAAAGAACAATTTTGTGTTTTTTTATGTTACTTTTTTACACTCAAATTTGCATTATCAATATCTTAGATGCTACAAAGTTACTAAGTCACAACTGACCATAGCATCTAAATGATTACTGGGATCTCACATAGAATCAAACCTGGCCATTGAACATGAGTCCCGTTGTATATAACGCTAAGCTCACAATATGGAATGTGCACAGATCCTGCTTAATTTATGCAATGTATATACATATATATGTTTGTGATGTGAATAAGAGTTAAAAAATGTAATTTATATTAAGTATTTGTAAAAAATTATGTAAAACACATTTATAAATAAAATAAATTTTATAAAAAAAGACAAACTCTGTACAATAATATAGCTGAAATATATTTGGTATCCTGATAACCATTACATTACTGATGTAGAAAACTGTTTTAGGGTTGCCACTAATACACTTTGCATTAAAGTAGCCCGAGCTATGTGTCATGCTATGTCATTAATTTACTGTTCCACAATTATCTTGTCATTTGCAACATCTATACTATGAGCAGGCGCTTATTATAGGTCAGTAATGAGCAATGTGAAATAAAGGTAAAAAGTACATTTTATAGCTTGCCACCCTAAAATGAAAATAATTAAAAATAAATTATAATATATTTGTTTTAAAAAATTATGGATAATATTTATAAAAAAAAAGTATAATATGTACAAAATCTTTAGTGTATTTACTTAAAGCAGGGATGTCAAACTCAAATACACAGAGGGCCAAAAAGAAAAATGTGGACAGAGTCACAGGCCAACCAGTATAAAGTATAATGGGCCCCACAAAGTCCTCCATGCATAATAATGGGGCCCACAAAGTCCTCCATACAGAATAATGGGCTCTGCATAGTCCTCTATACAGAATAATGGGCCCCACATAGTCCTCTATACAAATTAATGGCCCCACATAGGGGTGGTGTTTCTGTTTTTGTGGGCCGAATAAAACCATCCTGCGGGCCAGATTTGGTGTCACGGGTGTGTCAGCTGTGACAGACAGTCGTTCTGGATCCAGCTGTAGTAGGTCATTGAGCTTGGCTCTGCAGGAACCTTCTTGATCTTATCTTGTCTGTAGTGTAGCGATATCGTTCTCCCTCTAAGACCTAGAAGTTACCTCCGCCCTCTGCTGCTAATTGACACACCCTTGCTGGATGTTTAAATACCTTCAGTCTCTCCAGAGAGTCACCGGTGATAGCTGTATTTTCCTCTCTCCAGGCTTGAAGTACTTGTAGTCGGCTAGTGTCTTTTTGGAGTTCCTTTGGAGAATAGTTGGCGTGATCTCCCTGGTGTCTTCTCCAGCTAAGCGCTTCCCTTGTCTGTTTACCTGTTTGTCTTTAGTTGCAGTGGGGGCTGACTAGTGCTCACTATGTGTCCTCCCTACCTAGGGCCTATCACTAGGGGCAGTCAGGGAGTAGGTTTCCTGCTCGGTGATAGGTGTGGAACCTATTTAAGGACGTTACGGGAGTCAGGGTGACTGTCAGATCGGCCTAGGGGTCTCCACTCCCCTTTTACCTAGTGTTTGGGCTTCCTCCCTCTCTTCCTGTAGTTGTGCACTTAGTCTTTCCCACACCTTGCGTGACATTTGGTCCATGGGCCAGAGTTTGACATGTATGACTTAAAGGGTTGATCTGGAATCTAAAATGGCCTTTCTAAATATCAATTTTTATACCCTAACCACTTTTATAATTAGCTTTATTATACAATACCCTATACTTCTCCGTATCTAGCTGGTCCCTAAAAGTGCTGGTTTGGTGCATAAATCCAAAAGTGGTTCGTTCCAGAAAGGCAAAAAAATGGCCTGGCCCTTTAGGGGAAAATCATGACTCATTGTGTTTATAAACACCAATTAATACTCAATAAATATAATTACTTGCATAACCAGATCTGCAGAATATAATTTGGGAAGATAGACAAAAGTCACATTGTCCTTGTCAGAAGCCTGTGGACTGTACAATACAAATCAAATTTCATCAACATGCATAACAAATCATCCATAATTGATCTTGTCTGTGATGTGCAGTGATCAACCATGTACTGCGGATAATTCACTCACATGTAGCTATTATATAATAGATTATTTTATTGTCATTAGATTATGATTGTTTTGTGTACAACTAAAGGACAGCTGAAATGAGTTCAACATGTTTTTGCCTTATTTTAGCTTCATTTTAATGTATTAACTGTGAATAAGAAGAAAAAATCTAAGATCACATTTGTTCTATTTCAGATTACACAATGCAATGCAAAATAACAAAGTAACTAATTCTAATGGTTTAGGTAACAGAAGTACTAAATGATCAAGAAATTCCACACATATTACTCCAATTAATGGAATACATGGAATATTATTTATTAGGAATGTAAAGAAATTAAAAGTATGTAAAGGTTAGCGAAATCCTCACCATGTAAGATAGAGAAATTCAGTTGGTGATTAGTGATTGCGAATTGGATAAGATCAGAGTTATGTTCAACACAATTAGGCTCCATTCACATGTCCATTTGTCATCTGTTTGTAATTTATTCAGAATAAAAAAAAGAGTTATAAATGGAGCAAAAACAATGATGCACACTTCGTTTTTCCAGAGGTGCCTCCGAAAACCCGTAGCGTTTTTGGCATGCGTAGTCCATGAAAAACGGATCTGTAGATGGATGACATAATAGATAACCATTCATTATTATCTGTTTCCCATTGATTTCAATGTTAAAATAAATCAAATTCAGTCAAAATCCATTTTTTAGCTGGACAAAAATGTTATGCTGACTACACTTTTCCTGCACTGGATCCAAAGGTGTATCTGGGGGTTCATCACAGTGGGTGTGAAACCCATCTGAGTGGGCCCCTAACCTAGGTAACCATGTTTACAAATACAAAGATGCTCCACAATTACAAAGATACTCCACAATTATGGTGAGTAGTGTTGAGCCACCCCCGTAGTGTTCGAGTTCGGTTCAGTTCGTCGAACACCCGTGTGTTCGCCGAACTGTTCGTCGAACTGTTCGTCGAACACCTTCGAACACCGTTAAAACCAATGGCAGGCAAACAAAAACACATAGAAACACATAGAAAACACCTTCAAAGGTGTCCAAAAGCTGACAAACTGCTCAGAAGATACAACTAACACATGGAAAAGTGACAAGTACATAGAGTCATGCGAAAAGAAAAGAGGTGGAGGAGTAAAAGGAGGGGGAGACACAGATATAGGCATGTCATGCCCTTCTAAAATCCAAAAAGTGAGAAGCCGACACGGTCAGTCCGCTCCTGCCCGTGCCACCTCCGTGTCGCCGGGTTTGTGCCAGCCCCCCTCTCCCAATACTGGTGCCTGTCCGCTGGTGGGTCGAGCGAGCCCCCCTGTGGTGGAGGCAGCTCTAAGCTTTTTAATTTAAATTGTCTCTCTAATTTGAATGAATACACTTTAAATCCATTTACAAGGATCTATTGGAGGGCAAGTCTCATGACAGCAGCCGCGTAATTCCAGCTCCAGTAGCATCCACTAAAGCTGCTGCAGTTAAAAAGCTTTTATAAGGATCGAGCTCGGCTGTCCACCGCAAGGCATCCTACTGCCAGTCCCAGCCCCTATGCCTTGGGGTGCCTCCTGATGCTCTTCACTGAGTATCCCGTGGTCCCGAAGCATTTCCTTTGAAAAAATTAAGTGTCCAAACTACAGGTGGTGTAGCTTGCTTAACAGCCGGGATAATCCGCTGACTAGCAGACACTGCTACTAGGCACAAAGTGTTTCCTGGGCTAGATGCAGTTAAAAATTTGTAATTAGATACTCTCGTTGGATGCTGAGAAAGCATTCCATAGATTCTCCTGGCACGCCATACATGATTCTCTTAAAAAGCTTGGCGTAGAGGTCTAGGGGACCCTTTTATAGCCAAAATCACGGCCCTGTATCGCAATACGTCACCTAGGCTGAAGATAAATGGAACTGTAGCACCCTGAGTGCTCGGTTGCTACAGAGGTATTGCACCTCACCCAGAGGTGTGATATCAAACTCTCAGGTAAGGATGGAGTGTGGATCAGGACCCGACACCTGCATGTGTGGCACCCCAGGGTTCTGGTTACCACAGTAATAGCAATATTTCGTCTGTGAGCAGGTGGGAGGTCTCCTGGTCAGGAACCCTAAGCATGCCACACCTCCTGCCCAGTCCTGGGAGGGGAAGAACTTCCCCTATATAAACTGGGGCTGAGGTGGGGTTAGAAAGAAAAAGAAGAGAAGAAGAGGAGTCCCAGACAGAGACACAGTCTGGTCTGGAGTGGAGCAGATGCAGGGAGAGCAAGATCAGGAGCTCTGTGGGAGCAGTGATAAAAGGGGTCCAGGACTGGAAGCTGTAGAGATCGTCCTGACTGAAGAGATCTCACCGGACACGGAGTCCGAGGCTGTGGGGGCTGTTCCATAACCAGCAGCAGAAACCATCCGGCAGGGGATTTCAGGTCCTCTGGCCAAGAAACCCGAAGGCACGGTCACACGCAAGGGACCAGCACCGCCGTCGTGGAGCGGAGGCTACCAGAAGGCCCCGAGTCACCGGCCATACGGGTGAGCACCACACGGTACACTCAGGGACGTGGGCTACTTTTACCCGCTTCTAGCAAGGTAGCCAGGAAGAGTACAATTAGTTGGGGAGGCCTACAACTCCGCCTGGCCGGGGGAGATCCTATCTGCTCACAGACTGACCAGGCCCCGATCGCTAGCCAGTACTCCCGGGAGGGTCTACCTTTGCCACCAGTAAAGACCCTGAACTACACCGCACCGTCTCTGAGTGGTTCCTGGTGCCTGCGTGCAATTCTGCTATCCCCATCATCCACGTCTGCTGCCCTGAGGCCATACCCCTCCCGTTGGGGGTTATACTACCCACGCTGCACAACTGTACCACCGGCCTCAGCGGTCTGCCTTGCAGCGGCGGCTTCATAACCGTATTCAACGGGTGGCGTAGTCGAACACTATAACATCTTCTGCTAAATTCCGCCACTTAGTTTGACACCCTGGGCACAGACCGGGTCACCGCCACGAGGACTACTAACCCCGACAGATCCGGCTCCGGGTATTCCCCACGTGCGCAACGCTACACAACACAGGCCCAGGGGGCGCGTCAACTTTGGCGTAATCGGCAGGATCTCGTGCCCGCAACCACCGGGTACTGTGTGCCTGAAAAAGACTGTTAAACTTACCTGTGGTGAAGATTCCCGCCATCCGACGCCATCTTTTGCCTTCTTCCCGCCATCTGTGGAGTTTTCCCGCCATCCGACGCCATCTTTTGCCTTCTTCCCGCCATCCGTGGAGTTTTCCCGCCATTGGACGCCATCTCGAGGACGCCGCGCGAGAAGAAGAGGGGCGTGGACTCCGAAAGCGCGCGAGAACTGAAGCCCCGCCTCACGTCCGGACGTTGCGTAAGGTCCTGGAAGGAGCCCAGCAGATGCCGACGTCACAGGAGCGCGACGGAAGGTCCTCAACCCTGACGATCCACTGCGGAACCGCGGCCTACGGAAGAGGATCATCGCAAGGTAGGCCACGGTCCACTAGGGGGGAGGAGGATGTCGGATACGGAGGAGAGCTTCACTGCTACAGCCACCGCCAGCACCACCGCTGCTGCGGTCATGCCTTTCACCATGCCCTACATCCCGGGGGCAGCCTGGCTACCCCAGTACTCAGGGGAGTCCCATACCCTAAATGACTTCAGAGAAAGGCTGGATAGCCTCTTCCAGGTGTACCCCCTCACAGAAGAGCAAAAAGTGAGCATCCTGGTGGCTCAATTAACAGGGGCAGCCCAAAGGGAGGTAAAGTCCTGGCCACTTGGGAGGAGGAGGACTGTCGCAGAGATACTAGCCCGGTTGAAGGACACCTTTGATACCCGTACCTCAGCCGAGATCAAGCTTAGATTCTACGGGTGCAAGCAGCGAGCACATGAGAATATAAGGGACTATGCACTAAACCTACAAGAGGCCCTGAGAGCCATTAAGCAGGCCGACCCTGACGGCGTGGGAAACGAAGACAAGTTTTTGACTGAACAATTTATAGAGGGTCTACATTGCAATGCCCACCGAACCCAGTTGCGAGCAATGGCCTTACAGGACCCTCATCTGGACTTTGCACAGTTCAAGGACAGAGCCATCTGGGTGCTCCGAGAACTGGCACCAGGTGGCGCTGTGACCCACAAACGCCCTGCTACCATTTACCACCAGGAGACGGCGCCCTTGTCGGCAGGGCCTGTGGGAGCTGATGCGCAGGCTTTAAACAATGACCCGGCTACAGACCTGCACCGTCAGGTCCAAGAGCTAACTAAAAGCGTTGCCGCGCTAACCCGAACTGTGCAGTCTTTACAGGTTTCTACTCCAGGGAAGATCCAGCTGGCATCTGGACCGGAGGATATCCCATGGCGCCGACCAAGGAGGACCCCACCGGCCAGAGGAAGACCGATACAACGAGGACGGACAACCCATCTGCCGCCGCTGCAATCAACCCGGACATATGGCAAGGTACTGTCCTTTAAACTGGCACAACCTGGGGTAGAGGGCCAACCCCTAGGAATAAGATCACCAGGCCCATCGAACTGGCGTGACAAATACGTGGGAGGACGTCCAGTCTTGCCTGTAGTATTGGATGGCATTCCTATGAGTGCCCTACTTGACACCGGGTCACAGGTCACCACCATCCCGTACGCGCTCTTCAAGCAGTACTGGAATGACTCGGATATAACCCGCTACCCAGACGACGACTTGAGTATCATCACCAGCAATGGTCAGCCCGTGCCACAGATCGGATTTAAAGAGATGACCATTAAAATCGGTAAAGTCGAACTGGCAGCACAGGGACTGATCATTGTAGACATTGACAAGCGCGAGAGTCACCCAAAGATAACTCTAGGAACTAATGTGATTGAAAATTGTCTTGCAGAGGTGATTCTCATTTTACAGCAGGTTGCCAAGAACGCCAGCTCCGGCCAGCAGCGAGTGCTCCAAAAAGAGATCCGGGCACTGATGCGACGGCAACAGGTGGAACTCTCCGGTGGTGAGATTGGTAGCGTGAGAATGTGTGACCCTTTCCCTATTGCCATGCCCCCGAAAAGTGAAATGATGATTTGGTGCCAGGCAGCTATTGGTCTGAGAGGTAGAGATTACCAGGCAATGGTAGAACCAGTCTACTCAGATAGTAGGCCCACCATTTTGACGGCACGGGGGGTGGTTGATGTACGCCATGGGAGGGTGCCCGTTCGCATAATAAATATCGGGAAGAGGGAAGTGTACCTGCCCCGGTATGCTACGCTAGCCAAATTGTATACCATCAACCAAAATTCTGTACAGTCCGTGGAACCCTTGCCTCCATCTCATCCAGAGGAAGGTAACGGCTCTAAGCAACAAATGGAGGACTGGTGTCAGCAACTGCATTTGGGTACTGACTCCACACCTGCTCACCAAAAGCAGGGAGTCTACCGGGTGATCCAGGAATACGAGAGAGTGTTCAGTAAACACCCGCTGGACTTCGGGCGAGTAAAGGGAGTGGAACATCACATCCCCACGGGAGATCATCCTCCCATAAAGGAAAGGTATCGTCCCGTACCCCCTGCACACTACCAACACGCCAAGGGGATGCTTAGAGACATGAAGGAGGCCGGGGTAATCAGGGATAGCTGTAGCCCCTGGGCAGCTCCACTAGTCTTGGTTAAAAAAAAAGACAACACCATGAGAATGTGTGTAGATTACCGGAAAATCAACCGTATCACACACAAAGATGCGTACCCCTTACCAAGGATAGAGGAGTCTTTGGCTGCTTTAAAATCTTCTCCACTTTGGATCTCACTAGCGGGTACTGGCAGGTTCCTGTCGCAGAGGCGGACCGGGAGAAGACCGCATTCACCACCCCGATGGGACTTAGCGAGTTTACCTGCATGCCGTTCGGACTCTGCAACGCACCAGGAACCTTCCAACGATTGATGGAATGCTGTCTGGGACACCGGAACTTTGAGACGGTCCTGCTGTACCTGGACGATGTTATAGTTTATTCCAAAACCTACGAGGACCACCTGAAACACCTGGCGGAAGTGTTCGAAGCCCTGGCAAACTACGGTCTGAAGGTGAAACCGTCGAAGTGTCACCTGCTAAAACCAAAAGTGCAGTACCTGGGACACGTGGTGAGTGCTGACGGAGTGGCTCCCGACCCTGATAAGATCACCGCGATTAAGGAATGGCCAAGACCCTCCAGCGTAAAGGAAGTGCGGCAGTTCCTCGGGTTGGTAGGCTACTACCGAAGATTCATTTCCGGTTTCACCAAAAAGGCAGCTCCTATGCAGGACCTCCTGATAGGCCAGTCCAGGAAGGCCAAAAACCAGAAGCCGCCCTTCAGATGGGAGAAGCTGGAAGAAGAGTCCTTCCGCCAGCTGAAGATGGCCCTCACGGGGGATGAAATCCTGGCGTACCCCGATTACAGCCAGCCCTTTATCCTCTACACCGACGCAAGTAACATCGGGCTAGGAGCCGTACTGTCCCAGATCCAGCAGGGGAGAGAACGGGTAATTGCTTACGCCAGCCGAAAACTGCGACCCACCGAAAGAAACCCTGAGAATTACAGCTCATTCAAGCTAGAGTTCCTGGCAGTGGTGTGGGCAGTCACCGAACGCTTTAAGCACTACCTCGCCTCTTCGCGGTTCACCGTGTACATAGTACATAGTTTGTAAAGCCGAATAAAGACTTGCGTCCATCAAGTTCGACCTGTAAGTTCTGTAGTTGCTAAAGTTGATCCAGAGGAGGGCAAAAACCCCAAATGATTTAGCCAATCTTCACCTGAGGAAAAATTCCCTCCCGACTCTGAAACCAGCAGTCAGAATAAATCCCTGTATCAACCTACTATTTTATTCTATTTTTAAGTATATGCAGAAATCTGCCTGGTATCTAGAAAAGCATCCAGTCCCCGCTTGAACTGGTGTAGTGAATCCGACATTACCGTCTCCTCACTCAGTGAATTCCATATTCTCACTGCTCTTACCGTAAAGAACCCCTTCCTATGCTGGTGCTGAAACCTTTTCTCTTCCAGTCTTAGTGAGTGCCCTCTTGTTACCGTAATATCCCTCCTTTTGAACAAATCCCGGGCAAGGTCTCTATACTGTCCCCTAACATATTTGTACACATTTATTATGTCCCCCCTCAACCTTCTCTTTTCCAGGCTGAATAGTCCTAGTTTTGCCAACCTCTCTGGGTATTGCAGTCCCTCCATTCCCTTTATTAATTTTGTTGCCCTCCTTTGTACCTTTTCAAGCTCATTTATATCCTTTCTATAAATTGGGGCCCATAATTGAGCACAGTATTCCAAGTGTGGTCTGACCAGTGCTTTGTACAGTGGAAGAACAATGTTCTCATCCTTTGCAGCTATACCTCTTCTGATACATCCCATTACCCTGTTTGCCCTTACAGCAGCGGCCTGACTTTGGGCACTCCAATTTAGTTTGCTATCAATCAAGATGCCCAAGTCCTTCTCCATCTCTGAATTCCCCAATGATTTCCCATTCAGTGAGTACTGGTGACTTCCATTTTTCCTTCCCATATGTATGACCTTACATTTCTCCTCGTTAAACCTCATTTGCCATTTAATGCTCCACCTACCCAGCTTATCCAAATCCCTCTGAAGGTCTTCACTATCCTCTTTTGTATTAATTGTTTTACCTAACTTTGTGTCATCTGCAAATATTGATATTTTACTATTTATCCCGTTGACTATGTCGTTAATAAAGATATTAAATAACATTGGGCCTAGTACAGACCCCTGTGGTACCCCACTAGTGACGCTTACCCAATCTGAGTATATTCCATTTATAACCACCCTCTGCCTTCTATCCTTTAGCCAGGTAGCTACCCACTTGCAGACATTTTCCCCCAGCCCCATCATTCTCATTTTGTATACCAACCTATTATGTGGCACGCTATCGAACGCTTTTGAGAAGTCGAGATACACGACATCCACTGGTTCCCCCTGATCTACTCGAGAGCTAACCTCCTCGTAGAAGTCAATCAGGTTTGTTTGGCAGGAGCGATTCCTCATGAATCCATGTTGGTTCGGGGTTAATAGATTATTAGCGTCAAGATGCTCCATGATTGCCTCATTAATAAAGCCTTCAAAAATTTTGCCCACAACGGACGTCAGACTCACCGGCCGATAGTTTCCGGCGTCACTTTTTGCTCCCTTTTTGAATATTGGCACTACATTCGCCTGTCGCCAATCAAGTGGTACAGACCCAGTCTCAACAGAGTCCTTAAATATAAGATATAACGGTCTGTCTATCACATTACTTAGTTCCCTTAGTACCCGTGGGTGTATGCCATCAGGTCCTGGTGATTTGTTTATTTTAATGTTACTGAGGCGTTTCTGTACCCCAGCTTGGGTTAGATTTGTCATACTTAGTGGAGGATTAAGCTTGTTACTTCTCATTTCGCCTGTTAGTTCTTTTTCCTTTGTGAAAGTTGACGAAAAAAATTTATTTAATAGATTAGCTTTATCCTCATCTTTCTCTATGATTTTGCCTTCATCACTTTTTATCGGTCCAATATTATTCGATTTAATCCTTTTACTATTTATATACGTAAAGAACAGTTTGGGATTTGATCTACTTTCCCTAGCAATACGTCTCTCTGTTTCCTCCTTTGCTATTTTTATTTGTTTTTTGCAGGTTCTCGTTTTTTCCTTGTAACACATTAGTGCCTCCTTGCTGTTTTCCTGTTTTAATCTCTTGAATGCCTCTTTTTTGCTATTTAACGCCCCTTTTACGTTCTTATTCAACCATATTGGTTTCCTCTTATTTCTGGCCCTTTTATTCCCATACGGTATATACCTCTCGCACTGAGTATTCAGAATTCTTTTGAAGGTTTCCCATTTACTATTCATATTTCCTTGATTAAGAACTTTGTCCCAGTCTATAAGTTGAAGGTTTTCTTTCAGCTGATCAAACTTCGCCCTCCTAAAGTTTAATGTTTTAGTTGTTCCCTTATTGATAACCCTACTGAAGGGCATTTTGAAATTGATAATATTATGATCGCTATTACCTAGGTGCCCCCCTATCTGTACCTCAGTTATTCTATCAGGCCTATTAGTCAATATTAAGTCCAACACTGCCTTCCCTCTCGTTGGTTCCTGCACTAGTTGGGAGAGATAATTATCCTTGATATTTGTCAAGAACCTTTTTCCTTTCTGCGATCTACAGGTTTCTGTTTCCCAGTCAATATCCGGGTAGTTGAAGTCCCCCATTACAATCACCTCATTATGTTTTGCTACTTTGTCTATTTGTCCTAATAGCAGTTTCTCATTCTCCTCTGTTATATTGGGTGGCTTATAGCAGACCCCCAGTAATATTTTATTATTATTTTTTGCCCCCTCTATCTCTACCCACATGGACTCGACCCCCTCTTCTCCCTCTCCTATATCTTCCCTTAGTCTGGGCTTTAGACGTGACTTTACATATAAGCAGACTCCTCCGCCCTTCCCCTGTTTCCGGTCCCTTCTAAATAAACTATAATCTGTTAAATTTACCGCCCAGTCGTAGCTATCGTGTAGCCAAGTCTCTGTTATACCTACGATGTCATACCTCTCCTCCGATATAAGCGCCCGCAGCTCATCCGCCTTATTGGTCAGGCTTCTTGCGTTGGTCAGCATGCAAGATAAAACTTTGGGGTTATTTAGCATCCTATTCTTCTCTAACGATCTAACTGTACTATCCCCACCCCCCTCTCCACCCTCATTATATTCACTTCTCCCCTTCCCCCTTGCTTGCCTCACATCCCACCTATTTCCTTGGTTTCCCCCCCCCCGTCTCTAGTTTAAAAACTCCTCCAACCTATTAGCCATCTTCTTCCCCAGCACCGCTGCACCCTCCCCATTGAGGTGCAGCCCGTCCCTACGGTAGAGCCTGTAGCCGACAGCGAAGTCGGCCCAGTTCTCCATGAACCCAAACCCTTCTGCCTTGCACCAACTCTTTAGCCGCTTATTCACCTCCCTAACCTCCCGTTGGCGCTCCTGTGTGGCTCGCGGGATTGGTAGTATTTCTGAGAAAACTACCTTGGAGGTCCTTGCCCTAAGCTTCCTACCTAGATCCCTGAAATCATTTTTAAGGACCCTCCATCTACCACTCACTTTGTCATTGGTGCCAATGTGGACCATGACCGCTGGGTCTTCGCCAGCCCCACCCAGTAACCTGTCAACCCGATCCGCGATGTGCCGGACTCGAGCGCCAGGGAGGCAGCACACCGTTCGGCGATCCCGGTCTTTGTGACAGATTGCCCTGTCTGTCCCCCTAATAATAGAGTCACCCACTACCAGGACCTGTCTAGCCTGCCCTACACTTCCCCCCTCCCCCTCATTACTGGAGCATACACTCCCCCGGCGGTCAGAGGATCTGTCGTGCTCCAATAATGCCGGTTCTGAACCAGCCTTCCTATACTTCTTCCCTCTATCCCTTCTAACCGTTACCCAGCTCCCTGCCTGTTCAGCCTGCGCTTCCCCACTAAGCTCCACCCCCAGTGTTGACCCATTGAGTGTCTGCTCGGTGAGCAGCAAACTCCGTTCCATGTTGTCGATGCTCCTCAGTACCGCTATCTGAGCACTTAGATCCAGGATTTGGGCTTCCAAGTGCACGATATGCTCACATCTCTCGCAGCAGTATGGATCCCTGAGCGGTAGCTCAGGGAATGCATACATTGCGCAAGATGTACACTGCACGGCTCCGGCCAACATGGACGTCATTCTAAATATGGGGATACAGTCAGTATATATGTACAAGTACAAAACACAATTATTTATATATAGGTGTATGGACGGGGATCAATTAGGGATGTGCAAGTGTATCGATTAGATATCGGCGCGGGATCAGTTAAGTATGGACGGGGGATCAATTAAGTATCAATTAAGTATGGACGGGGGATCAGCTGAGTGGGTCAGGTGGATTAATTAAGTGTGGACGGTGTGTCAATTAACTATGGACTGGGATCAATAAGTATGGACTGGGGAAATAATTAATTGTGGACTAGGGATTCAATCAATTAATTATGGACAGGGGGTTTAATTAAATAGGATGGGGGGTAAAGCAAAAAAAATAGGTATGGACGGTGGGTCAATTAACTAAGGACTGGGGATCAATAAGTATCAATAATATCAATAAATATGGACTGGGGAAATAATTAATTGTGGTCTGGGGAATCAATCAATTAATTATGGACAGGGGTTAATTAAATATGGTGGGGGATAAGGCAAATAGATAGGGACTGGGGATGAGTAAAAGTGGACAAGGGGAATCTATTAAATAGGACAAGGGGGATCAATCAATTATGGGCTGGGGGGGTCAATCATTTAAATGTGGTCAGGGGGATCACTTTAATATGGACGGGGGGTGGTCGGGGATCAATTAAATGAGGACGGGGGGGTCAATTTAATGTGGTCAGAGGGATCAGTTAAATATGGACGGGGGTGTTCAGGGGAATCAATTTAAATATGGACGGGGGGGTAATCAATTAAATATGGACTAGGGAATACAATACAATTACAATACAGATACAAATACAATACAGTACAGTACACACTTGGGTTCAGTAGGGCCGCTTATCGCGGCCTCCTGCCCCTCACTCACCTCCTCTAGGGACGCTGCACGCTATCACAGCGCGCTTGTCCCTCCGGTCGCCTCTTACCGGTCCTCCTGATCACCTCCTGGTAACCACCACCTGGCACCCTCCGCTGGCCGGCACTGCACGCTGCCACAGCGCTCTCTTGCGCTCGTCCCTCCGGTCGCCTCCTACTGGTCCTCCCGGTCCACTCGGTCACCTCCGCCTGGCTCTCCTCCCCGTTGACACACCTGGACACTGCAAGACTCGGTGCCCTGGAGCAGAGATGGATGGCCCGCCTGTCCAACTATGAGTTCACGATCAAATACCGCGCAGGACGCTCCAATACCAACGCGGATGCCTTGTCCAGAATGCCAAACCTACCGGACGTAGGGGAAGATCCAGAGGAACTGGAAGAAGTTGAACTCCCCGCGTTTCACCGTCATGGGACTACCCAGTATTCCCACCGTGTAAGGGGTAAGCAATCCGCTACGTTCAACCCCTTACCTCATTACAACTGGGCGGAAACACAAGACAGTGACCCCGCCGTCCGACTAGTGAAGGAGATGCTGACTCGGCCAGATGCCCGCCTTGACCCAGACGCTCCGGAGGAGACCAAGCAACTGTGGGCTGATAAGAGTCGACTGTTTCTTTACAAGGGGAAGTTGTGCCGCAAAATGGTTAACTCCCGGACGCATGAACTGATCTGGCAAGTAGTGGTGCCAAGAAGAGACGCGGCTATGGTACTGGAGGCATACCACGACGGAGCTGGGCACTTCGGATGGAAGAAGCTGGAGTTCCTGCTGCGCGGGCGGTTCCACTGGGTAGGCATGAGAGGGACCATCGAGAGGTGGTGCAGAGACTGTGGCCCATGCAACCTAAGAAGGAAGGACCGTGCCAGCCAGAAGACTCCCCTGCAGTCCATCGTCACCAGGCAGCCGTTGGAACTGGTAGCCTTGGACCATGTAAAACTGACCCCCAGCAGAAGTGGCTACGTCTATGCATTAACCATCGTGGATCACTACTCCCGGTTCTTGGTTGTAGTCCCCGTCAAGGACTTAACGGCTCAAACAGCAGCTAGAGCCTTCCAGCAGCACTTCTGTCGTCCACACGGATACCCAGAGCAGGTGCTGACGGACCAAGGACCTGCCTTTGAAGCGGAAGTCTTCCAGGAGTTCTGCACTCTGTATGGCTGCCGGAAGATAAGAACAACACCCTATCATCCGCAAACCAATGGACTTTGCGAGAAGATGAACCAGGTGGTGATAGACCTTCTGAAAACATTGCCCCTGGAAGAACGCAGTCTGTGGCCTGAGAAACTGCCTGATCTGGTGGACCTATACAACCACATCCCTGTAGGTTCTACCAACTGTACCCCGGCTTACCTAATGAGAGCAAGACCTGGTAAGCTGCCTGTTGATCTGGATATGGGAGTCCTGACACCCGAGGACACTTCACCAGAAGCAGACTGGGACACAGAGAGGCAGCAGCAGTACCGGAAAGTACAGGAGAGCGTTGAGCGAAGTCTCCGTCAAGCAAGAGAAAGACAGGAGAAGACTTACAACCAGTGTGCTCCCGCTGTTCCCCTGGTACCTGGAGAGCAGGTCTTGAAGAGGAAAAGACGGCTCCACAAGTTGGACGACCAGTGGGAGAAGGACCCGTACACCGTACTGCCATCAAGCCATGAAAACCCAAAAATCTGCACAATCAGTAAGGATGGAGGAGAAACCACAGCCATTGTCTCCCGAGATCACCTGAAGAAGTGTCCCGAGCAGCTACGAAACCCTGAAGAAGATCAAGAAAACCCTCGACCCGCAGAGAAAAGGGAAGAGATGGTCAGTACTGTACTCGGAGACTTCCCTCGGTCTTGGACACAGGTAAATGGCGCTGTTGTGGTACCCGTCCTCACCTTCCTCCAGCCAGCATCCCAAGTGCCTACGGAAAAACAGGTAGAGCTGGAAGAGCAGCCGGTCCAGGAGGCAGAAGTCCCCACACAAGCAGACCAGGAGAATCGACCCTCTGCTTATAGTGAGCCTGCCGTGCCCCTAGTGAGCCAAAGAGTCCGTAGACAGCTGCCCAGCTTACCTTTGACAGCTCCTACACCCTGTAGCTCAGGACCGGTCAGTAAGCTCCGTAGGTCTACTAGGGCCAATAGAGGCCAGTTGCCCGTACGTTGGAGGATCTAAAGTGTTCAGACTGTCTTATTGGTATTTACCTGTTTACTGTTGCTTGTAAATAATTATGTTTTTCCAGTTATTTTATAGGTGTCTTTTGTGGATTAACCGGAACTCTGTTGTATATATGTTTGGAGCGTAACCCAGGAACGGACTATAGACTGTTAAAGACTCGGGGCAGGACAGACCCCTACCTGGTTACGGCTCCCTGTTCTTTGGTGAAATGGACACCCTTTTTGCTTCAAAAATTGCACCCGGTTGCGAACACTCCGTGACCACCCTAACGTGTTTTTCCTTATTGTATTGTTCCTGTTTATACCCTGTTATGTTTTCAAAAATATGTTTAGTCCCGGAGTACTAAATTTTACTAGGGGGGAATGTGGCACCCCAGGGTTCTGGTTACCACAGTAATAGCAATATTACGTCTGTGAGCAGGTGGGAGGTCTCCTGGTCAGGAACCCTAAGCATGCCACACCTCCTGCCCAGTCCTGGGAGGGGAAGAACTTCCCCTATATAAACTGGGGCTGAGGTGGGGTTAGAAAGAAAAAGAAGAGAAGAAGAGGAGTCCCAGACAGAGACACAGTCTGGTCTGGAGTGGAGCAGATGCAGGGAGAGCAAGATCAGGAGCTCTGTGGGAGCAGTGATAAAAGGGGTCCAGGACTGGAAGCTGTAGAGCTCGTCCTGACTGAAGAGATCTCACCGGACACGGAGTCCGAGGCTGTGGGGGCTGTTCCATACCCAGCAGCAGAAACCGTCCGGCAGGGGATTTCAGGTCCTCTGGCCAAGAAACCCGAAGGCACGGTCACACGCAAGGGACCAGCACCGCCGTCGTGGAGCGGAGGCTGCCAGAAGGCCCCGAGTCACCGGCCATACGGGTGAGCACCACACGGTACACTCAGGGACGTGGGCTACTTTTACCCGCTTCTAGCAAGGTAGCCAGGAAGAGTACAATTAGTTGGGGAGGCCTACAACTCCGCCTGGCCGGGGGAGATCCTATCTGCTCACGGACTGACCAGGCCCCGATCGCTAGCCAGTACTCCCGGGAGGGTCTACCTTTGCCACCAGTAAAGACCCTGAACTACACCGCACCGTCTCTGAGTGGTTCCTGGTGCCTGCGTGCAATTCTGCTATCCCCATCATCCACGTCTGCTGCCCTGAGGCCATACCCCTCCCGTTGGGGGTTATACTACCCACGCTGCACAACTGTACCACCGGCCTCAGCGGTCTGCCCTGCAGCGGCGGCTTCATAACCGCATTCAACGGGTGGCGTAGTCGAACACTATAACATCTTCTGCTAAATTCCGCCACTTAGTTTGACACCCTGGGCACGGACCGGGTCACCGCCACGAGGACTACTAACCCCGACAGATCCGGCTCTGGGTATTCCCCGCGTGCGCAACGCTACACAACACAGGCCCAGGGGGCGCGTCACATGCATTACACCACATTGCCGTGGGGCAGGGCGACCAATATGCCCCTGAGATGGGCACGACAGTCCCTGTCCCTGGCTGGAGTGGGGGGAGGGAACACTGAGGAAGGGGAACCCTGTAGTGCAGGAGCAGGGAGGAAGCAGTTCCTGGGTGCATTGAGAATGGAGTATAAAAGGTGGGCACCATCTTAGTTCAGTGCAGAGAAGTCTGAGCAGAAGTGACAGGGAGCAGGGGCTCTGCATGAGCTCTGCTCCGGAGGCGGGCCTAGTAACAGAGGCCCAGGCCTGGAAGAGGGAGAAGGAAGGAAGAGGAGCGGAGAAGGCTCCAGGAACGAGGAACGAAGGGATCCCAGGGGTGCGGACGGGCGAGTCGCCACCGCACGCCCGAATCCACCTGCATGGAGGGGTCAGGCCAAAGGGGGAGACCGGTCCCCGAAACTAGTGGAGGCAGGAAATGACCCTCAGGTAGAAACCAGAGGCTGTGACACTTTATGTGGCGCAGCCCCTCGCTACACCCGCTAGGAAGGCACCACATAGGGTCAGGGAAACTGGCGCCAAGTTTACCAAGAGGAGGCCCGAGGCAGCCGGACAGAAGGGTTGATAAGAAAGGCCAGACAAAGGACACACAAAGGGGGTCCTGTGAAGCGCTCCAAAGTTATCTTGGAGTTGTCTGAGCCCCTCACCTGGTGAGCACAGTACGACGTGGGCAGCCGTTACTTGCAGACGTGGTCTGGATAATAAGAACTGTGAGTAAAGGCCCGGGACTGCATCACTGACTCCGTGTCATTACTGCTGCTGCCCTGCACCATCACCCCCATCCTCCGCATACACTGTCCTGAGGCTATACTCCTCCCGTGGGGAGTTATGCTACGCTCTGCTGCAACCACAACTCCAGCCTCAGTGGTCTGCCCTGCAGCGGCGGTTCACTCTGACCGCAATCCACGGGTGGCGTAGTCGGACATTTAAACATCAAAACCACATAAATAGTTCCGCCACTGGTTTGACCGCCCTGAGCCATGGAACCGGGTCGCCGCCACGGAGAATACAACCACCAGCATCCACCAAAAAGGGTCCGGCTCCGGGTGTCCCAAGGCCCAGAAGGTGCATCAGAACATTTTCATCACCTTTCACAATCACCATCCTAGTGACGGAGCACCTGCTCTCATCAATTCGCCATAACCCCAATATTATGTCGATTGAGGTTGGAGGCAACGAGTACAAGTGCTCTCTATTTGCTGATGATGTCCTAGTATATATCACTCAATCACATATATCCATCCATGCTGTTATGGCTGAAATAGATCACTTTCTTACATGGTCAAATTTTAAAATCAATGCAGCGAAGTCTGAGGCCCTCGATGTCTCCCTCCCCAAATCCATACAGAATTCCATCCAGTCCAACTTTCCCTTTGCCTGGCCCTCACAGGGTATCAAATACTTAGGAATTTCTATTCATAGAGACCTCTCCCATCTATGTTATCTTAATTTTGGGCCCTTTATTGAACAACTCCATACAGACCACGGTTGGCAAGTTAGAACTGTAAGATTCACTACGTGAACCACTGGTGTTTTGTGGAAAAGCACATGTACACTGTGTTCCAAATTATTATGCAAAAAGTGTTTAGGAGTGATAAGGGAAGAATTTGTTTGTTTGTCAGTTAAACTCATTGATGGTGATGTGTGTCAGGGCTCTTTATATCACTGTAAGCAATTGCAGACACCTGTGCTAATTAGTTTGGCAGGTGTGTCCAATGAAAGGCAAGACTACTTAAGAAGGCTATCCCACATTATTAAGCAGCCTACATTTTCTGCCAAAATGGAAAAGAAAAAGGATGTTTCGGCTGCTGAGAAGCAACAAATTGTGGAGTGTTTAGGTCAAAGCATGACTACAATCAACATTGTGCGATGATCAGGATGAAGTGTCTTGGCAATCAAGAAGTATGTAGCTGATTCACAGTACACACGTGTGTGTGCTGATAAGGGCAAATTGAGGACTCTTTCCTCCAGGCAATTACGTCAGGTTAAAAGAGCAGCGGCAAAAAAGCCTTGTCATAGCAGCAGACAAGTTTTTGAAGCTGCTGGTGCCTCCAACGTCCCCCGAACAACAAGATGCAGGGTCCTTCAGAGGTTTGCAGCTGTGCATACGCCATCCTGTCAACCTCCTCTATCCACTTCACACAAGCAGAAACGGCTCCAGTGGGCCAAACATTACATGAAGACTGATTTCAAAACGGTTTTGTTCACGGATGAGTGCCGTGCAGCGCTCGATGGTCCAGATGGATGGAGTGGAGGATGGCTGGTTGATGGACACCCCACGCAAACACAGCTACAGCGCCAACAAGGAGGAGGTGGAGTAATGTTTTGGGCTGGAATCATGGGGAGAGAGATTGTCGGCCCCTTTAGGATCCCTGAAGGGGTAAAAATGGACTCCATAATGTATGTGGAGTTTCTCAAACAGCACTTCCTGCAATGGTTCAAGAAGAAGAACCGTGTATTCCACAGCAAGATCATTTTTATGCATGATAATGCACAATCTCATGCTGCACATAAAACATCTGCATCTCTGGCTGATATGGGCATTAAAGGGGACAAACTTATGGTGTGACCCCCATGCTCCCCTGACCTCTACCCCATTCAGAACCTCTGGAGCATCATCAAAAGGAGTGTCTATGATGGCGGGAGGCAGTTCACATCTAAGCAACAGCTCTGGGAGGGTATTCTGTCCTCATGCAAAACAATTGAAGCAGAAACCATCCAAAACCTGACAAATTCAATGGACGAGAGAGTTCAGAAGCTCCTTTCGAACAAGGGGTCCTATGTGAAAATGTAACATCACCTAGAATAAAGTTTTGAATTGAAAACTGTTTGATTTCAGTTTCTAATAACCTGCTAATGCTTATAATTTCAAAAATGCCCATGTTTTTGGTCTTTATTAAAATGAAAAGGTTGATCGAAAAGTTTGGGGGATCTAAGAGTGTGGCAACCCAGTAGTCAGGATTACTTCGAATTCTGACAATATGAGGGTCATGTTGCAGGTAGTGCAGCAAGAAGGCACTTATGTGTCTTGCGCATCTCGGAGCCCCAAAATTATTTTCCGGGCTAGATGCAGCTAAAAATTATTACTAATTTTAAATCTGGTGGAGCTTAGTATAGATGGCCTAATAGAATCAGTGCTGCACACTGCTACAAAGCCCAAATTATTTTCCAGCCAAGGTACAGATAAACATGATTAGTAATTTTAAATGTGGTGGAGCTTAGTATAGACGGCCTAATAGAATCAGTACTGCACACTGCTACAAAGCCCAAATTATTTTCCAGCCAAGATACTGATAAACATGATTAGTAATTTTAAATCTGGTGGAGCTTAGTATAGACGGCCTAATAGAGTCAGTACTGCACACTGCTACAAAGCCCAAATTATTTTCCAGCCAAGATACTGATAAACATGATTAGTAATTTTAAATCTGGTGGAGCTTATTATAGATGGCCTAATAGAATCAGTGCTGCACACTGCTACAAAGCCCAAATTATTTTCCAGCCAAGGTACAGATAAACATGATTAGTAATTTGAAAGCTTAAAACGGTTGGTGAGGTGACTTTAACCAATCATCAAGCTTTTACTCTCCCCAGGATGACACAGGGGTAGAAAAGTCGTTTCGGATCCATGATTTGTTCATCTTTTTGAACATGAGTCTGTCTACATTATCAGTGGAGAGCCGCGTGCGATTATCTGTCAGCACACCAGCAGCAGCGCTGAACACACGTTCAGACAGAACGCTGGCTGCGGGGCATGACAAGATCTCCAAGGCGTAAGTGGCTAGCTCCGGCCATTTATCCAGATTGGAAGCCCAAAAAAGAACAAGGGTCCAGTGACACAGTCATGGCTTCAATGTTCTCTTGGAGATACTCCTGTACCATCATCTCTAGGCGTTGACTATGTGTCAGACTTCTTGTCTCCTGTGGCCTTGCAAAGGATGGGCTAAAAAAGTGGTGAAATGATTCCGCAAAATTGATGTTCCCAGCAGATACTGTGGTTGTGTTACGGTTTGAGTGCTGAACTCTCGACGGTCCCATGGTTGGCAAGTTGGAACTGTGAGATTCACTACGTGCACCACTGGTGTTTTGTGGAAAAGCACATGTAAGATTCTGCAACAGTCTCTGCTGATACTCCTGCATGCGTGCATCCCTTTCTATGGCAGGAATAATTTCTGCAAATTTACTTTTGTACTGGGGATCTAACAGTGTGGCAAGCCAGTAGTCATGATTATTTCTAATTCTCACAATTCGAGGGTCATGTTGCAGGTAATGCAGCAAGAAGGCACTCATGTGTGTTGCGCATCCAGGAGCACCAAGTCCCTGTTGTGTTGGTGGCGAGGTAGCAATCATGCTTCCTTCCTCTGTCCTCTCCCCCCAACCTCGCACAACAGAAATGTGATCAAGGTCTCCCTCATCTGATGAGTCTTCCATCAGTTCGTCCTCCACTTCTTCCTGGGCTCCTGCACCTTCCTCACTAGTTTGGCTGCTACCATGCGCCCTGGTAAAACCCACCCTCACATGCCTGCCGCCTTGGTGCTGCCGACCGTCTGGATCTTGCAGATGTTAGCGCTTCCGCATACAACTCCTCCTCCTCTACTTCCTCCACCTCCTCTTGTGCCACCACCTGACTCCAAATTCTGTTTAACATGTGCTCCAGCATGTAAATCACTGGAATAGTCATGCTGATAATGGCATCGTCAGTGCATCGTCAGCACTAAACATCTTCGTCGCCATTTCAAAACTGTGCAGAAGGTTGCATAGGTCCCTGATCTGAGACCACTCCTCCAGCGTGATTTGCCCCACCTCTGGATCTCGTTGGCCCAGGCTAAACGTCAGAACGTATTGCACCAGGGCTTGTCGGTGCTGCCACAGTCGCTGCAACATGTGCAGAGTTGAATTCCACCGGGTAGGCAAATCGCATTTTAGCCGGTGAAGTGGCAGGCCCAATGACTTCTGTAGAGATGTAAGTCGCTGAGCTGCGGGATGCGAATGGCGGAAGTGAGCACACAGCGACCGTGCCCTCTGCAGAAGGCCATCTAGTCCGGGATAGTGGGCTAAAAATTGCTGGACAACCAGGTTCAACACGTGAGCCATGCAAGGCACGTGTGTGGCATTGCCCCGGCGAAGGGCCGCACCCAGGTTTGCAGCATTGTCGCACACGGCCTTCCCTGATTTCAGGTCCAGTGGAGACAACCATTCATGAAATTGGTTCTCCAGAGCTGACCACAACTCCTCAGCTGTGTGACTCACATTTCCCAAACATTTCAAAGTAAAAACCGCCTGATGACTTTGAGCCCTACTGCCAGCATAGTAAGGAGGTGTGCAGGATCCCTTCTGCACAGTTAGAAAGCTTGTGGCATGACCAGACAGGCTTTGGGTGCAGGTGGAGGACCGAGAGGAGGTTGAGGAGGCAGAAGCAGTGAAGGAACTTTGAGATAAAGAGGATTGACGCACAACTCGTGGGGACGGCAAGACTTGGACAGCAGCCCCTTGTCCTGCTTTCACCATAGTTACCCAGTGCCCAGTCAGCGACATGTAACGCCCCTGTCCATGCCTACTCGTCCAAGTGTCTGTGGTGAAATGCACCCTGTCACACACAGAGTTTCTCAAAGAAGCGGTGATGTTGTGTGCGACATGCTGGTGGAGCGCAGGCACACCTTTCTTTGAGAAGTAGTGCCGACTGGGCATCTGGTACTGGGGCACTGCGACGGACATAAGGTCTCAAAAATCCTCTGTGTCCACCAGGCGGAAAGGCAGCATTTCTGTAGCCAAGAGCTTGCAGATGGTGAAATTCAACCTCTTAGCTTTCTCATGGCTAGGAGGAAATGGTCTTTTACTTGTCCACATTTGAGGGACCGAGGGCTGGCTATTGTGCTTAGACAGTGTTGATAAGGGTGTCCCTGGCAAACTGCCGGTCTGTGAGGAAGATGCAGGCGGACATGTTAGGTTGCCTTGATCCAAAGGTGGTGCTATCGATGTCGGACAGCGCTCAACACCAGCTGGTGTTACCACCTCCAAAGAAAATGATGACCTGCCAATCACGCTGGCTGTTGCGGGTAAAGAGCTGGCAGGTCTGCGCCCCAAAACAGGTGTGACTGCTGTCCCCCCAGTCACAGAGAATGAAGAGGCCGCGGATGCACAAGATATGGCAGACGGCGGTTGGCCCGGCCGGCTACGCCGCATTGTAGCACAGTGAGCTTCCCACTGCAACTTATGCTTCATGTACATGTGCCGGTTCATGCATGAAGTACTCAAACTATGTATTTTTTGGCCTCTACTTAGCTTTTGCTGACAATTGTTACAGATAACACGAGTTGGGTCATCTTTATCGATCTGAAAAAAAGCCCAGGCTATGCAAGGCTTAGCACCCATGCGACCTGAAGAGCCACCACGACTTGTGGTGAGAGGCAGAGTTGTGTTTGAGGATGCAGTTGTTGACGTGCTTCCAGTACTACGTCTCTGTCCAGGAAGGCGCAACCTGACCTCGTCGTCACTAGCATCCTCCTCCACCTCCTATGCTGACCTCATCTCTTGGCTGACTGTGGGTTGACAGTAAGTGGGATCTCCAACATCATCATCATCACCCTGTGCGTTATCACACCCGTCGTCCTCAGAGCCAACCTGTTCCTGCCCTGACAAAAAACTAAAGTTGTCGCTCCAATCAGGTATTTGAGTCTCATCATCGTCTTCCTCATTGTCTCCACCAACAGGAGATACAGTTTGGCAATGAGGGTCTACATTATGGTCAGAACGTTCTGCGTCTTGTCCTGGATTCGACTCATAAAGATTCTGGGCATCAGTGCAGATCATTTCCTCGTATGGATTCACAGAAGCGCTGGAGTCGACCTCTGATTCCCAGGCTTTAGTATGAGTAAACAGCTCTGCAGACTCAACCATCTGTTCTACCTCATACTCAGACGGGCAGCTGGAGATTTGGGAGCTGTGAGGAAGCAAGTGCGATTGGGGTGACACCTTTGAGGACTGGAGTATTTGTGATGTTGAAGTTGATGTGGAGGAGAGCCCACTTAAAGGAACACTTGATATCCGTTGAAGCACCTGCTGTTTTTGTGCCTCATCTGGAATTTGTAGCGATTGGCGTGGCCGTAAGAAAGGGATCTTATCACATTGTCCGCTAAAAGAAGTAGACATTTTAGTTTGGCTGGAAGATGGTCTTTCTTCTGCAGATGTTACTGTTGCTTTAACACCTACCCCACGGACACAACCTTTTTTCCCCTTCCCAACACGCCTATTCCCCTTTCCACCAGCAGCAGGCCTTTTTCCACTCATTTTGGTGGTTAACTAATTCACAACTCTGAAGTTGTTTGCACAAAAAAACAATGGATGGGAACCGAGCAGAGCTGAGTGGCCAAACTGTGGTATTAGGCCAAAACTATTGGCTGGGTTAGATGCAAAAAAAAATTATATTCAATTTGCAACCTGATGGACGTCAGTATAGATGGACTAATAGAAAAAGTCCCACACACAGCTAGAAGCCCAAATATTTTTTCAGAGGTAGATGCAGAAAAAAAATATATTCAGTTTGCAACCTGATGGAGGTCAGTGTAGATGGACTAATAGAGAAAGTCCCACACACTGCTAGAAGGCCAAATATTTTGTCAGAGCTAGATGCAGACAAAAAATTATTTTTAATTTGCAACGTGATGGAGGTCAGTATAGATGGACTAATAGAGAAAGTCCCACACACTGCTAGAAGGCCAAATATTTTTTCAGAGCTAGATGCAGATAAAAATTATTTTTAATTTGCAACCTGATGGAGGTCAGTATAGATGGACTAATAGAGAAAGTCCCACACACTGCTAGAAGGCCAAATATTTTTTCAGAGCTAGATGCAGATAAAAATTATTTTTAATTTGCAACCTGATGGAGGTCAGTATAGATGGACTGATAGAACAAATCCCACACACAGCTAGAAGCCCAAATATTTTTTCAGAGGTAGATGCAGATAAAAATTATTTTTAATTTGCAACCTGATGGAGGTCAGTATAGATGGACTAATAGAGAAAGTCCCACACACTGCTAGAAGGCCAAATATTTTTTCAGAACTAGATGCAGACAAAAAATTATTTTGAATTTGCAACGTGATGGAGGTCAGTATAGATGGACTAATAGAACAAGTCCCACACACTGCTAGAAGGCCAAATATTTTTTCAGAGCTAGATGCAGAAAAAATTATATTCAGTTTGCAACCTGATGGAGGTCAGTATAGATGGACTAATAGAACAAGTCCCACACACTGCTAGAAGCCCAAATATTTTTTCAGAGCTAGATGCATAAAAAAATTATATTCAATTTGCAACCTGATGGACGTCAGTATAGATGGACTAATAGAGAAAGTCCCACACACTGCTAGAAAGCCAAATATTTTTTCAGAGCTAGATGCAGACAAAAAATTATTTTTAATTTGCAACCTGATGGAGGTCAGTATAGATGGACTAATAGAGAAAGTCCCACACACTGCTAGAAGGCCAAATATTTTTTCAGAGCTAGATGCAGACAAAAAATTATTTTGAATTTGCAACGTGATGGAGGTCACTATAGATGGACTAATAGAACAAGTCCCACACACTGCTAGAAGCCCAAATATTTTTTCAGAGCTAGATGCAGAAAAAAATTATATTCAGTTTGCAACCTGATGGAGGTCAGTATAGATGGACTAATAGAACAAGTCCCACACACTGCTAGAAGCCCAAATATTTTTTCAGAGCTAGATGCAGAAAAAAATTATATTCAATTTGCAACCTGATGGAGGTCAGTATAGATGGACTAATAGAATGATGCTATGCCCAAAAGATTTTACTTCACTAGGTGCAGTAAAAAAATTAGTATTCTATACACAGGTGGTATATCTTGCAACACAGATAGGCTACTCCACTGACTAACACACTCTGCAATAGGCCAAAAAGGATTAGCTTTGCTAGATTCAGCCAAATGATGTCAAAAAAACTTGCACAGCACTGGCACAGACCTGCCTGGCAAAAACTGATAGGAACTGATGTAACCTAGTCCTGAAAAGGACTGCAATTACAATTAGTCTTTACTCCCACAACCTATCTATTTAAGAGCACAGACCTGCCTGATAAAAGTCGTAGGAAATGCTGTAACCTAGTCCTTAAAAGGACTGCAATCACAACTATTCCCTACTTCCAAGCTATCTGTAGATTTGTGCGAAAATTGGCTTGAAATTAACAAGGTATAGCGCACACAGCAACAGCGGTGCCGTCTAACATGCAGCTGCAGCAGTGAGAAAATGGTGGCGACGGGGAAAATGGCTTGGTCTTAAAGGGCAAGGACATGTAACATACACTGCCAATGACACATGCCCTTGCTTGTGTGAAAAAAAGCACTTCGCTCCGTGTGTGCGCTGCTGATAGGCTGACAGATTGCACCTCTCCACTGTAAATGCGGGAAAGAGAAAAAAAAATGGATATCTTCATTATTCCTGCAGAGATCCATCCCCTGCCCCTCCCCCCGCCCCGCTGTACACTCAAACTGCGTATTAACATTAATTTTCATCATTACTGAGAAAAAATCCAGTTATGATTTTGGTGCACGAACAGTTATCGAACATAACTTCGAACAGCCGAATTTTTCTCAAATCGTTCGTGTTCGCCGAACTGCTCGAACACCGCCCAAAACAGCTCGAATTTGAGATTGGCGAACAGTTCGAGTCGAACAACGCTCATCTCTAATGGTGAGCATAGTGAGCACCTCAGCAAATGACCATACTGTTACTGAATAAATGTCACTTTTCCAAAACCAAGATCAATATTACCTCCATGCAGTGACCTTAGAGATACCAGTCCTGCAGACCATACAAGTGAATACAGTACAGTCACATATAGCAATTTACAGATGACATCCTGTCTGATAGTCTTTCATTTTTCCCATCTTTTCCATCTGACCTATACTGCCAAGATGACTTTTTCCAGCTGCAACTCGTCTGTACTGCTTACAACAAAGACACATTTGACTTCTCCCATTTCCAGCACTATCTCCACCTATTCCCAACCTGTACACACTCTTTTTCCTGGTGTTAGCAAAATACTGAGCCTATTGCTTACCTATTTATCTCTATTACAGCAACAGTTGTGTGGCACAGCAACACTAACAGTACACTGCTTAGCGCTCAATATAGTAATAATGCCCACCACTGTGCCTTATATAGCAATAATGCTCCATTTATGCCTTCTAGACAGTAAAATTGCACATTAAAATATTATTTACTTATGCATGCACCCCAGAAAGTAATAGTGCCCTCTTTGTACAGCTTAGAAAGTAATAATGCCCCATGTGTACCTTTGTGATTATAATCATATCATGAGATGCCCTATGATATAATAATGAAGTCCACTCTGTTCACATCTTCTCTCCCTCCAACCTCCAAGTGGCTGTCATATACCGACCTCCAGGCCCGGTCACTGCCTTTATTGAAAAATTCTCCACCCGGCTTATTTACTTTCTCTCTGCTGACATTCCCACAATCATCATGGGATTTCAACATCGCCAGTCAGCAGCATCCAAACTCCTGTCTCTTACTTCATTATTTGGACTTACTCAGTGGTCCTCCTCAGCCACCCACACAGATGGACACACACTAGACCTCATTTTCACCCGACTGTGCTTCCTATCTAACCTTACAACCTCCCCCCTACCCCTATCTGACCACCATCTAATCACGTTCTCATCCCTGACCTCCTCACCTATCACCCATGTCCAGCAACTAGCACACCCCGCAGAAACCTTGCACATCTAGACACTCACACACTCTCTGATTCTATTCTACCATTGATATCCATATCTTCACTCCACGACACAGACAGTGTCACCTTTTTCTACAATGCCACTCTTGCAACAGCTATTGACTCGGTCGCCCCTCTTATGCATGGCAGAGCACGACGAGTCAATAGGCAAACTTGGCACAACAACCTCACTAAACAGCTTCGAAAAGTGTCCAGGGTTGCGGAGCGGCATTGGAAGAAAACACATTCGCAAGATAACTTCACTACATTCAAACAAGCAACACTCACATTCAAATCAGCCCTCACCTCTGCTAAACAGGCCGACTTCACAACCCTCATATCTTCCTTATCCTACAACCCCAAACAGCTATGCAACACTTTTAAATCTCTCCTACGCCCTCCACTGCCCCGCTCTGACCTCCATCATCTCTGCTGAGGAGGTTGCTACACACTTCTAAAACAAGATTGACCAAGCAAGGCAAGTCTTTATTGCCCAACCACCACAACCGCTTTGTATTCCAGACCATTGCCCTTCCCCATCACCTCCCTTCCCAACATCACAGAAGGAGACCTTACTCGTCTCCTCTCCAAATCACACCTCATCACTTGTGCACCCCAACCTCACCTCCACACTCATACCATCCCTAACCCATCTCTTCAACCTATCACTAACTTCTGGTACAAACATGCCACAATCACGCCCATCCTCAAAAAGCCATCACTCGACCAAACCGCCTTGTCCAGTCACCACCCCATATCGCTGCTCCCATTTGCCTCCAAACTTCTTCAGCAACACGTTCACGCTGAACTTTCCTCTCACTCCTCATCTAACTCTCTTTGACAACCAACAATCTGGCTTCTGCCCCCACCATTCCACTGAAACTGCCCTTACCAAAATCACGAATGACTTACTTACAGCCAAAGCTAACAGACAATTCTCAAGAAAAAACACAGCAAAAAAAGAAGTAGTATTTGCAAGTCTAATACTAAGCAATAACCCCCTCCATGAAATGGTAGGTTGTGAGTGATTGTCTCATCAGCATATTGCTCCTATACAGCCGCCACCTTTGTTATATGGGTTTGCTGCATCTTGGTAGTGCATTAGGTCTGAAGAACTGAGAGGGAAATACTACTGCTTTTTTACTGTGTTTTTTTTCTTGAATCTTGGGGGAATTTTAATTCTTATTGTGACTTTACTTTTTGTGTTTAGCGTAGGGATTCATAAGCATGAGAACACTTGAATTGAGATTTTGGCCAAAATATTGACAAATACTTTATATATTATATATTCATTTTTGCACTTTTTCACTCCAGGGTGCAGCCAAGCCCATCAGTGCTGGCATTGTAAACTAGGGTGTCTGTTCTCATGGGGTTCACTTAGATAGTACCTAATCTAATCGTATGGGCGTAACTAATAGGCTGTAAACCGGATACTGTGCACTACCCTGGTGTGAACAGTGCCCTATACAAGCCACTTTGTGTGCAATTCTAATACTAAGCAATCACTCCCTCCATGAAATGGTAGGTTGTGAGTGATTGTCTCATCAGTATATTGCACCTGTACAGCCGCCATCTTTGTTACATGGGTTTGCTGCATCTTGGTAGTGCATTAGGTCAGAAGAACTGAGCAAGTAAATATTACTGCTTTTTTTTTCTGAATTATAAGATCAGCAGTCTCTTTAGCAGAAGGTAAACCAATGAAGGGGACAAAATGTGCTGCTTTGGTGAGTCGGTCCACCACTACTATCATTGAACTCTTCCCCTTTGAAACTGGTAGTTCCACAATAAAGTTCAGAGATATAGAGCCCTAAGGACGAGATGGAATTTTCAGAGGCTACAATAATCCCATTGGTGATGTGTGGAGAGTTTTATACATGGTACAGGTGCTACAGTAAGATACATATTGCTTACATCTATTTGGCGATTGGGCCACCAAAATAAATGAGACAGAAATTCTTGTGTTTTTTTAATTCTTTTGTCTCCTGATAACTTGGAGTCATGAATTAGTTTTAATACTTTAAGTTTCACAGTTTCTGGAACATAGATGCAATGAGTCCATACTTTATTTTGAAAGGTAAGAGATAAATTATCTGGTGAATGCAGCAAAATTGGGTCTGTCTCGTATGCTTCCCGTATATCTTCTAGCAAGCCTTTGTTATGGATCACCCCTAGGAAGTTGGACTCAGGCAGAATAGTTGTTGGTGGTGCTGCTGTAGAAGGATCTTTGGAGAAGATCCTAGATAAAGCATCAGCCTTACTGTTACGGGAGCCAGGTCTATAAGAGATAGCAAAGTTGAATCTGTTAACAAAGAGACTCTATCAAGCCTGGCAGGGGGGACAAACATTTGTAGACCTGAGAAATTCAAGTTTACGATGGTCAGTTAGAACAACAATTTGTTGAGCTGCTCCTTCTAGATGATGTCTCCATTCCTTGAAAGAAGCAATGATAGCTAAGAGCTCTTTGTTCCCCACATCGTAATTCTTCTCTGACATGGTCAAACTTCTGGAGAAATAAGCACAAGCATGTAGCAAATCTTTTGTTCCTGTTTGTGATAGAATGGTCCCTACTGCACCATCTGAAGCATCCACTTCTATAATAAAGGCATGTTCAGGATTGGGATGAATAGGTATATGAGCTGTGGTGAACTTCATCTTCACACAAGAAAAAGCATCTTGTGCTTGAGGAGACCAAACAAATGATATGCCTTTCTTTGTTAATTTGGTGATTGGTGCAATTATACCTGAAAAAATTCTTAATGAAACGTCTGTAAAAATTGGCAAATCCCACAAATTGTTTGACTTCTTTCATTTTTTTTGGCATTGGCCACTCAGTGATAACTTGAATCTTGCTAGAGTCCATTTGCAATCCTTGTGAGGAGATTATATAGCCCAAGAACTGGATCTATGTTTGATGGAACTTAATTTTTTCCAGCTTAATATAAAGATGATGGGTTCTTAGACATTCTAGCACAGTTTTCACATGATTCTAATGATCTTTTGCAGAATTAGAAAAGATTAGTATATCATGTAGATAAATTACTACAAATTGATCAAGCAAGTTTCTGAAAATGTCATTAACGAAATGCTGAAATGTTGCAGGAGCATTGCACAGTCCAAACGACATGACTAAGTACTCATAGTGTCCAAAACGTGATCTGAATGCCATTTTCCATTCATCACCTGGTCTAACATGAAGCAAGTTATATGCCCCTCTAAGATTCAGTTTTGTGAACAACTTTGCATGGCAAACTCTGTCCAGCAATTCAGGTATCAAAGGCAGAGGGTAACAAGTGTTTACAGTGATTTTATTCAATTCGCTGTAATCAACGCAGGGTCTTAAGGAATAGTCTTTTTTTTAACAAAAAATATAGGCGAACCTGTTGGTGATGAAGATGGATAAAACCTTTAGCTAAATTTTACTCAATGTATTCCGTGAGCATTTTTAATTACTGCTCTGCCAGTGGGTAAATGCTTCCAAAGGGTATTGCTGCTCCAGGCAATAGATCAATTGGACAATCATATGGCCGATGAGGAGGAAGTTTGTCGGCGTTTTTCTTGTCATATACATCATCAAATTCCTTATACATAGATGGTAGTTTAGAAGATTGTTCAGAATCCTCTGCAACCTCTTCATTTAGTGAAGCCTGCTGGAAGTGTACAATAGATGGAAAAGACACTTCTTTGGTTTTCCAATTGATTGTGGGATTTTGAGTCTGTAGCCATGGCGACCCCAGGATTATTGGAAAATGTGGAGATGAGATTAGTAGGAAGGATAAAACCTTATGGTGATTAGGTTCCATAACTATCTGTAGGGGTTTGGTCTCTTGATTTACTGGTTCCGAATTTAGTCAACAGTTTCCATGATAATAGATGAAAGTCTTGTTTTGAATTTTTACCCCATGTTCCTTTGCGAAAGAAATGTCCATAAAATTCCCGTTTGCACCTGAATCAATCATGGCAGATGTGGAAATCCATTGAGAATCAACTTGAAACTTGATAGAAATGAAGCAATGAGAGTCCTTGTTGGCAGGTCAGTGAATGATCAGTGAGCTGTCATAAGAGCATTTAGATGAATATGTAAGTAGAACACCAAATAGAGCCCACCCTACAGGCTGCCCCGGAGCACGAGCATATTATTATCTCCAAACTGAAAATAAAGATTACACAAGAAGCACAGGATGGATTTAATGAACCAAGGTATCATTTTAATCAGTGTAATGTCGCCCACCTGACAGTGTATGTAGTTTACTGAGCACAATCCTGCTGACAGGTGTGCTTTAAGTAGGCCCAAACAGGAAACAAGATGGATCCCACAGGCTCAGAATCTGCCATCTTAGTAAAGGGCAATTGCAGAACACAACAGCAGCCTCCAGTGGTAGACAGTGGGATTGCAGCACAATTATTAAGGTGAACAATAGCAGCCACTAATGGTCAAACTGTAGAAGTACAACTGGAATCTTGACAAATTTTGGGGTAGATACGATGTACAATACAAGGTTATATTGTGATACCGTGTTAGCCTGAAAAATCGATGTAAATACTTTTATACCCAAAAATGCCAAAAGTATTCTCGGAGTGATACTTTTATCGGCTAACCAGAAAAAAAAAATATATGCAAGCTTTCAGAGCACAAAGGCTATTTCTTCAGACAATATTAGATTCAATGTTTTGATTGCCTCTTATTTTATTGCAATGTTGTGGCGGCCAAAAAAATGCAATTCTGGCGTTTTAATTTTTTTCTTGTTACACAGTTTACCAGTCAGATTAATTTATTTTATATATTTTAATAGATCGGACTGCAGCAATACCAAATATGTGCGTTTTTTATTTTTAACTCTGTAGTTGTTAATGGGGGAAAATGGAAGAGATTTCAACTTTTGTGTTTTTTATTTTTTTTCATATTTTTTCATATTTTTTTTTTTAAAAATTCTAATTTACACTGTATTTGTTAATCCCCTTAGGGGTCTTGAAGCTGCGATCATCTGATTTCTTGTGCTATACATAGCGATTACTAGTGATTATCATGTGACTTGTGGCCTGTCAAGGATTTTGCTTGAATGTTATCATAATGTATTACATTGGAATTGTGAAAAAAATGTAAGATCCTAACAAAATTCACAGACAGATTTGTACTGCATTTAGACAAAAGGCCCAAAAGCTATGGAGTAAATGGTAAATAACAGACCTAAAATGACATTACATTTGCAAAACAAAGGAAAAGTTAAACTACAAAAAAGTATATGTAAGAATAGGAAAAATATAGGTAGAGGTGTGTGTGTATGTATAGGTATAGGTGTGTGTGTAATTTATACACTGCTCAAAATAATAAAGGGAACATTTAAACAACAGAATATAACTCCAAGTAAATCATTCTTCTTTGAAATCAAACTGTCCACTTAGGAAGCAACACTGATTGATAATCAATTTCACATGCTGTTGTGCAAATGGAATAGACAATAGATGGAAATTATTGGCAATTATCAAGACACCCTCAATAAAGGAGTGGTTCTGCAGATGGGGACCACAGACAACATCTCAGTACCAATGCTTTCTGGCTGATGTTTTGGTCACTTTTGAATGTTGGTTGTGCTTTCAAACTCATGGTAGCATGTGATGGACTCTACAACCCACAGAAGTTGCTCAGGTAGTGCAGCTCATCCAGGACGGCACATCAATGCAAGCTGTGGCAAGAAGGTTTGCTCTGTCTGTCAGTGTAGTGTCCAGAGGCTGGAGGTGCTACCAGGAGACAGGCCAGTACACCAGGAAACATAGGAGGGCAACAACCCAGCAGCAGGACCGCTACCTCCACCTTTGTGCAAGGAGAAACAGGAGGAGCACTGCCAGAGCCCTGCAAAATGACCTCCAGCCGGCCACAAATGTGCATGTGTCTGCACAAACGGTTAGAAACCGACTCCATGAGGGTGGTATGAGGGCCCGACGTCCACAGATGGGGGTTGTGCTCACAGCACAGCACCGTGCAGGAAGCTTGGCATTTGCCACAGAACACCAGGATTGGCAAAGTCGCCACTGGCGCCCTGGGCTCTTCACAGATGAAAGCAGGTTCACACTGAGCACATGTGACAAATGTGACAGAGTCTGGAGACGTATATCCCAACGGTCAAAATGTAAATTCCCAACAATACAATAGAAACACACAAGCTGCCACTGAATAAGTACAGCTTCAACAGGAAGACATAGAACTCATGAATTAAAAATATAATTTTATTTACATCTACAAATAAAAAATGACAAAGATAAATAAAAAATGTTAAAAAAGCAGGAACCCTTGAGTTCCCTACATATAAGCTCAACCAAATGTGCAATGATTGCACTAAGCCCAATAGTTAGGTATATAAGTATACCCCTGGGACTAATTACCACAAGCAATATAAATTATAATTCAATAGATAGCAACAGTTAGGTCCCATTAAATATTATAAAGTGCCAGTGCATATAGACAATGATCCTAACTAATATAAATAAATTATAAGGTAACCATTAGTGTTGAGCCACCCCCGTAGTGTTCGAGTTCGGTTCGGTTCGTCGAACACCCGTGTGTTCGCCGAACTGTTCGTAGAACTGTTCGTCGAACACCTTCGAACACCGTTAAAACCAATGGCAGGCAAACAAAAACACATAGAAACACATAGAAAACACCTTCAAAGGTGTCCAAAAGCTGACAAACTGCTCTGAAGACACAACTAACACATGGAAAAGTGACAAGTACATATAGTCATGCGAAAAGAAAAGAGGTGGAGGAGTAAAAGGAGGGGGAGACACAGATATAGGCATGTCATGCCCTTCTAAAATCCAAAAAGTGAGAAGCCGACACGTTCAGTCCGCTCCTGCCCGTGCCACCTCCGTGTCGCCGGGTTTGTGCCAGAGCCACGGTGAACCCTGACGGCCAGCCCCCCTCTCCCAATACTGGTGCCTGTCCGCTGGTGGGTCGAGCGAGCCCCCCTGTGGTGGAGGCAGCTCTAAGCTTTTTAATTTAAATTGTCTCTCTAATTTGAATGAATACACTTTAAATCCATTTACAAGGATCTATTGGAGGGCAAGTCTCATGCCAGCAGCCACGTAATTCCAGCTCCAGTAGCGTCCACTAAAGCTGCTGCAGTTAAAAAGCTTTTATAAGGATCGAGCTCGGCTGTCCACCGCAAGGCATCCTACTGCCAGTCCCAGCCCCTATGCCTTGGGGTGCCTCCTGATGCTCTTCACTGAGTATCCCGTGGTCCCGAAGCATTTCCTTTGAAAAAATTAAGTGTCAAAACTACAGGTGGTGTAGCTTGCTTAACAGCCGGGATAATCTGCTGACTAGCAGACACTGCTACTAGGCACAAAGTATTTCCTGGGCTGGATGCAGTTAAAAATTTGTAATTAGATACTCTCGTTGGATGCTGAGAAAGCATTCCATAGAGTCTCCTGGCACGCCATATATGATTCTCTTAAAAAGCTTGGGGTAGGGGTCTAGGGGACCCTTTTATAGCCAAAATCACGGCCCTGTATCACAATACGTCACCTAGGCTGAAGATAAATGGAACTGTATTATCCTGAGGGCTCGGTTGCTACAGAGGTATTGCACCTCACCCAGAGGTGTGATATCTCAGTCTCAGGTAAGGATGGAGTGTGGATCAGGACCCGACACCTGCATGCCTTACACCACATTGCCGTGGGGCAGGGCGACCAATATGCCCCTGAGATGGGCACGACAGTCCCTGTCCCTGGCTGGAGTGGGGGGAGGGAACACTGAGGAAGGGGAACCCTGTAGTGCAGGAGCAGGGAGTAAGCAGTTCCTGGGTGCATTGAGAAGGGAGTATAAAAGGTGGGCACCATCTTAGTTCAGTGCAGAGAAGTCTGAGCAGAAGTGGCAGGGAGCAGGGGCTCTGCATGAGCTCTGCTCCGGAGGCGGGCCTAGTAACAGAGGCCCAGGCCTGGAAGAGGGAGAAGGAAGGAAGAGGAGCGGAGAAGGCTCCAGGAACGAGGAATAAAGGGATCCCAGGGGTGCGGACGGGCGAGTCGCCACCGCACGCCCGAATCCACCTGCGTGGAGGGGTCAGGCCAAAGGGGGAGACCGGTCCCCGAAACTAGTGGAGGCAGGAAACGACCCTCAGCTAGAAACCGGAGGCTGTGACATTTTATGTGGCGCAGCCCCTCGATACACCCGCTAGGAAGGCACCACATAGGGTCAGGGAAACTAGCGCCAAGTTTACCAAGAGGAGGCCCGAGGCAGCCGGACAGAAGGGTTGGTAAGAAAGGCCAGACAAAGGACACACAAAGGGGGTCCTGTGAATCGCTCCAAAGTTATCTGGGAGTTGTCTGAGCCCCTCACCTGGTGAGCACAGTATGACGTGAGCAGCCGTTACCTGCAGACGTGGTCTGGATAATAAGAACTGTGAGTAAAGGCCCTGGACTGCATCACTGACTCCGTGTCGTTACTGCTGCTGCCCTGTAATATCACCCCCATCCTCCGCATACACTGCCCTGAGACTATACTCCTCCTGTGGGGAGTTATGCTACGCTCTGCTGCACCCACAACACCAGCCTCAGCGGTCTGCCCTGGAGCGGTGGTTCACTCTGACCGCAATCCACGGGTGGCGTAGTCGGACATTTAAACATCAAAACCACATAAATAGTTCCGCCACTGGTTTGACCGCCCTGAGCCACGGAACCGGGTCGCCGCCACGGAGACTACAACCACCAGCATCCACCAAAAAGGGTCCGGCTCCGGGTGTCCCAAGGCCCAGGGGGCGCGTCAGAACATTTTCATCACCTTTCACAATCACCAATGGGACAAGGCAGGGATGTTCTCTGTCCCCTCTCTTATACATCCTAGTGACGGAGCACCTGCTCTCATCAATTCGCCATAACCCCAATATTAGGTGGATTGAGGTGGGAGGCACCGCGTACAAGTGCTCTCTATTTGCTGATGATGTCCTAGTATATATCACTCAATCACATATATCCATCCATGCTGTTATGGCTGAAATAGATCACTTTGTTACATGGTCAAATTTTAAAATCAATGCAGCGAAGTCTGAGGCCCTCGATGTCTCCCTCCCCAAATCCATATAGGATTCCATCCAGTCCAACTTTCCCTTTGCCTGGCCCTCACAGGGTATCAAATACTTAGGAATTCCTATTCATAGAGACCTCTCCCATCTATGTTATCTTAATTTTGGGCCCTTTATTGAACAACTCCATACAGACCACGGTTGGCAAGTTAGAACTGTAAGATTCACTACGTGAACCACTGGTGTTTTGTGGAAAAGCACATGTACACTGTGTTCCAAATTATTATGCAAAAAGTGTTTAGGAGTGATAAGGGAAGAATTTGTTTGTTTGTCAGTTAAACTCATTGATGGTGATGTGTGTCAGGGCTCTTTATATCACTGTAAGCAATTGCAGACACCTGTGCTAATTAGTTTGGCAGGTGTGTCCAATGAAAGGCAAGACTACTTAAGAAGGCTGTCTCACATTATTAAGCAGCCTACATTTTCTGCCAAAATGGGAAAGAAAAAGGATGTGTCGGCTGCTGAGAAGCAACAAATTGTGGAGTGTTTAGGTCAAGGCATGACTACAATCAACATTGTGCGATGATCAGGATGAAGTGTCTTGGCAATCAAGAAGTATGTAGCTGATTCACAGTACACACGTGTGCATGCTGATAAGGGCAAATTGAGGACTCTTTTCTACAAGCAATTACGTCAGGTTAAAAGAGCAGCGGCAAAAAAGCCTTGTCATAGCAGCAGACAAGTTTTTGAAGCTGCTGGTGCCTCCAACGTCCCCCGAACAACAAGATGCAGGGTCCTTCAGAGGTTTGCAGCTGTGCATACGCCATCCTGTCGACCTCCTCTATCCACTTGACACAAGCAGAAACGGCTCCAGTGGGCCAAACATTACATGAAGACTGATTTCAAAACTGTTTTGTTCACGGATGAGTGCCGTGCAGCGCTTGATGGTCCAGATGGATGGAGTGGAGGATGGCTGGTTGATGGACACCCCACGCAAACACGGCTACAGCGCCAACAAGGAGGAGGTGGAGTAATGTTTTGGGCTGGAATCATGGGGAGAGAGATTGTCGGCCCCTTTAGGATCCCTGAAGGCGCTAAAGATGAACTCCATAATGTATGTGGATTTTCTCAAACAGCACTTCCTGCCATGGTTCAAGAAGAAGAACCGTGTATTTCACAGCAAGATCATTTTTTTGCATGATAATGCACCATCTCATGCTGCACATAAAACATCTGCATCTCTGGCTGATATGGGAATAAAAGGGGACAAACTTATGGTGTGACCCCCATGCTCCCCTGACCTCTACCCCATTCAGAACCTCTGGAGCATCATCAAAAGGAGTGTCTATGATGGCGGGAGGCAGTTCACATCTAAGCAACAGCTCTGGGAGGGTATTCTGTCCTCATGCAAAACAATTGAAGCAGAAACCATCCAAAACCTGACAAATTCAATGGACGAGAGAGTTCAGAAGCTCCTTTCGAACAAGGGGTCCTATGTGAAAATGTAACATCACCTAGAATAAAGTTTTGAGTTGAAAACTGTTTGATTTCAGTTTCTAATAACCTGCTATTGCTTATAATTTCAAAAATGACCATTTTTTTGGTCTTTATTAAAATGAAAAGGTTGATCGAAAAGTTTGGCGGATCTAAGAGTGTGGCAACCCAGTAGTCATGATTACTTCGAATTCTGACAATATGAGGGTCATGTTGCAGGTAGTGCAGCAAGAAGGCACTTATGTGTCTTGCGCATCTCGGAGCCCCAAAATTATTTTCCGGGCTAGATGCAGCTAAAAATTATTATTAATTTTAAATCTGGTGGAGCTTAGTATAGATGGCCTAATAGGATCAGTGCTGCACACTGCTACAAAGCCCAAATTATTTTCCAGCCAAGATACAGATAAACATGATTAGTAATTTTAAATCTGGTGGAGCTTATTATAGATGGCCTAATAGAATCAGTGCTGCACTCTGCTACAAAGCCCAAATTATTTTCCAGCCAAGATACAGATAAACATGATTAGTAATTTGAAAGCTTAAAACAGTTGGTAGGGTGATTTTAACCAATCATTCATCTTTTACTCTCCCCAGGATGACACAGGGGTAGAAAAGTCGTTTTGGATCCATGATTTGTTCATCTTTATGAACGTGAGTCTGTCTACATTATCAGTGGAGAGCCGCGTGCGCTTATCTGTCAGCACACCACTAGCAGTGCTGAACACACGTTCAGACAGAACGCTGGCTCTGGGGCATGACAAGATCTCCAAGGCGTAAGTGGCTAGCTCCGGCCATTTATCCAGATTGGAAGCCCAAAAAGAGCAAGGGTCCAGTGACACAGTCATGGCTTCAATGTTTACTTGGAGATACTCCTGTACCATCGTCTCTAGGCGTTGACTATGTGTCAGACTTCTTGTCTCCTGTGGCCTTGCAAAGGATGGGCTAAAAAAGTGGTGAAATGATTGCGCAAAATTGATGTTAACAGCAGATACTGTGGTTCTGTTATGGTTTGAGTGCTGAACACTTGACGGTCCCACGGTTGGCAAGTTGGAACTGTGAGATTCACTACGTGCACCACTGGTGTTTTGTGGAAAAGCACATGTAAGATTCTGCAACAGTCTCTGCTGATACTCCTGCATGCGTGCATCCCTTTCTATGGCAGGAATAATTTCTGCAAATTTACTTTTGTACCAGGGATCTAACAGTGTGGCAACCCAGTAGTCAGGATTATTTCAAATTCTCCCAATTCGAGGGTCATGTTGCAGGTAGTGCAGCAAGAAGGCACTCATGTGTGTTGCGCATCCAGGAGCACCAAGTCCCTGTTGTGTTGGTGGCGAGGTAACAATCATGCTTCCTTCCTCTGTCCTCTCCCCCCAACCTCGCACAACAGAAATGTGATCAAGGTCTCCCTCATCTGATGAGTCTTCCATCAGTTCGTCCTCCACTTCTTCCTGGGCTCCTGCACCTTCCTCACTAGTTTGGCTGCTACCATGCGCCCTGGTAAAACCATCTCCCCCACCCTCACATGCCTGCCGCCTTGGTGCTGCCGACCGTCTGGACCTTGCAGATGTTAGCCCTTCCGCATACAACTCCTCCTCCTCTACTTCCTCCACCTCGTCTTGTGCCACCACCTGACTCCGAATTCTATTTAACATGTGCTCCAGCATGTAAATCACCGGAATAGTCATGCTGATAATGGCATCGTCAGCACTAAACATCTTCGTCGCCATTTCAAAACTGTGCAGAAGGGTGCATAGGTCCCTGATCTGAGACCACTCCTCCAGCGTGATTTGCCCTACGTCTGGATCTCGTTGGCCCAGGCTATACGTCAGAACGTATTGCACCAGGGCTTGTCGGTGCTGCCACAGTCACTGCAACATGTGCAGAGTTGAATTCCACCGGGTAGGTGACGCGCCCCTGGGCCTGTGTCGCGCTGCGTTGCGCACGCGGGAGCTCACCCGGAGCCGGATCTCTTGAGGGCCGTAGTCTCGTGGCGGTGATCCGGTCCGTGCCCAGGGAGTCAGACTAAGTGGCGCTGTAACAGCAGTGATGTTAGATGGCTACGCCACCCGTTGAATGCAGCTTTAGGGCTGCTGCTGCAGGGCAGACCGCTGAGGCCGGTGGTAGGATTGTGCAGCGTGGTAGTATAACCCCCAACGGGAGGGGTATGGCCTCAGGGCAGCCGACGTGGATGATGAGGGTAGCAGGAACCACTCGGAGACGGTACGGTGTAGTTCAGGGTCTTTACTGGTAACAAAGATAGACCCTCCCGGAGTACTGGCTAGCGATTGGGGCCTGGTCAGTCCTTGAGCAGATGGGATCTCCCCTGGCCAGGCGGAGTTGTAGGCCTCCCAAACTAACTGTACTCTTCTGGCTACCTTGCTAGAGGCGAGTATAAGTAGCCCATGTCCCTGAGTGTACCGTGTGGTGCTCACCCGTATGGCCGGTGACTCGGGGCCTTCGGGCTTCTGGGCCAGAGGACCTGCAATCCCCTGCCGGTCGGTTTCTGCTGCTGGATAGGAGTTAGTCCCCACAGCCTCGGACTCCGGGTCCGGTGATATCTTCTCAGTCAGGGCGAGCTCTGCAGCTGCCAGCCCCTGACTCCTTGTAACACTGCTCCCAAGGAGCTCCTGATGTGCTTTTCCTATAGCTGCTTCTCTGTCTCTACTCTTCAACAACCTAACCCTGCCTCAGCCCTAAGTTTATATAGGGGAAGTTCTTCCCCTCCCAGGACTGGGCAGGAGGTGTGGCATGCATTGGATTCCTGACCAAGAGACCTCCCACCTGCTCTCAGACATAATATTGCATTACTGTGGAAACCAGACCCCTGGGGTGCCACATTCCCCCCTAGTGAAATTTAGTACTCCGGGACTAAACATATTTTTGTAACATAACAAGGTATAACAATCACAATAAGAAAAACACATAAAGATGGTTACGGAGTGTCCGCAACCGGGTGCAGTCTTTGAAGAAAACAAGGTGTCCATTTCACCAAAACAGGGAGACGTAACCAGGTAGGGGTCTGTCCTGCCCCGAGTCCTTAACAGTCTTTTAGTCCATCCTGGGTTACGCTCCAACTATACACAAAGGATTCCCGGTAAATCCACCAAAGACTCCTATAAATAACTAGAAACACAAAATTACACACAAGCAACTATAAACAGGTAAACATTAGAAAATAGCTTAAACATTTAGATCCTCCAACGTGCGGGTAACTGGCCTCTAGTGGCCCTAGTGGACCTACGGAGCTGACTGTCTGGCCCTGAACTACAGGGTGTAGGAGCTGTCAAGGGTAAACTGGGCAGCTGTCTACCGGCTCTTTGTCTCACTAGGGGTACGGCAGGCTCACTATAAGCAGAGGGTTGATCCTCCTGTTCTGCTTGTGTGGAGTCTTCTGCCTCCTGGACCGGCTGTTCTTCCAGCTCTACCTGTTGCTCCGTAGGTGCTTGGGATGCTGGTTGGAGGAAGGTGAGTACGGGTACCACAACTGCACCATTGACTTGAGTCCAAGACCGAGGGAAGTCTCCGAGCACAGTACTAACCATATCTTCCCTTTCCTCTACGGGTCGATGGTCTTCTTGTTCCTCTTCAGGGTTCCGTAGCAGTTCAGGACACTTCTTCAGGTGATCCCGGGATACAATGGCTGTGGTCTCCCCTCCGTCTTTACTAATGGTACAGACCTTCGGGTTGTCGTGGCTTGAGGGCAGTACGGTGTACGGGTCCTTCTCCCACTGGTCGTCCAACTTGTGGAGCCGTCTTTTCCTCTTCAAGACCTGCTCTCCGGGTACCAGGGGAACAGCGGGAGCATACTGGTTGTAAGTTTTCTCTTGTCTTTCCCTAGCTTGACAGAGACTTCGCTCCACGCTCTCCTGTACCTTCCGGTACTGCTTCTGCCTCTCTGTGTCCCAGTCTGCTTCTGGTGAAGTGTCCTCGGGTGTCAGGACTCCCATTTCCAGGTCAACAGGTAACTTACCAGGTCTCGCCCTCATTAGGTAAGCCGGGGTACAGTTGGTGGAACCTACCGGGATGTGGTTGTATAGGTCCACCAGATCGGGCAGCTTCTCAGGCCACAGACTGCGTTCTTCCAGCGGCAACGTTTTCAGAAGATCCATTACCACCTGGTTCATTTTCTCACAAAGTCCATTAGTTTGCGGATGATAGGGTGTCGTCCTTATCTTCCGGCAGCCATACAGATTGCAGAATTCCTGGAAGACCTCCGCTTCAAAGGCAGGTCCCTGGTCCGTCAGCACTTGGTCCGGGTACCCGTGCGGACGGCAGAAGTGCTGCTGGAAGGCTCTAGCTGCTGTTTGAGCCGTTAAGTCCCTGACGGGGACGACAACCAAGAACCGAGAGTAATGATCCACGATGGTTAACGCGTAGACGTAGCCACTTCTGCTTGGGGTCAGTTTTACATGATCCAAGGCTACCAGTTCCAACGGCTGCCGGGTGACGATGGACTGCAGGGGAGTCTTCTGGCTGGCACGGTCCTTCCTTCTTAGGTTGCACGGGCCACAGTCTCTGCACCACCTCTCGATTGTTCTCCTCATGCCTACCCAGTGGAACCGCCCGCGCAGCAGGAACTCCAGCTTCTTCCATCCGAAGTGCCCAGCCCCGTCGTGGTATGCCTCCATCACCATGGCTGCGTCTCTTCGTGGCACCACTACTTGCCAGATTAGTTCATGCGTCCGGGAGTTAACCATTCGGCGGCACAACTTCCCCTTATAAAGGAACAGTCGACTCTTCTCAGCCCACAGTTGCTTGGCTTCCTCCGGAGCGTCTGGGTCAAGGCGAGCCTCTGGCCGAGTCAGCATCTCCTTTACCACCCGGACGGCAGGGTCACTGTCTTGCGTTTCCGCCCAGTTGTAGTGAGGCAAGGGGTTAAACGTAGCGGCTTGCTTACTCCCTACCCGGTGGGAACACTGGATAGTCCCATGACGGTGGAACGCGGGGAGTTCGACCTCTTCCAGTCCCTCTGGATCTTCTCCTACGTCCGGTAGATTTGGCATCCTGGACAGGGCGTCCGCGTTGGTATTGGAGCGTCCTGCCCGGTATTTGATTGTGAACTCGTAGTTGGACAGACGGGCCATCCATCTCTGCTCTAGGGCACCGAGTCTTGCTGTGTCCAGGTGTGTCAACGGGTTGTTATCCGTGTACACGATGAACCGGGAAGAAGCGAGGTAGTGCTTAAAGCGTTCGGTGACTGCCCACACCACTGCCAGGAACTCTAGCTTAAATGAGCTGTAATTCTCAGGGTTTCTCTCGGTGGGTCGCAGTTTTCGGCTGGCATAAGCGATTACTCGTTCTTTCCCCTGCTGGACCTGGGACAGCACAGCTCCTAGCCCGATGTTACTTGCGTCGGTGTAGAGGATAAAGGGCTGGCTGTAATCCGGGTACGCCAGGATTTCATCCCCCGTGAGGGCCATCTTCAGCTGGCGGAAGGACTCTTCTTCTAACTTCTCCATCTGAAGGGCGGCTTCTGGCTCTTGGCCTTCCGGGACTGGCCTATCAGGAGGTCCTGCATAGGAGCTGCCTTTTTGGTGAAGTCGGGGATGAATCTGCGGTAATAGCCTACCAACCCAAGGAACTGCCGCACTTCCTTTACACTGGAGGGACTTGGCCATTCCTTAATTGCGGTGATCTTATCAGGGTCGGGAGCCACTCCGTCAGCGCTCACCACGTGTCCCAGGTACTGCACCTTTGGCTTCAGGAGGTGACACTTAGAGGGTTTCACCTTCAGGCCGTAACTTGCCAGGGCTTCGAACACTTCCGCCAGATGTTTCAGGTGGTCCTCATAAGTCTTGGAATATACGATGACATCGTCCAGGTACAACAAGACCGTCTCAAAGTTTTTGTGTCCCAGACAGCATTCCATTAATCGTTGGAAGGTTCCTGGTGCGTTACAAAGTCCAAACGGCATACAGGTAAACTCGCTAAGCCCCATCGGTGTGGTGAATGCGGTCTTCTCCCGGTCCGCCTCTGCTACAGGAACCTGCCAGTACCCGCTAGTGAGATCCAAGGTAGAGAAGAAGTTAGCACATCTTAAAGCAGCCAAAGACTCCTCTATCCTTGGTAAGGGGTACGCATCCTTGTGTGTGATACGGTTGATTTTCCGGTAATCTACACACATCCTCATGGTGTTGTCTTTCTTTTTGACTAAGACTAGTGGAGCTGCCCAGGGGCTACAGCTATCCCTGATCACCCCAGCCTCCTTCATGTCTCTAAGCATCCCCTTGGCGTGTTGGTAGTGTGCAGGGGGTACGGGTCGATACCTCTCTTTTATGGGAGGATGGTCTCCCGTGGGGATGTGGTGTTCTACCCCCTTGACTCGCCCGAAGTCTAACGGGTGTTTACTAAACACTCTCTCGTACTCTTGAACCACCCGATAGACTCCCTGTTTCTGGTGTGAGGGAGTGGAGTCAGTACCCAAATGTAGTTGCTGACACCAGTCCTCCATTGTTTTCTTAGAGCCCTTACCTTCCTCCGGGTGAGATGGAGGCAAGGGTTCCACAGATTGTATAGCATTTTGGTTAATGGTATATAATTTGGCTAGCGTGGCATACCGGGGCAGGTACACTTCCCTCTTCCCGATATTGATTATGCGAACGGGCACCCTCCCATGGCGTACATTAACCACCCCCCGTGCTGTCAAGATGGTGGGCCTACTGTCTGAGTAAACTGGTTCTACCATTGCCTGGTAATCTCTACCTCTCAGACCAATAGCTGCCCGGCACCAAATCATCATTTCACTTTTTGGGGGCATGGCAATAGGGAAAGGGTCACACATTCTCACGCTACCAATCTCACCGCCGGAGAGTTCCACCTGTTGCCGTCGCATCAGTGCCCGGATCTCTTTTTGGAGCACTCGCTGCTCGCCGGAGCTGGCGTTCTTGGCAACCTGCTGTAAAAGGAAAATCACCTCTGCAAGACAATTTTCAATTACATTAGTTCCTAGAGTTATCTTTGGGTGACTCTCGTGTTTGTCAATGTCTACAATGATCAGTCCCTGTGCTGCCAGTTCAACTCTACCAATTTTAATGGTCACCTCTTTAAATCCGATCTGTGGCACGGGCTGACCATTGCTGGCGATGATACTCAAGTCGTCGTCAGGGTAGCGGGTAATATCCGAGTCATTCCAGTACTGCTTGAAGAGCACGTACGGGATGGTGGTGACCTGTGACCCGGTGTCCAGTAGGGCACTCATAGGAATGCCATCCAGTACCACAGGCAAGACTGGACGTCCTCCCACATATTTGTCGCGCCAGTTCGATGGGCCTGATGATCTTTTTCCTGGGGGTTGGCCCTCTACCCCCAGGTTGTGCCAGTTTAAAGGACAGTACCTTGCCATATGTCCGGGTTGATTGCAGCGGCGGCAGATGGGTCGTCCGTCCTCGTCGTATCGGTCACTGGGTCTTCCTCTGGCCGGTGGGGTCCTCCTTGGTCGACGCCACGGGATGTCCTCCGGTCCGGATGCCAGCTGGATCTTCCCTGGAGTGGAAACCTGTAAAGACTGCACAGTTCGGGTTAGCGCAGCAACGCTTTTAGCTAGCTCTTGGACCTGATGGTGCAGGTCTGGAGCCGGGTCATTGTTCAAAGCCTGCCCATCAGCCCCCACAGGCCCTGCCGACAAGGGTGCCGCCTCCTGGTGGTAAGTGGTAGTGGGGCGTCTGTGGGTCACAACGCCACCCGGTGCCGGTTCTCGGAGCACCCGGATGGCTCTGTCCTTGAACTGTGCAAATCCCAGATGAGGGTCCTGTAAGGCCATTGCCCGCAACTGGGTTCGGTGGGCATTGCAATATAAACCCTCTATAAATTGTTCAGTCAACAGCCTGTCCTCGTCTCCCACGCCGTCAGGGTCGGTCTGCTTAACGGCTCTCAGGGCCTCTTGTAGGTTCAGGGCATAGTCCCTTATACTCTCATGTGCCCGCTGTTTGCACCCGTAGAATCTGAGCTTGATCTCGGCTGAGGTGCGGGTATCAAAGGTGTCCCTCAGCCGGGTTAGTATCCCTGCGACAGTCCTCCCCCCAGGTGGCCAGGACTTTACCTCCCTTCGGGCTGCCCCGGTTAATTGGGCCACCAGGATGATCACTTTTTGCTCTTCTGTGAGGGGGTACACCTGGAAGAGGCTATCCAGCTTTTCTCTAAAGTCCTGCAGGGTATGTGACTCCCCTGAGTACTGGGGTAGCCAGGCTGCCCCCGGGATATAGGGCATGGTGAAAGGCATGACCGCAACAGCGGTGGCGCTGGCGGGGGTTGGAGCGGTGAAGCTCTCCTCCGTATCCGACATCCTTCTCCCCCCTAGTGGACCGTGGCCTACCTTGCGATGATCCTCTTCCGTAGGCCGCGGCTCCGCAGTGGATCGTCAGGGTTGAGGACCTTCCGTCGCGCTCCTGTGACGTCGGCGTCTGCTGGGCTCCTTCCAGGACCTTACGCAACGTCCGGACGTGAGGCGGGGCTTCAGTTCTCGCGGGCTTTTCGGAGTCCACGCCCCTCTTCTTCCCGCGCGGCGTCCTCAAGATGGCGTCCAACGGCGGGAAAACTCCACAGATGGCGGGAAGAAGGCTGAAAATGGCGCCGGATGGCGGGAATCTTCACGGATGGCGGGAAGAAGGCTGAAAATGGCGCCGGATGGCGGGAATCTTCACCACAGGTGAGTTTGAAAGTCTCTTGTTCAGGCACGCAGTACCCGGTGGTTGCGGGCACGTTATCCTGCCGACTACGCCAAATGTTGACGCGCCCCTGGGCCTGTGTCGCGCTGCGTTGCGCACGCGGGAGCTCACCCGGAGCCGGATCTCTTGAGGGCCGTAGTCTCGTGGCGGTGATCCGGTCCGTGCCCAGGGAGTCAGACTAAGTGGCGCTGTAACAGCAGTGATGTTAGATGGCTACGCCACCCGTTGAATGCAGCTTTAGGGCTGCTGCTGCAGGGCAGACCGCTGAGGCCGGTGGTAGGATTGTGCAGCGTGGTAGTATAACCCCCAACGGGAGGGGTATGGCCTCAGGGCAGCCGACGTGGATGATGAGGGTAGCAGGAACCACTCGGAGACGGTACGGTGTAGTTCAGGGTCTTTACTGGTAACAAAGATAGACCCTCCCGGAGTACTGGCTAGCGATTGGGGCCTGGTCAGTCCTTGAGCAGATGGGATCTCCCCTGGCCAGGCGGAGTTGTAGGCCTCCCAAACTAACTGTACTCTTCTGGCTACCTTGCTAGAGGCGAGTATAAGTAGCCCATGTCCCTGAGTGTACCGTGTGGTGCTCACCCGTATGGCCGGTGACTCGGGGCCTTCGGGCTTCTGGGCCAGAGGACCTGCAATCCCCTGCCGGTCGGTTTCTGCTGCTGGATAGGAGTTAGTCCCCACAGCCTCGGACTCCGGGTCCGGTGATATCTTCTCAGTCAGGGCGAGCTCTGCAGCTGCCAGCCCCTGACTCCTTGTAACACTGCTCCCAAGGAGCTCCTGATGTGCTTTTCCTATAGCTGCTTCTCTGTCTCTACTCTTCAACAACCTAACCCTGCCTCAGCCCTAAGTTTATATAGGGGAAGTTCTTCCCCTCCCAGGACTGGGCAGGAGGTGTGGCATGCATTGGATTCCTGACCAAGAGACCTCCCACCTGCTCTCAGACATAATATTGCATTACTGTGGAAACCAGACCCCTGGGGTGCCACATTGGCACATCGCATTTTAGCCGGTGAAGTGGCAGGCCCAACGACTTCTGTAGAGATGTAAGTCACTGAGCTGCGGGATGCGAACGGCGGAAGTGAGCACACAGCGACCGTGCCCTCTGCAGAAGGCCATCTAGTCTGGGATAGTGGGCTAAAAATTGCTGGACAACCAGGTTCAACACGTGAGCCATACAAGGCACGTGTGTGACATTGCCCCGGCGAAGGGCCGCACCCAGGTTTGCAGCATTGTCGCACACGGCCTTCCCTGGTTTCAGGTCCAGTGGAGACAACCATTCATGAAATTGGTTCTCCAGAGCTGACCACAACTCCTCAGCTGTGTGACTCACATTTCCCAGACATTTCAAAGTAAAAACCGCCTGATGACGTTGAGCCCTACTGCCAGCATAGTAAGGAGGTGTGCAGGATCCCTTCTGCGCAGTTAGAAAGCTTGTGGCATGACCAGACAGGCTTTGGGTGCAGGTGGAAGACCGAGAGGAGGTTGAGGAGGCAGAAGCAGTAGAGGAACTTTGACATAAAGAGGATTGACGCACAACTCGTGGGGACGGCAAGACTTGGACAGCAGCCCCTTGTCCTGCTGTCACCATAGTTACCCAGTGCCCAGTCAGCGACATGTAACGCCCCTGTCTATGCCTACTCGTCCAAGTGTCTGTGGTGAAATGCACCCTGTCACACACAGAGTTTCTCAAAGAAGCGGTGATGTTGTGTGCGACATGCTGGTGGAGCGCAGGCACACCTTTCTTTGAGAAGTAGTGCCGACTGGGCATCTGGTACTGGGGCACTGCGACGGACATAAGGTCTCGAAAATCCTCTGTGTCCACCAGGCAGAAAGGCAGCATTTCTGTAGCCAAGAGCTTGCAGATGGTGAAATTCAACCTCTTAGCTTTCTCATGGCTAGGAGGAAATGGTCTTTTACTTGTCCACATCTGAGGGACCGAGGGCTGGCTATTGTGCTTAGACGGGGTTGATAAGGGTGTCCCCGGCAAACTGCCGGTCTGTGAGGAAGATGCAGGCGGACATGTTAGGTTGCCTTGATCCAAAGGTGGTGCTATCGATGTCGGACAGCGCTCAACACCAGCTGGTGTTACCACCTCCAAAGAAAATGATGACCTGCCAATCACGCTGGCTGTTGCGGGTAAAGAGGTGGCAGGTCTGCGCCCCAAAACAGGTGTGACTGCTGTACCCCCAGTCACAGAGGATAAAGAGGCCGCGGATGCACAAGATATGGCAGACGGTGGTTGGCCCGGCCGGCTAGGCCGCATTGTAGCACACTGAGCTTCCCACTGCAACTTATGCTTCATGTCCATGTGCCGGTTCATGCATGAAGTACTCAAACTATATATTTTTTGGCCTCTACTTAGCTTTTGCTGACAAATGTTACAGATAACACGAGTTGGGTCATCTTTATCGATCTGAAAAAATGCCCAGGCTATGCAAGGCTTAGCACCCATGCGACCTGAAGAGCCACCACGACTTGTGGTGAGAGGCAGAGTTGTGTTTGAGGATGCAGTTGTTGACGTGCTTCCAGTACTACGTCTCTGTCCAGGAAGGCGCAACCTGACCTCGTCGTCACTAGCATCTTCCTCCACCTCCTCTGCTGACCTCATGTATTGGCTGACTGTGGGTTGACAGTAAGTGGGATCTCCAACCTCATCATCATTGCCCTGTGCGTTATCACACCCGTCGTCCTCAGAGCCAACCTGTTCCTGCCCTGACTAAAAACTAAAGTTGTCGCTCCAATCAGGTATTTGAGTCTCATCATCTTCTTCCTCATTGTCTCCACCAACAGGAGTTACAGTTTGGGAATGAGGGTCTACATTATGGTCAGAACCTTCTGCGTCTGGTCCTGGATCCGACTCATAAAGATTCTGGGCATCAGTGCAGATCATTTCCTCGTCTGGATTCACAGAAGCGCTGGAGTCGACCTCTGATTCCCAGGCTATAGTATGAGTAAACAGCTCTGCAGACTCAACCATCTGTTCTACCTCATACTCAGACGGGCAGCTGGAGATTTGGGAGCTGTGAGGAAGCAAGTGCGATTGGGGTGACACCTTTGAGAACTGGCGTATTTGTGATGTTGAAGTTGATGTGGAGGAGAGCCCACTTAAAGGAGCACTTGATATCCGTTGAAGCACCTGCTGTTTTTGTGCCTCATCTGTAATTTGTAGCGATTGGCGTGGCCGTAAGAAAGGGATCTTATCACATTGTCCGCTAAAAGAAGTAGACATTTTAGTTTGGCTGGAAGATGGTCTTTCTTCTGCAGATGTTACTGTTGCTTTAACACCTACCCCACGGACACAACCTTTTTTCCCCTTCCCAACACGCCTATTCAGTTTGCAACCTGATGGAGGTCAGTATAGATGGACTAATACAACAAGTCCCACACACAGCTAGAAGCCCAATATTTTTTCAGAGCTAGATGCAGAAAAAAATTATATTCAATTTGCAACCTGATGGAGGTCAGTATAGATGGAGTAATAGAACAAGTCCCACACACAGCTAGAAGCCCAAATATTTTTTCAGAGGTAGATGCAGATAAAAATTATTTTTAATTTGCAACCTGATGGAGGTCAGTATAGATGGACTAATAGAGAAAGTCCCACGCACTGCTAGAAAGCCAAATATTTTTTCAGAGCTAGATGCAGAAAAAAATTATATTCAATTTGCAACCTGATTGAGGTCAGTATAGATGGAGTAATAGAACAAGTCCCACACACAGCTAGAAGACCAAATATTTTTTCAGAGGTAGATGCAGAAAAAAATTATATTCAGTTTGCAACCTGATGGAGGTCTGTATAGATGGATTAATAGAACAAGTCCCACACACAGCTACAAGCCCAATATTTTTTCAGAGGTAGATGCAGAAAAAAATATATTCAGTTTGCAACCTGATGGAGGTCAGTATAGATGGACTAATAGAGAAAGTCCCACACACTGCTAGAAGGCCAAATATTTTTTCAGAGCTAGATGCAGAAAAAAATTATATTCAATTTGCAACCTGATGGAGGTCAGTATAGATGGACTAATAGAATGATGCTATGCCCAAAAGATTTTACTTCACTAGGTGCAGTAAAAAAATTGGTATTCTATACACAGGTGGTATATCTTGCAACACAGATAGGCTACTCCACTGACTAACACACTCTGCAATAGGCCAAAAAGGATTAGCTTTGCTAGATTCAGCCAAATGCTGTGAAAAAAACTTGCACAGCACTGGCACAGACCTGCCTGGCAAAAACTGATAGGAACTGATGTAACCTAGTCCTGAAAAGGACTCCAATTACAATTAGTCTTTACTCCCACAACCTATCTATTTAAGAGCACAGACCTGCCTGATAAAAGTCGTAGGAAATGCTGTAACCTAGTCCTTAAAAGGACTGCAATCACAACTATTCCCTACTCCCAAGCTATCTGTAGATTTGTTCGAAAATTGGCTTGAAATTAACAAGGTGTAGCGCCCACAGCAACAATGGTGCCATCTATCACGCAGCTGCAGCAGTGAGAAAATGGTGGCGACGGGGAAAATGGCTTGGTCTTATAGGGCAAGGACATGTGACATACACTGCCAATGACACATGCCCTTGCTTGTGTGAAAAAAAGCACTTCGCTCCGTGTGTGCGCTGCTCATAGGCTGACAGATTGCACCTCCCCACTGTAAATGCGGGAAAGAGAAAAAAAAATGGAGATCTTCATTATTCCTGCAGAGATCCATCCCCTGCCCCTCCCCCCACCCCGCTGTACACTCAAACTGCGTATTAACATTAATTTTCATCATTACTGAGAAAAAATCCAGTTATGATTTTGGTGCACGAACAGTTATCGAACATAACCTCGAACAGCCGAATTTTTCTCAAATCGTTCGTGTTCGCCGAACGGCTCGAACACCGCCCAAAACAGCTCGAATTTGAGATTGGCGAACAGTTCGAGTAGAACAACGCTCATCTCTAGTAACCATAAACCAGGTGATGTATATTAGTGTTTGCAAAGGTATGATAGTAGTATATATAAAGATACAGGGATTATGGGCTAGTGCTTACAAAAGAGGGAGCTTGTAGGGAACCAACCCCGACGACGCCGTTTCGCAAGTGCTTCTTCAGAGGGGGCGTGTTTGTGTAAGTATCGTGTCCTGTTTTATATATTCTCTCAACCAGCTGTTGTCATTACATATGGGTGATGGAGGGGTTCGGCGCATGCGTGCGTTACTTGGATGACCGCAAAGATAAATGGACTACCTGTTACAAGCGCTTGACACGCATGCGGTGGATCGCATGACGTGTCTATTGCGCATGACAGGAAGTCCCGCGGCTCCGTTCAGGCGCATGCGCACTCTCCATGGAGGAATCCCCATATAGACGTGGCGGTGTTGAAAAGGGGCGGGTACCAAGCGCAAAACAAGGACAAGGGAAATAAACTAAAGGTACTGAGAAGAAATATATGAGAAGGGGATAATTGTGAGAGGGACATAAAGACATATACGATAGAATGTTGTTTTTTTTGAAGGTGGAGCAACAAAAAAGGAAAGGGAAAAGAGATGTGAAAAATAATCACTTGAGTGTAATGATTGCAGTGATATGGGTGAGAGTGGTAAGGAAAGGTAGGTAATAGTGTATATAATGAAAAAGTGTGATGAAAATAGAGATGAGTGAATGGTAAAATTAATATCAATAGAATGTAAAAAGGAATGTGTGAAAACGGAGGAAAAAGAGTGCAAAGAGAATGTAAGGAAAAGAGATGTGAGAAGTGAATGTGGTCAAATAGAGAAAATAATAATAAAAATTAATGAAAAGAAAGAAAAACATTGTAGTGGTCAAGGCAAAGTTGTGATGAAAAAATACATAGATATCAGTGTAGAAAATATTATTTTGACTTTTCCTTTTTAGTCCATAATAAGCACTATCCATAAATGTCCCATTTCTATATAGTCCAAACACATAAGTAGGGTCATTTGTATTCTCTTGTATATTTCTGTAAGAGTATAATTCATTTGCTTTTTCTTCCCTTTGCTTTGTCCTTTATTTTTGGTCCTCTGCAGTATAGTCTATCACACGTAGAGGACGGGGAAGAGGCCGGAAGGAACCAACGCATATTCAGTGGACGCCCAGAAAAAAGAAGAACAGCCAATCTACCACGACACAGCGAGGGACCATGGTGAGAACTAGATAAATAACACAACAATTAAAATCACATAGAAGTATAAAAACTGGACAGATAAAAAGGCAGTCTAACAGGAGAAGAAAAAACTAGAGGATAATAGGTAAACCCAAGAAAATGTCCAAGAAAGCGACAAAAGAGTAAGTAATGATATGGTATGATGAGACGAATAAAGGAAGAAACCTAAGACTAATATTATAAGAATGCAGAAAAGCCAAATTGCTTGTTTAGCCCTTGAGGAGAAACAGTACCTAGACTGAATATCCATCTGCTCTCCAATCTAGATAGGGCCAAACCCAGATCACCGCCCCTAATGCCCATGTCTACTTGGTCAATACCCTTAATTACCAAACCTTTAGGGTAACTATTGTGATAAATTTTGAAATGTTTGGGAAGGGTTCTTAGGTTAAATGTCTCTTCAGTATGGAGAGAGTCTGGAGACGCCATGGAGAGCAATTTACTGCCTGCAATATGCTTCAGCATTACCGGTTTGGCAGTGGGTGAGTAATGGTGTGGGGTGGCATTTCTTTGGAGGACTGCACAGCCCTCCATGTGCTCACCAGAGGTAGCCTGACTGCCATTAGGTACCGAGATGATATCCTCAGACCCCTTGTGAGACCATATGCTGGTGCGGTTGGCCCTGGGTTCCTCCTAATGCCGGACAATGCCAGACCTCATGTGGCTGGAGTGTGTCAGCAGTTCCTGCAAGATGAAGGCATTGAAACTATGGACTGGCCCCTCCATTCCCCAGACCTGAATCCGATTGAGCACATCTGGGACATCATGTCTCGCTCCATCCACCAACGTCACGTTGCACCACAGACTGTCCAGGAGTTGGCGGATGCTTTAGTCCAGATCTGGGAGGAAATCCCACAGGAGACCATCCGCAACCTCATTAGGAGCATGCCCAGGCGTTATAGGGAGATCATACAGGCACGTGAAGGCCACACACAATACTGAGCCTCATTTTGACTTGTTTTAAGGACATTACATCAAAGTTGGATCAGCCTCTAGTGTGTTTTTCCACTTTAGTTTTGGGGGTGACTCCAAATCCAGGCCTCCATTGGTTAATAAATTTGATTTCCATTGATGATTTTTGTGTGTTTTTGTTGTCAGCACATTCAACTTTGTACAGAACAAAGTATTCAATGAGAACATTTCATTCATTCAGATCTAGGAGGTGTTATTTGAGTGTTCCCTTTATTTTTTTTAAGCAGTGTACATACATGAATGTATATATTACGTATTATTGTTACCTTTTCTTATGAATTGCTGTGAATGGCAAACCCTCTTTCTCTTTGCTATTGTATGATGCCAAAATACACTGCTCAAAAAATAAAGGAAACACTTAAACAACAGATTATAACTCCAAGTAAATCAAACTTCTGTGAAATTAAACTGTCCACTTAGGAAGCAACACTGATTGACAATCAATTTCACATGCTGTTGTGCAAATGGAATAGACAATAGATGGAAATTATTGGCAATTATCAAGACACACTCAATAAAGGAGTGGTTCTGCAGGTGGGGACCACTGACCACATCTCAGTACTTTGCTTTCTGGCTGATGTTTTGGTCACTTTTGAATGTTGGTTGTGCTTTCACACTCGTGGTAGCATGAGACGGACTCTACAACCCACAGAAGTTGCTTAGGTAGTGCAGCTCATCCAGGATGGCATATCAATACGAGCTGTGGCAAGAAGGTTTGCAGTGTCTGTCAGCATAGTGTCCAGAGGCTGAAGGCGCTACCAGGAGACAGGCCAGTACACCAGGAGATGTGGAGGGGGCCGTAGGAGGGCAACAACCCAGCAGCAGGTCCACTACCTCCGCCTTTGTGCAAGGAGGAACAGGAGGAGCACTGCCAAAGCCCTGTAAAATGTTCTCCAGCAGGCCACAAATGTGCATGTGTCTGCACAAACGGTTAGAAATCGACTCCATGAGGGTGGTATGAGGGCCCGATGTCCACACATGGGGGTTGTGCTCACAGCCCTACACCGTGCAGGATGCTTGGCATTTGCCACAGAACACCAGGATTGGCAAAGTCGCCACTGGCGCCCTGTGCTCTTCACAGATGAAAGCAGGTTCACACTGAGCACATGTGACAAATGTGACAGAGTCTGGAGACGCCATGGAGAGCAATCTGCTGCCTGCAATATCCTTCAGCATGACCGGTTTGGCAGTGGGTCAGTAATGGTGTGGGGTGGCATTTCTTTGGAGGACTGCACAACCCTCCATGTGCTCGGCAGAGGTAGCCTGACTGCCATTAGGTACCGAGATGATATCCTCAGACCCCTTGTGAGACCATATGCTGGTGCGGTTGGCCCTGGGTTCCTCCTAATGCAGGACAATGCCAGACCTCATGTGGCTGGAGTGTGTCAGCAATTCCTGCAAGATGAAGGCATTGAAGCTAATGACTGGCCCGTCCATTCCCCAGACCTGAATTCGATTGAGCACATCTGGAACATCATGTCTCGCTCCATCCACCAACGTCACGTTGCACCACAGATTATCCAGGAGTTGGCGGATGCTTTAGTCCAGATCTGGGAGGAGATCCCGCAGGAGACCATCCGCAACCTCATTAGGGGCATGCCCAGGCATTGTAGGGAGATCATACAGGCACGTGGAGGCCACACACAATACTGAGCCTCATTTTGACTTGTTTTAAGGACATTATATCAAAGTTGGATCAGCCTGTAGTGTGTTTTTCCACTTTAATTTTGGGGTGACTCCAAATCCAGGCCTCCATTGGTTAATAAATTTGATTTCCATTGATGATTTTTGTGTGATTTTTTTTGTCAGCACATTCAACTTTGTACAGAACAAAGTATTCAATGAGAATATTTCATTCATTCAGATCTAAGATGTGTTATTTGAGTGTTCCCTTTATTTTTTTTGAGCAGTGTAGTATGATCAGCTGGATTTCAGGATCAAAGTTCAACTAGTTACATAAGTAAAGTTTAATTTTGAATATGTATAATAACTAAGTATAATAAGCTACTTAATAATAAGTATTATAGCAATAAGTCTCTAAGTAGTTGGCATGTCAGTTTTTACATTTCCCTAATGAAAAATGTTGCCATTCTGTTTTCTATGTTTGTAGCCCCTAATTTTATAACAGATGCAGCAATAATTTAATAGGAACAAACCGCTTACAATTACATGTGCTGGCAGCACTTCGAATTCAGCACCACGGGCAGAGCAATAGTCCACAGCTCAAAAGATTGATTTATGTTTTGCTATATGTGCATGCCAAGGTTTATGTTTTACTAATAGTTTACGTACAGATCAAAGGCTGTGACATTGACAAAGGTAAACCAATATTTATTTTACAATGGCGTAAAAAATGACAACAATGATGTGAAATACCACAATGCAATATAATACATACTGCCATAATTACAAAAATTTATAGCACCACACCAGCAGTTTTTTTCACTACTGGAGTGGTGCTTTAAACATAATTCCCCTAACCCATACTCACCCTCCGGCGTCTTCACTCTTTTTTGGCGCCGGTCTGATCTCGCAGTACCATCTTGTGACTGTCTGGAACTCAGAAGCTATGTCACAAGCTCTCACTGCAAGTCAATGAGAGTTAAAACGAGGACAGAATGAGGCTCTCATAGACTTACATTAATTAGTGACCTCCAGCTCGCACCAAGCAAACACTGGAGAAGCCGGCAGGTCACAAACTGCAGGAGACGGACTGGCGCGGCAGAGAAAACAGATGAAAATGCCGGAAGGTGAGTATATGACCGAGGGCAGTGGACTTGGGTTTTAAACACCACTCCAGCGGTGAAATAACAAAAGACAGTGATGCTTTAAATCATCTGATAATGGTATGCTGAATGCCATAAATTTTGAGTATTTTTAAATAAACCTAGATAAATCCAGTGAAAGCATTCAGAATTCAGCTCATTTACTTGATATTTTTACTCTTTCATTCAGACTCCAAAGAGTTAATATCTCATTAATAACAACTGAGCATCAATACATGTTAAGTAGCTGTCTCTTGATTTGCTAACTTGTCGAGTTCACGATTTACTTCTGCATAACTTTTCACCTTAATTTTGCACTCTACATGGCATGAGTATAAAACAAATTTCAAAGTGCAAAATTTCCTCCTTAGAAAGCAAACATGCAGTGCAAATTCATGCTGTGAGGACCTGCAAGAACCTTGGGGCTAAGCAGACGTGTAAAAACCACTTCTGGTTATCTGCTGGAGTATTTCTTAGACAACTTATTAGCAGGCAACCAACAACAAAATAATTTATCCAAAAAAGAGCAGTTAATCATAATATTGATTTTCCTCTTGCTACCCAGAATACACTGTACTTAGCGCAGATAAAAAGAGCTGACTACTTTACATTTAAATCAAAAGAAAAAAAGTATAAAAACATAATTATCTTACACTATATAAAGATGTTATCAGTCTGCTGAAGAGAATCTGAAGATATATACTTACGTCTGCATTAAAGTCTATGTTCTACCTGATTTTGTAAATCAACAAGAAAAAATTTGCAAATAACCTAAAACTAAATATTACAAAATGTCTTAATTTTTTAAAAATCATTTCATATTCTGCTCTGTACTTTCACACATAAATGTGCAGCATTGCCCTTACATTGTTACTGCAATATTTTTTTTTCTTCTGTCCCAAGGGCCCAATTGATTTATCTGCCAGAAGCCTAAAGCCCCCAAAATAAGATAGCTTTGAGTTTACAGAGGTCATTTTTCATTGTCTAAATAAAATTTTCTAAACAAAAATCTTTCATCCTGTTAACCGCAGGGTCCTTATCTCCCTGGAGGCAACAGAAGCCTGAAAGAAGCCATTTCAATTCCTTTATGAGGAAAGATAAAAGCGAGTGTTTGATTAGAAAGGTGCGGTAGAACTTCATATAACATAGTAGTAACATGAACTAGAAAAATAGCTAAATTATTCTACTGAAAAAATATTATTGTTGAAGGTTATTCAGTAGCATTGTAATGAAAAAAATAATGATGGTTCACTAAAATATCACAGCACCATGACATTGACTCTGTTTTGGGTGCTTTTATGAAAAAGTAAGTTCCCTACTTGTCAGAAAAGTTAAGATATTATTTGATTGCAGATTTTGAAATATAACACTTTTTATAACTTCACTTTGAAATTTGATTTATAACAGATCCAAAATATAATAATACAGTGTCAGTACACATAGTACTCTCAATTTTTGAGTGTAATACTTTCTCTTTTAATATTTTGCAGTTGAGGGCAATTATACATGTAAAGGATTTAACATAGAGAATTAAGCTGCAACCACTTTTATAGGACCCAAACTGATCAGATAGTAGGAAAGAACAAATATAGTACTCAAACTCCCAAAGTTTGATGCCAGTTCTACACCATGGCTCTGGTGTCTTTGTTTTTTCAGTAGTGGACAAATACAGCATGTTTCCAGGCTGCAGCCAATCACTTAACTCGATAGCTCGTGCTGTTAACGGAGGCAGTATTGGGTTGATTACAATTATTGGCAACAAAGACATTTCTCGTTGTAGTCATGATGTTTCCACTGCAGCCAAAACACTAACATGAGAGCAGCTGTGGGGAGCCAACACTCGACAGAGGGAGAGTGAGCGCTATCTTTATTTTTTGTACTTCCAACTGATCAGTTGGAGTCCACTTTTCTAAAGCATGAAAACCCCTTTAGCATAATACTTTGCATTGTGTATAGAGCAATGTATGTTCTTTGTCGACTCTGAAGCATCATAGACTATAAAAAAAGGTCAGAAACTGGAAGTAATGCATTTTGTGACTGGGGTGATGTGGAGTGACTGAGGAAGCCGTGTAGATAATGGAGCTTACTATAGACCCCAAAAAACCCTGATTATCTTTACCCAGTAATCGGCTGGTATAAATAGAATATTACCCAATGAATGAACAAAATAAGCTTGTTAATTGTGTGAAATTATTTTTAAGCTTCATTAAAAATCATCATTCTTGGCCTCACACCATCCTGTGTAAACAGTACACCATCCTATGTAAACTGTACATGCGCTGCTGAGAACAATCATAAAGTGTATGCACAGAACAATCTATTAATGATTGATTAGTACACATTAGAAATGTAGCTGACCTAAACAACTGCCTGTTGTAGCCCTGGATCATCCAGTGTAAACAAGCCATAAGAAAGGGCAAGGAATTACTAAACATAGTCTCGCCCTCTGGCTGAGTCAGTCCATCTGTGTTTTACATATTCAAGAATTTATTTGCCATTTCAGAGAAAATGTATGGTCAGTAACAGGAGAAGCTATAACCATATTTAAAAATATTCCATCTCAATATGAATAAAGTCTAAAACAAGGGAAAGTCACAACCATCTCCAAGGTACGTTTTTCTTACCTTTTTACATTGAACCTAATGGAGTGTGAATTGGAGAACTAATGTGAAAAAAACAATCAGTTCTCATTTCTCTTCCTCAATTAAAAATATGCAGGTTCAAAAGGCTGTAGCATAAATGTCCCCTTACTATGTCTTTTACTCGTGTCCTCTGTGTCTAGCTGTTGGTTACCAAATGAAACAGTGATAAAATCACATATTTGGATTCAAAACATTTCTGCTACAGAAGGCCAGTTTATAGCACATATAGAAGGAAACTTGTCTCTAATGGCAAAATTTCACTTCTAAACATTTTTTTATTTGACAGATTTATACCATTACCATTCAATCTAGTAAATGTTGTGATTTACTAATGTTGCATTTTTACCTATTTTTACCTGTTTTTCATCCCCATTTGACCCCCTTACGACCTATGACGTATAGGTATGTCATAGGTCACCCATCCCATTTTTGTGCAGGCTCTGGCATTGATCCCGCACCATTTCTGGCACATGACAGCTGATCTGCTCAGCTGTCACGTGCCCCTAACAGCTGCGGGTGGAGTCGCGATCCACCGGCGGCTGTTAACATATTAAATGGCACTGTCAATCTCTGACAGTGTCATTTAATTCACGCAAACTGGATGCGCGTCATTGACCACGCCCATCGGCGCACACGCCACATGATGGTTGGTCACCAATGGGTTGGAATGACAACCCGGGGTCTGCAGGAGACCCCTGTGGTTGTCATAGCCGATCTACTACGAGCGCTGCCCAGCATTCTTCGCTCATGGCAAAGGAGCATTTTTGTTACCCATAGCAGTGCTGAAGCCTTGCTATGGGGTAACACAAGCAATCAGTTGATCGCAACTTCAAGTCTTCTAAGGAGACTATTGAAACATATGAAAAGTAAAGAAAAAAAAGTTTTTAAAAATATTTAAAAAATATAAAAATTCAAATCTCCCCCTTTTCGCTCCGTTCAAAATAAAGCACATATTTGGTATTGCTGCGTTCAGAAATTCCTGATCTATCAATATATAAAAATAATTAATCCGATCGGTAAACAGCGTAACGAGAAAAAAAGAAACACCAGAATTACGTTTTTTTGACCCCTGCAGAATTGCAATAAAGGGCGATCAAAACATCGTATCTATTCCAAAATGGTATCAATAAAAACATCTGCTTGGCGCGCAAAAAATAAGCCCTTACCCGGCCCCAGGTCTCTAAAAATGAAGACTCTACGAGTCTTGGAAAATGTCGCCATTTGTTTTTCAGACAAACTTTGGATTTTTTTTTTACCACTTAAATAAAAAAGAACCTATACATATTTGGCATATACGAACTTGTAATGACCTGAAGAATCACAATGGCAGGTTAATTTTAGCATTTAGTGAACATGGTAAAGAAACAAACAAAAAACAATTGTGGAATTGTACTTTTTTTTGCAATTTCATCGCAATTGAAATTTTTTTCCTATTTTCCAATACACAATATGGTAAAACCAATGGTGTCATTTAAAAGTACAACTCGTCCTGCAAAAAACAAGCTGACCAAAAAATTTAAAAAGTTATGGCTCTGAGAAGAAGGGGAGCAAAAAGTGAAAATGCAAAAATGGAAAAACCCAAGGTGGTAAAGTGGTTAAATTCAGGAAAATTTACATTTCTATTGATAGCTGCTATCATTTTGAATAATCTATATGATTGTCTGACACAAAGAAAGACATAAAAATCGAGTTTTCCCTTAAATCCTTTTTAGTAATTTAGTATGATTTCAATATTATATTGCACACATTTGTAGAAGATTATAATCAGATTTTCTAATCTTTTACCATGATTAGTCAAAAATGCAATTTTTTGCACAAAAATTCATTACGGCGACTCATACAGTCTTATAAATTTGGTACATTTTTAAACACTATTTTTTATCCTATACAAACTGTTGCTAGGATTACTTTGTATCACTTTTTTTGCACATTGCAATATTCTAGTTTTGTAGTATATTGCGCAAGTATCAAACCACAGGTTCTAGTGACCTAAGAGGACTAAAAAATAGAGTAAAAAATTATTTTAAATATATAAAAACAAATATATACATAAATATAAAAAATTCAAATTTTCACATTTTTCCCCTTTTAAAAATAAACAAAAAAAAACATGAAAAATATTATTGCTGATTTCATAAAAGTCTGATTTATCAAAATATAAAATTGTTTAATCTCTACAGGAAACACTGGAAGCAAAAAAATATCAAAAATTGCCATTTTTCAACCATCAAACATTTCTCAAAAATGCAGTAAAATCCTATATTAAAATGTAATCTATAATCCAACATGGTATCAATAAATAATCTAGTCCTTTGAAAAAATAGTATCTCACACAGATCCATCAATAAAAAAATGTAAAAAGTTACAGTTCTCTGAAAATGGTGACACAAACTTTTTTCTTTACAAATTTCAGGAATTCCCTTCCACCATTCAAATAAAAAAAATAAATCTTTGCAAGTTTGGTATCACAGTCATTAAAATGACCTGAAAAATCATGTTATTTAATTATTTTTACTGCACCATGAATGCTGTAAAAAAATCTGCCAAAAATTAACCATGTAGGAACGGGTTAAACAGATGATATGTATGTCTAAAACAAAATGAGAAAATTTATCTCCTTCTCCCTTCCCCCGTAGTCAAAGAAACATAAAAGTGAATATTCTTCCATATCAATGATTTTATTGATATGTAGAGAAACAAAACAGAAATGCAAAGAAATAAAAATGTGATAGTTTCAAACTTTATCTGTAATTTAGGTCTGTTATTTATGTAATCATTTGTACTTAACATGTTCTTTCTCAAATGCTGCACTTAGTTATTCATGTCATTTCTTTAACCACTATTACAACAGGAATATTCAACTGAAATTATTTGTGCGTGACAACTTTACATAAACTTAAAGAAAATGGGTGAATACATAAATGACTATTATATCTTCCCAGATGTAAGCTGCAAAGTACTGCAAAAAAATATACTTAAAGGTATGTGCGCATGTTCAGGATTTGAAGCAGAAATTTCTGCAGCGTTTCTGCATCTCCTTGGCAGGAAAAATTCTGTGGAAAAAACGTGCAGTTTTCCGTGTTTTTGAAGCATTTTTTAATGCATTTTTTTACATCAATAAATGCTTTTTGGAGCTAAATAAAGTTATTTGAAAAGGAACGTGGAACATTGCTTTAACCCTTGAATCTTGAATTACCGTCAGAACTGGGGTGAGTATATTGAATAATTTAAGAATGTGTCTGTTGTGTTTCAAATAAAGTGTTTACTCTGTGTCTGTGTGTTTATTTAACTCTTTACTTTACTTTAATTAGGTTTGGTAATGAAAGGGTCTGATTGACACCTTGTCATCACCAAACAAAAGAGCTAGGTGTCAGCTAATCCAATTCATCCAATCTTCATTAGCATGCCCATTCATGTAATTTCTGGGGCAGCTGAGAGCTGCTATTTTTAGCCTAGGAAGGTGCCATTAGGCAAAAATGGTCCCAGGCTTTAATAACAGCTCACCGCTGTTTCGTTAGCTGCTACGTCCTCACGAACAGCAACAAACAGCGCTTTGGATGCAGAGTATTTTTGCTGCATCCAAAATGCGGTGTTCTAATGCCGCACTTTTGTTGTCAAAACATGTGAATCCACCGCATAAAATGACACTTCAATTGGTCAAAATCTGCAGCGGAAACTAGCATGTCCGCTACAGAAATTGACATGCTGCGGGTGAGTTTGGGCTACGCTGCCACGATCAGGAGCCGCTGCAGGTTTGACGATGCATGTTTATCCAGCGTCAAACCCGCAGCGTCCAGATGTAACAGCATAGTGGATGGAATTTCTAGAAATCCCATGTTCACTAGGCATGCATCTGAGGCTGCGGATGACCCATGGACATTGACATGTGGCACGTCTTTCAGGACCGCAGTATGTCAAATTCTCCTGCGGAGTCGTTAGTCTTCACACTAGAAATTTGACCACTAGAAAGTATTGAATGCGATAAATCCGCAGGTTCAGTGAACCCATGTGGATTTACTTGCATTCATGAGAATGCAAAGTTTTGGACGCAGCAAAAATATGCGTCCAAAGCGCTGCTAAGGACCGATCGTGGGCACAGAGTCTAAAATTAAAAAAAAAATGTTGTGGGCTCCAGCGTCATTTTTGCAACTAGCAGAGGGAAATCCAACCGCTGGGGGCTGATATTAGTAGCCGGGGAAGGGGACATTAGCCAAAAATGTTCCCTGGCTATTAATATCAGCCCACAGCAGTTTGTTTAGCCTTTACTGGCTAGATTACAGGGGGACCCCAGAAAAAAATTGACATAGGGTCTCCCTTTAAAATCTAACCAGAAAAGGCTGAACAGACAGCTGCGGGCTGATATTAATAGCCAGGGAAGGAGCCATGGATACTAGCCCCCTCCGCGGCTAATAATATCACCCCTTAGCAGTCCCAGAAATGGCGCATCCATAAGATGCACCAAATCTGGCGCTTAGCCTCTGCTCTTCCCACTGCCCTGTAGTGGTGGCGAGTGGGGTAATGGGGTTGGGATTCAAATCAGCCTTGCATTGGCAGCTGCCGTGAAGCTGCCAATACACGGACGCCCCGTGTAAGACGCCCCCATTACTAACTGCGTAGTAAAGTTTACGACGCTTTTTCAATAAAAGACATGGCCAGAATAAAGTATTTTAATGAAATAAAAATACACACAGTTTAATAATTTTTTTATTATATGCTCAGCCCCCGAAACCTTCATCTCCTGAAAAAAAATGTCAGTGTACATGCTGCTGCAGGAGTCAGGTCACTGGGGTTCATCAGCTGAAGATCAGCTGATCAGCCCCCGTGACCTCAGCACCAGTACTGGTGGGAACATTCTTGAGAATGTTCCCAAGCAGCACCGGTGCTGTAAAGTGAGGTCACGTGAGCTGATCTTCAGCTGACAGCTCACGTCACCACAGATCCTGGCAGCGCAGAGATGTACACTGCTGGGAGCAAGCGTGCTCCCGACAGTGTACGGCCAGCCGCCGGGAGGATGACATCACCAGGGGACATCGGGAGGACACTGGGGGGCGCTGGAAAGGTGAGGATTGGTGTTTTTTTTTTTACTTTTTAAAATTTTTTTTACCACAGCGCGGAGTTTTGGCTCAGCTGAGGAGACTACTACTCCCCTCAGCCGCCCCGCTCTCGCTATTATCAGAGGGAGTGGTGGTCGGAGTAGTAGTAGTCCTCCCCGGCCGACCAAGGTAACACTCGCAGCGTTTATCCAGCGTTTCCGTGACCTATTGACTTTAATTGAACCACAGCAAATCCACAAGTATAAATATTATATCTGCGGATTTGCTGTGGTTCCATTAAAGTATATGGGAGGGTAAACGCTGCATAGAAAGGACATGCTGCATTTTAAAATGCAATGGTAATCCTGAGTGGAAATTTCCATATCAGGTACACTGCACATCAGGATTGTCATTGCAATAGCTGGCAGACCGATTACCAAGCGTTTTTGCTGCATTTCTGGGCAGAAAAACCACTGTGAAAACGCATCAAAAACTCTATGTGTGCACTTAACCTTATACTGATGTTAGAGATGAGATGTTCACTCTCAGGTAGAATTGACCGGCCTAGGTCCCCCAGCTTTTTAAAGACTAGACAGCAGAGACGTACACCAGGTTGTCTTCTCAATGAAGTCTCGTTTGTTATGGAATGAGTCCATCTTTTATGGGGCTCTGATTACGTAGAGTATTTTACAATGTTACACAATGTTAGGCAGAATTATTGGTAAAACAATCATTTGCTATGCGTTACTTATAAATTACTACTATACCAGAAAGTGGAGACCAGTATACTCCATATGCAAGGCTTATAATTAGGAATTGAAGAACTGATTCACTATGATCAAGAACTACAATGAATTAGAGAAATTCAGACTTTAGAGAATCAATGTAGTTTGTAGTTATAATAAAAGGTAATATACAAAACATGGGCAGGGCCCTAGAAATGCCAAATTGTCTATCAGGCTTACTGCATAATTATACATACCATGCATACAATTTGCCTTTTATTTGTTCCCATGCAAAATAACTTTTATGAATTAAACTATCCTCATTTGGTTACTTTGACTGACTGTATAGAAAAAAAGCTTGTAACTGTAAAGTTAGGTCTACAGGAGTTGGTGGACTTTTTTACTGTATGAGCCAGTCGTAACTCAAGATGCAGACTGTGGAAGTAAATACTGTGAACATGGCATTATGTAACATGAAAATAAAACTTCTATTTTATCACAGTTGTTCCATTTAATTGCTAGATGTCTTCTAATTATAAGCCTGTAGAAGTAATGAGACTTTCAATTTTGGCTCAGCAAAATACAGATATTTGTAGCAACTTACATCCCAGGAATGTATTGCCTTAACACTAGAGATGAGCGAATGTTTTGATGTTCAGGTTCGGCAAATAAACCCGAACATTAAAAAAATGTTTGTGTTCAGGCACCCGATCACGAAATCGAACAGGGCCCCGAACATCCCTGATTTCCCGCCCTGTCATTTGCGTGAAAGAGCGGGAATCAGGGGCTGTGACCTGTGGTAAGATTGCTACTGCCGGTCACAGCACTGTGGGATCATTCTGACAGGTGTCAGCATGATCTCGCAGCTGTGACAGTGACTCACGGTAAAAAGCTTACTGCAGGTCACGGGCGCCAGCTGATGGGATAACTAGTCCCATCATCCGGCGCCTGCTGTCATTGTTCTCAAGCTGTAATCTCTCATCAGCCGCGCTTGCGCAGTGAAAGTAAAAAAAAAATTAAATAAATAAATAATTATTTAAATGCAAACAATAAATACATTTTACTCACCTACCACTTACCTACACCTTGACCCTGATGTTCTCGTCCCCTATAAAAAATAAAAAACACTATATACTCACCTTACAGCTAATCCCCGAAGCCCTTGTCCCCTGCAATAAAGGTAAAATAATAAACCAACCTCATCCTCACCTGTCCGCCGCAGTCCATATACCCAGTGTCCCACGACGATCTCACTGATAGGATGGTCACATCTCTGGATGTGGCTATGCTATCAGGCAGCCGGCGATACACTGACAGGAGTGCTATGGCTCCCGCAGTGTATCGCAAAAAGCTGCCAGCACTGAGGTCACTGTAGGTCAAACAGCTGATGATCAGCTGAGTGCTCCGGGACCTCACTTATGGCACCGGTGCTGTGTGTGAATTTCCCAGGCAACACTAATGCCATAAGTGAGATCCTGTAGCTCTCAGCTGATCATCAGCTGTTTGAACTCCAGTGACCTCAGCCCCAGTAGCAGCGCAGCACTATACACTGACAGGAGTGATTACACTCCTGTCAGTATATACAGTGCTGTCTTCTACAGCAGTCACATCAGTGATTGCTGATGTGGTTGCTGTAGAAGTGACCCGGATCGCTGTGGGACACTGGGATTATGTCATGATGGCAGACAGTTGAGGGATATTATTTTTTTTTTTCATTTTTGGTTTCTTACAGGAGACGAGGGCATTAGGCGAGTGTACGGTGTTTTTTATTTTTAAATAAATTATTAAAACCATGTGGAATTTTATTTAAATAAAAGACTTTATTCTGGCGGTGTCTTTATTTGAAAAATGTCAAAAACCTTACTATGGGGTTAGTAATGGACGCCTCTCCATTACTAACCTGGGCTTCATGTCGCCAATACAAGGTTGACACCTTCCCAACTTCCCACTCGCCACCACTACATGGCAGTGGGAAGAGTGGATGCGCCATTTCTGGGGCTACTGGGAGCTGATATTATTAGCCTCAGAGGGGGCCAGAATGCATTGCCCCTTCCCTGGCTATTAATAACAGCTTACAGTTGTCTGTTTAGCCTTTGCTGGTTAGATTTTATAGGGGGGCCCTAAGTTAATTTTTTTCTGGGGTCCCCCTGTAATTTAGCCAGTAAATGATAGTCAAACAGCTGTGAACTGTTCTTAATATGCAGGGAACATCTTTGGCTAATGGCCCCTTACCTGGCTAGTAATATCAGCCCCCAGCGGTCATCTTTCACTCTGCTGGTTATGAAAATGATGCTGGAGCCCACGTCATTTTTTAAATTTAATTCATTTTATTTCATTTATAAGAAATCCCATTGTGCTTGTTTTTAACGCTGAGTAACCTCACCCGCAGCATGTCCATATCTGTAGCAGAGAGGCAAGTCTCCACTGCAGATTTTGACAGATTGAAATGTCATTACATGTGGTGGATCCGCATATACTGACAAAACAAGTGCGGCATTAGAACGGAGCATTTTGAATGCAGCGAAAATGCTCACCCCGGGTCCTGAGGTAATCCAAGGGTTAGGGTATATGCACACAATCCAGACAGGCAGTATTTTGGACGCAGAATACTTTATGCTGCGTCCAAAGTGCTGCGCTCTATTGAACGCAGGTGAATCCACATGTGTTTTATACATTGTACTGATCAGATTTCTCTTGCGGAGTCGCTAGTTTCCGCAAGAGAAATTGACATTGCACGCCGCATGTCCATGTCCGCGGGTGATCACCAGGCACAGATGTACGCATAGTGGACATGGGATTTCTACAAATCCCATGCACTATGCTGTAACATCTGGCCGCTGCGGGTTTGCTGCTGCATAAGCACCCAGCATCAAACCAGCAGCATCTCCTGATCGTGTACACATACCTTTAAAGCGATATCCCACATTTCTTTTTTCAAATATTTTTACCTCCAAAAGCATTAATTGCTGTACAAAAACGCTAGTAAAAAATGTAACAAAAACTCTACAGCAATGCGAATGAGAAGTGTGAAGTATCATGCACATGTTTAGTATTTTTTAACTTGCAGATTTGGTGCAGAAAATAATCATCAGCACTAGAAATCATCAGAAATTTCCCTTGCTCGCGCGTGGGAAAATTCTCATTGCGCATGCTCTGACATAATTTGCTGGCACAACGAGTGTGAGAACTTTCATATGACATGAACCCCGCTCAACTTATTGATGGCCCGCGAGTCACTGAAGAGCGCAAGCATGTGCTCCTCAGTGTTTCTGCAGGATGGCCGGCTGGATGGTCACGTCAAGCTACTATGCAGCCTGCCATGTAGAATAAGCAGAGCTGGACCCGTCGCGAGACACATAGATTATGTTCTTCACGTCGGAAAGATGAGGATGAGCTTGGTTTATTATTTTATTTTTATTGCAGGTGACATGGAATTCAACGGAATGGGCGTAATGGTAAGTAGGGTTTAATTTAGAATATTAAAGGAATTTGTGTGGTTATTTCAAATAAAATATTTTATTCTTTGTATGGGTGTTTTATTCACTATTTCACTTTAATTATGGGGTTAGTAATGGGGGTGTCTTATAAACGCCTCTCCATTTCTAACCTGGGCTTGATGTCAGCTTGCATTATAAGCTGACATCAACACCAATCCTATAACCCCACTTGCCACCGCTACACGGCAGTGGGAAGAGCGAGGCTAAGTGCCAGAATTGGCGCATCTTATGGGACGCCAGAGAGCTGGTGTTTGCAGTCTGGGAGGGGGCCAATATTCATGGCCCCTTCCTAGGCTATTGATATCAGCCCGAAGCTGTCTGCCTTGCCTTTGCTGGCTGTTAAAATAGGGAGACCGCACGTCAATTTTTTTTTGATAGTATACAGCTGGGGGCTGATATTAAAATACTGGGAAGCTCCATGGATATTACCCCCTTCCCAGGCTACAAATATCTGCGCACAGCTGTCCGCTTAACCTCTGCTGGTGTGTAAAATGACGGGGGACCCTACGCCATTTTTTTTTAATTCTTTAATTTAGCAATAAATTACATGTACAGTAAGCAACACAGTCACTGTACTATTTATATATGTCACTGGCATCTTTATATCTAACTATTCTATGTATGTATAGCTATTCTCTATATTCTATCATTTCGGGTACCGCTGTGATTTTACAGTATGCGGCTCATGAATTGTCAGGTTTCAAGAAGATGGGTGAGTGAAAATTGGGTGGAACTCGCATGGTCCATGTGCCCTGCGATTTTTTTCACTCACCCCTTGACTTGCATTGGCGAGTCTAGTCTGAGATACGAATTGTATTAGTCCTTTTTCTTGCATATGGGCATGTTTCTTTTTTCAAATATCTTTATTATCTCCAAAAAGCATTCATTGCTGTACAAAAACGCATCAAAAAACACATGCAAAAACGCATCAAAAACTCTGCAGCAAAGTGAATGAGAAACATGAAGTGTCATGCACACGTTGAATATTTTTGACTTGCAGATTTGGTGCAGAAAATAATCATCAGGATGTCAATTTTCTGTGTAGTTTTGCTGCACCAAAAGCTAAAATATAAAATAATCTTCAGCATGTCAATTATCTGTGCACTGAATGCACTAAAAAAATGCAGGCAAAATCGTGACAAAAAACACGACAAAAACACGTCAAAAACGCAGGCAATAAAACACATCAAAATCGCAGTAAAATTGCGGCAAAATCATGGCAAAATCGCAGCAAAAAAATAAGGCAATAAAACGCATCAATATCACGATAAAATCGAGGTAAAATCACGGCAAAAATTCAGCAAAAAACGCAATGTGTGAACATAGCTCTATTCTGCAAAAAAACACGCAAAGCACAAAATCTTGATTAAAAAAAAAACAAGATGTGTGCATGAGATTTCTGGAATCTCATAGACTTTGCTCGTACTGTAAAACACAGCAGAAAATTTGCATAAAAAACACTGAAAAAACACAATGTATGAACATAGCCTAATTGCTTGTTTTTATCGCGATTTTGCGTGGGACATCATTGCGTGGGTATGTGCACACGATCAGGAGCTGCTGTGGGTTTGATGCGTGTTATTGCCTGTGCTTTTGTCGAGATTTTGGCTAATTTTTGTCGCAATTTTGCGTGTGGTTTTTCAGTGCATTCAATGCACAAAGAATTGACATGCTGAATATTATTTTCTATTTTTGCTTTTGTTGCTTTTTGCCTGCATTTTTCACCCATTGAATGCACTGAAAAAACGCAGGCAAAAAATGCTTTAAAAATGCACAGAGAATTGACATGCTGATGATTATTTTCTGCACCAAATCTGCAAGTCAAAAATACTCAATGTGTGCATGACAGTTTATCATTTGCTTTGCTGCAGAGTTTTTAGTACATTTTTGTATGCCTTTTTTTGTACAGCAATTAATGCTTTTGGAGCTAAAGATATTTGCGGTGGGCAGGTGAGGATGATGTTGGTTTATTATTTTACCTTTATTGCAGGGGACATGGGCTTCGGGGATTAGCTGTAAGGTGAGTATATGGTGTTTTTTTTTTTATAGGGGACTAAAACATCGGGGTCAAGGTGCAGGTAAGTGGTAGGTGAGTATAATGTGAGGATCGGCTCCCATGCATGTGCGGTAACGAACAGCTCCCGTGCGTGCACAGTGACAAGCGGCTCCCACGCTCCCAATTGCGTGCACTGGAGCTGCTCGCCACTGCACATGTGCTGGAGCTGCTCGTCACTGCACACATATGGGAGCTGATCGTCAAGGTGCATACGTGGGAGCAGATCGTCACTGTGCACACGCAGCTTTACAATGCACATTGTGAAAGCATAGGTGACAGTATACAGGATGACAAGTGACGTAATCAGTCAATTAGCTTCTATCATTGGTGTTATATTATTCATCATTCATTTAGTTAAGATACATACATACAAATCAGGATGAATGAAGTGTAAGTTACTTGGAAGAGAATAAAAAGCACATAAAGAATGAATTTATTATATGATTCTATAATGATGTGTCCAAAAATATAGGAAAAGAAGAATGCTGGTGACAGACACTCTTTAAATTATTCCAGAAAAATCTTTTAGGCATATTATACATTTTTTTCCTACTGTGAGCAACTATAATGTTATGTTAAGAATAAAGCAATATATTATGTCCTATTACAATGTATAAAGAGGCTCTCTAGGTCATATATATATAGCTACAGCTTTGTTTGCATCACACTTGTGATATGCATTGAAAATTTACAACTTTTAAATATGCTAAATAGTGTTGAGCGAGCATGCTCGACACTGCTCGGTACTCGCCTGACCATCTCATTACTCGGGATGTTCGGCGAGCACCGAGCATTTCCGGGTTACTCGGGCGAGAGCTCGGGTCTCCGCCCTACACATTTGGCGCTCTTTACAGAGCCAATGAACATGCAGGGATTGCCAGCCAGTCACTGTAATGCCACAGCCATGTTGTTTGTGGGCATTACAGTGATTGGCTGTCTGCACAGCGTCAACTCGAGTATTTAAAACAAGGCGCCGCCATCTTGGACACAGTTGCCCGGGATCAGACAGTGTAGGGTCAGTGCTGCTGAGTTAGGGAGAGATATATAGTGCGAAATAGGTAGTGTAGGGTCTCTAAAGACTGCCAAATCAAACAAACAGTCCTTCTCAGGACTAATATCCATCCCAGATATCAGGCAGGCAGGCTGTATAGGAGATGCAGTGGTTATACCAACAAACAGTGCATTACAGTCCTGTGTGCTTCTGCTGGTCAAATTGCTAGACTTATCCCCTGGTCTCAGGGGCCAGGAAAAATCCTTTTTTTTTCATCTAAATCCTGTATTTTTTTTTTCCTCAGTCAGACTGTACAAATACATGTCTTATTAACCTTTTGGTATTTCCCCCCAGCCAAAAGAAAAATTGAGTGTGTCTGTGACTGTTCAGACACCAATATAACTGTTCTACGGTTCAAATCTCTGTATTATCCTGCTTTTGCCATTTTTTCCGTAAAAAAAAACAGTAATAGTGTCTCCCTGACTGTTCAGACACAAATATATCTGTTTAAAAGATTCTGGTGTAGGCCACATAACTATAACTGTGGTTTTGCAGTTCCACGGTTCAAATCTCTGTATTATCCAGCTTTTGCCCGTTTTTCCGTAATAAAAACAGTAATAGTGTCTCGCTGACTGTTCAGACACAAATATATCTGTTTAAAAGATTCTGGTGTAGGCCACATAACTAAAACTGTGGTTTTGCAGTTCCACGGTTCAAATCTCTGTATTATCCAGCTTTTGCCCGTTTTTCCGTAAAAAAAAACAGTAATAGTGTCTCCCTGACTGTTCAGACACAAATATATCTGTTTAAAAGAATCTGGTGTAGGCCACATAACTATAACTGTGGTTTTGCAGTTCCACGGTTCATATCTCTGTATTATCCAGCTTTTGGCCGTTTTTACGTAAAAAGAACAGCAATAGTGTCTCGCTGACTGTTCAGACACAAATATATCTGTTTAAAAGATTCTGGTGTAGGCCAGATAACTATAACTGTGGTTTTGCCGTTCCACGGTTCATATCTCTGTATTATCCAGCTTTTGGCCGTTTTTCCATAAAAAAACAGCAATAGTGTCTCGCTGACTGTTCAGACACAAATATATCTGTTTAAAAGATTCTGGTGTAGGCCAGATAACTATAACTGTGGTTTTGCAGTTCCATGGTTCAAATCACGATATTATCCTGCTTTTGGCATTTTTTACGTAAAAAAAACAGTAATAGTGTCTCCCTGACTGTTCAGACACAAATATATCGGTTTAAAAGATTCTGGTGTAGGCCACAAAACTAAAACTGTGGTTTTGCAGTTCCATGGTTCAAATCTCTGTATTATCCAGCTTTTGGCCGTTTTTCCGTAAAAAAAAACAGTAATAGTGTCTCGCTGACTGTTCAGACACAAATGTATCTGTTTAAAAGATTCTGGTGTAGGCCACATAACTATAACTGTGGTTTTGGAGTTCCACGGTTCAAATCTCTGTATTATCCACCCTTTTGCCTTTTTTACATAAAAAATAAAATAATTGAGTGTCTCGCTCAGTGTTCAGACACAAATATATCTGTTTAAAAGATTCTGGTGTAGGCCAGAGAAATAGAACTGTGGTTTTCCTCTTCCACGGTTCTAATCTCATTTTTATTACCCTTTTTCCATTGATAGTGCGAGTGTAAGCTATTTTACTTCATTTACAATGGGCAAGGCGCGTGGCAAGGGACGTGGAACTGGACGTTCTGGTGATGGTGCGTGTAGAGGATGGGGCCGTGGCCAAGGTGAAAATGTGCCACAACCAACAACCACATCTTCTCGCTCCCACTTCTTGACCGAATTACTAGGGAAGCTCACTACAACACCAGTATTGCGAACTGATCAGTGTGAACAGGTTATTAATTGGATAGCAGATAATACTTCCAGTTACCTGGGCATCACCACCTCCCATCTGTCTTCCACATGGTCAAGTTTTAGTAGCCGTGAGTCTCGACTGCATACTCCTCCTCACCCTGATGCTCCTTCCTCCCACCATGAAGAGTGTCATCAGACAGCAACTGATCCCACACTTGGAAACTCTGAAGAGCTGTTCACTGGTCCATTTCCATATTTGTGCCCCTCGTCTGCTCCGCTTGAAGTGGTGGAAGAGGAGATCCCATGTAGCGATGACCAAATATTTCAACAGCCACGGCCAGAGCAAGTCGATGCTGCCAATTTGTCACAAGAGGTGGACGATGACGAGACACAATTGCCACGAAGTGAGGAGGAGGATCATGGTGCGCAAGTGGAAGAGGTGGAGGATGATCTAGTAACTGACCCAACGTGGCAGGAGGACACGCAGAGCGAGGCCAGCAGCACACAGGGGGAGGGAGGCAGAGTACCCCAACAGGCAGGAAGAAGCAGTGTGGTGGCCGCAGACAGAAGGCGGGCAACAGTTCCCCGTAACACCAACACGAGGGACGTTGCCAGTACAACCGGTAGGTCTTCCAGAGTCTGGAATTTTTTTAAAGACTCTGCTGATAACCCCAAAAAGGCCATTTGTACCACCTGCCATGCGAGCATCTGCAGGGGTAACAACTACCAGCCTGACCACCACCAGCATGATCAGGCACATGGCAGCAAAGCACCCGACTTTGTGGGGCGAGTTCCAGGGTCCACGAACAGTGTCAGCGGGTGTCACCACTGCTTCTTCCGCTGTTGTGCATGTAAAAGAACCCCCTGTTGTGCGTGCAAGGCAATCCTCTGTCCATACTGCATGCAAAGATGCCCCCTCCTCTCAGTCTTCACTTGTTATGGCAGTTTCTCAAGAAACAGCATCAACGTCCACGTCCATGTCCCACCGCAGCGTTCAATTGTCCATATCCCATACCTTTAAACAAAAGCGCAAATTCGCAGCTAACGCCCCACAGGCCACAGTCCTAAATTCGCACATTTCACGACTGCTTGCATTGAAAATGCTGCCTTTTAAGCTGGTGGAGACGGAATCCTTCTGAAACCTTATGGCGGTGGCTGTCACTCGGTACTCGGTCCCCAGCCGACACTATTTTGCCCAGTGTGCCATGCCCGCACTACACAAGCAGGTGTCCCAAAACATCTGCCGTGCCCTCAACAACGCAGTTACTGGGAGAGTCCACCTGACTACAGACACGTGGACAAGTGCTTGTGGCCAGGGATGGTACATCTCCCTGACGGCACACTGGGTAAACATAGTGGAAGCCAGGACCCAGTCGGACCTTGGGACGAAACACATCCTCCCCACACTGAGGATTGCGGGCCCTATGTCAGTCAGAGTTGCCCCCACAGTGTACAGCTCCTGCGCATCATCCTCCTCCTCCTTCTCATGTTCAGCCTCCATCTCAGATATCACCACATCAGTTACAAGCTGGAAGCACTGCAGTACTGCCTCAGCCAAGCGGCAACAGACTGTGCTAAAACTCATAAGCTTAGGTGATAAACCTCACACTGCTTGTGAGTTGTGGACAGCTGTGAAAGAGCAGGCAGATCTGTGGATGAGAACGCTGAACCTACATCCAGGCATGGTCGTGTGTGACAATGGCCGTAGCCTGGTGGCGTCTCTGAGGCGAGGCGAGATCACACACGTACCATGCCTGGCTCAAGTGCTTAACCTCGTGGTTCAGCATTTTCTTAAATCGTACCCCGAGTTGCCAGATCTGCTCGTCAAAGTACGCCGCCTGTCAGCTCATTTTCGGAAGTCGGCTACAGCTTCCGCCGCCCTTGCTCTGTTGCAGCAGCGTTTGCAGCTTCCGGCACACCGACTGGTGTGTGATGTCCCCACATGTTGGAACTCTACCCTCCACATGTTGCAAAGGATTTGTGAGCAGAAGAGAGCAGTTGTGGAGTACCAGCTGCAACAAGGCCGTCGATATTCAGGTCAGACTCCACACATAAGACCTCAGGAGTGGACCAGGATGTCTGACATATGTACCATCCTGACAAACTTTGAGGAGTCCACCAAGATGGTGAGTGGCGATGACGCCATCATTAGCGTCAGCATCCCACTTGTCTGTCTTTAGCAACGCTCTCTGCAGAGAAATAAAGAGGAGGCATTGCAGCCAGAGTATGATGAGATGGATCAAGAAGCCGTAACAGGCGATTACACACAGCCCAGCCTCATCTCATCCCAACGTGCATTGGGGGACAATGAGGGAGAGGAGGAGGAGGAGGAAGAGGAAGAACAGGATCTGGTATCATGCGCTGTAGACGGTAGTACCTGTACAACTGTCATACCATCGGTTCAGCGTGGGTGGCCTGAGGACAGGGGGGAGGAGGAGGAGAAGGAGGAGAGCATGGTCAGTCATCATCTTGGTGAGGACACGGAAGTCTTTCCTGTTACCAGTCTTGCACGCATGGCTGACTTTATGTTACGCTGACTTAACCGTGACCCTCGCGTTTTCAAAATGTTGGGTGACAGTCATTACTGGTTGGTGACACTTTTAGACCCCCGCTACAAGGAGAACTCTAACTTTCTTATTCCTGAGGTGGAGAGGTCTACAAAAATGTGGCAGTACCAGAAGGCCCTTGCTGCAGAACTGTTAAAAAATTCCCATCTGAACACACTAGCAGCAGAGGTTACAGTTCGTTGACCAACCAAGGCGTACAGGCGAGAGAGACGCAACTCCAATCCAGCAGAGGCAGGGGAACACTGTCAACATTCTGGGACAGTTTTATGAGACCCGCCCAGCTTACAGGCTCTGAGGCGCGGGGTACTTTCACAAGGAGTGGAAAGTTTCAAAAGATGGTGAGGGAGTACCTTGCCGACCGTACCAGCGTCCTCCATGATTCCTCTATGCCTTTTAATTATTGGGTATCCAAGCTGGACACTGGGAATGAACTCGCTCTGTACGCCTTGGAAGTCCTGGCCTGCCTTGCTGCTAGCGTGTTATCGGAGCGTGTTTTAGTGCCGCTTGGGGAATTATAACTGATAAGCGCACTCGCCTGTCAACTGACAATGCTGACAAGCTGACCCTTATCAAAATGAACAAGGGCTGGATTGGGCCAGACTTCTCATCACCACCAAATGACAGCAGAGTAACATAAAGTCAAATCCACTGTGTTAATTTGGGAGGTGTATTCCCATGCATTGCTTCACACCCACACATGGGTATACGCTTCCTCATTTCGGCTGTATTTTGCTCTTCTCCTTATCCTCAGCCTCCACCACCACTATACCACCAGGGTGACCGTGGTCCGTGTTGCCAGCATTGCAAGTTCCTCCATACTAACTTTTGGCAGCTTTTGCTTGGAAGGCATAGGCAAAGACTATGGGAGACCCACCCCCCAATAATTGGAATAATGTACTGAATATGCTGTACTGCATGGCTCTTGTTTGCCAGCATTGCAAGTTCCTCTGTCCTAATTTTTGGCAGCTTTTGCTTGGAAGGCATAGGCAAAGACTATGGGAGACCGACTCCCCAATAATGGGAATAATGTTTTGAATATGCTGTACTGCATGGCTCTTGTTTGCCAGCATTGTAAGTTCCTCCGTCCTAATTTTTGGCAGCTTTTGCTTGGAAGGCATAGGCAAAGACTATTGGAGACCTACTCCCCAATAATGGGAATAATGTTTTGAATATGCTGTACTGCATGGCTCTTGTTTGCAAGCATTGCAAGTTCCTCCATCCTAATTTTTGGCAGCTTTTGCTTGGAAGGAATAGGCAAAGATTATGGGGGACCCACTCCCCAATAATGGGGATAATGATTTGAATATGCTGTACTGCATGGCTCTTGTAAGGGGCATTAAAATAGTCTTGCTAAGCTACTGCGACCTCCACCACTCTTCCAAGTGGCATTGATATTGTCTTTTTATTCCACTGTGACCGCCACGTCTCTTCCAAGGGGCACTAAAACCGTCTTGTTAAGCTACTGTGACCTCCACGTCTCTTCCAAGGGGCATTAAAACCGTCTTGTTAAACCACTCTGACCTCCACGTCTATTCCAAGGGGCATTAAAACCATCTTGTTAAACCACTCTGAACTCCATGTCTCTTCCAAGGGGGATAAAAACCGTCTTGTTAAGCTACTGCGACCTCCACCACTCTTCCAAGGGGCATTAAAACCATCTTGAAAAGCTGCTGCGACCTCCACCACTGTTCCAAAGGGCATTGATATTGTCTTTTATTCCACTGTGACCTTCACGTCTCTTCCAAGGGGCATTAAAACCGTCTTGTTAAACCACTCTGAACTCCACATCTCTTCCAAGGGGCATTAAAACCGTCTTGTTAAGCTACTGGGACCTCCACCACTCATCCAAGGGGCATTAAAACCGTCTTGTTAAGCTACTGGGACCTCCACCACTCATCCAAGGGGCATTAAAACCGTCTTGTTAAGCTACTGCGACCTCCACGTCTCTTCCAAGGGACATTAAAACCATCCTGTTAAGCTACTGAGACCTCCACCACTCTTCCAAGGGGCATTAATACTGTCTTGTTAAGCTACAGCGACCTCCACCACTCTTCCAAGGGGCATTAAAACTGTCTTGTTAAGTTACTGTGACCTTCACGTCTCTTCCAATGGGCATTAAAACCGTCTTGTTAAACCACTCTGAACTCCACATCTCATACAAGGGGCATTAAAACCGTCTTGTTAAGCTACTGCGACCTCCACCACTCTTGCAAGGGGCATTAAAACTGTCTTGTTAAGTTACTGTGACCTTCACGTCTCTTCCAATGGGCATTAAAACCGTCTTGTTAAACCACTCTGAACTCCACATCTCATACAAGGGGCATTAAAACCGTCTTTTTATTCCACTGTGACCTCCACGTCTCTTCCAAGGGGCATTAAAACCATCTTGTTAAGCTACTGCGACATCCACCACTCTTCCAAGGGGCATTAAAACCGTCTTGTTAAGCTACTGTGACCTCCACGTCTCTTCCAAGGGGCATTAAAACCGTCTTGTTAAACCACTCTGAACTCCACGTCTCTTCCAAGGGGCATTAAAACCGTCTTGTTAAGCTACTGTGACCTCCACGTCTCTTCCAAGGGGCATTAAAACCGTCTTGTTAAACCACTCTGACCTCCACGTCTCTTTCTAGGGGCATTAAAACCGTCGTGTTAAACCACTCTGACCTCCACGTCTCTTCAAAGGTACATAAAAACCCTCTTGTTAACCTACTGCGACCTACACAACTCTTCCAAGGGGCATTGATATTGTCTTTTTATTCCACTGGGTCCTCCAAGTCTCTTCCAAGGGGCATTAAAACCATCTTGTTAAGCTACTGCGACCTCCACCACTCTTCCAAGGGGCATTAAAAACCGTCTTGTTAAGCTACTGCAACCTCCAACACTCTTCCAGGGGGAATTAAAACCGTCTTGCTAAGCTACTGCGACCTCCACCATTCTTCCAAGGGGCATTAAACCCGTCTTGTTAAGCTACTGCGACCTCCACCACTCTTCCAAGGGGCATTGATATTGTCTTTTTATTCCACTGTGACCTCCACGTCTCTTCCAAGGGGCATTATAACCGTCTTATTAAACCACTCTGAACTCCACGTCTCTTCCAAGGGGCATTAAAACCATCTTGTTAAGCAACTATGACCTCCACGTCTCTTCCAAGGGGCATTAATACTGTCTTCTTAAGCTACTGCGACCTCCACCACTCTTCAGAGGGGCATTGATATTGTCTTTATATTCCACTGTGACCTCCACGTCGTTTCCATGGGGCATTAAAACCGTCTAGTTTACCTACTGCAACCTCCACCACTCTTCCAGGGGGCATTAAAACTGTCTTGTTAAGCTACTGTGACCTCCATCACTCTTCCAAGGGGCATTGATATTGTCTTTTTATTCCATTGTGACCTCCACGTCTTTTCCATGTGGCATTTAAACCGTCTTGTTAAACCACTCTGAACTCCACGTCTCTTCCAAGGGGCATTAAAACTGTCTTGTTAAGCTACTGCGACCTCCACCACTCTTCCAAGGGGCATTAAAACAGTCTTGTTAAGCTACTGTGACCACCACGTTTCTTCCGGGGGGCATTAAAACCGTCTTGTTAAACCACTCTGAACTCCACGTCTCTTCCAAAAGGCATTAAAACCGTCTTGTTAAGCTACTGCGACCTCCACCACTCTTCCAAGGGGCATTAAAACCGTCTACTTAAGCTACTGCGACATCCACCACTCTTCAAAGGGGCATTAAAACCGTCTTGTTAAGCTACTGTGACCTTCACGTCTCTTCCAATGGGCATTAAAACCGTCTTGTTAGACCAATCTGACCTCCACATCTCTTCCAAGGGGCATTAAAACCGTCTTGTTAAACCTTTCTGACCTCCACGTCTCTTCCAAGGGGCATTAAAACTGTCTTGCTAAGCTACTGCGACCTCCACCACTCTTCCAAGGGGTATTGAAATTGTCTTTTTATTCCACTGTGACCTCCACGTCTTTTCTAAGGGGCTTAAAACTGTCTTGTTAAGCTACTGCAACCTCCACCACTCTTCCAAGGGGCATTAAAACTGTATTGTTAAGCTACTGCGACATCCACCACTCTTCCAAGGTGCATTACTATTGTCTTTAAATTCCACTGTGACCTCCACGTCTTTTTCAAGTGGCATTAAAACTGTCTTGTTAAACCACTCTGAACTCCACGTCTCTTCCAAGGGGCATTAAAACCATCTTGTTAAGCTACTGCGACCTCCACCACTCTTCCAAGGGGCATTAAAACCATCTTGTTAAGCTACTGCGACCTCCACCACTCTACCAAGGGGCATTAAAACCGTCTTGTTAAGCTACTGCGACCTCCATCACTCTTCCAAGGGGCATTAAAACCATGTTGTTAAGCTACTGCGACTTCCACCACTCTTCCAAGGGACATTGATATTGTCTTTTTATTACACTGTGACCTCCACGTCTCTTCCAAGGGGCATTAAAACTGTCTTCTTAAGCTACTGGGACCTCCACCACTCTTCAAAGGGGCATTAAACCATCTTGTTAAGCTACTGTGACGTCCACGTCTCTTCCAAGGGGCATTAAAACCGTCTTGTTAAGCTACTGTGACTTCCACCACTCTTCCAAGGGGCATTGATATTGTCTTTTTATTCCACTGTGACCACCACCACTCTTCCAAGGGGCATTAAAACCTTCTTGTTAAGCTACTGTCACCTCAACCATTCTTCCAAGGGGCATTAAAACCGTCTGGTTAAGCTACTGCGACCACCACCACTCTTCCAAGGGGCATTAAATCGTCTTCTTAAGCTGCTGTGACCTCCACCACTCTTCCAAGGGGCATTAAAACCGTCTTGTTAAGCTACTGTGACCTCCATCACTCTTCCAAGGGGCATTAAAACAATTTTGTTAAGCTACTGACACTTCCACCACTCTTCCAAGGGGCATTGATATTGTCTTTTTATTACACTGTGACCTCCACGTTTCTTCCAAGGGGCATTAAAACTGTCTTGATAAGCTATTGGGACCTCCACCACTCTTCAAAGGGGCATTAAAACCATCTTGTTAAGCTACTGTGACCTCCATGTCTCTTCCAAGGGGCATTAAAACCGTCTTGTTAAGCTACTGTGACTTCCACCACTCTTCCAAGGGGCATTGATATTGTCTTTTTATTCCACTGCGACCTCCACCACTCTTCCAAGGGGCATTAAAACCGTCTTGTTAAGCTACTGAGACCTCAACCATTCTTCCAAGGGGCATTAAAACCGTCTTGTTAAGCTACTGCGACCTCCACCACTCTTCCAAGGGGCATTAAACCGTCTTCTTAAGCTGCTGTGACCTCCACCACTCTTCCAAGGGGCATTAAAACAGTCTTGTTAAGCTACTGTGATCTCCACGTCTCTTCCAAGGGGCATTAAAACCGTCTTGTTAAACCACTCTGAACTCCACGTCTCTTCCAATGGGCATTAAAACCGTCTTGTTAAGCTACTGTGACCTCCACGTCTCTACCAAGGGGCATTAAAACCGTATTGTTAAACCACTCTGACCTCCACGTCTCTTCCAAGGGGCATTAAAACAGTCTTCTTTAGCTACTGCGACCCCCACCACTCTTTCAAGGGGCATTGATATTGTCTTTTTATTACACTGTGACCTCCACGTCTCTTCCAAGGGGCATTAAAACCATCTTGTTAAGCTACTGGGACCTCCACCACTCTTCCAAGGGGCATTAAAACTGTATTGTTAAGCTACTGCGACCTCCACCACTCTTCCAAGATGCATTGATATTGTCTTTAAATTCCACTGTGACCTCCACGTCTTTTGCAAGTGGCATTAAAACTGTCTTGTTGAACCACTCTGAACATCACGTCTCTTCCAAGGGGCATTAAAACCGTCTTGTTAAGCTACTGCGACCTCCACCACTCTTCCAAGGGGCATTTAAACCTTCTTGTTAAGCTACTGTGACCTCCACCACTCTACCAAGGGGCATTAAAACTGTCTTGTTAAGCTACTGTGACCTCCACGTCTCTTCCGGGGTGCATTAAAACTGTCTTGTTAAACCACTCTGAACTCCACGTCTCTTCCAAGGGGCATTAAAAGCGTCTTGTTAAGCTACTGCGACATCCACCACTCTGCCAAGGGGCATTAAAACCGTCTTCTTAAGCTACTGCGACCTCCACCACTCTTCAAAGGGGCATTAAAACCATCTTGTTAAGCTACTATGACCTCCACTTCTCTTCCAAGGGGCATTAAAACCGTCTTGCTAAACCTCTCTGAACTCCAAGTCTCTCTCAAGCGGCATTAAAACCGTCTTGTTAAGCTACTGTGACTTCCACGTCTCCTCCAAGAGGCATTAAAACCGTCTTGTTAGACCACTCTTACCTCCACGTCTCTTCCAAGGGGCATTAAAACCGTCTTGTTAGACCATTCTGACCACCACGTCTCTTCCAAGGGGAATTAAAACTGTCTTGTTAAACCATTCTGACCTCCACGTCTCTTCCAAGGGGCATTAAAACCGTCTTGTTAAGCTACTGCGACCTCCACCACTCTACCAAGGGGTATTGAAATTGTCTTTTTATTCCACTGTGAACTCCACGTTTTTTCCAAGGGGCTTAAAACTGTCTTGTTAAGCTACTGTGACCTCAACCATTCTTCCAAGGGGCATTAAAACCGTCTTGTTAAGCTACTGCGATCTCCACCACTCTTAGAAGGGGCATTAAACCGTCTTCTTAAGCTGCTGTGACCTCCACCACTCTTCCAAGGGGCATTAAAACCATATTGTTAAGCTACTGCGACCTCCATCACTCTTCCAAGGGGCATTAAAACCATATTGTTAAGCTACTGCGACCTTCACCACTCTTCCAAGGGGCATTGATATTGTCTTTTTATTACACTGTGACATTCACGTCTCAACCAAGGGGCATTAAAACCGTCTTGTTAAACCACTCTGACCTCCACGTCTCTTCCAAAGGGCATTAAAACCGTCTTGTTAAACCATTCTGACCTCCACGTCTCTTCCAAGGGGCATTAAAACCTTCTTGTTAAGCAACTGCGACCTCCACCACTTTTTCAATTAGCAATGATATTGTCTTTTTATTACACTGTGACCTCCACGTCTCTTCCAAGGGGCATTAAAACCATCTTGTTAAGCTACTGGGACCTCCACCAGTCTTCCCAGGGCCATTAAAACCGTCTTGTTAAGCTACTGTGACCTCCACGTTTCTTCAAAGCGGCATTAAAACCATCTTGTTAAACCACTCTGAACACCACGTCTCTTCCAAGGGGCATTAAAACCATCTTGTTAAGCTACTGTGACCTCTACCACTCTTCCAAGGGGCATTGATATTGTTTTTTTATTCCACTCCGACCTCAACCACTCTTCCATGGGGCATTAAAACCGTCTTGTTAAGCTAACGTGACCTCAACCATTCTTCCAAGGGGCATTAAACCATCTTGTTAAGCTACTGCGACCTCCACCACTCTTCCAAGGGGCATTAAAACCGTCTTCATAAGCTACTGTGACCTCCACCACTCTTCAAAGGGGCATTAAAACCGTCTTCTTATGCTACAGTGACCTCTACGTCTCTTCCAAGGGGCATTAAAACCATCTTGTTAAACCACCCTGAACTCCACGTCTCTTCCAGGGGGCATTAAAACCGTCTTCTTAAGGTACTGCGACCTCCACCACTCTTCAGAGGGGCATTGATATTGTCTTTTTATTCCACTGTGACCTCCACGTCGTTTCCATGGGGCATTAAAACCGTCTAGTTTACCTACTGCAACCTCCACCACTCTTCCAGGGGGCATTAAAACTGTCTTGTTAAGCTTCTGTGACCTCCATCACTCTTCCAAGGGGCATTGATATTGTCTTTTTATTCCATTGTGACCTCCACGTCTTTTCCATGTGGCATTTAAACCGTCTTTTTAAACCACTCTGAACTCCACGTCTCTTCCAAGGGGCATTAAAACCGTCCTGTTAAACCACTCTGACCTCCACGTCTATTCCAAGGGGCATTAAAACCATCTTGTTAAACCACTCTGAACTCCATGTCTCTTCCAAGGGGGATAAAAACCGTCTTGTTAAGCTACTGCGACCTCCACCACTCTTCCAAGGGGCATTAAAACCATCTTGAAAAGCTGCTGCGACCTCCACCACTGTTCCAAAGGGCATTGATATTGTCTTTTATTCCACTGTGACCTTCACGTCTCTTCCAAGGAGCATTAAAACCGTCTTGTTAAACCACTCTGAACTCCACATCTCTTCCAAGGGGCATTAAAACCGTCTTGTTAAGCTACTGGGACCTCCACCACTCATCCAAGGGGCATTAAAACCGTCTTGTTAAGCTACTGGGACCTCCACCACTCATCCAAGGGGCATTAAAACCGTCTTGTTAAGCTACTGCGACCTCCACGTCTCTTCCAAGGGACATTAAAACCGTCCTGTTAAGCTACTGTGACCTTCACGTCTCTTCCAATGGGCATTAAAACCGTCTTGTTAAACCACTCTGAACTCCACATCTCATACAAGGGGCATTAAAACCGTCTTGTTAAGCTACTGCGACCTCCACCACTCTTGCAAGGGGCATTAAAACTGTCTTGTTAAGTTACTGTGACCTTCACGTCTCTTCCAATGGGCATTAAAACCGTCTTGTTAAACCACTCTGAACTCCACATCTCATACAAGGGGCATTAAAACCGTCTTTTTATTCCACTGTGACCTCCACGTCTCTTCCAAGGGGCATTAAAACCATCTTGTTAAGCTACTGCGACATCCACCACTCTTCCAAGGGGCATTAAAACCGTCTTGTTAAGCTACTGTGACCTCCACGTCTCTTCCAAGGGGCATTAAAACCGTCTTGTTAAACCACTCTGAACTCCACGTCTCTTCCAAGGGGCATTAAAACCGTCTTGTTAAGCTACTGTGACCTCCACGTCTCTTCCAAGGGGCATTAAAACCGTCTTGTTAAACCACTCTGACCTCCACGTCTCTTTCTAGGGGCATTAAAACCGTCGTGTTAAACCACTCTGACCTCCACGTCTCTTCAAAGGTACATAAAAACCCTCTTGTTAACCTACTGAGACCTACACAACTCTTCCAAGGGGCATTGATATTGTCTTTTTATTCCACTGGGTCCTCCAAGTCTCTTCCAAGGGGCATTAAAACCATCTTGTTAAGCTACTGCGACCTCCACCACTCTTCCAAGGGGCATTAAAAACCGTCTTGTTAAGCTACTGCAACCTCCAACACTCTTCCAGGGGGAATTAAAACCGTCTTGCTAAGCTACTGCGACCTCCACCATTCTTCCAAGGGGCATTAAACCCGTCTTGTTAAGCTACTGCGACCTCCACCACTCTTCCAAGGGGCATTGATATTGTCTTTTTATTCCACTGTGACCTCCACGTCTCTTCCAAGGGGCATTATAACTGTCTTATTAAACCACTCTGAACTCCACGTCTCTTCCAAGGGGCATTAAAACCATCTTGTTAAGCAACTATGACCTCCACGTCTCTTCCAAGGGGCATTAATACTGTCTTCTTAAGCTACTGCGACCTCCACCACTCTTCAGAGGGGCATTGATATTGTCTTTATATTCCACTGTGACCTCCACGTCGTTTCCATGGGGCATTAAAACCGTCTAGTTTACCTACTGCAACCTCCACCACTCTTCCAGGGGGCATTAAAACTGTCTTGTTAAGCTACTGTGACCTCCATCAGTCTTCCAAGGGGCATTGATATTGTCTTTTTATTCCATTGTGACCTCCACGTCTTTTCCATGTGGCATTTAAACCGTCTTGTTAAACCACTCTGAACTCCACGTCTCTTCCAAGGGGCATTAAAACTGTCTTGTTAAGCTACTGCGACCTCCACCACTCTTCCAAGGGGCATTAAAACAGTCTTGTTAAGCTACTGTGACCACCACGTTTCTTCCGGGGGGCATTAAAACCGTCTTGTTAAACCACTCTGAACTCCACGTCTCTTCCAAAAGGCATTAAAACCGTCTTGTTAAGCTACTGCGACCTCCACCACTCTTCCAAGGGGCATTAAAACCATCTACTTAAGCTACTGCGACATCCACCACTCTTCAAAGGGGCATTAAAACCGTCTTGTTAAGCTACTGTGACCTTCACGTCTCTTCCAATGGGCATTAAAACCGTCTTGTTAGACCAATCTGACCTCCACATCTCTTCCAAGGGGCATTAAAACCGTCTTGTTAAACCTTTCTGACCTCCACGTCTCTTCCAAGGGGCATTAAAACTGTCTTGCTAAGCTACTGCGACCTCCACCACTCTTCCAAGGGGTATTGAAATTGTCTTTTTATTCCACTGTGACCTCCACGTCTTTTCTAAGGGGCTTAAAACTGTCTTGTTAAGCTACTGCAACCTCCACCACTCTTCCAAGGGGCATTAAAACTGTATTGTTAAGCTACTGCGACATCCACCACTCTTCCAAGGTGCATTACTATTGTCTTTAAATTCCACTGTGACCTCCACGTCTTTTTCAAGTGGCATTAAAACTGTCTTGTTAAACCACTCTGAACTCCACGTCTCTTCCAAGGGGCATTAAAACCATCTTGTTAAGCTACTGCGACCTCCACCACTCTTCCAAGGGCCATTAAAACCATCTTGTTAAGCTACTGCGACCTCCACCACTCTACCAAGGGGCATTAAAACCGTCTTGTTAAGCTACTGCGACCTCCATCACTCTTCCAAGGGGCATTAAAACCATGTTGTTAAGCTACTGCGACTTCCACCACTCTTCCAAGGGACATTGATATTGTCTTTTTATTACACTGTGACCTCCACGTCTCTTCCAAGGGGCATTAAAACTGTCTTCTTAAGCTACTGGGACCTCCACCACTCTTCAAAGGGGCATTAAACCATCTTGTTAAGCTACTGTGACGTCCACGTCTCTTCCAAGGGGCATTAAAACCGTCTTGTTAAGCTACTGTGACTTCCACCACTCTTCCAAGGGGCATTGATATTGTCTTTTTATTCCACTGTGACCACCACCACTCTTCCAAGGGGCATTAAAACCTTCTTGTTAAGCTACTGTCACCTCAACCATTCTTCCAAGGGGCATTAAAACCGTCTGGTTAAGCTACTGCGACCACCACCACTCTTCCAAGGGGCATTAAATCGTCTTCTTAAGCTGCTGTGACCTCCACCACTCTTCCAAGGGGCATTAAAACCGTCTTGTTAAGCTACTGTGACCTCCATCACTCTTCCAAGGGGCATTAAAACAATTTTGTTAAGCTACTGACACTTCCACCACTCTTCCAAGGGGCATTGATATTGTCTTTTTATTACACTGTGACCTCCACGTTTCTTCCAAGGGGCATTAAAACTGTCTTGATAAGCTATTGGGACCTCCACCACTCTTCAAAGGGGCATTAAAACCATCTTGTTAAGCTACTGTGACCTCCATGTCTCTTCCAAGGGGCATTAAAACCGTCTTGTTAAGCTACTGTGACTTCCACCACTCTTCCAAGGGGCATTGATATTGTCTTTTTATTCCACTGCGACCTCCACCACTCTTCCAAGGGGCATTAAAACCGTCTTGTTAAGCTACTGAGACCTCAACCATTCTTCCAAGGGGCATTAAAACCGTCTTGTTAAGCTACTGCGACCTCCACCACTCTTCCAAGGGGCATTAAACCGTCTTCTTAAGCTGCTGTGACCTCCACCACTCTTCCAAGGGGCATTAAAACAGTCTTGTTAAGCTACTGTGATCTCCACGTCTCTTCCAAGGGGCATTAAAACCGTCTTGTTAAACCACTCTGAACTCCACGTCTCTTCCAATGGGCATTAAAACCGTCTTGTTAAGCTACTGTGACCTCCACGTCTCTACCAAGGGGCATTAAAACCGTATTGTTAAACCACTCTGACCTCCACGTCTCTTCCAAGGGGCATTAAAACAGTCTTCTTTAGCTACTGCGACCCCCACCACTCTTTCAAGGGGCATTGATATTGTCTTTTTATTACACTGTGACCTCCACGTCTCTTCCAAGGGGCATTAAAACCATCTTGTTAAGCTACTGGGACCTCCACCACTCTTCCAAGGGGCATTAAAACTGTATTGTTAAGCTACTGCGACCTCCACCACTCTTCCAAGATGCATTGATATTGTCTTTAAATTCCACTGTGACCTCCACGTCTTTTGCAAGTGGCATTAAAACTGTCTTGTTGAACCACTCTGAACATCACGTCTCTTCCAAGGGGCATTAAAACCGTCTTGTTAAGCTACTGCGACCTCCACCACTCTTCCAAGGGGCATTTAAACCTTCTTGTTAAGCTACTGTGACCTCCACCACTCTACCAAGGGGCATTAAAACTGTCTTGTTAAGCTACTGTGACCTCCACGTCTCTTCCGGGGTGCATTAAAACTGTCTTGTTAAACCACTCTGAACTCCACGTCTCTTCCAAGGGGCATTAAAAGCGTCTTGTTAAGCTACTGCGACATCCACCACTCTGCCAAGGGGCATTAAAACCGTCTTCTTAAGCTACTGCGACCTCCACCACTCTTCAAAGGGGCATTAAAACCATCTTGTTAAGCTACTGTGACCTCCACTTCTCTTGCAAGGGGCATTAAAACCGTCTTGCTAAACCTCTCTGAACTCCAAGTCTCTCTCAAGCGGCATTAAAACCGTCTTGTTAAGCTACTGTGACTTCCACGTCTCCTCCAAGAGGCATTAAAACCGTCTTGTTAGACCACTCTTACCTCCACGTCTCTTCCAAGGGGCATTAAAACCGTCTTGTTAGACCATTCTGACCACCACGTCTCTTCCAAGGGGAATTAAAACTGTCTTGTTAAACCATTCTGACCTCCACATCTCTTCCAAGGGGCATTAAAACCGTCTTGTTAAGCTACTGCGACCTCCACCACTCTACCAAGGGGTATTGAAATTGTCTTTTTATTCCACTGTGAACTCCACGTTTTTTCCAAGGGGCTTAAAACTGTCTTGTTAAGCTACTGTGACCTCAACCATTCTTCCAAGGGGCATTAAAACCGTCTTGTTAAGCTACTGCGATCTCCACCACTCTTAGAAGGGGCATTAAACCGTCTTCTTAAGCTGCTGTGACCTCCACCACTCTTCCAAGGGGCATTAAAACCATATTGTTAAGCTACTGCGACCTCCATCACTCTTCCAAGGGGCATTAAAACCATATTGTTAAGCTACTGCGACCTCCACCACTCTTCCAAGGGGCATTGATATTGTCTTTTTATTACACTGTGACATCCACGTCTCAACCAAGGGGCATTAAAACCGTCTTGTTAAACCACTCTGACCTCCACGTCTCTTCCAAAGGGCATTAAAACCGTCTTGTTAAACCATTCTGACCTCCACGTCTCTTCCAAGGGGCATTAAAACCTTCTTGTTAAGCAACTGCGACCTCCACCACTTTTTCAATTAGCAATGATATTGTCTTTTTATTACACTGTGACCTCCACGTCTCTTCCAAGGGGCATTAAAACCATCTTGTTAAGCTACTGGGACCTCCACCAGTCTTCCCAGGGCCATTAAAACCGTCTTGTTAAGCTACTGTGACCTCCACGTTTCTTCAAAGCGGCATTAAAACCATCTTGTTAAACCACTCTGAACACCACGTCTCTTCCAAGGGGCATTAAAACCATCTTGTTAAGCTACTGTGACCTCTACCACTCTTCCAAGGGGCATTGATATTGTTTTTTTATTCCACTCCGACCTCAACCACTCTTCCATGGGGCATTAAAACCGTCTTGTTAAGCTAACGTGACCTCAACCATTCTTCCAAGGGGCATTAAACCATCTTGTTAAGCTACTGCGACCTCCACCACTCTTCCAAGGGGCATTAAAACCGTCTTCATAAGCTACTGTGACCTCCACCACTCTTCAAAGGGGCATTAAAACCGTCTTCTTATGCTACAGTGACCTCTACGTCTCTTCCAAGGGGCATTAAAACCATCTTGTTAAACCACCCTGAACTCCACGTCTCTTCCAGGGGGCATTAAAACCGTCTTCTTAAGGTACTGCGACCTCCACCACTCTTCAGAGGGGCATTGATATTGTCTTTTTATTCCACTGTGACCTCCACGTCGTTTCCATGGGGCATTAAAACCGTCTAGTTTACCTACTGCAACCTCCACCACTCTTCCAGGGGGCATTAAAACTGTCTTGTTAAGCTTCTGTGACCTCCATCACTCTTCCAAGGGGCATTGATATTGTCTTTTTATTCCATTGTGACCTCCACGTCTTTTCCATGTGGCATTTAAACCGTCTTTTTAAACCACTCTGAACTCCACGTCTCTTCCAAGGGGCATTAAAACTGTCTTGTTAAGCTACTGCGACCTCCACCACTCTTCCACGGGGCATTAAAACTGTCTTGTTAAGCTACTGTGACCACCACGTTTCTTCCGGGGGGCATTAAAACCGTCTTGTTAAACCACTCTGAACTCCACGTCTCTTCCAAAGGGCATTAAAACCATCTTGTTAAGCTACTGCGACCTCCACCACTCTTCCAAGGGGCATTAAAACCGTCTACTTAAGCTACTGCGACATCCACCACTCTTCAAAGGGGCATTAAAACCGTCTTGTTAAGCTACTGTGACCTTCACGTCTCTTCCAATGGGCATTAAAACCGTCTTGTTAGACCAATCTGACCTCCACATCTCTTCCAAGGGGCATTAAAACCATCTTGTAAAACCATTCTGACCTCCACGTCTCTTCCAAGGGGCACTAAAACCGTCTTGTTAAGCTACTGCGACCTCCACCACTCTTTCAAGGGGTATTGAAATTGTCTTTTTATTCCACTGTGACCTCCACGTCTTTTCTAAGGGGCTTAAAACCGTCTTGTTAAGCTACTGCAACCTCCACCACTCTTCCAAGGGGCATTAAAACTGTATTGTTAAGCTACTGCGACCTCCACCACTCTTCCAAGGTGCATTACTATTGTCTTTAAATTCCACTGTGACCTCCACGTCTTTTCCAAGTGGCATTAAAACTGTCTTGTTAAACCACTCTGAACTCCATGTCTCTTCCAAGGGGCATTAAAACCGTCTTGTTAAGCTACTGCGACCTCCACCACTCTTCCAAGGGGCATTAAAACCATCTTGTTAAGCTACTGCGACCTCCACCACTCTACCAAGGGGCATTAAAACCGTCTTGTTAAGCTACTGCGACCTCCATCACTCTTCCAAGGGGCATTAAAACCATGTTGTTAGGCTACTGCGACTTCCACCACTCTTTCAAGGGACATTGATATTGTCTTTTTATTACACTGTGACCTCCACGTCTCTTCCAAGGGACATTAAAACTGTCTTGTTAAGCTACTGGGTCCTCCACCACTCTTCAAAGGGGCATTAAACCATCTTGTTAAGCTACTGTGACCTCCACGTCTCTTCCAAGGGGCATTAAAACCGTCTTGTTAAGCTACTGTGACTTCCACCACTCTTCCAAGGGGCATTGATATTGTCTTTTTATTCCACTGTGACCACCACCACTCTTCCAAGGGGCATTAAAACCTTCTTGTTAAGCTACTGTGACCTCAACCATTCTTCCAAGGGGCATTAAAACAGTCTTGTTAAGCTACTGCGACCTCCACCACTCTCCAAGGGGCATTAAACCGTTTTGTTAAGCTACTGTGACTTCCACCACTCTTCCAAGGGGCATTGATATTGTCTTTTTATTCCACTGTGACCACCACCACTCTTCCAAGGGGCATTAAAACCTTCTTGTTAAGCTACTGTGACCTCAACCATTCTTCCAAGGGGCATTAAAACCGTTTTGTTAAGCTACTGCGACCTCCACCACTCTTCCAATGGGCATTAAACCGTCTTCTTAAGCTGCTGTGACCTCCACCACTCTTCCAAGGGGCATTAAAACCGTCTTGTTAAGCTACTGTGACCTCCATCACTCTTCCAAGGGGCATTAAAACCATTTTGCTAAGCTACTGCCACCTCCACCACTCTTCCAAGGGGCATTGATATTGTCTTTTTATTACACTGTGACCTCCACGTTTCTTCCAAGGGGCATTAAAACTGTCTTGTTAAGCTATTGGGACCTCCACCACTCTTCAAAGGGGCATTAAAAAAATATTGTTAAGCTACTGTGACCTCCATGTCTCTTCCAAGGGGCATTTAAACCGTCTTGTTAAGCTACTGTGACTTCCACCACTTTTCCAAGGGGCATTGATATTGTCTTTTTATTCCACTGCGACCTCCACCACTCTTCCAAGGGGCATTAAAACCGTCTTGTTAAGCTACTGAGACCTCAACCATTCTTAAAAGGGGCATTAAAACCATCTTGTTAAGCTACTGCGACCTCCACCACTCTTCCAAGGGGCATTAAACCGTCTTCTTAAGCTGCTGTGACCTCCACCACTCTTCCAAGGGGCATTAAAACCGTCTTGTTAAGCTACTGTGATCTCCAAGTCTCTTCCAAGGGGCATTAAAGCCGTCTTGTTAAACCACTCTGAACTCCACGTCTCTTCCAATGGGCATTAAAACCGTCTTGTTAAGCTACTGTGACCTCCACATCTCTACCAAGGGGCATTAAAACCGTATTGTTAAACCACTCTGAGATCCACGTCTCTTCCAAGGGGCATTAAAACCGTCTTGTTAAACCATTCTGACCACCACGTCTCTTCCAAGGGGCATTAAAACCGTCTTGTTAAGCTACTGCGACCTCCACCACTCTTTCAAGGGGCATAAAAACCGTCTTGTTAAGCTACTCTGACCTCCACCACTCTTCCAAGGGGCATTAAAACCGTCTTGTTAAGCTACTGTGACCTCCACGTCTCGTCCAAGGGTCATTAAAACCATCTTTTTAAACCACTCTGAACATCACGTCTCTTCCAAGGGGCATTAAAACCATCTTGTTAAGCTACTGTGACCTCAACCACTCTTCCCAGGGGCATTGATATTGTTTTTTTATTCCACTCCGACCTCAACCACTCTTCCAAGGGGCATTAAAACCGTCTTGTTAAGCTAACGTGACCTCAACCATTCTTCCAAGGGGCATTAAACCGTCTTGATAAGCTACTGCGACCTCCACCACTCTTCCAAGGGGCATTAAAACCATCTTCTTAAGCTACTGTGACCTCCACCACTCTTCAAAGGGGCATTAAAACCATCTTGTTAAGCTACTGTGACCTCCACGACTCTTCAAAAGGGCATTAAAACCGTCTTGTTTAACCACTCTGAACTCCACGTCTCTTCCAAGGGGCATTAAAACCGTCTTCTTAAGCTACTGTGACGCGACCTCCACCACTCTTCAGAGGGGCATTGATATTGTCTTTTTATTCCACTGTGACCTCCACGTCTTTTCCATGGGGCATTAAAACTGTCTTGTTAACCTATTGCATCCTCCACCACTCTTCCAGGGGGTATTAAAACTGTCTTGTTAAGCTACTGTGACCTCCATCACTCTTCCAAGGGGCATTGATATTGTCTTTTTATTCCTCTGTGACCTCCACGTCTTTTCCATGTGGCACTAAAACCGTCTTGTTAAACCACTCTGAACTCCACGTCTCTTTCAAGCGGCATTAAAACCGTCTTGTTAAGCTACTGTGACCTCCACGTTTCTTCCGGGGGGCATTAAAAACATCTTGTTAAACCACTCTGAACTCCACGTCTCTTCCAAAGGGCAATAAAACCGTCTTGTTAAGCTACTGAGACCTCCACCACTCTTACAATGGGCATTAAAACCGTCTTCTTAAGCTACTGCGACATCCACCACTCTTCAAAGGGGCATTAAAACCGTCTTCTTAAGCTACTGTGACCTCCACGTCTCTTCCAAGGGGCACTAAAACCGTCTTGTTAGACCATTCTGAACTCCACGTCTCTTCCAAGGGGCATTAAAACCGTCTTGTTAAGCTACTTTGACCTCCACGTCTCTTCATAGGGGCATTGATATTGTCTTTAATTCCACTGTGACCTCCACATCTCTTCCAAGGGGCATTAAAACCGTCTTGTAGAACCATTCTGAACTCCACGTTTCTTCCAAGGGGCAATAAAACCATCTTCTTAAGCTACTGCAACCTCCACCACTATTCCAAGGGGCACTAAAACCATCTTGTTAAGCTACTGCAACCTCCACCACTCTTCCAAGGGGCATTAAATCTGTCTTGTTAAGCTACTGTGATCTCCACGTCTCTTCCAAGGGGCATTAAAACCGTCTTGTTAAATCACTCTGAACTCCAAGTCTCTTTCAAGCGGCATTAAAACCGTCTTGTTAAACTACTGTGACATCCACGTCTCCTCCAACGGGCATTAAAACCGTCCTGTTAGACCACTCGGACCTCCACGTCTCTTCCAAGGGGAATTAAAACCGTCTTGTTAAACCATTCTGACCTCCACGTCTCTTCCAAGGGGCATTAAAACCGTCTTGTTATGCTACTGCGACCTCCACCACTCTTCCAAGGGGTATTGAAATTGTCTTTTTATTCCACTATGACCTCCACGTCTTTTCCAAGGGGCTTAAAACCGTCTTTTTAAGCTACTGCAACCTCCATCACTCTTCCAAGGGGCTTTAAAACTGTATTGTTAAGCTGCTGCGACCTCCACCACTCTTCCAAGGTGCATTGATATTGTCTTTAAATTCCACTGTGACCTCCACGTCTTTTCCAAGTGGCATTAAAACTGTCTCGTTAAACCACTCTGAACTCCACGTCTCTTCCAAGGGTCATTAAAATCGTCTTGTTAAGCTACTGCGACCTCCACCACTCTTCGAAGGGGCATTAAAACCATCTTGTTAAGCTACTGCGACCTCTATCACTCTTTCAAGGGGCATTAAAACCATCTTGTTAAGCTACTGTGACTTCCACCACTCTTCCAAGGGGCATTGATATTGTCTTTTTATTCCACTGCGACCTCCACCACTCTTCCAAGGGGCATTAAAAATGTCTTGTTAAGCTACTGTGACCTCAACCATTCTTCCAAGGGGCATTAAAACCGTCTTGTTAAGCTACTGCGACCTCCACCACTCTTTCAAGGGGCATTGATATTGTCTTTTTATTACACTGTGACCTCCACGTCTCTTCCAAGGGGCTTTAAAACCATCTTGTTAAGCTACTGGGACTTCCACCACTCTTCCAAGGGGCATTAAAATCGTCTTGTTAAGCTACTGTGACCTCCACGTCTCTTCCAAGGGGCATTAAAATCATCTTGCTAAACCACTCTGAACACCACGTCTCTTCCAAGGGGCATTAAAACCATCTTGATAAGCTACTGTGACCTCCACCACTCTTCCAATGGGCATTGATATTGTTTTTTAATTCCACTCCGACCTCAACCACTCTTCCAAGGGGCATTAAAACCGTCTTGTTAAGCTAACGTGACCTCAACCATTCTTCCAAGGGGCATTAAACCTTCTTGTTAAGCTATTGCGACCTCCACCACTCTTCCAAGGGGCATTAAAACCGTCTTCTTAAGCTACTGTGACCTCCACCACTCTTCAGAGGGGCATTGATATTGTCTTTTTATTCCACTGTGAACTCCACGTCTTTTCCATGGGGCATTAAAACAGTCTTGTTAACCTACTGCAATCTCCACCACTCTTCCAGGGGGCATTAAAACTGTCTTGTTAAGCTACTGTGACCTCCATCACTCTTCCAAGGGGCATTGATATTGTCTTTTTATTCCACTGTGACCTCCACGTATTTTCCATGTTGCATTAAAACCGTCTTGTTAAATCACTCTGAACTCCTCGTCTCTTCCAAGGGGCATTAAAACTGTCTTGTTAAGCTACTGCGACCTCCACCACTCTTCCAAGGGGCATTAAAACTGTCTTGTTAAGCTACTGTGACCTCCACGTTTTCCGGGGGGCATTAAAACCGTCTTGTTAAACCACTCTGAACTCCACGTCTCTTCCAAAGCGCATTAAAACCGTCTTGTTAAGCTACTGCGACCTCCACCACTCTTAGAAGGGGCATTAAAACCGTCTTCTTAAGCTACTGCGACATCCACCTCTCTTCAAAGGGGCATTAAAACCGTCTTTTTAAGCTACTGTGACCTCCACGTCTCTTACAAGGGGCATTAAAACCGTCTTGTTAGACCATTCTGAACCCCACGTCTCTTCCAAGGGGCATTAAAACCGTCTTGTTAAGCTACTTTGACCTCCACGTCTCTTCATAGGGGCATTGATATTGTCTTTAATTCCACTGTGACCTCCACATCTCTTCCAAGGGGCATTAAAACCAACTTGTAGAACCATTCTGAACTCCACGTTTCTTCCAAGGGGCAATAAAACCATCTTCTTAAGCTACTGCTACCTCCACCACTATTCCAAGGGGCATTAAAACCATCTTGTTAAGCTACTGCGACCTCCACCACTCTTCCAAGTGGCATTAAATCTGTCTTGTTAAGCTACTGTGACCTCCACATCTCTTCCGGGGGGCATTAAAACTGTCTTGTTAAACCACTCTGAACTCCACGTCTCTTCCAAGGGGCATTAAAAGCATTTTGTTAAGCTACTGTGACATCCACGTCTCTTCCAAGGGGCATTAAAACCGTCTTGTTAAACCACTCTGAACTCCAAGTCTCTCTCAAGCGGCATTAAAACCGTCTTGTTAAACTACTGTGACTTCCACATCTCCTCCAAGGGGCATTAAAAACATCTTGTTAGACCACTCTGACCTCCACGTCTCTTCCAAGTGGAATTAAAACCGTCTTGTTAAACCATGCTGACCTCCATGTCTCTTAGAAGGGGCATTAAAACCGTCTTGTTAAGCTACTGTCACCTCCACCACTCTTCCAAGGGCTATTGAAATTTTCTTTTTATTCCACTGTGACCTCCACGTCTTTTCCAAGGGGCTTAAAACCGTCTTTTTAAGCTACTGCAACCTCCACCACTCTTCCAAGGGGCATTAAAACTGTATTGTTAAGCTGCTGCGACCTCCTCCACTCTTCCAAGGTGCATTGATATTGTCTTTAAATTCCACTGTGACCTCCACGTCTTTTCCAAGTGGCATTAAAACTGTCTCGTTAAACCACTCTGAACTCCATGTCTCTTCCAAGGGGCATTAAAATCGTCTTGCTAAGCTACTGCGACCTCCACCACTCTACCAAGGGGCATTGAAACCGTCTTGTTAAGCTACTGCGACCTCTATCACTCTTCCAAGGGGCATTAAAACCATCTTGTTAAGCTACTGCAACCTCCACCACTCTTCCAAGGGGCATTGATATTGTCTTTTTATTACACTGTGACCTCCACGTCTCTTCCAAGGGGCATTAAAACGGTCTTGATAAGCTACTGGGACCTCCACCACTCTTCAAAGGGGCATTAAAACCATCTTGTTAAGCTACTGTGACCTCCACTTCTCTTCCAAGGGGCATTAAAACCGTCTTGTTAAGCTACTGTGACTTCCACCACTCTTCCAAGGGGCATTGATATTGTCTTTTTATTCCACTGCGACCTCCACCACTCTTCCAAGGGGCATTAAAACTGTTTTGTTAAGCTACTGTGACCTCAACCATTCTTCCAAGGGGTATTAAATCCGTCTTGTTAAGCTACTGCGACCTCCACCACTCTTCCAAGGGGCATTAAACCATCTTCTTAAGCTGCTGTGACCTCCACAACTCTTCCAAGGGGCATTAAAACCGTCTTGTTAAGCCTCTGTGACCTGCACGTCTCTTCCAAGGGCATTAAAACCGTCTTGTTAAACCACTCTGAACTCCACGTCTCTTCCAAGGGGCATTAAAACCATCTTGTTAAGCTACTGTGACCTCCATGTCTCTACCAAGGGGCATTAAAACCATCTTGTAAACCACTCTGACCTCCACTTCTCTTACAAGGGGCATTAAAACAGTCTCGATAACCCATTCTGACCTCCACGTCTCTTCCAAGGGGCATTAAAACCGTCTTGTTAAGCTACTGCGAACTCCACCACTCTTCCAAGGGGCATTGATATTGTCTTTTTATTCCACTGTGACCTCCACATCTTTTCCAGGGGGCGTTAAAACCGTCTTGTTAACCTACTGCAACCTCCACCGCTCTTCCAGGGGGCATTAAAACTGTCTTGTTAAGCTACTGTGACCTCCATCTCTCTTCCAAGGTGCATTGATATTGTCTTTTCATTCCACTGTGACCTCCACGTCTTTTCCAAGTGGCATTAAAACCGTCTTGGTAAACCACTCTGAACTCCACGTCTCTTCCAAGGGGCATTAAAACTGTCTTGTTAAGCTACTGCGACCTCCACCACTCTTCCAAGGAGCATTAAAACCATCTTGTTAAGCTACTGCGACCTCCACCACTCTTCCAAGGGGCATTATAACCGTCTTGTTAAGCTACTGTGACCTCCACGTCTATTCCAAGGGGCATTAAAACCGTCTTGTTAAACAACTCTGAACTCCACGTCTCTTCCAAGGGGCATTAAAACCATCTTGTTAAACCATTCTGACCTCCACGTCTCTTCCAAGGGGCATTAAAACCGTCTTGTTAAGCTACTGCGACCTCCACCACTCTTTCAAGGGGTATTGATATTGTCTTTTTATTAAACTGTGACCTCCACGTCTCTTCCAAGGGGCATTAAAACCATCTTGTTAAGCTACTGTGACCTCAATCACTCTTCCACGGGGCATTAAAACCGTCTTGTTAAGCTTCTGTGACCTCCACGTCTCTTCCAAGGGGCACTAAAACCGTCTTGTTAAACCACTCTGAACTCCACGTCTCTTCCAAGGGGCATTAAAGCCGCCTTGTTATGCTACTGCGAGATCCACCACTCTTCCAAGGGGCATTGATATTGTCATTTTATTCCACTGTGACCTCCACGTCTTTTTCAAGGGGCATTAAAACCGTCTTGTTAACCTACTGCAACCTCCACCACTCTTCCAAGGGGCATTAAAACCATCTTGTTAAGCTACTGCGACCTCCACCACTCTTCAAGGGGGCATTAAAACTGTCTTGTTAAGCTACTGCGGCCTCCATCACTCTTCCAAGGGGCATTGATATTGTCTTTTTATTCCACTGTGAACTTCACGTCTTTTCCAAGTGGCATTAAACCGTCTTGTTAAACCACTCTGAACTCCACGTCTCTTCCAAGTGGCATTAAAACTGTCTGGTTAAGCTACTGCGACCTCCACCACACTTCCAAGGGGCATTAAAACCGTCTTGTTAAGCTACTGCGACCTCCACCACTCTTCTAAGGGGCATTAAAACCATCTTGTTAAGCTACTGTGACCTCCATCACTCTTCCAAGGGGCATTAAAACCATCTTGTTAAGCTGCTGCGACCTCCACCACTCTCCAAGGGGCATTGATATTATATTTTTATTACACTTTGACCTCCACGTCTCTTCCAAGTGGCATTAAAACTGTCTTGTTAAGCTACTGGGACCTCCACCACATTTCCAAGGGGCATTAAAACCGTCTTGTTAAGCTACTGTGACCTCCACGTCTCTTCCAAAGGGCATTAAAAGCATCTTGTTAAACCACTCTGAACTCCACGTCTCATCCAAGGGGCATTAAAACCGTCTTGTTAAGCTACTGCGGCCTCCATCACTCTTCCAAGTGGCATTGATATTGTCTTTTTATTCCACTGTGAACTCCACGTCTTTTCCAAGTGGCATTAAAACCATCTTGTTAAACCACTCTGAACTCCACGTCTCTTCCAAGGGGCATTAAAACTGTCTTGTTAAGCTACTGCGACCTCCACCACACTTCCAAGGGGCATATAAACCGTCTTGTTAAGCTACTGCGACCTCCACCACTTTTCCAAGGGGCATTAAAACCATCTTGTTAAGCTACTGCGACCTCCATCACTCTTCCAAGGGGCATTAAAACCATCTTGTTAAGCTACTGCGACCTCCACCACTCTCCAAGGGGCATTGATATTATCTTTTTATTACACTGTGACCTCCACGTCTCTTCCAAGGGGCATTAAAACTGTCTTGCTAAGCTACTGGGACCTCCACCACTCTTCCAAGGTGCATTAAAACCATCTTGTTAAGCTACTGTGACCTCCACGTCTCTTCCAAAGGGCATTAAAACCATCTTGTTAAACCACTCTGAACTCCATGTCTCATCCAAGGGGCATTAAAACAGTCTTGCTAAGCTACTGTGACCTGCACCTCTCTTCCAAGTGGCATTGATATTGTCTTTTTATTCCGCTGCGACCTCCACCACTCTTCCAAGGGGCATTAAAACAGTCTTGTTAAGCTACTGTGACCTCAACCATTCTTCCAAGCGGCATTAAACTGTCTTGTTAAGCTACTGTGACCTCCACCACTCTTCCAAGGGGCATTAAAAGCGTCTTGTTAAACCACTCTGAACTCCACAGCTCTTCCAATGGGCATTGAAATGTTGTTTTTAATTAACTCTAACCTCCGCGACTTTTCCAACGGGCATTGCATTTCCTCCAAATTTTAGTCAGCTTTTGCTTTTCAATGTGTAGGCGAACACTAAGGGAGACCTTCTCCCCAATAATGGGTAGAAGGTTTTTAGTACGCTCTAATCCACGTCTGTTTCAAGGGGCATTGCAGTTCCTCATAATTTTTGGAAAGCCTTCCATTCACTGCTTAGGCCCACAGTGTACAGGAGACCCAGTTGCTATAAATGGAAAAAATGGTTTAGTTAAGGCCCTCTGACCTCCTTGTCCCTACCAAGGGGCATTGGAGTGCCTCAACATTTTTGGTAGGCATTGCACTCACTGTATGCCCTATAACTTAGTAGCCGAACCGCTCTTTTTGGTACAGAAACATATCCTACAAGACATGTGTTGTTGACAGGCCTGATATTGATGTGAATGGTCCCTTTTCCTCCTGCTCTTTCTCCTTTGCTTCCACCTCATCCATCATTCATCACCTGAAGCTTTGTTTTAACGGGAGTCATAGAACTGGGATAGTAGCAGTAAAACATCCAGCAATCCTCGGAGGAGGTAGGATATGCACCAAAACGCTGACGACCTCAGGCCTAGCTGCTACTACATACATGCACTTGCATTCCAAGGAACAGAAAGCTAAGGATAGGGATGGCCTCTTGATCATGAATAATTTACTTGTTGTGTAGGAGGCCGACCACTGCTGCTGTCTACTTTCTGAACTTTGTGTTGAAGCCTGATTCACCCAGGACCCGCAATCCTCTATGTCTTTAGGATGTGTTGCATCCCAGTGTCAAAATGTGTCCCGGCTTCCACAATATTAACCCAGTGTAACGGCGTCAGACAGATGGACCATCCCTGGCCACATTCACTTGTCCACGTGTTTGTGGTTAGGCTGTCCTTCAAATAGAGGCGGCTGGGGATCGTTTATGGACACCCGGCCGCCCCCAGGCGGCTGTGGACCATGTGTAGGCACCCGGCCGTGTGGCGGCTGTGGACCGAGTATGGACACCCGGCCGCCCCCTGGCGGCTGGGGACCAAGCGTGGACACTCGGCCGCCGGGCGGCTGGGGACTGACTATGGATACCAGGCCGCTGATGCAGCCATGACATGGTGGCCAGATTCCGCCTCCACATGCCTAAAAGGCCTAATTTCAAGTGCAAGCAAACAGTATGGTATTGCAGCCTGGAGGTGGGTAGGTGGCAGGCTGCATACTTGTGCTTGCATTGCAAGGAATGGGGGAGGTGCAATTGAACACTGCCCTGGGACAAGGACTGGCACGGGGATAGTTGCAAGTCTGCATCTTCTGATGCGACAAGGATCACTTCTGATGGGCACACTTTTAGGCAGTGACCTGGGTGTTAGAGATGCTTCCAGGGGTCTTCCCCATGCTGTTCCCATGTCTTTTCAGCACTGTATGCATGTGTCCCACAGCACATGGCCAGATAAGGTTGTAAAATGTTAAAATGACATTTCCCGGTGAATGCATTTGTCACGGTTGAAAGCAATACAAAAGTGCAAAAACGCATAAAATATGCTACTTGTGAACATAGCCCAAGGTGTGGAGGAGTATTTTTGTTTTTGGTTATTTATTTTGCCTTATACAGAAGTCTTTACCATGGAAAGGATGTTCCTTAACATATTTCACAGGAAAGCAGTTTCAGTTTCGTTTTTGAACATTTTATTGTGAGCCCGTAAAAGTGGCTTAATACCTCTGACCACGTTGTTGACAGCAGTGTCCCCATGTCATTTGAGCACTGTCACTATCGTTTTGGGAACTTTTTAGGCTTTCTACAGACTGCCGGGGGTGCCGCCGCAAAAATGCTCTGGTCTCCCATAGACTAACATTGGGCTCGTTGCTCGGGTCGAGCACCCGAGTATCACGGTGAGCTCGGCCCGAGCTTCAAGCACCCGAGCATTTTAGTGCTCGCTCAACACTAATGCTAAACCTTAATTCATGTACTAAATATAAAAAATAATATAAAAAAATTGATTTTAGAAACTCATTATTATCAATATTAAGCAATAATAAGTTAACTTTAAATATTAATGTCCTGAAGCATTAGAAATATGTTACATCCCAAAAGTTCTTGATGTCAATCAACAATGACAAGTGACAATCAGGTGGCTGCTCGGCAATTCATTTATATGTAATATTTTCTTCATTTATAAATGATGATGATGATGAAGATTGTAAAAGTCAGACATCAAAGCTAGTCTCATTTGAAATGTAAAATCAGAATATCATGCAAAAAGACAATGATGATTGACACAGCTTGGTATTTTTATTCACTTGAAATGAAAACTTATTTTTAGGTTGACAGAAAGATGATTGACAAAACCAGATGCCAGTATCAGGAATCAGCTTTATGTACAAACGTATTTATAAATATTTGATCATACTACAGGAAATAATTAGTAAGTAACATTTCTGTCACTTGTTAATTATCAGGAGGCAGTAAATGTAAGGCAGAATTTATTCATTACCCAAATCTGCATATTGCTATCAAAACTAAATATAGATAGGTAGATATAGATAGATAGATAGATAGATAGATAGATAGATAGATAGATAGAAAGATAGATAATGAGCTAGAATTACTGCATAGTATTATCGACAAAGTGAATAACATTATCTGGTTCTGCTTAGTGCAGCACTATTTTCAGCTCATTTTCGGAACATAAGCTTTACAGTTTTTTTCCATCATACAAGGTTAGGAGGCTGGGAAATTTGTGGGAAGGAGAAATCAGCAAAGTAAATGTCATCATATGAAAAAAGTGTGATTGATTAAATATTGACCTGCTGTTTAAGCAATAGGTAAAAACCAAGCATTATAAAATCAATTCTTCACTTGACTTCATGTTGTGATTAGTGTTAGCTATTTAATACAAGATCAAGAACTGTATAGCAGCCTCATACATTTCTAACACCCTGGAACTGTATTAGTCATTTACACATAGTCTGAATTCGACTAGAAAACAGTATTAATGCTAAAATACAGGAGATAGTGTCTACTGATGAGCAAAATGACATATGGCATGGGATCTCTTAACACAAAATTACTTCAGGAAAATAATTTGCATCATTGTTATTTCCCATGTCTGTTATATGAGAAGTTTAGTATAGATACTCCTATTATAATTTATATAGAAATGATACAGGTCATACAAATATAAATGATAGATAGATAGATCATAGATATAGGAAAAAAGCTTAGTAAAAAGAGTAAACTAATTAAAAAGAGAAATAAGATTAAATTAACCCCTTTCCAACGAGGTCAGTAAGAGTACATAGCTGCACCCTGGGACTTATGGACCAGCTACGTACTATTACACGAGCGGTGATCGCGCCTGCACACAAGCGGTGCGGAGCGATCACCGCCCGGAGTCAGCTGATTGTTACAGCTGACACCTGGTGCTATGTGCAGGGAGTGGTCCCACACCGCTCCCGACACATTAACCCCGCAATGCTGCGATCAAAGTCAATTGCAGCATTGAGGTGGCAAGGGGGGAGGTGATCGCTATACTCACCTCTCCTGCCGGCGTCCCACAGTGGCAGTGTCTGCGGCTGCTTCCGGATGTTGTCATGACAACCCGATGTCGTCATGACAACATCCGGTCACCAGGAGGCAGGACGTTACTTTGGTCAGTCGCAGTGCATGACCAAAGTAATGTCTCCCCTGTGTGCAGCGCTGACACGCTGCATGGCATAGGGAGCTGCTGCTCTCTATGCCATGCAGCCGATCAGGCTGCAAAAAGTAAAAGTCCCATAGTGGGACAATGTGTAAAAGTCAAAGAAAAAAAAAGTAGAAAAGTGCAAAAAAAAAAAGAAATTGTAAAAATATAAAAAAAAATGAAAAAAATAATCCCCCAAAAGTAAAAATTGGGTTTTATTAAGGTTGGGGTTAGGGTTGGGATTTTTCAAAAGTAAAGAAAAAAAATGATGACGATATGGCGACCAGTGCTCGCTACTTGAGTTTGCATCGGGTGTTCGTGTATGCACTGAGTATCCTGGGTGTTTGAGTGATGTGCTCGAGTCTCCGCCCCATATGCTTCGCGGCCAAAAAATCGTTGCTGAGATCGCCTGCCATGCACGAGCAATCCCCACATGGTTTTTTTTGGGTGTCTAACAATCGTGAAACATGCGTGCGGGAACTCGAGCATGTCACTCGAGCACCCGTGTTACATGGTGCATACCTGAATACCCGATGCAAACTCAAGAAGAGAGCACTTACGCTCAAGACTAATGACAATTTATTCAATATGATGACCTAATTTTATCAAATTCTGTCGTATCTCTGGGTTCAAAATGTACACCATACCCCTTGATAAAATCCTTGAGGGGTCTAGTTTCCAAAATGGAGTCAATTGTGTGGGGTTTCCACTATTTAGGCACATCAGAGGCTACTGATATGCGACATGGCGTCCGTTCTTGATTTCAGCCATTTTTGCGTTCAAAAAGTCACACAGTTCTGCTTCACTTCTGAACCTTGATGGGCGCCCAAACAATGTATTTTCCCCGCATATGGGGTATTGGCGTACTCAGAAGAAATTGCACAACAATTTTTAGGTTCCATTTTTTCCTCTTACCCTTGTGAAACTAAAAAATTTGGGGCTAAAAGATTATTTTTGTGGAAAAAGTTAGATTTTTTTATTTTCACGGCTTCATGTTCTAAACTTCTGTGAAGCACCTGGGGTGTTCAAGGTGCTCACCATACATCTAGATCAGTTCCCTGAGGGGTCTAGTTTCCAAAATGGTGTCACTTGTGGGGGGTTTCCACTGTTTAGGCAAATCAGGGGCTCTCCAAACGCAACATGGCGTTTGGAGAGCAAATTTTACATTCAAAAAGTCAAATGGCGCGCCTTCGCTTCTGAACCCTTCCGTGCCCCCAAGCAGTGGTTTTCCCCCACATATGGGGTATCGGCTTACTCAGGACTAGAGATGAGCGGTGTTCGACTAGAACTGTTCGCCAATCTCAAATTCGAGCTGTTTTGGGCAGTGTTCGAGTTGTTCCACGAACCCGAACGATTTGCAAAAAATTCGGCTGCTCGAGGTTATGTTCGATAACTGTTCGTGCACCAAAAGCGTGTCCTGCATGTCTGGCGCTATTTAGAGCACCAATCATGCAGGGATTGTCTGCCACTCACTGTAATGCCACAGCCATGGTGGTTGTGGCATTACAGTGGTTGCCCAAATCGATGGGAACAGTGCCAACAGTGAAACATGAAAAGCCGGCAATTCAGCAGCGGCATACACCTGTACCCGACAATTTAGAACCGAAAGAATAGAGCTTCACACATAGATTAGATAGATATAAACATGTCAGCCACATATATACGAAGTACAGTGAAAGTGTTGCTTACTGTACTTGTCATTTAGCGTAAAGGATTTATCAAAAAAAATAATAGTGTTTTCATGCACCGTCTCTTTAAAAAAGCCGGCCGGCAATTCAGCAGCGGTACCCGACAATTTATAACAGACAGAATAGAGCTTCACACATAGATTAGATAGATAGAAACATGTCAGCCACATATATACGAAGTACAGTGACAGTGTTGCTTACTGTACTTGTCATTTAGCGTAAAGGATTTATCAAAAAAAATAATAGTGTTTTCATGCACTGTCTCTTTAAAAAAGCCGGCCGGCAATTCAGCAGCGGTACCCGACAATTTATAACAGACAGAATAGAGCTTCACACATAGATTAGATAGATAGAAACATGTCAGTCACATATATATGAAGTACAGTGATAGTGTTGCTAACTGTACTTGTCATTTAGTATTAAAATAAAGGATTTATTATTAAAAAAATTGGCGTGGGGTTCCCCTTAATTTTAGGCTCTAGCGGAGGTTAAGCAGACGGCTGGGGCAGATGTTTGAAGCCTGGGAAGGGGGTAATACCCACGGAGCTTCCCAGGCTACTAATATCAGCCCCCAGCTGAATACATAGCCTTTACTAGCTATTAAAATGGGGGACACCCCAAAAAAAATGACGTGGGGTCCCCCCTAATTTAATAGCTAGCAAAGGCTAGGCAGACAGCTGGGGGCTGATATTAATAGCCCAGGAAGGGAGCCATGAATATTGGCCCCCTCCCAGGCTAGAAACACCAGCCGTCAGCCGCCCCAGAAATGGCGCATTCATAGGATGCGCCAATTCTGGCACTTAGCCTCGCTCTTCCACGCTGCCCTGGTGCGGTGGCAGGGGGTAATAGGGTTGGGGTTGATGTCAGCTTATAATGCCAGCTGACATCAAGCCCAGGTTAGTAATGGAGAGGCGTCTATAAGACACCCCCATTACTAACCCCATAGTCAAAGTTAAAAAAAACACAAACACCCAGAATAAAGTCCTTTAATTGAAATAAAGACACAATCCTTTATTGTTCTAAATTAAACCATACTTACTGTCACGCCCATTCCAGCTGAAGCCAACGATCTCCTGCAATAAAAGAAAAATAATAAAGCAACCTCATCCTTACCTTTCCATGGTTCCCACGACAGCTTCAGCTCTGCTACATCGAGATGACAGGCTGGACCGCAGCAGAACGCTGCCATCCAGCCTCTCATACCGCAGACACTGAGAAGCGCAGGCTTGCTTGCGCTGCTCAGCGTCTCTCTGTGACGACATCCAGATGAGCCGAGTTCATGTCCAATGAACTCGGCTCACCTCATGCACGTCACTGACAGCGTGGGAAAATTCTCACGCTGAAGCGGTGAGTGCAGGAGAATTCTCCCACGCTGTCAGTGACGTGCATAAGGTGAGCTCATGTCCAATGAACTCAGCTCACCTCCTGCACTTCACTGACAGCGTGGGAGAATTCTCCTGCACTCAGCGCTTCAGCGTGAGAATTCTCCCACGCTGAAGCGCTGAGTGCAGGAGAATTTTCCCACGCTGTCAGTGACGTGCATAAGGTGAGCTCATGTCCAATGAACTCAGCTCACCTCCTGCACGTCACTGACAGCGTGGGAGAATTCTCCTGCACTCAGCGCTTCAGTGTGAGAATTCTCCCACGCTGAAGCGCTGAGTGCAGGAGAATTTTCCCACGCTGTCAGTGACGTGCATGAGGTGAGCCGAGTTCATTGGACATTAACTCGGCTCATCTGGATGCCCTCACAGAGAGACACTGTGGAGCGCAAGCAAGCCTGCGCTTCTCAGTGTCTGCGGGATGAGAGGCTGGATGGCAGCGTTCTGCTGCGGTCCAGCCTGTCATCTCGATGTAGCAGAGCTGAAGCTGTCATGGGAACCATGGAAAGGTAAGGATGATGTTGCTTTATTATTTTTCTTTTATTTCAGGAGATCGTTGGCTTCAGCTGGAATGGGCGTGATGGTAAGTATGGTTTAATTTAGAACAATAAAGAATTGTGTGTTTATTTCAATTAAAGGACTTTTTTCTGGGTGTTGTGTTTTTTTTAAATACTTTACTAGAAATTCATGGTGGTCATGTCTAATATTGGCGTGACCCCATGAATTTCGGGCTTAGGGCCAGCTGATAATGCCAAGCTGGCCCTAACCCCTTTATTACCCAGTGAGCCACCGCATCAGGGCCCTGGATGAGTTGGGTACAGCGCCAGAAGATGGCGCTTCTATGAACGCGCCATTTTCCGGGGTGGCTGCGGACTGCAATTTGCAGCGGGGGTGGCCCAGAAAGCTTGGGCCTCCCTGCGCTGCGGATTCCAGCCCCCAGCTGCCTAGTTGTACCTGGCTGGACACAAAAACAGGGCGAAGCCCCACGTCAATTTTCTTTAAATTATTTCATGAAATAATTAAGAAAAAAAGGGCTTCCCTATATTGTTGTGTCCGGCCAGGTACAAATAGGCAGCTGGTGGTTGGGGGCAGCCCGTTCCTGCCTGCTGTACCTGGCTGGACACAAATATAGTGCGAAGCCCCACGTCAACTTTTTTTAAATTATTTCATGAATTTCCTGAAATAATTTAAAAAAATTGAAGTGGGGCTTCACACTATATTTGTGTCCAGCCAGGTACAGCAGGCAGGAACGGGCTGCCCCCATCCACCAGCTGCCTATTTGTACCTGGCCGGACACAACAATATAGGGAAGCCCTTTTTTTCTTAATTATTTCATGAATTTCATGAAATAATTAAAAAAATTGAAGTGGGGCTTCGCACTATATTTGTGTCCAGCCAGGTACAGCAGGCAGGAACGGGCTGCCCCCAACCACCAGCTGCCTATTTGTACCTGGCCGGACACAACAATATAGGGAAGGCCTTTTTTTCTTAATTATTTCATGAAATTCATGAAATAATTAAAAAAAAAGTACGTGGGGCTTCGCCCTATTTTTGTGTCCAGCCAGGTACAACTAGGCAGCTGGGGGCTGGAATCTGCAGCGCAGGGAGGCCCAAGCTTTCTGGGCCCCCCCCGCTACAAATTGCAGTCCGCAGCCACCCCGGAAAATGGCGCGTTCATAGAAGCGCCATCTTCTGGCGCTGTACCCAACTCATCCAGGGCCCTGGTGCGGTGGCTCACTGGGTAATAAAGGGGTTAGGGCCAGCTTGGTATTATCAGCTGGCCCCAAGCCCAAAATTCATGGGGTCACGCCAGTATTAGACATGACCGCCATGAATTTCTAGTAAAGTATTTAAAAAAAACACAACACCCAGAATAAAGTCCTTTAATTGAAATAAAGACACAATTCTTTATTGTTCTAAATTAAACCATACTTACCATCACACCCATTCCAGCTGAAGCCAACGATCTCCTGCAATAAAAGAAAAATAATAAACCAACCTCATCCTTACCTTTCCATGGTTCCCACGACAGCTTCAGCTCTGCTACATCGAGATGACTGGCTGGACCGCAGCAGAACGCTGCCATCCAGCCTGTCATCCCGCAGACACTGAGAAGCGCAGGCATGCTTGCGCTCCTCACTGTCTCGCTGTGACGGCATCCAGATGAGCCGAGGTCATGTCCAATGAACTCGGCTCACCTCATGCACGTCACTGACAGCGTGGGAAAATTCTCACGCTGAAGTGCTGAGTGCAGGAGAATTCTCCCACGCTGTCAGTGATGTGCATGAGGTGAGCTCATGTCCAATGAACTCAGCTCACCTCCTGCACGTCACTGACAGCGTGGGAAAATTCTCCTGCAATCAGCGCTTCAGCGTGAGAATTTTCCCACGCTGTCAGTGACGTGCATGAGGTGAGCCGAGTTCATTGGACATGAACTCGGCTCATCTGGATGTCGTCACAGAGAGACGCTGAGCAGCGCAAGCAAGCCTGCGCTTCTCAGTGTCTGCGGGATGACAGGCTGGATGGCGGCGTTCTGCTGCGGTCCAGCCTGTCATCTCGATGTAGCAGAGCTGAAGCTGTCGTGGGAACCATGGAAAGGTAAGGATGAGGTTGCTTTATTATTTTTCTTTTATTGCAGGAGATCGTTGGCTTCAGCTGGAATGGGCGTGATGGTAGGTATGGTTTAATTTAGAACAATAAAGGATTGTGTCTTTATTTCAATTAAAGGACTTTATTCTGGGTGTTTGTGTTTTTTTTAACTTTGACTATGGGGTTAGTAATGGGGGTGTCTTATAGACGCCTCTCCATTACTAACCTGGGCTTGATGTCAGCTGGCATTATAAGCTGACATCAACCCCAACCCTATTACCCCCTGCCACCGCACCAGGGCAGCGTGGAAGAGCGAGGCTAAGTGCCAGAATTGGCGCATCCTATGAATGCGCCATTTCTGGGGCGGCTGACGGCTGGTGTTTCTAGCCTGGGAGGGGGCCAATATTCATGGCTCCCTTCCTGGGCTATTAATATCAGCCCCCAGCTGTCTGCCTAGCCTTTGCTAGCTATTAAATTAGGGGGGACCCCACGTCATTTTTTTTGGGGTGTCCCCCATTTTAATAGCTAGTAAAGGCTATGTATTCAGCTGGGGGCTGATATTAGTAGCCTGGGAAGCTCCGTGGGTATTACCCCCTTCCCAGGCTTCAAACATCTGCCCCAGCCGTCTGCTTAACCTCCGCTAGAGCCTAAAATTAAGGGGAACCCCACGCCAATTTTTTTAATAATAAATCCTTTATTTTAATACTAAATGACAAGTACAGTAACCAACACTATCACTGTACTTCATATATATGTGACTGACATGTTTCTATCTATCTAATCTATGTGTGATGCTCTATCTTTCTGTTCTAAATTGTCGGGTACCGCTGCTGAATTGCCGGCCGGCTTTTTTAAAGAGACAGTGCATGAAAACACTATTATTTTTTTAAATAAATCCTTTACACTAAATGACAAGTACAGTAAGCAACACTATCACTGTACTTATTATATATGTGACTGACATGTTTCTATCTATCTAATCTATGTGTGAAGCTCTATTCTTTCTGTTCTAAATTGTCGGGTACAGATGCTGAATTGCCGGCCGGCTTTTTTAAAGAGACGGTGCATGAAAACACTAATATTTTTTTTAATAAATCCTTTACACTAAATGACAAATGCAGTAACCAACACTGTCACTGTGCTTCTTATATGTGTGACTGACATGTTTCTATCTATCTAATCTATGTGTGATGCTCTATTCCTTCTTGTCTAAATTGTCGGGTACCGGTGTATGCCGCTGCTGAATTTGCCGGCCGGCTTTTTTAAACAGAGTGTCTTCTGAGCAGTTTGTCAGCTTTTGGACACCTTTGCAGGTGTTTTCTATGTGTTTCTATGTGTTTTTGTTTGCCTGCCATTGGTTTTAACGGTGTTCGACGGTGTTCTAAGGTGTTCGACGAACAGTTCGACGAACAGTTCCTCGAACATCCCGGTGTTCGACGAACCGAACCGAACCCGAACACTACGGGGGTGGCTCAACACTACTCAGGACAGATTGCACAACAAGTTGCATGGTGCAATTTCTTCTGTTACCCTTATGAAAATGCAAAACTGGGGGCTGAAAACATTTTTGTGGGAAAAATTTGAAAATTTTATTCACATGGCTTCATGTTATAAACTTCTGTGAAGCACCTGGGGGTTCAAGGTGCTTACCACGCATCTATATAAGTTCACTGAGGGGTCTAGTTTCCAAAATGGAATCACTAATGGGGGGTTTCCACTGTTTAGGCACATCAGGGGCTCTCTAAACGCAACATGGCATCCGCTAATTATTCAAGCAAATTTTACATTCAAGAAGTCAAATGTCGCTCCTTCCCTTCTGAGCCCTGCTGTGCACCCGAGCAGTGTTTTTTTCCCCACGTATAGGGTATCTGTGTGCTCAGGAGAATTTGCACCACAAATTTTGGGGTCCATTTCTTCCTGTTACCCCTGAAAAAAGAAAAAAAAATTGGGGTCTAAAGTAACATTTTTGTGAAAAAAGTTAAATGTTAATTTTTTTCTTCCCCATTCCAAAAATTCCTATCAAGCACGTGAATGGTTAATAAACATCTTGAATGTTGTTTTGAGCACATTGAAGAGTGCAGTTTTTAGACTGGTGTCACTTTGGGGTATTTTCTGTCAAAATGTCCCATCAAAGTCAATTCAAACATGATGTGGTTCCTAAAAAAATGGTTTTGCAGGTTTTGCAAATTTTGTTGTAAAAATGAGAAAGTCAACTTTTAACCCTTATAGCTCCCTAATAAAAAAAAATTGTTTCCAAAATTGTGCTGATGTAAAGTAGACATGTGAGAAATGTTATTTATGAACTATTTTGTGTGACATAGCTCTCTGATTTAAGGGCATAAAAATTTAAATTTTGAAAATTGTGAAATTTTCGCCAAATTTCCAATTTTTTCAGAAATAAACACAGAAAATATTGAAGAAATTTTACCACTATCATGAAGTACAATATGTCATGAAAAAAACAATCTCAGAATCAGTAGGATCAGTTGAAGCATTCCAGAGGTATTACCTCATAAAGTGACAGTGGTCAGATTTGTAAAAATTGGTCCCGTTATTAACGTGCAAACCACCCTCGGGGGGTAAAGGGATTAAAGAAAAATTATAAAAATTATTGCCTCTATCGAAATTAGCTTCTTCAATAATGTTCTTTTCAATGGTGTTATCTCAGCAGGAACATTTAAATAATCTTTAGAATTTACTATCAATGTTCATTTACATCTCTTTTTCAACAGTTTGCCCCCAGCTGTCTGCCTAGCCTTTGCTAGCTAATAAAATAGGGGGGACCCCACATCGTTTTTTTGGGGGTCCACATTTTAATAACTAGTAAAGGCTAGATATTCAGCTGGGGGATGATATTAGTAGCCTGGGAAGCTCCGTGGGTATTACCCCCTTCCCAGGCTTCAAACATCTGCCCCAGCCGTCTGCTTAACCTCCGCTAGAGACTAAAATTACGGGGAACCTCACGCCAATTTTTTTTTAAATAAATCCTTTATTTTAACACTAAATGACAAGTACAGTAATCAACACTGTCACTGTACTTATTATATATGTGACTGACATGTTTCTATCTATCTAATCTATGTGTGATTCTCTATTCTTTCTATTCTAAATTGTCGGGTACCGCTGCCGAATTGCTGGCCGGCTTTTTTAAAGAGACGGTGCATGAAAACACTGTTAAATTTTTAATAACTCCTTTACACTAAATGACAAGTACAGTAAGCAACACTGTCACTGTACTTCTTATATATGTGACTGACATGTTTCTATCTATCTAATCTATGTGTGATGTTCTATTCTTTCTGTTGTAAATTGTCGGGTACCGGTGTATGCCGCTGCTGAATTGCCGGATTTTCATGTCATTCTACATTATTCTTAGTGGTTTTCCTTCATGTAGAATTAACCTACAAGGAAAGAAAGGGTTTATTTTTATTCCGATATTTGTGTCCCATTGACTTGCATTGGTTTCCGGTATCGGAATCGGCAATATCCGATACTTTTTGGGTATCGGTCCGATCCAATCCGATCCGATATTTCCCGATATTGGAAGGTATCGCTCAACACTAGTAATGAGCACAGACCTCCGCTTCAACTCAGACAGGTGAAGATGGATATTTCTATTGACTTGTATTCTTAAAGAAGAGCTTGTTGGACCTTTTCAGATTTAAATTGGATTTAAAATCAACTCCCAAACCTACTGCCAGTTTATAGAAGACACTTTTTTAATCATAAAAACACTCCACTGATTGGTCAGCCAGTAAAGACAAAAGAATAATGACATAGTTCCTTCCTCACCTGACCTAAACCCTATTGAGAACTTATGGGCCATTCTTAAATGGGAGATTTCCAGTGAAGGAAGACAGTCTCCTCTCTGAACAATGTCTGGGAAGCTGTGGTTGGCGCTGCCCAAAAAGTTGATCGTCAATGGATTAAGAAACTAACAGTCTCCATGGATGGAAGGCTTATGATTGTTGTAGAAAAGAAGGGTGGTAATATTGGTCACTGATATTTTTTAAAATGTTAGAAATTTATGTTTGTACATTTTGAGTTGTTTGGTTATTATTTTCACTTTAACAAATGAAAATAAACAATTGAGGTGGAAAAATAATTCTGAGTGATCTGAAACTAATAACGATTTTAATCCTAAATGGCTATCAATGTGTTGTTATAATATTATACTTTTTTCTAATATGCTTTAACTGAAAAGTCCCTACCATTCCCTCTCTACTCGCTCTACCTGCTTTATTTTTTTTTTACCTATTTCTATTTTCATGACACTTTGTTTGAGAATCCCCAGTCCATGCTGTGATATTCTAATGAGACGTCTTCAGCAGGCTGTGGCCACTGCTGTAGGCTCTATTCACACCCTGAAATGAAGCTTCACCAGTGACATCCGTTTCAGGGCCGGGCTTTAACAAATGAAAATATACAACTGAGATGGGAAAATTTATGTTTTTTCATTTAGTTGCATAATAATTTTGCACACACAAATATTCTCATAATAAAGGTAAAACTTCACTTTTCTTTTTTTAAATATTCCGGTTTCCAGTTGAATAACCTTTATGATTGATCGACTCATCTGTTGGTCCTTTCAAAAATGTAATCATCACAAATACAAATTGCCTAATACTTGTGAACACAGTGTATAAGCTCCCCCCCCCCCAGAAGTGACGCAAATTGGAAAGTACTGTATACTCCACAAGACATTTATCAAGGGGTGTAGTTACTATTTAAACATGTCAGCAAGAAATGAAGGTGCGACAAATGTTAAAAAAAATGTATTTCATTTTTCTTCCCAATTAAAGGGGTTTTCCACTATGCCAACTCAGTGTCTGATTTTGCTATAAATGCTCAGTTTTATTTTTATTTTATACCTTTTTGCTTCACTTTCTGTGCCCTGGCACCAGCTCTGCTCTCACAGCCATCACTTTCTCTTAAGAATCCTCTGCTCCTTTCTGACTACATTCCCATCATCCCTTGTGCTAGGCTGCAGGTCAGCAGTGAACAAGCGCACTTTAGCTCCACCTTAACCCCTCACACTCTTCCCACAGTGTCACACATAGCTTCAGCATGATCTCTTGTACCAGAAACTGATACAGTGAATAGAAGAAAGCACAAAGCACCAAAACAGCAGCCCTGGCAATGAAAATGAAAATTATCCCCTACTCCCCATCACTAACTAATTAATGGGGTGGATGGATGAATTTGTGGGAATGTATTCATATTATTGAAAGAATGCAGCAGGGTGTATATACATTACAAAAAGTATACAGCAGTTTGTGCACATATATATTTATACACCCTGCTGAATACATAAAAATACAAGAGAGAGCTGTGTCTGCAGCAGCATGCAAAGAAGCACTGTGTGATCTTCTGAATTAAGACCCACCTACCACACAGCAATCCATGCCCACCTGCCAGTTTCCACAGCCCAGATCTCAGGGAAATTTTTACATGACTTGATATTCTGTTGATTTAGCTGCATGAGTCATCATCAGGTATTGCTTGTTACAATGCACTAGTCAATTTAAACCCAATGATATTAATTTGTGCTTCAAATGGCATTACTTCCCTTCTGAGTCTTGTCATGTGCATAAACAGTAGTCTACAAACACATGTAGGGTATTGCCATATTCAAGAGAAATTATGACAAGGTACTTTTTGAAAATGAAAAATGTTGAGCTAACTCTATACAGTCTTGGAAAGGGGGGATTGTTCCTCTGTGAAGCAGAGAAACAAAAAGATGGCCACACAAGTTCAAAATTGTAAAGAAGTAAGAAAATTCCTTTATTAACACATGTAGTAAACACAAATTACAAAGATAAATGCGGACGACAGAGTGGACACAGAGTGCTGGATCCACATGAATAAAACAATGTTAAAAACTGTAACACAACGCCCGAAAGGTCAGCCTATATAGCAAGTGGAAATATAAGGGGGACAGCAACAGGGTCACATGTATTAATAAATATATACCACCCATCAAGAATACCTTTTCCAAATTGTACCCCCAAAACAATAATATCCCATCACAATCAAAATACCCAGAAACAAAAGGGTTAAAACCCTTATACAGATGGAAGTAATACAAACAATTGGTCATAAATAAGCTAAAATAGCTATGTACCTGGGTAAGGCCACCAGACAGGCTCTGCTACCGTCACCCCAGGCTCTGGTGGCCTTACCCAGGTGCATAGCTATTTTAGCTTATTTATGAGTAGCAGAGCCTGTCTGGTGGCCTTACCCAGGTACATAGCTATTTTAGCTTATTTATGAGGGGTGACGGTAGCAGAGCCTGTCTGGGGGCCTTACCCAGGTACATAGCTATTTTAGCTTATTTATGTGGGGTGACAGTAGCAGAGCCTGTCTGGTGGCCTTACCCAGGTACATAGCTATTTTAGCTTATTTATGACCAATTGTTTGTATTACTTCCATCTGTATAAGGGTTTTAACCCTTTTGTTTCTGGGTATTTTGATTGTGATGGGATATTATTGTTTTGGGGGTACAATTTGGAAAAGGTATTCTTGATGGGTGGTATATATTTTTTAATACATGTGACCCTGTTGCTGTCCCCCTTATATTTCCACTTGCTATATAGGCTGACCTTTCGGGCGTTGTGTTACAGTTTTTAACATTGTTTTATTCATGTGGATCCAGCACTCTGTGTCCACTCTGTCGTCCGCATTTATCTTTGTAATTTGTGTTTACTACATGTGTTAATAAAGGAATTTTCTTACTTCTTTACAATTTTGAACTTGTGTGGCCATCTTTTTGTTTCTCTGCTTCACAGAAGAACAATCCCCCCTTTCCTTTACTGTTACAAGATGATGGCCCGTTCTCTTTATTAGTCCTATATGCAATAACATGGGTCCATTGGGATTAGATTTATCTTCACTCTGTTGTTTGCATCTGTGTTTCTGTCTCTCCCTCTATGCAATCTTGTAACAAACACAATTTTTAATTTCCATAGACCAATGCTAAAAAAAAGTCTACTAAAGACTTGTGGGGTAAAATGTTCACTGGACTCTTTAATTAATTCCCTGAGGATGTAGTTTTTTGAATGAAGTAATTTCTAAGGGCTTTTTCTGTACTAATACAACAGGAGCTCTGAAAAACTGATAGGGTGAAATAAAACCAATCCAGCAAAATTTGCACTCCGTAAGTCAAATGGCACTCCTTTCCTTATCAGTTTTGCTATGAACTCAAACACAAGCACATTTTGGGTAATGCCGTCCTATTATTGCATGTGAAAAATGAAAAATTTTAGGTTAAATCGATATTTTAACAGAAAAAAATTACATTTCCTCCACTTTGTGTTTGCGCACGTGAAATACCTGAAGGGTTAACAAACTTACTAAATACTAAATACTATTTTGAATACTGTAAGGGGTATACTTTTAAAAATAAGTCATTTGTATTGGTTTCTAACATATAGGCTTCTCAAAGGCACATGAGAATTGAAATGACCCCTAAAAATATGTTTTTGAAAAATTATTGAAAATTTGAAAAATTGATGCAAAGCTTATAAAAGTCAAATATCCACAAAAAAATAAATATGTGTATAGAAAACAATACCAAATAGACATAAAGGAATTTGAAGTTATTAACTATTTGAACTTATGTAACTATCTTTAGGGCAGACACCTTGTAATATTAAAAAGTGCACAGTTTTCAAATTTTTTTGTACATTTCAGTCTGTTTTTAATGAATTCAAAACATATACACAGTACAGAGCAATGTGTCATGAGAAAAAAGTCCAAGAACCACTGTAATGTGTAAAAGCATTTCAAACTTATTGTTACATACAGTGATTTAAAGTGGCACATGCAAGATTTGAATTTTCCAGCATAGAACCAGATTTTTGGCCTTATGATTTTATTATATATAAAATGTAAACATAGCCATAAGTGAAATGTTTTGCATCCGCACATATTAAACTTTTATTTTAAGGAAATAAATCTGTTATATCTAGTTTTATGTCTAGATCATACTTTTAACCACTAATATTAATTTTTATGCATTTTTTATGTAAAGTTTCACCTTGATGCAAAATTGCATAAAAGTAACTGCATGTGCCATTTTGACAATATAATAGGTGTTTACTTCCAGAAAATATATAGGTATGGGAATTTAATATCAATTTGAAATTTAGATTGTATTTGCACATGTGAAAAGTGGAGAAATTGTTCTGGCTACCAAAGGCACAAAATGTAAAACAAAACCGTAACAAAAACAGACAATGTAAGTGTTGTCATTAGCATTTAAATCATTCAAATTAGTTTTACTTTGTAGGCTAACCTCTGCTGTATAAATTAATTCTTATAATTTCCGCTACAGTCCCATAATTAAGATAAAGACTATCAAAGATAGAGGACTGTCCTGCTTTGTCCCATAAGTAAGTTTAAAGGGCTTACATTTGGTCCTATTTATTTTGATTGTGGCCAAGTGAGATGCATACAATGATAGGATTGGGTATAGTTACAATTTTATTCCGGGTTTAACCTTTTTCTGGTTTTATCCATAATTGAAACTATTTGATAAATCTGTAGCAATTTTCTAATCTAACTGCAAAGTACAGAATTACCATGAAGATTAAATATTAAAAATATGAATATGACAACAATGACCCATTCCTAAGAAAAAAAAAGCGAATATCTTTATTTTTAGGGCATCGCTATATGTCTTCATGATAGCTTTCCTTTAATCACACTAGTATCACATGTGTTGCCATTTCAGATGTGAAATAACACCAATTTGGCATTTATCCAAACTAAAACTAAAAATTAAAAAGGCTTACTAATATCGAACCAAACCAAGATACAGCAAATATGTCACAGCAGGAGAATGAAGCTTCTGGGGAAAAGGCAAAGCTGTGTGACAGATGGAAAGGTCTCAATGGATGAATGGTGCTAGTACAAATAAGTAGCAGGCAGCCACAGGGAATCAAATAATGATTAGAAATGAAAAACGATGGCTACACAATGGAAACATTTTGACTAGAGCGGCAGAAAAGAGTTAGGTTGTAATTAGAATATATATAATTAAGTGTCCATTGCTCCTACATTTATAAATGTGACTGCAAACAGCTTAATATAAATCAAACCACACAAAATGGGCATTTGATCAGTGTCCTGATGGGAATTACATATCATCAGAGCGATAAAAACTAAGACTGCCCTTAGAGAGGAAGGAACATGTTCCATAATTTGTACTGGCATGCCCCTAAACCCAAACAGATTACTTTTTACCGATCAATATCAGTAACCACTAGAGGCGTTTTTTTCCCAAAGTTTCTCTTTTAAAAAGGTTCAGGGAGACTTGGTTTCAAACCTACATTTTATTTCTGCCACAGGGCACTGTGATAAAGATATCTGGCAATGCTAATTTTTCATCCTTCTATTGGAGTATACATTGAAATATCTCATTTGCTCCGCAGGCTAGTTCTGTTCTATTTAGATGCACAATGTTTACAAAATGGTCTAACTAATGGTGGCAATACTTTGGCGGCATTTGACTTTTTTATTGTAATATTATGGTTAGATTTTTTTCCCTTGTTTTTGCCTGTGATTGTGAAGATAATTCACTCACATCTAGTATGTACAAATAGAGTTTTTTTGTTTCAAGCATCTAGCATTGGAAAAAGTTTCACATCTTCCAGGTTTTACAAATTAAATGTTTGCTTTTTCCTAATTTAAAGAAAATTTCTTTGGACCTAGTGTAGACATGCAACATATCAAGGTAATCAAACCAAACAGGAAATTCCTGGACCCTGCCACAAAGTGAAGACAGGGGTGCATGTTCTCTGGATCTTTATTCATTCATACAACACGTTTCAAAGTCCGATTCATCAGGTATAGTGTGTTATACAGAGCCACCTCCCTTACATAGGGGAGGGAAGAAACTTCTACACAGCTTGAAACAATAAATAATTAATGAAACCCAACAATTTATATAAGTCATATATATAAAATTTGTAGCAAAGAACCATTTGTTGTCTATAAATGTGAATTATGTTGTGTATATGTATGATGTCTTAAAATTGTATAAAAACAATAATAATAGAAAAAGGAAAAAAATATTTTTTTTCTATTTTTTTTCCTTTTTCCCCTTTGCTCACTGTGTCCTATATTGAAATCCTGTGCTATCTATGTCCTATATTGAGATCTTTTGCTTGCTGTGTCCTATTTTGGGAGCATATATAATCCTTTACTCACTGTGTCCTATACTGAGAACCCAGGCAGTTCAGCATATACAATCCTTTGCTCACTGTGTCTTATTTTAAGAACCCAGGCAGGTCAGCATATACAATACTTTGCTCGCTGTATCCTTTATTGAGAACCCAGGCAGGTCAGCATACACAATCCTTTGCTCGCTGTATCCTTTATTGAGAACCCAGCAGGGTGGATTTGATTTAAATCACGATTTAAATCACTAGTCAGTAAGGCTTGATTTAAATCAGTGATTTAAATCAAGGTTTCTACCTAAACTAGTTCTTGCTACTTTAACATGCAAGTAGATGAAGATTTTTAGAATCACTTTTTATATTACTTTTTTCTCCCCAGTTTAATGGGTTAATCATTCATATTTGGACACAACTGTTCTGTTGTACTTAGGAAGGAGAAAAATAATCCTGACCTTAATAACAATTTAAATAGATTTATTCAACTGAAACAATAAGAACATTACAGCATAAGTTATTTGCTTAAACAAACATCCATGTTTGTTAACTAATTTGGCTAAACAAAATATATATATATTTTAAGAAACTTAGACTGTCAGCCCAGCCGACACATGAAAAACTTAAATACTACTGTCCCTGCTGTCCTCTGTAGCTCACTCGTCGTCATCTTCATCTTCTTCTTTGTTCCTATTCATAATCTGGAAAAGAAAAACAAGCTTTCCTGCTTTATTGGGTCCCAACCGATTTCTCAATTTAGAATGAATGAGTCCAAAGGAAGAGAATATTCTTTCAACGCCTGCAGAAGAAGCTACTGCTGTTAAAAGTGAAATCATTACTTGAACAGTCTCTAAATCCAAGCGCTTAAGTGACTTCCACCAGTTTACTGGTGTGACCTTCCTTAAAATATCTTCAGCAAACATATATTTCTTGAATGGTTCCCCCTTAGCTCTGAAGTTTATTATAGTTGGCATTAAAGATGGATGATTGCTGGATACCCATGTCATAGCTAACTCCTCTTCCTCAGCACTTAGGTTTTGACCCTGATATTGGATATTGACAATATTTGCCAAAAAATGAGCTGGAGTCAGTGCTTGTCCCATTCGTTTGTTTACTGCTTGTAATTTAATTCTGTCCATGTGTAGTTCTGTTTTTAAGTGTTCACTCAGTTCCTTCCAAATTTCAACAGCATTCGCAATAAAACAGCTATTTTTCTGTATTTTGTTTAAAGCTTGAGAGATGGGTTTCAGGAAGCACAGCATATGTTCAACATTTCTCTTAAGCCCAATGTTGAGGATTTTGGCCGTGACAGTGCCATCTATTTTATCTCGATTTTCTTCACAAAGTGTCATCAGAATAGGCCAGTTTTTGATATACTGCTCAAAACAGTCCACCACAGAGTTCCATCTAACATCTTGTGGGAGCGTTAGCTTGGTTCCACCCATCCTTTTCAGAGCTGCTGCAGCAAAATGATTATTACGAAAGTATTTAGCAATTTCAACAACATTAGACTTTATTTCTGGAACATTTAAGTCTTTGGCTAAGAGGTGCAGCAAATGAGCACTGCAACCATATGTTATTAGCAGCTTTGTATTCCCTCCCTGCTCTTCTAAATTTCTTCTCATCTTGGATACATTTGCAGCATTGTCAGTGACCAAACTGCGTACTAGACATTTGAATTTTTGTTCACATGTTGTTATAGCTTTTACTGCCACTTCTTGTAAGTATTCTGCTGTGTGTGCATTTCCTGACGTATCAGTTGTTTGTGCAAGGAAGACTTTACCTTCTTCTTCCACCCATCAATACTTAGGTTAACAATTTTACCCTCCAGAGCTGTTGCACATTGCTCCATTTCTCTGTCATACACTTGATCCAGCAGTTTCCCTACAACATCAGCTCTGCTGGGTGGACTGTATCCTGGTCTCAGTGACTGAACCATATTAATGAAATGTGGGTTCTCAGTCAGACGGAAAGAAGAGTTCGTTGCATAAATAAACTGGGCAATTTTTTCATCAATCAACTCTTTTTCTAATCTGCTAGTTCTTATCACAAACCTATCTATGGTGGTTCCAGGAGGTAAAGGTTTTTTCTTCCTTTTGGGTGATGGTGATTTGTGGCTGTGGGTGTCTGATGATGATGCTGCTGCTAATGAAGCACTATCCTGGATGGATAACTCTGTAACTGTAGAACAGGATGATGGTGATCTTGGAGGTGGATAGTTTCCAGAATCCATGAATTCCCCTAAACAAAAAAAGTCAATGCTGTTATTTTATTGTTTATACAATTTCTGCTTATTGTACACAACACATCACTGCCCCTGCCCCAAAAGGAATATTTGTTTTTCTTCATAACTGTACCAAATGACAGTAACATGCAGTAATAATAAGAAATATATTTTTTCTCACACATGACAGTTCAGTCTTTAGAAATAGGATTCAATAAAAATGTTTACCAACAGATCCTGCCTGTTCAGAAGTGTTTCTTTGGTCATCTTCATCACCGCACTTATCATGATGTTGCCTCATTCGCGCCACCAGGCCTTGCATCTCTTTGTTGCATCGTTTGCATTTTTCACGCATGCCTGCCTTACCGATAGGCGAAGGAGCTTCATCAAAATATTCCCAAACTGGGTCTCTTTTACGGCCTGCTGCCATTATAAGGAAAGAATGTAATAAACCTCAGATCGTACGCACAAACAGATCCAGACTTGTTTGTCTGTGGCTATGCTGCAGTATTGTGCTCAAAGTTTCACTTTCATTTTCTTGTCTGCTTGCCCTTCCTCCTCCTCACACTTAGATTCACATTCTTCTTGTGTTGTGCAGATCTATTCCACTCCAAACAATCAGAAACATATTGTCTAACTTCTTGGACTTGGCACTGAAGGGGTTGATTCTGTATTCATAGGTTTGTAGAACAATAGGATTAAGGTCTTTTTCTCAACTCTGTTCATGTTGTAACATTTTTGCCGTGAAGAAGAGGCTGGGACCTCTGCGGAGTCAAATTCAGTTTTGAGAACTGCGTAAGTAAAGCGAGCGTCTGTGATAATATAGGAGAGAAACTGCCCACTAATCCTACAGAAACCTCTGGAAGAGCATGGCATTTTGAATGTTACACATATACAGCCTTTATTCTACTGAGTTAAACAACTCAGCTTTATCTCATGATGGAAGAACCTTTGGATGGTAAAATATTTTCCTCAAAAAGCAGTTTATTGAAAAAAATCCGATTTAAATAAAAAAAATCTGATTTAAATTAAAAAAAATCCGATTTTTTTGATTTTTTTAAAAAAAACATTGATTTTTATCCACCCTGGAAACCAGGCAGGTCAGCATACACAATCATTTGCTCACTGTGTCCTATATTGAGAACCCAGGCAGGTCAGCACATACAATCCTTTGCTCGCAGGGTCCTATATTGGGAGCATATACAATCCTTTGCTCACTGTGTCCTATATTGAGAACCCAGGCAGGTCAGCATACACAATCCTTGGCTCGCGGTGTCCTATATTGTGAGCATATACAATCCTTTGCTTGCGGTGTCCTATATTGGGAGCGTATACAATCCTTTGCTCGCTGTGTCCTATATTGGGAGCATACACAATCCTTTGCTCGCTGTATCCTTTATTGAGAACCCAGGCAGGTCAGCATACACAATCCTTTGCTCACTGTGTCCTATATTGAGAACCCAGGCAGGTCAGCATACACAATCTTTTGCTCGCGGTGTCCTATATTGGGAGCATATACAATCCTTTGCTCGCGGTGTCCTATATTGGGAGCATATACAATCCTTTGCACGCTGTGTCCTCTATTGGCGAGCCTATACAATCCTTTGATCACTATGTCCTATATTGAGAACCAAGGTAGGTCAGCCTATACAATCCTTTGCTCGCTGTGTCCTATATTGGGAGCATATACAATCCTTTGCTCGCTGTGTCCTATATTGGGAGCATATACAATACTTTGCTTGCTGTGTCCTATATTGGGAGCATATACAATCCTTTGCTCGCTGTATCCTTTATTGAGACCCCAGGCAGGTCAGCATTAGTGTTGAGCCACCCCCGTAGTGTTCGAGTTGGGTTCGGTTCGTCGCACACCCATGTGTTCGCCGAACTGTTCGTCGAACACCTTCGAACACCGTTAAAACCAATGGCAGGCAAACAAAAACACATAGAAACACATAGAAAACACCTTCAAAGGTGTCCAAAAGCTGACAAACTGCTCTGAAGACACAACTAACACATGGAAAAGTGACAAGTACATATAGTCATGCGAAAAGAAAAGAGGTGGAGGAGTAAAAGGAGGGGGAGACACAGATATAGGCATGTCATGCCCTTCTAAAATCCAAAAAGTGAGAAGCCGACACGTTCAGTCCGCTCCTGCCCGTGCCACCTCCGTGTCGCCGGGTTTGTGCCAGAGCCGCGGTGAACCCTGACGGCCAGCCCCCCTCTCCCAATACTGGTGCCTGTCCGCTGGTGGGTCGAGCGAGCCCCCCTGTGGTGGAGGCAGCTCTAAACTTTTTAATTTAAATTGTCTCTCTAATTTGGATGAATACACTTTAAATCCATTTACAAGGATCTATTGGAGGGCAAGTCTCATGCCAGCAGCCGCGTAATTCCAGCTCCAGTAGCATCCACTAAAGCTGCTGCAGTTAAAAAGCTTTTATAAGGATCGAGCTCGGCTGTCCACCGCAAGGCATCCTACTGCCAGTCCCAGCCCCTATGCCTTGGGGTGCCTCCTGATGCTCTTCACTGAGTATCCCGTGGTCCCGAAGCATTTCCTTTGAAAAAATTAAGTGTCAAAACTACAGGTGGTGTAGCTTGCTTAACAGCCGGGATTATCCGCTGACTAGCAGACACTGCTACTAGGCACAAAGTATTTCCTGGGCTAGATGCAGTTAAAAATTTGTAATTAGATACTCTCGTTGGATGCTGAGAAAGCATTCCATAGAGTCTCCTGGCACGCCATATATGATTCTCTTAAAAAGCTTGGGGTAGGGGTCTAGGGGACCCTTTTATAGCCAAAATCACGGCCCTGTATCGCAATACGTCACCTAGGCTGAAGATAAATGGAACTGTATTACCCTGAGGGCTCGGTTGCTACAGAGGTATTGCACCTCACCCAGAGGTGTGATATCTCACTCTCAGGTAAGGATGGAGTGTGGATCAGGACCCGACACCTGCATGCATTACACCACATTGCCGTGGGGCAGGGCGACCAATATGCCCCTGAGATGGGCACGACAGTCCCTGTCCCTGGCTGGAGTGGGGGGAGGGAACACTGAGGAAGGGGAACCCTGTAGTGCAGGAGCAGGGAGGAAGCAGTTCCTGGGTGCATTGAGAAGGGAGTATAAAAGGTGGGCACCATCTTAGTTCAGTGCAGAGAAGTCTGAGCAGAAGTGGCAGGGAGCAGGGGCTCTGCATGAACTCTGCTCCGGAGGCAGGCCTAGTAACAGAGGCCCAGGCCTGGAAGAGGGAGAAGGAAGGAAAAGGAGCGGAGAAGGCTCCAGGAACGAGGACCGAAGGGATCCCAGGGGTGCGGACGGGCGAGTCGCCACCGCACGCCCGAATCCACCTGCGTGGAGGGGTCAGGCCAAAGGGGGAGACCGGTCCCCGAAACTAGTGGAGGCAGGAAACGACCCTCAGCTAGAAACAGGAGGCTGTGACATTTTATGTGGCGCAGCCCCTAGCTACACCCGCTAGGAAGGCACCACATAGGGTCAGGGAAACTGGCGCCAAGTTTACCAAGAGGAGGCCCGAGGCAGCCGGACAGAAGGGTTGGTAAGAAAGGCCAGACAAAGGACACACAAAGGGGGTCCTGTGAAGCGCTCCAAAGTTATCTGGGAGTTGTCTGAGCCCCTCACCTGGTGAGCATAGTACGACGTGGGCAGCCGTTACCTGCAGACGTGGTCTGGATAATAAGAACTGTGAGTAAAGGCCCTGGACTGCATCACTGACTCCGTGTCGTTACTGCTGCTGCCCTGCACCATCACCCCCATCCTCCGCATACACTGCCCTGAGGCTATACTCCTCCCGTTGGGAGTTATGCTACGCTCTGCTGCACCCACAACACCAGCCTCAGCGGTCTGCCCTGGAGCGGCGGTTCACTCTGACCGCAATCCACGGGTGGCATAGTCGGACATTTAAACATCAAAACCACATAAATAGTTCCGCCACTGGTTTGACCGCCCTGAGCCACGGAACCGGGTCGCCGCCACGGAGACTACAACCACCAGCATCCACCAAAAAGGGTCCGGCTCCAGGTGTTCCAAGGCCCAAGGGGCACGTCAGAACATTTTCATCACCTTTCACAATCACCAATGGGACAAGGCAGGGATGTTCTCTGTCCCCTCTCTTATACATCCTAGTGACGGAGCACCTGCTCTCATCAATTCGCCATAACCCCAATATTAGGTGGATTGAGGTGGGAGGCACCGAGTATAAGTGCTCTCTATTTGCTGATGATGTCCTAGTATATATCACTCAATCACATATATCCATCCATGCTGTTATGGCTGAAATAGATCACTTTGTTACATGGTCAAATTTTAAAATCAATGCAGCGAAGTCTGAGGCCCTCGATGTCTCCCTCCCCAAATCCATATAGGATTCGATCCAGTCCAACTTTCCCTTTGCCTGGCCCTCACAGGGTATCAAATACTTAGGAATTCCTATTCATAGAGACCTCTCCCATCTATGTTATCTTAATTTTGGGCCCTTTATTGAACAACTCCATACAGACCACGGTTGGCAAGTTAGAACTGTAAGATTCACTACGTGAACCACTGGTGTTTTGTGGAAAAGCACATGTACACTGTGTTCCAAATTATTATGCACAAAGTGTTTAGGAGTGATAAGGGAAGAATTTGTTTGTTTGTCAGTTAAACTCATTGATGGTGATGTGTGTCAGGGCTCTTTATATCACTGTAAGCAATTGCAGACACCTGTGCTAATTAGTTTGGCAGGTGTGTCCAATGAAAGGCAAGACTACTTAAGAAGGCTGTCTCACATTATTAAGCAGCCTACATTTTCTGCCAAAATGGGAAAGAAAAAGGATGTGTCGGCTGCTGAGAAGCAACAAATTGTGGAGTGTTTAGGTCAAGGCATGACTACAATCAACATTGTGCGATGATCAGGATGAAGTGTCTTGGCAATCAAGAAGTATGTAGCTGATTCACAGTACACACGTGTGCGTGCTGATAAGGTCAAATTGAGGACTCTTTCCTACAGGCAATTACGTCAGGTTAAAAGAGCAGCGGCAAAAAAGCCTTGTCATAGCAGCAGACAAGTTTTTGAAGCTGCTGGTGCCTCCAACGTCCCCCGAACAACAAGATGCAGGGTCCTTCAGAGTTTTGCAGCTGTGCATACGCCATCCTGTCGACCTCCTCTATCCACTTCACAGAAGCAGAAACGGCTCCAGTGGGCCAAACATTACATGAAGACTGATTTCAAAACTGTTTTGTTCACGGATGAGTGCCGTGCAGCGCTTGATGGTCCAGATGGATGGAGTGGAGGATGGCTGGTTGATGGACACCCCACGCAAACATGGCTACAGCGCCAACAAGGAGGAGGTGGAGTAATGTTTTGGGCTGGAATCATGGGGAGAGAGATTGTCGGCCCCTTTAGGATCCCTGAAGGCGCTAAAGATGAACTCCATAATGTATGTGGATTTCCTCAAACAGCACTTCCTGCCATGGTTCAAGAAGAAGAACCGTGTATTTCACAGCAAGATCATTTTTTTGCATGATAATCTCATGCTGCACATAAAACATCTGCATCTCTGGCTGATATGGTCCCCTGACCTCTACCCCATTCAGAACCTCTGGAGCATCATCAAAAGGAGTGTCTATGATGGCGGGAGGCAGTTCACATCTAAGCAACAGCTCTGGGAGGGTATTCTGTCCTCATGCAAAACAATTGAAGCAGAAACCATCCAAAACCTGACAAATTCAATGGACGAGAGAGTTCAGAAGCTCCTTTCGAACAAGGGGTCCTATGTGAAAATGTAACATCACCTAGAATAAAGTTTTGAGTTGAAAACTGTTTGATTTCAGTTTCTAATAACCTGCTAATGCTTATAATTTCAAAAATGACCATTTTTTTGGTCTTTATTAAAATGAAAAGGTTGATCGAAAAGTTTGGGGGATCTAAGAGTGTGGCAACCCAGTAGTCATGATTACTTCGAATTCTGACAATATGAGGGTCATGTTGCAGGTAGTGCAGCAAGAAGGCACTTATGTGTCTTGCGCATCTCGGAGCCCCAAAATTATTTTCCGGGCTACATGCAGCTAAAAATTATTAGTAATTTTAAATCTGGTGGAGCTTAGTATAGATGGCCTAATAGGATCAGAGCTGAACACTGCTACAAAGCCCAAATTATTTTCCAGTCAAGATACAGATAAACATGATTAGTAATTTGAAAGCTTAAAACGGTTGGTAGGGTGATTTTAACCAATCATCAAGCTTTTACTCTCCCCAGGATGACACAGGGGTAGAAAAGTCATTTCGGATCCATGATTTGTTCATCTTTATGAACGTGAGTCTGTCTACATTATCAGTGGAGAGCCGCGTGCGCTTATCTGTCAGCACACCACCAGCAGCGCTGAACACACGTTCAGACAGAACGCTGGCTGCGGGGCATGACAAGATCTCCAAGGTGTAAGTGGCTAGCTCCGGCCATTTATCCAGATTGGAAGCCCAAAAAGAGCAAGGGTCCAGTGTAGTGTTGAGCCACCCCCGTAGTGTTCGAGTTCGGTTCGGTTCGTCGAACACCCGTGTGTTCGCCGAACTGTTCGTCGAACTGTTCGTCGAACACCTTCGAACACCGTTAAAACCAATGGCAGGCAAACAAAAACACATAGAAACACATAGAAAACACCTTCAAAGGTGTCCAAAAGCTGACAAACTGCTCAGAAGACACAACTAACACATGGAAAAGTGACAAGTACATATAGTCATGCGAAAAGAAAAGAGGTGGAGGAGTAAAAGGAGGGGGAGACACAGATATAGGCATGTCATGCCCTTCTAAAATCCAAAAAGTGAGAAGCCGAGACGGCCAGTCCGCTCCTGCCCGTGCCACCTCCGTGTCGCCGGGTTTGTGCCAGAGCCGCGGTGAACCCTGACGGCCAGCCCCCCTCTCCCAATACTGGTGCCTGTCCGCTGGTGGGTCGAGAGAGCCCCCCTGTGGTGGAGGCAGCTCTAAGCTTTTTAATTTAAATTGTCCCTCTAATTTGAATGAATACACTTTAAATCCATTTACAAGGATCTATTGGAGGGCAAGTCTCATGCCAGCAGCCGCGTAATTCCAGCTCCAGTAGCGTCCACTAAAGCTGCTGCAGTTAAAAAGCTTTTATAAGGATCGAGCTCGGCTGTCCACCGCAAGGCATCCTAGTGCCAGTCCCAGCCCCTATGCCTTGGGGTGCCTCCTGATGCTCTTCACTGAGTATCCCGTGGTCCCGAAGCATTTCCTTTGAAAAAATTAAGTGTCCAAACTACAGGTGGTGTAGCTTGCTTAACAGCCGGGATAATCCGCTGACTAGCAGACACTGCTACTAGGCACAAAGTATTTCCTGGGCTAGATGCAGTTAAAAATTTGTAAGTAGATACTCTCGTTGGATGCTGAGAAAGCATTCCATAGAGTCTCCTGGCACGCCATATATGATTCTCTTAAAAAGCTTGGGGTAGGGGTCTAGGGGACCCTTTTATAGCCAAAATCACGGCCCTGTATCACAATACGTCACCTAGGCTGAAGATAAATGGAACTGTAGCACCGAGGGCTCGGTTGCTACAGACGTATTGCACCTCACCCAGAGGTGTGATATCTCACTCTCAGATAAGGATGGAGTGTGGATCAGGACCCGACACCTGCATGCATTACACCACATTGCCGTGGGGCAGGGCGACCAATATGCCCCTGAGATGGGCACGACAGTCCCTGTCCCTGGCTGGAGTGGGGGGAGGGAACACTGAGGAAGGGGAACCCTGCAGTGCAGGAGCAGGGAGGAAGCAGTTCCTGGGTGCATTGAGAAGGGAGTATAAAAGGTGGGCACCATCTTAGTTCAGTGCAGAGAAGTCTGAGCAGAAGTGGCAGGGAGCAGGGGCTCTGCATGAGCTCTGCTCCGGAGGCGGGCCTAGTAACAGAGGCCCAGGCCTGCAAGAGGGAGAAGGAAGGAAGAGGAGCGGAGAAGGCTCCAGGAACGAGGAATGAAGGGATCCCAGGGGTGCGGACGGGCGAGTCGCCACCGCACACCCGAATCCACCTGCGTGGAGGGGTCAGGCCAAAGGGGGAGACCGGTCCCCGAACTAGTGGAGGCAGGAAACGACCCTCAGCTAGAAACCGGAGGCTCTGACATTTTATGTGGCGCAGCCCCTTGCTCCACCCGCTAGGAAGGCACCACATAGGGTCAGGGAAACTGGCGCCAAGTTTACCAAGAGGAGGCCCGAGGCAGCCGGACAGAAGTGTTGGTAAGAAAGGCCAGACAAAGGACACACAAAGGGGGTCCTGTGAAGCGCTCCAAAGTTATCTGGGAGTTGTCTGAGCCCCTCACCTGGTGAGCACAGTACGACGTGGGCAGCCGTTACCTGCAGACGTGATCTGGATAATAAGAACTGTGAGTAAAGGCCCTGAACTGCATCACTGACTCCGTGTCGTTACTGCTGCTGCCCTGCACCATCACCCCCATCCTCCGCATACACTGCCCTGAGGCTATACTCCTCCCGTGGGGAGTTATGCTACGCTCTGCTGCACCCACAACACCAGCCTTAGCGGTCTGCCCTGTAGCGGCGGTTCACTCTGACCGCAATCCACGGGTGGCGTAGTCGGACATTTAAACATCAAAACCACATAAATACTTCCGCCACTGGTTTGACCGCCCTGAGCCACGGAACCGGATCGCCGCCACGAAGACTACAACCACCAGCATCCACCAAAAAGGGTCCGGCTCCGGGTGTCCCAAGGCCCAGGGGGTGCGTCAGAACATTTTCATCACCTTTCACAATCACCAATGGGACAAGGCAGGGATGTCCTCTGTCCCCTCTCTTATACATCCTAGTGACGGAGCACCTGCTCTCATCAATTCGCCATAACCCCAATATTAGGTGAATTGAGGTGGGAGGCACCGAGTACAAGTGCTCTCTATTTGCTGATGATGTCCTAGTATATATCACTCAATCACATATATCCATCCCTGCTGTTATGGCTGAAATAGATCACTTTGTTACATGGTAAAATTTTAAAATCAATGCAGCGAAGTCTGAGGCCCTCGATGTCTCCCTCCCTAAATCCATATAGGATTCCATCCAGTCCAACTTTCCCTTTGCCTGGCCCTCACAGGGTATCAAATACTTAGGAATTCCTATTCATAGAGACCTCTCCCATCTATGTTATCTTAATTTTGGGCCCTTTATTGAACAATTCCATACAGACCACGGTTGGCAAGTTGGAACTGTGAGATTCACTACGTGCACCACTGGTATTTTGTGGAAAAGCACATGTAAGATTCTGCAACAGTCTCTGCTGATACTCCTGCATGCGTGCATCCCTTTCTATGGCAGGAATAATTTCTGCAAATTTACTTTTGTACCGGGGATCTAACAGTGTGGCAACCCAGTAGTCAGGATTATTTCTAATTCTCACAATTCGAGGGTCATGTTGCAGGTAGTGCAGCAAGAAGGCACTCATGTGTGTTGCGCATCCAGGAGCACCAAGTCCCTGTTGTGTTGGTGGCGAGGTAACAATCATGCTTCCTTCCTCTGTCCTCTCCCCCCAACCTCGCACAACAGAAATGTGATCAAGGTCTCCCTCATCTGATGAGTCTTCCATCAGTTCGTCCTCCACTTCTTCCTGGGCTCCTGCACCTTCCTCACTAGTTTGGCTGCTACCATGCGCCCTGGTAAAATCATCTCCCCCACCCTCACATGCCTGCCGCCCTGGTGCTGCCGACCGTCTGGACCTTGCAGATGTTAGCCCTTCCGCATACAACTCCTCCTCCTCTACTTCCTCCACCTCCTCTTGTGCCACCACCTGACTCCGAATTCTGTTTAACATGTGCTCCAGCATGTAAATCACCGGAATAGTCATGCTGATAATGGCATCGTCAGCACTAAACATCTTCGTCGCCATTTCAAAACTGTGCAGAAGGGTGCATAGGTCCCTGATCTGAGACCACTCCTCCAGCGTGATTTGCCCCACCTCTGAATCTCGTTGGCCCAGGCTATACGTCAGAACGTATTGCACCAGGGCTTGTCGGTGCTGCCACAGTCGCTGCAACATGTGCAGAGTTGAATTCCACCGGGTAGGCACATCGCATTTTAGCCGGTGAAGTGGCAGGCCCAACGACTTCTGTAGAGATGTAAGTCGCTGAGCTGCGGGATGCGAACGGCGGAAGTGAGCACACAGCGACCGTGCCCTCTGCAGAAGGCCATCTAGTCTGGGATAGTGGGCTAAAAATTGCTGGACAACCAGGTTCAACACGTGAGCCATACAAGGCACGTGTGTGACATTGCCCCGGCGAAGGGCCGCACCCAGGTTTGCAGCATTGTCGCACACGGCCTTCCCTGGTTTCAGGTCCAGTGGAGACAACCATTCATGAAATTGGTTCTCCAGAGCTGACCACAACTCCTCAGCTGTGTGACTCACATTTCCCAGACATTTCAATGTAAAAACCGCCTGATGACGTTGAGCCCTACTGCCAGCATAGTAAGGAGGTGTGCAGGATCCCTTCTGCGCAGTTATAAAGCTTGTGGCATGACCAGACAGGCTTTGGGTGCAGGTGGAAGACCGAGAGGAGGTTGAGGAGGCAGAAGCAGTGGAGGAAAAATGACATAAAGAGGATTGACGCACAACTCGTGGGGACGGCAAGACTTGGACAGCAGCCCCTTGTCCTGCTGTCACCATAGTTACCCAGTGCCCAGTCAGCGACATGTAACGCCCCTGTCCATGCCTACTCGTCCAAGTGTCTGTGGTGAAATGCACCCTGTCACACACAGAGTTTCTCAAAGAAGCGGTGATGTTGTGTGCGACATGCTGGTGGAGCGCAGGCACACCTTTCTTTGAGAAGTAGTGCCGACTGGGCATCTGGTACTGGGGCACTGCGACGGACATAAGGTCTCGAAAATCCTTTGTGTCCACCAGGCGGAAAGGCAGCATTTCTGTAGCCAAGAGCTTGCAGATGGTGAAATTCAACCTCTTAGCTTTCTCATGGCTAGGAGGAAATGGTCTTTTACTTGTCCACATCTGAGGGACCGAGGGCTGGCTATTGTGCTTAGACGGGGTTGATAAGGGTGTCCCCGGCAAACTGCCGGTCTGTGAGGAAGATGCAGGCGGACATGTTAGGTTGCCTTGATCCAAAGGTGGTGCTATCGATGTCGGACAGCGCTCAAGACCAGCTGGTGTTACCACCTCCAAAGAAAATGATGACCTGCCAATCACGCTGGCTGTTGCGGGTAAAGAGGTGGCAGGTCTGCGCCCCAAAACAGGTGTGACTGCTGTCCCCCCAGTCACAGAGGATGAAGAGGCCGCGGATGCACAAGATATGGCAGACGGTGGTTGGCCCGGCCGGCTAGACCGCATTGTAGCACACTGAGCTTCCCACTGCAACTTATGCTTCATGTCCATGTGCCGGTTCATGCATGAAGTACTCAAACTATGTATTTTTTGGCCTCTACTTAGCTTTTGCTGACAAATGTTACAGATAACACGAGTTGGGTCATCTTTATCAATCTGAAAAAATGCCCAGGCTATGCAAGGCTTAGCACCCATGCGACCTGAAGAGCCACCACGACTTGTGGTGAGAGGCAGAGTTGTGTTTGAGGATGCAGTTGTTGACGTGCTTCCAGTACTACGTCTCTGTCCAGGAAGGCGCAACCTGACCTCGTCGTCACTAGCATCTTCCTCCACCTCCTCTGCTGACCTCATCTCTTGGCTGACTGTGGGTTGACAGTAAGTGGGATCTCCGACCTCATCATCATCACCCTGTGCGTTATCACACCCGTCGTCCTCAGAGCCAACCTGTTCCTGCCCTGACAAAAAACTAAAGTTGTCGCTCCAATCAGGTATTTGAGTCTTATCATCGTCTTCCTCATTGTCTCCACCAACAGGAGTTACAGTTTGGGAATGAGGGTCTACATTATGGTCAGAACCTTCTGCGTCTGGTCCTGGATCCGACTCATAAAGATTCTGGGCATCAGTGCAGATCATTTCCTCGTCTGGATTCACAGAAGCGCTGGAGTCGACCTCTGATTCCCAGGCTATAGTATGAGTAAACAGCTCTGCAGACTCAACCATCTGTTCTACCTCATACTCAGACGGGCAGCTGGAGATTTGGGAGCTGTGAGGAAGCAAGTGCGATTTGGGTGACACCTTTGAGGACTGGAGTATTTGTGATGTTGAAGTTGATGTGGAGGAGAGCCCACTTAAAGGAGCACTTGATATCCGTTGAAGCACCTGCTTTTTTTGTGCCTCATCTGGAATTTGTAGCGATTGGCGTGGCCGTAAGAAAGGGATCTTATCACATTGTCCGCTAAAAGAAGTAGACATTTTAGTTTGGCTGGAAGATGGTCTTTCTTCTGCACCTACCCCACGGACACAACCTTTTTTCCCCTTCCCAACACGCCTATTCCCCTTTCCACCAGCAGCAGGCCTTTTTCCACTCATTTTGGTGGTTAACTAATTCACAACTCTGGAGTTGTTTGCACAAAAAAACAATGGATGGTAACCGAGCAGAGCTGAGTGGCCAAACTGTGGTATTAGGCCAAAACTATTGGCTGGGTTAGATGCAGAAAAAAATTATTTTTAATTTGCAACCTGATGGAGGTCAGTATAGATGGACTAATAGACCAAGTCCCACACACCGCTAGAAGCCCAAATATTTTTTCAGAGCTAGATGCAGAAATTTTTTTTATTCAATTTGCAACCTGATGGAGGTCAGTATAGATGGACTAATAGACCAAGTCCCACACACTGCTAGAAGCCCAAATATTTTTTCAGAGCTAGATGCAGAAAAAAATTATTTTTAATTTGCAACCTGATGGAGGTCAGTATAGATGGACTAATAGACCAAGTCCCACACACTGCTAGAAGCCCAAATATTTTTTCAGAGCTAGATGCAGAAAAAAATTATTTTTAATTTGCAACCTGATGGAGGTCAGTATAGATGGACTAATAGAACAAGTCCCACACGCTGCTAGAAGCCCAAATATTTTTTCAGAGATAAATGAAGAAAAAAATTATTTTTAATTTGCAACCTGATGGAGGTCAGTATAGATGGACTAATAGACCAAGTCCCACACACTGCTAGAAGCCCAAATATTTTTTCAGAGCTAGATGCAGAAAAAAAATATTTTTAATTTGCAACCTGATGGAGGTCAGTATAGATGGACTAATAGACCAAGTCCCACACACCGCTAGAAGCCCAAATATTTTTTCAGAGCTAGATGCAGAAAAAAATTATATTCAATTTGCAACCTGCTGGAGGTCAGTATAGATGGACTAATAGAGAAAGTCCCACACACTGCTAGAAGCCTAAATATTTTTCAGAGCTAGATGCAGAAAAAAATTATATTCAGTTTGCAACCTGATGGAGGTCAGTATAGATGGACTAATAGAATGATGCTATGCCCAAAAGATTTTACTTCACTAGGTGCAGTAAAAAAATTGGTATTCTATACACAGGTGGTATATCTTGCAACACAGATAGGCTACTCCACTGACTAACACACTCTGCAATAGGCCAAAAAGGATTAGCTTTGCTAGATTCAGCCAAATGCTGTGAAAAAAACTTGCACAGCACTGGCACAGACCTGCCTGGCAAAAACTGATAGGAACTCATGTAACCTAGTCCTGAAAAGGACTCCAATTACAATTAGTCTTTACTCCCACAATCTATCTATTTAAGAGCACAGACCTGCCTGATAAAAGTCGTAGGAAATGCTGTAACCTAGTCCTTAAAAGGACTGCAATCACAACTATTCCCTACTCCCAAGCTATCTGTATATTTTTGCGAAAATTGGCTTGAAATTAACAAGGTATAGCGCACACAGCAACAGCGGTGCCGTCTAACACGCAGCTGCAGCAGTGAGAAAATGGTGGCGACGGGGAAAATGGCTTGGTCTTATAGGGCAAGGACATGTGACATACACTGCCAATCACACATGCCCTTGCTTGTGTGAAAAAAAGCACTTCGCTCCGTGTGTGCGCTGCTGATAGGCTGACAGATTGCACCTCCCCACTGCAAATGCGGGAAAGAGAAAAAAAAATGGAGATCTTCATTGTTCCTGCAGAGATCCATCCCCTGCCCCTCCCCCCGCCCCGCTGTACACTCAAACTGCGTATTAACATTAATTTTCATCATTACTGAGAAAAAATCCAGTTATGATTTTAGTGCACGAACAGTTATCGAACATAACCTCGAACAGCCGAATTTTTCTCAAATTGTTCGTGTTCGCCGACCGGCTCGAACACCGCCCAAAACAGCTCGAATTTGAGATTGGCGAACAGTTCGAGTAGAACAACGCTCATCTCTTGTCCAGTGACACAGTCATGGCTTCAATGTTTACTTGGAGATACTCCTGTACCATCGTCTCTAGGCGTTGACTATGTGTCAGACTTCTTGTCTCCTGTGGCCTTGCAAAGGATGGGCTAAAAAAGTGGTGAAATGATTCCGCAAAATTGATGTTACCAGCAGATACTGTGGCTCTGTTACGGTTTGAGTGCTGAACACTTGACGGTCCCACGGTTGGCAAGTTGGAACTGTGAGATTCACTACGTGCACCACTGGTGTTTTGTGGAAAAGCACATGTAAGATTCTGCAACAGTCTCTGCTGATACTCCTGCATGCGTGCATCCCTTTCTATGGCAGGAATAATTTCTGCAAATTTACTTTTGTACCGGGGATCTAACAGTGTGGCAACCCAGTAGTCAGGATTATTTCTAATTCTCACAATTCGAGGGTCATGTTGCATGTAGTGCAGCAAGAAGGCACTCATGTGTGTTGCGCATCCAGGAGCACCAAGTCCTTGTTGTGTTGGTGGCGAGGTAACAATCATGCTTCCTTCCTCTGTCCTCTCCCCCCAACCTCGCACAACAGAAATGTGATCAAGGTCTCCCTCATCTGATGAGTCTTCCATCAGTTCGTCCTCCACTTCTTCCTGGGCTCCTGCACCTTCCTCACTAGTTTGGCTGCTACCATGCGCCCTGGTAAAACCATCTCCCCCACCCTCACATGCCTGCCGCCTTGGTGCTGCCGACCGTCTGGACCTTGCAGATGTTAGCCCTTCCGCATACAACTCCTCCTCCTCTACTACCTCCACCTCCTCTTGTGCCACCACCTGACTCCGAATTCTGTTTAACATGTGCTCCAGCATGTAAATCACTGGAATAGTCATGCTGATAATGGCATCGTCAGCACTAAACATCTTCGTCGCCATTTCAAAACTGTGCAGAAGGGTGCATAGGTCCCTGATCTGAGACCACTCCTCCAGCGTGATTTGCCCCACCTCCGGATCTCGTTGGCTCAGGCTATACGTCAGAACGTATTGCACCAGGGCTTGTCGGTGCTGCCACAGTCGCTGCAACATGTGCAGAGTTGAATTCCACCGGGTAGGCACATTGCATTTTAGCCGGTGAAGTGGCAGGCCCAACGACTTTTGTAGAGATGTAAGTCGCTGAGCTGCGGGATGCGAACGGCGGAAGTGAGCACACAGCGACCGTGCCCTCTGCAGAAGGCCATCTAGTCTGGGATAGTGGGCTAAAAATTGCTGGACAACCAGGTTCAACACGTGAGCCATACAAGGCACGTGTGTGACATTGCCCCGGCGAAGGGCCGCACCCAGGTTTGCAGCATTGTCGCACACGGCTTCCCTGGTTTCAGGTCCAGTGGAGACAACCATTCATGAAATTGGTTCTCCAGAGCTGACCACAACTCCTCAGCTGTGTGACTCACATTTCCCAGACATTTCAAAGTAAAAACCGCCTGATGACGTTGAGCCCTACTGCCAGCATAGTAAGGAGGTGTGCAGGATCCCTTCTGCGCAGTTAGAAAGCTTGTGGCATGACCAGACAGGCTTTGGGTGCAGGTGGAAGACCGAGAGGAGGTTGAGGAGGCAGAAGCAGTGGAGGAACTTTGACATAAAGAGGATTGTCGCACAACTCGTGGGGACAGCAAGACTTGGACAGCAGCCCCTTGTCCTGCTGTCACCATAGTTACCCAGTGCCCAGTCAGCGACATGTAACGCCCCTGTCCATGCCTACTCGTCCAAGTGTCTGTGGTGAAATGCACCCTGTCACACACAGAGTTTCTCAAAGAAGCGGTGATGTTGTGTGCGACATGCTGGTGGAGCGCAGGCACACCTTTCTTTGAGAAGTAGTGCCGACTGGGCATCTGGTACTGGGGCACTGCGACGGACATAAGGTCTCGAAAATACTCTGTGTCCACCAGGCGGAAAGGCAGCATTTCTGTAGCCAAAAGCTTGCAGATGGTGAAATTCAACCTCTTAGCTTTCTCATGGCTAGGAGGAAATGGTCTTTTACTTGTCTACATCTGAGGGACCGAGGGCTGGCTATTGTGCTTAGACGGGGTTGATAAGGGTGTCCCCGGCAAACTGCCGGTCTGTGAGGAAGATGCAGGCGGACATGTTAGGTTGCCTTGATCCAAAGGTGGTGCTATCGATGTCGGACAGCGCTCAACACCGGCTGGTGTTACCACCTCCAAAGAAAATGATGACCTGCCAATCACGCTGGCTGTTGCGGGTAAAGAGGTGGCAGGTCTGCGCCCCAAAACAGGTGTGACTGCTGTCCCCCAAGTCACAGAGAATGAAGAGGCCGCGGATGCACAAGATATGGCAGACGGTGGTTGGCCCGGCCGGCTAGGCCGCATTGTAGCAGAGTGAGCTTCCCACTGCAACTTATGCTTCATGTCCATGTGCCGGTTCATGCATGAAGTACTCAAACTATGTATTTTTTGGCCTCTACTTAGCTTTTGCTGACAAATGTTACAGATAACACGAGTTGGGTCATCTTTATCGATCTGAAAAAATGCCCAGGCTATGCAAGGCTTAGCACCCATGCGACCTGAAGAGCCACCACGACTTGTGGTGAGAGGCAGAGTTGTGTTTGAGGATGCAGTTGTTGACGTGCTTCCAGTACTACGTCTCTGTCCAGGAAGGCGCAACCTGACCTCGTCGTCACTAGCATCTTCCTCCACCTCCTCTGCTGACCTCATCTCTTGGCTGACTGTGGGTTGACAGTAAGTGGGATCTCCAACTTCATCATCATCACCCTGTGCGTTATCACACCCGTCGTCCTCAGAGCCAACCTGTTCCTGCCCTGACAAAAAACTAAAGTTGTCGCTCCAATCAGGTATTTGAGTCTCATCATCGTCTTCCTCATTGTCTCCACCAACAGGAGTTACAGTTTGGGAATGAGGGTCTACATTATGGTCAGAACCTTCTGCGTCTGGTCCTGGATCCGACTCATAAAGATTCTGGGCATCAGTGCAGATAATTTCCTCGTCTGGATTCACAGAAGCACTGGAGTCGACCTCTGATTCCCAGGCTATAGTATGAGTAAACAGCTCTGCAGACTCAACCATCTGTTCTACCTCATACTCAGACGGGCAGCTGGAGATTTGGGAGCTGTGAGGAAGCAAGTGCGATTGGGGTGACACCTTTGAGGACTGGAGTATTTGTGATGTTGAAGTTGATGTGGAGGAGAGCCCACTTAAAGGAGCACTTGATATCCGTTGAAGCACCTGCTGTTTTTGTGCCTCATCTGGAATTTGTAGCGATTGGCGTGGCCGTAAGAAAGGGATCTTATCACATTGTCCGCTAAAAGAAGTAGACATTTTAGTTTGGCTGGAAGATGGTCTTTCTTCTGCAGATGTTACTGTTGCTTTAACACCTACCCCACGGACACAACCTTTTTTCCCCTTCCCAACACGCCTATTCCCCTTTCCACCAGCAGCAGGCCTTTTTCCACTCATTTTGGTGGTTAACTAATTCACAACTCTGGAGTTGTTTGCACAAAAAAACAATGGATGGGAACCGAGCAGAGCTGAGTGGCCAAACTGTGGTATTAGGCCAAAACTATTGGCTGGGTTAGATGCAGAAAAAAATTATATTCAATTTGCAACCTGATGGAGGTCAGTATAGATGGACTAATAGAGAAAGTCCCACACACTGCTAGAAGGCCAAATATTTTTTCAGAGCTAGATGCAGAAAAAAATTATATTCAGTTTGCAACCTGATGGAGGTCTGTATAGATGGATTAATAGAAAAAGTCCCACACACAGCTAGAAGCCCAATATTTTTTCAGAGGTAGATGCAGAAAAAAATATATTCAGTTTGCAACCTGATGGAGGTCAGTATAGATGGACTAATACAACAAGTCCCACACACAGCTAGAAGCCCAATATTTTTTCAGAGCTAGATGCAGAAAAAAATATATTCAGTTTGCAACCTGATGGAGGTCAGTATAGATGGACTAATAGAACAAGTCCTACACACAGCTAGAAGCCCAAATATTTTTTCAGAGGTAGATGCAGAAAAAAATTGTATTCAGTTTGCAACCTGATGGAGGTCAGTATAGATGGACTAATAGAGAAAGTCTCACACACTGCTAGAAGGCCAAATATTTTTTCAGAGCTAGATGCAGACAAAAAATTATTTTGAATTTGCAACCTGATGGAGGTCAGTATAGATGGACTAATAGAGAAAGTCCCACACACTGCTAGAAGGCCAAATATTTTTTCAGAGCTAGATGCAGATAAAAATTATTTTTAATTTGCAACCCGATGGAGGTCAGTATAGATAGACTAATAGAGAAAGTCCCACACACTGCTAGAAGGCCAAATATTTTTTCAGAGCCAGATACAGAAAAAAATTATATTCAGTTTGCAACCTGATGGAGGTCAGTATAGATGGACTAATAGAACAAGTCCCACACACAGCTAGAAGGCCAAATATTTTTTTCAGAGGTAGATGCAGATAAAAATTATTTTTAATTTGCAGCCTGATGGAGGTCAGTATAGATGGACTAATAGAGAAAGTCCCACACACTGCTAGAAGGCCAAATATTTTTTCAGAGCTAGATGCAGACAAAAAATTATTTTGAATTTGCAACCTGATGGAGGTCAGTATAGATGGACTAATAGAGAAAGTCCCACACACTGCTAGAAGGCCAAATATTTTTTCAGAGCTAGATGCAGATAAAAATTATTTTTAATTTGCAACCTGATGGAGGTCAGTATAGATAGACTAATAGAGAAAGTCCCACACACTGCTAGAAGGCCAAATATTTTTTCAGAGGTAGATGCAGAAAAAAATATATTCAGTTTGCAACCTGATGGAGGTCAGTATAGATGGACTAATACAACAAGTCCCACAAACAGCTAGAAGCCCAATATTTTTTCAGAGCTAGATGCAGAAAAAAATTATATTCAATTTGCAACCTGATGGAGGTCAGTATAGATGGAGTAATAGAACAAGTCCCACACACAGCTAGAAGCCCAAATATTTTTTCAGAGCTAGATACAGATAAAAATTATTTTTAATTTGCAACCTGATGGAGGTCAGTATAGATGGACTAATAGAGAAAGTCCCACACACTGCTAGAAGGCCAAATATTTTTTCAGAGCTAGATGCAGAAAAAAATTATATTCAGTTTGCAACCTGATGGAGGTCAGTATAGATGGACTAATAGAGAAAGTCCCACACACTGCTAGAAGGCCAAATATTTTTTCAGAGCTAGATGCAGAAAAAAATTATATTCAGTTTGCAACCTGATGGAGGTCAGTATAGATGGACTAATAGAGAAAGTCCCACACACTGCTAGAAGGCCAAATATTTTTTCAGAGCTAGATGCAGAAAAAAATTATATTCAGTTTGCAACCTGATGGAGGTCTGTATAGATGGATTAATAGAACAAGTCCCACACACAGCTAGAAGCCCAATATTTTTTCAGAGGTAGATGCAGAAAAAAATATATTCAGTTTGCAACCTGATGGAGGTCAGTATAGATGGACTAATACAACAAGTCCCACACACAGCTAGAAGCCCAATATTTTTTCAGAGCTAGATGCAGAAAAAAATTATATTCAATTTGCAACCTGATGGAGGTCTGTATAGATGGAGTCATAGAACAAGTCCTACACACAGCTAGAAGCCCAAATATTTTTTCAGAGCTAGATGCAGATAAAAATTATTTTTAATTTGCAACCTGATGGAGGTCAGTATAGATGGACTAATAGAGAAAGTCCCACACACTGCTAGAAGGCCAAATATTTTTTCAGAGCTGAATGCAGAAAAAAATTATATTCAGTTTGCAACCTGATGGAGGTCAGTATAGATGGACTAATAGAGAGAGTCCCACACACTGCTAGAAAGCCAAATATTTTTTCAAAGCTAGATGCAGAAAAAAATTATATTCAGTTTGCAACCTGATGGAGGTCAGTATAGATGGACTAATAGAGAAAGTCCCACACACTGCTAGAAGGCCAAATATTTTTTCAAAGCTAGATGCAGAAAAAAATTATATTCAGTTTGCAACCTGATGGAGGTCTGTATAGATGGATTAATAGAACAAGTCCCACACACAGCTAGAAGCCCAATATTTTTTCAGAGGTAGATGCAGAAAAAAATATATTCAGTTTGCAACCTGATGGAGGTCAGTATAGATGGACTAATACAACAAGTCCCACACACAGCTAGAAGCCCATTATTTTTTCAGAGCTAGATGCAGAAAAAAATTATATTCAATTTGCAACCTGATGGAGGTCAGTATAGATGGAGTAATAGAACAAGTCCCACACACAGCTAGAAGCCCAAATATTTTTTCAGAGGTAGATGCAGAAAAAAATTGTATTCAGTTTGCAACCTGATGGAGGTCAGTATAAATGGACTAATAGAGAAAGTCTCACACACTGCTAGAAGGCCAAATATTTTTTCAGAGCTAGATGCAGATATATATTATTTTTAATTTGCAACCTGATGGAGGTCAGTATAGATGGACTAATAGAGAAAGTCCCACACACTGCTAGAAGGCCAAATATTTTTTCAGAGCTAGATGCAGACAAAAAATTATTTTGAATTTGCAACCTGATGGAGGTCAGTATAGATGGACTAATAGAGAAAGTCCCACACACTGCTAGAAGGCCAAATATTTTTTCAGAGCTAGATGCAGATAAAAATTATTTTTAATTTGCAACCTGATGGAGGTCAGTATAGATAGACTAATAGAGAAAGTCCCACACACTGCTAGAAGGCCAAATATTTTTTCAGAGCTAGATGCAGAAAAAAATTATATTCAGTTTGCAACCTGATGGAGGTCAGTATAGATGGACTAATAGAACAAGTCCCACACACAGCTAGAAGGCCAAATATTTTTTCAGAGGTAGATGCAGATAAAAATTATTTTTAATTTGCAGCCTGATGGAGGTCAGTATAGATGGACTAATAGAGAAAGTCCCACACACTGCTAGAAGGCCAAATATTTTTTCAGAGCTAGATGCAGACAAAAAATTATTTTGAATTTGCAACCTAATGGAGGTCAGTATAGATGGACTAATAGAGAAAGTCCCACACACTGCTAGAAGGCCAAATATTTTTTGAGAGCTAGATGCAGACAAAAAATTATTTTTAAATTGCGACCTGATGGAGGTCAGTATAGATGGACTAATAGAGAAAGTCCCACACACTGCTAGAAGGCCAAATATTTTTTCAGAGCTAGATGCAGAAAAAAATTATATTCAATTTGCAACCTGATGGAGGTCAGTATAGATGGACTAATAGAATGATGCTATGCCCAAAAGATTTTACTTCACTAGGTGCAGTAAAAAAATTGGTATTCTATACACAGGTGGTATATCTTGCAACACAGATAGGCTACTCCACTGACTAACACACTCTGCAATAGGCCAAAAAGGATTAGCTTTGCTAGATTCAGCCAAATGCTGTGAAAAAAACTTGCACAGCACTGGCACAGACCTGCCTGGCAAAAACTGATAGGAACTGATGTAACCTAGTCCTGAAAAGGACTACAATTACAATTATTCTTTACTCCCACACTCTATCTATTTAAGAGCACAGATCTGCCTGATAAAAGTCGTAGGAAATGCTGTAACCTCGTCCTTAAAAGGACTGCAATCACAACTATTCCCTACTCCCAAGCTATCTGTAGATTTGTGCGAAAATTGGCTTGAAATTAACAAGGTATAGCGCACACAGCAACAGCGGTGCCGTCTAACACGCAGCTGCAGCAGTGAGAAAATGGTGGCGACGGGGAAAATGGCTTGGTCTTATAGGGCAAGGACATGTGACATACACTGCCAATGACACATGCCCTTGCTTGTGTGAAAAAAAGCACTTCGCTCCGTGTGTGCGCTGCTGATAGGCTGACAGATTGCACCTCCCCACTGTAAATGCGGGAAAGAGAAAAAAAAATGGAGATCTTCATTATTCCTGCAGAGATCCATCCCCTGCCCCTCCCCCCACCCAGCTGTACACTCAAACTGCGTATTAACATTAATTTTCATCATTACTGAGAAAAAATCCAGTTATGATTTTGGTGCACGAACAGTTATCAAACATAACCTCGAACAGCCGAATTTTTCTCAAATCGTTCGTGTTCGCCGAACGGCTCGAACACCGCCCAAAACAGCTTGAATTTGAGATTGGCGAACAGTTCGAGTAGAACAACGCTCATCTCTAGTCAGCATACACAATCCTTTGCTCGCTGTGTCCAATATTGAGCAATCCTTTGCTCGCTGTGTCCTATATTGGTGAGCCTATACAATCCTTTGATCACTGTGTCCTATATTGAGAACTCAGGCAGGTCAGCATACACAATGCTTTGCTCGCTGTGTAAGACACTTGGGGCACCTTTTCTCTTTTTCTTTACAAATCAAAGTAAATGAGTTTTTCACTCTGGTACCTAAAATACAAGATTTCAAGGTTATCTGTGTACCTGTGTATGTGGTCCTTACAGTGGTTTTCAGGCACAACATAATAATAACTTATCCTATTTAAAACCTGAGCTTGAAATTATTTTAATATATATAAAACATAAGCTGCATCCATATATGCTACAAGCAACTTATTATTTAGTTAGGAAAACCTGACAGACTGGATAGTTTTATCTTTTACACTATCAGTAGCTGCCAAGCAGATAGCAGCCTTATTCTTCCAAACTGCTCAGCAAGCAGAAGCCAAGGATGACCTCACTAGACTACCAGGGATTATATACTCCATCTCCATAACTGGCAGTACATTTTCTGTCAAGAAATCAGAACCCTGGCTACCAAACATTTGATGCAGTAAAAGCTGTTTGCATGAACAATCTTCAAGAATTAAATTGACTTTTTCCACTGGGACCAAATGTTGAAAGTATTCCCAGATAGCCATTGCTTCCTATGACAATGATATTGTGTTGAGCATGGTTTATTACTATACATATGACTATTTATTTCAGGACATTTTATATTCCTATTGTTCTTAAAATTAATATATCACAGTCAGCATAGCCTATTTGAAGAGAATTGCTGTTACATAAAAAAGCTGCACCACCATGCTTTACAATTCAGCTAGAAGAAGTAGTATACACCTCTAATGACATCTTTTTCAGAGACCGTTGAATGCTTGTCTCAAAACTTTTGAACCCTTTTGGGTCTACTTGTTGACGCTGCAGTGTAAAATGCATCTGTGAATACAAAATTTATGAATATATACAGTATTTGTTAGAGATGATTGTATCCTTCCCAAAGTGTGATTCGTAGGTAATGCAAATGCCCTAAAAATATGTGTATACTATTGAAAAGTCTTCTAGGACTATATCCAACCCCTTTCAATCTCTTTGATGCAAACAAGGACTTAATAATGTCTAGTGACCTCACTAAAGAAATGGATGGTAAACTAGTAGTAACCAACAGCCCTATTTTATAAAATACAGTGCACTAACATACTTTTAATATTTTTGAATAAAAATAATAGTCTAAAAATTATTCCTATAATCATTTTAGATCAGGCAGACCATTCTGTGCAGAATACTGACTCAAACTGACGATGTCGCTGTTAGAGAAAGCATCATCCTGCAGTGGCTGAGATTAGTGATGTTCCATATATTCCATAATGTCCTCCACTCCTTCCCCACTAATATGCTAGCCAAAGGCAAAGTAGACCAATTGTAGTTTGTGTTTGCTAGTACTACTGCTCAAATGGCTAGTGCCAGTAGTGTTTCTGCTTATGCTGCGGCTAGTAACTCCCATATTATTAGCCATGGTATTTTTTTTCTTTTATACTACCCTATCCACTTTTTCTATTACTATACATTTTGTACTACACTGGGATTAACTTTTGACAACTTTTTCATACCTAATTATTCAACCCTTGCCAAAAAGATGTCTTAAGAAATGCTTGATAGCTATGTATACATGCAAACAGCATAATGTTGCTGCAGGTCACAGTGTAGGTGTGGCATGTATGTTTTTCAAATTTGACTAGTAAAACAGATGTTCAAAAATGGACATGCAAAGCTAAATGTCCATCTCCCCTAAAAATGACACAACAAGAGATTTTAGGTAGGTACACATCCACAAAGCAAGTACTTGCAGTAGGGTGCTAGATTGGCAATGCATGTACAGATGTAAAATTTGACTAATCAAACAATATGCAAAAAAAATAGTTTGCAACATGCACACTTTGTGAGGTAGACAGTATTCCCACTTAAATGTCTGGATTTTGGGGAATATTCATTTTTTTTTTAAACTTCCAATATATTCATCCAGCTGACTGTTGTTGCATTTTGAGGATGTCTTCCTACCTCCTAGCATCTGTTGTTTTTAAATGTTCCATTTTGAACAGGGGTAATTAATTTGCTTTGACAAAAAAATTGAGTGAGTAAAGTATATAAACACATTTAAATACAAATTATTAAAGTAATTTGACACATTTAACAGCGAAGTTTATTTTGGCACATCTGTTTAAATTGTTAAATTGGAGACACGTATGAAGGAGGGTGGCGGGCTGAAGAAGACACCATGGCAACAGGAGTGTTTCATAGTAACATAGTAACATAGTTTTTAAGGTTGAAGGAAGACTAAGTCCATCTACACTGTGTTCCAAATTATTATTCAAAAAGTGTTTAGGAGTGATAAGGTAAGAATTTGTTTGTTTGTCAGTTAAACTCATTGATGGTGATGTGTGTCAGGGCTCTTATATCACTGTAAGCAATTGCAGACACCTGTGCTAGATAGTTTGGCAGGTGTGTCCAATGAAAGGCAAGACTACTTAAGAAGGCTGTCCCACATTATTAAGCAGCCTACATTTTCTGCCAAAATGGGAAAGAAAAAGGATGGGTCGGCTGCTGAGAAGAAACAAATTGTGGAGTGTTTAGGCAAGGCATGACTACAATCAACATTGCCAAGACACTTCATTGTGATCATCGCACAATCAAGAAGTATGTAGCTGATTCACAGTACACACGTGTGAGTACTGATAAGGGAAAATTGAGGACTCTTTCCTACAGGCAATTTCGTCAGGTTAAAAGAGCAGCGGCAAAAAAGCCTTGTCATAGCAGCAGACAAGTTTTTGAAGCTGCTGGTGCCTCCAAAGTCTCCCGAACAACAAGATGCAGGGTCCTTCAGAGGTTTGCAGCTGTGCGTAAGCCATCCTGTCGACCTCCTCTATCCACTGCACACAAGCAGAAACGGCTCCAGTGGGCCAAACAATACATGAAGACTGACTTCAAAACTGTTTTGTTCACCGATGAGTGCCGTGCAACGCTCGATGGTCCAGATGGATGGAGTGGAGGATGGCTGGTTGATGGACACCCCATGCAAACATGGCTACGACGCCAACAAGGAGGAGGTGGAGTAATGTTTTGGGCTGGAATCATAGGGAGAGAGATTGTCGGCCCCTTTAGGACCCCTGAAGGGGTAAAGATGAACTCCATAATGTATGTTGAGTTTCTCAAACAGCACTTCCTGCCATAGTTCAAGAAGAAGAACCGTGCATTCCGCAGCAAGATCATTTTCATGCATGATAATGCACCATCTCATGCTGCACATAACACATCTGCATCTCTGGCTGCTATGGGCATAAAACGGGGCAAACTTATGGTGTGGCCTCCATGCTCCCCTGACCTCAACCCCATTGAGAACTTCTGAAGCATCATCAAAAGGAGTGTCTATGATGGCGGGAGGCAGTTCACATCTAAGCAACAGCTCTGGGAGGGTATTCTGTCCTCAAGCAAAACATTTGAAGCAGAAACCATCCAAAACCTGACAAATTCAATGGACGAGAGAGTTCAGAAGCTCCTTTCGAAAAAGGGGTCCTATGTGAAAATGTAGCATCACCTAGAATGAAGTTTTGAGTTGAAAACTGTTTGATTTCAGCTTGTAAAAACCTGCTAATGCTTATAATTTCAAAAATGAACATTTTTTTGTTAAATTAAAATGAAAAGGTTGAAAATTCTGCTGTGCATAATAATTTGGAACATGCATTTTGAGTGCAGTTTGAGTTTTTTATTTTTTAAAAACTATACTGTTATCATAGGCAGTTTGTACAAAAACATTTCAATTGTACTCTAATAGTTATTTGACTGGAAAATTACAATGACTGCAATTCATATAGGTAATTTGGAAAAATCTGAGAAAATATTATTTGCATAATAATTTGGAACACAGTGTAGTTCAACCCATAGCCTAACATGTTGATCCAGAGAAAGGCAAAAAAAAACATGTGGCAAACACTAAGCTCCACATTGGGGAAAAAAATTCCTTCCTGACTCCATACGGCAATCAGACTAGTTCCCTGGATCAATGCCCTATCAACGAATCTAGTATATATAACCTGTAATATTATACTTTTCAAGAAAGGCATCCATGCCCTTCTTAAATTTTAGTAGTGAATCACTCATTACAACATCATGCGGCAAAGAGTTCCATAGTCTCACTGCTCTTACAGTAAAGAATCCGCATCTGTGATTATGATTAAACCTTCTTTCCTCCATACATAGAAGATGCCCCCTTATCCCCGTCTCAGGCCCCAGAGTAAAAAGATCAGTAGAAAGGTCTTTGTACTGTCCCCTCATATACTTGTACATAGTAATAAGATCACCCCTAAGCCTTCGTTTTTCCAAAGTAAATAACCCCAAGTGTAATAACCCATCTTGGTATTGCAGACCCCCCCAGTCCTCTAATAACCTTGGTCGCTCTTCTCTGCACCCTCTCTAGTTCAGCTATGTCTTTCTTATACACCGGAGACCAGAACTGTACACAGTATTCTAAGTGTGGTCGCACTAGTGACTTGCATAGAGGTAAAATTATGTTCTCCTCATGAGCATCTATGCCTCTTTTAATGCATCCCATTATTTTAATTGCCTTTGCAGCAGCTGCCTGACACTGGCCACCAAACGTAAACTTGTCGTCCACCAATACACCCAGGTCTTTTTCAGTGACAGTTTTGCCCAGTGTTTTACAATTAAGCATATAATTATACATTTTATTTCCTCTACCCAAGTGCATTACCTTACATTTATCCCCATTAAAGCTCATTTTCCATTTATTAGCCCAAGCTTCTAGTTTACATAGATCCTCCTGTAATATAAAATTGTCCTCCTCTGTATTGATTACCCTGCAGAGTTTAGTGTCATCTGCAAATATTGAAATACTACTCTGTATGCCCCCTACAAGGTCATTAATAAATATGTTAAAATGAAGCGGGCCCAATACTGACCCCTGTGGTACCCCACTGTTAACTGAGACCCAGTCTGAGTGTGTTCCATTAATAACCACCCTTTGTTTCCTATCACTGAGCCAGTTCTTAACCCACATACATATATTTTCCCCTATCCCCATTGTTCTCATTTTATGTATCAACCTTTTGTGTGGAACCGTATCAAAAGCTTTTGAAAAGTCCATATACACAACATCCACTGCATTTCCTTGGTCCAGTCCGGAACTTGCCTCCTCATAAAAGCTAATCAGATTAGTTTGACAGGAACGGTCCCTCATAAACCCATGTTGATATTGGGTCATGAGGTTATTCTTCTTCAGATACTCTAGTATAGCACCTCTTAGGAAACCCTCCAGGATTTTACCCACAGTAGAGGTTAAGCTTACTGGCCTATAATTTCCAAGCTCGGTTTTTGTCCCCTTTTTGAATATTGTCATCACATTTGCTATATGCCAGTCCTGTGGTACAGACCCTGTTATTATGGAATCTTTAAAGATTAAAAATAATGGTCTATCTATGACATTAGCAGAGTTATAAGTTATATTTTAATATATATATGTGTGTAATATGCTATTATTTTCAGTGTGATAACGTGTGCTATGTTTTATCCCTACGGCCGTTATTGTATGCCGGTTCTCCTACAGGCTCTGCCTAAGGCCGTCCCTAGGAATGCGGGAGATCTGTCTACTAGGGGAACCATACAATGGATAGGGACATAGTTTGCATTAGATACTAGATAGTTAACACTGGGATTAGCCCACTGGTTGGGAGGGGTCAGAGGAGTTTTAAAGAAAACAGTTTCCGGATTGCAGGCAGTCTAGTCAGGGTGTGGAGTTTGTGACTCACACACCACAGTGAGCTCTGGGTCCATGACCCCTACAGCAAAGGACTGGTGCAAGTCCTGTACCAGAGAGTGGAGTGGGAGGAAGCAGACTGAAACAAGCAGGAAAACAGGCTCTAGAAGCAGATACAGCAGGAAGGGAAAGTGCTTTGTCAGTGTGCGTTTTCTGAGAAGAATGGGGGCACATCTAATGCTTCAACTGGAAACCGGGACAGTCTTGGGCTTACAGTCTGTAAGAGAGCCTGACAATCTGGACTGTCTCCCCGAAGAGGAAGATGTCAGCCGGGTCACAGGGGGAGAGAAAGATAGTTGATCTCAGGACAGGATGGGGACAAAGACAGCCAGGGCAGAAAACAAAGGGAACATCATCACAAAAAGACTCTGTCTTAATCTGTATGCTGCAGCCATGTGTAAATGAATTGTACAGTAAAGACAACCCTGTTAACCCGGACTTCAAGTCTCCTGTCTTGTTTGCAGTCGGTACTGATCCTGAGGATTTGGAGGTAATGGGGGCTCCCAAAGTAACAGTGAGTAAATAACAGTTTCCATCACATAAGACACTCCACTCTCAGTCCTTTATACAAGAGGGGTTACAGGCGGCAGAGAACTGAAACTGGTCCTGTGCCCCCCTTCACATACATGCTGCACCAATATTACATTTGTATTGGAGCATAAAAAAAGAAGAAATACCAAGTGTAGCACAAAGTGTGATTCTGTATTGAAATAGGGATCTAGTTGAAAAGTGAAAAAATAAGCCTATCACCTTTGTTTGTTGTGACCAGTTACAACAACTGAAGTAAAATATACACAGAGCAACAGTTCAAAAGCAGCTGCTGAAAAATTCAGGACTGCTTGCAAGGTTTGCTGGCTGGCATGCAGTGAAAGTACAGCGTGTTTCCAGCCAGAGACGAGAGGAAAAAAACAGGGCAGTCACATTTAGTAGTATGCTCAGTGGTGAACAATTTTGTCCAGCACAGAGAATTCTAAGCAGAGGGCAAAAAAACAGGGCATTCATTTTTAGCAGTTTCCTCATTGTTGGACAGTGTTCAGCATTGAGAATATTGCAAGGCATGACTGCCCTGTTTTTTTCCTCCAGTCTCTGGCTGGAAACACTCCACACCAATATTATATGCAGGCTGGGGTTGCAGTAGCCTTTTTAGACATCACGTGAACCCTGCCTTTCATTTTTTATTTATTGCATAGTTTTCAAGTGTTGGTTAAGTGTAGCTGGTAATAAACTTTGGTAAAGGACTTATAATTTATACTTGTCTCCAAAATTTATGTTAAACTAAAATATGGCACTGGCAATGGATGTGGTACCAAGAAAGAAAAAAACACCCATAGCATGGCAAAACCTAGTGGCATCTGTTAGGAGCAGTACCACCAACACTTCTGGCAGCATTCATCTTGAAAATAGAGGTATGAAATACAAGTCACAATTGTCCTACTTTGCCTCTAGCAAGCATATCACGGGAGAAGGAAGCGGAGGGCATAATGGAAAATATGTCACATTGCTCATCTCAATCACAGCAGGATGATGTAGTCTCAAACAGCGACACCATGAATTTGAGTCAGTGTTCTTCACAGTCCACCTCCTCTGCCACTATAACACTTAAAGTTGTACAAAGCAGAATTTCCATTCAACCTATGACACCTGTTTCACTTCTGCCCCTTAGTCCTAAAACACATAGCACCCCTGAAACTAAGAAAGATACTTCACCAGAGGAACGTTTTCCTGTTATTTTTTAATTGGTGAAGATAAACAGTTAAAACATAACCTTTAATTAATTAGATTTAAAAATATACAACACTTAGTAAAACCAAAGTAGGACCAAATGAAGGTCAATATAGAAGTATATCAATGTCCAAAACAAAAAGTATATGATAATACTGAAAAATACAGTGACACTGTCATACCAAAAAGGACTGAGAGTGAGGCTCCACGCAGAAGAGCAAATTAGCCTATGGAGCTGACTCCTTGTTCCAATAATGAATACTCATATGAACCATTCTCAAGCCTTTAAACAATGGAAAAGACATCAATATGCATCTATCTGTATATGGAAAAAACAAAACAAGGAGTATGTTTAGTGACCCCAATGTTCAGTATATCTAACCATGTGCATATCAGTCAATAGACAGAGTAGGTATACGGTGTGCATCCTATTACCGTTAGGCAAGACAATACACTCCATATAAATCACCCCAATGGTGAATAAGACAAAAATTAGATATAAAACGGAACGTCCTCAACCATTTTAGTAATCTCCGTGGTGGCTAGTCCTGGGGCTGTCTCAGTGGAGGGAGCCATCATCCATAAGAAAACGCAGCAGCATATCAGTGAAGACATATGGTTCTGCCCCTATTTAGCCCTAAAGGGGAATACTGCTCTGCCCTGTTCCCAAAGGCTCCCGCCCTGACAAGGACAGTCCACAACTACCATTACAATACACAGACCCTGCACTTGCCCTCAATATGCCTCTCATGCTTCCCAACATGTTTCATCCTTCACAGGGAGCACTCCCTTTTAGCATGTAGTGGAGTACACATTGACTCCTAATATAGCAGAATAGCATAGCATCCAGCTTTGTCATGTACGTGTGGCGCCCAGCTGCGCTCGGTACCACAGATCCTAGAGGGTTGCATGGAAGGATTTCTCCACAAGAGGCCCCCACAGCATACACACACCTCCATCTTCCACCTCAGACCACCAGAGGGAGCCCGTTAGGTATATAAATAGGGAAGGTGGACCTAGGCAGTTCAGTTCCTAGCCTGCTAGAGTACAGAGCAGCTAGGGAGTTCCTGCTCAGACACAGAAGGAGTCAGTGCAGTCGAGCCAGAGCCTAGCAGTTCCTGCAGAAAGAGTTCAGTACAGTCTGTAGAGTGAGTCCAGACTAGAACTCACAGAGCTCAGGATAGAGAGCTAGGAGTGTGCCGACACTCTGAGAGCGGCGAAGAAGAGCAGCGTCCCGGCTGCAGTGCGTGTAGCCTAGTGAGGGCCCGAGCGGGGCCGAAGGCAAGTAAAAGTGAGTAGCAATGGGGGCAGAGGAGCTTACCCAGCTCATCCCGAAACATATACCAGACACCGGGTCCGAGCTTACCGGGATCTCTACGACCCAGTAAGGCATAACCGGAATCCCTGGAGAACTACAGGTCCCAGGTTCACTAGAGAGCTGATACGTAACAGAGCCAGGAGACACATAGGCCCCGTAAGCTGGGAGCGTGCACTCCAAGAGAAAGCCCTACCACAACATCAGCCGGTGCAGGACAGAGATAAAGTTAGGCCTAGCTTCAGGCAGGTCAGAAACTTACTACTCAGAGGCAAGAAACAGGAGGCCCTAAACCTGCTCATTGGGGAGGATCCTGATATGCACCCTTCACCCTACAGTGCTTTGGGATGTGCCTGAATTACCACCAGTAAAAGGTACTGAAGTGACTACCGTGTCCGTCCCCGTTCTTGCTCTGACCCGGCTGGGTCTCGCCTGTCCTGCATCTCCCTCTCCATACGCTGCCCTGAAGCCTAGCTCCACCTGTGGGGAGCTATACCATCGAGCTGCCTTATCACCGGCCTCAGTGGACTGCCGCAGCGCTGGTGATTCTCACCAGAAACCACAGGTGGCGTCACGAACTTTCATAGAGTTAACAAATAATCCCCTTTTAAAAGCTGACCCCAGGGTACGGGCCCGGGAGCCGACCACCGCGACATTCCCAAGGCCAGGCAAAGGCCCGGGTACCGAGTCATCCCCATCCCTCTGGGCTTGTCATACGTATGTCCCCTGATGATTCCTGTGAAGGATGAAACATGTTTAGCAAAGAAAAATATCTTGAAACTCGCCAAGCAGGGTACAGTTCTGCACTACTTCATGCGAAAAGCCATAGTCTCTTTTGTTCGCACAAACTGTGTATAACCATAAACACCAGTAAGGCAGGCATCTGACCCCAAAATTTGATTATTTTTCTACTGTTTCTAAAATTTAAGCAGCCTAACAAGTTTGATACTGAAGGGTGTTATTAAATAGCATGTTATTTACAACTTGTTACCAGTTGTCTCCAACTACCCAGATAGGTTCGGTGATTTATATATTGATAAGGCTGTATTTGCATTAAAGAGCTTATGCATAGTACGTTCAGCATATTGCAGCATAAAGTTAATTCAAAGTGTCAATGTTAGGCCGGAGACACATCAGCGTATGGCATCTGATGCAAGAGCATTGGATGTGATATGCTGATGACACTCGGCTCCTGCTCTGCTGCGAGCGAGAGCCAAGTGTCCGTGCTCTGTGCTCCGATCGTCTCGCATCAGAGGATCGTAGCACAGCTGCGGAGGACACAGAGAAATTAATTCATCTCCTCTGTTGCCAGCATCTGCGGGAATCACACTGCAATAGGGTGATATCCAAGTACAGTGCGATGTTTCACACGCACCCATAAACTTATATGGGTGCGTGCGATCCGAATTTCACATGCAATCACAGCATGCTGCGTTTTTTTTTCAGTTCGAACTTGATCTGATCGGAGCTGAAAAAAAACACATATGAGCACAGAATCATTGATTTAACATTGGACTGAATGCAATTAGATTTTTTTTTGGATTGCATTGGTCGAATTTAATCGCAAGTGGGAGTGAGCCCTTAGTGTGTTAGCCCTAAGTAAAAACACTTTCATACATGCCAATTCAAGATCTCTGAGAAAGATGCGACACTTTGCATTATTATAATGCATTGCTTTATTACTATATTTACTGAACCCCCTTTCCAGTTATCTACCCTAGTTCTGTAACCAAGTTCAAGAGGAATTGAAGATTTAAGTCTTTAGTATCCACAAAACAGATTAGAAATTCATATTACTTTCTTCTTTTAGTCTTTAGTGATTTTTGCTACATATTTTGACTGGTCCTCTTGGTGTAGAAAAAAATGTAGTACTGCTAAGCCTCAGGCTAAATTATTAGAAAACTAGGTCATGATTAAAATATATTTGTTCTCAGCAGCTCTGCAAAAAGTACATTTATAATATAAATAATCTTAAGGATTTCAAAATCTGTCCAATTTTAGACATGCAGTGATTATATGTCAATTCATACTGATGGTTATTTAAACATTCGCACATCTTCTGACCTCTGCGCAGCTTTAATTTTCAATTATTTCTCAAAATACTCCAATAAGATAACGCATCTTATTAAGTATGTGTGTTTCCCTCAAGCTTGCCGTTTCTAATTTATTTTCTCGGAATTGAACCGTGTTCACAAGGAAAACAAGAGTGTGAGAGCAAGCAGAATGTCTAAATGGCTTTTTAAAGATATGTCTTGGAAAGAAAAAAAAAGAACTGGATTATTAATAGCGAACCCCGAGATGATGGATGAAAAGAACAACGGTATCCTTTAATCATAAAGCACTAACATTCCAACAGAGCTGGTAAGTGAGTGGAGCAGTGAAACCATTTGAGACTTAAACAGATGGATTACTAAAGGTTCCTCTGTGGGTTTCTGGAAAGATTTCAAAACAGCAGACTGATTAACTAATGCACAAAAGGAAAGTGATTCTTCCAATCAATAAGCTTCTGTAGAACTATATTTGCGTTATAATATTTAAACATGGCAAATGACTGCGAAAGGACAAAATAGTTAAGGTCATGCAGGGAAAGATAGTTATACACAGACAAAATAATTCATATGTCATTTTTCTTTAAAGAGCATACCCATCCAACTTTAATTTTTATATTTGAGAAAATCAAAAGTTAGACCATTTTTGCACCTCAGTGATTTTTTCGTAAAAAGTAAACCATTTCATAAGAATACTGAATCCGTTCTTCCATGCATGTATTGTCACCGTGCTCACTTTTACCTCTGTGTATAAACAGTTTTTTTCTAATTAAAAAAATAAAACTTAAGGTGCTTGCGTCCAAACCCTCTGTAAAATGAGATTCAGACAAATGCACCGGCAGGGCCATTGACTATAATGGTGCAGACACAGTCAACGTGTGCTCTGTTATGCATCATTTTCTGGTATATACACTTACTCGGGGCTGACACTTAGATATAATAGACTGCATCTAAGTGTCCACCTCCAGTAGACATATACACTTGAAAATGATGTTCCACAGAACACACATTGACACTGTTGGCACCATTATAGTCAATGGCCCCGTTGGTGCGTACACTCGTATCCTGTTTAGCAGAGGGTTCAGACGTAAGTTGCGAAGGGACCACTCAGCGTGGGCAAGAACGCAATGTGAAGGAGGCCTTATGGAGGTTTCTCAAACTTCTTCTAGCAATCAGTCAGTCAAAACATGACAGCAGGCAGATGCCATCAAAGTGTTGTCTGTTTTTTTTCACTGACCCATTCAATTGAATGGGTGAATTCTGTCTGCAAAATGAAGCAGAGTAAGACATTGAGCCAATTCATCAAGAGCAGAATTGTTCACACTGATCTTCATGATGAAATGTGCTGTCATCGGATTCTCCTAATTGATGAAGAGGTGTACACCTCTTCATGAATCAGGAGCATAGGATGAGCGGCATACACCTCTGTGTGTGCCTTATCACTAATCCTACCCCAGTTCTTGCTGGAGTAAAATTTGTGGCATAGTGAACGACGATGCTCATCATGAATTTGATGAGCAACAGTCACCACACCCTGTCCTGCACCAGTTTAAATGGGTCTTTGTACCATCTGGAGAATGGATACAAAGCATCCTCCTGTGTTCTACTTGATTTGCGGGAACCATGGGTAGGTTGGTACTGCATAAAAAAATCCCTCACCCAGTTAAAGATGTAAGGCAAGGTATTTGTGGAAAAGATAATGAGACTATAGATATTAGATGAAACCTGATCTATAATCCTGGGGAGATCAAAATAAATTTGGAACAGGTCTTAGATTCATGCAAATACACAACTTCCAGAGATTAATTAAGGATGAGCAAATCTGCTGAAATTTTAATTTGGCTAATTCACTCAGATTCATGTCGAATTTATTCAGTGTGAATTGAATGTGTATTATTATACTTTGAAGTCTCTCCAGACATAGTAAAACATAATAAACCACAGGTAAAAAAAATGATACTCACCAAACTTCACCTGTTCCGACATGCAGCCCCACTCCAGTTTGCTTGTCTTAGGTCCAGTCTGGATTTATTTATATCTTTGGAGCCTTGGGTACCGTTAAGGTACCGTGACATCATGGCACTGTGTTGACATACATCATTACATCGGGTGAAGACTAATATTCTTGTGAATCTGACATTTTTGCAAAATTGGTTTGCTCATTTCTAACTTGATATTAAGCTTAAATTTCAACAAAATATATTTATAATATTTCAATAGGACAGTATTGTGAAGAATATTGAAGATATAATTCCATGTCAATCATTGTATCCTATTTGGTAGAAGATTATAAAGCTCCCTTCAGTGTGCAGTTGTAACAGGACATCTAGCAGCTGCAGGAGGTGGGGGGTCAAGAGACTGTGTGACAAATATCCCACCTCTAGTCAGATCTCTCAGGACAAAAGGCCTGGTGGAATGTGGGTTTTCTTTAGTTAGACAGATAGGAATTCCATATTGAGTTATGGAAATACTATACATCTTAGACATACATTAAATAGATTTTTTAAATCCCGAAGACATGGTGAAGGTCAGCCTTGGTCTCTACCCAGTCTAGCACATAGGGATAGGGAGACTGACTTGTCCCTGAGGGGGTGTGGAATGTCACATTGGTGCAAAGTGTGGATCCATATCACATGATCCATCTAACGTGGTAGCGACGTCAGGCTGGGGGCGCAGAGGGGATCCTTCACATGTGGTGGCAGCGGTGGGATTCTCTGTGATCTCTCTGGTGCCATTCTTTACAATTATTATATTTATTTTCCTAAACTAACATGTTCAGTTGTTTAAGTATTTTTTAGATTTAGGATGATGGTAGTGGACACGTTAGGATGATTTATACATTTACCCACCCCCACTTCTTCCACTAAAATTAGGTTCTGCTTTCAGATAAATTGTAATTATTGAAAGGGGTTGTGCCACCATGAAAGATACATTTAATTAATCAGAAAATGTGTAAATAAATATTATCGTAATTTCAGCTACTCAAAACTATGCTCTGTTCAAAAAATAACAACCTTTCATCCTCTGGAATAGGCCCCCTAGCATTATGTCAATTAGCTTTATCCATCCTTCCCAGTAGCCACGCGTGCACAGTTTCTTTCATCTTTAAAAATAGTCCCCATGGCGTAAAAAAACATATGTCAGAGGCTCCCCGCACTCACACAGTTATGACAGTGCGCACAGGTGGAGCAGATTGATGTCACCCAGCTGTCAGGGCAGTGTGAGCATGGGGACCATAGGTCTGCAACCACTGCACACACTTCCCAGGATTCTGCATCCAGAGTGTGCTGTAAGACCTGAGTGAGCGCAGGAAGCATCTGTCTGCAATCACTGCACATACTTTAGAGCATTCTGCATCCTGTGTGTGCTGTCAGACCTGTGTGAGTGTGGGGAGCTTCTGTCTGAAATCACACTCACACAGCTCTGACAGCGCACAGGTGAAGCAGAATGATCTCACCCAGCTGTCAGACCTGTGTGAGTGCGGAAAGTGTGTTTGCTATCACTGCACACGCTTCCCAGCATTCTGTGAGATGGGAGTGTCTCACATACGTTGCGCACACTGGAGGTGGGGAGGTAGAGGAACTCTTTTTATATGATGAAAGGAACTGCACATGAATGGCAAGCTAATCGGCCGCTTGGATGAACGGTTAAAGCTCGCAGACAGAATAACGCCAGGGTGCCAATTCCAGAAGATGAAAGTTAATTTTTTGAACAGAGCATAATTTTTAATAACTGTCAATTACAAAAACATTTATTTACTCATTTTTTGCTTAATTAAATGTATCCTTTAAGGTGGCAAAACCACTTTAAAAGTAAAAATGTATTTAAAAAAGTATTATTCTATTTTATTTCCCTACTTCTCATAGTTTTGAACTAGGGTAATTCTAATAGCATTGACAGGCTTGACACTTCGAGTAATATTCATGGCACGTTCACTGTATTATACACAGTCATTCAAAGTGCATGCGATACAGTTTCTCATACTGTATCTCTGTATAATTTTCCCAACAGCTCTGGTATATTTAGCTTTATTCCTATAAAAATGGCTTCAGCCGTTGAAAGACTGCTAAGAGTCTGGCCTGTCCGCATGTTCCATTCTCATCCTAAATCTGTCCTGCTAAGAAGGTATAACAGTAATGTGAGCAACAGTTCTGCCTGTAATTCTGTTAAGCAGCCTTACATTTTGCCACCAGGACCTCTTTTCTGTGTTAAGCCTTAATATCCTTTCAAATGCATTAACATGTCCTTGGAACAGACAGATACAGACGCCTGCTTGCTTTGAATATTTCCATTTTAATAGGAGTCACAGATTCACACTTTATAGAACAGAGGAACTCTAATTCTGTGCTTCTGCCAGCAGGCATATAACCAATGGTTTCACGCCCTACAGTTAAACTGAAATAAAAATGTAAATATACAGAATATAGACAGTTTACAGAACAAAACCTTCACTAAACAATAAAATATATATTTTTACTTTTAGTAATGGTTTTCATTTATTTTCCTTCCAACCAGAACTGTAACTTTAATCGAATCAAATTAAAACCTATGTTTTAATTCATTGCTTAAGGCTGCCATTTCACAACATTTAACACATATGGTACAATAGGAAATGGCTATTATTTCTAAGCATTGCATTTTGTTTTATGTTTTACTTAACACTTGTGCTCTATGCTGCAAGCAAGTCTTTCTATGCTTAAACGTATATGCTTATATGACACTTGCAAGGGAACGGAACAAAGAGAAAATTCTTTTTTTGTACAATTTCACATATTGAAGATATTTATATACTATTTCAATGACGGGCAGGTACACTGGAAATATATTTTACAGGATTTCACAAGAATAGTTACAGTCTGACCATTATTAATGTATTTTAGACATAGCATTTTAAGAATGAAAAAATCAGTTTAGCTTGATGATATATATATATATATATATATATGCATATATATGTATACATATATATGTAAATTATATATATAACATCAGCTCAACTGGATCATAAACATAGAGTAAGCTTATTGTTGATTGCAAAGAACGTCAATGACTGACAGACACATAGTCTACATGGCCTAATTTTGATGTCTTCTCTTGCCTTTCCTTTCAAATACAGAAACATGATAAATTCCCACGTGGGGTAATTTATTTAGTTTGATACAGATCTGAAATGATGCAAAACAAGCGTCAGCTGTTTAATAATATTTCTTTGATGTTCTGTGGTTTTCAAACAACTCATCTTCTGCTTAAATCTTTAAGACATTGTATCTTGCAATAAATAAAAATAAATGTAAAAAAGTAATACCCATGTTAATCACCATTACCTGTTGTATTATTAAATTAGATATTTTTCTACCAAATTGTCCCCCTCTCCCATGTAGACACCATGGGGAACATTTATTTAAACCTTGGCAATAGATGCCCCACATTAGATATACATATACTGTGGGTGCCGGCTATGTTACACAGGCAGCACCTGATTATTATTGTCGCAATTGGAGCTATTTTCAATTGCGGCAATTTAACCTATTAGACGCACCTAAGAAGTTTGATAGAGGAGGGTCACCCAATCAGCCTTCCTTTACTACAATCAGAGGGTGCAGACAATATTGTCATGGAAATTGCAGGATTATCGTATGTCCCCTATGGGAACTAATGAAAATGTAAAAATTTGTTGTAATAAATGTTTTCAATGCTTTAAAAATAAAAAAATTCAATCACCTCCCTTTTAAAATTTTGCGGATAAAAGAAATCGAAAAATAAACATGTTGATATCAGCAGTTCTGTAACAGTCCAAACTTATAAAACATCATAATATTTAACGCATTTAGTGAATGATGTAAAAAAAAATATCCAAATTTTCAAAAACATTGATTTTTGATCACATAACCTGGCCAAAAAATGAAATAGAGGGCAATCAAAATGTTGTCCTTAGCACAAAACAGTAGAAAAATGCCTGTAAACAATACCAGCCCTGCAAGATTTAACCCTCAAACCATTAATATCACTTGGGCATTTATGGTATTAATAAACCTGGTGTGTGACACCCTGGGGAGACACTGTATACAGTGCCACAGTAATAAATGATGTAGCCGTTTGTTTACAAACATATTTGGGTTTCATTTCTTGCCCTAAGGATCCTACGATTTCTTCTGTTCCTCCAAATAACTTGCAGTTTCAACCTAGACAAGCATGAAAGGGCATAGTATGGACTCGACACTGACACATTGTACTGTTTTCTTAAGACATTTTCTATACATCAAGATGTCAATCATGTTTAAACGTCAAATTTCACAACCACACGACTGCAGAAGCACAAGTGCCTCAAGGCGACACTTACCAGATACAAGCTCAGTTATCTGCTTAATAAAATGTCCACCTTTTTTTTCATTTTTAGAAGTTATTTAGGACATGTGTCTGTGCATCTTTCATCCATACAAATAATGCAAAATATCCATTCAAATGTTACATGCATTTTTAATTCATATAGAAAATAATTCTAGCATACTATGTTTCATTGATTATTTGTAACTTCCTTTATATATATTTACAAATGTTATACAGAATTAATGTCAGTCAAGGGCTAAGAGTACACTGCATGTGCTCTAGACTTTATATATACACCTAGGACATGCAATATATGGACACACATATTATTCAATGAATTCAGGCTGTTTATTCAGTCCGTTGCCACCGAAGCATACTGTATATTCCAATACCTAGTCATGCAGTCTGTGTTTACAAAAATTTGTGAAAGAATTGGTTTATCTAAAGAGCTTACTGAATTCAAGTGTGATATTGTAATAGGATGCCTCTGTTGTCACAAGTGGTAATGTTGTAATGTCCTAGTGTTAAAGGGGTTTTCCCATCTCAAAGATCCCATTTTAATATGTACTAGGTATAATATTACTAATATTACTAATTACCTCCAATTAGATAATCTTTATAGGTTTTTATTCCATTGCTTACACCATATCCACGTAACACAGTCACTCAGGTATCCAAGGTTATGGCCACAATGGCGTTACTGGCCATGCTTGCGCAGTTAGTATTGAGTTTCTCCTTATCAATTGCCAGATTCTTGGGAGCACGCATAAACTAGAGCCAGAACAGTAGCTCCCTGCCCGGCCACCATTCCTGCACTACAGCACTGTTGTAGCACATACGTTGGAGTTTGTCTTCATCAATGGCTGGGTTCTCGGGAAAACACATAGTTACAGACTGTACAGTAGCTCCCTGCCAGGCCACCTCACTTCGGCGTATTAGAACTGCTGTAGCGCATGCGCTACAGCAGTTCTAATATGCCGAAGTGAGGTGGCTGGGCAGTGAACTACTGTGGAGTCCCTCCTGTGCCCTCCTGAGAATCCGGACATTGAGAAAGATAAACAATGTATGCAGGCGCTACAACAGTGCTGTAGTGCAGGAGTGGTGGTCGGCCAGGAAGTTACAGTGGATATGGGGTAAGCAATAGAAAAAAAAAGCTATGAAGATTATCTAATTGGAGGTAATTAGTAATATTAGTAATATTACACCTAGTACATATTGAAATGGAATCTTTGGGATGGGAAAATCCCTTTAAGAATTCACAGCACCTCAGCCAGGAAGTGGCAGACCATGTAAAGTTACAGCCTGGATTCTCAGAATACTGAGGAAGATAGTGCATAAAAGTCTGCAACGCTTTGTTCGCTCAATACCTGCAAAGTTCTAAACCTCTTCTGGTACTGAGATCATCAAAAAAATGTACGCCAAGAGCTTCATAGTATGGGTTTTTATGCCAATCAGCTGCATGCAAATCTTGCAGCACCAAGTACAATGCCAAGCATTGGATGGAGTGGTAGAGCAGTGGAAACGTGTTCTGTGAATTGATGAATCAAGCCTCACTATCTGGCAATCCAATTGGCAAGTGTGGTTTTGTTAAATTCCAAGAGAACGTCACCTGCCTGACTGCGTTATGCCAGTTGTAGAGTTTTGTGAAGGAGGGATAACGTTATGGGGTTGTTTTTGAGGGACCTGTGCATATGCCACTTAGTTCCCTTATTGAAGGACATCTTAATGCTTCAGCAGACCAAAACATTTTGTAATAACAATAATAAAATTGTTATCTATATAGTGGCCAGAGAATAACACATAATTCAACAATTCAAAAAGAGGAGTGAGGGACTTGCTCACAAGCTTACAATATAAATGGACATAGGATTGAAGCAAAATGTAAAAAGTGCTTGTAGTGCAGGAACAAGAGAAATTGAAATTAATATAGTTATTTTTGTAAGACTGCATGAGCTGGTCACCAACCAGCGTCTGTAAATTTCCAGATACAAATTGCTATCGAGTGCATGGGAAACAAATGATCAAAGGGATCAGATAGTGAGGAAAAATGTTGTAAGGGAGAGCAGAGTCAAATGAGATTAAAGAGGTGATATGATAGGCCTACCTTAAAATAAGTGATTTAGGGCATGCTTAAAACTGTGAATTAAATGTATTGACTGGGGTAGTGCATTCCAGAGAACAGGTGCAGCATGAGAAAAATCTTGGTTTTTAGAGTGGGTAGTTTGGATTATGACCAGACAGATATATGAGCCTGGTTGCTGTTTTTAGCAAAGATTGCAGAGGGAAAACTTTGGTGAGAGGTGAGATTGATTAGTAGTGACCTGCAGTAGTCAAGATGATAAAGAATCAGAGCGACAGTAAGATTATTTGCAGTTTTGACTGGAAGAAAAATTGGTGGATTTTGTAGATGTTTTTGAGGTGAGGGTGATATGAGTGCATGAGTGAATGGCTATAGAGAGTCAAGGAAAGATCTGAGTTAAGTACAACCCAAAGACAATGGGCACGCTGCTTGGAAGTAATGGTAGTACTATGCATGGAATTGAAAATATCAGGTTTAGATTAGTTAGTAGATGGAGAAAACATAAATTTAGTTTTGGAAAAAAGGTTTGCAATACTGTTGGGCTGATGTCTAAGGAAGATATGTATAATTGGGTGTCATCAGCATAGAGATGATACTGAAAACCATATCTGCTGATAATTTGACCACTAGGAACTGTCTAATGAGAAAAGAGGATGCAAACCATTATGAACCCTTACAGTGAGGTTAAGAGGGGATAAAGGAGAGCCAACATAAGATATACTGGAAGATCACTCAGAGAGGAAGGAAGAGAACCAAGAAAGAGCAGTATCCTCAATTCTGATAAAGTGGAGTATAACGAGGAGTTGTGATCCATTGTGTCAAACACTGCAAAGAGATCCAGGAGAATCAGAAGAGAGTAGTTACTATTCGATTTACAGTAGCTAGTAGACTACTTCAGTGACTAGGTTAAGGGCAGAAGGTGAACTACTGTAGTTAAAGTGAGGGTTAGAAGGAGATACATGCTATTAGCGGCTTGAGAAATAATTTCCTGCTGGATATTGTGAATTTTTTGGACAATTGTATGTTTCCAACTTTGTGGGAACAGTTTGGGGAAGACTCTTTTTCTGTTCTTGCATGACTTTGCCCCAGTACATAAAAATCAGGTCCATAAAGGCATGGTTTGGTGAAGTTGGTGTGGAAGAACTTTACTAGCCTACACAAAGCCCACCAACTCCATAAAACACTTTTGGGATGAACTGGATCACACATTTGAAGCCAGACCCACTTGTCCAACATCAATGTCTGACCTTAAAAATGCTTTTCTGGATGAATAAGTAAAATTTCCCACAAACACCCTCCAAAAAGTTATGTAATTTATTTAATCAACATATACAGTTTGTATTGTAAAAGTTATTGAAATTTTCATTAAAGAGTAACTACATATTCAGAAAACTGTCAAAATGTCATAAAGATATATCAAAATATTTGATGGCAGAAACTAAGTCGCTACAGCACTTTAGCATGTATTGCTCTACTTGAAATGGAAGGCAGAATATATTGACTTTTTATTGTTCAGTCTCTAAGAAATGCACCATTCAGCTGAACACTTCTGACCGTCCATTTTAGCGCTCAGTGGGGGTCTCAGCACTCAGAGTCCCACAAATTAAAATCTGCTGACACTTTTCTCTAACAATTTGAAAGTTTTATGAAAGTGCAATTTCTGCAACAAAAGGTAACCACTAGAGGGTAATCTGACTGCTGATATTATTTTCAGGGTCATTGATCTGGATGCTAGCCATGTAAATTGAGTTAACTTTTTTCAGGTCTTAGTTTTTCTTAGAAGACTAAAAGGAATGATTTTTGGACCATTTTTTTATTTAAAAAAATGGAAAGTCTGTCAGTTATCATTTGTTTTTATGGTGAGGTCACTTTAACATTAATAAGACTATAGTTGTGATAAAGAGCTTGAAATGAGTTGGATACAGTCCTAAGGGACCTCTTAGTGGTGCACACATCTTTTCATGGCAATTTGAGGTTTTGCAGCATTGCAATCTGTGGTTAATCAATTGATTGCAAATCAAATGAAAAAAATCATCACACCTGACTAATTCAAATTTCAAAACATTCAATCAACTCTAAAATCATAATCTATATTGAAATAAAAGAAGGAAATTGCAAAAATTTTACATGGGCATAAGTAGCAATCAACTTGCTCCGACCCTAATGAAAATACAAGTAATATGTGTGCATTCTTTGATCTGGGCAGTGAGGTGGAGGTAAACTGGGACCATCATCTATTGTGAATGGTTGATCTTGTGTTATCATTTGGTGGATCTTTTTTATTTTAATCCTATCTGTGATGATAATGAGACTGCTAAGAAGTCATCTATAAAGAATAAGAAGCATGAGTCAAGTATTAGGTTTAGTGGTCATTCTGAAAATGTTAACATTTCTGAATCTTTTTTTAAAATAGATATTATGGAACATTTACATAAAATTCTCATTTAAACAAAGATAATTTTCTGATGACACATTTCCTTTAAGTGTTGGATTTTCCTAACTTGACACACATACCTCAATGTAGTGACACATCTTGATAGAAAAAAACGAAGACCAAACATGTTCTATAGTTTATGCAGTGTTATGTATCAAATTACAGTTTTCAATGTCATTTTAATTGATATTTATGCTCTTTTTGGGAACTATGGGTGGTTCTTGGAGATGTGTTGCAAAACCAGCACATATAAATACTCCCATTAATTTAAAAATTTGACATTAAAGCAATTATATAGATTAAACAAAAATATATTTTATTGAATGCTCTTGTAGGGAATCCTGAGTTAAAAGAGTGGGCCCTCTGTTCCTGAATTCTCACGTCTTTCACTTTGAAGGACCTGTCCTGCTTACACAGACATCCCATTGATTTTAATCTGAACTACTTAATGCTTAATTTCCCATGTGGTGGCAAGGGAAGTTGTAACACGTACAACAAAGTCTGCTCACATATTGCAGCTAATAGGTCCCTATCTATCAGCTGTGATCTGTAAGAAGAAAACTTGGCAGTAAGTACCAAACTTCTCTTAATGGGACTCTTTTCAATAACTTTTGAGTTCTAAGACTCTAAGTTTCAAATTTGGAAAAAAATACTCTATAAAAAAAAAAAGCATGAAAAACGCATTTCTAAAATTTCTAAGCAAGAGAATTTTAAGAAAAGTTCCATTACAATGCTACAGCATTCATAAGAATGATATATTTTGCCGTTATTAAACAGTTTATAAACATGTAGCAGAATTACTTTTAGAAATTATTCCATCTTAGCTTTGCCATGTTCAAGCAACACTTGTAGGATGCTGGGTGAGGTACAGTATGCTTAGGACATCCGGCCACACAAGCCATTAATAAGAGGGCACCTTAATAAAACTAAACATGACCATCTACTAGTAGTATTCATTGTGATTTTATCTATTAGATGCTCATCATTTACTTTGTAAATTTGATTGTTTGACAATGTTATTAATTTAAAATCGTTTGGTCTTCACTTGAATTGCTGACATTCTCTGTGTCCTAGCAATCAAAAAAAGTAGACAGCGTCCAATCCAGGGTGCTCAATTAAAAGAGATGAAGTTTATCCCACCATAGATAGCACAACGTTTTGACCCAATACAGTTCTTTTTCAAGTACAAACAATAAAAAACATGGCTGGCTTATATACTGTGGTTTACAAGCACAGGTCTTGAAAACGACCTGTAATGGATAGAAACTTTGTACAATCTATGGTGGAATAAACTTCATCTCTTTTAATTGAACACCCTGGATTGGATGCTGTCTGTTTTTTCTGATTGCTGTGATATTTCCGAGTGGGTTCCTTGGTGAGTTTGAACGTGTGTTCCACACAGTGAGTGCTACCAGTTATCTGTTAGTTGGAATTTTCTGTGCCCTGATCTTGGCTTGTTTGCTGTTTTTTTTAATAATTTATAATCTCTGTTACTGTATGTTGTTACTGTCTTCTATCTTTAAACCCAAATTACTGTAGTTTTTTTACTCTATTTTTGCTGTAAGTTAAGGAGGAAGTAGAACAATATCTAGGTAATTTTTATAAAGGGAGGTCTTTATGTACAGGGTGGTCCAAAAGTAGGTGGACAGAAAGTGTTATAAGGTTATGAAGGGGGAGATTTATCAAACATGGTGTAAAGTGAAACTGGCTCAGTTTCCCTTAGCAACCAATCAGATTCCACTTTTCATTCCTCACAGACTCTTTGAAAAATTAAAGGTGGAATCTGATTGGTTGCTAAGGGCAACTGAGCCAGTTTCACAGATCTAGTTTTCACAGATAGATCTCCCCCAAATCTGTTTTCTTTTCAGATAATTCAGCTGACACGTAATGGCAAATAATTTAAATACAGATCAAAGAAAATGGATTTTAACAGAGTATTGGAAATCTCAAAATGCTGAAACCGTTAGAGCAAATTGGGTTGAAACATTTGGTACTCAAGTCCCAAAGAGACAAACCATTTACCGCATTCGTGACAAATTCAATGCCACTGGCTCAGTCCTTAATGCTCCAAAAACTGGTCAACCCAAAACAGTCTGTACAGAAGATAATAAACAACTTGTTGCTGAAACATTTGTCCAGAGTCAAAAAAAAGTCCACCAGAATTGGGAATTTCATGAGCTTGCGAATCCTGAAATCTATTGGGTGGAAAGCTTATCGTCCACGTCTAATTTATGGTTTATTGGAGGATGATCCAAACAGTCGGCTGCAATTTAGTGAGATTATGTTTAACGAAATTGAAGAAAATCCAGTAATTTTAGATAACATTATGTGGAGTGATGAAGCTTCTTTCAAATTATCCGGCCATATTAACAGACATAATTGTATTTACTGGTATAATGAGAACATGCATTTAACATTAGAGCAACAGCTAAATGATCCTGGTGTCAAAGTTTGGGGTGGTATTTCAAGTTTTCATGTTTTAGGACCAATATTTTTTGATGGAACAGTCACAGAAGATAAATATCTCGAAATTCTAATCAATCAAGTTGTTCCCCAGTTACAGCAACAGCCTAATTCAAATGACCTTTATTTCCAACAAGATGGGGCCCCTCCACATTATTCAAGAGTAGTCCGTGAGTATCTTGATGAAACATTTCCTAATAAATGGATTGGCCGAAGAGGCCCACTTGATTGGCCGGCAAGTTCACCAGACTTGACCCCAATGGATTTTTTCTTTTGGGGAGTACTCAAGAATAAAGTTTATAGTCAAAAACCAAAAAGTGTCAGTGACTTGAAAAATTACATAAGAGATGCATTTCAAGAAATTAATACCCAAAGAGACTTGTGCAAAAAAGTTTGTCGAAGCGTAGGAGGCAGACTTCAAAGCTGTGCAAATTGCAATGGAAAACAGTTTGAGCACCTGTGTTGATAAAATTTAAGGGCTTTTGTATTGTTCAGAATACAATTTAATTGTCAATATTATTATTGTGTTAGTAAATATAATTTTATATATAAATCAAAATAAGTGTTATTATTTTCTGGCCACCTACTTTTGGACTACCCTGTACAAATGGTTCCAGTGATAATATTACAGGTCTACACATGTGGTAAGCATTTTAGCATGTCATAAATCTTTTTATTAAATGGCCAAGCATGTTACAAAGCACATGTCTTCATTTTATGGTCCATTTAAGGAGATACTTTTTCTAGCATTTTTGAGATGTATGAACCATGATACATATAGACATGTCTACAAAAGTGAGATATATGCAGTATTTGCAGTCTGTAATCACATTAATTGATATTTTTGTTTTCTGAAAAAGTAACTGAGGAAAAAAATTCAATTAAAATTAAATGGATCTATAATTCAGTGAGATAACAGTAGTAGTAAGAGCACCCACCTCTCGTCAACACGCCCACTTCCATTTTTTTGACAGGTGCCACGCCCCTTTTGGCACCTGCCCAGCCTCCACTTCCGGTCTAAACCCCTCCCCTCTCCTCCCCATTCTCCGCCCACTCTCCGCCCCTATGTGTGTCAATATCTGTTACGTCAGTTCCGTCCCCACCCCCGGAAGCCAACACTTACCGAACCTATGTGTGTCAATATCTGTTACGTCAGCTCCGTCCCCGCCCCGGAAGCAGCCCATGTTCAGCCTCTGTTACATCCCCCATGACCGCCCACATGCCCTTCACCCAAGGTTGTAGGTTAATGTGTAAGCGGCGTATGTAAGAAAAACATGTCAAGACATGTTTTTGTAAGAAAAGGCAGCCCCAGGATCCCTAGGGTTAGAATTCTGTAGTGTTCATAATAATGATGTAATAAAAGTGTTTAAAAAAATATACATTTATTGTAGACTCACTTAGAGGTATACACAAATCAAGAAATGGAAAAAGGTGTAAATAGATTTCAAAATACAACATTATACAAGCAAATCTATAGGTTACAATACATTTCAATGCTAATATTTAAAAAGTTAACTATGCGCTCGGCGACAGTGGAGCGATTCTCTGTTTCGACAGCAAACGTCCTCTAGCGGCTGGCGTTGAGGTAGCGAGTACTTGTGATGCTGTTTTGAAGGGATTTGACGGCGCACTCAATATCATTTTTAATTCGTTCAGAGCGTCTCTGGTCATATGGCGACCGATCACGGTCGAAGGTATGTTTAACTCGGCCATAGCCCTCATAAAAACATCCCATCCTTGTGGAGTGTTCTTTTTGGTTAGTCCGTGACTTTGCAGAGTGCTCCATTCCAGTTCCAACATATGGGTGCCGGGAATGATGGTCCCTTTGTAGATAAATTCACCTTTCACAGTCCATGTTGTGTTGCAAGAAACTGTTGAGTAGTATATCTGCATTTTTTTGGAAACAGGGGTTGAGGTGATCTACAAACTGAGGGGCTGAGGGACGTATCTCTATTTCACCCGCTGGTGATGGTGCTGGTTCACCGTCAGGAGGGATCACAAGGTTTAAACGTGTAAGTTCAGAACCTTCGTGCTTAGCATGCAGCAAACTTCTCTGTAGTATTTCGGTGTATCTTTTAAGCTTTACGTCGTCAGGCAAATCAGTGCAGCATAGAATGTCGCCGATTTCGTCGTCTAACCTTTGGAGTGTCGTCTGACGCACGGTAGGCACCGGCGGACTGACGTTTTTTAGTCTGTTAATCTCATGCGCCGGAACCAAGTACATTTTCTCAGCACGTTCCATCATCTACCGGTTATTAAACTCGTTATTAGCGGCCCTATGAAGCCTACAGACTGATTCAATAGATACTGTTTTCTCCGAATGGACACTTTTTTGTCACTCAGATTTCTTATAGCTCTACGCCATTTTTGTAATATTTTTCTTTGGCGCTCTTTGAGAGGAAGCCGCCCTTTCACAATATTGAGAGCTATTTCCGCGATGGCAGCGATTAAATCTTTGCCGGCGGTCTTCAGAATACGCTTTCTCTCCGACGCGTTTGCTTTCACCAGCTTTTTCAAGAAAGCCCAGGTACACCTCACTCTCTCAGACATGTTGACAGAATGAAGGTTACGGGTATGAATAATCACAACAGTGTAAAAAATTCACATTTTAGAATGAGTTTTACCTTTTTGAACGTACGCTGCTGGTAAAGCTGGTGGAAACAAACCAGTTCTTAAGCGATATTCCTCGGGCATATCACCTCTCAAATCTACGAGCAAGAATCCGTAAGGCTCTCGCGTAGCGTCTTCGAAAGCTTCTAAGAAGAAACGAGAGTCTATTTAATACTGAATGCCTGATTGTCACCATTATTATGTCTTGTATATTAATTTTTAATTGTAATTGTTGTAAGTATTTTATAGTTTATGCGCTTATTTTGTCACAATATATTGTATGACGTTATGCGCTTGTTACAGATGAACCGTAATTTTAATGATCACGGCGCCGGCGAAGAGCAACTCATGGACAGCCAACTAAGCAAGTAAAGTTTTAGAGAGAATGTGTGTAAATGAAGTTATAGGATGGGGGATACCTACTACGCTTTTATTTTATTTTAAAAGCTAGATTCCTAGACGCTGATATGGAAAGGAATGCCACGCAGTGACACAGTGTCTGATGGCTGAAGCGCAACGTGAAATGGTCTCTGGGGGGCCGTCATGTTAATTTCGATCTAGTGGAAGATCCGCAATACCCAGACTCACAGGAACTACTGACCGAATCGCAGCAATTGGACGCTGATGTAATGGCCGAGTGGTCCCAGGATAACTCCAGGACCTTGGATATACACAGCATACCTATGTATGGTAAGTCCGGTAACAAAAAGCTCTTTGCACTCTACATTATCTTGTGAAGTTTTGTTGTAATTCGACGTCTATTTATTTCAGAGAGTTTCATAGATTGTACAGTCTCTGACGATGACCGACCATCCGCCACCACCAGCGACGATGAAGCTTGTACGCAACAACATGTATATTCAGTTACAGGCCGGGATATCTGGAGCCCTACGTACCCGTCAACATCTACGGAAGGTATTGTCAACTACAAATGTCGCCGTGCTCTACAATAGAACGGACAGCTGTGTGGTAAATCACCGGTTATTTATTTCAGAGACCATCATCGATTTAACCGGCTCAGACGATGAAACAGAAGACAAAGAAAATGCTTCACCACTCGATACCGGTACAAGAACTGAAGAAAATTATACACACCCGTCAACGTCTTATTCATCCCCCACCCAACCGCTCTGGAGACCTATCAACCTGACGTGTAAGTTTTTTAAACCGTACTAATCCGTTACAACAATGTTTACTCTCATTTTCCAATTTTGCTAAGATGCGCCATAGATTAATTACGAGCTCTCCATTTTCTTACGCAGACGCGCCTAGAAAGACAGCACGTAGACAAGCCTTCAGAACTGTTTTTGAGAAAAAAGAATTTGAACGCAGGCCGCCCCTGGAACATCTATGGAAGCAACCCACTCAACTTAAAAAAGTAAACCCTCCGCACCCCTCAGAGCAAAAAGCCACAAGTAACTCATTTCATCCAAGCCCTAAAACCAGATCTGTCAACAAAAGCGGCAATCTAAATGCAGGAACCTCGACATCCCATGATTCTGAAACAATCTCTGCAGGACCCTCAGGTAGGTCAATGAGTATTGAACCAAATGTATTACAGGTTTGTGACACTATAGTTACACCACAGAAGCCTAAAGTTCAGAAACGACCGCGTAACACCACAATACGGCCAATAAAACCTAAAAAACAGAAAACACGAGACAGTATATCATCGTACAAACATTGGCCCCTAGATGTAAAAAGAGTATTTAACAACCTATACAGTCATACCATGACGCTTATCATTTAGCTTACCTGTTGGATCGTTGTACAGAACTGTCCGCACAGCGTCCGGATAGAGCCAGCATTTCAGAAATAATGGCTTTAGAACCACTGTACACAGAGGCTGTTGAAGCCGTTAAAAACCTACCGAGGGACTCATACATTATGACTAGGCATGACGGGTCGCGGTATGAAACGCAGACCCCCACGTAAAGGTTTTTTCAATAAACCACGCGTCATAAAACGTTGTATTAAAAAAGCAACAAACTCTACACGCTCGTTAAAGAGGCGAAAAAAACTAAAGAATAGGGTAAAGCGCACTGCTATTGACTCACCACACGTTACGCAAGGACGACCCCCACAGAACACTACAACTCTTCAGCTTTCGCCGACAGTCGTCACTGAGATGGCAGAACGCGAATCCTCGATAGATTCTCAATTCCTAGACACGCCGCAGAATTCCGCGTCGGATACACCTACAGTCTCCGGCGTTGAAATCTCAACCGATGATCGACAAGATGCAGCGCCACAGTTTTCACCTCCTCATACACCGGCCAAAAGCGAACATTCACGCTTTTTGGAACACTTATTTCATGTTCGTAGGGAGATGAGTAACCTCAACGCCTATCAGTATATCGATCATTTTAGATTTGTGAATTTAGACCGTATACGCTCCTTTGAAGAAAGTTTGGAGATCATACACGGTTCTATTCAAACGTTACTGGATAGGATCGTGAGGGATATCGAGCCGGGCGACTTTATACAATTAAGATTAGAAGGGGACGGTAGACTAAATCCAATCTACGGTTTTAAACAATGTAGAGAACAATTTGACGCGACTGCTTTCCTAAATGCCGTGGGCAACGCGTTGCAAAGCAAAGCCGAGTGCATAGCCGGCGACTGCTTGAAATTGATAGTAAGCGTCGTTAGGAATAGACGGGGAGGTATAAAATGCAGACGACTGAGATCTATAGTTTATACACGAATTATTCATCAGAAACATCAAATGTTGTTTGATTATAACAATTACGGCTCTAATCAGTGTTTGGCTGCATCTCTCTACGCCTTACTGGTTGAAGACGACCCGACCTGACGATGATTTAATGAAACGTGCGGCGGAGCTGCACAGAAATTTGAAACTACTTGACGATCAACTAGTGAGCTTTAGCGACATTAGAGCGTTTGAGACGTATTTGAACATTACCATTAAAGTTCTATACTTTAGTCAGGGAGACTGGTGCTATTTTCACACGGATGAAGAACCCACAGACAAAATATTATATATTCTACATCATGATAATCATTATTACGGTATAAAAATATAAAAGGATTCATAGGAGCTAAATTCTTTTGTAAAAAGTGCAGCTCTGCATTTCATCACAAAAATAATCACTCTTGTCAATACTTTTGCTCCGCGTGTCAGAGGTCGGATTGCTCTGATACAGCTGCAGAGCATCTGCAATGCCCACGTGCCGTGTATTTTGTCATTCAGCGAGCTGCTTAGAACTCCACAGAAGTCTCGCTGAGACTGACTGGTCAAATTTTTCTGCGAGCGATGCTATCGCCATGTGCCCATAATCGTAGATGATGAACACCGATGAGTCGGTGTACGATGCTCCGTTTGCGGTGTTCCGGTGAGCAGATTCGATAATCATCTATGTTACATGCAGCGCTATACACCGAAGAAATCTACAGAACAATACATCTTTTACGATTTTGAATGTTCGCAAGAGACGGGAACGCGCCATCCCAATTACGTTTTTGCCACAGATTTGCACGGGATATCTAGCTGGGAGTTTGTGGGTAAAACATGTACTATCGACTTTGAACATTTTTTTACAAAGGGTGGGTATGTAGGTTACACTTTTATAGCTCACAATGCTGCTCAATACGATTCCTACTTTATCGTTAAAGAGCTGATCCGTGAGAAGCTGCGCGTCAACATGATAGCACAAGGCTGTGCGTATCATTACCCGATTTAGACATGAGATTCATCGACTCTTTAAATTTAATTCCCATGAAGCTCAGTAAGTTGCCGCAAGCTATGGGATTTTCAGGCGCTAAGGGTCACTTTCCACATTTTTTTAACACTGATAAAAATCAGTCCTATGTAGGGCCTATGCCAGATGCTAACTATTATGGCGTAGAGTACATGACGCATAGTGAGAAAAAGGAATTCACAACATGGTACGAATCGGTGAAAAACAATACGTTTGATTTGCAAGCAGAGCTCAAAGCATACCGTCAACAGGACGTAGAGGTCTTGAGATGCACCTGCGTAGTGTATCGCGAGCGCGTCGTTGAAATGACAGCCAAAAAACAAATACAGTTCTGTAAGCGCAAAAATAAATTTACTGAAAATCTCATCAGTATAGATCCATTTCAGCTCACGACACTAGCATCTGTTTGTCTGGCCATGTACTGCTTTAAATTTCTCCCCGAAGACAAAATAGCCATTTTGCCTGGGGATAATTATCACAAAAAGCACAAACGTTACTCGTCCCCGGCTATTCAATGGTTAATGTACGTAGCGCATACAGAGAACCTAGATCTGCAACATGCTTTGAAAGGTGGTAAGAAAAGAATAGGAAACTTTTTCTAGATGGCTATGCGAGAGTCAGCGGTCGCCCAACTGCTTTTGAATTTCAGGGGTGTTTTTACCATGGGTGTCCTGTTTGCTATAACGATAATGACACAAACAAACTCACAAAGACCACTTATGGGTAATTGTATTGAATGTTTGAGGTGAAGAAACGTTTCTTGCTTCAACAGGGGTTCGACGTCCACGTATTGTGGGAGCACGAGTGGTGAGAGATGGTTGAAAAAAGCTCTGACCTACAAGCGTTTCTGCGCCACATGCAGTTCCCTGAGCCTTTAGAGCCTTGTGATGCTCTGTACGGTGGTTGTACTAACGCTATCAAACACTATCACAAACAAGAACCCGGTGAAACTATAAAGTACTACGATTTCATCAGTTTATAACTGTAAGTCAATAAAACAAAAGTGTACCCCGTTGGACATCCTAAAATAATCTATGACCACTTTAGTTATATCAAGCAGTACTTTGGCATCGCCAAAGTGAAAGTCTACCCGCCCAGGGATTTGTTTTTCCCTGTGCTCCCTGTTAAAATGAACAAAAAATTGATCTTCCCCCTCTGTCACACATGCGCGTTGCATTCAGAAGCGGATCCCTGCGCTCATTCAGAGGAAGAGAGGGCTCTGACGTGGTGCACGATAGAGGTAGAAATGGCTTTGGAGAAGGGTTACAGACTCGCACACATTTACGAGATGTGGCATTTTGAGGAGACGACGACTGATCTATTTGCGCAATACATCAATTTACATCTTAGACACAAACAGGAAGCCTCGGGGTATCCCTCGTGGTGCACGGACGAAACCAAGAAAAAAGACTATGTAGCCACCTATCTTGAAAAAGAAGGTATAAAGTTAGACCCCGATCATATAGAACCATATTCAGCTAAAAGACAAATCGCCAAACTATTCTTAAACTCTTTATGGGGAAAGTTTGCGCAGCGTTCTAATTTACCTACCACCAGCGTCGTGAACAACGCCGATGAACTCTTTGAGTATGCCTTTCTCCCGTACTATGAGATTTCTGAGTTAAACTTTATCAGCGACAATTAGTGTTGAGCCACCCCCGTAGTGTTCGGGTTCGGTTCGGTTCGTCGAACACCGGGATGTTCGAGGAACTGTTCGTCGAACTGTTCGTCGAACACCTTAGAACACCATCGAACACCGTTAAAACCAATGGCAGGCAAACTAAAACACATAGAAACACATAGAAAACACGTTCAAAGGTGTCCAAAAGCTGACAAACTGCTCAGAAGACGCTTTCTTTAAAAAAAACGGCCGGCAATTCAGCAGCGGCATACACCGGTACCCGACAATTTAGACAAGAAGGAATAGAGCCTCACACATAGATTAGATAGATAGAAACATGTCAGCCACATATATATGAAGTACAGTGACAGTGTTGCTTACTGTACTTGTCATTTAGTGTAAAGGATTTATTAAAAAATATAATAGTGTTTTCGTGCACCGTCTCTTTAAAAAAGCCGGCCGGCAATTCAGCAGCGGTACCCGACAATTTATAACAGACAGAATAGAGCTTCACACATAGATTAGATAGATAGAAACATGTCAGTCACATATATATGAAGTACTGTGACAGTGTTGCTTACTGTACTTGTCATTTACTGCAAAGGATTTATTAAAAAAAATAATAGTGTTTTCATGCACCGTCTCTTTAAAAAAGCCGGCCGGCAATTCAGCATCTGTACCCGACAATTTATAACAGACAGAATAGAGCTTCACACATAGATTAGATAGATAGAAACATGTCAGTCACATATATAATAAGTACAGAGACAGTGTTGGTTACTGTACTTGTCATTTAGTATTAAAATAAAGGATTCATTATTAAAAAAAATTGGCGTGGGGTTCCCCGTAATTTTAGTCTCTAGCGGAGGTTAAGCAGACAGCTGGGGCAGATGTTTGAAGCCTGGGAAGGGGGTAATACCCACGGAGCTTCCCAGGCTACTAATATCAGCCCCCAGCTGAATACCTAGCCTTTACTAGCTATTAAAATGGAGGACCCCCCCCAAAAAAATGACGTGGGGTCCCCCCTAATTTAATAGCTAGCAAAGGCTAGGCAGACAGCTGGGGGCTGATATTAATAGCCCAGGAAGGGAGCCATGAATATTGGCCCCCTCCCAGGCTAGAAACACCAGCCGTCAGCCGCCCCAGAAATGGCGCATCCATAGGATGCGCCAATTCTGGCACTTAGCCTCGCTCTTCCACGCTGCCCTGGTGCAGTGGCAGGGGGTAATAGGGTTGGGGTTGATGTCAGCTTATAATGCCAGCTGACATCAAGCCCAGGTTAGTAATGGAGAGGTGTCTATAAGACACCCCCATTACTAACCCCATAGTCAAAGTTAAAAAAAAAACACAAACACCCAGAATAAAGTCCTTTAATTGAAATAAAGACACAATTCTTTATTGTTCTAAATTAAACCATACTTACCATCACGCCCATTCCAGCTGAAGCCAACGATCTCCTGCAATAAAAGAAAAATAATAAAGCAACCTCATCCTTACCTTTCCATGGTTCCCAGGACAGCTTCAGCTCTGCTACATCAAGATGACAGGCTGGACCGCAGCAGAACGCTGCCATCCAGCCTGTCATCCCGCAGACACTGAGAAACGCAGGCATGCTTGCGCTCCTCAGTGTCTGACTGTGACGGCATAAAGATGAGCCGACAATGAACTCGGCTCACCTCATGTACGTCACTGACAGCGTGGGAAAATTCTCCTGCACTCAGCGCTTCAGCGTGAGAATTTTCCCACGCTGTCAGTGACGTGCATGAGGTGAGCCGAGTTCATTGGACATGACCTCGGCTCATCTGGATGCCGTCACAGCCAGACACTGAGTAGCGCAAGCAAGCCTGCGCTTCTCAGTGTCTGCGGGATGACAGACTGGATGGCAGCGTTCTGCTGCGGTCCAGCCTGTCATCTCGATGTAGCAGAGCTGAAGCTGTCGTGGGAGCCATGGAAAGGTAAGGATGATGTTGCTTTATTATTTTACTTTTATTGCAGGAGATCGTTGGCTTCAGCTGGAATGGGCGTGGCGGTAAGTATGGTTTAATTTAGAACAATAAAGAATTGTGTGTTTATTTCAATTAAAGGACTTTTTTCTGGGTGTTTGTGTTTTTTTTAAATACTTTACTAGAAATTCATGGTGGTCATGTCTAATATTGGCGTGACCCCATGAATTTCGGGCTTAGGGCCAGCTGATAATGCCAAGCTGGCCTTAACCCCTTTATTACCCAGTGAGCCACCGCACCAGGGCCCTGGATGAGTTGGGTACAGCGCCAGAAGATGGCGCTTCTATGAACGCGCCATTTTCCGGGGCGGCTGCGGACTGCAATTTGCAGCGGGTGGGGCCCAGAAAGCTTGGGCCTCCCTGCGCTGCAGATTCCAGCCCCCAGCTGCCTAGTTGTACCTGGCTGGACACAAAAATAGGGCGAAGCTCCACGTATTTTTTTTTTAAATTCATGAAATTCATGGAATAATTAAGAAAAAAAGGGCTTCCCTATATTGTTGTGTCCGGCTAGGTACAAATAGGCAGCTGGTGGTTGGGAGCAGCCCGTTCCTGCCTGCTGTACCTGACTGGACACAAATATAGGGCGAAGCCCCACATCAATTTTTTTTTCATTATTTCATGAATTTCCTGAAATAATTAAAAAAAAATTGACGTGGGGCTTCGCCCTATATTTGTGTCCAGCCAGGTACAGCAGGCAGGGACGGGCTGCCCCCAACCACCAGCTGCCTATTTGTACCTGGTTGGACACAACAATATAGGGAAGCCCTTTTTTTCTTAATTATTCCATGAATTTCATGAAATAATTAAAAAAAAAAATGTGTGGGGCTTCGCCCTATTTTTGTGCCCAGCCAGGTACAACTAGGCGGCTGGGAGCTGGAATCCGCAGCGCAGGGAGGCCCAAGGTTTCTGGGCCCCACCCGCTGCAAATTGCAGTCCGCAGCCGCCCCAGAAAATGGCGCGTTCATAGAAGCGCCATCTTCTGGCGCTGTACCCAACTCATCCAGGGCCCTGGTGCGGTGGCTCACTGGGTAATAAAGGGGTTAAGGCCAGCTTGGCATTATCAGCTGGCCCTAAGCCCGAAATTCATGGGGTCACGCAAATATTAGAAATGACCACCATGAATTTCTAGTAAAGTATTTAAAAAAACACAAACACCCAGAAAAAAGTAATTTAATTGAAATAAACACACAATTCTTTATTGTTCTAAATTAAACCATACTTACCGTCACGCCCATTCCAGCTGAAGCCAATGTCTTCTGCAATAAAAGTAAAATAATTAAGCAACCTCATCCTTACCTTTCCATGGTTCCCACGACAGCTTCAGCTCTGCTACATCGAGATGACAGGCTGGACCGCAGCAGAAAGCTGCCATCCAGCCTGTCATCCCGCAGACACTGAGAAGCGCAGGCATGCTTGCACTCCTCAGTGTCAGGCTGTGACGGCATCCAGATGAGCCGAGGTCATGTCCAATGAACTCAGCTCACCTCATGCACGTCACTGACAGCGTGGGAGAATTCTCCTGCACTCAGCACTTCAGCGTGAAAATTCTCCCACGCTGTCAGTGACGTACATGAGGTCAGCTGAGTTCATTGGACATGAATGAGCTCACCTCATGCACGTCACTGACAGCGTGGGAAAATTCTCACGCTGAAGCGCTGAGTGCAGGAGAATTTTCCCACGCTGTCAGTGACGTGCATGAGGTGAGCTCATTCATGTCCAATGATCTCAGCTCACCTCATGCACGTCACTGACAGCGTGGGAAAATTCTCCTGCACTCAGCGCTACAGCGTGAGAATTCTCCCACGCTGTCAGTGACGTGCATGAGGTGAGCTCATTCATGTCCAATGAACTCAGCTGACCTCATGCACATCACTGACAGCGTGGGAGAATTCTCACGCTGAAGTGCTGAGTGCAGGAGAATTCTCCCACGCTGTCAGTGACGTGCATGAGGTGCGCCGAGTTCATTGGACATGAACTCGGCTCATCTGGATGCCGTCACAGCCAGACACTGCAGAGTGCAAGCAAGCCTGCGCTTCTCAGTGTCTGCGGGATGACAGGCTGGATGGCAGCATTCTGCTGCGGTCCAGCCTGTTATCTCGATGTAGCAGAGCTGAAGCTGTCGTGGGAACCATGGAAAGGTAAGGATGAGGTTGCTTTATTATTTTTCTTTTATTGCAGGAGATCGTTGGCTTCAGCTGGAATGGGCGTGACGGTAAGTATGGTTTAATTTAGAACAATAAAGGAATGTGTCTTTATTTCAATTAAAGGACTTTATTCTGGGTGTTTGTGTTTTCTTTTAACTTTGACTATGGGGCTAGTAATGGGGGTGTCTTATAGACGCCTCTCTATTACTAACCTGGGCTTGATGTCAGCTGGCATTATAAGCTGACATCAACCCCAACCCTATTACCCCCTGCCACCGCACCAGGGCAGCGTGGAAGAGCGAGGCTAAGTGCCAGAATTGGCGCATCCTATGGATGCGCCATTTCTGGGGCGGCTGACGGCTGGTGTTTCTAGCCTGGGAGGGGGCCAATATTCATGGCTCCCTTCCTGGGCTATTAATATCAGCCCCCAGCTGTCTGCCTAGCCTTTGCTAGCTATTAAATTAGGGGGGACCCCACGTCATTTTTTTGGGGGGGGTCCTCCATTTTAATAGCTAGTAAAGGCTAGGTATTCAGCTGGGGGCTGATATTAGTAGCCTGGGAAGCTCTGTGGGTATTACCCCCTTCCCAGGCTTCAAACATCTGCCCCAGCTGTCTGCTTAACCTCCGCTAGAGACTAAAATTACGGGGAACCCCACGCCAATTTTTTTTAATAATAAATCCTTTATTTTAATACTAAATGACTAGTACAGTAACCAACACTGTCACTGTACTTATTATATATGTGACTGACATGTTTCTATCTATCTAATCTATGTGTGAAGCTCTATTCTGTCTGTTATAAATTGTCGGGTACAGATGCTGAATTGCCGGCCGGCTTTTTTAAAGAGACGGTGCATGAAAACACTATTATTTTTTTTAATAAATCCTTTGCAGTAAATGACAAGTACAGTAAGCAACACTGTCACAGTACTTCATATATATGTGACTGACATGTTTCATCTACCTAATCTATGTGTGATTCTCTATTCTTTCTGTTATAAATTGTCGGGTACAGATGCTGAATTGCCGGCCGGCTTTTTTAAAGAGACGGTGCATGAAAACACTATTATTTTTTTTTAATAAATCCTTTGCAGTAAATGACAAGTACAGTAAGCAACACTGTCACAGTACTTCATATATATGTGACTGACATGTTTCTATCTATCTAATCTATGTGTGAAGCTCTATTCTGTCTGTTATAAATTGTCGGGTACCGCTGCTGAATTGCCGGCCGGCTTTTTTAAAGAGACGGTGCACGAAAACACTATTATATTTTTTAATAAATCCTTTACACTAAATGACAAGTACAGTAAGCAACACTGTCACTGTACTTCGTATATATGTGGCTGACATGTTTCTATCTATCTAATCTACGTGTGAAGCTCTATTCTTTCGGTTCTAAATTGTCGGGTACCGGTGTATGCCGCTGCTGAATTGCCGGCTTTTCATGTTTCACTGTTGGCACTGTTCCCATCGATTTGGGCAATCACTGTAATGCCACAACCACCATGGCTGTGGCATTACAGTGAGTGGCAGACAATCCCTGCATGATTGGTGCTCTAAATAGCGCCAGACATGCAGGACACGCTTTTGGTGCACGAACAGTTATCGAACATAACCTCGAACAGCCGAATTATTTGCAAATCGTTCGGGTTCCTCGAACAACTCAAACACCACCCAAAACAGCTCGAATTTGAGATTGGCGAACAGTTCTAGTCGAACACCGCTCATCTCTAGCGACAATACGGCGACTGTCAATTGGAAATACACAAAAGAACACCGCACCGTCAACAAAAACACCAACATTTTCATTGCATGCTTCACTACAGCTTATGCGCGCTTAGAATTGTACACTCTTCTAGACAAACTGCAGGAGCGCTGTCTTTACCACGACACAGACTCCGTCATTTTTGTAAGTCGTGATGGCGAGTGGCAGCCTCCCTTAGGTGATTACCTGGGTGAACTCACCAGCAAAATACCCCAGGGGAGTCACATCACTGAATTTGTATCCGCCGGTCCGAAAACTTACGGCTACAAATTAAACACGGGTGACACGATCTTGAAAGTGAAAGGTGTTAGGCTTTGGTCTGTGGCTGGATTCAAAATGGGTCCAAGGCCTTCTGTGGTCTCCTATTCCAGGCCAGCCAGGGCTGATGCTGCTCAGAATCATTATCAGCCCCAACACCTAGCTGTTCCACAAGCCATGCAAATCGTCTCCCAGGCATTTGTGCCTAGCAGTGTTAAGCATAGGCTGCAGAGGGAGACAGGGCTTGTGGAGTCTAAGTCCAGGATTTGCCACACTGAGCATGTCCGTGACCTGGCAGATCATGATTGGTGGGTTGGCACCCACCTGACTCGGTGACCTGGCACCGCCTGATTGGTCCATGGGTAACGTCACCAATGGCGCGTCGCTGGGCAGGGCTTAGTCTTTAAAAGGCCCACCCACAAACATGGCGGCGCGCTCAGAACTTTTGAGCTGGTTGTTTGTGGTGTGCACGCTGTAACTCTTAGGCTCCTCTAAGAGCAAATTGTGACGCTAGCCAGACAGAAGTATTCGAGGAACTCGCGTTTCTTCTTGGAAGCTTTCGAAGACGCTACGCGAGAGCCTTACGGATTCTTGCTCGTAGATTTGAGATACGATACGAGATATGATACGCCCGAGGAATATCGCTTAAGAACTGGTTTGTTTCCACCAGCTTTACCAGCAGCGTACGTTCAAAAAGGTAAAACTCGTTCTAAAAAGTGAATTTTTTACACTGCTGTGATTATTCATACCCGTAACCTTCATTCTGTCAACATGTCTGAGAGAGTGAGGCGTAACTGGGCTCTCTTGAAAAAGCTGGTGAAAGCAAACGCGTCGGAGAGAAAGCTTATTCTGAAGATCGCCGGCAGAGATTTAATCGCTGCCATCGCGGAAATAGCTCTCAATATTCTGAAAGGGCGGCTTCCTCTCAAAGAGCGCCAAAGAAAAATATTACAAAAATGGTGTAGAGCTATAAGAAATCCGAGAGACAAAAAAGTGTCCATTCGGAGAAAACAATATCTATTGAATCAGTCTGGAGGCTTCATAGGGCCGCTTCTAGCTATTGCTATACCGCTAATAACGAGTTTAATGACCGGTAGATGATGGAACGTGCTGAGAAAATATACTTGGTTCCGGCGCATGAGATTAACAGACTAAAAAACGTCGGTCCGCCGGTGCCTACCGTGCGTCAGACGACACTCCAAAGGTTAGACGTCGAAATCGGCGACATTCTACGCCGCACTGATTTGCCTGACGACGTAAAGATTAAAAGATACACCGAAATACTACAGAGACGTTTGCTGCATGCTAAGCGCTAAGGTTCTGAACTTATATGTTTAAACCTTGTGATCCCTCCTGACGGTGAACCAGCACCATCACCAGCGGGTGAAATAGAGATACGTCCCTCAGCCCCTCAGTTTGTAGATCACCTCAACCCCCGTTTCCAAAAAAATGCAGATATACTACTCAACAGTTTCTTGCAACACAACATGGACTGTGAAAGGTGAATTTATCTACAAAGGGACCGTAATTCCCGGCACCCATATGTTGGAATTTGTACGGAGCACTCTGCAAAGTCACGGACTGACCAAAAATAACACTCCACAAGGATGGGATGATTTTATGAGGGCTATGGCCGAGTTAAACATACCTTCAACCGTGATCGGTCACCATACGACCAGAGACGCTCTGAACGAGTTAAAAATTATGTTGAGTGCGCCGTCAAATCCCTTCAAAACAGCATCACAAGTACTCGCTACCTCAACGCCAGCCGCTAGAGGACGTTTGCTGTCGAAACAGAGAATCGCTCCGCTGTCGCCGAGCGCATGGTTAACTTTTTAAATATTAGCCTTGAAATGTATTGTAACATATAGATTTGCTTGTATAATGTTGTATTTTGAAATCTATTTACACTTTTTTCCATTTCTTGATTTGTGTATACCTCTAAGTGAATTTACAATAAATGTATATTTTTTTAAACACTTTTATTATGTCATTATTATGAATACTACAGAATTCTAACCCTAGGGATCCTGGGGCTGCCTTTTCTCACAAAAACATGTCTTGACATGTTTTCTTACATACGACGCTTACACATTAACCTACAACCTTGGGTGGCATGTGGGCGGTCATGGGGGAAGTAACAGAGGCTGAACATGGAATGCTTCCGGGGCGGGGACGGAGCTGATGTAACAGATATTGACACACATAGGTTCGGTAAGGGTTGGCTTCCGGGGGCGGGGACGGAACTGATGGAACAGATATTGACACACATAGGGGCGGAGAGTGGGCGGCGAATGGGGAGGAGAGGGGAGGGGGTTAGACCGGAAGTGGAGGTGGGACAGGTGCCAAAAAGGGGCGGGCACCTGTCAAAAACCGGAAGTGGGCGTGTTGATGAGAGGTGGGTGCTCTTACTACTACTGATAACTTTACATTTTATTTTCCATTTATGATGGTGCTATGTGTCTGAATCAAATATACGTACATCTAACAAAAATATTAAAAATAAATTTGCGGAATGTAGATCACAAGGGCTAAATTCACACCTCATAGGTTGCTGTGTTAACTTTTACAGAACATGAGATAAGCGAATACACAGATGTATCTGCTGCGCAACTGGTAAATGAAGAAGTCCATTAAAACTGTGAAGATGAAGATCATGTGGTCCATTTCTATCCATTTCTTAGTCGAACAGCCTCCTTGTGGTTTTTCCTGATGAAGGAGTCTGTTCGACTCAGAAATGCGTAGAAATAAACTGCATGATCTTTATCTTCACACCTTTATTGGACTTGTTCATTCACCAGCAGCACAGCAGATACATCTATGCATACCTCTATTTCATATGCTAAGTCATGTCTTTATTATCACCAACACGCGGATCAGGAGCAGATGAATATCTACTGTATGCCTATATAAGAGTTGTGCTTGACACAACTCAGCAAGGTGAGCAATACCGCATTGAAAAACACCTAGTGTGATGGGTAATACCCTATTGTGCACTTTTTGTCATCATTTAACATATTTTCAAATGATCATTTTGTGCACCAAGCATCAGGAATCCACATCCTCAACCGAGTTGAAAAGCAAAGTTGACTCTAGGAGAGAAAACAGTAAATAGCTTACAATTTTCTAATGGCAAATATATGCAACTGTATAGACTTACAGATGTAGCCATTTGTCAACTAACACGATAAAGATACTCTGGTGCAAAACGTTAACTCTTAACACTTTAGACAACATAAGCCTTTGAACTTCCATTGCTAGGAATAAGACTCTACTGTGCCGGATCGTCATTATGCATGTAAATATCTGTGACATTTTAGGAATGGCGACATCTGTAGTTTCTTAATTTCTAGACATATTTTCTGTAGGATACGCAAACAGCATACTTGGTGTTAATTTAATTTTATATGCTCTCTTTGAATATCCTTTTAATTATAAAATGTATGAATCCTCAGCAAATTGGTCAGCTTTACAAGAGTATGAAATCAAAACCTATATTGAAGAGCCCAATTATTATTATAATTCAAAGTAATATTACAAATATAAGTAGTAATATTGTTTTATGACAATTTTGCTTTTCTATATGTTTACCTATACTAGTTGGTGATGGCTACCCACTAATTCAAATGCATAATGTATATTCTTGCAAATACAAGTACAATTTCTTTGATGCACAGTGTCCTTTTATTATCAATAAATTGGTCTATTTACTAAATATTTTATCATGCCGTATTGACTTGATTTTTTAGTCCATTATTGTAAGAAGGGCAATTTGCCAACAATTATGACTTTTATAGACTTTGCACAACCACTGAAAACCTCTATTTAATTTTTTTGTTGGCATTTTATTCTGTGGGCAAAGTGATCATCTGCCCCTAAGCAAGAGATATATTTTGCTATTTATCTTTTCATCTATTTGCACATCTCTTGGGATTGACAAAGGTTATTCACTATGTCACATCTAAGCTACTAGAAGATTGGCATGCAATCCCCATAAATCTCGAACTAATTACTTTCGAATTTAGGTGCCACAGCCAGCCCTGACCTTTGAAGGTTGGCAAGAAAAGTTTGAGAGACCTGTTTACTTGCTCCCATTTTTTCAGCTAGTTCAAAGATTAAACATACTTAAGATTTGAATAATTAAAATGCCATAAGCTTTCTGCTAATACGTATACTAATGTAAGGGGCAGTGCTGCATTAAGAGGTAGCATATTAATGTATCAACGTCCAAAGTGTCCTTCCACCATGTACTTCATTATCAGAAAGTTTGCTACAAGATGACACAATCTGTAAAGTGAAGAAAATGTGTGTCAAAGGGGCTTCTTCTAATCCATTCAATTGAAGTTGCACTTGCTATATAACTATATAAAGAAAATATGGAAAAAAATTAAATAGAAAAGATTGTTCCTTACTTTATTTTAATCTTACTTGTACATAAAAAGAATATGGATTATAAAGCTATGTAATGACATTTTAATATACTCTAGTGAAGCAAATGTTTAGATAGATAGACAGATAGATGGATGGATAGATAGAAATATACAGGTGCAGCACCAGCAATGTTATTAAAGGGATAATTGGGTGCAAAAAACGCCTTTCAGGTAAAACAAAACCTCAAGATATGCAAAAGAAGAGACAAAGGCAGCAATCCATAGTCCAGTATAAGGTGATTTATTGACCCATCATGTCAGGGCTTTTTTTCTTTCCGGTATAGGATGATTATTTGACCCATCATGTCAGGGCAACGTTTCGGTCCAACATTGGAGACCTTTTTCAAGCAGTGAATCATTATATCATGGTTATATAAATAGGTGATCAAATCAATTAATAATTAATATATAAATACATTTTAACAAAATACAAAAGTGACAAGAGTGCAGAAAAGTGCATAGTGCAATATGTCTGTGTTACAATATACATAACTTGTCCAACGAACATGCATCACATATACACAATCATTATAGTCTAATATACCTCCTTAATTAATATAATTAAGATAGATAGATAGATAGATAGATAGATAGATTCTGTAACTCTGAAGTGTACCAAAGCCAGAAAAAAGTGACCATAATAAAACATAATGTAAATGTATCAGTTTTCTTAGGAACAAATGCATGTTAAATACAGTATATTACATTGAATGTGTATGAGTTAATGCTTACATTATGTTTTAGAATGGAAGTCAGTTGAAGACATAGCCAAACACAAGGACTTACTGTACATTTACACTTAAAATTTATATCTAATTGGATAAAAGGAAACATTAAAAGAGCATTAGTTTTGACAGATGTCAGAGATGCCAATTGTATGCAATGGCTAATTTGTTGACTAATTCAGCCAAGAGGTCTATCAAAAAATGTCTTCCCAATTCACTCCTATATGTAACGTTTTATTGAACTAAATTTACGATGGTCATGATTTTTTGTTTTTAAATATTCATGCTAATGTTAAAATATTTTCAATTGTTTATTTTTATTTTCAAGGGCTCTAGAATAGGGATGAGCAAATCTGACAAAATTTCATTCCAGAGTCACTCAAATTTGGCAACAAAATTTGATTTATGTGGAATTTATTTGAATTCAATTGGATTTCTATAAAAAACTATTTATTATGCTCTGAGGTCTTTTAAATTACTGGTAAAATCCATTCATTATGCTCTCAGGTCTCTCCGGAGCAGAATACACCTTTAGGTCATAAAATAAAAAATGCTAGAATTGTAGAGAAGACATGACCGCGCATCCAAAAATCATAAATTGATCTAAAGCCACTAGGCAAAAAATTATAAAACTGAACTTAAGGTTCTTAGTTTAACATTCTGATCAGACTGTATAAAGCCCACTACCACATCACAGTGAACCTCTCAGTGGGTCCCTAGCCTAAAAGGATCAGCGCCATGTGCTGACTACCACCATAGCAGCAGCGCACAAATAGGGGAAGTGACCTGGTGCCCCACAGCATCTATGCTACAAGGCACAGCCCCCATGACTCCACGTCACACCACCACACAAGCACACCACCACAGCAGCAATTGTCACCAGACAGCACCAACACCAAGTGAGTAGATCTGAAAAACTCACCTTCCGCTTGTTCTCAGACTGAGAACTAAAAATAGGCGGACCCCTCTTGCAGTCTATTGCTAATTTAAAATCACCTGGCTCAAATGGGAGGAGTGCTGGTACCAAGTTAAACAAAAAAAAAAGGCAATATACCAGAACTGTGGAGAAGACATAAACTGTACATCGAAAAATCATTCATTGCTCTACAGCCGCTAGTCAAAAATTTGGTACTAGCATTCCTCCCATTTACGGTCCATGTCTTCGCTACAGTTCTGGCATAAAATAAAAAAGATCATACTTCGCCCCTCACATGTTCAGTAAAGGAGGAACCAAACAGTTAAGAAGAAGACTGAAGCTGAATGGAGGAAACAAGCCAAGAGAAGACCAGGCGGGGAGCTACTGTGCAAGGAATGGTGAGAAGTGACGTGAGTTCATATATTTTTTCATTTTTATCTCCTTCCTGGCTCTAAAAAATATGTAACAAAATGGCAGCCATTTTTGAATTATTTGATCAAATGATAAAAAGTTTGTGTTATCGCAAATCTGAATTCTTTGTGAAATTCAAACTGAATTCAATTCATCTCAAAACTCTTACATGTTAGATGCTTCTATTGACAATAAATAGATTATAAAGTGTGTCCCTGCTAGGTACCACAGTGATCTTCTGTAATTTGTGAGGATATCTACAAATAAGCATTTAATTTCTCTGAAGCGACACCACTGGAAAAAATAAGCAGAATGGCAATTTTCATTAAGAATTTGTTAGCTGAAGTTAGGTTTCTTAAAATTATACAAAATGTACCTAAAAACTTGTAATTATTAAAATAGATGGGAAGATAGAGAAAGAGAAATAGAGACAAAGCTAGAAAGAGAGAGAAAGAGAGCGAGAGACAAACTAAATAGGAAATCATAGCAAACCTAAAGTATCACATGTCAGTCAAATTTACCACATTCTTCGTTAATTTAGATTTTTTTTTTCCTTGACACAGAAACACCATGGGTGCATCACCTATTAATTTTAAACCATCTGGAATTACCATCTGGATACACTATTGATTTCAGAAAGTAACTAGTGCTACATGAAAATCAATGCACCTGGTGCGGAATGATTAACTGTTTTTTTCCAACAGTAAAACGGGGCCTGTGCAAGTATTTCCGTGTAGTACAGAAGCTAAAGTGGATAGCCTAATATTGTTTTCTTAAAAAGAAGACTGATTTTCACAATGTGTAGAACATTGTGTACTAAATAAAATTATTGCCATATAAATTATATCTTTGTAATCTATTTAGGTGTTTGATAATTTTCCTTCTGTTGCCTAGACTCTGCCTATTGCTTCTGTTTTTATTCTGTTTTTTAGACCTAAGTGACTATTATGGCAATGAGTCCTATCATAAACTGAGGGATTCCACTGTCAGTGGGCTGGTAAAGTTTTCCTCAGCAAGCTGTACTGTTCTATTAGTTGTTGAATCTGACAGGTACAGATGCTGTTGTGATGCAGCACTGACCAGACTGTGGGCGAAAATTGTGAAAAAACCCTTTTGATAACCATTGAGTTGTATCAGGCTCCAAAAACTGAGCCTGATGCAATTGATTTGTGTGAAACCAGCCTAACAGATAGGGGAAGGCTATCATTTATTTAGAACTAATGATATTATAGCAAAAAGTACGTTGTAATAGAAATAACAAAACATAAAAGCAGATCCATCATCAGACTTATAATTTCAACGTTTCATAGGTATAAGGTTGAAGGTAGACTTAAGTTGACATCAAATTCAACCTATAACCTAACATGTTGATCCAGAAGAAGGCAAAACACCCCTGGGGCAGACACTAATAGCTCCATATTAGGGGAAAAATTCCTGCCTGACTTCATACAGCAATCAGACTAGTTCTCTGGATCGACGCCCCATCACAGAATCTAGTGCCCATAACTGGAATATTATATTTACTAAGAAAAGCATCCAGACCCCTCTTGAATTTTAGTAGTGAATCATCCATTACAACATCATGTGGCATAGGTAGAGGATTGACCCGTCAAAAGGTGAAGTCCTCGATATTTTATATACAGTGTTCATTTATGATTGCCGAATTTTAATAAATCTATTGTTATACTTTGTGGCTGATCCTTTGGCATGGATAAGGACAGACTGAACAAACTTGTGTTCCCTACCGGGGACTTCACCTTTTGACGGGAGCGCCTCCGGGTCAATCCCCTACTTATGTCCACGTGGAGGCAACTGTCGGGCTAGGACAGATATGCAACCACAGTCCCCGGACAAGCTGCAAACCATTGATGGAGACCCTTATAATTATGGAATTGTAAACTAGAGTTGCGCCTAAACTTGCACAACCGGCTCAGGTGAGTATATATGACGTACTCAAATATCTCATAATTTTATCATACTCACTACGCTCAGGTAGCACTCTCTATTTTTCTATCTCAGTTCTATCTACCCAGGTTTGTTATAAACATCATGTGGCAGAGAGTTTTGTAATCTCACTGCTCTTACAGTAAAGAATATGCATCTGTGATTATGATTAAACCTTTTCTCCTCTAGACATAGAGGATGCCCCCTTGTCCCTGTTGCAGGCCGAGGTGTAGAAAGATAATTAGAAAGATCTCTGTATTGTCCCCTCATAGATCTGCACATTGTAATAAGATCACCCTTAAGCCTTTGATTTTCCAAACTAAATAACCCCAAGTGTAATAACCTGTCTTGGTATTGCTGTCCACCCATTCCCTTAATAACATTGGTCGCTCTTCTCTGCACCCGCTCTAGTTCAGCTATGTCTTTATTATACACCGGAGACCAGAACTGTACACAGTATTCTAAGTGTGGCCACACTAGTGACTTATATAGAGGCAAAACTATGTTCTGATCATGAGCATCTATGCCTCTTTTGAAGGGTATCTGTCATCCCATTTGAACATTTTTAGCTAATAATATGGGCATACAGGTTGTATAAATAAAATTCTCATTTTCATTTCAGGATTATACAGCAGTACTGATGCTTAAAAAGTTTAGGAGACCGATTTAACAATGTGTAAAGTTTGTGGCATAAAATCTGGTGAAAGATCTACTTTAAGGAAACAAAGGAAATTAGAATCATAAGAAATATGAGACTTAGAGCCCATTTAGATAGGCTGATAATTGGGAAACGAGCATTCTAAACAGTCCAGCGATCACCCACCCAACAAGTAAAACACAAGATATTGCTCTAAACATATTAACCGCTTCGCGATGCCCCACTGTAGATAAACGTCGGCGCTTGCTGGGCTCTGTGCAGCGCCGACGTTTAAAAACGGTGGGTGGTCCCGCAACGCTCAGGACCCCCAGGGTCCTGCAAGCGCTGCGGTACCGGTTCAGAGTGATAGCTCTGACATGTGGCATCATGGGGACCTGATTGGATCAGGTCCCCATGATGTTAACCTGTTCCTATCTTCTAGATGCCGCGATCCATAGCGATCACGGCATTTAAAAGAAAGTGACAGCCGGTGGTCGGCGATTGGGACCCCCCACATACCTTAGCAGCGGCGGGGATCCCGGTGCTGTGACCTCTGACATCATGGAGACCTGATTGGCTCAGGTCTCGATTATGTCAGCGTCACACCAGACAATCAGAGAGATCACTAGGGAAGTTTGTTTTAGCAACAAACTTTCCCGGGTGATCTGCCTGATAAATACACTGTTTCTCCTCGGATCTCAGTGAGAGAGCAGAGGAGAAACAGTGTGACAAGAGCTGTCAGCCTTGCCACTGTAAAAGTGAAAAAAAAAATTTAAAAAGAAAGTAAGGTTAGGGTTATTCAGTCCTGTCAGATCAGTCAGTCAGTCCTGTCAGATCAGTCAGTCCTGTCAGTCAGTCAGTCCTGTCAGATCAGTCAGTCCTGTCAGTCAGTCAGTCCTGTCAGATCAGTCAGTCCTGTCAGTCAGTCAGTCCTGTCAGATCAGTCAGTCCTGTCAATCAGTCAGTCCTGTCAGATCAGTCAGTCCTGTCAGTCAGTCAGTCCTGTCAGATCAGTCAGTCCTGTCAGTCAGTCAGTCCTGTCAGATCAGTCAGTCCTGTCAGTCAGTCAGTCAGTCCTGTCAGATCAGTCAGTCCTGTCAGTCAGTCAGTCCTGTCAGATCAGTCAGTCCTGTCAGTCAGTTAGTCCTGTCAGATCAGTCAGTCCTGTCAGATCAGTCAGTCCTGTCAGTCAGTCAGTCCTGTCAGATCAGTCAGTCCTGTCAGTCAGTCAGTCAGTCCTGTCAGATCAGTCAGTCCTGTCAGTCAGTCCTGTCAGCCCTGTCAGTCAGTCAGTCCGGTCAGTCCAGTCCAGTCCGGTCAGTCCAGTCTGGTCAGTCCAGTCGGGTCCTGTCCGTTCAGTCCGGTCCATTCAGTCCAGTCAAAAAATATAAAAATAAAATGGCCCGTCAGACTTATACCGCAGAGGAGGTGTATGCCCTGCTATGTTCTGACACTGATGACAGTGCAGTCTCAGATGGAGATATGGATGTTGAGGGCTTTAGTAGCGGCGACACTGAGAGCTCAGAAATGAGCAGTGATTCTGGTCCATCCTCAAGCCCAAGGACCAGTACAGCAATAGGGGCAAATAGCGCTACTGGAGAAACGTCTTCAAATCAGGGAAGACTGCCCAGTACAAGCGCTGTCCCTGCTACTAGTGAATTGGCGCACGCTAATGTACAAGGGACTTTGCCACATGATCTAGCATTTCCCAGATGGGAGGCTTCGGATTCGGCTGCTCCATTCAGCCCTGATTTCAACGCCATTCCTGGTATAAATATGGAGGTGGAAGATTTTGGACCAATTCATTTTTTTAATTTGTTTTTTACAGACAGCTTGCTAGAGCATATTGTCGTGCAAACAAATTTATATGCATCCCAATTCATAAGCCAGAATCCCCGATGTTACTATGCTAGGGCAAATTTATGGACACCAACTAATGTCCCGGAAATAAAAAAATTTTTAGGACTTACATTTGCCATGGGGCTTGTTAAAAAACCAAGCAGTCGATCCTACTGGTCCAACAACCCTGTTCAAGCCACCCCTATGTTTTCAGTCGTTCTTACTTGGACCCATTATGAAATGCCCATGCGGTTTTGGCATTTTAACGACAATAGTCAATGCCTGCCCAGAAATGCCCCGGAACATGACAGGTTATATAAAATTAGACCCATCATTGAAAATTTGTCAGAAAAATTCTTAAGGCTCTACACCCCAACACAAAATATTTCTATAGATGAGTCCCTTGTAAAATTCAAAGGAAGACTGCACCTCAAGCAATTTATCCCGTCTAAAAGGGCAAGGTTTGGAATAAAGATCTATAAAATGTGCGAAAGTTCAACTGGATAAACATCCGCTTTTCGCATATATGAGGGGAAAGATAGCCAACTAAACCCACCAGGATGCCCTACTTATCTGGGGACGTCTGGAAAAATTGTTTGGGAGCTGATAAGTCCATTTTTTCAAAAAGGCTACAATCTATATGTGGACAATTATTACACCAGCATACCCCTATTTAAAAGTCTGGTTGAACACAACATCGGAGCTTGTGGGACAATCCGTAAAAACCGTCAGGGATTTCCACAACCATTGGTCAACCAAAAGTTTCAAAAGGGGCAGTCAGAGGCTGTACGCAACGGAGAGCTGCTTGCCCTGAAATATAGGGATAAGAGGGATATTTTGTCCTCAGCTCGATCCACACTGATGCCACAAGGGCCACTGTAGAACTAGGATCCACCACTCCGAAGCAAAAACCTGTGTCAGTCATTGACTACAACAAACACATGGGGGGTGTGGACCTTGCAGACCAGGTTCTACAGCCATACCATGTATCAAGAAAGTCCTATACCTGGTATTAAAAGTTGGTTATTTATTTGTTTCAGGTGGCCACATACAATTCTTTTGTGTTGTACAAAAAAGCTGGAAATTCCGATCCTTTTCTTGATTATCAAGAAAAGGTAATTGAAAATCTTGTTTTTCAAAGTATTAGCCCCGCTCATCCATTAGAATCTTAGGATGTGAAAAGACTCACTGAGAGACATTTTATTGCACTTATTCCAGCAACGGAAACAAGAAGGAACCCCCAGAAAAGATGTCGTGTATGTACTAAGAGAGGAATGAGGCGTGATACCCGCTACTATTGCCCACAATGCCCATCATTGCCAGCCTTATGCGTCACTGACTGCTTTAAAAGCTTCCACACAGAACCACGTTTTTAAAATGTAAAAATGTATCCCAATTTGTCATTCAAACATTTGGTTCATTTAGTGAATGACACATTCGAGTAGAGCTCACTTAATTTCCAGGGGGTTGCTTCTGGAAATCATCCATTGAATTAAAATGGTCACTAAACCCATAGATGAATTCCCAGAGGGATGTCATTTCCAAAATGGGGTCACTTCAGGGGGGATTCTTTAGTACTGGTGCTTAGCGCCTCTGAAAAGTGCCAAAACAGCAGAATCCCCCCTGAAGTGACCCCATTTTGGAAATGACACCTCTCTGGGAATTCATCTATGGGTTTAGTGACCATTTACCTATCTACTAATTTTCCCACCACTAGATTAATTTATACGGAGGAGTATATTGTAAAATTCGGTCACTTGTTGGGGGTTTCCTCTGTTTAGGCACCTCAGGGGCTCTCCAAATGCAACATGGCGTCCGCTATCGATTCCAGTCAAATTTCCATTCCAAAAGTCAAATGGCGCTCCTTACCTTCCGAGCCATGCTGTGCGCCCAAACAGTGGCTTTGCACCACATATGGGGTATCAGCGTGCTCAAGAGAAATTGCACAACACATTTTGGGGGCCATTTTTTCTGGCTGCCCTTGTGAAAATTAAAAATTTGAGGCTAAAGTAGCAGTTTTGTGTAAAAAATATGTTTTTTATTTTCACACTTCAACATTATAAAATTCTGTGAAGCCCCTGGGGGTTCAAGGTGCTCACCACACATCTAGATAAGGTCCTTGAGGGGTCTAGTTTCCAAAATGGGGTCACTTGTTGGGTGTTTCCTCTGTTTAGGCACCTCAGGGGCTCTCCATATGCAACATGACGTCCGCTATCGATTCCAGTCAAATTTCCATTCCAAAAGTCAAATGGCGCTCCTTACCTTCCGAGCCATGCCGTGCGCCCAAACAGTGGCTTTGCACCACATATGGGGTATCAGCGTGCTCAGGAGAAATTGCACAACACATTTTGGTGTCGATTTTTTCTGGCTGCCCTTGTGAAAATTAAAAATTTGATGTTAAAGTAGCAGTTTTGTGAAAAAAAGTTAAATGTTCATTGTTTTCTTCCACATTCCAAAAATTCCTGTGAAGCACCTGAAGGGTTAATAAACTTCTTGAATGTGGTTTTGAGCACCTTGAGGGGTGCAGTTTTGAGAATGGTATCACTTTTGGGTATTTTCTGTCATAAAGGCCCCTTAAAGTCACTTCAAATAAGATGTGGTCCCTAAAAAAATGTTTTTGTAAATTTTGTTGTAAAAATGAGAAATCGCTAGTCAACTTTTAACCCTTATAGCTTCCTAATAAAAAAAAATTTTGGTTCCAAAATTGTGCTGATGTGAAGTAGACATGTGGGAAATGTTATTAATTAACTACTTTGTGTGACATATCTCTCTTATTTAAGGGAATGAAAGTTCAAAATTTGAAAATTGCAAAATTTTCAAAATTTTCGCCAAATTTCCGATTTTTTCACAAATAAACGCAAGTGATATTGGAGAAATTTTACCACTATCATGAAGTACAATATGTCACGAAAAAACAATCTCAGAATCAGGGGAATCCGTTGAAGCATTTCAGAGTAATTACCTCATAAATTGACAGGGGTCAGAATTGAAAAAATTGGCCCGGTCACGAAGGCAAAAACAGGCTCTGGTGCGAAGTGGTTAACAATCATTCTGTGGATACAAAAGTGTGGTCAGTATATCTAAACAAGCTATTAAATGACCTCCAAACAGATTGCATGTAGCCAGTCGGCAGTCATTTAACGGCCACATATGGCGGTGTACATTGGCCTTTAACTTATTCTGATAAGGGGCAAACCCTGCATGAAACGTCTATGAGTTTATGTAGCATTCTAATGGGTATTATAGGCTAAATGGTTTGTACAGGACTAGAAAAACATGGAAAAACTTTGCTGCCTTCAGCCATTTCAGTGTTCAGATGGAATACCAGACACAACCCATGGACAAGGTTTCTGAGGTTTCATTTTAGCATGTTTTAGTTTTTTTTTCAATAAAGAATCATTTTTAATTATTTACTGTTGGATGTGCCGGTGGATTTCCCTTTTCTTTTCCATGGACAAGTGTGGTGCTGATTCTGAAAGGAAGGAAACATGTTTTTCCAATACTGTATAACTCATTTAAGTGTGTGTAGGAAACAGAGAAAAAAGATTACATGCCCTAATGGGAGAATGGTGCAAGATATGTTGATGCTGCATAAGCATCAGGATATAAATAAAAAAATTATTTTGCTATTACAGTAGAGATAAGAAAATCTGACAAAATTGGAAGGTGCCAAATCGTTCTGATTTTACTGGGAAAATGTAATTCATAGCAAATTTATTCTCTGTGAATTGAATGTTCCCTATTATGCTCTGCAGCATATATGCTCCCAGAGCACAATAAATGTAAAATGTAAAAAAGAAAAAGAAACCTCATGCTCTACTACACTACATCTCTGGCCAGTTTTCACTCTAGGCAGTAAATTCCAGCCACAGGCAGGCATCGGAGGTCACTGCATATGCTTTGAGCCGGAAATTCTGGCCATAGGCTCCGGAGGACACTGCATAGATCCGAAGTCCCAATTTGTTGATCACTCTAAGCATGAACAGCTGTGAGCAGGCCTCGAAGGTTGCTTTCCTCTAGGTCCAGTGGCCTGGGTCTAGAAGTCCCAGCCCAGAGTGAACACCGGGCAGTGTACAGAAAGCAGGGAGCCATGAGGGAGGTTGTAGAGGTGAGCAGTGAATTATGTTTTTTACTTTTTAACCTTTTGCTAGCCCTCTAGTTTTCAGCAAGACTTCGGAAGGAGCAAATTTTAAAAAATCTGTATTCTCCAAAATTCTGATTTTTGTAAAATTGGAAAAGTAGTACATTTGAGAATTCAGCCAAGTAAAGATGAAATAGTAGAGATTTGACATTTTTGTAGTAATTGCATATCACATGAGGGAGCATTTTCACTCATTTAGTTCCTTAAATTAAAACTTGTGCCTGCAATTTGAGTTTTATCTAATTCTTCTCTCAAAGAAAAGTTTCTTTGATAATCTGGCCTCAGCAGTACTTTTATCTGTCATATCTATTTTTTTCTTCTAAAATATGGTGATTGTTCCTCATTAACTTTTAAAATACATTATTTTTCAGTGTATAGCAACTCTTCATAGTTATTGGCCCTAAAACTCAAGATATTTACCAAATCGTTATCGTGTGAAATGTATTTCTGAGCCTATGTACCTGTATCTCCTAAATTTACATACCATCATTTTCAAAATCTTTGTTCATACTTCATTTCATATTCAGTTTTGATTTTTTTTAGTTGTTTAACTGACTTCATTATTCTGTATGTAACTGTAATGAGTTCAGTAACTTTACATTCGTTACTAATTATGACTAATTATCAATTTGCAAGTAATCCTAGAAGCTCTGTACTAGTGATAAGCAAAAATGTCCTTGTAGATTGATTTTTATCCCAATTTACTGTTCATTTGGTGTCTGTTTAGTCCTTTTATCTTTACAATGCTATGTTCAAATGAGTGCCTAACTTTGCGGACCAGTTACATCTGCAAACTGCGGAAGTGACTCGTTTTATATGTAGCTCTGTGTGCTTGTCCACATGGTGTAGGACCTGAGGTTTACTGTATGTGGAAATTAGCCCATGTACACTAGCACAAAGATTTACATACTTTCATGTGCTGTCTCTGTGCTGTCAATATGCAGAATGTTGTGAAAATGGGAAGTAAAAGGACAGGTAATTCGAAACGTGCATCGGGTGCGCTTATTCTAGGTAATTACTTACTACTGTGAATTTACAATGTTGAATGTTCTTATATGAACTGTTCTATCTCATATATGTAGCTAAAATATTTAGCAGTTTATACAAAATACTTTTAAGCTTTCAACTTCAATATAGAGCACTGCTTTATTTATATTTACTAAAGGGAAGAATGACCACAAGGTCATTAAGGACAACACAACAGGTCATATTGAAAAAATAAAAAACAACTCTTTGTTAATAATATAGATAATATAGTATTATTGGGATTTGAGAACACAGCAGCAATAGGAACACATAAACAAATGTAACATAGATATTAATTTAGCTGCAGATACCTGGACCAGTAAATACCAATAGTCAAAAAAGACTAGAGGGGAGAATGACCACAAGGTCATTAAGGACGATACAACAGGTGATATTGTAATAGTAAAAAACTATTAGAGATGAGTGAATTAATCCTCGCAGGATGGCGTTTGATTTGAATTTCCTGAAAACAGTTACATGCAAAATCGAATATTTTGAGATTCGATTCTCATTTAATAAAAATAACTTACCACGCACAATTTCTCACACTGCTGAAGCATCAGAGAGCAAGTGCAGTGGTGTGAAAAAGTGTTTGCCCCCTACCTGATTTCTTATTCTTTTGCATGTTTGTCATACTGAAATGTTTCAGATTACAAAACAAATTTAAATATTAGACAAAGAAAACACAAGTAAACAAAACATGCAGTTTTTAAATGAAGGTCTTTATTATTAAGGGAAAAAGCAGTTCAAACCTACAGAGTCCTGTGTGAAAAAGTGATTGTCACCCCCCCACCACCACCACCCTTAAAACATAAATTAACTGTGGTTTATCCCATCTTTGGGAAGTTGAGTTCAATTTCCCTAGCCACACACAGGCCTGATTACACCTGTTCTCAATCAAGAAATCACTTAAATAGGACCTGCCTGGCAAAGTGAAGTAGACCAAAATATCCTCAAAAGATAGACATCATGCTGCGATCCAAAGAAATTCAGGAAAAAATGGAAAGCAAAGTAATTGACAACTATCAGTCTGGAAAAGGTTATATAGCCATTTCTAAAGCTTTGGGACTCCAGCGAACCACAGTGAGAGCCATTATCCACAAATTTGCAAAAACATGGAACAGTGGTGAACCTTCCCAGGAGTGGCCAGCCGACCAAAATTACACCAAGAGCGCAGCGATGACTCATCCAAGAGGAACACCCCACAACAACATCCAAAGAAATGCAAGCCTCACTTGCCTCAGTTAATGTCAGTGTTCTTGACTCCATCATAAGAAAGAGACTGGGTAAAAATGGCATACATGGCAGAGTTCCAAGTCACTGCTGAGCAAAAAGAACATAAAGGCTCATTTCAGTTTTGCCAGAAAACATCTTGATGATCACTAAGACTTTTGAGAGACTACTCTGTGGACTGACGAGACAAAAGTGGAACTTTTTGGAAGGTGCATGTCCCAATACATCTGGCGTAGAAGTAGCACAGCATTTCAGAAAAGGAACATTGTACAAACAGTAAAATATGGTGGTGGTAGTGTGATGGTCTGGGGCTATTTTGCTGCTTCAGGACCTGTACGACTTACTGAGGTAAATGGAACCATGAATTCTGCTGTCTACAAAAAAATCTTGAAGGAGAATGTCTGGCCATCTGTTTGTGACCTCAAGCTGAAGCGCACTTGGGTTATGCAGCAGGACAATGATCCAAAACACACCAGCAAGTCCACCTCTGAATGGCTTAAGAAAAATAAAATTGAGACTTTGGAGTGGCCTAGTCAAAGTCCTTACCTTAATCCAATTCATATGCTGTGGCATGAACTTAGAAAGGCAGTTCATGCTCGGAAACCCTCCAATGTGGCTGATTTACAACAATTTTGCAAAGGTGAGTGGGCCAAAATTCCTCCAGAGCGTTGTAAAAGACTCATTGCCAGTTATTGCAAATGCTTAATTGCAGTTGTTGCTGCTAAAGGTGACCCAACCAGTTATTAGGTTTAGGGGGCAATCACCTTTTGACACAGAACCTTGTAGGTTTGGGTTTCTTTTTCACTTAATAATAAAGACCTTCATTTAAAAACTGCATTTTTTGTTTACTTGTGTTATCTTTGTCTAATATTTAAATTTGTTTTGCGATCTGAAACATGCAAAAGAATAAGAAATCAGGAAAGGGGCAAACAGTTTTTCACACCATTATATGTACAGCAGAGTCGCTTTCTAGATCCAAAGTCATTGGGTAAGTCTCACTCTCCTGTAAGCTCTTATAGTCAGTCAGGTCCTCTCTTTCTTTTTCCTCTGAAGTGTAAGCTCTTACGGTCAGGAGGGTCCTTTCTCTCTCATCTGTATAGCGTAAGCTTTTATGGTCAGCGTGGTTCTTTCTCTCTCTCTCACTTGTAAAGTGTAAGCTCTTATTGATTGTCTCTATCTTTTATCCCCCACGTGTATTTTCCAAGCAATTACAATACTGCCAGTATTGAGATTCACAAAAAATTTTTTAGGAAGTCAAATTTTGGGGGGAAAATTTGTCAAAGTCGGCAAATACAAATTTCAAAGTTGACCTATATATCTCTCAGTATTATTTAGTGATGACTAACAGTAATAAATCATGCAGACGCAGGGACTCAAACTTAAAATACGAGCATGCCGAAGATACTCGGAAAGCACCCGAGGGTGCTCGGCGAAAGGGTTAAATGAGCACGCTCACTCATCACTAGGACTTATGTATGAATTTTATTATATGTTTAGTCATGTAATAATAAAAACTACATTTTTTACATTTATTAATTGAGTTCTTCACTTCTTTTTATATAGGATATTTGATATTTCTGTGCAAATGAGATTATTACGTAGTTTAAGGATACCCTATTGGTTTGTTTTTTTATTTATATGCTCTAGTACGTCCGTAAACTGGATCAATCTAATGCATGGAGTGATTTTTATCTATGTGGACCTAAGGTCTATGTGGAAAATAGTCCATGTGCACTAGCACAAAAGCTGACATTAGTCCATGTGCTGTCAATATGTAATCCGTTGCACACATGGGCAGCAGAAGGACAGTAAATACATTAGTGTGAACATAACCAAAGGAAGATGTTTTTCCTGTGTTCAGTCCCTTTTACATCACACATGTAAGTTCCCTTCTACTGGGGAAAAATTTTCTAATATTTTCTCAGAGAACGTTACTCCTCTCTAATGTACTTCTGTCCAATCCTCCTTTTGACCTAAAAAGCCGGAATAAGTTGACAGAGACCTTTCATTTAGAATATCTATTAATATAGAAACATCTGTTCTTGTAAATGTTAAAATAATAACATTTAATCAAATTCTAAATTAGTTTAATTTATTAACTTCATGATAAAAAAGACAAAAATTGTTCATTGAAAAATAATTTATAATATAAACTTTTTCATGTTATAATAAAAAACATTCTTGCTACTCAATCAGCACTTCTAAAAAAAACTGGAAAAATATTAAAAATCTAATTTTATGACAGAAACATGTTTTTTTTTCACCCGTGTACATTATACACAGACTATCAATGAGATTCCTCCACATTAATGGGAGGCTTTTTTTTTTACTCTGATCTGAAGCTGTTACAGTTATGCCAGAGATCTTGAACTTGAGAAGGTTAGGCATCACAATGCCGGAGCGGTTTGTGAGCATCAGCAGATTTAGCTTGTAATTTCATTGATCTGTGTGGGCTTTCTGTTTGCAAACCAGCTGCTGCTCTGTTTCCCCACAGCAACTGATCTGAGTACCATTGATTTTTTTCTCTTACATTAACATAGCATTACTTCTTTAATGGGCAATAAATGACTGAATGTAAATACAAACAGGGCCGCTGCTGCTTCTACAACAAAAGAAACAGCCAAAGAAATATCCATTTTCCTGAAAATAATCTGTGTTTCTATTTTTATAGCGAGACAATTAAGATGGGAATGTAGAGAATAGGACGCCTTTTTGTGGGAAGGTAGTTTTGTTACGTAGTTATTTTAATTTATGGTGTTGATATATTATCCTTAATGTATGTCCTTGAGCGGAATGCATCTCTTTCTTAAATTAGTGTATCTTTAGCTGACTAATAAAACTGCAAAATGTTTGACAAAAGAAGAAATTACAATATACAACTTTTGAAAGAGGGATTCAGTTTACGAAAAGCATGAAAGTGAGCATGTAAGGCTAAGCTTGGCATACAAAAAGCAAGCAAAGAGAATGTTATATCATTGCTTCGAAATGAAATGATTATCCGGTTAAAACTAGCTATTAATTGACTGTAAAGTCAATATCACAAAAATGATTTACGGAACTTTGTTCTTGCTGCTTACTAGTATTATGATACTTAGCTGGATTTACTAAGTACAGTGGGGAAAAAAAGTATTTAGTCAGCCACCAATTGTGCAAGTTCTCCCACTTAAAAAGATGAGAGAGGCCTGTAATTGACATCATAGGTAGACCTCAACTATGAGAGACAAAATAAGAAAACAAATCCTGAAAATCACATCGTCTGATTTGGAAAGAATTTTTTTTCCAATTTTGGTGGAAAATAAGTATTTGGTCAATTACAAAAGTTCATCTCAATACTTTGTTATATATCCTTTGTTGGCAATGACAGAGGTCAAAAGTGGTATGTTGGCCCCTTCCTCCATGCAGATCTCCTCTACAGCAGTGATGCTTTGGGGCTGTTGCTGGGCAACACGGACTTTCAACTCCCTCCAAAGGTTTTCTATAGGTATTAGATCTGGAGACTGGCTAGGCCACTCCAGGACCATGAAATGCTTCTTACGAAGCCACTCCTTCATTACCCTAGTGATATGCTTGGGATTATTGTCATGCTGAAAGACCCAGCCACATTTCATCTTCAATGCCCTTGCTCATGGAAGGAGGTTTGCACTCAAAATCTCACGATACATGGCCCCATTCATTCTTTCATGTACACGGATCAGTCATCCTGGTCCATTGGCAGAGAAACAGCCCCAAAGCATGATGTTGCCACCCCCATGCTTCACAGTAGGTATGGTGTTCTTTGGATGCAACTCAGCATTCTTTCTCCTCCAAACATGACGACTTGGGTTTCTACCAAACAGTTCTACTTTGGTTTCATCTGACCATATGACATTCTCCCAATACTCTTCTGGATCATCCAAATGCTCTCTAGCAAACTTCAGATGGGCCCAGGCATGTAAACGCTTAAGCAGGGGGACACTTCTGGCACTGCAGGATTTGAGTCCCTGGCGGCAAAGTGGGTTACTGATGGTAGCCTGTGTAACGTTGGTCCCAGCTCTCTGCAGGTCATTCACTAGGTCCCCCTGTGTGGTTTTGGTATTTTTGCTCACCGTTCTTGAGATCATTTTGACCCCACGGGGTGAGATCTTGTGTGGAACCCCAGATCGAGGGAGATTATCAGTGGTCTTGTATGTCTTCCATTTTCTAATTATTGCTGCCCAAGTTGATTTCTTCACACCAAGCTGCTTGCCTATTGCAGATTCAGTCTTCCCAGTGTGGTGTCGTGGTGCAGGGCTACAATTTTGTTTCTGGTGTCCTTCGAAAGCTCTTTGGTCTTCACCAAAGTAGAGTTTGGTGTGTGACTGTTTGAGGTTGCGGACAGGTGTCTTTCATTCTGATAACAAGTTCAAACAGGAGCCAGTACTACAGGTAATGAGTGGAGGACAGAGGAGTCTCTTAAAGAAGAATTTACAGGTCTATGAGAGCCAGAAATCTTGCTTGTTTGTAATTGACCAAATACTTATTTTCCACCAAAATTTTAAAAAAATTCTTTCCAAATCAGACAATGTGATTTTCAGGATTTGTTTTCTCATTTTGTCTCTCATAGTTGAAGTCTACCTATGATGTCAATTACAGGCCTCTCTCATCTTTTTAAGTAGGAGAACTTGCACAATTGGTGGCTGACTAAATACTTTTTTCCCCACTGTATGATCACACTGAGTTTTTGGAGCAGAAACTCTTCAAATCCTCTCCAAAAAACTGAAAACTCAAGAGTTTTGAATTTTTGAGGAAAATTTTGAGTTTCCGCTCAGCTTCTGCTTCAAAAACTCAGTATGAGTATTTCCTAACTTACATAGTAAGCTACTAAAAATCTATCTGTTGTCCGAAGTTTAGCCTATATAAATTTTGACCCTTACCTACTGCTAAGTTGTGCAGATCTGCCCTTAAAAATGTTGTAGCAATGTACCATTAGAGTTCTGATTGGTGTAGGTAGAGTCCTGTAACTAGAATTAGCATTTTTCAGACATTAATGGTATGTACTTTCGATGTGCCATAAATGTCACATGAGGAAATACCCCTTTAATTTTTCTTGCAGCCGTTGGAATTGCTTCAGTATGAAGGTGTGGCCCTTGAACCAAAAATGGTTGCTCACCACTACTCCAAAAGCATATTGATAGGAAATTTAGATTATGAGTCCATAAAGTGTTGTGTGATATACAAATGTATTGTAGAAGCTAGCATAACACATAGGGAGATATAAAGCAAGACAGATGGGAAGAAAGGTTGCCAAGAGAGGTCAACCCTTTAAATATGAGAAGTTGAGCATGATAAGAGAGGTTAAAGGGTTATTCCAAAATTCACAAGTTATTCCCTTTTATTTTAATCGGGGACAATTCACTAATTCCTGGGAGATTAAGCACTCAGACCCCCAGCTTTGTAGCCGCATCTTGAATGGAAAGAAGGTGTGTGACTGCTGCTCCATTCATTATCTATGAGATTGCCGGAGAAAGCAGAGCGCTGTACTCAGCTATCTCTGGCAGTCCCCTAGACTATGAATGGACTGTAAGCTGAGCATGCGCACTATTTCATTGAAGATGGGACTGAAGAGCCACATTCTCAGCATTCCAGAGCCCTGATCTTGGGATCGTTGGGGGTTCCAGCAATCAGGCTCCTAATGATAAGCAAATTATTCCTTATTCTAAAGATGGGGGATAACTTGTCATTTTGGGAATACCACTTTAATAAGGGTGATTATAAACATACTTTTGTCAGTATTATTGTGTAATTAGTATACATGTGTAATGTTAGAAAACTGTTAATTCTAAAGCAGATCCAAGTGAACTCCATGTTTTCTGTAGAGCTTAATGTTAACTATGTACGTGTTACATATCTTGATAATTAGTACAGTAACATATTTTTGTTAGAGAATGTTGCTATGATCAGACTAGTTTTCTATGCATGTAATGTACTATATGTGTCTTGCAACCAACTTTCCAGTAATTAAAAAAATATATAAAATGTTGAAAAATCTTCACCTACATCAGTAGTTTTACAAGTCTGAGTAAATTTTTAACACAGCAAATTTTCAGTCTCCTTCATAAATGTCAAAGCTGAAGAGAACTTGTCATAATATTTATCTCAGTGTTGACATATTTCTTCCGAGATGTTCAAATCCGAGGATAAAAATGTTGCGTTTACTGTAATGTAATAAAAAGCACCTTCAATATTTTACATCAGGGCCTAAGACTTTCTTATCCTCCTGTTTGTACTGAGCCGCTGGATGTGATCTTGGTTTGGTTAAGGGCTTTTTGTTGATTTCAGCACTGACATAGTAAAAACAGAAACACACATAAAAGCCATTTCACTGGTCTGTTCCATAGGTGGATATAGTTCATAAGTGTAGACAGAAGGTCCAAAATCTAAACAGAGAATTTCATTGAGCGTAGAAGAGAAGTTCACACATCCTAATAAGATAATTGCTAATTATTTTTAGAAACCTCATTGTTGCCTGCTGGCAGCTAAATAAGCATATATAAAAGCTTTTCCTAAACAGCCTGCAAGGTATGTGTGCGTTCTCGTTCAGAAGATGAAAGTCCTTACTTCCACTTCATTCCTCACTAATTACACTGGTATATGTTATCAAGCAGAAATTATTCTTTTTAGATTGGTTCAACAATGATTTCGCTCTATGGAAGGTTGTGCACCAATGTAAAATTATTAAAGTATACCGTTGTATATTTTTATTGCAAAATAACCCTTGGCACATGCATAGATTAGAAAATAATCTGAACTCAAATAAAGTAAAAAAAAAAAAGTAATAATGATAGGTAAAGTATATTAATATAACATTCTCATATTGCATTACATATTGTGTTTGTTTGTATCCTATAATATCAATATTATATATATTTAACTGATAGGCATGTAATATAAAGACTTTCCGTTGACCATATACAAAAATAAAGTAGAGGCTCTAGTGTGTCTTGACACCTTGTTAAAACTGGTACCGATGAATAATTTAATCTAATAGGGCAACCTGCCTAGATACTAGTTTAACAGGATCTGAATGCCCCTCTACATTGCTGTTCATTATACAGTCATGATGTGTCACAGAAATGCAAATTGACTGTGGAAATCTTGGGTAAACAATACAAATTAGTATCCTGGAATATGCTAAGGAAGACAGATATCACATTGCCACATCAGCACATTTGCTTTGCACTAAGTGTTAGGGATCTTTTGTACATTATGTGATCAGTATATGAATTTCATTATTACTCTACAGTTTATCAAACTGACTCATAAACATCATATTTCATGTGCTACAGCTATGATGCTGAGGAGGAGATTGCAGTGTACTGTCACCATCCATAACAGCAAATGTATCAGGAAAACACTGCTTATCTTGCATATTGTTATGAGCCAAAGAAACATTTAAACACATTGCGCTCTATATGTTTGTTGGTTATGTAAAATATATACAGTGCACCACAGGCAGACATACCATATGGGAAACCAGTACTGTCGCAAATTACCCAGTAGATGAATGCTGCCGTCTGTAGCTTCACAGTGTTGTGAAGGGAGATACACTCCACTGGAATACAACAGTCTTTGGAGCCAATAGGAATATTTTTCTCTCACAATGAGTATCAGCAATCTAGGTGGTTACTGTTGCTTCAATTAATACACAAGCATAATGGTTATAGACTCTGGAAAAGGCGCAAAGCTTGTTGGTTGCCCTCACATTTATTGAATCATCAAAGGTTTTTTTGTATGGGCATCCTGAAGAAGGAGTCGGGGATGACTCTATAATGCGTTGACAATAAACCTACAGTTTACCTTACTATTGGATTGTTGTGACTCCAGAGAGCACAGAATTACTTCCATACTCCCACTTTTTTATTCAGATAATTTTTTGGAAGCTGCAACATCCGGATCACAGCCTTTTTAGGTGTGGTGCCTCACACAACTCTATAAGGTGAGCAGTTCTACTTATCTATTATTAGCCTATCACCTGGATAAGAACCTATTACGCTTTTGCATCTCTTTCTAGTTTATCATCAGATTAACACAGAGATAGTGACACCATTAAAACAAAAGTTCACCAGCTTCTTATCCTAGGGAACCAAGACTGGGCTGCTACTAGGGTCCAGCTGGCAGATTTTAGCTTGGGGGCAACCACAAAGCACTGACCTATGAGTTACAGTTGCCCATCCTTAACCTACTTACCTATAAATGCAGAGGTAACAGTGTATTAAAGGGAATCTGTCACCACATTTGACCTATCAAACTATTAATATGGGCATACTGATATGGACTGGCTATAGACTACTGAAAAAAATGATACCTGTATGCCTCATATCAGACGCCTTGTTGTTGATAAATCATCTTTTATCCACTTATATTAATGACCTTTTAAAAGCAATGGGCTGGACGTTGCCCAGAAGATGAATCTGCCTCCGCACTTCATCTCCATATATTTCACCTCCGCAGTCTTCTGCCCTTCTATGGGCAGGGCATCAAGTGCCTGCTGCACAGCTGCCGTTTCTAGTGTTCTCCGGTGGTGTACGTCTTATCACGCTGGGAACACAGGGAACAGCACCTGTGCAGATGGCACTTGATGAATATACCCATAGAAGGGTGGAAGACTGCCAAGAGAACAGTATTGTGCATGCGCAAGATTTCCTATCAAGTGGTCAGCATCACAGGGACAGAGTGATGCTGATGGGAGGCGAGATATATGGAAATGAAGTGCGGAGGCAGAGTTATCTTCCAGGCAAAATCCTCCCCATTGACTGGAGAGGTCATTTACCTACAGTGGTAAAAGATGATTTCTCATCCACAAGGCATCTGATATTTCAGCAAATGTGGTGACACATTCCCTCCAAAAAAATTGGTGGCTAATGGTGTTTTCATATTTGAATCACACACAGGTGAAATTTTAGATACATTATTGAGCTGCTAGTAACTGCCTGATCATTTAGAAGGACCAAGAATTAGTAAAACTAGTAATGGCATTTTTTTTTGCATTTCTGGTAAGTGATGCAGTGTAGGTCAATAATATAAGACCTTTATAAACTTAGAACTAATTGTTTGTCTCAGATGTGGAACATCAGGATCCAAAAATACAAATCTAGTAGTCTCCTACACCAAATGCAATATATCAGACTTTACATCAGATGATCTTCAAAAGAGAACGAACACTTATTACATAGCATTGAGGCTCAGTAGTTAGCACTGTTGTTTTGCAGCACTGTGGTTTTCTGTTCAAATCCCACGAAGGACAATATCTGCAAGGAGTTTGTATGTTCTCCCGTGTTTACGTACGTTTCCTCCGGGTTCTCTGGTTTCCTCCCACATTCCAAAGACATACTGATAGGGAATTTAGATTGTGAGCCCCAATGGGGACAGTGCTGATAATGTCTGTAAAATACTGTGAAATATGATGGTTCCATATAAGTATGCTTGGTTAATAAATAAAATAAATAGATAATGGGAAAAGAACTAAAAATATATAAAAATTGAGAGTCCTTTACCTTTTAAAAGTAAGCTTTCAAGACTACTTAGGTCTCTTCATCAGGATAGGTCATCAATAACAGGTCAGTGGGGACCCGACACCTGGCACCCCCACAGATCGGCTTCTTTTTGCGCCGGTGGTGGCTGGATGTAAATACTTTGAACAGTGCTGCTGAGTGCAGTTCCAAGATAAGCACAGTTTTATGGCAGAATTGTTTTTAATCTCCAGAGTCACTAGGTAAATCTCTCTCTTCTGTTGAGTGTAAGCTCTTGTGGTAAGCAAGGTCCTCTCCTCTCTCTCTTACGGTCATTGTTGTCCTCTCTCTCACATGTAAAGTGTAAGATCTCATGGACAATGGGGGTCCTCTTTCTCATCTGTAAACTGTAAGCTCTTATGTTCAGTGGGTTTCTCGCTCTCTTTTCTCTCCCCACGTGTATTTTATGAGCAATTACAAGCTTTGTCAAAATAATTGCGATAACACCCACGCATATTCATTCATCAAGAGCCACAACTCAAAAAGCTGCAAGTGAAAAAAATTTACACCCCTGCAAGGGTATGTGCACACACGTGTTTTTTTTGCACATTTTCTGCACGAAAATCTGCATGAAATCTGCTGATAACTTTTAAATCTTCCCGCATGGGCAGATGATCGCATAAATTACTCCCCTGGTTCTACATGTTATATAGTCATTAATGGGATATGATTTACTACCTATTGAATTCAGAATTTCTCTAAAAGGTTTTCTCTTACTTAGTGTATGTCTACATCCATAACAGTGTCCACATCGAAAAAAAACTTTTGGTAGATACAAAAAGTTTTTACTTTTTGCTATATCACCATCCATTTTGGGGTTATTTTTATTTTTATTTAGGTTATTGTTTTTACTTTTGTGGTTTTCAATAGTTGGGGCTTCAAGAGTTCCCAAATTTTGAGCTTTGCGGAAAACAAATTTAGGTTTCTTTGAAATCAACTCAGCCAAAATGGGGTCTTGTTGTAAAATCGGCCACATTTTTTTACAACATTCTTAAACAAACCCGCTGGTGTGCTATATTGTGTGATAGTAGGGATATTAATTCATTCTTCCTGTGTTGCCTGTTTCCATTTTTTTGAATCTTTCAAAAAATGTGAGTTTGTATAATTATGAGTATAAGTGGCTAGTTTGTCAGCCACAAAATTCTCTCTCAATTCAGATGCTACTTCATTCATTGCCATATCTAGAGGGTCCTGTTCTTTCCCTTTCCTTTTTTGAATTGTTGTTTCAGAAAAAAAGCTTCCTCAAAAAAATCTTTATCATAGGTGCAATTGCTTAGTATCCTAAAGAATTGACTTTTAGGTATATTAGCTAACCATATAGGTAGGTGGCAGCTATTGGTGGTGATATAGCTGTTTGAGTCAACTGCTTTTCTGTAACACTTGGTGCTAATTGATTATTTGTCAATAAAAATATTTAAATGCAGAAAGTTAACACTAGAAGGACTATATGTGGGTGTAAGTATACGGTTTATATTATCACTGCTCGAGATTCTCGGCACTCGCCGAGTATTTCCGGGTTACTCGGGCGGGAACTCGGGTCCCCTCCCTGCATGTTTGGCGCTCTTTAGAGAGCCAATGAACATGCAGGGATTGCCTGCCATGCACTGTAATGCCGTAGCCATGTTGGATGTGGGCATTACAGTGATTGTCTGGCCGCACAGCATCATCAGGTCTATATCAGACCTGGTGCCGCCATGCTCGTCACAGTCACTCCAGATCAGACAGTGTAGGGAGAGCTGTAGCTGTGTCAGGGAGAGATTTGATCGTGTATTAAGTAGTGTAGGGAGAAAAAACGTACATTACACATATCCATCTTAACAAACAGTCCTTCTGAGGACTAATCCATCTGCAAAGATATCAGGCAGGCAGGGTATATAGGCAGGCAGGCAGTGTATATAGCAGACTGCAGTGCATATAGCACAAGAGGCTCCATTCCAATTCTGCCTTCTGCTGCTGTTAGACATTTCTATACAAAGGCTCAGGTCTCAGGGGCCAGGAATATTTTTCTTTGGATCTTAATCCTCATTATTTGCTTAAAAAGCAATCCAGTGAACACCGTTTTTCTGCTCCATTTGCTTGTTTTTGGAGAGGTGCTGCTGCGTCAGGGACAGATTTGCTTGTATATTAGTTAGTGTAGGGAGAAAAACCGTACATTACACATATCCATCTTAACAAACAGTCCTTCTGAGGACTAATCCATCTGCAGAAATATCAGGCAGGCAGTGTGTATAGGCAGGCAGTGTATATAGCAGATTGCAGTGCATATAGCACAAGAGGCTCCATTCCAATTCTGCCTTCTGCTGCTGTTAGATATTTCTATACAAAGGCCCAGGTCTCAGGGGCCAGGAATACTTTTCTTTGGATCTTAATCCTCATTATTTGCTTAAAAAGCAATCCATAGAACACCATTTTTTCTGCGCCATTTGCTTGTTGGCACTGAAGAATACAGCCAGGTCCTTTTTATATTAGAGCGCTAGAAATCCAACTATTAAAACTGTGTTTTCTCCGTCAAACAGATCACATATACGATGTCAGAAAATACTGCCATTTCTGGCCTCCATTAAAAATTTCCTTTAGTGTGTCATTGAAGCAATTCACCGCAGTTTTCTGTTCAAACTACTTACCTACAGGCCAGGTATTTAAAACTCTGTTTTCTCCGTCAAACGGATCACATATACGTTGTCAGAAAATACAGCCATTTCTGGCCTCCATTAAAAATTTCCTTTAGTGTGTCAGTGAAGCAATTGACCGCAGTTTTCTGTTCAAACTACTTACCTACAGACCAGGTATTTAAAACTCTGTTTTCTCTATCACACGGATCACATATAAGTTCGCTCCAAAAGCGTGGAAGATACTGTCCTCCATTTAAAATGGGCAAGGCTAGTTTTGAGCGAGCACTAAAATGCTCCAGTGCTCGAAGCTCGGGCCGAGCTCACCGTGATACTCGGGTGCTCGACCCAAGCAACGAGCCCAATGTTAGTCTATGGGAGACCCGAGCATTTTTGTGGCGGCACCTCCGGCAGTCTGTAGAAAGCCTAAAAAGTGCCCAAAACAATAATGACAGTGCTCAAATGACATGGGGATTGCCCCAGGAAGCATTTCTGACCCCCAGGTCACTGCTGTCAACAACGTGGTCAGAGGTATTAAGCCACTTTTACGGGCTCACAATAAAACGTTCAAAAACTAAACTGAAACTGCTTTCCTGTGAAATATGTTAAGGCTATGTGCCCACGATGCAGAAATGAAGCAGAAAATTTGTGCAGCATTTCTGCATTTCCCTTGAAAAAAAAATGCATGCGGATTGTACATACGTTTTTCCTGCGGAATACATGCGGATTCACATGCGTTTCCACATGCGTTTCCGCATGCGGATTGTCAAGCGCTTTCCAGGCGATTTTAGCATCACCTGGAAAGTGCTTGACAACTAGGTCACACTATATAAATCCATGCAACTGGCATGGATTTATATACTGTGACCGAAGGAATGTTTAAAAATAAAAAAATAAAGCTATACTTACCCTCCGATGGCCCGGCGTGTGCTGCCGCGTTCGTTCCTGGCTCGTTCCTGGCTGCCGGGATGTCACGAGACACTGCGCTGAAGGGCCTGTGGTCACATGACTGTGACGTCACCTCAGCTCCTTCAGGCCTGCCCGCAAGCACAGGGAAGGAGACCGTCGGAAGGTAAATATAATCTTTATTTTTTATTTTATTATTTTTTTTACAGGTACAATGGTACCCAGGTCTGGATAAGAGTCTCCTCTCCTCTAGACTTGGGTACCATCCTCACATTGAAACGCATATAATCCGTGAGTACAAATGTACTGCACCAAATTTCCGCACCAAAAATGCATGAAATACGCATCGTGGGAACACAGCCTTAGGAACATCCTTTCCAGGGTAAAGACTTGTGTATAAGGTAAAATAAATAACCAAAAACAAGAATACTCCTCCATACCTTGGGCTATGTTCAAAAGTAGCATTTTTCATGCATTTTTGCACTTTTTTATTGCTTTCAACCGTGACAAATGCATTCACCGGGAAATGTCATTTTAACATTTTACAATCTTATCTGGCCATGAGCAGTGTGACACATGCATACAGTGCTGAAAAGACATGGGAACAGCATGGGGAAGACCCCGGGAAGCATCTCTGACACCCAGGTCACTGCTTAAAAGTGTGCCCATCAGTAGTGATCCTTGCCGCATCAGAAGATGCAGACTTGCAACTATCCCCGTGCAAGTCCTTGTCCCAGGGCAGTGTTCAATTGTACCTCCCCCATTCCTTGCAATGCAAGTGTAAGTATGCAGCCTGCCACCCACCCACCCGCAGGCTGCAATACCATACTGCTTGCTTGCACTTGAAATTGGGCCTTTTAGGCATGTGGAGGCGGAATCTGGCCACCACGTCATGGCTGCATCGGCGGCCTGGTATCCATACTCAGTCCCCAGCCGCCCGGCGGCCAGGTGTCCACGCTTGGTCCCCAGCTGCCAGGGGCGGCCGGGTGTCCATACTCAGTCCCCAGCCGCTCCGCGGCCGGGAGCCCACACACGGTCCCTAGCCGCCTGGGGGTGGCTGGGTGTCCATAAACGGTCCCCAGCCACCCCTATTTGAAGGACAGCCTAACCACAAACACGTGGACAAGTGAATGTGGCCAGGGATGGTCCATCTCACTGACGCCTTCACACTGGGTTAATATTGTGGAAGCCAGGACACAGTTGGACACTGGGATGTAACACGTCCTCCAGACTTAGAGGATTGCGTGTCCTGGGTCAATCAGGCTTCAACACAAAGTTCAGAAGGTAGACAGCAGCAGTGGTCGGCCTCCTACACAACGAGCAAATTATTCATGATCATGGGGCCATCCATTTCCTTAGCTTTCTGTTCCTTGGAATGCAATGTATGTAGTAGCGGCTAGGCCTGAGATGGTCAGCGTTTTGGCGCATATCCTAACTCCTCAGTGGATTGCTGGATGTTTTCCTGCTACTATCCCAGTTCTATGACTCCCGTTAAACAAAGCTTCAGGTGATGAATGATGGATGAGGTGGTGGCAAAGGAGAAAGAGCAGGAGGAACAGGGACCATTCACATCAATATCAGGCCAGTCAACCACACATGTCTTGTAGGATATGCTTCTGTACCAAAAGGAGTGGTTCGGCTACACAGTTATAGAGCATACTGTGAGTGCAATGCCTACCAAAAATTTCGAGGCACTCCAATGCCCCTTGGAAGTGACATGGAGGTCAGAGGGCCTTAACTAAACCGTTTTTTCCATTTATAGCAACTGGGTCTCCTGTACACTGTTGGCCTAAGCAGTGAATGGAAGGCTTTCCAAAAATTATGAGGAACTGCAATGCCCCTTGAAACAGACGTGGATTACAGCGTACTAAAAACCTTCTACCCATTATTGGGGAGTGGGTCTCCCTTAGTGTTCACCTATGCATTGAAAAGCAAAAGCTGACTAAAATTAGGAGGGAATGCAATGCCCGTTGCAAGAGTCGTGGAGGTTAGAGTTAATTAAAAACAACATTTCAATGCCCCTTGGAAGAGCAGTGGAGTTTAGAGTAGTTTAACAAGACGGTTTTGATGGCCCTTGGAAGAGACGTGGAGGTCAGAGTGGTTTAACAAGACGGTTTTAATGACCCTTGGAAGAGACGTGGAGGTCACAGTAGCTTAACAAGATGGTTTTAATGCCCCTTGGAAGAGACGTGGAGGTCACAGTGGAATAAAAAGACAATATCAAAGCCCCTTGGAAGAGTGGTGGAGGTCGCAGTAGCTTAACAAGACGGTTTTAATGCCCCTTGGAAGAGTGCTGGAGGTCGCAGTAGCTTAACAAGCCAGTTTTAATGCCCCTTGGAAGAGACGTGGAGGTCACAGTAGCTTAACAAGACAGTTTTAATGCCCCTTGGTAGAGTGGTGGAGGTCGGAGTAGCTTAGCAAGATGGTTTTAATGCCCCTTGGAAGAGACGTGGAGTTCACAGTAGCTTAAAAAGACTATTTTAATGCCCCTTGCAAGAGTGGTGGATGTCGCAGTAGCTTAACAAGACGTTTTAATTCCCCTTGGAAGAGACGTGGAGGTCACAGTAGCTTAACAAGATGGTTTTAATGCCCCTTGGAAGAGACGTGGAGGTCACAGGAGCTTAACAAGATGGTTTTAATGCCCCTTGCAAGAGTGGTGGATGTCGCAGTAGCTTAACAAGACGTTTTAATTCCCCTTGGAAGAGACGTGGAGGTCACAGTAGCTTAACAAGATGGTTTTAATGCCCCTTGGAAGAGACGTGGAGGTCACAGGAGCTTAACAAGACGGTTTTAATGCCCCTTGCAAGAGTGGTGGAGGTCGCAGTAGCTTAACAAGACGATTTTAATGCCCTTGGAAGAGTCATGGAGGTCACAGTAGCTTAACAAGATGGTTTTAATGCCCCTTGGAAGAGAAATCGAGGTCACAGTAGCTTAACAAGACGGTTTTAATGCCCCTTTGAAGAGTGCTGGAGGTCGCAGTAGCTTAACAAGCCAGTTTTAATGCCCCTTGGAAGAGACGTGGAGGTCATAGTAGCTTAATAAGACAGTTTTAATGCCCCTTGGAAGAGTGGTGGAGGTCGCAGTAGCTTAACAAGATGGTTTTAATGCCCCTTGGAAGAGACGTGGAGTTCACAGTAGCTTAACAAGACTGTTTTAATGCCCCTTGCAAGAGTGGTGGATGTCGCAGTAGCTTAACAAGACGTTTTAATTCCCCTTGGAAGAAACGTGGAGGTCACAGTAGCTTGACAAGATGGTTTTAATGCCCCTTGGAAGAGACGTGGAGGTCACAGGAGCTTAACAAGACGGTTTTAATGCCCCTTTAAGGCCGTATTAAAATTAATTTCTTTGGGGAATCGAAGCCACACAGCGCAGGAGCTCTGGAATGCCATCAAGCAGCAGAGCGACGTGTGGTTTGTGCCAGCGAATCTCCAGCCAGGCATGGTAGTGTGTGACAATGGCCGAAATCTGGTGGCAGCTCTGGGCCTAGGCAACCTCACTCACATCCCATGTCTGGCACATGTGCTCAACTTGGTCGTGCAGAGTTTTTTGAGGGACTATCCGGATCTTGATGCACTGCTTCACAAGGTCCGCATAGAGTGCGCTCACTTGCGGCGTTCCAGCAATGCAAGATCACGCATTGCAGCTCTGCAGCGCCGATTACGTCTTCTGGAACATCGCATCATATGTGACCTACCCACCAGGTGGAATTCAACGTTACATATGTTGGAGAGGTTGTGTGAGCAGCAGGCAGCAGTAATGGAGTACCAGCTGCAGCAGGCGCAAACAAGTCGCAGTGCGCGCCGTTCACACTTCACCACCACTGAGTGGGCCTCTATGAAGGACATTTGCCACGTTTTGCGTGCCTTCGATTATTCCACGCGGATGGCGAGTGCAGATGATGCACTAGCCAGCATGACTATCCCCCTTATCTGCCAGCTTGAAAAAACACTGCAAGCACTAAGGGACGAGGTTTTGGAAGAGGTGGAGGATGAGGAGTCACAAATGCCATCTGCTTCTCTACAGTCTGCGCAACGTGGTTCCTCACAAAGGCCTAGGCAGGGGACACTTTGTGAGGAGGATGAGGAGGAGTCAATGGATGAGGAAGACATCTGTCCAGGGGAGGGAGGTACACAATGCTCTAGTAGTCAGTATCTAAAGCGAGGGTAGGGTGATGCAGAGCAGGCAGAGATCACGCCTCAAGCAGGGGACAGCGTTTCTTGGCCAGTTGGCAGTCTGCAGCACATGGTTGATTTCATGCTGCAGTGCCTGAGAAACGACCGCCGCATCGCCCACATTCTCAACACGGATGATTATTGGGTGTCCACCCTCCTAGATCCTCGCTACCGGGACAACTTACAAAGCCTCATAACACCGTTGAACCGGGAGCGTAAAATGCAGGAGTACCAAGACGCACTGGTGCATTCCATCATGTTCTCCATTCCAACCGAGAGCAGTGCTGCTAGTGCTTTACAAATCAGCTCAGTGCGTCGAGGCAGTGGAGGAAGCTCTGCACAAAGAGGGAGCAGAAGCAGCGCCTCAGCACAAGGCAAGACCAGTATGGCCGAAATGTGGCAAAGTTTTGTGTCCCCGCCGCCACAAATGTCTACACCATCACAGACGGCTCCAGTCAGCAGGAGGCAACGTTTCCGTCAGATGGTGACAGAGTACATGTCTTGCCCTCTTAGTGTACTCCCAGACGGCTCTTCTCCCTTCAAGTTTTGGGTCTGTAAGCTAGATACATGGCCAGAGATAAGTCAGTATGCATTGGAGGTGCTAGCTTGCCCTACTGCTAGTGTATTAACGGAACGCGTCTTTAGTGCCGCAGGTGGTGTACTAACAGACCGTCGCATGCGACTATCCTCCGATAACGTTCACCGGCTTACTTTTCTCAAAATGAACAAGGCCTGGATCTCTCATGAATTTGCCAGTCCTCTTCCAGAATAAATAATTGTTGGCAAAAGTATCCAGGTCTCCTGTTCTGTTCATGTTTCTACCACCTGAACTGTAATCCCTGAGCTCCAACACCGCCAGTTGGTGCTCGGAAGTGCCGTCTGCACAGTCAACACTTGCTGCCGTGTTATTGGGGTTCAGTAACGTCAGCTGTTCCCCTGCTGTGCGGACGGCAATTTCTCCTGCTCTGTCCACATTCTCACTACTACTGATTTTAAAGTTGCTCCAATTACACCTCTGGCTCCTCTGTTTTCAGTATTATCCCTGAGCTCCAACACCGCCAGTTGGCGCTCGGAAGTGCCGTCTGCACAGTCAACACTTGCTGCCGTGTTATTGGGGTTCAGTAACGTCAGCTGTTCCCCTGCTGTGCGGACGGCACTTTCTCCTGCTCTGTCCACATCCACTGTACTACTGATTTAAAACCTCCTCCAAATACACCTCTGGCTCCTCTGTTTTCAGTATTATCCCTGAGCTCCAACACCGCCAGTTGGCGCTCGGAAGTGCCGTCTGCACAGTCAACACTTGCTGCCATGTTATTGGGGTTCAGTAACGTCAGCTGTTCCCCTGCTGTGCGGACGGCAATTTCTCCTGCTCTGTCCACATTCTCACTACTACAGATTTTAAAGTTGCTCCAATTACACCTCTGGCTCCTCTGTTTTCAGTATTATCCCTGAGCTCCAACACCGCCAGTTGGCGCTCGGAAGTGCCGTCTGCACAGTCAACACTTGCTGCCATGTTATTGGGGTTCAGTAACGTCAGCTGTTCCCCTGCTGTGCGGATGGCAATTTCTCCTGCTCTGTCCACATCCACTGTACTACTGATTTAAAACCTCCTCCAAATACACCTCTGGCTCCTCTGTTTTCAGTATTATCCCTGAGCTCCAACATCGCCAGTTGGCGCTCGGAAGTGTCGTCTGCACAGTCAACACTTGCTGCCATGTCATTGGGGTTCAGTAACGTCAGATGTTCCCCTGCTGTGCGGACGGCAATTTCTCCTGCTCTGTCCACATTCTCACTACTACAGATTTTAAAGTTGCTCCAATTACACCTCTGGCTCCTCTGTTTTCAGTATTATCCCTGAGCTCCAACACCGCCAGTTGGCGCTTGGAAGTGCCGTCTGCACAGTCAACACTTGCTGCCGTGTCATTGGGGTTCAGTAACGTCAGCTGTTCCCCTGCTGTGCGGACGGCAATTTCTCCTGCTCTGTCCACATTCTCACTACTACAGATTTTAAAGTTGCTCCAATTACACCTCTGGCTCCTCTGTTTTCAGTATTATCCCTGAGCTCCAACACCGCCAGTTGGCGCTCGGAAGTGCCGTCTGCACAGTCAACGCTTCCTGCCGTGTCATTGGGGTTCAGTAACGTCAGCTGTTCCCCTGCTGTGCGGACGGCAATTTCTCCTGCTCTGTCCACATCCACTGTACTACTGATTTAAAACCTCCTCCAAATACACCTCTGGCTCCTCTGTTTTCAGTATTATCCCTGAGCTCCAACACTGCCAGTTGGCGCTCGGAAGTGCCGTCTGCACAGTCAACACTTGCTGCCCTGTTATTGGGGTTCGGTAACGTCAGCTGTTCCCCTGCTGTGCGGACGGCAATTTCTCCTGCTCTGTCCACATTCTCACTACTACAGATTTTAAGGTTGCTCCAATTACACCTCTGGCTCCTCTGTTTTCAGTATTATCACTAAGCTCCAACACCGCCAGTTGGCGCTCGGAAGTGCCGTCTGCACAGTCAACACTTGCTGCCGTGTCATTGGGGTTCAGTAATGTCAGCTGTTCCCCTGCTGTGTGGACGGCAATTTCTCCTGCTCTGTCCACATTCTCACTACTACAGATTTTAAAGTTGCTCCAATTACACCTCTGGCTCCTCTGTTTTCAGTATTATCCCTGAGCTCCAACACCGCCAGTTGGCGCTCGGAAGTGCCGTCTGCACAGTCAACACTTGCTGCCGTGTTATTGGGGTTCAGTAACGTCAGCTGTTCCCCTGCTGTGCGGACGGCAATTTCTCCTGCTCTGTCCACATCCACTGTACTACTGATTTAAAACCTCCTCCAAATACACCTCTGGCTCCTCTGTTTTCAGTATTATCCCTGAGCTCCAACACCGCCAGTTGGCGCTCGGAAGTGCTGTCTGCACAGTCAACACTTGCTGCCATGTTATTGGTGTTCAGTAACGTCAGCTGTTCCCCTGCTGTGCGGACGGCAATTTCTCCTGCTCTGTCCACATTCTCACTACTACAGATTTTAAAGTTGCTCCAATTACACCTCTGGCTCCTCTGTTTTCAGTATTATCCCTGAGCTCCAACACCACCAGTTGGCGCTTCGAAGTGCCGTCTGCACAGTCAACACATGCTGCCGTGTTATTGGAGTTCAGTAACGTCAGCTGTTCCCCTGCTGTGCGGACGGCATTTTCTCCTGCTCTGTCCACATCCACTGTACTACTGATTTAAAACCTCCTCCAATTACACCTCTGGCTCCTCTGTTTTCAGTATTATCCCTGAGCTCCAACACCGCCAGTTGGCGCTTGGAAGTGGCGTCTGCACAGTCAACACTTGCTGCCGTGTTATTGGGGTTCAGTAACGTCAGCTGTTCCCCTGCTGTGCGGACGGCAATTTCTCCTGCTCTGTCCACATCCACTGTACTACTGATTTAAAACCTCCTCCAAATACACCTCTGGCTCCTCTGTTTTCAGTATTATCCCTGAGCTCCAACACCGCCAGTTGGCACTCGGAAGTGCCGTCTGCCCAGTCAACACTTGCTGCCGTGTTATTGGGGTTCGGTAACGTCAGCTGTTCCCCTGCTGTGCGGACGGCAATTTCTCCTGCTTTGTCCACATCCACTGTACTACTGATTTAAAACCTCCTCCAAATACACCTCTGGCTCCTCTGTTTTTAGTATTTACCCTGGGCTCCAATACCGCTATTTGCTGCTCAGAAGTTCCGTCTGCACAGTCAACGCTTGCTCCAGGGTTATTGGGGTTCAGTAACGTCAGCTGTTCCCCTGCTGTGTGTCCGGCAAATTCTCCTGCTTTGTCCACATCCACTGTACTACTGATTTAAAACTTGCTCCAATTACACCTCTGGCTCCACTCTGTTTTTAGTATTTACCCTGGGTTCCAGCACCGCCAGCTGGTTCTCGGTAGTTCCATTTGCTCTTGCACCTTCTACTACCCATCCGGGTTCCAGTACCGTCAGCTGGTTCTCGGCAGTGACTTTGGCACGGGTACTCCCTCCTGCCCAGCCTGGTCCCAGCACACCAGCTGTTTCCGGGTAGTGTCAACGTCACTTTGCCTCCAATGCGTTGTCCTGTCGTGTTGCGGTCGGGTTAGCCGACTCTATGGTGCCTGCAGTTTAGGTGACACCTATGTGGGCTGCGGGATCTGGCAATTAAGGCTGGTTCCATAGTGCCAATAGGACAAGCACCCCCTGTAGGACTGTGGGTTTTGGTAACTGCGGCCGGCTCGCGGCCTTGAACTTTTTTTTACATGGGTACCTTCTGCTACCCATCCGGGTTCCAGTACCGTCAGCTGGTTCTCGGCAGTGCCTTTGGATTAGGTGCCTCCTTCTCGGTATCCAAGTTCCACCAACGTCTGCTGGTCCTTGGTAGTGCTTTCTGGCACAGGTACCTCCCGCTTAGTAACCGAGTTCCAGTACCGTCAGCTGGTCTTCGGCAGTTCCATTGGCTCTTGTACCTTCTACTACCCATCCGGGTTCCAGTACCGTCAGCTGGTTCAAGGCAGTGTCTTTGGCACGGGTACTCCCTCCTGCCCAGCGTGGTTCCAGCACGCCAGCTGTTTCCAGGTAGTGTCAACGTCACTTTGCCTCCAATGCATTGTCCTGTCGTGTTGCGGTCGGGTTAGCCGACTCTATGGTGCCTGCAGTTTAGGTGACTCCTATGTGGGCTGCGGGAAAAGGCAATGAAGGCTGGTTCCATAGTGCCAATAGGACAAGCACCCCCTGTAGGACTGTGGGTTTTGGTAACTGCGGCCGGCTCGCGGCCTTGAACTTTTTTTTACATGGCTACCTTCTGCTACCCATCCGGGTTCCAGTACCGTCAGCTGGTTCTCGGCAGTGCCTTTGGATTAGGTGCCTCCTTCTCGGTATCCAAGTTCCACCAACGTCTGCTGGTCCTTGGTAGTGCTTTCTGGCACAGGTACCTCCTGCTTAGTAACCGAGTTCCAGTACCGTCAGCTGGTCTTCGGCAGTTCCATTGGCTTTTGTACCTTCTGCTACCCATCCGGGTTCCAGTACCGTCAGCTGGTCTTCGGCAGTTCCATTAGCTCTTGTACCTTCTGCTACCCAGCCGGGTTCCAGTACCGTCAGCTGGTTCTCGGCAGTGCCTTTGGATTAGGTGCCTCCTTCTCGGTATCCAAGTTCCACCAACGTCTGCTGGTTCTTGGTAGTGCTTTCTGGCACAGGTACCTCCTGCTTAGTAACCGAATTCCAGTACCGTCAGCTGGTCTTCGGCAGTTCCATTGGCTTTTGTACCTTCTGCTACCCATCCGGGTTCCAGTACCGTCAGCTGGTCCTCGGTAGTTCAATTTGCTCTTGTATCTTCTACTACCCATCCGGGTTCCAGTACCGTCAGCTGGTTCTCGGCAGTGACTTTGGCACGGGTACTCCCTCCTGCCCAGCCTGGTTCCAGCACGCCAGCTGTTTCCGGGTAGTGTCAACGTCACTTTGCCTCCAATGCGTTGTCCTGTCGTGTTGCGGTCGGGTTAGCCGACTCTATGGTGCCTGCAGCTTAGGTGACGCCTATGTGGGCTGCGGGATCTGGCAATGAAGGCTGGTTCCAGAGTGCCAATAGGACAAGCACCCCCTGTAGGACTGTGGGTTTTGGTAACTGCGGCCGGCTCGCGGCCTTGAACTTTTTTTTACATGGGTACCTTCTGCTACCCATCCGGGTTCCAGTACCGTCAGCTGGTTCTCGGCAGTGCCTTTGGATTAGGTGCCTCCTTCTCAGTATCCAAGTTCCACCAACGTCTGCTGGTCCTTGGTAGTGCTTTCTGGCACAGGTACCTCCTGCTTAGTAACCGAGTTCCAGTACCGTCAGCTGGTCTTCGGCAGTTCCATTGGCTCTTGTACCTTCTGCTACCCATCCGGGTTCCAGTACCGTCAGCTGGTCCTCGGTAGTTCCATTTGCTCTTGTACCTTCTACTACCCATCCGGGTTCCAGTACCGTCAGGTGGTTCTCGGCAGTGACTTTGGCACGGGTACTCCCTCCTGCCCAGCGTGGTTCCAGCACGCCAGCTGTATCCGGGTAGTGTCAACATCACTTTGCCTCCAATGCGTTGTCCTGTCGTGTTGCAGTCGGGTTAGCCGACTCTATGGTGCCTGCAGTTTAGGTGACTCCTATGTGGGCTGCGGGATCTGGCAATGAAGGCTGGTTCCATAGTGCCAATAGGACAAGCACCCCCTGTAGGACTGTTGGTTTTGTTAACTGCGGCCGGCTCGCGGCCTTGAACTTTTTTTTACATGGGTACCTTCTGCTACCCATCCGGGTTCCAGTACCGTCAGCTGGTTCTCGGCAGTGCCTTTGGATTAGGTGCCTCCTTCTCGGTATCCAAGTTCCACCAACGTCTGCTGGTCCTTGGTAGTGCTTTCTGGCACAGGTACCTCCCGCTTAGTAACCGAGTTCCAGTACCGTCAGCTGGTCTTCGGCAGTTCCATTGGCTCTTGTACCTTCTACTACCCATCCGGGTTCCAGTACCGTCAGCTGGTTCAAGGCAGTGTCTTTGGCACGGGTACTCCCTCCTGCCCAGCCTGGTTCCAGCACGCCAGCTGTTTCCAGGTAGTGTCAACGTCACTTTGCCTCCAATGCATTGTCCTGTCGTGTTGCGGTCGGGTTAGCCGACTCTATGGTGCCTGCAGTTTAGGTGACTCCTATGTGGGCTGCGGGAAAAGGCAATGAAGGCTGGTTCCATAGTGCCAATAGGACAAGCACCCCCTGTAGGACTGTGGGTTTTGGTAACTGCGGCCGGCTCGCGGCCTTGAACTTTTTTTTACATGGCTACCTTCTGCTACCCATCCGGGTTCCAGTACCGTCAGCTGGTTCTCGGCAGTGCCTTTGGATTAGGTGCCTCCTTCTCGGTATCCAAGTTCCAACAACGTCTGCTGGTCCTTGGTAGTGCTGTCTGGCACAGGTACCTCCTGCTTAGTAACCGAGTTCCAGTACCGTCAGCTGGTCTTCGGCAGTTCCATTGGCTTTTGTACCTTCTGCTACCCATCCGGGTTCCAGTACCGTCAGCTGGTCTTCGGCAGTTCCATTAGCTCTTGTACCTTCTGCTACCCAGCCGGGTTCCAGTACCGTCAGCTGGTTCTCGGCAGTGCCTTTGGATTAGGTGCCTCCTTCTCGGTATCCAAGTTCCACCAACGTCTGCTGGTTCTTGGTAGTGCTTTCTGGCACAGGTACCTCCTGCTTAGTAACCGAATTCCAGTACCGTCAGCTGGTCTTCGGCAGTTCCATTGGCTTTTGTACCTTCTGCTACCCATCCGGGTTCCAGTACCGTCAGCTGGTCCTCGGTAGTTCAATTTGCTCTTGTATCTTCTACTACCCATCCGGGTTCCAGTACCGTCAGCTGGTTCTCGGCAGTGACTTTGGCACGGGTACTCCCTCCTGCCCAGCCTGGTTCCAGCACGCCAGCTGTTTCCGGGTAGTGTCAACGTCACTTTGCCTCCAATGCGTTGTCCTGTCGTGTTGCGGTCGGGTTAGCCGACTCTATGGTGCCTGCAGCTTAGGTGACGCCTATGTGGGCTGCGGGATCTGGCAATGAAGGCTGGTTCCAGAGTGCCAATAGGACAAGCACCCCCTGTAGGACTGTGGGTTTTGGTAACTGCGGCCGGCTCGCGGCCTTGAACTTTTTTTTACATGGGTACCTTCTGCTACCCATCCGGGTTCCAGTACCGTCAGCTGGTTCTCGGCAGTGCCTTTGGATTAGGTGCCTCCTTCTCAGTATCCAAGTTCCACCAACGTCTGCTGGTCCTTGGTAGTGCTTTCTGGCACAGGTACCTCCTGCTTAGTAACCGAGTTCCAGTACCGTCAGCTGGTCTTCGGCAGTTCCATTGGCTCTTGTACCTTCTGCTACCCATCCGGGTTCCAGTACCGTCAGCTGGTCCTCGGTAGTTCCATTTGCTCTTGTACCTTCTACTACCCATCCGGGTTCCAGTACCGTCAGGTGGTTCTCGGCAGTGACTTTGGCACGGGTACTCCCTCCTGCCCAGCGTGGTTCCAGCACGCCAGCTGTATCCGGGTAGTGTCAACATCACTTTGCCTCCAATGCGTTGTCCTGTCGTGTTGCAGTCGGGTTAGCCGACTCTATGGTGCCTGCAGTTTAGGTGACTCCTATGTGGGCTGCGGGATCTGGCAATGAAGGCTGGTTCCATAGTGCCAATAGGACAAGCACCCCCTGTAGGACTGTTGGTTTTGTTAACTGCGGCCGGCTCGCGGCCTTGAACTTTTTTTTACATGGGTACCTTCTGCTACCCATCCGGGTTCCAGTACCGTCAGCTGGTTCTCGGCAGTGCCTTTGGATTAGGTGCCTCCTTCTCGGTATCCAAGTTCCACCAACGTCTGCTGGTCCTTGGTAGTGCTTTCTGGCACAGGTACCTCCTGCTTAGTAACCGAGTTCCAGTACCGTCAGCTGGTCTTCGGCAGTTCCATTGGCTCTTGTACCTTCTGCTACCCATCCGGGTTCCAGTACCGTCAGCTGGTCCTCGGTAGTTCCATTTGCTCTTGTACCTTCTACTACCCATCCGGGTTCCAGTACCGTCAGCTGGTCCTCGGTAGTTCCATTTGCTCTTGTACCTTCTACTACCCATCCGGGTTCCAGTACCGTCAGCTGGTTCTCGGCAGTGACTTTGGCACGGGTACTCCCTCCTGCCCAGCCTGGTTCCAGCACGCCAGCTGTTTCCGGGTAGTGTCAACGTCACTTTGCCTCCAATGCGTTGTCCTGTCGTGTTGCGGTCGGGTTAGCCGACTCTATGGTGCCTGCAGTTTATGTGACTCCTATGTGGGCTGCGGGATCAGGCAATGAAGGCTGGTTGCATTGTGCCAATAGGACAAGCACCCCCTGTAGGACTGTGGGTTTTGGTAACTGCAGCCGGCTCGCGGTCTTGAACTTTTTTTTACATGGGTACCTTCTGCTACCCATCCGGGTTCCAGTACCGTCAGCTGGTTCTCGGCAGTGCCTTTGGATTAGGTGCCTCCTTCTCGGTATCCAAGTTCCACCAACGTCTGCTGGTCCTTGGTAGTGCTTTCTGGCACAGGTACCTCCTGCTTAGTAACCGAGTTCCAGTACCGTCAGCTGGTCTTCGGCAGTTCCATTGGCTCTTGTACCTTCTGCTACCCATCCGGGTTCCAGTACCGTCAGCTGGTTCTCGGTAGTTCCTCAGCTTTCTTGTACCTTCTGCTACATTTCCAAGTTCAAGCTTTTTGAAATGGTTCTTGGTAATCACTCTGGATCTCCCTGACGAGGAACCTAAAGACGAGGACCCTGAAGACCAACCCTAAGAAGACGAGGACCCCGAAGACAATGACCCTGAAGACGAGGACCCTGAAGACCACCCCGAAGAAGACGAGGACTCTGAAGACCACCCCGAAGAAGACGAGGACCCTGAAGACCACCCCGAAGAAGACGAGGACCCTGAAGACCACCCCGAAGAAGACGAGGACCCCGAAGACGAGGACCCAGAATACCAACCCGAAGAAGACGAGGACCCCGAAGACGAGGACCCCCGAAGACGACGACCCTGAAGACCACCCCGAAGAAGACCAAGAAGATGACCCTGAAGAAGTTGACCAAGAGGACAAAGAAGAGAAGACAAGCACCAAGATACAGAAGAACAAGAGACAGAAAACCAAGAAGCAGAAATACAAGAAGCTGCAGAACAAAAAGCGGAAGAACATTAAGCATAAGACTAAAAATCAGAGCAAAAGATAATATCTAAATTATAAGCAGAAGATGACTAAGCAGTGTATGGGGGTGAGTCCGTTCCTCCTCGTGGTGCCCCTGGAAAAGACCTGCTGCTGCAGGCCAAACTGAACGCGGACAAATCCTGTTGTAAATCTTTTGTGACGGGCAGAACGAAAGGTGTAATGTCCAACCTTTTATAGATAACAACTACAGGAATGCCTGTCACAAATAAGAATATGATGAAGAAGAAGAATATGAAGAAGATGAAGAAGTAGAATATGAAGAATGTAAAAAAAAAGAATAATACGAAGAAGGTGAAGAAGAAGAAGATGAAGAAGGTGATGAAGAAGAGGATGAAAAAGATGCTGAGGATGATGAAGGAGAAAGTGTGGGAGAAGTAAAAAAGACGGTGAAGAGCATGGAAGTAGTGAAACATAAATATCTGACAAAATATAAAAATACTTAACATAGTCAATATTTCCGTAACTCAGAACGTCTTAAAAAAAATATTAATTCCTGCTATTCCATTTGATTGGGCTAAACCTCTATTCCTTTATTGTCTCCCCCACCTCCCCCAATACATTCTACATTATTCTTAGTTGTTTTCCTTCATGTATAATTAACCTACAAGGAAAGAAAGGGTTTATTTTCATTCCGATATTTCTGTCCCATTGACTTGCATTGGTTTCCGGTATCGGAATCGGCGATATCCGATACTTTTTCAGTATCGGTCCGATCCAATCCGATCCGATATTTCCCGATATCGGAAGGTATCGCTCAACACTAATTATCACATGTTCGTCTTTCTCAAGTTTTTCTAGAGCAAACCTTTCCCCGATGGACAGATTGGAGGCAACCTCAGAGCTAGAGTGGGAGATTTTATATACTGTAGATCACTTTCAACCAGTGTTATGAAGATGTCTAAACTAGTGAGATCTCTACATTACAATATCAGCATCAGTCAAATGAATGGATAGGAAAAGAAAAACGTATTTAAAGTTATCGCTCTGCAGAGCCCTAGATTGTAAGAACCTCATGCAGTACAAATACACCACCTGTACGGCAGATATATTTTTGTAAAGTTTGGTATATGTTGTGCTTTACTATACTTTTATAAAGAAATATATACCAGCATAAAGTCGTTGTAATAAATCGACACTTTATCTCTTTTTCAACCACTCTGGTGCTGTTGTCTTTTTCATATTTTTGTATGTCTATTGCTGTATAAGGCTCAGTGGAGCAGTACCTCTTATACCTCATTAGTGTTTTTTTTTTACAAACATGCACATGCTCAGCTAATTCGAGATCATAATGTTAGTAGCACCTAAGTAAGGTGGGCTTACATTGTATGACTTGTGGCGTGACCTCTGATCAGCTACTTGTTTGCTTATCAGTCGTCATTTTATAGTCTGTGTTTACAAATCAACTGCGCTTTCAATGAGCACAGAACTAACAATGGTTGTCATTGTTCTCTGCAGCACATGCACTATATACAGGACAATGTGCTGCTGAGAACGATGATTTTTAAGCAAGTTCAATCCCTTCACCCCCAGACTATGTTCCATTTTTTTGTTTTCGTTTTTTCCTCCCCTTCTTCTAAGGGCCATAACTTTTTTGTTTTTCTGTCAATATAGCGATATGAGGACTTGTTTTTTGCGGGACGAGTTGTACTTTTGAATTTGCATGAGAAAAGTTTTTTGCTTTTGTCGCATTTTCCAGACATCTGTAATGTTTACATTTTCCAGGATGTGGGGCTGGGTGAGCCCTCATTTTTTGCGCCATGAGCTAACGTTTTTACTAATACCATTTTGGGGTAGATACGGAATTTTGACAGCCTTTTATTCGATTTTATTGCAATATTGCAGCAGCCAAAAAAACCCGGAATTCTGGCATTTTGCTTTTTTTTCTCATTACACCGTTACCGATCTGATTAATTTATTTTATATTTTGATAGATTGCAGTGATGCAGTGATACAAAATGGCCATGACCTTCATATATATGGCTATGCATAAATGGATGATGATTAATCTGCATGGCTGTGCTGTCACATCTATCTGTAATATGTATTCTTTGTTTTATGGCTTTCTCTCACTATCTTAATTGCTAAAGTATGACTTCCTCTTACTATCCAGATTCACCCCAAAATGTCTGCTGCATTCCATGCTTTCACTTTTATACATATGGTTTCTCTTGATTGGCTGTGCTATACCATGTGATGTGATCCCTGCAAGGCATTATGGAAAACCCATCTGGCTGCACTCAATGTCATGTGGTCATTTTCTGGCTGATCCAATATTCTGCAATGTGTAAAATGCTATACCATATGATGGGATAGCTGCAAGACATTATGAGGAACCCCCGCCTGGCTATGCCAAAAATCACGTACAGTTGACTACATCTTGCTGTCTGCCGCAACTAGACACATATGGCCAAAAATTATGTTCAACAGAGAACACTATGTCTCTGTCTGCATCATTATAGTCAATGACCGTGTCGGCTCATATGCTCGAATCCCATTTTGGGATGCTAAAACGTGATTTGAACATAGCCCTATTCATTATTTAATGTGTGGCTTTTTAAGTTAATTTTACTTGGTTTTGTGTGTTATTTTTTGGGTTAGGTATTATAAATAAGGTTTATCCTAATTAATTTCTGACCTTTTTCGAAAGGTCACAACATTTTAAGTACTTGTACTATAGTTCCATTATGGAGAACAAAATCGATGTAATTTTTATTTACTGGATGCAGTGATGTCAATGTGACTGCCGCCAAACAACAGAAACCAGGATGGAGACATGGAACGACAATGACAAAGCGCTAGACATTGGAGGAAAGCACAGTTAGTTTTCTTTATACAACAAATTGCATATTGTGAAAGGTTTTCTGTAAGGAGACAACCCCTTTAAGTAACCAATTTAACATATTGCAAATAGAAGAAATTGTGCTCTGAAGTAACAGAGAAGCTGCGACAGGTGTGAAAGGTTTCAAGTAGCTGTTAGCTCTATTACAAGTATTTACTTCACTTAATAACACTAATGTTCAGAATAGACAACCATGCCAGGTTTGTTTTGTCATTTTACGAGGGCTCCAAAATGGGCCTTTATGCCCTACATAAAAAGTGAGTACGGGGCACATTAAAGCATACTCCAATCTTTCATTCCCAGACCAACGATCTTATCCAGACAAAAGCTGCTTTTTGAAAGTGTTTTCTTCCTTTCAGACCTTATTAGTTCAAAGCAGGAGTTTTACTCTCAACGTACATAATGTTCAGTAAGAAAAGCACTCGTCACAAAGATACAAATTTTTAGATTACCTTTCAAACCTATTATTCCACTGAGAGTAAAATATCCCCAATCTAGCAAGGCTTTCTTTTAAAGAGCATATTTTCCTTTGCTATGCTTTCAGGTCATGAGCAAGGGAGAAAAGAGCTAATGTTTTATTACACTTTGATGTTACAAGTATCCCTTTCTTACAAAAGTGTTCTAGCAGCTATCAGTAAAATATCGCTGCTTTACTTTACTTGGAGATAGATTTTCAATTGATTAATTAGTGATTTAAATAAAAATAGCATGTGTCCACAAATTACTAATTTATAGAAAATATGTAAAGGAAATCTCAACCCTGAATTTTTGCCTAAAACAAAATAGTATTTTTAAGATGTGTCTTTGTTTTATCTATGTTATCATTTTCCAATTACAAAATTACGAAGCAGAAATAACAATCGATTTTTCATTTTGAGGGATTTTTGTAAACTCTTAAAGAAGAAAATTCAGATGCTTTTAATATTGCTGAGAATTTTATTGAAGACAAGGTTACCTTTAGGCCTTGAGCCTACTAATAGAGAATTACATAGTTATATAGCTATATAGTTCTTAAAGCTGAAAAGAGACATAGGTCAAACCAGATAAGCCTATTCATCAGAATCTTCTGCCAGAAAATGGGGAAAAAACAAAGAGGCAAAAGATAATTTTATTCACGTCATCCTCATCTTCCTCATCTTTGCAAATAAAATATTTTCCAATTCCAAATATTCAAATAAATCTTGGGATAAACAACTAATCTCCAGTATTCTAGGAACCATAACTTAGATAGTATAGCAGAAAATACATTTCAGGTTTTCATATGTGTATTCTTTATTACAAATTCTTATATTTTTGTTTCTCTTACTATAAAGCAGGAAGTTTTGGTAACTAAAACCACAGATTTCTATTTAGAGATGATCAAATCTTTAGAAATTTGAATTCTGCAGATTCCACAATTCTTTCAAAATAATTTGATTAGCTGTGAATCAATTAGCAGAGAATAAATTAGTTATGAATCACAAAACTGGAAACCTCCAATTGCTCTGAAAAGACTTGTGTGACACTTTGAAGTCTCCTAGGGCTGTATCCACCCCTTTCAAGCGCTTTAACATAAACGCAGTGTTAGTAATTAGAGATGAGCGGTGTTCGACTCGAACTGTTCGCCAATCTCAAATTCGAGCTGTTTTGGGCGGTGTTCGAGCCGTTCGGCGAACACGAACGATTTAAGAAAAATCCGGCTGTTCGAGGTTATGTTCGATAACTGTTCGTGCACCAAAATCATAACTGGATTTTTACACAGTAATGCAGATAATCAATGTTAATACGCAGTTTGAGTGTACAGCGGGGCGAGGGGAGGGGCAGGGGATGGATCTCTGCAGAAATAATGAAGATCTCCATTTTCTTTTCTCTTTCCCACATTTACAGTGGGGAGGTGCAATCTGTCAGCCTATCAGCAGCGCACACACGGAGCGAACTGCTTTTTTTCACACAAGCAAGGGCATGTGTCATTGGCTGTGTATGTCACATGTCTTTACCCTATAAGACCCAGCCATTTTCCCCGTCGCCACCATTTTCTCACTGCTGCAGCTGCGCGTTAGACGGCACCACTGTTGCTGTGTGCGTTATACTTTCAGTGTTAATTTCAAGCCAATTTTCTCAGAAATATACAGATAGCTTGGGAGAAGGGAATAGTTGTGATTGCAGTCCTTTTGAGGACTAGGTTACAGCATTTCCTACGACTTTTATCAGGCAGGTCTGTGCTCTTAAATAGATAGGTTGGGAGTAGGGACTAATTGTAATTGCAGTCCTTTTGAGGACTAGGTTACAGCATTTCCTAGGACTTTTTGCCAGGCAGGTCTGTGCCAGTGCTGTGCAAGTCTTTTTCACAGCATTTGGCAACATCTAGCTAAGCAAATCCTTTATGGTCTCTTGCAGTGTGTGTTAGTCAGTGGAGTAGCGTATCTGTGTTGCAAGCTACACCACCTGTGTATAGAATACAATTTTTTTTACTGCAACTAGCCAAGTAAAACCTTTTGGGCAGAGAATCATTCTATTAGGCCATCTATACTAAGCTCCACCAGCTTGCAAATTACAAATAATTTTTATCTGCATCTAGCTCGGAAAATAATTTTGGGCTTGTAGCAGTGTGTGGGACTTATTTTTAGTCCATCTATACTAAGCTCCACCAGCTTGCAAATTACAAATAATTTTTATCTGCATCTAGCTCGGAAAATAATTTTGGGCTTGTAGCAGTGTGTGGGACTTATTCTTAGTCCATCTATAACTAAGCTCCACCACCTGTGTATGTAATAAAATTGTTTTACTGCATCTAACCCAGCCAATCCTTTTGGGCTAATACCACAATTTGGCCACTCAGCTCTGCTCGGTTCCCATCCATCTTTTTTTGTGCAAACAACTCCAGAGTTGTCAATTAGTTAACCACCAAAATGAGTGGAAAAAGGCCTGCTGCTTGTGGAAAGGGGAATAGGCGTGTTGGGAAGGGAAAAAAAGGTTGTGTCCGTGGGGTAGGTGTTAAAGCAACAGTAACATCTGCAGAAGAAAGACCATCTTCCAGCCAAACTAAGATGTCTACTTCTTTTAGCGGACAATGTGATACGATCCCTTTTTTACTGTCACGCTAATCGCTACAAATTCCAGATGAGGCACAAAAACAGCAGGTGCTTCAACGGATATCAAGTGCTCCTTTAAGTGGGCTCTCCTCCACCTCAACTTCAACATCACAAATACTCCAGTCCTCAGAGGTGTCACCCCAAACGCACTTGCTTCCACACAGCTCCCAAGTCTCCAGCTGCCCGTCTGAGTATGGGGTAGAACAGATGGTTGAGTCTGCAGAGCTGTTTACTCATACTATAGCCTGAGAATCAGAGGTCCAGAGCTTCTGTGATCCCAGGCGAGGAAATGATCTGCACTGATGAGCAGAATCGTTATGAGTCGGATCCAGGACCAGACGCAGAAGGTTCTGACCATAATGTAGACCCTTGTTCAAAAACTGTAACTCCTGTTGGTGGAGACAATGAGGAAGACGATGATGAGACTCAAATACCTGATTGGAGCGACAACTTGAGTTTTTTGTCAGGGCAGGAAGAGGTTGGCTCTGAGGACGACGGGTGTCAGAACACCCAGAGTGATGATGACGAGGTTGCAGATCCCACTAACTGTCAACCCACAGTCAGCCAATAGATGAGGTCAGCAGAGGAGGTGGAGGAGGATGCTAGTGATGACGAGGTAAGGTTGCGCCTTCCTGGACAGAGACGGAGTACTGGAAGCACGTCAACAACTGCATCCTCAAACACAACTCTGCTTCTGACCTCAAGTCGTGGTGGCTCTTCAGGTCGCATGGGTGCTAAGCCTTGCATAGCCTGGACATTTTTTCAGATTGATAAGGATGACCCAACTCGTGTTATCTGTAACATTTGTCACCAAAAGCTAAGTAGAGGCCAAAAAATACAAAGTTTGAGTACTTCATGCATGAACGGTCACATGGATATGAAGCATAAGTTGCAGTGGGAAGTTCACTGTGCTACAATGCGGCCTAGCGGGCCGGGCCAACCACCGTCTGCCCCATCTTGTGCATCCACGGCCTCTTCATCCTCTGTGACTGGGGGGACAGCAGTCACACCTGTTTCAGGACGCAGACCTGCCACCTCTTTACCCGCAACAGCCAGCGTGATTGGCAGGTCATCATTTTCTTTGGAGGTGGAAACACCAGCTGGTGTTGAGCGCTCTCCGACATCGAGAGCACCACCTTTGGATCAAGGCAACCTAACTTGTCTGCCTGCATCTTCCTCACAGACTGGCAGTTTGCCGGGGACACCCTTCTCAACCCCGTCTAAGCACAACAGCCAGCCCTTGGTCCCTCAGATGTGGACAAGTAAATGACCATTTCCTCCTAGCCATGAGAAAGCTAAGAGGTTGAGTTTCACCATCTGCAAGCTCTTGGCTATAGAAATGCTGCCTTTCCGCCTGGTGGACACAGAGGATTTTTGAGACCTTATGTCCGTCACAGTGCCCCAGTACCAGATGTCCAGTCGGCACTACTTCTCAAAGAAAGGTGTGCCTGTGCTCCTCCAGCATGTCGCACACAACATCACCGCTTCTTTGAGAAACTCTGTGTGTGACAGGGTGCATTTCACCACAGACACTTGGACGAGTAGGCATGTCGCTGACTGGGCACTGGGTAACTATGGTGACAGCAGGACAAGGGGCTGCTGTCCAAGTCTTGCCGTCCCCACGAGTTGTGCATCAATCCTCTTTATCTCGAAGTTCCTCCACTGCTTCTGCCTCCTCAACCTCCTCCTCCACCTGCACCCAAAGCCTGTCTGGTCAAGCCACACGCGTTCTAACTGTGCAGAAGGGATCCTGCCCACCTCCTTGCTATGCTGGCAGCAGGGCTCAACGTCATCAGGCGGTTTTTACTTTGAAATGTCTGGGAAATGTGAGTCACACAACTGAGGAGTTGTGGTCACCTCTGGAGAACCAGTTTCATGAATGGTTGTCTCCACTGGACCTGAAACCAGGGAAGGCCGTGTGCGACAATGCTGCAAACCTCGGTGCGGCCCTTCGCTGGGGCAATTTCACACACGTGCCTTGTATGGCTCACGTGTTGAACCTGGTTGTCCAGCAATTTTTAGGCCACTATCCCGGACTAGATGGCCTTCTGCAGAGGGCACGGTCGCTGTGTGCTCACTTCCGCCATTCGCATCCCGCAACTCAGCAACTTTCATCTCTACAGAAGTCGTTGGGCCTGCCACTTCACCGGCTAAAATGCGATGTGCCTACTCGGTGGAATTCAACTCTGCACATGTTGCAGCGACTGTGGCAGCACCGACAAGCCCAGGTGCAATACATTTTGACGTATAGCCTGGGCCAACGGGATCCAGAGGAGGGGCAAATTAGGCTGGAGGAGTGGTCTCAGATCAGGGACCTATGCACCCTTCTACACAGTTTTGAAATGGCGATGAAGATGTTTAGTGCTGACAATGCTATTATCAGCATGACTATTCCGGTGATTTACATGCTGGAGCTCCAGAATTCGGAGTCAGGTGGTGCGACAAGAGGAGATGGAGGAAGTAGAGGAGGAGGAGTTGAATGCGGAAGGGCTAACATCTGCAAGGTCCAGACGGTCGGCAGCACCAAGGTGGCAGGCATGTGAGGGTGAGGGAGATGGATTTACCAGGGCGCATGGTAGCAGCCAAACTAGTGAGGAAGGTGCAAGAGCCCAGGAAGAATTGGAGGATGAACTGATGGAAGACTCATCAGATGAGGGAGACCTTGATCACATTTCTGTTGTGCGAGGTTGGGGGGAGAGGGCAGAGGAAGGAAGCATGATTGTTACCTCGCCACCAACACAACAGGGACTTGGTGCTCCTGGATTCGCAAGACACATGAGTGCCTTCTTGCTGCACTACCTGCAACATGACCCTCGTATTGTCAGAATTCGAAATAATCCTGACTACTGGGTTGCCACACTCTTAGATCCCTGGTACAAAAGTAAATTTGCCGAAATAATTCCTGCCATAGAAAGGGATTCACGCATGCAGGAGTATCAGCAGAGACTGTTGCAGAATTTTACATGTGCTTTTCCACAAAACACCAGTGGTGCACGTAGTGAATCTCACAGTTCTAACTTGCCAACCGTGGGACTGTTGAGTGTTCAGCACTCAAACCGTAGCAGAAACACAGTATCTGCTGGTAACAGCAATTTTGCGGAATCATTTCACAGCTTTTTTAGCCCATCCGTTGCAAGGCCACAGGAGAAAAGAAGTCTGACACATAGTCAATGCCTAGAGATGATGGTACAGGAGTATCTCCAAGTAAACACCAAAGCCATTACTGTGTCACTGGACCCTTGCTCTTTTTGGGCTTCCAATCTGGTTAAATGGCCGGAGCTCGCCACTTACGCCTTGGAGATCTTGTCATGCCCCGCAGCCAGCGTTTTCTCTGAAGTTGTGTTCAGTGCTGCTAGTGGTGTGCTGACAGATAAGCGCACGCGACTGTCCACTCAGAATGTAGACAGACTCACGTTCATAAACATGAACAAATCATGGATCCGCAAGGACTTTTCTACCCCTGTGTCATACTGGGGAGAGTAAAAGCTTGAGGATTTCGTAAAATCACCTCACCTACCGTTTTAAGCTTTCAAATTACTAATAATTTTTAGCTGCATCTTGTCTGGAAAATAATTTTGGGCCTGTAGCAGTGTGCGGTACTCATTCTATTATGCCTTCTATACTAAGCTCCACCAGCTTGCAAATTACTAAGAATTTTTAGCTGCATCTTGTCTGGAAAATAATTTTGGGCCTGTAGCAGTGTGCGGTACTCATTCTATTATGCCATCTATACTAAGCTCCACCTGTTATGTTCTGCTACCAAAGCTAAGGAAAGAGAGGAGATCTGTCCCTACTATAGGACTCAGCTGAATCCCTACGATGTAACAGGGAACCTGATCCTGCGATCAGACCTGCTAAAGTCCTAATCTAGTCTGTACGGAGACCTATAGATGTGGGGAGGGAATCCCTACAAGTACTAAGGACTGGGAGGAATATGGGACACCTCCTAACAGAAATAGTAGCAGAAAGACGAACAAACAAAATAGATAGAACATAGAGGTCCGTAGACCAAGCAAACTAACAGAGTTAGATACAGAGCACAGGCTAGCTAGAAAGTAGATATACAATGAAGTCCAGCAAAGCCAGAAGGGCGGAGCAGGATTAAATAGGCCAACAAGGTCATGTGACCAGCAAAGGAAAAAAAACCTAACAGCAAGGTTCTAACAGTACCCCCCCTTCTAAGAGGATCCTCCGGATCCCCTAGGACCAGGCTTATCAGGAAATCTCCTGTGAAACGCTCTGATAAGTCTGGACGCGGAAACATCATCTGACCTCACCCAAGAGTTATCCTCGGGTCCGAAACCTTTCCAGGCCACAAGATACTGCAAACTACCTCTATACCGTCTAGAGTCAAGGATGCGAGAAATTTCATATTCCCCGTCCTCCACCACCGGAGGAACAGAGGCAGAGGCGTCACCATCCGACACAACAGCTTTTTTTAACAGAGAGACATGAAAGACCGGATTAATTCTCCAGGAGGTAGGAACCTCCAACCTAACAGCAGATTGGTTGACAACCTGAAGCACCTTAAAGGGCCCTACAAACTTGGGACCCAATTTCTTAGAAGGAATCCTCAACCGCAGATTCCTAGAGGACAACCAAACCATGTCACCAACAGCGAACAAAACCTCCTGTCGTTTCCTATCAAAGTAGTCTTTAGATTTTCTGTTGGCCTCCTGAAGATTACCACGCACATCCGTCCAAACTCTTTCCAAATCACCGGAAAAATTCTCCTCCTCAGGCACGGCAGATCCCAACTTGGAGAACGACCCAAACGACGGATGTCTCCCAGAACAACAAAAAAAAGGCGAACAACCAGCAGAAGAAGATGTATGATTGTTCAGAGCAAATTCGGCAAGTGGCAGAAACTCAGACCACCCCTCTTGATTGTCTGCCACAAAACAACGCAAGAACTGCTCAACATCCTGGTTTTTCCTTTCTGTCTGGCCATTAGATTCAGGATGATATCCGGACGAAAACGACAAATGAATTCCCAACCTGTCACAAAAGGCACGCCAAAAACGAGCCACGAACTGAGGACCCCTATCAGAAACAATGTCAGTAGGAATTTCCTTGACAAAGGCCTTAGCGAGAGTTTTAGCGCAGGGCAGTTTGACGAAGGGAACCAAGTGACACATCTTGCTAAAACGGTCCACGACCACCCAGATGACAGTAAAACCCTCAGAGGGGGGAAGGTCAGTTATAAAGTCCATAGCCAAATGTGTCCAAGGAGCACTGGGGACCTCCAAAGGACAAAGCAACCCCGCAGCAGGAGTATGTGAGGACTTAGATCTAACACATATAGTACATTGGCGCACCCACTTAATGACTTCCTTCTGCCATCCAGGCCACCAAAAACTGCGACCCACCAGTCTCTTGGTCTCAGAGATTCCGGGATGACCTGCCAACCGAGATTCGTGACACTCAACAAACAAATCTCTCCTAAAGGTCCCAGGCACAAACAACCTCCCATGAGGAGTGTTAGATGGGGCATTCTCCTGAGCTTTAAGAATCTCATCTTCCAAAACGGAGTCTAAAGCAGCTATCACAACACCTTCTTGTAAAATGTTTTCCTCTTTCTCAGCACCGACTATGGGAGAAAAACTGCGAGACAAGGCATCCGCCTTAACATTCTTAGTACCAGGGATGTAAGTAACGGAGAAATTAAACCGCGAGAAAAACAGTGCCCACCTAGCCTGACGGGCATTCAGGCGCTTGGCAGCATCAAGATATATCAGATTTTTATGATCCGTAAGAACCTGAACGGGAAATTCCGCACCTTCCAAGAAGTGGCGCCAGTGTTCAAATGCGAGTTTAATAGCCAATAATTCCCGATTACCAATATCGTAATTCAATTCAGTCTCCGAAAAATTTTTTGAAAAAAAGGCACAGGGATGTAATCCATCCCCGTTATCCTGAGACAATACTGCGCCAACCCCCACAGAGGAAGCATCAACCTCAACGAAAAACGGCCTAGTAACATCAGGCTGCATAAGGATGGGAGCAGAGGTGAACCTCTCCTTGAGATACACAAAAGCTTCAATGGCCTCAGAAGACCACTGAACCGCATCAGCACCTTTCCTGGTGAGATCAGTCAGAGGTTTGACAATACTAGAAAATTTTTTTATGAATTTTCTATAGTAATTGGCGAAACCCAAAAACCTCTGTATCGATTTCAAACCAATAGGCCTAGGCCATTCCTGCACAGCCTGAACCTTAACCTGATCCATCTCAAAACCTTTGCTGGAGATAATGTAGCCCAAAAAACTAATTCTCTGTACAGCGAACTCACATTTCTCCAGCTTAGCAAAAAGCGAATTGTCCATTAATAACTGTAATACCTCACGCACGCTCCGCCAATGAGACTCCAGATCTGGCGAATAAATCAAAATGTCATCCAAATACACAACCACATTTTTACCAATCAAAGGTCTAAGGATGTCATTAATCAGATTCTGAAAAAATGCAGGAGCATTAGTAAGACCAAAAGGCATAACCAGATTCTCAAAATGACCCACATGAGTGTTAAAAGCAGTCTTCCATTCATCACCCTCCTTCATGCGCAACAGATTGTATGCCCCCTTAAGGTCAATTTTAGAGAACCACTTAGCCCCCAATAACTGGTTAAACAGATCAGGAATCAATGGCAGTGGGTAAGGATTGCGTACCGTAATTTTGTTAATCTCACGAAAATCCAGACAAGGACGTAAACCGCCGTCCTTTTTTTTTACAAAAAAAAATCCAACCGCCACAGGAGACTTAGAGGGCCTAATGTGACCGGCGGCCAAACTTGTCTGTATGTATTCCTCCAAAGCCTTCCTCTCAGGAATAGTAAGGTTAAATAAACGACTTTTAGGAAGAGTCGCTCCAGGGACAAATTCAATAGAACAATCATAGTCTCTATAGGGAGGCAAAACCTGCGATTCCTTCTCAGAAAAAACTCTCCAAAAATCCTGAATAGGAACAAGCAATTCTCCCCTATCCAAAGCTGCAATACGCCAGTTACAACACTTGTCATAACATTTATGGCTCCAGGATTTAATTTCACTGGTAGACCAATCCAGTACAGGATTGTGAAATTTTAACCAGGGCAAACCCAATATTACTGGAGAAGGCAAGTTATTCAACACTACCAAATCCAATTTCTCATGGTGAACACCATTAATAGTGAGAGGAAATTCACTGACCTTGAGAGTAATATTCTTCAAAGGGGAGCCATCCACAGAAACCACAGCAATGGGGGATGATAAAGGTTCAGGTTTTAAATTGAGTTTTTCCACGAATCCCCCATCAATTACATTCAGTGTAGACCCGCAATCAACAAACACCCGAAATTCCATTAATTTTTCCTGAGCAATCGTGGAAGCAGCTAAAAATATACCCTTGGAATTTAAACAGGCAATACGGGCGTGACTGACCATTTTTTTTTCTTTCTTCATACGAAGCTCACAGCCTTTAATCAAATGACCAGATTTTCCGCAATAGAAACACAAGCCTTCCGAAAAACGACGGTCTTTTTCTTGAGAGCGAGGTGCCACCGATCCAATCTCCATTGGTTCACCACTGTTAGTACACACATTATCATAACCAGAAACTGACATAGCAGAGGATTTGCTCTCATTAACCCTAGCACGCAGTCTTCTATCCACCCGTATAGCTAATTGCATAGCCTGTTGCAAATCCTCAGGTGTAGGATAAGCAATTAGCAGGTCTTTAACCCTTTCACTGAGCCCAGCAAGAAATAGACTTTTCAGAGCAGAATCGTTCCACCCTGTTTGAGTGGACCAACGACGAAAATGAGTACAATATTTTTCTACATTACCTGATCCTTGTTTTAAACGTCTCAACTCAGTCTCAGCTGATGCCACACGGTCAGGATCATCATATAATAGTCCTAAAGCAGAAAAAAAACTATCCACTGATCTGAAGCATGTATCACTAGGTTGCAAAGAAAAGGCCCACTCCTGAGGCTCTTTGCGCAAAAGTGACATTATGAACCCTACGCGCTGGGATTCATCCCCAGAGGACTTGGGTCTTAAACGAAAATACAATAAGCAAGCATTTTTAAATGAAAAAAATTCTCGATGTTCACCAAAAAATAAATCCGGCAAACATACCTTAGGCTCCAAGAAATATGCTCCAGGACAGTTACTCACGTGCTGACGGAGCTCGGCCACTTCCAGAGAGAGTCCCTGCAGGCGATGAGCCAAATCCTGAACCGACACCATGATGGAACAGAAAAAATATTTCCTTAGAGAATTTGCAGGCTGGACTTACTGTTATGTTCTGCTACCAAAGCTAAGGAAAGAGAGGAGATCTGTCCCTACTATAGGACTCAGCTGAATCCCTACGATGTAACAGGGAACCTGATCCTGCGATCAGACCTGCTAAAGTCCTAATCTAGTCTGTACGGAGACCTATAGATGTGGGGAGGGAATCCCTACAAGTACTAAGGACTGGGAGGAATATGGAACACCTCCTAACAGAAATAGTAGCAGAAAGACGAACAAACAAAATAGATAGAACATAGAGGTCCGTAGACCAAGCAAACTAACAGAGTTAGATATAGAGCACAGGCTAGCTAGAAAGTAGATATACAATGAAGTCCAGCAAAGCCAGAAGGGCGGAGCAGGATTAAATAGGCCAACAAGGTCATGTGACCAGCAAAGGAAAAAAAACCTAACAGCAAGGTTCTAACACCACCAGCTTGCAAATTAATAAGAATTTTTAGCTGCATCTTGTCTGGAAAATAATTTTGGGCATAGTAGCAGTGTGTGGTACTCATTCTAACCAACCGTTTTAAGCAACTCTGGGGCAATTTATGCCTCTTAAGTGGTGTCTGTGCCACAAATTTTTGGAAAAAGTGGAGACTCTTTTTGGAGTCCCCTTGCTTTGTTTTACGTGACGTTGCCATCATCAATTAGAGGTGGGTTCGGTCTCCCCCCCCTTCCTTTTAACCGTAAGAAAATACATACACTATGGCTTGGGGTAACACAGATGGTTGAGTCTGAAGAGCTGTTTGCTCAGAGGTCTGCTCCAAAGCTTCAGTGTCTGCTAGTCAGCGTAGTAACCCAGCTGCGAAGCAAGCTGCACCACCTGTGTATCTAATAATGATTTTTAAATGCATCTAGCCTAGGCAGACTGTGGGGACCCCTAACCAAACCCAGACGCTCAGCCCCCTAACGCCCCCCTTTCATTGATAATACAATCATGTAACTCTTACAACTGGATGGGTGAGGATCGGTCACAGCTTTATTAACTGTTTATACTCATTCCATTAGAAATGCAGTTTATTTCTAAAATAATTCAGCTTGTTGCAGCATGCCCTATGTCTCCAGTGTCCACAACGGCAAGTTGGCCAACAAGTGTTACTCTCCAACATGTCCTTTCTATTTCCAGGCCACGGAGGATCCTGCTTATTCGTATGCAGGACTCCGACCCCCATCCATCACTCTTAACGCTTGTTCCACTCCGTCCTGGAGTCCTGACAGGAATATGTCCAGTCCAATATCCATTAAGTGAACACCGTCGGGCCGTATGAGGCCTGCTTTATCTCCTTCCAGTTGTCGGTGTCGTATCACTACACAGCCTCTGTCTCTTATAAATTTTGCCATCCGAATATTTATTACCTGCCTTGTCCGTTCGATGGCCGTGATGTCTCACGCACCTTGCCATACCGTTCACGGCACAATCTCTGACCATACTATAGTTAGTTTCGTGAAAAATTCTCTGAAGCGCTCAGTGTCTAGTTTCATTATTGCCATTAGTTATGCGCTCTTGTGATAAGCTATGTCATTTCCCCCGGCCTGTATAACTAAGATGACCGGACCTCTTGCCTCTCTCCCTACCTTGATTACCTCCATTAGTTCCTGTGGCCATTGCAGGCATCTAATACCTCTCCGGTTCAAATATGTGTTATGAAACTCCAATTTCCTCCTGCCTGGGTGGACTTTCACCCTTCTTTCTGCACAATATATATACTAGTTCTTAATCATTGCATAGCAAAAAAACAGCAAGGAAGTGGTATTTATATGTCATGTCCTGCTATGCACCTGTTCAAGGCTGAGTTAATCAGAAATGTAGACACACATACCATGTTAAAATCGTATAGCATAGAAACAATGCATATAAATGTAAATAATCAAAACGAAAAAGAAAAGAAGAAAAAAGGAACATATATATATAATAATCTATAAATGATCACTCATAATGATACATCAAATCATGTCTGATGTTTAAACCCGCTGGTACATGTGTATTTAAAGTATAAATCCACCAACTTTCTCTATTAAGGAGCTTTCTCCTATAATCATCCACCAAATCTCCACCAATCGCCACGGCCCACGGAGGGGCCACTACAGTCGGTGAATCCTTCCTTATTTAGTATAGAGTCTACCAATACTTTGGGCGTATTAGCCCAGCTGCGAAGAAGGCTGCACTGCCTGTGTATCTAATGAGAATTTTTAACTGTATCTAGCCTAGGCAGACTGAGGGAACCCCCAACCAAACCCAGACGCTCTGCATCTAACCCAGCCAATCATTTGATAGTATTGCTAGTAGCAGAGTCGCATGGGCTCTAAACCTTGCATAGCCTGTGCATTTTTTCAGATCGATAAGGATGACCCAACTCGTGTTATCTGTAACATTTGTCACCAAAAGCTAAGTAGAGGCCAAAAAACCCATAGTTTGAGTACTTCATGCATGAACCATCACATGGATATGAAGCATAAGTTGCACTGCGAAGCTCACTGTGCTACAATGCGGCCTAGCGGGCCGGGACAACTACCATCTGCCCCACCTGTGTCATCCTGGGGAGACTAAAAGCTACTGCGTAGTCTTTTCCAAAAATTTGAGGAAATTACCACGGGAATGGTTTAGAAGAGGTATAAGAGTTTAGGTAGGACGTTCATTTTTAGTATACTTAGTCTGCCGAACCAGGAAAAATCCTTCACCGTCCAAGAAGTAAGATCTTTATGGAGTTGTTCAATAAAGGGCCCAAAATTAAGATAAAATAGATGGGAGAGGTCTCTATGAATACTAATTCCTAAGTATTTGATACCCTGTGAGGGTCAGGCAAAGGGAGAGTTGGACTGGATGGAATCCTGTATGGATTTGGGGAGAGAGACATCGAAGGCCTCAGATTTCGCTGCATTGATTTTAAAATTTGACCATGTAACAAAGTGATCTATTTCAGCCATAACAGCTGGGATGGATATATGTGATTGAGTGATACATACTAGGACATCATCAGCAAATGCAGAGCACTTAGACACGGTGCCTCCCACCTCAATCCACCTAATATTGGGGTTATCGCGAATTGATGAGAGCAGGTGCTCCATCACTAGGATGTATAAGAGAGGGGACAGAGGACATCCCTGCCTTGTCCCATTGGTGATTATGAAAGGTGATGAAAATGTTCCATTTATCTTCAGCCTAGCTGACGGATTGCGATACAGGGCCATGATTTTGGCTATAAAAGGGTCCCCTAGACCCCTACCCCAAGCTTTTTAAGAGAATAATATATGGCGTGCCAGGAGACTTTATGGAATGCTTTCTCAGCATCCATCGGGAGTATCTAATTACAAATTTGTAACTGCATCTAGCCCAGGCAATATTTTGGGCCTAGTAGCAGTGTCCGCTAGTCAGCGGAGTAGCCACCCCCTGTAGATCTAATTACAAATTTTTAACTGCATCTAGCCCAGGAAATACTTTGGATCTAGTTGCAGTGTCTGCTAGTCAGCGGATTATCCCACCTGTTAAGCAAGCTACACCACCAGTAGTTTGGACACTTAATTTTTTCAAAGGAAATGCTTCGGGCCCTTGGGACACTCAGTGAAGAGCATCGGGGAGGCACCCCAAGGCACAGGGGCTGGGACTGGCGGTAGGACGCCTTGCGGTGGACCGCCAAGCTTGATCCTTATAAAAGCTTTTTAACTGCAGCAGCTTTAGTGGACGCTACAGGAGCTGGAATTCCCGCGGCTGCTGGCATCAGACTTGCCCTCCAATAGATCCTTGTAAAAGGATTTAAAGTGTACTCATTCAAATTACAGAGACAATTTAAATTAAAAAGCTTAGACCTGCCTCCACTGCAGGGGGGCTCGCTCGACCCACCAGCGGACAGGCACCAGTATTGGGAGAGGGGGGCTGGCCGTCAGGGTCCACCGCAGCTCTGGCAAAAACCCGGCGACATGGAGGTCGCATGGGCAGGAACGGACTGGCCGTGTCAGCTTCGCACTTTTTTGGTTTTAGAAGGGCATGACATGCCTATATCTGTGTCTCCCCCTCCTTTTACTCCTCCACCTCTTTTCTTTTCGCATGACTATATGTACTTGTCACTTTTCCATGTGTTAGTTGTGTCTTCTGAGCAGTTTGTCAGCTTTTGGACACCTTTGAAGGTGTTTTCTATGTGTTTCTATGTGTTTTTGTTTGCCTGCCATTGGTTTTAACGGTGTTCGAAGGTGTTCGACGAACAGTTCGACGAACAGTTCGACGAACATACGGGTGTTCGACGAACCAAACCGAACTCGAACACTACGGGGGTGGCTCAACTCTATTAGTAATGTCAAAGTGACATCATGATAGAAACGGATGGTAACCCAGTAGTAGACAACAGCTAGTGATGAGCGAGTATGTTTGGTTAACACTTTCGGCGAGTATGCTCGGGCGAGTACCGAGTATCTTCAGCATACTCGGTGATATGTGTGAATCACTCCCATGTGCATGATTTGCCATTGTTTAACAGCTTTAATACATCTGAGGAATGCTTGTTTCTTTTGCATTCCTTACATGTATTAAAGCTGTCAAACAGTCGCAAATCATGCCCACAGGAGGGATTCAAACATATCACCGAGTACGCTGAAGATACTTGGTACTCGCCCGATCATACTCGACGAAAGGGTTAACCGAACATACTCGCTCATCACTACCAATAGCCCATTTAAAAATAGTGAACTGAAAGACTTTATCCCTCCTAGTCATTTGTGATCAGACAGGTCTTTCTTTTTAGAAAACTTACTGAAACCGTTGGTGTCACTGTCAGCAGTAACATCATTCTGATGTGACTGAGTGATGTGCATATATTTCATAAAGCCTTCTGCTTCCTCATCATTAAAATTCTTGCCAGAGGCAATAGAGCCAAATTGTTGCCTGTGTTTGCTAGTACTATTGCCCAGATGGCTGCTACTAGTAACAGTGCTTCTGGTGTTGTTAGCAGTTCCCACTTTCCTAGCCATGTTTTTTTTTATTCTTTATTTATTAAAATTTTAATGTACAACAATATATAAAATAGTAATGAAATAGTAATAAAATAGTAATAAAATTACAATCAAAACAAATAAGTCAAGGGAAATAGGGGGTTATAAAACCAAATTAACAAGATTATGTATACAGGAAATTAAGAAACGTACATGTTCAAGTCTTTGTAACCTATAAAATTCCATCAAACAGTAGAGTGAAGGGCTGAAGGGAGGCTATGTTAACTAGGTGACTGTTGGAGGGGGTAAAATTAGTGGGGATGGGTATTTGAAGCTAAGGTGTTAGAGAAGCGGAGTGTAGTAAAGCTAGGTGTGATTGAGGGTTGTGTCAATTTATCGTAGGGCTGAATTTTTGCATGCAGGGTTACCAAGTTTTTTGGAATAGAGAATGCGCGTGTGATTCCCAGTTTGATAGTTCTTCCAGTCTATAAATCTGACGTAGCTTGTCTATCCATTCAGAATAAGTAGCGGGGGGGGGGGGTAGATTGGCTCCAATGGTTTAGAATTAGGTGTTTTGCTGCTCCTATTATTTAAGTTATAAGGTTGTCCTTTTTTGTTTTGAAGTACTTTTAAGGGCAGGCCAGCAATACATCAGTTGACTTACCTTTTTTGTTACTAAACCCAGGTCTTGTATTGTCTTGTTAATTTCCATTCAAAATATATGTAAACTAGGGCAATGCCAAAATATGTGTGATAAATTTCCTAAATAGGTGTCGCATCTTCAGCACAAGTTGTTGTCAGAGATGCCAAAATTATGTAGAGTGCATATTGGAAATTGGAGCAAAGAATGAAGGGGTATTTGGTGGGGATAAGGAGTTTATTTGAGTCCTCTTGATTTTTAAGGTTGTGATAGTGATATCATCTAATTTAATGTCTTTTGAGGGGGAATTATTAGTCCTAATGTATTGGTGTGCTTGTCTAACCAGCAGCAGTTCCAGATTGTCTATATTAGATTGTTTTTGAGAATGGGATAGCTTCAACCATATAACGATGTGGATTGCTTTGTAGTAGGACTGAATGTCAAGCAAAGTGGTTTAGGATTGGAAATGAGTTTATATAGTAGCCTTACTTTATTATATTTCCAGATATAAAGGGAGATAAGTTGCTTAATTGTTGTAAAGAAGGTTTTAGATAGATTAATAGGTAGCATATTCATTATATACAGTATTTTTGGGAGTATTTATTATTTCATTATGTTTTCCCTGCCCATCCAAGATAAATATGGCGGGTCGTAGTCTTTTAGGAAGGTTCTAATTGTGTTAATAAGTATTAACAGCATGAAATCCCAAAAAGTCTGCATTGAGCTTTATAATCCATGAGCTCTATATGAGTTAGTATGATATCTGCTTGGTATTAAAAGCATAAGCAGTTTCTCAGATTGTCCTTTTTGTAATGTCCTGCAGGCTTATAATAACAATAATAATAATAATTTTCATTTTTATAGCGCCAAAAGGTAAAAGTGTACATATATTGTATAATACAGCATAATATACTGAATAGGGTAAGTACATAATACTACATGAACTGGTCACCAGCCAGTATGTGTACAGTACAGATAGAGGCTATTCAGTGCATGGATGGTATGAGCATGATTTTGACGAAAATTTTAATATGGGCCTAAACTGGGAAAGTTAGATAAGTGTGTTGAGATGATAAGCCAGTCAAAAGAAATTGTTTTTTAGGGCACACTTAAAACTGTGGGTATTGGGAATTAATTGAATTGTCCTGGGTAGTGCATTCCAAAGAATTGGCGAGGCACACAAGAAATCTTGGAGACGGGAGTGGGAGGTTCGGATAATGGAGGATTTTAGTTTTAAGTCATTAGCGGAACGGAGGGCACGGGAAGGATGATAGACTGAGATGAAGGAGGAGATGTAGGGCAGTGCTGAATCATGGAGAGCTTTGTGGGTAAGAGTGATAAGTATATATTGAACTTTGTATTGAATGGGCAACCAGTGCAATGACCGGCACAGGGAAGAGGAATTGGTGTATCAGTTGGCAAGGAATATGATTCTGGCTGCTGCGTTCAGGATGGATTAGAGAAGGGAAAGTTTAGAAAGAGGGAGATTGATTAGTAAAGAGTTGCAATAGTCCAGACGAGAATGAATAAGAGCTAGAGTAAGAGATTTTACTGACTCAAAGGTAAGAAAAGTTCTGATTCTAGAGATGTTTTTGAGGTGTAGCTGACACGAGCGAGCGAGTAATTTAATGTGAGGAGTGAAGGAAAGATCAGAATCAAGTATGACCCCAAGACAGCGGGCATGTTGCTGGGGAGTAATGGTGGAGCCACAAACAGTGATGGCAATATCGGGCATAGGTAGGTTAGTGTAGGTTAGTGGAGGGAGGAAATACAAGTAGGTCAGTTTTTGGCAGATTCAATTTTACATAGAGGGAGGACATAGTGTTAGAGACAGCGGAAAGACAATCACTGGTATTTTGCAATAATGCAGGGCTGATGTCCATAGAAGAGGTGTATAATTTGGTGTCATCAGCATAGAGATGGTACTGAAAACCGAATCTGCTGATTGTTTATCCAATAGGAGTGGTGTATAAGGAGAAAAGAAGGGGTCCTAGTACTGATCATTGAGGGACCGAAACAATAAGGGGAAAGGGAGAGGAAGAGGAGCCAGCAAAAGACACAGTGAAGGAGTGGTCGGAGAGGTAGGCGGAGAACCAAGAGAGAACAGTGTCCTTGAGGCCAATATAGTGGAGCATAGAGAGCAGGAGCTGATGATCCACAGTGTTGAATTCTGCAGAGAGATCTAGGAGAATCAGCAGGGAGTAGTGACCATTAGATTTGGCTGTTAGTAGATCATTGGAGACTTTAGTGAGTGCAGTTTCAGTAGAATGCAAAGAGCAGAAACCAGATTGTAAAGAGTCAAGAAGAGAGTTATCTGAGAGATAAAACGGGAGTGGACCAGGCATTCACGGAGTTTTGAGATAAAGGAAAGATTGGAAACCGGTCTGTAGTTGGCCGTGCAGTTCTGGTCAATGGATTTTTTTTAAGTAATCAATGTATGCTTTATTGTTTAAAAGAGGAGGGAAAAATACCAGATGCGAGGGAGAGGTTTAATATTTGAGTTAAGTGAGTGGTGACAGCTGGAGAAAGGGACTTAAAGAGATGTGAGGGAATAGGGTCACTGGTGCAGGTGATAGGGTGGGAGGAAGCAAGGAACCTGGTCAATTCTCCTTCTGTGACTGGTTCTAAGTCAGAAAGTGTGCAAGATGCAAAATGGGTGGGAGGAGCATTCATAACTTTTGGGGAATGGGAGAAAATTTCCTGTCGAATATGATTCATTTTTTCTTTTAAATAATTGAGCAGATCGTCAGCGCTGAGGTCAAGGGTATTTCCATCTTCATATGTAGGAGAATTTGTAAGCTGTGAAAGGCTGAAGGAGGAAGTTAGCGATAAAAGAGAGAATGAGAGCTGTACATAGGAGAAGAGAGGAGAAAGGGGTTAATATGGCTGAAATGTGCCGAGTTTTTGGGAGAACGATGAATGTGGATGATTGTAGCAGCCAGAACATAAATGGCACAAATACAAAAGGTGAACACTGTTTGCAAAATTAGATGACCTGGAAGCAAGTTTGTTTAACTGTCTTGCATGTCTTACCTGCCTCCTGCCATGTCCAACTGCCATGTCTAACTGTGGCGGGATTTTGTAAAACGATGGGACTTCGAAAAAATATGCATAAATACTATATGCATAAATGCACCTCGCATAAATGTTGCCCCTTAACTATGTCTCAATATATAGGGAAGTATGTGCTTAGATCTAACACAGATTTAACTGGTTGGCAATCAATCAGCTAGGCCTAGACAACAGGAGACAAGAAAACTGAAACAAAAACAGACTGGCAGATCTACATGGATCATAAAACTTGGTCAAGTTAGTGTGATGACCTCATGCTTTAAAAAATGCAGATGAATGAGATATATGAATGAGTAGCAATGAATAGCAGCATAGCAATACAGGTATAGAGATGCAATGCAGACTTCAGAAAGGTTAAAACACAGCAGATGAATGAAATATACAGTGAAGGAAATAATTATTTGATCCCTTGCTGTTTTTATAAGTTTGCCCACTGACAAAGACATGAACAGTCTATAATTTTAAGGGTAGGCTAATTTTAACATTGTGAGATAGAATATCCAAAAACAAGTCAATAAAATCACATTGTATAAATTAGATAACTTTATTTGCAATTTGCAGTGAGAAATAAGTATTTGATCCCTCTGGCAAACAACACTTAATACTTGGTGGCAAAACCCTTGTTGGCAAGCACAGCAGTCAGACGTTTTTTGTAGTTGATGATGAGGGTTGCGCACATGTCAGGAGGAATTTTGGTCCACTCCTCTTTGGAGATCATCTCTAAATCTTTCAGATTTTGAGGTTGTCGCTTGGCAACTCGGACCTTCAACTCCCTCCATAAGTTTTCTATGGGATTAAGGTCTGGAGACTGGCTAGGCCACTCCATGACCTTAATGTGCTTCATTTTGAGCCACTCCTTTGTTGCCTTGGTGCCTCAAATGGTGCAGGTACAAACACATAGCCTTGTAAGGAAAGTAGTCTCTATTGCGTGGTGTCTGTTTGCTGTGTCCTCATTTTACATTGCACACTGACAGGGCACTCTAAAGCCAGCTCTTCACTTTACATTAGAGCTAAGGAGCGCATTGTCACTGTGCATTGGAAAGAATATTGCACAGTGACAAGGGAGTTCGTACTGAGCATACATTGGAATTGACAACCAAAACATACTCAGTAGAGCAGGGACTATCCCAGCCCTGAAACGGATGTCACTGGTGAAGCTTCATTTCAGGGTGTGGATAGAGCCTACAGCAGTGACCACAGCCTCTGCCTGCTAAAGACGTCTCGTTAGAATATCACAGCATTGGCTGGGGATTCTCAAACAAAGTGTCATGAAAACAGAAATAGGTAAAAAAAAAATAAAGCAGGTAGAGCGAGTAGAGAGGGAATGGTAGGGACTTTGCAGTTAAAGCATATTAGAAAAAAGTATAATATTATAACAACACATTGATAACCATTTAGGATTAAAATCGCTATTAGTTTCAGATCACTCAGAATTATTTTTCCATCTCAATTGTTTATTTTCATTTGTTAAAGTGAGAATAATAACCAAACAACTCAAAATGTCCAAAAATACATTTTTGACATTTTAAAAAAATATCTGTGACCAATATAGCCCTTAATTTCAATAACAGTTATACATCTATTGACAATTAACTGTTTGGGCAGCATCAACGACAGCCTCACAAAGACTGGGCGCGCATTTTTAAGCTTTTTTCACTGTTCTCAGAACATTAACAGTAAGAACATGGAAGAGTCCAGGAGCCATTTGGTGAGCTGCATATCCTGCTACATGTTCACAGACTTGCCAGTGGAAAAGCCAAACTTCACATGCCAGAAATGCAAGCTTGTGTCCCTGTTGGAGGAAAAGTTGCGAAATCTAGAAGAGAGGTTAACTACCTTGAAAATCATTAAGGAAGGTGAAGAGTTCTTAGACAGAGCAGAATTATCTCTTCATGATTCAGAAAGAGAAGAAATTCAAACTGCACCTGAGGAAACAGAGGAATGGAAGCATGTGACCCAGAGAAGCAGGAGGATGGAGAGGCAGTCAGCACCCATACTGCTCAGGAACCAGTACCAGGCTCTCTCACAGGAGCACCATGAAGAAATACAGCAAGATAAGACTTTGCCAGCAATGAATAACCTTGTAAGCACTCAGAATCCTCCTGGATGGAGAAAGAAGAATGTTGTGAAGAAAAAACGGAGAGTGTTGGTCATGGGGGATTCCCTGTTAAGAGGAACAGAGGCCGCTATCTGCAGACCAGACATAACCTCAAGAGAAATGTGCTGTCTTCCAGGAGCAAAAATTAAAGATGTGTCTGACAGGATATCAAGACTCTTCAGACCTACAGATCACTACCCATTCCTGCTAATACATGTGGGGACAAATGACACCGCAAGAAAGGACCTGGAAACCATCTGCAGTGACTTTGAAGACTTAGGCAAGAAAGTGAAAGAATTGGGAGCGCAGGTGGTCTTCTCATCCATCCTCCCAGTGGATGGCCATGGAACAATGAGGTGGAATAAGATTCTACAGGTGAACAACTGGCTACGTCGATGGTGCCGTCAACAAGGATTTGGATTTCTGGATCACGGAATGAATTACCTATACGATGGACTACTTGCTAGAGATGGGGTGCACCTTACAAAGACTGGAAAACATGTATTTGGAAGTCGCCTTCCTACACTCATCAGGAGAGCTTTAAACTAGAACAATGTGGGAAGGGAAGCAAAAGGCCAGAAAAAGCCATACAGCTGACAAATACTATTGAGATCTCTGCTACTGGAAGTGGAAAGGAAGAACAAAGACAAAACAATTTAAATAATAAAAATATGGGAGGAAGAGAAACCAATCACAAACTAAAATGTTTTTATACAAATGCACAAAGCATGGGCAACAAACAAGGAGAATTGGAACTACTAATGCAGGAAAAGAAATATGATGTCATTGGAATCACTGAAACTTGGTGGGACGATACACATGATTGGAATAAAAGGCTAAAAGGATAAACTTATTTGCAAGAAACAGACTTGATAAACGAGGAGGAGGTGTCGCATTGTATGTTAGAAAAGCATATATCTGCACAGAGATTGAAGCTTCAGAGACTGGGAGTTCTGTGGAAACTGTTTGGGTAAGAATACAAGGAGAGAACAACGGAAAGGACACCATTGTAGGCATTTACTACAGGCCACCTGGGCAAGCTGAAGATATGGATGAACTCTTTATGTATCAAATGACCAAGTTCTCAAAAAAATATGACGTAGTGGTCATGGGAGATTTCAACTATCCAGACATTTGTTGGGAATCTCTCTCAAGTAAAACTAACAGGTCAAGCAAATTCTTATCCTCTCTTGCTGACAACTTTATCTTTCAAAAGGTAGGGGAGAAAACAAGGGGATCTGCTACTTTGGATCTAATCCTTATAAACAGGGATGAAATGGTTGAGGAGGTAAAGGTGGCTGGGACCCTAGGAGGCAGCGATCATGTTATTATAGAATTTTCGATAACTAGAGGAGGAAGACATGTGAAGACTCAAACTTCAAGGTTAGATTTTAGAAAGGCAGATTTTAAGAGACTCAGAAAGAGAATAGGAGGGATCCAATGGCTGGATGTCCTTAAGGACAAAAATGTCCAGGAAGGATGGGAAATTTTTAAAACTGAGATTCTCAAAGCACAATCGTTAACAATCCCGAAAAGTAGGAAGAATGGGAAGCATTTAAGGAAACCAGGATGGATGAACACAGAACTTAAACACATGCTAAAAAGAAAGAAAGAAATGTTTATTAAATGGAAAGAGGGAGGCATATCTAAAGAAGATTATAATGCAGTCTGCAGATCCTGTAGGGCACGTATCAGGTTAGCTAAAGCTGACAATGAATTAAGGCTTGCAAGAGATGTCAAAAGCAACAAAAAAGGATTTTGGGGGTATGTCAAAAGTAAAAGAAAAGTCAAAGATGTTATAGGATTTTTACAGGATGAAAATGGAGAAATGGTAAGAGAGGATGTTGAGAAGGCCGAACTTTATAATTCCTATTTTGCATCTGTTTTCTCTCAGAAAGAAAATGTATCATCAACTGATCTTCACTGTTGTTTTAAAGGAATAGAAGAATCCAAGTTATCTGTAAACAGAAAGATTGTGAGGGAATATTTAGCTAACATAAATGAGTTCAAGTCTCCAGGTCCAGATGAATTACACCCCAGAGTACTGAAGGAGATCGTAGAAGAAATTTTAGAACCACTCTCCATAATCTTTGAAAATTCTTGGAGAACAGGAGAAGTCCCAGAAGACTGGAGAAGAGCAAATGTTGTTCCTATCTTCAAAAAGGGGAAGAAGGTGGACCCAGGGAACTATAGGCCGGTGAGTCTGACTTCTATACCAGGAAAGATCTTTGAACAAATTATTAAACAACATGTAGGTAAGTACATGGATAAGAATGAAGTGATTAACCAGAGTCAGCATGGGTTTGTAACTAACAAGTCATGTCAGACTAACTTAATTTCCTTCTATGACAGAATCACTGACTGGGTGGATCAGGGAAATGCTGTAGATATAGTATATCTTGACTTCAGCAAAGCATTTGACAAAGTATCTCACACCATCTTTATTGAAAAAATGACCAAGTATGCAATGGACCAGGCAACTGTTAGGTGGATTCATAACTGGCTTAGTGATCGGACTCAAAGGGTGGTTGTAAATGGCTTCACATCCAGCTGGATGAATGTCTCAAGTGGGGTACCACAGGGCTCCGTCCTGGGACCTGTATTGTTCAACATCTTTATCAATGATTTAGATGAAGGAATTGAGGGTAAACTGATTAAATTTGCTGATGACACAAAGCTAGGAGGGATAGCTAATACTAGAGAAGAGAGAGAGAGGATTCAAAAAGACCTAAATAAACTGGAGCAGTGGGCAGCATCCAACAGAATGGTTTTTAACAGGGAAAAATGCAAAGTACTACATCTGGGCAATAAAAATGAAAAAAGCATATACAGAATGGGAGGAATAGAGCTAAGCAACAGTACATGTGAAAAAGACTTAGGTATACTAATAGATCATAGACTGAACATGAGTCAACAGTGTGATGCAGCAGCAAAAAAGGCAAATACAATTCTGGGATGTATTAACAGAAGCATACAGTCTAGATCACGTGAAGTCATTATCGGACTTTACTCCTCTTTGGTCAGACCTCATCTGGAATACTGTGTACAGTTTTGGGCACCACATTTTAAAAAAGACATAGACAAACTGGAGCAAGTTCAGAGAAGAGCGACCAGAATGGTGACTGGTCTGCAAACCATGTCCTATGAGGAACGGTTGCAGGATTTGGGAATGTTTAGCTTGCAAAAAAGAAGACTGAGAGGAGACTTAATAGCTGTCTACAAATATGTCAAGGGCTGTCACATTGTAGAAGGATCATCTAAAATTCTCATTTGCACAAGGAAAGACTAGAAGCAATGGGATGAAACTAAATGGGAGGAGACACAGATTAGATATTAGAAAAAACTTTTTGACAGTGAGGGTGATCAATGAGTGGAACAGGCTGCCACGAGAGGTGGTGAGTTCCCCTTCAATGGACGTCTTCAAACAGAGGCTGGACAGACATCTGTTTGAGATGATTTAGTGAATCCTGCTTTGAGCAGGGGGTTGGACCAGATGACCCAGGAGGTCCCTTCCAACTCTACATTCTATGATTCTATGATTCTATGACTGTTCGGAGAGGTATACTTTTTCTTTCACTATAAATCTCTCATTTAAAAAGGTCCATAAGTTCTCAATAGGATTTATGTCAGGTGGGGAAGGTGGCCATGCTATTTTTCTTTCATCTTTAAAGTCTTTAATGGACAGACAAACAGTGGAGTACTTCAATTCATGTGATGGAGCATTATCCTGCATAAAATTCAAGGTTTTGTTGAAAGCTGCAGACTTTTTCCTGTACCACTGGTTGAAGAAAGTTCTTCTAAAAACTGGCAGTAGGTTTTTGGCATTGATTTTGAGTCCATCTTCAATCCGAAAAGGTCCAACTAGCTCATCTGTAATAATACTGCCCATAGCCCATCTATCTGGTAATGCTACTGCCCATAGCCCATCCATCTGGTCCGTCAAAAGTCACTCTCATCTCATCAGTTTATAAAATCTTTGAACCTTTGAAAAATCTGTCTTCACATATTTCTTGGCTCAGTCTTGATGCTTCAACTTAGGTGTCTAGTTCAGTGGTGGTCGAATTTCAGCCTTTCTTACCTTGGCCATGTCTTTGAACACTGAACACCTTGTACTTCTGAGCACTCCAGAGAGGTTGACAGTACTAGAGGATAATGGGTTCCTGGTCTCTTTAACACTGATTCTTTTCAATTCATTGGCAGTTAATGTGCATCTTTTTTTCACAATACTCATTTTGAGCCCCTGTTAACTATTTACAACAAAACGTTTGATGGTCCTGTGATCATGCCCCAATATCTGTGCAATTTCAAAAGGGTTGCATTCCTCTGTAAGACTTGTAAAAATTTTTGTCTTTTCAGAGTCAGTTAAATCTCTTTTTTGCCCATTTTGCCTTAGGAAAACAAGCTGCATAATAATTCTTTGCAATTTTATACTTAGTTCACAACTTCCCTCATTAAACAAATACACAGCACCTGATATGCTTCAAATTAATATGGATTCAAGTTTATACAGCTTGGACTTGAAAAATATGCATAAAATGATGAAATGGTCAAAATACTCACTTGCCTAATAATTCTGCACACAATGTGTAGACATTTGTGATGCACACTTTAGAAGTAACATTGCTCTTTTGGCACAGTTTTTATTAATAATGAGCATCCAGTCTGAGTAAATGAGGTGAAACAGTATCTAAAAGTGATTGCTTAATGATCCTATAAATGCAACAATCTAAATACTTTTATTCTAATATGCTACTATCTCCTCCCAGTGTCCTGCTTCTTTCCATTGCTCTCCTGGACAAGTTTTCTATGGCCAACATCTCACTTACTGCCACTCTCTGCTTTTGACCCTCTTTAGCTGGCATCCCACTCACTGACAGTACTCTGCTGCTGAAACGTCAGGTGCAGTCACTCTCATACACTCACTGAAACTGAGTTTCTGAAAGGGCCAGTACTTCCCTCAGTGACCAGTTCCTTAACAAATAAGTATATCAGCAACTGCTTCCTGCTAAGGTGCTCCTTTAGTCAGTATTTTTGGCATTTGATCTGGCTTCTCTCTTTATCATGTCTGTTTGCTACTCAACCCTACCTTCTGCCCATCAATTATTGTTCCTAAATTATGAAAGTCCTAACCCTGGCCTGCTTTTCATTGTAAAGTCCTTTTCACGTCTAACCTCGAATTGTGTCATCAGACTTAGTACTGTTTCCTGGCGTCTCCAGCTCAATTTAAATTATGCTGTTTCCAAAGGAGACCACTACTGGAGTAATAACTAGATGAGCTAATCGATCAATGTAAAATTAATTTGTGCAGAATTTTATTAAATATGCAGGTCCCAGTGAAACTGAACAATTTGCTATTCAATTTGGGTTAAGGCCAAATAATGCCTGTTACCATTTTACACATTGAAAAAGATGTGGCACCAGCCACAGGAAACTCACATGACCTTATACTTCACCATAATGCCTTGGAGCTATAATCTTACATGGTATAGTGCATCCAATTAAGAGGAACTATCATAGCCTGTATAAGGCTAAGTGCCCATGATGCAGAAATGCTGCAGATTTTTTCTGCATCTCCCTGGCAGGAAAAACGCATGCCGATTTTACATGCATTTTTCCTGCCAGGTAGAAGCGTTTGTCAAGCGTTTTTGCATGCATTTCTGCATGCGGGTTATCAAGCGCTTTTCCAAGCGATTTTAGCATCACTTGGAAAAGTGCTTGACAATTTGGTCACATTATATAAATCCATTCAACCGGCATGGATTTATATAGTGTGACCAAGTTCACAGTTAGAAAAAAGAATAAAAATGGTAAAAAAAATAAAAAAAAAAACATTATACTCACCTTCCGATGTCCCCCGGTCTCCTGTATGATGTGCCCTGGCTCCACGGCGGCTCGCGATGATGTAAAAGGACCTTCCATGATGTCATTTAGTCATGTGACAAGTACCGCAACCGCCGATGTTAGCGGTCGCGTGACTTGTCACATGACTAAATGATGTTATGGAAGTTCCTTTTACATCATCGCGAGCCGCCGTGGAGCCAGGACGCATCGCACAGGAGACTGGGGGACATCAGAAGGTGAGTATAATGTATATTTTTTATTTTAAATTATTTTTTTTACAGGTACTATGGTACACGGGTCTGGAGGAGAGTCTCCTCTTCTCCAGGCCCGGATACCATCCGCACATTGAATCGCTTAATATCCGCATGTGCACATGTAGTCATGCAGATATTAAGCGATTCAATGCAAGTCAATGGTGGCAATTACGCTCCATGTCTGCAAAATTAATGGACATGCTGTGGATTTTTCCGCGATGATAATCCACAGCGGAAATTTCCGCAGCATGTGCACAGCACATGCGGATTGTCATTGGGGACCATGGGGCACATATTACCAAGCGTTTTTAAGCATTTTTGCTGCGGAAATTCCGCTGCAAAAATGCTTGAAAAACGCATAGTGGGCACGCAGCCTAAAAGTTAAGACAGGAAATGCAGCAGCTATTTATGGTGATTTAGGACATCTGAGTTTACAGCTCAGCAACTGAGATAGCTTGAGAAATCCTTAAAACATTGGACAAATATTGCCAGCAGCAGTACCAGACTCAGTGTGATTGGTGAGTAATATGCTGGCATCTGTGATGCTTTATTTTAATTACAATTACACATGTTTTCTTCATTCTTGATGTACAAGAAAGCAGCGAGCCAGCACAATATTTTTATAGAAAAAAAGTATGAAATCAGTACAAGACGGAGAAAGTGTACTTGTTTGACAAAAGTACCTGTAGAACGTGTTTACATTTCTTGTGCAATTCTTTTAGTGGAGGAGGGAATAATTATTTGCTAGTAACTCAAAAGAAAATTACTGAAAATCCAGACCTTTAACTAAGACTGCCTACATCACAAAATGTGCATGTCGTAAACATTTTTTTCTTTACCTAGTCAAATTTTACATCCATATATGCCACACCAAAGCAGTGCACTATTGCAGGCTCTGGCCTTTTGGACATGTACCTAACTAGAATTTTTGATTATGTCATTTTTTGGAAGTGGGTTGAATTTTGCTACAAGCGTATTGATGAGGAGCAAGTGGAGCACATTTTGGAATATACTGCACATCACTCATTTCAGTCATTTCAGTAATAGCAGGATGATGTAACTTTTGACACCATCACCATTAGTTTGAGATCTGCAAAGAACAGTCTGCCTGATCATAAATGACTGAGAGGGATAATTTTTGGACCATTTTTAATAAAAAAAATATGAAAATTATATAAGTGTACGATGTTATTAATTGGGCTACTGGCTACTCCCAGGTCACAACCCATTTCTATGGTCAGGTCACACTGGCATTATTAAGACTACGTTTGTATTAAAGACCTTGCAAGAGGTTGGATATAGCCCTCAAAGTGTTACACACATCTATTCAGGGCACTTTGGAGGGTTTGGAGTATAAGATTCATAGCAAATACATTCACCGCAACTGAATTTTTTAAATAAATTTGTTGATCCTGGTGGATTTGAATTTCAAAAGATTTGATCAATTCGAGTAATGACCAGAGCATTTCCTGTTTATCTATCTTTATACATGCTTAAATAGGCTAATGCACCATCTTTTATTTGCCCATACATGAACTGTAATCTACTTTGGGTCAAATATAGTCGTTTCATATTCTGGCTGTTTGTGCACAAATTATTTCTAAAATAATATATTAGTTTTATTCTAAGACAATTATCATACTTTAACATATTTTTACCAAACTTAGGGCAAAAAAATCTTAAGCTTAAGGGGAAAAATGCATTGGCTTTTAGACAAAGGTAAATGGTTTGAGAGCAGTACCATGATTACTAGACAACCACATTTTTGCTAGCATTTCAATTGCAAAGTGATCAGGGATTCTGGTCTTACAGAGCAATTTACTCATTTTTACATTTGTGGGGAAAAAGGCTTGCTCTTTCAGGCTGAAGCACTCTTAAAAATATGAAGGGTTTCAATAATATTAAATTGCACAATACATGCCTAGAAATCCAATTTAGCTTTTTATTCTAAAAAAAGATTCACATCAAATAAATCAAAAAGCCTTATTGAGTAACATATAACAGAGTCATATTACTACAGCTCTGGATGGTTATCTCAATTTATCTTTAATTTGTCCTGTCTGGCACTTTCAAGCAGGGTAGAAAGAAGTATGTATTCCACAGTCCAATAGTCCTTTGTTTTATCACATTTCTCTTCACGCTTTACAATATAATTTCTTGATTTGCTATGATCAGTTTTATACAACAATTTGGGAAAAAAAAAATAAGCTCTCCTTGAATTATTTTCATATACAGAAGCGGTAAAAAGAAGTATGGAGAATGCAAGCAAATAAAAACAATTGATCTTCCAAGTTGCATCTTTTATTCTGCCAATATCTGTTCCTTCCATGAAATCAGCGGTGAAAGACATTTTCAGATTTTGTTCTAGCCACACACTGACATCAGAGCTAAACAATATATGATGCTCTGGTCTTACAGTTACCAAATAGATTCTAGTATTTGTATATGATGTAGTAGTTATCAACTTGATGGCTGGTGCACATTATGTCAATTAGGTAGTACACCTATGCTATTTGCGCAGTGAGCTGCTCATTCAAAGTGAATGAATGACTTCACTACACAAATAGTTTAAAGCTCTGAAGCGTGCTGCACTATTGGCTATTGAGATAGTGCCACTGCTGTCATGTGCATTACTTCTACATCTGCTACTATTGGAGATGAGTGGATCTTTGAAATTTGAATTCACCAAGTCTGCCCAATTTTTACAAATAATTCAATTTGTGCGGAATAAATTTGACATGGATCACTATACTGAAAATCCACTAATTGCCAGGAAAAAGGAGAGTGTGAATGATATAGAGACCAAATTAGCACTGAAGGGTTTAATTTTGCAGCATGTGAACAATATGAAAAAAAGACTATTACTAAAGTGGTTGGCTACCATTTGGAGCAATTTTTTTTAATTAAATGCATGTATTTTGGGCTAAAAATCATTTTTCAATTGGGTTTAATTACACATTTTTACACCGTTTTGCTTTTATGGGATCTATGTTTCTTTGCACATTCAACTTTAATGTAAGCAGTGGCCATAAAGCAGCTGAGAGGAGCTCGGAAAAAGACAGATAAAAGAGTTACAGACTTTCCTGTTAGACTGTCAGAACAATCTCAGTGATGGATTCTCTGGTAAAGAGACCAGCACTGTCCATTATGGACAGCAGCATCTGCTGGCGGAGGAGCATGTGACCCAACTAGTCCATCAATCTCCTCTGCTTATCAAATACTTCACATGGGGAAGGTTTTCTACTGGACAAGGCTGATGGACTGATCTGGTCACATGCTCCTCCACACGCAGCCATTTTACAGACAGAAATGTTGGTTAGCTTCTGAAGAAAACTGCATTAACTAGAGAAAGTCAACCTGAGAATCTGGAAAGTTTGTTACTCTTTTTTTTATCTTTTTCTGAGCTCATTTCTGCTGATTTATGGCCACTGACTAAATTAAAGTTGTGCAGGGATGTAAAGAGCCTGTAAAGTAATGAAACCCAAATGCAAAAATGAATTTTAGGTCAATACGCATGCATTTGGGTAAAAAAAATTGTCCTCAAAAGTGGCCTCCCCTTTAAGGTGCTGTTCCTACAGTATATCTTAGATAAATCAACTCAATCAGAGAATGACATTAGCACTCCTATTTTCAATCTGCTGGAGCACTGAAAGTAGTGCACCACAATCAGGCCTTTTTCTATACCTCGATGGAATGAGTTGTGCACTCTGAACTCCTATCCCCACACTATACAAGCATAAAATGGGGCTCCTTGGCTAGCCCCAATCTTTTATACTGGCTGTGATAGCACCCAATTGACAGTGGCTGTGATAGCACCCAATTGACAGTGCAACACCATGAACCATGTGACGTGTTAGCTGCAAAACATTATGGTGAAGCCCAGGTGGCTGTACCTGATACTATTAGCCCACTCTGAGTATTCAGCAATGTGTGAAATGGCACCAAGAATAGAATTACAGAGTGTTCAAATTTGTGGGGACCAGAGAATTTCAGGAAATTCATCTCTAACTACAGCACATCTCTACTGCAAAGGAAAAAGGATGGTGAGATCTGATTGGGTCAGAAGCGCACAATAGGGCAATACCGCAAGAGAAATAGCAGAAGGTTAGAGTGATGGTGGTGCTCAAAATAATACTTTAGATTTTAAATACGTTGCAATAAATGAGTGAAATGGTGGTTCAGAGTCTGCACTGTCCAAGGTTCAAAGGTACGATCACACACAAAGGTGAAGCATAAGCGGGCCCCTGACCTGCGCTATGCTCAGTGAGCTCAGCGCAGGAGCCTGCTTTCCACAACGAGTTATTCTCCTCTGCTCCTCAGCATGTGTGGTCTCCTCAAGCCAGATAAGTATAATGATTTTTTCTATTTTATTCTTATTTTTACAGATTTTGGAGACATCGGGAGATGAATACTACTCTTAACATTGTAGTTTGCTAGCTCTAATTGCAGTGCAAGCAGGGGACAATGATGAGCGATTCCTTCCGCACCCGGTGCTTGGGAACAGTGCTAACTATACCGCTGATTTCCAAGCGCTATTATGTGTGATCCTGATGCAGCATATGGGCAGCACACGGTAGCCACACATGTGCCACACAGGTAGAAACGGACACGGATATCTCCGGTACTGTTTTTTTCATTACCGGAAATATCAAGACGTGTGAAAGAGCCCTTATTGAGAACTTCTCCTCTGCTGAACCAATCCATCCATCTAACAGTTGTGGTATATCAAGATGCTGATTAGACAGCATGATTATTGCACAGGTGTGCCTTAGGCTGGACACAATAAAAGGCCACCCTAAAATGTGCAGTTTTATCACACAGCAAAATGTCACAGATGTCTCAAGTTTTGAGGGAGCATGCAATTGGCATGCTGACTGCAGGAATGATCTCCAGAGCTGTTGCCCATGATTTGAATGTTCATTTCTCTACCATAAGCCATTTCCAAAGGCATTTCAGAAAATTTTGCAGTACATCCAACTCACAACTGTAGACCACATGTAACCACACCAGCTCAGGACCTTAACATCCAGCATCTTCATCTCCAAGATTGTCTGAGACCAGCCACCCGGACAACTACTGCAACTTTTCTTTAACCACTTTTAACGTGTAACTTGCATTTATTTTTTTTTAATATCTTACACATCTTGCAGATCAGTCAAGGTCAAGTGCACAGAGTCGTGTACAAACCCATAGACATTCTATTGAGCTTATGTGCTCAAGCAGGAGATGGGCTGTTCTCATTAATGAGTTGTTTGCTTGTTTTGCAGCAGTCTTTTCAACAATCGATGGGTGTCTCAGAACCTGGGCCTCCACCTGTCAGGAAGCACTGTTTGTGGAAGGCTAGAGCTTTTAATAGGGCTTTCATGGACAGGATTTGCACTAGTCATTCAATCTAGCAGATTCCAGGGGTTGTCCTTTCCTTCACATTTTAACACCTGTAACGGGATCTGGACTTCCTCAGGGGTTCCTGGATTGGATCCACATACTGACTACTTGCTGATGGAGTGAGGAGGCAGAGCATGGTCAGAAATCTGCGTCAATCCTAGACAGTAAGAAGTAGGAACAGAATCATCCAGCAGAAGGATAGTCTAACCATGGGCCAAAATAAGTAACAAAAATTAAACATGTCGAAAAGGAGCTAAATAACAGGAGTAAACCACAGCAAGTATAACCTAGAACTGGCAAGTTAAGAAGGATATGGTGCTCTCCCACTGCCCACAGCAGTGAGCAGATTACTCCTGCTAGACAGCACACACACCCATACTGCTAGCCTCAGTGGCGTTACAGGTTCCAACCAAAATAGTATTTCTGGCTGGACAGAGCCAATGTCAGTCAGAACTTATGGTCATGGTGTCTCTTCCATCACCAGCACCACAAACAAAATGAATACAATGATGCCTGGTGACAGAAGAAGATGTCGTATGAGCAAGTTCAGGTGAAGATATGACACCACCAATTGGAAAAATGTGTGATGGGGTTCAACAAATAAAAAAAAAATGTTTAGTGATATATACACTTTAAGGATTGTTGTTTCAGATGAAGATAGATGGCCTTTTTCTTCTCTGTTTAAAATGTGTGGCCCAATCAACATTTAATAGCATTGCTTTATTCACGGTCCCAAGATCTTGTGAAAACTAGCAGGAGTTTGCAAATTCAGTCTATGTCCTTATTGGGGGTGCTTGTGTAGCATTCTTAACACTGAGCATTACGGGAGTCATGACAGAGGATTCACATGTCAGATCTGGAAAGAAGAGTCAGCATTTTGCATAACTTTTGCACTACATAATGAGACATTCTATAGTTTTTTTTAGTTTTTTTAACTGTCAAATTTACTTTTATTGTGGGGGCTAACTCTTAATTACCTTTGGTTGAGAATGTACAAAGATGCCAATTTGAATTAAGGGATTAAGATATTTTACACACAATGTGTGTGTGTATGTCTGCGTGTATGTGTCTGCGTGTGTGTCTGTGCGTATGTAGTACGTGTATGTGTGTGTGTATGTCTATGTGTGTGTATGTTTGTGTATGTTTGTATGTGTGTGTGTATGTGTATGTGTGTGTGTCTATGTGTCCGTCTATGTGAGTGTTTGTGTATGTGTGTGTGTCTATGTGTGCGTCTATGTGTGTGTATGTCTATGTGTGCATGTATCTGTGTGTCTGTGTGTGTCAAACAGCATAAAAAGTAGTGTTGAGCCACCCCCGTAGTTTTCGAGTTCGGTTCGGTTCGTCGAACACCCGTGTGTTCGCCGAACTGTTCGTCGAACTGTTCGTCGAACACCGTTAAAACCAATGGCAGGCAAACAAAAACACATAGAAACACATAGAAAACACCTTCAAAGGTGTCCAAAAGCTGACAAACTGCTCAGAAGACATAACTAACACATGGAAAAGTGACAAGTACATATAGTCATGCGAAAATAAAAGAGGTGGAGGAGTAAAAGGAGGGGGAGACACAGATATAGGCATGTCATGCCCTTCTAAAATCCAAAAAGTGAGAAGCCGACACGGCCAGTCCGCTCCTGCCCGTGCCACCTCCGTGTCGCCGGGTTTGTGCCAGAGCCGCGGTGAACCCTAATGGCCAGCCCCCCTCTCCCAATACTGGTGCCTGTCCGCTGGTGGGTCGAGCGAGCCCCCCTGTGGTGGAGGCAGCTCTAAGCTTTTTAATTTAAATTGTCTCTCTAATTTGAATGAATACACTTTAAATCCATTTACAAGGATCTATTGGAGGGCAAGTCTCATGCCAGCAGCCGCGTAATTCCAGCTCCAGTAGCGTCCACTAAAGCTGCTGCAGTTAAAAAGCTTTTATAAGGATCGAGCTCGGCTGTCCACCGCAAGGCATCCTACTGCCAGTCCCAGCCCCTATGCCTTGGGGTGCCTCCTGATGCTCTTCACTGAGTATCCCATGGTCCCGAAGCATTTCCTTTGAAAAAATTAAGTGTCTAAACTACAGGTGGTGTAGCTTGCTTAACAGCCGGGATAATCCGCTGACTAGCAGACACTGCTACTAGGCACAAAGTATTTCCTGGGCTAGATGCAGTTAAAAATTTGTAATTAGATACTCTCGTTGGATGCTGAGAAAGCATTCCATAGAGTCTCCTGGCACGCCATATATGATTCTCTTAAAAAGCTTGGGGTAGGGGTCTAGGGGACCCTTTTATAGCCAAAATCACGGCCCTGTATCACAATACGTCACCTAGGCTGAAGATAAATGGAACTGTAGCACCCTGAGGGCTCGGTTGCTACAGAGGTATTGCACCTCACCCAGAGGTGTGATATCTCACTCTCAGGTAAGGATGGAGTGTGGATCAGGACCCGACACCTGCATGCATTACACCACATTGCCGTGGGGCAGGGCGACCAATATGCCTCTGAGATGGGCACGACAGTCCCTGTCCCTGGCTGGAGTGGTGGGAGGGAACACTGAGGAAGGGGAACCCTGTAGTGCAGGAGCAGGGAGGAAGCAGTTCCTGGGTGCATTGAGAAGGGAGTATAAAAGGTGGGCACCATTTTAGTTCAGTGCAGAGAAGTCTGAGCAGAAGTGGCAGGGAGCAGGGGCTCTGCATGAGCTCTGCTCCGGAGGGGGGCCTAGTAACAGAGGCCCAGGCCTGGAAGAGGGAGAAGGAAGGAAGAGGAGCGGAGAAGGCTCCAGTAACGAGGAATGAAGGGATCCCAGGGGTGCGGACGGGCGAGTCGCCACCGCACGCTCGATTCCACCTGCGTGGAGGGGTCAGGCCAAAGGGGGAGACCGGTCCCCGAAACTAGTGGAGGCAGGAAACGACCCTCAGCTAGAAACCGGAGGCTGTGACATTTTATGTGGCGCAGCCCCTCGCTACACCCGCTAGGAAGGCACCACATAGGGTCAGGGAAACTGGCGCCAAGTTTACCAAGAGGAGGCCCGAGGCAGCCGGACAGAAGGGTTGGTAAGAAAGGCCAGACAAAGGACACACAAAGGGGGTCCTGTGAAGCGCTCCAAAGTTATCTGGGAGTTGTCTGAGCCCCTCACCTGGTGAGCACAGTACGACGTGGGCAGCCGTTACCTGCAGACGTGGTCTGGATAATAAGAACTGTGAGTAAAGGCCCTGGACTGCATCACTGACTCCGTGTCGTTACTGCTGCTGCCCTGCACCATCACCCCCATCCTCCGCATACACTGCCCTGAGGCTATACTCTTCCCGTGGGGAGTTATGCTACGCTCTGCTGCACCCACAACACCAGCCTCAGCGGTCTGCCCTGCAGCGGCGGTTCACTCTGACCGCAATCCACGGGTGGCGTAGTCGGACATTTAAACAACAAAACCACATAAATAGTTCCGCCACTGGTTTGACCACCCTGAGCCACGGAACCGGGTCGCCGCCACGAAGACTACAACCACCAGCATCCACCAAAAAGGGTCCGGCTCTGGGTGTCCCAAGGCCCAGGGGGTGCATCAGAACATTTTCATCACCTTTCACAATCACCAATGGGACAAGGCAGGGATGTCCTCTGTCCCCTCTCTTATACATCCTAGTGACGGAGCACCTGCTCTCATCAATTCGCCATAACCCCAATATTAGGTGGATTGAGGTGGGAGGCACCGAGTACAAGTGCTCTCTATTTGCTGATGATGTCCTAGTATATATCACTCAATCACATATACCCATCCATGCTGTTATGGCTGAAATAGATCACTTTGTTACATGGTCAAATTTTAAAATCAATGCAGCGAAGTCTGAGGCCCTCGATGTCTCCCTCCCCAAATCCATATAGGATTCCATCCAGTCCAACTTTCCCTTTGCCTGGCCCTCACAGGGTATCAAATACTTAGGAATTCCTATTCATAGAGACCTCTCCCATCTATGTTATCTTAATTTTGGGCCCTTTATTGAACAACTCCATACAGACCACGGTTGGCAAGTTAGAACTGTAAGATTCACTACGTGAACCACTGGTGTTTTGTGGAAAAGCACATGTACACTGCGTTCCAAATTATTATGCAAAAAGTGTTTAGGAGTGATAAGGGAAGAATTTGTTTGTTTGTCAGTTAAACTCATTGATGGTGATGTGTGTCAGGGCTCTTTATATCACTGTAAGCAATTGCAGACACCTGTGCTAATTAGTTTGGCAGGTGTGTCCAATGAAAGGCAAGACTACTTAAGAAGGTTGTCTCACATTATTAAGCAGCCTACATTTTCTGCCAAAATGGGAAAGAAAAAGGATGTGTCGGCTGCTGAGAAGCAACAAATTGTGGAGTGTTTAGGTCAAGGCGTGACTACAATCAACATTGTGCGATGATCAGGAAGAAGTGTCTTGGCAATCAAGAAGTATGTAGCTGATTCACAGTACACACGTGTGCGTGCTGATAAGGGCAAACTGAGGACTCTTTCCTACAGGCAATTAAGTCAGGTTGAAAGAGCAGCGGCAAAAAGCCTTGTCATAGCAGCAGACAAGTTTTTGAAGCTGCTTGTGCCTCCAACGTCCCCCGAACAACAAGATGCAGGGTCCTTCAGAGGTTTGCAGCTGTGCATACGCCATCCTGTCGACCTCCTCTATCCACTTCACACAAGCAGAAACGGCTCCAGTGGGCCAAACATTACATGAAGACTGATTTCAAAACTGTTTTGTTCACGGATGAGTGCCGTGCAGCGCTCGATGGTCCAGATGGATGGAGTGGAGGATGGCTGGTTGATGGACACCCCACGCAAACACGGCTACAGCGCCAAGAAGGAGGAGGTGGAGTAATGTTTTGGGCTGGAATCATGGGGAGAGAGATTGTCGGCCCCTTTAGGATCCCTGAAGGCGCTAAAGATGAACTCCATAATGTATGTGGATTTTCTCAAACAGCACTTCCTGCCATGGTTCAAGAAGAAGAACCGTGTATTTCACAGCAAGATCATTTTTCTGCATGATAATGCACCATCTCATGCTGCACATAAAACATCTGCATCTCTGGCTGATATGGGCATAAAAGGGGACAAACTTATGGTGTGACCCCCATGCTCCCCTGACCTCTACCCCATTCAGAACCTTTGGAGCATCATTAAAAGAGTGTCTATGATGGCGGGAGGCAGTTCACATCTAAGCAACAGCTCTGGGAGGGTATTCTGTCCTCATGCAAAACAATTGAAGCAGAAACCATCCAAAACCTGACAAATTCAATGGACGAGAGAGTTCAGAAGCTCCTTTCGAACAAGGGGTCCTATGTGAAAATGTAACATCACCTAGAATAAAGTTTTGAGTTGAAAACTGTTTGATTTCAGTTTCTAACAACCTGCTAATGCTTATAATTTCAAAAATGACCATTTTTTTGGTCTTTATTAAAATGAAAAGGTTGATCGAAAAGTTTGGGGGATCTAAGAGTGTTGCAACCCAGTAGTCATGATTACTTCGAATTCTGACAATATGAGGGTCATGCTGCAGGTAGTGCAGCAAGAAGGCACTTATGTGTCTTGCGCATCTCGGAGGCCCAAAATTATTTTCCGGGCTAGATGCAGCTAAAAATTATTATTAATTTTAAATCTGGTGAAGCTTTAGTATAGATGGCCTAATAGGATCAGTGCTGCACACTGCTACAAAGCCCAAATTATTTTCCAGCCAAGTTACAGATAAACATGATTAGTAATTTGAAAGCTTAAAACGGTTGGTAGGGTGATTTTAACCAATCATCAAGCTTTTACTCTCCCCAGGATGACACAGGGGTAGAAAAGTAGTTTTGGATCCATGATTTGTTCATCTTTATGAACGTGAGTCTGTCTACATTATCAGTGGAGAGCCGCGTGCGCTTATCTGTCAGCACACCACCAGCAGCGCTGAACACACGTTCAGACAGAACGCTGGCTGCGGGGCATGACAAGATCTCCAAGGCGTAAGTGGCTAGCTCCGGCCATTTATCCAGACTGGAAGCCCAAAAAGAGCAAGGGTCCAGTGACACAGTCGTGGCTTCAATGTTTACTTGGAGATACTCCTGTACCATCGTCTCTAGGCGTTGACTATGTGTCAGACTTCTTGTCTCCTGTGGCCTTGCAAAGGATGGGCTAAAAAAGTGGTGAAATGATTCCGCAAAATTGATGTTACCAGCAGATACTGTGGTTCTGTTACGGTTTGAGTGCTGAACACTTGACGGTCCCACGGTTGGCAAGTTGGAACTGTGAGATTCACTACGTGCACCACTGGTATTTTGTGGAAAAGCACATGTAAGATTCTGCAACAGTCTCTGCTGATACTCCTGCATGCGTGCATCCCTTTCTATGGCAGGAATAATTTCTGAAAATTTACTTTTGTACCGGGGATCTAACAGTGTGGCAACCCAGTAGTCAGGATTATTTCTAATTCTCACAATTCGAGGGTCATGTTGCAGGTAGTGCAGCAAGAAGGCACTCATGTGTGTTGCGCATCCAGGAGCACCAAGTCCCTGTTGTGTTGGTGGCGAGGTAACAATCATGCTTCCTTCCTCTGTCCTCTCCCCCCAACCTCGCACAACAGAAATGTGATCAAGGTCTCCCTCATCTGATGAGTCTTCCATCAGTTCGTCCTCCACTTCTTCCTGGGCTCCTGCACCTTCCTCACTAGTTTGGCTGCTACCATGCGCCCTGGTAAAACCATCTCCCCCACCCTCACATGCCTGCCGCCTTGGTGCTGCCGACCGTCTGGACCTTGCAGATGTTAGCCCTTCCGCATATAACTCCTCCTCCTCTACTTCCTCCACCTCCTCTTGTGCCACCACCTGACTCCGAATTCTGTTTAACATGTGCTCCAGCATGTAAATAACCGGAATAATCATGCTGATAATGGCATCGTCAGCACTAAACATCTTCGTCGCCATTTCAAAACTGTGCAGAAGGGTGCATAGGTCCCTGATCTGAGACCACTCCTCCAGCGTGATTTGCCCCACCTCTGAATCTCGTTGGCCCAGGCTATACGTCAGAACGTATTGCACCAGGGCTTGTCGGTGCTGCCACAGTCGCTGCAACATGTGCAGAGTTGAATTCCACCGGGTAGGCACATCGCATTTTAGCCGGTGAAGTGGCAGGCCCAACGACTTCTGTAGAGATGTAAGTCGCTGAGCTGCGGGATGCGAATGGCGGAAGTGAGCACACAGCGACCGTGCCCTCTGCAGAAGGCCATCTAGTCTGGGATAGTGGGCTAAAAATTGCTGGACAACCAGGTTCAACACGTGAGCCATACAAGGCACGTGTGTGACATTGCCCCGGCGAAGGGCCGCACCCAGGTTTGCAGCATTGTCGCACATGGCCTTCTCTGGTTTCAGGTCCAGTGGAGACAACCATTCATGAAATTGGTTCTCCAGAGCTGACCACAACTCCTCAGCTGTGTGACTCACATTTCCCAGACATTTCAATGTAAAAACCGCCTGATGACGTTGAGCCCTACTGCCAGCATAGTAAGGAGGTGTGCAGGATCCCTTCTGCGCAGTTAGAAAGCTTGTGGCATGACCAGACAGGCTTTGGGTGCAGGTGGAAGACCGAGAGGAGGTTGAGGAGGCAGAAGCAGTGGAGGAACTTTGACATAAAGAGGATTGACGCACAACTCGTGGGGACGGCAAGACTTGGACAGCAGCCCCTTGTCCTGCTGTCACCATAGTTACCCAGTGCCCAGTCAGCGACATGTAACGCCCCTGTCCATGCCTACTCGTCCAAGTGTCTGTGGTGAAATGCACCCTGTCACACACAGAGTTTCTCAAAGAAGCGGTGATGTTGTGTGCGACATGCTGGTGGAGTGCAGGCACACCTTTCTTTGAGAAGTAGTGCCGACTGGGCATCTGGTACTGGGGCACTGCGACGGACATAAGGTCTCGAAAATCCTCTGTGTCCACCAGGCGGAAAGGCAGCATTTCTGTAGCCAAGAGCTTGCAGATGGTGAAATTCAACCTCTTAGCTTTCTCATGGCTAGGAGGAAATGGTCTTTTACTTGTCCACATCTGAGGGACCGAGGGCTGGCTATTGTGCTTAGACGGGGTTGATAAGGGTGTCCCCGGCAAACTGCCGGTCTGTGAGGAGGATGCAGGCGGACATGTTAGGTTGCCTTGATCCAAAGGTGGTGCTATCGATGTCGGACAGCGCTCAACACCAGCTGGTGTTACCACCTCCAAAGAAAATGATGACCTGCCAATCACGCTGGCTGTTGCGGGTAAAGAGGTGGCAGGTCTGCGCCCCAAAACGGGTGTGACTGCTGTCCCCCCAGTCACAGAGGATGAAGAGGCCGCGGATGCACAAGATATGGCAGACGGTGGTTGGCCCGGCCGGCTAGGCCGCATTGTAGCACACTGAGCTTCCCACTGCAACTTATGCTTCATGTCAATGTGCCGGGTCATGCATGAAGTACTCAAACTATGTATTTTTTGGCCTCTACTTAGCTTTTGCTGACAAATGTTACAGATGACACGAGTTGGGTCATCTTTATCGATCTGAAAAAATGCCCAGGCTATGCAAGGCTTAGCACCCATGCGACCTGAAGAGCCACCACGACTTGTGGTGAGAGGCAGAGTTGTGTTTGAGGATGCAGTTGTTGACGTGCTTCCAGTACTACGTCTCTGTCCAGGAAGGCGCAACCTGACCTCGTCGTCACTAGCATCTTCCTCCACCTCCTCTGCTGACCTCATCTCTTGGCTGACTGTGGGTTGACAGTAAGTGGGATCTCCAACCTCATCATCATCACCCTGTGCGTTATCACACCCGTCGTCCTCAGAGCCAACCTGTTCCTGCCCTGACAAAAAACTAAAGTTGTCGCTCCAATCAGGTATTTGAGTCTCATCATCGTCTTCCTCATTGTCTCCACCAACAGGAGTTACAGTTTGGGAATGAGGGTCTACATTATGGTCAGAACCTTCTGCGTCTGGTCCTGGATCCGACTCATAAAGATTCTGGGCATCAGTGCAGATCATTTCCTCGTCTGGATTCACAGAAGCGCTGGAGTCGACCTCTGATTCCCAGGCTATAGTATGAGTAAACAGCTCTGCAGACTCAACCATCTGATCTACCTCATACTCAGACGGGCAGCTGGAGATTTGGGAGCTGTGAGGAAGCAAGTGCGATTGGGGTGACACCTTTGAGGACTGGAGTATTTGTGATGTTGAAGTTGATGTGGAGGAGAGCCCACTTAAAGGAGCACTTGATATCCGTTGAAGCACCTGCTGTTTTTGTGCCTCAACTGGAATTTGTAGCGATTGGCGTGGCCGTAAGAAAGGGATCTTATCACATTGTCCGCTAAAAGAAGTAGACATTTTAGTTTGGCTGGAAGATGGTCTTTCTTCTGCAGATGTTACTGTTGCTTTAACACCTACCCCACGGACACAACCTTTTTTCCACTTCCCAACACGCCTATTCCCCTTTCCACCAGCAGCAGGCCTTTTTCCACTCATTTTGGTGCTTAACTAATTCACAACTCTGGAGTTGTTTGCACAAAAAAACAATGGATGGGAACCGAGCAGAGCTGAGTGGCCAAACTGTGGTATTAGGCCAAAACTATTGGCTGGGTTAGATGCAGAAAAAAATTATATTCAATTTGCAACCTGATGGAGGTCTGTATAGATGGATTAATAGAACAAGTCCCACACACAGCTAGAAGCCCAATATTTTTTCAGAGGTAGATGCAGAAAAAAATATATTCAGTTTGCAACCTGATGGAGGTCAGTATAGATGGACTAATACAACAAGTCCCACACACAGCTAGAAGCCCAATATTTTTTCAGAGGTAGATGCAGAAAAAAATATATTCAGTTTGCAACCTGATGGAGGTCTGTATAGATGGATTAATAGAACAAGTCCCACACACAGCTAGAAGCCCAATATTTTTTCAGAGGTAGATGCAGAAAAAATATATTCAGTTTTCAACCTGATGGAGGTCTGTATAGATGGATTAATAGAACAAGTCCCACAAACAGCTAGAAGCCCAATATTTTTTCAGAGGTAGATGCAGAAAAAAATATATTCAGTTTGCAACCTGATGGAGGTCTGTATAGATGGATTAATAGAACAAGTCCCACACACAGCTAGAAGCCCAATATTTTTTCAGAGGTAGATGCAGAAAAAAATATATTCAGTTTGCAACCTGATGGAGGTCTGTATAGATGGATTAATAGAACAAGTCCCAAACACAGCTAGAAGCCCAATATTTTTTCAGAGCTAGATGCAGAAAAAAATATATTCAGTTTGCAACCTGATGGAGGTCTGTATAGATGGATTAATAGAACAAGTCCCACACACAGCTAGAAGCCCAATATTTTTTCAGAGGTAAATGCAGAAAAAAATATATTCAGTTTGCAACCTGATGGAGGTCAGTATAGATGGACTAATACAACAAGTCCCAAACACAGCTAGAAGCCCAATATTTTTTCAGAGGTAGATGCAGAAAAAAATATATTCAGTTTGCAACCTGATGGAGGTCTGTATAGATGGATTAATAGAACAAGTCCCACACACAGCTAGAAGCCCAATATTTTTTCAGAGGTAGATGCAGAAAAAAATATATTCAGTTTGCAACCTGATGGAGGTCAGTATAGATGGACTAATACAACAAGTCCCACACACAGCTAGAAGCCCAATATTTTTTCAGAGGTAGATGCAGAAAAAAATATATTCAGTTTGCAACCTGATGGAGGTCTGTATAGATGGATTAATAGAACAAGTCCCACACACAGCTAGAAGCCCAATATTTTTTCAGAGGTAGATGCAGAAAAAAATATATTCAGTTTGCAACCTGATGGAGGTCTGTATAGATGGATTAATAGAACAAGTCCCACACACAGCTAGAAGCCCAATATTTTTTCAGAGGTAGATGCAGAAAAAAATATATTCAGTTTGCAACCTGATGGAGGTCTGTATAGATGGATTAATAGAACAAGTCCCACACACAGCTAGAAGCCCAATATTTTTTCAGAGGTAGATGCAGAAAAAAATATATTCAGTTTGCAACCTGATGGAGGTCAGTATAGATGGACTAATACAACAAGTCCCACACACAGCTAGAAGCCCAATATTTTTTCAGAGGTAGATGCAGAAAAAAATATATTCAGTTTGCAACCTGATGGAGGTCAGTATAGATGGACTAATACAACAAGTCCCACACACAGCTAGAAGCCCAATATTTTTTCAGAGGTAGATGCAGAAAAAAATATATTCAGTTTGCAACCTGATGGAGGTCTGTATAGATGGATTAATAGAACAAGTCCCACACACAGCTAGAAGCCCAATATTTTTTCAGAGGTAGATGCAGTAAAAAATATATTCAGTTTGCAACCTGATGGAGCTCTGTATAGGTGGATTAATAGAACAAGTCCCACACACAACTAGAAGCCCAATATTTTTTCAGAGGTAGATGCAGAAAAAAATATATTCAGTTTGCAACCTGATGGAGGTCAGTATAGATGGACTAATACAACAAGTCCCACACACAGCTAGAAGCCCAATATTTTTTCAGAGGTAGATGCAGAAAAAAATATATTCAGTTTGCAACCTGATGGAGGTCAGTATAGATGGACTAATACAACAAGTCCCACTCACAGCTAGAAGCCCAATATTTTTTCAGAGGTAGATGCAGAAAAAAATATATTCAGTTTGCAACCTGATGGAGGTCTGTATAGATGGATTAATAGAACAAGTCCCACACACAGCTAGAAGCCCAATATTTTTTCAGAGGTAGATGCAGAAAAAAATATATTCAGTTTGCAACCTGATGGAGGTCAGTATAGATGGACTAATACAACAAGTCCCACACACAGCTAGAAGCCCAATATTTTTTCAGAGGTAGATGCAGAAAAAAATATATTCAGTTTGCAACCTGATGGAGGTCTGTATAGATGGATTAATAGAACAAGTCCCACACACAGCTAGAAGCCCAATATTTTTTCAGAGGTAGATGCAGAAAAAAATATATTCAGTTTGCAACCTGATGGAGGTCTGTATAGATGGATTAATAGAACAAGTCCCACACACAGCTAGAAGCCCAATATTTTTTCAGAGGTAGATGCAGAAAAAAATATATTCAGTTTGCAACCTGATGGAGGTCTGTATAGATGGATTAATAGAACAAGTCCCAAACACAGCTAGAAGCCCAATATTTTTTCAGAGGTAGATGCAGAAAAAAATATATTCAGTTTGAAACCTGATGGAGGTCTGTATAGATGGATTAATAGAACAAGTCCCAAACACAGCTAGAAGCCCAATATTTTTTCAGAGCTAGATGCAGAAAAAAATATATTCAGTTTGCAACCTGATGGAGGTCTGTATAGATGGATTAATAGAACAAGTCCCACACACAGCTAGAAGCCCAATATTTTTTCAGAGGTAAATGCAGAAAAAAATATATTCAGTTTGCAACCTGATGGAGGTCAGTATAGATGGACTAATACAACAAGTCCCAAACACAGCTAGAAGCCCAATATTTTTTCAGAGGTAGATGCAGAAAAAAATATATTCAGTTTGCAACCTGATGGAGGTCTGTATAGATGGATTAATAGAACAAGTCCCACACACAGCTAGAAGCCCAATATTTTTTCAGAGGTAGATGCAGAAAAAAATATATTCAGTTTGCAACCTGATGGAGGTCAGTATAGATGGACTAATACAACAAGTCCCACACACAGCTATAAGCCCAATATTTTTTCAGAGGTAGATGCAGAAAAAAATATATTCAGTTTGCAACCTGATGGAGGTCTGTATAGATGGATTAATAGAACAAGTCCCACACACAGCTAGAAGCCCAATATTTTTTCAGAGGTAGATGCAGAAAAAAATATATTCAGTTTGCAACCTGATGGAGGTCTGTATAGATGGATTAATAGAACAAGTCCCACACACAGCTAGAAGCCCAATATTTTTTCAGAGGTAGATGCAGAAAAAAATATATTCAGTTTGCAACCTGATGGAGGTCTGTATAGATGGATTAATAGAACAAGTCCCACACACAGCTAGAAGCCCAATATTTTTTCAGAGGTAGATGCAGAAAAAAATATATTCAGTTTGCAACCTGATGGAGGTCAGTATAGATGGACTAATACAACAAGTCCCACACACAGCTAGAAGCCCAATATTTTTTCAGAGGTAGATGCAGAAAAAAATATATTCAGTTTGCAACCTGATGGAGGTCAGTATAGATGGACTAATACAACAAGTCCCACACACAGCTAGAAGCCCAATATTTTTTCAGAGGTAGATGCAGAAAAAAATATATTCAGTTTGCAACCTGATGGAGGTCTGTATAGATGGATTAATAGAACAAGTCCCACACACAGCTAGAAGCCCAATATTTTTTCAGAGGTAGATGCAGTAAAAAATATATTCAGTTTGCAACCTGATGGAGCTCTGTATAGGTGGATTAATAGAACAAGTCCCACACACAACTAGAAGCCCAATATTTTTTCAGAGGTAGATGCAGAAAAAAATATATTCAGTTTGCAACCTGATGGAGGTCAGTATAGATGGACTAATACAACAAGTCCCACACACAGCTAGAAGCCCAATATTTTTTCAGAGGTAGATGCAGAAAAAAATATATTCAGTTTGCAACCTGATGGAGGTCAGTATAGATGGACTAATACAACAAGTCCCACACACAGCTAGAAGCCCAATATTTTTTCAGAGGTAGATGCAGAAAAAAATATATTCAGTTTGCAACCTGATGGAGGTCTGTATAGATGGATTAATAGAACAAGTCCCACACACAGCTAGAAGCCCAATATTTTTTCAGAGGTAGATGCAGAAAAAAATATATTCAGTTTGCAACCTGATGGAGGTCAGTATAGATGGACTAATACAACAAGTCCCACACACAGCTATAAGCCCAATATTTTTTCAGAGGTAGATGCAGAAAAAAATATATTCAGTTTGCAACCTGATGGAGGTCTGTATAGATGGATTAATAGAACAAGTCCCACACACAGCTAGAAGCCCAATATTTTTTCAGAGGTAGATGCAGAAAAAAATATATTCAGTTTGCAACCTGATGGAGGTCTGTATAGATGGATTAATAGAACAAGTCCCACACACAGCTAGAAGCCCAATATTTTTTCAGAGGTAGATGCAGAAAAAAATATATTCAGTTTGCAACCTGATGGAGGTCTGTATAGATGGATTAATAGAACAAGTCCCACACACAGCTAGAAGCCCAATATTTTTTCAGAGGTAGATGCAGAAAAAAATATATTCAGTTTGCAACCTGATGGAGGTCAGTATAGATGGACTAATAGAATGATGCTATGCCCAAAAGATTTTACTTCACTAGGTGCAGTAAAAAAATTGGCATTCTATACACAGGTGGTATATCTTGCAACACAGATAGGCTACTCCACTGACTAACACACTATGCAATAGGCCAAAAAGAATTAGCTTTGCTAGATTCAGCCATATGCTGTGAAAAAAACTTCCACAGCACTGGCACAGACCTGCCTGGCAAAAACTGATAGGAACTGATGTAACCTAGTCCTGAAAAGGACTCCAATTACAATTAGTCTTTACTCCCACAATCTATCTATTTAAGAGCACAGACCTGCCTGATAAAAGTCGTAGGAAATGCTGTAACCTAGTCCTTAAAAAGACTGCAATCACAACTATTCCCTACTCCCAAGCTATCTGTAGATTTGTGCAAAAATTGGCTTGAAATTAACAAGGTATAGCGCACACAGCAACAGCGGTGCCGTCTAACACGCAGCTGCAGCAGTGAGAAAATGGTGGCGACGGGGAAAATGGCTTGGTCTTATAGGGCAAGGACATGTGACATACACTGCCAATGACACATGCCCTTGCTTGTGTGAAAAAAAGCACTTCGCTCCGTGTGTGCGCTGCTGATAGGCTGACAGATTGCACCTCCCCACTGTAAATGCGGGAAAGAGAAAAAAAAATGGAGATCTTCATTGTTCCTGCAGAGATCCATCCCCTGCCCCTCCCCCCACCCCGCTGTACACTCAAACTGCGTATTAACATTAATTTTCATCATTACTGAGAAAAAATCCAGTTATGATTTTGGTGCACGAACAGTTATCGAACATAACCTCGAACAGCCGAATTTTTCTCAAATTGTTCGTGTTCGCCGAACGGCTCGAACACCGCCCAAAACAGCTCGAATTTGAGATTGGCGAACAGTTCGAGTAGAACAACGCTCATCTCTAATAAACAGCATAAAATAATAATATAAGCATAAGCAACCTATAGCTCTCTACAGAATTATAAAGGTTTGGATACATAATTTGAGTTGTTTATGTTTAAATATTCACTTAAGCACAAGTCATCTAAAACTTATTTAATATCCAACAACACCACAGTAATAAAGAAGCTACAAATACAGTAAATGCCATATGTCGACAATATATTATCCTGCATGCTTAAAGGGCTCATGAATAAAGAAAAAAGTGACCTCACACATTTTGGTAAACGGCAGGAAGAATTTGAGTAATGTCAGACCAACACCTGTCACAAACTTTCATGAATTACTGTATAATTCCCTCCTAGTAAAAATGAATGGGTGCAGCGGATGTGGGTCCTGGGAGAATCTTGGGAACACAGTGACATTTCAGTTCAGCATTTTCTGTTCTTATTACTCTGCACTTCTCTTCCTTACCTCTCCCCCTCTCTCTCCTCGCTTTTCTCTGTTCATCCCATGGGAATTGTGCGCATTGAAGGAAGCCCTGTGTTAATTTCCATCTGACTGTCAATCTCACTTCTGCCTCTATTATCAGCAGTAAGCCAGGACAGTCCCTTGTTTGAATGGGCTACTGATCTTTATCTAGCAGGCTATGAGCTGCCCCTGCCATGAACCTTGCTAAGAGGGAATGGAAGGAGAGAGGCTGAGAGAGAGAGATGAGCTGGAGAAAAGAGCAGATACTGTTTGGTTTCTTTTCTTATTCCCCTCTCTTTTATCCACTGTTCCGTCTTTTGTGTTAGCTTTCAGAAATGCTCTGTTTGACTGGCAGCTTGTCACAGATCAGTTACCACCTAAAGCTGCTTGGCAGAGAGAGGTGACGGCCCAGGAAGGGATCTAAGTGGGTTTATCAGCGCTTCTTTACGCCTCGTGAGCTCCTTGACACAAAAGGAAAGGGTATTAAAGATCTAAAGCGAGCCCAAAAGCGTGAAAGCTCCTTATAGGCTGCAAGATGTGGATGTGACTAAATTTTTAAATATTTTTCGTTGATGCTATTCATTTTGCCAATCGCTTAGAAAGATTTTTGTTGCAGAAATAAGTGTATGTTCCACTTGAGCGCAGTTTGGAAAAAGAAGGAAGTCCCAAAAATATGTGCTTGGAATATTACATTAACATTCACAATGATTTGGTATTTTACAGGAAGCACAAAAATGCATTTATTAAAGAAAAAAAAAAAAAGCTGACAATCAAGTATTCTGCCTTTGTTGACATTGCGCCTTTGAGGGAATTTCACATACAATTTCAGCATAGCAATCTGTTGAATAAGATAGCTAAAATGTATTTGTTTATTTATGCCCTTTTTAATCTCCCGATGCTTTACGCATCAATGAATATATATAAAAAAAAAACTACGTTCATCATAACAATTATTGTTCTGCTGTTCTCATTTTCAGAATAAACATCCCTTTAATACATGCTTTTTTTTTTTTACATTTTATTTCTTTTTCATTTATGCTATCAAGAACTCACAGAGAATGTCACCTGTTCAAACATTCAAAGCAAATAACGGAGAATGAACGCTGCATTTCTACACAAAAACCATTATACAGTTTACCTCTGCACAGAGAAAAAAAATGAATAGCAGAACTGAGTTTGTCATTTGGCACAACTCATTGTCATACCTCAGAAGGGCTTCTGCCTGCTGATAAACCTGCATTATACCCACAGTACGTTATCTCGCCTCAGAGAGTACAATGCACAGATATTACCACCCCAAAGAATGCAAAGGAACCTTAACTAAGCTGCTTATGAAAGTGCAACTAAAAGTTCTGCGTTTGTACCGGACAGTAAGTGGCCGGTGCTAAATGCCACACACGGAGAGAGAAAGATTTTTTTTTCTTACCAGATGCAAAGTTCGGATCACGATGCTTTTCAATGGGATTTGGGTTCAAGTTCTGGTATCCGAACCAAACTTTGGAATAAAATTCAGGTCGGGCACCAGAACCCAAAAGTCCACGGGTCCGCTCATCTCTAGTCACAAGTAAGGATGAGCGGACCCGTGGAAGTTCGGGTTCATTCGTCAACCGAACTTTAGTCTAAATTCGGATCGGGTACCAGAATTCTACCCGAACTTTCACCAGAGCCCGAACCCTATAGAAGTCAAAGGTGATCAGAACTTTGGTGTTGTAAAATGGTTGTAGTAAGTGCTAAGGGGCTCTCTCTTTCAGGAGTGGAACAATCAGAGGAAAAGTATAAGAGTAAAACCCGTGCACCACTTCTGAACTTTTACCCACTCCTGGTTTTGGCTTACAATTACGTATAAAAAGTACTGACCAAATACTGAATGTGTGACTGTGGCCTTAAATCTACAGTGTCAATTCTTTCAGCATTTTTGCTGAAGATTTCACCCATACTAATGAATGAGGAAATACTGCAACAAAAACGCAAGTAAACAAAACATAGCAAAAACAGACGTTTTTGCTACTGCGTTTTTCCTGCCAAGAGATGCAGAAATTTTTGCACCAAATGAGCACATACCCACACCATGTCTTCGGAACAAGATGACAAGTTTATATTTAGCAAGTATAATGTGTGCAACCAAAAGTACCCTAGATAGGCAGGGTGGATCTGTTGCTAGTACCGTTGTTTACAATGTTAAGGTACAGGGCTGAAATCTAAACCAAGAACAACATCTATGGCTCAGACTCATCATTTGGTTTTTTTTTAAGTCACTTTCGTTTTCTTGTCTTGTAGTATTAGTTGCTGTTTTTGGTGTCAAATTCTTTAAAATGGCAATCGTGATCTATGCCTTTTGGGCAAAATCGAAAACGTATTTTTTTTCCGGCCTTAAGCTGTTTTTGTGACTTTGACAAAAATTGCACCAAAATGTTGGTATACTCAAAAATACACAAGGTGGGAGGGGGATCGAGTGAAGGTGCACCAAAGCGTGCAACATTTTAAAAGTCGCAATTGATGAATCAGGCAAAAATATCTAGAATCGCTAAACTCATACCACAAAATAGAAAACAAATTAAAAAAACAGGCAAGCACATATAAAATAAATTTCAAAAAAGGCTCAAATACAAATTTAAAAATTATAAATTGAGTGTGAACAAGAAGAAGATGTTAAACACACAAAACTGGACAAAAATGGGTGCAAAGGCAATAAATTGGGGTCTATGTATAGTTTGTAGGTTCTTCTCCTGTTTGTGTGGTTACACCCGAACTCTAAATCCTGCCTGATTGGGAGTATAGATTGTAAACCACAATGGGGATAATTCTGTGTCTGTAAGGTGCTTCAGATTATGTTTGTGCTATATAAGCAAGCATAATAAAAAAACAGCAAAATAAAATAGATAACATGAGAATGAATGACGAGTGTAAGGGCATGTTCTCACATTACATTTTATTTTGCACCAAAAACCAGAGTGCTGACAGCAGAAAAGTATAATACGCACGTTTTTGTCATGCTTTACATGAGTTTTTGCAGCGTTTTCACCCATTCATTTGAGAGTTCAGAAATTTCACTGATTATGCTGCATATTTTATTTACCAAATACACTGAGTATAAAATGCAGCCAAAAAACGTTGCAAAAATGCCATGTGAACATACCCTTCAAATGTCAATTTGATAACAGAAGAATTATACCTGTTCAGTACAATTCATTTTAAAGGGGCTGGGTTTGGTACATACTGCAAAATTGTTCATCAGTTTCAGTGGTCCTCATAGTGCTTCTGACTATATCATCACGAATAGTAATTGTTGATTTGAGGACTAACGTAGAACTGCTTCATAAGCAGCCATAACATGTCAATGTTTCTATTTTAATGACACTTCTAGGGTAAATTCCTGTTTATGCTATTCTCACGTGAAGGGCATACAGGATAGTAAGATTATTTCAGCGTGCCCATCAAAAGAAATCTAAGAGTTGGTTATTTTTTCAAAAATGAAGGAGCTCCTACAGTCTGAAGAAGATTCTGTAGTTCCCAGAAGATGTGGCTAATGTGTTCATGGTAGCATTTTGGGCTGTAGACATACAGTATATTATGTAAAATTGCTAGGATTCAGTATAATTTTTCAATTTGTTCGTAAAAAAAAATTAGCTGACTGTGATTGATAAATTAATTTTGTAGAAAAAAAAAAGATGACTGCAGAAATGGAAGGAATTTAATTGATTGTTTCTATCTAAGGGTTCGCTCACACTGATTTTTTATAGGATTGCACTCGTCCGAGTAATATACCAGTGCCAGCGAGCCCTAATGGTACGGGTCATTCTTTTAATCACCACTTATAGCTCTTTCTATGAGGGCTTGTGCAGACGGCAGTAGTTTCTCACATTTTCGAGAATCAGGACGATTATGCAAATGACACTCTGATCAAACTCTTGTCAGAGTTTGATCAGTGTCAGCATAGTGGGATCTGATTCTGTCCGATAAGAGAACTGTAACATACTGTGAGGAGAAGATAGAGAACAAAATTTGGTCTATAAATTTGGGTGTGGTGCATACCTTATTTATGACCAATTGTCATTTTTCTTTATAATTTAACTCCAGATAAATACAATAGTAATGTTATTAAAAGGGTTGGCAGTTTTATAGCTATTAACAATTGTGCGTGAAATATTTACACAAGCAACTAACATTTCCTTTTTTGTTCTTTGATGTTTTCAATATCAGTAAAGCCAAACCCAGTTGCTTGTACAACCTTATCTCAATATGGATTTTCAAGAATATGAGCGCTGCAGATGGAGGGGCATTTAACTAGACTTACTACTCTACCTTCATAATCGTAACACACTACTCCTACAATAGATTTAGGATGGCACAAATGCAGAAAGCAGGCACACTGTGTTTTAATGTAGGAGCCCGATACACGGGCATTCTCCGCATGTTTAGCGGCAGTGTATCAGCCACAATACATGTGGCCGAGGCTACTCAAACATTTGACTCAAGCACGCCGGCTCCTCTATCCGAACCCAAGCACGCCCAGATAACTCCATATACGAGCATGCTTGCTCATCCCTAATGCCCATCTATCTACAGACATCCTATAGATGAGGATGCCATATGAACAGAAAAAAAGCTGATTAAAAAAGAGGGGTTTGTTTTACTAATATTGAAAACAACACAAACCTTACAAAATGGAGTAAGTTACTTCTAGGCCTCTTTACCATGCTTTTGTGGCCAACCTCTCTAGGTCACCCTAAAATATATTAAATGAAAGATCTTAAAAAAAAGAATGAATACAAATATGCTTAAAATTGCTTATGTCATTCTTTATATCCAGTATATATAAAATTCTGTCTGTAATACACATCATCTTTAAAGATTGCATACATCGATTTGAGCAAACATATTTTATAATAAATTGGACAATGAGAGAAGAATCAATTCATTACTGCTCACGCATATTATGCTGTGTCTAGCGGCATGCGTAGATTACAGGCAGCCATTGAGACTGATTTGCGAGCTGACTTCATCCCCTCACATAATGGATGGTTAGAAACAGTGCAGTATTCTGCTCTCCATGGGCACTGAAATAAGAGTAAGGGTTTGCTCACATCTGTTTATAAATATGGAGAGTGCAATACAATAAAAAAAATCACACATTCGCATAGCACTCGTGGCATACAGTCCTGCTCATCTTTATTGGCACCCATGAAGTTTAAGTACATAATGTGGAATATCTCTTAAAAAAATGAGTCAAGTGAAACAGGTTTTTGTACAGAGCACTCGTGTCAAATACAAAAGAACAAATGATAAACAATAACTTAAAACAAAAAGCAATGGGAGGGAAAAATAGAAAAACTAAAGCTTGCTGTGTCACTGGTATTGGCACCCTTTACATTAATTTAGTATGCAAACACGTTTTGACTCACCTGTGGTAAAACACAAAAGAGATTCACCTGTGATTAATTGTCGGTGCCCATGTGACATGAATTAGCCGATGAGTGATGATGTTTTAAAAAGCCACATGGTAGGCCCTGTTCCTTTGTCACAATGGTGATGACAAAGGAGCTGTCTGAGGACATCAGAACTGCTATTATTAGCAAACACAAGACTTCAAAAGGGTATAAGGCCATCTTCATAGACCTTGGTATCCCAGTTTCAACAGTGCGCAATGTTATTAAGAAGTTTGCCAAGCATGGAACCATAAAGAACCTCCCTGGATGTGGGGGAAAGAGGAAAGTTGACAAGAGATGTCTTCGAAGGTTGGTGCGAATGGTGGAAATAACACCACGTCAAACATCCAAAGAACTGAAGGCCAACCTGGAACAGTCTGGGGTGATGCTTTCAACAAGTATCATACGCCACACACTAAATTAAACAGAGCTTTATGGGTGAAGGTCAAGGAATAAAGAATAGCTGGAGAAAAGACATAAAAGGGAAAGGCTGATCTTTGCCAAAGAGTACCTTGACAAACCACAATCCTTCTGGGAAAATGTTCTGTGGACAGAAGAAACAAAAATAGAGCTTTTTGGCAATGAAAAGCAACAGCTTGTTTACAGATGGCACAATGAAGCTTATAAGGAAAAGAACACCTTAACAGCAGTTAAGCATGGTGGAGGATCCATAATACTGTGGGGTTGCTTCGCTGTGATTGGTACTGGAGGGAATTCTATCTTCTTGACACATAGCAAGTCCTCTGATAGTTGTAGATGGAAGTTAGAACAGTATGGCTTAGTTAAAGAAGCACTCTCATCAAAATGTTTATCCTCTTAATAGATTGCAATCATCATATTATATAGCACTGTGTACTTACAATTGCCCATTTTGCCTTTTTACCCAGTTAATTCTTCTATTTTCCATTAGGTCTATAACATCATGTGATTAAAAGCTGACCAGCTGAATCCTTCTAAGTCTTTTTTCCCTGCATGAGTCATCACTACAAAGTCCCTGGCAGCGGGGAGGAGTAGCAGCTGGGTCAGGAGTTGAAGAGGGGGGTGACTCATGCAGGGAAAAGAGACTTCACATTTCTACACAGAGCTTAGAAGGATTTGGCTAGTCTGTTTTTAATCATATGTTATGGAGAAGGGTATACACTACTCCTAAATGGTGCCAACTGGGTGCAAAATGGTACTACACTAATTAGAATAGCACCTAGGCACAAAATAGAGTCCGTAGTCAATAATTAATGAAGTTTCCAAATTTAATGCCAAAATATTAGACAGATTTCAAACCGTTTCGGCTATTCAGGCCTTTATCAAGGTTATCTGCATATAACAAATTATTAAGTGTTAGTATATAAGTCAAAGAGGAAAAACAAAGAGGACCTCTGGACCTGATAACTTACTTACTTTTACCTCCTCATTTGTATTTTCTGATGATTTTGTAGAGTGGCGCTCACCTGGACAGGATGGCTCCTAGATCTTACCTGTTTCATCAACATTTCTTTTGGGTTTATGTATACTTGTTATTACAACATGTGTTGTTTGATTTGGTATATATATTGTGCCAATTATATTAAGATGGATGCATCTTTCTTTCATCTTTTTGTAATCCTTTTTGTTTTCCTCTTTGACTTATATACTAACACTTAATAATTTGTTATATGCAGATAACCTTGATAAAGGCCTGAATAGCCGAAATGTTGGTTTGAAATCTGTCTAATATTTTGGCATTAAATTTGGAAATTTCATAGATTATTGACTACTGACTCTATTTTGTGTTCAGGTGCTATTTTAATTAGTTTAATCACATGTTGTCATAGAAAAGAGAACAATTAACTTGGTAGAAAGGCAAAATTAGCAATTGTGCTATAAAATATGATGCTTGTAATATATTAAGAGGATACAAACTTTGAGTGCTCCTTTAAGCATAACCAATTTCATTCCTTCATGACAATCTGTTTTCCGCATGGTAGGAGGAGACAGAAGGACTCACAAGGGTTGTATAATCCGAAGGCCAAAGGAGATTCAATGAACTACCAGATGGATGTCACCAATAATGTGGTCATTCAGTATTTTACATATTTACAGCAACTATAATCAACATGGAGTGTTGTACTTCACACAAGCATCTTTATGTTAATTATTGTATCAGGCCTCTTACATACTATATATCAATAAGTCCCTGCTTAAAACATGTTTTAAAAAGTGATAGTTTGGATAGATTTAGAACAGCGTTGAGGTGTCTGCATTATGCAGACAAGGAATCAAAACACCTCCCTCTATATAAATATGTGACCCATTATCTAGGTCACATCTGTACCTTCAAGGAATGAGTGTAAACCTTGGCTACAGGGCAAATTAGAGCTGCTCAGATTCTGAATAAAAGGTAACAAAATGTTAATAAAATGTTTGGGGGAAATATATTAGCACATATTTGAATCTGAATGCTCACCTAGGTGAAGAAGGCCATATCGTTCCTGAAACAAGGTTGAATGGAGAATGCAGTAAATAACAGTATGCAATGTTTGATATCAAAGGAGATTGTTACCATACAATGGTAAAAAAAATTCTAAACAGTTTAAAGTAACAAACTGCTAATAATATTGTTCTATTGTAAAATGTAGTGTGAATTTCATTATATTACATATTCTTAAACCAACGCATTACACACAGTAAACTAATACAAACAGAATATGATAGACTGTTAGCTGGTCCAAATTCAGGGTATTTTGAGTCTCCAGGCACAGACACACTATGTAGCTGAATTTAGTACATAGATATCAGCTTATCCTCAGGCTACACGGCAAATTTAGCTGCAACGAAGGTCTGCACCGAAAAATCACTGCATTCCGCTGCCACAGGTTCAACCCTGAGGAAGCTAAATTCAAAACACATTTTGGGTACCTACAGACAGCCCTTTAATCTTTCCTAGACACAATTGCTGTCCCCTTTCCATAGATTACGTTATCCTTCTTCTTCTTCGGCTTCCCTTTTGCAGGTTATATTGTCCCTCTGAAGTAGGTATGTACACTAACCTGGATGTATCATTGGATATACAGTGGGGAAAAAAAGTATTTATTTAGTCAGCCACCAATTGTGCAAGTTCTCCCACTTACAAGGGGAGTTCTCCCACTTGCACCATATGGTGCACTACAAGGATCAGGACCTACGCGTTTCGAAGTCTAAGTCTTAATCATGGTCTCTTTTGTAGGTGACCAAATACTTATTTTCCACCAAAATTTGAAAAAAATTTCTTTCCAAATCAGACAATGTGATTTTCAGGATTTTTTTTCTCATTTTGTCACTCATAGTTGAGGTCTACCTATGATGTCAATTACAGGCCTCTCTCATCTTTTTAAGTGGGAGAACTTGCACAATTGGTGGCTGACTAAATACTTTTTTTCCCCACTGTACATTTATACTGTTGAGTGTTTCTGTTTGTATTGAAGTGTATGCATTTGTGTCGATTTTCTGGATCTATATCATTTTTTGCCACTAGGCATGGTTACTGAATATTATATGTCATTTCTTACATTTGTATATTGGTCTGGACAGTCGGATTATTTAGTCTTGTGCACTCATTGTCCTATTTTAATAATGTGTTTTTAACCCTTTCTGTGTTGCTTCAATAAAGATTATGTTTATTTTTATTTATTTAGCTTTATTAGTACTGCTTATGTTGTAGTTGGAGATGAGTGGATCAATCAAGTTTAAGTTGAAGCTTACGAAATTAATGGTTTCACATGAATTTGAATACTTTTCTATTCAATTCGCTGTTCTCAGGAAAAAAAATTGTCCATTTCCCACTCTACTACAGCATCGGAGAGTGGGATAATGTCTTTTTGTGTGGCCATGTGGGCTTCCCCATAATGACTTGCCACTATGACATGATTATCATGTACCTTGCACATTTAGACACTCACACACTCTCTGACTCTATTCTACCACTGACATTCATATCTTCACTCCACGACACAGACAGCCACACTGCTTTTTACAATTCCACTCTCGCATCAGCTATTGACTCGGTCGCCCATCTTGTGCATGGCAGAGCGTGATGAGTCAATAGGCAACCCTGGCACAACAACTTCACTAAACAGCTTCGGCAAGCGTCCAGGGTTGCGGAGGAGCATTGGAAGAAAACACATATGCAAGATCACTTCACTGCATTAAAACAAGCAACACTCGCATTCAAATCAGCCCTCACCTCTGTTAAACAAGCCTGCTTCACAGCTCTCATATCTTCCTTATCCTACAACCCCAAACAGTTATTCAACATTTTTAGCTCTCTCCTCCGCCCTCTACTGCCCCCTTCAACCTCCATCATCTCTGCTGAGGAGTTTGCCACACACTTCAAAAACAAGATTAACCAAACAAGGCAAGGCTTTACTGTCCGACTACCACAACCCCTTTGTTTACAGACCATTGTCCTTCCCCCATAACCTCCCTTTCCAACATCACTGAAGGAGACCTCACTCGTCTCCTCTCCAAATCACACCTCACCACTTGTGCACTCGACCTCATCCCATCCCACTTCCTCCCCAACCTCACCCCCACACTCATTCCATGCCTAACCCATCTCTTCAACCTATCACTAACTTCTGGTACCTTCCCCACAGCTTTCAAACATGCCACAATCACGCCCAACCTCAAAAATCTATCCCTTGACCCGACCGCCTTGCCCAGCTACCGCCCCATATCGCTGCTCCCATTTGCCTCCAAACTCCTTGAGCAACACGTTCACGCTGAACTTTCCTCTCACTTCTCGTGCATACCCTCATCATGTCCCGCCTCGACTACTGCAACATCCTCCTCTGTGGCCTACCTGCTAACACTCTCACACCCCTCCAGTCCATCCTTAACTCTACTGCGCGACTAGTTCATGTCTCGCCTTGCTACTCCTCTGCTACCCCCCTTTGCAAATCCCTTCACTGGCTCCCAATTGCCCAGTGTATCCAGTTCAAACTACTAACACTGACCTACAAAGCCATCCATAACCTTTCTCCTCTTTACATCTCTGAACTAATCTCCCGATATATTCCCTTGCGTAATCTCCGGTCCTCCCAAGACCTCCTTCTCTCCTCCACACTCGTTCTTCACCCAATCGCCTCCAATATTTCTCTCGAATATCCCCCATCCTCTGGAATTCTGTGTCTCAACACGTCCGATTAACCTCTACATTTGGATCCTTCTAAAGGAGCCTGAAAACCCATCTCTTCAAACAAGCTTACAGCCTGCCATAACCTTGCTTGCTTCCACCTCAACAACACCGGAGCTACTGAAATCTCACCAACCTACTATCTCCTTCCACATTCCTATAGAATGTAAGCCCGCAAGGGCAGGGTCCTCTTCCCTCTGTACCAGTCTATCATTGTTAGTTTGTTAACGGTAAGTGATATCTGTATTTGATATGTAACCCCTTCTCATGTACAGCACTATGGAATCAATGGCGCTATATAAATAAACAATAGTAATAATTATCATACCCTGTACAGTGGTGGTCAAGACCTGGGCCATCACAGAACAGCAATTCCCAGTAGAGCATAGTTTGCAAGGCAGAGTCATTTTCCATCTCCAGAGTCACTGGGTAAGTTTCTGTCTTCTGTAGGGTATGAGCTCTTATGGTGAGCAAGGTCCTCTCTCTTGCTCTCTTTCTCTCTCCTGTACATTGCAAGCTCTTATGATCAGTGGAGTCCTCTCTCTCTCACTTTGCTGTAGAGTGTAAGCTCTTATGATCAATGGGGTCGTTACTCTCTCTCCGCTACAGTGTGTAAGATGTTATAGCCAGCATGATCCTGTCTCTTATTCTACTACACAGTGTAAGCTCTTAATATCAGTGGGGTTCTCTCTCTCTCTTCTGTAGTGTGTAAGCTCTTATAGACAGCAGGGTCTGTCTCTCTTTCTCCCATAGAGTGTAGGTGTGTCACCCCAGGCCTGGATGCCACAAATATTAAAGGCTGTGTCTGAGAGCAGGAGGGAGGTTCCCTGGTCAGGGACCATTATCATGCAGCACCTCCTGTCCCAGGCCAGTAGGGGGATCAGGCTGCCCCTATAAAAGCTGGAACTGAGGGCAGGGTTAGAGAGACCAGAACCCACTTCTGAAGCATCCAGAATGGTTCCCAGAGGAAAGGGACAGGTCAGCAGCAGCTGAGGAGTCCAGAAGGCAGAGGAGGAACAGCAAGCCAGGGACAGAGGCGACGAGAGCCGGTCCTGGCTGAGAGAGAACTACACAACTGGACACTGGGGTCCGAGGCTGTCAGGGTTGAAGCCCTGGAGCAGATAACTAACCCGCAAGGGATTTCAGGTTCCTTGGCCTAAGAAGCCTGGAGGCTCCGCCACACAGAGGGACCGGTACAGCACGGAGAAGCAACAGGTACCTAAGGCCCGAGTCACAAGCCATACAGGCGTAGTACACGGCCAGCTCAGGGACGTGGGCTATCACACCACGAAAAGGGGGATAGTCAGCAAGGGCAGAGAGAAATCGGTAGGCCTACCCACTCATCCTGACCAGTGGGGCTCGCCCGAATGCTCTCAGACCCCCAGGCCCATTCCTACCCTATACCTGTTGGGTCATTAGTATTAACTACAATTAAAACCCTGGACTGTTTGAAGCAGACTCTGAACCCTTATTATTGCGGCCTGCACCATCACCCCCAGCATCCTATTACACTGCCCTGAGGCTACACTCCTCCCGTGGGGAGTTATCCTATCCCTGTGCTGCATACCAACATCAGCCTCAGCGGTCTGCCTTGCAGCGGCGGTCATCTCTGACCGCAATCCACGGGTGGCGTAGTTGGACATTCAAAACCCTACAAATAGACTGCCACAGCATTTGGTCTGACCACCCTGAGCCACGGGATCGGGTTGCCATTACTACCCCCAACATTGCACTGAAGCCCGGTTCCGGGTGCCCCACGGCCCAGGGGCGAGTCAGCTTTGGCGTAGTCGGCAGGATTGTGACCAACCCGCCACAAACGGGTATTGCGCGCCTGAAAAAGACTGTATACGTACCTCAAAAGGAAGTTTCCCGCCATTCGGAGCCGTTTCCCGCCATCTTCTGTCGTCTCCCGCCATCTTCAGTCATTTCCCGCCACCTTCAGTCGTTTTCCCGCCATCGGACGCCATCTTCAGGACACCGCGTGGGAAGAAGAGAGGCGTGGACGTCCAAACCTGAAGCCCCGCCCTACGCACCGACGCTGCGCAAGGTCCTGGAAGGAGAGAGAGCGACGCTGACGTCACCAGGACGCGACGCAAGGTCCTCGCCTGGAGCAGCACCAGCGGAGCCGCGGCCTACAGAAGAGGATCGTCGGAAGGTAGGCCACGGTTAACTAGGGGGGAGGAAGATGAGGGACGCGGAGGGACCTTCTACCACCAGCGTGGCTGCAGCAGCGGTGATGCCGTTCTCCATGCCCTACATCCCCGGAGCAGCCTGGCTGCCCCAATACTCAGGGGAATCCCATGCCTTAACTGACTTTAAGGAAAGACTGCACAGTTTATTTAAAGTTTATCCCCTGACAGAAGAAAAGAAAGTGAGCATTCTGACGGGGCAGCTAACCGGTGCAGCCCAGCGGGAAGTGAAATCATGGTCAGATGAAGAGAAAAGGACTGTAAAGGACATTCTGACCAGGCTGCGGGGTACCTTTGATACCCGTACCTCAGCAGAAATCAAAATGCGGTTCTATGACTGTAAGCAGCAAGCCCAAGATAGTATCAGAGACTATGCCTTGAACCTGCAGGGAGCTCTGGGAGCAATTAAACAAGCTGACCCTGGCAGTGTGCAGGACACCGATAAGCTGTTGACTGACCAGTTCATAGAAGGTCTGCTGTCCAGCGCCCACAGAACCCAGCTGCGCCTCATGGCCCTACAGAACTCCAATTTGACTTTTGCGCAGTTCAAGGATAGGGCCATCCGGATGCTCCGAGAACCCGCACCAAGTGGCGCATTAGCTTCCCGGCGCCCTGCCATCACTTACCACCAGGGGGCGGTGCCCTACCCTGCAGACCTTGTGGGGGCTGATGCACAGGCCCTAAATCCATCCCAGCCTGCAAACCTGCACCATCAGGTCCAAGAGCTAACAAAGAGTGTGGCTGCACTGGCCAGGACCGTACAGTCGTTGCAGGTGGAACCGTCAAGACCAATCAAGCTGGCTTCCAGTCCGGAGGATGTCCCATGGCGTCGACAGAGGAGGATCCCGTCGTTCAGAGGGAGGCCCGCCGACCGTTACACTGAGGATGGACAGACGATTTGCCGCCGTTGCAGTCAGCCAGGACACATAGCAAGGTACTGTACTTTAAATGGGTCCGACCTGGGGCAGAGGGCCAACCCCCAGTCATAAGGTCATCAGGCCCGTCTAATTGGCGTGATAAGTACGTGGGGGGACACCCGGTCTTACCCGTAGTGCTGGATGGTATCCCCATGAGTGCACTGCTGGACACCGGGTCTCAAGTGACTACCATCCCCTACGTACTTTTCAAGCGGTACTGGAGTGACACTGATATAATGGCCAGCAATGGCCAGCCCGTGCCGCAGGTGGGGTTCAGAGAGATGACCATCAAGATTGGTAAGGTTGAACTGCCGGCACAGGGAGTGATCATTGTGGACATTGACCGTCGTGAAAGTCACCCTAAAATAACCTTGGGTACTAATGTGATTGAAAACTGTCTTTCAGAAGTAATTGTAATTTTACAGCAGGTGGCGATGAATGCGAGCTCCAGCCAACAGAGGGTCCTCCAGAAAGAGATAAGAGCCCTGATGAGACGGCAACAGGTAGAACTGTCTGGTGGTGAGATTGGTAGCGTGAGGATGAGCGACACGTTCCCCATTGCCATGCCTCCCAAAAGCGAAATGATGATCTGGTGTCGGACTGCAATCGGGTTAAGAGGGAGAGACTACCAAGCCATGGTAGAACCCGTGTACTCAGACAGCAGGCCCACCATTTTGACAGCCAGGGGGGTGGTTGATGTCAGCCATGGAAGGGTGCCCGTCCGGATCTTAAACATCGGGGAAAGGGAAGTACACTTGCCCCGGTACGCTACACTAGCCAAATTGTTTGCCGTCAAAAACAATGCTATCAGGGTCGTGGAACCCTTGCGTCCATCTTCCCCGGTGGAGGGTAATGGCTCACAGAAACACAAGGAGGACTGGTGCCAGAAACTCCAAGTGGGTGCTGACTCTACTCCCCTGCACCAGAAACAAGGAGTCTACCGGGTCGTTCAGGAGTACGAGAGAATTTTTAGTAAGCACCCGCTGGACTTCGGCCGAGTAAAGGGAGTAGAACACAACATCCCCACGGGGAGTCACCCACCGATAAAAGAGAGACACAGACCTGTACCCCCTACACATTATCAGAACGCAAAGGGCATGCTGAGAGAAATGAAAGAAGCTGGGGTCATTAGAGATAGCTGTAGCCCCTGGGCAGCCCCCTTGGTTCTGGTAAAAAAGAAAGACGGTACCATGAGAATGTGCGTGGACTATAGACAAATCAATCGTATCACCCATAAAGACGCGTACCAGTTACCTAGGATAGAGGAGTCTTTAGCAGCCCTTAAATCAGTTAACTTCTTCTCTACTTTGGACCTTACTAGCTGGTACTGGCAGGTTCCTGTGGCAGAGGCTGACAAGGAGAAGACCGCCTTCACCACCCCGATGGGATTGAGTGAATTCAACTGTATGCCCTTCGGGCTCTGCAACGCACCAGGGACCTTCCAGAGGCTGATGGAATGCTGTCTAGGGCACCGAAACTTCGAGACGGTCCTACTTTACCTGGACGACGTGATCGTCTATTCGAAGACCTATGAGGACCATCTAAAACACCTGGCCGAGGTGTTCGAAGCCCTGGCAGGCTATGGCCTGAAGGTGAAACCCTCAAAGTGTCACCTGTTGAAACCGAAGGTCCAGTACCTAGGACACGTGGTGAGTGCAGAGGGAGTAGCCCCCGACCCTGACAAAGTTACAGCCATCAAGAGCTGGCCATGCCCCTCTAACATCAAAGAAGTGAGGCAGTTCCTCGGGTTGGTAGGCTACTACCGAAGGTTCATCCCCGGGTTCACAAAGATGGCAGCTCCAATGCAGGACCTCATGATAGGCCAGTCAAAATCCAGAAGTCACAAGCCACCCTTCAAGTGGGACAAGCCAGAAGAGGAGTCCTTCCGCCAGTTGAAGATGGCCCTCACGGGGGATGAGATCCTGGCCTACCCCGATTATGGCCAGCCTTTTATCCTCCACACAGACGCCAGTAATGTGGGGCTGGGAGCGGTGCTGTCACAAAACCAACAGGGCAGAGAAAGGGTGATCGCGTACGCCAGCGGAAGCTGAGGCCCACTGAAAGAAACCCGGAGAATTACAGCTCCTTCAAGCTAGAATTCTTGGCAGTGGTGTGGGCCATCACAGAACAGTTTAAGCATTACCTGGCCTCCGCAAAGTTCAATGTGTACACAGACAACAACCCGCTGACACACCTGAACAATGCAAGACTAGGTGCCCTAGAACAGCGGTGGATGGCCCGGCTATCCAATTATGACTTCACGATCAAATACCGGGCAGGCAGAACTAATGCCAACGCAGACGCTCTATCAAGAATGCCCCACCTACCTGAAGGAGAAAAAGACTCGGAAGAGCTGGAGGAAGTAGAGCTCCCTGCGTTCCACCGGTATGGGGCCACTCAGTACTCTCACCGGGTAGGAGACAAAGACCTAACCACCGTCATGTTCACGGCTGGGCTGGGCTGAAATGCAAGATAGTGACCCTGCAATTCATCTGGTGAAAGACCTGTTAACCCAGGCAGACGCTAGCCCTGGCCCGGACGCTCCAGAGGAAGCCAAGCAGTTATGGAAGGAGAAAAGCAGGCTATTCCTCTACGAGGGTAAGCTGTGCAGAAGGCTTATCAACCACCGGACGCAACGAGCTGACCTGGCAGGTAGTGGTCCCAAGACGAGATGCAGCAATGGTCCTGGAGGCCTACCATGACAGAGCGGGACACTTCGGGTAGAAGAAACTGGAGTTCCTACTGAAAGAGCGGTTCTACTGGGTCGGTATGAGAGGGGCCATAGAGAAGTGGAGCAGGGACTGCAGCCCATGCCACCTCAGAAGGAAGGACCATACAAGCCAGAAGACACCCTTGAGGCCCATCGTCACCAGGCAGTCTCTTGAGTTGGTAGCTCTGGACCATGTGAAGTTGGCTCCAAGCCGGTCCGGCTACATCTATGCCCTCATGATTGTGGACCATTACTCCCGGTTCCTGGTGGTGGTTCCTGTTAAAGACCTGACAGCCCAAACAGCGGCCAGAGCCTTCCAGTAACACTTCTGCTGTCCACACGGGTATCCGGAACAGGTCTTGACAGATCAAGGTCCAGCGTTTGAGGCTGAAGTATTCCAGGAGTTCTGCAACCTCTACCGCTGTAGGAAGATTCGGACAATGCCTTACCACCCGCAAACCAACAGGCTGTGTGAGAAAATGAACAATATCATCATTGATCTCCTCAAGACGTTGCCCCTGGAAGAACGCAGCCTGTGGCCGGAGAAGCTGCCACATCTAATAGACTTGTACAACCATATCCCGGTGAATGCTACAAATTGCACCCCGGCTTACCTGATGCGGGCAAGACCAGGTAAGCTGCCAATAGACCTGGAGATGGGAGTCCTGACACCCGAGGACACCTTCCCAGACGTGGACTGGGATACGGAATGTCGGCTACAGTACAAGAAGGTACAGGAGAGTGTGGAGAGGAGTCTGGCTCAAGCGAGAGAAAAGCAAGAGAGGCTCTTCAACCAACACGCCCCTGCTGGTCCCCTGGAACCAGGTGAGCAGGTCCTGAAGCGGAAGAGAAGGCTTCACAAGCTGGACGACCAGTGGGAGAGAGACCCGTACACAGTACTGCAGTCCGACCACAACAACCCGAAGGTATGTGTGATTACCAAGGATGGAGGAGAAACCACTAGCACCGTCTCCAGAGACCGCCTAAAATGGTGCCCCGAGCAGCTACAGAGTCCAAGTGAAGATCAAGATGACCTTGAACCCGCAGAAGACAAGGAAGAAATGATCAGCACAGTTCTTGGAGAGTTCCCCCGCACCTGAACTCGAATAAATGACGCAATAGTGGTACCCGTCCTACACTTCCTTCAGCCTACCCAGCAAGAGCCTACAGGAGAGCAGGAAGAACAAGAAGAACAAGCAGCCCCAGAGGCAGAAGAACCCTGGCCAGCAACCCAGGAGAGTCAACCCTCTGCTGACAGTGAGCCTGCCATGCCTGCGGTAAGCCAAAGAACCCGCAGACACCTGCCTGCCCTGCCTGTAAACCCAGCTAGTAGCTGTACCCTTAATACTAGTGGGGAAACCCAGGTTAGACCACCACCAGACAGTAGGCTACGGAGGTCAACCCGGAGCACTAGGGGTCAAATACCAGCTCACTGAAAGATCTAAATGTATAATGTATATATTTAATGTGCTACTGTATGTTTGTACTCTGGTTATTAATAATATTTCTCCAGTTTTCCTAGATGCAATGGACTGACAGGTTATGGACAGTGAATAACCGGAACTACCATGTAGATAGTTGCACTTGGTGCCCTCTTTCGAAGTTGGCAACAGAAGAAAAACCTGTCAGGCGTGGCCTCCTTGTGGTCATAAGTAGGTAGCTCAGCCTTGCTGCCCCGCCCAAGGCCAGGAACTTGGGGTTTATAGGGACAGGTCCCCACTAGTGTTGAGCCACCCCCGTAGTGTTCGAGTTCGGTTCGGTTCGTCGAACACCCGTGTGTTCGCCGAACTGTTCGTCGAACTGTTCGTCGAACACCTGCGAACACCGTTAAAACCAATGGCAGGCAAACAAAAACACATAGAAACACATAGAAAACACCTTCAAAGGTGTCCAAAAGCTGACAAACTGCTCAGAAGACACAACTAACACATGGAAAAGTGACAAGTACATATAGTCATGCGAAAAGAAAAGAGGTGGAGGAGTAAAAGGAGGGGGAGACACAGATATAGGCATGTCATGCCCTTCTAAAATCCAAAAAGTGAGAAGCCGACACGGCCAGTCCGCTCCTGCCCGTGCCACCTCCGTGTCGCCGGGTTTGTGCCAGAGCCGCGGTGAACCCTGATGGCCAGCCCCCCTCTCCCAATACTGGTGCCTGTCCGCTGGTGGGTCGAGCGAGCCCCCCTGTGGTGGAGGCAGCTCTAAGCTTTTTAATTTATATTGTCTCTCTAATTTGAATGAATACACTTTAAATCCATTTACAAGGATCTATTGGAGGGCAAGTCTCATGCCAGCAGCCGCGTAATTCCAGCTCCAGTAGCGTCCACTAAAGCTGCTGCAGTTAAAAAGCTTTTATAAGGATCGAGCTCGGCTGTCCACCGCAAGGCATCCTACTGCCAGTCCCAGCCCCTATGCCTTGGGGTGCCTCCTGATGCTCTTCACTGAGTATCCCATAGTCCCGAAGCATTTCCTTTGAAAAAATTAAGTGTCTAAACTACAGGTGGTGTAGCTTGCTTAACAGCCGGGATAATCCGCTGACTAGCAGACACTGCTACTAGGCACAAAGTATTTCCTGGGCTAGATGCAGTTAAAAATTTGTAATTAGATACTCTCGTTGGATGCTGAGAAAGCATTCCATAGAGTCACCTGGCACGCCATATATGATTCTCTTAAAAAGCTTGGGGTAGGGGTCTAGGGGACCCTTTTATAGCCAAAATCACGGCCCTGTATCGCAATACGTTACCTAGGCTGAAGATAAATGGAACTGTAGCACCCTGAGGGCTCGGTTGCTACAGACGTATTGCACCTCACCCAGAGGTGTGATATCTCACTCTCAGGTAAGGATGGAGTGTGGATCAGGACCCGACACCTGCATGCATTACACCACATTGCCGTGGGGCAGGGCGACCAATATGCCCCTGAGATGGGCACGACAGTCCCTGTCCCTGGCTGGAGTGGGGGGAGGGAACACTGAGGAAGGGGAACCCTGTAGTGCAGGAGCAGGGAGGAAGCAGTTCCTGGGTGCATTGAGAAGGGAGTATAAAAGGTGGGCACCATCTTAGTTCAGTGCAGAGAAGTCTGAGCAGAAGTGGCAGGGAGCAGGGGCTCTGCATGAGCTCTGCTCCGGAGGGGGGCCTAGTAACAGAGGCCCAGGCCTGGAAGAGGGAGAAGGAAGGAAGAGGAGCGGAGAAGGCTCCAGGAACGAGGAATGAAGGGATCCCAGGGGTGCGGACGGGCGAGTCGCCACCGCACGCCCAAATCCACCTGCGTGGAGGGGTCAGGCCAAAGGGGGAGACCGGTCCCCGAACTAGTGGAGGCAGGAAACGACCCTCAGCTAGAAACCGGAGGCTCTGACATTTTATGTGGTGCAGCCCCTCGCTACACCCGCTAGGAAGGCACCACATAGGGTCAGGGAAACTGGCGCCAAGTTTACCAAGAGGAGGCCCGAGGCAGCCGGACAGAAGTGTTGGTAAGAAAGGCCAGACAAAGGACACACAAAGGGGGTCCTGTGAAGTGCTCCAAAGTTATCTGGGAGTTGTCTGAGCCCCTCACCTGGTGAGCACAGTACGACGTGGGCAGCCGTTACCTGCAGACGTGGTCTGGATAATAAGAACTGTGAGTAAAGGCCCTGGACTGCATCACTGACTCCGTGTCGTTACTGCTGCTGCCCTGCACCATCACCCCCATCCTCCGCATACACTGCCCTGAGGCTATACTCCTCCCGTGGGGAGTTATGCTACGCTCTGCTGCACCCACAACACCAGCCTCAGCGGTCTGCCCTGTAGCGGCGGTTCACTCTGACCGCAATCCACGGGTGGCGTAGTCGGACATTTAAACATCAAAACCACATAAATAGTTCCGCCACTGGTTTGACCGCCCTGAGCCACGGAACCGGGTCGCCGCCACGAAGACTACAACCACCAGCATCCACCAAAAAGGGTCCGGCTCCGGGTGTCCCAAGGCCCAGGGGGTGCGTCAGAACATTTTCATCACCTTTCACAATCACCAATGGGACAAGGCAAGGATGTCCTCTGTCCCCTCTCTTATACATCCTAGTGACGGAGCACCTGCTCTCATCAATTCGCCATAACCCCAATATTAGGTGGATTGAGGTGGGAGGCACCGAGTACAAGTGCTCTCTATTTGCTGATGATGTCCTAGTATATATCACTCAATCACATATATCCATCCATGCTGTTATGGCTGAAATAGATCACTTTGTTACATGGTAAAATTTTAAAATCAATGCAGCGAAGTCTGAGGCCCTCGATGTCTCCCTCCCCAAATCCATATAGGATTCCATCCAGTCCAACTTTCCCTTTGCCTGGCCCTCACAGGGTATCAAATACTTAGGAATTCCTATTCATAGAGACCTCTCCCATCTATGTTATCTTAATTTTGGGCCCTTTATTGAACAATTCCATACAGACCAAGGTTGGCAAGTTAGAACTGTAAGATTCACTACGTGAACCGCTGGTGTTTTGTGGAAAAGCACATGTACACCGCGTTCCAAATTATTATGCAAAAAGTGTTTAGGAGTGATAAGGGAAGAATTTGTTTGTTTGTCAGTTAAACTCATTGATGGTGATGTGTGTCAGGGCTCTTTATATCACTGTAAGCAATTGCAGACACCTGTGCTAATTAGTTTGGCAGGTGTGTCCAATGAAAGGCAAGACTACTTAAGAAGGCTCTCTCACATTATTAAGCAGCCTACATTTTCTGCCAAAATGGGAAAGAAAAAGGATGTGTCGGCTGCTGAGAAGCAACAAATTGTGGAGTGTTTAGGTCAAGGCATGACTACAATCAACATTGTGCGATGATCAGGATGAAGTGTCTTGGCAATCAAGAAGTATGTAGCTGATTCACAGTACACACGTGTGCGTGCTGATAAGGGCAAATTGAGGACTCTTTCCTACAGGCAATTACGTCAGGTTGAAAGAGCAGCGGCAAAAAAGCCTTGTCATAGCAGCAGACAAGTTTTTGAAGCTGCTTGTGCCTCCAACGTCCCCCGAACAACAAGATGCAGGGTCCTTCAGAGGTTTGCAGCTGTGCATACGCCATCCTGTCGACCTCCTCTATCCACTTCACACAAGCAGAAACGGCTCCAGTGGGCCAAACATTACATGAAGACTGATTTCAAAACTGTTTTGTTCACGGATGAGTGCCGTGCAGCGCTCGATGGTCCAGATGGATGGAGTGGAGGATGGCTGGTTGATGGACACCCCACGCAAACACGGCTACAGCGCCAACAAGGAGGAGGTGGAGTAATGTTTTGGGCTGGAATCATGGGGAGAGAGATTGTCGGCCCCTTTAGGATCCCTGAAGGCGCTAAAGATGAACTCCATAATGTATGTGGATTTTCTCAAACAGCACTTCCTGCCATGGTTCAAGAAGAAGAACCGTGTATTTCACAGCAAGATCATTTTTCTGCATGATAATGCACCATCTCATGCTGCACATAAAACATCTGCATCTCTGGCTGATATGGGCATAAAAGGGGACAAACTTATGGTGTGACCCCCATGCTCCCCTGACCTCTACCCCATTCAGAACCTTTGGAGCATCATTAAAAGGAGTGTCTATGATGGCGGGAGGCAGTTCACATCTAAGCAACAGCTCTGGGAGGGTATTCTGTCCTCATGCAAAACAATTGAAGCAGAAACCATCCAAAACCTGACAAATTCAATGGACGAGAGAGTTCAGAAGCTCCTTTCGAACAAGGGGTCCTATGTGAAAATGTAACATCACCTAGAATAAAGTTTTGAGTTGAAAACTGTTTGATTTCAGTTTCTAACAACCTGCTAATGCTTATAATTTCAAAAATGACCATTTTTTTGGTCTTTATTAAAATGAAAAGGTTGATCGAAAAGTTTGGGGGATCTAAGAGTGTGGCAACCCAGTAGTCATGATTACTTCGAATTCTGACAATATGAGGGTCATGCTGCAGGTAGTGCAGCAAGAAGGCACTTATGTGTCTTGCGCATCTCGGAGCCCCAAAATTATTTTCCGGGCTAGATGCAGCTAAAAATTATTTTTAATTTTAAATCTGGTGGAGCTTATTATAGATGGCCTAATAGGATCAGTGCTGCACACTGCTACAAAGCCCAAATTATTTTCGAGTCAAGATACAGATAAACATGATTAGTAATTTGAAAGCTTAAAACGTTTGGTAGGGTGATTTTAACCAATCATCAAGCTTTTACTCTCCCAAGGATGACACAGGGGTAGAAAAGTCGTTTCGGATCCATGATTTGTTCATCTTTATGAACGTGAGTCTGTCTACATTATCAGTGGAGAGCCGCGTGCGCTTATCTGTCAGCACACCACCAGCAGCGCTGAACACACGTTCAGACAGAACGCTGGCTGCGGGGCATGACAAGATCTCCAAGGCGTAAGTGGCTAGCTCCGGCCATTTATCCAGATTGGAAGCCCAAAAAGAGCAAGGGTCCAGTGACACAGTCGTGGCTTCAATGTTTACTTGGAGATACTCCTGTACCATCGTCTCTAGGCGTTGACTATGTGTCAGACTTCTTGTCTCCTGTGGCCTTGCAAAGGATGGGCTAAAAAAGTGGTGAAATGATTCCGCAAAATTGATGTTACCAGCAGATACTGTGGTTCTGTTATGGTTTGAGTGCTGAACACTTGACGGTCCCACGGTTGGCAAGTTGGAACTGTGAGATTCACTACGTGCACCACTGGTATTTTGTGGAAAAGCACATGTAAGATTCTGCAACAGTCTCTGCTGATACTCCTGCATGCGTGCATCCCTTTCTATGGCAGGAATAATTTCTGCAAATTTACTTTTGTACCGGGGATCTAACAGTGTGGCAACCCAGTAGTCAGGATTATTTCTAATTCTCACAATTCGAGGGTCATGTTGCAGGTAGTGCAGCAAGAAGGCACTCATGTGTGTTGCGCATCCAGGAGCACCAAGTCCCTGTTGTGTTGGTGGCGAGGTAACAATCATGCTTCCTTCCTCTGTCCTCTCCCCCCAACCTCGCACAACAGAAATGTGATCAAGGTCTCCCTCATCTGATGAGTCTTCCATCAGTTCGTCCTCCACTTCTTCCTGGGCTCCTGCACCTTCCTCACTAGTTTGGCTGCTACCATGCGCCCTGGTAAAACCATCTCCCCCACCCTCACATGCCTGCCGCCTTGGTGCTGCCGACCTTCTGGACCTTGCAGATGTTAGCCCTTCCGCATACAACTCCTCCTCCTCTACTTCCTCCACCTCCTCTTGTGCCACCACCTGACTCCGAATTCTGTTTAACATGTGCTCCAGCATGTAAATCACCGGAATAGTCATGCTGATAATGGCATCGTCAGCACTAAACATCTTCGTCGCCATTTCAAAACTGTGCAGAAGGGTGCATAGGTCCCTGATCTGAGACCACTCCTCCAGCGTGATTTGCCCCACCTCTGAATCTCGTTGGCCCAGGCTATACATCAGAACGGGTTGCACCAGGGCTTGTCGGTGCTGCCACAGTCGCTGCAACATGTGCAGAGTTGAATTCCACCGGGTAGGCACATCGCATTTTAGCCGGTGAAGTGGCAGGCCCAACGACTTCTGTAGAGATGTAAGTCGCTGAGCTGCGGGATGCGAACAGCGGAAGTGAGCACACAGCGACCGTGCCCTCTGCAGAAGGCCATCTAGTCTGGGATAGTGGGCTAAAAATTGCTGGACAACCAGGTTCAACACGTGAGCCATACAAGGCACGTGTGTGACATTGCCCCGGCGAAGGGCCGCACCCAGGTTTGCAGCATTGTCGCACACGGCCTTCCCTGGTTTCAGGTCCAGTGGAGACAACCATTCATGAAATTGGTTCTCCAGAGCTGACCACAACTCCTCAGCTGTGTGACTCACATTTCCCAGACATTTCAATGTAAAAACCGTATGATGACGTTGAGCCCTACTGCCAGCATAGTAAGGAGGTGTGCAGGATCCCTTCTGCGCAGTTAGAAAGCTTGTGGCATGACCAGACAGGCTTTGGGTGCAGGTGGAAGACCGAGAGGAGGTTGAGGAGGCAGAAGCAGTGGAGGAACTTTGACATAAAGAGGATTGACGCACAACTCGTGGGGACGGCAAGACTTGGACAGCAGCCCCTTGTCCTGCTGTCACCATAGTTACCCAGTGCCCAGTCAGCGACATGTAACGCCCCTGTCCATGCCTACTCGTCCAAGTGTCTGTGGTGAAATGCACCCTGTCACACACAGAGTTTCTCAAAGAAGCGGTGATGTTGTGTGCGACATGCTGGTGGAGCGCAGGCACACCTTTCTTTGAGAAGTAGTGCCGACTGGGCATCTGGTACTGGGGCACTGCGACGGACATAAGGTCTCGAAAATCCTCTGTGTCCACCAGGCGGAAAGGCAGCATTTCTGTTGCCAAGAGCTTGCAGATGGTGAAATTCAACCTCTTAGCTTTCTCATGGCTAGGAGGAAATGGTCTTTTACTTGTCCACATCTGAGGGACCGAGGGCTGGCTATTGTGCTTAGACGGGGTTGATAAGGGTGTACCCGGCAAACTGCCAGTCTGTGAGGAAGATGCAGGCGGACATGTTAGGTTGCCTTCATCCAAAGGTGGTGCTATCGATGTCGGACAGCGCTCAACACCAGCTGGTGTTACTACCTCCAAAGAAAATGATGACCTGCCAATCACGCTGGCTGTTGCGGGTAAAGAGGTGGCAGGTCTGCGCCCCAAAACAGGTGTGACTGCTGTTCCCCCAGTCACAGAGGATGAAGAGGCCGCGGATGCACAAGATATGGCAGACGGTGGTTGGCCCGGCCGGCTAGGCCGCATTGTAGCACACTGAGCTTCCCACTGCAACTTATGCTTCATGTCCATGTGCCGGTTCATGCATGAAGTACCCAAACTATGTATTTTTTGGCCTCTACTTAGCTTTTGCTGACAAATGTTACAGATAACACGAGTTGGGTCATCTTTATCGATCTGAAAAAATGCCCAGGCTATGCAAGGCTTAGCACCCATGCGACCTGAAGAGCCACCACGACTTGTGGTGAGAGGCAGAGTTGTGTTTGAGGATGCAGTTGTTGACGTGCTTCCAGTACTACGTCTCTGTCCAGGAAGGCGCAACCTGACCTCGTCGTCACTAGCATCTTCCTCCACCTCCTCTGCTGACCTCATCTCTTGGCTGACTGTGGGTTGACAGTAAGTGGGATCTCCGACCTCATCATCATCACCCTGTGCGTTATCACACCCGTCGTCCTCAGAGCCAACCTGTTCCTGCCCTGACAAAAAACTAAAGTTGTCGCTCCAATCAGGTATTTGAGTCTTATCATCGTCTTCCTCATTGTCTCCACCAACAGGAGTTACAGTTTGGGAATGAGGGTCTACATTATGGTCAGAACCTTCTGCGTCTGGTCCTGGATCCGACTCATAAAGATTCTGGGCATCAGTGCAGATCATTTCCTCGTCTGGATTCACAGAAGCGCTGGAGTCGACCTCTGATTCCCAGGCTATAGTATGAGTAAACAGCTCTGCAGACTCAACCATCTGTTCTACTACATACTCAGACGGGCAGCTAGAGATTTGGGAGCTGTGAGGAAGCAAGTGCGATTTGGGTGACACCTTTGAGGACTGGAGTATTTGTGATGTTGAAGTTGATGTGGAGGAGAGCCCACTTAAAGGAGCACTTGATATCCGTTGAAGCACCTGCTGTTTTTGTGCCTCATCTGGAATTTGTAGCGATTGGCGTGGCCGTAAGAAAGGGATCTTATCACATTGTCCGCTAAAAGAAGTAGACATTTTAGTTTGGCTGGAAGATGGTCTTTCTTCTGCAGATGTTACTGTTGCTTTAACACCTACCCCACGGACACAACCTTTTTTCCCCTTCCCAACATGCCTATTCCCCTTTCCACCAGCAGCAGGCCTTTTTCCACTCATTTTGGTGGTTAACTGATTCACAACTCTGGAGTTGTTTGCACAAAAAAACAATGGATGGTAACCGAGCAGAGTTGAGTGGCCAAACTGTGGTATTAGGCCAAAACTATTGGCTGGGTTAGATGCAGAAAAAAATTATTTTGAATTTGCAACCTAATGGAGGTCAGTATAGATGGACTAATAGAGAAAGTACGACACACTACTAGAAGGCCAAATATTTTTTCAGAGGTAGATGCAGAAAAAAATATATTCAGTTTGCAACCTGATGGAGGTCAGTATAGATGGACTAATACAACAAGTCCCGCACACAGCTAGAAGCCCAAATATTTTTTCAGAGGTACTGTAGATGCAGATAAAAATTATTTTTAATTTGCAACCTGATGGAGGTCAGTATAGATGGACTAATAGAGAAAGTCCGACACACTACTAGAAGGCCAAATATTTTTTCAGAGGTAGATGCAGAAAAAAATATATTCAGTTTGCAACCTGATGGAGGTCAGTATAGATGGACTAATACAACAAGTCCCACACACAGCTAGAAGCCCAAATATTTTTTCAGAGGTACTGTAGATGCAGATAAAAATTAGTTTTAATTTGCAACCTGATGGAGGTCAGTATAGATAGACTAATAGAGAAAGTCCGACACACTACTAGAAGGCCAAATATTTTTTCAGAGCTAGATGCAGAAAAAAATTATATTCAGTTTGCAACCTGATGGAGGTCAGTATAGATGGATTAATAGAACAAGACCCGCACACAGCTAGAAGCCCAATATTTTTTCAGAGGTAGATGCAGAAAAAAATATATTCAGTTTGCAACCTGATGGAGGTCAGTATAGATGGACTAATAGAACAAGTCCCACACACTGCTAGAAGCCCAAATATTTTTTCAGAGGTACTGTAGATGCAGATAAAAATTAGTTTTAATTTGCAACCTGATGGAGGTCAGTATAGATGGACTAATAGAGAAAGTCCGACACACTACTAGAAGGCCAAATATTTTTTCAGAGGTAGATGCAGAAAAAAATATATTCAGTTTGCAACCTGATGGAGGTCAGTATAGATGGATTAATAGAACAAGACCCACACACAGCTAGAAGCCCAATATTTTTTCAGAGGTAGATGCAGAAAAAAATATATTCAGTTTGCAACCTGATGGAGGTCAGTATAGATGGACTAATAGAACAAGTCCCACACACTGCTAGAAGCCCAAATATTTTTTCAGAGGTACTGTAGATGCAGATAAAAATTAGTTTTAATTTGCAACCTGATGGAGGTCAGTATAGATGGACTAATAGAGAAAGTCCGACACACTACTAGAAGGCCAAATATTTTTTCAGAGGTAGATGCAGAAAAAAATATATTCAGTTTGCAACCTGATGGAGGTCAGTATAGATGGATTAATAGAACAAGACCCACACACAGCTAGAAGCCCAATATTTTTTCAGAGGTAGATGCAGAAAAAACTATATTCAGTTTGCAACCTGATGGAGGTCAGTATAGATGGACTAATAGAACAAGTCCCACACACTGCTAGAAGCCCAAATATTTTTTCAGAGGTACTGTAGATGCTGATAAAAATTAGTTTTAATTTGCAACCTGATGGAGGTCAGTATAGATGGACTAATAGAGAAAGTCCGACACACTACTAGAAAGCCAAATATTTTTTCAGAGGTAGATGCAGAAAAAAATATATTCAGTTTGCAACCTGATGGAGGTCAGTATAGATGGACTAATACAACAAGTCCCGCACACAGCTAGAAGCCCAAATATTTTTTCAGAGGTACTGTAGATGCAGATAAAAATTATTTTTAATTTGCAACCTGATGGAGGTCAGTATAGATGGACTAATAGAGAAAGTCCGACACACTACTAGAAGGCCAAATATTTTTTCAGAGGTACTGTAGATGCAGATAAAAATTAGTTTTAATTTGCAACCTGATGGAGGTCAGTATAGATGGACTAATAGAATGATGCTATGCCCAAAAGATTTTACTTCACTAGGTGCAGTAAAAAAATTGGTATTCTATACACAGGTGGTATATCTTGCAACACAGATAGGCTACTCCACTGACTAACACACTCTGCAATAGGCCAAAAAGGATTAGCTTTGCTAGATTCAGCCAAATGCTGTGAAAAAAACTTGCACAGCACTGGCACAGACCTGCCTGGCAAAAACTGATAGGAACTCATGTAACCTAGTCCTGAAAAGGACTGCAATTACAATTAGTCTTTACTCCCACAACCGATCTATTTAAGAGCACAGACCTCCCTGATAAAAGTCGTAGGAAATGCTGTAACCTAGTCCTTAAAAGGACTGCAATCACAACTATTCCCTACTCCCAAGCTATCTGTATATTTGTGCGAAAATTGGCTTGAAATTAACAAGGTATAGCGCTCACAGCAACAGCGGTGCCGTCTAACACGCAGCTGCAGCAGTGAGAAAATGGTGGCGACGGGGAAAATGGCTTGGTCTTATAGGGCAAGGACATGTGACATACACTGCCAATGACACATGCCCTTGCTTGTGTGAAAAAAAGCACTTCGCTCCGTGTGTGCGCTGCTGATAGGCTGACAGATTGCACCTCCCCACTGTAAATGCGGGAAAGAGAAAAAAAAATGGAGATCTTCATTGTTCCTGCAGAGATCCATCCCCTGCCCCTCCCCCCACCACGCTGTACACTCAAACTGCGTATTAACATTAATTTTCATCATTACTGAGAAAAAATCCAGTTATGATTTTGGTGCACGAACAGTTATCGAACATAACCTCGAACAGCCGAATTTTTCTCAAATTGTTCGTGTTCGCCGAACGGCTCGAACACCGCCCAAAACAGCTCGAATTTGAGATTGGCGAACAGTTCGAGTAGAACAACGCTCATCTCTAGTCCCCACATCGCTCAAAAACTTCACCTTAGAAGGTGGAATGAACACTCGGTCATGGATCATACTGTGACCCTCTTCTTTTGTTGGTGATATGGACACCTGGTCACAGACCACACTGTGACCTAAAGAACTCAATATGTGGTGTTGTTTGTTATTTCTTTCCCTGTTGTGTTTGTGGTCATGCATTTTTACCCTGTATTTGTGTTTCTTGTTTAGTCCCGGAGTACTAAAATTTACTAGGGGGGAATGTGTGACCCCAGGCCTGGATGCCACAAATATTAAAGGCTGTGTCTGAGAGCAGGAGGGAGGTTCCCTGGTCAGAGACCATTAGCATGCAGCACCTCCTGTCCCAGGCCAGTAGGGGGAGCAGGCTGCCCCTATAAAAGTTGGAACTGAGGGCAAGGTTAGAGAGACCAGGACCCACTTTTGAAGCATCCAGAAGGGTTCCCAGAGGAAAGGGACAGGTCAGCAGCAGCTGAGGAGTCCGGGAGGCAGAGGAGGAACAGCAAGCCAGGGACAGAGGCGACGAGAGCCGGTCCTGGCTGAGAGAGAACTATACAACTGGGCACTGGGGTCCGAGGCTGTCAGGGTTGCAAGCCCTGGAGCAGATAACTAACCCGTAAGGGATTTCAGGTTCCTTGGCCTAAGAAGCCTGGAGGCTCCGCCACACAGAGGGACCGGTACAGCACGGAGAAGCAACAGGTACCTAAGGCCAGAGTCGCAAGCCATACAGGCGTAGTACACGGCCAGCTCAGGGACGTGGGCTATCACACCACGAAAAGGGGGATAGTCAGCAAGGGCAGAGAGGGAACGGTAGGCCTACCCACTCACCCTGACCAGTGGGGCTTGCCCGAATGCTCTCAGACCCCCAGGCCCATTCCTACCCTATACTCCTGTTGGGTCATTAGTACTAACTACAGTAAAGACAATGGACTGTTTGAAGCAGACTCTGAACCCTTATTATTGCGGCCTGCACCATCACCCCCAGCATCCTATTACACTGCCCTGAGGCTGCACTCCTCCCGTGGGGAGTTATCCTATCCCTGTGCTGCATACCAACATCAGCCTCAGCGGTATGCCTTGCAGCGGCGGTCATCCCTGACCGCAATCCACGGGTGGCGTAGTCGGACATTCAAAACCCTACAAATAGACTGCCACAGCATTTGGTCTGACCACCCTGAGCCACGTGATCGGGTTGCCACTACTACCCCCAACATTGCACTGAAGCCCGGTTTCGGGTGCCCCACGGCCCAGGGGCGAGTCATAGGCTCTTATGATTAGTAGGGTAATTCAGATTTCAAAAGATCCACTCATCTCTACTTGTAGGTTTCTTTGCAGTTGTGTGAAGTGGACATTTAGTGTAGTTGTCATAGAAATATTGAAAATATTCTTTCTCCACCTGAGACCCCTCTTTGTCCCCCTCCCCTATAGTATTGGTCAGAGGAGAAGAGCTTACAATCCACCATCTGTCTGTATGCAAATTAACACACACATGAGAAGTGCTTTGTAAGCAAATGGTAGCACAAAGGGTGCTACCAACCCAATTTAAATGCGTGGGTAGATAATTTACACTTGGGTGAGTAGGAAAGATCATTTAGGCTTCAAACATACTCGCAATAACCAGAACAATTCCCAGCTGGAATATGCAGCCGGGCTGGCACCGATATGGAATAGGGAATATTTCAAGTTCCATATGTCCGATAATAATGGGACCTATATTTTTAGTGGCAGGGTCAGCCATGGAACAATATGCTTATTTTTCCGCAGCTGTGAGCCCCTCAGGGGAGTGGTAATGAAAAAGTAACAAAATAGCAGACCGCAACTATGTCATGTGTGGTCTCTAAAGAAAGGCAAATTCATAATGCAAATTATGGCGTCATTTGAAAGCTTCTGCAAACAACGAGCTATAAGCTATCAAAGAAATTAGGGATTTTAATAAAAATGTGAAGGTTGGGGCCCAGCCCACATGATGTCAGCACAGTGGGTGTGTGGGCCAGCCTCCCCCTTTGGCATTAAAGACCCCACTGAGGATGGATCAGTACTCATTGCCGGGAGTATACACACTGCTCAAAAAAATAAAGGGAACACTCAAATAACACATCCTAGATATGAATGAATGAAATATTCTCAATGAGTACTTTGTTCTGTACAAAGTTGAATGTGCTGACAATAACATCACACAAAAATCAATGGAAACCAAATTTATTAACCAATGGAGGCCTGGATTTGGAGTCACCCCCAAAATTAAAGTGGAAAAACACACTACACGCTGATCCAACTTTGATGAAATGTCTTTAAAACAAGTCAAAATGAGGCTCAGTATTGTGCGTGGCCTCCACTTGCCTGTATGACCTTCCTACAATGCCTGGGCATGCTCCTGATGAGGTAGCGGATCGTCTCCTGTGGGATCTCCTCCCAGACCTGGACTAAAGCATCCGCCAACTCCTGGACAGTCTGTGATGCAACGTGACGTTGGTGGATGGAGCGGGACATGATATCCCAGATGTGCTCAATCGGATTCAGGCCTGGGGAATGGGCGGGCCAGTCCATAGCTTCAATATCTTCATCTTGCAGGAACTGCTGACACACTCCAGCCACATGAGGTCTGGCATTGTCCTGCATTAGGAGGAACCCAGAGCCAACCGTACCAGCATATGGTCTCACAAGGGTTCTGAGGATCTCATCTCGGTACCTAATGGCATTCAGGCTATCTCTGGTGAGCACATGGAGGGCTGTGCGGTGCTCCAAAGAAATGCCACCCCACACCATTACTGATCCACTGCCAAACCGGTCATGCTGAAGGATGTTGCAGGCAGCAGATTACTCTCCACGGCATCTCCAGACTCTTTCACATCTGTCACATGTGACCAGTGTGAACCTGCTTTCATCTGTGAAGAGCACAGGGCGCCAGTGGCGACTTTGCCAATCCTGGTGTTCTGTGTCAAAAGCCAAGCATCCTGCACGGTGTTGGACTGTGAGCACAACCCCCATCTGTGGACGTTGGGCCCTCATAACACCCTCATGGAGTTGGTTTCTAACCGTTTGTGCAGACCCATGCACATTTGTGGCCTGCTGGAGGTCATTTTGCAGGGCTCTGGCAGTTATCCTCCTGTTCCTCCTTGCACAAAGGCGGAGGTAGCGTTCCTGCTGCTGGGTTGGGTTGTTGCCCTCATACGGCCCCCTCCACATCTCCTGGTGTACAGGCCTGTCTCTTGGTAGCGTCTCCAACCTCTGGACACTAGGCTGACAGACACAGCAAACCTTTTTGCCACAGCTCACATTGATGTGCCATCCTGGATGAGCTGCACTACCTGAGCAACTTCTGTGGGTTGTAGAGTCCATCTCATGCTACCACAAGAGTGAAAGCACAATCAACATTCAAAAGTGACCAGAACATCAGCCAGAAAGCATTGGTACTAAGATGTGGTCTGTGGTCCCCACCTGCAGAACCACTCCTTTATTGAGGGTGTCTTGATAATTGCCAATAATTTCTATCTATTGTCTATTCCATTTGCACAACAGCATGTGAAATTGATTGTCAATCAGTGTTGCTTCCTAAGTGGACAGCTTGATTTCACAGAAGTTTGATTTACTTGGAGTTATATTCTGTTGTTTAAGTGTTCCCTTTATTTTTTGAGCAGTGTATTTCATATAGCAAGGGGTCACGTTCAATAACAGTCCAATTAAAATGCCTCCCCTCCACCTATACTGAATCGTCTCAGTGATCTTTAGAATATGTCTTCTTTAATCCTGTTTATTTTGTGTAACTGTATATTCTGTACTGTAAATGTCCCCTTTGTAAAAGCCTTGTATATTTTTCCTAACACTGCCTCTCTTTTGGATTAAATATAAAATTTAATAGTCCTGTTTATTTTGTCCTGTAATCATTCCCTCCCCCGAAGCCATATACGCTACCAGAACGCAGGATTCCGACCAGGCCTGTATTATATTTCAAACTCGGTCAGTGGTATCAGCGAATAATAATAAGTGGGTTATCGTGATGCTGGCAGTGACTGTACTGGACGTATACACATATTCCATGCAATGGGATCCGGAGGTGTGTACGCCATAATCTCACTGGGCGGTTGCCGACACCTACATAGTGAGTAATCGGGGTCATGTGTGCAAGAATCCCTGACGCTCGTTACAGTAGTCATATATAGTAGTAAGTTATTTACATTACAGCATAATGCATGTGAATGTATAGCTCCCAACCATCCCAGCAGGACTGTTCCAATTTGAGGGAGCTGTCCCTGGAGGTCAGTGCTGTGTCCTGACTTCCACTCACTGTGTGATATCATCTTTCCTGTCGTAAAATGCACTTACTTTTTAAGCATAGAATCAAAACTTTTCTGTGCTATAAAAACACATAAAGATGCTGTTTCGCATCTGCACTGAAAACGCATCAAATGAAGTAAAAAATTCTTTAAAAAATACAGCAAAAATGCAATAATCAGAGATGGTTGTTATTGCATAGTGTGGACACATGCAGAAAAAAAAAACAATATTTACACCTCAGGTAAACACGGCCTTACAAACAAAAAAAGCAAGATGTCATATAGCTAAGCTTACATAAAAATGAGAAAGTTATGACAATTAAAACTATGTATGAATGAATAAAAAATAAATCCATAGGTCCCAACCATCCCGGATACAGTGGGACAGTTCCAGATTTGGGTTTACACCCTTCAGTCCCGGGCCTCTGCTGAATGTTTCTCACTGCCTCCACCCCCTATGACATCTCCTCCTTCCAGGGATGAAGGAAATTGTAAATGGGTGTACCTTGGGCTGTGGCCAGGGATGTGGCCAAAATGTGCAGCGGCAGGATACGCGAGCATCATAGTTTGTTCTGTTCTGTAAAAGTTGGGAGGTATGCGAATGGGTTGACATCGTGACCCATATAGAATCGCGACTATGACAAGCAAGTCTCCAAAAATCCAACTGTTCCAATTTTTTGTGGCTTGCTTGTTGAAGTACCATGCAGGTTTCAATGGTTATTGGATATATACATTTAACTTTTAGATAAATTTAAAAGCAACCCTCCAGTCTGGCACCGAAAAGTTCCTATACATTTCTCATTTACAGATACCCTATCTGATGCCCTCCTTATTCTGCACACTGCACCGTCTGCTCAAAACAGTGTTCTGTTCCTCTTGTGTTTAAGCTGGCTGCTAATGTGATATGGGGAGTGCAGCAATAAATCAGGAGAGACATGGTTTAGACAGGGGAGGAATGGGAGGCAAGGAAGATGTAGTTCAGATTTAGCACTCCACCACCCATGCCACCGTGGTGGATGGCAGCCATCTTGCAAGCAGGATGAAAAGAATGCTGATCTGAGCAGAGGAGGTAATTGGATACAAAAGAAGAGCACCAGAAAATATAACTATATATGTGAAGTGTATAGTCATTTTTATGGCTTACAGTGTAAAAAAAAAGTAAAAAAAATGTAACTTTTCTATACTGTACATTTCTTTCATAATTGATACATTTTCTGATAATAATATAATGTTATCCAAAAATAGACTTTTTTTATTAGTGTTCTACGTGGTCTATGATAAAGTGTTATGTATTGCATGTCTAATTTAGGGTAATTGGGCTTGGGAAAGTGGTACAAAACTGATAGGAGGGAATAGCATTTTTTTTGTTAGACTATAATCATACTAACTGGTTTTGACTCAAGAAGAAAAATGAATCACCATGCATTTTTCCAGTAAAATGTGATAATTAAAGAAATTAACACAAATATTCCATGTCATCTTATTGGACTGCAATTGTACAACCCAAAGTAGGAGAATCTACAGACTGTTGAAGTCTTTAGTCAATTATGAAGTACCCAAAAGTAATTACACTGCTGGCTGAACAGATTAAAATTATACAGTTTTAAGTAATATCTTGTAACCATCAATAATGTTATCTGTATTAGGATTATTTAAATTGCATTAATGTTAAGTAAGGCAGGGAAGATACTTTAAAAATCTGGGAGTACTTCTGCAATGCTGTACAGAATGTTTTTGTTATAAGCACCATCAAAAATAACTATCATTTTTTTAATCCCTTCACGACCTTTGACTTTTGAGCCCAAATCTTTCCCTGCACTTAATGTCTGATTTAATCAGCCATCAAGTGAGTCTAGCAGCATCAAGGTCTACCCACAGCTGTTAACCAGTTAAATGCCTCTGTCAGTCATTGACAGCAGCATTTAACACGTCAACCAGAAGCGCATCACAAATCCCACCCATCGGCGCCCCTATCTTATGATAGTGGATTGCCGGCGGGTTGTCATGAGAGCCGGGGTTCAGCAGAAGACCCCTGTGCCTGTCATTGTGGCCAGCGATCATAGGAGATCGTGATTTTTGCTATACATATAGCATTGTTATATATAGCACAGGAGATCGGACAATCGCAGCTTCACGTCTCCTAAGAGGACTATTGAAGTCAGTAAAAAGTAAATACAAATTTTTTTAAAAAATATTAAAAAATAAAAAACACATATTTGGTTTCTGAGAAAGAAATCAAAACGCCATAATTAAATTTTTTTGCCTGCCGCAACATTGCAGTGACATGCAATAAGAGACGATCAAAACATTGTATCTATGCCAAAATGGTATTAGTAAAAACATCAGCTCATGGTGCAAAAAATAAGCCATCACCCAGCCCCAGATCCTGAAAAATGTGAATGCTACCGGTATCGGTAAATGGCGACATAAGCAAATTTTATTTTTCTTACAAATTTCTGATTTTCATTCACCACTTGAATTAAACAAACCTATACATGTTTGGCATCTGTGAACTCATAACGACCTGTTGAATCATAATCGCAGGTGAGTTTTAGCATTTAAATGAAAACCCCCAAAAATAGTTGCGAAATTGCATTTTTTTTGCAATTTCATCGTACTTGGAATTTTTTTCCCATTTTCCAGTACACTATATGGTAAAATGAACGTTATCATTCAAAAGTACAACTCATCCCACACAAAAAAAATGCCCTCATATCGCTATATTGATTGAAAAATAAAAAAGTTATAGCTCTGGGAAGAAGGGGAAGAAAAAACAAAAGCGCAAAGATGGAAAATCTCAAGGTCATTAAGGGGTTAATAATAGTAGTACTAGTAATATTAATATTAGCAGTAGTAATAAATCAGAAGAAAGAAATAATAACAATTAGTATCAATTAGTGTTATTTAGGTCATGATTTTATACATTTTTAAAACCTAAAAATCTGTAAATACATAAGATTTTTAGTTTTCTTTTTTGTTGTCCAGTTTATCTATAGAGTCTATTTAATTGTCCAGGGTACATGCAAAGTTCAATTGGTAAGGCTGGCTAGATTTTGCGTATTTTGCAAGTGTCCAGCAAGAAACCTTCATGGTGATGCAGTTGAGAAGGAGATTGAAAGACGTGGCCCAAACTGAAAAAGGAAAAACTGAAAAGCGGGCACCCTTAAACAGCCGTTATCTATATCAGAAAAAGAAAGAAAGAAAGAGAGTGACACTGGTAGGGCAGAGACAGACTGCTGTATTTCTCATGCAAGAATCGTATGGTAAACCTCATACTGGCCATCTACTCTCATGACCTGACCTTGACAGCTTCATAGAAATACATCACACTGTCATGCTCAGGTCAGGAGAGGTGTCGACCAGTCCTTGCAGTGCGATATGATCATTGCACGAGTTATACGGCAGTGTGTCTCTGCCCGTAGAGTCTGTCCGATGTGAAAATCATCTTTATACTAGAGTATAGATGCAGAAAGAGGTACATAGGGGCCATTCCAGACCAATACAGGTGTGAAATGGGAGTATTTAACACTAGAGAGACTACAAAAGGTAGCGACGTATTGCCACTATTGTGAGCCCTACAAATCCAGTACATTGACACGCAGTCATATTCTGCAAAAGCAACTCACAAGCCTACAGGACAGACACCACTACTGTTGTCAGGTGGTGATTATTGGAAAATGATTGATACTGGTTTTGCTTGCTGTAACCAAACTTGTGCCTCGGCCTGAACTTAATCACCAAGTTTGTAGCTCATTTTGTGCTGTATCCATATAAAAGTCATACTTCCTCAAGATAGCAAAATTGAAAAAATGTGTATAACATAGGCATAGCACAAACCCTACCATCATCATCTTTATTATCCCACTCGTCTACCTGCAGATAACCCTGACAAGTTGTAAGTGAAAAAACAATAATATCCAATATGTTGTGCTCCTTTGGTTCTATTCTGCCTTATGAGGTATGATTAGGTATTTTCACAGATACTCTATAAACTGTGTTTAAAGAACTCTAGATAAATCTATAGAAAATATAAAGTATACTGTGATTGCTTAATAACAATACAGAATACATGACAAATTCAGCCACACCACAAACATGCAGAGCTAAAAACACCCAAGAATGGCTAAGAGGAAAACATTGGACTATTCTGAAGTGGCTTTCTATGAGCCCTGACCTAAATCCTATTGTTATGATAGGCTACAAGCACTAAGGAAAGACAGGAGATCTGTCCCTACAATAGAACTAAGCTAGATCCCTACGATGTAACGGGGAACCTGATCCTGCGATCAGACCCGCTAAAGTCCTCAGCTAGTCTGAACGAAGACCTATAAATGTGAGGGAGGGATCCCTACAAGAACTAGGGACTGGGAGAAAGATGGACACCTCCTAGCAGAAATTGTAGCAGTAAAAAGACAAACACACAACATAGAACATAAAGGTCAAAAGACCTAGCTAAACTGACTGAGAAAGGTTACAAAGCACCTGGCTAGCTTAAGAGTAGAAATTACAATGAAGTCCAGCATGGCCAGAAGGGCAGAGCAGGATTAAATAGGAAAAAGGTCATGTGACCAGCAAAATATAAAAAACCTAACAGGAGAGTTCTAACAGTACCCCCTCTTCTAAGAGGATCCTCTGGATCCACTAGGCCCAGGCTTATCCAGAAACCTCTTGTGAAACGCTCTGACAAGTCTGGAAGCAGAAACATCATCCGCCCTCACTTATGAGTTATCCTCGGGACCGAAACCCTTCCAAGCGATGAGATACTGCAAACTCCCCCTATACCGTCTAGAATTAAGGATGCGGGAAATTTCATATTCCCCGTCCTCCACCACCGGAGGAACAGTGGCAGTGGCGTCTCTATCTGATACATCAGCTTTTTTCAATAGAGAAACATGAAACACCGGATTAATCTTCCAAGAGGTAGGAACCTCCAACCTAACAGCAGATTGGTTAACTACCTGAAGCACCTTAAAGGGCCCTACAAACTTGGGACCCAATTTTTTAGAAGGAATCCTCAACCGCAGATTCTTAGAGGACAACCAAACCATGTCACCAACCGTAAACAAAACCTCTTGACGTTTCCTGTCAAAGTACCTCTTAGATTTTTTTTTAGCCTCCTGAAGATTACCACGCACATCCGTCCAAACTCTCTCCAAATCACCGGAAAAACTCTCCTCCTCAGGCACAGCCGATACCAATTTGGAGAATGACCCAAAAGACGGATGTCTCCCAGAACAACAAAAAAAAGGCGAACACCCAGCAGAAGAGGATGTATGGTTGTTAAGAGCAAATTCAGCAAGCGGCAGAAACTCAGACCACCCCTCTTGATTGTCTGCCACAAAACAACGCAAGAACTGCTCAACATCCTGATTCTTCCTTTCTGTATGGCCATTAGACTCAGGATGATATCCAGATGAAAACGACAAATGAACTCCCAACCTGTCACAAAAGGCACGCCAAAAACGAGCCATGAACTGAGGTCCACTATCAGAAACAATGTCAGTAGGAACACCATGGAGTCTGACAATTTCCTTGCCAAAGGCCTTAGCGAGTGTCTTAGCGCAGGGCAGTTTGATGAAGGGAACCAAGTGACACATCTTGCTAAAACGGTCCACGACCACCCAGATGACCGTGAAACCCTCAGAGGAGGGAAGGTCAGTAATAAAGTCCATAGCCAGATGTGTCCAAGGTGCACTAGGAACCTCCAGAGGGCAAAGCAACCCCGCAGCAGGAGTATGAGAAGACTTAGATCTAGCACACACAGTACATTGACGCACCCACTTAATGACTTCCCTCTGCCATCCAGGCCACCAAGAACTGCGACCCACAAGTCTCTTGGTCTCAGAAATTCCTGGATGACCTGCCAACCGAGACTCATGACACTCAACAAACAAATCTCTCCTAAAGGTCCTAGGCACAAACAACCTCCCATGGGGAGTGTTAGATGGGGCATTCTCCTGTGCTTTAAGAATCTCATCTTCCAAAACGGATCCAATACAGCAATCACAACACCTTCTTGTAAAATGTTCTCCTCCTCCTCAGCACCGACCATGGGAGAAAAGCTGTGAGAAAACGCATCAGCTTTAACATTCTTGGTACCCGGGATGTGAGTAACGGAAAAATTAAACCGCGAAAAAAAAAAGTGCCCACCTAGCCTGACGGGCATTCAAGCGCTTGGCAGCATCAAGATAGATCAGATTTTTATGATTAGTGAAAACCTGAATGGGAAATTCAGCACCTTCCAAGAGATGACGCCAGTGTTCAAATGTGAGTTTAATAGCCAGCAATTCCCGATTACCAATATCGTAATTAAGTTCAGTCTCAGAAAATTTTTTGGAAAAAAAGGCACAGGGATGTACTCCATCTTTGTTTTCCTGAGACAACACCGCACCGACCCCCACAGAAGAAGCATCAACTTCAACCAAAAACGGCTTAGTCACATCAGGCTGCATAAGGATGGGGGCAGAGCTGAACCTCTCCTTTAGAAACACAAACGCTTCAATGGCCTCAGTAGTCCACTGAACCGTATTAGCACCTTTCCTGGTGAGATCGGTCAGTGGTTTAACAATAATAGAAAAATTTTTAATGAATTTTCTGTAATAATTGGCGAAACCCAAAAACCTCTGCATCGATTTCAAACCAATAGGCCTAGGCCATTCCTGCACAGCTTGAACTTTCACCGGGTCCATCTCAAAGCCCTCGCTGGAGATATTGTAGCCCAAAAAACTAATTCTCTGTACAGCGAACTCACATTTCTCTAGCTTAGCAAAAAGCGAATTGTCAATTAATAACTGTAATACCTCACGTACGCTCGGCCAATGAGACTCCAGATCAGGCGAATAAATCAAAATGTCATTCAAATACACAACCACATTTTTGCCGATCAAAGGTCTAAGGATGTCATTAATAAGATTCTGAAAAAATGCTGGTGCATTGGTAAGACCAAAAGGCATAACCAGATTCTCAAAATCACCCACAGGAGTGTTAAAAGCAGTCTTCCATTCATCACCCTCCTTCATGCGCAACAAATTGTATGCCCCCCGGAGATCAATTTTAGAGAACCACTTGGCCCCCATTAACTGGTTAAACAAATCAGGAATCAATGGCAGTGGGTAGGGATTACGTACAGTAATTTTATTAATTTCGCGAAAGTCCAGACATGGACGTAAACCGCCGTCCTTTTTTTTAACAAAAAAAAATCCAACAGCCACAGGTGACTTAGAGGGTCTGATATGACCGACGGCCAAGCTCGTCTGTATGTATTCCTCCAAAGCCTTTCTCTCAGGAATAGTAAGATTAAATAAATGACTTTTAGGAAGAGTCGCTCCAGGGACAAATTCAATGGTACAATCATAGTCTCTATGGGGAGGCAAAATTTGCGACTCCTCCTCCTTTCCAAAAATTCTGAATAGGTACAGGTAATTCCCCTTTATCCACAGCAGCAATGCGCCCGTTACAACACTTGTCATAACACTTCGGGCTCCAGGACTTAATTTCATTAGTAGACCAATCCAGTACAGGATTGTGCAATTTTAACCAGGGTAACCCCAAAATTACTGGAGAAGGCAAATTATTTTAATACTACCAAATCCAAATTTTCTTGGTGAATACCATTAATAGTGAGGGGAAATTCATAAACCTTGTGAGTAACACATTTCAAGGGAGAGCCATCGACAGAAACAACGGCAATAGGGGATGACAAAGGTTTGGGTTTTAATTTAAGTTTATCCAAGAATCCCCCATCAATCACATTCAGAGTAGAACCACAATCCACAAATACCCGAAATTCAATTAATTCTTCCTGAGCTGCAGTAGTAGCAGAAAGAAATACCCCCTTAGTGTTTAAACAGGCTATACGGGCGTAACTGACCTTTTTTTTTTTTTCTTTGTTCATACGAAGCACACAGTTCTTAATGAAATGGTCAGATTTTCCGCAATAAAAGCACAAACCTTCAGAAAACATGCGGTCTTTTTCCGTAGAGCGGGGTGACATCGCCCCAATCTCCATCGGCTATCCAATGTCAGTACAGACCCTCTCAAGACTAGGAGCTGACATGGCAAAGGATTTACTCTCATTAACCCTTGCACGCAGTCTCCTGTCCACCCGTATAGCTAATTGCATTGCCTCCTGCAAGTTTCCAGGTGTAGGATAAGCAATAAGCAGATCCTTAACCCTTTCACCTAGCCCAGCAAGAAACAAACTTTTCAGGGCTGAATCGTTCCACCCCACCTGAGCAGACCACCGACGGAAGTGAGTACAATAATTTTCCACATTACCTGATCCCTGTCTCAAAAGTCTCAATTTCGTCTCAGCTGATGAGACACGATCAGGATCATCATACAACAACCCCAAAGCAGAAAAAAAACTATCCACTGATTTAAAGCACGGATCACTAGGTTGGAGAGAAAAGGCCCATCCCTGAGGTTCTTTGCGCAAAAGTGACATTATGAACCCTATGCGCTGTGATTCATCACGAGAGGATCTGGGTCTCAAACAAAAATACAATAAACAAACATTTTTAAAGGAAAAAAAATCTTGTTGTTCACCAAAAAATAAATCAGGCAATCGTACCTTTGGCTCCACAAAATGTGCTCCAGAACAGCTACTCACGTGTTGTTGGAGCTCGGCCACCTCCAGAGGGAGTCCCTGCAGGCTTTGAGCCAAATCCTGAACCGACACCATGATGGAAACTGGAGGTCTTGCCTTAGAGATATTTTTGGGCTGGACTTACTGTTATGATAGGCTACAAGCAGTAAGGAAAGACAGGAGATCTGTCCCTACAATAGAACTAAGCTAGATCCCTGCGATGTAACGGGGAACCTGATCCTGCGATCAGACCCGCTAAAGTCCTCAGCTAGTCTGAACAAAGACCTATAGATGTGAGGGAGGGATCCCTACAAGAACTAGGGACTGGGAGAAAGATGGACACCTCCTAGCAGGAATTGTAGCAGTAAAAAGACAAACACACAACATAGAACATAAAGGTCAAAAGACCTAGCTAAACTGACTGAGATAGGTTACAAAGCACCTGGCTAGCTTAAGAGTAGAAATTACAATGAAGTCCAGCATGGCCAGAAGGGCGGAGCAGGATTAACCCCTTAAGCCCCGGAGCATTTTTCGTTTTTGCATTTTTCGTTTTTGCTCCCCTTGTTCCCAGAGCCATAGCGTTTTTATTTTTTGGTCAATATGGCCATGTGAGGGCTTATTTTTTGCGGGACGAGTTGTACTTTTCAACGCCATTGCTAGTTTTATCATATCCTGTACGGGAAAACGGGAAAAAAATTCCAAGTGCGGTAAAATTGCAAAAAAAAGTGCAATACCACAGTTGTTTTTTATTTATTTATTTTACCATGTTCACTGAATGCTAAAACTGACCTGCCCTTCTTATTCTACAGGTCATTACGAGTTCATAGACACCAAACATGTATAGGTTCTTTTATATTTAAGTGGTGAAAAAAAATTCCAAAATTTGGTAAAAAAAAAAATAAAAAAATAGCGCCATTTTCTAAGACCTGTAGCGTCTCCATTTTTCGTGATCTGGGGCTGGGTGATGGCTTATTTTTTGCGTGCCAGGCTGTCGTTTTTATTGATAACATTTGGGGTAGATCCGATGTTTTGATCGCCCGTTATTGCATTTTATTGCAATTTTGCGGCGACCAAAAAACGTAATTCTGGCGTTTAGAATTTTTTTCTCGCTACGCCGTTTACCAATCGGAATAATTATTTTTTTATATTGATAAATCGGGCGATTCTGAACGCGACGATACCAAATATGTGTATGTGGGGGTTTTTTTTATATATTTTATTTTGAATGGGGCAAAAGGGGGGTGATTTAAACTTTTATATTTTTTTATTTTTTTTATATTTTTAAAAACTTTTTTTTTTTACTTTTTGCATGCTTCTATAGTCTCCATAGGAGACTAGAAGCAGCAACTATCCGATCACCTCTGCTACATACAGGGGACGAGCAGGTCCCCTGCATGCAGCAGAAATGGTCCTGTGCTATGAGCGCCGACCACTAGGTGGCGCTCATAGCGACAAGATCATGACAACCACAGGCGTCTGCTGCAGACCCTGGGTTGTCATGCACGCCCATCGGCGACCCGCGATCACGTGACGGGGTCGCCGGTGGGCGGGGCTTATGACGCGCTACCCGGAAGCGCGCGTTAAATGCTGCTGTCGGAGATTGACAGCAGCATTTAACTGGTTAACAGCCGCGGGTGGATCGCGATTCCACCCGCGGCTGTTGCGGGCACATGTCAGCTGTAAGAATCAGCTGACATGTGCTCCGTTCAGTGAGGGCTCAGCGCAGCAGCCCTCACTGAACGGAGGGTACGCAAATATGCGTACTAATACGTCCCCGGTAAGTATGGGGTTAAATAGGCAAAAAGGTCATGTGACCAGCAAAATAGAAAAAACAGGAGAGTTCTAACACCTATTGAGCATCTTTGGAAAGAGCTGAAACATGCCGTCTGGAAAAGGCAACCTTCAAACGCGAGGCAACTGGAGCAGTTTGCTCATAAGGAGTGGGCCAAAATACCTGTCGAGAGACGCAGAAGTCTCATTGACAGTTAAAGGAATCGTTTGATTGCAGTGATTGCCTCAAAAGGTTGTTCAACAAAATATTAAGTTAAAAGTACCATCATTTCTGTCCAGGCCTATTTCATGAGTTTAATTTTTTTTTTAATTCTGTGGAAGCAGGGTTGAAAAGCAATGTCTGACTTTCCTTTGTTCATTTTCATAGATTTTTAATTTATTATTACTTTTGTCAGATTCAAGTTACTTCTGTGACCATTGTGGGTTTTTCTTTCATCAAACGAGGGGTACCAACAATTTTGACCACGTGTGTAGATAGATAGATAGTTGAAAAGTTCAAGCAGCTGTCCCCCAAACAATTGGACAATCAGGCAGTGATTGGGTGCAACACCTCCAAGCCCAGAACCAAAGACCTCTTCCTAGAGTAGATAATTTAACAAAGGAAGGCAGTAGTTCAGGTATTAGCTGCAAAATTAACAGATTTTATTTAGGACCTATGGTGAGGTTTGTCTGAGAATAGCAAAAAATCTCTGTTGAAAAGACACCACATTGGCTTAACAAAGTTTATTTTGCACCTAAACTTGGTGGGCTGCCTTTATTACTTGCAGTATCTAGATAGAAGACTTTGTTGGTTCCAAAGTTACTATTCAAAGTACCATCTAGTTCCAGACCTTTCCATGTGTTCACATTAAGATGCAGTCTACGTAATTACAAGTCTCAAATAACAGAAGCATTTTATTATTCTGACTAATGATACCTTACAAGATGTCAGTCTTCAATTGCTTGATCAGAGTACCAGTGTTTTAGATCCTGTTACTTTACCTTAAATAATTGCATTAAGTGTGGTATGACAATGTCACTTTGATTTTGTGATTCATTAATCTTTTCAAACACACCTTGAACATTTCTCGAGCATGCTTTTTATTTCATACTTTTTTTTAACTGGGATAATTGAAACAAAGAACAAGATTCATAATCTGGGTGACACAATTATGCAAATAGCCATAACATGAAAGACATTAGGTTGCATTCCTTTGGGTAAGACTGAAATCTTAAAAAAAGGTTTCAACTTTAACTCATACAGCCTAGTATTTTTTTTATTACTTAAAAAATGTTATTTACATATCTATATATTTATATTGTATTTCTATACATACATTGATATATAGATATGTAAATAACATTTTTTAAGTAATAGTAAAATACTAGATTGTATGAGTTTAAGTTGGAACCTTTATATATATATATACATATATATGTGTATATATATATATTTATATATACACACACACATATATATATATATATGTACAGTACTTCATGAATATCTAATTTACATTCACACCCCACTGTCCCTGTATCATACCATCACCTCCCAGCCATCACGTCTGCTGTCTGTCAATCATATTTGCTAATAAGAGGCAGGCTGAAAGGTTCAAATTAAGGATTTAACAAGACCTTTGAGAACCTGCTAAAAAGCAGGAAGCTTTCATTTTGTTAACCAACTGACTGAGAAGACAGATTTTTTTAGCTCATTTCCCTGGTACTCCTGATCCAATGCTTCCATTCCCAAAATGCCACAACTAATTGGCTTAACATCACTTCCTCCTTTGCAAGTGATACCCACAGTTCATATGTGTTTAGAAAGGCTTGAACCTAAATTGGCTAGTTTAACTACATGTGAACTGATGGGAAAAATTGTGAAATAAGAAAAATGCACAATATTAAAATAAAATGTTATCCATTTCCGTGTACTTTCAACCTTATATAAATATTTGTCCACATCACCAACAATACAAAGACATGTAAATTTATGAGTCCACCTTCATAAATCTGTGAGCCATTATGAAACCTAAACAAAAAGAAAAAATGCTTCATTAACACTAGGGATGAGCGGACCCGTGGAAGTTCATACCCAACCCAAACTTTATTACAAATTTCATTTGGGGTGCCAGAACTGTACCTGAACTTGAAACAGAACCTGAACCTCTTTGAAAACAATGTAGACCTGAATTTTGGGTCTGGGTAAGAAAAGAATTTATCTTTCTCTCACGGACTTCCCCCGAAACTCCGAACATTGCAACGGACTTCTGGGGAAAGTCCGTGTTCCGCATTTAGCTGGTTAAATGGCAGGAAACAAAGAGTTGTCATAAATATATTGTTACCCCTCTATAAATCACTGGTGAGGCCACATCTAGAATATGGGATCCAGTTTTGGGCTCCCCATGTTAAAAAGGATATTCAGAAGTTAGAGTCAGTTCAAAGGCGGGCAACTAGATTATTACAAGGGATGGAAGGCCTCTCATATGATGAGAGGTTGGAAAAGTTGGGCTTGTTTAGCTTAGAAAAACGACGCCTCAGAGGAGATCTTATTTACATGTATAAATATATGTGTGGTCGGTACAAAGGACTAGCACATGACTTATTCCTTCCAAAGACCATACTAAGGACCAGGAGGCACTCATTACCTGTGGAAGAAAGGCGATTCCGGCAGCTAAATAGGAAAGGGTTCTTTACAGTCAGAGCAGTCAGACTGTGGAATGCCGACCACAAGAGGTAGTAATGGCTGATACTATAACAGCTTTTATAAAAGGGTTGGATGATCTCCTCAGTACACATAACATTGTGGATTATAGTTAATATAGTAACAAAATGCACAATTTTGGAGGAAGGTTGTACTTAATGGACCTAGGTCTTTATTCAACCTATGTAACTATATATATTTAACTCACTATGTAACACCAAACTATGTAACACCACTATGTAACACCAAACTTTTAAGTATAGGGTTCACTCATCTCTAATTAAGACTTCTGCATTTCATGTATATGTTCTATCCTTGTTTTTCGCAGATAGAACAAGAGACTTGTCCAATTGTGTCACCCACGTGCTGTCAGGTTTTACTGTTTAAGGCCAGTTTTAATTTCTTTGGTAGGTGCTTGTGCTATAAATATTTTTGTGGATAGATCACAGACTAATTACAATCAATATGCCCTTTCCAGGGTCTTTTTTTTTTTCAGACCTATAGTCCACTAAAATAAAAAAAAAGATATGCCCTACTTTGATCCATATTGCTACAGATGCAACAAGGACTGTGACAACTGACACATGGACGGAAAATGTTTCTAGCACACAGAAAAATAGAAAACATTTTTCACACATGAGACAAACTAATGTGTGAAACTGGCCTGATGGGTAGGAGAAGCTGGTACTTTTTTTCTTTTTTAAAAAAAATGACAAAAATGGCTGCCATGCTGATGGTAAAAACTGAAACGCGGAAAAAAAAGTATGAAAATTGGATCTAGTTCACTGATGAAAGATGGAAATGGTCTGTTTTTTTACTCATATGCAAAAAAAAAAAGAATGAGGCCCATGACCTCATTCACCTATTTCAAACTTTTTTGCATATGAGAAAAAACAGACATCTGTCTGTATATCACAAATGTGCCATTTATCCATGCTTTTCACAGATAGAAACCATTACCCATTATAGTCTATGGAGCCTTTCACATGTTTTTTCTTTTTTTTTTTTTTTTTTTCACAGAGGCATATCTTAATAAGAAAAATGGTCAAAATGCAAATAAATGCATCTAAAGACGTGTGTATCTCGCATGGATACAATAGAAATCAGTTTCTGGCTAAATTTAGGGCACAGTAAGATGGCCGTTCAAATCAGACCAAGATATGACCTTAATGCCCGGACTGGCCGGCGGCTCTTCTCACCAGAACGTGACAGCTGGTGAGGAGGTGCATTTCCATTGGCAGATAACTAAAAACATGAGTTCTAAATAGGCTGCCAATCACCCAATGATTGTTCAAATGGTGAAATTATTTTCAAGGTTTCCTAAATATTATCGCTCTTGGCAGCACATTGTACTGTATGTTGTACTTAGGACATGTGCTGCCAAGAACAATGATATTCTATGCGCAAAGAATGGTTGTATTAAGGATTCCATGCCTGTTCTATGTGCAGTGAAGTCCAGTTGGCCTGTCTATGCAGGCTATTAAATGACCACTGATCAGATTTCATGTAGCCGCTGGTGGTTATTTCACGGGCAGAATTAATGCACTCTAAATATTGTCGTATTGGTCCGTGCGGGTCTGTATGGGTGAAATGCAATGCTCCTGCAACATCACTAGAAGTAATGACCATAATGTATCCTAACTAACTAGAGGGAGCTTTACTTTATAAACCACACTGCCTTGTTGCTTTTGAACCAATAGCATTTTTTTTTCATAAAATAATAATTTAAAATTAGCAAACAAATCTTATCTATGCACCATAGCACATTACTGAGAATCTTTGTTATAACAGCAACGAAAGAGTTACATGAAAACCATTTAACACAGATGACCGTGTTTAGAATATCCAGTGTTAAATGTTTTAGGGAAATCAATGACACGCCAGATGCTCTTATTTTGTAGTTATTTTTATAACAGAAATATTGGCTAATATCTCAGAAATGTCATAAAAACAGTGTGCGCTCTTATGTCTGCCATATGATGTCTGCCAACTGTTATTAATTAGCAGGAATAAACCAGGGTATAGAGTCATTCCAGAATTTTATGAATGCCTGCCTCTTAAAGAGAAATCACTACACTCACCATGATTTCATTCACAACATCCCCATTTTAAAGGAAGAAATTGACATACAGTACATGATACACCTATATCATGCTTTGATACTGTGTGGAGCTGCCCACTTACTAAAGACTATGAGACTTTTCCATCATGGAGCTCCGTTTCTGTCAATATTATTATTGCATTTTATTGGTAATTTGCTTGCTGTGTTTTATTAATGTTTTGCTTGCTCGTCAGTTTATGTGCACTAATTTTACTTGTAAAGTGTCCAGCAATCTCATCAGTATCCCAGGAGCCTTAAACCATTGTTCAAACAGCATCTAGGCCCATTGTGTGAGTGTTGATAGAAGATCCAGTGGAGCCGTCACCACAGGGAGTCTCACATGCAGACCCAGGTGATGGGTCCGCTCTATTGCAGAGATATTCACATATGTTTCTTTTGGAGCACAGTATGTGAAATTTCTGCCTGCAGTCAAACTGAGCATTTGTTCATAGTCTTCTCTGGGGTTTTGCATTTTCATACAATGCTGCCAATCACAGCTTGGCAGCTGATCTAGCAGTCTAAAGCGCTGTGATTGGCAGTGTCTGTGAAGGAGGGTTGAATATACAAGCTGCTGGAGAAACCTGTGAAGAAACGCCCAGCTAAACTACAAGCAGAGTATTCACACATTGCGCTTCAAAAGCATCACATATGCTTATCTCTGCCATGAAGTGATGTAGCACAAAACAGAGAAGAGAAGCAGAATCAGGGGCATTAAGGTTTTTTTACAAGGCATTTGACTCTACTTTTTAGCGCAAGTAACAGGTCCTCTTTAAGCAAATCAGTCATCAGATTTACAAACAAACCGTATGTATTATTAAACAGACCTGTTGAGGCTAATATACTTATTATGAAAAATTATTGCAGAATAGATTTATAATCCTGACATTAAAATGACCATTTTATTAATCTAGCTAAAAAGTGAGATAGATCATGATGAGCTAAGTGTATTCTTTCTATTGCCCCCAGATGACTGCTGCAGCTTGTGCTGAGCAGTATGAGATCTCAGAAGCAGTGGGGACACTGAGGGGTTGCCTATCAGGATAGGTGGGCAGGGAATGTGAACTTTCTAAATAGCTTATAGAGCCAAACAGAAATGGATTTTTTGCAGAAAGCGCAATAATCTCATCATGGCTAAAAGATCTATCTAATAATATATGCAGTTTATATTTTGAAATCTGATGAAAAATCTATTTTAAACCATTTGTTGTGAGTTTTTTTTTGTGGCATTGCAGTGTGGCATGTTTTATTGCAGTATGGTGTAACAACGTGTAATTTTAATTATATGGCAAAATCTTTTAAATGGCCACAGTGTGAATGTGCTCGTACACATTGCATGTATACCAACTTGTGCTCTTGTTCATTTCTTTGGTTTTGGTGTTGTTTCTTGTATTTTGTACAAATGAGCATGGCTCCCTCTTTTTGAGCTATGCATTTCATCTATATAGCATCCCTTGGACAGGTGTCTTAACAGTCAGGTCTGTGTCCCTTATCTATATTAAGGTTGACTAACACAACGTGAGGTTTTATTACTAGATACAGGATAGGACGGTCCTGATTGGGTATACCTTGTCATCATGGAATTGCTTTTACATTTCTTTTAATCAAAATAGTGTTAGCTAAGTGTTCTATGTTATTGTATCACCACTGACTGCTTCCCTGCATGGTTTCCCTTTCCTCACCATGCAGGGACACTGACATACAAATCACCCGGGTCGTGTAGTGATTGAAGCTCCTTGTCTTTTGCTTGCTGTGTCCACTGTGCATGTTTCCTGGCAGCATGCTTAGGGAGCACAAGTTCTCATCCTGTTGCACTCCTAATGTGTCCTCAGCCAACTGGAGGGAGGCACTTAGTATTTAAGGTACCTCAACCTATTGGGAGGTGCCTGAGCAACATTCTCCTTTAGTGTTGGTTGAACTACTAAGTTGCCAGGTCCTGTCCTGTTTCTGTCTCTGAACCCTGAACCTGTATCTGTGTCTGTGTCTGATTTTGTCTGAACCTGCTTCCCTGAGCCTTTCTGGTCTAGGTCTGATCTCTGAACCAGTACCTCTGTCTCATCTTGTCTGAACCTGCTGTCTGTATTAGGACCTGTCTATTAACCTGTTTGTACCTAAATCTTGATCTTCCCTGTACCTGTTATGTGAGAATCTGGATCTGTCTCTGAATCATTCAGTGTCTGATTCAGTCCCTACTCCTTAACCCACTGTGTCAGTAGTAATACCTTTCCTTTACCAGCTATGCCTGAATTAGTACCTATCTCTATTCTGTGATCAGTGTGTACACTTGCTACTTCATTGTAAATATCCTGTGTGAATCTGACCCTGTCGTTCGTGTGCATACCTGTCCTTATATTTGTTCTGTGTGAACTTGGTCCTATCTGTCCTGTGTGTTCCTGTCCTTGTATTTGTCCTGTGCGAACCAGACTGTCTCTTGCATGTAAACAGAGTCCTGTTTCTCTTGCGGGAATCTGCGGTTCCCTGCCTGTCTGCATCTGCAGTTTCCTGCCTGTCCACATCTGCGGTTCCTTGTCTGTCACATCTGCGGTTCCTTGCCTGTCCGCATCTGCTGCTCTTTGCCTGTCCTCATCTGCTGTTCCTTGCCTGTCTGCATCTGCAGCTCCTTACCTCTCCACACCTGCAGTTCCTTGCCTATCCGCACCTGTGGTTCTTTGCCTGTCTGCTCCTGTGGTTCCTTACCTGTTCGCACCTGCGGTTCCGTGCCTGGATGCTCCTGTGATTCCCTGCCTGTCAGCACCTGTGGACTCAAACCTCTCCTGCCAGTAACCTAGCTCTCCCTGAAGCTGTTCCGGTCCATCTTGTCTGAACTGGATTCTATCCATTCCTGTTGCTGAAAGCCATACCTGCCAGCACCTGCTTGCCTGTGTTTTGGCTGTGCATACCACTTGTTCCTGCCAGTGCCTGCCAACACCTGTCTGCCTGTATATCAGCCGTGTCCGCCTGCACCTGCCTGTGCTCACATGTATGCCAGTCGTACCCGCCTGAACTTGCCTGCCTGTATATCAGCCGTGCCTGCCTGCACCTGCCTGACTGTGTGTCGATTGTGCCTGCCTGTATATCAGCCGTGTCTATCAACACCTGCTGTTCCTGCATACCAGCAGTGCCAGTCAGCACTTGCAGTTCCTGTATTCCAGCCAAACCTGACCTCTTTGAGGGTCAGCTGCCATGTGTCTGAGGTTTAACCTGGTGTAGTAACTGGCGTCCATCTGAAGCCAAGCCTAACCCCACTATCCTGGTCTCTTGCAAAGAGTCAGGTGTTTTCTTAGCCACGCCCCTACAGGCTCTCTTCGGTCCATGGCACAGTGGGACCATGAACCCCGTGCGCCACCTGTGGGCGTAACAGTTATTTACATGTATTTTTACTATTTACTTATTTACTTACTACAGGGTATATGCTCATTTTGTTTTTTCTTGGATTTTGTTTTTTAATTTTATCAGTTACACAGGTTTATGTGGATGTACTCTGTTGTTTTTTTACCAAGCTCCAAAGACATACAGACAGGGAATTAAGATTTTGAGTCCCAATGAGGACAGTGAAGAAAATGTCTGTTAAGCGCTGAGGAATATGATGGTATTATATAAGCTAACATAATGAATTATATGTATTGTTTTAAATTGACATTACCCTGTTAAGGGTTAGGGTATACGCACATACAGTACAGACCAAAAGTTTGGACACACCTTCTCATTTAAAGATTTTTCTGTATTTTCATGACTTTGAAAATTATACATTCACACTAAAGGCATCAAAACTATGAATTAACACATGTGGAATTATATACTTAACAAAAAAGTGTGAAACAACTGAAAATATGTCTTATATTCTAGGTTCTTCAAAGTAGCCACCTTTTGCTTTGATGACTGCTTTGCACACTCTTGGCATTCTCTTGATGAGCTTCAAGAGGTAGTCACCGGAAATGGTCTTCCAACAATCTTGAAGGAGTTCCCAAAGATGCTTAGCACTTGTTGGCCCTTTTGCCTTCACTCTGCAGTCCAGCTCACACCAAACCATCTCAATTGGGTTCAGGTCTGGTGACTGTGGAGGCCAGGTCATCTGGCGTAGCACCCCATCACTCTCCTTCTTGGTCAAATAGCCCTTACACAGCCTGGAGGTGTGTTTGGGGTCATTGTCCTGTTGAAAAATAAATGATGATCCAACTAAACGCAAACCGGATGGAATAGCATGCCGCTGCAAGATGCTGTGGTAGCCATGCTGGTTCAGTATGCCTTCAGTATGTGAGGGGGCCACACATACCAGGATTGGGGGGTGAGGGGGCCACACATACCAGGATTTGGGGGATGAGGGGTACCAAGCATACCAGGATTGTGGGGTGAGGGGGCCATGCATACCAGGATTGGGGGTGAAGGGTGCCATGCATTACAAGATAGGGATGAGGAGGCCATACATACCAGAATTTTGATAAGGGGTGCCATGCATACCAGGATGAGGAGTACCATACATACCAGAATAGGGATGAGGGGTGCCATGCATACCAGGATGAGGGGTGCCATACTTACCAGGATAGGGATGAGGGGTACCACGTATACCAGGATTGGGGATGAGGGGCCCATGCATACCAGGATAGGGATGAGGAGTGCCATGCATACCAGTATGGGGGTGAGGGAGCCATGCATACCAGGATTGGGGATGATGGAGCCATGCATACCAGGATTGGGTATGAGGTGTGCCATGCATACCAGGATTGTGTCACGGGTGTGTCGCCACGAAGATTGTCACGATTACACAGCCTGACTTCTCGCAGCTGACTTTTTGGTGCTTTGTGTTTTTCGGCAGTGAGGGAGTTAATTCTCTCTCTCTCTGTGCTAGACGAGGTCCAGCCTCGCCCAGCTGCAATCAATGCTGCTGTAGTGAGACTCCTTCAAATGCCTGCTGGTCTGTTAGGGAAGTGTCGGTGAAAGCATTTCATGCAGACTAACAGAGCGGATCGTGGTATTTGGAGTTTCAGAGATAAGTGTATTTGGAGCGTTTTTTCCCTTCCTCGCTTTATCATTTATCTCCTTTCCCGTTGGTGTTCCCTCTGTTGTAGTTGTGTAGTTTTTGTATGCAAGGTGGTTTTGGTTTTTCCCTTGTACTGTCTCGTTCGTCTAAGTACTGTGTGTGGGCATATTATTACTTGTCCCCTTTTGTTGTGATCGGGGTCCTTCTCAGAACTAGATTACTTAGGTGCAGGGATCCTCAGGAGGTAGGGGTTACGCTGGCAGCCTGGACCTCTGTACCTTTAACAGTACCTCCAGGTTGAGGGATTAGTCAGGGCCCCAGCTTAGGGTCAGCTTAGGCCCCCTACCTCCAGTATACAGAGACAGCGTGACATTTTCACCGACCACTTAGTTTTTCTCCAGCTACCATGGATCCAGTAGCCGGTCTAGCTCGGCAGTTGCAGAGTTTGTCCATGGAGCTGGCGGACGTTAGGTCCAAGGTTTTGTATCCTCAGGAGCAAGCCGGACCAGAACCTAAAGTAGCTCTCCCTGACAGGTTCACTGGGGGGCGGGACAAGTTTTTTGTTTTCCGGGAGGCATGCAAGTTGTACTTTCGGCTGCGGCCTCGCTCATCGGGGAGTGAAGAACAAAGGGTGGGAATGGTCATCTCGCTCCTACAAGGGGACCCACAATCTTGGGCGTTCTCTCTTCCCCCGGGCTCCCCGGCTCTCCAGTCAGTGGATAGGTTTTTCGCTGCTCTGGGACTCGTATATGATGACCCAGATCGGATCTCCCTTGCTGAGTCTAAGTTACGTAGGATTCAGCAGGGAGATCGTCCGGCGGAGGAATTCTGTTCGGAGTTCCGTAGGTGGGCCACGGACACCCAGTGGAATGACCCGGCTCTTAGGAGCCAGTTTTGTCAAGGTTTATCCGACAAATTACAGGATGTGTTGGCACAGTATGACTCTCCCGCGTCACTGGAAGCCGCTATGGCCCTTGCTATTCGCGTTGACAGACGGCTTCGGGAGAGGTGCGGGATAACTCTACCCCCTGTGATGACTCCACCTCCTACAAGGTCCCCTCATATGGTGGTTCCCCTGGTCAGTCCAGAGGAGCCTATGCAATTAGGAGGGACATCATTTCGGGGGAGGGGACCGGTGGTACGCCATAAGACAGGAAGGTGTTTCTTCTGCGGGAGAAAGGGACATTTTATTGGGGGGTGTCCATCCCATCCCTTGCAGAGTGAAGAGTCGTCGGAAAACTGTTGATCCCAGGTTGTGTGGTGGACGGCAATCTGGGAGTAGGTATTTCGTCCCTAGGTTCTTCTCAGTTTCTCGTACCGGCAGAGGTGGTGGTGGGTACGAGAACTGAGAGGATATCTGTTCTTCTGGATAGTGGGGCCGGGGCTAATCTGGTTGATGCTCGGTTTGCCTGGGTTCAAGGTATGCGATTGAGTGAGTTGGCTAAACCCATCCCCATATTCTCGATCGATGCCAGGCCTCTCGGTCAGGGAAGTTTTTTGCAAGCTGTGCATGACGTAAAACTTCAAGTGGGGGCGATACATAAAGAACTGTTGTCTTGCTACGTGTTGGAGGGTCTTCCCACTCCTATAGTGTTGGGCCTTCCTTGGTTAACTAAGCATAACCCGGTTATTAATTGGCAAACCAGAGAGATAAGCCAATGGAGTAAATTCTGTAATAAAAACTGCATGAACACGGTCATCGGTGCGGTTACTCCTTGGGTCTTACCTCCATTTCTGGCGGACTTTGAGGATGTATTCTCGGAGAAAGGGTGTCAGGAACTACCTCCTCATCGCGAGTATGACTGTTCTGTAAAACTGCTCCCTGAGGCCAAGTTACCTAAAGCTAGGTTGTATAACCTTTCTGGTCCTGAGAGGCAGGCCATGAAGGATTATATTTCAGAAAGTCTGGCTAAGGGGCATATTAGACCTTCATCTTCACCGGTGGCTGCGAGGTTCTTCTTTGTTAAGAAGAAAGATGGAGGCCTACGCCCTTGCCTGGATTTCCATGAACTTAATCGGATTACGGTCCGAGATCCGTATCCGCTCCCACTTATTCCCGATCTCTTTAATCAGATCGTGGGCGCCAAATGGTTCTCTAAGTTGGATCTCAGGGGGGCGTACAATCTGATTAGGATGAAGGAGGGGGATGAGTGGAAGACGGCGTTTAACACTCCGGAGGGGCATTATGAGAACCTTGTCATGCCATTCGGTCTGACTAATGCCCCGGCGGTGTTCCAACACTTTGTTAATGACATTTTTCGCCGCCTGGTGGGACAGTTTGTTGTCATATATCTGGATGATATCTTAATTTACTCGCCGGATCTGGTGTCTCATCAGGAGCACGTTAGGCAGGTGTTACAGATCTTGCGGGATAATAAACTGTATGCCAAATGGGAAAAGTGTGTGTTCGCCGTACAGGAACTCCAGTTTTTAGGCTTCCTGGTTTCAGCGTCCAGTTTTCGTATGGACCCTGGGAAAGTGCGGGCAGTTCTTGAGTGGGATCGGCCAGAGAATCTTAAGGCACTACAACGTTTCCTGGGGTTTGCTAATTATTACCGGAAGTTCATTCGTAATTTCTCGTCCATGGTTAAGCCTCTCACAGACATGACTAAAAAGGGGACGGATTTTTCTAGGTGGTCTGACAAGGCTTGTCAAGCATTCTCCTCCTTGAAAAAATGTTTTGCCTCGACACCCATACTCATTCAACCTGATGCGTCACAGCCATTCATTGTAGAGGTAGATGCTTCCGAGGTAGGGGTGGGAGCAGTATTGTCACAAGGTTCGTCCCCTGGTAAGTGGCATCCGTGCGCCTTTTTCTCTAAAAAATTGTCGTCCGCTGAGAGGAATTACGATGTCGGCAATAGGGAACTCTTGGCCATTAAGTTAGCTTTTGAGGAGTGGCGCCATTTTTTGGAGGGGGCAGTCCATCCGGTCACCGTCATCACCGATCACAAGAACCTGCTATATCTGGAGTCCGCGAAACGTCTGAATCCCAGACAAGCTAGGTGGTCATTGTTTTTTACCAGGTTTAATTTTGTCGTTACATATCATCCTGGGTCAAAAAATGTAAAGGCGGATGCCTTATCTCGTAGTTTCCCTGGGGCCGGGAATACGGACGACCCGATTCCTATCCTTCAGGAGGGGGTGGTGGTTTCGGCAGTATGCTCTGAGCTGGAGGAGGAGGTATTGGAGGCTCAGGGGGACGCCCCTGTTGGACCTCCGGGGAGACTGTTTGTTCCAGATCAGTTGCGACAAAAGGTGATCGAGGCACACCATAACTCAGTCTTTGCAGGACACCCGGGGAGTAAAGCAACTGTGGATCTCCTCTCGCGTCGTTTTTGGTGGCCTAACTTACATAAGGAGGTGGTAACTTTTGTCGCGTCCTGTGGGGTTTGTGCGCGCTCTAAGACCTCACATACCCGTCCGTCTGGGGCCCTCTTACCTTTGAAGATCCCGGAGCGTCCTTGGACTCATCTGTCTATGGACTTTATTACGGACCTCCCTCCGTCTTCGGGTAAAACGATCATACTCGTTGTAGTGGACAGGTTCAGCAAGATGGCACATTTTATCGCTCTTCCTGCTCTCCCTAATGCTAAAACTCTTGCGCAGGTGTTCATTGGGGAGATTGTGAGGCTTCACGGGGTACCCTCCGAGGTGGTGTCTGATCGGGGGTCTCAGTTTGTGTCCAAGTTCTGGAAGGCGTTTTGTGCACGGCGGGGGATGCATTTGTCGTTCTCATCGGCTTTTCATCCTCAGACCAATGGTCAGACGGAACGAATGAACCAGAGCTTGGAGACATATCTCCGGTGTTTTGTGTCAGAGAACCAGGAGGACTGGGCTTCTTTCTTACCTCTGGCAGAGTTTGCTCTTAATAATAGGCGGAGCGAGTCCACTGGTAAGTCCCCGTTTTTTGGGGCATATGGTTTTCACCCCCAGTTTTGTACTTTCAGTAGGGGGGGCTCTTCGGGGGTTCCTGAGGAGGAACGATTTTCCTCATCACTCGCTTCAGTATGGAGAGGGGTACTGAATAATCTGAGTACTATGGGGAACCGTTACAAACGTATGGCTGACAGGAGGAGAGTGTCTGGTCCGGACCTAAGTGTGAACGATCGGGTATGGTTGTCTACCAGGAATATAAAACTTAAGGTTCCCTCCTGGAAACTGGGTCCCAGGTTCATCGGGCCGTACAGAATCAGTTCTATAATTAATCCGGTGGCATTCCGTCTTGACCTCCCCCCTACGTTTAAAATTCACAACGTGTTCCACAGATCGTTGCTTAAGAGGTATGTGGCGCCGGTGGTACCGTCACCTTTACCTCCCCCTCCAGTGGTGGTCAATGGTAACTTGGAGTTCCAGGTATCGAGGGTCATCGATTCACGCTTTAATCGCCGGTCCCTTCAGTACCTGGTTCATTGGAAAGGGTATGGTCCTGAGGAGAGGATGTGGGTTCCTGCGTCGGATATTAACGCAGACCGATTAGTTCGGGCCTTCCACACGACTCACCCGGATAAACCTGGCCCTGAGGGTCCGGAGGCCCCTCGTAGAAGGGGGGGTACTGTCACGGGTGTGTCGCCACGAAGATCGTCACGATTACACAGCCTGACTTCTCGCAGCTGACTTTTTGGTGCTTTGTGTTTTTCGGCAGTGAGGGAGTTAATTCTCTCTCTCTCTCTGTGCTAGACGAGGTCCAGCCTCGCCCAGCTGCAATCAATGCTGCTGTAGTGAGACTCCTTCAAATGCCTGCTGGTCTGTTAGGGAAGTGTCGGTGAAAGCATTTCATGCAGACTAACAGAGCGGATCGTGGTATTTGGAGTTTCAGAGATAAGTGTATTTGGAGCGTTTTTTCCCTTCCTCGTTTTATCATTTATCTCCTTTCCCGTTGGTGTTCCCTCTGTTGTAGTTGTGTAGTTTTTGTATGCAAGGTGGTTTTGGTTTTTCCCTTGTACTGTCTTGTTCGTCTAAGTACTGTGTGTGGGCATATTATTACTTGTCCCCTTTTGTTGTGATCGGGGTCCTTCTCAGGACTAGATTACTTAGGTGCAGGGATCCTCAGGAGGTAGGGGTTACGCTGGCGGCCTGGACCTCTGTACCTTTAACAGTACCTCCAGGTTGAGGGATTAGTCAGGGCTCCAGCTTAGGGTCAGCTTAGGCCCCCTACCTCCAGTATACAGAGACAGCGTGACAGATTGGGGATGACGGAGCCATGCATACCAGGATTGGGGATGAGGGGTGCCATGCATACCAGGATTGGGGATGAGGGGTGCCATGCATACCAGGATTGGGGATGAGGGAGCCATACATACCAGGATTGGGGATGAGGGAGCCATGCATACCAGGATTGGGGATGAAGGGTGCCATGCATACCAGGATTGGGGATGAGGGTTGCCATGCATACAAGGATTGGAGATGAGGGGTGCCATGCATACCAGGATTCAGATGAGGGGCCATGCATACCAGGATAGGGATGAGGAGTGCCATGCATACCAGGATAGGGGTGAGGGGTGCCATGCATACCAGGATTGGGGGAGAGAGGTGCCATGCATACCAGGATTGGGGGTGAGCGGTGCCATGCATACCAGGGTTAGGAGTGAGGGGTGCCATGCATTACAAGATAGGGATGAGGGGTGCCATGCATTACAGGATTGGGATGAGGGGTGCCATGCATACCAGGATAGGGATGAGGGGTGCCATGTATACCAGGATAGGGATGAGGGGTGCCATGCATTACAGGATAGGGATGAGGGGTGCAATGCATACCAAGATAGGGATGAGGGGTGCCATGCTTACCCGGATGGGGATGAGGGGTGTCATGCATACCAGGATAGGATGCTGTGGACAGGATGGGGGCAGCACAAATACCAGTAGGGGGGCAGCACATACCAGCATGGGAGACCATATACCAATAAAAATGCTTGCCACCCTGGCTTAGAACGGGTTCAATAGCTAGTATAATATACCTTTACAAGCCTGAGCAACTAGACAGACTGCATGGTGATGGAAAATTGCATGGTCAGGGTATAGACATAGGTGGTCAAGAAGGATGCAGGGTAGTGATGAGCGAGCATGCTCGTTACTTGAGATTAACGAGCATGTTTGGGTGTTTTCCGAGTATCTTCAGCGTGCTTGGGTGTTATGTTTTAGTCACTCTGTGCTCATGATTTGCGGCTGTTTGACAGCTTTAATACATGTGAGGAATGCCTGTTTCTTAGGCATTCCTCACATGTATTAAAGCTGTCAAACGGTCTCAAATCATGAGCATGGATTGACTAAAACATAACACCCGAGCACGCTGAAGATACTCGGCGAGCACCAGAGCAGGCTCGCCGGAAGGGTTAACAGAACATGCTTGCTCATTACTAATGCAGAGGAGTTCAGTGGTAGCAGTCTTGCCAAGGTGTAGGAGCTTTATTCCTGTGATAGAATACTATAGCCTATGTTAGCCTCACGTCCAAACACAAGCTGCCAAATGCAGGCTCCAGCAAAACAAGAAGAAGGCATTGCAAATTTCCCACAGCCAGTGATATAGAAGCAAGAACATTATATTAGGGAATTAATAGAAATGCAATCTAGCAACATAATCTGCAAAATATTCTTAATACAAATTATATGACAATGATGTCCTGTTTTTATTGGCATCCATAGGCATGCAGATGATTTAATTCTTTATGTTATTGCAGCACCGAACACATTTGTATAAGATCCTACATGGAACAGCTGGCCGTCATGTATAAAAGTCAGCAGGAATTACATGTCACACATATGCCTTCTAGCTTTGCTGATACGGTTTGTGTTGTTCTTGTAAGCCATTTATAGCAGGTTCTAATATGTGATTTATTTTTTCCTTTCATACCTGTTTATCCTGTAAAAGGACCTATGCATTTTTTTCTTAGCCTGTGACAAGAATATAAAATGTTGTCTTACACAGACAGGTAGCATCCCCTATATTGCTAGTGTCTTCAATAAGTAGGAATACAACAAAAGCGTTGTCTTTGTGTCCAAGTTGATGTCTTTTTCACGCTGCCTCGGTGATGGCCAAATAATTGGTTGTTCACTTGTGTCCTTGTTTCCCCCGACAGCTCCGCAGATGCCCTGAACAATGTACCAAACAGTGCTTTCAGAAGGGGCAAATCCTCATTAATCATTCCTCATTGACAGCACATGGCAAAACCTGCATCTGGTGGATTTGCATGGCCACTTGTTTCTCGAAGACTGAATTTTAAAAACCATCACGTGAATAGTAAGGTAACCTACAAAATCCAGACAATCAAATCCAATTCCCATGCTTTTTATGTTTTGATTGACAAGGGAAATCCAAAGAGTCTTCAGTATAATATGCTTAGCATTTGTAGGAAGACATCTCATTATATTACTATAGGATATACTGAATCTTTACATAGACTAAACTAATTCTTTACAGAATAAGAATGTGATACTTTGTAAACATATTTAAATGTTTCTTTTTATTACATTTTAATTTTCTGTAAATATCTGAAATTTGTGTATCTGCAAGTATTTTAGCGCATACTGACAAAGAGAACGTCTAAGATTTATTTGTCCTTACCAGAGATATATTCCATCTTCATTCATGGAAAATTGGCATCTTAAAGGCTTAATGAAGAGAAATCTAAAAATGATTACTTTAAGGATGACATGGAATTACACCAGCAGAATGGGGAGGGGGGAACATTTGAGATCATTGCTTATGCTATACGGTTTATCTTCATTGTGTTATATTTGTGTCATAAATGTTTCGGGTTATGAAAAATATGGAGAGTTACCTACTGCGTTCTGCAATTTCAATTAGAAACTTCTGCAAGGCAACATTGCAATAAATAATGTTATCATGTGGCAAAAAAAATCAATAATAACTTGCTTTCAGCAAAAGGGTACAAGCTATTTGCTTAGGATCCTGCTTTGGAAAAATGTAAACTTCTGAAATCAGTGGCTGAAATCCGAATGATGAATTTGTATTTTGGACTGGAAAATAATCCTAAAAATAGCGTTGTTGCAATAAAAGTAAAAAATTGCCTATGGGGTGCATCTGTGACTAAGAAGTAAGTAGTACATGTGCTGTCATCACAACAGTATTGTGATACTATAAAATCAGCTTAATATAGCAACTATGCTTTATATCAAATATTTCCTATAAATATTTAGAAAAAAAATATTAGCAGATTAACCACGTAATCAGCATTGATATGCCTTTTTACGGCAGTCATTAAGGGGCTTTAATAGTTTTAAGTCCATAGCGCCCCCGACGGGCGAATATGCCACCGGTGTCAGTTGTATATATCCCCCTGTGGCATTGGTCCCAATCAGCTTTGCAACCGACTGGAACCAATGAACCCCTTAGATGCCTCTGTCAATCACGACAGTAGCATCTAGATGGTTAAAAGATGGAGAGGGCTCCCTTTTTAACCCTATTGATGCCCCGCAAAAATGGGTACCAAAAGTTGCTGTCACAACCCGAGGACATCTGATAACCCAAAGGTATGGTGGTCTGTTAGACCCTGCCGTCAGGGTTTAATACAGTGTGTCAGTGAAAGACTGACAGGTCTCATGTACTGGAGTGAAAAATATTCATGTCTCAAAGTAAAAAAGTAAAGAATAGTTACATAAAATGTGTAAAAAAGTTTACAAAACACAAAAAAAGCGCAAAAAAAGCGCAAAAATCTGCTTCACCACTAAAAACGCAGCTTTTGAGTAAAAAAAAATAAATAAACCAAAAAAAGTACATATATTTGGTATCACTGTTTCCTGAACTTTGTGAACTATACAATTGTCATGTTATTTATTCGGCAAACACTGTAAAAAATGAGTAAAAAACATGTTATAAATGTAGCTTTTCATCATAGTGACAGAATTTGAATAACAACTGATCAAAAAGTCATATGTAAATAAGTGTCATCATTGAAAACATCAAGTAGTCCCACAAAAAAGCAAGCCCTCATATGACCCTTTCGGCAAAATAAAAAAAAAGTTACAGCTCTTAGAATATAGTGATACAAAAAGAAATTAAGAATAAAGCCATCTTATCACTTATACCTCACCATGTGCGGTGTAAAAATAAAATCGATTCTTGACCTGCCATTGATTTGTTCATTTTGCCTTTGAAAGATCGGAATAATGGTTGGTTCACATTTATCATGCGCTCTCCATTAGGCGCTTAAGTCAGGGTTTATGTGTAAATTCCCAAAATGTGTGATTCAGGCGAAACACCCTACAAGACCACTCACTATTGTCAGTAAAAATGTGGAGGTTTTTCATGTTACTGGTAGCACAAGGTCTTTGGAAATGCGACACGTTCCCACCCCCTCAAATAAAATCAAGTGAAAGCTGAGCTCCCAAATCCCAATGAACCCTTCCCTACTGAGCCCCATAATGTGCCTAAACCTTAGTAAGAGACCACCTGAGTACCTATTCTAGTGATATATGGTAGCATTATGTAGAAATATGTGGTACCTTAACATAACCAATGTATGCTTCATTAAAATATTTTCAAATGAAAAAAAAATGACTTTGTGTCTGTCGTTAACCTATACCATTTTAATTAAGAATGTAAAAAACTTAAATTAGGCTCTGCTTAGCTAGCACCTAAACTTGTCTGAAATGCGTGCAGCCATGAACAGATGTGTATTTTCTTACCTCTACTTTTAGTTCAACAGATCCCATGATGTGTGACGTGAAATTACCCGCTTTTAAAAAGATGTGATTTTGCAATATGTCACAAAATGTACAAGCTACATGTGTCTATGCATGTGGTGTTGAGATGTGAATTCCAGATTGTCAAGGATTTTGCTAACATGTCAAAGTACTGTAGAAAATCTTGCGTTCTTAACCAAAATGGAAGAAAAGGTAAAGGTGTACACATCTGCATACACTTCTTGTACATATTTCTAAAGCGTGGGATATGGAAGGTTTCTCTGACAAGTTAAAATTCAATTTTCTGAACATCATCAAACCTATTATTTCTTAGTCTGAGAAGTATTTTTTAGCATGTTAATACTATTTATTACTACAAATTGCAAAGCCATTAATGCCAGACGTGTTAATTCTTCTATGCTACCCTAACATGCCCTTTATGCTACCCCATTGGAAAGCACATCAGTGAGCATGTTATCTCTATCCCTTGGCTATTTATACTATGGTTAATTCTAGCCATTTTAGTTATAGACTCTAAGGAGATCATCCATTTCTTTTTTTTTAATTAATATTTTTTGCATTGCATGATAATTATAAACTTAAGTAAAGATGATATTTTTTTACATTTTTGAACTGGCTTTTATTTAATGATTATTCATATTTTTGTAATTTATGGTAAATTGTTTGACATAGCTTCTATTTTGAGACATGTACGCATGCTTCTCAATTATTAGTAAACCTGCTTGTTATCTTTGCACACGTAGAACATTTCATCACTAAAGTTAATCAGTTATTTCCAAATCAGCCCTTATGAAATTGACTCTAATATCAGGTGGTTGACCCAAAGCTCCATATAGGGTTGTCTATGTTCAACCTATATTTCGAACCTGTTATTGTGTCAAATCCTGCGCTCTGATACTCTAGTGCAACGGATGTGAATTAATTTTCCTGAGAGGCGACATGAGAGAATGTGACTATGTGGAGGGCCTGACCAATAAGCTGAATTAATTCTGCTCAATATTAATATTAACATATTAATTATAATTATTTTATATTTATATTAATATTAATGATATCACTTAATATTGAGCAGAATTAAGTCTTCTGACTCTCTGCTACTGCTAATACATGTTACGATAGGGATTATTGTAACCTGAATGTTACCACTAGCTGCTAATCAACACCATATAATTTACTGCTATTTATAAAGTTTATAAATCATACAGGTCATGTTATTTAACCCTAGTACCTTTATCAACAGCACCACACCACACAGTGTGATGTCCCGCAGAACTCTACATAGTGTGATGCCCCCATAGCCACCACACAATAAAATGTTCCCACAGTTCTCCAAACAGTATGATGTCCCCACAGCCCCCCACACAGTATGATGTTCCCCAGTCCCACACACTGTTTGATGTCCCAACAGTCGCCACACAGTATGATGTCCCCACAGTTCCCATGCAGTATCAGGTTTTCACAGCCCCTACACACACATTTTGATATTCATTACAGCCCCCAATACAGTATGATCCTCCACAACCTCCCACACAGAATCATGGCCCCTAAAGACACCCACAAACAGCTGGTCCTCACAGCCCTCCACAAAGTATGATGATCCTCACAGCCCCGCACACATCACAGGCCCCCTATACACGGTATTATCCCCTAACACAGTATGTTGGTCTTAACAGCCATTTTATATACAGTATGATGGTCATCACAGCCCCCTACAGTTTGATCCCCACACAGCTTCCTATATAAAGTATGTTCGCCACACAGCCCACTATATACAATATCATCCACTACACCCCCACACACAGCCTCATATAAAAAATATAATGCTGCACACAGCCTCTGATATATACAGTATGAGCCTCTCCACACAACCCACTATACAATGAGAGCACCCGCACACAGCCCCTTATATACAGCAGGTATAGTAGGAGCTAACACACGGCAACTCTATATGCAGTGTGACACCCACACACAGCCCCCTATATCCTGTAGCAACCCACACACATTCACACATATAAAAAAAAATCTGTTCCACACAACAGATGTCATGTAGTGATGTAATCACTTCTGCTGTCTCACACGCTGAAGGAAGAGCCAGTTGCTGTGTCCTCCATCATTCTATTCCCCACTATCTGCATCATAAGGATAAAGGTAGTGGTGAAATTGGGATGGTCGCGGGCAGGGGAGGGCGGCCACATGGTACAGCCCGTGGGCCACTGTTTTCAGTCCTTAGGCTGTCTCAGTCCACGGGCCGCCCATTGCTCAGGTCTGCTCTAGTGGGTTAGTCTGACTCTGATGAATACAATTGTGGACCAACAGACCATCACGTCTTTCTTTTTGTCTCCTAGACATGTGACATAGTTGTAATTAAAATGTCTAGATATAATATATGTCAATCTTCCTATTTTTACTTTTTTCATTTGTGATGCAGAGTTCATTTCATGAATTGTAAGGAATTTTATTTCTTTTGAGTCCCAATATTTAGTTTTTACTCTTTACCATTGTTAGCAGTATAGAATAGAACAAACAATGTGCCATTGAAAGGGGAGACAGAAAAAGTATTATATGTTTGTACCACAATCTAAAACATATGATAGAATTCAGTCCAAATATCTTAGAAGATGTTATTTTGATGGCCTCCTAAAAAGTTCTTGACCCTAAATGGTTTTACCTTGGTAATCCTGTATCATTTGATAAGAGGAAATATAATAGGCTCAATGTCCGTAGTAAAACTATTTTCTTCCACATTTTCCTTGTCGTCAAATTCTGTGTCTCTATAATCTCTACTTTCTTCGTGAAAAGCACATGCCAATCAAGTCTGAAAAAAGAAACACACATATTTCTTACATTGTGTAATGTACATAAGAGAAGACCTTTGAATCCAGTGCCTGTGTATTGCATTTTGGCAGAATAATTGTGTAATTATACGTATAAAACAATAGCGGACACTAATGTGTTCTATGAGACCATAATTTTTTATTATATAACGTTATGTTTGTATGTACAATTAGAACAAAAAAATATTAAACAGGGACTTGTGTAGTATTGTACATTGTACACATGCAATAAAATAATGCAAGGGATTGATTATTTCTTACACATCAAACTGCTTCATCTAAATCCCCCATACAGTTAAATAGATATGAGAGTTCTTGATCCACAGCCTCAATTAACCTAACCCATTCACCTGGCAAATCTCCACACATCAGTTAAGTCAAAACATGAAAACTTTAAATGAGAGCCTCCCCGCAGACCCAGGCTGCATGCCATGTTTGTGAGAATGCAAAAAAACGGTATGCATATAGGAGTGATTCCAAACAGTATGCTTCCTCTATATTTCGCTCATACGTCAGAATGAGTGTAGATAAAAATACGCTGAGTTAGTCATAAAAAAAAGAAACTGAGTATTACTTACCCTCGACAGGTTCAGAAGTGACTCTTTGCCACTGCCTCCATTTCTGTTGTTTGACTACAAGGTTCACGTTACTGACGTTGTTTTGCCGTGTAGACATCATGAACCGCTGAGCACGGTGATTGCATTCAAAATTGTCAATGTGACGTCGCTGCTGCAACCAAACAACATAGACTGGGGCAAATTTATTTTATAACTAACAACCTATGGCATACATTTTTCTGAAAGAGGACAACCTCTTTAATTAGTAGAATGTAATTAAAACTATCCTTCTTTCCTCAGGGATTTCCTGTTCATCTTTGCCTCCACCAATATATAATATACATTGATATGGAGCTGACCATCTAATATACTACCCAAAAACTCATATCTGTAATGTCTAATGAAAAGTCCAGCACTTGAATTGAATGACTCGTTTTAACTTTAATATGGGCCCAGCAGCCAAATTCACTGCTAGCCTTATATTTGCTCTCTATCTAAATGGTTATAATTTAAAAAGGTTGTCTGACAATAGATAAAAATAAGTAAAGGAAATGTCATTAGAATTACATTCCTAAATGCCTTTAAATATTAAATCAGTGGTATTAGATCAGAAAGACAGGGTAGACAGCAGAATGAGTGGCTCTTTTTACCTCAGCCCCCCAGTATCAGCAGTATTGCATCATAGAAAAATGGGGGATAGTAGTGTGAGCAACCTTTTCTTAACTCAGCTGCCTAGATACTTCCAGTGTTAGATCAGAGAAACAGGGTGGACATCAGTGTGAGTAGCCTCTCTTTACCTCAGCACTCTAGGAATTTCCAGTATTAGATCAGAGAGACAGCAGTGTGAGCAGCCTCTTCTTACCTAAGTACCCCTGGTATATCCAGTATTAGATCAGATAAACACAATGGACAGCAGCGTGAGCAGCTTCTTCTTACCTTAGCTCTTCTGTTATCTCCAGTATTAGATCAGATAGACAAGATGAACACCAGCATGAGCAGTTTCTTCTTACCTCAGCATCACTGGTATCTCCAGTATTCGATCAAAGAGAAAGGGTGGACAGTAGTGTGTCAGTAGCCTCTTCTTACTTAAGTACCTCTGGTATCTCTAGTATTAAATCTGAAAAACATGGTGGATAGTATTGAGAGCAGACACTTCTTATCTCAGCACCCCTCAGTACCCCTGGGATCTAGACCTGGGGTATGTAGATGAGAAATATAGGGTGGACAGCAGTGTGAGCAGCTTCTTAATACCTTAGCACCCCTGGTATCTCCTCTATTAAATTATGGGTAGCGGAGTAAACTGTTTCTTCATACCTCAGCACTCCTTGTATCTCAAGTATAAGATCAGAAGACAGGGTGGATAGCAGGGTGAGCAGCCTCTTCTTACCTCAGCATCTCTGATATCTTCAGTATTAGCTCTGAAAGACAGGGGGTACCGCGATGTGAGCAGGCACATCTTATTTCAGCATCCCTGATATCACAAGTATTAGATCAGATAGACATGGTGTACAGCAATGTGAAAAATTTCTAACATCAGCATCTTTGATATTTCCATTATTAGATCAGACAGACATGATAGACAGTATTGTGAGCAGCCTCTTTTTACCTCAGCTCGCCTTGTATGTCTGGTGTTAAATCAAATAAGATGAGGAGCAGTCTGAGCAGCTTCTTCTTACTTCAGCACCTCTAGTATCTCCAGTATTAGATCACAATGAAAGGGTGGACAGCAGTGTTAACAACATGCTATTACCTCACACCCCTAGTATCTCCAGTATTAAAACAAAAAAAATTGGAGAGCTGTGTATGTAGCCTCTTCTTACCTCTGCAACCCTGGCATTTCCATTATTAGCTCAGAAAGACAGAGTGGACAGCAGTGTGAGTGGCTTCTTTTTACATTGGTACCTCTGATATATCCAGTATTAGATTAGAAAGGCAGGGAGGATAGAAGTGTGAGAAGCCTCTTACCTCAGCAATCCTGTTACCTCCAGTATTAGATCAACTAGACATAGTGGACAGCAGTGTGAGCAGGTACTTCTTACCTCAGCACACTTGATACAGTATCTTCATTATTAGATCAGAAATTCCACTGGGATCACATCTTCCTACACATGAAGGGAAGTGGCACAGCTTCCAACTGTACATGCTAATGGGGACTTGCTCTATTCCAGGACAAGTTTCTGTCAGTGTGACGAGGTTTTGGTCATTTTAATTATATAGTGATTTCCTCCCTAAACAAAACTTGTGGGATTTGCTAATTAATGCCTTAACAACCTATGACGCACATTTTTGCCATAGGTTCTGAAGGAAAATTTGAAGCTGGCTAAGGATGTGAGATTGCTTCATACTAGACAGATGTCGGCTGTGTTACATAGCCAGCATGAGCATGTAACAGCAACAACTGTAGCTAGCTTTGATCACTGCAATTTAACAATATAATGCTAGCATTAGTCCATGAAAGTGGGTTTAAATTACGCCATTGTCAGTGTGCGCGCATTGGCTCTAATTGGCTCCCCTGCAATCCAATTGCAGGGTAACAATGGATTAGCAAGGCAGGTGGGAGCCTGCTAAAGACCCCCGTAATTTCCATTTTGGTCCTCCTGTGACGCACAGACACAGAAACATAAGATAAGTAGTACTAAAGTATACAATATAAATGATCAAATCGATTGTAAGCTCAAGTACTTAGAAAAATTTAAAATAAAAACAAATAAATTGTAAAAAAATTAAAAAAATAGGAATAGAATATGGTTTAAAGAGAACCTGTCAACATGATTTTGTAATATAAAGTAAAGATATGTCTGTAATGATGCTATAATAATGACTATATTGATACCTTTGGTGAAGAAATGAGCTTTGTAGTTCTTTTATCACTGTTTGAAGTTTCCTACTGATTAGATTTTGGTGAACTGGGGCCGGACTGTGCACTGGGTTTCTTTCTGCCTCTCTATGATTCCCCAGCCCCTCTGTCTGCCTCCAGTCTTTGAATGACAGTTTACTGCTAAGTTTTTAAACAGAGGAGGCAGGTCATTCAAAGACTAAAGACAGGCGGAGGGGCCGGGGAATCACAGCCAGGGAGGAGAAGACCCCATGTACAGTCCGGCCCCTGTGCACAGAAATCTAATTAGCAGAAAACTCCAAATTGTGATTAAAGAAGTGTTTTTTTCACCAAAGGTATCAATTTAATCAGTATTACAGCGTCATTACAGATATGCCTTTACTTTATATTACAAAATCGTGATGACGGGTTTTCTTTAAATCACGCTCCTCCACATAAAAAATGAAGAATTTGTTTTTAAATAAATATATTTGGTATTATTGGATTTAGAGATGAGGAAATATATTTGAGTGGGATTGAATTATACTTGAATGTTACAAAAATCCATATTCACCAAAATGTGTTTTGTTTTTTGTCGTTTGCTTCTCTGATTCAGGAAAATGGTGGATGCTGACCGCTCATTTTTCTCGCCCTTTAGCATCTCACCTTCACCCGTCCAGTCTTTGTCACATTTTCAGATTGCTGCCGCAAGCAATGTGACTGCAGGCATCTCATGCTAGGCCGAGACTTCTGGCTCTGATAAGGCCCAATAAACAGTTTTTGCTTGAGCAAGTTTACAGTGCACTTCGTGATGTCCGGACTTCATGACCTTTTGGGGATTTCACCATTCACAACAGTAATCAGAAGATGCGATGAGGAATGGAAAAGTGTCAGTGTGGAGAAGAAGCGCCTGGGAGGTGAGTGGTAAGATGAGTATATGTTGTTTTTTTTAGTTGTTGCATCTGATGTCTGTTATGCTCTGGGGTGTTGGAAGGACATAATAAAGGAGATTAAATTTATGGAAAATAACTTCTTTGCGAATCACATTTACTGGGAAAATCTGCGCAAACAGGCAACTTTTAAACCATGTTTAAAAGCTGAAAAGAAAAAAGAATTTGGAATGCTATAATTGCCATTTTTTTACATTATAACTTCCCTCACAAAAAACGATCAAAATATCATATGTATCAGCTGAAGGTGCAAAAAACAAGCCTTCACCCAGCTTTCAGAATTTTGAGTTTCATGTCACTGAAAGAGTATTATCCAAGAGAATCAAATTGCCAGTTCATTTTTACCACAAAATGAAAATAAAAAAACAAAGCCCACAAAACAATGGGGGATTTGCATTTTTTTCTTTTTGCAACTTCACCACACTCGGAATTATTTTCCAATTTTCCAGTGCATTGTATGGCAAAATGAATTTGTATTTCAAAACTAAAACTTGTCCTGCAAAAACAAACACTTATATGGGTGTTGAGGGCAAAATGCCATATGTTGAGGGCAAAATAAAAAGTTATGGCTTTCGAAACAAGGGGTGGAAAAAATTAAGGTGCCAAGCCGCCTCACTGAGAGTGTGGCAGCCGGGAGAAAATAAACTGCATTCCTTCCAGGACACACCGGCTTTTAGTCATACACACCGGCTTTTAGTCATACAGGTGTTCCGCCGTGGCTACAGTCATCTCTAACAGTGCTGTTAGCATGCCCCAGTACTTTGACCAAGTGTCAGTCCAAGCCCCGGAGCGTTCTTACAGCCGCCACTCACAGTGCTGTAATCGGTGATTGTAGCCGCATTGGCATGCCTGTTTGACTGAGAACCAGCGGCTCCAAGGAGGAATATAGTTAATGTTATAACAAGTGTTGCGCTTTTAGTACGGCGCCGGGCACCTTCCTAATGCTATTAACCTGCAGAAAAACCTTATATCTGCAGGCTAATAATGTTATCTGATGTGGCAGGATCCCTGATTAAAGGTATTTATTAATTTATTCATGATTACATTTTTTTTATTTATTTATATTTTTTTTATACTTCTGGAGAAGCTCTATAAGTAAGAATAGAACTTTCAATGAAGAACTCTGAATGGTATAATTAGTCATTATACTGAACGCATGTCGAACAAATCCAAAGGCTCTAATAGAAAGACAAGGTCAACAGCACTATAACACATTTTGACACCAAATAAAAGGGCCTCATAAAAATGTATACCTTAAAAAAGTTTGTTTTTTATGTATAGTTGTCTTGAAGAAGGAGTCGGGGTGACTCTGAAACGCGTTGACAATAAACCTACATTTTACCTTACAATTGGATTGTCATGATTCCAGAGAGATTCTGGAGAGCGCAGTATTACTTCCATACCCCTGCTGCTTTAAATGTTAATAATTTTATGGAAACTTCAGCATCTGGATAACAAGCTTTTTGTGTGTTGTGTCTTATAGAACCCTATAAGGTTCTGCTTATCTGTTATCACCTTACTGCCTGGATAAGCCCCTATTGTGCTTCTGCATCTCTTCTAATTTAAAAAAAATAATAGTACTCAATTTGTAATGAACGTTACTATAACATATACAATCGCATATGTCAGGGCTATACGTTTTCCATATGGATCATGCAAGATAATGCAGAATCATAAAGTATAGATGAAATCAAATCTACAGTTTCTTAAGTGGAACCAATCTTTAGATATCATTGCGTTCATGACAAAACTGGGACTCATTGCTGAAGAGGATAGAGCTTCATTCCAGCATCCTACTGGAAACCATGTGGGCAACGTCATGAAGAGGGTGGGGTGACTTATCATACTTTTAACCAGACCTCTGAATTCTTCATTCCAGGTACATTAACAGCTTTGTATTACATTGATTGGTGATGGAACCAGTGGTACTTCCAAAACAAGAAATAGGTGTGAACAGGTGCTGCTTAATAGGAGCAGCCATCTCCATATGCAACTAACAAACAAAGTAGCACTCTGTAATGCTAAGTATGCGAACATGAAATATATGAAATCTGAATAGCATTACTGCTGTAGAAAATAGAAATAACTGAGAAATCTTAGCGCATAAATTGGCCAATTCATGGGTACCTGGTAGCCGCAATAAGACGTTTCTCAAAATACCCGGACCCTATCAATGTGAATACCTCTTCAAGAGACATCCGTCTGCTTATGTGTGGGATAATAAGATCCTGCTGTAATTAAAATTGCCTTTTCTGTTTCTATGTATAAGCTTTGACTGAGCACTCCGCCTCTATGCCATAGGCGATTTTAATTACAGGAGGATTTTATTATCCCACACATAAGCAGACGGATGTCTCTTGTAGAGGTATTCACATTGATAGGGTCCTGGTATTTTGAGAAATGCCTTATCGCGGCTACCAGGTATATATGAATTGGCCAATTTATGCGCTAATATTTCTCATTTATTTCTATTTTCTAAAGCAGTAATGCTGTTCATATTACATATATTTCATGTTCGCATACTTAGCATTACAGAGTGCTACTTTATTTGTTAGTTGGAACCTGCGGTACTGCATTTATCCAAAATGTTCCAGTGTGTCTCAAAGTGTTTCAACTCAATAATGCCTGGCCACATGTTGCTCATATTACTGCAAGCAGACTTAAAGGGGTATTCCCATCTCCAAGATCATATCCCAATATGTAGTAGGTGTAATAATAGTAATATTAGCAAATGTCTCCAATTAGAAATGTAGTATATTTTTTCCAATTCACTATCTCTTTCCTCATGTGCAGGCATCGCAGGACCTTAGGTATCCATGGTTAAGTCCACTGATAAAGTCACAGTTAGTTAGCTAGCTGCTAGTGGTCGTAACCGTGGATACCTAAGGTCCTGCAATGCCTGCACATGAGGAAAGAGACATAGCGAATCAAAAATACTATACTACATTTCTAATTGGAGGTATTTGCTACTATTATTATTATTAAACCTGCTACATATTGGGATAGGATCTTATAGATGGGAATACCCCTTTAATGATCTAAAGGTGCTTACATGGCTTGCAGCCTTTCCGGATTTGTCTCCAATCAAGCACCTCTGACTTGTCATTGGTCGGCAATTGCAAAGGGAGCTGCCAGCAGCAGGTATTGATGATTTGTGTGCCCAAGTGCATTCACCGTGGCAGAATATTCCTCATGCCATCATTAATTACCTCATTGATTGCTTGCCAATGTGTTTAAGTCTGTGTATTTCTGAGTATGAAGCTCATACTTAATACATAATAAATCAAGATGTTTTGAAAATTTTGTTTCCATTTTTTTATCATTTGTATATCATTAACTTGTCTATCAATCCAGCAATTTCCATAATTCCACAATTCCATCATTTTCCTTCTTCATGTTGTAATTTTAATGTTGAGAAGCATAGTTATTCTCTCCTGACACATAATACATAACAAAGAAAGTAAAACAACGGTCCATGGTGTGTTATGTATGTAAGTTGCAGGTAAAATACTTTACAGCCATAGTAACAGAAGTCATAAAGGGTAAGTAATACAAACATTTAATTATTAGTAATATTGTTTTATTATGTGAATTGATCATACGGTGTCTGATCTCAAAAGACCATTTAATTCATAGCCACCTTAAAGAGGAATTATCATCAATCTGTGGCTAGCCTGATTACCGTAGTTAATAAAACATTGGGCAGCAATATAGTGATGATTTTACAAAGTAACACCTACTAAAAATGCCTTGATGTGTCCTTAAAAGTATTGTGTTACAGTAAAATATTTTTGGATTAATTAAAAATAATAAAGAGAGGCATAATCATCTTCCAGCTCCCCTGCGACTCCAGAGGTTTGTGCCAGTTCCTCAAGTAGTTTCTGACTTAATTGGAAGCCACAGCACCATGGCAGCTTGTAATTGACTGTAGCAATCAGGTGACTAGAAGAGTGCGTCATTGGATACCTCTACATTGCACCAATGCCCCGTTTTCTGCATTGCTGAAGTCATGTCACAGCCCTACAGCCAATTACTAGGCTCAGCAGCTGGTGTCTTCTGAAAAAGAAAAATCGATTCTAGGCCCCCTTCACACATCCGTATAATACCAGTACCGAAAAAAACGGTAACGGTGTCATCTTTGTTTTGGATCAGTGTACCATCAGTGTGTCATTAGTATGTCATCTATGTGTCTGTTTTCACCATCAGTCATCAGTGTTTTGGATCCGTGTGTCAGCAGTGTGCCATTCATGTGTCATCAGTGTGCCATCCATGTGCCATCCATGTGTCATCAGTGTGTCATGCGTGTGTCATCAGTCTGCCATCCGTGTGCCATTTGTTTTTTCCGGTATGGCTTAAGAAAAATCAATTACAAAGCTTCTCCTATACTCTGCAATGTTAAATATGTACAGCACACAAACGGGACACGGATGACACTCGGATGCCATCTGTGTGCTGTACGTGTTTTACACCGAGCCATAGACTTGTATTGGCCCTTGCCATCTGTGTGGCCGTGAAAAACGTACATGTCTCCATGTGGTTCACACGGGAACACGGACGTGAAGATCTCCATGAGTTTTAATAGGTACGTGATTATAAGTGTCTCCGGTATGAAAACGGATGCCACACGTACCGGAAACACGTACATGTGAAGAGGACCTAAAGCTGTAAGAATTAGCTGTGTTTGTAATATTAAACAATTTGCTATTCAGCCAGCTATTGAGTATTACTTGTAGTTGAAGCTGGCCAGATCAATTGGCGGGACTCTGGTCCATCAGCAGGTCAGTGCTCTGTGACCATTAGATGGGAGCTTTGAGAGTCTCTTACCATCCAGGATCCCCAATGTCATCTGTGCCTCACACTGCAAAGATGATGTCATGCCAGATTGGCTAATCAAAGCCGCAAAAGAGATCCTGAAAGGTAAGAGGCTCATGAGCCTCCCATCCAGCGGCAAGAGACTACTGACCTGGGTAATGGACTGGACTCCCATCAATAGATTCAACCAACTCTACATGTAATGTTTGGACTACTGGGATTACTCCTCTATGCTTTATCCCCCTTATCAACAATAAGTTTTCCTTCCTAGTGTATATTTTGTGACTTGTCACTCCGCATACTTTTTACTTAGAACTACAGGGACAGCATTGTACACTTGATGTGAAAAAAAAATAAACCTCTATGAAACTGCATCTCTTTAATAGCTCTGTAAACATAAACCGTGGCAGCACATAATGTGGTATAATGCAGCAGGCTACATCACCTCACATAGACTATATGCATTGTACTCCAGCTCAGGATTGTAAATTACCAGCCATATTCCCTGGGAAGGAGAAAACAATATAGTTGAGCAAAATAGTTTTTTAAATCTTAAGAAGCCCCCAAGAGTCCTATCATCAATGCGGCATTCCTATTTTCTATTGTGATACAGTGTTTCTGCAGTGATAACTTAAAAGAAAGGAATCATATTGATTGGGCAGACTTAAGACATTAAAGCTTATGCTACTGAGGTTGTACAGTATGTGCTAGGTGATTTTAGCAAGTCCTCTTGTTTTATTTTTTTTCGTCATCTCTTCTCCCTTGAGAGGCTGCAGACCAGCTTGCAAAGCAAATTGCCCGAAAATGAGTTCTTTTACCAGCACATAAAAGTCTGCCAGCATTTTTAAATTCTCCCTTTTTATTCTGTAACAGGCCCTTCCCCTTTCTAATTAAACTAGAGATGTTTGCACCACTGACTTATGCCAATTAGATGAGTTCCACACATTGCTAGCCAATGTATTCAGGTCATCATTTCCCTTCCTTCATTAGACATATTCCACTGAAGATTCCTGGCACGCTGCCATAGACTTCTATGGCATAGAAGCAGAACTGTCACACACTTTACTCCCTGACAGCCTTTCATTCATATGTATCTCCTTGATTTTCTTCTTTGCTTATTATTTTAACACATGCTGCAAAACACAGATCTAATAACAATGGAAATTTATCAATTTCTCACCAATATTTTAAATATGTATTCACTTTTTCTTTTATTTCATTCCTTGATCATTTTTAGGTCTCACTCAGATGTCAGTGATTTTTCTTGTACTCAAAAAAAACCAGTCCGAATTTCACCAATTGTTTTGGATCCAATTTTCATTAGTGTATGCCAGTGTTTCAGTTTTTCCCATCAGTTTCATCAGTGATTTTCTCATCTGAAAAAATAAATAAATAAATATCAAAGCTTCTTCAACTCATTGCATTAGTAAAAATGACAGCACACAGATTGTACACAGATGACAATGTGTGCTGCCTGTGATTTTCACAGTCCCATAAACTTGTATGGGTAATTTTGATATGTGACTCAGATGAAAAAAATACATGTTTCTGTGATTTTTTGGGGGAATACATGGTCTGCAAAAACATGGACATAGATTATTATATGTACGTATGTGTACAGATCCACGAAACTCTAGGGACCTGGCTCATCAGTTGCATAGTTTTTAAGACACTTTCCTTTTTTGTCTTTTCATTTTTGGCACCAAATCATGAATTTGGCGCAAAGTTAAAAATTAGCTTTTTTCCTGTCTTAGGGTTTGCTTACATTAGCGTATAGAAATGTTTCTCCTGAAAAGTTAGACGAGTGGAATCCATATGGTTCAACTTATGTCATGCGAGGGCTCATCAGCATCGTTGAGTCTCACAGAGAGCAGCGTAACTCGGCGGCTTTGATGTGTGGTGTAGTTACGGATGTCACCGCTGATGCCAGAGCCGTCAGGTCTTGCGGGAGCCAGTAACTCTGAATCTGTGCGACAACCATAGGTCACTCCTGGTCATGTCTCACAAGGGATGACATTACTTAGTGATGTCATCACTCGTGAGGCGTGACCGGGAGTCACCTATGAAGCGTCGTTCTCAGAACGACACTCGATAGGTTGCAGTACAGAATTGGTGAATGTCTTGGGAATGCCATATATAACATCGGATGATGAATGAGGGAGTGTTTTTTGTTTTTATTTATCTACCTCTCTCTTTTTATGTCTTTCAGGTTCCCATTTGTGGTATATATATATAGATTTGTGGTATATATATATATATATATATATATATATATATATATATATATACATATATGTCATAGGTTGGAATCGGAGGTGTATATACTATACGCTCACTGTGATTTCCCCAATAACTCATCTAGTAGTGGAAGCAACTGGGCTCTTGTCCATCACTCATCAGACAGTTGCGTAATTGTCCTGATGATTGGAGGCAGCTGAGTTGCGTTCCCTGACAAAAAGGTAACAGCTGGTGGATCTGCATGACCCCCTCAGCTGTATATCTTTGACAGATACCACTCATTTTATCATACAATGTACTTGAAAATAGCAAAAAAAATGCACAAAAAATTACAATACCCCATGTTGAATTTTGAGTTTTGTCTTTATGGTGTTTGTTGTGCAGTAATAATAAACTGGCAACATGATTTAGCAGGTCAGTATGATTATGATGATACCAAACATGTCTAGTGTTTTTATTTAACTGGTCAAAAAATTCAGATATTTGTAAAAAAAAAAAAGAAAAAAATGTCTTTCTGTGTTACAATTTTCTGTAGCCCATCACTTTTTTTTCCATTGATGAGACTGATATGGCTTGTTTTTTCTTTGTGGCTAACAGTAATTTTTATTCATACCATTTTCAGGTACATATGATGTTTGATGCTTTTAGAGAATTAAAATGGACAAAAAACTGCAATTCTGGAATCTTGAATTTTTCCTTTTTTATTGCTTATTGTATGGGTATATTGATTTCATATCTTGATATATCAGACTTTTACAGGTGTGACAATACTAAATATTCTTATGTTTTCTTTATTATTAACCCCTTTACCCCCGAAGGTGGTTTGCACGTTAATGACCAGGCCAATTTTTACAATTCTGACCACTGTCACTTTATGAGGTAATAACTCTGGAACGCTTCAACGGATCCCACTGATTCTGAGACTGTTTTAGTGACATATAGTACTTCATGATAGTGGTAAAAGTTGTTCAATATGACTGCCGTTTATTTGTGAAAAAATCTAAAATTTCGCAATTTTCAAACTTTGAATTTTCATGCCCTTAAATCAGAGAGATATGTCAAGCAAAATAGTTAATAAATCGCATGTCCAACATGTCTACTTTACATTAGCACAATTTTGGAACCAAATTTTTTTTTCTTAGGTAGTTATAAGGGTTAAATTTGACCAGCGATTTCTCATTTTTCCAACAAAATTTACGAAACCATTTTTTTAGGGAATACATCACATTTGAAGTGACTTTGAGGGGCCTTTATGACAAAAAATACCCAAAAGTGACACCATTCTGAAAACTGTATCCCTCAAGGTGCTCAAAACCACACTCAAGAAGTTTATTAACCCTTCAGGTGCTTCACAGGAATTTTTGAAATGTGGAAGAAAAAAAATGAACATTTAACTTTTTTCACAAAAATGTTACTTTAGACCCCAATTTTTTTATTTTTGCAAGGGTAACAGGAAAAAATGGACCCCAAAATTTGCTGTGCAATTTCTCCTGAGTACGCCAATACCCCATATGTGGGGGGAAAACCACTGGTTGGGCACATGGCAGGGCTCAGAAGGGAAGGAGCGTCATTTGGCTTTTTGAATGTAAAATTTGCTTGAATAATTAGCGGATGCCATGTTGCGTTTCGGGAGCCCCTGATGTGCCTAAACAGTGGAAACCCCCCACAAGTGACACCATTTTGGAAACTAGACCCCTCAGGGAACTTATCTAGATGTCTGATGAGCACCCTGAACCCCTAGGTGTTTCACAGAAGTTTATAACATAGAGCCGTGAAAATAAAAAAATCTAACTTTTTCCACAAAAATGATCTTTTAGCCCAAATTTTTTATTTTCACAAGGGTAAGAGAAGAAAATTGACTCCAAAACTGTTGTGCAATTACTCCTGAGTATGCCGATACCCCATATGTGAGGAAAATACACTGTTTTGGGCACACCGAAGGGTTCAGAAGGGAAGGAGCACTGTGTCACTTTCTGAATGCAAAATTGGCTGGAATCGAGAGCGGATGCCATGTCGTGTTTGGAGAGCCCCTGATGCACCTAAATAGTGGAAACCCCCCCACAAGTGATCCCATTATGGAAACTAGATCCCTCAAGGATTTTACCAAGGGGTATAGTGAACATTTTGAACCCAGAGGTGCGACACAGAATTTGATAACATTTGGTCATTAGTCTTGAACGCACGTGCTCGCTACTTGAGTTTGCATTGGGTACTCGGGTATGCACCATGTATCGTGGGTGCTTGAGTGACATGCTCGAGTCCCCACCCAGCATGTTTCACTGTTGTTAGACACTTAAAAAAAACATGCGGGATCGCTCGTGCATAGCAGGCAATTCCCCCAAGGTTATTTTGCCCGCAAAGCATATGGGTGGACACTTGAGCATGTTACTCGAGCACCTATGATACTCAGTGCATACCCAAGCACCCGATGCAAACTCAAGTAGCGAGCACTTGTGCGCAACACTAGTCGCCATATTGTCATCATTTTTTTTCTTTACTTTTGAAAAAATACCAACCCCAACACAACCCTAAACCTAGCACAAATCTAACCCTGACCCTAGCACAACCCTCACCCTAACCCTAGCACAAACCTAACCCTAGCACAACCCTAACCCTAGCACAACCCTAACCCTAGCACAACCCTAAGACAACCCTAACCCTAGCACAACCCTAACCCTAGCACAACTCTAAGGCCACAGCCCCACTATCAGTATTTGGTCAGTATTCAATCAGTGTTTTTTCTCAGGAGTGGGATTCAAAACCAGGAGTGGGTGATAAATGCAGAATTGGTGCACTTGTTTCTGTTATACCTTTTCTCTGATTGTTCCTCACCTGGTTTTGCCTCCTACTCCTGAGAAAAAATACTGACTCAATACTAACCAAATACTGATAGTGGGGTCGTGGCCTAACCCTAACCCTAGCACAACCCTAACCCTAGAGTTTATTTTTTATGCCTTTCCTCGTGTGGTATGAGTGATTAGATGACTATTCTTCGGGTCTGTGTGATTACAACAATACCAGATTCATGTCGGGTTTTTATGATTGACAGCTGTTACACACTAAAAAAAAACTTTTTTTTTTACAAAGACTAGTTTTAGCATCGCCATATTTTGAGAGCTATAATTTTTCCATATTTCGGCCGACAGACTCATGTGATGGCTTGTTTTTTGCTGGACAAGTTGAGGTTTTTATTGGTACCATTTTCTGACGCGTAACGTTTTTTGATCGCTTTCTATTCTGATTTTTGGGAGGCAGAACAAACAAGAACCAAAAATTCAGGAATTGTTTTTTTTTTATGCCGTTCCTCGTGTGGTAAAATTGATAAGGCAGCTTTATTCTTCAGGTCAGTGCGCTTACAATGGTACCACATTTATATAGCTGTTTTATGTTTTGGTGCTTTTACACAATAAAAACTATTTTTTAGAAAAAATAATTTTTTTGCATTGCTTTATTCTGAGAGCTATAACTTTTTTATTTTTTGGCTGATGGTGCTGTATGGCGGCTTGTTTATTGCGGCACAAGATAACATTTTCAACTCTAACATTTTTATTTACATTTGTCTTTTTGATTACGTGTTGTTCCATTTTTTGTTTGGCAGTATGATGATAAAGCACAGTTTTTTGCTTCGATTATTTTTTTTTTTTTACCGTGTTCACTAAAGGTGTTAACTAGTGGGACAGTTTTATAGGTCAGGTCCTTTCAGACGCAGCAATACCAAATATGTGCACTTTTATTGTTTGTTTTTTCACATAATAATATTTATTTATGGGTACAGTATTTTGGGGGGGGGGGGATTTTTCTCTTCGGTTTTTTTTATATTTTTACAAATTTTTTTTTCACTTTCTGATACTTTTATTTACTTTTACACTTTATCCAACTATGGGACTTTCATTTTTTGCAGGCTGATCACTTGCATAGCATAGAGATGTAGCACCATCTCTATGCTATGCAGCGTGTCAGCGCTGCACACTCAGAAGTTACTTTGATTGAGCACTGCGCATGTTCAAAGTAACTTCCTGCTACCTGGTGACCCGGATGTTACCATCGGGTCACCATGACAACTAACGGGACCTGGCACAGACAGCGCGGGATGCCGGAGAGGAGGTAAATAAGCCACGCTTACCTCCCCTAGTTCCCGGAATGCTGCGATCAACTTTGATTGCAGCATTTCGGTGGTTAATGTGCTGGGAGCAGTACTTGACCTCTCCTGGCGCATTGTCACAGCTGACACCCTCTGTGCGGGCGCGATTGCCGGGGCGTAATAATATGTATCTGGTCCAATAGGCCCAGGGCACAGATACGTATTATTACGTGCCATGTCAGAAAGGGGTTAAAGATGGAAAAGGGGGTTCATTTGAATTTTTATAACTTTATCTGCATTTTTAGAAACTTTATTTTTACTTAACTTTTTAATCCCCATAGGCTGTGTGCCCACAATTAGTTTCTGCTGAGTTTTTCACACAGCGCACAGTTCCAGCAAAGTGGATGGGAATTATAAAAATGTCCTGCCCAATGTGCATTTTTTTACTCAGTGTAAAATGACCTATTTCGGACCTGGTGCAAGTCCGAAATCCTCAACATGTCAATTTCTCTAATCGGTATGATGAGCTTTATGTGTGAATTTTTCTCATAGATTTGCATTAGAAGCGGAAAATCCACAGGTAAAAAATGCACATGAGTTTCTAGTGTTATTCCACAAACACATCAAAAGCTCATGTGATTCACATATGACTGTATCAATAAATATCAAGAAGTATCAACAACAAAGCTGCTTTATTTAAAGCATGACATATCAACAAGAGACAAAAACCGCAGGGTCAAAAACACAATAAAAAAATGCAATAAAAAAACTTAACCTTATTTACCTAATAAGTGGGGAAATGGTGCAGAAAATCTGCAACGTCCAAAACTCACAAAAAGCTCACTGTGGGAATGTGGCCTAAAGGGGTCTTAAACGGGTGATTATTTGATTTCTTCTTCTATATACTGTGATACTATTGTATCATAGTTGTGACTAAACAGCTTCTAATCTTAATCAGCCAGACGTTTAGATTTGTTAAACCAGGAGAAATACACTATTATCTTTGTTGACTTTTGAAAGTGTTTCTTTGGCTGGTAAAGAAGGATAGTGACTCTGAGTTTTTGGAACTATGATGCTTGTTACTATTAAAATTACATTTTCTTATGATGCTCCTACATGGGATTAAGATAGCAACCATGAGGGCCTTCAGCAATCTTTCGGCTGCCATGACAACCTATCAGTTCCCTCTGATTGCATTTCAAGAGGCAGATATGAGCCAATAGAAACACGCACCAGCAATCTCGTTATTTATATGCCTCTGTCAGTTATTTACAGCAACATTTAGATGGTTAAACAGCAGTGATTATGTGGCGCCCCTGTGGGTCCAGTTGCCACAGAGGTACTGTATCTCACCAAGAGGTGTGGTACCCCACTCTCAGGTAAGGAGGGAATACTACCCGGGACCCACACACCCACATCCAATACACTCCACTTCAGTAGGGAAGGGTGAGATTGCTCCTAAGGGAGAGCACAGTGCCTGGTCCCTAGCTGGAGGGTGGAACTAGGTAGAGGAGGTGGGTGGAGGAAGAAGTTCAGTGGAGCACAGAGGGTAGGAGTATAAAAAGGAGGGTAGAAGGTTCTATAGAAAGTTCTGCTCAGGGGAGCAAGGGGAGCGGTTCAATCAGTCTCCTGTTCCAGTGCTTGGAGCAGGAGTGCTGAGTGAGTTGGGAGCTGGGAGCTCAGGAGGAGCTCTGCTCATGAGAGCAAGGAAAGAGAGAGAGAGGAAAGAAGAGAGGAGCAGTGAGGGGGGCTCCAGGAAAACAGAGGGGATCCCAGGGGCACGGCGAGTGCAGAGGCCACCCGTGCGCCCGAATTCACGCTGACGTGGAGGAATCAGGCCGCAGAAGGGGACCGGCCCCAAAACTAGTGGAGAATAACCAGGCTCAGCTAGCCAAACAGAGGCTGCAGGATTTTCAAGGTGTTGCAGCCAAAATACACAATTACATCGCCAAAAAGGTGGCCACATAGGGTCCAGGGGACTGAGAGCACGTCGTCCGACAAGGCCCGAGGCCACTGGCTTGGGACACTGATTATGAGGCGCAGGGCAGGAGGGTGACAGCCAGCACAGTGAGACAACCTGGAGAGGTACAAAGAACGGGGTCCCGTGTAAGAGCTCCTGAGATACCTAAGGGTTTGCTGGACCCCTACCCCAGAGGACACAGGACGACATGGGCGGTTACACACCAGTAACTGTAATCTGGAGTCTTGAACAACTGTGAGTAAACCTGAAGACTGCACCCCAGTGTGTCCTTGAATTATTGCTGCGCCATCACCTGCCCTGCACTACAATTCACCGACAACATCTACCTCATAAAATCACCATACACTGCCCTGGAGCTTAGCTCTGCCCGTGGAGAGCTGAACCAACTCTGCTGCATCACCATCAACTCCAGTGGATCTGCACCGCAGTGGCGGCTCCATATAGCCACATACTACGGGTGGCGTCCCGAACATTATTCCCAAAAACTTTATTCCCCTTTTTCTTTAATTATTTGACCGCCCGGGGCCACGGACTGGGTCACTGCCACTGTGACTACCCCTATACAGGACCGGCCCAGCTACCGAGTACCCCACGGCCCCAGGGGACACATCAACTTGGTGCCATGAACAGGATGAACCGACCCATTGCAACGGGTCCTGTGCGCCACAAAGACTGCGTATAACTGTATAAACCGCAGCCATTACTGTAGCACATACGGAGTTAATGATATGTGGGGTGTCCCATCATGGGCGGAGACTCAGAAACGGTGCCAAAATAGGCCCCTCCTACTTGCATATACTGTACCAGAGTTGTCTGTCACTCAGGCTGAAAGGTGCCAGCCTTCCCCTTTACATCAGACTGAAGGGGGAGATTGTCACCTTCCCCTGCAGAGGGCTGTGTGATCCCATCCATCCCAGCTGCTGCAGCTCTGTGCTGTGTGATCCCATCCATCCAGCTTCTGCAGCGCTGTGCTGTGTGATCCATACACCCATCCGACGATCCCAGCTGCTGCAGCTCTGTGAATACAACACAAGTGTGAGAAGCTGTGCAGCAAGAGTGCGGCTGTACAGTGACCAGCAGAGCAGTCTCGGTGACCGTCTATGCAAGGAGCAACAACATAAACATCCGGAGCGGTGAGTCCTACCCCGGCAAGGGTGAACTAGGAAGGGATAAAGATGCCCAACTTAGGCGAAGCTCCAACAGCGGGTGCGGCTGCAGCCCGCATAATGCCACTGTCGATGCCATACATTCCAGGAGTGGCCTGGTTACCACAATACTCAGGGGAGAAGGGGTGGTATGCATTTGATGTGCGGAAGGCAAGCGCAGAGGACATGCCCCTGACTTCTGGTGTCGCTGATCCTGGCCATCCACAAGCAGCTTCTGCTCCGGCTTCTGCTAAGTACCCCGGAGACAGAGTAACCTACACCCGTCACCATGGAGAACGTGGGTGGTGTGCCCTCCATGTTCACAGGGTGGTGGAGGAGGAGAGCATTCCCCTGCCATCTAGAGCTGATGAGCCAGCTGGGCCATCTAGTGGTGGACAAATGCTTCCCCGGAGAGAACACCACTACTAAACTGAACTGTTTGCTTGAAGATTAAGGACTGTAAATAGTTACCCGGAAGGGTATTGATAATCATTTAATGTGTTTGAACAGTTATTGTTTGTTTATAGTTACCCGGTTAAAAAATGGACTTATAGGTTGTAGACAGTGAGCAGCCAAAAACTTTAAATTGTAAAAAGTTAGCACTTCTTAAGGTGCTTCCTGTTGGTTTTATAAAGACCACTGAACAAAAACCCGTTTGGTGTGGCCGAAGACGTGGTCCAATGAGTGGATCAGCTATGCCCTGCAGCTACGCCCAGGACCTACGTTGGGGGTTTGTTGTGGACGGGTCCCCCCACTTTGCGCTTTCACCAGTGAGATAGACACCCGGATAGGGATCTCACTGCGGTCTGCTGAAAAATGTTTTATGTGTGAAGAAAAATGTTATTTAAAGTAGTTTTATATAATGATCGTAACCTGAAACGTTCAAGAAAAGTGCCTCCCATAAAGGGAAGAAAAGTTATGGTTGTTCTTCTATGTGAATGAATTCTAAAAAAAATTTTTGCATGTCTTTACTCTGTTCCGGCCCACGGACGTGCTGTGTTTAATGGGGGGGGGATGTGGCGCCCCTGCGGGTCCAGTTGCCACAGAGGTAAGGAGGGAGTACTACCCGGGACCCACACACCCACATCCAATACCCTCCACTTCAGTAGGGAAGGGCGAGATTGTTCCTAAGGGAGAACACAGTGCCTGGTCCCTAGCTAGAGGGTGGAACTAGGTAGAGGAGGTGGGTGGAGGAAGAAGCTCAGTGTAGCACATAGGGTAGGATTATAAAAAGGAGGGTAGAAGGTTCTAGAGAGAGTTCTGCTCAGGGGAGCAAGGGGAGCAGTTCAGTCAGTCAGTCTCCTGTTCCAATGCTTGGAGCAGGATTGCAGAGTGAGTTGGGAGCTTGGAGCTCAGGAGGAGCAAGGAAAGAGAGAAAGAGGATCACTGATTGTGAGGCACAGGGCAGGAGGGTGAAAGCCAGCGCAGTGAGACGACCTGGAGAGGTACATAGAACAGGGACCCGTGTAAGGGCTCCTAAGATACCTGAGGGTTTGCTGGACCTCTACCCCGGAGGACACAGGACGACGTGGGCGGTTTCACACCGGTAACTGTAACCTGGAGTCTTGAACAACTGTGAGTAAAACCTGAAATCTGCACCCCAGTGTGTCCTTGAATAATTGCTGCGCCATCATCTGCCCTGCTCTTCACTGCACCGACAACATCTACCTCATAAAATCATCTCTATATCCTGCCCTGGAGCTTAGCTCTGCCTGTAGAGAGCTGAACCAACTCTGCTGCGTCACCATCAGCTCCAGTGGATCTGCACCGCAGCGGCGGCCCCGTATAGCCGCATACCACAGGTGGCGTCACGAACATTACTCTCCAAAAACTTTATTCCCCTTTTACTTTTCTCTTTTATTGACCGCCCTGGGTCATGGACCGGGTCACTGCCCCCGTGAACGGCCCGGCTACCGAGTACCCCACGGCCCCAGGGGGGCGCGTCAATTAGAACAAACTCCAGTTGCTAATTTTTCAGTTAGGCCATGGCCCCACTATCAGTATTTGGTCAGTATTTGGTCAGTATTTTTTCTCAGGAGGGGGAGACAAAACCAGGTGAGGAACAATCAGAAAAAAGGTATAATAGAAACAAGTCACCAATTCTGCATTTATCACCCACTCCTGGTTTTGGCTCCCACTCCTGAGAAAAAATACTGACCGAATACTGACCAAATACTGATAGTGGGGCCGTGACATAAGGTGCTGGCTGTGTATCAGAGCCTGCATCTCCCTGGTATTATCTGGGCTCAGTTACTGAGTCTGCTACATACTTCGGCACCTGAAATGTAATGGACTATTATGGCACACTTGGGACATCATTTTTTCTATGTAATATAAAAAAACACACACCATAAAATCACTATAAAGCCTGTTTACATTTTTTTTAATATTATTTTAACTCCAAAAACACATAAAATGTACAGCAGTGCTGCATTTTAATATGTGCTTTCATCTTTAGCAGATTGGATCATTACACTTAGGCTATGTGCCCACGATGCAGAAATGCTCCGGATTTTTTCCTGAGCGTTTCTGCATCTCCCTGGCAGAAAAAACGCATGCGGATTGTACATGCGTTTTTCCTGCCAGGGACATGCGGATGTGAAGCGTTCTTCACATGCATTTCCGCATGCGGGTTGGCAAGCGCTTTCCAAGCGATTTTAGCATCACTTGGAAAGTGCTTGTCAACTTGGTCACACTACATAAATCCATGCAAACGGCATGGATTTATATAGTGTGACCGAAAGAATGGTAAAAAATAAAAAAATAAATCTATACTTACCTTCTGATGGCCCCCGCAGTCTTGCTTCGCTCCATTCTCCCTTGCCGGCAGATCGCGGTACACTGAAGGACCTGCCGTCACATGACCATGACATCAGCGCAGGTCCTTCAGTCCACCGAGATCTGCGGGCAAGGGAGGACGAGCGCAGCGGGGGCCATCAGAAGGTAAATATAATATTTATTTTTTATTTTATTCTTTTTTTCACAGGTTCTATGGTACCCGGGTCCAGAGGAGGGTCTCCTGTCCTCCACACCCGAGTACTATCCGCACATTGAAACGCGTGGAATGCGCATCTACATATGCAGTGATGCGTAATCCATGCGTTTCAATGCAGATCAATGGAGGCAAAAACGCAGCACTTACGCAAAATAATTGGTAGTGCTGCGTTTTTTTCTGCAATGATAATCCGCAGCGGAAATTTCCACAGCATGTGCATAGCACATGCGGATTATCATTGGGGACCATGGCAGGCCCTCTACCATGCGTTTTTTAAGCGTTTCTGCAGCGTTTTTGCCACTGAGGAAATGCTTAAAAAATGCATCGTGGGCACACAGCCTAAAGTAGGTTTTTTTAAAAAAAAATGCACAAAACTTCCCATGTCCACTGTTTTAAAAAAAATTATACAGACTAAATTAATAGGAGATTAACTTGCAAACACCTAACAGCTGTACGTTGATGACATCACAGCCATGTTTCTGATCTAATCAGCTTTGAAAACAATAAAATTCTACATTTATATAATTAAATAAATAAATAATAAATAGTGTAAAGAACTGATACCTCACAAGAGGCATGTGTACTAGTCATAAGCAGACAACATTTGTAATGACCATCACTTTGTTTTTACGGAGTCCTACCGATATTGTTATATATATTTACTATACCTGTGTTTTTGTTTACTTCCTTATTTGGTCTTTCCTCCTTTTTTTTTTTCATTTCCCTCTTTATTTGTACGGTGGTTATTAAGAGGCTTTATTCCTCAGCACGTTTTACAGCTTCATAAGTAAATATAACCCACATGATGAGCAATTATGCAATTGGTGTCGGCTGTATGTTACAGCCGACACCCTCCTGCTTCTCTCCCAATTGGTGTTTAACCATGAGTCAGGTGCATCTCTGGTACTCCAGAGATCAGGCGCAATGCCTGACAGGCACAGGCTAGAATACCGCCTATAATTAGTCTTGAGCCACCCCGGTAGCGTTCGGGTTCGATTCGTTGAACACCGGGATGTTCGTGGAACTGTTCGTCGAACACCTTAGAACACCGTCGAACACCGTTAAAACCAATGGCAGGCAAATAAAAACACATAGAAAACACCTTCAAAGGTGTCCAAAAGCTGACAAACTGTTTAGAAGACACTCTCTTTAAAAAAGCCGGCCGGCAATTTAGCATCGGTACCCGACAATTTAGAACAGAAAGAATAGAGCATCACACATAGATTAGATAGATATAAACATGTCAGTCACATATATAAGAAGTACAGTGATAGTGTTGATTACTGTACTTGTCATTTAGTGTTAAAATAAAGGATTTATTAAAAAAAAAATTGGCGTGGGGTTCCCCGTAATTTTAGTCCCTAGCGGACGTTAAGCAGACGGCTGGGCCAGATGTTTGAAGCCTGGGAAGGGGGTAATGCCCACGGAGCTTCCCAGGCTACTAATATCAGCCCCCAGCTGAATACCTAGCCTTTACTAGCTATTAAAATGGGGGACCCCCAAAAAAATGACATGGGGTCCCCCCTATTTTAATAGCTAGCAAAGGCTAGACAGACAGCTGGGGGCTGATATTAATAGCCCAGAAAGGGTGCCATGAATATTGTCCCCCTTCCAGGCCAGAAACACCAGCCGTCAGCTGCCCCAGAAATGGCGCATCCATGGGATGCGCCAATTCTGGCACTTAGCCTTGCTCTTCCCACTGCCCTGTAGCGGTGGCAGTGGGGTAATAGGGCTGAGGTTGATGTCAGCTTATAATGCCAGCTGACATCAAGCCCAGGTTAGTAATGGAGAGGCGTCTGTAATACACCCCCATTACTAACCCCATAGTCAAAGTTAAAAAAAATAAAAAACACCCAGAATAAAGTCCTTTAATTGAAATAAACACACAATTCTTTATTGTTCTAAATTAAACCATACTTACCATCACGCCCATTCCAGCTGAAGCCAATGTCTTCTGCAATAAAAGTAAAATAATAAACCAACATCATCCTTACCTTTCCATGGTTCCCAGGATGGCTCCAGCTCTGCTACATTCACATGACAGGCTGGATCGCAGCCGAAAGCTGCCATCCAGCTTGCCATGCCGCAGACACTGAGAAGCACAGGCATGCTTGCGCTCCTCAGTGTCTGGCTGTGACGGCATCCAGATGAGCCGAGGTCATGTCCAATGAACTCAGCTCACCTCATGCACGTCACTGACAGCGTGGGAGAATTCTCCTGCGCATGCGGTGAGCGTGAGAGAATTCTCCTGCGCTCACGGCAAGAACAAGCGCAGGAGAATTCTCCCACGCTGTCAGTGACATGCATGAAGTGAGCTGAGTTCATTGGTCATGAACTCGGCTCATCTGGATTCCGTCACAGCCAGACACTGAGGAGCGCAAGCATGCCTGCACTTCTCAGTGTTTGCGGCATGGCAAGCTGGGTGGCAGCTTTCGGCTGCGATCCAGCCTGTCATTGTGTCACCCCAGGCCTGCATGCCACAAATATTAAAGGCTGTGTTTGAGAGCAGGAGGGAGGTTCCCTGGTCAGGGTCCATTAGCATGCTGCACCTCCTGTCCCAGGCCAGTAGGGGGAGCAGGCTGCCCATATATAAGCTGGAACTGAGGGCAGGGTTAGATAGACCAGGACCCACTTCTGAAGCATCCAGAAGGGTTCCCAGGGGAAAGGGACAGGTCAGCAGCAGCTGAGGAGTCCGGGAGGCAGAGGAGGAACAGTAAGCCAGGGACAGAGGCGACGAGAGCCGGTCCTGGCTGAGAGAGAACTAAACAACCGGACACTGGGGTCCGAGGCTGTCAGGGTTGCAAACCCGGCAGCAGATAACCGACCTGCAAGGGATTTTAGGTCCCTTGGCCTGTGAAGCCTGGAGGCTCCGCCACACAGAGGGACCGGTACAGCACAGAGAAGCAACAGGTACCTAAGGCCCGAGTCGCAAGCCATACAGGCGTAGTACACGGCCAGCTGAGGGACGTGGGCTATCACACCACGAAAAGGGGGATAGTCAGCAAGGGCAGAGAAAGAACGGTAGGCCTACCCACTCACCCTGACCAGTGGGGCTCGCCCGAATGCTCTCAGACACCCAGGCCCATTCCTACCCTGTACTCCTGTTGGGTCATTAGTACTAATTACAATAAAGACCCTGGACTGTTTGAAGCCGACTCTGAACCCTTATTATTGCGGCCTGCACCATCACATCCAGCATCCTACTATACTGCCCTGAGGCTACACTCTTCCCGTGGGGAGTTATCCTATCCTTGTGCTGCATACCAACATCAGCCTCAGCGGTCTGCCTTGCAGCGGCAGTCATCCCTGACCGCAATCCACGGGTGGCGTAGTCGGATATTTAAAACCCTACAAATAGACTGCCACAGCATTTGGTCTGACCACCCTGAGCCACGGGATCGGATTGCCACTACTACCCCCAACATTGCCCCACGGCCCAGGGGGCGAGTCATCATCTGGATGTAGCAGAGCTTTAGCCGTCCTGGGAACCATGGAAAGGTAAGGATGATGTTGGTTTATTATTTTACTTTTATTGCAGGAGATTGTTGGCTTCAGCTGGAATGGGCATAATGGTAAGTATGGTTTAATTTAGAACATTAAAGAATTGCATGTTTATTTCAATTAAAGGACTTTATTCTGGGTGTTTGTGACTTTTTTTTAACTTTGACTATGGGGTTAGTAATGGGGGTGTCTTATAGACGCCTCTCCATTACTAACCTGGGCTTGATGTCAGCTGGCATTATAAGATGACAACAACCCCAGCCATATTACCCCACTGCCACTGCTACAGGGCAGTGGGAAGAGCGAGGCTAAGTGCCAGAATTGGCGCATCCTATGGATGCGCCATTTCTGGGGCAGCTGACGGCTGGTGTTTCTAGCCTGGGAGGGGGACAATATTCATGGCACCCTTCCTGGGCTATTAATATCAGCCCCCAGCTGTCTGCCTAGCCTTTGCTAGCTATTAAAATAGGGGGGACCCCATGTCATTTTTTGGGGGGTCCCCCATTTTAATAGCTAGTAAAGGCTAGGTATTCAGCTGGGGGGCTGATATTAGTAGCCTGGGAAGCACCGTGGGTATTACCCCCTTCCCAGGCTTCAAACATCTGCCCCAGCCGTCTGCTTAACCTCCGCTAGAGACTAAAATTACGGGGAACCCCACGCCAATTTTTTTTTTAATAAATCCTTTATTTTAACACTAAATGACAAGTACAGTAATCAACACTATCACTGTACTTCTTATATATGTGACTGACATGTTTCTATCTATCTAATCTATTTGTGATGCTCTATTCTTTCTGTTATAAATTGTCGGGTACCAATGCTGAATTGCCGGCTGGCTTTTTTAAAGAGACTGTGCATGAAAACACTATTATTTTTTTTAATAAATCCTTTAACACTAAATGACTAGTACAGTAAGCAACACTGTCACTGAACTTCTTATATATGTGACTGACATGTTTCTATCTATCTAATCTATGTGTGATGCTCTATTCTTTCTGTTCTAAATTGTCGGGTAGCGGTGTATGCCGCTGCTGAATTGCCGGCTTTTCATGTAATACATTCTACATTATTCTTAGTTGTTTTCCTTCATGTAGAATTAACCTACAAGGAAAGAAAGGGTTTATTTTCATTCCGATATTTGTGTCCCATTGACTTGCATTGGTTTCCGGTATCGGAATCGGCGATATCCGATATTTTTTGGGTATCGGTCCGATCCAATCCGATCCGATATTTCCCGATATCGGAATATATCGCTCAACACTAGTTAAGGAACATGCTTTCCAGGCTAGTGACTTGAATATAAAGCAAAATAAATAACCAAAAACAAAAATGATCCTCCACACTTTGGACTATGTTCACACGTAGCATTTTTGATGAGTTTTTTCACTTTTGCATTGCTTTCAACCGTGACAAATGCATTCACAAGGAAATGTCATTTTAACATTTTACAACCTTATCTGGCCATGTGGTGTGTGAGATATCATCAGACACATCATGTTTCATTTATGAAGGAGGGACTCTGAGAGTCACAATGCCAATTTTTATAGGGCCATCAGCCGGCTATGTTTTATTGCTCCCATTACTAAAGAGTGGGTCTCCAATATTGTTATTGCGTATGCAGTGAGTGCCAGGTCTCCCCAAATTTTGGACGCACCCCAATAGCCCTTTGAAGAGACTTAGAGGAGGGCCTCCTGAAAACAATATTCCCTTTAATTAGGAAGTAGGTCTCCCATGGTGTTAGCCTATGCAGTGAATGCAAGGGTTGCCAAAAATTTGGAGGCACTCCAATGCCCCTTGGAAGAGACGTGGAGGTCAGATGGCCTCCTGAAAATAATGTTCCCATTATTAGGAAGTAGGTCTCCCATAGTGTTGGCCTAAGCAGTGTATGCAAAGGCTGCCAAAAATTGTGAAGCACTCCATTGCCCCTTGGAAGTGACGTGGAGGAGGGCCTCATAAAAAAATGTTCCCATTAGAAAGGAGCGGGCCTCCTATACTTGTAATGCCCATGCACTAAGTGTATGGGCTGACAAACATTTACCCCTGGGGGGTATTCATTAACGTACTGCATAAAAAAAAATTTTACGGGCATCATAAACACCCTTTAAAAAAATTATGTGGGTGTTGCATCACGGACCATGGTCACCCTGGTGATACGGTGGTGGAGGATGAGGAGAAGGAGGAGGACAAGAGCAAATAGCCAAAATCAGGAAGCGTATACCTATGTCTGGGTGTGAAAAGGTGCATGGGAACACACCTCCCAAGAAAAGACACTGGATTTGAGTTTATGTTACGCTGCTATCATTCGGTGGTGTTAAGAAGTCTGGCCCAATCCAGCCCTTGTTCATTTTAATAAGAGTCAGCCTGTCAGCATTTTCAGTTGACAGGCGGATGCGCTTATCATTTATAAGTCCACTAGCGGCACTAAAAACCCGCTCTGATAAAACGCTGGCGGCAGGGCAGGCCAGGACCTCCAAGGCATAGAGAGCCAGTTCATTCCACGTATCCAGCTTGGATACCCAATAATTATAAGGCATAGAGGAATCACGGAGGATTTTGGTACAGTTGGCAAGGTACTCCCTCAGCATCTTCCCAAACTTTACTCTCCTTGTGAGAGTACCCTTCGCCTCAGGGCCTGTGCGATGGGAGGGGCTGAGAAAACTATCCCAGAACTTTGACAGTGTTCCCCTGCATATGCTGGATTGAAGCTGTGTTTCTCTCGCTTGTACTCCTTGGTTGTCCAACGAAGTGTGCCCTCTGCCACCAGTGTTTTCAGATGGGAATATTTTTAATAGTTCTGGAACAAGGGCCTTCTTTTACAGCCCCATTTTAGTAGACCTGTCCGCCTCAGGCATAAGAGATATAAAGTTCTCCTTGTAGCATGGGTCTAGAAGTGTCACCAACCAGTAATGACTGTCACCCCAAATTTTGAGAACGCGAGGGTCATGGGAAAAGCAGTGTAACATAAACTCAGCCATGCGTACCAGACTACTAACAGGCAAGACTTACGTGTCCTCACCAACAGGATGACTGACCATACTCTCCTCCTTCTCCTCTCTGTACTCTGGCCATCCATGCTCAACAGACAGTTTGACAGCTGTGCAAGTAGTACCGTCTATAACGCATGAAACTAGCTCCGGTCCTTCCTCCTCCTCTTCCTCATTGTCACCCAATCCACATTGGAATGAGATGAGGCTTGGCTGTGTGTAATCACCCTGTATGGTTCCTTGCTCCATCTCATCGTGCTCCGCCTGCAATGCATCCTCTTTGATTGTGAGCAGGGAGCATTTCAGAAGACAGAGAAGTGGGATGGTGACGCTAATTATAGCGTCATCGCCGCTCACCATCTTGGTGGAGTCCTCAAAGTTTTGGAGGATGGTACATATGTCTGACATCCATGTCCACTCGTGAGGTCTTATGTGTGGAGTCTGAAATGAATACCAATGCCCTTGTTGAAGCTGGTACTCAACAACTGCCCTCTTCTGCTCACAAATCCTTCCCAACATCTCCAGTGTACAGTTCCAACGCGTGGGGACATCACACACCAGTCTGTGAGCCGGAAGCTGCAAACGCTGCTGAAACACGGCAAGGGCGGCGGAAGCTGTAGGTGACTTTCTAAAATGGGCACTTTAACAAGCAGATCCGGCAGCTCCGGGTAGGATTTGAGAAACCGCTGAACCACGAGGTTAAGCACATGGGCCAGGCATGGTACGTGTGTGAGCTCGCCTCGTCTCAGAGCCGCCACCAGGTTTCGGCCATTGTCACACACGACCATGCCTGGCTGTAGGTTCAGCGGTGTGAGCCACAGATCTGCCTGCTCTTTCAGAGCTGTCCACAACTGTCCACAACAAGCATATTAGCTTCAGCACAGCCTGTTGTCGCTTGGCCGAGACAGTGCTGCAGTGCTTCCAGCTTGTGACTGAAGTGGTCATTTCGGAGATGGAGGCTGAAGAGGAGGAGGAGGCTGAGGAGGATGAGGTGCAGGAGCTGTAGACCGTGGGGGCAACCCTGATTGACTTAGGGCCCGCAATCCTTGGCATAGGGAGGACGTGTTCCGTCACAAGGTCCGACTGGGTCCCGGCTTCCACTATGTTAACCCAGTGTGCAGTCAGCGAGATGTACCGTCCCTGCCCACAAGCACTTGTCCACGTGTACGTGGTTAGGTGGACTTTCCCAGTAACTGCATTGTTGAGGGCATGGCTAATTTTTTGGGACACGTGCTTGTGTAATGCGGGGATGGCACACCAGGAGAAGTAGTTGCGGCTGGGGACCGAGTACCGAGGGATGGCCACCACCATCAGGTTGCGGAATGCTTCCGTCTCCACGAGCCTAAAAGGCAACATTTCGAGCGCAAGCTGTCGTGAAATGTGAGAATTAAGTAGTGTGGCTTGTGGGGTGTTGGCTGCGAATTTGCGCTTGCATTCCAAGGACTGGGGTATGGACAACTGACTGCTGCACTGGGACAAGGACGTGGACGTGCTTCCTGATGATGCTACTTGAGAGTGTGCAACGACAGGTGCAGGGCAGGAGGCATCTTCGCATGCACCATGGACAGGGGATTGGCTTGCATGCACGACAGCGGAAGAAGCAATGGTGCCACCCGCAGACACTGTTCCTAGACCCTGGGGTTCGGCCCACAAAGTCGAGTGCTTTGCTGCCATGTGCCTGATCATGCTGGTGGTGGTCAGGCTGGTCGTTTTTCCACCCCTGCTGATGCTGGCCTGGTAGGTGGTGCAAATGGCATTTTTGGGGTTATCGGCAGAGTATTTAAAAACAACCAGACTCGGGAAGACCTAATAGTTGTACTGGCAACTTCCTTTGTGTTGGTGCTACAGGGAACGGTTGCCTTCCTTCTGTCTGCGGCCACCACACTGCTTGTTCCTGCCTGTTGGGGAGCTCTGCCTCCCTCCCCCTGTGTGCTGCTCTCCTCGCTCTGCATGTCCTCCTGCCAGGCTGGGTCAGTCACTATATCATCCACCACCTTGTCCTCCATTTCTGCACCCTGGTCCTCCTCCTGACTTTTGGCAATTGTGTCTCATCATCGTCCACCTCTTGTGACACTTTCCCACCGTCACCTTCATGTGACCGTGGCTGCTCAAATATTTGGGCATCGCTACATGCGATCTCCTCTTGCCCCGCTTCAAGTGGACCAGGCGAGAGGCCCGAATCTATAAATGGAAAAGTGAACAGCTATTCAGAGTGTCCTAGTGTGGGATCAGTTGTCTCCGGGGACTCGGCATGGTGGGAGGAAGGAGGATCAGGGTGAGGAATATGCGGTCCAGACTCACGGCTACTGAGACTTCACCGTGTGGAAGACAGGATGGTGGAGGTGGCTAAGTGACTGGAAGCATTATCCGCTATCCAACCAACAACCTTTTCACATTGCTCTGGGTTCAATAGTGGTGTGCTGCGGTCCCCTAGGAATTGGGACAGGAAGGTCGGGGGAGAAGATGTGGGTGTTTGTGTGGCACAATTTCAGCTTGCCCACGGCCTTGTCCTCAGCCTCTGCATGCACCATCACGTCCAGTTCCCCGTCCCTTGCCAAGTGCCTTGCCCATATTATATGGAGGACAGTATCTTCCACGCTCAATTTTATTCGGAAGAAAAAGACTCAGGATATATAACCATGCACACCCAATGTTGGAAAAGTGAAAAAATCTTTATTACATTATTACATTTAGACAACAAAAGAAAAAATTATTAAAAGCATTTAAAACAGACAAAAACATGTGCAATCTTCATATGGGGGGATTAATGATAATAATATACATAAAAATAGCAATAAACACCACTATGTTATGTCCCACAGGTGTATTTTACATCACTTATATAACATTCGATTAATGTAGACCAACTAAGCAACCCTGGCTATAAATAGCACGGCACAACCAGTCAAAATATGTGTTTATGACAAGCCAAACCCTCCTAAATAATATAAGTGAATCAAGGAATGAGTAGGAGAGATGGTCTATTGGCAATGGGGGCCCATATTTTAGAGGTATTGGCCAGATTGTGTCACCAAAGTCATATATGACGTGGCACCGTTGATCCAAATATAAATAACAAGACAGGCATTCCTGAGTGGTCAAGTCAAGAAAATAAGTAAATAAAAAAAATATATATATGGAAGAATAATTACCTGCTGGCACCAGAGACCCTACGCGTTTGGATTGCAGTCCAAACCAGGAATACTAAGAAGTCAGTATATTTTTTAAATTTATTTATTTATTTATTTTTTTTGTTTTATGTTTGTCTGGTCAGTGAGTCTTATATGTCCAGGTCTGTATTCTGTTATGTGATGCATCCTTGTATCTGTGCATGTTTGGTGATTGTCCTTAGATCACATACTGACTTCTTAGTATTCCTGGTTTGGACTGCAATCCTTTTTGATTAATGCTAGCACTTTCTTGTGTGATCACTATTATTCTCTGCAGCGGACGCGCTGCTCCCGGGGTTTTTGCGTTCCATTGTGGAACGCAAGCCTCTTCTTTATTATGACTACGTGCATGGTTCATTGCTCTGCGTGTTTACCCTTCTGACTGGATATGACGTTTACATTACTTCCACCCGCGTTCCACCATATGGTCCGGGTGGAACGCATCTTCGACAATAATAGCTTCAGGGCTGTACTTGACGCCCTCTGCTTTGGACCGGATATGACGTTTAACCCATTTCCGTTTGCGTTCCACCGTATGGACTGGGTGGAACACATTCTGATAAGAACAGGCCTGTCTACACGCCATAGGGAGACAAACACTCACCTGAAACTAGTCACACCATTTGGGATCAACTATATAACACACACATGTGCTCTTAGACAACATACCCCTGACGAAGCTGCGTCTGAGCGGCGTAACGCGTAGGGTCTCTGGTGCCAGCAGGTAATTATTCTTCCATATATATATTTTTTTTATTTACTTATTTTCTTGACTTGACCACTCAGGAATGCCTGGCTTGTTATTTATATTTGGATCAACTGTGCCACGTCATATATGACTTTGGTGACACAACTTGGCCAATACCTCTAAAATATGGGCCCCCATTGCCAATAGACCATCTCTCCTACTCATTCCTTGATTCACTTACATTATTTAGGAGAGTTTGGTTTGTCATAAACACATATTTTGACTGGTTGTGCCGTGCTATTTATAGCCAGGGTTGCTTAGTTGGTCTACATTAATCGAATGTTATATAAGTGATGTAAAATACACCTGTGGGACATAACATAGTGGGGTTTATTGCTATTTTTATGCATATTATTATCATGAATTCCCCCATATGAAGATTGCACATGTTTTTGTCTGTTTTAAATGCTTTTAATAATGTTTTCTTTTGTTGTCTAAATGTAATCATGTAATAGAGATTTTTTCACTTTTCCAACATTGGGTGTGCATGGTTATATATCCTGAGTCTTTTTCTTCCGAATAATTTTGTGGCTTTACATCAGGTTACTGTAGCACCCCTTTCTATTTTTGATTATTATTCCCCAGCAGTGCCCACTTTTTCTTTTTGTGTATCTTCCACGCTCACTACAAATGACTGAGTTTGGAGCGAACTTATATGTGATCCGTGTGACGGAGAAAACAGAGTTTTAAATACCTGGCCTGTAGGTAGCTAGTTTAAACAGCAAACTGGTGTGAATTGCTTCACTGACACACTGAAAGAAATGTTTAATGGAGGCCAGAAATGGCAGTATTTTTGGACAACGTATATGTGATCCGTGTGATGGAGAAAACAGAGTTTTAAATACCTGGCCTGTAGGTAAGTATTTTGAACAACAATCTGGTGTGAATTGCTTCACTGACACACTGAAAGAAATTTTTAATGGAGGCCAGAAATGGCAGTATTTTCTGACAACGTATATGTGATCCGTGTGACGGAGAAAACAGAGTTTTAAGCACCTGGCCTGTAGGTAGCTAGTTTGAACAGCAAACTGGTGTGATTTGCTTCACCGACACACTGAAAGAAATTTTTAATGGAGGCCAGAAATGGCAGTATTTTCTGAAAATGTATATGTGATCCGTGTGACGGAGAAAACGGAGTATTAAATACTTGGCCTGTAGGTAGCTAGTTTGAACAGCACACTGGTGTGAATTGCTTCACTGACACACTGAAACAGTTTTTAATGGAGGCCAAAAATGGCAATATTTTCAGTGCAATTATATGTGATCCGTGTGACGGACAAACCACAGTTTTAAATAGCTGGATTTTTAGCGCTGTAATATGGAAAGGACCTGGCTGTATTCTGCAGTGCCAACAAGCAAATGGCGCAGAAAAACTGTGTTCTCTGGATTGCTTTTTAAGGAAATAATGAGGGTTAAGATCCAAAAAAAATTATTCCTGAGACCTGAGCCTATTTCTAGAAATATCTAGCAGCAGCAGACAAAACTGGAATGGAGCCTCTTGTGCTATATACACTGCCTGCCTGCCTGCCTACATTCACTGCCTGCCTGATATCTCTGCAGATGGATTAGTCCTCAGAAGGACTGTTTGTTGAGATGGATATGTGTCTCTAATATAGTTTGGCACACCTACACTAACTAGAAACAAGCAAATCTCTCCCTAGCTCAGCAGCACCTCTCCCTACACTGTCTGATTCTGGAGTGACTGTGACAAGCATGGCGGCACCAGGTCTGATATAGACCTGATGACATTGTGCGGCCAGCCATTCACTGTAAAGCCACAACCAACATGGCTACAGCTTTACAGTGAGTGGCAGGCAATCCCTGCATGTTCATTGGCACTCTAAGGAGCACCAAACATGCAGGCCGGAGACCCGAGCTCCAACCGAGCAACCCCGGAAATACTCGGCGAGCGCCGAGCATCTCGAGCAGTGAGATGCTCCGGCGAGCACCGAGCAGTAGCTAACATCACTAATGAAGATGACTCAGGGTTAACCTTGGTTAATGGAGTGGGTCAAAAATATGCAGTATTACAATTGTATGTACATTGTCATCATTGAACAGAAAGAAATAGAGGAAATGGAGGGGCTATACAGCTTTCATCCTTAGTGAGACAGTGTTTCAGACCTTTTAAAAAATATATAGTAGTACAATTATTTGTAAATTGTCAACAATGATATGATACAAATGGAGGAAATGGAGGGGCAATACAGCGCTCATCCATAATTAATGATACAGTGTTTCAGACCATTTCATGGCAAAGATATTCTCCAATAGCAGTGATCACTTTCAATAGGATAATGCATCCTAATCCTAATGCCACAAGAAAGGATAGAGGAACATGATAAGCAGTTCAAGGTGTTGACTTTAAATTATTTGCATCTGAATCTGACTGAACATCTGTTGATTGTGCTGGGAAAACAAGTCTGACCAATGGAGGCTCGACATCAAAGCTTGAAAGGCTTAAAGTGGTTTTAATCCTGGGACAAACTTTTGGCAAGCAGTGCAGCTTCCCTGATACTAAATGTATATAATGTACACATTGTTAGGATTTGGCTCTGTTAGCTGGTTTAAGCTGATGTCACATGATGGCAACTATGCAATTTGCACACTTGTATTAACGTGCAAATTAGCTTCTCATCTGCTTTTCTCAATAGAACGTAACTGCAAGTATGGAAATCAAATCACATGCTGATGAACTTCACATCCATTTCTCTCAATAAAACATTAATAGAAGTGAAGGAGAAGCTATTCGGGACGTGACGTGACCACAAGTATGCAAATCGTAAACTTGCAGTTATGTGACAACCTCTTAAACCAGCTATCAAAGCCAAAACCTAACAGTTTGTATAGTACTTATCAAGCTGCACTGCTTGCTGAAAGTTTGCCCTGGGGTGAAAAACCCCTTTAAGGTATTTGCTGTTTATATCTTATACCACAGAACATCCTGATTGAGCCTATGATGATGCAGATGTGTTCAAATCCTTCAGCTGATGGTTTAAATGTTTTCGATGGTGCTTGAAAGTTTATGAATCCTTCATATATTTCATATTTATGCATAAAATTGACTTAGAACTACATCAAATTTTCATACAAGTCATAAAAGTAGATAAATAGAACCAAAGCAAACAAATAAGTCAGAAATATTTGAGTAAAATTAAAGTCTGGTGTTTTCAATCAATGTAAAGATAATGTAAGTAAGCGACCAGTTTTACCTAAAGAACAAGGGTTTACCAAAGTCTAGTATTCACAACACATTTGTAGACGTACATCATGGCATGAACAAAGAAGATTTCTAAGTTGTTGATGCTCGTTAGGCTGGAAAAGGTTACAAAACCATCTCTAAACAGATTGGACTCTACCAATCCATAGTCACACAGATTGTCTATAAATGTTGGAAATTCAAGACCAATATTACCATCCCAAGGAATGGTTGAGGAAAAAAAATCACTCACAGAGTAAGGCGTATGATGGTACACAAAGGAACCAAAGGTAACCTCTAAGCAACTAATGGACTTTCTCACATTAGTTAATGTTAATGTTCATGGGTCTACTATCAGGAGAACATTGATCATCAATAATGTGCATTATTGCCCTCCAAAACCCATTGCCATCCAAAAAGAAGATTGTTGCCTCTATACAAGTTTGTTAAAGATTAACTGGAGAGATCAAAATCCTACTGGAACAATGTTTTATAGACGGAAAAGACAAGACGCGCCAAGACAATGACCCGTTGCACAAGTCGTTCTACAAAAGAAAGATTAAAGCAGAAAAAAATAAAAGTTATTAAAGTTTTGGAGTGGCCAAGTCAAAATTCTTACTTTAAGAGGAAACTGTCAGCGAGATTTCTCTCCTCAAACTATTTACAGTATATGTATTGGTGGCTTTCAAAGACAAGTGCACCAATACCTTTATGTGGTCAGTCCATTCCTTCATCACTAAGAAAGCAGCATTTGAATTGCTATGCAAATGAGGCTGAAAAACTATTTGTAGATCTGAAGACTCTGTCACTCCAGCTCTATTCCCTGCCCAGAGTCGCCTCCTCCAGATTTGCAAATTTATATGTAAGAATCAAGTAAGTTGATGTCTGTAATCATCACAGTTTAAACAAGGAAGTTGCATTATAGCACAAAAAGATGCAAGTCGTAGAGTAAATGTGACAAAAGGTAGGACACACAATTCCATAGGGGGAACTAGGGTCCTAACCAAGATGACTCATGTCCTTTGTAAGTGTAATTAATTAAGATAATGAGGATAAATATAAGGAAGATACATACTTCGAACAATACCTCTCCTTCCGAGAAGACATCCACTCTGATCCGCATTTCGACGGTCTGCCACTTTATCTACATCACTGTAAAACAAAGATTTTAAAAAATAAATCCATTTAACACATGCTTATATGACACATAATAACGATTTAGCACATGCTTATATGACACATAATGACATATTTTATTTCATTATCATTGTTTCTCCATATTTTTTCTGGCTTTTTTTCCTTAGTTCTTAGACTTTTTATACATTTTACCCTTTAGACTGAATGTAGAAAACTTTATAGGAAAGAAAGAAGTTTTTTTCCCTCTTACCTAGCAAAGCAAATTTACAATAATTTTCTGTAATTCAAGCTAGCTTATTTAGCACTTTTTTCCAGAAGAAACTCTGAGAAGCAGTGCTTGTTTTATAATAGCATATCTATAATAATAGTGTTTCTATAACAGAAGTGCTATTATTACAGAAATGGCATTATAATAGAAGCATTATTATTATTACAGAATGATTGTAAGACCGTTTGTATTATGTAAAATTATCTTCAATTTCATCTTTCTTAGCTATGAAACATTTCTTACTTTAGTCATCCAAGACATTTTCAGATTCTCCAGAGCAACAAACATTCCCAAAATGTTAACACATCCTTTAGGGGAAATTCTTGTGTAAAAGCTTTGATACCTATGACCCGAGATAAGGAGATGTAGCTCTACTAAAGATGTAATGTGACATACAGGATAATGGAATGAGAAGCTGAAATTTTTCTTCAAAGTTACAAAGTTAGTAAAACACAGTATTATACACATCTATCAGTGGTGACTTAAAGGGAAAAAAATCAATATTTTCTTGCCACCTTCTTTCTACTCTTTTACACTGTTGACACTAGAAGTACTGACATAACATTCCTATCTTTGATAATTGCTGAAAAGGTTCATCTTTCTTAAAAAGAAAAAGTAGAATCTGAAATTAAAGGGGAAAATATAGCCTCTGTATACTGCTGACTAATGTCTTATAAGAATAGCTGGGTTATAGAGTAGAATTATGGTGTATGCTTGATTCAGAGTTGCAGCTAAGCATCTGTATTACATCCACAAGACACAGACCACTATAATTCTACTAAATATAACTTAGATCAAAATATAGTTTTATAGTAATCTACATTCCCTATAGTAGAATTATCTGCCATATTTACCATGTGGAAAAAAAAGTATTTAGTCAGCCACCAATTGTGCAAGTTCTCCCACTTAAAAAGATGAGAGAGGCCTGTAATTGACATCATAGGTAGACCTCAACTATGAGAGACAAAATGAGAAAACAAATCCTGAAAATCACATTGTCTGATTTGGAAAGAATTTTTTTTTCAACTTTTGGTGGAAAATAAGTATTTGGTCAATTACAAAAGTTCATCTCAATACTTTGTTATATATCCTTTGTTGGCAATGACAGAGGTCAAACGTTTTCTGTAAGTCTTCACAAGGTGGGCACACACTGTTGCTGGTATGTTGGCCCATTCCTCCATGCAGATTTCCTCTAGAGCAGTGATGTTTTGGGGCTGTCGCTGGGCAACACAGACTTTCAACTCCCTCCAAAGGTTTTCTATAGGGTTTAGATCTGGAGACTGGCTAAGCCACTCCAGGACCATGAAATTCTTCTTACGAAGCCACTCCTTCATTGCCCTGGCAGTGTGCTTGGGATCAATGTCATGCTGAAAGACCCAGCCACGTTTCATCTTCAATTCCCTTGCTGATGGAAGGAGGTTTGCACTCAAAATCTCACGATACATGGCCCCATTAATTCTTTCATGTACACGGATCAGTCGTCCTGGTCCCTTGGCAGAGAAACAGCCCCAAAGCATGATGTTGCCACCCCCGTGCTTCACAGTAGGTAGTTCTTTGGATGCAACTCAGCATTTTACCTCCTACAAACACGTTGTGTTTCTACCAAACAGTTCTACTTTGGTTTCACCTGACCATATGACATTCTCCCAATACTCTTCTGGATCATCCAAATGCTCTCTAGAAAACTACAGATGGGCCCGGACACGTAATGGCTAAAGCAGGGGGACACGTCTGGAACTGCAGGATCTGAGTCCCTGGCGGCGTAGTGTGTTACTGATGGTAGCCTGTGTAACGTTGGTCCCAGCTCTCTGCAGGTCATTCACTAGGTCCCCCCGGGTGGTTCTGGGATTTTTGCACACCATTCTTGAGATCATTTTGACCCCATGGGGTGAGATCTTGTGTGGAGCCCCAGATCGAGGGAGATTATCAGTGGTTTTGTATGTCTTCCATTTTCTAATTATTGCTCCCACAGTTGATTTCTTCACACCAAGCTGCTTGCCTATTGTAGATTCAGTCTTCCCAGCCCGGTGCAGGGCTACAATTTTGTTTCTGGTGTCCTTCGACAGCTCTTTGGTCTTCACCATACTGGAGTTTGGAGTGTGACTGTTTGAGGTTGCGGACAGGTGTCTTTTATACTGATAACAAGTTCAAACAGGTGCCAGTATTAGAGGTAATGAGCGGAGGACAGAGGAGCCTCTTAACCCCTTTCCGACATGATACGTACTAATATGTATCTCTGCCCTGGGTCTTATGGACTAGATACATATTAGTGCGCATCGGCGATTCCACTCACACACAGGCTGTGGGGGTGGAATCGCCGCCGGGTGTCAGCTGATTGTCACAGCTGACACCCGGTGCTATGTGCTGGGAGTGGTCCCGCACCGCTCCCAGCACATTATCCCCCGAAAGCCTGCAATCGAAGTCGATCGCAGCATTCCTGTGGCAAGAGGAGGTCAGCGCCGGTACTCACCTCCTCTCCGGCATCCAGTGGTGTCAGTGGCAGGGTCCCGTGGTTGTCATGTGAACCAGATGTCATCATTATGACATCCGGGTCACCTGACACCAGGAAGATACTTTGATCATGTGCCGTTCATGATCACAGTATTTTCTCCCTCTGCAGCTGTGACAGCCTGTATACACAGGGATGCTGCTGCATTCCTGTGCTATACAGGAGATCAGAATGTAAAAAGTGAAAGTCCCATAGTGGGGCAATGTGGAAAAGTTAAAAAAAAGAATCAGAAAGTGAAAAAAAAAATTGTAACAATATTTAAAAAAAAGGAAAAAATAATCCCCAAAAAATAAAAATATATTGTACCCATCAATAAATAGTATTATGAAAAAAAAAAACAATAAAAGTACACATATTTGGTATCACCGTGTCTGGAACGACGTGACCTATAGAACTGTCCTGCTAGTTAACCCCTTTAGTGAACATGGTAAAAAATAAAAATAAAAAACGAGGCAAAAAACTATGCTTTATCATCATACAGCCAAACAAAAAATGGAATAAAATGCAATCAAAAAGACGAATGTAAATAAAAATGGCACCGCTGAAAACGTCATCTTGTCCCGCAAAAACAAGCCACCATACAGCTCCAACGGCCAAAAAATAAAAAAGTTATAGCTCTCAGAATAAAGCGATGCAAAAAATATTTTTTTCTATAAAATAGTTTTTATTGTGTAAAAGCGACAAAACATAAAAAAACTATATAAATGTGGTACCGTTGTAAACGTACTGACCCGAAGAATAAAGCTGCCTTATCAATTTTACCACACGCAGAACGGCATAAAAAAAAACTATTCCTGAATTGTTGGTTTTTGTTTATTCTGCCTTCCAAAAATTCAAATAGAAAGCGATCAAAAAATGTCATGTACCTGAAACTGATACCATCAAAAACGTCAACTCGTCCTGCAAAAAACAAGCCATCCCTTGACTCTGTTGGCAGAAATATGGAAAAGTTATAGCTCTCAAAATATGGCGATGCAAAAACTAGTCTTTGCAAAAAAAAGTGTCTTTTAGTGTGTGACAACTGTCAATAATAAAAACCCGCTTTAAACCTGGTATCACTGTAATGACACCGACCCGAAGAATAAAATTGTCTATATGGCACGAGGGAAGGCGTAAAAAATAAACTCTAGGGTTAGGGTTAGGGTTGTGCTAGGGTTAAGGTTGTGCTAGGGTTAGGGTTGTGCTAGGGTTAGGGCTGCACTAGGGTTAGGGCTGTGCTAGGGTTAGGGTTGTGCTAGGGTTAGGATTGTGCTTGGGTTAGTCTTGTGTTGGGGTTGGTATTTTTTCAAAAGTAAAGAAAAAAAAGTGACAATATGGTGACTGCTGTTGAGCGCAAGTGCTTGCTACTTGTGTTTGCATCGGGTGATTAGGTATGTGTGACGCCCAGTTGCGCTTGGTATCACAGATTCTGGAAGAGTGCATTGATGGATTCCTCCACAAGAGGCCCCCATAACCATTCACACATCTTCACCTTCCACCTCAGACCACCAGAGGGAGCCCGTTAGGGAGATAAATAGGGAAGGTGGAGTCTAGTCTATTCTGGTTTAGCAGTGAGTCAAGTACAGTCTGAGAAGAGTTACCTCAGAGGACAAAAGCCTGTTCCAGTTCCTGCAATTGCTATCCTGCAGTGGAGCTTATCCAGATCAAGACTCAGTGTAGCTCGGAGTAGTGAGCTTTAGGTGTGCCGGCGCCATAAGATCTGTGAAGCGCGGCAAGCTGCCGTTAGTGTGAGTAGCCTAGTGAGGGCCCGAGTAGGCCGAAGGCGAGTGGAGAGTTAGTACATAGGGGGCAGAGGAGCTTAACTTGCTCATCCCGAAGCATTTACCGGAAACCGGGTCCAAAGCTTACCGGGATCTCTATGACCCAGTAAGGCATAACCGGAATCCCTGGAGAACTACAAGTCCCAGGATCGCTAAAGTGCTGATACGTAACAGAGCCAGGAGACACATAGGCCCCGCAAGCTGAGGAGCGTGTACTCCAAGAAAAGGCCCTACCATAAGGTCAGCCAGCGCAGGACAGAGACAAAGTTAGGCCTAGCTCCAGGCAGGTCAGAAACTTACTACGCAGAAGGAAGAAACAGGAGGCCCTAAACCCACTCATTGGGGAGGATCCTGACATGCACCCTTCACCCTACAGTGCTCCGGGATGTGCCTGCATTTCCATCAGTAAAAGGTACTGAAGTGACTATCGTGTCTGTCCCTGTTCTTGCTCCGACCCGGCTGGGTCTCGCCTGTACTGCATCCCCCTTCATACGCTACTCTGAGGCCTAGATCCACCTGTTGGGAGCTATACCATCGAGCTGCCTTACTAGAAGCCACAGGTGGCGTCACGAACTTTTCTAAAATTAATAAATACCCACCCTTTTAAAAGAGTGACCCCAGGGTAAGGGCCCGGGAGCCGACCACCGCGACATCCCCAAGGCAAAGGCCCGGGTACCGAGTCATCCCCATTCCCTGGGCTAGTCATATGCACAGAGTATAGCGGGTGCTCAAGTGATAAGCTTGAGTCTCCGCTCCATATGCTTCGCGGCCAAAAAAACTGGCGGGATTGCCTGCCATGCACGAGCGTTCCCCACATGTTTCTGTTTGGTAGTGATGAGAGAGCACTAAAATGCTCGGGTACTCGTTGCTTCGGTGGAGCAAATTGGAATACTCAGGTGCTCGACCCGAGCAAGGAGCCCAATGTAAGTCTATGGGAAACTCCAGCATTTTTCAGGCGGCTCCCCCCCGGCGGTCTGCAGAGGGCCTAAACATTGCCCAAATCGATGGGAACAGTGCTCAAATGACATGGGAACAGCATGGGGAAGACCCCTGAAAGCATCTCTGACTCCCAGATCATTGCTGTCAGCAACGTCGTCAGAGTATTACGCCACTTTTATTGACTCACAATAAAACATACAAAAAAGAAACCAAAATGGATTTTCCTGAGAAATATGTTAAGGAACATCCTTTCCAGGGTTAAGGACTTGTATATAAGGCAAAATAATTAACCAAAAACAAAAATACTCCTCCACAACTTGGGCTATGTTCACATGATGCGTTTTTGCACTTTTGAATTGCTTTCAACCAAGACAAATGCATTCACCAGGAAATGTCATTTTAACATTTTACAATCTTATCTGGCCATGTGGTGTGTGACACATCATCAGACACATGCATACAGTGCTGAAAAGACATGGGAACAGCATGGGGAAGACCTCTGGAAGCATCTCTGACTCCCAGGTCACTGCCTAAAAGTGTGCCCATCATAAGTGATCCTTGGCGCATGCGAAGATGCCTCCCGCCATGCACCTGTCGTTGCACACTTGCAACAATCACCATCCACGTAATTGTCCCACTGCAGCGTTCAGTTGTCCCTACCCCATTCCTTGGAATGCAAGCGCAAGTATGCAGCCAGACACCCACCCACAGGTTGCAATACTATACTGCCAAAGTTTTGACAGCTGCTTGCACTTGAAATGTGGCCTTTTAGGCTCGTGGAGGTGGAAGCTTTTCACAACCTCATGCCGGCAGCTGCCATGTGTCCATACTCGGTCCCCAGCGGCCACAATATTTCCCGGTATCGCCTCCGCCTTCCATAAGCATGGGTCCCACAACATTACCCGTGCCCTCCCCAGTGCACTTACAGGGAAGGACCGCCTAACCACAAACACATGGACAGGTGAATGTGGCCAGGAACGGTACGGAGCCAGTCCACAACTTTTTTTGCTAAGAGTTGTATTTAGCTCGGTGAAAGGACTGGCATAGAGGGAAACCATATCTACCCTGTGTGTCATTTCTCCCAGGAAGTCCTATAATTGAGCTTGTTGCAGAAGCAATGGCAGCCCGTCCAACATCAACTTGCACTTGTCGGTGGTGCTTTGACACACACACATCTTTCTTTGCGCATTTATTTTCTTGAATACAGAGCTGGACAATGGCCTAATCTGTAATGCGTTTTGAGAAATAACATGCATAAGCATGGCTGATCCACATTAAAAAAGAAGCCATAGAGTGTCTGGGAACCTTCCCCCACACTTCTCTTACCCAGGGCTGCTTTTCGGCAGGGTTGGACGGGCCCACCAGAGAACCGGAGACTCTTCCGGCTGGCCTTGGCTTCTCCTTCAGGAGAGTTCATAGTGCCGAGGTGAGGCCATGATGATGATAGAGGCCACCTTCTGCTTAGTTTTCTGTTATTTGGAATGCAAGTGCAAGTATGCAGCCAGCCACCCACCCACCCACAGGCCACATCACTAAACTGCCAGATTTCTGGGCAGCTCTTTGCACTTGAAATATGGCTTTTTAAGTTCGTGGAGGCGGAAGCTTTTCAAAACCTCATGTCGGCGGCGGCCAGGTGTCCATACTCGGTCCCCAGCGGCCATTACATTTCCCGGTATCGCCTCCGCCTTCCACAAGCACGGGTCCCACAGCATTACCCATGCCTTCCCCAGTGCACTTACTGGGAAGGACCGCCTAACCACAAACACGTGAACAGGTGAATGTGACCAGGGACTGTACGGAGCCACTCCACAACTTTTTTGGCTGAGAGTTGTATTTAGCTCAGTGAAAGGACTGGCATAGAGGGAAACCGTATCTACCCTGTGTGTCATTTCTCCCAGGAAGTCCTCTACAGCTGCTTGCACTTGAAATGTGGCCTGAAGATTACTGCTGGTGCTTTTCTGTGGGAATTTGCTTGCCTCCTACCAGCCTGGAATATTTCCAGCAAACTATGGTACGACGCCATGGTATTAGCACTGCCCCCAGTACCAGTAGCAAAGCCATCCCCAATTTCCATCTCAGGAATTTTATTTGGTAGACTGAGTGGCTGCCCAAATATATTTTCTCACAAAGGAACTGAAGATAGAGTGGCAGTAGGTGCAAGTTTCTCCAGCCTGTTAGATATTAGAGGGTGAACTGCAGCACATTGGATCAGTGGTTAGCACTGAAGCCTTGCAGCACTGGAATCCTGGGTTCAAATCCCAGCAAGGACAACATCTGCAGGGACTTTGTATGTTCTTCTCGTGTTTGCATGTGTTTCCTCCTCAGTAAAAAAGCAGCCATAGAGTGTCCGGGAACCTTCCCACACACTTTTCTTAGCCAGGACTGCTTCTCAGCAGGGTTGGACGTTCCCAGCAGAGAATCCTCTGGTGTGCCTTGGCTTCTACCTCAGGAGAGTTCATAATAGCGCTAACTTTGCAGCTGCTATGGGGCTCTTGAGCGGGTGAGAAAGGTTAGCCCTCAGAATCAAATCCTTTGGTGGGCACAATGTTTTTCAATCTGAAACAGCTTCTTAGTGGGAGTTGTATTTCACCACAGCCTTATTCTTTAGCTCGGTGAAAGGAATGGCATAGAGGGAAACAATATCTACCCCGGCTGTCATTTGTCTGTCACCAGGTTCCGCCCATTGTCACACACGACCATGCCTGGCTGTATGTTCAGCGGTGAGAGCCACAGATAAGGCTGCTGTGTTACAGCTTTCAACAACTCTGCAGCGCTGGGCGGTTTGTCAATTATGCATTAAGCATGTTATCTTCAGCACAGCCTGTTGCCGCTTGGCCAAGGCAGTGCTACAGTGCTGTCAGCTTGTGACTGATGTGGTCATTTCGGAGATGGAGGAGGAGGTGCATGAGCTGAACAATGTGATTACATTGAGGTTAAATTGGTGACGCTGTTTTTTATACTAAAGAAAGATCCTATTGTTTTGTTTTTTTTACGTTATTTTTTAAGACAAATGCATTCACCGGGAAATGTCATTTTAACATTTTACAACCTTATCTGGCAATGTGGTGTGTGACACATCATCAGACACATCCTTTTTTATTTATGATGGAGGGACTCTGAAAGTCATAAAGCCTATTTTTATAGGGACATCAGACGGCCCTTACTATTTTTAAAAGACCAGCAGTCGGCCCTAGCTATTGTTAGAGAGCCATCAGCCAGCTATACTTTGTTGTTCCCATTATTAGCAAGTGGGTCTCCTATACTGTTATTGCGCATCCAGTGACTGCAAGGGCTGCCAAAAATTTGGACGCAACCCAATACCCCTTTGAAAAGACATAGAGGAGGGTCTCAGCAAAAAATGTTCCCATTATAAAGGAGCGGGTATCCTATAGTGGTAATGCCCATGCTGTGACTGCAAGGGCTGCCAAAATCTGGGAAAAACCCCACTAAGAATTTAAATACACATAGAGCAGGGCCACAGTAACAAGATAAGACAAGTCCCCATTAGAAAGGAGAGGGTCTGCTTTACAGTTAGAGGGTATGCAGTGAGTCCAACGGCTGAACTATTTTAGGAAAAAGCCCACTAAGAATTTAAAGACACACAGAGCAGGGCCACAGTAATGACAAATTCCCATTAGAAAGGAAAGAGTCTCCCATAGTGTTGGCCTATGCAGTGAATGGAAGGGCTGCCAAAAATTTGGAGGCACTTCAATGCCCCTTGGAAGAGACGTGGAGGAGGAAATCATAAAAAAATGTTCCCATTAGAAAGGAGTGGGCCTCCTATACTTGTAATGACCATGCACTAAGTGTATGGGCTGACAAACATTTACCCCTGGGGGGCATACATGAACATACTGTACAAAAAAATTTTTTTACGGGCATCATAAACACCCTTTAAAAAAATTATGTGGGTGTTGCAACACGGACCACGGTCACTCTGGTGATATGGTGGTGGAGGATGAGGAGAAGGAGGAGGACAAGAGCAAATAGACAAAACCAGGAAGCGTATACCCATGTGTGGGTGTGAAAAGGTGCATGGGAATACACCTCCCAAGAAAAGACACTGGATTTGAGTTTATGTTGCGCTGCTATCATTCGGTGGTGTTGAGAAGTCTGGCCCAATCCAGCCCTTGTTCATTTTTATAAGAGTCAGCCTGTCAGCATTTTCAGTTGACAGGCGGATGCGCTTATCAGCTATAATTCCACCAGCGGCACTAAAAACCCGCTGTGATAAAACGCTGGTGGCAGGCCAGGACCGCCAAGGCATAGAGAGCCAGTTCATTCCACATATCCAGCTTGGATACCCAATAATTACAAGGCACAGAGGAATCACGGAGGACGTTGGTACGGTTGGCAAGGTACTCCCTCAGCATCTTCCCAAACTTTACACTCCTTGTGAGAGTACCCCGCGCCTCATGGGAGGGTCTGAGAAAACTCTCCCTGAACTTTGACAGTGTTCCCCTGCATATGCTAGATTGAAGTTGTGTGCTCTCGCCTGTTCTCCTTGGTTGACCAACGAAGTGTGCCCTCTGCCACCAGCACTTTCAGATGGGAATTTTTTTAATAGTACCGCAACAAGGGCCTTCTAGTACTGCCCCATTTTTGTAGACCTGTCCGCCTCAGGAATAAGAGATATAAAGTTCTCCTTGTAGCGTGGGTCTAGAAGTGTCACCAACCAGTAATGACTGTCACCCAAAATTTTGAGAACGCGAGGGTCATGAGAAAGGCAGCATAACATAAACTCAGCCATGCGTGCCAGACTACTAAAAGGCAAGACTTCCGTGTCCTCACCAAGAAGATGACTGACCATGCTCTCCTCCTCCTCCTTCTCTTCCTCCTCTCTGTCCTCTGGCCATCCACTCTGTACAGACGGTTTGACAGCTGTACAGGTAGTACCGTTAATAGTGCATGAAACTAGCTGCTGTCCTTCCTCCTCCTCCTCCTCTTCCTCATTGTCACCCAATCCACTTTGGGACGAGATGAGGCTTGGCTGTGTGTAATCACCCTGTATGGTTCCTTGCTCCATCTCATCGTGCTCCGCCTGCAATGCATCCTCTTTGATTGTGAGCAGAGAGCATTTCAGAAGATAGAGAAGCGGGATGGTGATGCTAACTATGGCATCATCGCCGCTCACCATATTGGTGGAGTCCTCAAATTTTTGGAGGATGGTACATATGTCTGACATCCATGTCCACTCGTGAGGTCTTATGTGTGGAGTCTGAACTGAATACCAACAGCCTTGTTGAAGCTGGTACTCAACAACTGCCCTCTTTTGCTCACAAATCCTTCCCAACATCTGCAGTGTAGAGTTCCAATGCATGGGGACATCACACACCAGTCTGTGAACCGGAAGCTGCAAATGCTGCTGAAACACGGCAAGGGCGGCGGAAGCTGTAGCTGACTTTCTAAAATGGGTACACAGGCGGTGTACTTTAACAAACAGATCCGGGTAGGATTTGAGAAACCGCTGAACCACGAGGTTAAGCACATGGGCCAGGCATGGTACGTGTGTGAGCTCGCCTCGCCTCAGAGCCGCCACCAGGTTCTGGCCATTGTCACACACGACAATGCCTGGCTGTAGGTTCAGCGGTGTGAGTCACAGATCTGCCTGCTCTTTCAGAGCTGTCTGCAACTCTTAAGCATTGTGCGGTTTTTCACCTAAGCATATTAGCCTGTTGCCGCATGGCCGAGGCAGTGCTGCAGTGCTTCCAGCTTGTGACTGATGTGGTCATTTCAGAGATGGAGGCTGAAGAGGAGGAGGAGGCTGAGGAGGATGAGATGCAGGAGCTGTAGACCGTGGGGGCAACCCTGATTGACCTAGGGCTCGCAATCCTTGGCGTCAGGAGGACGTGTTCCTTCCCAAGGTCCGACTGGGTCCTGGCTTCCACTATGTTAACCCAGTGTGCCGTCAGCGAGATGTAGCATCCCTGCCCACAAGCACTTGTCCACGTGTCCGTGGTTAGGTGCACGGCTAATGTTTTGGGACACGTGCTTGTGTAATGCGGGGACGGCACACCGAGAGAAATTGTGGCGACTGGGGACCGAGTACCGAGGGACGGCCACCGCCATCAGGTTGCGGAATGCTTCCGTCTCCACGAGACTAAAAAGCAACAATTCGAGTGCAAGCAGTTGTGAAATGTGAGAATTTAGTAGTGTGGCCTGTGGGGAGTTGGCTGCATATTTGCGCTTGCGTTCCAAGGACTGGTGTATGGACAACTTAACGCTGTGCTGGGACAAGGACATGGATGTGCATCCTGATTCTGCTACTTGAGAGTGTGCAATGACAGGTGCATGGCAGGAGGCATCTTCGCATGCACCATGGGCAGGGGATTGGCTTGCATGCATAACAGTGGAAGAAGCAATGGTGCCACCCGCAGACACTGTTCCTGGACCCTGGGGTTCGGCCCACAAAGTCGGGTGCTTTGCTGCCATGTGCCTGATCATGCTGGTGGTGGTCAGGCTGGTAGTTTTGCCACCCCTGCAGATGCTGGCCTGGCAGGTGGTGCAAATGGCCTTTTGGGGTTATTGGCAGAGTCTTTAACCCCTTTACAGCCCAAGGTAGTTTGCACTTTTATGACCAGGCCAATTTTTACAATTCTGACCACTGTCACTTTATGAGGTAATTACTCTGGAACGCTTCAACGGATCCCCATGATTCTGAGAAAGTTTTTTCATGACATATTGTGCTTCATGATTGTCATAAAATGTCTTCGATATCACTTGCGTTTATTTGTGAAAAAAATGGAAATTTGGCGAAAATTTAGAAAATGTTGCAATTTTCAAAATTTGAATTTTCATGCCCTTAAATCAGAGAGATATGTCACACAAAATAGTTAATAAATAACATTTCCCACATGTATACTTTACATCAGCACAATTTTGGAACCCAATTTTTTTTTTATTGGGGAGCTATAAGGGTTAAAAGTTGACCAGCGATTTCTCATTTTTCTAACAAAATTTACAAAACCATTTTTTTAGGGACGACATCATATTTAAAGTCACTTTGAGGGGTCTTTATGACAGAAAATACCCAAAAGTGACACAATTCTAAAAACTGCACCCCTCAAGGTGCTCAAAACCACATTCAAGAATTTTATTAACCCTTCAGGTGCTTCACAGGAATTTTTGGAATGTGGAAAAAAAAAATTAACATTTAACTTTTTTCACAAAAATGTTACTTTAGACACAATTTTTTTTATTTTTGCAGGGGTAACAGGAAAAAATGGACCCCAAAATGTGTTGTGCAATTTTCCCTGGGCAAGCTGATACCCATATATGGGGAAAAAACACTGTTTGGGCGCACGGCAGGGTTCGGAAGGGAAGGAGCGCCATTTGACTTTTTGAATGTAAAATTTGCTTGAATAATTAGCGGACGCCATGTTGCATTTGGGGAGCCCCTGATGTTCCTTATATGAACTTATCTATATGTGTGGTGAGCACCTTGAACCCGCAAGTCCTTTACAGAAGTTTATAACATGAAGCCGTGAAAATAAAAAAATCAAACTTTTTCCGCAAAAATGATGTTTGAGCCCCAATTTTTTTATTTTCACAAGGGTAAGAGGAGAAAATGGACCCCAAAAACTTATGTACAATTTCTCCTGAGTACGCCAATACCCCATATGTGAGGAAAATACAGTGTTTGGGTGCACGGCAGAGTACAGAAGGGAAGGAGCACTGTGCGACTTTTTGAACGTGAAATCGGTTGGAATCGAGAGCGGACGCCATGTCGCGTTTGGAGAGCCCCTGATGTGCCAAAATAGTGGAAACCCCCCACAAGTGACCCCATTTTGGAAACTACACCCCTCAATAATTTTATCAAGGGGTATAGTTAACATTTTGATCCCAGAGGTACGACACAGAATTTGATAACATTAGTTCATCATATTGAATAAGTTGTCATTAGTCTTGAGCGCAAGTGCTCACTACTTGAGTTTGCATCGGGTTCTCAGGTATGCACCATGTATCACGGGTGCTCAAGTGAAATGCTCGAGTCCCTGCCCGCATGTTTCACGGTTATTAGACACCCCAAAAAAACATGCGGGGATCACTCGTGCATGGCAGGCAATCCCCGCGAGTTTCTTTTGGCCGCAAAGCATATGGGGCGGAGACTCGAGCACCCGCGATACTCAATGCATACCTGAGCACCCAATGCAAACTCAAGTAGCGAGCACTTGCGTTCAACACAAGTTGCCATATGACATCTTTTTTTCTTTTTTTTTTACTTTTGAAATAAAAAACAACCCTAACCCCAACCCTAACCCTACTCTAGCCCAACCCTAACATTAGCACAACCCTAACCCCAACCCCAGCAATAGCGTTTATTTTTTACGCCATTCCTAGTGCAGCATAAGTGATTAGATGACCTTATTCTTCGGGTCGGTGCGACTACAGAGATACCAGAATCATATCGGGTTTTATGATTGACAGCTGTCACACACTAAAAGACACATATTTTGTAAAATCTAGTTTCTGCATCGCCATATTTTGAGAGCTATAATTTTTCCATATTTTGGCCGACAGAGTCATGTGACAGCTTGTGTTTTGCAGGATGAGTTGACGTTTTTATTGGTGCCATTTTCAGGCATGTGACATTTTTTGATCGCTTTCTATTCCAGCTTTGGGAGGCAGAATAAACAAAAACCAACAATTCAGGAATTGTTTTTTTTTTTTTTTTTATTCTACTCTGCGTGTGGTAAAATTGATAAGGCAGCTTTATTGTTCAGGTCAGTACATTTACAGCGGTACCATATTGATATAGTTTTTCTATGTTTTGTCGCTTTTATACAATAAAAGCTACTTTGTAGAAAAAATTTTTTTTTTGCATCGCTTTATTCTGAGAGCTGTAACTTTTTGATTTTTCAGATGATGGAGCTGTATGGTGGCTTGTTTTTTGCGGGACAAGATGAAATTTTCAGAGATACCATTTTTATTTATATTCGTCTTTTTGATCGCGTGTTACTCCATTTATTGTTTGGCGGTATGATGATAAAGCATTGTTCTTTGCTTCGTTTTTTTTTTTTTTTAACCGTGTTCACTGAAGGGGTTAACTAGTGGGACAATTTTATAGGTCAGGTCGATCCAGACGCGGCGATACCAAATATGTGTACTTTTATTGTTTTTTTTGTTTTTTTTTCATAATAATATTTATTGATGGGTACACTATATTTTTATTTTTGGTGGATTATTTTTTTTTAAATATATTTACAATTTTTTTTTTTTAAATTTCACTTTCTGACAGTTTTTTTATTTGTTTACTTTGTCCCACTATGGGACTTTCACTTTTTTTATTCTGATCGCCTGCATAGCATAGGGATGGAGCACAATCCCTGTGCTATGCAGGCTGTCAGCGCTGCACAGGGAGAAGATAGTTTGGTCATGTACTGCGCATGACCAAAAAATCTTCCTGCTGTCTGGTGACACGGATGTTGTCATGACGACATCAGGTCATCATGGCAACATCCTGGAAGCCACGGCAGACAGCGCTGGAGGCCGGAAGAGGAGGTGAGTATATCGATCACCTCCCCTTAGCCACCGCAATGCTGCGATCGACTTCGATCGCAGCATTACGGAGGTTAATATGCTGGGAGCGGTGCGGGACCGCTCCCTGCACATAGTACCGGGTGTCAGCTGTGACAATAAGCTGACACCCTGCGAAGATCACGCCGGCACAGCCTGTGTGCGCGTGCGATTGCCATGACGTACTAATACAGGTCAGGCTCTTAAAGCCCAGGGCACTGAAGCGTATTAATACTTCATAGGCTTTAAAGGGGTTAAAAAACAACCAGACTCGAGAAGACCTAACAGTTGTACTGGCAACTTCCTTTGTGTTGGTGTTACCGGCAACGGTTGCCTGCCTTCTGTCTGTGGCCACCACACTGCTTCTTTGTGCCTGTTGGTGTGCTCTGCCTCCCTCCCCCTGTGTGCTGCTGTCCTCGCTCTGCATGTCCTCCTGCCAGGTTGGGTCAGTTACTATATCATCCACCACCTCGTCTTCCACTTCCGCACCCTGGTCCTCCTCCTGACTTTCTGGCAATTGTGTCTCATCATCGTCCACCTCTTGTGACACTTTCCCACCATCACCTTCGTGTGACCATGGATGCTCAAATATTTGGGCATTGCTACACGCGATCTCCTCTTACCCCGCTTCAAGTGGACCGGGCAAGAGGCCCGAATCTATAAATCGAAAAGTGAACAGCTCTTCAGAGTGTCCAAATGTGGGATCAGTTGTCTCTGGGTACTCGGCATGGTGGGAGGAAGGAGGATCAGGGTGAGGAATATGCGGTCCAGACTCACGGCTACTGAGACTTGACCATGTGGAAGACAGGGTGGTGGTGGCTAAGTGACTGGAAGCATTATCCGCTATCCAACCAACAACCTTTTGACACTGCTCTGGGTTCAATAGTGGTGTGCTGCGGTCCCCTAGAAATTGGGACAGGAAGGTCAGGCGAGAAGATGTGGGTGTTTGTTGTGGCACAATTTCGGCTTGCCCACGGCCTTGTTCTCAGCCTCTGCATGCACCATTACCATCACCTCCAGTTCCCCGTCCCTTGCCACGTGCCTTGCCCATTTTAAATGGAGGACAGTATCTTCCACGCTCACTACAAATGACTGAGTTTGGAGCAAACTTATATGTGATCCGTGTGATAAAGAAAACGGAGTTTTAAATACCTGGCCTGTAGGTAAGTAGTTTGAACAGAAAACTGTGGTGAATTGCTTCAATGACATGCTAAAGGAAATTTTTAATGGAGGCCAGAAATGGCAGTATTTTCTGACAACGTATATGGAATCCGTTTAACGGAGAAAACAGAGTTTTAAATACCTGGCCTGTAGGTAAGTAGTTTGAACAGCAAACTGCGGTGAATTGCTTCAATGACACACTAAAGGAAATTTTTAATGGAGGCCAGAAATGGCAGTATTTTCTAACAATGTATATGTGATCCGTTTGACAGAGAAAACAGAGTTTTAAATACCTGGCCTGTGGGTGAGTAGTTTGAACAGCAAAATGCGGTGAATTGCTTCAATGACACACTAAAGGAAATTTTTAATGGAGGCCAGAAATGGCAGTATTTTCTAACAACGTATATGGAATCCGTTTGACGGAGAAAACAGAGTTTTAAATACCTGGCCTGTAGGTAAGTAGTTTGAACAGCAAAATGCGGTGAATTGCTTCAATGACACACTAAAGGAAATTTTTAATGGAGACCAGAAATGGCAGTATTTTCTGAAAACGTATATGTGATCCGTTTGACGGAGAAAACACAGTTTTAAATAGCTGCTCTAATATGGAAAGGACCTGGCTGTATTCTGCAGTGCCAACAAGCAAATGGCGCCTCTTGTGCTATATGCACTGCAGTCTGCTATATACACCGCCTGCCTATATACCCTGCCTGCCTGATATCTCTGCAGATGGATTAGTCCTCAGAAGGACTGTTTGTTAAGATGGATATGTGTAATGTATGTTTTTTCTTCCTACACTACCTAATACACGATCAAATCTTTCCCTGAAACATCAGCAGCTCTCCCTACACTGTCTGATCCGGAGTGACTGTGACGAGCATGGCGGCGCCAGGCCTGATATAGACCTGATGACGCTGTGCGGCCAGCCAATCACTGTAATGCCGACAACCAACATGGCTATGGCATTACAGTACATGGCAGGCAATCCCTGCATGTTCATTGGCTCTCTAAAGAGAGCCAAACATGCAGGGAGGGGACCCGAGTTCCCGCCCGAGCAACCTGGAAATACTCGGCGAGCGCCGAGCATCTCGAGCAGTGAGATGCTCGGGCGAGCACCGAGCAGTAGGGAGCATGCTCACTCATAACTACTGTTTGGGTGTCTAACAACCGTGAAACATGCGGCGCGGGGACTCAAGCATGTCACTCAAGCACCTGCGATACATGGTGCATATCTGAGTACCCGATGCAAACTCAAGTAGCGAGCACGTGCGCTCAAGACTAATGACAACTTATTCAATATGATGTTATCAAATTCTGGGTTCAAAATGTTCACTATACCCCTTCATAAAATCCTTGAGGGGTCTAGTTTCCAAAATGGGGTCACTTGTGGGGGGTTTAGGCGCATTAGGGGCTCTACAAACGCGACATGATGTCCGCTCTTAATTCCAGACAATTTTGTGTTCAAAAAGTCACACAGTGCTCCTTCCCTTTTGAACCCTGCCGTGCACCCCAACAGTGTATTTTCCCCACAAATGGGGTATCGGTGTACCCAGCAGAAATTGCACAAACGTTTTTGGGGTCAATTTTCTCCTCTTACCCTTATGAAAATAAAAAAATTGGGGCTAAAACATCATTTTTGTGAAAAAAGTTAGATTTTTTTATTTTCACTGCTCCATGTTATAAGCTTCTGTGAAGCACTTGGGAATTCAGGGTGTTCACCACACATCTAGATAAGTTCCCTGAGGGGTCTAGTTTCCAAAATGGTGTCACTTGTGAGGGGTTTCCACTATTTAGGCACATCACGGGATCTCCAAACGCAACATGGTATCCGCTAATTATTCAAGCAAATTTTACATTCAAAAAGTCAAATGGCGCTCCTTCTGTTCTGAACCCTGTAGTGCGCCCAAACAGTGGTTTGCCCCCACATATGCGGTATTGGCGTACTCAGGAGAAATTGCACAACAAATGGTATGGTGCAATTTCTCCTGTTACCCTTATGAAAATGCAAAATTGGGGGCTGAAAGACATTTTTGTGATAAAAATGTGAAAAATGCTCAGGAGAAATTGCACAACAAATTTTGGAGTCCATTTTTTCCTGTTACCCTTGCAAAAATAAAAAAAATTGGGGTCTAAAGTAACATTTTTGTGAAAAAAGTTAAATGTTAATTTTTTTCTTCCACTTTACAAAAATTCCTGTGAAGCACTTGAAGGGTTAATAAACTTCTTGAATGTGGTTTTGAACACCTTGAGGGGTGCAATTTTTAGAATGGTGTCACTTTTTCGTATTTTCTGTCATAAAGTCCCCTCAAAATGATTTCAAATGTGATGTGGTCCCTAAAAAAGATGGTTTTGTAAATTTTGTTGTAAAAATGAGAAATTGCTGGTCAACTTTTAACCCTTATAGCTCCCTAATAAAAAAAAAAATTGGTTCCAAAATTGTGCTGATGTAAAGTACACATGTGGGAAATGTTATTTATTACCATATTTTCCGGAGTATAAGACAACTGGGTGTATAAGACGATCCCCAACTTTTCCAGTTAAAATACAGAGTTTGGGGTATACTCGCGATATAAGACTAATCCTTTTCTAACGCACATACAGTAAAACTTAAAAAAAAATCTGATTTGATTTCAATATGGTAATTTTAAAGTGATGAACCTTACCGACGATTGGCTGGTTGTTGTATACAAATCCTGCTTGGATTGGTCAGTGCTCCCTGCCTGTCCAGCTCTCCCTGTCTCCAAGACTATCAGAGCGGTAGGACATCCCTCTGGCCCGCCTTTGTATCCTATTACCGGTACCTCCTTCTCTGTCTCTCTAATCTCGCGCCAGAGGACTGCAGTGACGAGGTGAGGGGGCGCCTCACCCGGAAAGTGTAAGTGAAGCAAACTGCAGGCGTCCGGGGCGCCCGGGGTATGGAAAAAAGAGAAAGAGTGGTGCTGTGCCCAGAAAAACATTCCTCTTTCACTTGTCTGGCCCGCCCTTGTATTACTTCCTTCTCTGCCTCTCATATCTCGCTCCTGAGGACTGCAGTGAAGCGGCGCAGGCGCGCATGTGCGAGATCTGAGAGGCAGAGAAGGAGGTAATACAAGGATGCGCCAGATGAGTTAAAGAGGCGTGGTTTTCTGGGCACAGCACTGCTTTTTCTTTTTTTTCCATACCCCGGGCGTCCCGGACGCCTGCAGATTGCTTCACTTACACTTTCCCGGTGAGGCGCCCCCTCACCTCATCACTGCAGTCCTCAGTAGCGAGATCAGAGAGACAGAGAAGGAGGTATCAGTAATAGGATACAAGGGCGGGCCAGAGGGATGTGCTACCGCTGTGATAGTCTTGGAGACAGGGAGGGCTTAGAAATTACCATAAATATACGCCCTATAAGATGACACCCGGTGTATAAGACGACTTCTGACTTTTGAGAAGATTTTCAGGGGTTAAAAAGTCGTCTTATATGCCGGAAAATACGGTAACTATTTTGTGTAACATATCTTTCTGATTTAAGGGCATAAAAATTAAAATTGTAAAAATTGCAAAATTTTTAAAATTTTCGCCAAATTTCTGATTTTTCCACTAATAAACGCAAGTGATACTGAAGAAATTTTAACATTATCATGAAGTACAATATGTCACGAAAAAACTTTCTCAAAATCAGCGGGATCCGTTGAAGCATTCCAGAATAATTACCTCATAAAGTGACAGTGGTCAGAATTGTAAAAATTGGCCCGGTCATTAACGTGCAAACCACCCTTGGGGGTAAAGGGGTTAAAGAAGAAGTTACAGGTCTGTGAGAGCCAAAAATCTTGCTTGTTCGTAATTGATCAAATACTTATTTTCCACCAAAATTTGAAAAAAATTCTGTCTAAATCAGACAATGTGATTTTCAGGATTTGTTTTCTCATTTTGTCTCTCATAGTTGAGGTTTACCTATGATGTCAATTACAGGCCTCTCTCATCTTTTTAAGTGGGAGAACTTGCACAATTGGTGACTGACTAAATACTTTTTTTCCCTACTGTAGATCTACTCCTTCAGGGACTCAGCAAAGCATGGGAAGAAATGGGATCCCCAGTTGTCACACCAAATATAGGTTTGAGTTAGATTCCTGTTTTATTAACTTATTTTGCATTTTGTTAATTGAAAAAACAACTATTTATACTTCCATTTTTAATAGCAACTATACATAGTTACATAGGTTGAAAAAAGACCTAGGTCCATCAAGTTCAACCTTTCTAGACCAATTATACATGTTGTCACTAAATTTTCTATAACCCACAATGTTATGTGTACTGAGGAAATCTTCCAGCCCTTTTTTTTATATACATTTCAGCATTTTTTTCACCACCTTCCCCTTCCTATTAACCCATTACATTATTGTACCCCAGAACTCTATAGAACACTTGGTATATTAAGAGACCTATAATCCCCTAATCCACCCTATGTAAGAAAGTGCAATGCAATATACCCATGATGAGAAAGTGAATATAATAAGATAGTTTTGTGCAGAAATTGCAATAACTCTCATTACAAAAACCTGTGCTTGCCCCTTGAGTTCAACATTATAAAAATAATGAAGTCTCACATTAGCACAATCTGTGATGTTAGGTTCGGACATATGGATGCAGGAGGGTTATAGGAACAAATATGTTTGTAGAAACCAAAGTTCACATGAGCAATGCGTTAAAAGGGTCCCTCGAGCAGTTCGTAAAACTGGTCTCAAGGAAATATTTCAGTAAAAATAATATATTCTGAAAAATAGAACTAATATAGGAGCAGTAGCAGTTCATTCTTATAAAGTAGAAAATTGCATTCTTATAGTGGAGTATAAGTTGGTCTAAAGCGCATATTTAAAGTCAGTTATGCAGAACTTTATATGAAACAGATGGGTAAGTAGATTTGGGTTTATAAATCTGTACTTTATTTTTATGAAGAAATTCTCGTGATCCTCAGGTGCAGTATTGAAGACAGTAAAGAGTTTAAGCTGCAAAGCTATTGACCTTTTTAGCATTAAAATAAAATCCTATATTCCACTTTCTTACTACAATTAGATTACTACATCTGCGTAGGATATAGTCTGTGAAACAGTAAAGAAATTCAATAAACTCATATCCTCTGTAGGCATTTTTACATTTTTAAACTGTCATGAAGCGCTAGATGTATGTTTGTATAAAATGAATTCATTTCATTATTGATTTCAAAGAGAGGAAAAGTTGCACTTGAAACATTCCTTTATATTGTTTATGACAAAGCGGCCAGGATCTCCAGCCTTTACATCATTTATTTGTGAAGTCTCTGAATCACCAGTATACACATGGCATAATATAGTGCACTAGTCTGCTACCAAATATACTTATTTATATCTCTGAGCTTAGCTTCTTCACACATATCCTTTATTTTAGTGATTATTGCAGAACAATATTTTATTAATAAAATGTTATTAATTTGTCATGGAAAGCAAAGCAATATTAGTTAGGGCTGACACAGCTAAAGTATAAGAAGCAAGGGGGTCCTGGACCCTGGCACTGTTTTTTTTTTTACCAGGGCTCCAGGACCTAATGACTCCATAGACCCAATGGAAAAGAGACGAATTAGCTGGGTAGAAAGGCAAAATGAGAAATTGTAAGTACACATTGCTATATAATATGATAATTGCAATATATTAACATGATAAAAATGTTGATGCGAGTCCTTCTTTAATAAATTAAGTTTACTGTCATATTTTCCGATTGATAATTGCAAGTTATCCCAGAACAACAAGCCCTCATGTGACTAAATAAATCAAAAAATTAAAAAGCTATGGTTCATACAACGCAATAACAAAAAAATAGTTTGTCATAAAGGCCAGGACTTGCTGTGAAAACAAGGGATTAATTTTGTCTCTACAGGTAATTTGATGCTTTTGTTTCATAAAAATATCTTCAACCAATATAAATATATTTTTGAAAATAAATTAGATTAAAAACAAAAAAAATAATTAGTTTTTTAAGACAACCTGTCACTTGATTCATGCTGCCCAAACTTCATTCAGCATGAATAAGAAGCATGCAAAAAATATCCCACTGCTATGGAAACAAATATTAACTTTCACAAATATGTGCTAAGCTTTAGCAGAAAAGGTTATGCCATTTTTACATTTTGATTAAAAAGTTAACCAAGTCAGGTGAAGTTTGGAAAAACTTTTCAGCAAAACCTTTCCAAAGGCGACTGTACAATCTTTATCTTTACAGGATAATGTGCACACCCAAAATTCTTGTATTGCCCTGCAAAAAGTCAACAAAGTAATCTTTGAAATTATTGATTATCCGCTATAATCTCCTGATTTGGCCTCTGATTTTTTTTTTTTTTCCGAAACTCAAGAAATCACTGGAAGGATGAAAATTTACGACATACGAGATGGTAATTGATAGTGTGCAGTCATGGTTTGCAGAAAAGAATAACAATTTTTTTTCTAAAGGATTAGAATTAGTTTTTGATCAATGCATGAAATCTATAGAGTTGAAAGGTGATTATGTTCAATAAACTAAAATTATTATTATTTATTATTATAGCGCCATTTATTCCATGGTGCTTTACATGTGAAAAAAGGGTATGCATAGCAAAAACAATTACAATAATCTTGAACAAAACATGATGGCGACTGGTACAGCAGGAGAGAGGACCCTGCCGAAGAGGGCTCAAAGTTTACAAAGGATGGGTGAGGATACAGTAGGTGAGGGTAGAGCTGGTCGTGCAGCGGTGGTTACTGCAGGTTGTAGGTTTGTCAGAAGATGTGGGTCTTCAGATTCCTTTTGAAGATTTCCACAGTAGGCGAGAGTCTGATATGTTGGGGTATAGAGTTCCAGAGTTAGAGGGATGCATGGGAGAAATCTTTTATGTGATTGTGGGAAGAGGAGATAAGAGGGGAGTAGAGAAGGAGATCTTGTGAGGATCGGAGATTGTGTGCAGGTATGTACCGGGAGACTAGGTCACAGATATATGGAGGATACAGGTTGTGGATGACTTTGTATGCCATGGTTAGGGTTTTGAACTGGAGTCTCTGAGCAATGGGTAGCCAGTGAAGGGATTGACAGAGAGGAGAGGCCGGGGAATAGAGGGGGGATAGGTGGATTAGTCAGGCAGCAGAATTTAGGATAGACTGGAGGGGTGCGAAAGTGTTTGAAGGGAGGCCGCAAAGCAGGAAATTGCAGTAGCCAAGGCGGGAGATGATGAGGGCATGCACTTGCGTTTTTGCAGATTCGTGGTTGAGGAATGCGCGAATCTGGGAGATATTTTTGAGTTGGAATCGGCAGGAAGTGGAAAGGGCTTGGCTATGAAAACGTAACTTTTTTCTAGACTAGGCCAATTATATATCAAATACTTTAACGATTTGGCCAGGGCTCATAGGGAGAGACAAGAATAGTCCAGTACCCATGGCTTGGGAAGCATGAAGCAGTGTGACCATTAATTTAGGTTTTATTTATAGAAGATGGGAAAACTCCATTTAATCTGTATGTTCTTGTTTTGGCAAGATAATCTAATAGTACTGTATGTATGTATGAAGTGTTGTTGTTCCATGGTTAGGCAATTATATGAGCAATATTAGTTAAAGTTACCAAAAAGCAACCTCAGAGCCCACGTAAAAAGTGTATAATAAAGGATCTTGCAATCTCCTTCATTAAACCATTATAAAAATGCAACACTGTTCTTCACTACATTCACAAATCTTCTATTTCCATTGTAAGAATGCATATACAACCGATAAACAAATGAACTTTCAGCATATTCACCATTTTTTGTGAAAACTCAGCATATGATTTTTCACCAGGCTTCAACTCTGGCCTCTTCAGATCTTTTTTACCATGATGAGATGCTGTAAAGATGGAGGTGGAATGAGCGTCTCACACATCTGTGCGACATTTTGTAGGGGGTGACCCCCTCTTTTCAAGCAAGCATCAACTGTGCAAATACAAACAAGATATATACCGTAGTTAGTATTTTTAGAATCCAAAAAAGAACCACTTTGATGTAAAAAGATGCTCATAATAATAATTAAAATTATGGACATCATTTTACACTAAATTGACTTTTGTATTTTGGATTATTAATTTATTATAGCTCATTCATGTGTATGTTCTTTAATGATTATGGTATTTTTGTACATGGATTACATTAGGTGATTGGATACAGGGAATACCGCACCGAAACTTCACACAAGAGTGAAAGATGCTCATTCCACCTCCCCCATGCAGCATCTCAGCATGATGAAAAAGATCTGAAGATGGCCGGAGATGAAGTCTGGTGAAAAATTTTACATTGAATTTCCACAAAAATGGTGAATATGGTGAAAGACCATTTGATTAGCTGTTGTATATGTATTCTTACAAAGGAAATAGAAGATTTGTGAATATAACAAAGAAAATGATAAAAGTTTACAGTTGGAGAAGGAAAGATACAGGTCTAAAATAAGAAAGCATTTCCAACACACTGCCTTTACTGTACCTAGCTACTGACATTTGAAAAGCCATAATCAGATTTCAGAGCCCCCAAACAATTGTCAAATACTTAAAATTATATCTCACCAAATTCTCAATACTGAGTACTTAAATGTGTCGATGCTGAAACATAAAGTTCATAAAGTGAGGGTAACCTTGGTTGTAAAAAGAAGACGGTCTTGAAGGAGGCTGAAAAGATATTGCGGTGCAGACAAACAATAAGTACTAGGTCAAAGAATCCAATTAATAAATCCAAATGAGGTGGCAGATTTCAATATATAGCAGTGATAATGTGAAGCAGGAAGGAAGATACTAGAATAACAAAAAAGCTGATAATGGAATTCAGCTAAAAAGAGACGACTAACAAAACAATTGTAAAATAGAATAAATAAATCCTAAACCTTTTCACCATCACCTAGAATTATCACCTCTTTAGTTTGTAATTTTTTTTCATTCTAATCCATAATGAGCTCCGACTTACGTGCATGCACCCTCTCCACAGAAGCTTCTCATTAATTCCCTTTTTGCTCCTAGCGCCTTATCTTTTGTAACACAGCAGGAGTCTTTTGAACAGTTAACCATGAACTCAACACCCGAACAGCCTTTTTATGTATTTAACATATATTAGTTTAGGACTGTTCTTGATTCAGACTCTGATCAATGACTAGAGTTTACAAGAGATTTACATCTACAAGAGATACATAAGCTCAAAACATACATGTATGTGCCACAGTTTCACCATGAGCCACAAGCCACAAATCTAGTGTAAAAGTAATAGGCTGATGGAGATGTCACTGTATAACTTAAAACTCTATATTTATAAGGGCCTGGTGATAATGGGCTCATTAATATACACCCATAAGCAGGAACTCAGAGAAGAAAATCATTATATGGAGCACTGTTGCGTTACTGATTACTATTAGTCCTGTTCTTCCACCACTAACTGTGGGATTAGATCAGGAAACGTCCAAGTATAATCATGTTTGTATTCTGGGAATTGCGTGTATTAACTGCTTTATATTCATTCAGAAATAAACTTTTAGTGGTATTTATGATGTGAAGGAAAGTTTTTAATGGTTATCTTTTCTTGGCTTGGATTTTAGAAAACATGCAGGAAATACTTTATTATTCATTCTGTAATTTTTGAAAAAAAAAAACTAAATTGTTAACCACAGTAAAAATGTAATTTAGCTTACAAAGAGAAAAAGTAAAATGGAGAGGGGTGAACATGTTTTTAACCCAGTTCTGTTTTACAGGTGCATCTCACTAAATTAGAATATCATCAAAAAGTTAATTTATTTCAGTTCTTCAATACAGAAAGTGCAACTCATATATTCTATAGAGTCATTACAGACAGAGTGATCTATTTCAAGTGTTTATTTCTGTTAATGTTGATGATTATGGCTTACAGCCAATGAAAACACAAAAGTCATTATCTCAGTAAATTAGAATACTTTATAACAACAGCCTGAAAAATGTTTTTAAAATCCGAAATGTTGGCCTACTGAAATGTATGTTCAGTAAATGCACTCAATACTTGGTCGGGGCTCCTTTTGCATCAATTACTGCATCAATGCAGCGTGGCATGGAGGCGATCAGCCTGTGGCACTGCTGATGTGTTATGGAAGCCCAAGTTGCTTTGATAGCAGCCTTCAGCTCGTCTACATTGTTGGGTCTGGTGTCTCTCATCTTCCTCTTGACAATACCCCATAGATTCTATATGGGGTTAAGGTCAGGCGAGTTTGCTGGCCAATCAAGCACAGTGATACTGTTGTTTTTAAACCAGGCATTGGTACTTTTGGCAGTGTGGACAGGTGCCAAGTCCTGCTGGAGAATGAAATTTCCATCTCCAAAAAGCTTGTCGGCAGAGGGAAGCATGAAGTACTCTAAAATTTCCTGGTAGACGACTGCGCTGACTTTGGTCTTGATAAAACACAGTGGACCTACACCAGCAAATGACATGGCTCCCCAAACCATCACTGCTTGTGGAAACTTCATACTAGACCTCAAGCAGCTTGGATTGTGTGCCTCTCCACTCTTCCTCCAGACTCTGGGACCTTGATTTCCAAATGAAAATTGTAACTCTGGGACCTTGTGGAGTGTGTCAATGACTGCCTTCTGGACATCTGTCAAGTCATCAGTCTTCCCCATGATTGTGGAGCCTACTGAAACAGACTAAGGGACCTTTTTAAATGCTTAGGAAGCCTTTGCAGGTGTTTTTTGTTAATTATTTCAATTTACTGAGATAATGACTTTTGTCCTTTCATTGGCTGTAAGCCATAATCATCAACATTAACAGAATTAAACACTTGAAATAGATCACTCTGTTTGTAGTGACTCTATATAATATATGAGTTTCACTTTTTGTATTGAAGAACTGAAATAATTTAATTTTTTGATGATATTCTAATTTTAAAAAATACAAGGTTACACGTGAGATGCACCTGTAACTTACAAATATTGATGGAAAATGTAAAACAGATTGTATAGTAAAGTAACTGATCAATTGACAGATCTTATTTGTTTCTATAGCCAAGAGCATCAATCCGTGGTCATCAAAAGACAAATTGCTAACGTCAGTGTCCACTTAAAAGGAATGTGTCATTATGAAATGACCTCTTGTTTAAATCAGAATTTTGTGTTATATGTATTTTTTAAAAATGTTGGCAACAGTTTTTTTCAATATCACGATCTTTATTAAAATAAACTTAGTAATCTTGCAATTTTTACATTGGCAACTATTTAAGACACCAACTTCCTGTAGTTTCAGGTAGTCTACAGCCTTTTCTGTATCAGCAAAAGCAGGATTACAATGAAAGGTAACCCCTCTATACACAGTTGATAACAAAGGATCCACAATTTACAATAGGCAATAGCAGAGTTGTCCTTGTTACATCGCCCTTCACAATGACCTTTGCACATGCCTATTAAATGCTTCAATATGTAGGGCTCGACTTTGTTTATTGCTGCTAATGTACATGTAAAAATTCTTAAAACAAAGGGAAGATAGATTTGGAAAAAGACCCAGGCTAGTGTGAAAATTGAAAATAAGGCCAGTATAAAAAGTGCAATCTTCATTGTTCTTATTTTAATTGTAATATGTAAAATATAAATGTGATTTTTTCTTTTATAATTACTATTAGCACAAAATCCAAATTTAAACAGTAGGTTATTTTCTAATAGCACTTTCTCTTTAAAGCAAACTTGTCACATATTTCCATTGGAGTACATAGAGAGAGACCTATAACAAAGATTAAAATGGTTTATAATGGTGTTGAGTTTTGCCACCCAAAGTAAGTCCAATGTTCGTGTCCTTGCAGTTATATTTTTTATATCCCTTGAACCAATTTATCACTTTCTTCTTTGCAAACAAGGTAGTTCCTGTTTTTTTGAGAGGCCTCCACTGGGTGTTGCAACACTGTAATGTATAGGACAGATCAGTGCTGGGTCCCGCTCTCTGACAGCCCAAAGCAATGCAGTCAAGTTCAAACATATGTTCATCCTTGTTCAGTTTTAGAGGTTTACTTTATAAAGACCACAACACAGTAAGGTTGTATTCCTTTGATACTTGAATATCTGAAGGCACCTCAGGTCAGATTTCAAAGTCAAAGACAAGCCATACCCGCTATAATGTCATTTGACTGACTGCAGCCAATGGACTGTAATGATACACTTATTACTACACAGCGGGGAAAATATATCAATACTGTCTAATTCTTTCTGAGGAGTAAATGGAAGAACGAAGGCTAAGAGCCAAGATGGAGAAGAAATCCAAGAGGACCAAGCCAGCTGAGAGCACCAATGTGGATGGTCAAATGGAAGAAGCTGCAGGACCCTGACGGACAACAAATGGAAACAAAATCAACTCAAGGGACAAAATCAGTTTTGAATCCATTACTGAATCCACCGCAGAGTTCGGGTCATCGGAGAAGGCTGTATCATCATCCTCTTCTGCTGTTAAGTGACCATTTCCCAGCACGGGCAAGAAATCGGAAGTCTTATAATATAAGGTAGTTAACTCTGTTTGATAAGCCTGTTGCATATTTTCACTATCTATTGTAAGATTACATCACCTTTTAGTTTCCAATTTGTGGTGCACAGTGTTGCATAAAAGAACATGACCCTTATAGCTATGTCACATCCCTTCTATAGCTAGTTCATGTCTGTTTGCTGGACAACGTGCAAACAATGTAAAAAACACATAATAAATATGGCGTGTCATGAAATTCAATTTTTTTCCACAAATTGCACCAAAATCCTGGCACATTCAGCTTGGTAAAGTATCCGAGAGTGTGTGTTTGTTAACACATATTTTTGTGTTTCAAATCTATTATATAATTATGGATAATTGGTATAATAAAACACATACACACAATAGTTCTGACATTGTACTGGGTGAGAATTACCACTGAGATTGTGCAAGGTTTAAATAAAAGTAGAATCACAACTCTTGATGCTTATAATATTCCAATTCCAATGAATGCTTAGACTGGCAGCGTATAAATGCATGCAAGCATAGATGGAGATCAGTGCATACCCACAAGTGTTTTTACAGAAAAGTGCCTCATATTTCTTTACGTATATAGTAATATTAGAAATCATGAATTCATTAGGCCTCATTCACACCTCCGTGTAGCACGTACAGTGGGGAAAAAAGTATTTAGTCAGCCACCAATTGTGCAAGTTCTCCCACTTCAAAAGATGAGAGAGGCCTGTAATTGACATCATAGGTAGACCTCAACTTTGAGAGACAAAATGAGAAAACAAATCCTGAAAATCACATTGTCTGCTTTAGGCTATGTGCACACGATGCAGAAATGAAGCAGAAAATTTCAGCATCATTTCTGCATCTCCCTGGCAGAAAAAACGCATGCGGATTGTACTTGCGTTTTTCCTGCGGAATACATGCGGATTCACATGCGTTTCCGCATGCGGATTGACAAGCGCTTTCCAGGAGATTTTAGCATCACTTGGAAAGTGCTTGACAACTTGGTCACACTATATAAATCCATGCAACTGGCATGGATTTATATAGTGTGACCGTAAAAGAATGTTTAAAAATAAAAAAATAAAGCTATACTTACCCTCCGATGGCCCGGCGTGTGCTGCCGCGTTCGTTCCTGGCTTGTTCCTGGCTGCCGGGATATCGTGAGACACAGCGCTGAAGGGCCTGCGGTCACATGACTGTGACGTCACCGAAGGTCCTTCAGTCTTGCATGCAAGCAAAGGGAAGGAGACCGGGGGCCGTCGGAAGGTGAATATATCTTATTTTTTATTTTATTCTTGTTTTACAGCTTTTTAATGGTACCTGGGTGTGGAGGAGAGTCTCATCTTCTCCACACTCGGGTACCATCTGCACATTAGAATGCGCCAATAACGCAAGTGCAAATGTCCACAAAATTAGTGGACATGCTGCTGATTTTTGAGCGCAGCATAAACGCTGCAGAAAAATCCGCAGCATGGGCACAGCACATGCGGATTATCATTGGGGAACATTGCTGCCCTTCTACCATGCGTTTTTAATGCGTTTCCACAGCGTTTGCGCAGCTGCAAAAATGCTGCGGAAACGCATTAAAAACGCATCGTGTGCACACAGCCTTAGAAAGAAATTTTTTTCAAATTTTGGTGGAAAATAAGTATTTGGTCAATTACAAACATCAAGATTTCTGGCTCTCACAGACCTGTAACTTCTTCTTTAAGAGGACCCTCTGTCCTCCACTCATTACCTGTAGCACTGGCACCTGTTTGAACTTGTTATTAGTATAAAAGACAGCTGTCCGCAACCTCAAACAGTCACACTCCAAACTCCCCTATGGTGAAGACCAAAGAGCTGTTGAAGTAGACCAGAAACAAAATTGTAGCCCTGACCCAGGCTAGGAAGACTGAATCTGCAATAGTCAAGCAGCTTGGTGTGAAGAAATCAACAGTGGGAGCAATAATTAGAAAATGGAAGACACTGATAATCTCCCTCGATCTGGGGCTGCACACAAGTTATCACCCCGTGGGGTCAAAATGATCTCAAGAATAGAGAGCAAAAATCCCAGAACCACACGGGGGGACCTAGTGAATAACCTGCAGAGAGCAGGGACCAAACGTTACACAGGCTACCATCAGTAACACACTACGCCGCCAGGGACTCAGATCCTGCAGTTCCAGACGTGTCCCCCTGCTTAAGCCATTAAATGTCCGGGCCATCTGAAGTTTGCTAGAGAGCATTTGGATGATCCAGAAGAGTATTGGGAGAATGTTACGTGGTCAGGTGAAACCAAAGTAGAACTGTTTGGTAGAAACACAACTAGTCGTGTTTGGAGGAGAAAGAATGCTGAGTTGCATCCAAAGAACACCATACCTAATGTGAAGCATGGGGATGGCAACATCATGCTTTGGGGCTGTTTCTCTGCCAGGGGACCAGGACGACTGATCCATGTACATGAAAGAATGAATGGGGCCATGTATCGTGAGATTTTGAGTGCAAACCTCTTTCCATCAGCAAGGGCATTAAAGATCCGATCAGCATGACAATGATCCCAAGCACACCACCACGGCAACGAAGGAGTGGCTTCGTCAGAAGCATTTCAAGGTCCTGGAGTGGCCTAGCCTGTCTCCAGATTTAAAACCCTATAGAAAACCTTTGGAGGGAGTTGAAAGTCCGTGTTGCCCAGTGACAGCCCCAAAACATCACTGCTCTAGAGGAGATCTGCATGGAGGAATGGGCCAACATATCAGCAACAGTGTGTGCCAACCTTGTGAAGACTTACAGAAAACGTTTGACCTCTGTCATTGCCAATGAAGGATATATAACAAAGTATTGAGATGTAATTGACCAAATACTTATTTTCCAAAATTTGAAAAAAATTTCTTTCCAAATCAGACAATGTGATTTTCAGGATTTGTTTTCTCATTTCGTCTCTCATAGTTGAGATCTACCTATGATGTCAATTACAGGCCTCTCTCATCTTTTTAAGTGGGAGAACTTGCGCAATTGGTGGCTGACTAAATACTTTTTTTCCCCACTGTATGTGATCTATCCAAGTTTTTCACAGATTCAACACATACCCATTATAATCTATGGTGCGTTTCACATGTCTGTGTTTTTTCACATACCATGTGTCTGTGCAAAACTCACAGAAACATGCCATTTTTCCTGTATCATGGATGAAATGTGCCATTACAAGTCTATGGGCCCATGAAAAACACATGCAGCACACAGATGGCATTCATGTGCCATCTCTGTGCTGTCCATATTTAACTTTACAAAGGACAAGAGAATAATTGTAATTTATTTATTTATCTACCCGTAAAAAACACTCATGACACACTTATCGTAAAAATGGACACACTTATGACACACTTATCGTAAAAATGGACACACTTATGACACACTTATCGTAAAAATGGACACACTAATGACACACTGATCCAAAACACTGATGACACTGGTACTATTCTTGATACTATTTTCATGTACATGTTTAAACACCGATGTGTGAATGGGGCCTCAATCACAGTGTTTGAATACTTGGATAGATAGATAGATAGATAGATAGATAGATAGATAGATAGATAGATAGATAGAAAGATAGATAGATAGATAGATAGATAGATAGATAGATAGATAGATAGATAGATAGATAGATAGATAGATAGATAGATAGAAAAGCAGACAGCACTCCAAAAATTAAAGGCAAAAAAGTGGACTTTATTAGCCCATATGGTCTGGCGACGTTTCAGTTGTGAACAGCCTTCCTTCTCGCTTGAGGAAGATTGTTCACAACTGAAACATCGCCACACCATATAGGCTAATAAAGTCCACTTTTTCTCCATTAATTTTTGGAGTGCTGCCAGCTTTTCTTCTTTTATTTATACTACAGCTGGACAATTGTTTAGGAGGCTTTGCACCCATAGTTCTTGTTGACGATGCTTTTCCAATTTTCTCTCTAGATAGATAGATAGAATGTAAATTTGTTATATAACTTTATTTTGTGAAACAAGCCAGGAAGATCTCTGCATTCTAGTTTGCATTCCGTTAGTGGTAGTTCCCGGGTGCATTTGGCAGATGAACACTTTATGCTAATAGAAAATTAATTTCTGCTACCATAACTTTATAAATAAAATCCTGAGATGAATTAATACGTATGATAATAATAAATAAATTGTATGAATATTAATGCTGGTTTTTCTTTCATGTCATGCAGTTGTATTTTTGTATTTACGCACAGTAAAATTCTGATCTAACGTTCAATATATCTTGCTTAAAAATTATATTTTAAAATGTACAAAAATATTTTTCAAGAGCATATAGCCAACTAAAAAATTATTTTCATATTTCTGTAAAAGCAATGTAGATATGGATGCAAATGGAAAAGCAAGACTGTGCTATTAAATTTTAATTTTAAACTAAATTTGGTGCCACAAATCATTGCGGTTACATAAATTTATATGCATATAGTATGTGTCTTTAAAACATAGGCAGATATAAATTAATTATTTTTGTGGGGTATCACTGATGTTTTTACCATAGAAGAAAGGCATGGGAAGGCAGTAAGATTAGTGTTGGAAGGGCATCTGGAATTGAATTGTTTGCAGAGGTAATTTTTATGCCAGCAGTCTAGCTACCTACCAATAGTTAGACATGAGAGTGCCACCCTTCTTTAGGTCTAAATGTTTCTAACACTCCTTGTTTCAGACATGGTATCTGTACAAGGTGATATTGACCCAAGTCCAGAAATTTTTTACTGGGGGTGTAAAATCAGATAGAGCCTGGGTAGACAAAAATTGTTGGTCACAAAAGATACCTAAACTTAGTGCATGCTTTTTTTGGAGTGGTGTGCACTTTTTTGTAAGGAGGTTTTATTTCTCACATGGTTTCCTCTTTTGTTATTTTTTTATTTATTTACAATTATTACATTTATTTTTCTTCCTTTTTTTACATTAGGGGCACAGGATAGTAGGGAAGACATTATCTATTTTTCATTGCTACCCTCATATGCAGAGCAGTGCTCTAATGGTAACAACCCTATATATCACTGCTACTAGAGATCTATTGAGAGAGAGAATTGTCTTCTCTGCATGATTCCAAACTCCCTCTGCACAGGGAATCCCTTTGACATCATATGTAGAGATGAGCGAACCCGATCTTTAAAGCCCGGGGTTCATAAAGGACACTTAGTGTCCGGTGCTGAATGGCGAACTCGGACCTCTCCCAGAAGTCCGTTTTAATGTTCGGAGTTCCAGGGGAAGCTGGGAGAAGAGAGAGATGAACTTCCACGGGTCCGCTTATCCCTAATCATATGTGATGTCACCGGTTTTCCTAGCAACAAACATTTTATAAGATTTGCACATAGTACAGTAAAATACATACAGATAATTCAACAGTAAACATGTATGTAAAGAATAGTAATACGATTAAATTAAAATAAATGTCATTTGCTAACATACCCAGCGCCTCTTCCTTTCTGCTTTCCTACCTGCGCACCACAATAGCTATAAAATAGTTAAGTATGGGAGGTCTTGTCTATAGCAAAAAAACTGAAAATAAACTATATTTGTATACAGTGGGTACAGAAAGTTTTCAGACCCCTTTAAATTTTTCACTCTTTGTTTCATTGCAGCCATTTTGTAAATTACAAAAAAATCATTTTTTTCCCATTAAAGTACACTCTGCACCCCATCTTGACTGAAAAAAATGAAATGTAGAAATTTTTGCAAATTTCTTAAAAAAGAAAAACTGAAATGTCACATGGTCATAAGTATTCAGACCCTTTGCTCAGTATTGAGTAGAAGCACCCTTTGAGCTAGTATAGCCATGAGTCTTCTTGGGAATGATGCAACAAGTTTTTCACACCTGGATTTGGGGATCCTCTGCCATTCTTCCTTGCAGATCCTCTCCAGTACCGTCAGGTTGGATGGTGAACGTTGGTGGACAGCCATTTTCAGGTCTCTCCAGAGATGCTCAATTGGGTTTAGGTCAGGGCTCTGGCTGGGCCAGTCAAGAATGGTCACAGAGTTGTTCTGAAGCCACTCCTTTGTTATTTTAGCTGTGTGCTTAGGGTCATTGTCTTGTTGGAAGGTGAACCTTTGGCCAAGTCTGATGTTCAGAGCACTCTGGAAGAGGTTTTCATCCAGGATATCTCTGTACTTGGCCACATTCATGTTTCTTTCAATTGCAACCAGTCGTCCTGTCCCTGCAGCTGAAAAACACTCCCATAGCATTATGCTGCCACCACCATGTTTCACTGTTGGGATTGTATTGTGCAGGTGATGAACACTGCCTGGTTTTCCCCACACATACCGCTTAGAATTATCACCAAAAAGTTCTATATTCATCTCATCAGACCAGAGAATCTTATTTCTCATAGTCTGCGAGTCCTTCATGTGTTTTTGAGCAAACTCTATATGGGTTTTCATATGTCTTGCACTGAGGAGAGGCTTCCGTCGGGCCACTCTGCTATAAAGACTCGATTGGTGGAGGGCTGCAATGATAGTTGTCTTTGTGGAACTTTCTGCCATCTCCCTACTGCATCTCTGGAGGTCAGCCACAGTGATCTTGGGGTTCTTCTTTACCTCTCTCACCAAGTCTTTTCTCCCACGATTGCTCAGTTTGGCTGGACGGCCAGGTCTAGGAAGACTTCTGGTGGTCCCAAACTTCTTCCATTTAAGGATTATGGAGGCCACTGTGCTCTTAGGAACCTTGAGTAATGCAGAAATTCTTTTGTAACCTTAGCCAGATGTGTGCCTTGCCACAATTCTGTCTCTGAGCTCCTTGGGAAGTTCCTTTGAGCTCATGATTCTCATTTGGTCTGACATGCACTGTGACCTGTGAGGTCTTATATAGACAGGTGTGTGCCTTTCCAAATCAAGTCCTATTAGTTTAATTAAACACAGCTGGACTCCAATGAAGGAGTAGAACCATCTTAAGGAGGATCACAAGGAAATAGACAGCATGTGACTTAAATATGAGTGTCTAAGCAAAGGGTCTGAATACTTATGACCATGTGATATTTCAGTTTTTCATTTTTAATAAATTTGCAAAAATTTGTATATTTCAGTCAAGATGGGGTGCAGAGTGTACGTTAATTTCCAATCAACTGTTCTTTCTTATACAATGTTTCTCTCAGTGCTTGCTTAGTTGGAATTGTACATGTTTCAATAAAACATTTTACAAGTTAAAAAGTTAACTTTTCTTTAGTTACAACCATAAGGAATAGAAATTCTCATTTACTAATCATTATACTTAACAATGGAGACTTTGTAAGTTTCTTATATGAGCCATTTTAGGCAGCCCATATACAAAGTGTTCTTTTTTCAATTTGATTGTAGAAAAGAGGATGTTTTCATTTAAGATGTTAAATCTAGCACAAGCTGGGGTCGATGAAATTGAGCAATGAGGTTTTCTGATGTTGATCTAATTCTTCCCATACCTGTTGAGTGAGGGGGCAATTCTCAAATGTATGCTTTGAGAAGATGACAATGAGGAAACGAGTTATCAACTAAGGGTGAGATTTTGGATTAAATTAAAGGAGAAATGGTATAGCTCCAAGGCTGCAAAAAATCAATTAGATATTAAAATATTTTTAAAGATGCATTGAAAATATTTTCCAAAATATCTAATGAATTTCTATTAAACAGAAACTTAGCATCATAGGGACATAAATGCAGAACAAGAATCTTTGAGGCAATTTGCCATCATTATTAAAAAGAACCTATAAGCATGATTTTGTAATGTAAACTAAAGCAAAGGCTGTAATGGCGCTGTTATACTGATTACATTGATATCTTTGGTGAAGAAATCCACTTTGTTCTTCTTTAATCAGCATGTGAAGTTTTCTCCTAATTAGATTTCGTAGCACAGGGCAGGGACTGTACACGGGGTCATCTCCTCCCTGACTGTGATTCCCCAACCCCTCCACCCGACTCCGGTCTATGATTCTCCAGCCCCTCCACCCGCCTCCAGTCTGTGATTCCGCAGCCCCTCTGCCTGCCTCCGGTCTGTGGTTCCCCGGCCCCTCCATCTGCCTCCGGTCTGTGATTCCCTGGCCCCCTCCGCCTGCCTCCGGTCTGTGGTTCCCCGGCCCCTCCACATGCCTCCGGTCTGTGATTCCCTGGTCCCCTCTGCCTGCCTCCGGTCTGTGATTCCCTGGCCCCCTCCGCCGGCCTCTGGTCTGTGATTCCCTGGCCCCTCCGCCTGCCTCCGGTCTGTGATTCCCTGGCTTTCTCCGCTTGCCTCCTCTGTTTGAACATCATAGCAGTGAGCTGTCATTCACAGACCAGAGGCAGACGGGGGGTGGGCAATCACAGACAGGGAGGTTAAGACCCCGTGTACAGTCCGGCCCCTGTGCACTGAAATCGAATTAGCAAAAAATGTAAAATGCTGATTATAGAAGAACCACAAAATGGATTTCTTCACCAAAGATATCAATTTACTCTTTATTACAGCGCCATTACACCCATCTTTTTACTTTACATTACACAATTGTGCTGACTAGTTTTCTTTAAAGAGATTTTCAATTTTGCATAGTTTCTACTTTTCAGGATCTCTTGACCTTGAGAATATGCTATTCACAGCTATATGATTCTGCTATATGACAGGGTAGGAGAGAGAAAAAAACACAAGGAAGAAGGGAGAACACTTGCAATGTGATCTTGGGTTATATATTTTTTAGATGGTATTGTCCAGTTCCATACACAAAAGTGTGATGAATTACCAAGGAGCATGGATTTTATCAAATTTAATTCCAAAACTATGTTGAGAGAAACAAAGAGAAACTTCACTTCTGATTTCAGGTATTACTTTGTCTCATCAGAAAAAAAAAACTTAAACTCAGAATGCTCCAATAATGTATACACTTGAAAACCCTTTTAATAAAATGAAATGATATAGATATCATATCAAGTAGATAAAAGTTGTGATTTTTTTTAAATGTCTTTGTGAAATCATAATGTCCTTCTCCCGACCCATTAGATCTCACTGTGTATTGTCTGATTTTAATAACACATGTTTCTACTTGAATATTTTATGAGATCTTCAATGATAAGTGAATAGATGTCTAATTTTGCAGTTTTCTTGGTATGGGGCATGTTTAATTTTAATACTTGATTAAACACAAATTGACTTTTATAAAAATGGAGAAAATGAAAAATACCAAAGTGCAGTTTGGATTCTACAGGCAAACTTCTCTTGTGTTAAAGCCACATGAGCAATGACACAAATTAATTGTTCCTGGGCATCTAAGACTTCATCAAACAGATGTAAATTACATCATGCATGATCGGGCAGCTTTATACCTTTGTGGGCTGTCTTCAGAGTGATGCTTAATAATACAGATTTCCCTTGGATTCTGCCTATACTAACAGAAAATAAAAGATTTTCAAGACAAGAAAATATTGATAAAACCAAAATATTCTTTGATAATAGCAAGTGTCTCTACATTACGAACATGTAGGATTGGCACTGTGCATCAGTAACAACAATGCCATGTATTCCCTTTAGAGGACAATGGTAAAATTCTATAGGCTGCTAGAGTTTGATTTTTTTTTAAAACTTAATTTTTATTCAGATTTTGAACAGAAGACAAAACAGATATACTTTACATTGTATGACATGTATAAGAAGATCAAAGAAATCATTGTATATTACTTTGGTGTCGGTGTACATTGTTGAGATGTGACAGCGGTCCTTAATGAGAGCAAGCAGTCAGTCAGTGCAGGGGGAGTGACCTAATCCCAAATGCTGCCGGGAGGAATAAAGTTCATTCCCTCCCGGCACTGGGGCTCAAAGTTTGGGCGCTGAGCAGGTTAATAGCGTTTTTTCACCTGATAGGTCCCCTTTGAGCATCATAAGCTAGGCATAAAAATTTGCATATCCTCAGTATTTGGCACATTTAGGTTAACAAATACTGGAAAAATCAAAATAAACATAGGTGAGAAAAAGGGATAAATGAAATTTTTCGTTAAGCAAATTGAAGCTATCTTAGAACAAAGAGTTTTGGGTCATATTCTTTAAAGAAAACCCTTTATCACTTTTAGCATGTTAAACTGACCACATTATGAAATAGTGGCTGCATAAGCCTATCCTCTCCGCTATTCAGATATTAGTTAGTTAAGGGCTGGTAAAGTCCTAAGAGGCATTACCAGAGATTTTTCTTTGGAGGTGTTGATTTGTTCACCTGTATGACATTGACCAATCATAAGCAGGAGGAATCATGCAGTGGAAAGAAGAAAACGCCCTCACTGAAGATGAGAACAGGTTTCTCCACGTGAGACATGTAATGGCAGACAATCTGCTCACCTCACTGATCTCACTGCAAAATTGTTTGTGATTACAAGTGCTGGGAATATAGTAGAAATTACTAATAGCTTTCAGTTTTTGTTTCATGGCATTCAGTACTGAGGGGAGGGGCAGCACAGCACAGCTGAGCTTTGTCTCATTCCAAACACATCTGTATCTGCAGTTCTCTTTTAACAATGCTGTCTACTCAATTGTATCCACCTCCACCCACATGTATAATTAGGCAATGCCATACAGGGGAAGAATTCCCTGCCCCCCAGTGAAAAATCTATGGTTACACCCCGTTAGATTTAACATAAATTATGAGCTAAACTTTACAAGCTAATAACTCCACAAAGGAGAGGACAAATTACAAAATAAAAACTACATTTTGTTCCATGATGTGGCCAATTTAACTAGCTTAAAAAGTTATCTTTAAGAAATGATCAGCTATCACACAATATCTTTTTGCAACTTATTTGAGTTGTATATGTACAGTGGGGGAAATAAGTATTTGATCCCTTGCTGTTTTTGTAAGTTTGCCCACTGACAAAGACATGAACAGTCTATAATTTTCAGGGTAGATTAATTGTAATATTGAGAGATAGAATATCCCAAAAAACTCAAGAAAATCACATTGTATAAATTAGATAATTTTGTTTGCATTTTGCAGTTAGAAATAAGTATTTGATCCCTCTAGCAAACAATACTTTATAGTTGGTGGTATAACCTTTGTTGGCAAGCACAGAAGTCAGACTTTGTTTGTAGTTGATGATGAGGTTTGCGCATATGTCAGGAGGAATTTTGGTCCACTCCTCTTTGCAGATCATCTCTAAATCATTAAGATTTTGAGGCTGTCGCTTGGCATCTCGGAGCCTCAACTCCCTCCATAAGTTTTCTATGGGATTAAGGTCTGGAGACTGGCTAGGCCACTCCATGACCTTACTGTGCTTCTTTTTGAGCCACTCCTTTGTTACCTTGGCTGTATGTTTTGAGTCATTGTCTTGCTGGAAAACCGAGCCACAACCCATCTTCAATGCTCTTACTGAGGGAAGGAGGTTGTTGGCCAAAATCTCGCGATACATGCCCCCATCCATCTTCCCTTTAGTATGGTGCAGTCGTCATGTCCCCTTTGCAGAAAACCACTTCCAAAGTATAATGTTTCCCCCACCATGCTTCATGGTTGGGACAATGTTCTTAGGGTTGCACTCATCCTTCTTCTTCCTCCAAACACGGCAAGTTTAGTTAATGCCGAAGAGCTCAATTTTTGTCTCATCTGACCACAGCACTTTCTCTCAATAACTTACAGAATCATTCAGGTGTTCACTGGCAAACTTCAGACAGGCCTGCACATGTGCCTTCTTGAGCAGGGAAATCTTGTGGGCACTTCAGGATTTTAAACCTTTAAGGCGTAATGTGTTACCAATGGTTTTCTTGGTGACTGTGGTCCCAGCTGCCTTGAGATCATTAACAAGTTCCCCCCGTATAGTTTTAGGCTGATCTCTCACCTTCCTCATGATCAAGGATACCCCACGAGGTGAGATTTTGCATGGTGCCCCAGATTGATGTCGATTGACAGTCAGTTTGTATTTCTTCCATTTTCTTACTATTGCAACAACGGTTTTCTCCTTCTCACCCAGCATCTTACTTATGGTTTTGTATACCATTCCAGCTTTGTGCAGGTCTATGATCTTGTCCCTGACATCCTTAGCAAGGTCTTTGGTCTTGCCCATGTTGTAGAGGTTATAGTCTGACTGATTAATTGAGTCTGTGGACAGGAGTCTTTTATACAGGTGACTATGTAAGACAGCTGTCTTTAATGCAGGTAACGAGTTGATTAGGAGCATCAAGCTGGTCTGTAGGAGCTAGAACTCATAATGGTTTGTAGGGGATCAAATACTTATTTCTCATTACAAAATGCTAACAAAATTATCTAATTTATACAATGTCATTTTCTTGATTATTTTTTGGATATTCTATCTCTCAATGTTAAAATTAACCTACCCCTTAGGCTATGTGCCCACGATGCAGAAATGCTCCGGATTTTTACTGAGCGTTTCTGTATCTCCCCTGGCAGAAAAAACGCATGCGGATTGTACATGCGTTTTTCCTGCCAGGGACATGCGGATGTGAAGCGTTCTTCACATGCATTTCCGCATGCGGGTTGACAAGCGCTTTCCAAGCGATTTTAGCATCACTTGGAAAGTGTTTGTCAACTTGGTCACACTATATAAATCCATGCAAAAGGCATGGATTTATATAGCGTAACCCCAAAGAAAGGTTAAAAATAAAAAAATAAATATATACTTACCTTCCGATGGCCCCCGCAGTATTGCTTCACCGTCCTGGCTGCCGGCAGATCGCGGAACACTGAAGGACCTGCCGATGTCAGCATCGCGTGACCCGTCACATGACTATGACGTCAGTGTAGGTCCTTCAGTCCATTGCGATCAGCCGGCATGGGAAGACAAGAGCAGCTGGGGCCGCCAGAAGGTAAATATAACATATATTTTTTATTTTTTTTAAAGTTTCTATGGTACCCGGGTTCAGAGGAGAGTCTCCTCTCCTCCACACCCGGGTACCATCCGCAATTTTGGAACGCATGGAATGCGCATCTACATATACAGTGATGCGTAATCCATGCGGTCCAATGCAAGTCAATGGCGGCAAAAACGCAGCGCTTCCGCAAAATAATTGGTAGTGCTGCATTTTTTTCCACAATGATAATCCGCAGCGGAAATTTCCGCAGCATGTGCATAGCACATGCGGATTATCATTGGGGAATATGGCAGGGCTTCTACCATGCGTTTTTTAAGAGTTTCTGTAGCGTTTTTGCCACTGCGGAAGCGCTTAAAAAACGCATCGTGGGCACACAGCCTTAAGATTATAGACTGTTCATGTCTTTGTCAGTGGGCAAGCTTACAAAAAACAGCAAGGGATCAAATACTTATTTTCCCCCCTGTATGAGGACAAATTATGTTAGGCCTAATTAAAGTATCTGATCTTATTGTTGTGAAGGGCCGGCATATATTCGTAAATAAAGGTGGTATTAAACACCTGTATGATATTTGATAGTGTAGAAGTTTGTGAGACTTCCATTACTTTGCTATTTGAGTTCTTATTAAAGTGAACATGTGGCATAAAGTGATTTCTTTTTTTAAGCTGTGTATTTATTGTGTTTTCAGTATATAAACAGGAAAAGCAATTCAAATTAATGAATATAAGTTCTAGGTTATATAGTAATACAATCAGGGAGGCAGTAAATAGACTGCTCAAAAAAATAAAGGGAACACTCAAATGACACATCCTAGATCTGAATGAATGAAATATTCTCATTGAATACTTTGTTCTGTTCAAAGTTGAATGTGCTGACAACAAAATCACACAAAAATCATCAATGGAAATCAAATTTATTAACCAATGGAGGCCTGGATTTGGAGTCACCCGCAAAATTAAAGTGGAAAAACACAATACAGGCTGATCCAACTTTGATGTAATGTCCTTGAAACAAGTCAAAATGAAGCTCAGTATTGTGTGTGGCCTCCACGTGCCTGTATGACCTCCCTACAATGCCTGGCATGCTCCTGATGAGGTTGTAGATGGTCTCCTGTGGGATCTCCTCCCAGACCTGGACTAAAGCAACCGCCAACTCCTGGACAGTCTGTTGTGCAACGTCATGTTGGTGGATGGAGCGAGACATGATGTCCCAGATGTGCTCAATCGGATTCAGGTCTGGGGAACGGGCGGGCCAGTCCATAGCTTCAATGCCTTCATCTTGCAGGAACTGCTGACACATTCCAGCCACATGAGGTCTGGCATTGTCCTGCATTAGGAGGAACCCAGGGCCAACCGCACCAGCATATGGTCTCACAAGGGGTCTGAGGATCTCATCTCGGTAACTAATGGCAGTCAGTCTACCTCTGGCGAGCACATGGAGGGCTGTGCGGCCCTCCAAAGAAATGCCACCCCACACCTTTACTGACCCACTGCCAAACCAGTCATGCTGAAGGATGTTGTAGGCAGCAGATCGCTCTCCACGGCGTCTCCAGACTCTGTCACGTTTGTCACATGTGCTCATTGTGAACCTGTTTTCATCTGTGAAGAGCACAGGGCACCAGTGGCAACTTTGCCAATCCTGGTGTTCTGTGGCAAGCGTCCTACACGGTGTTGGGCTGTGAGCACAACCCCTATCTGTGGACGTCGGGCCCTCATACCACCCTCATGGAGTCGGTTGTGCAGACACATGCACATTTGTGGCCTGCTGGAGGTCATTTTGCAGGTCTCTGGCAGTGCTCCTCCTGTTCCTCCTTGCACAAAGGCAGAGGTAGCGGTCCTGCTGCTGGGTTGTTGCTCTCCTACGGCCCCCTCCACGTCTCCTGGTATACTGGCCTGTCTCCTGGTAGCTCCTCCAGCCTCTGGACACTACGCTGACAGACACAGCAAACCTTCTTGCCACAGCTCGCATTGATGTGCCATCCTGGTATGACGCCTCTACTTGAAAGCCCTTTTCTTTACCTTGGGAGATGGGGGACTCGGAGTCGGGTCCTAAGATGGAGAGATGGGGTGCAGCCGTGGCCCAGACCCACTCCGTGCCCAGGGCCGTCACAATTTAAAAAGGATGGTGTGGGCTTATCCGGGTTGAGTGGCTGATTTACGACTATGCCACCTGTGGCACCTGGTGAAGGCCACCAGCGCCGCTGCAGTCCGCTGAGGCATGGTGTTATGGCAGCCAAAGTTATTACTACTCCCCACAGGTGGAGCGAGGCCTCAGGGCAGAGGGACAGGATGGAGAGGCTAGTAGTAGAGGAGTACGAGTGCCGGATCGTGCGGTGTAGCGCAGAATAAACAGTCCGGAGGCCATAGGGGTGAACTTCCAAGGCTTTACTCACATTAGAGATAGCAGAAGGAAGGCGACTCCTTGCTCCCCGCGGAGTCCTGCGGTCACCAGGGATGGGGGGGTCCGACAACCTCCGAGTAAGTCCAGCATACGATCGGGACCCTACACCGGAGTGTTCCTGAACTACAGACCGCATCCTCTCCTGTCTGTGTGTGTGAATAGGCCGGGTCTCCCTCTGAGCTCCTCTCAGAACAAGAGCACGGGTGGCAGCTCCGCTCCTTCCGATACCCGGTGGGATCCTCAGGGCCTACCGGGCTTTCCCGACCTGGACATGGAGTAGCAAGGTCGGGTGTCAGGGTCCGGTACCCCTCTTGCAGCCGGACTCCCTCTGAATATATCAGGTGGTGAGGACAGGTGGCGTACACCGCTCCGTCTGCATCCTCCCCGGGATCCATTTGCTGTGGAGCTACACTCCTAAGCTCCGGGCCTTCTTGGTCATGGTCTTTGACCGGGTTGAGACATTCCTCATCTGCAACCTGCCCCTCGTCCCAAGGCCGGGGTACGAGGGCTGTGTCCCCATCCGATGCAGGCCCACACAGGATCCGCGTTCAGGGTGGGAGATCACAGTACCACCCAGTAATTGACAGCACAAAGACCAAAACCAAAGATGGCTTTTTATTAAATATGAAATTTAAAGTGTCACTAAATTGTGAGTCCTCAGCCCTCACCCACTAACTGGTTCCCCTAACTCTTGGTTCCCCAGTCTCCCTGTAACCAGGAGGGCAGCACCTAGTGCATTCTAGCCCCCTCTGGTGGAGAAATGTGGTGTTGGATGCAAAGGTTGGGTCCTGACCATCACACTGTTCTTACCTCAGAGGAGGAACACTACACACCATTAAAAAAGTGCAGCATCCCTGTGGCGGTCGAACCCTCAGGGGCGCCACACTGGATAAGCTGTACTACCTGAGCAACTTCTGTGGGTTGTAGAGTCCATCTCATGCTACCATGAGTGTGAAAGCACAGCCAACATTCAAAAGTGACCAAAACATCAGCCAGAAAGCATTGGTACTGAGATGTGGTCTGTGGTCCCCACCTGCAGAACCACTCCTTTATTGAGGGTGTCTAGATAATTGCCAATAATTTCCATCTATTGTCTATTCCATTTGCACAACAGCATGTGAAATTGATTGCCAATCAGTATTGCTTCCTAAGTGGACAGTTTGATTTCATAGAAGTTTGATTTGCTTGGAGTTATATTCTGTTGTTTAAGTGTTCCCTTTATTATTTTGAGCAGTGTAAGTTAACAATACGAAGAATCCCCATGCTTAAAATCCTAACCCAAATATACAAGACTAAACACTAGTAAACTGACTTAGTCATTATACCAGTGAAATCAGAAAGCTAGGAGCTATAGTCAGCATATTTACATTGTCAATATAATATATAAAAAACATATAGAGTCAAAACACACACATAGAAGACATAACTCAGACACATGAAGGTGGGAGGATCCTAATACTTTACATTAGGCAATAGGCAAGGTGATCATTTGTCTACCAGATCAAACCTGGGCCCCGGGCAAAAAAGTCTCAGTGGGCCCCTTTAACACATACCACGATTCATGATGCACAGATACAGCAGAGAAATATAGGTATAGTAAAATACCAAAGATTTCACTTGCTTCTCACATTACATGAGTGATATCTATTGTAAATTGTACAATAGCTCAAAAACCGGCAAATTCTCGCAGCACATAGTATAGTCCTGCATACAGTATTATGGGCAAAACATAGTCCTCCATTCAGTATAATGAGCCCTATATAATGCTCCATACAGAATAATGGGACCCTTATAATGCTCCATACAGAATAAGGGACACCATATAGTGCGCCATACAGAATAATGGACCCTATATAATACTCCATACAGAATAATGGCCCTCTCATAATGCTACATACAGAATAATGGGCCTCATATAATGATCCATACAGAATAATGGGCCTCAAATATTACTCCATATAGAAAAATGGGCCCCATATAATGCTACATATAGAATAATGGACCCCATATAATGCTCCATACACAATAATGGACCGCATATAATGCTCCATGCAGAATAATGTACCCCATATAATGCTGCATAAAGAATAATGGGCTCCATATATTGCTCAATACAGAATAATGGGCCCCATATAGTGCTCTATGCAGAATAATGGACCCCATAGAATGCTCCATACAGCATAATGGACCCCATATAATGCTTCATAAAGAATAATGGGCCCCATATAATGCTCCATACAGAATAATGGACCCCATATAATGCTCCATACAGAATAATGAACCTCACATAACTCTCCATACAGAATAATGTGACTCATATAATTCTCCATACAGAATAATGGGCCTCATATATTACTCCATATAGAAAAATGGGCCCCATATAATGCTCCATACAGAATAATGGACCCCATATAATACTCCATACAGAATAATGGACCCCATATAATGCTGCATAAAGAATAATGGGCCCCATATATTGCTCAATACAGAATGGGCCCCATATAGTGCTCTATACAGAATAATGGACCGCATATAATGCTCCATACAGAATAATGTATCCATATAATGCTGCATAAAGAATAATGTGCCCCATGTATTGCTCAATACAGAATAGTGAGCCCCATATAATGCTCCATACAGCATAATGGACCCCATATAATGCTACATAAAGAATAATGGGTCCCCATGTAATGCTCCATACGGAATAATGGACCCCATATAATGCTCCATACAGAATAATGGACCCCATATAATGCTCCATACAGAATAATGGACCTCACATAACGCTCCATACAGAATAATGGGCTTCATATAATTCTCCATACAGAATAATGGGCCTCATATATTACTCCATATGGAAAAATGGACCCCATATAATGCTCCATACAGAATAATGGACCCCATATAATGCTGCATAAAGAATAATGGGCCCCATGTATTGCTCAATACAGAATGGGCCCCATACAGTGCTCTATACAGAATAATGGACTGCATATAATGCTCCATACAGAATAATGGACCCCGTATAATGCTGCATAAATAATAATGGCCCATATATTGCTTTATACAGTATGGGTCCCATATATAGCTCCATATGGTATGGGTTCCATATATTACTCCATTCAGTATGGGCCCCATACATTGCTCCATTCAGTATGGGCTCCATATATAGCTCCAGTCAGTATGGGCCTCATATATAGTCACATACAGTATGGGGCTCATATATATATCCACATACAGTATGGGCCCCATATATAGCCACATACAGTATGGATCCCATATATTAAAAAAAAAAATCAAATACTCACCTCTCCTCGCTGGTGGCAGGTCAGGACTCCTCAGCATCTTCCCGCATTCTGCACAGTAAGAGCAGAAGGCGCACTGTAGAGACATCAGCGCCTGTGGCTTACCGCCAATGGTGGCAGGCCATGTGCGCCTGCACCGTGCACCCACCGCGTCGGGCCCCGCTCTGCATTCAACTGTATCAGCAGATGCCGATACAGTTGAAAGCAGGGCTGGCATCAGCACCCACCCGGTGTACCCAGGCAAGTGCCGAGGCCCTGGACCATCAGGGTGGCCCACTCACCGTCGGGGCCCGGGCCGCTCCCCCTGCATGTCCGCAGGACCACCGGCGATGCTGCTTGATTGCTGGCAGTTCACCAGACATGGCCGCATGCTGTGCACTGTGCGGCTGTGTCTGGTAGTAATGACCCGGCAGGGTCAACACTGCACCTTTAATTGTGCTTGTGTGTCGCCCCTGCCGCGTCATTACTCGCAGACACAGACACACAGCGCACTGCGCGTGGCCATGTCTGAAGTTCTGGCAATCAGATCAGCACCAGAGGTCCTGCGTAGATGCTGGGGGAGCGGCCTGGGCCCCGACGGTGAGTGGGCCCCCCCGATGGTCCAGGGCCCCAACGGTGAGTGGGCCCTGCTGATGGTCCAGGGCCATGTCTGTGATGGCCATCAGATACGGCCCTGCACTGCCACATGAGGAGCTGGACCGGACACAGGCCTGGGGCAGGTGAGCAAGGCTTGTTGCCTGCTTCCCCAATCCCCATATTAAAAATAATTCTAATGTGTCTGTGTATGTCAGTGTGTATGTCTGTATATATATATTTATGTCTGTTTTATGTGTTTTTAAGAATGTGTTCAAATATGTACGTACAGTAGAGACCAAAAGTTTGGACACACATTCTCATTTAAAGATTTTTCTGTATTTTCATGACTATGAAGGCATCAAAACTATGAATTAACACATGTGGAATTATATGCTTAACAAAAAAGTGTGAAACAACTAAAAATATGTCTTATATTCTAGGTTCTTCAAAGTAGCCACCTTTTGCTTTGATGACTGCTTTGCACACTCTTGGCATTCTCTTGATGAGCTTCAAGAGGTAGTCACCAGAAATGGTCTTCCAACAATCTTGAAGGAGTTCCCAGAGATGCTTAGCACTTGTTGGCCCTTTTGCCTTCACGCTGCGGTCCAGCTCACCCAAAACCATCTCGATTGGGTTCAGGTCTGGTGACTGTGGAGGCCAGGTCATCTGGCATAGCACCGCATCACTCTCCTTCTTAGTCAAATAGCCCCTACACAGCCTGGAGGTGGGTTTGGGGTCATTGTCCTGTTGAAAAATAAATGATGGTCCAACTAAACGCAAACCGGATGGAATAGCATGCCGCCGCAAGATGCTGTGGTAGCCATACTGGTTCAGTATGCCTTCAATTTTGAATAAATCCCCAACAGTGTCACCAGAAAAGCACCCCCACACCATCACACCTCCTCCATGCTTCACGTTGGGAACCAGGCATGTAGAGTCCATCTGTTCATCTTTTCGGCATCGCACAAAGACACGGTGGTTGGAACCAAAGATCTCAAATTTGGACTCATCAGACCAAAGCACAGATTTCCACTGGTCTAATGTCCATTCCTTGTGTTCTTTAGCCAAAACAAGTCTCTTCTACTCATTGCCTGTCCTTAGCAGTGGTTTCGTAGCAGCTATTTTACCATGAAGGCCTGCTGCACAAAGTCGCCTCTTAACAGTTGTTGAAGAGATGTGTCTGCTGCTAGAACTCTGTGTGGCATTGACCTGGTCTCTAATCTGAGCTGCTGTTAACCTGCGATTTCTGAGGCTGGTGACTCGGATAAACTTATCCTCAGAAGCAGAGGTGACTCTTTCTCTTCCTTTCCTGGGACAGTCCTCATGTGAGCCAGTTTCTTTGTAGCTCTACTGCACTTGGGGACACTTTCAAAGTTTTCCCAATTTTTCGGACTGACTGACCTTTATTTCTTAAAGTAATGATGGCCACTCGGTTTTCTTTACTTAGCTGCTTTTTTCTTGCCATAATACAAATTCAAACAGTCTATTCAGTAGGACTATCAGCTGTGTATCCACCAGACTTCTGCACAACACAACTGATGGTCCCAACCCCATTTATAAGGCAAGAAATCCCACTTATTAAACCTGACAGGGCACACCTGTGAAGTGAAAACCATTTCCGGTGACTACCTCTTGAAGTTTGTGTTTTGTACTTGTATATATATACTGACTGTATCCCCATATTTAGAATGACGTCCATTTTTGGCCGGAGCCGTGCAGTGTACATCTTGCGCAATGTATGCATTCCGTGAGCAACCGCTCGAGGATCCATACTGCTGCGAGAGATGTGAGCATATCGTGCACTTGGAAGCCCAAATTCTGGATCTAAGTGCTCAGATAGCGGTACTGAGGAGCATCGACAACATGGAACGGAGTTTGCTGCTCACCGAGCAGACACTCAATGGGTCAATACTGGGGGTGGAGCATAGAGGGGAAGTGCAGGCTGAACAGGCAGGGAGCGGGATAACAGTTAGGAGGGATAGAGGGAAGAAGTATAGGAAGGCTGGTTCAGAACCGGCATTATTGGAGCACGACAGATCCTCTGACCGCCGGGGGAGTGTATGCTCCAGTAATGAGGGGGAGGGGGGAAGTGTAGGGCAGGCAAGACAGGTTCTGGTAGTGGGTGACTCTATTATTAGGGGGACAGACAGGGCAATCTGTCACAAAGACCGGGATCGCCGAACGGTGTGCTGCCTCCCTGGCGCTCGAGTCCGGCACATCGCGGATCGGGTTGACAGGTTACTGGGTGGGGCTGGCGAAGACCCAGCGGTCATGGTCCACATCGGCACCAATGACAAAGTGAGTGGTAGATGGAGGGTCCTTAAAAATGATTTCAGGGACCTAGGTAGGAAGCTTAGGGCAAGGACCTCCAAGGTAGTTTTCTCAGAAATACTACCAATCCCGCGAGCCACACAGGAGCGCCAACGGGAAGTTAGGGAGGTGAATAAGTGGCTAAAGAGTTGGTGCAAGGCAGAAGGGTTTGGGTTCATGGAGAACTGGGCCGACTTCGCGGTCGGCTACAGGCTCTACCGTAGGGACGGGCTGCACCTCAATGGGGAGGGTGCAGCGGTGCTGGGGAAGAAGATGGCTAATAGGTTGGAGGAGTTTTTAAACTAGAGATGGGGGGGAACCAAGGAAATAGGTGGGATGTGAGGCAAGCAAGGGGGAAGGGGAGAAGTGAATATAATGAGGGTGGAGAGGGGGGTGGGGATAGTACAGTTAGATCGTTAGAGAAGAATAGGATGCTAAATAACCCCAAAGTTTTATCTTGCATGCTGACCAACGCAAGAAGCCTGACCAATAAGGCGGATGAGCTGCAGGCGCTTATATCGGAGGAGAGGTATGACATCGTAAGTATAACAGAGACTTGGCTAGACGATAGCTACGACTGGGCGGTAAATTTATTAGATTATAGTTTATTTAGAAGGGACCGGAAACAGGGGAAAGGCGGAGGAGTCTGCTTATATGTAAAGTCATGTCTAAAACCCAGACTAAGGGAAGATATAGGAGAGGGAGAAGAGGGGGTCGAGTCCATGTGGGTAGAGATAGAGGGAACTAAAAATAATAATAAAATATTACTGGGGGTCTGCTATAAGCCACCCAATATAACAGAGGAGAATGAGAATCTGCTATTAGGACAAATAGACAAAGTAGCAAAACATAATGAAGTGATTGTAATGGGGGATTTCAACTACCCGGATATTGACTGGGAAACAGAAACCTGTAGATCTCAGAAAGGAAAAAGGTTCTTGACAAATATTAAGGATAATTATCTCTCCCAACTAGTGCAGGAACCAACGAGAGGGAAGGCCATGTTGGACTTAATATTGACTAATAGGCCTGATAGAATAACTGAGGTACAGATAGGGGGGCACCTAGGTAATAGCGACCATAATATTATCGACTTCAAAATGCCCTTCAGTAGGGTTATCAATAAGGGAACAACAAAAACATTAAACTTTAGGAGGGCAAAGTTTGATCAGCTGAAAGAAAGCCTTCAACTTATTGACTGGGACAAAGTTCTTAATCAAAGGAATACGAATAGTAAATGGAAACCTTCAAAAGAATTCTGAATACTCAGTGCGAGAGATATATACCGTATGGGAATAAAAGGGCCAGAAATAAGAGGAAACCAATATGGTTGAACAAGAACGTAAAAGGGGCGTTAAATAGCAAAAAAGAGGCATTCAAGAGATTAAAACAGGAAAACAGTAAGGAGGCACTAATGTGTTACAAGGAAAAAACGAGAACCTGTAAAAAACAAATAAAAATAGCGAAGGAGGAAACAGAGAGACGTATTGCTAGGGAAAGTAGATCAAATTCCAAACTGTTCTTTACGTATATAAATAGTAAAAGGATTAAATCGGATAATATTGGACCGATAAAAAGTGAGGAAGGCAAAATCATAGAGAAAGATGAGGATAAAGCTAATCTATTAAATAATTTTTTTTCGACAACTTTCACAAAGGAAATCGAACTAACAGTAGAAATGAGAAGTGACAAACTTAATCCTCCACTAAGTATGACAAATCTAACCCAAGCTGGGGTACAGAAACGCCTCAGTAACATTAAAATAAACAAATCACCAGGACCTGATGGCATACACCAATGGGTACTAAGGGAACTAAGTAATGTGATAGACAGACCGTTATATCTTATATTTAAGGACTCTGTTGAGACTGGGTCTGTGCCACTTGATTGGCGACAGGCGAATGTAGTGCCAATATTCAAAAAGGGAGCGAAAAGTGACGCCGGAAACTATCGGCCGGTGAGTCTGACGTCCGTTGTGGGCAAAATTTTTGAAAGCTTCATTAAAGAGGCAATTACGGAGCATCTTGATGCTAATAATTTTTTAATCCCGAACCAACATGGATTCATGAGGAATCGCTCCTGCCAAACAAACCTGATTGACTTTTACGAGGAGGTTAGCTCTCGAGTAGATCAGGGGGAACCAGTGGATGTCGTGTATCTCGACTTCTCAAAAGCGTTCGATAGCGTGCCACATAATAGGTTGGTATACAAAATGAGAATGATGGGGCTGGGGGGAAATGTCTGCAAGTGGGTAGCTAACTGGCTAAAGGATAGAAGGCAGAGGGTGGTTATAAATGGAATAAACTCAGATTGGGTAAGCGTCACTAGTGGGGTACCACAGGGGTCTGTACTAGGCCCAATGTTATTTAATATCTTTATTAACGACATAGTCAACGGGATAAATAGTAAAATATCAATATTTGCAGATGACACAAAGTTATGTAAAACAATTAATACAAAAGAGGACAGTGCAGACCTACAGAGGGATTTGGATAAGCTGGGTAGGTGGAGCATTAAATGGCAAATGAGGTTTAACGAGGAGAAATGTAAGGTCATACATATGGGAAGGAAAAATGGAAGTCACCAGTACTCACTGAATGAGAAATCATTGGGGAATTCAGAGATGGAGAAGGACTTGGGCATCTTGATTGATAGCAAACTAAATTGGAGTGCCCAAAGTCAGGCCGCTGCTGTAAGGGCAAACAGGGTAATGGGATGTATCAGAAGAGGTATAGCTGCAAAGGATGAGAACATTGTTCTTCCACTGTACAAAGCACTGGTGAGACCACACTTGGAATACTGTGCTCAGTTATGGGCCCCAATATATAGAAAGGATATAAATGAGCTTGAAAAGGTACAAAGGAGGGCAACAAAATTAATAAAGGGAATGGAGGCACTGCAATACCCAGAGAGGTTGGCAAAACTATTACTATTCAGCCTGGAAAAGAGAAGGTTGAGGGGGGACATAATAAATGTGTACAAATATGTTAGGGGACAGTATAGAGATCTTGCCCGGGATTTGTTCAAAAGGAGGGATATTACGGTAACGAGAGGGCACTCACTAAGACTTGAAGAGAAAAGGTTTCAGCACCAGCATAGGAAGGGGTTCTTTACGGTAAGAGCAGTGAGAATATGGAATTCACTGAGTGAGGAGACGGTAATGTCGGATTCACTACACCAGTTCAAGCGGGGACTGGATGCATTTCTAGATACCAGGCAGATTTCAGCATATACTTAAAAATAAAATAAAATAGTAGGTTGATACAGGGATTTATTCTGACTGCTGGTTTCAGAGTCGGGAGGGAATTTTTCCTCAGGTGAAGATTGGCCAAATCATTTGGGGTTTTTGCCCTCCTCTGGATCAACTTTAGCAATTACAGAACTAACAGGTCGAACTTGATGGACGCAAGTCTTTATTCGGCTTTACAAACTATGTTATGTTACTAAGAGAATGCCAAGAGTGTGCAAAGCAGTCATCAAAGCAAAAAGTGGCTACTTTGAAGAACCTAGAATATAAGACATATTTTCAGTTGTTTCACACTTTTTTGTTAAGTATATAATTCCACATGTGTTAATTCATAGTTTTGATGCCTTCAGTGTGAATGTACAATTTTCATAATCATGAAAATACAGAAAAATCTTTAAATGAGAAGGTGTGTCCAAACTTTTGGTCTGTACTGTATGCCTGTATGTGCACGTATATGTATATCTGTTTGTGCATGTGCGTGTCTGCGTATTGTATGTGTGCATATCTGTGTATCATGTGCATGTGTGTATATGTCTGCTTACTGTGTGCATGTGCATGTCTGATTACCGTGTGCGCATGTCTGCATACTGTGTGTGTGTGCGTGTGCACATGTCTGCGTATTGTGTGTGCGTGTGCACATATCTGCGTACTGTGTGTGTGCATGCCTGCGTACTGCGTGTGTGCGTGCATGTCTGCGTACTGTGTGTGTGCATGTCTGCGTACTGTGTGTGTGTGCGCGCATGTCTGCGTACTGTGTGTGTGCGTGTGCGCATGTCGGCATACTGTGTGTGTGCATGTCTGCGTACTGTGTGTGCGCATGTCTGCGTACTATGTGTGCATGTCTGCGTACTTTGTGTGCGTGCATGTGCGCATATCTGCGCACTGTGCGCATGTCTGCGTACTGTGTGTGTACGTGTGCGTTTGCGTGCATGTCAGCGTACTGTGTCTGTGTGCGTGCGTGCATGTTTGCATATGTGAAGGATGAGGGGGGCCGCCTGGGCCCTGTCTTGTATATACCTATATTTCTCTGCCGCATCTGTGCATTATGAATCATGGTATGTGTTAAAGGGGCCTACTGAGACTCTTTCGCCCGGGGCCCACAAAAACCTGGAGCCGGCCCTGCTTGAATGCAATGATGGAGGAGGGAGGGTCATGTGACATTCCTTTTTCCATCATTCCTCCTCTGCGTCTGACGCAGCGGCGTGGTGACGCGCCATGCTGTGTCAGACAGTGGAGCTGGCAGCTGCTGAGGTGATGAGAGACGCACTGCAAAGACTGAAGCAGCCAGGAACGAGGAGTGGTGTGTGTGTATTTATTTATTTATTTGTAAATCAGTGTGTACTGATAACACTGGAGGACTGGGGCTGCATTTTACCCTATGGGGGGAGCTGCATTTTACCTTATGGTGGGGGCCGCATTTTTACTCTATACGGGGCTTGCATTATAATATGTGCAGGACCATGGGGAGTGCATTATACTGTGTTGAGGACCATAGGGAGTGCATTATACTGTATGGACTATGGGCTGTGCATTATACTGTGTGGAGAACAATGGGGAGTGCATTATACTGTGTGGAGGACTATGGGGAGTGCATTATACTTTGTGGAGGGCCATGGGGCGTGCATTATACTGTGTGGAGGGCCATGGGGCGTGCATCATACTGTGTGGAGGACTATGGGGAGAGTCTTATACTGTGTGCAGGACCATGGGGAGTGCATTACACTGTGTGGAAGACCATGGGGAGTGCATTATCCTGTGTGGAGGACCATGGCGAGTGTCTTATACTGTGTGGAGGACCATGGCGATTGCATTATACTGTGTGGAGGACCATGGCGAGTGTCTTATACTGCGTGGAGGACCATGGTGAGTGTCTTATACTGTATAGAGCACCATGGAGAGTGTCTTATACTATGTGGAGGACCATGGCGAGTGTCTTATACTGTGCGGAGGACCATGGTGAGTGTCTTATACTGTGTTGAGCACCATGGTGAGTGTCTTACACTGTGTGCAGGACCATGGGGAGTGCATTATACTGTGTGAAGGATCATGGGGAGTGCATTATACCGAGTGGAGAACCATGGGGAGTGCATTGTATTGTGTGGAGGACCATGGGGAGTGCATTATACTGTGTGGAGGACCATGGCAGGTGTCTTATTCTATGTGGAGGACCATGGCGAGTGTCCTATACTGTGTGGAGGACCATGGCGAGTGTCTTATACTGTGTGGAGCACCATGGCGAGTGTCTTATACTGTGTGGAGGACCATGGCGAGTGCATTATACTGTGTGCAGGACCATGGTCGAGTGTCTTATACTGTGTGCAGGAACCATGAAGAGTGCATTATACTGTGTGGAGGACCATGAGGAATGCATTATACTGTGTGTAGGACAATGGGGAGTGTCTCATACTGTGTGCAGGACAATGAGGAGTGCATTATACTGTGTTGAGGACCATGGGGAGTGCATTATACTATGTGGAGTGTGAAGGTTTGTGTGGGAGCCTCTATACTGTATGTAGGCCCATTATACTGCATGGAGAGCTGTGTGGGGGTCACAGTTGGGGATTATACTGTTTTGGAGTCAGCATATTTTGCCCTGGGAGTTGAGGTGGGGTACAATAGGGTCACTATACTGTACAGTGGAGGAATACACCAGGGGGGTATTTAGGGGGCACTTTCGTTGTCATCATACTTTATGGGGCAATGAAAGAAGAATCTTCAGCAGGAAAATTAATATGTAAAGGCTGGAAAGTTGTGAGATCTGCTCTTCTGTGACCCCGACAATTATTTACATTTTTTTTTGGGGGGGGGGCCCAATTAGAACTTCTACTATGGGGCCCCATGATTCCTATGTACGCCCCTGGTCGGTGCGCCCTCTGAACTGACACATCACAGAGTCAGGAGATGTGGAAGACGCCATAGCTGTGGAGGATCAAAGAGATGTAGTATGGCAAGTGCTGGGGCCCTAAGCAAGTGGGGGGGCCCACTCGCGGGCACTGGCACCGGGCTCTCTCAACTCACCAGGCCCATTGTGTGCCAGGGTCCCCGATGGCGAGTGGGCCCCCCGCTTCCTCAGGGCCCCGGCACTTGCCCGGGTGCTGACGCCAGCCCTGCTTAGAGGCCTAACATTCAGTGTTCCATCTGTATCCAATAGGAATCCCATGGATCCTACAAGTATATTGTGATTCTAAAACCAGGTGGCATATAACCTGTTCCCAAAAACAATAGGGCTTGGCCAGGATTAGGTGGTAAGTGAAGGTTAAATAGTTGGCATATTATCATGAAAATCTACTGCCAAATTAGCTGGATTTTAATAAATGGAAAAAAAAAACATATGTATTAGTGAGCTTTGACCTCTACAATCATGCCAGTGTCTGATATTTTAACGAGCTAATGCACTGAAGGATGCAACAGGCCCCAATGATAAAAAGTGGAGGCAGCACAAGAGAAAAATACTGACGAACAACCACTCACACATCAACAATTCATGGAGGTGGTGATTGGCTAGTACTATAAATGGTCATGGATAAGGCTTGTATAGGGCACCAGTCACACAGATACGGATGTCTGTGCAATAATATGTATTGCATTAATACATTAGGCATTAGTTGGTATGTTGGCCAAAGTACTCAAGCCCAAGTCAAAGGTCATCATTGTCTTTCAAGTTCATACAATAAAATTCTGGTGCTTGAAGGAGCCCAGCAGCTTTTCCTCCACATAGATACTCTGCTGATCCTCTACAGATAGGATAAGAAGCCTTTTGCTGTAACCTGCAGTAAACCAGACTGGGTTATATGTTTGTGTCTAAATATTTAGAATGAACAGATTTTTGTACAGTAATAAAAGTGCACTTTATTTACATATTATCCTACATACGCAGTGAAGAAAATGGATGGTTTCCTGCTTATTTTATTGGTGTACAAGCTCATAAAATCAATTCTATAAAGATTTGCAGTTATTTTAGACATTTGGAAAATAAGCTGTCAAGTTCAATATCCTATTAAGAATACCAATATTTGCCATTTTTAGTGATGTCTTGAAATCCTGTTTTATGTTTTATTTCAGTTTTACATTTTATTTCAGTCATAAAGCGAGCAAAATCTTGTGTGTACATATAAAGCAGGAGAAGACTGTTAGGTCAAGTGCTAAATGGCTGGAGGCAGGTGAGACTAATTCATCATATTTCTTCTCTAAGGAGACAGGGAATTCGAGTAAAAATGTATGCTTCGCTTCAACTCCGCTGGTAAAACCACTGCATAACGCTATTGAAATTTCACACTGCCTCTGCTTCAAATAAATTGCTGCATACTTCTAAACCTCATGCATAGAACTGTAAATGACTTCTCCAAGATATGGTTATATAGATATTTTTCTTCTTGTGAGAAACTGTGGCAGTTTTCATTTTGTCTTTGCACTACTTAAGTCCTGGGAAAGCCTGCAATCCTTAACAATATAATGCGCTGCAGGATTCTCCATTCCTTGAGATGCTGGAAAACTTTTCATTCTGAAAATTATAACCACCAAGGATCGTAGACGATGCTCAACTTAGTTGCCTATCGATTGTAGACGTCCTTGCATACCTTAAACACAAGTAAGTAAATAGTCATTATATGATCAAGAATCTAAGAAACACTAATTATTGTAACTAGATAATCGTAATGGTATGCAAAAATATAACAAAAATTAAACTTCCTAGGAAAAAAAATCTGTAAACTGTACTTCAAATCTAGAACTCTATCAAAATGCCAGGATAATGAGTCTGAAATGCAATTTATCCCCTTCACCCCATGGCCAGTTTTCACCTTCATGATCAGGCCATATTTTATAATTCTCACCAGTGTCAATTTATGAGGTAATAACTCTGGAACGCTTCAACGTATCCCAGTGATTCTGAGATTGTTTTTTCGTGACACATTGTACTTTATGTAAGTGTTAAATTTAGTTCGATGTTTTTTGAGCTTATTTGTGAAAATATTGGAATTTTGGAGAAAATGTTGAAAATTTCGCAATTTTAACACTTTAACTTTTTAAGCCACACAATATAATTAATAAACCAACATTTACCACATGTATACTTTACATCAGCATTATTGAAATGTAATTTTAAATTTTACATAGCATTTTGGATCACATTTATCCTGTGCTCTATGCTGAGCACTTGCATCTGGGTTTCCTTCTAATTCTCCAAATGTCATGATTCAGATGACATTCCCGACAGATCAAATCACTATAATGAGGCAGCGGAGTTACTATGGACACCATCTGACCTCTGTTCAGCAGTGTTCTTCTTTTCAGAAGTGCAAAAACCAGTGGTTGACCGCGCTTTTATGCACAGTTAAAAAAATGGACACCGCCTGATCATAGGCCTGACAGCGTTCACAGTGTCACCATCTGCCTCACTATAGGGCATCTTCCGCCGAAAATTTTGTCTGAATCACGAATTTCAGAGATTTACAAGGAAGCACTTAGCACAGAGCGCAGGATAAATGTGAGCCAAATCTTACTGCGATCTTTGGGAGGCAGATAAACAAATCAACATCAGATCAAGTATTGGTTTTATATATGTTTTACTCCGTTCCTCGTGCATTACAAGTGATTATATGACTTTATTCTTCAGTTCGGTGCTATTACAGCAATACCAGGTTTATATATTTTTTTATGTTTGGCTGCTATTAAGTTCCTGCATCGCCATATTTTGAGCGCTATTATTTTTCAATATTTCTGCCAATAGAGTCATGTGAGGGCTTGTTTTTTTCAGGATGGGTTGACATTTTTATTGGTACCATTTTCAGGCACATACCTTTTTTATCGCTTTCTATCCCTATTTTTAGGAGGCAAAATAAATAAACAGTAATTCAGGAAATATTTTTTGTTTATTCTTTTATGACGCTCACTGTGGGGTAAAAGTGATCACAGCTTTATTCTTCGGATCAGTACCATTACAGGGATATCACATTTATATAATTTTTGTTATGTTTTGCCGATTTTACACAATAAAAACTATTTACCATGACTATGAGGTATAGAAAAAAGAATTGTTTTTGCATCTCTGTATTCTGAGAACTATACCTTTTTTATTGCTCCGCTGACAAAGTCTTGCTGCTTGTTTTTTGAGGGACAAGATGGCATTTTCAGCTATACCATTTTTGTTATATTTGACTTTTTGTTAGGAAATATGATGAAAAAGGGTACGTTTTTGGCAGTTTTTTTTTTTTTTTTTTACAGTGTTCACTGAATGGGTTGACTGATTCTATAAATCAGGTCAGTCCGGATGCAGTGATACCAAATATATGTACTTTTTTTGTTTATTTTTATTTTTTTACACAAATATATACCTATTTATATGTATAAAAACTGTTTATTTTTTATTATTTTGTGTTTTTTTTATATTTTTACATTTTTTTTTACTTTTATTTTACTTTTTTACTTAGTCCCTCTATGGGACTTTAACTTTCATTACACTGATTGCTTGTATAATGCAATGCAATGCATTATACATGTCATCATTACACTGGCAGAACCCTTTTAGAACATGCTCCTGGCATTGTCTATGCAGGCACCATCGGTGGCAGACCCGGGACACGATCAGTAGGGAGAGGGAGCACCCTCCCTCTACTAGCCTCCTAAATGTTGCAATCTAAATTGAGAGTGGCATTTAGTGGGTTAAACAGCCGGGGATGGTGCCAGCACCACTCCTGGCAGTGACAATGTCTCGGCTATCACGTAAGCCGAGCTCCCAGTGGCGATTCTGTTGACACAGCTCCTGTGCCACACATCATCACCATGATGTACCTATATGTCATTGGACTGGAACCCCTATCTTATCATGACGTATAGGTACGTCAAATGTCATGAAGGGGTTAGAATGTGGCAAATTTCTGGCTCAAATTCAGATAGAATTATGGCACACTTGAAAAGTACTAGACTCATTGGGTGCCTTGGACAATTTTTAAGCCTTATTCAGACATCAGTCTTTATGACGTACAGTACAGACCAAAAGTTTGGACACACCTTCTCATTTAAAGATTTTTCTGTATTTTCATGACTTTGAAAATTGTACATTCACACTGAAGGCATCAAAACTATGAATTAACACATGTGGAATTATATACTTAACAAAAAAATGTGAAACAACTGAAAATATGTCTCATATTCTAGGTTCTTCAAATAAGCCACCTTTTGCTTTGATTACTGCTTTGCACACTCTTGGCATTCTCTTGATGAGCTTCTAGAGGTAGCCATCGGAAATGGTTTTCAATTCATAGGTGTGCCCTGTCAGGTTTAATAAGTGGGATTTCTTGCCTTATAAAAGGGGTTGGGACCATCAGTTGTGTTGTGCAGAAGTCTGGTGGATACACAGCTGATAGTCCTACTAAATAGACTGTTAGAATTTGTATTATGGCAAGAAAAAAGCAGCTAAGTAAAGAAAAACGAGTGGCCATCATTACTTTAAGAAATGAAGATCAGTCAGTCCGAAAAATTGGGCAAACTTTGAAAGTGTCCCCAAGTGCAGTTGCAAAAACCATCAAGAGCTACAAAGAAACTGGCTCACATGAGGACTGCCCCAGGAAAGGAAGACCAAGAGTCACCTCTGCTTCTGAGGATAAGTTTATCCGAGTCACAAGCCTCAGAAATTGCAGGTTAACAGCAGCTCAGATTAGAGACCAGGTCAATGTCACACAGAGTTCTAGCAGCAGACATATCTCTACAACAACTGTTAAGAGGAGGCTTTGTGAAGCAGGCGTTCATGGTAAAATAGCTGCTAGGAAACCACTGCTAAGGACAGGCAACAAGCAGAAGAGACTTGTTTGGGCTAAAGAACACAAGGAATGGACATTAGACCAGTGGAAATCTGTGCTTTGGTCTGATGAGTCCAAATTTGAGATCTTTGGTTCCAACCACTGTGTCTTTGTGCGACGCAGAAAAGGTGAACGGATGGACTCTACATGCCTGGTTCCCACCGTGAAGCATGGAGGAGGAGGTGTGATGGTGTGGGGGTGCTTTGCTGGTGACACTGTTGAGGATTTATTCAAAATTGAAGGCATACTGAACCAGCATGGCTACCTCAGCATCTTGCAGCGGCATGCTATTCCATCCGGTTTGCGTTTAGTTGGACCATCATTTATTTTTCAACAGGACAATGACCCCAAACACACCTCCAGGCTGTGTAAGGACTATTTGACCAAGAAAGAGAGTGATGGGGTGCTACGCCAGATGACCTGGCCTCCACAGTCACCAGACCTGAACCCAGTCAAGATGGTTTGGGGTGAGCTGGACCGCAGAGTGAAGGCAAAAGGGCCAACAAGTGCTAAGCATCTCTGGGAACTCCTTCAAGATTGTTGGAAGACCATTTCCAGTGGCTACCTCTTGAAGCTCATCAAGAGAATGCCAAGAGTGTACAAAGCAGTCATCAAAGCAAAAGGTGGCTACTTTGAAGAACTTAGAATATGAGACATATTTTCAGTTGTTTCACACTTTTTTGTTAAGTATATAATTACACATGTGTTAATTCATAGTTTTGATGCCTTCAGTGTGAATGTACAATTTTCAAAGTCATGAAAATACAGAAAAATCTTTAAATGAGAAGGTGTGTCCAAACTTTTGGTCTGTACTGTACGAGAAAAACGGACCAAATTTCATTAGTGATTTTCATCAGAGTGTCATCAGAGTTTGATCAGAGTTTAGTCAGAGTTTCATCAGTTTTTTTTACTGATAAGAAAAATATATTTTTCCACCTTCTCTTATCTGTCATGTGCAAAAGAAAACAGGAAGAAGCTTTGTAACTAAAAGTGCTGTTTTTCTGTAAAAACAAAAGTAAACAAAAAAGTACACATAATTGGAGTCGCTGTGTCTGGAACAATGTTTAAAACTGTTCTATTATTCAATCCTTAAAGTGATCACCAGAAAAAAAAATAACAAACTTGTCAAAAATACAACCTTTTCATCATACTGACACAAAATATGAAAGAAAATGAAATCTAAAAGTATTTTGCAGTGAACAATGGTATTACTGAAAAACATAACCTCTCATATGGCTCTGTCGGCAAAAAAAAAGAAAAGTTATGGCTATCAGAATATTGCTAAAAAAAAATATTGTTTGTAAAAAATTATTTTTAGTGTGCAAAGGAAGCAAAACATAAAAACCTGTATGAAGGTGGTAATACTTTTAACATACTGACCCCAAAAATAAAGAATAATGAATAGTGATGAGTGAGCACTAAAATGCTCGAATACTCGTTGCTTGAGTCGAGTAAATTGGAATGTAAGCCCAATGTAGCCCAACGAGCCCAATGTAATGGGAAACTCAAACATTTTTCCGGCGGCCTCCCACCGGAGGTCTGTAGGGGGCCTAAAAATTGCCGAAGTTGATGGAAACAGTGCTGAAATGACAAGGGAACAGCATAGGGAAGACCCCTGGAAGCATCTCTGACTCCCAGGTCACTGCTGTGAACAATGTTGTCAGAATATTACGCCACTTTTACGGACTCACAATAAAACATAAAAAAACAAAACCAAAATGGGAAAAATGTTAAGGAACATCCTTTCCAGGGTAATGACTTGTATATAAGGTAACGTAAGTAACCAAAAACAAAAATGCTCCTCCACACCTTGGGCTATGTACACATGTAGAATTTTAGATGCGTTTTTGCACTTTTCTCATTGCTTTCAACAGTGAAAAATACATTTACCAGTAAATGTCAGTTTAACATTTTACTACCTTATCTTCCCATGTGGTGTGCGAGACATGATCAGACACATCCTGTCTCATTTATGAAGGAAGGACTCTGAAAGTCACAAAGCCTATTTTTAAAGGGCCATCAGGTGGCCCTTACTATTCTTACAGGGCCAGCAGTCAGCCCTCACTATTGTTAGAGAGCCATCAGCCAGCTATGCTTTGATGTTCCCATTATTAAAGAGTGGGTCTCCTATACTGTTATTGCATATGCAGTGACAGCAAGGGCTGTCAAAAATTTTGACGCATGCCAATACCCCTTTGAAGAGACATAGAGGAGGGTCTCATTAAAAAAATGTTCCCATTATAAAGGGAGTGGGTCTCCTATAGTGGTAATGCCCATGCTGTGACTGCAAGGGTTGCCAAAATTATTTAAATACTCCAATACCAATTTAAAGACACATAGAGGAGGGTCTCCGTAACAACTTGTTCCCATTAGAAAGGAGCAGTTCTTCTATACAGTTATTGCGTATGCAGTGAGTACAACGGCTGCCTAAATTTGGGAAATATCCCAATACCAATTTAAAGACACATAGAGGTGGGCCTCGGTAACGACATATTCCCATTAGAAAGGAATGGTTCTGCTATACAGTTTTTGTGTATGCAGTGATTACAATAGCTGCCTAAATTTGAGAAATACCCCAATACCAATTTAAAGACACAGAGGAGGGCCTTGGTAACAAAATGTTCCCATTATAAAGGAGTGGGTCTTCCATACTGTTCTTGCGTATGCAGTGACTGCAATGGATGCCAAAAATTTGGACGCACTCCAATGCCCCTTGGAAGAAATGTAGAGGAGGGCCTTATGAAATTTCTTTTCCCATTATTAGGAAGTGGGCCTCCTATACTCTTATTGCCTATGGAGTGATTGCAAGGGCTGCCAAAAATTTGGAGGCACACAAATGCCCCTTGCAAGAGATGTAGATATAGTGATATGGTAGATATGTTGGTGATATGGCGGAGGAGGATGAGGAGAAGGAGGAGAACAAGAGCAAATAGACAAAATCAGGAAGCGTATACACATGTCTGGGTGTGAAGAGGTGCATGGGAATAGACCTCCCAAAAAAAGACACTGATTTGAGTTTACAATATGTTACTCTGCTATCATTTGGTGGTGTTGAGAAGTCTGGCCCAATCCAGCCCTTGTCCATTTTGATAAGAGTCAGCCTGTCAGCATTATCAGTTGCGCCTATCAATTATAATTCCACCAGTGGCACTAAAAACCCGCTCTGACAAAACGCTAGTGGAAGGCCAGGCCAGGACCTCCAAGGCGTAAAGAGCCAGTTCATGCCACGTGTCCAGCTTCGATACCCAATAATTATAAGGCACAGAGGAATCATGGAGGATGCTGGTATTGTCGGCAAGGTAATCCTTCAGCATCTTCAAAAAATTATTCCTCCTTGTGAGACTACACTGCGCATCAGGGCCTGTGCGATGGGAGGGTCTGAGAAAACTGTCCCAGAACCTTGATAGTGTTCCCTTGCCTCTGCTGGATCGTATTCGTGTCTCTCTCGCCTGTACTCCTTGGTTGTCCAAGGAAGTGTGACCACTGCTGTCATCATTTTCAAATGGGAATTTTTTTAATAATTCCACAACAAGGGCCTTCTGGTACTGCCCCATTTTAGTAGACCTGTCCACTGTGGGAATAAGAGTTCTCCTTGTAGCATGGGTCTAGAAGTGTCACCAACCAGTAATGACTGGCACCCAAAATTTGGAGAATGCGAGGGTCACGGGAAAGTCAGCGTAACATAAACTCAGCCATGTGTGCCAGACTGCTAACAGGCAAGACTTCCGTGTACTCACCAAGAGGACAACTGACCATGCTCTCCTCCTCATCCTCCTCCTCCTCCCTCTCCTCAGGTCATACACGCTGAACAGAGGGTATGACAGTTGTGCGGTTAGTCTATAGCGCAGGAAACTAGTTCCTGTTCTTCCTCCTCATCCTCATTGTCACCCAATCTACATTGGGATGAGATGAGGCTGGGCTGTGTGGAATCACCCTGTATAGTTCCTTGCTCCTTCTCATCGTGCTCCCTTGCAGTACCTCCTCTTTAATTGTGAGCAGCGATTGTTTCAGAAGACAGAGAAGCGGGATGGTGATGCTAATTATGGTGTCATTGCCGCTCACAATCTTGGTGGAGTCCTCAAAGTTTTGGAGGATGGCACAGATGTTTGACATCCATGTCCATTCCTCAGCTCTTATGTGCAGATGCTGACCTGAATACCAACAGATGTTTTGAAGCTGGTACTGAACAGCTGCCCTGTGCTGCTCACAAATCCTTCCCAAAACCTGAAAGGTTGTTCCAACTCGTGGGGACATCGCACACCAGTTGGTGAGCTGGACGCTGCAAATGCTGCTGAATCACAGAAAGGGCGGCGGAAGCTAGAGCTGACTTTCTAAAATGGGCACACACACGGTGTACTTTGACAAACAGATCCGGTAGATCTGGGTAGGTTTTGAGAAACTGCTGAACCATGAGGTTAAGCATATGGGCCAGGCAAGGTAGGTGTGTGAGCCCGCCTCGCTTCATAGCCGCCACCAGGTTCCGGTTATTGTCACACATGACAATGCCTAGCTGTAGGTTCCGTGGTGACAGCCACAAATCTGCCTGCTCTTTCAGAACTGTCTACAACTCTCTAGCAGTGTTCGGTTTGTCACCTAAGCATATTAGCTTCAGCACAGCCTGTTGCTGCTTGGCCGAAGCAGTACTGCAGTGCTTCCAGCTTGCGACTGATGTGGGCATTTCAGAGATGGAAGAGGAGGAGGAGGTGCAGGAGCTGTAGATTGTGGGGGCAATCCTAATTGACCCAGGGCCCGCAATCCTTAGTGTTGGGAGGACGTGTTCCGTCCCAAAGTCCGACTGGATCCTGGCTTCCACTATGTTAACCCAGTGTGCCGTCAGCGAGATGTACCGTCCCTGTCCACAAGCAATTGTCCACGTGTCCGTGGTTAGGTGGACCTTTGGACCTTCCCTGTAACTGCGTTGTTGAGGGCACGGCTAATGTTCTGGGACATGTGTTTGTGTAATGTGAGGATGGCACACCGGAAGAAATAGTGGCGGCTGGAAACAGAGTATCGAGGGAATGGCCGCCACCTTCAGGTTGCAGAAAGCTTCCATCTCCACAAGCCTAAAAGGCAACATTACTAGCGCAAGCATTCGTCAAATGTGTGAATTTAGTAGTGTTGCCTGTGGGGCACTGGCTGCGTATTTGTGCTTGCGTTCCAAGGACTGGGGTAGGGAATACTAAACACAGCGCTGGGACAAAGATGTGGACGTGGTTGTTGATGGTGCTAGTTGAGAGTGTGCAATAACAGGTGCAGGGCAGGAGGCATATTCGCGTGCACCATGGACCAGGGATTGGCGTGCATACTCAACAGCGGAACAAGCAGAGGTGTCACCAGCGGACACTGTTTCTAACCCACTTACTTGGGTGCTTTGCTGTCATGTGCCTGATCATGCTGGTGGTGGTCAGACTGCTAGTTTTGCTACCCCTGCTGGTGCTGGCTTGGCAGATGGTGCAAATGGCCTTTTTGGGGTTTTCTGCAGAGTCTTTAAAAAAGAACCAGACTCGGGAAGACCTACCAGTTGTACTGGCAACTTCCGTCGTGTTGGTGTTACGGGGAATGGTTGCCCGCCTTGTGTCTGTGGCCACCACACTGTTTGTTTCTGCCTGTTGTGGTGCTATGCATCCCTTCCCCTGTGTGCTGCTGTCCTTGCTCTGCATGTCAATGTCACTTTGCCAGGTTGGGTCAGTGACTTCATCGTCCACCACTTCGTCTTCCACTTCCGCACCCTGGTCCTCCTCCTGACATTCTGGCAATTGTGTCTCATCATCATCCACCTCTTGTGACAGTAATTGCACTTTCCAACTGTCACCTTCATGTGACCATGGCTGCTCATGTTATGTTCTGCTACCAAAGCTAAGGAAAGAGAGGAGATCTGTCCCTACTATAGGACTCAGCTGAATCCCTACGATGTAACAGGGAACCTGATCCTGCGATCAGACCTGCTAAAGTCCTAATCTAGTCTGTACGGAGACCTATAGATGTGGGGAGGGAATCCCTACAAGTACTAAGGACTGGGAGGAATATGGGACACCTCCTAACAGAAATAGTAGCAGACAGACGAACAAACAAAATAGATAGAACATAGAGGTCCGTAGACCAAGCAAACTAACAGAGTTAGATACAGAGCACAGGCTAGCTAGAAAGTAGATATACAATGAAGTCCAGCAAAGCCAGAAGGGCGGAGCAGGACTAAATAGGCCAACAAGGTCATGTGACCAGCAAAGGAAAAAAACCTAACAGCAAGGTTCTAACAGTACCCCCTCTTCTAAGAGGATCCTCCGGATCCCCTAGGACCAGGCTTATCAGGAAATCTCCTGTGAAACGTTCTGATAAGTCTGGACGCGGAAACATCATCTGACCTCACCCAAGAGTTATCCTCGGGTCCGAAACCTTTCCAGGCCACAAGATACTGCAAACTACCTCTATACCGTCTAGAGTCAAGGATGCGAGAAATTTCATATTCCCCGTCCTCCACCACCGGAGGAACAGAGGCAGAGGCGTCACCATCCGACACAACAGCTTTTTTTAACAGAGAGACATGAAAGACCGGATTAATTCTCCAGGAGGTAGGAACCTCCAACCTAACAGCAGATTGGTTGACAACCTGAAGCACCTTAAAGGGCCCTACAAACTTGGGACCCAATTTCTTAGAAGGAATCCTCAACCGCAGATTCCTAGAGGACAACCAAACCATGTCACCAACAGCGAACAAAACCTCCTGTCGTTTCCTATCAAAGTAGTCTTTAGATTTTCTGTTGGCCTCCTGAAGATTACCACGCACATCCGTCCAAACTCTTTCCAAATCACCGGAAAAACTCTCCTCCTCAGGCACGGCAGATCCCAACTTGGAGAACGACCCAAACGACGGATGTCTCCCAGAACAACAAAAAAAAGGCGAACAACCAGCAGAAGAAGATGTATGATTGTTCAGAGCAAATTCGGCAAGTGGCAGAAACTCAGACCACCCCTCTTGATTGTCTGCCACAAAACAACGCAAGAACTGCTCAACATCCTGGTTTTTCCTTTCTGTCTGGCCATTAGATTCAGGATGATATCCGGACGAAAACGACAAATTAATTCCCAACCTGTCACAAAAGGCACGCCAAAAACGAGCCACGAACTGAGGACCCCTATCAGAAACAATGTCAGTAGGAACGCCATGAAGTCTGACAATTTCCTTGACAAAGGCCTTAGCGAGAGTTTTAGCGCAGGGCAGTTTGACGAAGGGAACCAAGTGACACATCTTGCTAAAACGGTCCACGACCACCCAGATGACAGTAAAACCCTCAGAGGGGGGAAGGTCAGTTATAAAGTCCATAGCCAAATGTGTCCAAGGAGCACTGGGGACCTCCAAAGGACAAAGCAACCCCGCAGCAGCAGTATGTGAGGACTTAGATCTAGCACATATAGTACATTGGCGCACCCACTTAATGACTTCCTTCTGCCATCCAGGCCACCAAAAACTGCGACCCACCAGTCTCTTGGTCTCAGAGATTCCGGGATGACCTGCCAACCGAGATTCGTGACACTCAACAAACAAATCTCTCCTAAAGGTCCCAGGCACAAACAACCTCCCATGAGGAGTGTTAGATGGGGCATTCTCCTGAGCTTTAAGAATCTCATCTTCCAAAACGGAGTCTAAAGCAGCTATCACAACACCTTCTTGTAAAATGTTTTCCTCTTTCTCAGCACCGACTATGGGAGAAAAACTGCGAGACAAGGCATCCGCTTTAACATTCTTAGTACCAGGGATGTAAGTAACGGAGAAATTAAACCGCGAGAAAAACAATGCCCACCTAGCCTGACGGGCATTCAAGCGCTTGGCAGCATCAAGATATATCAGATTTTTATGATCCGTAAGAACCTGAACGGGAAATTCCGCACCTTCCAAGAAGTGGCGCCAGTGTTCAAATGCGAGTTTAATAGCCAATAATTCCCGATTACCAATATCGTAATTCAATTCAGTCTCCGAAAATTTTTTTGAAAAAAAGGCACAGGGATGTAATCCATCCCCGTTATCCTGAGACAATACTGCGCCAACCCCCACAGAGGAAGCATCAACCTCAACCAAAAACGGCCTAGTAACATCAGGCTGCATAAGGATGGGAGCAGAGGTGAACCTCTCCTTGAGATACACAAAAGCTTCAATGGCCTCAGAAGACCACTGAACCGCATCAGCACCTTTCCTGGTGAGATCAGTCAGAGGTTTGACAATACTAGAAAAATTTTTTATGAACTTTCTATAGTAATTGGCGAAACCCAAAAACCTCTGTATCGATTTCAAACCAATAGGCCTAGGCCATTCCTGCACAGCCTGAACCTTAACCGGATCCATCTCAAAACCTTTGCTGGAGATAATGTAGCCCAAAAAACTCTATTCTCTGTACAGCGAACTCACATTTCTCCAGCTTAGCAAAAAGCGAATTGTCCATTAATAACTGTAATACCTCACGCACGCTCCGCCAATGAGACTCCAGATCTGGCGAATAAATCAAAATGTCATCCAAATACACAACCACATTTTTACCGATCAAAGGTCTAAGGATGTCATTAATCAGATTCTGAAAAAATGCAGGAGCATTAGTAAGACCAAAAGGCATAACCAGATTCTCAAAATGACCCACAGGAGTGTTAAAAGCAGTCTTCCATTCATCACCCTCCTTCATGCGCAACAGATTGTATGCCCCCTTAAGGTCAATTTTAGAGAACCACTTGGCCCCCAATAACTGGTTAAACAGATCAGGAATCAATGGCAGTGGGTAAGTATTGCGTACCGTAATTTTGTTAATCTCACGAAAATCCAGACAAGGACGTAAACCGCCGTCCTTTTTTTTTTACAAAAAAAAATCCAACCGCCACAGGAGACTTAGAGGGCCTAATGTGACCGGCGGCCAAGCTTGTCTGTATGTATTCCTCCAAAGCCTTCCTCTCAGGAATAGTAAGGTTAAATAAACGACTCTTAGGAAGAGTCGCTCCAGGGACAAATTCAATAGAACAATCATAGTCTCTATGGGGAGGCAAAACCTGCGATTCTTTCTCAGAAAAAACTCTCCAAAAATCCTGAATAGGAACAGGCAATTCTCCCCTATCCAAAGCTGCAATACGCCCGTTACAACACTTGTCATAACATTTATGGCTCCAGGATTTCATTTCACTGGTAGACCAATCCAGTACAGGATTGTGAAATTTTAACCAGGGCAAACCCAATATTACTGGAGAAGGCAAGTTATTCAACACTACCAAATCCAATTTCTCATGGTGAACACCATTAATAGTGAGAGGAAATTCACTGACCTTGAGAGTAATATTCTTCAAAGGGGAGCCATCCACAGAAACCACAGCAATGGGGGATGATAAAGGTTCAGGTTTTAAATTGAGTTTTTCCACGAATCCCCCATCAATTACATTCAGTGTAGACCCGCAATCAACAAACACCCGAAATTCCATCAATTTTTTCTGAGCAATCGTGGAAGCAGCTAAAAATACACCCTTGGAATTTAAACAGGCAATACGGGCGTGACTGACCATTTTTTTTTCTTTCTTCATACGAAGCTCACAGCCTTTAATCAAATGACCAGATTTTCCGCAATAGAAACACAAGCCTTCCGAAAAACGACGGTCTTTTTCTTGAGAGCGAGGTGCCACCGATCCAATCTCCATCGGTTCACCACTGTTAATACACACATTATCATAACCAGAAACTGACATAGCAGAGGATTTGCTCTCATTAACCCTAGCACGCAGTCTTCTATCCACCCGTATAGCTAATTGCATAGCCTGTTGCAAATCCTCAGGTGTAGGATAAGCAATTAGCAGGTCTTTAACCCTTTCACTGAGCCCAGCAAGAAATAGACTTTTCAGAGCAGAATCGTTCCACCCTGTTTGAGTGGACCAACGACGAAAATGTGTACAATATTTTTCCACATTACCCGATCCTTGTTTTAAACGTCTCAACTCAGTCTCAGCTGATGCGACACGGTCAGGATCATCATATAATAGTCCCAAAGCAGAAAAAAAACTATCCACTGATCTGAAGCATGAATCACTAGGTTGCAAAGAAAAGGCCCACTCCTGAGGCTCTTTGCGCAAAAGTGACATTATGAACCCTACGCGCTGGGATTCATCCCCAGAGGACTTAGGTCTCAAACGAAAATACAATAAGCAAGCATTTTTAAATGAAAAAAATTCTCGGTGTTCACCAAAAAATAAATCCGGCAAACATACCTTAGGCTCCAAGAAATGTGCTCCAGGACAGTTACTCACGTGCTGACGGAGCTCGGCCACCTCCAGAGAGAGTCCCTGCAGGCGATGAGCCAAATCCTGAACCGACACCATGATGGAACAGAAAAATCTTTCCTTAGAGAATTTGCTGGCTGGACTTACTGTTATGTTCTGCTACCAAAGCTAAGGAAAGAGAGGAGATCTGTCCCTACTATAGGACTCAGCTGAATCCTTACGATGTAACAGGGAACCTGATCCTGCGATCAGACCTGCTAAAGTCCTAATCTAGTCTGTACGGAGACCTATAGATGTGGGGAGGGAATCCCTACAAGTACTAAGGACTGGGAGGAATATGGGACACCTCCTAACAGAAATAGTAGCAGACAGACGAACAAACAAAATAGATAGAACATAGAGGTCCGTAGACCAAGCAAACTAACAGAGTTAGATACAGAGCACAGGCTAGCTAGAAAGTAGATATACAATGAAGTCCAGCAAAGCCAGAAGGGCGGAGCAGGACTAAATAGGCCAACAAGGTCATGAGACCAGCAAAGGAAAATAACCTAACAGCAAGGTTCTAACAGCTCAAATATTTGGGCATTGCTACATGCGATCTCCTCTTGCCCCGCTTGAAGCCTGCCAGGTGAGAGACCCAAATCTATAAATGGAAAAGTGAACAGCTCTTCGGTGTGTCTAAGTGTGGGATCAGTTTTCTCTGGGCATTCAGCATGGTGGGAGGAAGGAGGATCAGGATGAGGAATATGCGGTGCAGACTCATGGCTACTGAGACTTGACCATGTGGAAGACAGGGTGGTGGTGGCAAAGTGACTGGAAGCATTATCTGCTATCCAACAAACATTTGACACTGCTCTGGGTTCAATAGTGGTGTGCCGTAGTCCCCTAGTAATTGGGACAGGAATGTCGGGCGACAAGATGTGTGTGTTTGTTGTGGCACAATTTCATCTTGCCCACGGCCTCGGCCTCGGCATGCACCATCACCATCATGTTCACTTCCCTGTCCCTTGGCACGTGCCTTGCCCATTTTAAATGGAGGACAATGTTTTCCACTGTCGCTACAAATGGATGGAATTGTACTTTAGTTATATGTGATACATCTGAGGGACGCCCACGGTTTTAAATAGGGGCTTGTAGTTTCCTACTATTCACAGCGAACACTTGTGAATAGCTTCACTGACACACTGCTACAAACTGTAAATGAAAGACAATATTTTCCACGGTTTCTACAAATGGCTGGATTTGCACCGCAGTTATATGTAATACGTCTGAGGGACGCCCACTGTTTTAAATAGCGGGCTTGTAGTTTCCTATTATTCACAGCGACCACGTGTAAATAGCTTCGCTGACACACTGCTACAAACTGTAAATGGAAGACAATATTTTCCACGGTCGCTACAAATCGCTGGATTTGTACAACAGTTATATCTGATACGTCTGACGGTCGCCAGCGGTTTTAAATAGTGGGCTTTTAGTTTCCTATTATTGCCAGCGACCATGTATGAATAGCTTCTCTGACACACTGCTACAAACAGTAAATGAAGGATAATATTTTTCACGTTCACTACAAATTTCCGGAATTTTATCGCTGTAATATGGGATCACGTCTGATGATGGAAAAGATCTGGCTGTATTCTGCAGTGCTAACAAGCAAATGGAGCAGTAAAATGGTGTACTCTGGATTGCCTTTTAAGCAAATAATCAGGATTAAGATAAAAAAAAAATTAGCCCTTGTCCCTGATATCTGGGGCTTTGTCTACGGATGTCTGTAACAGCAGGAGCAGACAGAACGTGCAATGGACCCTCTTGTGCTGTATACACTGCCACAAACCCTGCTTGCCTGCCTAACTCCTGCTATCAGGATTAATATAAGCAGCTGGATTAGTCCTCAGAAGGACTGTTAGTTCAGATGGATATACAGTTGTGCTCAAAAGTTTACATACCCTGGCAGAATTTTGGCTTTCTTGGCCTTGTTTCAGAGAATATGAATGATAACAAAGAAAACTTTTTCTCCACTCATGGTTATTGGTTGGGTGAAGCCATTTATTGTCAAACTACTGTGTTTTCTCTTTTTAAATCTTAATGACAACCAAAAACATCCAAATGACCTTGATCAAAAGTCCACATACCCCAGTTCTTAATGCCATGTGTTGCCCCCTCTAACATCAATTAGAGCTTGAAGTCTTTTGTGGTAGTTGTGGATGAGGTTCTTTATTTTTTCAGATGGTGAAGCTGCCCATTCTTCTTGACAAAAAGCCTCCAGTTCCTGTAAATTCTTGGGCTGTCTAACATGAAATGCGTGCTTGAAATCTCCCCAGAGTGGCTCAATCATATTTAGGTCAGGAGACTGAGATGGCCACTCCAGAACCCTCACTTTGTTCTGTTATAGCCAATGACAGGTAGACTTGGCCTTGTGTTTTGGATCGTTGTCATGTTGGAACATCTAAGTACATCTCCTGCGCAGCTTCCGGGCTGATGAGTACAAATTTGCATCCAGTATTTGCTGATAACGTGCTGCATTCATCTTTCCTTCAACTTTTACCAAGTTTTCTATGCCTTTGTAGCTCACACATCCCCAAAACATCAGCGATCCACCTCCGTGCTTTACAGTAGGAATGGTGTTCCTTTCATCATAGGCCTTGTTGACCTCTCTCCAAATGTAACGTTTATGGTTGTGGCCAAAAAGTTCAATTTTGGTCTCATCACTTCAAATTACCTTGTTCCAGAAGTTTTGAGGCTTCTCTCTGTGCTGTTTCGTGTATTGTAGGCAAAATACTTTGTGGAATTTGCGCTGTAGTGGCTTTCTTCTGGCGACTCAACCATGCAGGCCATTTTTATTCAAGTGTCTCCTTTATGTGCATCTTGAAACAGCCACACTGCTAGTCTTCAGAGAGTCCTGAATTTCAGCTGATGTTATTTGTGGGTTTTTCTTTGCATCCTGAACAATTTTCCTGGCAGTTGTGGATGAAATTTTTGTTGGTCTACCTGACTGTGGTTTGGTTTTTACAGAGCCCCTGATTTTCCATTTGTTAATCACAGTTTGAACGCTGCTGACTGGCATTATCAATTCCTTGGATATCTTTTTATATCCCTTTCCTGTGTTATACAGTTCAACTACCTTTTTCCGTACATCCGTTGACAATTCTTTTTATTTCCCCATGACTCACAATCCAGAAACATCAGTGGATGGATGAAAGATGCAAGAGTCTGTCTGGATCCCAGAAACTCACTCAGCTTTTATGCACACACACTGATTACAAGCAAACACCTCTACTATATGTAACACTAACTATTACACCGCCATTCTGTCCCTCTCACAACAGCACACAACAGCACCTGCCCCTACTCTGCCTGTTTCCAGGGTAGACTGTGACGAGCCTAGCATCTCAAGGTCTTATATAGACCCGATGACGCTAAGCGTCCAGCCAATCACTGTAATGCCACAACCAACATGGCGACGGCATTACAGTGAGTGGCAGACAATCCTTGCATGTTCATTGGCTCTCTAAAGGGCACCAAACATACGGGGCCGGGATCTGAACTCCTGCCCGAGCAATCCAGAAATACTCACTGAGCGCCGAGCAGGGTGATGATCGGGCGACTTCCGAGCAGTGGCAAGCACGCTCGCTCATCACTAATAATGAACTTTATGTATTATTGTTACAAATTAAAATAACGCTACAAATTTTTAAATTTCTTTCAGCCAATGGTAAAAAAATCGGCAAAACCCTTGTGGGATAACAAATGCTCATTACACCCATGCATGAAATCTATGAAGGGTGTAGTTTCCAAAATGGGGTCACTTGGGGGATTTGTTTTGTTCTGGCACTTAGTGGGCTCTATAATTGGCTGCTGCAAACTATTAATTCCAAATTTGTGCTCCAAAAGCCAAATAGCAATTCTTCCCTTTCAAGCCCTCCCATGTGCACAAACAGCATTTTTCGACCACATATTGGGTATTGTCACAATTGGGATAAATTGCTTAATAAAATGTGGGGTCTATTTCTTTCGGTTACTTTTTGCAAGCAAACAAATTAGGGCTAAAACACCACTTTAGTGGAAAAACAAAATTATTTTTGGTTTTCACGATCCTGCATTAAAATGCTCAAAACACCCCTGGATAAATTTCTTGAGAATTGCAGTTTCCAAAATTGGGTCATATTGGGCAGTTTTCTTTTGTTCCCGCATCTTGAAGCCTCTATTAGTGTCATCTGCAGACTATCCCAGAGATTTGTGCTCCAAAAGCCAAATAGGATTTTTTTCACTTTTGATTCCTACTGTATGTCTAAACAGTTGTTTTGATTACATACTGTATAGGGGAAATGTAATCAAAAGGGATATGCGTTCAGGAAAAATTGCATTAAAAATTATTGCATCCTCTTTCTTTTATTACTCTATGTGTAAATAAAATATTTGATGCTAAAGCAACATTTTATTGGAAAAAATTATTTTGCACTTTCACCTACCAATGTCAATGTCACCTCACTTTCACCTCCCAATGCCTTTCGAAAAGAATGTGTTTCCAAAATGGCCACTAAAACCCTACTTAAATTCTATGAGGCATGCCGTTTCCAAAATGGGGGCTGTTTTTTCACTTTTGGGGCTCTGTAATTGCAACATGGCATCCACAATCAATTCCAGCCAAAATTGTGCTCCAAATGTCAAATAGTATTCTTTGCCTTTAGAGCCATGCTGTGTACCCAAACAGTAATTTCCAACCGCATATGGGGTATCTGCATACTTAGGAGAAATTATTTTACAAATTTTGTGGTTCAGTTTCTCCTTCTATTCTTGTGAAAATAAAAAATGTGAGGCTAAAACAACTTTTTGTGGAAAAATGTAATTTTCCATTTTCACGTCCCAATGTTATAATCTTTTGTGAAGCACCTGTGGGTACAAAATGGTCTCTAAAAGTCTAGAAAAATATTAAGAATTGAGAGTCCTCAATGGTTGATACCAGAGGACTATCAAATCTTAATATTTTTCTATCTACTGGCTAATACGGTACAAAGATATATGCTTTTCCTGTATCAAAATAAAAGTCTTGATAAATTCCATGTGGAGTATAGTTTCCAAAATGGGTTAACTTGTGGGGGTTCTTGCTATTTTGACATCTGGGGGCCTCTTTGAATGCGATATGGCATCCACAATCAATTTCAGCTAAAATTGCGCTCCAAAAATCAAATAGCTCTGGTTCATTTTGGAACTTTGCTGTGTGCCCAAACAGTAGTTTCTGATTACATTTGGGATATCTGTATACTCAGTCAGGAGAAATTGCTTGGCAAATTTTGTGGTCCATTTTTTTCTGCTACCCTTGTGAAAGGGAAAAATTAGGGCTAAAACAACATTTTTGAGAAAAAAGGCAAATTTTCACTTTTACATTCCAATGATATAAACTTTCATGAGGCATCTATGGGTCCAAAAAGATCACTACAAACCTAGATGAATTCATTGAGGGATGTACTTTCTAAACTGGGGTCACTTGTTGGGGTTTTCAGCTGTTTCAGCAATTTAGGGGCTCTGCAAATGCGTCATGGAGTTCCCAATCAATTCCAGGCAAAACTGCTATCCAAAAGTCAAATAGCGCTCCTTTTGTGTGCCATACCGGGCCAAACCGTGTGCCCAACCAGTGGATTCTGACCACATATGGGACATCAGCAGTAGTAATTTCTAATCAAATTTTGGGGTGCAATTTTTTCATTATTACTTTTGAAATGCAAAATTAGATTTTTCATCAAAATTCTTTTTTTTTTCAGTCATTTGCACTAACCCCTTCACACAATGGGCAATTTTCTTTTCTCATTTTTGTTTTTTCCTCACCTTCTTCCAAGAACCATAACTTTTTATTTTTCTGTCCACATAAACGTACAGTATGAGGGCTTGTTCTTTGCTGGACAAGTTGTACATTTAACCATGTGATGCACTAAAAAGCAGAAAATAATCCAAGTGCATTGAAATTGCAAAAAAAGTGCAATTTCACAGTTGTTTTTTTTACTTCCCATGTTCACTAAAAAACTGACCTGGTAATATAATTCTCCAGGTCAGTACTATTACGCAGATACCAAACATGTTTAGGTTTTTTTTTTTATTTAATAAACTCATAAATTATTAAAAAATAATGCTTGCTTGTGTTGCCATTTTCCGAGACCGATAACTGTTTAAATTTTCGAGATCTGGGGCTGAGTGATGGCTTAGTTTTTGCACCCTGAGCTGATGTTTTTATTGATACCATTTTGGGGTAGATACAATATATTGATTGCCTCTTGCTGCATTTTATTGCAATGTTGCAGCAGCCAAAAAAACTTAATTCTGGCATTTCTATATTTTTATTTTGTTATGCTGTTTACTGATTTATTTATTATGTATTTTGATACATTGATCTTTTACGAATGCAGCGATACCAAATATGTGTATTTTTATATTGTTTTATTTTTAACAGGACAAAAAGGGGGGAGTTTTGTCTTTTTTTTATTTTTTCATATTTTTAAAAACATTTTTTTCAAACTTTTTACTGTATTTAATCCCTTAGGGGATTTGAAGCTGCGATTGTCTGATTGCTTGTGTTAATTATAGAGCAATGCTATGTATAGAGAAACTGACGATCTCCTATTTACCCCAACTACAGGCTGGCTTTCATAGGGGGTCTTCATGATAAAGTCACAGGCGCGCCGATGGGCACATGGAATGACATGCCCCTTCTGCTGGTGCAGATTAATAGCTGCAGGCAGAGCTCCGCTCCATTCACGGCTGTTGAAGGTATATGATGGCTCAGTAAATCAGCTATCATCTTCTGGGAAAGACGCGGGCTCGGCATGCAAGCCCGCGTCCAAGGCAGAGACATGAAGTAAGACGTAAATGTACGTCATATGTCGTGAAGGAGTTAATTCCAGAGAAGCAACTTGAAGAGTTTTCTTACATATAGGCCCCTCAAAGTCACTTCAAATCTGAATAGGTGTGTAAAAAAAATTTAGATTTTGCATATTTCATAAAAAGAATTAAAATTGTGGATAAACTTTTAATCCTTTAAAGGGCAGTTTTAAAAATATTGCTGACTTAAATTAGACAAATGGTCAATAATATTTATTAACTATTAATTCAATATTTGAATATTGCAAAGGTTTCAAAATTTTTCCCAAATTTCTAATATTGTCATAAATGAAAGTAAACTTTATCTCCCTAAGTTTACCAATATCAAGAAGTAAAATGCGTCATGAAAAAAAAATCATTCTAAGGATCACTGAGATTGGAAGAAGCATTCCAAAGTTGTTACCACATACAATGGCAAGTGTCAGTTTTTAGAAATGATCCTCTGTCAGGAAAGTGAAAACATAGCAGTGGTACGGGGTTAAAGAAAGTGTGGGTTTCAGGCTTCACATGGCTAGCAAAGCTTTACCTGACCAAGGATCTTATTATCTTCTCAAACACATCAATACTTTTTATGTACATTTTATTGTGCTTGAAGATATTTTCTTATTACTTTACACTTACTCTTCCATTTGTCATATATTTCTTAAGAGATAATCAATTGTTGTTAACATTTGATCAAATTAGACAATATGTATACATTACAATAATCTAAAGTGAAGTTAGCATTTATACTAACCTTTCTTCATTTTAGCAAAAGTCAAGTTTTAGAAGTTAGTCATTTACCTTTTTTTATAAGCATTTTTAGACTTTTGTCGCTTGTTACTTACCATTATTTTTAAAGATATTTAAGTCTTCATCATTCTCAGCTATGAATGCAATGTCATTAACATATTGAATGTTAAATCATGTTTGCTAAGTGTACATTTAGCTTAAAAGATAAATAAATATTGTTATATGCAGCCTTTCCACAGGAAAGAGGATATATGTCTGCTCACTGGAAATCTCGTGCTCACAGCACAACAGCTGTATTTTGAAAAGGGTAATTATTGAATATACATGGTGCTGCTCCTTTCAAAGTCTATAGAGCTGACATAAAAATTAGCGATTAAAGTCCTCAGAGCTTTCCCAATTACTAAAACATAGTTATGAGCCCACCATTCACAACACATTGAGGAGGAGTTTAATTGAAACGGCGGTCCAGTAAACATAGTGCAGCTCGATTCAAAGTATTTACAATTGAAAGAGATGGTCATGCAGTGAGTAGGTCCGGTGGGGGTGAGGGGCTTGGGACTGTTGTTCTAGTGATCAGAGGGGCTACCAGATGTTGTGTGCCATGATCAGCCACTTATATTGGATAGGTAAAAATGTCCAGTATAGGAAAACTCTTAATTCAACCTAAATATAAGAATTTGTTTCCTTTTAAAGATCTAAAATGAAAGCAGAATAAATCGATTGACAGAACTTACTTGATATCAAGGAGCAGTAAATGATTTCAGCTTTCTTGTGCAAAGAAGTTTTAGTCCAAACTGCAAAAATGCGTTGTACATACCTGTTGTGCCTGGAGAAATCCTCAACTTTTCTGAGTAGTATTCTGGCAAAATGTCTATAGATACATGACTTCTCTCACTTTCTTTAATCAGTTTAAATTGATCAACAGCAAAGCAACTTCTATTACTTGTCAGCCTTGGGTCTGCCTGACACGGCTTAATGCTTATTCTTCTTATCCATGGCTCTTATCCATGCAGTATTGACTAGTTGTTTCTCCTAAGTATATACTGTATACTTAGTTGTTCACCTCAGAATACCTTTACATTTCCTTTATAGAGGTCGGAGGTCTGTTTTCTCTATTGCAGAATTTCACATTTTTTATCTTTTTACTCACCATAGAGTAAAACAATAATATTCTGCAGCCACCACTAGGAAAACTTAGAATTCTGCTGTGAATGGATTTATGAATTGAATGCAAAAGAAAAGCCATACACAGTAAGCTATAAAGAACCTATGTGTTTGGTTTAGTGATGAGCGAGCACTAAAATGATCGGGTGCTCGTTGCTCGGGTCAAGTAAATCACAATGCTCAGGTGCTCGACCCAAGCAACGAGCCCAATGTAAGTCAATGGGAAACGCGAACATTTTTCTGGTGCCCCCCGGGGGTCTGCAGTGGGCCTAAAAATTGCCCAAATCGATGGGAACAGTGCTGAAATGACAAGGTAACAGCATGGGGAAGACCCCTGGAAGCATCTCTGACTCCCAGATCACTGCTGTGAACAATGTTATCAGAGTTTTACCGCACCTTTACGGACTCACAATTAAACATACAAAAACAAAAACAAAATGGATTTTCCAGGGAAAAATGTTAAGAAACATTCTTTCCAGGGTAATGACTTGCATATAAGGCAAAATAAATAACCCCCCCAAAAAATGCTCCTCCACACCTTGGGCTTTGTTCACACCTAGCATTTTTGATGCATTTTTGTACTTTTGCATTGCTTTCAATGGTGAAAAATACATTCACCGGTAAATGTCATTTTAACATTTTACTACCTTATCTGGCCATGTGGTGTGTGAGACATGATCAGACACATACATACAGTGCTGGAAAGACACGGGAACAGCATGGGGAAGACCCTTGGAAGCATCTCCCAGGCCACTGCCTAAAACCGTGGTCATCAGACGATAATAATACAGCCATTTTTGGCAACGTGACAAACATTAAACTCCATTTAAAATGGGCAAGTCATGTGTCAAGGGACGGGGAAGGGGACGTAATGGTGATGGTGCACGCAGAGGCCAAGGTAGTGGGCAAGATGAAACAGTGCCTGCTGAGGGAGCACAACAAGCACCCACATCATGTCGACCTAGCTTCCTGTCCCACTTTCTAGAGGGCCGCAGAATACCCCTCTTGAAGCCAGGCCTGTTACAACTCTCCTGTTGGTTTTTTTCTAGTTTGCTGGTCACAGGACCTTTTTTGCCTATTTAATCCGGCTCCACCCTCCTGGCCTTGCTGGACTTCATTGTAATTTCTACTCTTGAGCTAGCTTGGTGCTCTGTTACCTTTCTCTGTTAGTTTTGCTAGGTCTTCTGACCTCTATGTTCTATGTTGTGTGTTTGTCTTTTACTGCTACAATTTCAGCTAGGAGGTGTCCAACTTTATCCCAGTCCCTAGCTCTTGTAGGGATCCCTCCCTTGCATCTATAGGTCTTCGTACAGACTAGCTGAGGACTTTAGCGGGTCTGATCGCAGGATCAGGTTCCCCGCTACATCGTAGGGATCCAGTTTAGTTCTATTGTAGGGACAGATCTCCTGTCTTTCCTTAGTGCTTGTAGCAGATCATAACAGTAAGTCCAGCCTAAAAAAAAAAAAAAATTTCTCTAAGGAAAGACCTCCAGTTTCCATCATGGTCTCGGTTCAAGATTTGGCTCAACGCTTGCAGGGACTCTCTCTGGAGGTGGCCGAGCTCCAACAACACGTGAGTAGCTGTTCTGGAGCACATTTTGTGGAGCCAAAGGTACGTCTGCCTGATCTATTTTTTGGTGAACAAGATTTTTTTTCTTTTAAAAATGCTTGTTTATTGTATTTTTGTTTAAGACCCAGATCCTCTGGTGACGAATCACAGCGCATAGGGTTCATAATGTCACTTTTGCGCAAAGATCCTCAGGGATGGGCCTTTTCTCTCCAACCTAGTGATCCGTGCTTTAGATCAGTGGATAGTTTTTTTTCTGCTTTGGGTTTGTTGTACGATGATCCTGATCGTGTCTCATCTGCTGAGTCTGAATTGAGACATCTGAGGCAGGGATCAGGTAATGTGGAAAAATATTGTACTCACTTCCGTCGGTGGTCTGCCCTGGTGGGGTGGAACGATTCAGCTTTAAAAAGTTTGTTTCTTGCAGGGCTAGGTGAAAGGGTTAAGGATTTGCTGATTGCTTATCCCACACCTGGAAACTTGCAGGAGGCAATGCAATTAGCTATACGGGTGGACAGGAGACTGCGTGCAAGGGTTAATGAGAGTAAATCCTCTGCCATGTCAGCTCCGAGTCTTGAGAGGGTCTGTGCTGACATAGGAGAGCCGATGGAGATTGGGGCGATGGCACCCCGCTCTCAGGAAAAAGACCGCAGGCTTTCCTGAGGTTTGTGCTTCTATTGCGGAAATTCTGGTCATTTCATTAAGAACTGTGTGCTTCGTATGAACAAAGAAAAAAAAATGGTCAGTTATGCACGTATAGCCTGTTTAAATACTAAGGGAGTATTCCTATCTGCTACTACCGCTGCTCAGGAAGAATTAATTGAATTTCGGGTATTTGTGGATTGTGGTTCTACTCTGAATGTGATTGATGGGGGATTCTTGGAAAAACTTAAATTAAAACCTAATCCTTTGTCATCCCCTATTGCTGTGGTTTCTGTTGATGGCTCTCCCTTGAAGAGTGTTACTCACAAGGTCTGTGAATTTCCCCTCACTATTAATGGTATTCATCAAGAGAATTTGGATTTGGTAGTATTAAATAATTTGCCTTCTCCAGTAATTTTGGGGTTGCCCTGGTTAAAATTGCACAATCCTGTACTGGATTGGTCTACCAATGAAATTAAGTCCTGGAGCCCTAAATGTTATGACAAGTGTTGTAACGGACGTATTGCTGCAGTGGAAAAAGGGGAATTACCTGTACCTATTCAGGATTTTTGGAGAGTTTTTTCTGAGGAGGAGTCACAAATTTTGCCTCCCCATAGAGACTATGATTGTACCATTGAATTTGTCCCTGGAGCGACTCTTCCTAAAAGTCGTTTATTTAATCTTACTATTCCTGAGAGAAAGGCTTTGGAGGAATACATACAGACAAGCTTGGCCGCCGGTCACATTAGGCCTTCCAAGTCTCCTGTGGCTGTTGGATTTTTTTTTGTTAAAAAAAAAGATGGCGGTTTACGTCCTTGTCTGGACTTTCGTGAGATTAATAAAATTACTGTACGCAATCCTTACCCACTGCCATTGATTCCTGATTTGTTTAACCAGTTAGTGGGGGCCAAGTGGTTCTCTAAAATTGATCTCCGGGGGGCATACAATTTGTTGCGCATGAAGGAGGGTGATGAATGGAAGACTGCTTTTAACACTCCTGTGGGTCATTTTGAGAATCTGGTTATGCCTTTTGGTCTTACCAATGCTCCAGCATTTTTTCAGAATCTTATTAATGACATCCTTAGACCTTTGATCGGCAAAAATGTGGTTGTGTATTTGGATGACATTCTGATTTATTCGCCTGATCTGGAGTCTCATTGGCGGAGCGTACGTGAGGTTTTGCAGTTATTGATGGACAATTCACTTTTTGCTAAGCTAGAGAAATGTGAGTTCGCTGTACAGAGAATTAGTTTTTTGGGTTACATTATCCCCAGTGAAGGTTTTGAGATGGACCCGGTTAAAGTTCAAGCTGTGCAGGAACGGCCTAGGCCTATTGGTTTGAAATCGATACAGAGGTTTTTGGGTTTCGCCAATTATTACAGAAAATTCATAAAAAAAATTTCTATTATTGTCAAACCGCTGACCGATCTTACCAGGAAAGGTGCTAATGCGGTTCAGTGGACTTCTGAGGCCATTGAAGCTTTTGTGTTTCTAAAGGAGAGGTTCACCTCTGCTCCCATCCTTATGCAGCCTGATGTGACTAAGCCATTGTTGGTTGAGGTTGATGCTTCTTCTGTGGGGGTCGGTGTGGTGTTGTCTCAGGAAAGCAAGGATGGAATACATCCCTGTGCCTTTTTTTCAAAAAAATTTTCTGAGACTGAACTTAATTACGATATTGGTAATCGGGAATTGCTGGCTATTAAACTTGCATTTGAACACTGGCGTCATCTCTTGGAAGGTGCTGAATTTCCCATTCAGGTTTTCACTGATCATAAAAATCTGTTCTATCTTGATGCTGCCAAGCGCTTGAATGCCCATCAGGCTAGGTGGGCACTTTTTATCTCGCGGTTTAATTTTTCCGTTACTTACATCCCGGGTACCAAGAATGTTAAAGCGGATGCTTTGTCTCGCAGCTTTTCTCCCATGGTCAGTGCTGAGGAGGAGGAGGAGAGCATTTTACAAGAAGGTGTTGTGATTGCTGCTTTGGACTCCGTTTTGGAGGATGAGATTCTTAAAGCTCAGGAGAATGCCCCATCTAACACTCCCCATGGGAGGTTGTTTGTGCCTAGGACCTTTAGGAGAGATTTGTTTGTTGAGTGTCATGAGTCTCGGTTGGCAGGTCATCCAGGAATTTCTGAGACCAAGAGACTTGTGGGTCGCAGTTTTTGGTGGCCTGGATGGCAGAAGGAAGTCATTAAGTGGGTGCGTCAATGTACTGTGTGTGCTAGATCTAAGTCTTCGCATGCTCCTGCTGCGGGGTTGCTTTGCCCTCTGGAGATTCCTAGTGCACCTTGGACACATCTGGCTATGGACTTTATTACTGACCTTCCCCCCTCTGAAGGTTTCACGGTCATCTGGGTGGTCGTGGACCGTTTTAACAAGATGTGTCACTTGGTTCCCTTCATCAAACTGCCTTGCGCTAAGACACTCGCTAAGGCCTTTGTCAAGGAAATTGTCAGATTACATGGCGTTCCTACGGACATTGTTTCTGATAGGGGACCTCAGTTCGTGGCTCGTTTTTGGCGTGCCTTTTGTGACAGGTTGGGAGTTCATTTGTCGTTTTCATCCGGATATTATCCTGAGTCTAATGGCCAGACAGAAAGAAAGAACCAGGATGTTGAGCAGTTCTTGCGTTGCTTTGTGGCAGACAATCAAGAGGGGTGGTCTGAGTTTCTGCCACTTGCTGAATTTGCTCTTAACAACCATACATCCTCTTCTGCTGGGTGTTCGCCTTTTTTTTGTTGTTCTGGGAGACATCCGTCTTTTGGGTCATTCTCCAAATTGGTATCGGCTGTGCCTGAGGAGGAGAGTTTTTCCGGTGATTTGGAGAGAGTTTGGACGGATGTGCGTGATAATCTTCAGGAGGCTAACAAAAAATCTAAGAGGTACTTTGATAGGAAACGGCAAGAGGTTTCGTTTGCTATTGGTGACATGGTTTGGCTGTCCTCTAAGAATATGCGATTGAGGATTCCATCTAAAAAATTGGGTCCCAAGTTTGTAGGGCCCTTTAAGGTGCTTCAGATAGTTAACCAATCTGCTGTTAGGTTGGAGGTTCCTGCCTTCTGGAAGATTAATCCGGTGTTTCATGTTTCTCTGTTGAAAAGAGCTGATGTGTCGGTTGGTGACGCCTCTGCCACTGTTCCTCCGGTGGTGGAGGACGAGGAATATGAAATTTCCCGCATCCTAAATTCTAGACGGTATAGAGGGAGTTTGCAGTATCTCGTCGCTTGGAAGGGTTTCGGACACGAGGATAACTCATGGGTGAGGGCGGATGATGTTTCTGTTTCCAGACTTGTCAGAGCGTTTCACAGGAGGTTTCCTGATAAGCCCGGGCCTAGGGGATCCGGAGGATCCTCTTAGAAGAGGGGGTACTGTTAGAACTCTCCTGTTGATTTTTTTCTAGTTTGCTGGTCACATGACCTTTTTTGCCTATTTAATCCGCCCTATTTAATCCGCTCCGCCCTCCTGGCCATGCTGGACTCATTGTAATTTCTACTCTTGAGCTAGCTTGGTGCTCTGTTACCTTTCTCTGTTAGTTTTGCTAGGTCTTCTGACCTCTATGTTCTATGTTGTGTGTTTGTCTTTTACTGCTACAATTTCTGCTAGGAGGTGTCCAACTTTATCCCAGTCCCTAGGTCTTGTAGGGATCCCTCCCTTGCATCTATAGGTCTTCGTACAGACTAGCTGAGGACTTTAGCGGGTCTGATCGCAGGATCAGGTTCCCCGTTACATCGTAGGGATCCAGTTTAGTTCTATTGTAGGGACAGATCTCCTGTCTTTCCTTAGTGCTTGTAGCAGATCATAACAAGACCAGTCTCAAAAGGTTATTGGTTGGATAGCAGATAAAGAGATAATTCTAGCAGTCAGTTTGCAACCACCTTGCTGTCTTCCACATGGTCCAGTCTCAGTAGCCGTGAGTCTGGACCACATTATTATTATCATTATTATAGTGCCATTTATTCCATGGCACTTTACATGCAAAAAAGGGGTATACATAGCAAAAACAATTACAATAATCTTGAGCAAAAACATGACGGCAACTGGTACAGGAGGAGAGAGGACCCTGCCCGCGATGGCTCACAGTCTACAATGGATGGGTGAGGAATAGGATACAGTAGGTGAGGGTATAGCTGGTCATGCAGCAATATGGTGGAGCAAGGGTTACTGTAGGTTGTACGCTTGAAGAGGTGAGTCTTTAGGTTTCTTTTGAAGGTTTCAACAGTAGGCGAGAGTCTGATATGTTGGGGTAGAGAGTTCCTGAGTAGGGGGGATGAATGGGAGAAATCTTGTATGTGACTGTGGGAAGAGGAGATAAGAGGAGAGTAGAGAAGGAAATCTTGTGAGGATCGGAGGTTGCGTGCAGGTAAGTACTGGGAGACTATGTCACAGAAGTATGGAGGAGACAGGTTGTGGATGGCTTTTCATGCCAAGGTTAGGGTTTTGAACTGGAGTCTCTGGTAAATGGGGAGCAACTGAAGGGATTGAAGAGAGGAATAGCGGGGGACAGGTGGATTAGTCGGGCAGCAGAGTTTAGGATAGATTGGAGGGGTGCGAGAATGTTAGAAGGGAGTCCACAGAGCAGGAGGTTGCAGTAATCGAGGCAGGAGATGACGAGGGCATGCACTAGTGTTTTTGCAGATTATGGTTTGAGGAATGTGCGGATTCAGGAGATTTTGTTTACTTGGAGTCGGCATATTCCTCACCCTGATCCTCCTTTCTCCTACCATGCCGAGTGCCTGGAGACAACTCCTCCCACACTTGGACACTCCGAAGAGCTATTCTGTTCATCTTTCCATTTATAGATTCTGGCCTCTCGCTCAGTCCGCTTCAAGCGGGGCAACAGAAGATTGCATGTAGCGATGCCCAAATATTTGAGCATCCATGGTCACCAAAAGATGACAGTGGGAAAGTGAAATTACTGTCGCAAGAGGTGGATGATGATGAGACACAATGGACAGAAAGTGAGGAGGAGGACCAGGATGTGGAAGTGTAAGATGAGGTGGTGGACGATGAAGTCGATGAGCTGAACGCCAGGGTCCAGAAACAGTGTCTGCGGGTAACACCACTGCCTCTTCCCCTGTTGTACGTGCATGCCAAGCCTCCGTCCATGATGCAAGCGAAGATGCCTCCCACTCTGCACCTGTCATTGCACACTTGTAACTATCACCGTCAGCAACCACGTCCACATCCTTGTCGCAGAGTAGTGTTCAGTTGTCCCTACCCCAGTCCTTGGAACACAAGCGCAAATAGGCATCCAGCCATCCACCCACAGGCCATAATACTAAACTGCCACATTTCTCGACTGCTTGCACTAGAAATTTAGCCTTTTAGGCTCGTGGAGGTGAAGCTTTCCGCAACCTCATGGCGGCTATCCCTTGGTCCTTGGTCCCCAGCCGCCACTATTTCTTCCGGTGTGGCATCCCCACCTTACACAAGCATGTATCCCAGAACATTTCCCGTGCCCTCACCAATGCAGTTAATGGGAAGGACCGCCTAACCACAAACACGTGGACAAGTGCCTGTGGCCAGGGATGATACATCTCACTGATAGCACACTGGGTTAATATCGTGGAAGCCTGGACCCTGTCGGACCCTGGGATGGAACACATCTTCCCGACGCATAGGATTGTGGGCCCTGAGTCAAGACAATGTTCACAAGGTAGAAAGCAGCATGGTCAGTCTCCTAGATAACAAGCAAATTATTTATGATGATAGAGGCCACCATCTCCTTAGCTTGCTGCTGGTACTTTTCTGTGGGAATGAGCTTGTCTCCAACAAGCCTGGAATATTTCCAGTGAAATATAGCACACCATTCTTTGGTATTAGCACCCAGTACCAGAAGTAAAGCCATCCACAATTTCCTTCTCAGGAATTTTATTTGGTAGATTGAGTGGCTGATTAAACTTTAGTTTCTCACAAAGGAGCTGAAGACACTGAGTGGCAGTAGGTTCAAGTTTCTCCAGCATGACCTGTTTCTTAGATATCAGAGGGAGAACAGAATTTGGCTTTGCCAAGGTGCCAGATTGCATCTTCTTAAGTCTTTTAAATTGCTGGAGCCAGTCCACAGTAAAAAAAAAAGCAGCCATAGAGTGTCCGGGAACCTTCACACAGACTTTTCTTAGCCAGGGCTGCTTCTTGGTGAGAGTTGTATTTCCCCACTGCCATATTCTTTAGCTCAAATGAAAGGACTGGCATAGAGGGAAACTGTATCTACTCTGGCTGTCATTTCTCCATCACAAGGTTCTGGCCATTGTCGCACATGACCATGCCTGGCTGTATGTTTAGCGGTGACAGCCACAGATCTGCCTGCTGTTTTACAGCTTTCAACAACTCTGCAGTGGTGTGTGGTTTGTCACCTAAGCATAAGCATATTATCTTTAGCACAGCCTGTTGCCACTTGGCCCAGGCAGTGCTGAAGGTGCTTCCAGCTTGCGACTGATGTGGTCATTTCAGAGATGGAGGCAGAAGAGGAGGATGTGCAGGAGTTGCAGAATGTGATTACATTGAGGCTACATTGGCGAGTCTTGTTTTTATACTAAAGATCCTGCTGTGTTTTTATTTTTTTTATTTTTTTTACATTTTTATGCCTCTTCAAATGTGTATTGGAGTGCGTCCTAATTTTTGGCAGTCTTTGAAATTGCTGCATATACGCAATAACAGTATAGACTCTTTAATAATGGGAAGGGCAATTCAAATATATTCTATTTTCTACAATATTACCTATCTTATCTGAAATTCGTATACGGGTGAGGTAGCGCAGTATTGATATGACACTGATCCAGCTAGAAAAAACAAAAAAATATATTCTATTCCCTATCGATACCACTGTTAGATGCATTTAAAATAGGGACAGGTGCTGCTAGGTGGTATCATCAGCTCAAGATGAGTGTTCATTCTGGTCGTATAAATGTCTTCCACAGTCCATAACTTTTTTTTTTATTTATTTAGCCTTATATACAAGTCATTACCCTGGAAAGAATGTTTCTTAACATTTTTTCCAGGAAAATCCATTTTAGCTTTTTCTTTTTTATATTTTATTGTCAGTCCGTAAAAGTGCCTTAATACTCAGACAACATTGTTCACAGATATACTATTGGTCAGCGACCAACTGCGAATAGGTTTGAACACACAACAACTGCCATACTTTAAATAGAACATAATATATGACACACTTCCAAAAATTTCTGCATTATTACGACAGTAATATGGGATCACGTCTGATGAACATGATTTCAGTTAGTCGCCTAATAGTATGGTATTTGTCAGCGACCAAGTGTCAATAGTTTACAATAACATACACCTGGCAGACTTTAAATGGAGTGTAATATCTGACACATTCCAAAAATTTCTGTATTATTACTGCAGTAATATGGGATCACGTCTGATGACCACGATATCAGTCAGTCGCCGAATAGTATGGTATTTGTCAGCGGCCAAGTATCAATTGTTTGGAACAACATACACCTGGCAGACTTTCAATGGAGTGTAATATCAGACATGTTCCCAAAAATGTTTGTATTATTACGGCAGTAATATGGGATCACGCATGATCATGGAAAAGTTTCTCTGCTTCAACAATACAGTAATGTGAGTATAATCCAAAAAAAATCTGGCTGTATTTTGCTAACAAGCAAATGGAGCAGTAAAATGGTATACTCCGTATTGCTTTTTAAGCAAATAATCAGGATTAAGAGCAGAAAATAAATAAATAGCCCGGATATGTAGGGCTATGGATATCTGGAACAGAAGCAGCAGACAGAATGTGCAATGGACCCTATTGTGCTGTATACACTGTCCACAAACCCTACCTAACTTCTGCTATCACCAGTAATATATACAGCTGGATTAGTCCTTAGAAGGACTGTTAGTTTAGATGTGTATATAGCTGTGGAATACCTCACTAAAACAACCACCAATTCTATCCCTCACTCAGCAACACCTCTCCCTACTCTGCCTGTTTCCCGGTTAGACTGTGACGGGCATAGGGCCAACAGGTCTTATATAGACCTGCTGACGCTATGCGGCCAGCCAATCACTGTAATGCCACAACCAACATGGCTACGGTATTACAGTGCGTGTCAAGCATTCTCTGCATGTTAATTGGCTGTCTAAAGAGCGCCAAACATGCAGGGCGGGGACCCGAGCTCTGACCCGAGCATCCAGCAATTACTCGAGGAGCACCAAGCATGTCGAGCAGTGAGATGCTCGGGCAAGTACCGAGCAGTGACGAGCACGCTCGCTCATCACTAGTTTGGTTGCTTTAAGTGGAGTTTTGCCTAAACAAAGTAATTAGCCCATTTATTTTGCTTATTATGGGTATTTCAGAGCACGGGTCAACACCTTGAATTTTTCCTCATGTTCCTTCTAAATATATCTTTTCACATATATATATACAGTTATGGCTGAAAGTGTTGGCATCCTTGAAACTGTTCCAGAAAATGATGTATTTCTCCCAGAAAATTATTGCAATTACACATTTTGTTATACACATGTTTATTTCCTTATTTTCTTTGTGTGTATTGGAACAACATAAAAAATCTGAGGAAAAAAAAGACTAATTGGACATAATTTAACACTAAACCCCAAAAATGGGCAGGACTAAATTGTTGGCACCCTCAACTTAATATTTGGTTGCACACCCTTTGGAATGAATAACTGCAATCAGTATCTTCATATAACCATCAACAAGCTTTTTACACCTCTCAACTGGAATTTTGGGCCACTCTTCTTTTGCTAACTGTAGATCTCTCATATTCGAAGGGTGCCTTCACCCAACAGCAATTTTAAGATCCCTTCACAGGTCTTCAATGGGATTTAGATCTGGACTCATTGCTGGCCACTTTAGAACTCTCCAGCGCTTTCTTTCCATCTGTTTCTGGGTGCTTCTTGAACTATGTTTGGGGTCATTGTCCTGCTGGAAAACCCTTGACCTAGGATGAAAAACCAGCTTTCTGACACTGGGCACTACATTGCAACCCAAAATTCTTTGGTAATCTTCAGATTTCATGATGCTTTACACACAGTCAACACTCCCAGTGCAAGAGGCAGCAAAACAACCCAAAACATCTTTGAACCTCCACCATATTTGACTATAGGTACTGTGTTGTTTTCTTTGTAGGGCTCATTCCAATTTCGTTAAATAGTAGAATGATGTGCTTTACCTAAAAGCTCTATCTTTGTCTCATCTGTCCACAAGATACTTTCCCAGAAGAATTTTGGCTTATTCACATACAGTACAGACCAAAAGTTTGGACACACCTTCTCATTTAAAGATTTTTCTGTATTTTCATGACTTTGAAAATTGTACATTCACACTGAAGGCATCAAAACTATGAATTACCACATGTGGAATTATATACTTAACAAAAAAGTGTGAAACAACTGAAAATATGTCTCATATTCTAGGTTCTTCAAAGTAGCCACCTTTTGCTTTGATGACTGCTTTGCACACTCTTGGCATTCTCTTGATGATCTTCAAGAGGTAGTCACCGGAAATGGTCTTCCAACAATCTTGAAGGAGTTCCCAGAGATGCTTAGCACTTGTTGGCCCTTTTGCCTTCACGCTGCGGTCCAGCTCAACCCAAACCATCTCGATTGGGTTCAGGTCTGGTGACTGTGGAGGCCAGGTCATCTGGCGTAGCACCCCATCACTCTCCTTCTTGGTCAAATAGCCCTTACACAGCCTGGAGGTGTTTGGGGTCATTGTCCCGTTGAAAAATAAATGATGGTCCAACTAAACGCAAACCGGATGGAATAGCATGCCGCTGCAAGATGCTGTGGTAGCCATGCTGGTTCAGTATGCCTTCAATTTTGAATAAATCCCCAACAGTGTCACCAGCAAAGCCCCCCCACACCATCACACCTCCTCCTCCATGCTTCACGGGGGGAACCAGGCATGTAGAGTCCATCCGTTCACCTTTTCTGCGTCGCACAAAGACACGGTGGTTGGAACCAAAGATCTCAAATTTGGACTCATCAGACCAAAGCACAGATTTCCACTGGTCTAATGTCCATTCCTTGTGTTCTTTAGCCCAAACAAGTCTCTTCTGCTTGTTGCCTGTCCTTAGCAGTGGTTTCCTAGCAGCTATTTTACCATGAAGGCCTGCTGCACAAAGTCTCCTCTTAACAGTTGTTGTAGAGATGTGTCTGCTGCTAGAACTCTGTGTGGCATTGACCTGGTCTCTAATCTGAGCTGCTGTTAACCTGCGATTTCTGAGGCTGGTGACTTGGATAAACTTATCCTCAGAAGCAGAGGTGACTCTTGGTCTTCCTTTCCTGGGGCGGTCCTCATGTGAGCCAGTTTCTTTGTAGCGCTTGATGGTTTTTGCAACTGCACTTGGGGACACTTTCAAAGTTTTCCCAATTTTTCGGACTGACTGACCTTCATTTCTTAAAGTAATGATGGCCACTCATTTTTCTTTACTTAGCTGCTTTTTTCTTGCCATAATACAAATTCTAACAGTCTATTCAGTAGGACTATCAGCTGTGTATCCACCAGACTTCTGCACAACACAACTGATGGTCCCAACCCCATTTATAAGGCAAGAAATCCCACTTATTAAACCTGACAGGGCACACCTGTGAAGTGAAGACCATTTCCGGTGACTACCTCTTGAAGCTCATCAAGAGAATGCCAAGAGTGTGCAAAGCAGTCATCAAAGCAAAAGGTGGCTACTTTGAAGAACCTAGAATATAAGACATATTTTCAGTCGTTTGACACTTTTTTGGTAAGTATATAATTCCACATGTGTTAATTCATAGTTTTGATGCCTTCAGTGTGAATGTACAATTTTCATAGTCATGAAAATACAGAAAAATCTTTAAATGAGAAGGTGTGTCCAAACTTTTGGTCTGTACTGTACATTCTGGCAAACTGCAGTCTAGCTTTTTTATGTCTCTGTGTCAGCAGTGGGGTTCTTCTGGGTCTCCTGCCATAGCATTTCATTTCATTTAAATGTCAACGGATAGTTCACGCTGACACTAATGCACCCTGAGCCTGCAGGACAGCTTGAATTTCTTTGGAACTTGATTGGGGCTGCTTATCCATCATCCGGACTATATTGCTTTAGAAGAATGTCTGGCTATCTGTTTGTGACTTCAAGCTGAAGTGCACTTGGGTTATGCAGCAGGATAATGATCCACAACACACCAGCAAGTCCACCTCTGAATGGATTAAGAAAAACAAAATTAAGACTTTTGAGTGGATAAGTCAAAGTCCTGACCTTAATCCAATTGAGATGCGGTAGCATGACCTTAAAAAGGCGGTTCATGCTCAGAAACCCTCCAATGTGGTTGAATTATAACAATATTGCAAAGATGGGTGGGCCAAAATTCCTCCAGAGAGTTGTAAAAGACTCATTGCCAGTTATTGCAGACACTTGATTGCAGTTGTTACTGCTAAGGGTGGCCCAACTAGTTATTAGGTTTAGAGGGCAATCATTTTTTCACACAGGGCCCTGTAGGTTTGGATTTCCTTTTCCCTTAATAATAAAGACCTTCATTCAAAATCGGCATTTTATGTTCACTCATGTTATCTTTGTCAAATATTTAAATTTGTATTGTGATCTGAAAAATTTAAGTGTGACAAACATGCAAAAGAATAAGAAATCAGGGAAGAGGCAAACACTCTTTTACACCACTGTGTATGTCTATATATATATATATATATATATATATATTTAAATAATACTTTTTTGTAGTGTGATAAAGGACATTAAAATGCTGATAGAGGCTGGTACCATTGGAGAATATAAATGGTGAACAAAGATAGTGTGGGCACTCTGAATAGTCTACAGCTATCCAAGCCTTGGGTGACCCTGACCCTGTACCAATTCACTGCTTGTCCTTATTTCTATTAAATCTCTTAAGGAATAACCATTTCAACTGGGAACATCTCTCAATACTCATTGTTCTGAATATGTCTTGAATCTTGATCCATTTGTCTAGTTATCACATCTTGGTCCTAATCAAGATTTTTACTCTTGTCCAGTTTTTCTTCTCCAAACTAACAGTTCATTTGCTGTCTAATATACCCATCCCTACAGCAATAGCCATTAGAAAGATTGATATTGTGATTGAACTACATAAAGCTATGGTGAGACCACAATTGAAATATTGTGTTAAGTTCTGAAATCTTCACCAACAAAAATATATTATTTAACTTAAAACAGGTCAAAAGATTAGCCACAAAAATGATGGAGGTTCTTAGGAACTTAACTTATTAGAAGAGATAAACTTTTTTTCTATATAGCCTCTGAGCTATATTTTGGGCTGTAGCCTTAGGGCAAGGTAAAGGTTTAAATAAGGTTTGAGGGATATACTGTTAATAAGAAATGAAACACAAGAAAAATACACTATCCGAATTTAGTTTGGTGAAAGATTGGAAGCAGTGTCAGGAAGTTATTTTACTGAAAAGATAGTACATGCTTGGAGCAAATTGTCAGTACTTATTTGGAAAAATCCACAGAAATCCAATTTAAGAATGCCTGGGATAAACATATTTCTTAAATTAAAGGATAAATTTAAAGGATATGGACAACTTCAGAGCATTTTTATGTTTGTATTTTGTCTACAAAGCATTTTTTTCAATAATATTTAATTAAAAATGTTGCTTTATTTGGCTTCTGCATCCTCTACGTATCACAGTACATAGCCATCTGCAGAAGGTCATTTACCGTGAAACCAATCAAAGAGAGCTCATCTGATGGCTCAGATATGTACTTCTTCTTTTGTTCTCCTCAAAGATTTTCTAAGCACATTTTGCTAAGTATTTTTCAACTGTTATGTACTTAATCATAGAATCATAGAATGGTAGAGTTGGAAGGGACCTCCTGGGTCATCTGGTCCAACCCCCTGCTCAAAGCAGGATTCACTAGATCATCTCAGACAGATGTCTGTCCAGCCTCTGTTTGAAGACGTCCATTGAAGGGGAACTCACCACCTCTCGTGGCAGCCTGTTCCACTCATTAATCACCCTAACTGTCAAAAAGTTTTTTCTAATATCTAATCTGTGTCTCCTCCCATTTAGTTTCATCCCATTGCTTCTAGTCTTTCCTTGTGCAAATGAGAATAAAGATGATCCTTCTACAATGTGACAGCCCTTGACATATTTGTAGACAGCTATTAAGTCTCCTCTCAGTCTTCTTTTTTGCAAGCTAAACATTCCCAAATCCTGCAACCGTTCCTCATAGGACATGGTTTGAAGACCAGTCACCATTCTGGTCGCTCTTCTCTGAACTTGCTCCAGTTTGTCTATGTCTTTTTTAAAATGTGGTGCCCAAAACTGTACACAGTATTCCAGATGAGGTCTGACCAAAGAGGAGTAAAGACCGATAATGACTTCACGTGATCTAGACTGTATGCTTCTGTTAATACATCCCAGAATTGTATTTGCCTTTTTTGCTGCTGCATCACACTGTTGACTCATGTTCAGTCTATGATCTATTAGTATACCTAAGTCTTTTTCACATGTACTGTTGCTTAGCTCTATTCCTCCCATTCTGTATATGCTTTTTTCATTTTTATTGCCCAGATGTAGTACTTTGCATTTTCCCCTGTTAAAAACCATTCTGTTGGTTGCTGCCCACTGCTCCAGTTTATTTAGGTCTTTTTGAATCCTCTCTCTCTCTTCTCTAGTATTAGCTATCCCTCCTAGCTTTGTGTCATCAGCAAATTTAATCAGTTTACCCTCAATTCCTTCATCTAAATCATTGATAAAGATGTTGAACAATACAGGTCCCAGGACGGAGCCCTGTGGTACCCCACTTGAGACATTCATCCAGCTGGATGTGAAGCCATTTACAACCACCCTTTGAGTCCGATCACTAAGCCAGTTATGAATCCACCTAACAGTTGCCTGGTCCATTGCATACTTGGTCATTTTTGCAATAAGGATGGTGTGAGATACTTTGTCAAATGCTTTGCTGTAGTCAAGATATACTATATCTACAGCATTTCCCTGATCCACCCAGTCAGTGATTCTGTCATAGAAGGAAATTAAGTTAGTCTGACATGACTTGTTAGTTACAAACCCATGCTGACTCTGGTTAATCACTTCATTCTTATCCATGTACTTACATACATGTTGTTTAATAATTTGTTCAAAGATCTTTCCTGGTATAGAAGTCAGACTCACCGGCCTATAGTTCCCTGGGTCCACCTTCTTCCCCTTTTTGAAGATAGGAACAACATTTGCTCTTCTCCAGTCTTCTGGGACTTCTCCTGTTCTCCAAGAATTTTCAAAGATTATGGAGAGTGGTTCTAAAATTTCTTCTACGATCTCCTTCAGTACTCTGGGGTGTAATTCATCTGGACCTGGTGACTTGAACTCATTTATGTTAGCTAAATATTCCCTCACAATCTTTCTGTTTACAGATAACTTGGATTCCTCTATTCCTTTAAAAGGACAGTGAAGATCAGTTGATGTTACATTTTCTTTCTGAGAGAAAACAGATGCAAAATAGGAATTAAAAAGTTCGGCCTTCTCAACATCCTCTCTTACCATTTCTCCATTTTCATCCTGTAAAAATCCTATAGCATCTTTGACTTTTCTTTTACTTTTGACATACCCCCAAAATCCTTTTTTATTGCTTTTGACATCTCTTGCAAGCCTTAATTCATTGTCAGCTTTAGCTAACCTGATACGTGCCCTGCAGGATCTGCAGACTGCATTATAATCTTCTTTAGATATGCCTCCCTCTTTCCATTTAATAAACATTTCTTTCTTTCTTTTTAGCATGTGTTTAAGTTCTGTGTTCATCCATCCTGGTTTCCTTAAATGCTTCCCATTCTTCCTACTTTTCGGGATTGTTAACGATTGTGCTTTGAGAATCTCATTTTTAAAAATTTCCCATCCTTCCTGGACATTTTTGTCCTTAAGGACATCCAGCCATTGGATCCCTCCTATTCTCTTTCTGAGTCTCTTAAAATCTGCCTTTCTAAAATCTAACCTTGAAGTTTGAGTCTTCACATGTCTTCCTCCTCTAGTTATCCAAAATTCTATAATAGCATGATCGCTGCCTCCTAGGGTCCCAGCCACCTTTACCTCCTCAACCATTTCCTCCCTGTTTATAAGGATTAGATCCAAAGTAGCAGATCCCCTTGTTTTCTCCCCTACCTTTTGGAAGATAAAGTTGTCAGCAAGAGAGGATAAGAATTTGCTTGACCTGTTAGTTTTACTTGAGAGAGATTCCCAACAAATGTCTGGATAGTTGAAATCTCCCATGACCACTACGTCATATTTTTTGGAGAACTTGGTCATTTGATACATAAAGAGTTCATCCATATCTTCAGCTTGCCCAGGTGGCCTGTAGTAAATGCCTACAATGGTGTCCTTTCCGTTGTTCTCTCCTTGTATTCTTACCCAAACAGTTTCCACAGAACTCCCAGTCTCTGAAGCTTCCATCTCTGTGCAGATATACGCTTTTCTAACATACAATGCAACACCTCCTCCTTTGATACATTGAAGCTGCTGAAGGCAAATTAAGCAATTTTTAGATCAAATTATTGCAACAATGCTTCATGTCAATATTTTTTAAAAGGAAAAAAATGTAATGGTAAATTATATAGAGCTAGACTAGCCTAGACGGAACAGAATATTTTTTGCAGTCTTCTATATTCTTTCTAAAATGCCCTAAAAAGGCGAAGGTGGTCATAACTTTACTTGTAAGTCTTGAAATTGAAGACATGAGTGGCACAATTGTTATGCTGGATCAGATCTACAGCACCTAACTCAGAGTCAGATAATTATACTATATTGATATTAGTTTAAAATAGGTAATATGAATATAGTACAGCAATATATACCTGAAACAAATCTTGACACCATCATCTATGTTACAAAGCATAATGTATTTTAATATATTCCAGTATATGTCAAGAAGCCATTAACCAACAAATCAAATGTTCTGCTTCAAGAGAGTTTTAAGAGATTCTATTTTTATTTTCTTTTAACAAATGAAAAATATATATTTAAAAAAATAGTTTTTTTTCTTAATAATTACATTCGATGTTATAATTATTTATGTCATTTTTTACAGAAAAGTGTTATCAATCAACGTCTCTTAAAGACACTATATTGAAAGCTTTACAAAATTTCATTCTGGAAAAAGTCGTTTTCCACTGCTGGACAACCCTTTCTTAGCAACATAGCTGTGCACAATAGAAAAAAAAACGTATACTTTTCACCCTGACTGCACCATTCCACCAATATCCACACGGTGTCTCCTGAGGGTCATATAATATAAAGAATGCCACATGACTGCTGCAGTCAATCACTGGCCGCTGATCAGCTGCAGCCTTTACTGTTCTGTTAGAAGGTCTTGTCTCCACTAATAATTAATGTGATGCAATGGATCTTGCCAGTCTGTTTCTCTTGTCCCATTCCTGATTATTAATCTGTGGTCTCTCTGTAGTAATAAAATCCCACAAGTCAGCTTTGGACAGTAACTTTTCCACTTTAAACTACCATAGCTGGTAATTGTCTTTGAGTTTTTTCCACTGTGATTTTTATCTCTAAACTGTTGGCCATTTTCTTCTTTACTTTGTATGTATAAACTGAGTTTCTTACTTGCATACAGGAGATGTGAACCTCTGTAACATCTCTCGTTCACCATTCTGTGCCCTTTTGTTTCTGTGTGTCTGAGTGCATAACCTGTTTCATTTCTTTTTCACTTTCTGGAAAAACATTCAGCACTCAGATATTATAGGAGAATGAGCTGTTTAACTTAGTACATAAAGCAAGCATTATCTGCATCATCACAACATAGAGGAATACCGGAAGAGACCCCCGTAGTCAAACCAGAGAGGTCATGCAATACAGTCTGGAGAAGAACTACATGCACATAAACAACATATGCAAATTGTGTCTTCAGAGAGGAAGAGGACTAGAATTCTAGTGCCCCCTATTGGAAGTAGCAATCCTAAAAGTCAATATCAACCCTTTAACGAGCCTTGCCATATGACTTAGGATAAAATAAAACCAGATACTGAATTTGCAGACACTGTGTTTCAGGGTACTGCCCCTCATCAGTGCAAAGTGTCAGATCTGGTTTGGCTAGGTGAGAGGCTCCTGACTGGGATCCAAGGGGTAACATTTCTCCTTGCAGAGAGTGACATGTCAAGGTGAGGAGACTTTTAAGCCTTGCAATAATACTCCTCTTGGAAATTAAATATGCAAATTGTCTCTTCATAGAGGACGAGGACTAGAACTATGGAACTATTGGACTATTGGAAGTAGCAATCCTAACAGCCAATATAGACCCTTTGATGAGCCTTGCCACATGACTTGGAATAAAAGCCAAACCAGATACTCAATTTGCAGACACTGTGTTTCGGGGTACTACCTCTCATCAGTGCAAAGGGGCCGCAAGAAGAAAAGTTACCCATTGGATCCCCATAAACAACATATAACTGTTAACACAGTGCTATCTGCCATTTTCTCAAAATAGGGGGGAAATTTAATAAAATCATCTTTTTTACACCAGTAGCATGCTGGAGTAATCTAAAAGGTGCATACTGTGAGGTGGAAAATCAAATGGCTGGCATAGATCATAGATTTACAATATAATGTATGCCCCTTTCTGGCGTAAATTATAGTAAATTTGTCCGTTCAACTAATAAAGTTACAAAACCTATTGTGTAGATATGGTCTTGGCATAATTTGCAGATATTTTAATCAGGAAAATTGGTATAGGGGCAATCATAAATTTCCTTAACTTAGTATTTTCTTTTTAGATCGTAAAATTATGAAGACTAGAATGGAATGCAAGAGCACTATTAGAATATCCACTGGAGCAAATATCATCCCAAAACCTTGAGGAAATGAATACCCTAAGGGCAATACCTTAGCTTTAGGAGAAATAATACCATGGTCCAAGAATATAATCATTAGGTAAGGGACCGGCGGGATCCTTTCCTGGAAGGGGATATTTTATAACTTCTGAGCAGTGCTTACAAACAAGCATTACTGTGTGACTGGTATCCAACCAACAACCTTTTGACACTGCTTTGGGTTCAATATTGGTGTTCTACGGTCCCCTAGTAAATGGGACAGGAAGGTCGAGCGACAAGATGTGGGTGTGTGCTGTGGCACAATTTCAGCTTGTCCTCGGCCTCAGCCTCTGCATGCACCATCACCATCACCATCACGTCCACTTCCCCGACCCTTGCCATGCACCTTGCCCATTTTAAATGAAGGACAATATTTTCAACGTTCACGAGAAATGACTGATTTTTGAACGCAGTTATATGTGATACGTCTGACAGAGAACCACGGTTTTAAAGAGCAGCCTGTAATTTACTAATATTATTCTACACAGAGACCAAGTGTGAATAGTTTGACCAACACACTGCAACGAAATGAAAATGGAAGAAATGGCTCATTTTGGAACACTGTTATAGGTGATATGTCTGACAGAGAACCACGGTTTTAAATAGCAGGCCTGTAATTTACTAATATTATTCTACACAGAGACCCAGTGTGAATAGCTTGACCGACACACTGCAACGAAATGAAAATGGAAGAAATGGCTGATTTTGGAACACTGTTATAGGTTATATGTCTGACAGAGAACCACGGTTTTAAATAGCAGGCCTGTAATTTACTAATACTATTCTTCACAGACACATAGTGTGAATAGCTTGACCGACACACTGCAACAGAATGGAAAGAGATGCCAATATTTTCCAGGTTCAGTTCAAATTTCTGGATTTTTATCGCTGAAATATGGAACAGATCTGGCTGTTTTCTGCAGTGCTAACAAGCAAATGGAGCAGAAAAATGATGTACTCTGGATTGCTTTTTAAGCAAATAACCAGGATTAAGATAAAGAAAAAAATTTGCCCTGGACCCTGATATCTGGGACTATGTCTACAAATATCTGTAATTATTACAGCAGCAGCAGACAGGACGTTCAGTGGACCCTCTTGCACTATATGCACTGCAGTCTGCCACATACCTTGCCTCCCTGACTAATTCCTGCTATCATCACTGAATATATGCAGCTGGATTAGTCCTCAGGACTGTTAGTTCAGATGGATATAGATATACGGCATGTTGTGGAATACCTATGCTAACTATAAACAAGCAAATCTCTCCCTGACTCAGCAGCACCTCTCCCTACTCTGCCTGATTCCAGGGTAGACTGTGACGAGCATGGCGGCGCCCGGTCTTATAGACCTGATGATGCTGTGCGGCCAGCCAATCACTGTAATGCCACAACCAACATGGCTACGGCATTACAGTGCATGGTAGGCAATCCCTGCATGTTCATTGGCTCAGCAAAAGCGCTATCCCAAGCGCAAAATGGCTGTTGTCTGTCCCTCCTCTCCGCGCTCCCTGCTTTCCACTGACTTTTTATTCAAGTCATGAAATAAAGAATTATCGATTTTAAAGAATGGTGAGTGCAGCTTTCATTACCTTACATTATCTGGACAGATTAAAAATAGTTTGTTTTTCTGGGTGAAAATCATATGATTTTTGTATACGCTAATGTAAACTTACCCTTACCAGTAGCAGCTAATCAAAATCATATAATTTACTGATATTTATAAAGAGATAAAATTAATTTTATGCAGAACGTGGTCAAAAACCAAAAGGTGAATTTCATACTAAATTTCACTTTAATACAATAATATAAATATGTTTCTAATATACTTCTATTAAAAATTCCTTACTGTTACCTCTCTACTTTAACTTCCTTCCTGCTTTTCTTTTTTTCTTACTTCCAATGATGTTTGTTTGAGAATCCTCAGTGCATGCTGGGATACTCATACAGGATGGCATATAGAGGCAGAGACTGCAATCAATGCCATCAGCTACTGCACCCACCCTGAAACAGAGCATCATCAGTGACATCTGTTTCGGGGGCTGAATTCTCTTCTGCCTGTTTGTCTTGTTCTCTCCTTTCCATGTGCACTAACAGTGCGCTCTCTTCCCTGCTTGTCACTTCTCTTTAGAGCTGGCTAAGAGAGCGCAATGACAGTGCATATTCAAAGGAATATAGCACTGTGAGCAGGGAGTGCATACTAAGCATGCATCAGAATTTATGACCAGTGCATGCTCAGTAGAGAAGGGACTAACCCAGCCATTGAAATGGACATTTCTGATGACTTTTCATTTCAGGGTGGGAAGAGCAGCAATGGCAGTGACCACACCCCCAGCCACCTGATGGTGTTCCATTTGAGTTTCCCATCTTGTGCTTGGAATTCTCAAGCAAAACGTCATCTGAAATTAAAAAAAAAAAAAAAATAGCAGAAAGTTAGAGTAGAGAGGGAATGTTTGGACAGTTTTAATTGAAGTATTTTAGAAAAGTGCTTAAGATCATTAAATTAAATATATAACATTGAATATGAAATTCACCTTTGGTTTTGGAATACCCATTAAGGTTCAGCCCCCCATAGCAGTCCCTGTTTTTCATGTGACACCTTAGGAAAATTAATAGCTCTCCTCTGTACAGATGATTAGTTATTGGTGATGATCAAATTTGTGTAATAGATGCATAAGTTTATTAATATACTCAGTTGCAATCAAAATTATTCAGCCCCCATTTCAAATTAGGTTTATTAGCTAAATTTACAGACCTTCTGTTGTATGCAATTAAACAATGTCAATTTACATAGTTAAATGCATCTAATTTAACAAGTTGTTCAATATAAAATGCCACTTTTAATGATTACTAGACACTTAGAAATGTTCAAGCACTTGAATAGATTCCCTCCTAATAGCACACATTTATAGATCAGGTGTTGTCTCAATCACACATGGTTCTAATACTCAATAGCTTCATTAGTTGCATCAGGTGTGCTTGAGATAAAACCCATCAAATACCTGGACTAGCTAGGGGCTTATTGTCTGACACCTTTGATTGCATGTTAAAAATATGGCTTAAGAGTAATAGCCAAGACACAGGTCCAAAACATTTGTAAAGATCATTGCCTTGAACAAACAAGGATAAGGATGCAAAAAGATAGCAAAGGCATTGAATGTTCCTAAAAATACAGTTGAGAACATTGTTCACAAGTTCAAAGTTAAAAGAAAACTACCTAGTCATGGCAGAATGAAGAAGCTACCATCATCTGACACAAAGGTCCTGAGGAGGCAGGTGATAAAAAACACTCAAGTGATTGTAAAAGATGTACAGAATGATTTGGTGACAGCAGATACTGAGGTTTCAGCACCCATAGTAATGTTTTGAAGAAAAGAGGTGCTACATGTAATTGTATAAGAAAGAAATTAAGATCATAGAATAGGTGTCACGACTCTGTTGTCAGGTATCTTGGGACCAGGGGCTCCTTCCCTGACCCTAACGCTAGGGAGCGCCCTAGCTTTCCCTGTTCCCAGATTACTTCTGAAAAGTGTAGACGCTGGGGCCACGTACCTTGCTGAGCTCCTGAATTTGCCCTCAGTCTGTTACCTCCCTCCAGGAGAGAGGGAGGTAGTGGTGTATGGCAATACACCAACCAGACTAACAAGGTAATATGAACAGGGATGAAGGAAAATTCAGATTGTACAAATATACACAGACAAACAACAGACTAAAACACCGGGGAGTGGATGATGAGGGAAAAACAAAGTAGGAGAAGGAGAGAATTTGCACAAAACCACACAACAGTCTCAGATAAATCCACCAAATGCCTTCTCTAACAACAAATCTCCACCAGCTTTTGAACCATGCAGCAATGAAGCTAGCTCTGGCAATAAGTGCTAGCCAGAGTCCAGTAAATATAGGAGTGGGAAGTGGCCAACAGTGAATATCTGAGAGCCTTAATGCAGGTAAGCTTCCAGGAACTCACTACTGAGCAGATTAATAGATGTACTGCTAGAAGAAACCTGCATGATTTAATATGAAGGAGAAGTGATTCTAGTTAGTCCAGGAGTAGGAGAAATCAGACGATGCTGTCTTCTGGTTCCTCTCTGTCGCGGTAAACCCGTGACAATAGGTCTTTGTTCACCTGAGCTAGTTGTGCATGCTACAGGCACAATGCTGGTATAAGCATGAAAGTTACTGGTTTTATGCTGTTGCGCTTCTCACTGAACTGGAAGCATTCCAACCTCTAATTTTGAATGATGGAGAAAAAAAATTAAAATGTGTTTTTTTAGGCACTGTCGATATCAAGTAACATCAAGGACCAGAGGATAGTAAAAAGACAGTTTAATGAAACAATGTGTTTCAGAGTAGATTTCACTCTTTTATCTATTACATTTGTGTACCTGATGAAGGAGTGTAATCTACTCTGAATCGCATTGTTTCAACAAACTTTATATTAACTGTTCTTTGGTCCTCAGAGTTACTGGATATTGCCAGAACCTAAATAACATATTTTTCTTTTTTTTCTCTACCAATTTGCATAATAAGGCACATACTTAACACTGAAGGTGTACTTGCCCTAGTGTCAAAATGTACACAAATGTAGACCGAAAAGCACAAGAAAAGTCAGCTCTAATTTGCTCAAAACCACATAAATAAGTCACAGAAATTTTCAGAATTCTGTTCAGTAGAGTGATGGAACATAACTGTAACTTTTTGAGCCTGTAGATCAGTGGTATGGCTGTATGACGAAGAATACACCAAAAGGATCACCCTACCTACAATGATACATGTTGGTGCTTGGTCATAATCTGGGGCTGCTTTGCTTCCTTTTGCACTGGAAACCTGAAGTGTGTGTGGAGTAAGATGAATTCAATCAAAAATCAGGAAATCCTAAGGGAAAGTGTATTGACTTCCGAGAGGAAGCTGAAACTTGGATGTCATTGGAACTTGCAAACTGATAATGATCCCAAGCATACCTCAAAGTTCACCATGGTTTTGTTTCAGAAGTCCGGAATGATTCTGGAGTGGTCTAAAAATGCTTGAAAAAGACCTTCAGCAGGTCGAAAAGTCATATCTATGGCAGAATAAATGGAACCTTCAAGTTTTTTTCACCTGAATTGCACGCTGTCTCTTTCTTCTATTGATTCTGGAGTGGCCATCACAGTCACCTGCCTCTAGAAAATTTTTGGTGGGGTTTGATGAAGTAATGTTTGTTGTGTTGAGTTATTATTGTTCATGTTTTATTGGTTTGCAAACAACAGAAAGTTTGTAAATTTTGCTACAATAGGGGTTGAATCACTTTAATTGCAAAGGTATGTAATGTTTAAATCAGTGATCGTATTTTATTTTTAAGAGCCTAAATATTGCCATTTTAAAGATTGAGACCTCAATACCAACACTAAACAGGCAATATCTGAGCCTACTAATCATTTTGATATAAACAAGGACGAGTTTGCATGTTCCTAGTAAAAAGGGAACATCTTGGTCTCACGATCCCCCAAGAAGTGAATAATTTAAAAAACCTACACCCTGTAAATGCTTAAACATTATAAGGTAACTCTGTACTGTACAACTTATCCTTGTTTTGTGAAAATATGCAATACTCTTTAGCAAAAATAATGTTTTATCCATACAAAATACTGGTACAAATGCATTCGAGCCATGAGATGTAACTAACGAGGGAAAAGTTGGAATCGGGTGGGACCTGAAAGTGTGGTTAGGTGAGCAGGCATAGCTGTCTGCTTAAAAGGAAAAAAGAAGACAAAACCTCTGAATGTACAGTTGTGGCCAAAAGTTTTGAGACTGTCACAAATTATGGCATATGCAAAGTTTGTTGTTTTAATGTTTTTTTTTATTTTTTAGTCAGATTCGTGTATGGTTACTGAAGTACAATTATATGTATTTCTTAAGTGTTCAAACTTTTATTGACAAAAATTCATTACGCTTATGCAGACTCAATAATAAAGTGCCAACAGTAAAGCATTCAGAGATCATTCAGGTGTGGGGTTGCTTTTAATCCAGAGGAATTCATTCTCAATTTTGCCTAAGAACACCACTATGATTAAACAAAAGTATCTAAACATCCTCCGGAAACAACTTCTCCCAATGGTGCAGGAACAATTTGGTGATGAACAATGCTTTTTCCAGCATCTCACAAGGCAAAATTGATAACTAAGTGACTTAATAAACAAAACATTGAAATTTTGAGTACACGTTCAGGAAACTCCTCAAATCTCAATGTCATTGAGAACCTGTGATCAATCCTCCGAAAGCAGCTACGCAAACAAAACACAGACATTTTGATAAACTCCAAGCAATTACTAGAGAAGAATTGTATGTCATAAGCCCAGAAGCTTGTATTCAGCTGCCAGGGTGAATTGAAGAAGTTTGGAAAATAAGGGTTAACACTGTTAATATTTAGTCTTTGAATAAACTTGATGTATTTGTCAATAAAAGTGTAAAATTGTTTGAAACGCTTATAATTTTAGTTTGGTAACCATAAAAACAACCAAATAAAAGATCTAAAAATGTTAAAGCAGCACACTTTGTGAAAACAAAAATTGGTGTCAGCATAGTATCAAAACATTTGGCCACAACAGCATTACCAACTGTTCACAGCGCTGAATGGTTAAGCTGTAGTTAACACGTACTACTCCATTAATGAGTGAGCTAAGGAGAGAGAAAGAATTGTTCCAACCTGACTCATGTTAACTCTAACACCAGTCCTGTCTGTTAACCCAGTAACAATTTGGGACACTGAGCTAGCTGTCACGCCTGGTGTGGGAAAGACTTAGTGCAACACAGATGGAAAAGGGAAAGGGAGCCCAGACACTAAGGAAAGGGGGGAAGTGGAGACCTACTAGTCTGGTCTAGTGTCACCCTGTCTCAACTATCGCCCCTATATTGCCTCTTCAGCAATCGCCGCATGCGTGCCTCACTCTACTCTCCCTGGCAGAGGGATGGAAGGAGATGAGCACTAGTCAACCTCCACTAAACTCTATAGACAACAAGGGTGGACAAAATAGGGGAAATGGCTTAGCTTTAGATGAACTCCAAGTAAGCACACGGCCTCAAGCTCCAGAGAGGACGAAGTACTGCTCCTGCTAAGCTTCACAAGTAGAAATGGATATAGCCGGCGACTCTCTCTCAGACACACCAGGTATATATACACCCAGGCCAGAGAGCTTATTAGCAAGAAAGAGGTAGCCGCTCGGTCCTAAAGACAGCCTCTTATCTAGAAAGCTGTCTGCAATGGCAAACGTAGAGCTCTCCTCAACCCACTGCAGGGCGTCTGTCTGTCACCTCTGACACACACGTGACAGTACCCCGTCCCTCTACAAGTGGCCTCCGGACACTCAAGACTGGGTTTCTCAGGAAAAGAGGGGTGGAATGAGCAAACCAATCTGGGAGCGTTCACCTCTGACACTGAAACCCACATCCTCTCCTCTGGACCATAGCCTTTCCAGTGCACCAAGTATTGTAAAAAATGACGTTAGAGACAAGAATCTACAATCCTCAAAGTCTGGAACTCCAGATTACCATCAACCATTACTGGGGGTGGTGGTAGAGGTGAGGGCTCAAGAGGTTCCACATACCTTTTGAGTAAGGACCTGTGGAACACATTGTGGACCTTAAGAGCCTGAGGAAGTTCAAGACAAAACGCTGCTGGGTTAATGACGGCGGTTATTTTATAGGCACCAATAAACCTAGGTCCCAGCTTCCAAGAAGGAACTTTCAATCTTATATTCCTGGTAGAAAACCACACAAAGTCATTCACATTCAGGTCGGGACCTGGCAAGCGTTTTCTGTCAGCCATACGTTTATACCTGTCTCCCATGGTCTTTAAATTACACAGAACACGCTCGGTCTGACCATTAGAATGAGGGTGGAAGGCAGAGGAAAAGGACAGCTGCACCCCCAGTTGAGAACAGAATGCCTTCCAGAACTTGGAAAAAAACTGGGTCCCCCGATCAGACACCACATCGGAGGGAACCCCGTGAAGCTTCACAATCTCATTTATGAACACCTGAGCAAGAGTCTTGGCATTGGGAAGTGCAGGTAATGCGACGAAGTGAATCATTTTACTGAACCTATCTATTACCACCAAAACCACCATTTTGCCTGCAGAAACCGGTAGGTCAGTAATAAAATCCATGGACAAGTGTGTCCATGGCCTACTAGGGATAGGTAGCGGAAGAAGAATACCAGACGGACGGGTATGCGAAACCTTAGAATGCGCGCAAATACTACAAGCAGCTACGTGTTCAATTACATCCCAATGCAAGCCCGGCAACCAAAAACGACGAGAGAGGTGGTCTGCGGTTGCCTTACCAACTGGATGCCCAGCAAGCACAGAGTTATGATGTTCCTTATTTACTGTGCGGCGCAGATCAGATGGTACAAATAACTTTCCTGAAGGGCAGGAGGCAGGGGCATCCCCCTGAGCCTCCAACATTTCACCCTCCAGTTCAGGATAAAGAGCCAAAATTATTACCCATTTCTGTAATATCGGGGCAGGGTTCTCATGGTCATCACCACCAGGGAAGCTCCGGGACAAAGCATCAGCCTTGACATTTTTGACCCCTGGATGAAAAGTGACAACAAAATTGAACCTATAAAAAACAGGGACCATCTGGCTTGCCTAGGGTTGAGATGTTTAGCTGACTGGAGAAAAGACAGGTTCTTATGGTCAGTAATAACAGCAATAGGATGGACAGCCTCCTCCAACCAATGTCGCCATTCCTCGAACGCCAATTTTATCACCAAAAGTTCCCTATTACCCACATCATAATTTCTCTCAGCCGAAGACAATTTTTTAGAAAAGAAGGCGCATGGACGCCATTTACCAGGGGACGAACCCTAAGACAACACAGCCACAACCCCAACATCCGAAGCATCGACCTCCACAATAAAGGGTTGAGAAACATTGGGTTGACTGAGTATAAGTGCAGTGGCAAAATGATTCTTTAAGGAAGAAAAAGCCTGGAGAGAAGCATTTGACCATTTGGAAAAATCAGACCCCTTTTTAGTTATGTCATTAAGGGATTTCACTATAACAGAGTAATTTTGGATGAATTTCCTGTAAAAATTAGTAAAGCCCAGAAAAAGTTGTAGAGCCTTCAGGTTCCCAGTCAAGAACTGAACAGATCTTCTCTGGATCCATCCGAAAACCTGAAGATGACAATAAGTACCCCAAAAACTGCATCTCCTGAACAGCGAAAACACATTTTTCTAGTTTTGCATAAAATTTGTTATCCCTTAATATCTGGAGCACCTGCTTAACATGCCGCTGATGAGTCACAAAATCAGGTGAATAAACCAAAATATCATCCAGATAGACCACCACAAACCTCCCCACCAAATGATGGAAAATATCATTTATGAAATGCTGGAATACCGCAGGTGCATTGGTTAATCCAAAAGGCATAACCAGACTCTCGAAATGTCCTTCCTGGGTATTGAACGCTGTCTTCCATTCGCCCCCTTCTCTGATTCTAACAAGATTGTAGGCTCCCCTTAAATCCAACTTGGAGAATACCTTAGCTCCCACAACCTGGCTGAAAAAATCAGAAATCAGATGAAGAGGGTATGGATTATGGATGGTAATTTGACTCAATTCCCGGAAATCTAAACAGGGACGTAGACCGCCATCTTTTTTCTTCACAAAGAAGAACCCTGCTGCCACGGGCGAAGATGAGGGTCTGATATGTCCCTTCTCCAGACTTTCCGCAATAAAATCCTTCATGGCTTGTCGCTCAGGGCCAGAAAGATTATACAGTCTGGACTTCGGTAGTTTAGCTCCAGGGGTCAGGTTAAAAGGACAGCCATAAGCACGATGAGGAGGCAAATCTTGACACCCCATCTCAGAAAAAACATCCTCAAAACTAGACAGAAAAGAAGGTAATATTTCCGTAGAGACAGTAGAAATGAAAATATCTAGACAGTTCTCATGGCAGTAATCTCCCCATTCAATAATCTCCCCGGTTTGTCTATTCACCAACGGATTATGTTTAACAAGCCATGGTATACCCAAGACAATCGGAGTAGGAAGATTGTCCAGAACATAGCAAGGGATGATTTCACCCCACCCTCAGTTTTACATTATGTACAATCTGAGTAAATGCTTTCTGTGCAAGTGGCGCCGAGTCAATGGCAAAGATGGGAATAGGTTCAGCTAAAACACTGCAAGCAAGACCATGAGTTTTCACAAACTCAGCATCAACCATTCTGAGTCCAGCTCCACTGTCAACAAACAGCGAATTTTTTTCAGTTTTGCTCTCTAGCACCACCTCTGCTGTCAGGATAAAGCGGGAACTGCAGTTTGGCCACAAATGCATCCCTTGTTTATCCAACTCCAGACTACTGAGAGTTAATAGAGTTTCCTTTTGTTTAGGAATTGAAGGACAGGTCCCAACAAAGTGTACCTTTTTCCTACAAAAAAAACATACGCCTTTTTTCTTGCAAATCTCCGAGGATATGTATGATGTAGAGACACCCCATAACTGCATGGGTTCCACCACCTTCCCCAGTACTGGTTCACCCCCAGACCGCTCCCCTGGCAGAGGTACACAACCCCGGCAAGAAGGCCCCGGAGAAGGTGGTCTCACCCACCCGTCTATCCCAAAGGCGTCTATCAAGACGTATGGCCAAAGACATGGCAGCCTCCAAGGACTGAGGAGTTATAGCCAAGGCATCTTTCAACCTTTCAGTAAGCCCCACACAAAATTTACTTTTAAGGGCTGAGTCATTCCATTTGGAATCTGTTGCCCAGCTACGGAATTCCGAACTGTATGTTTCCACTGACCGAATCCCCTGCTGAAGGCGACGTAGCCTAGACTCAGCCAAGGCGACTCGGTCAGGGTCATCATAGATGAGGGCCAGAGCTCCGAAAAACCCCTCCACAGATTGGAGACAAACCGAGTCCTGTGGTAACGAAAACGCAAATGACTGAGGATCGCCCTGCAATAGAGAGATCACAATACCAACCCGTTGCTCCTCATTACCGGAGGAGTAGGGACGAAGTTTAAAATACAATTTGCATGCCTCATTAAATGCAAAAAACTTGTCCTTACCTCCTGAAAACCTGTCAGGAAGAGCAACCTTGGGTTCAGGCTGGACAGGCCAACCTGCAGAGACCCCAATATTGGCAACCTGTAACCACTGATGCTGCTGAACCCATACCCAAGGGAGAAAGAGAAAAAAAAAGGTGCACGCCCAAAAACACACAAAGAAGAAAAAAAAATGTCTGTCACCTCTGACACACCCGTGACACTAGCTAACTTATATACTAACTCTTCCAAGTAGGGGACTACACACATGGTCCCTACAAAATCTCTTTTGATAGCTAAAAAGCATAAGTTTAAAGGGAATCTGTCACTATGTTTTTCCTTCCTAATCTGAGAACTGAATAATGTAGAGAGGGAGACCCTGATTTCAGCGATGTGTCACTTACTGGGCTGCTTGCTGTAGTTTTGATAAAATCACAGTTTTATTTGCAGGAGCTTATCACTGAATCATTAGTAAACCTGCTGTCATGTAGTCCTCTATATTAATGAGCTCTCTATAGGCCTAACCACAAACCCTGATCACTGATTGGCAGCTTTCAGCCTATGCACAGTGTACACAGAAACCTTGAAATCTTTCAATCAGTTGTGTGGGCGGGGTTATACAGAGCTGAGCACTCTGAGAACTGCTAGATCTGCAGCAGATAAAACAATGATTTTATCAAAATGGCAGCAAGTACTGCAGTAACTGATATCACTAAAATCACTGTACTTGCCCCTGTGTTATGCTGTTCTCAGATGGCGTAGCAAAAATCTGGTGACAAATTCCGATAACAAATAAATCAGACAACAAAACAGCATAATGCTTTGTTTCCATCTGCATCAGAGCCTCAGTCACAGAATCCTTAAAAAATAATAGGGTAATCTATTAGGGGAGTCACCAGTGGTATTCATCATGAAAACAATTCTGCTATGAGTCCTGGTTTTCATCATAAGCAAAATCAAGGCTATAAGAATGGACACAGCCAAAAATAGAATAAGTCTGTGTGCCCACTATGCCGATTTAATGCGTTTCTGCGGCGGCTTTTCCGCCACGGAAACGCATTAAAATCGCTTGGTAAGAGGTCTGGGATGTATCCCAATGATAATCCGCATGTGCTATGCACATGATGCGGAAATTTCTGCTGCAGATTATCATTGCGGAAAAATTCGCAGCACAACCAATTTGGGCGCGATTTTGAGGCGACGTCGTACCCATTGACTTGCATTGAACCGCATAATATCCGCATGTATACATGCGGTTCAATGCGCGGATGGTACCCAGGTCTGGAGAAGAAGAGACTCTCTTCCAACCCAGGTACCATGGTACCAGCAAGTAAAAAAAAAATTATAAAGTAAAAAATAAAAAAAAAATATTCATAGTCACCTCGCCGGCGGCCCCCCGGTCTCCTCCAGGCAGCATCCTCTCTATTCGGCATCCCGCGGTGTACTTGCAGGACCTGCGGTGACATCATTTAGTCAGCTGATGGTCACGCAACCGCTGACGTCAGCGGTCAGGTGATGGTCGCGTGACCATCAGCTGACTAAATGACATCACCGCAGGTCCTTCTAGAACACCGCGGGACGCCGAGGAGAGAGGACGCTGCCGGGAGGAGACCGGGGGCCGCTGGAGAGGTGAATATAAGGGTTTTTTTTATTTCTTTTTACTCTTTAATTGTTTGTTTACTTTTTAGATGCAGAATTTGAAGTAGAAATTTCCTCTAAGTTGGTCACACAATATAAATCCATGCCAGTTGCATGGCTTTATATTGTGTGACCAACTTGTCAAGCCCTTTTCCAAGTGATGCTCAAAATCTCGTGGAAAAAGCGCTTGAAAAAAACGCATGCATAAACACATGTAAAAATGCTGAAAAAACGCATGTAAAATCCACATGCATTTTTTCTGCCAAGGAGATGCAGAAATACTCAGGAAATGTCTGCTTCAAATCTGCATCGTGGGCACATAGCCTAAAGCAGTAGTATTCTTAAAGAAGGCTGTCTGCTTCAGACAATGTTTTTGTTAGAAAAGTCCTTTAATGACAAGGATCTCTCAATCCAACTCCTCCCCAGTGATCAGCTGCAATTTCATATAAACCAGTTCCCTATTCCCCTGTAAAACCAATTTACTACATTGAGCTGTTGTTGCAATGCACTGTGATGCTGGTCTCTAATATCTAATTTTGCATAATTACACAATCAACAGTATTAAAGGGTTATAACTAGTGTTGAGCGAGCATGCTCGACACTGCTCGGTACTCGCCTGAGCATCTCACTACTCGGGATGTTCGGCGAGCACTGAGCATTGCCGGGTTACTCGGGTGGGAGTTCGGGTCTCCGCCCTGCATGTTTGGCACTCTTTACGGAGACAATGAACATGCAGGGATTGCCAGCCAGTCAATGTAATGCCGCAGCCATGTTGTTTGTGGGCATTACAGTGATTGGCTGGCTGCACAGCGTCACCTCGAGTATTTAAAACCGGGCGCCGACATCTTGGACAGAGTCGCTCCGGTTCAGACAGTGTAGGGAGAGTGCTGCTGAGCTAGTGAGAGATATATACTGCGAAATAGGTAGTGTAGGGTCTCGAAAAGCCTGCCAAATCAAACAAACAGTCCTTCTCAGGACTAATATCCATCCCAAATATCAGGCCGGCAGGCAGGCAGGCTGTATAGGAGACGCAGCAGTTATACCAACAAACACAGCATTACAGTCCTGTGTGCTCCTGCTAGTCAAATTACTAGACTTATCCCCAGGTCTCAGGGGCCAGGAAAAATCCTTTTTTTTAATCTAAATCCTGGTTTGTTTGTTTTTCCCTCAGTCAGACTGTACAAATACACATTTTATTAACCTTTTGGTATTTCCCCCCCCCCAAAAAAAATTGAGTGAGTCTGGTATACACCAGGAAATTATAACAGTTTTGCAGTTACATGGTTCAAATCTCTGTATTATTCACTTTTTTTGTCTTTTTTCCATAAAAAAAAATATTTTCAGTGTCTCGCTGACTGTTCAGACACCAATATATCTGTTTAAAAGAGTCTGGTGTAGGCCAGATAACTAGAACTGTGTTTTTCCTCTTCCATGGTTCAAATCTGGGTGTTATCAACCTGCTTGCCTTTTTTCCATAAGAAAAAACTGTTTGAGTGTGTCGCTCACTGTTCGGACACAAATATATCTATTTTAACAAGTCTGGTATACACCAGGAAATTATAACTGGTTTTGCAGTTCCACGGTTCAAATCTCTGTATTATGCACTTTTTGGTATTTTTTCCATAAAAAAAACATTTTCAGTGTCTCGCTGACTGTTCAGACAACAATATATCTGTTTAAAAGAGACTGGTGTAGGCCAGATAACTAGAACTGTGTTTTTCCTCTTCCACGGTTCAAATCTGGGTGTTATCAACCTGCTTGCCTTTTTTCCATAAAAAAAAACAGTTTGAGTGTGTTGCTCACTGTTCGGACACAAATATATCTATTTTAACAAGTCTGGTATACACCAGGAAATTATAACTGTGGTTTTGCAGTTCCAGGGTTCAAGTCTCGGTATTATCCACTTTTTTGTCTTTTTTCCATAAAAAAAAAACATTTTCAGTGTCTCGCTGACTGTTCAGACACCAATATATCTGTTTAAAAGATTCTGGTGTAGGCCAGAGAAACAGAACTGTGGTTTTCCTCTTCCACGGTTCTAATCTCCTTTTTATTACCCTTTGGCCATTTATAATGCAAGTGTAAGCTATTTTACTTCATTTACAATGGGCAAGGTGCGTGGCAAGGGACATGGAACTGGACGTTCTGGTGATGGTGCGTGCAGAGGATGGGGCCGTGGCCAAGGTGAAAATGTGCCACAACCAACAGCCACATCTTCTCGCTCCCAGTTCTTGACCGAATTACTATAGAAGCACGCAACAGCACCACTATTGCGAACTGATCAGTGTGAACAGGTTATTAATTGGATAGCAGATAATACTTCCAGTCACCTGGGCACCACCACCTCCGGTCTGTCTTCCACACAGTCAAGTGTTAGTAACGTTGAGTCTCGACTGCATACTCCTCCTCACCCTGATGCTCCTTCCTCCCACTATGCCGAGTGTCGTCAGACAGCAACTGATCCCACAGTTGGATACTCTGAAGAGCTGTTCACTGGTCCATTTCCATATTTGGGCCCCTCGCCTGCTCCACTTGAAGTGGTGGAAGAGGAGATCCCATGTAGCGATGGTCAAATATTTGAACAGCCATGGCCACAGGAAGGCGATGCTGGCAATTTGTCACAAACGGTGGACGATAATGAGACACAATTGCCACGAAGTGAGGAGGAGGACCGTGGTGTGGAAGTGGAAGAGGAGGAGGTGGTGGATGATCTAGTAACTGACCCAATGTGGCAGGAGGACATGCAGAGTGAGGCCAGCAGCACACAGGGGGAGGGAGGCAGAGTACCCAACAGGCAGGAAGTAACAGTGTGGTGGCCGCAGACAGAAGGCGGGCAACCGTTCCCCGTAACACCAACACAAGGGACGTTGCCAGTACAACTGATTTGTCTTCCACAGTCAGGAATTTTTTTAAAGACTCTGCTGATAACCCCAAAAAGGCCACCTGCCAGGCCAGCATCAGAAAGGGTGACAAAACTACCAGCCTGACCACCACCAGGCACATGTCAGCAAAGCACCCGACTTTGTGGGGCGAACCCCAGGGTCCACGACCAGTATCAGCGGGTGTCACCATTGCTTCTTCCGCTGTTGTGCGTGTAAGAGAACCCCCTATTGCGCGTGCAAGGCAATCCCCTGTCCATACTGCATGCAAAGATGCCCCCTCCTCTCAGTCTTCACTTGTTATGGCGGTTTCTCAAGAAACAGCATCAACGTCCATGTCCACGTCCCACCGCAGCATTCAATTGTCCATATCCCAGACCTTTGAAAGAAAGTGCAAATTCACAGCCAACGCCCCACAGGCCACAGTCAGAAATTCGCACATTTCACGACTGCTTGCGTTGGAAATGCTTCCTTTTAGGCTGGTGGAGACGGAATCCTTCCGCAACCTTATGGCGGTGGCAGTCCCTCGGTACTCGGTCCCCAGCCGACACTATTGCCATCACCGCACTACACAAGCACGTGTCCCAAAACATCTGCCGTGCCCTCAACAACACACTTACTGGGATTCTACCTGACAACGAACCCTTGGACAAGTGCTTGTGGCCAGGGACGGTACATCTCCCTGACGGCACACTGGGTAAATATAGTGGAAGCTGGGACCCAGTCGGACCTTGGGATGGAACACATCCTCCCCACACCGAGGATTGCGGGCCCTATGTCAGTCAGAGTAGCCCCCACAGTGTACAGCTCCTGCGCATCATCCTCCTCCTCCTCCTCCTCATGTTCAGCCTCCATCTCAGATATCACTACATCAGTTACAAGCTGGAAGTACTGCAGTACTGCCTCAGCCAAGCGGCAACAGGCTGTGCTGAAACTCATAAGCTTAGGTGATAAACCTCACACTGCTTGTGAGTTGTGGACAGCTGTGAAAGAGCAGGCAGATCTGTGGCTGAGATGTCTGAACCTACATCCAGGCATGGTGGTGTGTGACAATGGAAGTAGCCTGGTGGTGGCACTGAGGCGAGGCGAGATCACACACGTACCATGCCTGGCTCATGTGCTTAACCTCGTGGTTCAGCGGTTTCTTAAATCCTACCCCGAGTTGCCAGATCTGCTCATCAAAGTACGCCGCCTGTCAGCTCATTTTTGGAAGTCGGCTACAGCTTCAACCGCCCTTGCTGTATTGCAGCAGCGTTTGCAGCTTCCGGCACACCGACTGGTGTGTGATGTCCCCACATGTAGGAACTCTACCCTCTACATGTTGCATAGGATTTGTGAGCAGAAGAGAGCAGTTGTGGAGTACCAGCTGCAACAAGGCCGTCGATATTCAGGTCAGACTCCACACATAAGTCCTCAGGAGTGGACCTGGATGTCGGACATATGTACCATCCTGACAAACTTTGAGGAGTCCACCAAGATGGTGAGTGGTGATGACACCATCATTAGCGTCAGCATACCACTTGTCTGTCTTTTGAAACACTCTCTGCAGAGAATTAAAGAGGAGGCATTGCAGCCAGAGTATGATGAGATGGATCAAGAAGCCATAGCGGGCGATTGCACACAGCCCAGCTTCATCTAATCCCAACGTGCATTGGGCGACAATGAGGGAGATGAGGAGGAAGAACAGGAGCTGGTATCATGCGCTGTAGACGGTAGTACCTGTACAACTGTTATACCGTCGGTTCAGAAGGGTGGCTTGAGGACAGGGGGGAGGAGGAGGAGGAGGAGGAGGAGAGCATGGTCAGTCATCATCTTGGTGAGGACATGGAAGTCTTGCCCATTACCAGTCTGGCACGCATGGCTGACTTTATGTTACGCTGCCTTAACCGTGACGCTCACGTTGTCAAAATGTTGGGTGACAGTCATTACTGGTTGGTGACACTTTTAGACCCCCACTACAAGGAGAACTTTCACTCTCTTATTCCTGAGGTGGAGAGGTCTACAAAAATGGGGCAGTACCAGAAGGCCCTTGCTGCAGAACTGTTAAAAAAATTCCCATCTGAACACGCTAGCGGCAAAGGTCACATTTTGTTGCCCAACCAAGGCGTACAGGCGATAGAGACACAACTCCAATCCAGCAGAGGCAGGGGAACACTGTCAACGTTCTGGGACAGTTTTCTGAGACCCGCCCAGCTTACAGGGTAATCTCACAAGGAGTGGAAAGTTTCAAAAGATGGTGAGGGAGTACCTTGCCGACCGTACCAGCGTCCTCCGTGATTCCTCTGTGCCTTTTAATTATTGGGTATCCAAGCTGGACGCTTGGAATGAACTCGCTCTGAACACCTAGGATGTCCTGGCCTGCCCTGCCGCTAGCATGATATCGGAGCGTGTTTTTAGTGCCACTGGGGGAATTATAACTGATAAGCGCACTCGCCTGTCAACTGACAATGCTGACAAGCTGACCCTTATCAAAATGAAGAAGGGCTGGATTGGGCCAGACTTCTCATCACCACCAAATGACAGCAGAGTAACATAAAGTCAAATCCACTGTGCTGTTTCGGGAGGTGTATTCCCATGCACCGCTTCACACCTACACATGGGTATACGCTTCCTCATTTCGGCTGTTTTTTGCTCTTCTCCTTATACTCAGCCTCCACCGCCACTATACCACCAGGGTGACCATGGTCCATGTTGCCAGCATTGCAAGTTCCTCCGTCCTAATTTTTTGCAGCTTTTGCTTGGAAGGCATAGGTAAAGACTATGGGAGACCCACTCCCCCATAATGGGAATAATGTTTTTAATATGCTGTACTGCATGGCTCTTGTACGGGGCATTGCAAGTTCCTCCGTCCTAATTTTTGGCAGCTTTTGCTTGGAAGGCATAGGTAAAGACTATGGGAGACCCACTCCCCCATAATGGGAATAATGTTTTTAATATGCTGTACTGCATGGCTCTCGTAAGGGGCATTAAAATCGTCTTCTTAAGCTACTGTGACCTCCACGTCTCTTACACGGGGCATTGATATTGTCTTTTTATTCCACTGCTACCTCCACCACTCTTCCAAGGGGCAATGATATTGTCTTTTTATTCCACTGTGACCTCCACCCCTCTTCCAAGGGGCATTAAAACTATCTTGTTAAGCTACAGTGACCTCCACGTCTCTTCCATGGGGCATTGATATTGTCTTTTTATTCCACTGCGAACTCCACCACTCTTCCAAGGGGCATTAAAACCGTCTTGTTAAGCTACTGTGACCTCCACGTCTCTTCCAAGGGGCATTAATATTGTCTTTTTTATTCCACTGCGACCTCCACCACTCTTCCAAGGGGCATTAAAACCGTCTGGTTAAGCTACTGTGACCTCCATGTCTCTTCCACGGGGCATTGATATTGTCTTTTTATAGCACTGCGATCTCCACCACTCTTCCAAGGGGCATTGATATTGTCTTTTTATTCCACTGCGAACTCCACCACTCTTCCAAGGGCATTAAAACCGTCTTGTTAAGCTACTATGACCTCCACGTCTCTTCCACGGGCATTGATATTGTCTTTTTATTCCACTGCGACCTCCACCACTCTTCCAAGGGACATTGATATTGTCTTTTTATTCCACTGCGACCTCCACCACTCTTCCAAGGGGCATTAAAATCGTCTTGTTAAGCTACTGTGACCTCCAAGTTTCTTCCACGGGGCATTGATATTGTCTTTTTATTCCACTGCGACCTCCAGCGCTCTTCCAAGGGCCATTGATATTGTCTTTTTATTCCACTGCGAACTCCACCACACTTCCAAGGGGCATTAAAACCGTCTTGTTAAGCTACTGTGACCTCCACGTCTCTTCCAAGGGGCATTGATATTGTCTTTTTATTCCACTGCGACCTCCACCACTCTTCCAAGGGGCATTGATATTGTCTTTTTATTCCACTGCGACCTCCACCACTCTTCCAAGGGGCATTGACATTGTCTTTTTATTCCACTGCGACCTCCACCACTCTTCCAAGGGGCATTAAGATCGTCTTGTTAAGCTACTGTGACCTCCACGTCTCTTCCACGGGGCATTGATATTGTCTTTTTATTCCACTGCGACCCCCACCACTCTTCTAAGGGGCATTGATATTGTCTTTTTATTCCACTGCGACCTCCACCACTCTTCCAAGAGGCATTGATATTGTCTTTTTATTCCACTGCAACCTTCACCACTCTTCCAAGGGGCATTAAAACCATCTTGTTAAGCTACTGTGACCTCCACGTCTCTTCCATGGGGCATTGATATTGTCTTTTTATTCTACTGCGAACTCCACCACTCTTCCAAGGGGCATTGATATTGTCTTTTTATTCCACTGCGACCTCCACCACTCTTCCAAGGGGCATTGATATTGTCTTTTTATTCCACTGCGAACTCCACCACTCTTCCAAGGGGCATTGATATTGTCTTTTTATTCTACTGCGAACTCCACCACTCTTCCAAGGGGCATTAATATTGTCTTTTTATTCCACTGCGAACTCCACCACTCTTCCAAGGGGCATTGATATTGTCTTTTTATTCCACTGCGACCTCCACCACACTTCCAAGGGGCATTAAAACTGTCTTGTTAAGCTACTGTGACCTCCACGTCTTTTCCAAGGGGCATTGATATTGTCTTTTTATTCCACTGCGACCTCCACCACTCTTTCAAGGGGCATTGATATTGTCTTTTTATTCCACTGCGACCTCCACCACTCTTCCAAGGGGCATTAAAATCGTCTTGTTAATGTACTGTGACCTCCACGTCTCTTCCACGGGGCATTGATATTTTCTTTTTATTCCACTGCGACCCCCACCACTCTTCTAAGGGGCATTGATATTGTCTTTTCATTCCACTGCGACCTCCACCACTCTTCCAAGGAGCATTGATATTGTCTTTTTATTCCACTGCGACCTCCACCACTCTTCCATGGGGCATTGATATTGTCTTTTTATTCCACTGCGACCTCCACCACTCTTCCACGGGGCATTGTTATTGTCTTTTTATTCCACTGCGACCTCCACCACCCTTCCAAGGGGCATTAAAATCGTCTTGTTAAGCTACTGTGACCTCCACGTCTCTTCCACGGGGCATTGATATTGGCTTTTTATTCCACTGCGACCTCCACCACTCTTCCAAGGGGCATTAAAACCATCTTGTTAAGCTACTGTGACCTCCACCACTCTTCCACGAGGCATTGATATTACCTTTTTATTCCACTGCGACCTCCACCACTCTTCTAGGGGGCATTGATATTATTTTTTTTTTCACTGCGACCTCCACCACTCTTCCAAGGGGCATTGATATTGTCTTTTTATTCCACTGCGACCTCCACCACTCTTCCAAGGGGCATTAAAACCGTCTTGTTAAGCTACTGTGACCTCCACGTTTCTTCCACGGGGCATTGATATTGTCTTTTTATTCCACTGCGACCTCCAGCGCTCTTCCAAGGGCCATTGATATTGTCTTTTTATTCCACTGCGAACTCCACCACTCTTCCAAGGGGCATTGATATTGTCTTTTTATTCCACTGCGACCTCCACCACACTTCCAAGGGGCATTAAAACCGTCTTGTTAAGCTACTGTAACCTCCACGTCTCTTCCAAGGGGCATTGATATTGTCTTTTTATTCCACTGCGACCTCCACCACTCTTCCAAGGGGCATTGATGTTGTCTTTTTATTCCACTGCGACCTCCACCACTCTTCCAAGGGGCATTGACATTGTCTTTTTATTCCACTGCGACCTCCACCACTCTTCCAAGGGGCATTAAAATCGTCTTGTTAAGCTACTGTGACCTCCACGTCTCTTCCACGGGGCATTGATATTGTCTTTTTATTCCACTGCGACCCCCACCACTCTTCTAAGGGGCATTGATATTGTCTTTTTATTCCACTGCGACCTCCACCACTCTTCCAAGAGGCATTGATATTGTCTTTTTATTCCACTGCAACCTTCACCACTCTTCCAAGGGGCATTGACATTGTCTTTTTATTCCACTGCGACCTCCACCACTCTTCCAAGGGGCATTAAAACCATCTTGTTAAGCTACGGTGACCTCCACGTCTCTTCCATGGGGCATTGATATTGTCTTTTTATTCCACTGCGACCTCCACCACTCTTCCACGGGGCATTGTTATTGTCTTTTTATTCCACTGCGACCTCCACCACCCTTCCAAGGGGCATTGATATTGTCTTTTTATTCCACTGCGAACTCCACCACTCTTCCAAGGGGCATTGATATTGTCTTTTTATTCTACTGCGAACTCCACCACTCTTCCAAGGGGCATTGATATTGTCTTTTTATTCCACTGCGACCTCTACCACTCTTCCAAGGGGCATTGATATTGTCTTTTTATTCCACTGCGAACTCCACCACTCTTCCAAGGGGCATTGATATTGTCTTTTTATTCTACTGCGAACTCCACCACTCTTCCAAGGGGCATTAATATTGTCTTTTTATTCCACTGCGAACTCCACCACTCTTCCAAGGGGCATTGATATTGTCTTTTTATTCCACTGCGACCTCCACCACACTTCCAAGGGGCATTAAAACTGTCTTGTTAAGCTACTGTGACCTCCACGTCTTTTCCAAGGGGCATTGATATTGTCTTTTTATTCCACTGCGACCTCCACCACTCTTCCAAGGGGCATTGATATTGTCTTTTTATTCCACTGCGACCTCCACCACTCTTCCAAGGGGCATTAAAATCGTCTTGTTAATGTACTGTGACCTCCACGTCTCTTCCACGGGGCATTGATATTTTCTTTTTATTCCACTGCGACCCCCACCACTCTTCTAAGGGGCATTGATATTGTCTTTTTATTCCACTGCGACCTCCACCACTCTTCCAAGGGGCATTGATATTGTCTTTTTATTCCACTGCAACCTTCACCACTCTTCCAAGGGGCATTGATATTGTCTTTTTATTCCACTGCGACCTCCACCACTCTTCCATGGGGCATTGATATTGTCTTTTTATTCCACTGCGACCTCCACCACTCTTCCACGGGGCATTGTTATTGTCTTTTTATTCCACTGCGACCTCCACCACCCTTCCAAGGGGCATTAAAATCGTCTTGTTAAGCTACTGTGACCTCTACGTCTCTTCCACGGGGCATTGATATTGGCTTTTTATTCCACTGCGACCTCCACCACTCTTCTAGGGGGCATTGATATTATCTTTTTTTTTCACTGCGACCTCCACCACTCTTCCAATGGGCATTAAAACCGTCTTGTTAAGCTACTGTGACCTCCACGTCTGTTCCACGGGGCATTGATATTGTCTTTTTATTCCACTGCGACCTCCATCACTCTTCCAAGGGGCATTGATATTGTCATTTTTCTCCACTGCGACCTCCACTACTCTTCCAAGGGGCATTAAAACCGTCTTGTTAAACCACTCTTAACTCCACAGCTCTTCCAAGGGGCATTGAAATGTTTTTTTTAATTACCTCTAACCTCCACTACTCTTCCAACGGGCATTGCATTTCCTCCTAATTTTAGTCAGCTTTTTCTTTTCAATGCATAGGTGAACACTAAGGGAGACCCACTCCCCAATAATGGGTAGTAGGTTTTTAGTACGCTGTAATCTGTTTCAAGGGGCATTGCAGTTCCTCATAATTTTTGGAAAGCCTTCCATTCACTGCTTAGGCCAACAGTGTACAGGAGACCAAGTTGCTATAAATGGAAAAAACGGTTTAGTTAAGGCCCTCTGACCTCCATGTCACTTCCAACCGGCATTGGAGTGCTTAGAAATTTTTGGTAGGCATTGCACTCACTGTATGCCCTATAACTTTGTAGACGAACAGCTCCTTTTGGTACAGAAAGATATCCTACAAGACATGTGTGGTTGACTGGCCTGATATTGATGTGAATGGTCCCTGTTCCTCCTGCTCTTTCTCCTTTGCCACCACCTCATCCATCATTCATCACCTGAAGATTTGTTTTAACGGGAGTCATAGAACTGAGATAGTAGCAGGAAAACATCCATCAATCCTTGGAGGAGGTAGGATATGCGCCAAAACGCTGACCACCTCAGGCCTAGCCGCTACTACATACATGCGCTTGCATTCCAAGGAACAGAAAGCTAAGGAAATGGATGGCCTCATGATCATGAATAATTTACTCGTTGTGTAGGAGGCCGACCACTGCTGCTGTCTACCTTCTGAACTTTGTGTTGAAGTCTGAATGACCCAGGACCCGCAATCCTCTATGTCTGGAGGACGTGTTGCATCCCAGTGTCCAACTGTGTCCCGGCTTCCACAATATTAACCCAGTGTGAAGGCGTCAGTGAGATGGACCATTCCTGGCCACATTCACTTGTCCACGTGTTTGTAGTTAGGCTATTCTTCCTACTAAATGCACTGGGGAGGGCACAGGTAATGTTTTGGTATTCGCGCTTGTGTATAAGGCGCACCGGGACAAATAGGGGCAGCTGGGGACCGTTTATGAACACCCGGCCGCCCCCAGGCGGCTGAGGACCGTGTGTGGGCACCCGGCCGCGTGGCGTCTGGGGACCGAGTATGGACACCCGGCCACCCCCTGGTGGCTGGGGACCGAGTGTGGACACCCAGCCGCCGGGCGGCTGGGGACTGAGTTTGGATACCAGGCCGCCGACGCAGCCATGATATGGTGGCCGGCGTCTGCCTCCACAAGCCTAAAAGGCCTCATTTCAAGTACAAGCAAGCTAGCAGTATGGTATTGCAGCCTGGGGGTGGGTGGGTGGCAGGCTGCACACTTACGCTTGCATTCCAGGAAAACAAAGCAGATGCTAACTTCTATCATCATCATCATCATCATGCTCCTCACCTTGGCACTCTCAACTCTCCTGATGGAGAAGCCAGGGCCCACCAGAGGAGTCTTGTTGTCTGGTGGGCTCGGCCTATGCTGCCCTAAAGCAGGCCAGGCTAAGAAAAGTGTTGGGAAGATTACCGGGACAAATAAGGGCGGCTGGGGACCGAGTATGGACACCCGGCTGCCCCCTGGCGGCTGCGGACCGAGTGTGTACTGAGTATGGATACCAAGCCACCGACGCAGCCATGATATGGTGGCCGGCGTCTGCCTCCACAAGCCTAAAAGACCTCATTTCAAGTGCAAGCAAGCGAGCAGTATGGTATTGCAGCCTGGTGGTGGGTGGGTGGCAGGCTGCACACTTACGCTTGCATTCCAAGAAAACAAAGCAGATGCTAACTTCTATCATCATCATCATCATGCTCCTCACCTTGGCACTCTCTACTCCCCTGATGGAGAAGCCAGGGCCCACCGGAGGAGTCTGGTTGTCTAGTGGGCTCGGCCAATGCTGCCCTAAAGCAGGCCAGGCTAAGAAAAGTGTGGGGAAGGTTACCGGGACAAATAGGGGCGGCTGGGGACCGAGTATGGACACCCGGCTGCCCCCTGGTGGCTGGGGACCGAGTGTGGACACCCGGCCGCCAGACGGCTGGGGACTGAGTATGGATACCAGGCCACCGACGCAGCCATGACATGGTGGCCGGCGTCTGCCTCCACAAGCTTAAAAGGCCTCATTTCAAGTACAAGCAAGCTAGCAGTATGGTATTGCTGCCTGGTGGTGGGTGAGTGGCAGGCTGCACACTTACGCTTGCATTCCAAGAAAACAAAGCAGATGCTAACTTCTATCATCATCATGCTCCTCACCTTGGCACTCTCAACTCCCCTGATGGAGAAGCCAGGGCCCACCGGAGGAGTCTAGTTGTCTGGTGGGCTCGGCCAATGCTACCCTAAAGCAGGCCAGGCTAAGAAAAGTGTGGGGAAGGTTATCGGGACAAATAGGGGCTGCTGGGGACCGAGTATGGACACCCGGCCGCCCCCGGGTGGCTGGGGACCAAACGTGGACACCCGACCGCCAAGCGGCTAGGGACTGAGTATGGATACCAGGCCGCCAAAGCAGCCATGACGTGGTGGCCAGATTCCGCCTCCACACGCCTAAAAGGCCCAATTTCAAGTGCAAGCAAGCAGTATGGTATTGCAGCCTGGGGGTGGGTGGGTGGCAGGCTGCATACTTGCGCTTGTATTGCAAGGAATGGGGGAGGTACAATTGAACACTGCCCTGGGACAAGGACTTGCACGGGGATAGTTGCAAGTCTGCATCTTCTGATGCGGCAAGGATCACTTCTGATGGGCACACTTTTAGGCAGTGACCTGGGTGTCAGAGATGCTTCCAGGGGTCTTCCCCATGCTGTTCCCATGTATTTTCAGCACTGTATGCATGTGTCACACAGGACTTGGCCAGATAAGGTTGTAAAATGTTAAAATGACATTACCCGGTGAATGCATTTGTCACGTTTGAAAGCAATACAAAAGTGCAAAAACGCATCAAAAATGCTACTTGTGAACATAGCCCAAGGTGTGGAGGAGTATTTTTGTTTTTGGTTATTTATTTTACCTTATACAGAAGTCTTTACCATGGAAAGTATGTTCCTTAACATATTTCACAGGAAAGCAGTTTCAGTTTCGTTTCTGAACGTTTTATTGTGAGCCCGTAAAAGTGGCTTAATACCTCTGACCACGTTGTTGACAGCAGTGACCTGGGGGTCAGAAATGCTTCCTGGGGCAATCCCCATGCTGTCCCCATGTCATTTGTGCACTGTCACTACCGTTTTGGCACTTTTTAGGCTTTCTACAGACTGCCGGGGGTGCCGCCGCAAAAATGCTCGGGTCTCCCATAGACTAACATTGGGCTCGTTGCTCGGGTCAAGCATCCGAGTATCACGGTGAGCTCGGCCCGAGCTTCGAGCATCCGAGCATTTTAGTGCTCACTCAACACTAGTTATAACCAAAATCACATTATTTTTCACAATATAAAGTTGAAACCAGAAGTTTACATACACTATATAAAAAGACACATATGCATGTTTTTCTCAATATCTGACATGAAATCAGAATAAACCTTTCCCGTTTTAGGTCAATTAAGATTACCATAATTTTAATATTTGCCAAATGCCAGAATAATGAGAGAGAGAATGTTTTAAGGCATTTTTATTACTTACCGCAAAGTCAATAGTTTACATACATCTCATTAGTATTTGGTACCATTGCACTTAAACTGAATGGCTTGGGTCAAACGTTTGGGATATCCTTCCACAAGCTTCTCACAATAGTTGGTCGGAATTTGGGCCCATTCCTCCTGACAAAACTGGTGTAACTGATCCAGGTTTGTAGGTCACCTTGCTCGCACCTGCCTTTTCAGTTTTGCCCATAAATTTTCAATACAATTGAGATCAGGGCTTTGTGATGGCCACTTCAAAACATTGACTTTGCTATTCTTAAGCCACTTTGTTTCCATTTTGGCAGTTTACATCAGGTCATTGTCCAATTGGAAGACCCATTTCCACCCAAGCTTTAACTTCCTGGCTGATGTCTTGAGATGTTGCTTCAGTATTGCCACATAATCTTCTTTTCTCATGATGCCATCTATTTTGTGAAGTGAACCAGTCCCTCCTGCAGCAAAACAACCACACAACATGATGACGCCACCCCTGTGTTTCACAATTGGGATGGTGTTCTTAGGATTCCAAGCTTCTACCTTTTTCCTCCAACATAGCGATGGTCATGATGCCCAAAACGTTCAATTTTATTTTCATCAGACCACAGGACATGTCTCCAAAGATTAAGGTCTTTGTTCCTGTGTGCATTTGCAAATATTATTCTGGCTTTTTTTATGTTTATTTTGGAGCAATGGCTTCTTCGTGGCAGAGTGGCCTTTCAGCCCATGTTGATACAGTACTCCTTTCACTGTGGTTATTGACACAATCTTACCAGCTTCCGCCATTATCTTCACAAGGTCTTTTGCTTTTGTCTTTGGGTTGATATGCACATGTCGGACCAAAGCACGTTCATCTCTGGGACACAGAACCCGTCTCCTTCCTGAGTGGTATGATGGCTGGACATTCCCATCTTGTTTGTATTTGCATATAATTGTTTGTACAGATGAACGAGGCACCTTCAGGTATCTTGAAATTGCAACCAAGGATGAGCCAGACTTGTGCAAGTCTGCAATTCTCTTCCTGATATCTTGGCTGATTTATTTAGACTTTCCCTTGATGCTACACAAGAAGCACTGTGTTTCAGGTGTGCATTAAAATACATCCACAGCTGTGTCTCTAATTAACTCCGATGTTGTCAAAAAAACTATCAGAAGCTTCCAAACACATGACATCATCATATGGGCAGTCCAGAATTGTTTAAAGGCATAGTAATCTTAGTATATGTAAACTTTTGACTTTGCAGTAAGTAAAAAAATGCCGTAAAACATTCTCTCTCTCTCTCTCAATATTCTGGCATTTGGCACATATTAAAACTTATATTAATCTTAATTGACCTAGAACAGGAAAGGTTTATTCTGATTCCAGGTCTGATATTGAGAAAAACATGCATATGTGTCTTTTTACATAGTGAATGTAAACTTCTGGTTTCAACTGTATATGAAACAGAAAAAAGGAAAGTGTAGATAGAAAAGGCTATTGCACCGAGTACGTAAGTAATTAAACTCACCTGATGGTATTGTGCAAGAGCAGGCATAACACTGTAGAACATGTGAATGATCTCTTGATCGGCTTCAGTAACACATGCTGGACCCCGGACTGGGGAACTCTGGGACTGATGTAGACTACAAAACAAAAATTCCTGGGCTTGATGAGTGCTGTTAATGGAAGAGGTTCCAAAAGGCTGAAGTAAAAAAAAAGTATTCGGACTACGCTTTTTAGAGCCGATCCCTCCCATTCCTCAGAGCCCTTCTAGCCCCTTCCTCCAAAACGCGTAGTCCTAATAAAGATTTTATTTGCTTCACCCTTTTGGTACCTCTTCCATTGGCAGTGCTCATTAAGCCCAGAAATGTTTGTTTTGTTGTCTACATCAGTCCCGGAGTTCACCAGTTCGGGGTCCAGTCAAGTCCTGAAATTTTTGTTTTATTTTCTACATTATTTTTCACATAGCACAATATCAGCATTTCTATATTATTAAAGCAAATCTGTCACCAGGTTTTTGCTCATCCATCTGAGAGCAGCATTACATAAGAGCAGAGACCCTGAATTCAGTGATGTATCACTTGCTGATCTGCTTGCTTTCATTTTGAATAAACCACTGTTTTATCTGTGAACGCACTACCAGTTCTCTATGCTGAGCTCTGTATAACCCACTCCCACATCACTGATTGGCAGTTTTCTGCTCATGCACAGGGTGCACAGCTGCCGATCAGTGGTGGGGGTTGGGTTATACGGGAATTGGATGTTTCGCCCCCAGCAGTTCGCCCCCAGCAATTCGCCCCCGGGTACATTTCGCCCCCGCACATTTCGTCCCCAGCATTTGGCCCCCAGGATGTTTTGCCCCCGCACATCTAACCCCCGCACATATTGCCCCCAGTTCGCCCCCGTCCGGGGGCGAAATGTGCGGGGGCGAAATGATAGGGGGGAAGTACCTGGGGGCGAACAGATGGGGGCGAACTGCGAACTGCTGGGGGCGAAACTTCCTATAACCGGGTTATACAGAGCTCATGAATATGATTGACAACCTGGCAGCAGGTTTACAAGATTGATAATCTCCTGCTGATAAAACAGGTTTTTTTTCAAAACTACACTAAGCAGCTCAGTAAGTGGCACATCGCTGGAATAAGGGTCTTTGTCTCAGTAGTATGCTGCTCTCGAATTAGATGGCAAAAGCCTGGTGACAAATTCCCTTTAGCATATAAACTAATCCAAACATTAGGTCTCTTACGTGTACTTGTAATTTTGTCTAATTTAACTGTAACCCACAATGTTATGTGTACTGAGGAAATCATCCAGCACTTTTTAAAAGTTGTTAAAGTGTCGGCGATTACTACCCCTTGAGGTCGGGCATTCCACATTCTGATTACTCAGACTGTAAAGAACCCTTCCCTATTTAGTTGCCGGGATCACCTTTCTTCCATCCATAATATGTGCCACCTGGTCCTTAGTATGGTCTTAGGAAGGAATAAGTCATGTGTCAGTCCTTTGTATTGGCCACACATATATTCATACATGTAAATGAGATCTCCTCTGAGTGTGTGTCTTTTTTCTAAGCTAAACAAGCTCAACCTCTCATCATATGAGAGGCCTTCCATCCCTTGTAATAATCTAGTTGCCTGTCTTAGAACTGACTCTAACTTCTGAATATCCTTTTTAAAATGTGGAGCCCAAAACTGGATCCCATATTCCAGATGTGGCCTCACCAGTGATTTATAAAGAGTAACAGTACATTGGGAACGTGGGATTTTATCATTCTTTTTATACATCCTAAAATCTTGTTTGTTTTTGTGATTGCTACTTGATATTGAGTACTGCTGATCAGCTTATTTGTAACCTGCAAAACAATGCAGTGTAAGGCTTCGATCCCAGAGTGACTGCAACAATGCCAAGCAGAGCAGAGTGCCAATAATGCATAGTTGATCAGTGTTGGCAGCCGGCTCTTAGGTCACGTTGAGCCAACCCAGAGCAGTATCAAAGATTAGATAAGGAGCACCAGGTCCCTGTGCTGACAGTTGGCTCATAGGGTAATGCAGAGAGCAAAGACAGCTTGGCTACAGGGATGGAATGTGGAGTGTTGGGTCCCTGTGATGATAGCCGATTTATAAGGCAGTGAGGAGAACAGTTGAATAAGGCTCATAGAGCAGTTGAATAAAATTCATGGGGCAATGAGTAGAGCGGCTCGAGAGAGGTTGAATAATTCTTAGATGGCAGTAGTCAATAAAAGTGATATTTTGTGTTACATTTAGAGAAATGCTAATTGTCTCTTCAGAGAGGAAGAGGACCAGAACTCTAGTGCCACCTACAGGAAGTAGCAATCCTAAAAGTCAATAGTGACCCTTTAACGAGCCTTATCACATGAGTTAGGATATAAGCCAGAACCAGAAACTCAATTTGCAGACAGTGTTTCGGGGTACTGCCTCGAGGGACATGGATTGTGGAACCACTGTGCCACGGACCCCAGAGAGCCTGGAGAAACGTGATTAAGCGAGCACCAGACTGTTCACTAGAGCCTCTGATGGTGAGGTTAGACTTGGCTCCCGATGAGTGCCAGGTGCCACTCCAGGACAGACCAATGGATATGCAGCAGCTGGACCCAGTAGGACAGACTAGATGGAGCAGCAGGCAGAGTCTGTATCAGAGTGCAGCAGGCAGAGTCTGTATCAGAGTGCAGCAGGCAGAGTCTGTATCAGGAGTGCAGCAGGCAGAGTCTGTATCAGAGTGTAGCAGGCAGAGTCTGTATCAGAGTGCAGCAGGCAGAGTCTGTATCAGGAGTGCAGCAGGCAGAGTCTGTATCAGGAGTGCAGCAGGCAGAGTCTGTATCAGGAGTGCAGCAGGCAGAGTCTGTATCAGGAGTGCAGCAGGCAGAGTCTGTATCAGGAGTGCAGCAGGCAGAGTCTGTATCAGGAGTGCAGCAGGCAGAGTCTGTATCAGAGTGCAGCAGGCAGAGTCTATATGACGAGTGCAGCAGGCAGAGTCTGTATCAGCGTGCAGCAGGCAGAGTCTGTATCAGAGTGCAACAGGCAGAGTCTGTATCAGGAGAGCAGCAGGCAGAGTCTGTATCAGGAGTGCAGCAGGCAGAGTCTGTATCAGGAGTGCAGCAGGCAGAGTCTGTATCAGGAGTGCAGCAGGCAGAGTCTGTATCAGGAGAGCAGCAGGCAGAGTCTGTATCAGTAGTGCAGCAGGCAGAGTCTGTATCAGGAGTGCAGCAAGGACTGGTACGCAACCTTACACAACTTAGACTGCAGAACAGGAAGGTTCCACTACAGGCAACCCAATAGATGGAGACCCAATCAGGATTCCCCACATTTAAAAAAATTAGTGGCAGATGCCAGCAAATTGGCACCTCCTCAGATTAGCTACTCGGCTGCGTGACTCTGAGTTCACACCAAGTAGGATCTTCAACCTCGTCATCATCCAATGTGTTATCCCATTTTTTTTTGAATGTGGATGAGGCCAGTATGACATAGAATATATGCTCCAAAATATTTCCAACTCAGATCTAGCCAGTTCTATCACTTTACTGAGAGCAAAAAATATTTTTGGGTTACTCTGCGTAAGCTCTGTGTCCAGCTGACTTTGACCGACACTGGCGTAGTAGCTGGCTTATAGCACTGTATGACTTTTGGCACAGGAAAAAATATTTTTTGGACTGGGCCTAGTAAGAGAAGTTTTGTTTTTTGACTGTGAAACCAGGACAAGTTCAACGCCACTAAAATAGGATCTGCATTTTAGCAGACTGGATCAACTTTGCCACAGTAAAAAACCTTTGGTGGACTCTGCCTGCCAACCAAAAATATATATAGGTTTGACTGTGTGTACAAGCCTCTGGCTTATAGCACTGTATGACCTTTGGCACAGGAAAAAATATTTTTTGGACTGGGCGTAGTAAGAGAAAAAATGTATTTTTTTAATCTGAAACCACATGAAGTTTAACTCCACTAAAATAGTATCTGACACTAAAAAAAACTTTAGTGCACCCAGCTTTCAATATCACAATAGCAACAGGAAAAAAAAAAAACAGACTTTGTGCTCTGCAATAAGAAGCTCTGCAGACTGTGCAGAGCACAATTTCAACCCCACTAAATGAAAAGGTGCACTGCACTTGCTTGATCACATTAGCAAGTGCAAGAAAAGATTCAAGGCATACTGAGACATGGAGCTCTATACCAGTGGTGCACAGCACTATTGTATGGCATGGGCCCTCTGTTTCTGTCAGAATCTCAATACTTGCACAAGAGCACCAAAAATGTGCTGCACCAGCGGTTGCAGAGGTACACAGGCCAGGAATTATCTACACTATCTGACTACCACACAAGAGCCCATCTATCTAGCTAATATCTCTCATTACACAGGAGAACAATGACCTGCATCTGTCTCCAGCAGTGACATGGATATAATGGTGCTGAGGGAACATGGCCGCTTTTTATATTGAGAGGACATGTGATTTCTGCAGCCAATTGCAGAAGCCCTTATGTCTGGCCAGTGTAGATCCTTCGTGCGCTATGATTGGCTGGCCGTGCTTTCCTCAGTTAAAGTTACCGCCCACAGGAAAAAAAAAACAGTGCGCCGCTGATCTGACCTGTTCTAAGCTCTCCACAGCCCCCACACTCACCTGCAACATATCACCTCTCATCATACACTTATAGTATACTAACAAAACTGTTCAAAACACCGTGGTTGCCCTGTTCGTCGAACTTTTCCGATTTAAAGAAAATTTGCTCGCCTTTGCGATCACGAATCCGAATGTGCCATATTCGTGCCGAATTTAAACTTTCGAACATACGCCAAACAAATTCGCTTAACACTACTCATAAGGCAGTGTGGAGAGCCAAGCCAGCACAGCTTCAGGGATGGGATTTGCAGTGCCTGGTCAGCACAGAGTAATTGAGGTGTGCTAACAACCGACTCCCAAGCCATTGCAGATAACCCCACTCGTGACTAGAGATGAGCGTTGTTCTACTCGAACTGTTCGCCAATCTCAAATTCGAGCTGTTTTGGGCGGTGTTCGAGCCGTTCGGCGAACACGAACAATTTGAGAAAAATTCGGCTGTTCGAGGTTATGTTCGATAACTGTTCGTGCACCAAAATCATAACTGGATTTTTTCTCAGTAATGATGAAAATTAAAGTTAATACGCAGTTTGAGTGTACAGCGGGGTGGGGGGAGGGGCAGGGGATGGATCTCTGCAGGAATAATGAAGATCTCCATTTTTTTTTCTCTTTCCCGCATTTACAGTGGGGAGGTGCAATCTGTCAGCCTATCAGCAGCGCACACACGGAGCGAAGTGCTTTTTTCACACAAGCAAGGGCATGTGTCATTGGCAGTGTATTTCACATGTCCTTGCCCTATAAGACCAAGCCATTTTCCCCGTTGCCACCATTTTCTCACTGCTGCAGCTGCGTGTTAGACGGCACCGCTGTTGCTGTGTGCGCTATACCTTGTTAATTTCAAGCCAATTTTCGCACAAATCTACAGATAGCTTGGGAGTAGGGAATAGTTGTGATTGCAGTACTTTTAAGGACTAGGTTACAGCATTTCCTACGACTTTTATCAGGCAGGTCTGTGCTCTTAAATAGATAGGTTGTGGGAGTAAAGACTAATTGTAATTGGAGTCCTTTTCAGGACTAGGTTACATCAGTTCCTATCAGTTTTTGCCAGGCAGGTCTGTGCCAGTGCTGTGCAAGTTTTTTTCACAGCATTTGGCTGAATCTAGCAAAGCTAATCCTTTTTGGCCTATTGCAGAGTGTGTTAGTCAGTGGAGTAGCCTATCTGTGTTGCAAGATATACCACCTGTGTATAGAATACCAATTTTTTTACTGCACCTAGTGAAGTAAAATCTTTTGGGCATAGCATCATTCTATTAGTCCATCTATACTGACCTCCATCAGGTTGCAAATTGAATATAATTTTTTTCTGCATCTAGCTCTGAAAAAATATTTGGCCTTCTAGCAGTGTGTGGGACTTGTTGTATTAGTCCATCTATACTGACCTCCATCAGGTTGCAAACAGAATATATTTTTTTCTGCATCTACCTCTGAAAAAATATTGGGCTTGTACCTGTGTGTGGGACTTGTTCTGTTAATCCATCTATACAGACCTCCATCAGGTTGCAAACTGAATATAATTTTTTTCTGCATCTACCTCTGAAAAAATATTTGGGCTTCTAGCTGTGTGTGGGACTTGTTCTATTACTCCATCTATACTGACCTCCATCAGGTTGCAAATTGAATATAATTTTTTTCTGCATCTAGCTCTGAAAAAATATTGGGCTTCTAGCTGTGTGTGGGACTTGTTGTATTAGTCCATCTATACTGACCTCCATCAGGTTGCAAACTGAATATATTTTTTTCTGCATCTACCTCTGAAAAAATTTTGGGCTTCTAGCTGTGTGTGGGACTTGTTCTATTAATCCATCTATACAGACCTCCATCAGGTTGCAAACTGAATATAATTTTTTCTGCATCTAGCTCTGAAAAAATATTTGGCCTTCTAGCAGTGTGTGGGACTTTCTCTATTAGTCCATCTATACTGACCTCCATCAGGTTGCAAATTAAAAATAATTTTTATCTGCATCTAGCTCTGAAAAAATATTTGGGCTTCTAGCTGTGTGTGGGACTTGTTCTATTACTCCATCTATACAGACCTCCATCAGGTTGCAAACTGAATATATTTTTTCTGCATCTAGCTCTGAAAAAATATTTGGCCTTCTAGCAGTGTGTGGGACTTTCTCTATTAGTCCATCTATACTGACCTCCATCAGGTTGCAAATTAAAAATAATTTTTATTTGCATCTACCTCTGAAAAAATATTTGGGCTTCTAGCTGTGTGTGGGACTTGTTCTATTAGTCCATCTATACTGACCTCCATCACGCTGCAAATTCAAAATAATTTTTTGTCTGCATCTAGCTCTGAAAAAATATTTGGCCTTCTAGCAGTGTGTGGGACTTTCTCTATTAGTCCATCTATACTGACCTCCATCAGGTTGCAAATTAAAAATAATTTTTATCTGCATCTAGCTCTGAAAAAATATTTGGGCTTCTAGCTGTGTGTGGGACTTGTTCTATTACTCCATCTATACTGACCTCCATCAGGTTGCAAATTGAATATAATTTTTTTCTGCATCTAGCTCTGAAAAAATATTGGGCTTCTAGCTGTGTGTGGGACTTGTTGTATTAGTCCATCTATACTGACCTCCATCAGGTTGCAAACTGAATATATTTTTTTCAGTATCTACCTCTGAAAAAATATTGGGCTTGTAGCTGTGTGTGGGACTTGTTCTATTAATCCATCTATACAGACCTCCATCAGGTTGCAAACTGAATATAATTTTTTTCTGCATCTACCTCTGAAAAAATATTTGGGCTTCTAGCTGTGTGTGGGACTTGTTCTATTACTCCATCTATACTGACCTCCATCAGGTTGCAAATTGAATATAATTTTTTTCTGCACCTAGCTCTGAAAAAATATTGGGCTTCTAGCTGTGTGCGGGACTTGTTGTATTAGTCCATCTATACTGACCTCCATCAGGTTGCAAACTGAATATATTTTTTTCTGCATCTACCTCTGAAAAAAATATTGGGCTTCTAGCTGTGTGTGGGACTTGTTCTATTAATCCATCTATACAGACCTCCATCAGGTTGCAAACTGAATATAATTTTTTTCTGCATCTAGCTCTGAAAAAATATTTGGCCTTCTAGCAGTGTGTGGGACTTTCTCTATTAGTCCATCTATACTGACCTCCATCAGGTTGCAAATTAAAAATAATTTTTATCTGCATCTAGCTCTGAAAAAATATTTGGGCTTCTAGCTGTGTGTGGGACTTGTTCTATTACTCCATCTAAACTGACATCCATCAGGTTGCAAATTGAATATAATTTTTTTCTGCATCTAGCTCTGAAAAAATATTGGGCTTCTAGCTGTGTGTGGGACTTGTTGTATTAGTCCACCTATACTGACCTCCATCAGGTTGCAAACTGAATATATTTTTTTCTGCATCTACCTCTGAAAAAATATTGGGCTTCTAGCTGTGTGTGGGACTTGTTCTATTAATCCATCTTTACAGACCTCCATCAGGTTGCAAACTGAATATAATTTTTTTTTGCATCTAGCTCTGAAAAAATATTTGGCCTTCTAGCAGTGTGTGGGACTTTCTCTATTAGTCCATCTATACTGACCTCCATCAGGTTGCAAATTAAAAATAATTTTTATCTGCATCTACCTCCGAAAAAATATTTGGGCTTCTAGCTGTGTGTGGGACTTGTTCTATTAGTCCATCTATACTGACCTCCATCACGCTGCAAATTCAAAATAATTTTTTGTCTGCATCTAGCTCTGAAAAAATATTTGGCCTTCTAGCAGTGTGTTGGACTTTCTCTATTAGTCCATCTATACTGACCTCCATCAGGTTGCAAATTAAAAATAATTTTTATCTGCATCTAGCTCTGAAAAAATATTTGGGCTTGTAGCTGTGTGTGGGACTTGTTCTATTACTCCATCTATACTGACCTCCATCAGGTTGCAAATTGAATATAATTTTTTTCTGCATCTAGCTCTGAAAAAATATTGGGCTTCTAGCTGTGTGTGGGACTTGTTGTATTAGTCCATCTATACTGACCTCCATCAGGTTGCAAACTGAATATATTTTTTTCTGCATCTACCTCTGAAAAAATATTGGGCTTGTAGCTGTGTGTGGGACTTGTTCTATTAATCCATCTATACAGACCTCCATCAGGTTGCAAACTGAATATAATTTTTTTCTGCATCTACCTCTGAAAAAATATTTGGGCTTCTAGCTGTGTGTGGGACTTGTTCTATTACACCATCTATACTGACCTCCATCAGGTTGCAAATTGAATATAATTTTTTTCTGCATCTAGCTCTGAAAAAATATTTGGCCTTCTAGCAGTGTGTGGGACTTTCTCTATTAGTCCATCTATACTGACCTCCATCAGGTTGCAAACTGAATATATTTTTTTCTGCATCTACCTCTGAAAAAATATTTGGGCTTCTAGCTGTGTGTGGGACTTGTTCTATTAGTCCATCTATACTGACCTCCCTCAGGTTGCAAATTGAATATAATTTTTTTCTGCATCTGACCCAGCCAATAGTTTTGGCCTAATACCACAGTTTGGCCACTCAGCTCTGCTCAGTTCCCATCCATTGTTTTTTTGTGCAAACAACTCCAGAGTTGTGAATTAGTTAACCACCAAAATGAGTGGAAAAAGGCCTGCTGCTGGTGGAAAGGGGAATAGGCGTGTTGGGAAGGGGAAAAAAGGTTGTGTCCGTGGGGTAGGTGTTAAAGCAACAGTAACATCTGCAGAAGAAAGACCATCTTCCAGCCAAACTAAAATGTCTACTTCTTTTAGCGGACAATGTGATAAGATCCCTTTCTTACGGCCACGCCAATCGCTACAAATTCCAGATGAGGCACAAAAACAGCAGGTGCTTCAACGGATATCAAGTGCTCCTTTAAGTGGGCTCTCCTCCACATCAACTTCAACATCACAAATACTCCAGTCCTCAAAGGTGTCACCCCAATCGCACTTGCTTCCTCACAGCTCCCAAATCTCCAGCTGCCCGTCTGAGTATGAGGTAGAACAGATGGTTGAGTCTGCAGAGCTGTTTACTCATACTATAGCCTGGGAATCAGAGGTCGACTCCAGCGCTTCTGTGAATCCAGACGAGGAAATGATCTGCACTGATGCCCAGAATCTTTATGAGTCGGATCCAGGACCAGACGCAGAAGGTTCTGACCATAATGTAGACCCTCATTCCCAAACTGTAACTCCTGTTGGAGGAGACAATGAGGAAGACAATGATGAGACTCAAATACCTGATTGGAGCGACAACTTTAGTTTTTTGTCATGGCAGGAACAGGTTGGCTCTGAGGACGACGGGTGTGATAACGCACAGGGTGATGATGATGAGGTTGCAGATCCCACTTACTGTCAACCCACAGTCAGCCAAGAGATGAGGTCAGCAGAGGAGGTGGAGGAAGATGCTAGTGATGATGAGGTCAGGTTGCGCCTTCCTGGACAGAGACGTAGTACTGGAAGCACGTCAACAACTGCATCCTCAAACACAACTCTGCCTCTCATCACAAGTCGTGGTGGCTCTTCAGGTCGCATGGGTGCTAAGCCTTGCATAGCCTGGGCATTTTTTCAGATCGATAAAGATGACCCAACTCATGTTATCTGTAACATTTGTCAGCAAAAGCTAAGTAGAGGCCAAAAAATACATAGTTTGAGTACTTCATGCATGAACCGGCACATGGACATGAAGCATAAGTTGCAGTGGGAAGCTCAGTGTGCTACAATGCGGCCTAGCCGGCCGGGCCAACCACCGTCTGCCATATCTTGTGCATCCGCGGCCTCTTCATCCTCTGTGACTGGGGGGACAGCAGTCACACCTGTTTTGGGGCGCAGACCTGCCACCTCTTTACCCGCAACAGCCAGCGTGATTGGCAGGTCATCATTTTCTTTGGAGATGGTAACACCAGCTGGTGTTGAGCGCTGTCCGACATCGATAGCACCACCTTTGGATCAAGGCAACCTAACATGTCCGCCTGCATCTTCCTCACAGACCGGCAGTTTGCCGGGGACACCCTTATCAACCCCGTCTAAGCACAATAGCCAGCCCTCGGTCCCTCAGATGTGGACAAGTAAAAGACCATTTCCTCCTAGCCATGAGAAAGCTAAGAGGTTGAATTTCACCATCTGCAAGCTCTTGGCTACAGAAATGCTGCCTTTCCGCCTGGTGGACACAGAGGATTTTCGAGACCTTATGTCCGTCGCAGTGCCCCAGTACCAGATGCCCAGTCGGCACTACTTCTCAAAGAAAGGTGTGCCTGCGCTCCACCAGCATGTCGCACACAACATCACCGCTTCTTTGAGAAACTCTGTGTGTGACAGGGTGCATTTCACCACAGACACTTGGACGAGTAGGCATGGACAGGGGCGTTACATGTCGCTGACTGGGCACTGGGTAACTATGGTGACAGCAGGACAAGGGGCTGCTGTCCAAGTCTTGCCGTCCCCACGAGTTGTGCGTCAATCCTCTTTATGTCAAAGTTCCTCCACTGCTTCTGCCTCCTCAACCTCCTCTCGGTCTTCCACCTGCACCCAAAGCCTGTCTGGTCATGCCACAAGCTTTCTAACTGCGCAGAAGGGATCCTGCACACCTCCTTACTATGCTGGCAGTAGGGCTCAACGTCATCAGGCGGTTTTTACTTTGAAATGTCTGGGAAATGTGAGTCACACAGCTGAGGAGTTGTGGTCAGCTCTGGAGAACCAATTTCATGAATGGTTGTCTCCACTGGACCTGAAACCAGGGAAGGCCGTGTGCGACAATGCTGCAAACCTGGGTGCGGCCCTTCGCCGGGGCAATATCACACACGTGCCTTGTATGGCTCACGTGTTGAACCTGGTTGTCCAGCAATTTTTAGCCCACTATCCCAGACTAGATGGCCTTCTGCAGTGGGCACGGTCGCTGTGTGCTCACTTCCGCCGTTCGCATCCCGCAGCTCAGCGACTTACATCTCTACAGAAGTCGTTGGGCCTGCCACTTCACCGGCTAAAATGCGATGTGCCTACCCGGTGGAATTCAACTCTGCACATGTTGCAGCGACTGTGGCAGCACCAACAAGCCCTGGTGCAATACGTTCTGACGTATATCCTGGGCAAACGAGATCCAGACGTGGGGCAAATCACGCTGGAGGAGTGGTCTCAGATCAGGGACCTATGCACCCTTCTGCACAGTTTTGAAATGGCGACGAAGATGTTTAGTGCTGACGATGCCATTATCAGCATGACTATTCCGGTGATTTACATGCTGGAGCACATGTTAAACAGAATTCGGAGTCAGGTGGTGGCACAAGAGGAGGTGGAGGAAGTAGAGGAGGAGGAGTTGTATGCGGAAGGGCTAACATCTGCAAGGTCCAGACGGTCGGCAGCACCAAGGCGGCAGGCTTGTGAGGGTGGGGGAGATGGTTTTACCAGGGCACATGGTAGCAGCCAAACTAGTGAGGAAGGTGCAGGAGCCCAGGAAGAAGTGGAGGACGAACTGATGGAAGACTCATCAGATGAGGGAGACCTTGATCACATTTCTGTTGTGCGAGGTTGGGGGCAGAGGACAGAGGAAGGAAGCATGATCGTTACCTCGCCACCAACACAACAGGGACTTGGTGCTCCTGGATGCGCAACACACATGAGTGCCTTCTTGCTGCACTACCTGCAACATGACCCTCGAATTGTGAGAATTAGAAATAATCCTGACTACTAGGTTGCCACACTGTTAGATCCCCGGTACAAAAGTAAATTTGCAGAAATTATTCCTGCCATAGAAAGGGATGCACGCATGCAGGAGTATCAGCAGAGACTGTTGCAGAATCTTACATGTGCTTTTCCACAAAACACCAGTGGTGCACGTAGTGAATCTCACAGTTCCAACTTGCCAACCGTGGGACCGTCAAGTGTTCAGCACTCAAACCATAACAGAACCACAGTATCTGCTGGTAACATCAATTTTGCGCAATCATTTCACCACTTTTTTAGCCCATCCTTTGCAAGGCCACAGGAGACAAGAAGTCTGACACATAGTCAACGCCTAGAGACGATGGTACAGGAGTATCTCCAAGTAAACATTGAAGCCATGACTGTGTCACTGGACCCTTGCTCTTTTGGGCTTCCAATCTGGATAAATGGCCGGAGCTAGCCACTTACGCCTTGGAGATCTTGTCATGCCCCGCAGCCAGCGTTCTGTCTGAACGTGTGTTCAGCGCTGCTGGTGGTATGCAGACAGATAAGCGCACTGATAATGTAGACAGAATCACGTTCATAAAGATGAACAAATCATGGATTCGAAACGACTTTTCTACCCCTGTGTCATCCTGGGGAGAGTAAAAGATGGATGATTGGTTAAAATCACCCTACCAACCGTTTTAAGCTTTCAAATTACTAATCATGTTTATCTGTATCTTGGCTGGAAAATAATTTGGGCTTTGTAGCAGTGTGCAGCACTGATTCTATTAGGCCATCTATAATAAGCTCCACCAGATTTAAAATTACTAATCATGTTTATCTGTATCTTGGCTGGAAAATAATTTGGGCTTTGTAGCAGTGTGCAGCACTGATCCTATTAGGCCATCTATACTAAGCTCCACCAGATTTAAAATTAATAATAATTTTTAGCTGCATCTAGCCCAGAAAATAATTTTGGGGCTCCGAGATGCTCAAGACACATAAGTGCCTTCTTGCTGCACTACCTGCAACATGACCCTCATATTGTCAGAATTCGAAGTAATCATGACTACTGGGTTGCCACACTCTTAGATCCCCCAAACTTTTCGATCAACCTTTTCATTTTAATAAAGACTAAAAAATGGTCATTTTTGAAATTATAAGCATTAGCAGGTTATTAGAAACTGAAATCAAACAGTTTTCAACTCAAAACTTTATTCTAGGTGATGTTACATTTTCACATAGGACCCCTTGTTCGAAAGGAGCTTCTGAACTCTCTCGTCCATTGAATTTGTCAGGTTTTGGATGGTTTCTGCTTCAATTGTTTTGCATGAGGACAGAATACCCTCCCAGAGCTGTTGCTTAGATGTGAACTGCCTCCCGCCATCATAGACACTCCTTTTGATGATGCTCCAGAGGTTCTGAATGGGGTAGAGGTCAGGGGAGCATGGGGGTCACACCATAAGTTTGTCCCCTTTTATGCCCATATCAGCCAGAGATGCAGATGTTTTATGTGCAGCATGAGATGGTGCATTATCATGCAAAAAAATGATCTTGCTGTGAAATACACGGTTCTTCTTCTTGAACCATGGCAGGAAGTGCTGTTTGAGAAAATCCACATACATTATGGAGTTCATCTTTAGCGCCTTCAGGGATCCTAAAGGGGTCGACAATCTCTCTCCCCATGATTCAAGCCCAAAACATTACTCCACCTCCTCCTTGTTGGCGCTGTAGCCGTGTTTGCGTGGGGTGTCCATCAACCAGCCATCCTCCACTCCATCCATCTGGACCATCGAGCGCTGCACGGCACTCATCCGTGAACAAAACAGTTTTGAAATCAGTCTTCATGTAATGTTTGGCCCACTGGAGCCGTTTCTGCTTGTGTGAAGTGGATAGAGGAGGTCGACAGGATGGCGTATGCACAGCTGCAAACCTCTGAAGGACCCTGCATCTTATTGTTTGGGGGACGTTGGAGGCACCAGCAGCTTCAAAAACTTGTCTGCTGCTATGACAAGGCTTTTTTGCCGCTGCTCTTTTAACCTGACGTAATTGCCTGTAGGAAAGAGTCCTCAATTTGCCCTTATCAGCACGCACACGTGTGTACTGTGAATCAGCTACATACTTCTTGATTGCCAAGACACTTCATCCTGATCATCGCACAATGTTGATTGTAGTCATGCCTTGACCTAAACACTCCACAATTTGTTGCTTCTCAGCAGCCGACACATCCTTTTTCTTTCCCATTTTAGCAGAAAATGTAGGCTGCTTAATAATGTGAGACAGCCTTCTTAAGTAGTCTTGCCTTTCATTGGACACACCTGCCAAACTAATTAGCACAGGTGTCTGCAATTGCTTACAGTGATATAAAGAGCCCTGACACACATCACCTAATGAGTTTAACTGACAAACAAACAAATTCTTCCCTTATCACTCCTAAACACTTTTTGCATAATAATTTGGAACACAGTGTACATGTGCTTTTCCACAAAACACCAGTGGTTCACGTAGTGAATCTTGCAGTTCTAACTTGCCAACCGTGGTCTGTATGGAGTTGTTCAATAAAGGGCCCAAAATTAAGATAACATAGATGGGAGAGGTCTCTATGAATAGGAATTCCTAAGTATTTGATACCCTGTGAGGGCCAGGCAAAGGGAAAGTTGGACTGGATGGAATCTTATATGGATTTGGGGAGGGAGACATCGAGGGCCTCAGACTTCGCTGCATTGTTTTTAAAATTTGACCATGTAACAAAGTGATCTATTTCAGCCATAACAGCATGGATGGATATATGTGATTGAGTGATATATACTAGGACATCATCAGCAAATAGAGAGCACTTGTACTCGGTGCCTCCCACCTCAATCCACCTAATATTGGGGTTATGGCGAATTGATGAGAGCAGGTGCTCCGTCACTAGGATGTATAAGAGAGGGGACAGAGAACATCCCTGCCTTGTCCCATTGGTGATTGTGAAAGGTGATGAAAATGTTCTGACGCGCCCCCTGGGCCTTGGGACACCCGGAGCCGGACCCTTTTTGGTGGATGCTGGTGGTTGTAGTCTCCGTGGCGGCGACCCGGTTCCGTGGTTCAGGGCGGTCAAACCAGTGGCGGAACTATTTATGTGGTTTTGATGTTTAAATGTCCGACTACGCCACCCGTGGATTGCGGTCAGAGTGAACCGCCGCTCCAGGGCACACCGCTGAGGCTGGTGTTGTGGGTGCAGCAGAGCGTAGCATAACTCCCCACGGGAGGAGTATAGCCTCAGGGCAGTGTATGCGGAGGATGGGGGTGATGGTGCAGGGCAGCAGCAGTAATGACACGGAGTCAGTGATGCAGTCCAGGGCCTTTACTCACAGTTCTTATTATCCAGACCACGTCTGCAGGTAACGGCTGCCCACGTCGTACTGTGCTCACCAGGTGAGGGGCTCAGACAACTCCCAGATAACTTTGGAGCGCTTCACATGACCCCCTTTGTGTGTCCTTTGTCTGGCCTTTCTTACCAACCCTTCTGTCCGGCTGCCTCGGGCCTCCTCTTGGTAAACTTGGCGCCAGTTTCCCTGACCCTATGTGGTGCCTTCCTAGCGGGTGTAGCGAGGGGCTGCGCCACATAAAATGTCAGAGCCTCCGGTTTCTAGCTGAGGGTCGTTTCCTGCCTCCACTAGTTCGGGGACCGGTCTCCCCCTTTGGCCTGACCCCTCCACGCAGGTGGATTCGGGCGTGCGGTGGCGACTCGCCCGTCCGCACCCCTGGGATCCCTTCATTCCTCGTTCCTGGAGCCTTCTCCGCTCCTCTTCCTTCCTTCTCCCTCTTCCAGGCCTGGGCCTCTGTTACTAGGCCCGCCTCCGGAGCAGAGCTCATGCAGAGCCCCTGCTACCTGCCACTTCTGCTCAGACTTCTCTGCACTGAACTAAGATGGTGCCCACCTTTTATACTCCCTTCTCAATGCACCCAGGAACTGTTTCCTCCCTGCTCCTGCACTACAGGGTTCCCCTTCCTCAGTGTTCCCTCCCCCCACTCCAGCCAGGGACAGGGACTGTCGTGCCCATTTCAGGGGCATATTGGTCGCCCTGCCCCACGGCAATGTGGTGTAATGCATGCAGGTGTCGGGTCCTGATCCACACTCCATCCTTACCTGAGAGTGAGATATCACACCTCTGGGTGAGGTGCAATACCTCTGTAGCAACCGAGCCCTCAGGGTAATACAGTTCCATTTATCTTCAGCCTAGATGACGTATTGCGATACAGGGCCGTGATTTTGGCTATAAAAGGGTCCCCTAGACCCCTACCCCAAGCTTTTTAAGAGAATCATATATGGCGTGCCAGGAGACTCTATGGAATGCTTTCTCAGCATCCAACGAGAGTATCTAATTACAAATTTTTAACTGCATCTAGCCCAGGAAATACTTTGTGCCTAGTAGCAGTGTCTGCTAGTCAGCGGATTATCCCGGCTGTTAAGCAAGCTACACCACCTGTAGTTTGGACACTTAATTTTTTCAAAGGAAATGCTTCGGGACCACGGGATACTCAGTGAAGAGCATCAGGAGGCACCCCAAGGCATAGGGGCTGGGACTGGCAGTAGGATGCCTTGCGGTGGACAGCCGAGCTCGATCCTTATAAAAGCTTTTTAACTGCAGCAGCTTTAGTGGACGCTACTGGAGCTGGAATTACGCGGCTGCTGGCATGAGACTTGCCCTCCAATAGATCCTTGTAAATGGATTTAAAGTGTATTCATTCAAATTAGAGAGACAATCTAAATTAAAAAGCTTAGAGCTGCCTCCACCACAGGGGGGCTCGCTCGACCCACCAGCGGACAGGCACCAGTATTGGAAAATGGGGGCTGGCCGTCAGGGTTCACCGCGGCTCTGGCACAAACCCGGCGACATGGAGGTGGCACGGGCAGGAGCGGACTGAACGTGTCGGCTTCTCACTTTTTGGATTTTAGAAGGGCATGACATGCCTATATCTGTGTCTCCCCCTCCTTTTACTCCTCCACCTCTTTTCTTTTCGCATGACTATATGTACTTGTCACTTTTGCATGTGTTAGTTGTGTCTTCAGAGCAGTTTGTCAGCTTTTGGACACCTTTGAATGTGTTTTCTATGTGTTTCTATGTGTTTTTGTTTGCCTGCCATTGGTTTTAACGGTGTTCGAAGGTGTTCGACGAACAGTTCGACGAACACACGGGTGTTCGACGAACCGAACCGAACTCGAACACTACAGGGGTGGCTCAACACTACTCGTGAATTCATGACAGTGAGGTGGTGCACCAGCTCAGCAAAGCTTAGTTGAGCAAGGGCAATGCACTAAACCATGCATGAGCTGTTTAATGAAAGTAGGGTAAGAGCTAGCACAGACAGTCAGCTCATAAAACAATGTTTAGAAGAAAGCACCTTAGAGAGGGGGTGTCATGCTCCTGGGTTCGAATCCTTTTGTGGTCAGCTTCTCTCTCCGCCGAGCCATAGCAGACACACCCTTTGTCTGTGTGCTTAGGTTCTGTTATTCTGGCTGCAGTCTGTTTAGCTTAACGCAGGTATTTTCATTTGTCTGCCCTATCACCTTTCGTGTGCGGCTTTATATTCTGTCACCCTGCTGTAATTTCCTGCTGGTGATAGTTTTTTTGTGGATGTTCAGCCATTCTTCTGTAGCTTAAAGCCAGTCAGTGAAATTCCAGCTAGAGTTTTTTTCTCCTTGCTCTTACTGTTCTTTACTCTGCACCTACCTTGGTTGGTGGCATATAATCTAATAGTACTTACTTTATACCTTATTGTGTATTTCATAACTTACTTTTCTTACTATGGGATCTTTCCTTTTTTTAGCACATTTTCCCTTTTGTAGGTAATTTACACTCTGTACTGCCCGATAGTTCTTTAGGAGGAACATGAAGTGCTCAATGGTCTTTCAGGCAGCATAGGTCCGAGCTGCCATCTTCTAGTCTGTGGTTAGGGCGATCTTTGCTCACGCAGGAACCTTTAGGGAGTGCGATGTGAGGATCTCTAGTCTGTACAGGAACCAGCAGGGTCAGTTGTTATCTTTTTTCCTGAGTGAGTTGTTACACTATCACAACAGAGGGAGAACACAGATACAGGACAGTATCTTCACATGCTCCACCATTGCCATTGAAGCTATGGTAGGACAGTTCTAATGGCAACAGAAAGTACATAGAACAGCGGAGGGTACCATTGAGGGGTAATGTGTAAAAAGATAGACAGATTTGAATTTTTTTTATATTGGCACAATTAAATAAAATTAAATGAGAATTATTATGATTTGACATCATCACTTTGTGAATAATACTTTGATGATTTTTTAAGCACGCCAAGATCACCATACCACATATTAGACAACTGGAATTAAGAAAATAAGGAAATCACAAAATGGTCAGCATAGTAGACATTAAAATATTCAACTTTTGGCCCTTTTTTTTTAAACAAAAATTTCACAATACCCGTACTGTAACATATATTATTTTAATTTTAACCAATGCCCTATGTGATTTAAAAAATGTTTTATGTATCTACATAAATTTATAAATCATTTGCGAAGTTTAAAGCATCACACATACAGCATGCCATCATCTGAACACAAAACTCCTAGTCAGATATATTGCCCTAAGGGTCTAACTGCATATTTTATTTCAAATCAAAAAATGTTAAAAACATTAACAAATTTGAACAATTACTCCTTTAGGAAAATGCATTGTGCTAATTATCAAAATACTCAATAATGTTATAACAAACACATGAAGGTGAAAGTTACACATATTTCCTCTTTAACGTTGGCACACAGCTCACAGTTCTGACCAACTAGTGCCACCTTGGGGCTGTGTCAGACGTTGCTATTTACAGTCAATTAGAACATTAGATACAATGCGTTTTGAATAAAAAAATAATTAGGATTCTGGCATATCATCGTATTTAATATTAACCAGCCTAAAACAGTATAAATACAAATATTTGCATTCAATAGAAACATAAAAGCAATGCAGTCCTGCTCAAACGCCTCCAATGCATCTGCTTCCTTGTAGCAATAAAGACACTTCAAGTAGAAAAGAACGATTCAGCTGAAGATTGCAGACCTTGCTTGCGTTTGATAAATGGCACGGTACTCCCCCCACCCCCCTTACTCCTTGTGTACTTCATACTTCACTGTTGAATATGGAAGAGAATTTTATTAAAGATTTAGCCACGCTGGTGATAGTGAGTGGTTCACAGTAATTTTCCTACAAAGTAGTTTAATCTATCACAGGGCAGACAGTGCACCTTCTTACCATGTATCATGTCTATGTATTGAGTAAGCACTATCCAAATCCAATTTCTTTTCATTTTTGGAATCTATGATGCATATTTAAGATACAGGCTTCTTTCTTGCCTTGAGGGTTTAAACGGATGGCTGTAAAGTAGGTGAATCAACCAGCAACTAGGAACATGGGCTCACAAACGTGTGTTGTTTAATGGATTTACTTTATCATTTTAATAATATATTATTCACTGAGAAGGCTCTGTAACTTATTATAAAGACATTTTCTGTAAGTACAGTAACATTCCAAAAGGTACCTTTAGCACATATGATTAATTCAATACTAGGAAAGACCCATGATAGTCGGGGAGCCTATTGCAGATTTTGCATTGGGGGTCTTGTGCTTCAAATTACGCCACTGCAAAAAACACTTCTTCTAGAAGACAATCTCCACGTCCAGACCAGATTTTCTATGACAGATTTTCATTATCACAATATTCAATTATATTATATATACTATTTATCTTCTTTTAGACCACACCATAGAGGTTCATATTTCTTAGGTCTTTTGGGTGGATGTGTCAAAGAGATTTCACGGCATTTATAATATTAATATACAGTTGTGCTCAAAAGTTTACATACCCGGCAGAATTTTTCCGTTCTTGGCCTTGTTTCAAAGAATATGAATGATAACAAAAAAAACTTTTTCTCCACTCATGGTTATTGGTTGGGTGAAGCAATTTATTGTCAAACTACTGTGTTTTCTCTTTTTAAATTTTAATGACATCCAAATGACCCTGATCAAAAGCTCACATACCCTGGAGATTTTGGCCTGATAACATGCACAGAATTCGGGTTTGAATGGCTACTAAGGCTGTGTGCCCACGATGCGTTTTTTAAGCGTTTCCGCAGCGGCAATTCCGCTGCTGAAACGCTTAAAAAACACTTGGTAGAAGGTCTGCCATGGTCCCCAATGATAATCCTCATGTGCTGTGCACATGCTGCGGAAATTTCCGCTGCGGATTATCATTGCGGAAAAAAACGCAGCACTACCAAATATTTTGCGGAAGCGCTGCGTTTTCACCGCCATTGACTTGCATTGGAACGCATGGAATCTGCATCACTGCATCTGTAGATGCGCATTCCATGCGTTTCAATGTGCGGATGGTACCCAGGTTTGGAGAAGAGGAGACTCTCCTCCAGACCTGGGTACCATAGTACCTGTAAAAAAAAGAATAAAATAAAAAATAAATATTATACTTACCTTCTGATGGCCTCTGGTGTGCTTGTCTCTGCTTGCCGGCAGCTCATGGTAGACTAAAGGACCTGCGCTGACGTCATTTAGTCATGTGACGGGTCACACGACCGCTGACGTCGGCAGGTCCTTCAGTGTACCGCTACCTGCCAGCAAGCAGAGACGCATCGATTAAAGACTCCGGGGGGCATCACAAGGTAAGTATGATATTTATTTTTTATTTTTTAACATTCTTTCGGCCACACTATATAAATCCATGCCGTTTGCATGGATTTATATAGTGTGACCAAGTTGTCAAGCACTTTCCAAATGATGCTTAAATCGCTTGGAAAGCGCTTGTCAACCCGCATGCGGAAATGCATGTGAAGAGCGCTTCATTTCCGCTTGTCCCTGGCAGGAAAAATGCATGTACAATCCGCATGCGTTTTTTCTGCCAGGGAGATGCAGAAACGCTCAGGAAAAAATCCTGAGCATTTCCGCATCGTGGGCACATAGCCTAAAGGTAACATCCTCACCTGTGACCTGTTTGCTTGTAATCAGTGTGTGTGCATAAAAGCTGAGTGAGTTTCTGGGATCCAGACAGACTTTTGCATCTTTCATCCAGCCTCTGACATTTCTGGATTGTGAGTCATGGGGAAAGCAAAAGAATTGTCAAAGGATTTACGGAAAAGGGTAGTTGAACTGTATAACACAGAAAAGGGATACAAAAAATATCCAAGGAATTGAAACTGTGATTAACAAATGGAAAATCAGGGGCTCTGTAAAAACCAAACCACGGTCAGGTAGACCAACAAAAATTTTGACCACAACTGCCAGGAAAATTTTTCGGGATGCAAACAAAAACCCACAAATAACATCAGCTAAAATTCAGGACTCTCTGAAAACTATCAGTCTAGCTGTGTGGCTGTTTCAAGATGCACAATAAGGAGGCACTTGAACAAAAATGGGCTGCATGGTCGAGTAGCCAGAAGAAAGCCATTACTGCACAAATGCCACAAAGTATCTTGCCTACAATATGCCAAACAGAACAGAGACAAGCCTCAATACTTCTGGAACAAGGTGATTTGGAGTCATGAGACCAAAGTTGAACTTTTTGGTCACAACCATAAACGTTACATGTGGAGAGAGGTCAACAAGGCCTATGATGAAGGAACACCATTCCTACAGTAAAGCATGGAGGTGGATCGCTGATGTTTTGGGGATGTGTGAGCTACAAAGGCACAGGAAACCTGGTAAAAGTTGAAGGAAAGATGAATTCAGCATGTTATCAGCAAATACTGGAGGCAAATTTGCACTCATCAGCCCAGAAGTTGCACATGGGATGTACTTGGACGTTCCAGCATGACAACGATCCAAAACACAAGGCCAAGTCGGCGGCCTGTCATTGGCTACAGCAGAACAAAGTGAAGGTTCTGGAGTGGCCATCTCAGTCTCCTGACCTCAATATCATTGAGCCACTCTTGGGAGATCTCAAGCGTGCAGTTCATGCTAGACAGCACATGAATTTACAGGAACTGGAGGCTTTTTGTCAAGAAGAATAGGCAGCTTTACCATCTGAGAAATTAAAGAACCTCATCCACAACTACCACAAAAGACTTCAAGCTGTCATTGATGTTAGAAGGGGCAATAAAAGGTATTAAGAACTGGGGTATGTAAACTTTTGATTTAAAAAGAGAAAACACAGTAGTTTGACAATAAATGGCTTCACCCAACCAATAACCATGAGTGGAGAGAAAGTTTTTTTGTTATCATTCATATTCTCTGAAATAAGGCCAAGAAAGGAAAAATTCTGCTAGGGTATGTAAACATTTGAGCACAACTGTATATTTACTTAATGAAATGTCTTTATTGCCACTTTTTAAAATAATTTTAAGCTGCATTTTTTACATTTTGATTTTTACATTAATAATTTTCTATGTAACTTTTCTGCACTGGCACTACTTTATAGTGAATAAACAAAAAATTGCCACATTAACAAAGAGGCCTCATCTACCAAGATTATCTTCCACGGCATGAGGATGTTGTGTTTCGGGAAAATGATTTACTATAACTTGTATTTAATTCATGTTAATCTTTTCATATTTGGCAGTTTGGACTCTAGTGAGTGGCCTTAAAGAAGCATTCACATTTTTTTTTTATTCCCCAAACTTATGTAAATGTTAGTGTAGTAACACCAGTAACAACACCTTATTTCTTTGAGCCCATTGGGGCTATTGCAATACACTGGCTTGTTGGTCCCTAATTTTGTACAATTACATAATCAAAGATATTAACGTCAAAAGTCATGTCCCTGCCTTTGATGCGGGTTCCCACGCAGAGCCCGCATCTTTCCCCACACATGTCGGCTGATTTAATCAGCCATCATGTGCCTCTAACAGCAGCGGGATCAGAGCTGTGCCCATGGAGGTTACCCTGTTAAATCTCTCTGTCAATCTCTGACAGTGGCATTTAACATGCACCAGCAGAGGGTGCGCATCATTTTATCCACCCATCGGTGCGCCCATAACATGATCGCGGGGCACCAATGGGTTGACATCACAGCCAGAAGTCTGCTAAAGACCTCCATGCCTGTTATTATGATCCTTTTGTGAAAGCCAAACTATGGCTGGCGCTCATAGGATATCGTGATTATTTCTATACATACACACGTGGTCAAAATTGTTGGTACCCCTCGTTTAAAGAAAGAAAAACCCACAATGGTCATAGAAATAACTTGAATCTGACAAAAGTAATAATTAATTAAAAATCTATGAAAATGAACAAATGAAAGTCAGACATTGCTTTTCAACCCTGCTTCCATAGAATTTTAAAAAAAATTAAACTCATGAAATAGGCCTGGACCGAAATGATGGTACCCATGAAAACAATGTGACAAAAAGGACATGTTAAATCAAGTTGTGTCCACTAATTAACATCACAGGTGTATACAATCTTGTAATCAGTCAGTGGGCCTGTATGTAGGGCTACAGATACTCACTGTGCTTTGTGAGATGGTGTGTACCACGCTCAACATGGACCAGAGGAAGCAAAGGAAAGAGTTGTCTCAGGAGATTAGAAAGAAAATTATAGACAAGCATGTTAAAGCTAAAGGTTATAAGACCATCTCCAAGCAGCTTGATGTTCCTGTGACTACAGTTTCACATATTATTCAGAAATTTAAGATTCATGGGACTGTAGCCAACCTCCCTGACGTGGCCACAGGAGGAAAATTGATAACAAATCAAAGAAATGGATAATAGGAATGGTAACAAAAGAGCCGAGGATAACTTCTAAAAAGATTAAAGGTGAACTTCAAACTCAAGGCACATCAGTGTCAGATCGCACCATCTGTCGTTGTTTCATCCAAAGTGGACTTCATGGGACACGACTAAGGAGAACCCCATTGCTGAAAAAAAATCATAAAAAAGCCAGACTGGAATATGTCAAACTACATGTTGACGAGCCACAAAGCTTCTGGGAGAATGTCCTATGGACAGATAAGACAGAAATGGAAGTTTTTGACAAGGCACATCAGCTCTATGTTCACAGATGGAAAAATTAAGCATATCAAGAAAAGAACACTGTCCCTACTGTGAATCATGGAGGATGCTCCGTTATGTTCTGGGGCTGCTTTGCTTCATCTGGCACAGTGTGTCTTGAATCTGTGAGGGTACAATGAAATCTCAAGACTTTCAAGGGATTCTAGAGAGAAATGTGCTGCCCAGTGTCAGAAAGCTTGGTCTCAGTCGCAGGTCATGGGTCTTGCAACAGGATAATGACCCAAAACACACAGCTAAAAACAGCCAAGAATGGCTAAGAGGAAGACATTGGACTATTCTGAAGTGGCCTTCTATGAGCCCTGACCTAAATTCTATTGAGCATCTTTGGAAAGAGCTGAAACATGCCGTCTGGAAAAGGCAACCTTCAAACACAAGACGACTGGAGCAGTTTGCTCTTGAGGAGTGGGCGAAAATACCTGTCGAGAGGTGCAGAAGTCTCATTGACAGTTACAGGAATCGTTTGATTGCAGTGATTACCTCAAAAGGTTGTTCAAAAAAATATTAAGTTAAGAGTACCATCATTTCTGTCCAGGCCTATTTCATGAGTTTCATTTTTTTTTTAATTCTGTGGAAACAGGGTTGAAAAGCAATGTCCGACTTTCATTTGTTCATTTTCAAAGATTTTTATTTTATTATTACTTTTGTCAGATTCAAGTTATTTCTGTGATCACTGTGGGTTTTTCTTTCATTAAAGGAGGGGTACCAACAATTTTGACCACGTGTGTAGCAGTACTGATGCACTGCAATGAATAGCACAAGCGATCAGACAATTGCAGCTGCAAGTCTTCAAGTCCCCTAAGGGGAGTATTAAATCCAGTAAAGAGTGAAAACATTATTTTTAAAAATCTGGAAAAAAAAACAGAAGTTCAAATCACTCCCCTTTTGCCCCATTAAAAATAAAACAATTTTAAAAAAGATACACATATTTGGTATCGCCACTGCAAAATGCCGGAATTACGTTTTTTTGGCCACAGCAGCATTACAATAAAATGCAATAAAAGGCGATCAAAACATCATGTCTGTGCCAAAATGGTATCAGTAAAATTGTCAGCTCAGGGCACACAAAATAAGCCCTCACACAAGCCCATATTCTGATAAATGAAAAAGTTATGAGTCTCAGAAAATGGCGACACAAGAAAAATGTATTTTCTTGCAAATTAAAAAAAAAAAATTTCACCACTTTAAAAAAAACTATACATTTTTGGTATCTGCTTCCTCGTAGTTACCTGGAGAATTATTTTGTTAGGTCATTTTTACTATGTAGTGAACATGGAAAATGAAAAACCCAAATAACAGTTGTGGAATTATACTTTTTTTGCAATTTCAATGTTTCTTGTAACTTTTTTCCTGCTTTCCAGTTCATCCCATAATAAAATAAAGATGTCATTTAAAAGTACAACTTGCCCGCAAAAAACAAGCCCTCATATGGCTATATTGACAGAAAAATAAAAAAGTTATGGCTCTTGGAAGAATGGAAGTAAAAAACGAAAACGAAAAAAAATGGAAAATCGCAAGGTCTTGAAGGGGTTAAAGGGTTATTCTCACAGTAACATTACATAGCACATAGCACATTTTCAAAATATCTGTATTGTTAACATACAAACTAATCCAAGCATTAGGTCTCTTAATTGTACATTTGTCTATTTTTTAGTGTAGTGTAAGTGCAAGGCCACATTCACATATTCAGTATTTGGTGAGTTTTTTATATCAGTATTTGTAAGCCAAAACCAGGAGTGGAACTATCAGAGGAAAAGTATAATAGAAACATGTCACCACTTCTGTATTCTTCACCCACTCCTGGGGTTTTGGCTTACAAATACTGATGTAAAATACTGTTCAAATACTGAATGTGTGAACTTAGCCTTAGTGTGTTAATATGCTCACAGAACACTCTCTCATGGTTTCCTGCGGAGCTCCGGTCATGTGATGGCTCTTCTGACTTGCCAGCTTCCACTGGGCTCTGTGAGTGAGCCTGAAGTCTCTTTTGCAATGTAAGCCTACGGAGAATCAGAAAGAGGCTTGATTCACATGCTAAGTCATGTGGCAAGGCTTGTTAAAGGGTCAATATTGACTTTTAGGAATGCTACCCTCCAATAGCTGGCAATAGAGTTCTAATTCTCTTACTCCCTGAAGAGAGTATTTCCATATTTAAAATCCCAGAAGAGAATAGCATGACTGATAAGTCTACTTATGTCAGCTTAGAACTCTCCACAAGGAGAAGCGCTCCACCTTAGACATTATGTTATCCTCTCACCTAGCCAAATTATACCTCCTGCTTTGCACTGATGAGGGGCAAACACCCCAAAAATATGTGGCTGCAAACTAAGTGTCTGGTTTGTGTTTTTATCATGGGAAGGGTTAATATTGACTTTTAGTACTCTTTCTCTCTCTGAAGAGGAGCATTGCATGGCTTATAAGTAGAGATGAGCGTTGTTCTACTCGAACTGTTCGCCAATCTCAAATTCGAGCTGTTTTGGGCGCTGTTCGAGCCGTTCGGCGAACATGAACAATTTGAGAAAAATTCGGCTGTTCGAGGTTATGTTCGATAACTGTTCGTGCACCAAAATCATAACTGGATTTTTTCTCAGTAATGATGAAAATTAATGTTAATACGCAGTTTGAGTGTACAGCGGGGTGGGGGGAGGGGCAGGGGAGGGATCTCTGCAGGAACAATGAAGATCTCCATTTTTTTTTCTCTTTCCCGCATTTGCAGTGGGGAGGTGCAATCTGTCAGCCTATCAGCAGCGCACACACGGAGCGAAGTGCTTTTTTTCACACAAGCAAGGGCATGTGTCATTGGCAGTGTATGTCACATGTCCTTGCCCTATAAGACCAAGCCATTTTCCCCGTCGCCACCATTTTCTCACTGCTGCAGCTGCGTGTTAGACGGCACCGCTGTTGCTGTGTGCGCTATACCTTGTTAATTTCAAGCCAATTTTCGCACAAATATACAGATAGCTTGGGAGTAGGGAATAGTTGTGATTGCAGTCCTTTTAAGGACTAGGTTACAGCATTTCCTACGACTTTTATCAGGGAGGTCTGTGCTTAAATAGATAGATTGTGGGAGTAAAGACTAATGGTAATTGGAGTCCTTTTCAGGACTAGGTTACATCAGTTCCTATCAGTTTTTGCCAGGCAGGTCTGTGCCAGTGCTGTGCAAGTTTTTTTCACAGCATTTGGCTGAATCTAGCAAAGCTAATCCTTTTTGGCCTATTGCAGAGTGTGTTAGTCAGTGGAGTAGCCTATCTGTGTTGCAAGATATACCACCTGTGTATAGAATACCAATTTTTTTACTGCACCTAGTGAAGTAAAATCTTTTGGGCATAGCATCATTCTATTAGTCCATCTATACTGACCTCCATCAGGTTGCAAACTGAATATAATTTTTTTCTGCATCTAGCTCTGAAAAAATATTTGGCCTTCTAGCAGTGTGTCGGACTTTCTCTATTAGTCCATCTATACAGACCTCCATCAGGTTGCAAACTGAATATAATTTTTTTCTGCATCTAGCTCTGAAAAAATATTTGGCCTTCTAGCAGTGTGTGGGACTTTCTCTGTTAGTCCATCTATACTGACCTCCATCAGGTTGCAAACTGAATATAATTTTTTTCTACATCTAGCTCTGAAAAAATATTTGGCCTTCTACCAGTGTGTCGGACTTTCTCTATTAGTCCATCTATACTGACCTCCATCAGGTTGCAAATTAAAAATAATTTTTATCTGCATCTACAGTACCTCTGAAAAAATATTTGGGCTTCTAGCTGTGTGTGGGACTTGTTGTATTAGTCCATCTATACTGACCTCCATCAGGTTGCAAACTGAATATATTTTTTTCTGCATCTACCTCTGAAAAAATATTGGGCTTCTAGCTGTGTGTGGGTCTTGTTCTATTAATCCATCTATACAGACCTCCATCAGGTTGCAAACTGAATATAATTTTTTTCTGCATCTAGCTCTGAAAAAATATTTGGCCTTCTAGCAGTGTGTGGGACTTGTTCTATTAGTCCACCTATACTGACCTCCATCAGGTTGCAAATTCAAAATAATTTTTTGTATGCATCTAGCTCTGAAAAAATATTTGGCCTTCTAGCAGTGTGTGGGACTTTCTCTGTTAGTCCATCTATACTGACCTCCATCAGGTTGCAAACTGAATATAATTTTTTCCTGCATCTAGCTCTGAAAAAATATTTGGCCTTCTAGCAGTGTGTCGGACTTTCTCTATTAGTCCATCTATACTGACCTCCATTAGGTTGCAAATTAAAAATAATTTTTATCTGCATCTACAGTACCTATGAAAAAATATTTGGGCTTCTAGCTGTGTGTGGGACTTGTTGTATTAGTCCATCTATACTGACCACCATCAGGTTGCAAACTGAATATATTTTTTTCTGCATCTACCTCTGAAAAAATATTGGGCTTCTAGCTGTGTGTGGGACTTGTTGTATTAGTCCATCTATACTGACCTCCATCAGGTTGCAAACTGAATATATTTTTTTCTGCATCTACCACTGAAAAAATATTGGGCTTCTAGCTGTGTGTGGGTCTTGTTCTATTAATCCATCTATACAGACCTCCATCAGGTTGCAAACTGAATATAATTTTTTTCTGCATCTAGCTCTGAAAAAATATTTGGCCTTCTAGCAGTGTGTGGGACTTTCTCTGTTAGTCCATCTATACTGACCTCCATCAGGTTGCAAACTGAATATAATTTTTTTCTGCATCTAGCTCTGAAAAAATATTTGGCCTTCTAGCAGTGTGTCGGACTTTCTCTATTAGTCCATCTATACTGACCTCCATCAGGTTGCAAATTAAAAATAATTTTTATCTGCATCTACAGTACCTCTGAAAAAATATTTGGGCTTCTAGCTGTGTGTGGGACTTGTTGTATTAGTCCATCTATACTGACCTCCATCAGGTTGCAAACTGAATATATTTTTTTCTGCATCTACCTCTGAAAAAATATTGGGCTTCTAGCTGTGTGTGGGACTTGTTGTATTAGTCCATCTATACTGACCTCCATCAGGTTGCAAATTGAATATAATTTTTTTCTGCATCTAACCCAGCCAATAGTTTTGGCCTAATACCACAGTTTGGCCACTCAGCTCTGCTCGGTTACCATCCATTGTTTTTTTGTGCAAACAAGTCCAGAGTTGTGAATTAGTTAACCACCAAAATGAGTGGAAAAAGGCCTGCTGCTGGTGGAAAGGGGAATAGGCGTGTTGGGAAGGGGAAAAAAGGTTGTGTCCGTGGGGTAGGTGTTAAAGCAACAGTAACATCTGCAGAAGAAAGACCATCTTCCAGCCAAACTAAAATGTCTACTTCTTTTAGCGGACAATGTGATAAGATCCCTTTCTTACGGCCACGCCAATCGCTACAAATTCCAGATGAGGCACAAAAACAGCAGGTGCTTCAACGGATATCAAGTGCTCCTTTAAGTGGGCTCTCCTCCACATCAACTTCAACATCACAAATACTCCAGTCCTCAAAGGTGTCACCCCAATCGCACTTGCTTCCTCACAGCTCCCAAATCTCCAGCTGCCCGTCTGAGTATGAGGTAGAACAGATGGTTGAGTCTGCAGAGCTGTTTACTCATACTATAGCCTGGGAATCAGAGGTCGACTCCAGCGCTTCTGTGAATCCAGACGAGGAAATGATCTGCACTGATGCCCAGAATCTATATGAGTCGGATCCAGGACCAGACGCAGAAGGTTCTGACCATAATGTAGACCCTCATTCCCAAACTGTAACTCCTGTTGGTGGAGACAATGAGGAAGACGATGATAAGACTCAAATACCTGATTGGAGCGACAACTTTAGTTTTTTGTCAGGGCAGGAACAGGTTGGCTCTGAGGACGACGGGCGTGATAACGCACAGGGTGATGATGATGAGGTTGGAGATCCCACTTACTGACAACCTGTTATGCACACGCCCGGGCTGAGCGGCGTGTGCGTGTGATTGTAGTGATTCCACTGGACCATGAACCGGAGAGTGCCTGGAGGGGCGTGACTAAGTATCTGGCCGATCCGACCAAGATGGCACGACGGCATACGACGCCAGTGCACCAGGGAGAAACCGGGCAGAGGGACCAGGTGCTACTCCAGGTCAAACTCCGGACACGGGGGTTGACCCACACAGGGATTACTGGATCAGGCTGGTTAGGCTGGCGCACAGACTGGAGGGTATAGGCAGGCACGACTGGTATGCAGGCAGGCGGGTAAAGGCAAGCGCAGCTAGAGTGCAGACAGGGAGGCACTAGCAGGTAGGAACACAGGCGGGATAGGACCCAGTACACACTGGGACTCAGGAACAATACAGGTAGAGGGGTACAGGCAAGCACAGCTAGAGTGCAGACAGGGAGGCACTAGCAGGTAGGAACACAGGCGGGATAGGACCCAGTACACACTGGGACTCAGGAACAGGCAGGTTAGGCTGGCACAGACTGGTGGATATAAGCAAACACGGCAGGTATGCAGATGGGTGGATACAGGCGAGTATGCAGGCAGGGAGGTACTGGCCGAAAGGACGGGCTGGAGCACAGAAAGGTTAAGACCCAGTACAGACTGGGTCACAGAACCGCAGATGCGGTAGACAACCACAGCAGAGAGGGAACGCCCGAAGCGGTGGGCAAGAACAGAGCAGGACGGGGCTGCAGGAGCAGCGAGCACAAGCAGGGCAGGACAGGACTGCCGGAGCAGCGGGCAGAAGCAGGGCAGGACAGGACTGCCGGAGCAGCGGGCAGAAGCAGGGCAGGACAGGACTGCCGGAGCAGCGGGCAGAAGCAGGGCAGGACAGGACTGCCGGAGCAGCGGGCAGAAGCAGGGCAGGACAGGACTGCCGGAGCAGCGGGCAGAAGCAGGGCAGGACAGGACTGCCGGAGCAGCGGGCAGAAGCAGGGCAGGACAGGACTGCCGGAGCAGTGGGCAGAAGCAGGGCAGGACAGGACTGCCGGAGCAGTGAGCAAGGAGTCAGAGCAGGCTAGAACCGCCGGAGCGGTAAGCAAAGGAGTCAGAGCAGACTAGAACCGCCGGAGCGGTGAGCAAAGGAGTCAGAGCAGGCTAGAACCGCCGGAGCGGTGAGCAAAGGAGTCAGAGCAGGCTAGAACCGCCGGAGCGGTGAGCAAAGGAGTCAGAGCAGGCTAGAACCGCCGGAGCGGTGAGCAAAGGAGTCAGAGCAGGCTAGGCTGAGTAGGGGGAACAGGGCTCTGTTCACACGAAACAGACAGGAAGGGAAAGGCAGAGCCAGACACCCACAGGGTACTTCCAGTGAAGTAGCGAGTGGACCACAAACTCACAAACGGGAGTACAGAGACAACAAGCAGGAGTTAGGTACGAGTTCAGACTCTGCAGAAAAAGGAAGCGAACGGACATAGAGGCAAAACAGGTAAAGGATAGGAGAGAGTTCAGACTGGAACTGAGTGTACGGAGGAGACCGACACTGCAGCGGAATACAGGAGCGGGTCTGGGAATACGGCCCCCAGAGAGGCAGGAAGAACAGGCAAGGAGCGTGTTCAGACAGGACAGACAAGATACAGGAGCGGGTCTAGGTAATCAGCCCCTAGAAGGCGAGAGGAACAGGCTAGGAGCGTGTTCAGACAGGTCAGACAAGATACAGGAACAGGTCTAGGTAATCGGCCCCTAGAAGGCAGGAGGAACAGGCTAGGAGCGTGTTCAGACAGGCCTGGAAATACAGCCTCCAGGATAGGCAGACAAGAGAACACAGAACGGGACCTGGCACCTTCAGAGTGCAAGCACACACTGAAAGAAACACTATGCTCAGGCAGGGATAGATGGGCGCAGCTGAGCTATATACCAGGTGACAGACAGCAATAGGCTGAGGACGCACAAGGGGTGTGACCCACAGCAGGTACAAAAAGCAGGAAGTGATCGGGCGCCGCCCTTAAGCAGCAGAAACAGACACAAACAGACAGCATGGAGGGAAGCCAGAGAGACATTCTGGACAGGAGATCAAGTGCGCGCTCTTGCACAGTGGGAGATGGACCACTATGCAAGGACGCCGCCAGGTATGTTACAGTACCCCCCCCCTTACGCCCCCTCTTCTTCAGGCCTGACAGAATCTTCCGCAGGGAATTCGAGGGCCAATTCTTCACTTCGAAGAGATCACTTCCCCTGTCCACTGGAAAAACTGATCTCATCTGGTTAGCTAGGATGCTACCTCCCATCCAGCCACCCTTAGCAACAGACGAAACGGGTGGAGTACCAGGAACAGCACACAAGGAAGTCTCTCTCCACATATTTTCAGGTGGCACCCCAGAGGGTACAGGAGACAACTGGAAGTCCTCCACCGGGTTGGAGGGGGACAGAGACTTGGGGGTAATCTCTGCTTCGAGGTACATCTTGTCAAGCTCACAGGAAGAAATAGACGGGTTATCAGGTACATAATGAGGAAAAGTCACTGTCTCTTTGTTTTCTGGTGGTACCCCGGAGGATTCAGGAAACAACTGGAGGTCCTCCGCCGGGTCAGAAGAGTGCAGAGGCTCAGAGAAAACATCTGCCTCAGAGTACACTAGGTCGGACTCACTGGACGAAGCAGGCGAGGTATCGGGTACCGAGTATAGGAAAGTCTCTGTCCATTCTCCACCAGGTGGCACCCCGAAGGGTTCTGGAGACAACTGGCGGTCCTCCGCCTGGTCAGAGGGGTGTAGAGACTCACGGGTAACCTCTGCTTCAGAGTACACTAGGTCGGACTCACTGGACGAAGCAAGCGAGGTATCAGATCCAGGATATAGGAAAGTCTCTGTCCATTTACCACCAGGTGGCACCCCGAAGGGTTCTGGAGACAACTGGAGGACCTCCGCCTGGTCAGAGGAGTGTAGAGACTCGGGAGTAACCACTGCTTCAGAGTACACTAGGTTGGACTCACTGGACGAAGCGAGCGAGGTATCAGGTACAGAGTATAGGAGAGTCTCTGTCCTTTCGCTACCAGGTAGCACCCCGAAGGGTTCAGGAGACAACTGGAGGTCCTCCGCCTGGTCGGAGGGGTGTAGAGACTCGGGAGTAACCTCTGCTTCGGAGTACACTAGGTTGGACTCACTGGACGAAGCGAGCGAGGTATCAGGTACAGAGTATGGGAGAGTCTCTGTCCTTTCGCTACCAGGTAGCACCCCGAAGGGTTCAGGAGACAACTGGAGGTCCTCCGCCTGGTCGGAGGGGTGTAGAGACTCGGGGGTAACTACCACTTTGGGGTACCCATTGTCAGGCTCACAGGACGAAGCGGACAAAGTATCGAGTACCGGGTGTAGAGAATTCTCTCTCCATTTGTCATCGAGTGGTATCCCGGAGGATTCAGGAGGCAACAGGGGGTCCTCCGCCAGGTAGTAGAGGTGCACAGACTCTGAGGTAACCACAGCTTTGGAGCATCCTTGGACATGCACACCGGTTAAAGTGGGTGAAGCATCTGATGCCGGGTGCAGGAAGTTCTCCTGTGTGGAGTCTGAATGGGCAGAAGTCTCTTCGGGCAGGAGAACTGGTGCACTACCCACGCACATTACCCGTTGGGGCTTCTCCGGGATACAGGGAGATGAAGCTTCAGTAGGGACTTCAAGGTTGGGGTCAGGAGGTCTCAGGGAGGACAGACCCTGGCGTGGCGGCTTGCCTCTACGTCTAGCACGTCTGGACTGCCTCTTGAGGTTGGGAGAAGTATTGCGGAAAGCGTAGTCACCCTGTGAGGATTCTGGGTGGGCAGTAGTCTCATTGGGCTGGAGGACTATTGCGCTACCCACACACATTACCCATTGGGGCTGCTCCGGGATATTGGGAAGTGAAGCTTCAGCAGGAGCCTCCGGGTTAGGATCATCGAAGACCATTAGAAAGGCCACCAGGAAGGCCATTAGGTCCAGGAGGATCGGATCCTGTGTTTCATATAGGGGGTTGATCCATTCCAAGGCATCACCCGCCAGGTAAGACATAATGAATGCCACCTTAACCCGATCGGTGGGAAAACATAGAGGGTAGAACTTGAAGTGTAGCATGCATTGCTCCACAAATGCACGACTTTGTCTAGGATCCCCATAATAATGTAGGGGATCCGCGGGAACGAGAGCAGATAGATCCATCTGGACGGGTGCGTAATTCGCCTGGAACTCAGCTAAAGGAAAAAAAAAATATTTATTTATTTATTTTAATGCATGTATTCGCTGGAAAACTTCTCAGAGAGCGAAGGCCGTGGGGCTCAACGGGAACCATGGCCTGAGCATGCTGTTATGCACACGCCCGGGCTGAGCGGCGTGTGCGTGTGATTGTAGTGATTCCACTGGACCATGAACCGGAGAGTGCCTGGAGGGGCGTGACTAAGTATCTGGCCGATCCAACCAAGATGGCACGACGGCATACGACGCCAGTGCACCAGGGAGAAACCGGGCAGAGGGACCAGGTGCTACTCCAGGTCAAACTCCGGACACGGGGGTTGACCCACACAGGGATTACTGGATCAGGCTGGTTAGGCTGGCGCACAGACTGGAGGGTATAGGCAGGCACGACTGGTATGCAGGCAGGCGGGTAAAGGCAAGCGCAGCTAGAGTGCAGACAGGGAGGCACTAGCAGGTAGGAACACAGGCGGGATAGGACCCAGTACACACTGGGACTCAGGAACAATACAGGTAGAGGGGTACAGGCAAGCACAGCTAGAGTGCAGACAGGGAGGCACTAGCAGGTAGGAACACAGGCGGGATAGGACCCAGTACACACTGGGACTCAGGAACAGGCAGGTTAGGCTGGCACAGACTGGTGGATATAAGCAAACACGGCAGGTATGCAGATGGGTGGATACAGGCGAGTATGCAGGCAGGGAGGTACTGGCCGAAAGGACGGGCTGGAGCACAGAAAGGTTAAGACCCAGTACAGACTGGGTCACAGAACCGCAGATGCGGTAGACAACCACAGCAGAGAGGGAACGCCCGAAGCGGTGGGCAAGAACAGAGCAGGACGGGGCTGCAGGAGCAGCGAGCACAAGCAGGGCAGGACAGGACTGCCGGAGCAGCGGGCAGAAGCAGGGCAGGACAGGACTGCCGGAGCAGCGGGCAGAAGCAGGGCAGGACAGGACTGCCGGAGCAGCGGGCAGAAGCAGGGCAGGACAGGACTGCCGGAGCAGCGGGCAGAAGCAGGGCAGGACAGGACTGCCGGAGCAGCGGGCAGAAGCAGGGCAGGACAGGACTGCCGGAGCAGCGGGCAGAAGCAGGGCAGGACAGGACTGCCGGAGCAGTGGGCAGAAGCAGGGTAGGACAGGACTGCCGGAGCAGTGAGCAAGGAGTCAGAGCAGGCTAGAACCGCCGGAGCGGTAAGCAAAGGAGTCAGAGCAGACTAGAACCGCCGGAGCGGTGAGCAAAGGAGTCAGAGCAGGCTAGAACCGCCGGAGCGGTGAGCAAAGGAGTCAGAGCAGGCTAGAACCGCCGGAGCGGTGAGCAAAGGAGTCAGAGCAGGCTAGAACCGCCGGAGCGGTGAGCAAAGGAGTCAGAGCAGGCTAGGCTGAGTAGGGGGGACAGGGCTCTGTTCACACGAAACAGACAGGAAGGGAAAGGCAGAGCCAGACACCCACAGGGTACTTCCAGTGAAGTAGCGAGTGGACCACAAACTCACAAACGGGAGTACAGAGACAACAAGCAGGAGTTAGGTACGAGTTCAGACTCTGCAGAAAAAGGAAGGGAACGGACATAGAGGCAAAACAGGTAAAGGATAGGAGAGAGTTCAGACTGGAACTGAGTGTACGGAGGAGACCGACACTGCAGCGGAATACAGGAGCGGGTCTGGGAATACGGCCCCCAGAGAGGCAGGAAGAACAGGCAAGGAGCGTGTTCAGACAGGACAGACAAGATACAGGAGCGGGTCTAGGTAATCAGCCCCTAGAAGGCGAGAGGAACAGGCTAGGAGCGTGTTCAGACAGGTCAGACAAGATACAGGAACAGGTCTAGGTAATCGGCCCCTAGAAGGCAGGAGGAACAGGCTAGGAGCATGTTCAGACAGGCCTGGAAATACAGCCTCCAGGATAGGCAGACAAGAGAACACAGAACGGGACCTGGCACCTTCAGAGTGCAAGCACACACTGAAAGAAACACTATGCTCAGGCAGGGATAGATGGGCGCAGCTGAGCTATATACCAGGTGACAGACAGCAATAGGCTGAGGACGCACAAGGGGTGTGACCCACAGCAGGTACAAAAAGCAGGAAGTGATCGGGCGCCGCCCTTAAGCAGCAGAAACAGACACAAACAGACAGCATGGAGGGAAGCCAGAGAGACATTCTGGACAGGAGATCAAGTGCGCGCTCTTGCACAGTGGGAGATGGACCACTATGCAAGGACGCCGCCAGGCATGTTACACAACCCACAGTCAGCCAAGAGATGAGGTCAGCAGAGGAGGTGGAGGAAGATGCTAGTGACGACGAGGTCAGGTTGTGCCTTCCTGGACAGAGACGTAGTACTGGAAGCACGTCAACAACTGCATCCTCAAACACAAATCTGCCTCTCACCACAAGTCGTGGTGGCTCTTCAGGTCGCATGGGTGCTAAGCCTTGCATAGCCTGGGCATTTTTTCAGATCGATAAAGATGACCCAACTCGTGTTATCTGTAACATTTGTCAGCAAAAGCTAAGTAGAGGCCAAAAAATACATAGTTTGAGTACTTCATGCATGAACCGGCACATGGACATGAAGCATAAGTTGCAGTGGGAAGCTCAGTGTGCTAAAATGCGGCCTAGCCGGCCGGGCCAACCACCGTCTGCCATATCTTGTGCATCCGCGGCCTCTTCATCCTCTGTGACTGGGGGGACAGCAGTCACACCTGTTTTGGGGCGCAGACCTGCCACCTCTTTACCCGCAACAGCCAGCGTGATTGGCAGGTCATCATTTTCTTTGGAGGTGGGAACACCAGCTGGTGTTGAGCGCTGTCCGACATCGATAGCACCACCTTTGGATCAAGGTAACCTAACATGTCCGCCTGCATCTTCCTCACAGACCGGCAGTTTGCCGGGGACACTCTTATCAACCCCGTCTAAGCACAATAGCCAGCCCTCGGTCCCTCAGATGTGGACAAGTAAAAGACCGTTTCCTCCTAGCCATGAGAAAGCTAAGAGGTTGAATTTCACCATCTGCAAGCTCTTGGCTACAGAAATGCTGCCTTTCCGCCTGGTGGACACAGAGGATTTTCGAGACCTTATGTCCGTCGCAGTGCCCCAGTACCAGATGCCCAGTCGGCACTACTTCTCAAAGAAAGGTGTGCCTGCGCTCCACCAGCATGTCGCACACAACATCACCGCTTCTTTGAGAAACTCTGTGTGTGACAGGGTGCATTTCACCACAGACACTTGGACGAGTAGGCATGGACAGGGGCGTTACATGTCGCTGACTGGGCACTGGGTAACTATGGTGACAGCAGGACAAGGGGCTGCTGTAAAAGTCTTGCCGTCCCCACGAGTTGTGCGTCAATCCTCTTTATGTCAAAGTTCCTCCACTGCTTCTGCCTCCTCAACCTCCTCTCGGTCTTCCACCTGCACCCAAAGCCTGTCTGGTCATGCCACAAGCTTTCTAACTGCGCAGAAGGGATCTTGCACACCTCCTTACTATGCTGGCAGTAGGGCTCAACGTCATCAGGCGGTTTTTACATTGAAATGTCTGGGAAATGTGAGTCACACAGCTGAGGAGTTGTGGTCAGCTCTGGAGAACCAATTTCATGAATGGTTGTCTCCACTGGACCTGAAACCAGGGAAGGCCGTGTGCGACAATGCTGCAAACCTGGGTGCGGCCCTTCGCCGGGGCAATGTCACACACGTGCCTTGTATGGCTCACGTGTTGAACCTGGTTGTCCAGCAATTTTTAGCCCACTATCCCAGACTAGATGGCCTTCTGCAGAGGGCACGGTCGCTGTGTGCTCACTTCCGCCGTTCGCATCCCGCAGCTCAGCGACTTACATCTCTACAGAAGTCGTTGGGCCTGCCACTTCACCGGCTAAAATGCGATGTGCCTACCCGGTGGAATTCAACTCTGCACATGTTGCAGCGACTGTGGCAGCACCGACAAGCCCTGGTGCAATGCGTTCTGACGTATAGCCTGGGCCAATGAGATTAAGAGGTGGGGCAAATCACGCTGGAGGAGTGGTCTCAGATCAGGGACCTATGCACCCTTCTGCACAGTTTTGAAATGGCGACGAAGATGTTTAGTGCTGACTAGTGTTGAGCCACCCCCGTAGTGTTCGAGTTCGGTTCGGTTCGTCGAACACCCGTGTGTTCGCCGAACTGTTCGTCGAACTGTTCGTCGAACACCTTCGAACACCGTTAAAACCAATGGCAGGCAAACAAAAACACATAGAAACACATAGAAAACACCTTCAAAGGTGTCCAAAAGCTGACAAACTGCTCAGAAGACACAACTAACACATGGAAAAGTGACAAGTACATATAGTCATGCGAAAAGAAAAGAGGTGGAGGAGTAAAAGGAGGGGGAGACACAGATATAGGCATGTCATGCCCTTCTAAAATCCAAAAAGTGAGAAGCCGAGACGGCCAGTCCGCTCCTGCCCGTGCCACCTCCGTGTCCCGGGTTTGTGCCAGAGCCGCGGTGAACCCTGACGGCCAGCCCCCCTCTCCCAATACTGGTGCCTGTCCGCTGGTGGGTCGAGAGAGCCCCCCTGTGGTGGAGGCAGCTCTAAGCTTTTTAATTTAAATTGTCCCTCTAATTTGAATGAATACACTTTAAATCCATTTACAAGGATCTATTGGAGGGCAAGTCTCATGCCAGCAGCCGCGTAATTCCAGCTCCAGTAGCGTCCACTAAAGCTGCTGCAGTTAAAAAGCTTTTATAAGGATCGAGCTCGGCTGTCCACCGCAAGGCATCCTAGTGCCAGTCCCAGCCCCTATGCCTTGGGGTGCCTCCTGATGCTCTTCACTAAGTATCCCGTGGTCCCGAAGCATTTCCTTTGAAAAAATTAAGTGTCCAAACTACAGGTGGTGTAGCTTGCTTAACAGCCGGGATAATCCGCTGACTAGCAGACACTGCTACTAGGCACAAAGTATTTCCTGGGCTAGATGCAGTTAAAAATTTGTAAGTAGATACTCTCGTTGGATGCTGAGAAAGCATTCCATAGAGTCTCCTGGCACGCCATATATGATTCTCTTAAAAAGCTTGGGGTAGGGGTCTAGGGGACCCTTTTATAGCCAAAATCACGGCCCTGTATCACAATACGTCACCTAGGCTGAAGATAAATGGAACTGTAGCACCGAGGGCTCGGTTGCTACAGACGTATTGCACCTCACCCAGAGGTGTGATATCTCACTCTCAGATAAGGATGGAGTGTGGATCAGGACCCGACACCTGCATGCATTACACCACATTGCCGTGGGGCAGGGCGACCAATATGCCCCTGAGATGGGCACGACAGTCCCTGTCCCTGGCTGGAGTGGGGGGAGGGAACACTGAGGAAGGGGAACCCTGCAGTGCAGGAGCAGGGAGGAAGCAGTTCCTGGGTGCATTGAGAAGGGAGTATAAAAGGTGGGCACCATCTTAGTTCAGTGCAGAGAAGTCTGAGCAGAAGTGGCAGGGAGCAGGGGCTCTGCATGAGCTCTGCTCCGGAGGCGGGCCTAGTAACAGAGGCCCAGGCCTGCAAGAGGGAGAAGGAAGGAAGAGGAGCGGAGAAGGCTCCAGGAACGAGGAATGAAGGGATCCCAGGGGTGCGGACGGGCGAGTCGCCACCGCACGCCCGAATCCACCTGCGTGGAGGGGTCAGGCCAAAGGGGGAGACCGGTCCCCGAACTAGTGGAGGCAGGAAACGACCCTCAGCTAGAAACCGGAGGCTCTGACATTTTATGTGGCGCAGCCCCTTGCTCCACCCGCTAGGAAGGCACCACATAGGGTCAGGGAAACTGGCGCCAAGTTTACCAAGAGGAGGCCCGAGGCAGCCGGACAGAAGTGTTGGTAAGAAAGGCCAGACAAAGGACACACAAAGGGGGTCCTGTGAAGCGCTCCAAAGTTATCTGGGAGTTGTCTGAGCCCCTCACCTGGTGAGCACAGTACGACGTGGGCAGCCGTTACCTGCAGACGTGGTCTGGATAATAAGAACTGTGAGTAAAGGCCCTGAACTGCATCACTGACTCCGTGTCGTTACTGCTGCTGCCCTGCACCATCACCCCCATCCTCCGCATACACTGCCCTGAGGCTATACTCCTCCCGTGGGGAGTTATGCTACGCTCTGCTGCACCCACAACACCAGCCTTAGCGGTCTGCCCTGTAGCGGCGGTTCACTCTGACCGCAATCCACGGGTGGCGTAGTCGGACATTTAAACATCAAAACCACATAAATAGTTCCGCCACTGGTTTGACCGCCCTGAGCCACGGAACCGGATCGCCGCCACGAAGACTACAACCACCAGCATCCACCAAAAAGGGTCCGGCTCCGGGTGTCCCAAGGCCCAGGGGGTGCGTCAGAACATTTTCATCACCTTTCACAATCACCAATGGGACAAGGCAGGGATGTCCTCTGTCCCCTCTCTTATACATCCTAGTGACGGAGCACCTGCTCTCATCAATTCGCCATAACCCCAATATTAGGTGGATTGAGGTGGGAGGCACCGAGTACAAGTGCTCTCTATTTGCTGATGATGTCCTAGTATATATCACTCAATCACATATATCCATCCCTGCTGTTATGGCTGAAATAGATCACTTTGTTACATGGTAAAATTTTAAAATCAATGCAGCGAAGTCTGAGGCCCTCGATGTCTCCCTCCCTAAATCCATATAGGATTCCATCCAGTCCAACTTTCCCTTTGCCTGGCCCTCACAGGGTATCAAATACTTAGGAATTCCTATTCATAGAGACCTCTCCCATCTATGTTATCTTAATTTTGGGCCCTTTATTGAACAATTCCATACAGACCACGGTTGGCAAGTTAGAACTGTAAGATTCACTACGTGAACCACTGGTGTTTTGTGGAAAAGCACATGTACACCGCGTTCCAAATTATTATGCAAAAAGTGTTTAGGAGTGATAAGGGAAGAATTTGTTTGTTTGTCAGTTAAACTCATTGATGGTGATGTGTGTCAGGGCTCTTTATATCACTGTAAGCAATTGCAGACACCTGTGCTAATTAGTTTGGCAGGTGTGTCCAATGAAAGGCAAGACTACTTAAGAAGGCTCTCTCACATTATTAAGCAGCCTACATTTTCTGCCAAAATGGGAAAGAAAAAGGATGTGTCGGCTGCTGAGAAGCAACAAATTGTGGAGTGTTTAGGTCAAGGCATGACTACAATCAACATTGTGCGATGATCAGGATGAAGTGTCTTGGCAATCAAGAAGTATGTAGCTGATTCACAGTACACACGTGTGCGTGCTGATAAGGGCAAATTGAGGACTCTTTCCTACAGGCAATTACGTCAGGTTGAAAGAGCAGCGGCAAAAAAGCCTTGTCATAGCAGCAGACAAGTTTTTGAAGCTGCTTGTGCCTCCAACGTCCCCCGAACAACAAGATGCAGGGTCCTTCAGAGGTTTGCAGCTGTGCATACGCCATCCTGTCGACCTCCTCTATCCACTTCACACAAGCAGAAACGGCTCCAGTGGGCCAAACATTACATGAAGACTGATTTCAAAACTGTTTTGTTCACGGATGAGTGCCGTGCAGCGCTCGATGGTCCAGATGAATGGAGTGGAGGATGGCTGGTTGATGGACACCCCACGCAAACACGGCTACAGTGCCAACAAGGAGGAGGTGGAGTAATGTTTTGGGCTGGAATCATGGGGAGAGAGATTGTCGGCCCCTTTAGGATCCCTGAAGGCGCTAAAGATGAACTCCATAATGTATGTGGATTTTCTCAAACAGCACTTCCTGCCATGGTTCAAGAAGAAGAACCGTGTATTTCACAGCAAGATCATTTTTCTGCATGATAATGCACCATCTCATGCTGCACATAAAACATCTGCATCTCTGGCTGATATGGGCATAAAAGGGGACAAACTTATGGTGTGACCCCCATGCTCCCCTGACCTCTACCCCATTCAGAACCTTTGGAGCATCATTAAAAGGAGTGTCTATGATGGCGGGAGGCAGTTCACATCTAAGCAACAGCTCTGGGAGGGTATTCTGTCCTCATGCAAAACAATTGAAGCAGAAACCATCCAAAACCTGACAAATTCAATGGACGAGAGAGTTCAGAAGCTCCTTTCGAACAAGGGGTCCTTTGTGAAAATGTAACATCACCTAGAATAAAGTTTTGAGTTGAAAACTGTTTGATTTCAGTTTCTAACAACCTGCTAATGCTTATAATTTCAAAAATGACCATTTTTTTGGTCTTTATTAAAATGAAAAGGTTGATCGAAAAGTTTGGGGGATCTAAGAGTGTGGCAACCCAGTAGTCATGATTACTTCGAATTCTGACAATATGAGGGTCATGCTGCAGGTAGTGCAGCAAGAAGGCACTTATGTGTCTTGCGCATCTCGGAGCCCCAAAATTATTTTCCGGGCTAGATGCAGCTAAAAATTATTTTTAATTTTAAATCTGGTGAAGCTTATTATAGATGGCCTAATAGGATCAGTGCTGCACACTGCTACAAAGCCCAAATTATTTTCCAGTCAAGATACAGATAAACATGATTAGTAATTTGAAAGCTTAAAACGGTTGGTAGGGTGATTTTAACCAATCATCAAGCTTTTACTCTCCCCAGGATGACACAGGGGTAGAAAAGTCGTTTCGGATCCATGATTTGTTCATCTTTATGAACGTGAGTCTGTCTACATTATAAGTGGAGAGCCGCGTGCGCTTATCTGTCAGCACACCACCAGCAGCGCTGAACACACGTTCAGACAGAACGCTGGCTGCGGGGCATGACAAGATCTCCAAGGCGTAAGTGGCTAGCTCCGGCCATTTATCCAGATTGGAAGCCCAAAAAGAGCAAGGGTCCAGTGACACAGTCGTGGCTTCAATGTTTACTTGGAGATACTCCTGTACCATCGTCTCTAGGCGTTGACTATGTGTCAGACTTCTTGTCTCCTGTGGCCTTGCAAAGGATGGGCTAAAAAAGTGGTGAAATGATTCCGCAAAATTGATGTTACCAGCAGATACTGTGGTTCTGTTACGGTTTGAGTGCTGAACACTTGACGGTCCCACGGTTGGCAAGTTGGAACTGTGAGATTCACTACGTGCACCACTGGTATTTTGTGGAAAAGCACATGTAAGATTCTGCAACAGTCTCTGCTGATACTCCTGCATGCGTGCATCCCTTTCTATGGCAGGAATAATTTCTGCAAATTTACTTTTGTACCGGGGATCTAACAGTGTGGCAACCCAGTAGTCAGGATTATTTCTAATTCTCACAATTCGAGGGTCATGTTGCAGGTAGTGCAGCAAGAAGGCACTCATGTGTGTTGCGCATCCAGGAGCACCAAGTCCCTGTTGTGTTGGTGGCGAGGTAACAATCATGCTTCCTTCCTCTGTCCTCTCCCCCCAACCTCGCACAACAGAAATGTGATCAAGGTCTCCCTCATCTGATGAGTCTTCCATCAGTTCGTCCTCCACTTCTTCCTGGGCTCCTGCACCTTCCTCACTAGTTTGGCTGCTACCATGCGCCCTGGTAAAATCATCTCCCCCACCCTCACATGCCTGCCGCCCTGGTGCTGCCGACCGTCTGGACCTTGCAGATGTTAGCCCTTCCGCATACAACTCCTCCTCCTCTACTTCCTCCACCTCCTCTTGTGCCACCACCTGACTCCGAATTCTGTTTAACATGTGCTCCAGCATGTAAATCACCGGAATAGTCATGCTGATAATGGCATCGTCAGCACTAAACATCTTCGTCGCCATTTCAAAACTGTGCAGAAGGGTGCATAGGTCCCTGATCTGAGACCACTCCTCCAGCGTGATTTGCCCCACCTCTGAATCTCGTTGGCCCAGGCTATACGTCAGAACGTATTGCACCAGGGCTTGTCGGTGCTGCCACAGTCGCTGCAACATGTGCAGAGTTGAATTCCACCGGGTAGGCACATCGCATTTTAGCCGGTGAAGTGGCAGGCCCAACGACTTCTGTAGAGATGTAAGTCGCTGAGCTGCGGGATGCGAACGGCGGAAGTGAGCACACAGCGACCGTGCCCTCTGCAGAAGGCCATCTAGTCTGGGATAGTGGGCTAAAAATTGCTGGACAACCAGGTTCAACACGTGAGCCATACAAGGCACGTGTGTGACATTGCCCCGGCGAAGGGCCGCACCCAGGTTTGCAGCATTGTCGCACACGGCCTTCCCTGGTTTCAGGTCCAGTGGAGACAACCATTCATGAAATTGGTTCTCCAGAGCTGACCACAACTCCTCAGCTGTGTGACTCACATTTCCCAGACATTTCAATGTAAAAACCGCCTGATGACGTTGAGCCCTACTGCCAGCATAGTAAGGAGGTGTGCAGGATCCCTTCTGCGCAGTTAGAAAGCTTGTGGCATGACCAGACAGGCTTTGGGTGCAGGTGGAAGACCGAGAGGAGGTTGAGGAGGCAGAAGCAGTGGAGGAAAAATGACATAAAGAGGATTGACGCACAACTCGTGGGGACGGCAAGACTTGGACAGCAGCCCCTTGTCCTGCTGTCACCATAGTTACCCAGTGCCCAGTCAGCGACATGTAACGCCCCTGTCCATGCCTACTCGTCCAAGTGTCTGTGGTGAAATGCACACTGTCACACACAGAGTTTCTCAAAGAAGCGGTGATGTTGTGTGCGACATGCTGGTGGAGCGCAGGCACACCTTTCTTTGAGAAGTAGTGCCGACTGGGCATCTGGTACTGGGGCACTGCGACGGACATAAGGTCTCGAAAATCCTCTGTGTCCACCAGGCGGAAAGGCAGCATTTCTGTAGCCAAGAGTTTGCAGATGGTGAAATTCAACCTCTTAGCTTTCTCATGGCTAGGAGGAAATGGTCTTTTACTTGTCCACATCTGAGGGACCGAGGGCTGGCTATTGTGCTTAGACGGGGTTGATAAGGGTGTCCCCGGCAAACTGCCGGTCTGTGAGGAAGATGCAGGCGGACATGTTAGGTTGCCTTGATCCAAAGGTGGTGCTATCGATGTCGGACAGCGCTCAAGACCAGCTGGTGTTACCACCTCCAAAGAAAATGATGACCTGCCAATCACGCTGGCTGTTGCGGGTAAAGAGGTGGCAGGTCTGCGCCCCAAAACAGGTGTGACTGCTGTCCCCCCAGTCACAGAGGATGAAGAGTCCGCGGATGCACAAGATATGGCAGACGGTGGTTGGCCCGGCCGGCTAGACCGCATTGTAGCACACTGAGCTTCCCACTGCAACTTATGCTTCATGTCCATGTGCCGGTTCATGCATGAAGTACTCAAACTATGTATTTTTTGGCCTCTACTTAGCTTTTGCTGACAAATGTTACAGATAACACGAGTTGGGTCATCTTTATCGATCTGAAAAAATGCCCAGGCTATGCAAGGCTTAGCACCCATGCGACCTGAAGAGCCACCACGACTTGTGGTGAGAGGCAGAGTTGTGTTTGAGGATGCAGTTGTTGACGTGCTTCCAGTACTACGTCTCTGTCCAGGAAGGCGCAACCTGACCTCGTCGTCACTAGCATCTTCCTCCACCTCCTCTGCTGACCTCATCTCTTGGCTGACTGTGGGTTGACAGTAAGTGGGATCTCCGACCTCATCATCATCACCCTGTGCGTTATCACACCCGTCGTCCTCAGAGCCAACCTGTTCCTGCCCTGACAAAAAACTAAAGTTGTCGCTCCAATCAGGTATTTGAGTCTTATCATCGTCTTCCTCATTGTCTCCACCAACAGGAGTTACAGTTTGGGAATGAGGGTCTACATTATGGTCAGAACCTTCTGCGTCTGGTCCTGGATCCGACTCATAAAGATTCTGGGCATCAGTGCAGATCATTTCCTCGTCTGGATTCACAGAAGCGCTGGAGTCGACCTCTGATTCCCAGGCTATAGTATGAGTAAACAGCTCTGCAGACTCAACCATCTGTTCTACCTCATACTCAGACGGGCAGCTGGAGATTTGGGAGCTGTGAGGAAGCAAGTGCGATTTGGGTGACACCTTTGAGGACTGGAGTATTTGTGATGTTGAAGTTGATGTGGAGGAGAGCCCACTTAAAGGAGCACTTGATATCCGTTGAAGCACCTGCTGTTTTTGTGCCTCATCTGGAATTTGTAGCGATTGGCGTGGCCGTAAGAAAGGGATCTTATCACATTGTCCGCTAAAAGAAGTAGACATTTTAGTTTGGCTGGAAGATGGTCTTTCTTCTGCACCTACCCCACGGACACAACCTTTTTTCCCCTTCCCAACACGCCTATTCCCCTTTCCACCAGCAGCAGGCCTTTTTCCACTCATTTTGGTGGTTAACTAATTCACAACTCTGGAGTTGCTTGCACAAAAAAACAATGGATGGTAACCGAGCAGAGCTGAGTGGCCAAACTGTGGTATTAGGCCAAAACTATTGGCTGGGTTAGATGCAGAAAAAAATTATTTTTAATTTGCAACCTGATGGAGGTCAGTATAGATGGACTAATAGACCAAGTCCCACACACCGCTAGAAGCCCAAATATTTTTTCAGAGCTAGATGCAGAAAATTTTTTTATTCAATTTGCAACCTGATGGAGGTCAGTATAGATGGACTAATAGACCAAGTCCCACACACTGCTAGAAGCCCAAATATTTTTTCAGAGCTAGATGCAGAAAAAAATTATTTTTAATTTGCAACCTGATGGAGGTCAGTATAGATGGACTAATAGACCAAGTCCCACACACCGCTAGAAGCCCAAATATTTTTTCAGAGCTAGATGCAGAAAAAAAATATTTTTAATTTGCAACCTGATGGAGGTCAGTATAGATGGACTAATAGACCAAGTCCCACACACTGCTAGAAGCCCAAATATTTTTTCAGAGCTAGATGCAGAAAAAAATTATTTTTAATTTGCAACCTGATGGAGGTCAGTATAGATGGACTAATAGACCAAGTCCCACACACTGCTAGAAGCCCAAATATTTTTTCAGAGCTAGATGCAGAAAAAAATTATTTTTAATTTGCAACCTGATGGAGGTCAGTATAGATGGACTAATAGAACAAGTCCCACACGCTGCTAGAAGCCCAAATATTTTTTCAGAGATAAATGAAGAAAAAAATTATTTTTAATTTGCAACCTGATGGAGGTCAGTATAGATGGACTAATAGACCAAGTCCCACACACTGCTAGAAGCCCAAATATTTTTTCAGAGCTAGATGCAGAAAAAAATTATTTTTAATTTGCAACCTGATGGAGGTCAGTATAGATGGACTAATAGACCAAGTCCCACACACCGCTAGAAGCCCAAATATTTTTTCAGAGCTAGATGCAGAAAAAAATTATATTCAATTTGCAACCTGCTGGAGGTCAGTATAGAAGGACTAATAGAACAAGTCCCACACACTGCTAGAAGCCCAAATATTTTTTCAGAGCTAAATGAAGAAAAAAATTATTTTTAATTTGCAACCTGATGGAGGTCAGTATAGATGGACTAATAGACCAAGTCCCACACACTGCTAGAAGCCCAAATATTTTTTCAGAGCTAGATGCAGAAAAAAATTATATTCAGTTTGCAACCTGATGGAGGTCAGTATAGATGGACTAATAGAATGATGCTATGCCCAAAAGATTTTACTTCACTAGGTGCAGTAAAAAAATTGGTATTCTATACACAGGTGGTATATCTTGCAACACAGATAGGCTACTCCACTGACTAACACACTCTGCAATAGGCCAAAAAGGATTAGCTTTGCTAGATTCAGCCAAATGCTGTGAAAAAAACTTGCACAGCACTGGCACAGACCTGCCTGGCAAAAACTGATAGGAACTGATGTAACCTAGTCCTGAAAAGGACTCCAATTACAATTAGTCTTTACTCCCACAATCTATCTATTTAAGAGCACAGACCTGCCTGATAAAAGTCGTAGGAAATGCTGTAACCTAGTCCTTAAAAGGACTGCAATCACAACTATTCCCTACTCCCAAGCTATCTGTATATTTGTGCGAAAATTGGCTTGAAATTAACAAGGTATAGCGCACACAGCAACAGCGGTGCCGTCTAACACGCAGCTGCAGCAGTGAGAAAATGGTGGCGACGGGGAAAATGGCTTGGTCTTATAGGGCAAGGACATGTGACATACACTGCCAATCACACATGCCCTTGCTTGTGTGAAAAAAAGCACTTCGCTCCGTGTGTGCGCTGCTGATAGGCTGACAGATTGCACCTCCCCACTGCAAATGCGGGAAAGAGAAAAAAAAATGGAGATCTTCATTGTTCCTGCAGAGATCCATCCCCTGCCCCTCCCCCCGCCCCGCTGTACACTCAAACTGCGTATTAACATTAATTTTCATCATTACTGAGAAAAAATCCAGTTATGATTTTGGTGCACGAACAGTTATCGAACATAACCTCGAACAGCCGAATTTTTCTCAAATTGTTCGTGTTCGCCGACCGGCTCGAACACCGCCCAAAACAGCTCGAATTTGAGATTGGCGAACAGTTCGAGTAGAACAACGCTCATCTCTAGTGCTGACGATGCCATTATCAGCATGACTATTCCGGTGATTTACATGCTGGAGCACATGTTAAACAGAATTCGGAGTCAGGTGGTGGCACAAGAGGAGGTGGAGGAAGTAGAGGAGGAGGAGTTGTATGCGGAAGGGCTAACATCTGCAAGGTCCAGACGGTCGGCAGCACCAAGGCGGCAGGCATGTGAGGGTGGGGGAGATGGTTTTACCAGGGCGCATGGTAGCAGCCAAACTAGTGAGGAAGGTGCAGGAGCCCAGGAAGAAGTGGAGGACGAACTGATGGAAGACTCATCAGATGAGGAAGACCTTGATCACATTTCTGTTGTGCGAGGTTGGGGGGAGAGGACAGAGGAAGGAAGCATGATTGTTACCTCGCCACCAACACAACAGGGACTTGGTGCTCCTGGATGCGCAACACACATGAGTGCCTTCTTGCTGCACTACCTGCAACATGACCCTCGAATTGTGAGAATTAGAAATAATCCTGACTACTGGGTTGCCACACTGTTAGATCCCCGGTACAAAAGTAAATTTGCAGAAATTATTCCTGCCATAGAAAGGGATGCACGCATGCAGGAGTATCAGCAGAGACTTGCAGAATCTTACATGTGCTTTTCCACAAAATACCAGTGGTGCACGTAGTGAATCTCACAGTTCCAACTTGCCAACCGTGGGACCGTCAAGTGTTCAGCACTCAAACCGTAACAGAACCACAGTATCTGCTGGTAACATCAATTTTGCGGAATCATTTCACCACTTTTTTAGCCCATCCTTTGCAAGGCCACAGGAGACAAGAAGTCTGACACATAGTCAACGCCTAGAGACGATGGTACAGGAGTATCTCCAAGTAAACATTGAAGCCACGACTGTGTCACTGGACCCTTGCTCTTTTTGGGCTTCCAATCTGGATAAATGGCCGGAGCTAGCCACTTACGCCTTGGAGATCTTGTCATGCCCCGCAGCCAGCGTTCTGTCTGAACGTGTGTTCAGCGCTGCTGGTGGTGTGCTGACAGATAAGCGCACACGGCTCTCCACTGATAATGTAGACAGACTCACGTTCATAAAGATGAACAAATCATGGATCCGAAACGACTTTTCTACCCCTGTGTCATCCTGGGGAGAGTAAAAGCTTGATGATTGGTTAAAATCACCCTACCAACCGTTTTAAGCTTTCAAATTACTAATCATGTTTATCTGTATCTTGACTGGAAAATAATTTGGGCTTTGTAGCAGTGTGCAGCACTGATCCTATTAGGCCATCTATACTAAAGCTTCACCAGATTTAAAATTAAAAATAATTTTTAGCTGCATCTAGCCCGGAAAATAATTTTGGGGCTCCGAGATGCGCAAGACACATAAGTGCCTTCTTGCTGCACTACCTGTAGCATGACCCTCATATTGTCAGAATTCGAAGTAATCATGACTACTGGGTTGCCACACTCTTAGATCCCCCAAACTTTTCGATCAACCTTTTCATTTTAATAAAGACCAAAAATATGGTCATTTTTGAAATTATTAGCATTAGCAGGTTGTTAGAAACTGAAATCAAACAGTTTTCAACTCAAAACTTTATTCTAGGTGATGTTACATTTTCACATAGGACCCCTTGTTCGAAAGGAGCTTCTGAACTCTCTCGTCCATTGAATTTGTCAGGTTTTGGATGGTTTCTGCTTCAATTGTTTTGCATGAGGACAGAATACCCTCCCAGAGCTGTTGCTTAGATGTGAACTGCCTCCCGCCATCATAGACACTCCTTTTAATGATGCTCCAAAGGTTCTGAATGGGGTAGAGGTCAGGGGAGCATGGGGGTCACACCATAAGTTTGTCCCCTTTTATGCCCATATCAGCCAGAGATGCAGATGTTTTATGTGCAGCATGAGATGGTGCATTATCATGCAGAAAAATGATCTTGCTGTGAAATACACGGTTCTTCGTCTTGAACCATGGCAGGAAGTGCTGTTTGAGAAAATCCACATACATTATGGAGTTCATCTTTAGCGCCTTCAGGGATCCTAAAGGGGCCGACAATCTCTCTCCCCATGATTCCAGCCCAAAACATTACTCCACCTCCTCCTTGTTGGCGCTGTAGCCGTGTTTGCGTGGGGTGTCCATCAACCAGCCATCCTCCACTCCATCCATCTGGACCATCGAGCGCTGCATGGCACTCATCCGTGAACAAAACAGTTTTGAAATCAGTCTTCATGTAATGTTTGGCCCACTGGAGCCGTTTCTGCTTGTGTGAAGTGGATAGAGGAGGTCGACAGGTTGGCGTATGCACAGCTGCAAACCTCTGAAGGACCCTGCATCTTGTTGTTCGGGGGACGTTGGAGGCACAAGCAGCTTCAAAAACTTGTCTGCTGCTATGACAAGGCTTTTTTGCCGCTGCTCTTTCAACCTGACGTAATTGCCTGTAGGAAAGAGTCCTCAATTTGCCCTTATCAGCACGCACACGTGTGTACTGTGAATCAGCTACATACTTCTTGATTGCCAAGACACTTCATCCTGATCATCGCACAATGTTGATTGTAGTCATGCCTTGACCTAAACACTCCACAATTTGTTGCTTCTCAGCAGCCGACACATCCTTTTTCTTTCCCATTTTGGCAGAAAATGTAGGCTGCTTAATAATGTGAGAGAGCCTTCATAAGTAGTCTTGCCTTTCATTGGACACACCTGCCAAACTATTTAGCACAGGTGTCTGCAATTGCTTACAGTGATATAAAGAGCCCTGACACACATCACCATCAATGAGTTTAACTGACAAACAAACAAATTCTTCCCTTATCACTCCTAAACACTTTTTGCATAATAATTTGGAACGCAGTGTACATGTGCTTTTCCACAAAACACCAGCGGTTCACGTAGTGAATCTTACAGTTCTAACTTGCCAACCGTGGTCTGTATGGAGTTGTTCAATAAAGGGCCCAAAATTAAGATAACATAGATGGGAGAGGTCTCTATGAATAGGAATTCCTAAGTATTTGATACCCTGTGAGGGCCAGGCAAAGGGAAAGTTGGACTGGATGGAATCCTATATGGATTTGGGGAGGGAGACATCGAGGGCCTCAGACTTCGCTGCATTGATTTTAAAATTTGACCATGTAACAAAGTGATCTATTTCAGCCATAACAGCATGGATGGATATATGTGATTGAGTGATATATACTAGGATATGATCAGCAAATAGAGAGCACTTGTACTCGGTGCCTCCCACCTCAATCCACCTAATATTGGGGTTATGGCGAATTGATGAGAGCAGGTGCTCCGTCACTAGGATGTATAAGAGAGGGGACAGAGGACATCCCTGCCTTGTCCCATTGGTGATTGTGAAAGGTGATGAAAATGTTCTGACGCACCCCCTGGGCCTTGGGACACCCGGAGCCGGACCCTTTTTGGTGGATGCTGGTGGTTGTAGTCTTCGTGGCGGCGACCCGGTTCTGTGGCTCAGGGCGGTCAAACCAGTGGCGGAACTATTTATGTGGTTTTGATGTTTAAATGTACGACTACGCCACCCGTGGATTGCGGTCAGAGTGAACCGCCGCTACAGGGCAGACCGCTGAGGCTGGTGCTGTGGGTGCAGCAGAGCGTAGCATAACTCCCCACGGGAGGAGTATAGCCTCAGGGCAGTGTATGCGGAGGATGGGGGTGATGGTGCAGGGCAGCAGCAGTAACGACACGGAGTCAGTGATGCAGTTCAGGGCCTTTACTCACAGTTCTTATTATCCAGACCACGTCTGCAGGTAATGGCTGCCCACGTCGTACTGTGCTCACCAGGTGAGGGGCTCAGACAACTCCCAGATTACTTTGGAGCACTTCACAGGACCCCCTTTGTGTGTCCTTTGTCTGGCCTTTCTTACCAACACTTCTGTCCGGCTGCCTCGGGCCTCCTCTTGGTAAACTTGGCGCCAGTTTCCCTGACCCTATGTGGTGCCTTCCTAGCGGGTGTAGCGAGGGGCTGCGCCACATAAAATGTCAGAGCCTCCGGTTTCTAGCTGAGGGTCGTTTCCTGCCTCCACTAGTTCGGGGACCGGTCTCCCCCTTTGGCCTGACCCCTCCACGCAGGTGGATTCGGGCGTGCGGTGGCGACTCGCCCGTCCGCACCCCTGGGATCCCTTCATTCCTCGTTCCTGGAGCCTTCTCCGCTCCTCTTCCTTCCTTCTCCCTCTTCCAGGCCTGGGCCTCTGTTACTAGGCCCGCCTCCGGAGCAGAGCTCATGCAGAGCCCCTGCTCCCTGCCACTTCTGCTCAGACTTCTCTGCACTGAACTAAGATGGTGCCCACCTTTTATACTCCCTTCTCAATGCACCCAGGAACTGCTTCCTCCCTGCTCCTGCACTACAGGGTTCCCCTTCCTCAGTGTTCCCTCCCCCCACTCCAGCCAGGGACAGGGACTGTCGTGCCCATCTCAGGGGCATATTGGTCGCCCTGCCCCACGGCAATGTGGTGTAATGCATGCAGGTGTCGGGTCCTGATCCACACTCCATCCTTACCTGAGAGTGAGATATCACACCTCTGGGTGAGGTGCAATACGTCTGTAGCAACCGAGCCCTCAGGGTGCTACAGTTCCATTTATCTTCAGCCTAGGTGACGTATTGTGATACAGGGCCGTGATTTTGGCTATAAAAGGGTCCCCTAGACCCCTACCCCAAGCTTTTTAAGAGAATCATATATGGCGTGCCAGGAGACTCTATGGAATGCTTTCTCAGCATCCAACGAGAGTATCTAATTACAAATTTTTAACTGCATCTAGCCCAGGAAATACTTTGTGCCTAGTAGCAGTGTCTGCTAGTCAGCGGATTATCCCGGCTGTTAAGCAAGCTACACCACCTGTAGTTTAGACACTTAATTTTTTCAAAGGAAATGCTTCGGGACCATGGGATACTTAGTGAAGAGCATCAGGAGGCACCCCAAGGCATAGGGGCTGGGACTGGCAGTAGGATGCCTTGCGGTGGACAGCCGAGCTCGATCCTTATAAAAGCTTTTTAACTGCAGCAGCTTTAGTGGACGCTACTGGAGCTGGAATTACGCGGCTGCTGGCATGAGACTTGCCCTCCAATAGATCCTTGTAAATGGATTTAAAGTGTATTCATTCAAATTAGTGAGACAATTTAAATTAAAAAGCTTAGAGCTGCCTCCACCACAGGGGGGCTTGCTCGACCCACCAGCGGACAGGCACCAGTATTGGGAGAGGGGGGCTGGCCATCAGGGTTCACCGCGGCTCTGGCACAAACCCGGCGACACGGAGGTGGCACGGGCAGGAGCGGACTGGCCGTGTCGGCTTCTCACTTTTTGGATTTTAGAAGGGCATGACATGCCTATATCTGTGTCTCCCCCTCCTTTTACTCCTCCACCTCTTTTATTTTCGCATGACTATATGTACTTGTCACTTTTCCATGTGTTAGTTATGTCTTCTGAGCAGTTTGTCAGCTTTTGGACACCTTTGAAGGTGTTTTCTATGTGTTTCTATGTGTTTTTGTTTGCCTGCCATTGGTTTTAACGGTGTTCGAAGGTGTTCGACGAACAGTTCGACGAACAGTTCGGCGAACGCACAGGTGTTCGACGAACCGAACCGAACTCGAACACTACGGGGGTGGCTCAACACTACTTATAAGTCTCCTTACACCAATTTGGTACTCTCCACAAGGAGAAATGTTGTCACTTAAACCCCCTGTAACAAGCTGCTCACCTAGCCAAATTCAATCTCCTTCTTTGCACTGATGAGGGGAAAACACCCTAACCACTTGTCTGAAAATGAAGTATCTGATTTGGCTTTTTATCTTAAGTAATGTTGCAAGGCTTGTTAATTGGTCGATATTGACTTTTAGGATTGTTACCTCGAATAGGTAGCACCAAAGTTCTTATCCTCTTCCTCTTTGAAGAAGATATTGGCATATTTACATTCCCAGGTAAGAATTGCATGGCCTATAAGGTTCCTTACACCGGCTTGTCACTTTCCACAAGTAAAAACATCCCCACTTAGACTTCACTCAAACATTCCGCTTTGCAGTGATGAGGAAAACACCCCTAAACATGTATCTGGAAATAAAGTGTCTGGTTTGGCTTTTTATACTAAGTCATGTGATAAGGTTCATAAAATTAACTCTTAGGATTGATGCTCCCAATAGGTTGCACTAGAGTTCTAATCCTTTTAGTCTCTGAAGAGGGTTACATAGGATTACATATAAATCTCCATTCCCTGGCTTGGTACTTTCCACAAGGAGAAATGTTCCTCCAGGTTCAATTTAGGTATATAGTTAATATATGAGTACTGTATAGAAAGTATTATCAGAGGAACACCAAAAGATTCCCTCAAAGGACCTAGTCACCTGTATTAATGCTAGTGATTGCTGTGATGTGAGTCACTTCTCACAGACAAGCTGTGAATCGGGATAGTCAAACAGTCCGAGATCAATAGCCAGGTGGGTGCGCCATAAACAGATGGCGTAGTTAGGTAACGGTTCGAGGTCAGAATACCCGGAAGAGAACGGATCAGAGCAAAAGGGGTAATAAAGACGGGTAGTCAATAGGAAAGTCCAGGGTCTGGCAACAAAGTATCAGAAAGTACTGAGAATACTGAGAACAAGGCACAGAGGAACAAGCCATGCAGAGCTGAAAGCTGCGACTGGCAGCTATCTGGGCCAGACAGATAAGTTAAATAGTTAAGTAATCACTGGAACAGGGAACATCTGAAAGAAGCTCAGCACCTCCCAGATTCAGATTGGTCGGCCGAGCTGTCAATCACTGCACAGACTGCTCAGCATGCCCCTGCACCAGACAGGATGACTGAACTGTCAATCGCTGCATCCTAAGACACACAAAGGGGTGGAATCGTTACAATTGCAAGATTTCACAATGACTTCACAATGGGACCCCTCTGCTATTTCAGACAGTTGAAACAGAAGAATCTTCTATTTGATCAGTTAGCTTACGTGGAAAACAATGCCCAATAGAGAAGTTCCTTAATACTATACAAATGACATTAGGACAATGCAAAAATTTGCAGTTACAATAGCAATAATTGCGAAAGAAAAAAAATATTGACATTGATCTTAAAATACGTCACAAATTTGGATTATAAAGTTGTTTGCAAGATTAATGTTTAGTTATGGTCAAGGTCAATGAGGTAATTTTATTCTCGATTGACATTTAAGAAGTTAAAGAGGGACAAAAAGTGATTTTGGAAAAGTATATGTATTTGGACATGCAGATCAAATAATAATGAAAATAGAAAGAGCACTGTTACTACTGAACAGAAGATCAAACAACTTTCATCAAACTGGTGAAGCAAGCCAGACTGTAATGTAATGTATCTAGTGCTCATGAAAGACTGGACTTTGGTGAATGATCTATCCACTATGAGCAATAACAGATCATTAACATGTAGATGAACTGGTGTGTACTGTACACATGAAAAATCGGAGAACTTGCAAAACCTTAGAATATTAATCTAAACAAAAACTATTCATTCAATACACACTTTTCTGCAAAATTTTTGCTGTCCTAGCCTTGTATCTAACAAACTCTAGGTATATAGTATATATTGTTATACTCACAGATTTTAATAGTCAAATGGGTATCCTTTTGAAATACGTTGTCCATTATACATCAGGGTTCCAATTTTTAACATAGCCATTTACAAAAATATAATCTATAACAGAAAATATCTGTTTTATAAAATGGCAGACATCTGTGCATATGTTTTGCCAGTCCAATTCCAATGGCCATTTGTGATGCGTAGTAGCCTTGCACAGTTGAAAGCTAAATAAAACCTTTTCTGAAATGTAAAGCTGAAAGCTAAAATGACAATAGATGCAATTTAACATTTGTCTAGGGGTAAAATGTGTAAGAGCATTTACAACTAAATTAAAGACGCTATTAATGATTTGCTTAGAGGCTTAATTTATAAGAATTTCATGAAAGCATTCATATTTACATATCCTTGGGCAAATATCAAAATATATAAAATACATTCAGGCAGTGTTAAAAATTAGGTAAGGCACTTCTATGTTTTCTGCAAAGATGTCTGATAAAACTTCCATCCTTCCTACAATAGCCTCTATTGCCACTTAAAGTGGATATCTCCTAAAAACAATGTGAGAAGCACGAGCCAAAAGGGAACGTTGCAGGATCTGGGCCCGGAGCAGACAGCCCTTTGTTATTGAAGTAGCATGGCTCAGTTGTTAGCACTGTTGCTCGCAGTGCTGGAGTCCTGGGTTCAAATCCTACCGAGGACAATATCTGAATGGAGTTTTTTTGTTCTTCCTGTTTTTCTATGGTTTTCCTCCCATAATCCAAAGTAAAATAAGTCACCATACTGCTTACATAAAACTTGAGCCAAATGTCAATTTCCATGAGGAGTTTTTCGATAGCGTGTAAATGAGATGTCTTAAATTCTCAGTTATTTTGCAGCTACTGTAAGATGCTGCTGACTTGGGAAATCTACAGCATATACAGTATATACCCTTCAGAATATTTTTTTTAACTTGTCAACCTTTTAAATTATTGGGGTGGCTTTGTTGACGAGACAACCCCATTAAGTCGTTAGCACAGTACACTGATGCGTGTTTATTATTTTTGTTACTCACCTGTCTCGGTAAATGCTTTGAACCTTGTTTCCTTCCACTATGGTTGGCTTACTTTGTGCTTGTCCACTCTTGGATATTGTGGCAAACTGGCAAACACCCCTGACACAAACACTCAAGGCCATTTAAGACTGGTTTGGCAGCCATGCGCTGTCTGAGTATTCAGGAAGCATTGCTTTCGGCTACCAAGTATATTGCAAATGTTTGCACTCAGGTGTCTAATCATCTCTCCAGCCAACTCCCGTCTTCTATCCAACAATCTACAACTACCTCCTTGCTCATTCCTGTGAATCCTGGTGTTTTGGCACTTTCATCTCTGCTGCTAAAGGTGTCAGTGACCAGACTCATCTCAACTAATACTGGTCCTGTTTCCGCCAATGTTTTTGAAAGTTAAATATCTGATTATTATTTGTCACTATTATTCCTCTGTGTAATCTCATTACTTACCTATTTTCCTGCTACAACTTCCAGATTGTATTTGTCTGTGCCATTAACCATCTGTGTGCTGCAACTACTGTATATTACTCTGCTATTGACCATCTGCCTGCTGCAAGTCCCAGTTGTCTGGCTGCCTTCCTGCAGCTGAAAATTCTGCTGTCTTCATCCTTGCTGATCCACATGCTGATTGTCAAGGCCTGCTCCACAGTACAATTTCCTTTCTCTGTGCTGCTCCCCCTTACCAAAGGCTTAAAGAATCCTTCTCACCCAGTGAGCCAATAACACTTTTCTCTTCATTACTACTTTTTACTGCAAAAGAAGCAGAAAGAAAAAGACGTAGATCAGATTCTCCTTATTCTTTCAGCTCATTGGCTTCTGAGATTAAAGAAACAAATAAAATACTGCAGTGTTTTATATTTTATGCTGGTGTTAAACCTAATGTGGTATAAGCCATTGATATAGGTTCCATGCATAGATTTGGATAGAATTTACTAAATTGATATTGAACTGGGGAGATGTATATGCTCCCATGCAATTTACAGAAGAAAATGAAAATATATTGATATCACTATATCCAAAATCCCAATCCTTATCATGCAGTTGTTTATGTGGATTAGATGAAGATCAACTAGATGTAATGTATATAGTTTGCAAAATTTCACACCTTTTTCTTTCTTCTCTATTATTTCTATTAAAGTTATTTTTTCTTTATGATTGATGAGTGGGTGTGTTTTGATGAGAGAGAGAGGTCATGTGCTATGAGCCCATCAAATGTTTCCCTCAGTCGTTCCCCATCATAAAGTGTCACAGTCATTCCCCCTCATAACACTGAGATTGATACACGTTCTTCTTCTCAATTTTTTTAGCTAAGGGAGAAATACTGTTATAGTTTCTCTTCCCTTGCTCCTAGTCCCTGGCTTCGGTTTGCAGGTTTTGATGACTGAGGAGGATTGTTAGTGTCTATGGAAAACCTACAGGGAAGGTAAGAAGAGATGCTAAAACAGAGGAAAACATTTTTATATGAAATATTGATTTATGAAAAAAAGTAACCATGAAATGTTCTGTCAATGTAAATATATGTGCAAAGCTAAAATGTGTAACTTGTGGGTGTACTACAATGCTATACAAGAGTATAGGACAATGATAACGAGTTGTGTATGAAATGTCAGTCTTTACAAAGCAGCTCGCTAACCTTTTGATGTTAATTTGTTATGGCAAAGGAGCATTGAAGCATTGTCAGTATGCCTGCAATATGATTCATGCACCTGCACTACTAGTACACAACCTAGGACCCTCACCATTTTATCTAGGGACTAATTCAGCCCACTGAAGAGGAAAAGCAGCAAGAACCATGCTCATATCTTGTTTAAGGTGAAGATTCCCAGCCGTATCTAAAGAGACAGCTTACATTTTTTTTAAATGAACTTCTTTATACCCATGAGAGAAAATACATCTCACACTCACCCTTTCATTGATTAAATGCCTTGACAGATAGATTCCATCCAGTAAAACTGCTAACACCCTAAATGGCCCAACAAATGAAGAAAAAAAAAATTCTATTTCCTTGCTACAAGCAGGCTGCTGCCTGTACTGTAACTCGAGAAATATATGGCATTTGTGCACAGGATATTGGGTTAGCTTGGCAAACAGTCTTTGATTTACTGTCAACTTTTTGCAGTTACATTTTTAGCAAGATCTTCAATAGCTATTTCACAATAATAAACCAATATCAGAAGACAGTGTTTTGCTGTAAAAGCTCTTGTAAACCTATTTCTCCTATCTACAGAATGGAAACCTCAATGCACAGAACAACACAAGTGACAAGAGTCTGGTAAACACAGTGTGCAACAAATGAAAATTTGCAATTTCAGCCATGGAAAACAAACCTATTCACAAATTGTGCTAGTAGACAAGAATTCTATAATATAAAGAGAAACCAATAAATTGCTCATTTTGCATCACTATACTTTACTTTAAAGTTATGCTTCACTTTTTAACCATTTCATATTTTATATTTTTTGCAAATTCATTTTATAAAATATCTTTATTATGGTTATAACTAAAAATTCCCCACTTCACTTTACTTAGTCATACCATTAAATGATAAAAATTACGTGTGACCAAAGACGTCACTAGAGGGAGCTAAATAACTTACTAACTTACCAAACTTGTATGTCTGAATATGAAAAAAATGGAGCTCCAATATTAAGGCCTTTTTCACATCTCGTTTTTATTGTTTAGTTGATACATCATTTGTACTGCTAAAAACTGTATTTAAATAAGTTTGGATTTATGTAAAATATAATGCTGAAATCTGGCCAAACAGCTCGCCATCATTAATGAAACAATAAATTCTGAATTTCACCAGCTAATTTTAATTGAAAATGTAAGGCTGTCTGTGCATGAGCTGACTATCAAGAGAAAATGGGTTACGAAGCAAGACAACAACACAAAAGGCATGTCATTCTACAAAAAATGGTTACAGAAGAAAAAAGTTAAAGTTTTGGAATGACCAAGTCAAAGTCTTGACTGAAGTTCTATAGAAATGTTGTGGAAGGGTCTGAAGTGAGCAGTTCATGAGAGAAAACCCACCAAGAGTTGAAGATATTTAGCAGGGAGAAATGGTATAGAATTCACGAAAACTGATGTGCAGGACTAATCAACAGTAACTGGAAACATTTAGATACAGTTATTGCTGCACAAGAGGGTCATACCAGATAGTTAAACCAAAGGCTCACATACTTTTGCCATTTACAGACATGTGATATTGCAAATGTGGTACTCTCGTTAAAGGAACAATATTGACTTCTAGGATAGTACTTCCAATAGGGTTCCACTATAGTTCCTGTCCTCTTCCTCTCTTTTGCATATTCAAATTCCTATGGGAACATTGCACGGCCAATATGTCTCCTTATGCCAACTTGGCGCTCTCTACAAGGAGAAACTTTATCTCTTAATACCCTTGTCAGAAGCTTCTCACACAGCCAAACTAGTTCTCCTGCTCTGCACTCATGTTGGCAAACACCTTGAAACACGTATCTGCAAATGGAGTTTCTGATTTGGCTTATTATCATAAGTCTTGTGGCAGGCTTTTTAAAGGATCAAAACTGACTTTTAGGATCGCTGCTTCCAATAGGTGGCACTAGAGTTCTAGTTCTCTTCCTCTCTGAAGAGGCTACTTGTATATTCTAGCAAGTAAGGAGCACTGCAAGGCCCATTTTTTTTTCATTCAGAAAATTATATTTTCTAATATTTTTAACACAATTGTTTGATTTGGTTCTCTACAACACTGACTTAAGTGGACTAACAATATAAAAAATAACCTTTATTATGTACCTGTTAAAATTTATACACAATTTCACTGTCCCTAGTGCAAATCTATTCTGTAAGCTCTAGCAGTGGCAGTGGTTACTTGAATCACTAAACTTGGATGGATTGTTGAAATTTGCTAACAAGGTCACGCTTGTCTAAAAAGAGAAGCCAAAAAAATCTATCTGTCATATTATCTACATCAGCAGAACCACTACATACTGATACAATATTGCAATTCTGAGGACAGCCTAGGAGGCCCATGCAAACATTAGACCCCTCTCTCATATCATGAGCACTAGCCAAATCTATTTCTTTATTTTTATTATCTGGCTACCAGAGTCACTATCATAGTGCCAATATACAGTATTTGTCACCTGATGTTCCCACCAATTACTTGATAGGTGAAACATGTTGAGATGAGAAACTGAAAGTTTCTAAACTTATCTAGGGACAATCAATGGAAATTTGAAGATAAGTATGATCCAGCAAACAGCAGCGTATGATAACATAGCACAGGCTTATCAGTTTGGATGGGATAGAGGTAGACAATATTGGGTTTCCATAATTGGCAGGCAGCACTCTGTTTAGAGCTGCAACATTGTATATGATCATTGTGGTTCTGCCAATAATATCAATAAATAAAGATAGACACAATCAATGTGCCTATGTTTATAGGTTGGTTGGATTCCATGAATTTTGGATAAAATTGTGGTTGCTTCAGTAATCAATGCTGCTGCTATATTGGGATGAATGAGAAGTTAGCCTGGACAATAGTTATATTAGAATGGGAGAATTAGAGAATTAATAATCATTATATTGTCATGTTAGTATCCAGCAACTGGCAGCTAATAAGCATAAAGGAATAGGCTTAGCTAGTGCTCATGATATGAGAGAGGGATGTAATGTTTTTCTGGGCCAGCAAGGCCTTTCTCAGAATTGCAATACTGCATCTGTATGTAATGGTTCTACTGATGTTCTACTGATGTAGATGATATGACAGATAGACTTTTTTGGCTTCTCTTTTTAGCTGGGAGTAACCCTGCTAACAAATTGCAACAATTCATCCAAGTGTAGTGATTCAAATAACCACTTTCACTGCTAGAGCTTACTGGATAGACTTGGAATAAGCTAAGTGGAACAGCGAATATATTTAATATGTACTGTATATACTCGAGTATAAGCCAAGTTTTTCAGCACATTTTTTGTGCTGAAAAAGCCCCCTTGGCTTATACTCAGGTATATACTCGAGTATATAGAAATTCCGTTGGTGGATAGTGGGGGGGGTTGCAGCGACGGAGGAGCAGTGCACAGGCAGTAGCTGCTGCTACCACGTGTGCCCGCTGCTAAAGGGAAATTAATATTGCCTCTTCTCCACGCCCATGAATATTCATTCTCTTTAGTATTGGGCACAGAGGAGCGCTGAGCCGCTACTAAAGAGAATGCATATTCACTCTTCTCCATGCCCATAGTTCTGGAGTGGAGAGGAGTGAATATTCCGGCAGCTCACATCAATGTCTGAGAGTGCATGGCAGTGATGCCATGCGCTGCTCATATGGTGATATGAGCTGCTACAGGAGAACAGGATGCAGTGCTGGAGTGAAGGAAGGTGAGTATAAGTGTTTATTTTTTATGTGTGCAGAGATGGGGCCATACATACCATGATTGGGGGATGAGAGGGCCATAGATAGCAGGATTGGGGGATAAGGAGGTCATGCATATCAGGATAGGGGATGAGAAGGCCATGTATACCAGGATTGGGGATGAGGTGGCCATGCATACCAGGATTGGGGATGAGGGTGCTATACATACCAGGATTGGGGGATGAGGGGTGCCATAAATACCAGGATTGGGGGATGAGGGGTGCCATACATACCAGGATTGGGGGATGATGGGGCCATGCATACCAGGATGGGGGAATGAGGGGTGCAATACATACCAGGATTGGGGGATGAGGGGGCCATACATAGCAGGATTGGGGATGAAGGGGCCATGCATACCAGGATTGGGGTATGAGGGGTGCCATACATACCAGGATTGGGGGATGAGGGGTGCAATACATACCAAGATTGGGGGATGAGGAGGCCATGCATACCAGGATTGAGGATGAGGAGGCCATGTATACCAGGATTGGGGATGAGGGGGCCATTCATACCAGGATTGGGGATGAGGGGTGCCATACATAGCAGGATTGGGGATGAGGGGGCCATACCTACCAGGATTGGGCATGAGTGGTACCATGCATACCAGGAGTGGGGATGAGGAAGCCATACATAGCAGGATTGAAAAGAAGAAAGGACAAAGGGGCGCAAATGGGTGAAACCTGGATGTAAAGGGGTTAAAAGAAACTGGTGGGGCTCACCTTACTGGGTTGTGCACCCCTGCACAACCTCGGACAAGACAAGAGGGAGATGCTGACCCAGCTCGCACACCGCAGGAGGGCTGTAGACCGGCAGTCACGTGTCCCAGCGTCAACACAGGTCCTGGAGCGATCGCATGCCGCTGGCAGCTCACACACCACTGGAGGGTTGGATTCCAGCGGTCATGTGACCAAGCATCAGCAAGGTCCTGGAGAGACAAGGCGTAAAGGCAAGGTCCAAAAACCATCTCCAAGCAATAGGCAGCTCCACCACAACCCTCAAAGAGGGAAGTAGGCAACAAGGAAAAAGAAAAAATGGCGTTTTTTTTCGCCGAAGCGCGTTGTGATTAATAAATAAAAAATTTCCCACTCATTTGCCTCATCCTAGCTATTTGGCGCTCCTTCCAAACCGCCTTTTTTTCTTTTTCCTTGATGCATAGCAGGATTGGGGGATGAGGGGTGTCCTAAATACCAGGATTGGGGGATTAGGGGTGCCATACACACCAGGATTGGGGGATGAGGGGGCCATACATAGCAGGATTGGGGATGATGGGGCCATGCATACCAGGATTGGGGGATGAGGGGTGCGATACATACCAGGATTGGGGGATGAGGGGGCCATACATAGCAGGATTGGGGATGATGGGGCCATGCATACCAGGATTGGGAGATGAGGGGTGCCATACATACCAGGATTGGGGGATGAGGGTCCATGCATACCAGGATTGGGGGATGAGTGGTGCCATACATACCAGGATTGGGTGATGAGGGGTGCCATGCATACCAGGATTGGGGGTTGAGGGGGTCATGCATACCAAGATTGGGGGATGAGGGGCTCATGCATACCAGTATTGGGGATGAGGGGGGCATGCATACCAGGATTGGGATGAAGGGGCCATGCATACCAGGATTGGGGATGAGGGGGCAATGCATACCAGAATTGGGGATGAGGGAACCATGCATAGCAGAATTGGGGATGAGGGAGCAATGCGTACTAGGATGGGGAAATTTACCAGTAGCTGCTGCATTTCCCACCCTAGGCTTATACTTAAGTCAATAAGTTTTCACAGATTTTTGTGGTAAAATTAGGCACCTCGGCTTATACTCGAGTCGGCTTATACTCGAGAATATACTGTATATAATAAAGGTTATATTTTATATTATTAGTCCACTAAAAGGGAATCTGTTAGCAGATTTTTTCTACCTTATCTGAAAGCAACATAATGTAGGAAAAGAGAACCTCATTTCAGCGATGTATCATTTAGTTTACTGGGTGCAGCAGTTGTGGTACAATCAGAGTTTTTAGATGTAGCACGACGTAAAGCTCAGAAACTTAACCTCGCCCTGATAAGCAGCTTTCTGCATACATTATATGTAGACAGTAAATAGCTAATCAGTGGTGGCGGTGGAGTTGGACTAAGATGAATGGGGGCACATAGTCCAGCAGTAATAATCTCCTGCTGATAAATCACTCATTGTATTGAAACAACAGCACACAGCCTAACAAGTGACATCGTTGAAATCAGTGTCTCAGCCCCTACCTTCTGACAAATTCCCTTTAATTCAGTGATATATATTTTTATTTTACTTTAATCCACTATTTTTTTTAGTGGATTTGAGAGTATTGCAGGTCCTTGTGCGGTGATAGTTATCTTTGTCTACTTTTAGGAATTGTGTGGAGAGCATCGAGCAAACCACTGCACTTTTTGGTGCAAAAATATAATAAATGGTATAGCTCACTACAAATCTTAAAACCATCAAAGTAGGAACCTCAGCACCACAGAAAGGATAAGAGACTATAGGTCTTGCTGCAAGTGTTATTTATTTTGTTCTGGCAAGGAGTCAAAACAGATTTGGTCCAACGTTTCGACTGGGAGCGGTCTTTGTCAAGGACATCTATGTGTAGCAAGAGCCGGAAATCAGGAACTGCAGAAAGGTGTACACATCTTAAGTGCCCCTTTTTGGCCAACATTCTTCTTTCCCCTATATTCCAAAATATTGCTTGTAAGCTGATCAATATAGTAGATTTTCATTAATAAATGTACTGCATTTCCTCAGAATGTGTACTTGATTCCTGACTCCAACCTGTATATTATTTTACGATTTGATGCAGTTTATAATGGGAAATTGTCTACACTCACATTATGATTGTGCTCATGTGCAAATGAAAAATTCAAGCATATAGCTATGCATATAAAATTGATCACTTGCACCATGAACCATAAGAGTCTCTCTCTCTCTGTAAAATAGTGCTCACAAAGAAATTTGCTAAGAAAATATTATCTCACCTTTTTTCTATTGTACATGTAAACATGTGAAGAGTTCATTGGAAAGGGTGAAAGAAGTATAACAGCTGAATGAAATCATTAATCTAATATATAGCATGCCGCTAAATTATCCTTACTGATGATAACAATGGAGAAAAATAGTATTTTTAACCCCTTCAGGTCATAGCAAAGTCTGTGCCCTATAGACGCCTGCATTTTTTATTTTTTGCATCACTACACCCCAAAACTTTTTTGATTTTTTTATCAATGCAAATTTTTGAAGGATTGTTCCTTAGTCCAGTAGAGGAGTATTTTTTATGCAATAATTCTGTGTTAAATATAACTATGCTTGAATTCAGAATATTGTATCATATTTCTTGGGGGAATTGAAAAGCATTTTTGTTTTTCATTTTTTTCTTTTTTTTTACAGCGTTCACTATATATAATATGCAAATAGCCTCTTCACGGAGGACTTAAACCTATTGAATGTAGCAATCCTACAAGTCAATATCAACCTTTTGAAGAGTCTTGCCACATGACTTAAGATAAGAAGTCAAACCAGATAATCAATTTGCAGACACATGTTTTATGATGTTTGCCACTCCTCAATGCAAAGCAAGAGATCTGATTTGGATAGGTAAGAGGCTTCTGACAGGGGCTCTGAAAGGGAACATTTCTCCTTGTGGAGAGTGCCAAGCTGGCATAAGGCAACTTGTAGGCCATGCAATTCTCCTTAGGAAATTTAAATGTGCAAACCAATTCTTCAGAGTGGAAGAGAACTTTGCAATGAAGAGGGGCAAAGAACCTGAAACATGTGTCTGCAAATGGAGTTTTAGGCTTGGCTTCTTACCTTAAGTCATGTTACAAGTAGAGATGAGCGTTGTTCTACTCGAACTGTTCGCCAATCTCAAATTCGAGCTGTTTTGGGCGGTGTTCGAGCCTTTCGGCGAACACGAACGATTTGAGAAAAATTCGGCTGTTCGAGGTTATGTTCGATAACTGTTCGTGCACCAAAATCATAACTGGATTTTTTCTCAGTAATGATGAAAATTAATGTTAATACGCAGTTTGAGTGTACAGCGGGGTGGGGGGAGGGGCAGGGGATGGATCTCTACAGGAATAATGAAGATCTCCATTTTTTTTTCTCTTTCCCGCATTTGCAGTGTGGAGGTGCAATCTGTCAGCCTATCAGCAGCGCACACACGGAGCGAAGTGCTTTTTTCACACAAGCAAGGGCATGTGTCATTGGCAGTGTATTTCACATGTCCTTGCCCTATAAGACCAAGCCATTTTCCCCGTCGCCACCATTTTCTCACTGCTGCAGCTGCGTGTTAGACGGCACCGCTGTTGCTGTGTGCGCTATACCTTGTTAATTTCAAGCCAATTTTCACACAAATCTACAGATAGCTTGGGAGTAGGGAATAGTTGTGATTGCAGTCCTTTTAAGGACTAGGTTACAGCATTTCCTATGACTTTTATCAGGCAGGTCTGTGCTCTTAAATAGATAGATTGTGGGAGTAAAGACTAATTGTAATTGCAGTCCTTTTCAGGACTAGGTTACATCAGTTCCTATCAGTTTTTGCCAGGCAGGTCTGTGCCAGTGCTGTGCAAGTTTTTTTCACAGCATTTGGCTGAATCTAGCAAAGCTAATCCTTTTTGGCCTATTGCAGAGTGTGTTAGTCAGTGGAGTAGCCTATCTGTGTTGCAAGATATACCACCTGTGTATAGAATACCAATTTTTTTACTGCACCTAGTGAAGTAAAATCTTTTGGGCATAGCATCATTCTATTAGTCCATCTATACTGACCTCCATCAGGTTGCAAATTGAATATAATTTTTTTCTGCATCTAGCTCTGAAAAAATATTTGGGCTTCTAGCAGTGTGTGGGACTTGTTCTACTAGTCATCTATACTGACCTCCATCAGGTTGCAAACTGAATATAATTTTTTTCTGCATCTAGCTCTGAAAAAATATTTGGCCTTCTAGCAGTGTGTGGGACTTTCTCTATTAGTCCATCTATACTGACCTCCATCAGGTTGCAAACTGAATATAATTTTTTTCTGCATCTAGCTCTGAAAAAATATTTGGCCTTCTAGCAGTGTGTGGGACTTTCTCTATTAGTCCATCTATACTGACCTCCATCAGGTTGCAAATTAAAAATAATTTTTATCTGCATCCAGCTCTGAAAAAATATTTGGCCTTCTAGCAGTGTGTGGGACTTTCTCTATTAGTCCATCTATACTGACCTCCATCAGGTTGCAAATTAAAAATAATTTTTATCTGCATCCAGCTCTGAAAAAATATTTGGCCTTCTAGCAGTGTGTGGGACTTTCTCTATTAGTATATCTACACTGACCTCCATCAGGTTGCAAATTAAAAATAATTTTTTGTCTGCATCTAGCTCTGAAAAAATATTTGGCCTTCTAACAGTGTGTGGGACTTTCTCTATTAGTCCATCTATACTGACCTCCATCAGGTTGCAAACTGAATATATTTTTTTTCTGCATCTACCTCTGAAAAAATATTGGGCTTCTAGCTGTGTGTGGGACTTGTTCTATTAATCCATCTATACAGACCTCCATCAGGTTGCAAACTGAATATAATTTTTTTCTGCATCTACCTCTGAAAAAATATTTGGGCTTATAGCTGTGTGTGGGACTTGTTCTATTAGTCCATCTATACTGACCTCCATCAGGTTGCAAACTGAAAATAATTTTTTGTCTGCATCTAGCTGTGAAAAAATATTTTGCCTTCTAGCAGTGTGTGGGACTTTCTCTATTAGTCCATCTATACTGACCTCCATCAGGTTGCAAATTAAAAATAATTTTTAACTGCATCTACCTCTGAAAAAATATTTGGGCTTCTAGCTGTGTGTGGGACTTGTTCTATTAGTCCATCTATACTGACCTCCATCAGGTTGCATACTGAATATAATTTTTTTCTGCATCTAGCTCTGAAAAAATATTTGGCCTTCTAGCAGTGTGTGGGACTTTCTCTATTAGTCCATCTATACTGACCTCCATCAGGTTGCAAATTAAAAATAATTTTTATCTGCATCCAGCTCTGAAAAAATATTTGGCCTTCTAGCAGTGTGTGGGACTTTCTGTATTAGTCCATCTATACTGACCTCCATCAGGTTGCAAATTGAAAATATTTTTTTGTCTGCATCTAGCTCTGAAAAAATATTTGGCCTTCTAGCAGTGTGTGGGACTTTCTCTATTAGTCCATCTATACTGACCTCCATCAGGTTGCAAACTGAATATATTTTTTTTCTGCATCTACCTCTGAAAAAATATTGGGCTTCTAGCTGTGTGTGGGACTTGTTCTATTAATCCATCTATACAGACCTCCATCAGGTTGCAAACTGAATATAATTTTTTTCTGCATCTACCTCTGAAAAAATATTTGGGCTTCTAGCTGTGTGTGGGACTCGTTCTATTAGTCCATCTATACTGACCTCCATCAGGTTGCAAACTGAAAATAATTTTTATCTGCATCTACCTCTGAAAAAATATTTGGGCTTCTAGCTGTGTGTGGGACTGGTTCTATTAGTCCATCTATACTGACCTCCATCAGGTTGCAAACTGAATATAATTTTTTTGTGCATCTAGCTCTGAAAAAATATTTGGCCTTCTAGCAGTGTGTGGGACTTTCTCTATTAGTCCATCTATACTGACCTCCATCAGGTTGCAAATTAAAAATAATTTTTATCTGCATCCAGCTCTGAAAAAATATTTGGCCATCTAGCAGTGTGTGGGACTTTCTCTATTAGTCCATCTATACTGACCTCCATCAGGTTGCAAATTAAAAATAATTTTTATCTGCATCCAGCTTTAAAAAAATATTTGGCCTTCTATCAGTGTGTGGGACTTTCTCTATTAGTCCATCTATACTGACCTCTATCAGGTTGCAAATTAAAAATATTTTTTTGTCTGCATCTAGCTCTGAAAAAATATTTGGCCTTCTAGCAGTGTGTGGGACTTTCTCTATTAATCCATCTATACAGACCTCCATCAGGTTGCAAACTGAATATAATTTTTTTCTGCATCTACCTCTGAAAAAATATTTGGGCTTCTAGCTGTGTGTGGGACTTGTTCTATTAGTCCATCTATACTGACCTCCATCAGGTTGCAAACTGAATATAATTTTTTTCTGCATCTAGCTCTGAAAAAATATTTGGCCTTCTAGCAGTGTGTGGGACTTTCTCTATTAGTCCATCTATACTGACCTCCATCAGGTTGCAAATTAAAAATAATTTTTATCTGCATCCAGCTCTGAAAAAATATTTGGCCTTCTAGCAGTGTGTGGGACTTTCTCTATTAGTCCATCTATACTGACCTCCATCAGGTTGCAAATTAAAAATAATTTTTATCTGCATCCAGCTCTGAAAAAATATTTGGCCTTCTAGCAGTGTGTGGGACTTTCTCTATTAGTCCATCTATACTGACCTCCATCAGGTTGCAAATTAAAAATATTTTTTTGTCTGCATCTAGCTCTGAAAAAATATTTGGCCCTCTAGCAGTGTGTGGGACTTTCTCTATTAATCCATCTATACTGACCTCCATCAGGTTGCAAACTGAATATATTTTTTTTCTGCATCTACCTCTGAAAAAATATTGGGCTTCTAGCTGTGTGTGGGACTTGTTCTTTTAATCCGTCTATACAGACCTCCATCAGGTTGCAAACTGAATATAATTTTTTTCTGCATCTACCTCTGAAAAAATATTTGGGCTTCTAGCTGTATGTGGGACTCGTTCTATTAGTCCATCTATACTGACCTCCATCAGGTTGCAAACTGAAAATAATTTTTATCTGCATCTACCTCTGAAAAAATATTTGGGCTTCTAGCTGTGTGTGGGACTTGTTCTATTAGTCCATCTATACTGACCTCCATCAGGTTGCAAACTGAATATAATTTTTTTCTGCATCTAGCTCTGAAAAAATATTTGGCCTTCTAGCAGTGTGTGGGACTTTCTCTATTAGTCCATCTATACTGACCTCCATCAGGTTGCAAATTAAAACTAATTTTTATCTGCATCCAGCTCTGAAAAAATATTTGGCCTTCTAGCAGTGTGTGGGAATTTCTCTATTAGTCCATCTATACTGACCTCCATCAGGTTGCACATTAAAAATAATTTTTATCTGCATCCAGCTCTGAAAAAATATTTAGCCTTCTAGCAGTGTGTGGGACTTTCTCTATTAGTCCATCTATACTGACCTCCATCAGGTTGCAAATTAAAAATATTTTTTTGTCTGCATCTAGCTCTGAAAAAATATTTGGCCTTCTAGCAGTGTGTGGGACTTTCTCTATTAGTCCATCTATACTGACCTACATCAGGTTGCAAACTGAATATATTTTTTTTCTGCATCTACCTCTGAAAAAATAATATGCTTCTAGCTGTGTGTGGGATTGTTCTATTAATCCATCTATACAGACCTCCATCAGGTTGCAAACTGAATATAATTTTTTTCTACATCTACCTCTGAAAAAATATTTGGGCTTCTAGCTGTGTGTGGGACTTGTTCTATTAGTCCATCTATACTGACCTCCATCAGGTTGCAAACTGAATATAATTTTTTTCTGCATCTAGCTCTGAAAAAATATTTGGCCTTCTAGCAGTGTGTGGGACTTTCTCTATTAGTCCATCTATACTGACCTCCATCAGGTTGCAAATTAAAAATAATTTTTATCTGCATCCAGCTCTGAAAAAATATTTGGCCTTCTAGCAGTGTGTGGGACTTTCTCTATTAGTCCATCTATACTGACCTCCATCAGGTTGCACATTAAAAATAATTTTTTGTCTGCATCTAGCTCTGAAAAAATATTTGGCCTTCTAGCAGTGTGTGGGACTTTCTCTATTAGTCCATCTATACTGACCTCCATCAGGTTGCAAACTGAATATATTTTTTTTCTGCATCTACCTCTGAAAAAATATTGGGCTTCTAGCTGTGTGTGGGACTTGTTCTATTAATCCATCTATACAGACCTCCATCAGGTTGCAAACTGAATATAATTTTTTTCTGCATCTACCTCTGAAAAAATATTTGGGCTTCTAGCTGTGTGTGGGACTTGTTCTATTAGTCCATCTATACTGACCTCCATCAGGTTGCAAACTGAAAATAATTTTTTGTCTGCATCTAGCTCTGAAAAAATATTTGGCCTTCTAGCAGTGTGTGGGACTTTCTCTATTAGTCCATCTATACTGACCTCCATCAGGTTGCAAATTAAAAATAATTTTTATCTGCATCTACCTCTGAAAAAATATTTGGGCTTCTAGCTGTGTGTGGGACTTGTTCTATTAGTCCATCTATACTGACCTCCATCAGGTTGCAAACTGAATATAATTTTTTTCTGCATCTAGCTCTGAAAAAATATTTGGCCTTCTAGCAGTGTGTGGGACTTTCTCTATTAGTCCATCTATACTGACCTCCATCAGGTTACAAATTAAAAATAATTTTTATCTGCATCCAGCTCTGAAAAAATATTTGGCCTTCTAGCAGTGTGTGGGACTTTCTCTACTAGTCCATCAATACTGACCTCCATCAGGTTGCAAATTAAAAATAATTTTTATCTGCATCCAGCTCTGAAAAAATATTTGGCCTTCTAGCAGTGTGTGGGACTTTCTCTATTAGTCCATCTATACTGACCTCCATCAGGTTGCAAATTAAAAATAATTTTTTGTCTGCATCTAGCTCTGAAAAAATATTTGACCTTCTAGCAGTGTATGGGACTTTCTCTATTAGTCCATCTATACTGACCTCCATTAGTTTGCAAACTGAATATATTTTTTTTCTGCATCTACCTCTGAAAAAATATTGGGCTTCTAGCTGTGTGTGGGACCTGTTCTATTAATCCATCTATACTGACCTCCATCAGGTTGCAAATTAAAAATAATTTTTATCTGCATCTACCTCTGAAAAAATATTTGGGCTTCTAGCTGTGTGTGGGACTTGTTCTATTAGTCCATCTATACTGACCTCCATCAGGTTGCAAACTGAATATCATTTTTTTCTGCATCTAGCTGTGAAAAAATATTTGGCCTTCTAGCAGTGTGTGGGACTTTCTCTATTAGTCCATCTATACTGACCTCCATCAGGTTGCAAATTAAAAATAATTTTTATCTGCATCCAGCTCTGAAAAAATATTTGGCCTTCTAGCAGTGTGTGGGACTTTCTCTATTAGTCCATCTATACTGACCTCCATCAGGTTGCAAATTAAAAATAATTTTTATCTGCATCCAGCTCTGAAAAAATATTTGGCCTTCTAGCAGTGTGTGGGACTTTCTCTATTAGTCCATCTATACTGACCTCCATCAGGTTGCAAATTAAAAATAAATTTTTGTCTGCATCTAGGTCTGAAAAAATATTTGGCCTTCTAGCAGTGTGTGGGACTTTCTCTATTATTCCATCTATACTGACCTCCATCAGGTTGCAAATTAAAAATAATTTTTATCTGCATCTAGCTCTGAAAAAATATTTGGCCTTCTAGCAGTGTGTGGGACTTTCTCTATTAGTCCATCTATACTGACCTCCATCAGGTTGCAAATTAAAAATAATTTTTATCTGCATCCAGCTCTGAAAAAATATTTGGCCTTCTAGCAGTGTGTGGGACTTTCTGTATTAGTCCATCTATACTGACCTCCATCAGGTTGCAAATTGAAAATATTTTTTTGTCTGCATCTAGCTCTGAAAAAATATTTGGCCTTCTAGCAGTGTGTGGGACTTTCTCTATTAGTCCATCTATACTGACCTCCATCAGGTTGCAAACTGAATATATTTTTTTTCTGCATCTACCTCTGAAAAAATATTGGGCTTCTAGCTGTGTGTGGGACTTGTTCTATTAATCCATCTATACAGACCTCCATCAGGTTGCAAACTGAATATAATTTTTTTCTGCATCTACCTCTGAAAAAATATTTGGGCTTCTAGCTGTGTGTGGGACTCGTTCTATTAGTCCATCTATACTGACCTCCATCAGGTTGCAAACTGAAAATAATTTTTATCTGCATCTACCTCTGAAAAAATATTTGGGCTTCTAGCTGTGTGTGGGACTGGTTCTATTAGTCCATCTATACTGACCTCCATCAGGTTGCAAACTGAATATAATTTTTTTGTGCATCTAGCTCTGAAAAAATATTTGGCCTTCTAGCAGTGTGTGGGACTTTCTCTATTAGTCCATCTATACTGACCTCCATCAGGTTGCAAATTAAAAATATTTTTTATCTGCATCCAGCTCTGAAAAAATATTTGGCCATCTAGCAGTGTGTGGGACTTTCTCTATTAGTCCATCTATACTGACCTCCATCAGGTTGCAAATTAAAAATAATTTTTATCTGCATCCAGCTTTAAAAAAATATTTGGCCTTCTATCAGTGTGTGGGACTTTCTCTATTAGTCCATCTATACTGACCTCTATCAGGTTGCAAATTAAAAATATTTTTTTGTCTGCATCTAGCTCTGAAAAAATATTTGGCCTTCTAGCAGTGTGTGGGACTTTCTCTATTAATCCATCTATACAGACCTCCATCAGGTTGCAAACTGAATATAATTTTTTTCTGCATCTACCTCTGAAAAAATATTTGGGCTTCTAGCTGTGTGTGGGACTCGTTCTATTAGTCCATCTATACTGACCTCCATCAGGTTGCAAACTGAAATAATTTTTATCTGCATCTACCTCTGAAAAAATATTTGGGCTTCTAGCTGTGTGTGGGACTTGTTCTATTAGTCCATCTATACTGACCTCCATCAGGTTGCAAACTGAATATAATTTTTTTCTGCATCTAGCTCTGAAAAAATATTTGGCCTTCTAGCAGTGTGTGGGACTTTCTCTATTAGTCCATCTATACTGACCTCCATCAGGTTGCAAATTAAAAATAATTTTTATCTGCATCCAGCTCTGAAAAAATATTTGGCCTTCTAGCAGTGTGTGGGACTTTCTCTATTAGTCCATCTATACTGACCTCCATCAGGTTGCAAATTAAAAATTATTTTTATCTGCATCCAGCTCTGAAAAAATATTTGGCCTTCTAGCAGTGTGTGGGACTTTCTCTATTAGTCCATCTATACTGACCTCCATCAGGTTGCAAATTAAAAATATTTTTTTGTCTGCATCTAGCTCTGAAAAAATATTTGGCCCTCTAGCAGTGTGTGGGACTTTCTCTATTAATCCATCTATACTGACCTCCATCAGGTTGCAAACTGAATATATTTTTTTTCTGCATCTACCTCTGAAAAAATATTGGGCTTCTAGCTGTGTGTGGGACTTGTTCTTTTAATCCGTCTATACAGACCTCCATCAGGTTGCAAACTGAATATAATTTTTTTCTGCATCTACCTCTGAAAAAATATTTGGGCTTCTAGCTGTATGTGGGACTCGTTCTATTAGTCCATCTATACTGACCTCCATCAGGTTGCAAACTGAAAATAATTTTTATCTGCATCTACCTCTGAAAAAATATTTGGGCTTCTAGCTGTGTGTGGGACTTGTTCTATTAGTCCATCTATACTGACCTCCATCAGGTTGCAAACTGAATATAATTTTTTTCTGCATCTAGCTCTGAAAAAATATTTGGCCTTCTAGCAGTGTGTGGGACTTTCTCTATTAGTCCATCTATACTGACCTCCATCAGGTTGCAAATTAAAACTAATTTTTATCTGCATCCAGCTCTGAAAAAATATTTGGCCTTCTAGCAGTGTGTGGGACTTTCTCTATTAGTCCATCTATACTGACCTCCATCAGGTTGCAAATTAAAAATAATTTTTATCTGCATCCAGCTCTGAAAAAATATTTGGCCTTCTAGCAGTGTGTGGGACTTTCTCTATTAGTCCATCTATACTGACCTCCATCAGGTTGCACATTAAAAATAATTTTTTGTCTGCATCTAGCTCTGAAAAAATATTTGGCCTTCTAGCAGTGTGTGGGACTTTCTCTATTAGTCCATCTATACTGACCTCCATCAGGTTGCAAACTGAATATATTTTTTTTCTGCATCTACCTCTGAAAAAATATTGGGCTTCTAGCTGTGTGTGGGACTTGTTCTATTAATCCATCTATACAGACCTCCATCAGGTTCCAAACTGAATATAATTTTTTTCTGCATCTACCTCTGAAAAAATATTTGGGCTTCTAGCTGTGTGTGGGACTTGTTCTATTAGTCCATCTATACTGACCTCCATCAGGTTGCAAACTGAAAATAATTTTTTGTCTGCATCTAGCTCTGAAAAAATATTTGGCCTTCTAGCAGTGTGTGGGACTTTCTCTATTAGTCCATCTATACTGACCTCCATCAGGTTGCAAATTAAAAATAATTTTTATCTGCATCTACCTCTGAAAAAATATTTGGGCTTCTAGCTGTGTGTGGGACTTGTTCTATTAGTCCATCTATACTGACCTCCATCAGGTTGCAAATTAAAAATAAATTTTTGTCTGCATCTAGGTCTGAAAAAATATTTGGCCTTCTAGCAGTGTGTGGGACTTTCTCTATTAGTCCATCTATACTGACCTCCATCAGGTTGCAAATTAAAAATAATTTTTATCTGCATCTAGCTCTGAAAAAATATTTGGCCTTCTAGCAGTGTGTGGGACTTTCTCTATTAGTCCATCTATACTGACCTCCATCAGGTTGCAAATTAAAAATAATTTTTATCTGCATCCAGCTCTGAAAAAATATTTGGCCTTCTAGCAGTGTGTGGGACTTTCTCTATTAGTCCATCTATACTGACCTCCATCAGGTTGCAAATTAAAAATAATTTTTTGTCTGCATCTAGCTCTGAAAAAATATTTGGCCTTCTAGCAGTGTGTGGGACTTTCTCTTTTAGTCCATCTATACTGACCTCCATCAGATTGCAAACTGAATATATTTTTTTTCTGCATCTACCTCTGAAAAAATATTGGGCTTCTAGCTGTGTGTGGGACTTGTTCTATTAATCCATCTATACAGACCTCCATCAGGTTGCAAACTGAATATAATTTTTTTCTGCATCTACCTCTGAAAAAATATATGGGTTTCTAGCTGTGTGTGGGACTTGTTCTATTAGTCCATCTATACTGACCTCCATCAGGTTGCAAACTGAAAATAATTTGTATCTGCATCTACATCTGAAAAAATATTTGGGCTTCTAGCTGTGTGTGGGACTTGTTCTATTAGTCCATCTATACTGACCTCCATCAGGTTGCAAACTGAATATAATTTTTTTCTGCATCTAGCTCTGAAAAAATATTTGGCCTTCTAGCAGTGTGTGGGACTTTCTCTATTAGTCCATCTATACTGACCTCCATCAGGTTGCAAATTAAAAATAATTTTTATCTGCATCCAGCTCTGAAAAAATATTTGGCCTTCTAGCAGTGTGTGGGACTTTCTCTATTAGTCCATCTATACTGACCTTCATCAGGTTGCAAATTAAAAATTATTTTTATCTGCATCCAGCTCTGAAAAAATATTTGGCCTTCTAGCAGTGTGTGGGACTTTCTCTATTAGTCCATCTATACTGACCTCCATCAGGTTGCAAATTAAAAATATTTTTTTGTCTGCATCTAGCTCTGAAAAAATATTTGGCCTTCTAGCAGTGTGTGGGACTTTCTCTATTAGTCCATCTATACTGACCTCCATCAAGTTGCAAACTGAATATATTTTTTTTCTGCATCTACCTCTGAAAAATTATTGGGCTTCTAGCTGTGTGTTTGACTAGTTCTATTAGTCCATCTATACAGACCTCCATCAGGTTGCAAACTGAATATAATTTTTTTCTGCATCTACCTCTGAAAAAATATTGGGCTTCTAGCTGTGTGTGGGACTTGTTCTTTTAATCCATCTATACAGACCTCCATCAGGTTGCAAACTGAATATAATTTTTTTCTGCATCTACCTCTGAAAAAATATTTGGGCTTCTAGCAGTGTGTTTGACTAGTTCTATTAGTCCATCTATACTGACCTCCATCAGGTTGCAAACTGAAAATAATTTTTATCTGCATCTACCTCTGAAAAAATATTTGGGCTTCTAGCTGTGTGTGGGACTTGTTCTATTAGTCCATCTATACTGACCTCCATCAGGTTTCAAACTGAATATAATTTTTTTCTGCATCTAGCTCTGAAAAAATATTTGGCCTTCTAGCAGTGTGTGGGACTTTCTCTATTAGTCCATCTATACTGACCTCCATCAGGTTGCAAATTAAAAATCATTTTTATCTGCATCCAGCTCTGAAAAAATATTTGGCCTTCTAGCAGTGTGTCGGATTTTCTCTATTAGTCCATCTATACTGACCTCCATCAGGTTGCAAATTAAAAATAATTTTTATCTGCATCCAGCTCTGAAAAATTATTTAGCCTTCTAGCAGTGTGTGGGACTTTCTCTATTAGTCCATCTATACTGACCTCCATCAAGTTGCAAATTAAAAATATTTTTTTGTCTGCATCTGGCTCTGAAAAAATATTTGGCTTTCTAGCAGTGTGTGGGACTTTCTCTATTAGTCCATCTATACTGACCTCCATCAGGTTGCAAACTGAATATATTTTTTTTCTGCATCTACCTCTGAAAAAATATTGGGCTTCTAGCTGTGTGTGGGATTGTTCTATTAATCCATCTATACAGACCTCCATCAGGTTGCAAACTGAATATAATTTTTTTCTGCATCTACCTCTGAAAAAATATTTGGGCTTCTAGCTGTGTGTGGGACTTGTTCTATTAGTCCATCTATACTGACCTCCATCAGGTTGCAAACTGAATATAATTTTTTTCTGCATCTAGCTCTGAAAAAATATTTGGCCTTCTAGCAGTGTGTGGGACTTTCTCTATTAGTCCATCTATACTGACCTCCATCAGGTTGCAAATTAAAAATAATTTTTATCTGCATCCAGCTCTGAAAAAATATTTGGCCTTCTAGCAGTGTGTGGGACTTTCTCTATTAGTCCATCTATACTGACCTCCATCAGGTTGCAAATTGAAAATAATTTTTATCTGCATCCAGCTCTGAAAAAATATTTGGCCTTCTAGCAGTGTGTGGGACTTTCTCTATTAGTCCATCTATACTGACCTCCATCAGGTTGCACATTAAAAATAATTTTTTGTCTGCATCTAGCTCTGAAAAAATATTTGGCCTTCTAGCAGTGTGTGGGACTTTCTCTATTAGTCCATCTATACTGACCTCCATCAGGTTGCAAACTGAATATATTTTTTTTCTGCATCTACCTCTGAAAAAATATTTGGGCTTCTAGCTGTGTGTGGGACTTGTTCTATTAGTCCATCTATACTGACCTCCATCAGGTTGCAAACTGAAAATAATTTTTTGTCTGCATCTAGCTCTGAAAAAATATTTGGACTTCTAGCAGTGTGTGGGTCTTTCTCTATTAGTCCATCTATACTGACCTCCATCAGGTTGCAAATTAAAAATAATTTTTATCTGCATCTACCTCTGAAAAAATATTTGGGGTTCTAGCTGTGTGTGGGACTTGTTCTATTAGTCCATCTATACTGACCTCCATCAGGTTGCAAACTGAATATAATTTTTTTCTGCATCTAGCTGTGAAAAAATATTTGGCCTTCTAGCAGTGTGTGGGACTTTCTCTATTAGTCCATCTATACTGACCTCTATCAGGTTGCAAATTAAAAATAATTTTTATCTGCATCCAGCTCTGAAAAAATATTTGGCCTTCTAGCAGTGTGTGGGACTTTCTCTATTAGTCCATCTATACTGACCTCCATCAGGTTGCAAATTAAAAATAATTTTTTGTCTGCATCTAGCTCTGAAAAAATATTTGGCCTTCTAGCAGTGTGTGGGACTGTCTCTATTAGTCCATCTATACTGACCTCCATCAGATTGCAAACTGAATATATTTTTTTTCTGCATCTACCTCTGAAAAAATATTGGGCTTCTAGCTGTGTGTGGGACTTGTTCTATTAATCCATCTATACAGACCTCCATCAGGTTGCAAACTGAATTTAATTTTTTTCTGCATCTACCTCTGAAAAAATATTTGGGTTTCTAGCTGTGTGTGGGACTTGTTCTATTAGTCCATCTATACTGACCTCCATCAGGTTGTAAACTGAAAATAATTTGTATCTGCATCTACCTCTGAAAAAATAATTGGGCTTTTAGCTGTGTGTGGGACTTGTTCTATTAGTCCATCTATACTGACCTCCATCAGGTTGCAAACTGAATATAATTTTTTTCTGCATCTAGCTCTGAAAAAATATTTGGCCTTCTAGCAGTGTGTGGGACTTTCTCTATTAGTCCATCTATACTGACCTCCATCAGGTGGCAAATTAAAAATAAATTTTATCTGAATCCAGCTCTGAAAAAATATTTGGCCTTCTAGCAGTGTGTGGGACTTTCTCTATTAGTCCATCTATACTGACCTCCATCAGGTTGCAAATTAAAAATAATTTTTTGTCTGCATCTAGCTCTGAAAAAATATTTGGCCTTCTAGCAGTGTGTGGGACTTTCTCTAGTAGTCCATCTATACTTACCTCCATCAGGTTGCAAACTGAATATATTTTTTTTCTGCATCTGACGCGCCCCCTGGGACATATTCCTTTTTGAGGGGAATACCCGGCACCGGATCAGATGGGGGGTTGTAGTCTCCGAGCGGCTGTGACCCGGCCCGTGCCCAGGGCGTCAAGCTCAGTGTTATGTGGCAGTCCTACAGATGTTATTAAGAGTTCTTTTGTGTCGACTACGCCACCCGTTGTGATGCGGTCACTGTGGCCGCCGCTGCAGCAGGGTCCGCTGAGGCTGATGGTGGATGCGCAGCTTGGTGGGATAACCCCCAACGGGAGGGGTAAAGCCTCAGAGGGGACAGGCGCAGAGGATGGGGGTTGTGGTGGTGTAGTGCAGACGGCAGTGAAGACAGAGTCGGGTTGTGCAGTTAAGGGTGTTTACTTACTGCAGATGTTGTACTGGTCACTCCAGCTGCTAGTGACCACCCGAGCCGTGCTGCGTCCACCAGGTCCTGGATCCAGCCAACCCCCAAACAAGTCCGGAGCGTGGCCCTGAGCTCTCTTTCTGTCCCGTTCTCTGGCCGTCCCCACCAGTAATCCACCTAGGTCCAGCTCCCTCGGGCCTTCTGTTGGGACACCCTTGGCCCTGGGTTCCCTGACCCTTCATGTGGTGTGCCTTCGGGGTGGATGTGATGGGTGACCGTGGCAGACGCTGCCCACGGTCTCCGGTCTCTGGCTGGGGAATGTTTTTACCCCCACCAGCTTGGGTTCCGGTACCCTGATGCCGACTCTTCACCCGGTGCTTTTAGTTGGGATCTCAGAGTCCTTCTCTTCTGTGCTCTGGGTCTCTCTCTTTTCTCCTCTCTCACTCTGGGTCTTTGTCTTTCTTCTCTCCTCTGCTCCTGACTTGTTCTCTGCAGCTGACTGACTCTCTGCATCTGATCCTCTGCATCTGACCCTGATCTTAGTTGGTGCCCACCTTATATACACCCTCTATGTGTGAGCTCAGGTGACCAGCACCCAATGAGCTCCTATCTTTACCCAGGCTGCTCCCCCTATCTGCCCCTACACTACATGGGATGTACCACCCCCCTCCCACTCCAGCCAGGAACAGACTCGGTCGTACCTGCACATTTCTAAGTGGGAGTACCGTCGGCCTGTTCCCCGGAAATGGGATGTGTGTAGTGCATGCAGCCTACCGAGCTCAGTTCCACACTCCATCCTTGCCCGGGAGTGGAATATCACACCTCTGGGTTGAGGTGCAATACTCCTGTAGCAGCCGAATCCTCAGGGTGCTACACATCTACCTCTGAAAAAATATTGGGCTTCTAGCTGTGTGTGGGACTTGTTCTATTAATCCATCTATACAGACCTCCATCAGGTTGCAAACTGAATATAATTTTTTTCTGCATCTACCTCTGAAAAAATATTTGGGCTTCTAGCTGTGTGTGGGACTTGTTCTATTACTCCATCTATACTGACCTCCATCAGGTTGGAAACTGAAAATATTTTTTTGTCTGAATCTAGCTCTGAAAAAATATTTGGCCTTCTAGCAGTGTGTGGGACTTACTCTATTAGTCCATCTATACTGACCTCCATCAAGTTGCAAATTAAAAATAATTTTTATCTGCATCTACCTCTGAAAAAATATTTGGGCTTCTAGCTGTGTGTGGGACTTGTTCTATTAGTCCATCTATACTGAACTCCATCAGGTTGCAAACTGAATATAATTTTTTTCTGCATCTAGCTCTGAAAAAAAATTTGGCCTTCTAGCAGTGTGTGGGACTTTCTCTATTAGTCCATCTATACTGACCTCCATCAGGTTACAAATTAAAAATAATTTTTATCTGCATCCAGCTCTGAAAAAATATTTGGCCTTCTAGCAGTGTGTGGGACTTTCTCTACTAGTCCATCAATACTGACCTCCATCAGGTTGCAAATTAAAAATAATTTTTATCTGCATCCACCTCTGAAAAAATATTTGGCCTTCTAGCAGTCTGTTGGACTTTCTCTTTTAGTCCATCTATACTGACCTCCATCAGGTTGCAAATTAAAAATAATTTTTTGTCTGCATCTAGCTCTGAAAAATATTTGGCCTTCTAGCAGTGTGTGGGACTTTCTCTATTAGTCCATCTATACTGACCTCCATCAGGTTGCAAACTGAATATATTTTTTTTCTGCATCTACCTCTGAAAAAATATTGGGCTTCTAGCTTTGTGTGGGACTTGTTCTATTAATCCATCTATACAGACCTCCATCAGGTTGCAAACTGAATATAATTTTTTTTTGCATCTACCTCTGAAAAAAATATTTGGGCTTCTAGCTGTGTGTGGGACTTGTTCTATTAGTCCATCTAAACTGACCTCCATCAGGTTGCAAACTGAAAATAATTTTTTGTCTGCATCTAGCTCTGAAAAAATATTTGGACTTCTAGCAGTGTGTGGGACTTTCTCTATTAGTCCATCTATACTGACCTCCATCAGGTTGCAAATTAAAAATAATTTTTATCTGCATCCAGCTCTGAAAAAATATTTGGCCTTCTAGCAGTGTGTGGGACTTTCTCTATTAGTCCATCTATACTGACCTCCATCAGGTTGCAAATTAAAAATAATTTTTATCTGCATCCAGCTCTGAAAAAATATTTGGCCTTCTAGCAGTGTGTGGGACTTTCTCTATTAGACCATCTATACTGACCTCCATCAGGTTGCAAATTAAAAATAATTTTTTGTCTGCATCTAGCTCTGAAAAAATATTTGGCCTTCTAGCAGTGTGTTGGACTTTCTCTATTAGTCCATCTATACTGACCTCCATCAGGTTGCAAACTGAATATATTTTTTTCTGCATCTACCTCTGAAAAAATATTGGGCTTCTAGCTGTGTGTGGGACTTGTTCTATTAATCCATCTATACAGACCTCCATCATGTTGCAAACTGAATATAATTTTTTTCTGCATCTACCTCTGAAAAAATATTTGGGCTTCTAGCTGTGTGTGGGACTTGTTCTATTAGTCCATCTATACTGACCTCCATCAGGTTGCAAATTGAAAATAATTTGTATCTGCATCTACCTCTGAAAAAATATTTGGGCTTCTAGCTGTGTGTGGGACTTGTTCTATTAGTCCATCTATACTGACCTCCATCAGGTTGCAAACTGAATATAATTTTTTTCTGCATCTAGCTCTGAAAAAATATTTGGCCTTCTAGCAGTGTGTGGGACTTTCTCTATTAGTCCATCTATACTGACCTCCATCAGGTTGCGAATTAAAAATAATTTTTATCTGCATCCAGCTCTGAAAAAATATTTGGCCTTCTAGCAGTGTGTGGGACTTTCTCTATTAGTCCATCTATACTGACCTCCATCAGATTGCAAATTAAAAATAATTTTTATCTGCATCCAGCTCTGAAAAAATATTTGGCATTCTAGCAGTGTGTGGGACTTTCTCTATTAGACCATCTATACTGACCTCCATCAGGTTGCAAATTAAAAATAATTTTTTGTCTGCATCTAGCTCTGAAAAAATATTTGGCCTTCTAGCAGTGTGTTGGACATTCTCTATTAGTCCATCTATACTGACCTCCATCAGGTTGCAAACTGAATATATTTTTTTCTGCATCTACCTCTGAAAAAATATTGGGCTTCTAGCTGTGTGTGGGACTTGTTCTATTAATCCATCTATACAGACCTCCATCATGTTGCAAACTGAATATAATTTTTTTCTGCATCTACCTCTGAAAAAATATTTGGGCTTCTAGCTGTGTGTGGGACTTGTTCTATTAGTCCATCTATACTGACCTCCATCAGGTTGCAAATTGAAAATAATTTGTATCTGCATCTACCTCTGAAAAAATATTTGGGCTTCTAGCTGTGTGTGGGACTTGTTCTATTAGTCCATCTATACTGACCTCCATCAGGTTGCAAACTGAATATAATTTTTTTCTGCATCTAGCTCTGAAAAAATATTTGGCCTTCTAGCAGTGTGTGGGACTTTCTCTATTAGTCCATCTATACTGACCTCCATCAGGTTGCAAAATAAAAATAATTTTTATCTGCATCCAGCTCTGAAAAAATATTTGGCCTTCTAGCAGTGTGTGGGACTTTCTCTATTAGTCCATCTATACTGACCTCCATCAGGTTGCAAACTGAATATATTTTTTTTCTGCATCTACCTCTGAAAAAATATTGGGCTTCTAGCTGTGTGTGGGACTTGTTCTATTAATCCATCTATACAGACCTCCATCAGGTTGCAAACTGAATATAATTTTTTTCTGCATCTACCTCTGAAAAAATATTTGGGCTTCTAGCTGTGTGTGGGACTTGTTCTATTAGTCCATCTATACTGACCTCCATCAGGTTGCAAACTGAATATAATTTTTTTCTGCATCTAGCTCTGAAAAAATATTTGGCCTTCTAGCAATGTGTGGGACTTTCTCTATTAGTCCATCTATACTGACCTCCATCAGGTTGCAAATTAAAAATAATTTTTATCTGCATCCAGCTCTGAAAAAATATTTGGCCTTCTAGCAGTGTGTGGGACTTTCTCTATTAGTCCATCTATACTGACCTCCATCAGGTTGCACATTAAAAATAATTTTTTTTCTGCATCTAGCTCTGAAAAAATATTTGGCTTTCTAGCAGTGTGTGGGACTTTCTCTATTTGTCCATCTATACTGACCTCCATCAGGTTGCAAACTGAATATATTTTTTTTCTGCATCTACCTCTGAAAAAATATTGGGCTTCTAGCTGTGTGTGGGACTTGTTCTATTAATCCATCTATACAGACCTCCATCAGGTTGCAATCTGAATATAATTTTTTTCTGCATCTACCTCTGAAAAAATATTTGGGCTTCTAGCTGTGTGTGGGACTTGTTCTACTAGTCCATCTATACTGACCTCCATCAGGTTGAAAACTGAAAATAATTTTTTGTCTGCATCTACCTCTGAAAAAATATTTGGCCTTCTAGCAGTGTGTGGGACTTTCTCTATTAGTCCATCTATACTGACCTCCATCAGGTTGCAAATTAAAAATAATTTTTATCTGCATCCAGCTCTGAAAAAATATTTGGCCTTCTAGCAGTGTGTGGGAATTTCTCTATTAGTCCATCTATACTGACCTCCATCAGGTTGCAAATTAAAAATAATTTTTATCTGCATCCAGCTCTGAAAAAATATTTGGCCTTCTAGCAGCGTGTTGGACTTTCTCTATTAGTCCATCTATACTGACCTCCATCAGGTTGCAAATTAAAAATAATTTTTATCTGCATCCAGCTCTGAAAAAATATTTAGCCTTCTAGCAGTGTGTGGGACTTTCTCTATTAGTCCATCTATACTGACCTCCATCAGGTTGCACATTAAAAATAATTTTTTGTCTGCATCTAGCTCTGAAAACATATTTGGCCTTCTAGCAGTGCGTGGGACTTTCTCTATTAGTCCATCTATACTGACCTCCATCAGGTTGCAAACTGAATATATTTTTTTTCTGCATCTACCTCTGAAAAAATATTGGGCTTCTAGCTGTGTGTGGGACTTGTTCTATTAATCCATCTATACAGACCTCCATCAGGTTGCAAACTGAATATAATTTTTTTCTGTATCTACCTCTGAAAAAATATTTGGGCTTCTAGCTGTGTGTGGGACTTGTTCTATTAGTCCATCTATACTGACCTCCATCAGGTTGCAAACTGAAAATAATTTTTTGTCTGCATCTAGCTCTGAAAAAATATTTGGCCTTCTAGCAGTGTGTGGGACTTTCTATATTAGTCCATCTATACTGACCTCCATCAGGTTGCAAATTAAAAATAATTTTTATCTGCATCTACCTCTGAAAAAATATTTGGGCTTCTAGCTGTGTGTGGGACTTGTTCTATTAGTCCATCTATACTGACCTCCATCAGGTTGCAAACTGAATATAATTTTTTCTGCATCTAGCTCTGAAAAAATATTTGGCCTTCTAGCAGTGTGTGGGACTTTCTCTATTAGTCCATCTATACTGACCTCCATCAGGTTGCAAATTAAAAATAATTTTTATCTGCATCCAGCTCTGAATAAATATTTGGCCTTCTAGCAGTGTGTGGGACTTTCTCTATTAGTCCATCTAAACTGACCTCCATCAGGTTGCAAATTAAAAATAATTTTTATCTGCATCCAGCTCTGAAAAAATATTTGGCCTTCTAGCAGTGTGTGGGACATTCTCTATTAGTCCATCTATACTGACCTCCATCAGGTTGCAAATTAAAAATAATTTTTTGTCTGCATCTAGCTCTGAAAAAATATTTGGCCTTCTAGCAGTGTGTGGGACTTTCTCTATTAGTCCATCTATACTGACCTCCATCAGGTTGCAAACTGAATATATTTTTTTTCTGCATCTACCTCCGAAAAAATATTGGGCTTCTACCTGTGTGTGGGACTTGTTCTATTAATCCATCTATACAGACCTCCATCAGGTTGCAAACTGAATATAATTTTTTTCTGCATCTACCTCTGAAAAAATATTTGTGCTTCTAGCTGTGTGTGGGACTTGTTCTATTAGTCCATCTATACTGACCTCCATCAGGTTGCAAACTGAAAATAATTTTTATCTGCATCTAGCTCTGAAAAAATATTTGGCCTTCTAGCAGTGTGTGGGACTTTCTCGATTAGTCCATCTATACTGAACACCATCAGGTTGCAAATTAAAAATAATTTTTATCTGCATCCAGCTCTGAAAAAATATTTGGCCTTCTAGCAGTGTGTGGGACTTTCTCTATTAGTCCATCTATACTGACCTCCATCAGGTTGCAAATTAAAAATAATTTTTATCTGCATCCAGCTCTGAAAAAATATTTGGCCTTCTAGCAGTGTGTGGGACTTTCTCTATTAGTCCATCTATACTGACCTCCATCAGGTTGCAAATTAAAAATAATTTTTATCTGCATCCAGCTCTGAAAAAATATTTGGCCTTCTAGCAGTGTGTGGGACTTTCTCTATTAGTCCATCTATACTGACCTCCATCAGGTTGCAAACTGAATATATTTTTTTTCTGCATTTACCTCTGAAAAAATATTGGGCTTCTAGCTGTGTGTGGGACTTGTTCTATTAATCCATCTATACAGACCTACATCAGGTTGCAAACTGAATATAATTTTTTTCTGCATCTACCTCTGAAAAAATATTTGGGCTTCTAGCTGTGTGTGGGACTTTCTCTATTAGTCCATCTATACTGACCTCCATCAGGTTGCAAATTAAAAATAATTTTTATCTGCATCCAGCTCTGAAAAAATATTTGGCCTTCTAGCAGTGTGTGGGACTTTCTCTATTAGTCCATCTATACTGACCTCCATCAGGTTGCAAATTAAAAATAATTTTTATCTGCATCCAGCTCGGAAAAAATATTTGGCCATCTAGCAGTGTGTGGGACTTTTTCTATTAGTCTATCTATACTGACCTCCATCAGGTTGCAAATTAAAAATAATTTTTATCTGCATCCAGCTCTGAAAAAATATTTGGCCTTCTAGCAGTGTGTGGGACTTTCTCTATTAGTCCATTTATACTGACCTCCATCAGGTTGCACATTAAAAATAATTTTTTGTCTGCATCTAGCTCTGAAAACATATTTGGCCTTCTAGCAGTGTGTGGGACTTTCTCTATTAGTCCATCTATACTGACCTCCATCAGGTTGCAAACTGAATATATTTTTTTTCTGCATTTACCTCTGAAAAAATATTGGGCTTCTAGCTGTGTGTGGGACTTGTTCTATTAATCCATCTATACAGACCTACATCAGGTTGCAAACTGAATATAATTTTTTTCTGCATCTACCTCTGAAAAAATATTTGGGCTTCTAGCTGTGTGTGGGACTTTCTCTATTAGTCCATCTATACTGACCTCCATCAGGTTGCAAATTAAAAATAATTTTTATCTGCATCCAGCTCTGAAAAAATATTTGGCCTTCTAGCAGTGTGTGGGACTTTCTCTATTAGTCCATCTATACTGACCTCCATCAGGTTGCAAATTAAAAATAATTTTTATCTGCATCCAGCTCGGAAAAAATATTTGGCCATCTAGCAGTGTGTGGGACTTGTTCTATTAATCCATCTATACAGACCTACATCAGGTTGCAAACTGAATATAATTTTTTTCTGCATCTACCTCTGAAAAAATATTTGGGCTTCTAGCTGTGTGTGGGACTTTCTCTATTAGTCCATCTATACTGACCTCCATCAGGTTGCAAATTAAAAATAATTTTTATCTGCATCCAGCTCTGAAAAAATATTTGGCCTTCTAGCAGTGTGTGGGACTTTCTCTATTAGTCCATCTATACTGACCTCCATCAGGTTGCAAATTAAAAATAATTTTTATCTGCATCCAGCTCGGAAAAAATATTTGGCCATCTAGCAGTGTGTGGGACTTTTTCTATTAGTCCATCTATACTGACCTCCATCAGGTTGCAAATTAAAAATAATTTTTATCTGCATCCAGCTCTGAAAAAATATTTGGCCTTCTAGCAGTGTGTGGGACTTTCTCTATTAGTCCATCTATACTGACCTCCATCAGGTTGCAAATTAAAAATAATTTTTTGTCTGCATCTAGCTCTGAAAAAATATTTGGCCTTCTAGCAGTGTGTGGGACTTTCTCTATTAGTCCATCTATACTGACCTCCATCAGGTTGCAAACTGAATATATTTTTTTTCTGCATCTACCTCTGAAAAAATATTTGGACTTCTAGCTGTGTGTGGGACTTTCTCTATTAGTCCATCTATACTGACCTCCATCAGGTTGCAAACTGAATATATTTTTTTTCTGCATCTACCTCTGAAAAAATATTGGGCTTCTAGCTGTGTGTGGGACTTGTTCTATTAGTCCATCTATACTGACCTCCATCAGGTTGCAAACTGAAAATAATTTTTTGTCTGCATCTAGCTCTGAAAAAATATTTGGCCTTCTAGCAGCGTGTGGGACTTTCTCTATTAGTCCATCTATACTGACCTCCATCAGGTTGCAAATTAAAAATAATTTTTATCTGCATCCAGCTCTGAAAAAATATTTGGCCTTCTAGCAGTGTGTGGGACTTTCTCTATTAGTCCATCTATACTGACCTCCATCAGGTTGCAAATTAAAAATAATTTTTATCTGCATCCAGCTCTGAAAAAATATTTGGCTTTCTAGCAGTGTGTGGGACTTTCTCTATTAGTCCATCTATACTGACCTCCATCAGGTTGCAAATTAAAAATAATTTTTATCTGCATCCAGCTCTGAAAAAATATTTGGCCTTCTAGCAGTGTGTGGGACTTTCTCTATTAGTCCATCTATACTGACCTCCATCAGGTTGCAAACTGAATATATTTTTTTTCTGCATCTACCTCTGAAAAAATATTGGGCTTCTAGCTGTGTGTGTGACTTGTTCTATTAATCCATCTATACAGATCTCCATCAGGTTGCAAACTGAATATAATTTTTTTCTGCATCTACCTCTGAAAAAATATTTGGGCTTCTAGCTGTGTGTGGGACTTGTTCTATTAGTCCATCTATACTGACCTCCATCAGGTTGCAAACTGAAAATAATTTTTATCTCCATCTACCTCTGAAAAAATATTTCGGGTTGTAGCTGTGTGTGGGACTTGTTCTATTAGTCAATCTATACTGACCTCCATCAGGTTGCAAACTGAATATAATTTTTTTCTGCATCTAGCTCTGAAAAAATATTTGGCCTTCTAGCAGTGTGTGGGACTTTCTCTATTAGTCCATCTATACTGACCTCCATCAGGTTGCAAATTAAAAATAATTTTTATCTGCATCTAGCTCTGAAAAAATATTTGGCCTTCTAGCAGTGTGTGGGACTTTCTCTATTAGTCCATCTATACTGACCTCCATCAGGTTGCAAATTAAAAATAATTTTTATCTGCATCCAGCTCTGAAAAAATATTTGGCCTTCTAGCAGTGTGTGGGACTTTCTCTATTAGTCCATCTATACTGACCTCCATCAGGTTGCAAATTAAAAATAATTTTTTGTCCACATCTAGCTCTGAAAAAATATTTGGCCTTCTAGCAGTGTGTGGGACTTTCTCTATTAGTCCATCTATACTGACCTCCATCAGGTTGCAAACTGAATATATTTTTTTTCTGCATCTACCTCTGAAAAAATATTTGGGCTTCTAGCTGTGTGTGGGACTTGGTCTATTAGTCCATCTATACTGACCTCCATCAGGTTGCAAACTGAATATATTTTTTTTCTGAATCTACCTCTGAAAAAATATTGGGCTTCTAGCTGTGTGTGGGACTTGTTCTATTAGTCCATCTATACTGACGTCCATCAGGTTGCAAACTGAAAATAATTTTTTGCCTGCATCTAGCTCTGAAAAAATATTTGGCCTTCTAGCTGTGTGTGGGACTTTCTCTATTAGTCCATCTATACTGACCTCCATCAGCTTGCAAATTAAAAATAATTTTTATCTGCATCCAGCTCTGAAAAAATATTTGGCATTCTAGCAGTGTGTGGGACTTTCTCTATTAGTCCATCTATACTGACCTCCATCAGGTTGCAAATTAAAAATAATTTTTATCTGCATCCAGCTCTGAAAAAATATTTGGCCTTCTAGCAGTGTGTGGGACTTTCTCTATTAGTCCATCTATACTGACCTCCATCAGGTTGCAAATTAAAAATAATTTTTATCTGCATCCAGCTCTGAAAAAATATTTAGCCTTCTAGCAGTGTGTGGGACTTTCTCTATTAGTCCATCTATACTGACCTCCATCAGGTTGCACATTAAAATTAATTTTTTGTCTGCATCTAGCTCTGAAAACATATTTGGCCTTCTAGCAGTGTGTGGGACTTTCTCTATTACTCCATCTATACTGACCTCCATCAGGTTGCAAACTGAATATATTTTTTTTCTGCATCTACCTCTGAAAAAATATTGGGCTTCTAGCTGTGTGTGGGACTTGTTCTATTAATCCATCTATACAGACCTCCATCAGGTTGCAAACTGAATATAATTTTTTTCTGTTTCTACCTCTGAAAAAATATTTGGGCTTCTAGCTGTGTGTGGGACTTGTTCTATTAGTCCATCTAAACTGACCTCCATCAGGTTGCAAACTGAAAATAATTTTTTGTCTGCATCTAGCTCTGAAAAAATATTTGGCCTTCTAGCAGTGTGTGGGACTTTCTCTATTAGTCCATCTATACTGACCTCCATCAGGTTGCAAATTAAAAATAATTTTTATCTGCATTCAGCTCTGAAAAAATATTTGGCCTTCTAGCAGTGTGTGGGACTTTCTCTATTAGTCCATCTATACTGACCTCCATCAGGTTGCAAATTAAAAATAATTTTTATCTGCATCCAGCTCTGAAAAAATATTTAGCCTTCTAGCAGTGTGTGGGACTTTCTCTATTAGTCCATCTATACTGACCTCCATCAGGTTGCACATTAAAAATAATTTTTTGTCTGCATCTAGCTCTGAAAACATATTTGGCCTTCTAGCAGTGTGTGCGACTTTCTCTATTACTCCATCTATACTGACCTCCATCAGGTTGCAAACTGAATATATTTTTTTTCTGCATCTACCTCTGAAAAAATATTGGGCTTCTAGCTGTGTGTGGGACTTGTTCTATTAATCCATCTATACAGACCTCCATCAGGTTGCAAACTGAATATAATTTTTTTCTGTTTCTACCTCTGAAAAAATATTTGGGCTTCTAGCTGTGTGTGGGACTTGTTCTATTAGTCCATCTATACTGACCTCCATCAGGTTGCAAACTGAAAATAATTTTTTGTCTGCATCTAGCTCTGAAAAAATATTTGGCCTTCTAGCAGTGTGTGGGACTTTCTCGATTAGTCCATCTATACTGAACACCATCAGGTTGCAAATTAAAAATAATTTTTATCTGCATCCAGCTCTGAAAAAATATTTGGCCTTCTAGCAGTGTGTGGGACTTTCTCTATTAGTCCATCTATACTGACCTCCATCAGGTTGCAAATAAAAAATAATTTTTATCTGCATCCAGCTCTGAAAAAATATTTGGCCTTCTAGCAGTGTGTGGGACTTTCTCTATTAGTCCATCTATACTGACCTCCATCAGGTTGCAAATTAAAAATAATTTTTATCTGCATCCAGCTCTGAAAAAATATTTAGCCTTCTAGCAGTGTGTGGGACTTTCTCTATTAGTCCATCTATACTGACCTCCATTAGGTTGCACATTAAAAATAATTTTTTGTCTGCATCTAGCTCTGAAAACATATTTGGCCTTCTAGCAGTGTGTGGGACTTTCTCTATTAGTCCATCTATACTGACCTCCATCAGGTTGCAAACTAAATATATTTTTTTTCTGCATATACCTCTGAAAAAATATTCGGCTTCTAGCTGTGTGTGGGACTTGTTCTATTAATCCGTCTATAGAGACCTCCATCAGGTTGCAAACTGAATATAATTTTTTTCTGTATCTACCTCTGAAAAAATATTTGGGCTTCTAGCTGTGTGTGGGACTTGTTCTATTAGTCCATCTATACTGACCTCCATCAGGTTGCAAACTGAAAATAATTTTTTGTCTGCATCTAGCTCTGAAAAAATATTTGGCCTTCTAGCAGTGTGTGGGACTTTCTCTATTAGTCCATCTATACTGACCTCCATCAGGTTGCATATTAAAAATAATTTTTATCTGCATCCAGCTCTGAAAAAATATTTGGCCTTCTAGCAGTGTGTGGGACTTTCTCTATTAGTCCATCTATACTGACCTCCATCAGGTTGCAAATTAAAAATAATTTTTATCTGCATCCAGCTCTGAAAAAATATTTAGCCTTCTAGCAGTGTGTGGGACTTTCTCTATTAGTCCATCCATACTGACCTCCATCAGGTTGCACATTAAAAATAATTTTTTGTCTGCATCTAGCTCTGAAAACATATTTGGCCTTCTAGCAGTGTGTGGGACTTTCTCTATTAGTCCATCTATACTGACCTCCATCAGGTTGCAAACTGAATATATTTTTTTTCTGCATCTACCTCTGAAAAAATATTGGGCTTCTAGCTGTGTGTGGGACTTGTTCTATTAATCCATCTATACAGACCTCCATCAGGTTGCAAACTGAATATAATTTTTTTCTGTATCTACCTCTGAAAAAATATTTGGGCTTCTAGCTGTGTGTGGGACTTGTTCTATTAGTCCATCTATACTGACCTCCATCAGGTTGCAAACTGAAAATAATTTTTTGTCTGCATCTAGCTCTGAAAAAATATTTGGCCTTCTAGCAGTGTGTGGGACTTTCTATATTAGTCCATCTATACTGACCTCCATCAGGTTGCAAATTAAAAATAATTTTTATCTGCATCTACCTCTGAAAAAATATTTGGGCTTCTAGCTGTGTGTGGGACTTGTTCTATTAGTCCATCTATACTGACCTCCATCAGGTTGCAAACTGAATATAATTTTTTTCTGCATCTAGCTCTGAAAAAATATTTGGCCTTCTAGCAGTGTGTGGGACTTTCTCTATTAGTCCATCTATACTGACCTCCATCAGGTTGCAAATTAAAAATAATTTTTATCTGCATCCAGCTCTGAATAAATATTTGGCCTTCTAGCAGTGTGTGGGACTTTCTCTATTAGTCCATCTATACTGACCTCCATCAGGTTGCAAATTAAAAATAATTTTTATCTGCATCCAGCTCTGAAAAAATATTTGGCCTTCTAGCAGTGTGTGGGACTTTCTCTATTAGTCCATCTATACTGACCTCCATCAGGTTGCAAATTAAAAATAATTTTTTGTCTGCATCTAGCTCTGAAAAAATATTTGGCCTTCTAGCAGTGTGTGGGACTTTCTCTATTAGTCCATCTATACTGACCTCCATCAGGTTGCAAACTGAATATATTTTTTTTCTGCATCTACCTCTGAAAAAATATTGGGCTTCTACCTGTGTGTGGGACTTGTTCTATTAATCCATCTATACAGACCTCCATCAGGTTGCAAACTGAATATAATTTTTTTCTGCATCTACCTCTGAAAAAATATTTGTGCTTCTAGCTGTGTGTGGGACTTGTTCTATTAGTCCATCTATACTGACCTCCATCAGGTTGCAAACTGAAAATAATTTTTATCTGCATCTAGCTCTGAAAAAATATTTGGCCTTCTAGCAGTGTGTGGGACTTTCTCGATTAGTCCATCTATACTGAACACCATCAGGTTGCAAATTAAAAATAATTTTTATCTGCATCCAGCTCTGAAAAAATATTTGGCCTTCTAGCAGTGTGTGGGACTTTCTCTATTAGTCCATCTATACTGACCTCCATCAGGTTGCAAATTAAAAATAATTTTTATCTGCATCCAGCTCTGAAAAAATATTTGGCCTTCTAGCAGTGTGTGGGACTTTCTCTATTAGACCATCTATACTGACCTCCATCAGGTTGCAAATTAAAAATAATTTTTATCTGCATCCAGCTCTGAAAAAATATTTGGCCTTCTAGCAGTGTGTGGGACTTTCTCTATTAGTCCATCTATACTGACCTCCATCAGGTTGCACATTAAAAATAATTTTTTGTCTGCATCTAGCTCTGAAAACATATTTGGCCTTCTAGCAGTGTGTGGGACTTTCTCTATTAGTTCATCTATACTGACCTCCATCAGGTTGCAAACTGAATATATTTTTTTTCTGCATCTACCTCTGAAAAAATATTGGGCTTCTAGCTGTGTGTGGGACTTGTTCTATTAATCCATCTATACAGACCTCCATCAGGTTGCAAACTGAATATAATTTTTTTCTGTATCTACCTCTGAAAAAATATTTGGGCTTCTAGCTGTGTGTGGGACTTGTTCTATTAGTCCATCTATACTGACCTCCATCAGGTTGCAAACTGAAAATAATTTTTTGTCTGCATCTAGCTCTGAAAAAATATTTGGCCTTCTAGCAGTGTGTGGGACTTTCTCTATTAGTCCATCTATACTGACCTCCATCAGGTTGCAAATTAAAAATAATTTTTATCTGCATCCAGCTCTGAAAAAATATTTGGCCTTCTAGCAGTGTGTGGGACTTTCTCTATTAGTCCATCTATACTGACCTCCATCAGGTTGCAAATTAAAAATAATTTTTATCTGCATCCAGCTCTGAAAAAATATTTAGCCTTCTAGCAGTGTGTGGGACTTTCTCTATTAGTCCATCTATACTGACCTCCATCAGGTTGCACATTAAAAATAATTTTTTGTCTGCATCTAGCTCTGAAAACATATTTGGCCTTCTAGCAGTGTGTGGGACTTTCTCTATTAGTCCATCTATACTGACCTCCATCAGGTTGCAAACTGAATATAATTTTTTTCTGCATCTACCTCTGAAAAAATATTTGGGCTTCTAGCTGTGTGTGGGACTTTCTCTATTAGTCCATCTATACTGACCTCCATCAGGTTGCAAATTAAAAATAATTTTTATCTGCATCCAGCTCTGAAAAAATATTTGGCCTTCTAGCAGTGTGTGGGACTTTCTCTATTAGTCCATCTATACTGACCTCCATCAGGTTGCAAATTAAAAATAATTTTTATCTGCATCCAGCTCGGAAAAAATATTTGGCCATCTAGCAGTGTGTGGGACTTTTTCTATTAGTCCATCTATACTGACCTCCATCAGGTTGCAAATTAAAAATAATTTTTATCTGCATCCAGCTCTGAAAAAATATTTGGCCTTCTAGCAGTGTGTGGGACTTTCTCTATTAGTCCATCTATACTGACCTCCATCAGGTTGCAAATTAAAAATAATTTTTTGTCTGCATCTAGCTCTGAAAAAATATTTGGCCTTCTAGCAGTGTGTGGGACTTTCTCTATTAGTCCATCTATACTGACCTCCATCAGGTTGCAAACTGAATATATTTTTTTTCTGCATCTACCTCTGAAAAAATATTTGGACTTCTAGCTGTGTGTGGGACTTTCTCTATTAGTCCATCTATACTGCCCTCCATCAGGTTGCAAACTGAATATATTTTTTTTCTGCATCTACCTCTGAAAAAATATTGGGCTTCTAGCTGTGTGTGGGACTTGTTCTATTAGTCCATCTATACTGACCTCCATCAGGTTGCAAACTGAAAATAATTTTTTGTCTGCATCTAGCTCTGAAAAAATATTTGGCCTTCTAGCAGCGTGTGGGACTTTCTCTATTAGTCCATCTATACTGACCTCCATCAGGTTGCAAATTAAAAATAATTTTTATCTGCATCCAGCTCTGAAAAAATATTTGGCTTTCTAGCAGTGTGTGGGACTTTCTCTATTATTCCATCTATACTGACCTCCATCAGGTTGCAAATTAAAAATAATTTTTGTCTGCATCCAGCTCTGAAAAAATATTTGGCCTTCTAGCAGTGTGTGGGACTTTCTCTATTAGTCCATCTATACTGACCTCCATCAGGTTGCAAATTAAAAATCATTTTTATCTGCATCCAGCTCTGAAAAAATATTTGGCTTTCTAGCAGTGTGTGGGACTTTCTCTATTAGTCCATCTATACTGACCTCCATCAGGTTGCAAATTAAAAATAATTTTTATCTGCATCCAGCTCTGAAAAAATATTTGGCCTTCTAGCAGTGTGTGGGACTTTCTCTATTAGTCCATCTATACTGACCTCCATCAGGTTGCAAACTGAATATATTTTTTTTCTGCATGTACCTCTGAAAAAATATTGGGCTTCTAGCTGTGTGTGTGACTTGTTCTATTAATCCATCTATACAGACCTCCATCAGGTTGCAAACTGAATATAATTTTTTTCTGCATCTACCTCTGAAAAAATATTTGGGCTTCTAGCTGTGTGTGGGACTTGTTCTATTAGTCCATCTATACTGACCTCCATCAGGTTGGAAACTGAAAATAATTTTTATCTCCATTTACCTCTGAAAAAATATTTGGGCTTGTAGCTGTGTGTGGGACTTGTTCTATTAGTCAATCTATACTGACCTCCATCAGGTTGCAAACTGAATATAATTTTTTTCTGCATCTAGCTCTGAAAAAATATTTGGCCTTCTTGCTGTGTGTGGGACTTTGTCTATTAGTCCATCTATACTGACCTCCATCAGGTTGCAAACTGAATATATTTTTTTTCTGAATCTACCTCTGAAAAAATATTGGGCTTCTAGCTGTGTGTGGGACTTGTTCTATTAGTCCATCTATACTGACGTCCATCAGGTTGCAAACTGAAAATAATTTTTTGCCTGCATCTAGCTCTGAAAAAATATTTGGCCTTCTAGCTGTGTGTGGGACTTTCTCTATTAGTCCATCTATACTGACCTCCATCAGCTTGCAAATTAAAAATAATTTTTATCTGCATCCAGCTCTGAAAAAATATTTGGCCTTCTAGCAGTGTGTGGGACTTTCTCTATTAGTCCATCTATACTGACCTCCATCAGGTTGCAAATTAAAAATAATTTTTATCTGCATCCAGCTCTGAAAAAATATTTGGCCTTCTAGCAGTGTGTGGGACTTTCTCTATTAGTCCATCTATACTGACCTCCATCAGGTTGCAAATTAAAAATAATTTTTATCTGCATCCAGCTCTGAAAAAATATTTAGCCTTCTAGCAGTGTGTGGGACTTTCTCTATTAGTCCATCTATACTGACCTCCATCAGGTTGCACATTAAAAATAATTTTTTGTCTGCATCTAGCTCTGAAAACATATTTGGCCTTCTAGCAGTGTGTGGGACTTTCTCTATTAGTCCATCTATACTGACGTCCATCAGGTTGCAAACTGAATATATTTTTTTTCTGCATCTACCTCTGAAAAAATATTGGGCTTCTAGCTGTGTGTGGGACTTGTTCTATTAATCCATCTATACAGACCTCCATCAGGTTGCAAACTGAATATAATTTTTTTCTGTATCTACCTCTGAAAAAATATTTGGGCTTCTAGCTGTGTGTGGGACTTGTTCTATTAGTCCATCTATACTGACCTCCATCAGGTTGCAAACTGAAAATAATTTTTTGTCTGCATCTAGCTCTGAAAAAATATTTGGCCTTCTAGCAGTGTGTGGGACTTTCTATATTAGTCCATCTATACTGACCTCCATCAGGTTGCAAATTAAAAATAATTTTTATCTGCATCTACCTCTGAAAAAATATTTGGGCTTCTAGCTGTGTGTGGGACTTGTTCTATTAGTCCATCTATACTGACCTCCATCAGGTTGCAAACTGAGTATAATTTTTTTCTGCATCTAGCTCTGAAAAAATATTTGGCCTTCTAGCAGTGTGTGGGACTTTCTCTATTAGTCCATCTATACTGACCTCCATCAGGTTGCAAATTAAAAATAATTTTTATCTGCATCCAGCTCTGAATAAATATTTGGCCTTCTAGCAGTGTGTGGGACTTTCTCTATTAGTCCATCTATACTGACCTCCATCAGGTTGCAAATTAAAAATAATTTTTATCTGCATCCAGCTCTGAAAAAATATTTGGCCTTCTAGCAGTGTGTGGGACTTTCTCTATTAGTCCATCTATACTGACCTCCATCAGGTTGCAAATTAAAAATAATTTTTTGTCTGCATCTAGCTCTGAAAAAATATTTGGCCTTCTAGCAGTGTGTGGGACTTTCTCTATTAGTCCATCTATACTGACCTCCATCAGGTTGCAAACTGAATATATTTTTTTTCTGCATCTACCTCTGAAAAAATATTGGGCTTCTACCTGTGTGTGGGACTTGTTCTATTAATCCATCTATACAGACCTCCATCAGGTTGCAAACTGAATATAATTTTTTTCTGCATCTACCTCTGAAAAAATATTTGTGCTTCTAGCTGTGTGTGGGACTTGTTCTATTAGTCCATCTATACTCACCTCCATCAGGTTGCAAACTGAAAATAATTTTTATCTGCATCTAGCTCTGAAAAAATATTTGGCCTTCTAGCAGTGTGTGGGACTTTCTCGATTAGTCCATCTATACTGAACACCATCAGGTTGCAAATTAAAAATAATTTTTATCTGCATCCAGCTCTGAAAAAATATTTGGCCTTCTAGCAGTGTGTGGGACTTTCTCTATTAGTCCATCTATACTGACCTCCATCAGGTTGCAAATTAAAAATAATTTTTATCTGCATCCAGCTCTGAAAAAATATTTGGCCTTCTAGCAGTGTGTGGGACTTTCTCTATTAGACCATCTATACTGACCTCCATCAGGTTGCAAATTAAAAATAATTTTTATCTGCATTTACCTCTGAAAAAGTATTGGGCTTCTAGCTGTGTGTGGGACTTGTTCTATTAATCCATCTATACAGACCTACATCAGGTTGCAAACTGAATATAATTTTTTTCTGCATCTACCTCTGAAAAAATATTTGGGCTTCTAGCTGTGTGTGGGACTTTCTCTATTAGTCCATCTATACTGACCTCCATCAGGTTGCAAATTAAAAATAATTTTTATCTGCATCCAGCTCTGAAAAAATATTTGGCCTTCTAGCAGTGTGTGGGACTTTCTCTATTAGTCCATCTATACTGACCTCCATCAGGTTGCAAATTAAAAATAATTTTTATCTGCATCCAGCTCGGAAAAAATATTTGGCCATCTAGCAGTGTGTGGAACTTTTTCTATTAGTCCATCTATACTGACCTCCATCAGGTTGCAAATTAAAAATAATTTTTATCTGCATCCAGCTCTGAAAAAATATTTGGCCTTCTAGCAGTGTGTGGGACTTTCTCTATTAGTCCATCTATACTGACCTCCATCAGGTTGCAAATTAAAAATAATTTTTTGTCTGCATCTAGCTCTGAAAAAATATTTGGCCTTCTAGCAGTGTGTGGGACTTTCTCTATTAGTCCATCTATACTGACCTCCATCAGGTTGCAAACTGAATATATTTTTTTTCTGCATCTACCTCTGAAAAAATATTTGGACTTCTAGCTGTGTGTGGGACTTTCTCTATTAGTCCATCTATACTGACCTCCATCAGGTTGCAAACTGAATATATTTTTTTTCTGCATCTACCTCTGAAAAAATATTGGGCTTCTAGCTGTGTGTGGGACTTGTTCTATTAGTCCATCTATACTGACCTCCATCAGGTTGCAAACTGAAAATAATTTTTTGTCTGCATCTAGCTCTGAAAAAATATTTGGCCTTCTAGCAGCGTGTGGGACTTTCTCTATTAGTCCATCTATACTGACCTCCATTAGGTTGCAAATTAAAAATAATTTTTATCTGCATCCAGATCTGAAAAAATATTTGGCTTTCTAGCAGTGTGTGGGACTTTCTCTATTATTCCATCTATACTGACCTCCATCAGGTTGCAAATTAAAAATAATTTTTGTCTGCATCCAGCTCTGAAAAAATATTTGGCCTTCTAGCAGTGTGTCGGACTTTCTCTATTAGTCCATCTATACTGACCTCCATCAGGTTGCAAATTAAAAATAATTTTTATCTGCATCCAGCTCTGAAAAAATATTTGGCTTTCTAGCAGTGTGTGGGACTTTCTCTATTAGTCCATCTATACTGACCTCCATCAGGTTGCAAATTAAAAATAATTTTTATCTGCATCCAGCTCTGAAAAAATATTTGGCCTTCTAGCAGTGTGTGGGACTTTCTCTATTAGTCCATCTATACTGATCTCCATCAGGTTGCAAACTGAATATATTTTTTTTCTGCATCTACCTCTGAAAAAATATTGGGCTTCTAGCTGTGTGTGTGACTTGTTCTATTAATCCATCTATACAGACCTCCATCAGGTTGCAAACTGAATATAATTTTTTTCTGCATCTACCTCTGAAAAAATATTTGGGCTTCTAGCTGTGTGTGGGACTTGTTCTATTAGTCTATCTATACTGACCTCCATCAGGTTGCAAACTGAAAATAATTTTTATCTCCATCTACCTCTGAAAAAATATTTGGGCTTGTAGCTGTGTGTGGGACTTGTTCTATTAGTCAATCTATACTGACCTCCATCAGGTTGCAAACTGAATATAATTTTTTTCTGCATCTAGCTCTGAAAAAATATTTGGCCTTCTAGCAGTGTGTGGGACTTTCTCTATTAGTCCATCTATACTGACCTCCATCAGGTTGCAAATTAAAAATAATTTTTATCTGCATCTAGCTCTGAAAAAATATTTGGCCTTCTAGCAGTGTGTGGGACTTTCTCTATTAGTCCATCTATACTGACCTCCATCAGGTTGCAAATTAAAAATAATTTTTATCTGCATCCAGCTCTGAAAAAATATTTGGCCTTCTAGCAGTGTGTGGGACTTTCTCTATTAGTCCATCTATACTGACCTCCATCAGGTTGCAAATTAAAAATAATTTTTTGTCCGCATCTAGCTCTGAAAAAATATTTGGCCTTCTAGCAGTGTGTGGGACTTTCTCTATTAGTCCATCTATACTGACCTCCATCAGGTTGCAAACTGAATATATTTTTTTTCTGCATCTACCTCTGAAAAAATATTTGGGCTTCTAGCTGTGTGTGGGACTTTGTCTATTAGTCCATCTATACTGACCTCCATCAGGTTGCAAACTGAATATATTTTTTTTCTGAATCTACCTCTGAAAAAATATTGGGCTTCTAGCTGTGTGTGGGACTTGTTCTATTAGTCCATCTATACTGACGTCCATCAGGTTGCAAACGGAAAATAATTTTTTGCCTGCATCTAGCTCTGAAAAAATATTTGGCCTTCTAGCTGTGTGTGGGACTTTCTCTATTAGTCCATCTATACTGACCTCCATCAGCTTGCAAATTAAAAATAATTTTTATCTGCATCCAGCTCTGAAAAAATATTTGGCCTTCTAGCAGTGTGTGGGACTTTCTCTATTAGTCCATCTATACTGACCTCCATCAGGTTGCAAATTAAAAATAATTTTTATCTGCATCCAGCTCTGAAAAAATATTTGGCCTTCTAGCAGTGTGTGGGACTTTCTCTATTAGTCCATCTATACTGACCTCCATCAGGTTGCAAATTAAAAATAGTTTTTTGTCTGCATCTAGCTCTGAAAAAATATTTGGCCTTCTAGCAGTGTGTGGGACTTTCTCTATTAGTCCATCTGTACTGACCTCCATCAGGTTGCAAACTGAATATCATTTTTTGTCTGCATCTACCTCTGAAAAAATATTGGGCTTCTAGCTGTGTGTGCGACTTGTTCTATTAATCCATCTATACAAACCTCCATCAGGTTGCAAACTGAATATAATTTTTTTCTGCATCTACCTCTGAAAAAATATTTGGGCTTCTAGCTGTGTGTGGGACTTGTTCTATTAGTCCATCTATACTGACCTCCATCAGGTTGCAAACTGAAAATAATTTTATCTGCATCTAGCTCTGAAAAAATATTTGGCCTTCTAGCAGTGTGTGGGACTTTCTCTATTAGTCCATCTATACTGACCTCCATCAGGTTGCAAATTAAAAATAATTTTTATCTGCATCCAGCTCTGAAAAAATATTTGGCCTTCTAGCAGTGTGTGGGACTTTCTCTATTAGTCCATCTATACTGACCTCCATCAGGTTGCAAATTAAAAATAATTTTTTGTCCGCATCTAGCTCTGAATAAATATTTGGCCTTCTAGCAGTGTGTGGGACTTTCTCTATTAGTCCATCTATACTGACCTCCATCAGGTTGCAAACTGAATATATTTTTTTTCTGCATCTACCTCTGAAAAAATATTTGGGCTTCTAGCTGTGTGTGGGACTTTCTCTATTAGTCCATCTATACTGACCTCCATCAGGTTGCAAACTGAATATATTTTTTTTCTGAATCTACCTCTGAAAAAATATTGGGCTTCTAGCTGTGTGTAGGACTTGTTCTATTAGTCCATCTATACTGACGTCCATCAGGTTGCAAACTGAAAATAATTTTTTGCCTGCATCTAGCTCTGAAAAAATATTTGGCCTTCTAGCTGTGTGTGGGACTTTCTCTATTAGTCCATCTATACTGACCTCCATCAGCTTGCAAATTAAAAATAATTTTTATCTGCATCCAGCTCTGAAAAAATATTTGGCCTTCTAGCAGTGTGTGGGACTTTCTCTATTAGTCCATCTATACTGACCTCCATCAGGTTGCAAATTAAAAATAATTTTTATCTGCATCCAGCTCTGAAAAAATATTGGCCTTCTAGCAGTGTGTGGGACTTTCTCTATTAGTCCATCTATACTGACCTCCATCAGGTTGCAAATTAAAAATAATTTTTTGTCTGCATCTAGCTCTGAAAAAATATTTGGCCTTCTAGCAGTGTGTGGGACTTTCTCTATTAGTCCATCTGTACTGACCTCCATCAGGTTGCAAACTGAATATAATTTTTTGTCTGCATCTACCTCTGAAAAAATATTGGGCTTCTAGCTGTGTGTGCGACTTGTTCTATTAATACATCTATACAAACCTCCATCAGGTTGCAAACTGAATATAATTTTTTTCTGCATCTACCTCTGAAAAAATATTTGGGCTTCTAGCTGTGTGTGGGACTTGTTCTATTAGTCCATCTATACTGACCTCCATCAGGTTGCAAACTGAAAATAATTTTTATCTGCATCTAGCTCTGAAAAAATATTTGGCCTTCTAGCAGTGTGTGGGACTTTCTCTATTAGTCCATCTATACTGACCTCCATCAGGTTGCAAATTAAAAATAATTTTTATCTGCATCCAGCTCTGAAAAAATATTTGGCCTTCTAGCAGTGTGTGGGACTTGCTCTATTAGTCCATCTATACTGACCTCCATCAGGTTGCAAATTAAAAATAATTTTTTGTCCGCATCTAGCTCTGAAAAAATATTTGGCCTTCTAGCAGTGTGTGGGACTTTCTCTATTAGTCCATCTATACTGACCTCCATCAGGTTGCAAACTGAATATATTTTTTTTCTGCATCTACCTCTGAAAAAATATTTGGGCTTCTAGCTGTGTGTGGGACTTTCTCTATTAGTCCATCTATACTGACCTCCATCAGGTTGCAAACTGAATATATATTTTTTCTGCATCTACCTCTGAAATAATATTGGGCTTCTAGCTGTGTGTGGGACTTGTTCTATTAGTCCATCTATACTGACGTCCATCAGGTTGCAAACTGAATATATTTTTTTTCTGCATCTACCTCTGAAAAAATATTTGGGCTTCTAGCTGTGTGTGGGACTTTCTCTATTAGTCCATCTATACTGACCTCCATCAGGTTGCAAACTGAATATAATTTTTTGTCTGCATCTACCTCTGAAAAAATATTGGGCTTCTAGCTGTGTGTGCGACTTGTTCTATTAATCCATCTATACAAACCTCCATCAGGTTGCAAACTGAATATAATTTTTTTCTGCATCTACCTCTGAAAAAATATTTGGGCTTCTAGCTGTGTGTGGGACTTGTTCTATTAGTCCATCTATACTGACCTCCATCAAGTTGCAAACTGAAAATAATTTTTATCTGCATCTAGCTCTGAAAAAATATTTGGCCTTCTAGCAGTGTGTGGGACTTTCTCTATTAGTCCATCTATACTGACCTCCATCAGGTTGCAAATTAAAAATAATTTTTATCTGCATCCAGCTCTGAAAAAATATTTGGCCTTCTAGCAGTGTGTGGGACTTTCTCTATTAGTCCATCTATACTGACCTCCATCAGGTTGCAAATTAAAAATAATTTTTATCTGCATCCAGCTCTGAAAAAATATTTGGCCTTCTAGCAGTGTGTGGGACTTTCTCTATTAGTCCATCTATACTGAGCTCCATCAGGTTGCAAATTAAAAATAATTTTTATCTGCATCCAGCTCTGAAAAAATATTTGGCCATCTAGCAGTGTGTGGGACTTTCTCTATTAGTCCATCTATACTGAGCTCCATCAGGTTGCAAATTAAAAATAATTTTTATCTGCATCCAGCTCTGAAAAAATATTTGGCCTTCTAGCAGTGTGTGGGACTTTCTCTATTATTCCATCTGTACTGACCTCCATCAGGTTGCAAATTTAAAATAATTTTTTGTCTTCATCTAGCTCTGAAAAAATATTTGGCCTTCTAACAGTGTGTGGGACTTTCTCTATTAGTCCATCTATACTGACCTCCATCAGGTTGCAAACTGAATATATTTTTTTTCTGCATCTACCTCTGAAAAAATATTTGGGCTTCTAGCTGTGTGTGGGACTTTCTCTATTAGTCCATCTATACTGACCTCCATCAGGTTGCAAACTGAATATATTTTTTTTCTGCATCTACCTCTGAAAAAATATTGGGCTTCTAGCTGTGTGTGGGACTTGTTCTATTAGTCCATCTATACTGACCTCCATCAGGTTGCAAACTGAAAATAATTTTTTGTCTGCATCTAGCTCTGAAAAAATATTTGGCCTTCTAGCAGTGTGTGGGACTTTCTCTATTAGTCCATCTATACTGACCTCCATCAGGTTGCAAATTAAAAATAATTTTTATCTGCATCCAGCTCTGAAAAAATATTTGGCTTTCTAGCAGTGTGTGGGACTTTCTCTATTAGTCCATCTATACTGACCTCCATCAGGTTGCAAATTAAAAATAATTTTTTTCTGCATCCAGCTCTGAAAAAATATTTGGCCTTCTAGCAGTGTGTGGGACTTTCTCTATTAGTCCATCTATACTGACCTCCATCAGGTTGCAAACTGAATATATTTTTTTTCTGCATCTACCTCTGAAAAAATATTGGGCTTCTAGCTGTTTGTGGGACTTGTTCTATTAATCCATCTATACAGACCTCCATCAGGTTGCAAACTGAATATAATTTTTTTCTGCATCTACCTCTGAAAAAATATTTGGGCTTCTAGCTGTGTGTGGGACTTGTTCTATTAGTCCATCTATACTGACCTCCATCAGGTTGCAAACTGAAAATGATTTTTATCTGCATCTACCTCTGAAAAAATATTTGGGCTTGTAGCTGTGTGTGGGACTTGATCTATTAGTCCATCTATACTGACCTCCATCAGGTTGCAAACTGAATATAATTTTTTTCTGCATCTAGCTCTGAAAAAATATTTGGCCTTCTAGCAGTGTGTGGGACTTTCTCTATTAGTCCATCTATACTGACCTCCATCAGGTTGCAAATTAAAAATAATTTTTATCTGCATCTAGCTCTGAAAAAATATTTGGCCTTCTAGCAGTGTGTGGGACTTTCTCTATTAGTCCATCTATACTGACCTCCATCAGGTTGCAAATTAAAAATAATTTTTATCTGCATCCAGCTCTGAAAAAATATTTGGCCTTCTAGCAGTTTGTGGGACTTTCTCTATTAGTCCATCTATACTGACCTCCATCAGGTTGCAAATTAAAAATAATTTTTTGTCCGCATCTAGCTCTGAAAAAATATTTGGCCTTCTAGCAGTGTGTGGGACTTTCTCTATTAGTCCATCTACACTGACCTCCATCAGGTTGCAAACTGAATATATTTTTTTTCTGCATCTACCTCTGAAAAAATATTTGGGCTTCTAGCTGTGTGTGGGACTTTCTCTATTAGTCCATCTATACTGACCTCCATCAGGTTGCAAACTGAATATATTTTTTTTCTGCATCTACCTCTGAAAAAATATTGGGCTTCTAGCTGTGTGTGGGACTTGTTCTATTAGTCCATCTATACTGACGTCCATCAGGTTGCAAACTGAAAATAATTTTTTGTCTGCATCTAGCTCTGAAAAAATATTTGGCCTTCTAGCTGTGTGTGGGACTCTCTATTAGTCCATCTATACTGACCTCCATCAGCTTGCAAATTAAAAATAATTTTTATCTGCATCCAGCTCTGAAAAAATATTTGGCCTTCTAGCAGTGTGTGGAAATTTCTCTATTAGTCCATCTATACTGACCTCCATCAGGTTGCAAATTAAAAATAATTTTTATCTGCATCCAGCTCTGAAAAAATATTTGGCCTTCTAGCAGTGTGTGGGACTTTCTCTATTAGTCCATCTATACTGACCTCCATCAGGTTGCAAATTAAAAATAATTTTTTGTCTGCATCTAGCTCTGAAAAAATATTTGGCCTTCTAGCAGTGTGTGGGACTTTCTCTATTAGTCCATCTGTACTGACCTCCATCAGGTTGCAAACTGAATATAATTTTTTGTCTGCATCTACCTCTGAAAAAATATTGGACTTCTAGCTGTGTGTGCGACTTGTTCTATTAATCCATCTATACAAACCTCCATCAGGTTGCAAACTGAATATAATTTTTTTCTGCATCTACCTCTGAAAAAATATTTGGGCTTCTAGCTGTGTGTGGGACTTGTTCTATTAGTCCATCTATACTGACCTCCATCAGGTTGCAAACTGAAAATAATTTTTATCTGCATCTAGCTCTGAAAAAATATTTGGCCTTCTAGCAGTGTGTGGGACTTTCTCTATTAGTCCATCTATACTGACCTCCATCAGGTTGCAAATTAAAAATAATTTTTATCTGCATCCAGCTCTGAAAAAATATTTGGCCTTCTAGCAGTGTGTGGGACTTTCTCTATTAGTCCATCTATACTGACCTCCATCAGGTTGCAAATTAAAAATAATTTTTTGTTCGCATCTAGCTCTGAAAAAATATTTGGCCTTCTAGCAGTGTGTGGGACTTTCTCTATTAGTCCATCTATACTGACCTCCATCAGGTTGCAAACTGAATATATTTTTTTTCTACATCTACCTCTGAAAAAATATTTGGGCTTCTAGCTGTGTGTGGGACTTTCTCTATTAGTCCATCTATACTGACCTCCATCAGGTTGCAAACTGAATATATTTTTTTTCTGCATCTACCTCTGAAAAAATATTGGGCTTCTAGCTGTGTGTGGGACTTGTTCTATTAGTCCATCTATACTGACGTCCATCAGGTTGCAAACTGAAAATAATTTTTTGTCTGCATCTAGCTCTGAAAAAATATTTGGCCTTCTAGCTGTGTGTGGGACTTTCTCTATTAGTCCATCTATACTGACCTCCATCAGCTTGCAAATTAAAAATAATTTTTATCTGCATCCAGCTCTGAAAATATATTTGGCCTTCTAGCAGTGTGTGGGACTTTCTCTATTAGTCCATCTATACTGACCTCCATCAGGTTGCAAATTAAAAATAATTTTTATCTGCATCCAGCTCTGAAAAAATATTTGGCCTTCTAGCAGTGTGTGGGACTTTCTCTATTAGTCCATCTATACTGACCTCCATCAGGTTGCAAATTTAAAATAATTTTTATCTGCATCCAGCTCTGAAAAAATATTTGGCCTTCTAGCAGTGTGTGGGACTTTCTCTATTAGTCCATCTATACTGACCTCCATCAGGTTGCAAACTGAATATATTTTTTTTCTGCATCTACCTCTGAAAAAATATTGGGCTTCTAGCTGTTTGTGGGACTTGTTCTATTAATCCATCTATACAGACCTCCATCAGGTTGCAAACTGAATATAATTTTTTTCTGCATCTACCTCTGAAAAAATATTTGGGCTTCTAGCTGTGTGTGGGACTTGTTCTATTAGTCCATCTATACTGACCTCCATCAGGTTGCAAACTGAAAATAATTTTTATCTGCATCTACCTCTGAAAAAATATTTGGGCTTGTAGCTGTGTGTGGGACTTGTTCTATTAGTCCATCTATTCTGACCTCCATCAGGTTGCAAACTGAATATAATTTTTTTCTGCATCTAGCTCTGAAAAAATATTTGGCCTTCTAGCAGTGTGTGGGACTTTCTCTATTAGTCCATCTATACTGACCTCCATCAGGTTGCAAATTAAAAATAATTTTTATCTGCATCTAGCTCTGAAAAAATATTTGGCCTTCTAGCAGTGTGTGGGACTTTCTCTATTAGTCCATCTATACTGACCTCCATCAGGTTGCAAATTAAAAATAATTTTTATCTGCATCCAGCTCTGAAAAAATATTTGGCCTTCTAGCAGTGTGTGGGACTTTCTCTATTAGTCCATCTATACTGACCTCCATCAGGTTGCAAACTGAATTTATTTTTTTTCTGCATCTACCTCTGAAAAAATATTGGGCTTCTAGCTGTTTGTGGGACTTGTTCTATTAGTCCATCTATACTGACCTCCATCAGGTTGCAAACTGAAAATAATTTTTTGTCTGCATCTAGCTCTGAAAAAATATTTGGCCTTCTAGCTGTGTGTGGGACTTTCTCTATTAGTCCATCTATACTGACCTCCATCAGCTTGCAAATTAAAAATAATTTTTATCTGCATCCAGCTCTGAAAAAATATTTGGCCTTCTAGCAGTGTGTGGGGCTTTCTCTATTAGTCCATCTATACTGACCTCCATCAGGTTGCAAATTAAAAATAATTTTTATCTGCATCCAGCTCTGAAAAAATATTTGGCCTTCTAGCAGTGTGTGGGACTTTCTCTATTAGTCCATCTATACTGACCTCCATCAGGTTGCAAACTGAATTTATTTTTTTTCTGCATCTACCTCTGAAAAAATATTGGGCTTCTAGCTGTTTGTGGGACTTGTTCTATTAGTCCATCTATACTGACCTCCATCAGGTTGCAAACTGAAAATAATTTTTTGTCTGCATCTAGCTCTGAAAAAATATTTGGCCTTCTAGCTGTGTGTGGGACTTTCTCTATTAGTCCATCTATACTGACCTCCATCAGCTTGCAAATTAAAAATAATTTTTATCTGCATCCAGCTCTGAAAAAATATTTGGCCTTCTAGCAGTGTGTGGGGCTTTCTCTATTAGTCCATCTATACTGACCTCCATCAGGTTGCAAATTAAAAATAATTTTTATCTGCATCCAGCTCTGAAAAAATATTTGGCCTTCTAGCAGTGTGTGGGACTTTCTCTATTAGTCCATCTATACTGACCTCCATCAGGTTGCAAATTAAAAATAATTTTTTTGTCTGCATCTAGCTCTGAAAAAATATTTGGCCTTCTAGCAGTGTGTGGGACTTTCTCTATTAGTCCATCTGTACTGACCTCCATCAGGTTGCAAACTGAATATAATTTTTTGTCTGCATCTACCTCTGAAAAAATATTGGGCTTCTAGCTGTGTGTGCGACTTGTTCTATTAATCCATCTATACAAACCTCCATCAGGTTGCAAACTGAATATAATTTTTTTCTGCATCTACCTCTGAAAAAATATTTTGGCTTCTAGCTGTGTGTGGGACTTGTTCTATTAGTCCATCTATACTGACCTCCATCAGGTTGCAAACTGAAAATAATTTTTATCTGCATCCAGCTCTGAAAAAATATTTGGCCTTCTAGCAGTGTGTGGGACTTTCTCTATTAGTCCATCTATACTGACCTCCATCAGCTTGCAAATTAAAAATAATTTTTATCTGCATCCAGCTCTGAAAAAATATTTGGCCTTCTAGCAGTGTGTGGGGCTTTCTCTATTAGTCCATCTATACTGACCTCCATCAGGTTGCAAATTAAAAATAATTTTTATCTGCATCCAGCTCTGAAAAAATATTTGGCCTTCTAGCAGTGTGTGGGACTTTCTCTATTAGTCCATCTATACTGACCTCCATCAGGTTGCAAACTGAATTTATTTTTTTTCTGCATCTACCTCTGAAAAAATATTGGGCTTCTAGCTGTTTGTGGGACTTGTTCTATTAGTCCATCTATACTGACCTCCATCAGGTTGCAAACTGAAAATAATTTTTTGTCTGCATCTAGCTCTGAAAAAATATTTGGCCTTCTAGCTGTGTGTGGGACTTTCTCTATTAGTCCATCTATACTGACCTCCATCAGCTTGCAAATTAAAAATAATTTTTATCTGCATCCAGCTCTGAAAAAATATTTGGCCTTCTAGCAGTGTGTGGGGCTTTCTCTATTAGTCCATCTATACTGACCTCCATCAGGTTGCAAATTAAAAATAATTTTTATCTGCATCCAGCTCTGAAAAAATATTTGGCCTTCTAGCAGTGTGTGGGACTTTCTCTATTAGTCCATCTATACTGACCTCCATCAGGTTGCAAATTAAAAATAATTTTTTTGTCTGCATCTAGCTCTGAAAAAATATTTGGCCTTCTAGCAGTGTGTGGGACTTTCTCTATTAGTCCATCTGTACTGACCTCCATCAGGTTGCAAACTGAATATAATTTTTTGTCTGCATCTACCTCTGAAAAAATATTGGGCTTCTAGCTGTGTGTGCGACTTGTTCTATTAATCCATCTATACAAACCTCCATCAGGTTGCAAACTGAATATAATTTTTTTCTGCATCTACCTCTGAAAAAATATTTTGGCTTCTAGCTGTGTGTGGGACTTGTTCTATTAGTCCATCTATACTGACCTCCATCAGGTTGCAAACTGAAAATAATTTTTATCTGCATCCAGCTCTGAAAAAATATTTGGCCTTCTAGCAGTGTGTGGGACTTTCTCTATTAGTCCATCTATACTGACCTCCATCAGCTTGCAAATTAAAAATAATTTTTATCTGCATCCAGCTCTGAAAAAATATTTGGCCTTCTAGCAGTGTGTGGGACTTTCTCTATTAGTCCATCTATACTGACCTCCATCAGGTTGCAAATTAAAAATAATTTTTATCTGCATCCAGCTCTGAAAAAATATTTGGCCTTCTAGCAGTGTGTGGGACTTTCTCTATTAGTCCATCTATACTGACCTCCATCAGGTTGCAAATTAAAAATAATTTTTTGTCTGCATCTAGCTCTGAAAAAATATTTGGCCTTCTAGCAGTGTGTGGGACTTTCTCTATTAGTCGATCTATACTGACCTCCATCAGGTTGCAAACTGAATATAATTTTTTGTCTGCATCTACCTCTGAAAATATATTGGGCTTCTAGCTGTGTGTGCGACTTGTTCTATTAATCCATCTATACAAACCTCCATCAGGTTGCAAACTGAATATAATTTTTTTCTGCATCTACCTCTGAAAAAATATTTGGGCTTCTAGCTGTGTGTGGGACTTCTTCTATTAGTCCATGTATACTGACCTCCATCAGGTTGCAAACTGAAAATAATTTTTTGTCTGCATCTAGCTCTGAAAAAATATTTGGCCTTCTAGCAGTGTGTGGGACTTTCTCTATTAGTCCATCTATACTGACCTCCATCAGGTTGCAAATTAAAAATAATTTTTATCTGCATCTACCTCTGAAAAAATATTTGGGCTTCTAGCTGTGTGTGGGACTTGTTCTATTAGTCCATCTATACTGACCTCCATCAGGTTGTGCAAACTGAATATAATTTTTTTCTGCATCTAGCTCTGAAAAAATATTTGGCCTTCTAGCAGTGTGTGAGACTTTCTCTATTAGTCCATCTATACTGACCTCCATCAGGTTGCAAACTGAATATATTTTTTTTCTGCATCTACCTCTGAAAAAATATTTGGGCTTCTAGCTGTGTGTGGGACTTTCTCTATTAGTCCATCTATACTGACCTCCATCAGGTTGCAAATTGAATATAATTTTTTTCTGCATCTAACCCAGCCAATAGTTTTGGCCTAATACCACAGTTTGGCCACTCAGCTCTGCTCGGTTCCCATCCATTGTTTTTTTGTGCAAACAACTCCAGAGTTGTGAATTAGTTAACCACCAAAATGAGTGGAAAAAGGCCTGCTGCTGGTGGAAAGGGGAATAGGCGTGTTGGGAAGGGGAAAAAAGGTTGTGTCCGTGGGGTAGGTGTTAAAGCAACAGTAACATCTGCAGAAGAAAGACCATCTTCTAGCCAAACTAAAATGTCTACTTCTTTTAGCGGACAATGTGATAAGATCCCTTTCTTACGGCCACGCCAATCGCTACAAATTCCAGATGAGGCACAAAAACAGCAGGTGCTTCAACGGATATCAAGTGCTCCTTTAAGTGGGCTCTCCTCCACATCAACTTCAACATCACAAATACTCCAGTCCTCAAAGGTGTCACCCCAATCGCACTTGCCTCCTCACAGCTCCCAAATCTCCAGCTGCCCGTCTGAGTATGAGGTAGAACAGATGGTTGAGTCTGCAGAGCTGTTTACTCATACTATACCCTGGGAATCAGAGTTCGACTCCAGCACTTCTGTGAATCCAGACGAGGAAATGATCTGCACTGATGCCCAGAATCTTTATGAATCGGATCCAGGACCAGACGCAGAAGGTTCTGACCATAATGTAGACCCTCATTCCCAAACTGTAACTCCTGTTGGTGGAGACAATAAGGAAGACGATGATGAGACTCAAATACCTGATTGGAGCGACAACTTTAGTTTTTTGTCAGGGCAGGAACAGGTTGGCTCTGAGGACGATGGGTGTGATAACGCACAGGGTGATGATGATGAGGTTGGAGATCCCACTTACTGTCAACCCACAGTCAGCCAAGAGATGAGGTCAGCAGAGGAGGTGGAGGAAGATGCTAGTGATGACGAGGTCAGGTTGCGCCTTCCTGGACAGAGACGTAGTACTGGAAGCACGTCAACAACTGCATCCTCAAACACAACTCTGCCTCTCACCACAAGTCGTGGTGGCTCTTCAGGTCGCATGGGTGCTAAGCCTTGCATAGCCTGGGCATTTTTTCAGATCGATAAAGATGACCCAACTCGTGTTATCTGTAACATTTGTCAGCAAAAGCTAAGTAGAGGCCAAAAAATACATAGTTTGAGTACTTCATGCATGAACCGGCACATGGACATGAAGCATAAGTTGCAGTGGGAAGCTCAGTGTGCTACAATGCGGATTAGCCGGCCGGGCCAACCACCGTCTGCCATATCTTGTGCATCCGCGGCCTCTTCATCCTCTGTGACTGGGGGGACAGCAGTCACACCTGTTTTGGGGTGCAGACCTGCCACCTCTTTACCCGCAACAGCCAGCGTGATTGGCAGGTCATCATTTTCTTTGGAGGTGGTAACACCAGTTGGTGTTGAGCTCTGTCCGACATCGATAGCACCACCTTTGGATCAAGGCAACCTAACATGTCCGCCTGCATCTTCCTCACAGACCGGCAGTTTGCCGGGGACACCCTTATCAACCCCGTCTAAGCACAATAGCCAGCCCTCGGTCCCTCAGATGTGGACAAGTAAAAGACCATTTCCTCCTAGCCATGAGAAAGCTAAGAGGTTGAATTTCACCATCTGCAAGCTCTTGGCTACAGAAATGCTGCCTTTCCGCCTGGTGGACACAGAGGATTTTCGAGACCTTATGTCCGTCGCAGTGACCCAGTACCAGATGCCCAGTCGGCACTACTTCTCAAAGAAAGGTGTGCCTGCGCTCCACCAGCATGTCGCACACAACATCACCGCTTCTTTGAGAAACTCTGTGTGTGACAGGGTGCATTTCACCACAGACACTTGGACGAGTAGGCATGGACAGGGGCGTTACATGTCGCTGACTGGGCACTGGGTAACTATGGTGACAGCAGGACAAGGGGCTGCTGTCCAAGTCTTGCCGTCCCCACGAGTTGTGCGTCAATCCTCTTTATGTCAAAGTTCCTGCACTGCTTCTGCCTCCTCAACCACCTCTCGGTCTTCCACCTGCACCCAAAGCCTGTCTGGTCATGCCACAAGCTTTCTAACTGCGCAGAAGGGATCCTGCACACCTCCTTACTATGCTGGCAGTAGGGCTCAACGTTATCAGGCGGTTTTTACTTTGAAATGTCTGGGAAATGTGAGTCACACAGCTGAGGAGTTGTGGTCAGCTCTGGAGAACCAATTTCATGAATGGTTGTCTCCACTGGACCTGAAACCAGGGAAGGCCGTGTGCGACAATGCTGCAAACCTGGGTGCGGCCCTTCGCCGGGGCAATGTCACACACGTGCCTTGTATGGCTCACGTGTTGAACCTGGTTGTCCAGCAATTTTTAGCCCACTATCCCAGACTAGATGGCCTTCTGCAGAGGGCACGGTCGCTGTGTGCTCACTTCCGCCATTCACATCCCGCAGCTCAGCGACTTACATCTCTACAGAAGTCGTTGGGCCTGCCACTTCACCGGCTAAAATGCGATGTGCCTACCCGGTGGAATTCAACTCTGCACATGTTACAGCGACTGTGGCAGCACCGACAAGCCCTGGTGCAATACGTTCTGACGTATAGCCTGGGCCAACGAGATCCGGAGGTGGGGCAAATTACGCTGGAGGAGTGGTCTCAGATCAGGGACCTATGCACCCTTCTGCACAGTTTTGAAATGGCGACGAAGATGTTTAGTGCTGACGATGCCATTATCAGCATGACTATTCCGGTGATTTACATGCTGGAGCACATGTTAAACAGAATTCGGAGTCAGGTGGTGGCACAAGAGGAGGTGGAGGAAGTAGAGGAGGAGGAGTTGTATGCGGAAGGGCTAACATCTGCAAGGTCCAGACGGTCGGCAGCACCAAGGCGGCAGGCATGTGAGGGTGGGGGAGATGGTTTTACCAGGGCGCATGGTAGCAGCCAAACTAGTGAGGAAGGTGCAGGAGCCCAGGAAGAAGTGGAGGACGAACTGATGGAAGACTCATCAGATGAGGGAGACCTTGATCACATTTCTGTTGTGCGAGGTTGGGGGGAGAGGACAGAGGAAGGAAGCATGATTGTTACCTCGCCACCAACACAACAGGGACTTGGTGCTCCTGGATGCACAACACACATGAGTGCCTTCTTGCTGCACTACCTGCAACATGACCCTCGAATTGTGAGAATTAGAAATAATCCTGACTACTGGGTTGCCACACTGTTAGATCCCCGGTACAAAAGTAAATTTGCAGAAATTATTCCTGCCATAGAAAGGGATGCACGCATGCAGGAGTATCAGCAGAGACTGTTGTAGAATCTTACATGTGCTTTTCCAAAAAACACCAGTGGTGCACGTAGTGAATCTCACAGTTCCAACTTGCCAACCGTGGGACCGTCAAGTGTTCAGCACTCAAACCATAACAGAACCACAGTATCTGCTGGTAACATCAATTTTGCGCAATCATTTCACCACTTTTTTAGCCCATCCTTTGCAAGACCACAGGAGACAAGAAGTCTGACACATAGTCAATGCCTAGAGACGATGGTACAGGAGTATCTCCAAGTAAACATTGAAGCCATGACTGTGTCACTGGACCCTTGCTCTTTTTAGGCTTCCAATCTGGATAAATGGCCGGAGCTAGCCACTTACGCCTTGGAGATCTTGTCATGCCCCGCAGCCAGCGTTCTGTCTGAACGTGTGTTCAGCGCTGCTGGTGGTGTGCTGACAGATAAGCACACACGGCTCTCCACTGATAATGTAGACAGACTCACGTTCATAAAGATGAACAAATCATGGATCCGAAACGACTTTTCTACCCCTGTGTCATCCTGGGGAGAGTAAAAGCTTGATGATTGGTTAAAATCACCCTACCAACCGTTTTAAGCTTTCAAATTACTAATCATGTTTATCTGTATCTTGACTGGAAAATAATTTGGGCTTTGTAGCAGTGTGCAGCTCTGATCCTATTAGCCCATCTATACTAAGCTCCACCAGATTTAACATTAATAATAATTTTTAGCTGCATCTAGCCTGGAAAATAATTTTGGGGCTCCGAGATGCGCAAGACACATAAGTGCCTTCTTGCTGCACTACCTACAACATGACCCTCATATTGTCAGAATTCGAAGTAATCATGACTACTGGGTTGCCACACTCTTAGATCCCCCAAACTTTTCGATCAACCTTTTCATTTTAATAAAGACCAAAAAAATGGTCAATTTTGAAATTATAAGCATTAGCAGGTTATTAGAAACTGAAATCAAACAGTTTTCAACTCAAAACTTTATTCTAGGTGATGTTACATTTTCACATAGGACCCCTTGTTCGAAAGGAGCTTCTGAACTCTCTCGTCCATTGAATTTGTCAGGTTTTGGATGGTTTCTGCTTCAATTGTTTTGCATGAGGACAGAATACCCTCCCAGAGCTGTTGCTTAGATGTGAACTGCCTCCCGCCATCATAGACACTCCTTTTGATGATGCTCCAGAGGTTCTGAATGGGGTTGAGGTCAGGGGAGCATGGGGGTCACACCATAAGTTTGTACCCTTTTATGCCCATATCAGCCAGAGATGCAGATGTTTTATGTGCAGCATGAGATGGTGCATTATCATGCAAAAAAATGATCTTGCTGTGAAATACATGGTTCTTCTTCTTGAACCATGGCTGGAAGTGCTGTTTGAGAAAATCCACATACATTATGGAGTTCATCTTTAGCGCCTTCAGGGATCCTAAAGGGGCCGACAATCTCTCTCCCCATGATTCCAGCCCAAAACATTACTCCACCTCCTCCTTGTTGGCGCTGTAGCCGTGTTTGCGTGGAGTGTCCATCAACCAGCCATCCTCCACTCCATCCATCTGGACCATCGAGCGCTGCACGGCACTCATCCGTGAACAAAACAGTTTTGAAATCAGTCTTCATGTAATGTTTGGCCCACTGGAGCCGTTTCTGCTTGTGTGAAGTGGATAGAGGAGGTCGACAGGATGGCATATGCACAGCTGCAAACCTCTGAAGGACCCTGCATCTTGTTGTTCGGGGGACGTTGGAGGCACGAGCAGCTTCAAAAACTTGTCTGCTGCTATGACAAGGCTTTTTTGCCGCTGCTCTTTTAACCTGACGTAATTGCCTGTAGGAAAGAGTCCTCAATTTTCCCTTATCAGCACGCATACGTGTGTACTGTGAATCAGCTACATACTTCTTGATTGCCAAGACACTTCATCCTGATCATCGCACAATGTTGATTGTAGTCATGCCTTGACCTAAACACTCCACAATTTGTTGCTTCTCAGCAGCCGACACATCCTTTTTCTTTCCCATTTTGGCAGAAAATGTAGGCTGCTTAATAATGTGAGACAGCCTTCTTAAGTAGTCTTGACTTTCATTGGACACACCTGCCAAACTAATTAGCACAGGTGTCTGCAATTGCTTACAGTGATATAAAGAGCCCTGACACACATCACCATCAATGAGTTTAACTGACAAACAAACAAATTCTTCCCTTATCACTCCTAAACACTTTTTGCATAATAATTTGGAACACAGTGTACATGTGCTTTTCCACAAAACACCAGTGGTTCACGTAGTGAATCTTACAGTTCTAACTTGCCAACCGTGGTCTGTATGGAGTTGTTCAATAAAGGGCCCAAAATTAAGATAACATAGATGGGAGAGGTCTCTATGAATAGGAATTCCTAAGTATTTGATACCCTGTGAGGGCCAGACAAAGGGAAAGTTGGACTGGATGGAATCCTATATGGATTTGGGGAGGGAGACATCGAGGGCCTCAGACTTCGCTGCATTGATTTTAAAATTTGACCATGTAACAAAGTGATCTATTTCAGCCATAACAGCATGGATGGATATATGTGATTGAGTGATATATACTAGTACATCATCAGCAAATAGAGAGCACTTGTACTCGGTGCCTCCCACCTCAATTCCCCTAATATTGGGGTCATGGTGAATTGATGAGAGCAGGTGCTCCATCACTAGGATGTATAAGAGAGGGGACAGAGGACATCCCTGCCTTGTCCCATTGGTGATTGTGAAAGGTGATGAAAATGTTCTGATGCACCCCCTGGGCCTTGGGACACCCGGAGCCGGACCCTTTTTGGTGGATGCTGGTGGTTGTAGTCTTCGTGGCGGCGACCCGGTTCCGTGGCTCAGGGTGGTCAAACCAGTGGCGGAACTATTTATGTGGTTTTGATGTTTAAATGTCCGACTACGCCACCCGTGGATTGCGGTCAGAGTGAACCGCCGCTGCAGGGCAGACCGCTGAGGCTGGTGTTGTGGGTGCAGCAGAGCGTAGCATAACTCCCCACGGGAGGAGTATAGCCTCAGGGCAGTGTATGCGGAGGATGGGGGTGATGGTGCAGGGCAGCAGCAGTAACGACACGGAGTCAGTGATGCAGTCCAGGGCCTTTACTCACAGTTCTTATTATCCAGACCACGTCTGCAGGTAACGGCTGCCCACGTCGTACTGTGCTCACCAGGTGAGGGGCTCAGACAGCTCCCAGATAACTTTGGACCGCTTCACAGGACCCCCTTTGTGTGTCCTTTGTCTGGCCTTTCTTACCAACACTTCTGTCCGTCTGCCTCGGGCCTCCTCTTGGTAAACTTGGCGCAGGTTCCCTGACCCTATGTGCTGCCCTCCTAGCGGGTGTAGCGAGGGGCTGCGCCACATAATATGTCAGAGCCTCCGGTTTCTAGCTGAGGGTCGTTTCCTGCCTCCACTAGTTTCGGGGACCGGTCTCCCCCTTTGGCCTGACCCCTCCATGCAGGTGGATTCGGGCATGCGGTGGCGACTCGCCCGTCCGCACCCCTGGGATCCCTTCGTTCCTCGTTCCTGGAGCCTTCTCCGCTCCTCTTCCTTCCTTCTCCCTCTTCCAGGCCTGGGCCTCTGTTACTAGGCCCGCCTCCGGAGCAGAGCTCATGCAGAGCCCCTGCTCCCTGCCACTTCTGCTCAGACTTCTCTGCACTGAACTAAGATGGTGCCCACCTTTTATACTCCCTTCTCAATGCACCCAGGAACTGCTTCCTCCCTGCTCCTGCACTACAGGGTTCCCCTTCCTCAGTGTTCCCTCCCCCCACTCCAGCCAGGGACAGGGACTGTCGTGCCCATTTCAGGGGCATATTGGTCGCCCTGCCCCACGGCAATGTGGTGTAATGCATGCAGGTATCAGGTCCTGATCCACACTCCATCCTTACCTGAGAGTGAGATATCACACCTCTGGGTGAGGTGCAATGCCTCTGTAGCAACCGAGCCCTCAGGGTGCTACAGTTCCATTTATCTTCAGCCGAGGTGACGTATTGCGATACAGGGCCGTGATTTTGGCTATAAAAGGGTCCCCTAGACCCCTACCCCAAGCTTTTTAAGAGAATCATATATGGCGTGCCAGGAGACTCTATGGAATGCTTTCTCAGCATCCAGCGAGAGTATCTAATTACAAATTTTTAACTGTATCTAGCCCAGGAAATACTTTGTGCCTAGTAGCAGTGTCTGCTAGTCAGCGGATTATCCCGGCTGTTAAGCAAGCTACACCACCTGTAGTTTGGACACTTAATTTTTTCAAAGGAAATGCTTCGGGACCACGGGATACTCAGTGAAGAGCATAAGGAGGCACCCCAAGGCATAGGGGCTGGGACTGGCAGTAGGATGCTGTTAGAACCTTGCTCTTAGGTTTTTTTTCCTTTGCTGGTAACATGACCTTGTTGGCCTATTTAATCCTGATCCGCCCTTCTGGCTTTGCTGGACTTCATTGTATATCTACTTTCTAGCTAGCCTGTGCTCTGTGTCTTGCTCTGTTAGTTTGCTTGGTCTACTGACCTCTATGTTCTATATATTTTGTTTGTTCGTCTGTCTGCTACTATTTCTGTTAGGAGGTGTCCCATATTCCTCCCAGTCCTTAGTACTTGTAGGGATTCCTTCCCCACATCTATAGGTCTCCATACAGACTAGCTTAGGACTTTAGCAGGTCTGATCGCAGGATCAGGTTCCCTGTTACATCATAGGGATTCAGCTGAGTTCTATCGTAGGGACAGATCTCCTCTCTTTCCTTAGCTCTGGTAGCAGAACATAACAGTAAGTCCAGCCAGAAAATTCTCTAAGGAAAGATTTTTCTGTTCCATCATGGTGTCGGTTCAGGATTTGGTTCATCGCCTGCAGGGACTCTCTCTGGAGGTGGCCGAGCTCCGTCAGCACGTGAGTAACTGTCCTGGAGCACATTTCTTGGAGCCTAAGGTATGTTTGCCGGATTTATTTTTTGGTGAACACCGAGAATTTTTTTCATTTAAAAATGCTTGCTTATTGTATTTTCGTTTGAGACCTAAGTCCTCTGGGGATGAATCCCAGCGCGTAGGGTTCATAATGTCACTTTTGCGCAAAGAGCCTCAGGAGTGGGCCTTTTCTTTGCAACCTAGTGATACGTGCTTCAGATCAGTGGATAGTTTTTTTTCTGCTTTGGGACTATTATATGATGATCCTGACCGTGTCGCATCAGCTGAGACTGAGTTGAGACATTTAAAACAGGGATCAGGTAATGTGGAAAAATATTGTACTCATTTCCGTCGTTGGTCTACTCAAACAGGGTGGAACGATTCTGCTCTGAAAAGTCTATTTCTTGCTGGGCTCAGTGAAAGGGTTAAAGACCTGCTAATTGCTTATCCTACACCTGAAGATTTGCAACAGGCTATGCAATTAGCTATACGGGTGGATAGAAGACTGCGTGCAAGGGTTAATGAGAGCAAATCCTCTGCTATGTCAGTTTCTGGTTATGAGAATGTGTGTACTAACAGTGGTGAACCGATGGAGATTGGATCGGTGGCACCTCGCTCTCAAGAAAAAGACCGTCGATTTTCTGAAGGCTTGTGTTTCTATTGCGGAAAATCTGGTCATTTGATTAAAGGCTGTGAGCTTCGTATGAAGAAAGAAAAAAAAATGGTCAGTCACGCCCGTATTGCCTGTTTAAATTCCAAGGGTATATTTTTAGCTGCTTCCACGATTGCTCAGAAAGAATTAATGGAATTTCGGGTGTTTGTTGATTGCGGGTCTACTCTGAATGTAATTGATGGGGGATTCGTGGAAAGACTCAATTTAAAACCTGAACCTTTATCATCCCCCATTGCTGTGGTTTCTGTGGATGGTTCCCCTTTGAAGAATATTACTCTCAAGGTCTGTGAATTTCCTCTCACTATTAATGGTGTTCACCATGAGAAATTGGATTTGGTAGTGTTGAATAACTTGCCTTCTCCAGTAATATTGGGATTGCCCTGGTTAAAATTTCACAATCCTGTACTGGATTGGTCTACCAGTGAAATTAAATCCTGGAGCCATAAATGTTATGACAAGTGTTGTAACGGGCGTATTGCAGCTTTGGATAGGGGAGAATTGCCTGTTCCTATTCAGGATTTTTGGAGAGTTTTTTCTGAGAAGGAATCGCAGGTTTTGCCTCCCCATAGAGACTATGATTGTTCTGTTGAATTTGTCCCTGGAGCGACTCTTCCTAAAAGTCGTTTATTTAACCTTACTATTCCTGAGAGGTAGGCTTTGGAGGAATACATACAGACAAGTTTGGCCACCGGTCACATTAGGCCCTCTAAGTCTCCTGTGGCGGTTGGATTTTTTTTTTGTAAAAAAAAAGGACGGCGGTTTACGTCCTTGTCTGGATTTTCGTGAGATTAACAAAATTACTGTACGCAATCCTTACCCACTGCCATTGATTCCTGATCTGTTTAACCAGTTAATGGGGGCCAAGTGGTTCTCTAAAATTGACCTTAAGGGGGCATACAATCTGTTGCGCATGAAGGAGGGTGACGAATGGAAGACTGCTTTTAACACTCCTGTGGGTCATTTTGAGAATCTGGTTATGCCTTTTGGTCTTACTAATGCTCCTGCATTTTTTCAGAATCTGATTAATGACATCCTTAGACCTTTGATCGGCAAAAATGTGGTTGTGTATTTGGATGACATTTTGATTTATTCGCCGGATCTGGAGTCTCATTGGCGGAGCGTGCGTGAGGTATTACAGTTATTAATGGACAATTCGCTTTTTGCTAAGCTGGAGAAATGTGAGTTCGCTGTACAGAGAATTAGTTTTTTGGGCTACATTATCTCCAGCAAAGGTTTTGAGATGGATCCGGTTAAGGTTCAGGCTGTGCAGGAATGGCCTAGGCCTATTGGTTTGAAATCGATACAGAGGTTTTTGGGTTTCGCCAATTACTACAGAAAATTCATAAAAAAATTTTCTAGTATTGTCAAACCTCTGACTGATCTCACCAGGAAAGGTGCTGATGTGGTTCAGTGGTCTTCTGAGGCCATTGAAGCTTTTGTGTATCTCAAGGAGAGGTTCACCTCTGCTCCCATCCTTATGCAGCCTGATGTTACTAGGCCGTTTTTGGTTGAGGTTGATGCTTCCTCTGTGGGGGTTGGCGCAGTATTGTCTCAGGATAACGGGGATGGATTACATCCCTGTGCCTTTTTTTCAAAAAAATTTTCGGAGACTGAACTGAATTACGATATTGGTAATCGGGAATTATTGGCTATTAAACTCGCATTTGAACACTGGCGCCACTTCTTGGAAGGTGCGGAATTTCCCGTTCAGGTTCTTACGGATCATAAAAATCTGATATATCTTGATGCTGCCAAGCGCCTGAATGCCCGTCAGGCTAGGTGGGCACTGTTTTTCTCGCGGTTTAATTTCTCCGTTACTTACATCCCTGGTACTAAGAATGTTAAGGCGGATGCCTTGTCTCGCAGTTTTTCTCCCATAGTCGGTGCTGAGAAAGAGGAGAACATTTTACAAGAAGGTGTTGTGATAGCTGCTTTGGACTCCGTTTTGGAAAATGAGATTCTTAAAGCACAGGAGAATGCCCCTTCTAACACTCCTCATGGGAGGTTGTTTGTGCCTGGGACCTTTAGGAGAGATTTGTTTGTTGAGTGTCATGAATCTCGGTTGGCAGGTCATCCCGGAATCTCTGAGACCAAGAGACTGGTGGGTCGCAGTTTTTGGTGGCCTGGATGGCAGAAGGAAGTCATTAAGTGGGTGCGTCAATGTACTATATGTGCTAGATCTAAGTCCTCACATACTCCTGCTGCGGGGTTGCTTTGTCCTTTGGAGGTTCCCAGTGCTCCTTGGACACATTTGGCTATGGACTTTATAACTGACCTTCCCCCCTCTGAGGGTTTTACTGTCATCTGGGTGGTCGTGGACCGTTTTAGCAAGATGTGTCACTTGGTTCCTTTTGTCAAACTGCCCTGCGCTAAAACTCTCGCTAAGGCCTTTGTCAAGGAAATTGTCAGACTTCATGGCGTTCCTACTGACATTGTTTCTGATAGGGGTCCTCAGTTCGTGGCTCGTTTTTGGCGTGCCTTTTGTGATAGGTTGGGAGTTCATTTGTCGTTCTCGTCCGGATATCATCCTGAATCTAATGGCCAGACAGAAAGGAAAAACCAGGATGTTGAGCAGTTCTTGCGTTGTTTTGTGGCAGACAATCAAGAGGGGTGGTCTGAGTTTCTGCCACTTGCTGAATTTGCTCTGAACAATCATACATCTTCTTCTGCTGGTTGTTCGCCTTTTTTTTGTTGTTCTGGGAGACATCCGTCGTTTGGGTCGTTCTCCAAGTTGGGATCTGCCGTGCCTGAGGAGGAGAATTTTTCCGGTGATTTGGAGAGAGTTTGGACGGATGTGCGTGGTAATCTTCAGGAGGCCAACAGAAAATCTAAAGACTACTTTGATGGGAAACGACAGGAGGTTTTGTTCGCTGTTGGTGACATGGTTTGGTTGTCCTCTAGGAATCTGCGGTTGAGGATTCCTTCAAAGAAATTGGGTCCCAAGTTTGTAGGGCCCTTTAAGGTGCTTCAGGTTGTCAACCAATCTGCTGTTAGGTTGGAGGTTCCTACCTCCTGGAGAATTAATCCGGTATTTCATGTCTCTCTGTTGAAAAAAGCTGTTGTATCGGATTGTGACGCCTCTGCCTCTGTTCCTCCGGTGGTGGAGGACGGGGAATATGAAATTTCTCGCATCCTTAACTCTAGACGGTATAGAGGTAGTTTGCAGTATCTTGTGGCCTGGAAAGGTTTCGGTCCCGAGGATAACTCTTGGGTGAGGTCGGATGATGTTTCCGCGTCCAGACTTATCAGAGCGTTTCACAGGAGATTTCCTGATAAGCCTGGTCCTAGGGGATCCGGAGGATCCTCTTAGAAGGGGGGGTACTGTTAGAACCTTGCTCTTAGGTTTTTTTTCCTTTGCTGGTCACATGACCTTGTTGGCCTATTTAATCCTGCTCCGCCCTTCTGGCTTTGCTGGACTTCATTGTATATCTACTTTCTAGCTAGCCTGTGCTCTGTGTCTTGCTCTGTTAGTTTGCTTGGTCTACTGACCTCTATGTTCTATATATTTTGTTTGTTCGTCTGTCTGCTACTATTTCTGTTAGGAGGTGTCCCATATTCCTCCCAGTCCTTAGTACTTGTAGGGATTCCTTCCCCACATCTATAGGTCTCCGTACAGACTAGCTTAGGACTTTAGCAGGTCTGATCGCAGGATCAGGTTCCCTGTTACATCGTAGGGATTCAGCTGAGTTCTATCGTAGGGACAGATCTCCTCTCTTTCCTTAGCTCTGGTAGCAGAACATAACAGATGCCTTGTGGTGGACAGCCGAGCTCGATCCTTATAAAAGCTTTTTAACTGCAGCAGCTTTAGTGGACGCTACTGAAGCTGGAATTACGCGGCTGCTGGCATGAGACTTGCCCTCCAATAGATCCTTGTAAATGGATTTAAAGTGTATTCATTCAAATTAGAGAGACAATTTAAATTAAAAAGCTTAGAGCTGCCTCCACCACAGGGGGGCTCGCTCGACCCACCAGCGGACAGGCACCAGTATTGGGAGAGGGGGGCTGGCCGTCAGGGTTCACCGCGGCTCTGGCACAAACCCGGCGACACGGAGGTGGCACGGGCAGGAACGGACTGGCCGTGTCGGCTTCTCACTTTTTGGATTTTAGAAGGGCATGACATGCCTATATCTGTGTCTCCCCCTCCTTTTACTCCTCCACCTCTTTTCTTTTCGCATGACTATATGTACTTGTCACTTTTCCATGTGTTAGTTGTGTCTTCTGAGCAGTTTGTCAGCTTTTGGACACCTTTGAAGGTGTTTTCTATGTGTTTCTATGTGTTTTTGTTTGCCTGCCATTGGTTTTAACGGTGTTCGAAGGTGTTCGACGAACAGTTCAACGAACAGTTCGGCGAACACACGGGTGTTCGACGAACCGAACTCGAACACTACGGGGGTGGCTCAACACTAGTTACAAGGCTCGTTAATGGATTAATATTGACTTTTAGGATTGTGACATCCAAGAGGTGGCAATAGAGTTCAAGTCCTCTTAATCACTGATTCAATCTGTAAGATGTTTCTGTTTCTGCATCTGCCTTTTATGTATGTCTTTTTTAAAGAGAGAAAGTATAGTATGATTGCGTTACCCTAGGTATGCTGGAGTGAATGCAGTGTACCCGTCTGTTTTTTTGGAAAGCTGGGGGTGTGTGTGTACTAGTGTGTTTCACAGAGTAGACTTCTCATTGGCCTAACAAAATGGTTAATGGTGGCAGCAAGAAGTGTGGTGTGAACTGGCTGTGAGGTGTGCTTAGGTCATTATCAGCCTGTTGCAATAATTGCAATAGATGAGTGGACCAGTAAGTGTTAGAAGCGGAGTGAATGTGAGAACCGGACTCTTTCCTGTCCAATCTGAGTCACGAGTGCAGCGAGTTGGTGGAGTTTGTGACACTGCTATTTTATAACATCACTCACATAGTTAAGCATATTCCCTAACAGTCTTAAGTTGTATATTTATTTTACCTGTAAAATGCATGCAAACCCAATAGACATTTTATGACAGCTTATCCGACAACTGAAGCCTCATAAGGCAAGACACATATAAAAATACATAAGCTACAGTCTGTACTGTCCGTGGAAAAATCAGACACTATTTGGACCAAAGATATTGCTAAAGTTACCCTTTTTTAATGTCTGCATGACAATAATCTCAGCATGCACTAGTCTCTTCCATATTTTGGTTGAGACTCACCTATTTAAGTCTATGTTTGAGAAAAAAAAAGGATACCTTGTGGATCAATCGTATAGCATACCATTTTTGTGAATACATTGCCATTATTAACGTACAAAACTGTTTTTAGCTTTGAAAATTTTATTCACTGCTGATGTATGTAAAAACAAATGTAATGTTGAAGGCGTATTGATGGCATACATTTGATAATAAGGATGAAAAATCCTCCATCTTTCTGAACAAAAATCGTATTTTTTTTTTATATGCCAGTGTACACTTGGTGTAAGACAATATAAGAAATTTGGACTGTGCTTACAAAATGTGATTATTTTTTATCTATTTAAACCTAAACTTATTTCAATTTATATAAAGGAATTGACAAAATAAAATAGTGAGAAAATACTAACGAGATATCTATCAAAGTGTTGTTGAGTGTTTTTAAAGTTGTGACTAAGCCGCCATAATAAGTTACAGCTATCACGACAATATCAGTAAGTACATACGAGTAAGTTCTCTGTCTTCTTTCCAAAAACATTTAGATTTAACAGGACCGGTGGGGATCTGCTAATTGACAAATTATTCAGTATGTATCATCTACTGCACACACCGCTTTTGTCCACTACGTATTCATCACTTTGTTTTGTTTTTTCATTTTTTCCAAAGGATTACAATAAAGAAGTGTGTTTTTACAGATGGTGAGTGCCACTTTCTGCTAGAGAACTAGAGGATCCAACAATGGGGCCCATCTCTGATACAAAAAGAGACCTCTAGTATAGCTGGGCTAAAAATCTCCAGCAGGACACAATTCAAGCCAGAGTCTATAGCTACCGCCAGGTTTATGTGACACTATAGGAGTATTAAAAATGATGAATCTACCCAGAAGAACATGAAAAATCTTTATACACATTTTTTTTCATGCGTCCTTTTACCATTTAGCCCAGAATGATAAACCAGAACATCAGCATTGGGGTCACCCAGTGTGGAGGAAGCTCAGGAGATGAGCCCCCTCCAGGAGAAGTAGATGCTGGTTATGTTACTTAGGTGGCATCTGTGTTTTAACAGCAGTGGCCAGAACTGAGCTCAAACTACTGCTGTTAACCATTTAGATGCCAGCTTTTATCGCTCCCCCCGCACCCTCCGCCGCGCAACATGATTGTAGGTAACCGATAACTTGCCATGGCAGCAAAGAGCTAGGTTTCCCTGTGAAGCTCAGCCACAGGCTGTGGTATTGAACTGTATATTGTAAGCGATCAGATGATCGGAGGTTCAAGTATGACAAACCGTCAGCTCGTCACTCAAAAACAACATCTCATACAGTTCATTTGATGGAAAAATATAAATTTTATGGGTTTTGGAAAATGGCAAAACCAATTTGAAAAAAAAAAATCTTGAAAAAAAAATTTCTCCAACTCTAGATCATAATAGTAGAAGCCTCTGGAACACATACAACTATATATAGGCCTACACCCAAGTATGATGTTAGTTAATTAAGTTTTCTGGATTATCATGAAGTTGTTAAACTTAATTTTGCTCTGTTTAATAACATTTAATTTGTGTATTAAAATAGTTAGTAAATTTAAAAAAGTATTAGAAAATAATTTGATAGAGGGGCCCAAACTCAAGATATTGACATCCTAGGGGCCTCCACAAGGTTTAGTCCGGCTCTACCTACAGTCAAACTTATATAATTTATGAGGTGATAAAAAATAGTTATTTAGGGCAACTGCAGACGAGTGTACTTTCGGTCCAAGTGTGATCCAACGAAACATTGGATCGCACGCAGACCAATTTTATGCTACACCGTGCACATGTCCGATATTTTTCGTCGGACAGAGACTATCTGAGGAGAAAATCGCTGCGTGTCGGAGTTTGATGCTATATTGCAATTCAATTAGTGGAAAAAATCGCACTGCATTCGGATGACAATTGAGTTCAGTCCAATTTCCACGCACTGCAGAATGGAGAAGATGGAGAAATTTTTTCCTCCATCTTTTCCTCCATCGAGAGAACTGGATCGCACTCTGATCACAATCTGATCAAACTCTGATCAGAGTGTGATTTGAATAATTGCTCCAATTTTTTCAGATGAGAAAATCTACAGCCGTCTGCACCTGCCCTTATACAGACATATCATAAAATGAGTAATCAGGAAATTCTGAAAGAGAAATTGAATGGTGGAAATTAACGTGAATACAGTAGTAGAATATTTAATTTAGATTAGTTGGAACTGTGATCCATTCTAAGTTTTGCTAAGTGGCCCTTTTATTTTGTGAACATCTCGGGACTCTCATTTCAAATGAAGAAAAACATTTCCAATAGATAATAATAACTTCTTAAAGCACCATTCCAGCTTTTTTATTATTCCAGCGCTGAAGTGGCTCTGCTAATCTAAGTTCCCTGATCGTAGTCATACTTATGACCTGCCGTCTTCAGCTATTCATGGCGCCACTCCAGTCCCGCTCTGCCATCTTGTGACCGCAACTTCTAAATGACTGGAAGTCAGAAGTAATGGTCACAAGCTCTCAATGTAAGTGTATGAGAGTTTCATTCTGGGTCTCATACAGTTACATTGAGCTGTGACTTATGGATCACAAAAAGCTGGAGTGGTGCTTTAAATATATTATAAATCTATGTCTAGATGAAAGAATCTGAGACTATGTGCCAAATTATGTTTTAATGGTTGGTTCACTAAAAATCTTTAAGCAGGGTCTGGATGCCAAGCTTAAAAAACATAATATACAGATTATGGATACTAATCTCTGTGATGGGATATTGATCCAGGGAAATAGTCATATTGCCATATGTGGAGCCGAGAAGGATTTTTTTCCCTAATATGGAGCTATTAATGGCCCCTTGGGGTTTTTTCCTTCCTCTGGATCTGCATTTTAGGTTATTGGTTAAACTTGTTGGACATGGGCCTTCTTTCAATCTTCAAACTATTATTATTATTATTATTACTATTATTATTAATATTATTATTATTATTATTATTATTAACAGCTTTCAGCTCAAGCTATGGTGAATTGATGGATGAATGCTCTATAGGAAGATTGATCTTGTGCAAGCCTAGATAGGTCAACCAGGGTCTTCTCTGCAATTATCTTGATTGTGTGAAGCCATCGAGTTGTTAGTCTTCCTCTTCACCTTGTTCTTTCTTTTCTTACGACCATTATGTCCTTCTCCAGTGATTGCTCTCTTTGTGTGTCCAAAGTAGGCAAGTTGCAGCTTGGTGATCCTTGCTTCGAGTGATATGTCTGGCTTGATTTGTTCCAAAATTGATTTGTTTTTTCTTCTTTCCATTCATGGTATTGATAGCATCCTTATTCAGATCCACATTTCGAAGGTGTTGATTCTTGATTCTTTTTCTGTCTTGTTTCTTTATAGTCCAGGTTTCACGTCCATATGTAACTACAGGAAAAAACAGACTATGTACGAGCCTTGTCTTCATCACCAGTGAAATGTTCCTTGATTTGAAGACCTTGTCGAGTGACTTCATTGTTGATTTGCCCATAGCTATTCTCCTATTAACTTCCGGTGTTGCTGCATCTTGAGTGATCATTGATCCGAGTAGGTTGAAGTACTTTATAGCAAACAATTCGCCGCCATCCATCTTAAATGTGTCCCAGTCGCACCTGTAGTCAATATCTTTGTCTTCCTAGTATTGAGTAGGAGTCCCATGCTCGAGCTTTCCATCTTGACACACCTTCATTTCATCTATGCTTGTTGCTATCAATGTTGTATTGTCTGCGTATTTAAGATTGTTGATAATTCCTACAGCAATTTTGATTCCTTCTTCTTTTTTGGCAAGTCTAGCCTTCCAGAAAATAGCTTCTGCATATAAATTGAAGAGAAATGGTGTCAGGATGCAGCTTTGTCTGACCCCTCGCTCTACTTTGAACCTTGCCATGATGCCATGTTCAGTTCAGACTGTTGCTTCTTGGTTGATGTAAATGTTCCTAATGAGACTGATCAGATGGTTTGACACACCCATATCCTTCATGGTATTCCAAAGTTTCTGCTAATTAACACAGTCGAAGACTTTGCTGTAGTCGATGAAGCAGAAGAAATCTCTTTGTTGCATTCTTTGGACTTTTCCATTATCCATCTAATGTTAGCAATTACATCTCTTAATCCTCTGCCTTTTCTGAATCTTGCTTGTTCCTCTGGCAGATCTTTGCCAAAGTAAGGCTGTAGCTGTCTTTGTGGGAACTTCAGTAGTATTTTGATGGCATAAGGTATGAGTGCAATAGTCCGATAGTTTTCACAGTCGATAGCATCTTCCTACTTCGGAATAGGAATAATCATGAATCTTGTCCAGTCCTTGGGCCATTGACCAGTTGTCCATATCTGTTGACACAGGCATGTGATGACATCAACTGCTGCTTCAGAAGACTATATTAGCTCTACTGGAATATTGTCATATTCAGGCGCTTTGTTTTTTGACAAAATAAAACTATGAAACTATCACATATATAATACACTCTAAATAAAAAATTTTACTGTTTACATACTATATATCATTAAATTACTCCACTGAGAGGCAACTAGTAATGTGTTACAAATAAATTCTGTTTAGTTGATGGAAAATGAAGAGAAGCGGGGCCGCAGAAATGGATGGATGCTCAGAATTGAGAAGTTTGAACTTTAAAAGACAGTAGAAAGGTTCTAGCCAAGCGTGCTCTCTAATTGCTGTGTTCAGCCACACTGGGAAGGCTTATAAAAGAAAAAGGTTTTATTGCATGCACTCCAGCAAGGACATATGATAGAAGTAAATGCTGGGGGAAGACTCGGGATGAAAAGGATTTCCTTCTTCCTACTCCACTGAAATATTCAGTGAAAAGCCATGCTCACCTAATTCTACCACAGGGGATTCTGGAGCATAAACAATCACTAGGCTTGCTGCTCGCAGAGGTTTTTACTGCAAGATTTTTTTTCCTCTGTTTTATATGCAATTTTATTATCTACGAAGATGGAGCAAACATCCTTCATTGCCAGGAGGCATCTCACTCTGCATTGAACAAATGAAAGAAGTGAATATTTCCTTGGCATCCAGAGGCAATGGATATCACTAAGCTCATTGTGGAAATAATTGTGGAAGAATTTGAGCTTTACTTTAAAATAACATATTGTGAATAAACATTTAGAACTACTTGGTGTCCCTTTATGGCACAAACTTTCTCAGAACGATTCAGGATTATAAAATTGGAAACATTTTACTCAAGTCCAGTTTGTGCTTGTAAGTAAAGTATTTCTGTCCAGCATAGTTAAAACATGTAATGTAAAAAAATAATGCAACGGCACCAGGAATGTTATGACAATATAGACAATAAAATAGCAAAAATGCATAGGGCAAAATAAAGTCCATCATGCATTTTCTATTTCTACTATGGTCTAAGCCTACCATTAGGGTGAAAAATCTGTAACTTACATGCTTTTATTGTATTCAACTTTTCTTCAAAGAGACCCATACACATCTCAAAGACAAAGTATTTATCATATGCATATTGTATAGTGGCATAAGAGTATTTTCCAACCTTTAAAAGTTGTATTTTCACACTTTGGTTCACTGAATATCCCTATCTGACCTTATCTCAGAGCAGTAATATGTTTACGTTTTTTTTGTCTACAGATAGTAGGACATTACATTGACCTGTAATTTATTCATAAACTCACTTAAAGGGAATCTGTCACCTCAAAGAAAGCTATTTTCCTACAGATAAGGTGGTAATCTGTTGGTAAATAGCATTCAAATTATGCCTGACTGGCTTACTGGATCAGCAGATACAGAAGAAAATTAAGTTTTATTTTCCCTGCAGCTGCTCACTTTCAGTCATAAAGGAGGGGTATGGAGCTGTTACAGTCACCATTCACTATACTGTGGGAGCGTTACAATCACTTACAGGCACATTGATTGACAGATATTTTTAACTTGTCACCTCTGAAAACTCTATTTACCTGCAGCTAAATTGGTAAACTTCAGGTAAATTGCATATAAATCATGTCTGCCTTACTGGAACAGCAGCTACAGAAGAAAATGAAGCTATATTCTCCCTGCAGTCTCTCGCTTCCAGTCTTAGGGGTGGGACAGCTAGCCATTATAGTCATTGCTCACTTTACTGTGAGAGTGTTGTAATCACTCCCTGGTATATTGATTAGCAGTGTACCCTACACACACATGCTGCAGAGCAAACTGTCAATCAACGTGGCAGAGAGTACAATGCGCTCTCTGTGTAGAGAACAGTGACTTTAACACTCCCCTACATCGAACCAGTGACAGGAAATAAGCAACTGCAGCGAGTATAGAACTTTTTTTTTTCCGCACCCGATTCTCCAGAAAGGCAGCCAAACATGATTTACATGCCATGTCCCTTCAGATTACTACTGTAGCTGCAGGTATATAGTGTTTCTAGAGGTTACAGGTATTCTTTAAAAGTATCTGGCAAAGAGAGGTGTGAATTTCAAACTGCAGAAAAACTCAAGATAGACGATGATCCCCGTCTTCTTCGTCCAGTCTATGGAGCCCCATTCAGAGAACGCAGCTCCATAGACTGGAACTGCAGCCACTGCCGGTTCTCACGCTGAATAGCGTGAGAACCTGTCTGTTGTGATGAGCGATGACATCAGTAAGGTTATCATACCTTACTGATGTCAGCGCTCGCAGCATGAGAACTTACTGCCGGTTAATAACCAGCAACTAGTGATGAGGGAGCATGCTCGCTACTGCTCGGTGCTAACCCGAGCATCTCACTGCTCGAGATGCTCGGCGCTTGCCGAGTATTTCCGGGGTTGCTCGACGGGAGCTTGGGTCCCCTCCCTGCATGTTTGGCGCTCTTTAGAGCGCCAATCAACATGCAGGGATTGCCTGCCACTCACTGTAATGCCGTAGCCATGTTGGTTGTGGAATTACAGTGATTGGCTGGCCGCACAATGTCATCAGGTCTATATCAGACCTGGCGCCGCCATGCTCGTCACAGTCACTCCAGAATCAGACAGTGTAGGGAGAGGTGCTGCTACGTCAGGGAGAGATTTGCTTGTGTATTAGGTAGTGTAGGGAGAAAAAGCGTACATTGCACATATCCATCTTAACAAACAGTCCTTTTGAGGACTAACTAATACATCTGCAGAGACATCAGGCAGGCAGTGTATATAGGCAGGCAGGCAGGGTACATAGCAGACCCATAGCAGAGCACAAGAGGCTCCATTCCAATTCTGCCTTCTGCTGCTGTTAGATATTTCTATACAAAGGCCCAGGTCTCAGGGGCCAGGAATACTTTTTTTTGGATCTTAATCCTCATTATTTGCTTAAAAAGCAATCCAGAGAACACCGTTTTTCTGCGCCATTTGCTTGTTGGCACTGCAGAATACAGCCAGGTCCTTTCCATATTACAGCGCTAGAAATCCAGCTATTCAAAACTATGTTTTCTCCGTCAAACGGATCACATATACGTTGTCAGAAAATACTGCCATTTCTGGCCTCCATTAAAAATTTCCTTTAGTGTGTCAGTGAAGCAATTCACAGCAGTTTGATGTTAAAACTACTTACCTACTGGCCAGGTATTTAAACTCTGTTTTCTCCGTCACACGGATCACATATAAGTTCACTCCAAACTCAGTCATTTGTAGTGAGCGTGGAAGATACTGTCCTCCATTTAAAATGCGCAAGGCACCTGGCAAGGGACGGGAAACTGGACGTGATGGTAATGGTGCATGCAGAGGCCAAGGACAAGGCCGTGGGCAAGCTGAAATTGTACCACAACAAACACCCACATCTTCTCGCCTGACCTTCCTGTCTCAATTTCTAGGGTACCGCAGCACATCACTATTGAACCCAGAGCAGTGTCAAAAGGTTGTTGGTTGGATAGCGGATAATGCTTCCAGTCACATAGCCACCACCCTGTCTTCCACATGGTCAAGTCTCAGTAGTCATGAGTCTGGACTGCATATTCCTCACCCTGATCCTCCTTCCTTCCACCATGTTGAGTGCCCAGAGACAACTGATCCCACACTTGGACACTCTGAAGAGCTGTTCACTTTTCCATTTATAGATTCGGGCCTCTCGCCCAGTCCACTTGAAGCGGGGCAAGAGGAGATCGCGTGTAGTGATGCCCAAATATTTGAGCAGCCACGGTCACACGAAGGTGATGGTGGGAAAGTGTCACAAGAGGTGGACGATGATGAGACATAATTGCCAGAAAGTCAGAAGGAGGACCAGGGTGCGGAAGTGGAAGACGAGGTGGTGAATGATATAGTAACTGACCCAACCTGGCAGGACGACATGCAGAGCGAGGACAGCAGCACACAGGGGGAGGGAGGCAGAGCACCCCAACAGGCAGGATGAAGCAGTGTGGTGGCCGCAGACAGAAGGCAGGCAACCGTTCCCCGTAACACCAACAGGAAGGAAGTTGCCAGTACAACTGTTAGGTCTTCCCGAGTCTGGTTGTTTTTTAAAGACTCTGCTGATAACCCCAAAAAGGCCATTAGCACCACCTGCCAGGCCAGCATCAGCAGGGGTGGCAAAACGACCAGGCTGACCACCACCAGCATGATCAGGCACATGGCCGCAAAGCACCCGACTTTGTGGCCCGAACCCCAGGGTCCAGGAACAGTGTCTGCAGGTGGCACCATTGCTTTTTCCGCTCTTGTGCATGCAAGCCAATCCCCTGTCCATGGTGCATGCGAAGATGCCTCCTGCCCTGCACCTGTCATTGCGCACTCTCAAGTAGCAGCATCAGGAAGCACGTCCATGTCCTTGTCCCAGCACAGCGTTCAGCTGTATATACCCCAGTCCTTGGAACGAAAGCGCAAATATGCAGCCAACGCCCCACAGGCCACACTACTAAATTCTCACATTTCACGACTGCTTGTGCTCGAAATGTTGCCTTTTAGGCTCGTGGTGACGGAAGCATTCCGCAACCTGATGGCTGCGGCAGTTGCTCGGTACTCAGTCCCCAGCTGCCACTATTTCTCCTGGTGTGCCGTCCCCGCATTACACAAGCACGTGTCCCAAAACATTAGCCGTGCCCTCAACAATGCAGTTACCAGGAAAGGCCACATAACCACGAACACGTGGACAAGTGCTTGTGGGCAGGGATGGTACATCTCGCTGATGGCACAATGGGTTAACATAGTGGAAGCCGGGACCCAGTCGGACCTTGGGACGGAACACGTCCTCCCGACGCCAAGGATTGCAGGCCCTAGGCCAATCAGGGTAGCCCCCACAGTCTACAGCTCCTGCACCTCATCCTCCTCAGCCTCCTCCTCCTCTTCAGCCTCCATCTCCGAAATGACCACATCAGTCACAAGCTGGAAGCACTGCAGAACTCCCTCGGCCAAGCGGCAACAGGCTGTGCTGAAGCTAATATGCTTAGGTGACAAACCGCACAATGCTGAAGAGTTGTGGACAGCTCTGAGAGAACAGGCAGATCTGTGGCTGACACCGCTGAACCTACAGCCAGGCACGGTCGTGTGTGACAATGGCCAGAACCTGGTGGTGGCTCGGAGGCGAGGCAAGCTCACACACGTACCATGCCTGGCCCATGTGCTTAACCTCGTGGTTTAGCGGTTTCTCAAATCCTACACGGAGCGGCCGGATCTGCTTGTTAAAGTACACCGCTTGTGTGCCCATTTTAGAAAGTCAGCTACAGCTTCCACCACCCTTGCAATGTTTCAGCAGTGTTTGCAGCTTCCAGCTCACAGACTGGTGTGTGATGTCCCCACGCGTTGGAACTCTACACTGCAGATGTTGGGAAGGATTTGTGAGCAGAAGAGGGCAGTTGTTGAGTACCAGCATCAACAAGGCCATCAGTATTCAGTTCAGACTCCACACATAAGACCTCAGGAGTGGACATGGATGTCAGACATATGTACCATCCTCCAAAAGTTTGAGGACTCCACCAAGATGGTGAGCGGCGATGATGCCATAATTAGAATCACCATCCCGCTTCTCTGTCTTTTGAAACGCTCTCTGCTCACAATCAAAGAGGATGCATTGCAGACGGAGCACGATGAGATGAAGCAAGGAACCATACAGGGTGATTACACACAGCCAAGCCTCATCTCATCCCAATGTGGATTGGGTGACAATGAGGAAGAGGAGGAGGAAGAGGAAGGACAGGAGCTAGTTTCATGCACTATAGACGGTACTACCTACACAGCTGTCATACCGTCTGTTCAGCGTGGATGGCCAGAGTACAGAGAGGAGGAGGAGGAGGAGAGCATGGTCAGTCATCCTCTTGGTGAGGATACAGAAGTCTTGTCTTTTAGTAGTTTGGCACGCATGGCTGAGTTTATGTTATGCTGCCTTTCCCCTGACCCTCGCGTTCTCAACATTTTGGGTGACAGTCATTACTGGTTGGTGACACTTCTAGACACATGCTACAAGGAGAACTTTATATCTCTTATTCCTGAGGCGGACAGGTCTACAAAAATGGGGCTGTACCAGAAGGTACTATTAAAAAAATTCCCATCTGAAAATGCTGGCGGCAGAGGGCACACTTCGTTGGACAACCAAGGAGTACAGGCCAGAGAGACACAACTCCAATCCAGCAGAGGCAGGAGAACACTGTCAAAGTTCTGGGAGAGTTTTCTCAGACCCTCCCATCGCACAGGGAGGCGCGGGGTTTTATCAGAGCGGGTTTTTAGTGCCACTGGTGGAATTAAAACTGATAAGCGCATCCGCGTGTCAACTGAAAATGCTGACAGGTTGACTCTTATAAAAATGAACAAGGGCTGGATTGGGCCAGACTTCTCAACACCACCGAATGATAGCAGCGTAACATAAACTCAAATCCAGTGTCTTTTCTTGGGAGGTGTATTCTCATGCACCTTTTCACACCCAGACATGGGTATACGCTTCCTGATTTTGGCTATTTGCTCTTGTCCTCCTCCATCTCCTCATCCTCCACCACCATATAACCAGGGTGACCGTGGTCTGTGATGCAACACCCACATCATTTTTTTAAAGGGTGTTTATGATGCCCGTAAAAAAAATAAATTATACAGTATGTTCATGAATAATTAGTGCATGGGCATTACAAGTATAGGAGGCCCGCTCCTTTCTAATGGGAACATTTTTTTATGAGGCCCTCCTCCACGTCTCTTCCAAGGGGCATTGAAGTGCCTCCAAATTTTTGGAAGCCCTTGCATTCACTGCATAGGCCAACACTATGGGAGAGTCTCTCCTTTCTAATGGGAATTTGTCGTTACTGTGGCCCTGCTCTATGTGTCTTTAAATTCTTAGTGGGGTTTTTCCAAAAATTGGTCAGCCTTTGGACTCACTGCATACCCTATAACTGTATAGCAGACTCTCTCCTTTCTAATGGGAATTTGTCATTACCGTGGCCCTGCTCTATGTGTCTTTAAATTCTTAGTGGGGTTTTTCCTAAAATTGGTCAACCTTTGGACTCACTGCATACCCTATAACTGTATAGCAGACTCTCTCCTTTCTAATGGGAATTTGTCGTTACTGTAGCCCTGCTCTATGTGTCTTTAAATTCTTAGTGGGGTTTTTCCTAAAATTGGTCAGGCTTTGGACTCACTGCATACCCTATAACTGTATAGCAGACTCTCTCCTTTCTAAGGGGAATTTGTTGTTACTGTGGCCCTGCTCTATGTATCTTTAAATTCTTAGTGGGGTTTTTCCTAAAATTGGTCAGCCTTTGGACTCACTGCATACCCTATAACTGTATAGCAGACTCTCTGCTTTCTAATGGGAATTTGTCGTTACTGTGGCCCTGCTCTATGTGTCTTTAAATTCTTAGTGGGGTTTCTCCTAAAATTGGTCAGCCGTTGCACTCACTGCATACCCTATAACTGTATAGCACACTCTCTCCTTTGTAATGGGAATTACTGTGGCCCTGCTTTATGTGTCTTTAAATTCTTAGTGGGGTTTTTCCTAAAATTGCTCAGCCTTTGGACTCACTGCATACTCTATAACTGTAAAGCAGACTCTCTCCTTTCTAATGGGAATTTGTCGTTATTGTGGCCCTGCTCTATGTGTCTTTAAATTCTTAGTGGGGTTTTTCCTAAAATTGGTCAGCCGTTGGACTCACTGCATACTCTATAACTGTATAGCAGACTCTCTCCTTTCTAATGGAAATTTGTCATTACTGTGGCCCTGCTCTATGTGTCTTTAAATTCTTAGTGGGGTTTTTCCTAAAATTGGTCAGCCGTTGGACTCACTGCATACCCTATAACTGTATAGCAGACTATCTCCTTTCTAATGGGAATTTGTCATTACTGTGGCTCTGCTCTATGTGTCTTTAAATTCTTAGTGGGTTTTTTCCTAAAATTGGTCAGCCTTTGGACTCACTGCATACCCTATAACTGTATACCAGACTCTCTCCTTTCTAATGGGAATTTGTCATTACTGTGGCCCTGCTCTATGTGTCTTTAAATTCTTAGTGGGGTTTTTCCTAGAATTGGTCAGCCGTTGGACTCACTGCATACCCTATAACTGTATAGCAGACTCTCTCCTTTCTAATACGAATTTGTCATTACTGTGGCCCTGCTCTATGTGTCTTTAAATTCTTAGTGGGGTTTTTCCTAAAATTGGTCAGCCGTTGGACTCACTGCATACCCTATAACTGTATAGCAGACTCTCTCCTTTCTAATGGGAATTTGTCGTTACTGTGGCCCTGCTCTATGTGTCTTTAAATTCTTAGTGGGGTTCTTCCTAAAATTGGTCAGCCTTGGGACTCACTGCATACCCTATAACTGTAAAGAAGACTCTCTCCTTTCTTATGGGAATTTGTTGTTACTGTGGCCCTACTCTATGTGTCTTTAAATTCTTAGTGGGGTTTTTCCTAAAATTGGCCAGCCGTTGGACTCAATGCATACCCTATAACTGTATAGCATACTCTTTCCTTTCTAATGGGAATTTGTCATTACTGTGGCCCTGCTCTATGTGTCTTTAAATTCTTAGTGGGGTTTTTCCCAAATTTTGGAAGCCCTTGCAGTCACAGCATGGGCATTACCACTATAGGAGACCCGCTCCTTTATAATGGGAACATTTTTTTTACTGAGACCCTCCTCTATGCCTCTTCAAAGGGGTATTGGGTTGCGTCCAAATTTTTGGCAGCCCTTGCAGTCACTGGATACGCAATAACAGTATAGGAGATCCACTTGTTAATAATGGGAACAACAAAGCATAGCCGGCTGATGGCTCTCTAACAATAGCGAGGGCCAACTGCTGGCCTTTTAAGAATAGCAAGGGCCTTCTGATGGCCTTATAAAAATAGGCTTTATGACTTTCAGAGTCCCTCCATCATAAATAAAACAGGATGTGTCTGATGATGTGTCACACACCACATTGCCAGATAAGGTTGTAAAATGTTAAAATGACATTTCCCGGTGAATGCATTTGTCTTAAAAAATAACATAAAAAAAACAAAACAATAGGATCTTTCTTTAGTATAAAAAACAGCGTCACCAATTTAACCTCAATGTAATCACATTGTTCAGCTCCTGCACCTCCTCCTCCATCTCCGAAATGACCACATCAGTCACAAGCTGACAGCACTGCAGCACTGCCTTGGGCAAGCGGCAACAGGCTGTGCTGAAGATAACATGCTTAATTCTTAATTGACAAACCGCCCAGCGCTGCAGAGTTGTTGAAAACTGTAACACAGCAGCCTGATCTGTGGCTCTCACCGCTGAACGTACAGCCAGGCATGGTCGTGTGTGACAATGGGCGGAACCTGGTGACGGAGAAATGACACCCAGTGTAGATACGGTTTCCCTCTATGCCAGTCCTTTCACCAAGCTAAATACAACTCTCATCAAAAAAAGCCATGGACTGCCCTGGCCACATTCATCTGTCCACGTGTTTGTGGTTAGGTGGTCCTTCCCAGTAAGTGCACTGGTGAGGGCACGGGTAATGTTGTGGGACCCGTGCTTGTGGAAGGTGGAGACAATACCGGGAGAAATAGTGGTGGCTGGGGACCGAGTATGGACACCTGGTCGCCGCCAGAATGAAGTTATGAAAAGCTTCCGCCTCCACGAGCCTAAAAGGCCACATTTCAAGTGAAAGCAGCTTTAGAGGACTTCCTGGGAGAAATGACAGCTGGGTAAATATGGTTTCCCAAGTCCTTTCACCAAGATAAAGAATATGGCTGTGGTGAAATACAACTCAGCAAAAAAAGCGATGGACTGGCTCCGTACCGTTCCTGGCCACATTCACCTGTCCACGTGTTTGTGGTTAGACGGTCCTTCCCAGTAAGTGCACTGGGGAGGGCATGGGTAATGTTGTGGGACCCGTACCTGTGGAAGGCGAAGACGACACCAGGAGAAACAGTGGTGGCTGGGGACCGAGTATGGACACCCGGTCGCCGCCGGCATGAGGTTGTGAAAAGCTTCCGCCTCCATGAGCTAAAAGGCCATATTTCAATTGCAAGCAGCTGCCCAGAAATCTGGCAGTTTAGTGTTGCGGCCTGTGGGTGGGTGGGTGGCTGCATACTTGCGCTTGCATTCCAAGTAACAGAAAACTAAGCAGATGGTGGCCTCTATTATTATCATGGCCTCACCTCGGCACTATGAACTCTCCTGAAGGAGAAGCCAGAGCCCACCGGAGGAGTCTCCGGTTCTCTGGTGGGCCCGTCCAACCCTGCCGAGAAGCAGCCCTGGCTAAGAAAATTATGGGAGAAGGTTCCTGGACACTCTATGGCTGCTTTTTTAATGTGGATCGGACATGCTTATGTTATTTCTTAAACCACATTGCAGATCAGGCCATTGTCCAACTCTGTATTCATGAAATTAAATGCGCAAAGAAAGATGTTTGTGTGTCAAAGCACCACCGACAAGTGCGAGTTGATGTTGGACGGGCTGCCATTGCTTCTGCAACAGGTTGCATTAGAGGACTTCCTGGGAGAAATGACACCCAGGGTAGATGTGGTTTCCCTCTATGCCAATCCTTTCACAGAGCTAAATACAACTCTCAGCAAAAAAAGCTGTGGACTGGCTCCGTATCGTCCCTGGCCACATTCATCTGTCCACGTGTTTGTGGTTAGGCAGTCCTTCCCAGTAAGTGCACTGGTGAGGGCACGGGTAATGTTGTGGTACCCGTGCTTGTGGAAGGCGGAGACGATACCGGGAGAAATAGTGGCGGCTGGGGACCGAGTATGGACACCGCCGGAATGAAGTTATGAAAAGCTTCTGCCTCCACAAACCTAAAAGGCCACATTTCAAGTGAAAGCAGCTTTAGATGTCTTCCTGGGAGAAATGACAGCTGGGTAGATATGGTTTCCCAAGTCCTTTCACCAAGATAAAGAATATGGCTGTGGTGAAATACAACTCAGCAAAAAAAGCCGTGGACTGGCTCCGTACCATCCCTGGCCACATTCACCTGTCCACGTGTTTGTGGTTAGACGGTCCTTTCCAGTAAGTGCACTGGGGAGGGCACTGGTAATGTTGTGGGACCCGTGCTTGTGGAAGGTGGAGACGACACCGGGAGAAACAGTAGCGGCTGGGGACCAAGTATGGACACCCGGCCGCCGCCAGCATGATAATATGAAAAGCTTCCGCCTCTACGAGCCTAAAAGGCCACATTTCAAGTGCAAGCAGCTGTCAAAAAATTGGCAGTATAGTTTAGCAGCCTGTGGGTGGGTGGGTGGCAGGCTGCATACTTGCGCTTGTATTCCAAGGAATGGGGTAGGGACAACTGAACGCTGTACTGGGACAAGGACGTGGATGGTGATTGTTGCAAGTCTGCAATGACAGGTGCATGGTGGGAGGCATCTTTGCATGCACCAAGGATCACTTATGATGGGCACACTTTTAGGCAGTGACCTGGGAGTCAGAAATGCTTCCATAGGTCTTCCCCATGCTGTTCCCATGTCTTTTCAGCACTGTATGCATGTGTCTGATGATTTGTCACACACCACATGGCCAGATAAGGTTGTAAAATGTTAAAATGACATTTCCTGGTGAATGCATTTGTCTTGGTTGAAAGCAATGCAAAAGTGCAAAAACGCATCAAAAACACTACGAGTGAACATAGCCCAAGGTGTGGAGGAGTATTTTTGTTTTTGGTTATTTATTTTGCCTTATATACAAGTCATTACCCTGAAAAGGATGTTCCTTAACATATTTCCCAGGAAAATCCATTTTGGTTTCGTTTTTGTATGTTTTATTGAGAGTCCGTAAAAGTGGGATAGTACTCTGACAACATTGTTGACAGCAGTGACCTGGGAGTCAGAAATGCTTCCAGGGGTCATCCCCATTCTGTTCCCATGTCATTTGAGCACTGTTCCCATCGATTTGGGCAATTTTTAGGCCCTCTGCAGACCGCCGGGGGCAGCTGCCTGAAAAATGCTCGGGTTTCCCATAGACTTACATTGGGCTCATTGGGGTCGAGCACCCGAGTATTCCAATTTGCTCGACCCAAGCAACGAGTACCCGAGCATGTTAGTGCTCGCTCATCACTACCAGCAACAGCTAAGCAGACAGCTGCGGGCTGTTATTAATAGACTGGGAAGCTCCATGGTTATTGGCCCATTCCAAGACTAATAAGACCAACTCACAGCTGTCTGCTTTCCCTTAGCTAGTTATTAAATTTAAGCCTCATGCCATTTTTTTCATTTTTTTTTTATTTATTAGCTAAATACATGTACAGCAAACTACACACGCAAAACACAGATTATATATCTAAATGACATCTGTTCTATCTATTCTGACCTGATGGTTCAGACTGTAAATTTGCTGTACTTGGCTGATAAAATATCAGGTTTCCTTTGAGACGTGTGTGAAAAAATAGGACGGCACACGCATGCTCAGCGTGCCATGCATTCTTTTTCTTGCACCCATTGACTTGCATTGGCGCGTCTCGTCCGATATATGTGGCAAAACACAGCATGCTACGATATTTTTCTCATCCAGAATCCAGGTGAGAAAAAAATCACAGAACAGCGCTGACATTGAATAACATTAGTCAGAGTGCAATCTGATTTATCGGACTGCACTCGTCCGATTTATACGCAGATGAGAACAAGCCCTAAGGCCCTAAGGCTTACTTATACACCCGTGTTTTCGGTCCGAGTGCTGTCCATGAAAAAATAGACCGCACTTGGACTGTTATTCAAAGGGACAGTGCAGACAAGCGATTTTTTTCACTGACTGAATCTGCGTGTTAAAACAATTGCAGCATGTGCTAATTTCTTCCATATGCTGCATCAGACTCACCCATTCAAGTCTATGAAACTGTATATGGTCTTGTAAATGATTAATAGCTGCTGCTGTAAAAAATCAGATTGCACACGGATGACAAGTGAGAAAAAAATCATCCAAGTTTTCTGCATAAAACTGATTTTGATGATTTTTACATGGTCGTGTGAACCTACTCTAAAGCTATGTGCACACTGTGTGTTTTGATGCGTTTTCGCTGCATTTTTTCCAGATGGAAAAGCACCAAAAATGCTAGGTAATCCATTTGCCTGCTAATGCAATGACAATCCTGATGTGCTGTGCACATGATCAAGAATTTTCCTGACTGGATTGTCATTGTATTTAAATCCGCAGCATGTCCATTCTTCTGTAGCGTTTCTGCAGCATTTCCCACTCATTGAGTTCAATTGAACCGCAGCAAATCCGCAGGTATAAATATATTTGCAGATTTGTTGCAGTTGTTTGCTGCTTATTTGACTGACTCAGTTCAAGTCAATGAGTCAAATATGCCACAAAAACGCACAAAGAATGGTACCCGGGCCGGGGAAGAAGACCACTCCTCCCATCAGCCGACCGCCGCTCCCGCTGATAACAGCAGGGCAGGCGCTGCTGAGGGGAGAAGTAGTCTCCTTGGCCAGCGTCTGTGCACGGTGGTTAAAAAAAAAAGTAAATATCAATATTAAAATAAAAACACCTTTTATTCTCACCTGTCCAAAGTCCTCCAGCTGTCCCCTGGCGACCCAATCACCCGGCAGCCGACAATACACTTTACGGCACCGGTGCTGCGTGGGAATTTTCTCACGAATTTTCCCACCAATACTGATGCAGTAAATGAGGGCACCGGGGCTGATCAGCTGATCTTTAGCTGATGAACTCAGACCCAGCAGCAGTGATTACACTCCTGTCAGTGTATAGTGCTGTCTTCTACGGCAGTCACATCAGTGATTGATGTGGCTGCTGTAGTTGTGACCCGGAATGCCATGGGATACTGGGGTTACATCATGATGGAGGACAGGTGAAGTATCTGGCTGTTTTTTATTTTTGTTCTTTTACAGGAAACGAGGGATTCGGGACTAGGCTTTAGGTGAGAATATATTTTTTTCATTTTTAAATATATTATTAAAACCGTGTGTAATTTTATTTTAATAAAAGACTTTATTCTGGCCGTGTCTTTACTGAAAAAGCATAGAAAACCTTACTACAGGGTTAATAATGGGGGCGACTTATAGACGCCATCCATTACTAACCTGGGCTTCATGTCAGCCGCCAATACAAGGCTGACATGAACCATAAACATTATTACCCCACTCGCCACCGCCACACAGAGGTGGGAAGAGCGGAGGCTAAGAGCCAGATTAGGCGCATCTTTTGGATTCGCCATTTCTGGTACTGCTGAGAGCTGATATTATTAACCGCCATGTGGGCCAGGATCCATGGCCCCCTCCCTGGCTATTAATATCAACCTCGCAGCTGTCTGTTTAGCCTTTTCTGGTTAGATTTTATAGGGGATCCGTCAATTTTTTTCTGGGGTCCCCCTGTAATCTAGCCAGTAAAGGCTAAGCAAACAGCTGTGGGCTGTTATTAATAGCCAGGGAACATTTATGGCTAATGGTCCCTTCCCCGGCTACTAATATCAGCTCCCAGCAGTCGGCTTTCCTTCTGCTGGTTATGAAAATGACGCGGGAGCCCACTTCATTTTTTTAATTTTAGGCTATGTGCCCATGATCGGGACTTAACAGCGCTTTGGACGGAGCATATTTTTGCTGCGTCCAAAACGATGCGTTCTATTGAACGCAGGTAGAGCCGCATTCACTGAACCATGCGGATTTACCGTATTCAAAACATTCTAGTGGTCAAATTTCTGTTGCGGAGACTAGCGACTCCACAAGAGAATTTGAAATGCTGTAGTCCTGAAAGATGTGCCACATGTCAGTGTCCACGGGTGATCCGCAGCCTCAGATGCACGCATGGTGGACATGGGATTTCTAGAAATTCCATCCACTATGCTGTAACATCTGGACGCTGCGGGTTTGATGCTGCATAAATCCGCAGCATCAAACCTACAGCGGCTCCTGATTGTGGGCACATACCCAAACTCACCCGCAGCATGTTAATTTCTGTAGCGAAGACTCTAGTCTCCGCTGCAGATTTTGACCAATTGAAATGTCATTATATGCGGTGGATCCACAAGTATTGACAACAAAAGTGCGGCATTAGAACACAGCATTTTGGACTCAGCGAAAATACACTGCGTCCAAAGCGCTGCTGGTTGCTGATCATGGGGACATAGCGGCTAATGAAACAGCTGTAAGCTGTTATAAATAGCCATCGAACATGTTTGCCTAATGGCACCTTCCTAGGCTAAAAATAGCAGCTCTCAGCTGCCCCAGAAATGACTTGAATGGAAATGCTAATGAGATTGGGTTTATTGGATTAGCTGACACCTAGCCCTTTTGTTTAGTGATGACATGGTGTCAATCAGACCCTTTAATTACTAAAAAGAGTAAACACACAGGGTAAAACACTTTATTTGAAATACAACAGACATATTCTTTAAGGATTTAAATTAACCAATACACTCACCCCAGGTCTGACCTAAACCAAGGGTTAAAGCAATGTCCCACGTTTCTTTCTTCAAATATCTTTATTTAGCTCCAAAAAGCATTCATTGATGTACAAAAACACATCCAAAAACGCATCAAAAACACGTCACAATCGCAGCAAAACTCTGCAGTGTTTTTCCTGCCAAGAGATGCAGAAACCTTAAGGAATTTTCTGCATTCAAATCCTGAACGTGCGCACATATCCTAAGACTGAATCCACAGCAAAATTTACATGATACATATGTATATTTGTATTTGTTGAGGAGATGTCACCCTTTTTACCTTTATAGGGAACCTGTAACCAGTTTTTTCATGTACCAATGAACCAATACCACCACCTTCATCCGCGCCTCTGCTGCATTTCAGATAGTTGTATATTATGACCTGACTCATCTATATATCCCCAAAAAACTTTTTGAAGTGCTCAAGCGAGATATGTAAATTCGTCCTGTCCAATGGGTGTCATTGCTGCATCACCTGTCCCACCTTTTCATTGTCAAACGCCGTTCTCCCTCTGAGATTGATGTGGATGACGGGTCCTGCGTCATCCACATAGCAGAATAAAACCTTGTGCCTGCGCAGAAACGACGTCGATTCATGCAGGTGCACTTTGCTCTTTCCTACTGTGGGCAGAGCCTAAGACCTAGCTGCGCATGGACTGGCTAACGGCTTTCCAGCTTCTGCTTACTGGGACCATTTCACCCATATTGTTTTGTTCCCTGCCACCGTAATGAAACTCCTCTTCTGCTATTTCCGATGGAAAGGAAAAAAACAATATGGGTGAAATGGTTCTGCTAAGCATGAGCTGGAAAGACGTGTGTCAGCGCATGCTCAGTTAGGTTTTAGGCTTTCCCTCAGGGACGAGGAGGGACAGGAACCGATGCAAAGACACCCATTGGACTGGACAGTCCAAATTTGCATACCTCGCTGGAGCACTTCAAAAGTTTTTTGGGGGGGATTTACAGGGGAGTCAGGAAATAATTGTTAGAACCTTGCTCTTAGGTTTTTTCCTTTGCTGGTCACATGACCTTGTTGGCCTATTTAATCCTGCTCCGCCCTTCTGGCTTTGCTGGACTTCATTGTATAACTACTTTCTAGCTAGCCTGTGCTCTGTATCAAACTCTGTTAGTTTGCTTGGTCTACGGACCTCTATGTTCTATATATTTTGTTTGTTCGTCTGTCTGCTACTATTTCTGTTAGGAGGTGTCCCATTTTCCTCCCAGTCCTTAGTACTTGTAGGGATTCCTTCCCCACATCTATAGGTCTCCGTACAGACTAGCTTAGGACTTTAGCAGGTCTGATCGCAGGATCAGGTTCCCTGTTACATCGTAGGGATTCAGCTGAGTTCTATCGTAGGGGCAGATCTCCTCTCTTTCCTTAGCTCTGGTAGCAGAACATAACAGTAAGTCCAGCCTGCAAATTCTCTAAGGAAAGATTTTTCTGTTCCATCATGGTGTCGGTTCAGGATTTGGCTCATCGCCTGCAGGGACTCTCTCTGGAGGTGGCCGAGCTCCGTCAGCACGTGAGTAACTGTCCTGGAGCACATTTCTTGGAGCCTAAGGTATGTTTGCCGGATTTATTTTTTGGTGAACACCGAGAATTTTTTTCATTTAAAAATGCTTGCTTATTGTATTTTCGTTTGAGACCCAAGTCCTCTGGGGATGAATCCCAGCGCATAGGGTTCATAATGTCACTTTTGCGCAAAGAGCCTCAGGAGTGGGCCTTTTCTTTGCAACCTAGTGATACATGCTTCAGATCAGTGGATAGTTTTTTTTCTGCTTTGGGACTATTATATGATGATCCTGACCGTGTCGCATCAGCTGAGACTGAGATGAGACGTTTGAAACAGGGATCAGGTAATGTGGAAAAATATTGTACTCATTTCCGTCGTTGGTCTACTCAAACAGGGTGGAACGATTCTGCTCTGAAAAGTCTATTTCTTGCTGGGCTCAATGAAAGGGTTAAAGACCTGCTAATTGCTTATCCTACACCTGAAGATTTGCAACAGGCTATGCAATTAGCTATACGGGTGGATAGGAGACTGCGTGCAAGGGTTAATGAGAGCAAATCCTCTGCTATGTCAGTTTCTGGTTATGAGAATGTGTGTACTAACAGTGGTGAACCGATGGAGATTGGATCGGTGGCACCTCGCTCTCAAGAAAAAGACCGTAGATTTTTTGAAGGCTTGTGTTTCTATTGCGGAAAATCTGGTCATTTGATTAAAGGCTGTGAGCTTCGTATGAAGAAAGAAAAAAAAATGGTCAGTCATGCCCGTATTGCCTGTTTAAATTCCAAGGGTGTATTTTTAGCTGCTTCCACGATTGCTCAGGAAAAATTAATGGAATTTCGGGTGTTTGTTGATTGTGGGTCTACTCTGAATGTAATTGATGGGGGATTCTTGGAAAGACTCAATTTAAAACCCGAACCTTTATCATCCCCCATTGCTGTGGTTTCTGTGGATGGTTCCCCTTTGAAGAATATTACTCTCAAGGTCTGTGAATTTCCTCTCACTATTAATGGTGTTCACCATGAGAAATTGGATTTGGTAGTTTTGAATAACTTGCCTTCTCCAGTAATATTGGGATTGCCCTGGTTAAAATTTCACAATCCTGTACTGGATTGTTCTACCAGTGAAATTAAATCCTGGAGCCATAAATGTTATAACAAGTGTTGTAACGGGCGTATTGCAGCTTTGGATAGGGGAGAATTGCCTGTTCCTATTCAGGATTTTTGGAGAGTTTTTTCTGAGAAGGAATCGCAGGTTTTGCCTCCCCATAGAGACTATGATTGTTCTATTGAATTTGTCCCTGGAGCGACTCTTCCTAAAAGTCGTTTATTTAACCTTACTATTCCTGAGAGGAAGGCTTTGGAGGAATACATACAGACAAGTTTGGCCGCCGGTCACATTAGGCCTTCTAAGTCTCCTGTGGCGGTTGGATTTTTTTTTTGTAAAAAAAAAGGACGGCGGTTTACGTCCTTGTCTGGATTTTCGTGAGATTAACAAAATTACTGTACGCAATCCTTACCCACTGCCATTGATTCCTGATCTGTTTAACCAGTTAATGGGGGCCAAGTGGTTCTCTAAAATTGACCTTAAGGGGGCATACAATCTGTTGCGCATGAAGGAGGGTGACGAATGGAAGACTGCTTTTAACACTCCTGTGGGTCATTTTGAGAATCTGGTTATGCCTTTTGGTCTTACTAATGCTCCTGCATTTTTTCAGAATCTTATTAATGACATCCTTAGACCTTTGATCGGCAAAAATGTGGTTGTGTATTTGGATGACATTTTGATTTATTCGCCGGATCTGGAGTCTCATTGGCGGAGCGTACGTGAGGTATTACAGTTATTAATGGACAATTTGCTTTTTGCTAAGCTGGAGAAATGTGAGTTCGCTGTACAGAGAATTAGTTTTTTGGGTTACATTATCTCCAGCGATGGTTTTGAGATGGACCCGGTGAAAGTTCAAGCTGTACAGGAATGGCCTAGGACTATTGGTTTGAAATCGATACAGAGGTTTTTAGGTTTCGCCAATTATTACAGAAAATTCATAAAAAATTTTTCTAGTATGGTCAAACCTCTGACCGATCTCACAAGGAAAGGTGCTGATGCGGTTCAGTGGTCTTCTGAGGCCATTGAAGCTTTTGTGTATCTCAAGGAGAGGTTCACCTCTGCTCCCATCCTTATGCAGCCTGATGTGACTAAGCCGTTTTTGGTTGAGGTTGATGCTTCCTCTGTGGGGGTTGGCGCAGTATTGTCTCAGGATAACGGGGATGGATTACATCCCTGTGCCTTTTTTTCAAAAAAATTTTCGGAGACTGAACTGAATTACGATATTGGTAATCGGGAATTATTGGCTATTAAACTCGCATTTGAACACTGGCGCCACTTCTTGGAAGGTGCGGAATTTCCCGTTCAGGTTCTTACGGATCATAAAAATCTGATATATCTTGATGCTGCCAAGCGCCTGAATGCCCGTCAGGCTAGGTGGGCACTGTTTTTCTCGCGGTTTAATTTCTCCGTTACTTACATCCCTGGTACTAAGAATGTTAAGGCGGATGCCTTGTCTCGCAGTTTTTCTCCCATAGTCGGTGCTGAGAAAGAGGAGAACATTTTACAAGAAGGTGTTGTGATTGCTGCTTTGGACTCCGTTTTGGAAGATGAGATTCTTAAAGCACAGGAGAATGCCCCATCTAACACTCCTCATGGGAGGTTGTTTGTGCCTGGGACCTTTAGGAGAGATTTGTTTGTTGAGTGTCACGAGTCTCGGTTGGCAGGTCATCCCGGAATCTCTGAGACCAAGAGACTGGTGGGTCGCAGTTTTTGGTGGCCTGGATGGCAGAAGGAGGTTATTAAGTGGGTGCGTCAATGTACTATATGTGCTAGATCTAAGTCCTCACATACTCCTGCTGCGGGGTTGCTTTGTCCTTTGGAGGTTCCCAGTGCTCCTTGGACACATTTGGCTATGGACTTTATAACTGACCTTCCCCCCTCTGAGGGTTTTACTGTCATCTGGGTGGTCGTGGTCCGTTTTAGCAAGATGTGTCACTTGGTTCCCTTCGTCAAACTGCCCTGCGCTAAAACTCTCGCTAAGGCCTTTGTCAAGGAAATTGTCAGACTTCATGGCGTTCCTACTGACATTGTTTCTGATAGGGGTCCTCAGTTCGTGGCTCGTTTTTGGCGTGCCTTTTGTGACAGGTTGGGAGTTCATTTGTCGTTCTCGTCCTGATATCATCCTGAATCTAATGGCCAGACAGAAAGGAAAAACCAGGATGTTGAGCAGTTCTTGCGTTGTTTTGTGGCAGACAATCAAGAGGGGTGGTCTGAGTTTCTGCCACTTGCTGAATTTGCTCTGAACAATCATACATCTTCTTCTGCTGGTTGTTTGCCTTTTTTTTGTTGCTCTGGGAGACATCCGTCGTTTGGGTCGTTCTCCAAGTTGGGATCTGCCGTGCCTGAGGAGGAGAATTTTTCCGGTGATTTGGAGAGAGTTTGGACGGATGTGCGTGGTAATCTTCAGGAGGCCAACAGAAAATCTAAAGACTACTTTGATAGGAAACGACAGGAGGTTTTGTTCGCTGTTGGTGACATGGTTTGGTTGTCCTCTAGGAATCTGCGGTTGAGGATTCCTTCTAAGAAATTGGGTCCCAAGTTTGTAGGGCCCTTTAAGGTGCTTCAGGTTGTCAACCAATCTGCTGTTAGGTTGGAGGTTCCTACCTCCTGGAGAATTAATCCGGTATTTCATGTCTCTCTGTTAAAAAAAGCTGTTGTGTCGGATGGTGACGCCTCTGCCTCTGTTCCTCCGGTGGTGGAGGACGGGGAGTATGAAATTTCTCGCATCCTTAACTCTAGACGGTATAGAGGTAGTTTGCAGTATCTTGTGGCCTGGAAAGGTTTCGGACCCGAGGATAACTCTTGGGTGAGGTCAGATGATGTTTCCGCGTCCAGACTTATCAGAGCGTTTCACAGGAGATTTCCTGATAAGCCTGGTCCTAGGGGATCCGGAGGATCCTCTTAGAAGGGGGGGTACTGTTAGAACCTTGCTCTTAGGTTTTTTCCTTTGCTGGTCACATGACCTTGTTGGCCTATTTAATCCTGCTCCGCCCTTCTGGCTTTGCTGGACTTCATTGTATAACTACTTTCTAGCTAGCCTGTGCTCTGTATCTAATTCTGTTAGTTTGCTTGGTCTACGGACCTCTATGTTCTATATATTTTGTTTGTTCGTCTGTCTGCTACTATTTCTGTTAGGAGGTGTCCCATTTTCCTCCCAGTCCTTAGTACTTGTAGGGATTCCTTCCCCACATCTATAGGTCTCCGTACAGACTAGCTTAGGACTTTAGCAGGTCTGATCGCAGGATCAGGTTCCCTGTTACATCGTAGGGATTCAGCTGAGTTCTATCGTAGGGACAGATCTCCTCTCTTTCCTTAGCTCTGGTAGCAGAACATAACAATAATATACAACTTTCTGGAATGTAGTACATATGCTGAGGAGGTGGAAGTATTAGTTCATACATGAAAAAACTGGTGACAAGTTCCCTTTAACCTCTTAATGCCATGGCCATTTTCCATTTTTTCGTTTTCGTTTCTTCCTCCACCTTCTTTCATGTTTTTTGAGGGATGAGTTGTACTTTTGAATCGCACTATTGATTTTACCATATAGTGTACTGGAAAAAGGGAAAAAAGTTCCAAGTCCCATGAAATTGCAAAAAAAGTGCAATTTCATAATTGATTTTTTTTTTTTATTTACTATGTTCACTATATGGTAAAACTGAACTGGAAATATGATTTTCCAGATCAGTACGAGTATGCAGATGTCAAACATGTATGGTTTTGTTTTTTATTTAAGTGGGGAAAAAAAATTCTGAAATTTGTATGAAAAAAGTTTTTGATAATGTCGCCATTTTCCGGAACCTGTAACGTTTTATTGATACAATTTTGAGGTAGGAGTGATAGACAGTCGTTCTGGATCTGGTTGTAAAAGGTCATTGAGCTTGGCTGTGCAGGTACCTTCTTGATCTTTTCATCTTTGTAGTGTAGTGATATCCTTCTCCCTCTAGGACCTAGCAGTTACCTCCACCTTCTGCTGCTAATTGACACACCTTTGCTGGATGTTTAAATACCTTCAGTCTCTCTAGAGGGTCACCAGTGAGAGCTCTATTTCCTCTGTCCAGGCTTGAAGTACTAGCAGTCGACTAGTGTCTTCTTGGAGCCCCCTTAGAGGACAGTTGGTGTGATCTCTCTGGTGTCTTCTCAAGCTAAGTGTTTTCCCTTGTCTGTTTACCTGTTTATCTTTAGTTGCAGTGGGGTCTGACTAGTGCTCACCCCGTCCCCTCCCTCTCTAGGGCCTATCGCTAGGGTCAGTCAGGGATTAGGTTTCCTGCTCGGCGATAGGTGCAGAACCTATTAAGGGACGATAGGAGAGTCAGGATGTTGTCAGATCTGCCTAGGGGTCTTCACTCCACCCCCCCTTTCCCTAGTGTTTGGGCTTCCTCTCCCTCTTTCCATTCTTGTGCACTTAGTCTTCCCCTCACCATGCTTGACAGGTAGATACAATGTTTTGATAGTCTCTTATTGCATTTTCTTGCAACATTGTGGCGGCCAAAAAACATAATTCTGGACTTTCAATTTTTTTTCTCGTTACTCTGTTTACTCTTTGGATTAATTTATTTTATATTTTGATAGATTGGACATTTCAGAACTCAGTGGTACCAAATATGTGTATTTTTTTAATTGTTTTATTTTCAATGGGACAAAAGGGACGTGATTTGAACTTTTGTTTTTCTCATATTTTTAAAAACTTTTTTTTTTCACTTTTTACGTTACGTTATAGTCCTCTTAGGACAATTGAAGCTGGGATCATCCAATTGCCTATGCTATATATAGCAGAGCTTCAGCCATGTGCTGGTGCTCACAGGAGTATTGTAATGATAGACACAGGGGTCTTCTGTAGACCCCCGGCTATCATACCAACCCATCGACGTTCAGCAGTCACATGACAGGGGCGCCGATGGGCAGCCCAAATGACACACTTCTGGCCTGTGCATGTTAAATCCCACTGTCAGAGATTGTAAGTGGGATTTAACTGGTTAACAACCATGGGTGGAGCTCCGATCCACCCGCGATTGTTAAAGGCGCATTACAGCTGATTTAGTCAGATGTCAGGTGCATGGAAAAATGCGGACTCAGCGTCAGGAACACGACATATGACGTAAATGTACATCATAAGTTGTGAAGGGGTTAAAGTGGTGCATTTTATCATCAGAATGAACATTCTACAAATTTCAAAATAAAGCAGCATGCTTATTTTTCTATGTGTATAATGTCTGTAGCTTGTATACAGTACAGACCAAAAGTTTGGACACACCTTCTCATTTAAAGATTTTTCTGTATTTTCATGACTATGAAAATTGTACATTCACACTGAAGGCATCAAAACTATGAATTAACACATGTGGAATTATATACTTAACAAAAAAGTGTGAAACAACTGAAAATATGTCTTATATTCTAGGTTCTTCAAAGTAGCCACCTTTTGCTTTGATGACTGCTTTGCACACTCTTGGCATTCTCTTGATGAGCTTCAAGAGGTAGTCACCGGAAATGGTTTTCACTTCACAGTTGTGCCCTGTCAGGTTTAATAAGTGGGATCTCTTGCCTTATAAATGGGGTTGAGACCATCAGTTGTGTTGTGCAGAAGTCTGGTGATTACACAGCTGATAGTCCGACTGAATAGACTGTTAGCAGCTTTTTTCTTTCCAAAATACAAATTCTAAGTAAAGAAAAATGAGTGGCCATCATTACTTTAAGAAATGAAGGTCAGTCAGTCCAAAAAATTGGGAAAACTTTGAAAGTGTCCCCAAGTACAGTTGCATAAACCATCAAGCGCTACAAAGAAACTGGCTCACATGAGGACCGCCCCAGGAAAGGAAGACCAATAGTCACCTCTGCTTTGGAGGATAAGTTTATCCGAGTCACCAGCCTCAGAAATCGCAGGTTAACAGCAGCTCAGATTAGAGACCAGGTCAATGCCACACAGAGTTCTAGCAGCAGACACATCTCTACAGCAACTGTTAAGAGGAGACTTTGTGCAGCAGGCCTTCATGGTAAAATAGCTGCTAGGAAACCACTGCTAAGGACAGGCAACAAGCAGAAGAGACTTGTTTGGGCTAAAGAACACAAGGAATGGACATTAGACCAGTGGAAATCTGTGCTTTGGTCTGATGAGTCCAAATTTGAGATCTTTGGTTCCAACCACCGTGTCTTTGTGCGACGCAGAAAAGGTGAACGGATGGACTCTACATGCCTGGTTCCCACCGTGAAGCATGGAGGAGGAGGTGTGATGGTGTGGGAGTGCTTTGCTGGTGACACTGTTGGGGATTTATTCAAAATTTAAGGCATACTGAACCAGCATGGCTACCACAGCTTCTTGCAGTGGCATGCTATTCCATCCGGTTTGCGTTTAGTTGGACCATCATTTATTTTTCAACAGGACAATGACCCCAAACACACCTCCAGGCTGTGTAAGGGCTATTTGACCAAGAAGGAGAGTGATGGGGTGCTACGCCAGATAACCTGGCCTCCACAGTCACCAGACCTGAACCCAATCGAGATGGTTTGGGGTGAGCTGGACCGCAGAGTGAAGGCAAAAGGGCCAACAAGTGCTAAGCATCTCTGGGAACTCCTTCAAGATGGTTGGAAAACCATTTCCGGTGACTACCTCTTGAAGCTCATCAAGAGAATGCCAAGAGTGTGCAAAGCAGTCATCAAAGCAAAAGGTGGCTACTTTGAAAAACCTAGAATATAAGACATATTTTTAGTTGTTTCACACTTTTTTGTTTATTATATAATTCCACATGTGTTAATTCATAGTTTTGATGCCTTCAGTGTGAATGTACAATTTTCATAGTCATGAAAATACAGAAAAATCTTTAAATGAGGTGTGTCCAAACTTTTGGTTTGTACTGTATGTAATTTAGAAATCCCATTCACTTGCCCAGTACTACAATATATCACATGTAAATTCACTTTAAGTCCGGTTTCAAAAGTCAGTAAATTTTCGGTACCGGAAAAAAACGTTACCAGAGAAATCCGTGTCCCGTGTGTCCGTGTGTGTCACACTTGTGGGAACCATGTGCTGCCTGTGTGCCGCATCAGGAGCACACATACCTGCGCTTGGGAATCAGCGGTACAGTTAGCGCTGCTGACAAAGCACCTGGTGCTAAACACTGCCCTCATCATGGTTCCCTGCCAGCACTGCCATCAGCACCAGCAGGGACAATGATGAGGGTAGTAGTGTCTACTCCCGCAGTGTCCACCTGTAGAAATAAAAATAAAATAAAAAATCCATATACTCACCTGTCCTAAGTGTCCCCCACTGTAATCCATGCGACTGATCAGCAGAGGAGCCGGGTAGAATGACTCCTGCAGCAAGCGGGTCCGGACCTCTGCTGAGCTCAGGAGTGGTGTCCTGTCACTCACTGAGCACAGCTCCGGGGCCCGCTCGCTGCAGAGACTCATTCTCCCCAGCTCCTCTGCTGATCAGTTGCATGGATTACAGCGGGGGACACTTAGGGCAGGTGAGTATATGGATTTTTTATTTTATTCTTATTTCTACAGGTGGACACTGCGGGAGCAGACAGTACTACCTTCATCATTGTCCCTGCTGCCGCTGATTGCAGCTCCAGCAGGGGACTATGATGAGGGCAGCATTCAGGACCTCAGCACCTGGTGCTTGGGAACAGCGCTAACTGTACACTGATTCCCAAGCGCGGTACATGTCACATAGATGGCATCGGTGTGCGGTACATGTTTACGCGGACTCATTGACTTGAACGGGTCCGTGTGATCCATGCTGTCATACAAAAACAGACATGTCAGCATGTGCAGCACACGGGCACACGGTCCGTGGAAACACACTGACATGTGCACAGACCCATAGATTTGAATGGGTCTGCGTGTATCAGTGTCTCCGGTATGTGTGGAAACTGTCACCACACATACCGAACACACGGAAGTGTGAAAGAGCCCTAACAGAATAATACCTAGGAGATGCATCCATTTTTCTTTCTTTTTTTCTTTTTTGGTTTTCCTCCTTGTGGTCCCAGAGCCATAACTTTTTTTTCTATTAACATAGCCAGATCATGGGGTAATTTTTGTGGGAAATGTTGCAGTTTTGGATGAGACCATTCATTTCACCACATAATGTACTGAAAAATAGTAAAAAACAGCTCTATAGGTCAATCCAGTTAATGATACTTCATTTATTTTTGCTTTACTAATTAAAAAAATAAAAAAACTTGGCTTAAATTATATTTCAGTCATATTATTTTGTGGGACAAGATGTAGTTTTTATTCGTAATATTTTGGGATCCATACAACCTTCTGATCTCAATGTACTCTATTCTTTGGAAAGTGAAGTGGGAGGTAAGTGACACAAAAACTGTTTCTGCCATTTTTATGATTTTGCCATTTCATCATGTAAGATAAATATTTTGATATTTTATTAGTTCGGACACAAACTCTAAAATACTAAATGTTATTTTTTATTTTCTAGATTGTGCTATGTACTGTTATACTGATTTTGCTAATATTTTTCATGAAAAGGGGGTCAATTTAATCTTTTTTATATATTTTTGGAATATTTTTACAATTTTTATTAGCGCTATGATTTTTATTTTTCTATGATGAAAAAAAAACACTTAAGTAACTTTAATAAGTTGCATCTATATCTCCTGGTTATGACTTATTGCAGTGAGGTGTAGTGTAACAGCCATCCTATGTACTAAAATATTGTAAGATTCTGTAAGTTGCTAAATTTCTTAACAATGAAGATCAGAAGTGCAATCCTGCCACAAAAGTAGCAAAGTTTTATCAATAGCTGCCTTCTCAATGAAATCCTATCGACTCAAAAATGACATCCCTGTTGAGGTTAACATTTTTGCTCTTCCTGTATCTAGTAATTTGACCAACCTAATCATAGTCTATGTAATCAGCTAATTCTATCTTTAAATGAAAACAGGTTTTCTCCCAAAATCTAAAATCCGTGGAAATAGTACCAAAATTGGCAAAGAATATTGATGGGATTGGAAACCCATTGCAATGGCCAAAAAAAGTCCCCAGTGAAATCATTTTTAAAATCCAGAGCTTACATTGTAAAAGTCAGATTTCACCTTGATAATCTAAAGAGTCAATCCAATATGATCCGATATTTCAGAGATATACAATGCTGTGCATAAGTTTTAGGCAGCTGTGGGAAGAAATGCCGCAAAATAAAAATGCTTTCAAAAATAAAATTGTTAGGAAAATGAATGAATTAAAGAGAAATCCAGATCAATATTTGGTGCAACAGCCATTTGACTTCAAAACAGCATCAAAGCATCAATTGTCATAGGTACATTTGCACAAAGTTAATGATTCTATAGGATTATAGGTGTATGAGTAACCAATTATACCAAACAGGTGATAATGATCATCATTCTCATTTGTAGGTTGAGGCACAAGTCAATAACTCAGACAGAAACAGCTGTGAATAATGCTTAATACACAGTGACAAACCGCCAAGCTCTTGGTCATACTCCATGGCAAGACTGAGCACAACAACAAGACACAAGTCTTGCATCAAAAAGGCAAAGATTTCAGAGCAGACTGAAGGTTTTTATATGTATTGTTCAATCTCTTTTGAAGAAATACCAAGAAATGGGCTACACCGAGGACCATAAATGCAGTATTCAGCCAAGGAAACTTAGTGTGGCAGGTGAAAGCCATATCATGCTTACCTCCTTTGAAATAACAAAAATTTCCAATAGTGTCATCAGCTCAGAACAGGCAGCTACCCCTGGAACCCATCTATACCCATCTGGTGTTTGTAGAAATCTTGCCAGAAGTGTTCTTCATGGAAGAATTGCAGCCAAAAAGCCATACTTTCAACATGGAAACAAGACCAAGACACTCAGCTATGCACAAAAACATAAAAGCTAGGGTACAGAAAAATGGCAGCAGGTGCTTTAGGCCCATGAGTCAAAATGTTAAATATTTGCCTGTAACAGAAGGGCTGGAGAGCGGTACAATATTGAGTGTCCTAAAAGTGATGATATGGACCCCTCAGAGCCCTAATTATTAAGCCTATGTGGGATTTCATGAAGAGACAGAAGGATTTGTGCAAGCATACATCAACAGAAGATCTGTGGTTAGTTCTCCAAGATGTTTGGGACATTTGTCTTTTGTTCATTCACTTTGCATTTTGTTAATTGATAAAACTAAATTACACTTCTACTTTTGAAAGCATTCTTACTTTGCAGCATTTTTTCCAGACCTGCCTAAAACTTTTGCACAGTTCTGTATGTAAAAAAAGATCAAATTGTAAATAACCTGCAAGGTCTCATCTCCAATGTGGATTACATTTTAGTGCACCACACTGTGAAAATCATATAGGAGAGCTGGAAGTTGTTAAATGACTGGGAAAACGGACATGTAGAGAATTCAAGTTGACTACTTCTTTTTCTCAATGAGTGAGCTTGGAAAAGGACATTCATATTTTCCATTTCCTATTGGCCATTAAATAGCTCTTTGCCAAAGCAGATCATAATGAGCAAATCTTCAACAGCAAAAATAACTGTAGATTTCCTTGCAGAAATGTTGTGGCTGTGTTAATCCATGTGATCTCTGTCGCATAAATTAATATGCAGTGTATTTTAAATCCGTAATGCTGATTAATTTACACTGTGGATTTTCAATGCAGCACGTGCAAGGTGCTTTGTTAAATCTCATTCACAACACTCCTGCTGTAAAACAGTGGATTTTCTGCATGCAATTCCACACCAGAAAATCTGCTGATTATGGGCTGTCATGACAGCTGGGGGTCTGCTGATGACCCCCGTGCTTGTCATTACGAGCTTCCTGTGAACACCGCCCCATGGCTGGCGTTCATAGGAGATTGTGATTTTTGCAATACAAAGCAGTGCTGAAGCATAGCTATGTATAGCACAGGCGATCAGACAATCACTGCTTCAAGTCTCCTAAGTGAACTATTAAATTCAGTATAAAGTAAAACAAGAACATTTTTAAAAATATGAAAAATTAAATAAACACAAGTTTAAATCACCCCCTTTTGCCCCATTAAAAATAAAACAATTAAAACAATTTAAAAAATACACGTTTGGTATCGCTGCATTCAGAAATGTCAGATCTATCAAAATATAAAATAAATTGATCCAATTGGTAAATGGCGTAATGTGAAAATGAATCAAAACACCAGAATTAGTTTTTTTTTTCTGCAACAAAATTGTAATAAAATGCAATAAGAAGCGATCAAAACAATGTATCTACCCCAAAATGCCGTAATTAAAAATGTCAGCTCAGCGTGCAAAAAATAAGCTCGCACCCGGCCCCATATCCCGAAAAATAAAAACGTTACGCGTCTCGGGAAATGGCAACAAAAGCAAAATTATTTTTTTTACAAATCTCCTAATTTTTTTCACCACTTAAACAAAAAAAAACTATATATATATGGAATCTGCATACTTATATTGACCTGGGGAATCATACTGCCAGGACAGTTTTATCGTATATTGACCATGCTAAAGAAAAAATAAAAAAAAAACTATTGCGGAATTGAACTTTTTTTTGCAATTTTAACGCATTTTTCCCCTTTTCCAGTACACTATATGGTAAAATGAATGGTGTCATTCAAAAGTACAACTCGTCCTGCAAAAAAACAAGCAATCATGTGGCTATATGGCCAGAAACATAAAAACGTTATGCCTCTTGGAAGAGAAAGGGGAGGAAAAGATTAAAAAAAGGAAAATCGTCGGGTAGAGAAGGGGTTAAACAACCCAAGTAAATACATGAAATTCTCGCCTTAATTTATTTTATAAAAACACAACGTATTTTCCACATGTAAAAAAAAACCTCTTTATGCACATACCTTAAAGGTTGTTTTTTTTTTTACAAGTCAGTCTTGAGAATCTCCATGAAATTGGCCCTGAACTTTAAGCACAAGTGCAAAAGAGAGAAAAATCTTTTTTTTTTACCTTTTCTTCCTCTCTGTCGCTGATATGTCTTCTGCAGGTATAGATAGAAGGCCTTTTGCCTTTTTGCTTTTTTAGATTGTGGTATAAATTCTTCTATCCTATTTATACAAAGCTGTGCGGCAGCATAAATTGCCAGGGGGTAAGGCAAAACACGCCTGGTATCGAGGGACAGTGTGCATCTCTTTTTGTGTGTTTGCAGTCCCAGTAGACTCTGTTTCTCTGTCAGTTCAGAATATTAGCAAGAAGTTGCACATACAGGGACTGAGGCCGATGACTCCCCGGAGACAGTAAAAAAATAACACAAAAATTTAATTCATTTTTATTATTTGGTTTTACTGCCATTGTTAGAATTCAGTGGACAGAAAGGTACAATTGATCTGCTATCTGCACATTTTAGGCTGCCGCACCTTTATACAAAACTGCAAAACATTGGAAATCATACGACTACATTTGTAGATATTTTTTCTACGGGTTTCTTTAGCTGCAAACAGAAAAAGGTTCAAAGCTGTTTGTATACTTCTGTATGTACTGAGAATCGTATATTCAAGAGACTACTGAATTCCAAGTCTTTCATGGGCTGACTTCATCTTTTATTATAGGGAGCAATATAAAGCTGGTGCAGTAAGCCAAGGCTGTAAATGTAGGCTTAAAACATTAAAACATTCTTCTCTCATTATTCTGGCATTTGGCAAATATTAAAAATTATGGTAATCCTAATTGACCTAAAATGGGAAAGGTTTATTCTGATTTCATGTCAGAGATTGAGAAAAACATGCATATGTGTCTTTTTATATAGTGTATGTAAACTTCTGGTTTCAACGATATATGCATGCTTAATTTGCAATAAATGTATCAGCATGTGCTTATTTTATATATGTGTCTAATGTGAATATGCATGTAAATGTACAGAGGGGGTAGTATGAAGGAAGTTTCAAAAATAAAGCTGAGGTCTAAGGGGTAACGTTTCTCCTTGTGGAGAGTGACATACCGGCTCTGGCTTGCCAAGGTAAGGAATATTATTTGCCGTGCAATTTTCCTCTGGGAAATTTAATATGCAAATTGTCTCTTCAGAGAAAAAGAGGACTTGAACTCTATAGCGCCACCTATTGGAAGTAGCAATCCTACAAGTCACAATCAACCCTTTAACAAGTCGTGCAATATGACTTAGGATAAAAGCCAAATCAGAATCTCAATTTGCAGACACAGTGTTTCGGGTTATTGGTCCTCGTCAGTGCAAAGTATGCAAACCGATTTGGCTAGGTGGGAGGCTCTGGACTGCGGTCTAAGGGGTAACATTTCTCCTTGTGGAGAGTGACACACCAGCTCTGGCATGTCGAGGTAAGGAGGCTTATACGTCGTGCAATGCTCCTCTGGGAAATTTAATATGCAAATTGCCTCTTCAGAAAAAAAGAGAACTTGAACACTATAGTGCCACCTATTGGAAGCAGCAATCCTACAAGTCACAATCAACCCTTTAACGAGTCGTGCAATATGACTTAGGATAATAGCCAAATCAAAATCTCAATTTGCAGACACAGTGTTTCGGGCTGTTGGCCCTCATCAGTGCAAAGTATGAGAACTGATTTGGCCAGGTGAGAGGCTCTGGACTGAGGTATAAATAATGCTTTATTTAAAGCATGATATCAAAAAGAAAAAAAAAACGCCGTTTCAAAAACGCTATAAAAACACAATGGAAAAAATGCAAATATAGTAATTACTTAAGGCCAAGTGCACGTGGTGAGCTTTTTACCTCAGTATTTGTAAGCCAAAACCAGGAGAGGGTGAAAAATACAGAAGTAGTGACCTGTTTGTATTATACTTTTCCTCTGATTGTTCTAGTATTGATTTTGGCTTACAAATACTGATGTAAGATACTGACCAAATAGTGAACGGTTGAATGTGGCCTAATAGGTATAGAAATGCTGCAGAAAATCTGCAACATCAAAAACTCACCAAATACTCATAGTGAGAACTTAGCCTAAAACTGAAAATTTCAACAGGGAACAGTGCCTCCTCTTTGGCATTAGTGATCACTGTAGCTACTGCTTGACGCTACACCTCACTCGCCTCCTGATTTTTGTCTCCCGTTATGCACATAATGCTGGTAAAGCCTCATTCACAATTCAGAATTTGATCAGTATTTTTCTTCCATCTTTTTAGCCCAAGCCAGTAGCTCCTAAATAAAGAAATAACATGTATCTATTATATTTACTATGAAATATCATTCACTCCACAATATTTTATACTTTTGGCAGATAAACATGTTAAAATTCTAATTAAATCAGTCTAGAGAATTAGTCAATGTTATTAGCTGAATAGAATTGTGCCTACTGTGATACATTAATAGCCTGACATTTAAATTGGCATATTTATTTCAATTTTCATTGTGTTTCTACTGTATAAACATAATTAATCTAAATGGAGTAAAAGACAGTAGTCTGGTGAAATGACCACTAACATGTAATTGAAAAAACATGAAAGTGGAAAGATATTTTGCAGCTATAATGCATTTACCGAGTGCAGTGCTGATAGTATAGCAAATTAAAGCAATGACGTGGATGAAAACATAGGAGGTTGCTAGAACTCAAATAATGTGCTAACAGTTCCAGATCGCCGTTGATATCTCTCGATCCATCCGGACATAGCACTAGCATCTGTCACGGGTGTGTCAGGTGTAATAGATAGTCGCTCTGAATCTGGCTGTAGAAGGTCACTTTGCTTGTCATTGCAGATGCCTTCTCATTCTTTCTTCTATAAGTCTCAGGTGCGACCTCCCTCCTGCTGCTTTGACACACCCTTGCATGAGAGTTAAAAACTCTCAGTTTGCTCCAGGCAATTGCTGGTGATACTTCTATGTACCCTTGTGCATGCTTGGAACACTTGCTGTTGGCTGGCTTCTTCTCTGGTGCCCATGGAGGACAGTTGGTGTTACTCCTCTGGTGTCTGCTGAAGCTAAGTTAATCCCCTTGGTTTGTCTACCTTGTTGTCTTTCGTTTGTAGTGGGGCCTGACCAGTGCTCACCCCTCCCCCTCCCTATCTAGGGCCAAGCTCTAGGGACATACAGGGTTTAGGATCCTGCTCGACAATTGGTGTGGAACCAATATAGGGACGGTAGGGTAGGCAGGGTGTTATTAGATCTGCCTAGGGGTCTCTACTCCCCCTTTCCCTAGTCTTTGGGCTTCCTCCCCCTCTTCCCTTCGTTTTGCATTTAGTCTTTCCCACACCTTGAGTGACAGCATCTACACATTTCAGATGTCACCTGAAACGCGTAGATACCAGTGCTATGTTAGCGCCTATTCATTCTCTATCATCTTACCAGATGTCCTTTGTATGAATTTCATCTAAATAAAGAAGAACCTGTTCATCGGGCCGGATTCCCTTTCCATTTATTTGCTATAACCCACTCTCTAATTTTTAAGTGAATTTTTAAGACTCTTAGGGTGCACACACACCCTTTATAATTGCAGCAGAAATTTCTGCGCCGTTTTTGCTTTTCTTGGGAGGAAAAACTTACTGCGTAAAATGGGTGCATTTCAACACCTTTTTTGAAATACGTTTTTGGTGCAGATTTTTCCCCACTCATTAGAATGGGTGAAATCTGTAGCAAAAACGCTGAAAGAATTGACATGCTGCAGATTTACATCTGCTGCAAATCTGCAAGGAAAAAATAAGCAACTTGTGCAGGAGACTTCAGGATTCTCATTCAATCTGCAGTCACTGGGAGATCCTTTAGGTTTTGTGACAAATCTATGCAAAAAATAATTGAAAAAACTGCAACGTGTTCACAGACTCTAAGGCCACGTGCACACGTTGAGTATTTGGTCAGTATTTTACATCAGTATTTATAAGCCAAAATCAGGAGTGGAACAATCAGGAAAAGCATAATAGAAGCACGTCACCACTTCTGTATTTATCACCCACTCCTGGTTTTGGTTACGAATACTGAGGCAAAATGCTGACAAAATACTCAATGTGTGATCAATGCCTTAGACTATGTACCGATGATGAGCTTTTGGTGAGTTTTTGATGTTGCCGTTTTTCTGCACCTACAGTATTAAGTAAATTAGGTAACTTCATTACGTTTTTGAGTGTTTTTTTAAATGCGTTTGTGAAGCTGCATTTTTTGTCTCTTTTTGGTGTCATGTTTTAAATAAAGCTGCTTTGTTCTTTATACTTTCTGGTATATGGCTTTGACAGAACTTTATTGATATAGTTATGTGCAGATTACATGCATTTTTGCTGTGTTTCCGGCCAGGAAATGCACTAAAAACGCATTTGGGGTTTTTTACTTGCATTTTTTCCGCATCTAATGCAAGTCCATGGGGAAAATCTGCACATAAAGCTCTGCGTACCTGCAAGAGAACTTGGCATTTTGCGGATTTGAAACACTCACCGCAGGTCAGATTTTTCGCAGCGCTGAAGAGAAGTACAGTGGGCAGCAGATTCCTATAAATCCCATCCACTTTGCTAGAAATGTAAGATGCTGCATTTTTGATGGAGCGAAAATACGCAAAACTCAACAAAAACTCATAGTGGGCACACAGCCTAAAAGGGAAATAAAAACTCACATAAACAAAACAAAATATCCAAGAAAATCTACCATCATTCTCCTTTCTCCCCCAACTGAACTTATTTTGTCCCATGTTATAATAAAACTGTGAAATACATAGAAGTCTTAACAAATTGCTTCAAATATCAGCCATGTTCCCCTCCTTCTTCTCTTCACTACCCATGCAGTAAGGCAGGAGAAGCCTCCCCATGGCCCTGTCTTCAGTAGGATACATGTACAGTACCAATAAACCTCATCCCTCAGGTATGCCTCACAACCTCAGGCATTTACTAGGCAAAAAATAATATAGATGTGTGGAAAATGAACCAATGTTTGTACACTTTTGGTTTATTGATTAACTGTACTATTACTATGTATCACCTGAGGACAATATATATATATTTGTTTCTCTCTTTGCACAGTCCTTTGAATGTTCATGTTCATATACCTCTATGAGGCATTGTTTTTATTTTGGGAGGTAACATTTTTTTCTACAGCACTTGCACATTAGATATTAACCTATACCAATATTTATTTTTAAAAAAAGCAGAGAAAACTCAAAATATATTTATTGTTCACATTGTTAAAACTAAGGGGTGATACCAATTTGTATATATTTTGTTGCATTTATATTTAAATTATTTTCATCCAAAATGGGTTTTTGATTGTTTTTTTTTTACTATCACTTTTCTCAATTCATTGCACTTGTTTTTAACCCCATTGAGGATTTTTTAACCTTATGTTTTTTACTATAATGTACTGCAATATACTTTATCTGTATCCTATTACATTAGCCCTAACAAAAGGCAATATGGCCAGATAGCACTTGGAGCCTTCATTTTACCCTGGGTGTTCTCCCCATACATTGTATGGATACTAATCATGCCACAGGGAGTGAGACCACGTTCACACGTTCAGTATGTGGTCAGTTTCTTACATCAGTATTTGTAAGCCAAAATCAGGAGTAGGACAGTCAAAGGAAAAGTATAATAGAAACACATCACCACTTCTGTATTATCACCTACTCCTGGTTTTGGCTTACAAATACTGATGTAAAATACTGACCAAATACTGAACATGTGAATGTGGCCTAAAAGTGAGGTTCATTTAAATTTTATTTGCAATCTATGCCACAATCAACATTATTTAATAAATGTCATTTTGAACATATGTAATGTTTCTTCATATATTTGCAAAAAGAAACATGGCTAAAATAGACCCATTCACATTCAGTAGATAATAACAATTTATATAGATAGATAGATAGATAGATAGATAGATAGATAGATAGATAGATAGATCAATAGATAGATGATAGATAGATAGATAGATAGATAGATCAATATATAGATGATAGATAGATCAATAGATAGATGATAGATAGATAGATAGATAATAGATAGATAGATAGATAAATAATAGATAGATAGATAGATAATAGATCGATAGATAGATAATAGATAGATAGATAGATAGATCGATAGATATGGGATAGATAGATAGATAATAGATAGATAGATAAATAATAGATAGATAGATAGATAGATAGATAGATAGATAGATAGATATGGGATAGATAAATATGGGATAGATATGGGATAGATAAATATGGGATAGATATGGGATAGATAAATATGGGATAGATACAGTGGTGGCCAAAAGTATTGGCACCCCTGCAATTCTGTCAGATAATACTCAGTTTCATCCTGAAAATGATTGCAATCACAAATTCTTTGGTCTTATTATCTTCATTTAATTTGCTTGCAAGGAAAAAACACAAAAGAGAATGAAGCAAAAATCAAATCATTGATCATTTCACACAAAACTCCAAAAATGGGCCAGACAAAAGTATTGGCACCCTCAGTCTAATACTTGGTTGCACAACCTTTAGCCAAAATAACTGCGAACAACCGCTTCTGGTAACCATCAATGAGTTTCTTACAATGCTCTGCTAGAATTGTAGACCATTCTTATTTGGCAAACTGCTCCAGGTCCCTGATATTTGAAGGGTGCCTTCTCCAAACTGCCATTTTTAGATCTCTCCACAGGTGTTCTATGGGATTCAGGTCTGGACTCATTGCTGGCCACCTTAGAAGTCTCCAGTGCTTTCTCTCAAACCATTTTATAGTGCTTTTGGAAGTGTGTTTTGGGTCATTGTCCTGCTGGAAGACCCATGACCTCTGAGGGAGACCCAGCTTTCTCACACTGGGCCCTACATTATGCTGCAAAATTTGTTGGTAGTCTTCAGACTTTATAATGCCATGCACACGGTCAAGCAGTCCAGTGCCAGAGGCAGCAAAGCACCCCCAAAACATCAGGGAACCTCCGCCATGTTTGACTGTAGGGACCGTGTTCTTTTCTTTGAATGCCACTTTTTTTTCCTGTACACTCTATGTTGACGCTTTTTCCCAAAAGCTCTACTTTTGTCTCATCTGACCAGAGAACATTCTTCCAAAGCGTTTTAGACTTTCTCAGGTAAGTTTTGGCAAACCCCAGCCTAGCTTTTTTATGTCTCGGGGTAAGAAGTGGGGTCTTCCTGGGTATCCTACCGTACAGTCCCTTTTCATTCAGACGCCGACGGATAGTAAGGGTTGACACTGTTGTACCCTCGGACTGCAGGGCAGCTTGAACTTGCTTGGATGTTAGTCGAGGTTCTTTATCCACCATCCGCACAATCTTGCGTTGAAATCTCTCGTCAATTTTTCTTTTCCGTCCACATCTAGGGAGGTTAGCCACAGTGCATGGGCTTTCAACTTCTTGATGACACTGCGCACGGAAGACACAGGAACATTCAGGTCTTTGGAGATGGACTTGTAGCCTTCAGATTGCTCATGCTTCCTCACAATTTGGTTTCTCAAGTCCTCAGACAGTTCTTTGGTCTTCTTTCTTTTCTCCATGCTCAATGTGGTACACACAAGGACACAGGACAGAGGTTGAGTCAACTTTAATCCATGTTAACTGGCTGCAAGTGTGATTTAGTTATTGCCAACACCTGTTAGGTGCCACAGGTAAGTTACAGGTGCTGTTAATTACACGAATTAGAGAAGCATCACATGATTTTTCAAAGGGTGCCAATACTTTTGTCCACCCCCTTTTCTAGGTTTGGTGTGGAATTATATCCAATTTGGCTTTAGGACAATTCTTTTTGTGTTTTTTTCATTGAAGACAAATTAAATGAAGATAATAATACCAAAGAATTTGTGATTGCAATCATTTTCAGGAAGAAACTGATTATTATCTGACAGAATTGCAGGGGTGCCAATACTTTTGGCCACCACTGTATGAGATAGATAGATAATAAATAGATAGATAGTTTTCTAAGCACAGACGCGGGAGAGGAGGGGAAGAGGGCATATAGATTTGGGTGAATGCACTCAAGTGAAATGAAATTCTACTCAAATTTTACAAAAATCTCTACTCTCCAGAATTCACTTTGCACGAGTCCAGCAAAATGGTGGCCAGTTGGATACCATTCTGCTGAACTGTGGAAGATAGGCAAAAGGTTAAGAAAAAAATAAATAATACTCACCTCACTGTTCACATCTCTAGCCACCTCCCGTACTGTCCTCAGTGCCTCTTCTTATCACCAAAGTGTAGCGACATCCTTTACAATAGAATTGGAGGACAATTGTAGTAACTAAACGATCACCCACCAAATAATAAAATATATAAGTTTATTAGAATATGATTAAAATTAATTAAGTAATGGATCCTTTACAACAATCTGGGACTTGCAGTCATAATTAGGCCTGGGACATCCCTCCGTACATACCGGGCCTAGTTGTGGCCAGAAGTCCTGGCCAAGAATGTGCATCGTAAGGCTGTGGCGCCTCTCATATGGAGGACCGTACGAAGAATAGTGAGAAACAGAGGTGAGAGGTGAGGTGAGTATTCGTTGTTTGGCTTTTTTCTACATATTACGTTTATTAAGATTTGGGGTCTCTCCAGACCCCATAATAAGAGACATTCAATTTGTTGTGAATTGAGTTTCCTGGTTAATATCCATGTGATTTGGCTAATTCAAATCTTATCAGATCCGCTCATCTCTAGTGTCATATTATGATAAAAGATTATATTAACATCCATCAATGGACGCCTGACTGCTGTGATCCCTTGCAATCAATAAAGTGCAATACGGCAATCATGCAGCTTCCAGAAAAAGCTGATTGGAACCATCTGAAGACAGTAGCAAGTTACTGCCAGTTTGTAATAGGAAGGGTTAATGGAGGTCACATCCTTACTGATCCTACGAATTTGCCGTCAATGCATGTATGAAGAAAGCCCCTTTAAGGATAACAATAAGTCCAGAAATGTTTGTATTAAAAAGTGGGGGTGGAAAAAAACTGAAACGTGAGATATTGAAATTGCGTCTTTTTGTGAAACTGTCGTCTCTTTCACACTGCAATGCCTAATAAACGTTAACATCATAAATTGTATATTTAAAATGCAGTAAAGATGTTTAGTATAAAAATACTTTTTGCTATGGTCACTATGGCATAATTGCTACAATAATTTAATTGATGGCAGTTTTTTTTAGACTGCACTGACCCCTTCTGGCTGAGAAAAAAATCACTTTGACAATCAGTAATAGTTCCAAAATGTCCTTATAGAGTAACCACATTCTAAGCTAGAAAAGGACTTGAGGCTGCAGAATCCATTAAACTACAATCATTGCACCTTCACAGTGCTGAACCACGAGCGTTAAAACAAGGTGGCTATAATAACCTGAATCTTAGAGAGAAACACTATGAAGTTAAGATTGAAGATTAAAGTAAAATGGCACCTAAGAAACGTAGTTGAAAAGAACTTCAAAAATGTTCTTGTGTTTTTAAAGCACTTACATTTTCTGTATGTCACCAGTTCTGCACTTATATAAAAGTGTGTCCTTATGCATGACAAAAATACAATACTGACAATATTCACGGTGGGAAATGTTATTAATGCTTAATATGTACTGTATACAAATATGTCATTATCTAGTAAGAGCACTAGAACACCGTGAGCTTCCTATACATTCATTACACTAGTATAAGAGGTGTAGTTTTAAAGGAAACCTGTCACCTTGGAAAACAATATTTATGAGCAGATATTGGGTCAATTTGTAGGTAAATGGCGTTACAATGTTTCCCAGTCACCTTACTGAAGGTTTGGTTATAAGGAGCCGCTCACTTTCAGTCATAGGGGGTGCAGAGAGCGGATACAGTGATCACTCACTGTACTGTAAGCAGCGGTGGTAAGCACACCTCAGCACTTTAATTGACAACTCACTCTCAACAGATGAGCTTCAGAGCTCACTGTCAATCAAATTGCCGGGACGTGCCTACAGCTGCCGCTAACGGTATAGTGAGTGATGCTGTGACTGTAGCTGCTCTTGCATGCCCCAATGACTGAAAGCCAGCAGCTCCCAGGAGGAAATAAGCTCATTTACTCCAGCACTTTCATTAAAGCAGCGGGGCAGCATTATAACGCTATTTAGCAGCAGATTACCCCAATATCTGTAGGTAAATTGAATTTCCATGGTGGCTGATCCGATTTAAGCTCCTAGGCCCCAATGCCGAATCGGTAACAGGGTCCCCACCTTCCATGTGTCATAGGTGCTTTGTAAATAAGATAATTTGTTAAAATTCAGTTATCACCACTTATAGATGCTGTTGCTATTAGATTAAGGGCTCATTCAGACATCCGTTTCTTTCATGTAAGCGGTGAGTAGATTGAGTTTCGTCAACTATTTTCATTAGAGTGTCTTCCGAGTTTCATCAGAAGTTAGCCCAATTTTTATCAGTTTTTCTCATATGTGAAAAAAACCCACAAAGGAGTACATCCCAACAGATTTGTCAAAATACCTTTAGTTTTCATTCAAAATCAACATTCTCTATGGGATACCATATTCAAAATACTCCCACACTTGTGAGCCATATATTGCAAACAAGATTTGTTATTTTGCACACCCAAAAAAGTAATGGATTTGAATAGAGGGTGGATGTGCAGTCCCTGGCTGCAGCCACTATCAGTAGATGGAGCAGCTCCATAACTGAGCACTTCTGTCCATCGTCGGCACCGAGAACAGCTGATCAGCTGGGGTGCTGGCTGTCTCTCCCCCACCGATCAGACATTGATGACCTATCGTGTTAGAAACATGTTTATTTCCTTTGTGTGTATTGGAACAACACAAAAAAAACAAAGAAAAACAGGCAAATGACAGAATTTCACACAAAACACCAAAAATTGGGAAGGACTAAATTGTTGGCACCCTCAGCTTAATGTTTGGTTGTACACCCTTTGGAATAAATAGCTGCAATCAATCACTTCCTATAACCATAAAAACCTTCTTACACCTCTCAACTGGAATTTTGGATCACTCTTCTTTTGCAAACTGCTCCAGGTCTTTCAAATTTGAAGAGTGCTGCCTCGCAACAGTAATTTTAAGATCTCTCCACAGGTGTTCAATGGAATTTAGATCCGGACTCATTGCTGGCCACTTCAGAACTCTCCAGTGCTTTGTTTCACTGTAGATAATGTGTTCTTTTTTTGTGTGCCTCATTCCATTTTTGGTAAACAGTAGAATGATGTGCTTTACCAAAAAGCTCTATCTTGGTCTCATCTGTCCACATGACTCTTTCCCAGAAGGATTTTGATTTACTCATGTACATTTTGGCAAGCTGCAATATAGTTTTTTAAGGCTCTGTGTCACAGTGGGGTCTTCCTATTTCAGGTATCTTGTCATAGCCCTTCATTTCAATCAAGTATCGACGGATACACTGATGCACCCTGAGCCTACAGGACAGCTTGATTTCCTTTGGAACTTCATTGGGGCTGCTTATCCACCATCCAGACTATTCTGCTTTGCAACCTTTCATCAATTTTTCTCTGTCGTCCACATACAGGGACATTAGCAACAGTGTCATGGGTTGTAATTGTAAACATCATGATTGTGTTGCGCACCGCAGACAAAGAAATATTAAGATCTCTAGAAATTTACTTGTAACCTTGAGATTGTTGATATTTTTTTAACAATTTTGGTTCTCAAGTCCTCAGACAGTTCTCTTCTCCTCTTTCTGTTCTCTATACTTAGTATGGAACACATAGACACACAATGCAAAGATTGAGTCAACTTCTCCCCTTTTTATCTGGTTTCAGACTTTCAAGTAGCCCACACCTGTTACTTCCCACAGGTGAGTTTTAACAAGCATTATATGCTTGAAACAAAGTTGTTTACCCACAATTTTGGAAAGGTGCTAACAATTTTGTCTGGCCCATTTTGGGGGTTTTGTGTGAAATTATGTCCAATTTGCCCTTTTTATCAGTTTTTCTGGGTGTGTTGTTCCAATACACACAAAAAGCAAATAAACATGTATAACAAAACATGTGTAATTGCAGTAATTTTCTGGAACAAATACATTTTCTGGAATAATTTCAAGGGTGCCAACACTTACAGCCATGATTGTATATGAATACATATTTACATATTGAATTACATATATTTATATGAATACCTAGATCTATCTATATGTATATCCATATGTATCTATCAAAAATATATATACAGATAAAGAGAGATGTTTATTAGAGATGAGCGTTGTTCTACTCGAACTGTTCGCCAATCTCAAATTCGAGCTGTTTTGGGCGGTGTTCGAGCCGTTCGGCGAACACGAACAATTTGAGAAAAATTCGGCTGTTCGAGGTTATGTTCGATAACTGTTCGTGCACCAAAATCATAACTGGATTTTTTCTCAGTAATGATGAAAATTAATGTTAATACGCAGTTTGAGTGTACAGCGGGGTGGGGGGAGGGGCAGGGGATGGATCTCTGCAGGAACAATGAAGATCTCCATTTTTTTTTCTCTTTCCCGCATTTACAGTGGGGAGGTGCAATCTGTCAGCCTATCAGCAGCGCACACACGGAGCGAAGTGCTTTTTTTCACACAAGCAAGGGCATGTGTCATTGGCAGTGTATGTCACATGTCCTTGCCCTATAAGACCAAGCCATTTTCCCCGTCGCCACCATTTTCTCACTGCTGCAGCTGCATGTTAGACGGCACCGCTGTTGCTGTGTGCGCTATACCTTGTTAATTTCAAGCCAATTTTCGCACAAATATACAGATAGCTTGAGAGTAGGGAATAGTTGTGATTGCAGTCCTTTTAAGGACTAGGTTACAGCATTTCCTACGACTTTTATCAGGCAGGTCTGTGCTCTTAAACAGATAGGTTGTGGGAGTAAAGACTAATTGTAATTGGAGTCCTTTTCAGGACTAGGTTACATCAGTTCCTATCAGTTTTTGCCAGGCAGGTCTGTGCCAGTGCTGTGCAAGTTTTTTTCACAGCATTTGGCTGAATCTAGCAAAGCTAATCCTTTTTGGCCTATTGCAGAGTGTGTTAGTCAGTGGAGTAGCCTATCTGTGTTGCAAGATATGCCACCTGTGTATAGAATACCAATTTTTTTACTGCACCTAGTGAAGTAAAATCTTTTGGGCATAGCATCATTCTATTAGTCCATCTATACTGACCTCCATCAGGTTGCAAACTGAATATATTTTTTTCTGCATCTACCTCTGAAAAAATATTGGGCTTCTAGCTGTGTGTGGGACTTGTTGTATTAGTCCATCTATACTGACCTCCATCAGGTTGCAAACTGAATATATTTTTTTCTGCATCTACCTCTGAAAAAATATTGGGCTTCTAGCTGTGTGTGGGTCTTGTTCTATTAATCCATCTATACAGACCTCCATCAGGTTGCAAACTGAATATAATTTTTTTCTGCATCTAGCTCTGAAAAAATATTTGGCCTTCTAGCAGTGTGTGGGACTTTCTCTGTTAGTCCATCTATACTGACCTCCATCAGGTTGCAAACTGAATATATTTTTTTCTGCATCTACCTCTGAAAAAATATTGGGCTTCTAGCTGTGTGTGGGTCTTGTTCTATTAATCCATCTATACTGACCTCCATCAGGTTGCAAACTGAATATAATTTTTTTCTGCATCTAGCTCTGAAAAAATATTTGGCCTTCTAGTAGTGTGTCGGACTTTCTCTATTAGTCCATCTATACTGACCTCCATCAGGTTGCAAATTAAAAATAATTTTTATCTGCATCTACAGTACCTCTGAAAAAATATTTGGGCTTCTAGCTGTGTGTGGGACTTGTTGTATTAGTCCATCTATACTGACCTCCATCAGGTTGCAAACTGAATATATTTTTTTCTGCATCTACCTCTGAAAAAATATTGGGCTTCTAGCTGTGTGTGGGACTTGTTGTATTAGTCCATCTATACTGACCTCCATCAGGTTGCAAACTGAATATATTTTTTTCTGCATCTACCTCTGAAAAAATATTGGGCTTCTAGCTGTGTGTGGGTCTTGTTCTATTAATCCATCTATACAGACCTCCATCAGGTTGCAAAATGAATATAATTTTTTTCTGCATCTAGCTCTGAAAAAATATTTGGCCTTCTAGCAGTGTGTGGGACTTGTTCTATTAGTCCACCTATACTGACCTCCATCAGGTTGCAAATTCAAAATAATTTTTTGTATGCATCTAGCTCTGAAAAAATATTTGGCCTTCTAGCAGTGTGTCGGACTTTCTCTATTAGTCCATCTATACTGACCTCCATCAGGTTGCCAATTAAAAATAATTTTTATCTGCATCTACAGTACCTCTGAAAAAATATTTGGGCTTCTAGCTGTGTGTGGGACTTGTTGTATTAGTCCATCTATACTGACCTCCATCAGGTTGCAAACTGAATATATTTTTTTCTGCATCTACCTCTGAAAAAATATTGGGCTTCTAACTGTGTGTGGGTCTTGTTCTATTAATCCATCTATACAGACCTCCATCAGGTTGCAAACTGAATATAATTTTTTTCTGCATCTACCTCTGAAAAAATATTGGGCTTCTAGCTGTGTGTGGGACTTGTTGTATTAGTCCATCTATACTGACCTCCATCAGGTTGCAAACTGAATATATTTTTTTCTGCATCTACCTCTGAAAAAATATTGGGCTTCTAGCTGTGTGTGGGACTTGTTCTATTAATCCATCTATACAGACCTCCATCAGGTTGCAAACTGAATATATTTTTTCTGCATCTACCTCTGAAAAAATATTGGGCTTCTAGCTGTGTGTGGGACGTGTTGTATTAGTCCATCTATACTGACCTCCATCAGGTTGCAAACTGAATATATTTTTTTCTGCATCTACCTCTGAAAAAATATTGGGCTTCTTGCTGTGTGTGGGACTTGTTGTATTAGTCCATCTATACTGACCTCCATCAGGTTGCAAATTGAATATAATTTTTTTCTGCATCTAACCCAGCCAATAGTTTTGGCCTAATACCACAGTTTGGCCACTCAGCTCTGCTCGGTTACCATCCATTGTTTTTTTGTGCAAACAACTCCAGAGTTGTGAATTAGTTAACCACCAAAATGAGTGGAAAAAGGCCTGCTGCTGGTGGAAAGGGGAATAGGCGTGTTGGGAAGGGGAAAAAAGGTTGTGTCCGTGGGGTAGGTGTTAAAGCAACAGTAACATCTGCAGAAGAAAGACCATCTTCCAGCCAAACTAAAATGTCTACTTCTTTTAGCGGACAATGTGATAAGTGTTAGAACCTTGCTGTTAGGTTTTTTTTCCTTTGCTGGTCACATGACCTTGTTGGCCTATTTAATCCTGCTCCGCCCTTCTGGCTTTGCTGGACTTCATTGTATATCTACTTTCTAGCTAGCCTGTGCTCTGTATCTAACTCTGTTAGTTTGCTTGGTCTACGGACCTCTATGTTCTATCTATTTTGTTTGTTCGTCTGTCTGCTACTATTTCTGTTAGGAGGTGTCCCATATTCCTCCCAGTCCTTAGTACTTGTAGGGATTCCCTCCCCACATCTATAGGTCTTCGTACAGACTAGATTAGGAGTTTAGCAGGTCTGATCGCAGGATCAGGTTCCCTGTTACATCGTAGGGATTCAGCTGAGTCTCATAGTAGGGACAGATCTCCTCTCTTTCCTTAGCTTTGGTAGCAGAACATAACAGTAAGTCCAGCCAGCAAATTCTCTAAGGAAAGATTTTTCTGTTCCATCATGGTGTCGGTTCAGGATTTGGCTCATCGCCTGCAGGGACTCTCTCTGGAGGTGGCCGAGCTCCGTCAGCACGTGAGTAACTGTCCTGGAGCACATTTCTTGGAGCCTAAGGTATGTTTGCCGGATTTGTTTTTTGGTGAACACCGAGAATTTTTTTCATTTAAAAATGCTTGCTTATTGTATTTTCGTTTGAGACCTAAGTCCTCTAGGGATGAATCCCAGCGCGTAGGGTTCATAATGTCACTTTTGCGCAAAGAGCCTCAGGAGTGGGCCTTTTCTTTGCAACCTAGTGATTCATGCTTCAGATCAGTGGATAGTTTTTTTTCTGCTTTGGGACTATTATATGATGATCCTGACCGTGTCGCATCAGCTGAGACTGAGTTGAGACGTCTAAAACAAGGATCGGGTAATGTGGAAAAATATTGTACACATTTTCGTCGTTGGTCCACTCAAACAGGGTGGAACGATTCTGCTCTGAAAAGTCTATTTCTTGCTGGGCTCAGTGAAAGGGTTAAAGACCTGCTAATTGCTTATCCTACACCTGAAGATTTGCAACAGGCTATGCAATTAGCTATACGGGTGGATAGAAGACTGCGTGCTAGGGTTAATGAGAGCAAATCCTCTGCTATGTCAGTTTCTGGTTATGATAATGTGTGTACTAACAGTGGTGAACCGATGGAGATTGGATCGGTGGCACCTCGCTCTCAAGAAAAAGACCGTCGTTTTTCGCAAGGCTTGTGTTTCTACTGCGGAAAATCTGGTCATTTGATTAAAGGCTGTGAGCTTCGTATGAAGAAAGAAAAAAAAATGGTCAGTCACGCCCGTATTGCCTGTTTAAATTCCAAGGGTATATTTTTAGCTGCTTCCACGATTGCTCAGGAAAAATTAATAGAATTTCGGGTGTTTGTTGATTGCGGGTCTACACTGAATGTAATTGATGGGGGATTCGTGGAAAAACTCAATTTAAAACCTGAACCTTTGTCATCCCCCATTGCTGTGGTTTCTGTGGATGGCTCCCCTTTGAAGAATATTACTCTCAAGGTCAGTGAATTTCCTCTCACTATTAATGGTGTTCACCATGAGAAATTGGATTTGGTAGTGTTGAATAACTTGCCTTCTCCAGTAATATTGGGTTTGCCCTGGTTTAAATTTCACAATCCTGTACTGGATTGGTCTACCAGTGAAATTAAATCCTGGAGCCATAAATGTTATGACAAGTGTTGTAACGGGCGTATTGCAGCTTTGGATAGGGGAGAATTGCCTGTTCCTATTCAGGATTTTTGGAGAGTTTTTTCTGAGAAGGAATCGCAGGTTTTGCCTCCCCATAGAGACTATGATTGTTCTATTGAATTTGTCCCTGGAGCGACTCTTCCTAAAAGTCGTTTATTTAACCTTACTATTCCTGAGAGGAAGGCTTTGGAGGAATACATACAGACAAGCTTGGCCGCCGGTCACATTAGGCCCTCTAAGTCTCCTGTGGCGGTTGGATTTTTTTTTGTAAAAAAAAAGGACGGCGGTTTACGTCCTTGTCTGGATTTTCGTGAGATTAACAAAATTACGGTACGCAATCCTTACCCACTGCCATTGATTCCTGATCTGTTTAACCAGTTATTGGGGGCCAAGTGGTTCTCTAAAATTGACCTTAAGGGGGCATACAATCTGTTGCGCATGAAGGAGGGTGATGAATGGAAGACTGCTTTTAACACTCCTGTGGGTCATTTTGAGAATCTGGTTATGCCTTTTGGTCTCACTAATGCTCCTGCATTTTTTCAGAATCTGATTAATGACATCCTTAGACCTTTGATCGGTAAAAATGTGGTTGTGTATTTGGATGACATTTTGATTTATTCGCCAGATCTGGAGTCTCATTGGCGGAGCGTGCGTGAGGTATTACAGTTATTAATGGACAATTCGCTTTTTGCTAAGCTGGAGAAATGTGAGTTCGCTGTACAGAGAATTAGTTTTTTGGGCTACATTATCTCCAGCAAAGGTTTTGAGATGGATCCGGTTAAGGTTCAGGCTGTGCAGGAATGGCCTAGGCCTATTGGTTTGAAATCGATACAGAGGTTTTTGGGTTTCGCCAATTACTATAGAAAGTTCATAAAAAATTTTTCTAGTATTGTCAAACCTCTGACTGATCTCACCAGGAAAGGTGCTGATGCGGTTCAGTGGTCTTCTGAGGCCATTGAAGCTTTTGTGTATCTCAAGGAGAGGTTCACCTCTGCTCCCATCCTTATGCAGCCTGATGTTACTAGGCCGTTTTTGGTTGAGGTTGATGCTTCCTCTGTGGGGGTTGGCGCAGTATTGTCTCAGGATAACGGGGATGGATTACATCCCTGTGCCTTTTTTTCAAAAAAATTTTCGGAGACTGAATTGAATTACGATATTGGTAATCGGGAATTATTGGCTATTAAACTCGCATTTGAACACTGGCGCCACTTCTTGGAAGGTGCGGAATTTCCCGTTCAGGTTCTTACGGATCATAAAAATCTGATATATCTTGATGCTGCCAAGCGCCTGAATGCCCGTCAGGCTAGGTGGGCACTGTTTTTCTCGCGGTTTAATTTCTCCGTTACTTACATCCCTGGTACTAAGAATGTTAAGGCGGATGCCTTGTCTCGCAGTTTTTCTCCCATAGTCGGTGCTGAGAAAGAGGAAAACATTTTACAAGAAGGTGTTGTGATAGCTGCTTTAGACTCCGTTTTGGAAGATGAGATTCTTAAAGCTCAGGAGAATGCCCCATCTAACACTCCTCATGGGAGGTTGTTTGTGCCTGAGACCTTTAGGAGAGATTTGTTTGTTGAGTGTCACGAATCTCGGTTGGCAGGTCATCCCGGAATCTCTGAGACCAAGAGACTGGTGGGTCGCAGTTTTTGGTGGCCTGGATGGCAGAAGGAAGTCATTAAGTGGGTGCGCCAATGTACTATATGTGCTAGATCTAAGTCCTCACATACTCCTGCTGCGGGGTTGCTTTGTCCTTTGGAGGTCCCCAGTGCTCCTTGGACACATTTGGCTATGGACTTTATAACTGACCTTCCCCCCTCTGAGGGTTTTACTGTCATCTGGGTGGTCGTGGACCGCTTTAGCAAGATGTGTCACTTGGTTCCCTTCGTCAAACTGCCCTGCGCTAAAACTCTCGCTAAGGCCTTTGTCAAGGAAATTGTCAGACTTCATGGCGTTCCTACTGACATTGTTTCTGATAGGGGTCCTCAGTTCGTGGCTCGTTTTTGGCGTGCCTTTTGTGACAGGTTGGGAATTCATTTGTCGTTTTCGTCCGGATATCATCCTGAATCTAATGGCCAGACAGAAAGGAAAAACCAGGATGTTGAGCAGTTCTTGCGTTGTTTTGTGGCAGACAATCAAGAGGGGTGGTCTGAGTTTCTGCCACTTGCCGAATTTGCTCTGAACAATCATACATCTTCTTCTGCTGGTTGTTCGCCTTTTTTTTGTTGTTCTGGGAGACATCCGTCGTTTGGGTCGTTCTCCAAGTTGGGATCTGCCGTGCCTGAGGAGGAGAATTTTTCCGGTGATTTGGAAAGAGTTTGGACGGATGTGCGTGGTAATCTTCAGGAGGCCAACAGAAAATCTAAAGACTACTTTGATAGGAAACGACAGGAGGTTTTGTTCGCTGTTGGTGACATGGTTTGGTTGTCCTCTAGGAATCTGCGGTTGAGGATTCCTTCTAAGAAATTGGGTCCCAAGTTTGTAGGGCCCTTTAAGGTGCTTCAGGTTGTCAACCAATCTGCTGTTAGGTTGGAGGTTCCTACCTCCTGGAGAATTAATCCGGTCTTTCATGTCTCTCTGTTAAAAAAAGCTGTTGTGTCGGATGGTGACGCCTCTGCCTCTGTTCCTCCGGTGGTGGAGGACGGGGAATATGAAATTTCTCGCATCCTTGACTCTAGACGGTATAGAGGTAGTTTGCAGTATCTTGTGGCCTGGAAAGGTTTCGGACCCGAGGATAACTCTTGGGTGAGGTCAGATGATGTTTCCGCGTCCAGACTTATCAGAGCGTTTCACAGGAGATTTCCTGATAAGCCTGGTCCTAGGGGATCCGGAGGATCCTCTTAGAAGGGGGGGTACTGTTAGAACCTTGCTGTTAGGTTTTTTTTCCTTTGCTGGTCACATGACCTTGTTGGCCTATTTAATCCTGCTCCGCCCTTCTGGCTTTGCTGGACTTCATTGTATATCTACTTTCTAGCTAGCCTGTGCTCTGTATCTAACTCTGTTAGTTTGCTTGGTCTACGGACCTCTATGTTCTATCTATTTTGTTTGTTCGTCTGTCTGCTACTATTTCTGTTAGGAGGTGTCCCATATTCCTCCCAGTCCTTAGTACTTGTAGGGATTCCTCCCCACATCTATAGGTCTTCGTACAGACTAGATTAGGACTTTAGCAGGTCTGATCGCAGGATCAGGTTCCCTGTTACATCGTAGGGATTCAGCTGAGTCTCATAGTAGGGACAGATCTCCTCTCTTTCCTTAGCTTTGGTAGCAGAACATAACAATAAGATCCCTTTCTTACGGCCACGCCAATCGCTACAAATTCCAGATGAGGCACAAAAACAGCAGGTGCTTCAACGGATATCAAGTGCTCCTTTAAGTGGGCTCTCCTCCACATCAACTTCAACATCACAAATACTCCAGTCCTCAAAGGTGTCACCCAAATCGCACTTGCTTCCTCACAGCTCCCAAATCTCCAGCTGCCCGTCTGAGTATGAGGTAGAACAGATGGTTGAGTCTGCAGAGCTGTTTACTCATACTATAGCCTGGGAATCAGAGGTCGACTCCAGCGCTTCTGTGAATCCAGACGAGGAAATGATCTGCACTGATGCCCAGAATCTTTATGAGTCGGATCCAGGATCAGACGCAGAAGGTTCTGACCATAATGTAGACCCTCATTCCCAAATTGTAACTCCTGTTGGTGGAGACAATGAGGAAGACGATGATAAGACTCAAATACCTGATTGGAGCGACAACTTTAGTTTTTTGTCAGGGCAGGAACAGGTTGGCTCTGAGGACGACGGGTGTGATAACACACAGGGTGATGATGATGAGGTTGGAGATCCCACTTACTGTCAACCCACAGTCAGCCAAGAGATGAGGTCAGCAGAGGAGGTGGAGGAAGATGCTAGTGACGACGAGGTCAGGTTGCGCCTTCCTGGACAGAGACGTAGTACTGGAAGCACGTCAACAACTGCATCCTCAAACACAACTCTGCCTCTCACCACAAGTCGTGGTGGCTCTTCAGGTCGCATGGGTGCTAAGCCTTGCATAGCCTGGGCATTTTTTCAGATCGATAAAGATGACCCAACTCGTGTTATCTGTAACATTTGTCAGCAAAAGCTAAGTAGAGGCCAAAAAATACATAGTTTGAGTACTTCATGCATGAACCGGCACATGGACATGAAGCATAAGTTGCAGTGGGAAGCTCAGTGTGCTACAATGCAGCCTAGCCGGCCGGGCCAACCACCGTCTGCCATATCTTGTGCATCCGCGGCCTCTTCATCCTCTGTGACTGGGGGGACAGCAGTCACACCTGTTTTGGGGCGCAGACCTGCCACCTCTTTACCCGTAACAGCCAGCGTGATTGGCAGGTCATCATTTTCTTTGGAGGTGGTAACACCAGCTGGTGTTGAGCGCTGTCCGACATCGATAGCACCACCTTTGGATCAAGGCAGCCTAACATGTCTGCCTGCATCTTCCTCACAGACCGGCAGTTTGCCGGGGACACCCTTATCAACCCCGTCTAAGCACAATAGCCAGCCCTCGGTCCCTCAGATGTGGACAAGTAAAAGACCATTTCCTCCTAGCCATGAGAAAGCTAAGAGGTTGAATTTCACCATCTGCAAGCTCTTGGCTACAGAAATGCTGCCTTTCCGCCTGGTGGACACAGAGGATTTTCGAGACCTTATGTCCGTCGCAGTGCCCCAGTACCAGATGCCCAGTCGGCACTACTTCTCAAAGAAAGGTGTGCCTGCGCTCCACCAGCATGTCGCACACAACATCACCACTTCTTTGAGAAACTCTGTGTGTGACAGGGTGCATTTCACCACAGACACTTGGACGAGTAGGCATGGACAGGGGCGTTACATGTCGCTGACTGGGCACTGGGTAACTATGGTGACAGCAGGACAAGGGGCTGCTGTCCAAGTCTTGCCGTCCCCACGAGTTGTGCGTCAATCCTCTTTATGTCAAAGTTCCTCCACTGCTTCTGCCTCCTCAACCTCCTCTCGGTCTTCCACCTGCACCCAAAGCCTGTCTGGTCATGCCACAAGCTTTCTAACTGCGCAGAAGGGATCCTGCACACCTCCTTACTATGCTGGCAGTAGGGCTCAACGTCATCAGGCGGTTTTTACTTTGAAATGTCTGGGAAATGTGAGTCACACAGCTGAGGAGTTGTTCAGCTCTGGAGAACCAATTTCATGAATGGCTGTCTCCACTGGACCTGAAACCAGGGAAGGCCGTGTGCGACAATGCTGCAAACCTGGGTGCGGCCCTTCGCCGGGGCAATGTCACACACGTGCCTTGTATGGCTCACGTGTTGAACCTGGTTGTCCAGCAATTTTTAGCCCACTATCCCAGACTAGATGGCCTTCTGCAGAGGGCACGGTCGCTGTGTGCTCACTTCCGCCGTTCGCATCCCGCAGCTCAGCGACTTACATCTCTACAGAAGTCGTTGGGCCTGCCACTTCACCGGCTAAAATGCGATGTGCCTACCCGGTGGAATTCAACTCTGCACATGTTGCAGCGACTGTGGCAGCACCGACAAGCCCTGGTGCAATACGTTCTGACGTATAGCCTGGGCCAACGAGATCCAGAGGTGGGGCAAATCACGCTGGAGGAGTGGTCTCAGATCAGGGACCTATGCACCCTTCTGCACAGTTTTGAAATGGCGACGAAGATGTTTAGTGCTGATGATGCCATTATCAGCATGACTATTCCGCTGATTTACATGCTGGAGCACATGTTAAACAGAATTCGGAGTCAGGTGGTGGCACAAGAGGAGGTGGAGGAAGTAGAGGAGGAGGAGTTGTATGCGGAAGGGCTAACATCTGCAAGGTCCAGACGGTCGGCAGCACCAAGGCGGCAGGCATGTGAGGGTGGGGGAGATGGTTTTACCAGGGCGCATGGTAGCAGCCAAACTAGTGAGGAAGGTGCATGAGCCCAGGAAGAAGTGGAGGACGAACTGATGGAAGACTCATCAGATGAGGGAGACCTTGATCACATTTCTGTTGTGCGAGGTTGGGGGGAGAGGACAGAGGAAGGAAGCATGATTGTTACCTCGCCACCAACACAACAGGGACTTGGTGCTCCTGGATGCGCAACACACATGAGTGCCTTCTTGCTGCACTACCTGCAACATGACCCTCGAATTGTGAGAATTAGAAATAATCCTGACTACTGGGTTGCCACACTGTTAGATCCCCGGTACAAAAGTAAATTTGCCGAAATTATTCCTGCCATAGAAAGGGATGCACGCATGCAGGAGTATCAGCAGAGACTGTTGCAGAATCTTACATGTGCTTTTCCACAAAACACCAGTGGTGCACGTAGTGAATCTCACAGTTCCAACTTGCCAACCGTGGGACCGTCAAGTGTTCAGCACTCAAACCGTAACAGAACCACAGTATCTGCTGGTAACATCAATTTTGCGGAATCATTTCACCACTTTTTTAGCCCATCCTTTGCAAGGCCACAGGAGACAAGAAGTCTGACACATAGTCAACGCCTAGAGACGATGGTACAGGAGTATCTCCAAGTAAACATTGAAGCCACGACTGTGTCACTGGACCCTTGCTCTTTTTGGGCTTCCAATCTGGATAAATGGCCGGAGCTAGCCACTTACGCCTTGGAGATCTTGTCATGCCCCGCAGCCAGCGTTCTGTCTGAACGTGTGTTCAGCGCTGCTGGTGGTGTGCTGACAGATAAGCGCACGCGGCTCTCCACTGATAATGTAGACAGACTCACGTTCATAAAGATGAACAAATCATGGATCCGAAAAGACTTTTCTACCCCTGTGTCATCCTGGGGAGAGTAAAAGCTTGATGATTGGTTAAAATCACCCTACCAACCATTTTAAGCTTTCAAATTACTAATCATGTTTATCTGTATCTTGACTGGAAAATAATTTGGGCTTTGTAGCAGTGTGCAGCACTGATCCTATTAGGCCATCTATAATAAGCTTCACCAGATTTAAAATTAAAAATAATTTTTAGCTGCATCTAGCCCGAAAAATAATTTTGGGGCTCCGAGATGCGCAAGACACATAAGTGCCTTCTTGCTGCACTACCTGCAGCATGACCCTCATATTGTCAGAATTCGAAGTAATCATGACTACTGGGTTGCCACACTCTTAGATCCCCCAAACTTTTCGATCAACCTTTTCATTTTAATAAAGACCAAAAAAATGGTCATTTTTGAAATTATAAGCATTAGCAGGTTGTTAGAAACTGAAATCAAACAGTTTTCAACTCAAAACTTTATTCTAGGTGATGTTACATTTTCACATAGGACCCCTTGTTCGAAAGGAGCTTCTGAACTCTCTCGTCCATTGAATTTGTCAGGTTTTGGATGGTTTCTGCTTCAATTGTTTTGCATGAGGACAGAATACCCTCCCAGAGCTGTTGCTTAGATGTGAACTGCCTCCCGCCATCATAGACACTCCTTTTAATGATGCTCCAAAGGTTCTGAATGGGGTAGAGGTCAGGGGAGCATGGGGGTCACACCATAAGTTTGTCCCCTTTTATGCCCATATCAGCAAGAGATGCAGATGTTTTATGTGCAGCATGAGATGGTGCATTATCATGCAGAAAAATGATCTTGCTGTGAAATACACGGTTCTTCTTCTTGAACCATGGCAGGAAGTGCTGTTTGAGAAAATCCACATACATTATGGAGTTCATCTTTAGCGCCTTCAGGGATCCTAAAGGGGCCGACAATCTCTCTCCCCATGATTCCAGCCCAAAACATTACTCCACCTCCTCCTTGTTGGCGCTGTAGCCGTGTTTGCGTGGGGTGTCCATCAACCAGCCATCCTCCACTCCATCCATCTGGACCATCGAGCGCTGCACGGCACTCATCCGTGAACAAAACAGTTTTGAAATCAGTCTTCATGTAATGTTTGGCCCACTGGAGCCGTTTCTGCTTGTGTGAAGTGGATAGAGGAGGTCGACAGGATGGCGTATGCACAGCTGCAAACCTCTGAAGGACCCTGCATCTTGTTGTTCGGGGGACGTTGGGGGCACAAGCAGCTTCAAAAACTTGTCTGCTGCTATGACAAGGCTTTTTTGCCGCTGCTCTTTCAACCTGACGTAATTGCCTGTAGGAAAGAGTCCTCAATTTGCCCTTATCAGCACGCACACGTGTGTACTGTGAATCAGCTACATACTTCTTGATTGCCAAGACACTTCATCCTGATCATCGCACAATGTTGATTGTAGTCATGCCTTGACCTAAACACTCCACAATTTGTTGCTTCTCAGCAGCCGACACATCCTTTTTCTTTCCCATTTTGGCAGAAAATGTAGGCTGCTTAATAATGTGAGAGAGCCTTCTTAAGTAGTCTTGCCTTTCATTGGACACACCTGCCAAACTAATTAGCACAGGTGTCTGCAATTGCTTACAGTGATATAAAGAGCCCTGACACACATCACCATCAATGAGTTTAACTGACAAACAAACAAATTCTTCCCTTATCACTCATAAACACTTTTTGCATAATAATTTGGAACGCAGTGTACATGTGCTTTTCCACAAAACACCAGTGGTTCACGTAGTGAATCTTACAGTTCTAACTTGCCAACCGTGGTCTGTATGGAATTGTTCAATAAAGGGCCCAAAATTAAGATAACATAGATGGGAGAGGTCTCTATAAATAGGAATTCCTAAGTATTTGATACCCTGTGAGGGCCAGGCAAAGGGAAAGTTGGACTGGATGGAATCCTATATGGATTTGGGGAGGGAGACATCGAGGGCCTCAGACTTCGCTGCATTGATTTTAAAATTTTACCATGTAACAAAGTGATCTATTTCAGCCATAACAGCAGGGATGGATATATGTGATTGAGTGATATATACTAGGACATCATCAGCAAATAGAGAGCACTTGTACTCGGTGCCTCCCACCTCAATCCACCTAATATTGGGGTTATGGCGAATTGATGAGAGCAGGTGTTCCGTCACTTGGATGTATAAGAGAGGGGACAGAGGACATCCCTGCCTTGTCCCATTGGTGATTGTGAAAGGTGATGAAAATGTTCTGACGCACCCCCTGGGCCTTGGGACACCCGGAGCCGGACCCTTTTCGGTGGATGCTGGTGGTTGTAGTCTTCGTGGCGGCGACCCGGTTCCGTGGCTCAGGTCGGTCAAACCAGTGGCGGAACTATTTATGTGGTTTTGATGTTTAAATGTCCGACTACGCCACCCGTGGATTGCGGTCAGAGTGAACCGCCGCTACAGGGCAGACCGCTGAGGCTGGTGCTGTGGGTGCAGCAGAGCGTAGCATAACTCCCCACGGGAGGAGTATAGCCTCAGGGCAGTGTATGCGGAGGATGGGGGTGATGGTGCAGGGCAGCAGCAGTAACGACACGGAGTCAGTGATGCAGTCCAGGGCCTTTACTCACAGTTCTTATTATCCAGACCACGTCTGCAGGTAACGGCTGCCCACGTTGTACTGTGCTCACCAGGTGAGGGGCTCAGACAACTCCCAGATAACTTTGGAGCACTTCACAGGACCCCCTTTGTGTGTCCTTTGTCTGGCCTTTCTTACCAACACTTCTGTCCGGCTGCCTCGGGCCTCCTCTTGGTAAACTTGGCGCCAGTTTCCCTGACCCTATGTGGTGCCTTCCTAGCGGGTGTAGCGAGGGGCTGCGCCACATAAAATGTCAGAGCCTCCGGTTTCTAGCTGAGGGTCGTTTCCTGCCTCCACTAGTTCGGGGACCGGTCTCCCCCTTTGGCCTGACCCCTCCACGCAGGTGGATTCGGGCGTGCGGTGGCGACTCGCCCGTCCGCACCCCTGGGATCCCTTCATTCCTCGTTCCTGGAGCCTTCTCCGCTCCTCTTCCTTCCTTCTCCCTCTTCCAGGCCTGGGCCTCTGTTACTAGGCCTGCCTCCGGAGCAGAGCTCATGCAGAGCCCCTGCTCCCTGCCACTTCTGCTCAGACTTCTCTGCACTGAACTAAGATGGTGCCCACCTTTTATACTCCCTTCTCAATGCACCCAGGAACTGCTTCCTCACTGCTCCTGCACTACAGGGTTCCCCTTCCTCAGTGTTCCCTCCCCCCACTCCAGCCAGGGACAGGGACTGTCGTGCCCATCTCAGGGGCATATTGGTCGCCCTGCCCCACGGCAATGTGGTGTAATGCATGCAGGTGTCGGGTCCTGATCCACACTCCATCCTTACCTGAGAGTGAGATATCACACCTCTGGGTGAGGTGCAATACGTCTGTAGCAACCGAGCCCTCAGGGTGCTACAGTTCCATTTATCTTCAGCCTAGGTGACGTATTGCGATACAGGGCCGTGATTTTTTCTATAAAAGGGTCCCCTAGACCCCTACCCCAAGCTTTTTAAGAGAATCATATATGGCGTGCCAGGAGACTCTATGGAATGCTTTCTCAGCATCCAACGAGAGTATCTAATTACAAATTTTTAACTGCATCTAGCCCAGGAAATACTTTGTGCCTAGTAGCAGTGTCTGCTAGTCAGCGGATTATCCCGGCTGTTAAGCAAGCTACACCACCTGTAGTTTAGACACTTAATTTTTTCAAAGGAAATGCTTCGGGACCATGGGATACTTAGTGAAGAGCATCAGGAGGCACCCCAAGGCATAGGGGCTGGGACTGGCAGTAGGATGCCTTGCGGTGGACAGCCGAGCTCGATCCTTATAAAAGCTTTTTAACTGCAGCAGCTTTAGTGGACGCTACTGGAGCTGGAATTACCGCGGCTGCTGGCATGAGACTTGCCCTCCAATAGATCCTTGTAAATGGATTTAAAGTGTATTCATTCAAATTAGAGAGACAATTTAAATTAAAAAGCTTAGAGCTGCCTCCACCACAGGGGGGCTCGCTCGACCCACCAGCGGACAGGCACCAGTATTGGTAGAGGGGGGCTGGCCGTCAGGGTTCACCGCGGCTCTGGCACAAACCCGGCGACACGGAGGTGGCACGGGCAGGAGCGGACTGGCCGTGTCGGCTTCTCACTTTTTGGATTTAGAAGGGCATGACATGCCTATATCTGTGTCTCCCCCTCCTTTTACTCCTCCACCTCTTTTATTTTCGCATGACTATATGTACTTGTCACTTTTCCATGTGTTAGTTATGTCTTCTGAGCAGTTTGTCAGCTTTTGAACACCTTTGAAGGTGTTTTCTATGTGTTTCTATGTGTTTTTGTTTGCCTGCCATTGGTTTTAACGGTGTTCGAAGGTGTTCGACGAACAGTTCGACGAACAGTTCGGCGAACACACGGGTGTTCGACGAACCGAACCGAACTCGAACACTACGGGGGTGGCTCAACACTAATGTTTATGTATTTACCTGTGTAGATATATATACATAGACTCCTCAACAATGAAATTGAAACACCAAGGTTTATCATATGTAAATATATATATATATATATACATATATATAGTGGTAGATTGGTTCACTTGGGGTAACCGCCCACTTCAGAAACAAACAACCAGAGGTTTAGCTTTCCTTGACATAACAAAATAGCTCCAGAGCTTGTGCCTCCAGACCCTCCCCAAACCAAATGATCTAAAAGGCTGTTAATTTATCCTCTGACCTCCTCCCTCTCTACAGGTGTTTAATCATCCTAGCTCTAAACATGGCTGATTAACCCCTCATTCCTTCGTGTGCTGGAACATTTTTCCAATGTTTAATTACTGGAGCTAACAAGCTCAGTGCTACATATCTCCCCTTCAGCAATTTGCCAGTGACTTTGTCAAAATATATACACACACACATATAGAGAGATGTGTATACATTGTGTGTATACATATATATTTACACATATACAGCGGGTAAAATAAGTATTTTTTTTCTTAAGTTACTAATATATATGGCCAATCATATAGTGAATGTAATAGGAATTTAACACATCACCAATCTTCTAAGTAAATATATTTATAAAGGTGCTATTGACATTAAATTCTCACCAGATGTCAGTAACAACCTATCCAATCCATACATGCAAATAAATCAAACCATAGATGGCCATCAAAAAGTTATGTATAATGAGAAATTACACAAGGAAAAGTATTGAACACATGAAGGAAAAGAGGTGCAAAAATCCATGGAAAGCCATAAAACCAACTGAAATCTATAGCTAATTAGAAAGCAATCCTGCCACTTAGTGAAAAATAATATCAGCTGGTTCAACTGATAGCCTATAAAAAGGTGTCTCATTACCAGGGTACCACACAAGAAACATCTCATGATGGGTAAAACCAGAAAGCTGCCTCAATACATCCGCAACCTTATTGTTGCAAAACATACTGATGGCATTGACAGAAAAAAATCTAAACTACTGAAGGTTTCAGTGAGCACTGTTGGGGCCATAATCTGGAAGTGTAAAGAATATAATTTCACCAGAAGCCATGATCAGGTGCCCCCTGCAAGATTTCAGACAGAGGAGTGAAAACTAGAGATGAGCGTTGTTCGACTCGAACTGTTCGCCAATCTCAAATTCGAGCTGTTTTGGGCGGTGTTCGAGCCGTTCGGCGAACACGAACGATTTGAAAAAAATTCGGCTGTTCGAGGTTATGTTTGATAACTGTTCATGCACCAAAATCATAACTGGATTTTTTCTCAGTAATGATGAAAATTAATGTTAATACACAGTTTGAGTGTACAGCGGGGCAGGGGGAGGGGCAGGGGATGGATCTCTGCAGGAATAAGGAAGATCTCCATTTTTTTTTTCTCTTTCCCGCATTTACAGTAGGGAGGTGCAATCTGTCAGCCTATCAGCAGCGCACACACGGAGCGAAGTGATTTTTTTCACACAAGCAAGGGCATGTGTCATTGGCAGTGTATGTCACATGTCCTTGCCCTTTAAGACCCAGCCATTTTCCCCGTCGCCACCATTTTCTCACTGCTGCAGCTGCGTGTTAGACAGCACCGCTGTTGCTGTGTGCGCTATACCTTGTTAATTTCAAGCCAATTTTCGCACAATTCTACAGATAGCTTGGGAGTAGGGAATAGTTGTGATTGCAGTCCTTTTAAGGACTAGGTTACAGCATTTCCTACGACTTTTATCAGGCAGGTCTGTGTTCTTAAATAGATAGGTTGTGGGAGTAAAGACTAATTGTAATTGCAGTCCTTTTCAGGACTAAGTTACATCAGTTCCTATCAGTTTTTGCCAGGCAGGTCTGTGCCAGTGCTGTGCAAGTTTTTTTCACAGCATTTGGCTAAATCTAGCAAAGCTAATCCTTTTTGGCCTATTGCAGAGTGTGTTAGTCAGTGGAGTAGCCCATCTGTGTTGCAAGCTACACCACCTGTGTATAGAATACCAATTTTTTTACTGCACCTAGTGAAGTAAAACCTTTTGGGCATAGCATCATTCTATTAGTCCATCTATACTGACCTCCATAAGGTTGCAAATTGAATATAATTTTTTTCTGCATCTAGCTCTGAAAAAATATTTAGCCTTCTAGCTGTGTGTGGGACTTGTTCTTTTAGTCCATCTATACTGACCTCCATCAGGTTGCAAACTGAATATAATTTTTTTCTGCATCTACCTCTGAAAAAATATTTGGCCTTCTAGCTGTGTGTGGGACTTGTTCTATTAGTCCATCTATACTGACCTCCATCAGGTTGCAAATTGAATATAATTTTTTTCTGCATCTAGCTCTGAAAAAATATTTGGCCTTCTAGCAGTGTGTGGGACTTGTTCTATTAGTCCATCTATACTGACCTCCATCAGGTTGCAAATTCAAAATAATTTTTTGTCTGCATCTAGCTCTGAAAAAATATTTGGCCTTCTAGCAGTGTGTGGAACTTGTTCTATTAGTCCATCTATACTGACCTCCATCAGGTTGCAAATTAAAAATAATTTTTATCTGCATCTAGCTCTGAAAAAATATTTGGCCTTCTAGCAGTGTGTGGGACTTGTTCTATTAGTCCATCTATACTGACCTCCATCAGGTTGCAAACTGAATATAATTTTTTTCTGCATCTACCTCTGAAAAAAAATTTGGGCTTCTAGCTGTGTGTGGGACTTGTTCTATTAGTCCATCTATACTAACCTCCATCAGGTTGCAAATTAAAAATAATTTTTATCTGCATCTAGCTCTGAAAAAATATTTGGCCTTCTAGCAGTGTGTGGGACTTGTTCTATTAGTCCATCTATACTGACCTCCATCAGGTTGCAAACTGAATATAATTTTTTTCTGCATCTACCTCTGAAAAAATATTTGGCCTTCTAGCAGTGTGTGGGACTCATTGTATTAGGCCATCTGTACCAAGCTCCACCAGCTTTTAAATTAATAATAATTTTTAGCTGCATCTAGCCCTGAAAATAATTTTTCTTCCCAATAGTGGTAGCAATAGAAATATGGGGTGCGCTCCTGGCTTACAAAAATATACGCTTCATAACAAAAAACACCAGCCTAGCGCACTGCATTAATAAGATGGCATCATCGTCTCTCCCAGTGCTAGGCCTACTACCCAGGCTAGCATTCCTGTGCCTAAAACACAATGTATGGGTCCGCGCTAGCCACTATGCTGAGGGGTCTAAAGCTGCTGCTAACGCTTTATAGCAATTCAATTGGCAGATTTTCACAGAGCTCTTCCACAACGCCCACCCATCGGGCAATAGTTGCCCACCTTCCCTATGGGATCTAGTGGCGAATAGTTGATGCCATTAATCAGAGCGTCAGTTGCCCCGTCGACGTGGCAAGCATACGGTAAGGCATGGGAAGAGTGGACACGACTAGTAGCAGTCAGACGGGTTGACCAATGTGAACAAGCCAGATCACAAGTCACCATAGAATTTCTCCACCAGCTAATGATGAGGGGCATATCAGGGGCGTCAGCGCAGCGGTGTCTGACCGGAGTAGCATTTTACTTCCAACTACTGAATTGGGGAGATGTGACAAAGATTCATCATCAGACAATCCATAAAAAAGGGGTCAGCCAAGTCAGGAGTGTAGACGTCCCGTCCCGTGTCACTAAAACTGATTTCTCACATCATATCCCTAACACCATTAACATGACACTCACAATTTGAAGCAACACTACTGTCTACTGCATTTGTGATCGCCTTCTTCGGGGTGCTATGCATAAGCGAATTAGTCCCTCAATCCAAAATCACCACCAGTGGAGGCTTATTACACCAGGACGTAGTCATAGCCAATAATGCAATACGTCTACGCATACACAAATCGAAAACGGTTCCAGCGGGCAGGGGCACTTGGGTACTTCTACAACCCACAAATGGTACACTGAGTCGGGTAACAATAGTAAAAACATATATAACCATCAGATCACAAAGTAATTTCTTCCTATCACACATTGATGGAACGCCATTATCAAGATACCAGTTCCAAGCTATATTTAATAAATGCATAACATCGGCAGGGAACCACCCCAAAGATTACGGGACACACTCATTCCGCATAGGCGCGGCCATGGAAGCAGCAAGAGCAGGACTGTCAGAAACGGAAGTTCAGAGGATAGGGAGATGGTGATCCACGTGTTTGGCAAGATACATAAGACCGGACTTGTTATCCTAACATGGTTTGTTTCTTTTACAGGTGACGCTAAGCCAACAGTGTGGGTGATAGGCCACTCGTATATATATTGGGCAGAAAAAAGGGCGAAAGTCCGCCCAGGCGGGAGGAAATTAGAGTTTCATAACACATATTTAAACTGGAGAGGTATTAGAGGCCTGCTATGGCCACAGGTACTAATGGAGGTAATCAAGGTAGGGAGAGAGGCAAGATGTCCGGTCATCTTAGTTATATAGGCCGGGGGAAATAACCTAGGTCATCACAAGAGCGCATAACTAATGGCAATAATGAAACTAGACACTGAGCGCTTCAGAGAATTTTTCACAAAACTAGCTATAGTATGGTCAGAGATTGTGCCGATAGCGGTATGGCAAGGTGCGCGAGACATCACGGCCATCGAACGGACAAAGCGGGTAATAAATATTCGGATGGCAAAATTTAGAAGAGACAGAGGCAGTGTAGTGGTACGACACCGACAACTGGAAGGAGATAAAGCAGGCCTCATACAGCCCGACGGTGTTCACTTAATGGATATTGGACTGGACATATTCCTGTCAGGACTCCAGGACGGAGTGGAACAAGCATTAAGAATGATGGGTGGGGGTCAGAGTCCTGCATACGAGTACGCAGGATCCTCCATGGTCTGGAAATAGAAAGGACATGTTGGAGAGTTACACTTGTTGGCCAAGTTGCCGGAGTGGAGACCCAGGGCATGCTGCAACAAGCTGAATTATTTTAGAAATAAAATGCCTTTCTAATGGAATGAGTATAAAGAGTTAATAAAGCTGTGACCGATCCTCACCCATCCAGGTGTAAGAGTTACATTATTGTATTGTCAAGGAAAGGGGGGCGGTAGGGGGGCTGAGCGTCTGGGTTTGGTTGGGGGTCCCCACAGTCTGCCTAGGCTAGATGCATTTAAAAATTCTTATTAGATACACAGGCGGTGCAGCTTGCTTCGCAGCTGGGCTACTACGCCCAAAGTATTGCCTAGGCTAGATGCAGTTAAAAATTCTACGCTGACTAGCAGACACTGAAGATTTGGAGCAGACCTCTGAGTAAACAGCTCTTCAGACTCAACCATCTGTGTTACCCCAAGCCATAGTGTATGTAGTTTCTTACAGTTAAAAGGGGGGGGGGGCGACCCAACCCACCTGGAATTGACGATGCCAACGTCACGTAAGACACAGCAAGGGGACTCCAAAAAGAGTCTCCATTTTTTCCCAAAATTGTGGCACAGACACCACTTAACCCTAGAACGCATACCTGGGGCCTCGCAGTCCCACCCTGTTAATTGTTTTCTATTTTCTGCAAGATTACTTTAGTTAGAATTTTGAAACTCTAGGTATTCTTCATGTATATAGTTGTTTGTCATTTGAGTTTGCGTTATTCCGTGTTATTTGCACGCGGGCCTAAAAGGCCCCAGGTATATGAAAGTGTAGATTTTTATGGTCATGCGTTCTAGGGTTAAGTGGCATCAATTGCCCCACAGTTGCTTAAAACGGTTGGTGAGGTGATATTACCAAATCCTCAAGCTTTTAGTCTCCCAAGGATAACACAGGGTTAGAAAAGTCCTTGCGAATCCATGATTTGTTCATCTTTATGAACTTGAGTCTGTCTACTTTCTCAGTGGACAGCCGCGTGCGCTTATCTGTCAGCACACCATCAGCAGCGCTGAACACACGTTCAGAGAGAACACTGGCTGCAGGGCATGACAAGATCTCCAAGGCGTGAGTGGCGAGCTCCGGCCATTTTTCCAGATTGGAATACCAAAATGAGCAAGGGTCCAGGGACACAGTCATGGCTTCGATGTTCACTTGGAGATACTCCTGCACCATCCTCTCTAGGCATTGACTATGTGTCAGACTTCTTGTCTCCTGTGGCCTTGCAAAGGATGGTCTAAAAAAGTGGTGAAACGATTCCACAAAATTGCTGTTACCAGCAGATACTGTGTTACTGTTACGGTTTGAGTGATGAAGACTCGACAGTCCCACGGTTAGCAAGTTAGAACTGTGAGATTCACTTCGTGCACCACTGGTCTTTTGTGGAAAAGCACATGTAAGATTCTGCCACAGCGTCTGCAAATACTCCTGCATGCGTCAATCCCTTTTTATGGCAGGAATTATTTTGGCAAATTTACTTTTGTATCGGGGATCTAAGAGTGTGGCAACCCATTAGTCAGGATTACTTCGAATTCTGCAATCTGAGTGTCATGTTGCAGGTAGTGCAGCAAGAAGGCACTTATGTGTCTTGCGCATCCAGGAGGACCAAGTCCTTGTTGTGTTGGTAGCGAGGTAAGAATCATGCTTCCTTCCTCTGCCCTCTGCCCCCAACCTCGCACAACAGAAATGTGATCAAGGTCTCCCTCATCTGATGAGTCTTACATGCCCATCGCCAGTAAATCCTCCACTTCTTCCTCGGCTCCTGCACCTTCCTCAACAGTTTGGCTGCTACCATGCGCCCTGGTTAATCCCTCTCCCCCACCCTCCCATGCCTGCCGCCTTGGTGCTGCCAACCGTCTGGACCTTGGAGATGTTATCCCTTTCACATACGACTCCTCCTCTACTTCCTCCACCTCCTCTTGTCCCACCACCTGACTCTGAACTTTGTTTAATGTGTGCTCCAGCATGTAAATCACCGGAATATTCATGCTGATAATGGCATCGTCGTCAGTACTAAACATCTTCGTCGCCATTTCAAAACTGTGCAGAAGGGTGTGTGGCGCCCCTGAGGGTTCAGTCGCCACAGAGTTACTGCATCTCACCCAGAGGTGTGGTATCTCACCCTCAGGTAAGGAAGGCATATGGCTCGGGACCCTAACACCTGCATCCAACACATACACGCAGTGGGGGTAGGGCGAGATTGCTCCTAAGGGAGAGCACAGTCCCAGGTCCCTAGCTGGTGGGAGGGTCCTATGTAGTGGGTGCTTAGGGGAGCAGCTTAGGGGAGCACATGACAGGGAGAGTATAAATAGGAAGCCATCTTAGAAAGAGCAAGCCAGTCAGAGGAGGAAAAGTGACGGGAGCAGAGGCTCGGCATGAGCTCTGCTCCGGAGGCGGACCTAGCCTGGGAGGCCCAGGACTGAAGGAGAGAAGAGAGGAGTGGGAGCAGGAAGGCTCCAGGAACCGAAGGGACCCTAGGGCTACGGGCCGTGCATAAGGCCACCCGTACTCCCGCTGCTACCAGGAGGTAGAGGGGTCAGGCCAGATAAGGGGAACCGGTCCCTCAACTAGAGGAGAAACAGCAAGGCTCAACTAGAAACCAGAGGCTGCAGCATTTCATGTACTGCAGGCAAAAGTCCACACCAGTCTCACTAAGAAGGTAGCCACATAGGACCCAGGGGACGGAACACAAGTCGCCCGCCAAGGCCCGAGGATACCGGATAGAAGTGTCACTGGGTGTGAGGTGCAGGGAGAAGGCCAGAGAAAGGACACACAGAAGGGGGTCCTGCTAAGTACTCCGGAGCTATCTGGGGGTGGACTGAGCCCCTCACTGAGTACGCACAGCACGACGGGTGAGATTGCTCTGGTACCTGTTATCTGGACTGCAACAACTGTGAGTAAAGATCTTGGGACTGCATCACACGGACTCTGTGTTCATTACTAACTCCCTGCACTACAACCACCATCATCCACCCACACTGCCCTGAAGCTACACTCTTCCTGTGGTGAGTAATAATACCATTGCTGCAAAACCACCAGCTTCAGAGGACTGTTCCGCAGCGGCGGCCCCTTTGGCCGCACTCCACAGGTGGCGTAGTCGGACATTATAAAATCCATATATACAAATTACCATTGGAATGACCGCCCTGGGTCACGGACCGGGTCACCGCCACAGTGACTACAACCCCCAGCGTCTACCGGCCCGGCTCAGGGTACCCCACGGCCCAGGGTGCGCGTCAACTTCATAGGTCTCTGATCTGAAACCACTCCTGCAGCGTGATTTGCCCCACCTCTGGATCTCGTTGGCCCAGGCTATACGTCAGAACGTATTGCACCAGGGCTTGTCGGTGCTGCCACAGTCGCTGCAACATGTGCAGAGTTGAATTCCACCCTGTCGGCACATCGCATTTCAGCCGGTGAACTGGCAGGCCCAACGACTTCTGTAGAGATGTAAGTCGTTGAGCTGCGGGATGCGAATGGCGGAAGTGAGCACACAGTGACCGTGCCCTCTGCAGAAGGCCATCTAGTCCGGGATAGTGGGCTAAAAATTTATGGACAACCAGGTTCAACACGTGAGCCATACAAGGCACGTGTGTGACATTGCCCCGGCAAAGGGCTGCACCCAGGTTTGCAGCATTGTCGCACACGGCCTTCCCTGGTTGCAGGTCCAGTGGAGACAACCATTCATGAAACTGGGTCTCCAGAGCTGACCACAACTCCTCAGCTGTGTGACTCACATTTCCCAGACATTTCAAAGTAAACACTGATGCCGTTGAGCCCTGCTGCCAGCATAGTAAGGAGGTGTGCAGGATTCCTTCTGCGCAGTTAGAAAGCAGGTGGCATTACCAGACTGGCTTTGGGTGCAGGTGGAGGACCGAGAGGAGGTTGAGGAGGCAGAAGCAGTGGAGGAACTTCGAGATAAAGAGGATTGATGCAAAACTCGTGGGGACGGTAAGACTTGGACAGCAGCCCCTTGTCCTGCTGTCACCATAGTTACCCAGTGCCCAGTCAGCGACATGTAACGCCCCTGTCCATGCCTACTCGTCCAAGTGTCTGTGGTGAAATGCACCCTGTCACACACAGAGTTTCTCAAAAAAGCGGTGATGTTGTGTGCGACATGCTGGTGGAGCGCAGGCACACCTTTCTTTGAAAAGTAGTGCAGACTGGGCATCTGGTACTGGGGCACTGCGACGGACATAAGGTCTCGAAAATCCACTGTGTCCTCCAGGCGGAAAGGCAGCATTTCTGTAGCCAACAGCTTGCAGATGGTGAAATTCAACCTCTTAGCTTTCTCATGGCTAGGAGGAAATGGTCTTTTACTTTTCCACATCTGAGGGACCGAGGGCTGGCTGTTGTGCTTTGACGGGGTTGAGTAGGGTGTCCCCGGCAAACTGCCGGTCTGTGAGGAAGATGCAGGCGGACATGTTAGGTTGCCTTGATCCAAAGGTGGTGCTCTCGATGGCAGAGAGCGCTCAACACCAGCAGGTGTTTCCACTTCCCAATGAACTGACGACCTGCCAATCACACTGGCTGTTGCAGGTAAAGAGGTGGCAGGTCTGTGTCCAAAAACATGTGTGACTGCTGTCCCCCCAGTCACAGAGGATGAAGAGGCCGCGGATGCACAAGATGGGGCAGACGGTGGTTGGCCCAGCCTGCTAGGCCGCATTGTAGCACAGTGAGCTTCCCACTGCAACTTATGCTTCATATCCATGTGACGGTACATGCATGAAGTACTCAAACTATGGATTTTTTGGCCTCTACTTAGCTTTTGGTGACAAATGTTACAGATAACACGAGTTGGGTCATCCTTATCAATCTGAATAAATGCCCAGGCTATGCAAGGCTTAGAGCCCATGCGACTGAAGAGCCACTACGACTTGTGGTCAGAGGCAGAGTTGTGGTTGAGGATGCAGCTGTTGACGTGCTTCCAGTACTCTGTTTCTGTCCAGGAAGGCGCAACCTAACCTCGTCGTCAATAGCATCTGTGACGCCCCGCTGCGCTTGGTATCACAGATCCTAGAAGAGTGTATTGATGGAATCCTCCACAAGAGGCCCCCATAAACATTCACACATCTCCACCTTCCACCTCAGACCAGCAGAGGGAGCCCGTTAGTGATATAAATAGGGAAGGTGGAGCTAGGCAGTTCAGTTCCTCTGAAGAGTTCCTGCAGTAGAGAATCCTAAGAGAGGTCAGTCTGCAGTGGAGCTCAGTCTAGTCTAGAGAACTCAGTTAATAGTTCAGCAGTGGAGCACGAGGCTCCTGCTAGCTAGATTCAGGGAGCCCAGATAGAGCTTAAGGTGTGCCGGCACCATAAGATCGGTGAAGCGCGGCAAGCTGCCGTTAGTGTGTATAGCCTAGTGAGGGCCCGAGTAGGCCGAAGGCGAGTGGCGAGTTAGTACATAAGGGGCAGAGGAGCTTAACCAGCTCACCCCGAAGCATTTACCGGACACCGGATCCGAGCTTACCGGGATCTCTATGACCCAGTAAGGCATAACCGGAATCCCTGGAGAACTACAAGTCCCAGGAACGCTAAGGTGCTGATACGTAACAGATCCAGGAGACCCTTAGGCCCCGCATACTGGGAGCGTGAACTCCAAGAGAAGGCCCTACCACAAGGTCAGCCAGCGCAGGACAGAGACAAAGTTAAGCCTAGCTCCAGGCAGGTCAGAAACTTACTACACAGAGGCAAGAAACAGGAGGCCCTACACCCGCTCATTGGGGAGGATCCAGATATGCACCCTTCACCCTACAGTGCTCCGGGATGTGCCTGAATTTCCTCCAGTAAGAGGTACTGAAGTGACTACCATGTTCGCTCCCGTTCTTGCTCTGACCCAGCTGGGTCTCGTCTGTCCTGCATTCCCCCTGCATACGCTGCCCTGAGACCTAGCTCCACCTGTGGGGAGCTATACCATCGAGCTGCCTTATCACGGGCCTCAGTGGACTGCTGCAGCGCTGGTGCTTCTCACCAGATACCACAGGTGGCGTCACGAACTCTTATAAAATTAACAATTATCCACCCTTTTAAAGAGTGACCCCAGGGTACGGGCCAGGGAGCCGACCACCGCGACATCCCCAAGGCCAGGCAAAGGCCCGGGTGACCTCATCGACTGGCTGACTGTGGGTTGACAGTAAGTGGGATCTCCAACCTTGTCATCATCACCCTGTGTGTTATCACACCCGTCGTCCTCAAAGCCAACCTCTTCCTGCCCTGACCGAAAAGTCAAGTTGTCGCTCCAATCAGGTATTTGAGTCTCATCATCGTCTTCATCATTGTCTCCACCAACAGGAGTTACAGTTTGGGAACGAGGGTCTACATTATGCTCAGAACCTTCTTCATCTGGTCCTGGATCTCACTTATAAAGATTCTGGGCATCAGTGCAGATCATTTCCTCATCTGGATTAACAGAAGCTCTGGAGCAGACCTCCGTTTCCCAGGCTATAGTATGAGTAAACAGCTCGGCAGACTCAACCATCTGTGTTACCCCATACTCAGACGGGCAGCTGGAGACTTGGGAGCTGTGAGGAAGCAAGTGCGATGGGGGTGACACCTCTGAGGACTGGAGTATTTGTGATGTTGAAATTGAGGTGGAGGAGAGCCCACTTGAAGGAGCACTTGATATCCGCTGAAGCACCTGCTGTTTTTGTGCCTCATCTGGAATTTGTAGCGATGGGCGTGTCCGTAACAAAGGGATCGTATCACATTGTCCACGAAAAGAAGTCGACATGTTAGTTTGGCTGGAAGATGGTCTTTCTTCTGCAGATATTACTCCCCCCCCACCGCGGGGGGGCTCTACCCACCAGCGGACAGGCACCAGTATTGTGAGAGGGGGGCTGGCCGTCAGGGTCCACCGCGGCTCTGGCACAAACCCGGCAACACGGAGGTGGCACGGGCAGGAACGGACTGGCCGTGTCGGCTTCTCACTTTTTGGATTTTAGAAGGGCATGACGTGCCTATATCTGTGTCTCCCCCTCCTTTTACTCCTCCACCTCTTTTCTTTTCGCATGACTATATATACTTGTCACTTTTCCATGTGTTAGTTATGTCTTCTGAGCAGTTTGTCAGCTTTTGGACACCTTTGAAGGTGTTTTCTATGTGTTTCTATGTGTTTTTGTTTGTCTGCCATTGGCTTTAAAGGTGTTCGAAGGTGTTCGACGAACAGTTCGGCAAACACAAGGGTGTTCGACGAACCGAACCGAACTCGAACACTACGGGGGTGGCTCAACACTAGTGAAAACATTATCAGAAGAGATGTCCAATAGCCAAGGACCACTTGTGGAGAGCTACAGAAAGACCTGGAATCAGAAGGTGCCATTGTTTCAAAGAAAACAATGAGTAATTGACTAAACTTCCATCGCCTGTATGCATGCTCATCACACACGACTCCATTGCTGAACAAAAAGCATGTTCAAATGCGTTAAAAGTTTGATCAATAACATTTAGACAAGCTTGTGAAACACAGGGAAAATATAGTCTGGTTAGATGAAACCAAAATTGAACTGTTTGGATGCCATAATACACACCACGTTAAAACACCATACTTACAGTGAAGCTTGGCGGTGGGAACATCATGGTATGGGGTTGTATTTCAGCATATGGCACTAGCAAAGTTCATATAACTGAAGGATAGATGAATGAACAAATGTACCGAGACTTTCTTGATAAAAATCTACTGCCATCTACCAGGATGATGAAGATGAAATGAGGGTAGACATTTCAGCAAAACAACGATCCCAAACATGCAGCCAAGGAAACTCTCAATTGGTTTCAGAGGAAGAAAATATAGCTGCTAGAATGGCCCAGCCAATCACCTGACCTAAATCAAATAGAAAATTTATGGAAGTAACTAAAGCTCTGCGTTCATAGAAGGAGCGCGTAGAACTTTCAGTATTTGTAGAGTGTTTGTGTGGAAGAATGGGCCAAAATCATACCTGAGCAATGCATGCAACTAGTTTCTCCATACAGGAGGCATCTTGAAGCTGTTATTACCAACAAATGCTTTTGTACAAAGTATTAAATCCATTTTAGTAAGTCTGTTAAATACTTTTTCCCTTTGTCATTTTTCATTGTTGCACATAACTTAATTTACGGACATCTATGGTTTGATTTTTTTGCCTGTGTGGATTGGATGGGTTGTTACCAACATCATGAGAATTTCACGTCAACAGCACATTTAGAAATATATTTACTTAGAAAATTAGTGACATCTTCAATACTTATTTCACCTACTGTATACAGTACAGACCAAAAGTTTGGACACACCTTCTCATTTAAAGATTTTTCTGTATTTTCATGACTATGAAAATTGTACATTCACACTGAAAGCATCAAAACTATGAATTAACACATGTGGAATTATATAATAAACAAAAAAGTGTGAAACAACTGAAAATATGTCTTATATTCTAGGTTCTTCAAAGTAGCCACCTTTTGCTTTGATGACTGCTTTGCACACTCTTGGCATTCTCTTGATGAGCTTCAAGAGATAGTCACCGGAAATGGTCTTCCAACAATCTTGAAGGAGTTCCCAGAGATGCTTAGCACTTGTTGGCCCTTTTGCCTTCACTCTGCGGTCCAGCTCACCCCAAACCATCTCGATTGGGTTCAGGTCTGGTGACTGTGGAGGCCAGGTCATCTGGCTTAGCACCCCATCACTCTATTCCTTGGTCAAATAGCCCTTACACAGCCTGGAGGTGTGTTTGGGGTCATTGTCCTGTTGAAAAATAAATGATGGTCCAACTAAACGCAAACCGGATGGAAGAGCATGCCGCTGCAAGATTCTGTGGTAGCCATGCTGGTTCAGTATGCCTTCAATTTTGAATAAATCCCCAACAGTGTCACCAGCAAAGCACCCCCACACCATCACACCTCCTCCTCCATGCTTCACAGTGGAAACCAGGCATGTAGAGTCCATCCGTTCACCTTTTCTGCGTCGCACAAAGACACGGTGGTTGGAACCAAAGATCTCAAATTTGGACTCATCAGACCAAAGCACAGATTTCCACGGGTCTTATGTCCATTCTTTGTGTTTTTTAGCCCAAACAAGTCTCTTCTGCTTGTTGCCTGTCCTTAGCAGTGGTTTCCTAGCAGCTATTTTACCATGAAGGCCTGCTGCACAAAGTCTCCTCTTAACAGTTGTTGAAGAGATGTGTCTGCTGCTAGAACTCTGTGTGGCATTGACCTGGTCTCTAATCTGAGCTTCTGTTAACCTGCGATTTCTGAGGCTGGTGACTCCGATAAACTTATCCTCAGAAGCAGAGGTGACTCTTGGTCTTACTTTCATGGGGCAGTCCTCACGTGAGCCAGTTTCTCTGTAGCTCTTTATGGTTTTTGCAACTGCACTTGGGGACACTTTCAAAGTTTTCCCAATTTTTCGCACTGACTGACCTTCATTTCTTAAAGTAATGATGGCCACTCGTTTTTCTTTACTTAGCTGCTTTTTTCTTGCCATAATACAAATTCGAACAGTCTATTCAGTAGGACTATCAGCTGTGTATGCACCTGACTTCTGCACAACACAACTGATGGTCCCAACCTCATTTATAAGGCAAGAAATCCCACTTATTAAACCTGACATGGCACACCTGTGAAGTGAAAACTATTTCCGGTGACTACCTCTTGAAGCTCATCAAGAGAATGCCAAGAGTGTGAAAAGCAGTCATCAAAGCAAAAGGTGGCTACTTTGAATAACCTAGAATATAAGACATATTTTCAGTTGTTTCACACTTTTTTGTTAAGTATATAATTCCCATGTGTTAATTCATAGTTTTGATGCCTTCAGTGTGAATGTACAATTTTCATAGTCATGAAAATACAGAAAAATCTTTAAATGAGAAGGTGTGTCCAAACTTTTGGTCTGTACTGTATATATTAATATATATTAGGTTATTGAATTGGGGTAATAAATTATTTATTTATAAGTAATTTATTAAATCAGTTAGTACATTTATTTTATAATTATTGCATCATTGTCAAAGCAAAAAAATGTAAAAAAAAAAAAATTATCTTGTTTACAATTATTTCCCTAAAAATATCTAATTAGAAGTAAATATATGGAATATCATAAGAAATATACACTTAAATATAAATATGTAATTTGATTAATTTGTACTCATAAACACCAATATGAATGCAGTTCTATTTGTAACTGAGGCAAGTGAAAAATATTCAGATCTGCTGTTGAAATATACTTGCTGCTATGTTCTGTAAGCTAAATTATAGATTTGAGGAAAATGAATACTTTTTTGCACTTCAGAAGATAAGCATAAATATGCCACTTACTGATTCATTTTCAAAGATTGTTTCTGGGAATAAATCTAGTATGCAAAATATGTGTGATATTTTGCTTTATCATGATAAATGCAATTTCTCACAGCTAACACATAGTTATTAAACTTGTGGAGATTGAAATATCTGTATATAAGTAAATATTGAAGGGAAACAGATGGCAATTCAATTGAACAACAATTAGCCTGAAAATAAACATGGAAAAAAGTAGCACATTAAGTGTAAGGATGAAAAACATCTGACTATTGTTAAAATATATTAACAGAATACATTTCACATGTACAGTCATTAGGTTCTATAGAGGTCTCTAAACAGAATAGATTGCAAGGGTTTTTTTTTATATGTTCATTGTCCAAATACACCCAACAAATAATTATTTTTGTGCATGAAAACAGATGGTATAATTTCTTATAATTTCTTATGCTAATAGTACTCGCTGGCCATGAAACTTACTACATGCTAATGAATTGTCTTCAAACCCCTTGGGTCTCTATAGTGTGCTCAGTACAACAAACATACCTAAATATATAAATCTACACACATACACAACTATATTAATTTGCTGTTGAGAAACAGATAACCACATTTATATATGATTCTGAGGGTGTACCTACACTGACTTGTCTTAACAGGCCGTTAATCACCAGATAAATGAGCAAAACACACGTTCATTGAGTGAATTGAGTTTTAAATTTGCTTAAAAAACATTGTTCTCTGCAGCACATCATCCTGTTTAAAAATGATGGTCTATGCACACAAAATGATCATATAAAGTGCGATCGGGCAGTCTAAACAGGCTATTATACATCCACAGATCAGCTTGCATATAGCCGATCTAAGGTCTTTAACCCCTTCATGATGTTTAACATACCCGTACATCATAGAAGAGAAAGGATCCCAGACCTTCGATCACAGCTGGGCTTAAGTTAAAACCGAGACCCGGCTTTCACTGCCAGATGTGCATCACCCCGGGCATTTTAACCCCCTAAGTGCTGCGCTCTCAAAATAAAGCAATGCAAAAACAATTCTTTTTCCAAAAAGATAATTTTTGTTCAGAGTAACGCTGCTGCCTCATTAATGAATGGATCCGTCCATTCTGAGCCCTGCCATATGCCCAAACAGTCGTTCAAAGTAACCACCACACCTCTAGATAAATTCCTTGAGGGGTGTAGTTTCAAAAATGGTGTCACTTGTGGGGGTATCCACTGTTTAGGCACATCAGGGGCTCTGCAAATGTGACATGGCGTCCACTATCTACATCAGCCAGTTTTGCGCTCCAAAAGTTGAATGGTGCTCCTTCCCTTCTGAACCCTGTGGTGCGCCCAAACAGTAGTTTTCCACCACATGTGGGGTATGGGTGTACTCAGAAGAAATTGCGCAACAAATTTTATGGTCCAATTTCTCATTATGATCCATCATGTCAGCATTTACCACTCAATGCCCTATCTCTTACACTAGTACACTAATCTATTGGTGTTAAAAAACAAATTTTCAGCCTGCATAACCCAAATTTGGTGGTACAGATTTCTCAAATCATTTCTCAAGATACATCATTGTTGTTTCTCCAGTTTTTTTGCACTTTTTTAGTGGCTTTACTATTTTTCATCACTTTTTATGTTGTCTATCTTTTTAAAGTCTCGTTTAATTTTTCCTTGACAACTTTTCTTATATACATGTTTTCAACATATGCATGAAAGGCGAGTTTTACCAAATGTCTCCTTTTTTTAAGAAGGGTTTCAGGAGGAACTTTCAATTTGGTGCATTTTAAGACAACCTTTTGACTTTTTATAGGATTTGAAACTTTTGGTGCAAAAAAAAGGGTTAGAAACAAATATAAAGTGTATTTTAAATTTTGCGACAAATTCATGATCCACTTGTTCTATTTTTAAGAATTTGCTGAAGAAAACATCAGTGAATATCACAAGACAAAAAAAGAAAAGTTATTTCAAATGATAAATTGGGCCCATTGTCTAGAAATACCATGTCTCATCTTTAGAAAAAGAAAACCAATCAACACTTTAATTTTCCATGGCTTAAAGATATGCTAGGTGACAAATTTCACATGCAAGCATATAGAAAAGTATCTACCCTTACCTTTTCTTTAATTTGGCTAAGGACTCCAGCTTTTCACAAAACAAATTAAATGCTGCATCGTAACACGCTAGCAAAATCCTTGGCAGGCTGCACTTCAAATTACAACCACTAGGTTGCCACAGACAGAAAAATATGGGATGTACATCTTGTGACAATGTATCACAAAATATATATTTAAAAAAATCTGGTCATCTCACACAACACATTTTGGGATATATTCATTCAAGTGCAAAGGTAAGGAAGGGCACATCTAAATCTATAGACATAGACACATTTTATATTTTTTACTTTCCAATGTTTAATATATCAGTTCTATATTTCTGACTTGAATGTGGCCCCCAACCTTTTTTGAAACCGAATGTGGCTTGTAGTGGCTTTTTCAGGATCTCTCCAACACGGTGTTATGAACTTGTTACAAATACATAAATGTCTTTATTTACCTTAAGTAGAAAATAATTGGGGACATAATAGTGAAGAGAAGGACCTGACCCAATAACTGCTGAGTTCCAAACCTTTTCTGGCATTTATTTCAACACAAAATCTATGTCTTAGGAGCTTCATAGGATGGGCTTTCATGGCCAAGCAGCCTGACATCATCAAACACCCTGACAAACATCAGATAGAGTGGTGTTAAGCATGCCACCACTGGGCTCTGGAGAAGTGGAACATTACTTGCTGAAGGCCATGTGGCAGTTGTAAAGTTTGGGGGAGTAAGGATAGTTCTATGGAGTTGTTTTTCAGAAGTTGGCCAAGGCTCCTTATTTCCAGTGAATAAAAATCTGCAGCACACCAAGACAGTTTGGAGAATTCTATTCTTTCAATTTTGTGGGTATAGCTTGGGGATGTGATAAAAGGTCTTGTAGGTGAAATGTTCCTATAACTTGGCATTGAATCTTCTATATACAGTGGAGAAAATAAGTATTTGATAGACTGATGATTTTGCAAGTTTTCCTACCTACAAAAGAATGGAGAGGTCTGTAATTTTTATCATAGGTACATTTCAACGGTGAGAGACAGAATCTAAATACAAAAACTGGAAAATCACATTGTATGATTTTTAAATAATTAAGTTGCATTTTATTGCATGAAATAAGTATTTGATCACCTACCAAACATCAAGAATTCTGGCTCTCACAAGCCTGTTAGTTTTTCTTTAAGATGCCCTCCTACTCTGCACTTATTACCTGTATTAATTGCACCTATTTGAACTCATTACCTATATAAAAGACACCTGTTCACACACTCAATCAAACACACTCCAACCTCTCCACCATGGCCAAGACCAAAGAGCTTTCTAAGGACACCAGGAACAAAATTGTAGACATGCACACGGCTGGGATGGGCTACAGGACAATAGGCAAGCATCTTGGTGAGAAGGCAACAATTGTTGGCACAATTATTAGAAAATGGAAGAAACACAAGATGACTGACTGTCAATCTTCCTCTGTCTGGGGCTCCACGCAAAATCTCGCCTCATGGGGTAAGGATAATTCTGAGAAAGGAATCAGCCCAGAACTACATGGGAGGACCTGTTCAATGACCTGAAGAGAGCTGGGACCACAGTCTCAAACATTATCGTTAGTAACACACAACGCCGTCATGTATTAAAATCCTGAAGGGCACACAAGTTCCCTTGCTCAGGCCAGCACATGTCCAGGCCTGTTTGAAGTTTGCCAATGACCATCTGAATGATCCAGAGGAGGTATGGGGGAAGGTCATATGGTCAGATGAGACCAAAATAGAACTTTTTGGTATTAATTCCACTCGCCGTGTTTGGAGGAAGAAGAAGCATGCGTACAACACCAAGAACACCATCCCAACCATGAAGCATAGTGGGGAAACATCATACTTTGGGGGTGCTTTTCTGCAAAGGGGACAGAACAACTGCACCATATTAAATGGAGGATGGATGGAGTCATGTATCGCAAGATTTTGGCTAACAACCTCCTTCCATCAGTAAGAGCATTGAAGATCGGTCATAGCTGGGTCTTCCAGCATGACAATGACCCGAAACACACAGCCAGGACAACTAAGGAGTGGCTCAGTAAAAATCATTTCAAGGTCCTGGAGTGGCCTAGCCAGTCTCCAGACTTGAACCCAATAGAAAATCTTTGGAGGGAGCTGAAACTCAATGTTTCCTAGCGACAGCTGCAAAATCTGGAAGATCCGGAGAAGAGCTGTATGGAGCAGTGGGTCAAAATCCCTGCTGCATTTTGTACAAACTTGGTCAAGAACTACAGGAAATGTCTGACCTCTGTAATTGCAAACAAAGTTTTCTGTACCAAATATTAAGTTCTGTTTTTCTATTGTATCAAATACTTAATGTGCAAATTAATTACATACAAATTATACAATGTGATTTTCTGGATTTTTTTTTAAGATTCCATCTCTTACAGTTGAAGTGTACCTACGGTAAAAATGACAGACCTCTCCATTCTTTGTAGGTGGTAAAACTTGCAAAATCGACAATGTATCAAATACTTATTTTCCCCACTGTATATTGTAAGTTGCAGCCGGACAAGTCCTGGATAGAGTGTATGTGTCACCAAGTAGCCTAGCCTCAGTGATGTGAAACTCGGAGAGCAGTCTCCGGCACAGTTAATGCTGAGAGGGTTTTAATGGTCCTGGATTTTATGAACGGCCATTAGAGCTGGATGGGGTTGGCCATTTCCATACCTCCACTACCAGGCCATGGAGTGGCCTATTTAAGGCAGCTCAGCTGTTTCATTTAGTGTCTGTGTCTGGGAGTAAAGGTGGAAACACATCTGGGACTTGGGTCTCTGTGTGGAGGTGAGAAGACCTATGAATATTGCTTAATCTCTGACAGAGGTTCAGAGCTGGACTTTATTCTGTTTGGTGAGCCCCGCGTGACATATCTGTGCCTACTGAATGGACTGTTTATTTTCCATTTATTTTTGTGCCAGAAAGGCTGTGTTTTTTGTTTGGAGTCCTATGGAAGTGTATAACCTTTAATACAATTTCCTGGTGCACCAAGAGACTTTGTACCTGTGTGAACACTACAAGCTGCCTGAAAGTGAGTGAACCCCTAAAATATATTTATTTATTGACCAATACAGGAGTGTATCCTGCAGTTCATGTTAAATACAAGTGCCAATCCTATATCTTATGTTTCTTTAAATTGGTTACTCTCAGGCATTAACAAAGGATTTAATATTCACTTAAATAAAGTATTTGGATTATCAGAAAATTTGCATCACTGTATTTTTCTGTAGGTCAGTAGGTTTCTGTACGTCGGTAGTATGGTCAATAAAAATATTTGCTACATTTTTAACAATACCAAGATCAGTATTAAAGACTTACATATTAATAAAGTTGGCTATAGCTTTCAAAAGGAATTTGTTCTGCCTTCTTCCAAATAATCGGTTCGGTCTTATGAAAGAGTTGTCCGATAGTGAACACACCATCCAAACCATTAAATACTGAAGTGCCCCACATAACATAGAAAACACATACTTACCCTACAGATCATAAAAAAGGTAGATGTCAGCTCACCTGCTTGCAGCACACTGGAAAATAGGAGCACAGAAGACGTCCTGACCCAGGCCTATAAAATGCAATAGAAAACAGCTATTTTTCCAGCTCCAGATAAAAACTTGAGTTTATTCAAACAATCTTTAAAATTACATATCCACAATGGGAGAGAGAAAGTGGTGGATTGACGCGTTTCGGACGCGATTCCTGCGTCCGTTTAAAATGCTCAATTTAAAAAAAATTGTAAAAATATTTAAAAAAAACACAAAATAATAATAAAAAATATATATATTGTATTCATGAATAAATATTTTTATGGGAAAAAAAATAAACAAAAAAAGTACACATATTTGGTATTCCCGCATCCGGAATGAACCGACCTATAAAACTGTCCCACTATTTAACCCTTTCAGTGAACACCGTAAAAAATAAAATAAAAAAACGAGTAAAAAATCAATGCTTTATCATCATACCACTGAACAAAAAGTGGAATAAAACATGATAAAAAAAACGAATGTAAATAAAAATAAACTCTCTGAAAACGTTATCTTGTCCGGCAAAAAATAAGCCTTCATGCAGCTCCATCAGCAGAAAAATAAAAAAGTTATAGCTCTCAGAATAAAGCGAAGCAAAAATAATTATTTTTTTTATAAAATAGTTTTTATTGTGTAAAAGCGCCAAAACATAAAAAAACAATATAAATGTGGTATCACTGTAATCGTACTGACCTGAACAATAAAACTGGCTTATCGATTTTACCACATGCGGAACGACATAAAAAAAAAAATCAATTCCTGAATTGCTGGTTTTTGTTTATTCTGACTCCCAAAAATTGGAATAGAAAGAGACCAAAAAATGTTATGTGCCCAAAAATTGTACCAATAAAAATGTCAACTCGTCCTTCAAAAAACAAGTCCTCACATAACTCTCTCGACTGAAACATGGAAAAATTATAGCTCCCAAAAATATGACGATGCAAAAACTTGTTTTTGCAATAAAAAGCGTCTTTTAGTGTGTGACAGCAGCCAAACATAAAAACCCAAAATAAATCTGGTATCGCTGTAATGGCATGGAACCAAAGAATAAAGTGTCTAATCACTTTTACTGCACGAGGAATGGAGTAAAAAATAAAACCTTGACCTGCTATTGATTTTTTCATTCTGCCTTCCAAAGATCGCAGTAAGGATCGGTTCACATTTATCCTGCACTCTATGCTGAGCGCTTCACTGGGGTTTCCGTGTAAATCTCTGAAATACGTGATTCAGATGGAATTCCCTATAATGAGGCAGATGGAGGCACTTTGGATGTTGTTTGGCCTATAATCTGGCTGTGTCTGTCATTTTAGGCGTGCGTAAAAGCACCGTTGGCCACAGTTTTGTGCACTTCTGAAAAAAAGGACAACGTTGAATAGAGGCCAAGCAGAGTCCAGAGTGACTCTGCTGCCTCATTATAGTGAATGGATCCCTCGGGGGTTTCATCTGAATCGTGTCACTTGGAGATTTATATGGAAACCCCAAAGTAAGTGCTCAGCATAGAGTGCAGGATAAATGTGATCCAAAACGTTATGTAAAATGTTCCCAATAAAACCTTCAACTCAGTCCCAACTCAGGTCCGTCATCTGTTAATGGAAATATAGGGGGCTTCCATGTTACTGGTAATACAAAGGCTCTGGAAAAGTGAAATGGCTGCTCATCCACCAAAAGAAATTTAGCAAATTCTTTTCTCCAAAATCCAAATGCCCTCCTCCTTTCTGAGCTCCAGTGTGCCTAAACCACATTTAGCATCCACATGTTTGCCATTTCTGTAGCGATGAGAGCCCACCTAATTTATGGGTGCGTGTCTCCAGAAGCACAAGCTTGGCATAATATACTGGGCACTACAACGTACTGGGCACTACAACGTACTGGGCACTATAATGGCAGTTTGCCATTCTCACTCAGTAACATTCACTGCTGCTTGTTTCTGGAAAACATCCATGGAGTCAAAATCATCACTATACTTGTAGATAAAATCCTAAAGTGGTATAATTTCCATAATGGGGTCCCTTGAGGGGAGATTCTGCTCTTCAAGCACTTAAGGGCTCTGTATGTGAAGTTCACAAGCTATTCTAGAAAAATCTGCATTCCAGGAGACAAATAGCGCTCCATCCTTCCCGAGTCTCGCCGTGTGGCTAAGCAGTACTGTACAGATATGTATGGGGTATTGCCACATTCAGCAGAAATTGTGGGACACATTTTGATGCCATTTTTTTCCAATTTCCCAGTGTGAAAATGTAAAATCTGGAGCTAAAACAATATTTTGGCAGTGAAAATTTAATTATTTTTTCTTCACTGCCTAATGGTATAAATTTCTGAGACACACATGTCGTGTCAATATGATAACTGCACCCCTAGATGAATTCATTGAGAGATGTAGTTAGAAAAATGGGGTCACTTATGGGGGGTTCTGCTGTTTTCGTACCTCAGTGGATATGCCAATGTGACATGGCACCCTCAAACCAGTCCAGCAACATCTGAACTCCAATATAGTTCTTCTTCCCTTTTGAGCTTTTCATTGTGCCTCAAAAGTTTTTGACCACACATGGGGTATCAGTGTAATCAGGAGAAATTTCAAAACAAATTTTGGGGTCTATGCAAATTTTGCATTAAAAAAAATGGCGCTTCTTCCCTTCTGAGCCTGCCATGCACCCAAACTGTAGTTTTCCCCCACATGTGGGGTATCAGCGTGCTCAGGATGAATTGCACAACAAAATTTTGAGTCCAGGCTTTCCTTTTACCATTGTAAAAATAGAAAAAATTGGATCTAAATTAAAATTTTAAAAAGTTAAATGTTCATTTTTCCTTCCACATTTCATTAATTCCTGTGAAGCATATGAAGGGTTAATAAACTTATTGAATATGGTTTTGAGCACCTTGAGGGGTGCAGTTTTTACAATTGTGTCATTTTGGGGTATTTTCTGTCATATAGGCCTCTCAAAGTCAAATGTGATGTGGTCCCTAAAAAAATGGTTTTGTAAATTTTGATGTAAAAATGAGAAATCGCTGGTCAACTTTTAACCCTTCTAACTTCCTAACAAGAAAAAATTATGTCTCAAAAATTGTGCTGACGTAAAGTAGACATGTTGGAAATGTTATTTATTTACTATTTGTTGTGACATAGCTTTCTGGTTTAAGGGTATAAAAATAAAAATTTTGAAAATTGCAAAATTTTCAAAATGTTCGCAAAATTTCCGATTTTACAAATAAATGCAAGTCATATCAAACAAATTTTACCACTATCATAAAGTACAATATGTCTCAAAAAAAACAATCTCAGAATCAGTGGGATCTGTTGAAGCATTCCAAAGTTATTACCACATAAAGTGACACTGGTCAAAATTGTAAAATTTGGCCTGGTTATGAAGGTGAAAAAAGGCTTGGATGGGAAAGGGTTTAAAGAGGACCGTTTGCCAAATGTTTAACTCTTTAGGGACCAGGCCACATTTTTTTAAATTTTTAAAATCCGACATGAGTCTCTTTATGGCTCTGAAATTTTTCAACATATCCCAGTGATTTTGAGAATGTTTTTTTCATAACACATTATACTACATACTATACCATGTTAGTTGTAAATTTAGGTTGATATGTTTTCCATTTATTTATGAAAAGTTTACAAAATTTGTCAAAAATTTCAATAAATTAGCAATTTTCAAACTTTGAATTTTAACTTTAATGCAGTCATACCCCACAAACTAGTTAATAAATAACATATACCTTATGTTTACCTTATATCAAGACCATTTGTCAAATGCCCTTTTATTTTGTTAGCATATTAGAAGGTTTAAAAATTTGGCAGCAATTTTTCATTTATTCAAAAAAATTTGCATAACTTATAATTTTTTAGGGACCTATTCAGTTTTGAAGCGACGTGACGATTACCATGGCAACCAGCAAAACAACACAATCGCGATCTCAGGGTGCCAGTGGGGTTAAAAAGGGAGCCCCCATGCTCTGTTAGCCATCTAGATGCCACTGTTGCTTTTGACAGCAGCATCTACGCGTATAAATGGCAGAGGTTGGTGCTAACACCAATCATGCCTATGCAGCATGGTGTCAGCCATAGTATACAGCTGATAGCTGCTGCATTTTCACCCATCAGGGGATGCTATTCTCTTGTATTTCAGGTCAATAAAAAGGCATATTGGTGTTTATTAAGGGGTTTTAATGTTGAACTGGACACACAATTTAAGCAGAGCAAAATAAAACATTTCTGATTTTTTTTTTTAATTTTGCCTCTCTGTTGCGAAGATATTGGTGATCAAAGTATTTTGCACTTGTAGGGGTAATTATTTAGTCCAAGTGAGCATAACCAGAGAGATTTCACTGGGTACATTTACTTCTACCTCTTTCTAACACTGGCCAACCATAAGCAGCCAAAAGAAACTGCGAAAAAAAAATCACCCCCACAATAGCATTGACAAGCAGTCTCCTCTCCAAACTGCAGCATGATGACATATGCTGAAGCACAGCAGACCTGGGTGTGATTAACTGACCAGTTCAACATGAAAAACATAATGTAAGTTCTCTTTAAAGGGTTGGCCCACCTATGCAGTCAATTTTTTTTCATTCTTTTTTTAATTCCTTGTAATTTGTTTGCATATTTTAAACATTGTTTTCCTTAAAAAAATTAAGATTTAGTTTGGGCTAAACGAGGAAGAAAGAAAATTAACTTGCTAGACACATATTGAACTACAAATATGAATGAAACATGAATAGCCCTGAGGATGTGTTCATTCCACTAAGAGAATGCGATTTCAAAAAAATATAAATTGGTAAAATACGTAATCTTATATAAATGTAGGTAGCAACATGAAAATAATGGTAATACGTCGCTGAGTATATCTTTAGTTTGTCTTTTGCACTGAGCTCTAGTAATGAATATGCACTTGCAAAGATCAGTTAAAATGCTGTCACACCATTATAATAGAAGGTATCTTTGATAGTCTGGGACAATTTTGTACAATTCATTGCTTTTGTGTACGACATAATTCATTTGAGATATACAAAATTTGTCACTGACATTTAGTGGCAGCCTCAGGGAATGGATAAAATTAGCTAGTTAGCAACTTAACCTGAGAAAGACACAACGGGGTGAACAATTTTCTGGCATAAAAGCAAATGGAGAACATTTAACAAATATCTTATTTTTGTACTTATTTATTTATTTTTCCATTGTCCTCTCTTAAATAAAAAAAAAAAAGTCTGCCGATCATTTTGTCAGGGTCCTAAATCTCCCTCACATTCTATTTCTTAATGGTTTCAAGTAAATGACTATCCAGAGGATAATTAGCTACTGTGCTGTCGTATCGTGTCAGGTCACAGCTGGATTTAGTCAGCATTAACCTTTGGGGAGAATTGGAATATCAGTATCATTTAAAATTAAAGACGCGTAAGCAGGCATTTCTGGAGATGTGAGAAAAGTAATTGTCTGTAAATTGTTTGACCTTGAGATTTAATTGCATGCACAACACACGTTCTAGCGAGAACCCTGGACTGTCTTCTTTCTCTCATTTCCAAGTGCCAGCTCGGCTGCAGAACCTATTAAGCTACCTGTGGATTTTTCAGTAAAATATTAAAGATTGCTCTTGATACAAAACAAAATGCTTTAGAGAGAAGCTTTCTCTGATGAAATAAGGTCCCTTTGAAATAGATAGGCTTGTGGAATTTAAGTTGCATAAAATGAAAACCCTATATTTAGAAAAATATTCGGCGTTGAAGCTTACCTTTTTTCTATAGCTAACATGTTTGCATATTTTGCCTCATTCCCTTTTCCCTAATGAGACAGCTTATGCTTTCAAAGTCCCCGAAGCTAAGTGTATCTCTCAGCTGCCTACTCTCTTAATAATGAAACTTCATAATTCCACAAATCCAAAGTGGCCAATCAGCTTTTCAGGCGCAGCCTTCAGGTATCCTCCATAATGCATTATTTATGCCACACTCAGGCCAGGAAACAAACTTGTAATTAATAATTAATTACTATAAAGAGGGTATTTTTAACAATATAGTCATGGTCAACAAACACCACTTTTATATGAGAGATTGTGCTGTTTTTTTCTGTATTATGATGTATTTTATTTGGGGGGGGGCACAAGTTAGAATTGAAAACATTATCTGAAGACATGTATTTTAAAGAAAAAGTAATAGATATTTTAACTGTTCAAGTAGTGTTTTAAAGGAATATTTGTTGATTGCTTCTTCAGTTACTTCTGATGATCCAGTTATCTTATGGTTCACTGCAGAACAAATTTAGCTATGTGACATGGAAAACTATCTTGGTCATAACTTGATATTTGGGGTAAGGGTAAGCAAAGCCTGGTAAATCTGAATATTATGATGATTATGTATGGTCTGGTATTTATTGATCCACCGAAAATGAAAAGTTTTATTTTCATAGATGAATTAGAAATGGAAGTCAGCCAACCACTAGATAATTTTCCAAATGTCTTGTGATTATAGAATTCTGTACCCACTTGATGATTTCATGTGTATCATTTGAACTTAGCAACTTGGGGTTAGGAATTAAAAACTATGTACATCTTCACACTGACTTTTTTATTGTTCATTTGCTTTTTAAATGAAAAGTTATACAACTCTAAATAATCTTCTTTAAAATATCTCTGTTATTGCATTAGCAAGCACTTTATCTAGCAAAGTGCCTTTTTTTTCTCAAAAACAATGCCTCAGTTCTGACAGCTTTCTCTGCCCTCCTCCACCCTGCTGCAATCTCTATCACTGAGAGAAGAGAGAGGGGAGCAGAAGAGTTGTATATAGATCTCCACGGCATAGATTAAGGTGGTATTTTAGCTACTGAAAATCTCAGTACACTGGATAGACCCAGGCCTTATATTCAGCCACATATTGCAGGAAAGGACACCCCACAGGGGAAAGATCTGAAACTTGGGTCAGGCTCCAAACTGCAAACCAAATGAGTCTGAAGATGAATGAAGATTGCAGACTGAAACTAAGTGCAAATTTATTAACTAACGGTAACCACTAACATACGTAAAAATCATTTTTTCCATGTCAAAGGTGACCATAGCCTTTTAACTCTATGTAGCAACTATATAGAAGGGAATTGTAGAGCAAAGGGATTGTATAGAGATCCCCACAGCATGGACAAAGGTGGGGGTAACTATCTCAAGGAGAGCAAAAAAACAGGAGGAAAGTGCATAAAGATAGAAGATCTAATGATATTTTAGCTACTGAAAACCTCAGCACCCTGGATAGACCTAGACCTTACACTTAGCCACATATTAAAGGAAGGGACAATCCCACAGGAGAAACATCTGAAACTTGATCAGTCTGTAAACTGCAAACCAAAGGGGTCTGAAAATGAATGAAGAAATAATAATAATAATAATGTTTATTTATATAGCGCCAACATATTCCGCAGCATTTTACAATTAAGCGGGGACATATTCAGACAATAAATTCAATATAAGGTAAGACAGTTTAAACAGTTACATTAGGAGTGAGGATCCTGCTCACAAGCTTACAATCTACAAGGGAATAAGGGAGACACAGTAGGTGAAAAGTGTTTGTTATTACAGGACTAATAATTATAATAAATAGTGATTTTCATATAAGGCTGCATGATCCGGTCATCAGCCCGTATGTTTAAGTGCAATAATCAAGTATCAAGTGCAGTTACTGTGTGCATGGAGGGTGTGGAGACTGATGAATAGGAGGGAGCAGATTCTGAATAATATTTAAAGGGAGGAGACAGGGGAGAGTTACTTTACTGAGTTTAGGTGGTAGGCTTGATTAAAAAGATGGGTTTTTAAAGCACGCTTGAAGACGTGGGGGTTATGTATCAGTCGGATTGTCTGGCGTAGTGCATTCCAGAGAACTGGCACAGCACGAGAGTAGTCTTGGAGACAGAGTAGCGAGGTTCGGATTATGTCTTAGGTCATTTGTAAAACGGAGGGCACGTGTAGGGCAATAGACAGAGATGAGAGAGTAGATATAAGGAAGTGCAGAATTTTGGAGAGCTTTGTGAGTGAGAGCGATGAGTTTATATTGGACCCTGTAGTGTATGGGTAACCAGTGTAATGACTGGCACAAGATGGAGGCATCGATGAAGCGGCTGGACAGAAATACGACCCTGGTTGCCGCATTCAGGACGGTTTGGAGAGAAGAAATTTTGGTAAGAGGGAGACCAATCAGAAGATAGTTGAAGTAGTCCAGACGAGAGTGAATAAGAGCGACAGTAAGAGTTTTAGCAGTTTCAAAGATAAGAAAAGGTTGGATTCTGGAGATGTTTTTAAGATGCAGGTGACAAGAGCGGGTGAGTGATCGGATATAGGGAATAAAGGAAAGTTTACTGTCGAATATGACCCCAAGACTCCCCGGGATTGCTGCTTGGGAGTTATGGTTGAATCCTCCAAGGTAATTACAATGTCAGGTAGATAAAGACTGTAGACTGTAGACTGAAACTCAGTGCGATTTTATTAACTAAAGGCAACCACTAACATACATAAATATAATTTTTTCCATGACAAAGGTGACCTTCGCTTTTAGCTGTATGTAGCGACTATACAGCTTATTTAATTTCTGCTTCATCAAGTCTTGTGTTTTTGACAACAATAAAAAAAAAAATTTCACTGATATTTGAGCTGCAGCTCAAAATCGTTTTTCATCTATGAGGAGACACTAAGATGGAAGCCCCTGGATTACTTGCACTTATTTTTCATTCTTTTTGTTTTTCGTTTGCATTTTTAAAATTACTATTTTATTAGTCACCTTGTTTTGCACCCCCTCTTTCACTCCCACCTCCCCCCATTATAAATATGTTTTCTCTGAAACAACAGAGAGTTTAAGAGTGAAACTGTCACGATTCCTGCATTCTGTGTGGGATTGCTATGCTGTCCTATTGAAATGGTTCTTGCTGTGCTTTGAAGGACTGCTTGGCTGTCCAATCCTGTGAGTGGCAAGTCGGGCTCTCGGTGCTTTGATTGACAGCTCGGCTGTCCAATCTTTTACTAAGAGATGCAGGGCATTCTCCAGGTGTTCAGTGTTGCTATTTAACTGAGCTGACTGCCCTTGTTCCCTGCGAGACGTAGTTTGTGCTTCCTGGTGAGTGTTTGCCTCATTCTGTTGTTACAGTTATATGAAAAAGTTTGGGCACCCCTATTAATCTTAAGCTTAATGTTTTATAAAAATTGGTGTTTTTGCAACAGCTATTTCAGTTTGATATATGTAATAACTGTTGGACACAGTAATGTTTCTGCCTTGAAATGAGGTTTATTGTACTAACAGAAAATGTGCAATCTGCATTCAAACAAAATTTGACAGGTGCATAAGTATGGGCACCCTTATCATTTTCTTGTTTTAAATACTCCTACCTACTTTTACTGACTTACTAAAGCACTTTTTTTGGTTTTGTAACCTCATTGAGCTTTGAACTTCATAGCCACGTGTATGCAATCATGAGAAAAGCTACTTAAAGTGGCCACTTGCAAGTTGTTCTCCTGTTTGAATCTCCTCTGAAGAGTGGCATCATGGGCTCCTCAAAACAACTGTCAAATGATCTGAAAACAAAGATTATTCAACATAGTTGTTCAGGGGAAGGATACAAAAAGCTGTCTCAGAGATTTAACCTGTCAGTTTCCACTGTGAGGAACATAGTAAGGAAATGGAAGAACACAGGGACAGTTCTTGTTAAGGCCAGAAGTGGCAGGCCAAGAAAAACATCAGAAAGGCAGAGAAGAAAAATGGTGAGATCAGTCAAGGACAATCCTCAGACCACCTCCAGAGAGCTGTAGCATCAACTTGCTGCAGATGGTGTCACTGTGCATCGGTCAACTATACAACGCACTTTGCACAAGGAGAAGCTGTATGGGAGAGTGATGCGAAAGAAGCCGTTTCTGCAAGCACGCCACAAACAGAGTCGGCTGAGGTATGCAAAAGCACATTTGGAGAAGCCAATTTATTTTTGGAAGAAGGTCATGTGGACTGATGAAACCAAGATTGAGTTGTTTGGTCATACAAAAAGGCGTTATGCATGGCAGCAAAAAAACACAGCATTCCAAGAAAAACACTTGCTACCCACAGTAAAATTTGGTGGAGGTTCCATCATGCTTTGGGGCTGTGTGGCCAATGCCGGCACTGGGAATCTTGTTAAAGTTGAGGGACGCATGGATTCCACTCAGTATCAGCAGATTCTTGACAATAATGTTCAAGAATCAGTGATAAAGTTGAAGTTACGCAGGGGATGGATCTTTCAGCAAGACAATGATCCAAAACACCGCTCCAAATCTACTCAGGCATTCATGCAGAGGAACAATTACAATGTTCTGGAATGGCCATCCCAGACCCCAGACCTGAATATCATTGAACATCTGTGGGATCATTTGAAGAGGGCTGTCCATGCTCAGCGACCATCAAACTTAACTGAACTGGAATTGTTTTGTAAAGAGGAATGGTCAAAAATACCTTCATCCAGGATCCAGGAACTCATTAAAAGCTACAGGAAGCGACTAGATGCTGTTATTTTTGCAAAAGGAGGATCTACTAAATATTAATGTCACTTTTCTGGTGGGGTGCCCAAACTTATGCACCAGTCAAATTTTGTTTGAATGCAGATTGCACATTTTCTGTTAGTACAATAAACCTCATTTCAAGGCAGAAACATTACTGTGTCCAACAGTTATTACATATATCAAACTGAAATAGCTGTTGCAAAAACACCAATTTTTATAAAACATTAAGCTCAAGATTAATAGGGGCGCCCAAACTTTTTCATATAACTGTATGTGTTCTGATCTTCTGCTGCCTGTCCCTTTGGACCGTGTTCTGACTATCTCCTTGTCTTGCCCTTTGGCTTTGTTCTGCTCTTTCTTGATATTGACCCAGGACTGTGACCTGACTTATGCATCTGTCTTTTCCCTTGGTATCTACGGGCTCTCTTGGTATTGACCGCGGAACTTCTGACTATCTGCCTCACGGTCGCTCCGTGAGTTAGTGACTAGCGTCACAGAAACATATATTTTTGTCCCCGATTCCTGCTACTTGTGGTTCAGGTTCCCTTTAATAGTTGTTGTCATCCAGAGCCAACTTAATAGTCCTTCAGAAGTGAAAGATTGATAGAGTCCAGTCTGTAGATTCCATTTTGATAAAAAGAGAAAGAGATGATACAAGTATGTTTCGTGTTAGATTCTTACTTTGGTTTGTTCTTTTTTTAATATTTACTTTTTTTACAAATTTTTCTTTTTCTATTGTGCTCATTTTTTTAATACACTATAAACTCATTACATACATAAAACATATAAGGATGAATAACAAAAATTACCGGGTAGACCCAACCCCCCAAGGTTCTTTTGAATGACTGTAATGGCATGTAATTCTATATTTCCCTATAGCAATATTTCCCTTGGTCATAACAATTGATAACTGCAGCTGTTGCTTTTACAACTATTATCTTTTAATATATTTTTGTTATTTAGGTTGCAAAGATAACATCGGCATAAACACTTGGTCTTATAAAATAGTACAAGAGGAAATAAGTTGTGTTTACTGCAAATTATTGCAAAAATCAATGATACACCAAATCAAATAAGCTACAAAACATATCCATAGTTTATTGCAGTAGTACCAATACACAAACAGAACCATTGGAAACAATTACAATGCACAAGTGCAAAGTATGCAATGGGGAGGTGCACAATAAATACCAAACACCCCAAACCAGACCCATTCTTAGCCTTAAGTACAACAGAAAATAATTGTACAAAACACAAAAAAAGTATAAAATCAAAGAGTAAAAAACACAGATAATAGGGACAAAAATGTAAAGTGCTAAATGAGAATAAACCTAGATAAGTGCAAAGAAATAAGTGAGTGACCAGGGCAAATGAGCAGGCTTGAGACAGGGAGGGAGTGGAGCCCATAAACCCCACAAGTTGTGCCATTAAGTGTGGCTTTGTCAGGGGTGACATTGTAGTGCCTCATACAAATATTTATACCTAGATAGTCAGTAGTGCACAATAACAATTGAGTTGAGATGAGCTCACCTGGCACAAGCGAGCAAGAATCCCAGTGATACATAATGGTGGTGCTCAATGTGAGGAAGGACTGTACAAAGATCATGCATATGCATCTCATGTGCTGAATTATTTATTGCTATATCATAGTGTCATTCTATATTTTGTGATGTCTTAACAATTGGTGTTAAAGGGAACCTGTTGGGTAATATATAATACCCAAACCACGGGCAGCTTGACTCATACCCCGGCTACCCAATTGCGTTAAGGTATAATATTCTGTGAAATGCTCTGCTGTTTCAGAGAAAATATACATTGAAGATCTGGTTAGGCACCATAGAGAGAGAAAAAAGACTGGTACAGCTGCACCCCCAGATGGCTCTTCTCAGCTTCTCAGTGCCAATATCCTTGTGTCTACATAGGGAAAGATAGATAAATAGATCGATAGATAGATGGTAAATGAAAAGCAAGCAGCACTCCAAAAATAGATGAAAAAGTAAGGGACTTTATTAGCCCATCTGGTGTGGCAACGTTTCATAAAGTCCCTTACTTTTTCATCTATTTTTGGAGTGCTACCTGCTTTTCTTTTACAATATATACAGTGCATTGTGAAAGTTTTTGGCCCCCTTGAACTTTTCTATCTTTTGCCACATTTCTGGCTTCAAACATAAAGATATAAAATTCTAATTTTTGGGGGAAGAATCAACAACAAGTGGGACACAATCGTGAAGTGGAACAAAATTTATTGTATATTTTAAACTTTTTTAACAAATTAAAAGCTGAAAAGTGGGGCGTGCAATATTATACGGCCCCTTTACTTTCAGTGCAGCAAACTCACTCCAGAAGTTCAGTGAGGATCTCTGAATGATCCAATGTTGTCCTAAATGACTGGTAATGATGAATAGAATCCACCTGTGTGTAATCAAGTCTCCGTATAAATGCACCTGCTCTGTGATAGTCTCAGGCGTTACGGATCCGGTTGGTGGAACCTCTGTGCTACGGTGCAAGGAGGGACCAGAGGGGCGTAACTACACTGTGTTCCAAATTATTATGTTAATAATATTTTCTCAGATTTTCCCAAATTACCTATATGAATTGCAGTCATTGTAATTTTCCAGTCAAATAACTATTAGAGTACAATTGAAAGGTTTTAGTACAAACTGCCTATGATAACAGTATATTTTTAAAAAAATAAAAAACTCAAACTGCACTCAAAATGTATGTTCCAAATTATTATGCACAGCAGAGTTTTCAACCTTTTCATTTTAATAAAGATAAAAAAATGGTCATTTTTGAAATTATAAGCATTAGCAGGTTATTACAAACTGAAATCAAACAGTTTTCAACTCAAAACTTTATTCTAGGTGATGTTACATTTGCACATAGGACCCCTTGTTCGAAAGGAGATTCTGAACTCTCTCGTCCATTGAATTTGTCAGGTTTTGGATGGTTTCTGCTTCAATTGTTTTGCATGAGGACAGAATACCCTCCCAGAGCTGTGGCTTAGATGTGAACTGCCTCCTGCCATCATATACAATCCTTTTGATGATGCTCCAGAGGTTCTCAATGGGGTTGAGGTCAGGGGAGCATGTGGGCCACACCATAAGTTTGTCCCCTTTTATGCCCATAGCAGCCAGAGATTCAAATGTGTTATGTGCAGCATGAGACGGGGAATTATCATGCATGAAAATGATCTTGCTGCGGAATACACGGTTCTTCTTCTTGAACCATGGAAGGAAGTGCTGTTTGAGAAACTCAACATACATTATGGAGTTCATCTTTACCCCTTCAGGGATCCATAGGACAACAAACAGTCGTACACTGCACAAATCTGGCCTTTATGGAAGAGTGGCAAGAAAAAAGCCATTTCTCAAATATATCCATAAAAAGTCTCGTTTGAAGTTTGCCACAAGCCACCTGGCTTATTACACCAAACATGTGTAATAAGGTGCTCTGGTCAGATGAAACCAAAATCTAACTTTTTGGCCACAATGCAAAACGATATGTTTGACGTAAAAGCAACACAACTCATCACCCTCAAAACACCATCCCCACTGTCAAACATGGTGGTGGCAGCATCATGGCTTGGGACTGCTTTTCTTCAGCAGGGACAGGGAAGATGGTTAAAATTGATGGGAAGATGGACGGAGCCAAATACAGGACCATTCTGGAAGAAAACCTGTTGGAGTCTGCAAAAGACCTGAGACTGGGGACTGGGACGGAGATTTATCTTCCAACAAGACAATGATCCCAAACATAAAGCAAAATCTACAATGGAATGGTTCAAAAATAAACGTATCCAGGTGTTAGAATGGCCAAGTCAAAGTTCAGACCTGAATCCAATCGAGAATCTGTGGAAAGAGCTGAAAACTGCTGTTCACAAACGCCCTCCATCCAACCTCATTGAGCTCGAGCTGTTTTGCAAGGAAGAATGGTCAAAAATTTCCGCCTCTCGATGTGCAAAACTGATAGAGACATACCCCAAGCAACTTGCAGCTGTAATCGCAGCAAAAGGTGGCGCTACAAAGTATTAACTCAAGGTGGCCAAATAATATTGCACGCCCCACTTTTCAATTTTTAATTTGTTAAAAAAGTTTAAAATATCCAATAAATTTCGTTCCACTTCACGATTGTGTCCCACTTGTTGCTGATTCTTCCCAAAAAAATTAGAATTTTATATCTTTATGTTTGAAGCCAGAAATGTGGCAAAAGGTAGAAAAATTCAAGGGGGCCAAATACTTTCACAATGCACTGTATATATATAACAACGGAATAGTTGTTGAGGAGGCCTTGCACCCATCCATTTCATCTTGGTGCTGTTCCAATTTTTCTATTTAGATAGATAGATATGGCGTAGGTAGGTAGATAGATAGATAGATAGATAGATAGGTACTGTAGATATAGATAGATTTAATACACTGTAAACTCAATACATACATAAATGGCCACTGCTCAAGAATCTTCCAGAGCACCAGATCTCACACTCCATGACGCCCAGGTGAAATTCCTGCTGCATGCAGATGACCTACTGTTGTTGTCACCAACTGAGAAAGGCCTCCAAGGCAACCTGAAAATCTTGGAGAAATTCAGCTCCACATGGACACTACTGATTAACCCAAAGAAAACCAACATCATGGTGTTCCGGAGGAGAAAGCCAAGATCGGACCACCACCCTTCATTTGTGCTAAACAACTGTACTTTTACAGGAACGGACAAATACAGCTATCTGGGCCTGGAAATTCACCAGTCAGGAAGCTTCAAACAAGTCATAGAGACCCTGAAGGACAAGGCCTTCAAAACATTTTATGCCATCCGAAGAAAACTCTACCATCTGAAGCTGCCAGTGAGGGTCTGGCTAAAAAGACATAATCGCCCCAATCCTCCTGTATGGCAGCAAAGTCTGGGGTCCTCACACATACTCAGACTGGTCAAGGTGGGATTCCAGCCCAAGAGAAATATTCCACCTGGAATTCTGTAAGCGCCTTCTCCAGGTTCATCGGAGCACCTCCAAAAGTCCCTGTCAGGCTGAGCTGGGTAGATTCCCTCTACACCTAGCAGTTCTGAAGAGGACGCTGTCATTCTGGGCTCACCTACATGGGAACTTGGATTGCTACTATCACCATAAAGCACTGCTACCACACAAACCAGGACCCCAGAACAGCTCACCCAAATCCAACTGGACCAAAACACCAATCACTGCGGCCTGACAAAAGCCAGAATCAGGAAGATGGTAGACGAGGGCAAGAAAAGATATGTCACTGACTTGAGGAACGATACCATCACCTCACAAAAACTGACCATGTACCAGAGTCTAAAGAGAGACTACAGACTGGCTCCATATCTGTAGAAACTCCAGGACCCCAGATACCGCTATAGCTGATATAGACTCAGTGCCCACAGTCTAGCCATCAAATCTGGATGGTACAGACAGAGCTTCAAGCCCAAGGCGGACAGACTGCGCCCACACTGCAACCTGGAGGCCCTGGAGGATGAGATCCACTTCCTGCTGCACTGCACCAAATATTCAGCAGTAAGGGACACTCAATTCAGGAGATTCTCTGATCTCTTCCTGGATTTTGACTCCATGAAGGAGGAAGAGAAAACATTTATTCTGCTGGGGGAAGAAAAGAGCATGGTGGAGATAGCAGCACAATATGTGACCGCATGACATAGGCTGCGAGAAAGACAACTATGATATGCCATGGACTTCCATAGACTTCACCCTGGGTTTGCCTCAACCATCATTCCTTCAGTCCCAATCCCTTTTGTACACTTGCTTTGGCAATACTAATGTGTATTTAGTCCTGCGAATAAAGCTTCTTTGATTTGATTAGATAGATAGATAGATAGATAGAAGAGAGCGAGTTAGAGAGATAAATCTTGCATATTATCTATGATACATACATACATATCCATATACAAAAAAATATATATGTAGATAGATAAAGGCAAAAAATGGAGGCAGCAAGCCAATTAGAAATTTAGAAAAAAATCTTTGTTATTTAATTGCCCTTAGTAGCGACGTTTCGGCTCAATATGAGAAGCTTTTTCAAGTCATCTTGAACCAAAATGTCGTCACTATGGGCAATTAAATCACAAAGATTTTTTCTAAATTTCTAATTTGTGTGCTGCCTCCATTTTTTATCTTTATATTGGTGAATTGATAATTGCCTGGTAGGCATGGTACCTTTGTTCTTTAGTTGGTGCTGTTTCTTTTTTTCATTTTTAATGTAAATAGATAGTTAGATAATTACATAGACCTTACATATTATCTATGGTAGGTACATAATAACTAATAAAAGAAAGTATGAACTAGCCTTTGCCCTGTTTTCTTGTATAACAACGTTTATTTACAGTTGATTAAATTATGCAGTTTTTACACTGAATAATTGAAAATAACTTCACAATGCAAATATTAGAAAGTGTAAAAGTCCAAGTCTAGATATTACCATAACTATGTGAATCTGAGAGAAGCCAATCCAACAGACACCAAATATTCCACTAAATATTCACTTAAAAGGAGAATATCCACTTTGATTCAGTGTTGTTTCATATTAACCCCTTAAGGACCAGAGCATTTTCCGTTTTTGCGTTTTCGTTTTTTGCTCCCCTTGTTCCCAAAGCCATAGCGTTTTTATTTTTTGGTCAATATGGCCATGTGAGGGCTTATTTTTTGTGGGACGAGTTGTACTTTTCAACGCCATTACTAGTTTTACCATATCATGTACGGGAAAGCGGGAAAAAAATTCCAAGCGCCGTGAAATTGCAAAAAAAGTGCAATACCACAGATGTTTTTTTTTTATTTTTTTTACCACGTTCACTGAATGCTAAAACTGACCTGTCACCATTATTCTCCAGGTCATTACGAGTTTGTAGACACCAAACATGTATAGGTTCTTTTTTATTTAAGTGGTGAAAAAAAATTGCAAAGTTTGGTAAAAAAAAAAAAAATGGTGCCATTTTCCGAGACCCATAGTGTCTCCATTTTTTGGGATCTGGGGCCGGGTGAGGGCTTATTTTTTGCGCACTGAGTTGAAGTTTTTATTGATGCTATTTTGGGGTAGATCCGATGTTTTGATCGCCCGTTATTGCATTTTATTGCAACATTGCGGCGACAAAAAAACGTAATTCTGGTGTTTAGAATTTTTTTCTCGTTACGCCGTTTACCAATCGGATTAATTCTTTTTTTATATTGATAGATCGGACGATTCTGAATGCGGCGATACCAAATATGTGTATGTGGGTGTTTTTTTTTATTATTTTATTTTGAATGGGGCGAAAGGGGGGTGATTTAAACTTTTATAATTTTTTAGTTTTTTTAATATTTTTTAAAACATTTTTTTGTCACTTTTTGCTTGCTTCTATAGTCTCCATAGGAGACTAGAAGCACTCATTTGATCGGCTCTGCTGTAAACAGGGGACGAGTAGATCCCCTGCATGCAGCAGAAATGGTCCTGTGCTTTGAGCGCCGACCACTAGGTGGCGCTCATAGCAACCAGCTCATGACAACCACTGGTGTCTGTTGCAGACCCAGGGTTGTCATGCCCACCCATCGGCGACCCGCGATCATGTGACGGGGTCGCCGATGGGCGGGGCTTAGGACGCACTTCCCGGAAGCACGAGTTAAATGCCGCTGTCGGAGATTGACAGCGGCATTTAACATGTTAACAGCTGCGGGTGGATCGCGATTGCACCCGCGGCTGTGAAGGGGCACATGTCAGCTGTAAGAATCAGCTGACATGTGCTCGGTTCACAATCAGCTGACATGTGCTCGGTTCAGTGCGGGCTCAGCGCCGGAGCCCTCACTGAACCGGGGGTGATGGCACAAGGCGTACTAATACGCCCTATGTCGTAAAGATAGATAGATAGATAGATATGGGATAGATAATAGATAGATAGATAGATAGATAGATAGATAGATAGATAGATAGATAGATAGATAGATACAGAAATAGGGGGGTTGTGAAACAACACCACTAAGTATCTACTCAGAGTGGCTGCCAGGCGTCCAGACAAGGGTCTAATTTGTTCCATAATAATTATTATAAAAAGAAAGCAGCACTCCAATATAAACATACAAAATTGAAAAAAGTGGACTTTAAGCCCAAATGACAACCTTTCAGTTCATAGAACCTTTGCTAGAGAAAGGTTCTATGAACCGAAACATTGCCAATTGGGTTTAATAAAGTCCACTTTTTTCAATTTTGTATGTTTATATTGGAGTGCTGCTTTCTTTTTATAATATCTAGATAGATAGATAGATAGATAGATAGATAATGGATAGATAGATAGATAGATAGATAGATAGATAGAAAGATAACGAATAGATAGAGATAGATAGAATAGATAGATAGATAGATAGATAGATATAATAGATAGATAGGAGATAGATAGACCTTCTATTCATTAAGATTCATGGTCTTCAGTTATTTGTGCAGAGGAGTACTGAGGACAATAAATATATGAATGCTACTCCTGTTTCATGATTCAGAGATTTCAGAACTGTGGACCCATGACAAAAGCAATAAGTGCAGAAATGCACTAAAGTTGAACAATTAAATGAGAAAAGCAATGTACTATAATTGTAGTATGTGAAGGAAAGCACAGAAAACTGTGAGCACTCTGTAAATGTTTTCAGAATTCTTTTAATGAGCACCAACCAGCCACTGGATGTCACTATTTCTAAGTCATCTGTCTCCTGATCGCTGTGATGCAGCTTTGCTTTGAATAGATTATTAGGAAAACACGGTAAAAGCTAATGGCGTGATCTAACTTTGTGAAGTGTTTACAGGAAGTCTTGTTATTACTTAAGCAAATGGATGCAATTAACCAAATTCTTATGTAGCACTACTTGTGTTGTTATGTCACTTACTTACAAATTTTTACTACTTTAACTTTGAATACTTGTGCAAGCCTGTCCAAACTGTTGGATGCGCTGCATTTAACTACCAAAAAAAGTGTATTTAAAGAAATAAGCATTAACATTAATGTAAAAGTTGAAGGCCTACATTTACTTAAGCGACAAAAGTAAAAACAAAATACAGCACTGATCAAAACATTCCATTTTCTTCCACAAAATTCCTTAAAAGGTTCTTTAGGATTTTATGCATAGGTGAAATGAGTGAAGCAACTGCCTTAACTTTAACTTTTTAATGGTCTGTTAAGATTGTACTCAAATGTTAGTATTAGGAACTCTTGCTCCCTATGGTTCTTTTTAATTTACTCATGTACTTAGGGATTGTCCAGCCGGATAAGGTAATTGGTTAAAAGTTTTGTAATGCCAATTTAAAAATCTTGGTGATATACTTTTATTATTTCTTAAGGCAAAAAGTGTCCTGGTTTCAACGTTAATCCTATTGCACTACCAGGTTTAGTTCAATATAAAATGAAGGCCACCCTTTGCGTCGACATATCACTAGTTATATGCTAGGGGGGCTGGCTGTCCAGCTTATTACATGCTCCTTCTTTGTCAAGGCTGAAACAAGGGAGAGCCTCTTAGCTAGTGCACTTACTTATACAGATAGCGCCCTTGAAGCACATCAGCATTTTATGAAGCCACAAATGTAGAAATATATTAGGGAAACAAAACACTAACTGTAAACAAGAAGAAAAAAAAAAAACAGATTTATATAGAATAATACGACATTTTAAGACTTTCTAAGGACCAGATCATTTTTTATTATATTCTGATACATAAAAGCATACATGTACTTAGCTTTCCTCGTAACTGTTAATTCAGTGAAAGCCTGGCTATGAAAAGACTGCAGGCGGGGCCGGCTCCAGGTTTTTGTGGGCCCGGGGTGAAAGAGTCTCAGTGGACCCCTTTAACACATACCATGATTCATGATGCACAGATACCGCAGAGAAATATATACATATATAGCACAATGCCAAAGATTTCACTTCTTACATTACACGATTGATAGCTATTGTAAATTCTACAATAGCTCAGAAACCGGCGAATCCTCGCAGCGCACAGTGCAGTCCAGACAATATAGTCCTCCATACAGTATTATGGCACCACTAAGTCCTCCATACAGTATTATGAGCCCCATATAATGCTCCATACAGAATAATGGACCCCATATAATTCTCCATACAGAATAATGGACCCCATATAATGCTCCGTACAGTATACTGGCCCCCATATAATGCTCCATACAGAATAATGGACCCCATATAATGCTCCATACAGAATAATGGACCCCATATAATGCTCCGTACAGTATACTGGCCCCCATAAAATTCTCCATACAGAATACTAGCCCCCAGGGGCGTATCTAGGGGGGGGGAGGCTGGCGCCGGCCGACAGGGTGGCTCCATCGGGCCACCTTATGCGGCGGTCCAAGGTGTTTCCCCTGTGGCTGTATTATTTCTGCCGTCCCCCTGGGATTTGGCTGTTCTCAGCCAGCGCAGGGACGGTGCAGCGCCACTCAGGCTCCTAGGTATTTAATAGTAGTACTGTAGCCGTAGCGTACGTACAGTATAGTACGATTGAAGAAGCACTCACTGTCTCACTGACCACAGCGCCGACAGTTCCTGGTCAGGGCAGCGTCAGTAGCGTGATCAGCACATGTGATCACGCTACTGACGTCGTCCCTGGCTTGCCGGCTCTGCAGTGGCAAAGAAGAAGGAGATAGTGTCGTTGGTTGGTGGTAAGTTCTCCAGGCCTCCAGCCTCTCAAATGGACCTGAAGACACCGAAGAAAACGCTGTGGACAGATTAAATACATACTTTGGGGGAGGCTGCTAGGAAGGGATTTAATGGATCTACAGTGAGGGGGAGGAAATTTTGGTTCACAAATATGAGGAGCAAGGGAGAAATGGAGTATGTGACTGAAAATAGTAGTGGGGGATGGGATCAGACACATGTATGGGGAGCAGTGGGGGCGAAATTTCACAGTATGGGAGGAGAAAGGATGCTGGATGGGTGCAGACATGTATGGGGGAGTAGGGGGAGACATTTGTGCAGGAGGGGTATTAATTGTGCCGAGGGGCTATTAATTGTGCAGGGGGGCTATTAGTTGTGCAGAGGGGCTATTAATTGTGCAGGGGGGCTATTTATTAATTGTGCACGGGGTATTTATCATGTAGGGGGTATTTATTGTGCAGGGGGGCTATTTATTAATTGTGCAGGGGGGTATTTATTGTGTAGGGGGGTATTTATTGTGCAGGGGGGCTATTAATTGTCCAGAGGGGCTATTGTGCCGGGGCGCATATTTATTAATTGTGCAGGGGGGCATATTTATTCAGTGTGGAAGGGAGATTTAATCTGTGGGGAGCGAGTGGGGGGTGGGTGCAGACACATAATTGCTAGCGAGAGGGAAAATGTGTGTGGACACAGTATGGGAAGTTGGGGAGTGTAAGGTCACAGCCAGGATGGGACAGTATACTAAGGAAGGGCAGTGTGATGAGGGGGCACAGTATAGAGACTGAGCCCTATAGGGGGGATACTGTGTGAGAGAACAGTGTGAAGAGGGGGCCAGTATGGAAAGGAGAGGGCAGTGTGGAGAGCATGTACCATAAGAGGGACAGTGTGGGGGTCATATTTTGTGCAGGGAATATAGTGAGGGGCAATTATTTATTCAGGGGCTTAGCGTAGGGCAGATATTTTTATTCAGGAGCATTATAATGACTCTGCTATCTTTCAGGGCATCGTATTGGGATGTGCTGCAGAAGACCGGAGAAGATGGAAGTCTGCAGAGACGAGCTGCAGATGAGAAAAGTCATCATGGAGTCTGGACAAGAGGAAGAAATGAAAGAGAACGACTCCAGAGACAACGTCATTTATAAGGTAGATGGATGTAAATGTTTTTTATGATGCTGACATTTTTTTATTTGTATTTATGTTAGGAGCATTAAAGGTGTTGTCCACGTTCACGATGAGTCTGCAGTCATTCTATGTGACTGCAGACTTCTGAATTCTCACAGTCCGCACTGCATGCTGTCAGGATTCTCTCGTGCTGGTGATTTGTATACATGCGGTCATGTGCTGATTAGGAGTGGCCTCGCTCAATGAAAATGAATTGAGGGAGGCCAGACACATCTAGTCGGAATGTGGCCAGAAGTATGCAAATCACATAGTTATGCTGACATGACCGTCCACTCTTGCCACGGCAAGGGAGAATCCTAAAAGTGCGCAGTGCATGTGCTGTGAGAATTCAGAAGCCTGCGACAATGACTGCAGACTTTCATCTCAAACCTGGACGAGCCTGTGAGTTATAAAATAAAGCCATGTAGCCAATCCTAACAGCATGTAATATCCTCACTGTCAGAATTCAGCTCTGCTTGCAGGTTCCATCAGTCATCACATGGCCTCTTCACTCATATGCGATTTTCATAGTTACAGTCACCTGACTTGTCTTCCTGCTTCTCTCCGAAAGAATTAGGAAGAGCAGCTCGCTGGCATGTGACTAAGGCCCCACTATCAGTATTTGGTCAGTATTCGGTTAGTATTTTTTCTTAGGAGTGGGAGCCAAAACCAGGTGAGGAACAATTAGAGAAAAGGTATAATAGAAACAGGTCACCAATTCTGCATCTATCACCCACTCCTGATTTTGGCTTCCACTCCTGAGAAAAAATACTGACCAAATACTGATAATGGGGCAGTGGCCTTAGCGTGCAAATTGCATTTGGGCTGGGGAAGGAGGGGGGGGGGGATTTGAGTACCAAACAGAATTCAGAATACTGGCCCTCATATAATGCTCCATGCAGAATGCTGGCTCCCATATAATGCTCCATACAGAATACTGGCCCCCATAAAATGCTCCATACAGAATACTGGTCCCCATAAAATGCTCCATACAGAATACTGGTCCCCATATAATGCTCCATACAAAATACTGGCCCCCCATATAATGCTCCATACAGAATACTGGCCCCCATATAATGCTCCATACAGAATACTGGCCCCCATATAATGCCCCATGCAGGCTGGGCCCCATATAATGCCCCATGCAGGCTGGGCCCCATATAATGCCCGATGCAGGATGGGCCCAATATAATGCCCCATGCAGGCTGGGCCCCATATAATGCCCCATGCCTGCTGGGCCCCATATATGGGGATATAATGACCCATGCCTCCTGGGCCCCATATAATGCCCCATGCAGGCTGGGCCCCATATAATGCCCCATGCCTGCTGGGCCCCATATAATGCCCATGCCTCCTGGGCCCCATATAATACAACACAGGCCTCCTGGACCCCATGCCTCCATAAATAAAAAAAATAAAAAAATCAAATACTCACCTCACCTGCTGCCGCTGCTCTCATTGTTAAAGATAAGATTCTAAAATCTACTAAAAAACATTATATGAAACTGTGATGTATACTAAATATCTATACTTATACTCTGCTATATGTTATGAATCTTGTTTTGCATATATCTGTTATATTGAATATCATTTAGTCATATATACCCTCACTTTAATATATATTATGAAAACCTTGATATATATACATATCAGATATCTATACTCGTGTGGCACTATACAAATATCATGGAAGGACTGGTTAGAACTGGTTATAGAAGTGGACTTTCAAATTGTTTACAAGAAGGAGACAAAGGATTCAACGTGACACCTCCCAAAGGAATATTCTGAGGAATGCGGGGAATATCTGGGGAGGAAACACTTCACCCCATAGGACAACATAATGAGACTTATCTATACCATGGGCCAGAGACCACTGTGATTGCTCAGTTGCCTCAGGGCGACTCCCTAGTGGGGCCACCCTTTATGCTGAACATATATGCTGTGCTGGAATAATAAACACATCTGCGCCATCTCTCTTCAAGAGAAGTTCAGTATCTGACTCTGTCTGTCTGATATCAAAGCTTCACGTATACACTTGAATAAGTTAATTTGGCAAGGGATAAGCAAAGGGTTGGGGTCCTTTGAACTTCACTTCAACAATTGGCGCAGCCAACGTGGGGCACCACATGGGCACCACACCAGGGCAGACCGAATGAAGGTGTCCAGCTGTGGATCGTGGATGACTGGATGGGCCTGATCACCCCCCTTACACGGTAAGTCTAGTTTAATTACACTGTAATTACAGACTTGCTTGTGTTTCCAGTCGTTCATAGATAAGCAGAGGGCACGAGTCGGTCTGTTGTGGTAATCCTTAAGTGGGGGTAGGTGTGACCCTGCTGGTGTTATCGAAACCCACTCACATTCCAATCCACTGTAACCTTTGCTTATTCTAATTTGTTTGTGTTTGAGACTGACTTAGTGGATGGGCTGTTGTGTGTGACTTGTGAACAGAGTACTCTCCTGGGTGTAATCTCACATTGCATCTCCATATACCTCCTGTTCTTGGAAAAAAAAAAAAAAAAAAGTTTTGCAGATCTGTATCGCTCCCTAAAAAAAACATCCTGTTCTTGAAAGATAGAATGCACGAGGGTGGATACAGACGGAAAAAGCAAAAAGAGAGAACGCAGGGGCGATGGTGTGAAGAAAAAAAAAAGTTTTGCAGATCTGTATCGCTCCCTAAAAAAACGTCCTGTTCTTGAAAGATAGAACGTACGTGGGAGGATAAACAGAAACTAGGCTGGCCAGCTAGCAACTGCAGTTATTATAAGGAGATTATTCTGTTTCATTGAGTTATATTGACACAAATTCAAAATAACAGCTATACGGCTCAGACACTTGTGGCTGACAGAGAAGGGGTTAAGTATATTGCTAGAGTCAAACAGTTAATGGACATTGTAGGAATGAATAAGAAGGGAAGACTTCAGCCGGGGCTGTGGAAAATAGCTATAAAGGAAAAAAAGGGTAAACTAGAGGATACAGGTTTATTATCTGCGGCTATGGCCTGGGGTCGTATAGCAAGTGACATAGCGAAAGAGGGATGGGAAGAAGAAGAGAGAACAGATGATAATGATGATGTATATTATATGTATGTTAAGCCCCATGTTTTTAATGTTGCTTTGAAAACTGTTGAGCCACCACCTTATAATGGCCTCAGGGGGTGGACATGTTCTAGGAGTGATGTGCAAACTTTAGACACTCAGGACAATGGTTTACATTGTGGAGTTCATAGACCGTCCTCCCTCCTCACTGACTTTGTAGCCACAGCACCCTCTCTTGACTGCTCCCGGACAGACACGCCACCCAGGTGTCCTCCCACCTTTGGAATACATGACTCAAAGGAAGTCCCACCCACAGGTACTTCCTGCGGCGGCCATCTTACTCCACCCGGAAAGCCTGATAACAATGAGATGACAGATATTCCAAAGCCTAATACCCAATTAGTTCCTCCACCAGTTTCTATATATCCGGTTGTGACTATGCAAGGACAATACTACACCCCACCTCAGCAATGTACCTCAGCATCTCCCCCACCTCTGACACCGATGTTCCCAGCTCTTACATCACCTGTCCCTCAGTCAGGTGAAGGGGCTCCATCTGTTGCCCCATCATATCAACATGTGGATAATGGTAGCTTTGTGTCGGGCCCCCCAGAGGACTGGGATCCTATTTTTGAGAAAATGATTACCCAGGGACAGACAGGGGCTGGGGTACTAATCTCTGTGGGTGTAGGAAACATGGTCACTCAGCGGGTGGATGCTATAGTGAATGCTACCAACAGCCACCTGCAGCACAGGGGTGGCCTGGCTAGAGATATTGTTATGGCAGGGGGAGACAGTATTCAAAGGGAAAGTGATAATATTGTACGACGACATGGTCCTTTTCAGCCAGGAATGGTCACAGTTACAGAATCAGGTGACTTACCTTGTAACACTATTATTCATGCAGTGGGGCCCATCTATGACCCTTCCTATCCAGATAATAGTGCACGGATCTTGCGCCAGACTGTACACGCAGCATTAGACATTGCAAACAAGACTGCTGGCATCAAGACTATAGCACTTCCTTTAATTAGCTCCGGTATCTTTGGATACCCAGTCAGAGCATGTGCAAGGGAGCTAGTCCAGACAGTGATAGAAGAGGCCTCTAAGCCTTCTTGCCATCTAACCGAGATACGCCTAGTCAGTAAACAGACTGACACTGCAAGGGCAATGAAAGATGCTTGTCAAACAAATGTGACTCCCATCACACCAGTACCAATTAAAAATGATGGGGATGAAGTAGAGTTGCTGCCAGGCCTACCCAGACCACCATCTAATTTAACCCTTAAACCTATCACGCCACCACCTGCTCTTGGCAAACCAGAACCGATCATGTACGTAAAATTCACACCGACTCAGGCCATGACACTCTGCAACCAATTGCCAGACCCAGAGAAACAACCCATGCCTTTCTACCGTGCAGTTTTGGCTATTCAGAAGACATACTCAGCTACATGGCAAGATTTGTCCTCTCTTGTGTCTGTTAAAGCAGGAGATGCATATTGGCCTGTAATAGAAAGATCTCTGGATGATGTCCGGTTGGTCTCTGATACTACATGGGAATCGGGACAGGTTTTCTGCCAGCAACTTAAAACATGGGCCCAGGAGAAATTAAGCGACCAGTCGACCAATTTAACAGATATTACACAGGAGGAGAAAGAATCAGTGGAAAGGTATGCAGCCAGAATGACTCAAATGTTTCAAGACATGGGCTTCAGTGAACAAATTAAAGTTCAGCAGGGTATTTTAGTTTCTTCCTTTGTTCGTGGTCTTAGAGATGACCTTAAGAAACTGATCACTATGGCTAGGCCAGAAATCGAGACTCTAGATATGAAAACTGTGGTGCTTATAGCTAAAGGATTCCAAAAGATTACTCCAAAGCAGAAGAAAGCAGTCACTGCCATGTTAACTACAGATGAAGAAGATTATCCCATGATGCCCAATACCTCAGCAGACCCATGCCAAGTTCCCTATGAACAGCCACAGGGACAGCAATACTCCCGACACCAGACTCCAGTTGTTTATTACCCACCACAACAATTTTATCATGGAAGGCAACAAAGATCTTTTACTGGCCCCTGCTATAGATGTGGCAAGATTGGCCACATGAGAAATGATTGTAGAACGCCCAGAAATTTTTGTAACCCGCACCCGAGATCAAGACAATCCACAGGACAAGATTACAGACAACATCAAGAAGCAAGGAATCAGCCTCTCTCCCAGCCATAGGAATTCGGCGGTCTCGTGTCAACAATGGTGTCTAAATCTGGCTTCACGTGTCCCAAGGTACCCCTACAGGTGGAAGGACAAACGCTTGAATTTATGGTTGACACGGGCGCTGCCAGGACTGTTATACGCCATGATGAGTTGCCATTTTCTAATATGACTACTAAAGACTTTATTACGTGCGTAGGGGTGGATGGAAAACCTACTAAAGCCCATTTGACTCAACCAGTACAGATCGGACCCTATGAAGAGGTGCTCGCCAGGTTGGTTGTCTCCCCCACCTGCCCTGTTAATCTCCTTGGAGCCGACCTACTCGCCAGGTTACGAGCAAATATCCAATACACTCCTACAGGACTCCAGTTGATCCTACACAATCCGCGCACAGAGGATATACTTCAAGATGAAGATATGTGTGTGCTCCAAGCCGTGCCTCTGCTTCTTTTTGAACTAACAATGGGATATGGAGTACCAGACCACATTGTCCCCCAAGTACCCGATCATCTCTGGTCAAAAGGACCAGATGATATTGGGTGCCTCAGGGTACCCCCTGTTTCTGTGCGACTGAAGGAAGTGGCACAATTACCCCGAGTGCCCCAATACCCTCTCAAGGCAATACATGAATCTTCTCTCAAAGAACAGATCATGGCCCTATTAAAGAATGGTGCTCTCGTCAGATGCGTTTCTCCCTGCAACACACCCTTGTTTCCAGTAAAGAAGAAACCAGTGAAAGGTCAGCCAGATAAATTTAGACTAGTACAAGATCTCAGAGCCATTAATGATGCAACAGTGCTGGAATCTCCAGTGGTCCCAAACCCACACACTCTTCTTTCTGGAGTACCTCCAGATGCCACGCACTTTACCGTTATTGATCTTGCAAATGCTTTTTTCAGCGTACCGCTCCACGAAGACAGTCGTTTCTTGTTTGCCTTTACTTTTCAAGGGTCCCAATTCACTTGGACAGTAATGCCACAGGGAGCTCAGAATTCTCCAAATCAGTTCACTCAGGCCTTGTCAGTATGTCTCCAACCATGGAAAGATTCACATCCAGACTCTACGCTGCTACAGTATGTTGATGACCTTCTTCTCTGCGCTCCAACCTTCGAGGATTGTGAGAGTCTATCTCTTGATCTTCTTTTACATCTTGCTGCACAGAACTGTACAGTCTCCAAGGACAAGGTTCAATGGTGCCACCAGAAGGTTGTCTTTTTAGGCCATTGTCTATCTCAGGGCCTCCGACATTTAACGGATGAAAGAAAACAAGCCATTGTGGATATACCTTTCCCTAAAGGGCATAAACAACTCCAAGCCTTCTTAGGCCTCGTCACCTACTGTAGACAATGGATCCCCGATGCTTCAAGACTCATGCAACCTCTCTATGATGCCCTAAGAGAAGGTAATCTTATCGCCTATGGTCATAACATACCCAGCCGGATGTATGACTCCTTTGAGAAGCTAAAAGAAGCCATTGTATCTGCCCCAGCTTTGGGCATACCTGTTTATACCAAGCCCTTCTACCTGTTTGTACACGAAGTCAAGGGACATGCCTCTGGAGTTCTCGCCCAGAAACATGGAGGCAGCATGAGACCCGTTGCCTACTACTCAGCAAGGCTTGATCCTGTTGCCAGAGCCGCCCCTTCATGTTTCAGAGCTGTTCAGGCTGCACACTTGCTTCTTGACAAGACGGCTGATGTGATCCTTGGACATGAAACCCGCGTTATGGCTCCTCATGACCTCAAGGCTATCCTTGCTCAGACACAGCCAAGATTCCTATCTGCGCAAAGACATGTCCGTCTTGAGTGTTCCCTTTTGCTTCCTGAGAACATCACTCTCCACAGATGTACAGTACTCAACCCTGCCACTCTGCTGCCTCTTTCCAGGGGGGATGATGTGGACAATTCTCCTCCCGTTAATCTCAGACCACATGATTTTGACCCAGACGGCCCGAACATAGAAGATCTCCTTGAGCATGATTGCATTGAACAAATGATGTCAGAAGCACAACATAATTTGAAGATCCAAGAAGAGCCCCTCCCCAATCCAGACTTCCAGATGTGGACGGATGGCTCTAGGTTTGCTGATAAAGAAGGAAGATTCCACACAGGCTACGCAGTGGTCACGATGGACCAGCCTGTCTCCGTAGGCCCATTACCCCCGTCCATGTCAGCTCAGGAGGCGGAGCTAGTTGCACTCATAGAGGCTTGCAAGGCAGGGGAGGGCAAGAAGATTAATATCTATACGGATTCGAACTATGCTTTTGGTGTGGCACATGATTTCTGTTATCTGTGAAAGAACAGAGGATTTCTTACAGCCACCGGGATACCCATTAAACATGCAGATCTTGTAAAAGACCTTTTGGAGGCATTGAAGTTGCCAGAAGAAGTAGCTGTAATCAAAGTCCGAGCACACAGACGTTTGGATACAGAAGAAGCCCTGGGTAATCATTATGCAGATGAAGCAGCCAAGGATGCAGCCCTTCAGTGGTGCCCAGGGAAAGAGACAGCAGAAGTGGCATGGCAGGAACAACAGATCCCGGCTCAAACAATGGTTATGACAAGAGGTCAGAGACAAATCCAAGATCAGAATGAGAATGAACATATAACACCACCATGGACCTTACTATACAAACATCAGGCAGAAGCTGGAGCAGAAGAAAAAGAAGAGTGGAAAAAGTCGGGAGCCAAGCAAGACAAGTATGGCCTATGGATGTTAGGTCCAAGAGTATGCCTTCCACGAAAACTATATCCAGCAGCAATCTCATGGGCCCATGGAGCCACACACTTGGGAAAAGATCAGATGTTCCAAAAAATAAATAAATTATACTTGGCACCTGGAATATCAACACCCATTCTGCGATATACAAAGGCCTGCTTGATCTGTGCAACCTGCAATCCAGGAAAAACTGAGAAGACCCCACCAAAACATCTGGCAAAACCACTATACCCATTTCAGAGAATCCAAGTTGACCATATTCAGATGCCCAAAGTAGGGAAATATGAATATGTTCTGGTAATAGTGGATATGTTTTCAGGCTGGCCTGAGGCCTACCCAGTCACTAACATGACAGCCCGCACCACAGCTAAGAAACTGATGACAGAGGTTGTGTGTAGGTTTGGGGTACCAGAAGTAGTGGAAAGTGACCAGGGACCAGCATTCACGGCCCAACTCTACAGGGATCTGTGGAGTATGGTAGGAACTAGCTTAGGTCTTCATACGCCTTACAATCCCAAAAGTAGTGGGAAGGTTGAGAGACTGAATGGTACTTTAAAGTCCAAATTGTTGAAGATTAATCAGGAGACACAAATTCCTTGGCCAGACAGTCTTCCCATTGCCCTGTACTCAATCAGAAACACCCCGACAGGCCGACATAAACTGACTCCCTATGAGATTTTGTTTGGAGGAGCCCCAAGGTTGGGAGGGTATTTCCCCCAGGAGATGGTTGCAGGTAGTGATATCATTGTTAACTATGTAATACAATTGTCCAAAGAACTTGCAATAACACATGCTGCAGTTTTGTCTTCTATCCCAGATCCTGACAGTGACGAGCATACTCACTCAATTAAACCTGGAGACTGGGTGGTCGTTAAGAAGCACGTCCGGAAGTCCTGCCTGGATCCCAGATACGAGGGTCCATTCCAAGTGATCTTGGTAACACCTACATCAGTCAAAGTCGAAGGGAAGGCCACTTGGATCCACGCTTCACATTGCAAGAAGACCCCAGCACCAGCACAGCCATGAAACTATATCTTTTTTTGCATTGTTTTTGTGAGCGCTCAGAATCCCGAGTCCCAGGTAGCAATTACTAAAACGGGAGGTGTACCTACCTTCTGGTATAATGCCACCAGCATTCAAGTGGCAACGTTTAGATTTGATTATTGTAGCATTGTTCCCTGTTATCATGAATATGCCCCACAAATGGGTAGGGCCGCCCAATTAAGGAGAGGGCAACAATATATATGTGTAACGGAAGGGGGATGGGGAGAGAGTTGTACTTCATGGAAAGCGGCAGGGTGGAACACAGGGGATGATTGGGGGTACAGACCTCAGGTAGCACTAAACAAGCAGGACACCAAACGAAGATCCCTCCTTATCAGAATGACCCTCACCAAACAGCAGACAACACGTAATTGTGGGAACATAGGAAGTTGCAACCCCCTAATTTTAAATATTGACTCTCCCCAACCTGGAGATGCAGGATTATATGTGATGGGAACATATATAAGTGGAGGTTGCTATGGTTGTTCTGATCTCGGGAAGTTTAAATTAGCTGACATGAACTCGCCTGAGTGGCAACCCTATCAGAAGTCATTGAAACCTATAAATCCAAATCGCCTGATGCCTCACATTTCAACTTTCCTAGGAATGACCGCAATCATAAACCCTACTTTTGAAGATGTTTTTGCTATTGAAACAGGGTTTTCAGAGACTAATGTATGGTTAGAATGGATGAAATACACAGCCAGCCAATCTAATAAATCTAATTGCTTTGTGTGTGCAGGAGCTAGACCCCATTTAGGCTCTGTCCCTCTGAATGTACCATCCGAAATAGAAAAATGTTTTCTAAGTTTATTCACTAATCAGATCCAATCTGTGGGAGACGTTTTTTGGATATGTGGAGATATGAAAATTAGGTCCAGACTTGAAGGTGATTGGACAGGACAGTGTGCATTGGCCAAATCTATCATGCCTTTCCATATAGTAACAGAAGGAGAGGGTGTCAAGGAATCAGAAGGTCTCCATAGGACAAGAAGGGGAGTGGGAATAAATATCAAAGAAAATCTGGATCCCCATGTCTATATTGATGCTATAGGAGTGCCAAGGGGGGTACCAGAAGAGTTTAAAGCCAGAGATCAAGTTAAAGCAGGATTTGAGTCCTTTGTCATGCCCCTGGTAACTATCAACAAGAATGTAGATTGGATTAATTATCTGTATTATAACCAGCAGAGATTCGTAAATGCTACTAAAGATGCCCTACAGGGTCTGACAGATCAACTAGGTCCTACATCAGTAATGGCATACCAGAATAGAATGGCCCTGGATATGATTTTAGCAGAAAAAGGGGGTGTATGTAAGATGTTTGGGGACTCTTGTTGTACCTATATTCCAGATAATGTTGGCCCTACAGGCAAAGTAACAATTGCTCTAAAGAAACTTACTAGCTTATCAGAAGAACTTAAAGAAAATTCAGGGATCAAGGATCCATGGGATCAGTATTTTTCGTGGATGAGTGGCTGGCAGAAATGGTTAGTTCAGGTGGGGATGGCGATTCTTGTAATAATGATTATACTAGCGATGATGGCATGTTGTGTTGTTCCTTGTATACGGAAACTAATACAAAAAACTGTGGATCCTATAATGGTAATGACTGATGAGGAAACTAATAACTGGACAGAAGAATCTCTGACAACAATCCAGATTAAACAGTCAGTCTAAAGTAATAAGTCTAAAGGCCCCGTCGCGCAGTAGCGATTTCGCTGGCGATCTCGTTATGTGTGAAGGATTGTGGCGCCTGTATAGCTCCCTATATGTTTGTCGTGGTTTGTGTGTGTTCGTGTCCATCCGGCAGTGCAGCGGACGGGCTTGTCTGGGGAATCCGGCCTCGGCTGGCTCCTCCCACTAGGGGCGGAGAAGTACGTGGGCGGGTCTGTGTGTTTGCACTTCGGCTGGAGCGTTCACCCACTGCCACAGGAGAAGGGAGCTGTGGAAGCAGTATTCATTTACTGATATCTAGAGTTTATATTATTACATGGAACCTCTAGATTCTTTGTGTGAAATTTTTGCTATGTATTTCTACAAGTGCTGAGCAGAGAGGGGGTCTGCTGAAGGGTTTCAAAAAATGTTTTTAGGGGGGACTGTTAAAGATGAGATTCTAAAATCTACTAAAAAACATTATATGAAACTGTGATGTATACTAAATATTTATACTTATACTCTGCTATATGTTATGAATCTTGTTTTGCATATATCTGTTATATTGAATATCATTTAGTCATATATACCCTCACTTTAATATATATTATGAAAACCTTGATATACATACATATCAGATATCTATACTCGTGTGGCACTATACAAATATCATGGAAGGACTGGTTAGAACTGGTTATAGAAGTGGACTTTCAAATTGTTTACAAGAAGGAGACAAAGGATTCAACATGACACCTCCCAAAGGAATATTCTGAGGAATGCGGGGAATATCTGGGGAGGAAACACTTCACCCCATAGGACAACATAATGAGACTTATCTATACCATGGGCCAGAGACCACTGTGATTGCTCAGTTGCCTCAGGGCGACTCCCTAGTGGGGCCACCCTTTATGCTGAACATATATATGTTATGCTGGAATAATAAACACATCTGCGCCATCTCTATTCAAGAGAAGTTCAGTATCTGACTCTGTCTGTCTGATATCAAAGCTTCACGTATACACTTGAATAAGTTAATTTGGCAAGGGATAAGCAAAGGGTTGGGGTCCTTTGAACTTCACTTCAACATCATCACTGCCGATACTCTGCTCCAGACTCCTCAGCGTCATCACGCCCTCTGACCTGAGATGTCACAGTCAGGAGATGCGGAAGACACCGGAGCTGCAGAAGCATGGGGAGAGGTAAGTATTGTGCCCTCACAGGGCCCCGGCACTTTCGGGTGCTGACGCCAGGCCTGACTGCAGACATGCTAAGTTTAAAGGGACTATGTCAGCACAGGATGACTGTTCAAACTAAGTACCGCCGTTTGGTTCACAAAGGCGGGGCCAATCACTTAAATACACCTTCCCACCTGCTTGTTTTCCCTCAATCTCCACTCCCCTTCTTTGATTGTCAGCTCTGGCCAGAGAAACATGGAGATAGAGGAAAAACAAGCAGGCGGGAAGGTGTTCTTAATTCTTTGGCCCTGCCATGGTGCACCAGGTGCCTGTACTTGGTTCCAACAGTCATTTTGTGCAGACAGAGTCCCTTTAATGCCAAAATGCCATGTGGTAGTTATGATGGCACTTCTTACATCTATAATTATATTTTCTTGTTGTGTCAAAAAAAGTCAGAAGAATTTTTCTTTTTGACTTCCCACATTCATGGCCAAAACAATTAGAACTTTTTAATCTTTACATCAACATAACTGAATAAAGTCCTATTTTGAGACAAGCTATCATTGGTCATACAGAGAAGTAAGCATTTATTTGCATAATATTTTTAAATTAAGAAATAAAATGCATATGAGTTATTTTTAAATATGTCATTTACTGATTGCCATAACTAATACATTCACTGTATTATAAAAAATATATATATAGTTATAGGGATAACAAAAACACTGGAAAAGTATTGGCATGCACATCTTAATCATTGAATTCGAGTTTCTCATTCGGTCTTATTACCACAAGTGTATTAAATTAAGCACGTAGCCATGCAGTCTGCCTTTACGAACATTTGTGAAAGCACACCAGACTCTAGAGCAGTGAAAATATGTTCTGGGAGTCTGATTGATGTGTCTGGGTGTTGCCAATGCCAGGAATGTTACCTGTCTGACGTCATTGAGCCAACTGTAAAGCTTGGTGGAGGAGGGATAATGGTATGGGATTATTTTTCAAGGGTTAACCTAAGCCCCTTAGTTACAGTGCAAGGAAATCTTAATGCTTCAAAATACCAAGATATTTTCAACAATTGCATGCTTTCAATCTTCTAGAAACAGTTTGTGGAAGATGCTCTCTGTTCCAGCATGACTGTGCCCCAGTGAACAAAGCAAGGTTCATAAAATCATGGATAGGTGAGTTTGTCATGGAAGATCCATGACCTCAACCCCATCAAACAATTTTGGGATGAACTAGAACAGGGATTGCAAATAAGTCCCCCTTCTCCCCAATCCAGAATTATTGTCTGACATCACAAATGCTTTTCTAGATGAATGGACAAAAAATTCCCACAGAAACAGTACAAAATCTTGTAGAAATCATTCCCCAGAAGAGTATAACCTGTTATAGCTGCAAATTGAGGACCAACTCCCTATTAATGCCTATAGATTTAGGCTGGGATATCGTTAAATCTCCAGTAGGTGTAATTTGTAGGTGTCCCAATACTTTTGCCACTATCGTGTATGCCTTAAAGGGAATTTGTCAGAACGATCAGCCTCCTAAGTTGGCTTTATGGCCATGCAGATCACAGAAAGTTGAATAAAATGATACCTTGATATCTGCGAGCCAATGTCTTATTCCAGAAAAAAACACATTTTATTAATTTGTAAATGAGTTATTAAGATTTATGGGCAGGCATAGATTCCCTGAGAATCTGTCTCCAGAGTTTATTTTAAAAAGAAAAGGGGCATTATCAATGTGATTTATGGAATGACTGACAGTTGTAATCAAGCACAGCTCTGCAGTGAGATCAGGATAGCAGACTAACACATTACAGCAGAGCTTGTCAGCTTCCATCTCACAGGCAGGTAGTGGGGATGAGAGTACAGATAAGGGGAGGCAGTCTGATTGATGAGTCAGGGTTTCACAAATGCCATGAACGATACCTGTCTGACGGCATTGTGCCAACTGTAAAGTTTGGTCGAGGAGGGATAATGGTATGGGGTTATTTTACAGGCATTGGTCTAAGCCCTTTAGTTACAATAATAACAAAATAAAACATTAAAAAAATAATAACATTTGAGAGTCCTCAGTGGTTGATACTTTTTAATGGCTAACTGAAAAGATAGCAACAAATAGCAAGCGTTAGAGACTACTCTGGTCTCTTCAGGCATAGAATAACACAATATCTGAAGAGTCACATATTTATGCATCGCAGGGCACAAAAATAGTGAAGTAAATAAGACAAGTGACGTGACAAGAAGAAAACAGTTGTGGCAGTAAATATTGGAGGAGTTCATAGCTAAGGAATGTGAAACTTCTTTATGATGCCTCCACAAGGTCTGAGGACCACATTTCTTAACTGATGTAAAAAGGCATAAATCTATGCGACACATTCATTCCTGCTCTGAATGTGTCAAAGTTCATCATAAGTTTGTACTCCCACATCCTTCTGTCTCTCTGGAATGTGAAGTTACCTTTCAATACCAGCAATTTCATGTCCATGATGCTGTGATCATAGATACCAAAATATTTGGCCACATTTAGATCTATTCTTTTTTCTTTTATTGTGTAGCGATGAGAATTCATCCTTGTTTTAAGTTTTTGTCCTGTCTCCCCAACATACAGCGCTTCATACCTTCTCCAGTAGGGCACATCTTTTTCTTTATATTTTAGGTGCTAAGGCCAGTCCAACCCATATGCAGAACTATTCTGCAGTCAGGAGTCTGCACAGCAGCTATGGGGCCATTAGCTGGGGGGGTGTCAGTGCTGTGCAACACCACTTTCCTCAACACACAAGGCATTCTGATCTTAACAGTTTCCGCATCATGATGATGCAAATACCATTGAGTACAGATGAAACAGGGAGCCATTTATTCCGTGCTCCTTCATTCACCCTGTGCAAATTAGCTTTGACAAGTTAGCACAGCAGGTACGATGACATTACTACATGTGGGACCCATCATACATGGTAGGGGGGATGGTTAAGGCATTATACTATGTGGTGGACTGTTAATACATTATACATGGTGTGGGGGCTGTGAGGCATGAGGAGCTGTGTAGTCCATCATACATGGTGTTTGGAGTCATAATAATAATAACAATTTTTATTTTTATAGCGCCAACATATTCCGCGGCACTTTACAAATTTTAGGGGGGACTTATACAGACAATACAGAATAAGCATATCTCATATCGAAAGGAGTGAGGGCACTGCTCGCAAGCTTACAGTCTATGAAGAAGTTATAGTCATGAAGATGCATGATACCTGGTGTGGGGGCATCATTCTGTATGTGGAGCTATGGGAGAGATCATACTGTGTGAAGAACAGTAGAGGACATCATGTTGTACGGAGGGCTGAAAGACCATCATACTGTGTGCTGGGGATACTGTGGAAGTAAATTATGTGGGTGGATTCACTGTGACTTATCATACCTTGTGTGGAGGCATTTTTGGGTGCATCATAGTATATGGGAGGTATGAAAGGGGTATCATAATGGATGAGAACACTAAGGGGCTTCAACAGGGTCACTATTTCTGTGTATATGTTTCAGAACATGTCCCTCTCCCTGTGTTTAAATAGTGGGTGGTATTTTCCCTTCTGTGACTCAGCCTATTGCCCTGACCCATCTTTTGGGAGAAGGAAGGGTCCAATATGGACTTTTGCTATGGAGCCCCATGATTTGTGCATATGCCTCTGCAGCCACGTAAAGGGGTTGTCCCGTCTTCTAAGAAATATCTGCAGTCAGTCTATGCGACTACAGACGACCAAATGCTTACAGCATACACACCTCACGTTTTCGGTATTCTTGGCATTGCCGGCAAGAGCAGGCAGTCATGTGACAACAAGTACAGTTGAAACCAGAAGTTTACATACACTATATAAAAAGACACATATGCATGTTTTTCTCAATATCTGACATGAAATCAGAATAAACCTTTCCCGTTTTAGGTCAATTAGGATTACCATAATTTTTAATATTTGCCAAATGCCAGAATAATGAGAGAGAGAGAGTGTTTTAAAGCATTTTTATTACTTACTGCAAAGTCAAATGTTTAAATACATTTCATTAGTATTTGGTACCATTGCCCTTAAACTGAATGACTTCAAATAGGTCAAATGTTTGAGATATCCTTCCACAAACTTCTCACAATAGTTGGTCGGAATTTGGGTCCATTCCTCCTGACAAAACTTGTGTAACTGATCCAGGTTTGTAGGTCGCCTTGCTCGCATCAACCTTTTCAGTTTTGCCCATAAATTTTCAATACGATTGAGATCAGGGCTTTGTGATGGCCACTCCAAAACATTGACTTTGTTATCCTTAAGCCACTTTGTTACCATTTTGGTAGTATATATCGGGTCATTGTCTAATTCAGACCACAGGACATGTCTCCAAAAATTAAGGTATTTTTTCCTGTGTGCATTTGCAAACATTAATTTGTCTTTTTTATGTTTCTTTTGGAGTAATGGCTTCTTCCTGGCAGAGTGCCCTTTTAGCCCATGTTGATACAGTACTAGTTTCACTGTGGATATTGACACAATCTTACCAGCTTCTGCCATCATCTTCACAAGGTCTTTTACTTTTCTCCTTGGGTTGATTTGCACATGTCAGACCAAAGCACATTCATCTCTGGGACACAGAACCAGTCTCCTTCCTGAGCAGTATGATGGAAGGACATTCCCATCTTGTTTCTACTTGCGTATAATTGTTTGTACAGATGAACGAGGCACCTTCAGGTATCTTGAAATTATACTCAAGCATGAGCCAGACTTGTGCAAGTCCACAATTCTCTTCCTGATATCTTGGCTGATTTCTTTAGACTTTTCCACGATGCTACACAAAGAAGCAGTGTGTTTCAGGTGTGCATTAAAATACATCCATAGTTGTGTCTTTAATTACTCAGATGTTGCCAAAAAACAGAAGCTTCCAAACACATGACATCATCATATGGGCAGTCCAGAATAGTTTAAAGGCATAGTAATCTTAGTGTATGTAAACTTTTGCAGTAAGTAATAAAAAAGCTCATAAAAAATCCTATCTCTAATTATTCTGCCATTTGGCAAATATTACAAATTATGGAAATCCTAATTGACCTAAAACAGGAAAGGTTTATTCTGATTTCATGTCAGATATTGAGAAAAACATGCATATGTGTCTTTTTATATAGTGTATGTAAACTTCTGGTTTCAACTGTTTGTGATTTGCATACTTCCGGCTACATTCCAATTGGATGTGCTCGGCCTCGCTCAATTTTGCATACACTGTAAGGATTCAGAGGTCTGCAGTCACATAGGGCGATTGCAAACTTTTATCACAAGACTGGACAACTCCTTTAAAGGTTTTTATTACCAAATTAACCTGATTAAGAAATTGCTTGGAATGTGATATTCCTAATTTTATCTGGTTAACCACAAAATACAAACTTTGCACGATACTTTGTTATTTTACCACATAAAAGTGTTTAACAATACACTCTGCTCATTTTCACATTTACAAAGATGCAGCTTTTGGAGCTTCTCTGCCATCTGCTGGATCCTAGCAAACATGTATAAGATTCAAAGGTGCTTAAAATAATTTTTGGCTCTTTTTGAGGATTCTGTATCTGTTGATCCCTCATTTTTTGTTTGTAAATTGATATTAGATACATTGTACTATAATCGTATTACATTCATAATTCAGTTTTCTCATTAAATGCAAAGGAGATAGAATACAGTTTCATATTCGTATGGGTTTTTTTAAGCAATGTGAATGAAAGGTCCACACGTAGCATAGAAAAACAGAAATGCAACAAGATTACATACTTGTATGTGAATAAAATACTTTAATTAGCAACTATCTTTCATTAAAGTAATCAAAACATGTAGTGATTAGCTAAAGTATGTTGTATTAAGTATTACTAAGCTACTGTGTGTGGTTAAAGCAATGAGAAAATGTCCTCGGTGCCTAGACAAAAAACATTTACATTGTGTAAGTGCAAAGAGACTAGCGTACATATTGGGGCTTTAAATGATACATGTTTTTTTAAAGATTTTAAAAATATAAATCAGATATTATGGTGTCAAGGCCAGTGATTGGTCTTACATTTTCAGGTGAGTGGAATGGTGATGCACGTCATTGAAACCTGACATAAGGACACGTGAGGGCCTATGATGTTTGATTATGATGTATTCCCTACCTTATGTTTTGGGGTTTGGAGCGACAGAGCATAAAAACATTTTTATACAGCAATCTGGGCACTTTTCATTTAATTGAAATAAAATTACCGTAATCTGAATTGAATCTGTCAGTCGAACCAAGAAACTGTTTGAAATGAATTTTGGGAGATTTGCTCATCTCTAATCTCTATGAAAGACGGATGCATTATTGTGGCCTTTGCTGGGCATATATCTCTTAAGTGTATTCACTGAACAGTTGCCATAATTGCAGTGTCACTAGTCTAAATGTCCCTATACACATTAGATTAAAGTCGACTAAACCAGACAATTTTGGCGGTTTTGGATGATCATCTAATGTGTATGACTTCGCGACAGATTATATCTGGGTACATGAGGATCAAGCAGTCAGAATTACCCGATCCTTTGGTTGGCAGGAAGATTAGCTGCTTTCAAATGATTCTGGCTCTAGCAATCTCAAAAAGTACGGAGAATTAGGAGAAATAGCTATTGGCTCTTTCAACGCTGTTTGTTACATACTTAATTTTAGGGTTAAAAAATGTTGGAACAGTAATATGATTTATCCAATAGATCTCTTAATGAAAACTATACAGTGTTTTAACACAGCTGTTTAATGTAGCACATCAGAAAAAGATTACCAATGAATACCAAGAAAAGACTTGAACCCATCCTGCAAATAAAAACCTATCAAACGGCTACATTGGCATAAAACATTGTGACTCCTAGGTAAAGATGCCATTGTTTTCTATAAGGCTATGTGCACATGACATCTTTAAGACACCAGCGGAAAAGCAGAGTTTACCAAGCTGCAAAAATTTCAAGAAAATGCAGGAGATCATTTTCTTGAAGTGTCTTCACTGGCATTTTTGTGTTATATTTTTGTGGCGCTGATGTCTTTGATCTATACTTTTAAGTATATAGAGTGGGCAGCTTTGAAACAAAGCAGTCCCAAGAATAAACATGTTACATCTTTTAACCGCTTCAAGGTTTCTGAACCCTGAAGAGGTCAAAAGAAGTGACATAAGACGGAACATGTGTGAAAACGTTTTGACATTGCGGTGCATTATGCGGTGCATTTTTTGCTGCACTTTAGTGGTGCTTTTTCAGGAGGATTCCTGAAGGAGAAACAACTTAGTGTGCACATACCCTAAATTAGAGTTTCTTTGTAAAACTGAAAGAAGAAAAGAAGAAAACTTATACGTATCTGATATTGCTAAATTTATACTGAACTATAGGAAACTCTCCTTTGTACAGTTCTAAGATCAATCTTGGTCACAGAAACTTGGAAGCTAGAAGTTGGGTTCTGGACTTTCTGAGATACTCATAGCCAGTAGCTGTGGAACTTGGATGCCATACTGTCAGTGACAAAAAAATGGTTGCAGTCCTCAAATATCATATGATAAAAGATGCGTGTTAAAAAACAGAAATTTCAAAGTAAAATATATTTTTGGTCACAAAACATAACTAGAGTACAATGTGTGTACACATAGCAATGTCTTGACTATATATTGATGCTGCAAGGTGAAAATATTTTGAAGAACAATCATTTGTAAGTTAGTAATGTGTTGTGTGAACGGCTATGGCTGTGTAACAATAGTACAATCAGAAATCAATTGAGGTTCAAGTAAACCAAGCTCAAACCCTTACCACATAAGGAGCCTCGTGTATTGCTAGATCATAGCTACAGGGACTACAGAGTACTAACCAGGTGAAAAACCTTTCATGTTAGATAGATTGCTTCAACACAAATAATCAAGTACTAGTTCCTAGCCTTGAGGCCCTACTGATGTATCTTAGTGGTTTCTACGCTCCTATATGTCTATGTTGCTTATTGGAACAGAGACCTATAAGTGAATTGGACTTGCTCTCTATCTGTGTCTCTGTGAGTAACAACTAGTATGTACTGATAAGAAGCATGGACAAAACTAAACTTGGAAAGTCTTTTATCAATGCTAATAAACTAATAATCCCAGTATATACCAAAACTTATAACTATTCCTATGTAGCATTGTATTGGCATACTACAAAATAAGGAATCAAGTACAGAATTTAGTTGGTGGTAGATAAGGGCAGCAAAAAACTGAAAAGTTTGGTAAATGTATTGGTAAATGTATTAAGCTTATTTCCACAAGTTTGTCTTCTCTAATCTCTAGTGTAAAAGGTTGTCCTCTACTCGTACATCCCTCTCTTATTTTTTCCTTGCAGATTTGAAGCCGTTTCAAATCATGAAGCAGCATGTCAAATCTTTCAGTGTTTTTGCAACGTTTTTCACTCATTCAAATGAATGGGGGGAAAAAAGCATAAAAAAACGAATGAAGAACACTCGCAAAAGCATGGCAAATACAAGCGTATTTTAAGCATCATTTTCTGCCAATACTGAACTTGTGCACATAACCTTACAGGACACTGGTTAAAATACCCTGTGAAGCACTTCTCAATGTTAAAATTCCAAATGTACCCTATCATTCACTTGCACTAATACCGATATTCTTACAGTCCATGAAACAGACAATGCTCTATCATGGAGAAAAACAAGTGTTAGACTTCTCTTGTCAAAATCACTTGTCAGAATCATTCGTCAGAATCACTTGTCAAAACCACTTGTCAGAATCACTTGTCAGACAGGGTATATAGCCTCAAACTGACATCATTCTGATGTTTGATTTTGATATCTGATCATGTCCTAAACTACAGTGTCCATTTTAGGACATGATCAGATATCATAATCAAATATCAGAATGATGTCAGTTTGAGGCTAAATACCCTGTCTGACAAGTGATTCTGACAAGTGATTCTGACAAGTGACTCTGACAAGTGATTTTGACAAGAGAAGTCTAACACTTGTTTTTCTCCATGATAGAGCATTGTCTGTTTCATGGACTGTAAGAATATAGGTATTAGCGCAAGTGAATGATAGGGTACATTTGGAATTTTAACATTGAGAAGTGCTTCACAGGGTATTTTAACCAGTGTCCTGTAAGGTTATGTGCACAAGTTCAGTATTGGCAGAAAATGATGCTTAAAATACGCTTGTATTTGCCATGTTTTTGCGAATGTTCTTCATCTGTTTTTTTATGCTTTTTTTCCCCCATTCATTTGAATGAGTGAAAAACGTTGCAAAAACACTGAAAGATTTTACATGCTGCTTCATGATTTGAAACTGCTTCAAATCTGCAAGGAAAAAATAAGAGAGGGATGTAGGAGTAGAGGACAACCTTTAACACTAGAGATTAGAGAAGACGAACTTGTGGAAATAAGCTTGTTGCCATACTACTTTCCATTAAAATGCTTACATTCCATAAAAATATTGTATGTACTATAATAAGTATATGTGGATTGATATGAGAACATGCATTGGGAATAATGGACACTGTACATACTGTATGTTAGCAGATGAATGTCTTGATATATAATCAATAACAAATTGTCAGCTATTTTACTAGATAAAATGGATAAATTGCAGTGAATCTGAACCCCTTGGGCTGATTATGTTAAAATAATCCCTTTCCCAGACCTTCACTATTTCCTCCCACACAAAAGGGGTTGATGCGCATGTCCAACGTTTGTTGACTCCTTACTCTCCTCTCCTTCTTTAATCTCTTTCTCTCTTCTAGTAGTTTTCCTCCTTTTTTCCTTTATTTACTCTATTGAATAGTGACCCTGGTGAGCTTGGCATATACTATAGTTCACTTTCTCAGATTCTATATATTTCCAAATCATTTTAACTCTTGTAAAGCTGCATAATACAATTCCAGCTGTACTTTTCCATAGTTTACAAGCTGACATTTTTTGCTTGCTTCTAGTCTGTTTATATTCTTCAATAACCTGAATGTATATTGCTAATGACTTTGTCAAACATTTCACGAAAATCAGAAGTTTAAAAAATGCACTTAAAATAAAGATCTGGGGAACTTGTCATGTGAAAAACGCTATTAACCTGCAAATATGGGGTTAACCTACAGGGTAATAGTGTTCTGCAGCTGATTGTCGCCCACACTTAGAGCCCAGCTACTGGAGGAAATGAACTTTATTCCTCCCAGCAGCCCCAGGCTTTCATAGTGGGCAGCGGTTGTAACCACACCCTGGAACTGACTGACAGCCGGCTCTACAGTGCATCAGTGCTGAGCCAGCTGTCAGTCAGTGATGGGGCATGGTTACACCCACGGCTCGCTATGTACTGATTGGTGACTGAAGCTGTGCCGGTCGCGCCTCTATGACTAAAAGCCCTGGGCTGCCTGGAGGAATAAAGTTCATTTGCTCCCAGTTGCCGAGAAAATCCCAGTTGTGGGATGAAATGAAGCTTCAGAACACTATTAACCTGCAAATTAACCCCAGGTTAATTAACAGCAGATTATTAGCATTTTTTACTTCACATAAGAGATTCCCTTTAAACAATAGGTCATTTTTTGATGACACATTCCATTTAAAAGAATAGCTGCCCACCTGTTGAAAAGTTGGTTCACCTGAGTAGGAAATATATTTTTAAGGTAAGAACATCAGCCTCATCTGATGATCAGCTGTGTATAATATTTTAAAAAGTTATGCAGTTTGTAACTTGAAATCTGTTAAATCTACTTTAAATTGCTTTATCAAAGTGTTTGCATACCTATGTTTTTTGGCGCATTTTGGTATATTTTTTGACAGCTTGAAAAATCCTTGTAAAAAAAAAACTCTTTGGGTATGTTCACACAGAGTTTTTTGCACATTTTTGGGCTGAGCTTCCTCGCCAAAATCCAAATCCAAAAATGCTTCAAATATGCTTGTGTGACGCCCAGCTGTGCTTGGTATCACAGATCCTAGAAGGGTGTATTGAAGGATTCCTCCACAAGAGGCCCCCATAACCATTCACACATCTCCATCTTCCACCTCAGACCACCAGAGGGAGCCCGTTAGGGATATAAAAGGGAAGGTGGAGCCGGGCAGTCAGTTCCTGCAGAGTGAGATGCAGAAACAGGTCAGTCTGCAGTGGAGCTCCGTGACTCAGGAATTCCTCTGGAGAGTTCAGTTAGTGCAAGCCTGAATACAGAGTTGAGCTCGGTTGAGTCGTAGCTCAGTGAAGTGAGCTTTAGGTGTGCCGGCGCCATAAGATCGGTGAAGTGCGGCAAGCTGCCGTTAGTGTGAGTAGCCTATTGAGGGCCCGAGTAGGCCGAAGGCGAGTAGAGAGACTTAGTTCATAGGGGGCAGAGGAGCTTAACTAGCTCACCCCGAAGAAGCAGTTACCGGACACCGGGTCCGAAGCTTACCGGGATCTCCATGACCCAGTAAGATAAAACCGGAATCCCTGGAGAACTACAAGTCCCAGGATCGCTAAAGTGCTGATACGTACCAGAGCCAGGAGACACATAGGCCCTGTAGGTCGGGAGCGTGCACTCCAAGAGAAGGCCCTACCACAAGGTCAGCCAGCGCAGGACATAGACAAAGTTAGGCCTAGCTCCAGGCAGGTCAGAAACTTACTATGCAGAAGCAAGAAACAGGAGGCCCAAAACCCGCTCATTGGGGAGGATCCTGACATGCACACTTCACCCTACAGTGCTCCAGGTCGTGCCTGAATTTCCATCAGTAAAAGGTACTGAAATGACTATCGTGTCTGTCCCTGTTCTTGCTCTGACCCGGCGGAATCTCTTCAACCTGCTTTCCCCGTTCATACACTGCCCTGAGGCCTAGCTCCACCTGTGGGGAGCTATACCATCCAGCTGCCTTATCACCAGCCTCAGTGGACTGCGCAGCGCTGGTGATCCTCACCAGAAGCCACAGGTGGCGTCACAAACTTTTATTAACTTCACAAATATCAACGCTTTTAAAGAGGGACCCCAGGGTACGGACCCGGGAGCCGACCACCGCGACATCCCCAAGGCAAAGGCCCGGGTACCGAGTAATCCCCATCCCCCTGGGCTGGTCATCTCTCCTGGCGTCACGAACAGGATCACGTGCCCGCTGCAACGACGAAGTGTTGTGCCCGTTACCACCGGGTACTGTGCGCCTTTATTCTGAACTGTGTACGTAATGTTGTGGTGAAGGTTGCCGCCATTGTTGGGCCGTTGAGCCAGGAGAAGGGTGTAACCGGGGGAAAATAAGGGGCGTACCTGCAAAAGAGTGCGAAGCCTCGGACACGCCCCACGCCTCGACGTCAAAGCGAGAAGCGCCAAGTCCTGTAAGGAGCGTCGCTGAACGCGCTGACGTAGGACACAAGCAACGCAAGGTCCTGAAGACACCCGTCACCTGCGGAGCTGCGGCCTACTGGAAGAAAAACCAGAAGGTAGGCCACGGTTAACTAGGGGGGCGCCAAGATGTCCGACAAGCAGCAGAACGCCGACCTGCCGGTCAACGTCCCTGAAGTTCAGCCCGCGCCCGATGCTGAGCAGGCCGAGGCCGCCACTCCACCAGCAACGCCTGTAACACCCGTAATTCCCATGACTTTACCATACATTCCTGGAGCAAAGTGGCTCCCCCAGTACAATGGCAAGCCAGATACCCTGTCTGGATTCAAACGGAAGATATGTGGTATCTTGGACATGTACTCTATGACCGGCAAACAAAGAGCCGCCGTTGTATTAGGACAGCTGACCAGTGCTGCGGAGCAGGAAGTGGAAACATGGTCAGCCGCAGACCAGGAGTCAGTGTCCACGATATTCCAAAAACTACAGACTGTCTTTGAGGACCTTACTGAGGCGGACCTCCGGATGAGGTTTTACAGCTGTTCCCAACAACCAGAGGACAATGTTCGGGACTACGCCTGGCATCTCCAAGGGGCCCTGCGGGCTCTGAACCAGGTTAGTCCAACCAGCGTTGAGAATGAGAACAAGATGCTGAAGGAACAGTTTGTCCGGGGACTGAGGTCTCCAGAGGAGAGCAGGACTGTGCGTTGGTGGTCCCTGGATCATCCAGATGCCACCTTTGACAATCTCAAGGACATGGCTATAAAAGGACTGCAGCCCCTGGAAACAAATGCCATCCAACGTTAGCAGGGTGGGGCTACCCCAGTGCCTGCTACACCCACCTTTTCCCAAGTGGCAGCTGAAGCTAAAGTCCCAGCAATGTCCCCTAAAGAACTGGACAGTTTGCGCTCTGAGGTGCATCAGTTGAGCAAAACTCTGACCACTGTGCTGAGTGCTCTGCAGCTGCTGACGGAGCCTGAGGAATGAGGGAAGATCCTGTTAGCCGACAGCCCTGAGGATGTCCCCTGGATGAGGAGGAGGAGGAGACCAACACCACCATCGCCAAGGACCAGTGACCAGCGCCATCCACCGAAGGACCCAGCCTGCTACCGCTGCCGCAAGACCGGACACATCGCCCAGAATTGTCCTTTAAATGAGAAAACCCTGGGTCCAAGGGCCGACACCCAGGAGTAGACTCACCAGGCCCATCAGACTACAGGTTCGTCGGAGGAAGACCTTTCCTGTCCATTGTACTGGACGGGATCCCGACGCATGCCCTGCTGGACACAGGATCTCAGGTAACCATCATGCCTGAAGTCCTCTACAAGAGGTTCTGGTCCATGGACGATCTACGTCCGCCAGCTCCAAATTTGTCTGTATATGCTTCAAATGGACTCCCCCTTAACCTACTTGGGGTTAAGAATGTGACTGTAAAGGTGGGGAGAGTGGAGCTGAAGGACCAGGGACTAATTGTAGTGGAGACTAATCCTGATGACAGCAACCCGTATATGGTGTTAGGCACTAACATTGTTGGTAACTGTTTGGGAGAGGTTGTGTTCTTGCTCCAACAGATCGCCGACACTGCCAGACCGAGACAGAGAAGGGCACTGCAAAGGGAGATCCGAGTCCTGATGTATCAACAGCAAGTAAAGCTAACAGACGGTGAAATCGGTAACGTGAGGGTAACAGACCCCATACCCATTGTCATCCCCCCAATGAGTGAGATGCTCATCTGGTGTAGAGCTGCCATAGGTCTTAGAGGACAGAGCTATCAGGCGGTAGTAGAACCCCTTTGCTCCGAGCATAGACCCATGCTCTTAACCGCCAGGGGAGTGGTAGATGTACGTAATGGGAGGGTGCCTGTCCATCTTCTCAACTTAGGGGAAGATGAGGTCAAACTGCCACGTTATGCCACTGTTGCCAAATTACATGCTGTCAATAACTGCATCCATGAGGCGGAGTCCTTAACCTCACCGGATGAAGTAGAGGATAATGACCCTGCAACCCAGGTGGAGGATTGGTGTCAACAGCTCCATGTTGGGACAGACACCACTCCAGCTCATCAAAAACAGGGTGTACACCGGGTGGTTCAAGAGTACTCGCAGGTGTTCAGTAAACATCCACTAGACTTCGGGAGGGTTAAGGGGGTTCAACATCATATCCCCACAGGCAACCATTCCCCAATCAAAGAACGTTATAGGCCTATACCCCCAGCTCATTACCAGAAGGCAAAAGAAATGCTGCATGACATGAGGAAGGCGGGAGTGATAAGAGATAGTTGTAGTCCCTGGGCGGCTCCCCTAGTGCTGGTTAGGAAAAAGGACGGGAGCATGAGAATGTGTGTAGATTACCGCCAAGTAAATCGCATTACACATAAAGATGCATACCCTTTACCACGCATAGAGGAGTCCCTAGCTGCCTTAAAGTCTGCAAATTACTTTTCCACCCTTGACCTCACTAGTGGGTACTGGCAAGTAGCTGTGGCTGAGGAGGATCGGGAGAAGACGGCCTTCACCACCCCGATGGGACTCTGCGAGTTCAACAGTATACCTTTTGGACTCTGCAATGCCCCCAGAACGTTCCAGAGATTGATGGAGTGCTGCCTTGGACACCGCAACTTCGAGACTGTGTTACTTTACCTGGACGATGTAATTGTGTACTCCAGAACGTACGAGGACCACTTGAAACACCTGGCAGAGGTATTTGAGTCGCTGTCCCGGTATGGGATGAAGTTGAAGCCCTCAAAGTGCCATCTGCTCAAGAGAAAGGTACAGTACCTCGGGCACATTGTCAGTCCGGAAGGGGTAGCACCAGACCCGGAGAAAGTCACAGCCATCCAGAAGTGGCCGGAGCCGAAGAACCTCAAGGAGGTGCGTCAGTTCTTGGGACTAGTCGGATACTGCCGGAGGTTCGTAAAGGACTACACAAAGAAAGCAGCTCCTCTGCAACACCTCCTGGTAGGGCAGTCCCCTAAAGGCAAAAATCCCCGGTTCCACTGGGGTAAGGAGCAAGCGGAGTCGTTTCAGGAGATGAAGGAGATCCTGACAGGTGATGAGATCCTAGCCTAACCTGGCTACAGCCAGCCGTTCCTGCTCTATACAAATGCCAGCAACGAAGGACTGGGTGCTGTCCTAAGTCAGAAGCAGAATGGGCAAGAGAAAGTCATCGCATACGCAAGCAGGAAGCTCCGTCCGACTGAGAGGAACCCAGAGAACTATAGCAGCTTCAAGTTGGAGTTCCTGGCCTTAGTCTGGGCCATCACTGAAAGATTCAAGCACTATCTGGCTTCCAGCAAGTTCACTGCCTTTACTGATAACAACCCCTTGACCCATCTTGAAGCAGCTAAGTTGGGGGCTCTGGAACAACGATGGATGGCTCGGCTGTCAAACTACCAATTTACAACCAAATACCGGGCGGGCCGCAAGAACGCCAACGCCGATGCCCTGTCTAGGATGCCTCACCAGTCAGACACAGAAGAAGAAGTGGATGACCTGGAAGAGATTGAGCTACCTGCCTTTCACAGGAATGGGATGATCCATGAGCAGAGAGCCTCCAGGAAGCAGCGTGGAAAGATGTTAAACCCCCTTCCTCACCACAGCTGGAAAGAGACCCAGGACAGCGACCCGGTTGTCAGCCGCATTAAACAGCTGATAACCCAAGAAGGTGCCTCCCTGGAGAAGGAAGCGTCTCTGCAAGCAAAGCAGCTGTGGAACGAGAGAAGTCGGCTGTTTATTTACCGTGAGAAGCTGTGCCGGAGGTACGTCAATCCAAAAACTCATGAGATGGTATGGCAGATAGTAGTCCCTAAGACATACATCCAGATGGTATTGGAAGCTTACCATGATCAGGCGGGGCACTTTGGCTGGAAAAAGCTAGAGACCCTGCTGAAGTGTCGATTCTACTGGGTAGGAATGCGCAGGTCCATTGAATGGTGGTGTCGGGACTGTGGACCCTGCGGCCTAAGAAGGAAAGACTTCAGCAGCCAGAAGGCACCCCTGCAACCTATCAAGACGACTCGGCCCCTGGAGATCGTGGCCCTGGACCATATCAAGCTCTCCCCCAGCAGGTCAGGGTACTCCTATGCTCTCACCATGGTGGATCACTACTCACGTTTCCTGGTGGTCACCCCCGTCAAAGACCTGACGGCAGAGACAGCAGCAAAAATGTTCCAAGCGTATTTCTGCAGACCCCATGGCTACCCTGAGCAGGTGCTGACGGACCAAGGCCCGGCCTTTGAGGCTGAGTTGTTCAAGGAGTTCTGCCATCTCTACGGGTGTAAAAAGATAAGAACTACATCGTACCACCCACAAACCAACGGTCTCTGCGAAAAGTTGACCAACATCATCATCGACCTGCTAAAGACCATACCACTTGAGGAGAGAAACCAGTGGCCAGACCTACTACGAGACCTAGTGGATCTGTACAATCATATACCGGTCAGTTCCACCAATTGCACTCCGTCATATCTCATGCGGGCAAGGCCAGGAAAGCTGCCCATGGATTTGGAGCTTGGTGTTGTTGAACCTGAAGCTGATATGACCACTGAAGACTGGGACAAGACCAGACAAGAGCAGTACAGAAGGGTACAAGATTGTGTCAAGGACAGTCTTACTCGGGTGAGAGAAAAGCAGGAAATGCACTACAACAAAAACGCACCCGCAGAACCTTTTACACCAGGTGAAACAGTACTAAAAAGGAAAAGACGCAACCACAAACTTGATGACCAGTGGGAAAAAGACCCTTACACTGTGTTACCGTCAAGATTTGACAACAAAAAGACATGCATAATCAGTCGTGATGGAGGAAAAACATCTGCTACAGTGCCCAGGGACCACTTAAAGTTGGGTCCAGAATTACTGAAACCCCAAGAAAAAGTGCCTCTCACAATCCAGGAAGAACCTGAAGAAGCGGTGATACACACTGACCTTGGAGACTTCCCAGCTGATTGGCCTCAGATAGGAGGTGCAGTAATCATACCAGTACTCCAATTCTATGAACAGCCAGAAAACCCTTCACAGCAAGTTGTACCAGTACCATAACCATTCACACATCTCCACCTTCCACCTCAGACCACCAGAGGGAGCCCATTAGGGATATAAAAGGGAAGGTGGAGCCGGGCAGTCAGTTCCTGCAGAGTGAGACGCAGAAACAGGTCAGTCTGCAGTGGAGCTCCGTGACTCAGCATTTCCTCTGGAGAGTTCAGTTAGTGCAAGCCTGAATACAGAGTTGAGCTCAGTTGAGTCGTAGCTCAGTGAAGTGAGCTTTAGGTGTGCCGGCGCCATAAGATCGGTGAAGTGCGGCAAGCTGCCGTTAGTGTGAGTAGCCTATTGAGGGCCCGAGTAGGCCGAAGGCGAGTAGAGAGAGTTAGTTCATAGGGGGCAGAGGAGCTTAACTAGCTCACCCCGAAGAAGCAGTTACCGGACACCGGGTCCGAAGCTTACCGGGATCTCCATGACCCAGTAAGATAAAACCGGAATCCCTGGAGAACTACAAGTCCCAGGATCGCTAAAGTGCTCATACGTACCAGAGCCAGGAGACACATAGGCCCCATAGGTCGGGAGCGGGCACTCCAAGAGAAGGCCCTACCACAAAGTCAGCCAGCGAAGGACAGAAACTTACTACGCAGAAGCAAGAAACAGGAGGCCCAAAACCCGCTCATTGGAGAGGATCCTGACATGCACCCTTCACCCTACAGTGCTCCGGGTCGTGCCTGAATTTCCATCAGTAAAAGGTACTTAAGTGACTATCGTGTCTGTCCCTGTTCTTGCTCTGACCCGGCGGAATCTCTTCGTCCTGCTTTCCCCGTTCATACACTGCCCTGAGGCCTAGCTCCACCTGTGGGGAGCTATACCATCCAGCTGCCTTATCACCAACCTCAGTGGACTGCGCAGCGCTGGTGATCCTCACCAGAAGCTACAGGTGGCGTCACGAACTTTTATTAACTTCACAAATATCAACGCTTTTAAAGAGGGACCCCAGGGTACAGGCCCGGGAGCCGACCACCGCGACATCCCCAAGGCAAAGGCCCGGGTACCGAGTAATCCCCATCCCCCTGGGCTGGTCACTTGCAGCAAGTTTAGCATTCATTTGAATGTGAAAATGCGCCATTAGTGCACATTGCTTTTTCGTTCTTTTATTTTAATGCAACAAGTGTCATGTCAATTCTTTCGCACATTTTGAGTCTATAAATCACAGCAAAACATTGACAAAAAAACATGACAAAAATGGCATAAAAAAACTCTGTGTGATCATACACTAAAAGCTTTCCTTTCACTGATATAGATGTCATGACATTGAAAAATTCTGCCAGATTGTATGTAAAAGTAGACTACAAAATGGCAACAATGGTTGTTAATGAAATAAAGCAAATGTCATTATATTTTGTAAAGTATTTATTATTATTATTATTATTTATTTATATAGCGCCATTGATTCCATGGTGCTGTACATAAGAAGGGGTTACATACAAAATACAGATATCACTTACAGTAGATGAACTAACAATGATAGACTGGTACAGAGGGTAGAGGACCCTGCCCTTGCGGGCTTACAGTCTACAGTATGCGAAAGGAGACAGTAGGTTGGGGGGTTGCAGCAGCTCTGTTGGTGGTGATGCGGCAGCGTGGTCATTGCAGGTTGTAATCTTTCTTGAAGAGATGGGTTTTCAGGTTCCGTCTGAAGGATCCAAATGTGGTGGATAATCGGACGTGTTGAGGCATAGAATTCCAGAGGATGGGGGATATTCGGCAGAAGTCTTGGAGGCGATTGGATGAGGAAGTAATAAGTGTGGAGGAGGGGAGGTGGTCTTGGGAGGACAGGAGATTACGTCAGGGAATGTATTGGGAGATTAGTTAAGAGATGTACAGAGGAGAGAGGTTATGGATGGCTTTGTAGGTCAGTGTTAGTAGTTTGAACTGGATACGCTGGGCAATTGGGAGCCAGTGAAGAGATTTGCAAAGTGGAGTAGCAGAGGAGTAGCGAGGAGAGAGATGAACTAGGCGGGCAGCAGAGTTAAGGACAGACTGGAGAGGTGCAAGAGTGTTAGCAGGTAGGCCACAGAGGAGGATGTTGCAGTATTCAAGGGGGGAAATGATGAGGGCATGCACAAGCAGTTTAGTAGATTGAGGGTTGAGGAAAGGACGGATTCTGAAAATATTTTTGAGCTGGAGGCGACAGGAGGTGGCAAGGACTTGGATGTGTGGTTTGAAGGATAGAGCAGAGTTGAGGGTTACGCCGAGGCAGCGGATTTCTGGTATAGGGGAAAGAGTGATGTCATTTATTGAGATAGATAGATCAGATGGGGAAGGTACGCAAGATGGAAGAAAGATGATAAGTTCAGATTTGTCCACATTGAGTTTGAGGAAGCGAGAGGAGAAGGATATGTCTGATAGACACGCTGGGATTCTGGACAGCAGAGAGGTGACGCTTAGCCAGAGAGGTAGATCTGAGTGTCATTGGCATGCAGGTGGTACTGGAAACCATGTGAATTTATGAGCTGTCCCAGGCCAAGGGTATAGATGGAGAAGAGTAGGGTTCCTAGGACGGAGCCTTGAGAGACTCCAACAAAGAGAGGGCGGGATGAGGAGGTAGTGTGGGAGTGGGAGTTGCTAAATGTGCTGTTGGAAAGGTATGAGGAGATCCAGGTTAGGGCAAGGTCTTTGACACCAAAGGAAGAAAGAATCTGTAGTAGGAGGCAGTGGTCAACTGTGTCAAAGGCAGAGTACAGGTTTAGGAGGAGTAGTATGGAGAATTGTCTGTTAGCTTTGGCTGTAAGTCATTAGTAATTTTGGTCAGGGCAGTTTCGATGGAATGGTTGGGGCAGAAGCCAGATTGTTGGTTGTCAAAGAGAGAGTTAAATGAGAGGTGAGAGGAGAGTTCAGTGTGAACATATTGCTCAAGGAGTTTGGAGGTGAATGGGAGCAGGGATATGGGGTGATAGCTGGACAAAGCGGTTGGGTTGAAGGATGGCTTTTTGAGGATGGGCGTGATTGTGGCATTTTTGAAAGCAGAGGGGAAGGTACCAGAAGTTAGTGATAGGCTGAAGAGATGGGATAGGGATGGGATGAGTGTGGGGGTGAGGCTGGGGAGGAGGTGGGATGGGATGGGGTCAAGTGCACAAGGGGTGAGGTGTGATTTGGAGAGGAGGCGAGTAAGCTCTCATTCACTGATGTTGGAGAGGGAGGTTATAGGAGAAGGGCAATGGTCTGGAAAACAAAAGGGTTGTGGTGAAGTGAAGCATTTTATTAGGATAATTGGCTATCAATCACTTTGTGTATAGGAAATGCAATTTTTTAGACTTATTTAATATGTATGATTTCTAAGCATAACTTTTAATGAAAGCTAGTTTGGAATTGTGTTTTTCATTTCCACATTTTATTTCCTTTTACTGATTAATATATAAGTTACATTTCTTACATTCAAGTAAGAAACCCAATCAAGATTTTTCATTGAAACTTATAACATATTTACTGACTACATTTTAAAAGGGATGTTCACTATCTCTTATTGATGACCTATCCCTGGGATTAGTGGAGGTCAGTAGGGGTATCCCGGTACCCGCTGTTCGCAGTGGTGGTGGCCGGATGCAAACAGTGTATAGAGCTGTGTTGCTTCTGCAGATCAGTTCCTATTGAAGTTAATACGAGTTGAGCCGCAATCCTCAAAAATGGCCACTACACAGGGTATGAAGCCGTGTTGTTCTGACTTCATACACTGTTTAGATGTGTCTACTGTTGACAATGCAAACAGTTGATCGTTGGTTCTGCCAAGTGATAGCTCCTCACTGATCTAATATTAAAAACTTGAACATACTGTACGTAATATTTCTTTAAAGAGGTGTAGTTTGGAGGAGTCCCACCCATGCTTAACTAGTACTTTCTGGCCAATCAGGCTTGGATAATCCATAATCAGAGTGCAGGGCATTCTTTTGACATAACAAGTACTTCATCATTTTATAAAGAACATTGTAGATTAGACCATCTTACATCTTGAAATCTTTCCCAGCCCCATTGACAGATGGTGAAAATTTATAAATTTAAAGAACCAAAACTATAACACTTAACTTATCCATTGTGCTATATTATAGCAGTTTTGAACATATTGCCATTAAATCGGTTGGTTTATGGGAGAATATTTATTTAGTATGCAAATAAGTTATGTAATTAATACCCTCAGTAGAAATTGCTTATTATTATGCAAACTACAACTCATCTATAAACACTAGGCATAGATGGAAGATGTCGAGAAAAACTGGGATGCTTTATAAGAAAGGCAACACAATTCAAACATGACTTGATTATGACAGAAGGTCACGTACTGTGCAGTTATTGTGTGATATGAAATATCTCTCTTCTACTGTAATTCACTCAGGACAGTGTGCTGAGGATTTACAGCTCATATGAGTCACGGACCTAAAGTGTTTTTAATGGATTTGTTTGTGATGAAACACTGAAAAGTAACTGCTGGGATAAGCATATTGCAGAGAGCCTAATTAAGTGATCTGACAAAGAAAATAAAGCTCCTTTATCAAAATAAAATAGAAAATGATTAAATAAGAATAAATTGAAGAGACATGCCCTTAGGCAATGAAAAAACAGCATGGTTGACCAGTAATAATGAAAAGATAGGAGCATCACAAAGCATTTCCAAAGTAACATCTTTATGAACAAAAGACTGCTAGAAGAGCTGACAGGGGAATAATGTAGAGATTGGAAACCATTTCCACATAAGTAAAATCTGACTTGTGTGGCACAGAAAATATTAAACTGCTGCGTCCATTGAGCAATGGTAGCTTTTTAATAAGAGCAATTTTACCTCCTTATAAAATAAATCCAAACTAAAATAAAAAATGAAGGCGGCAATAGGTTTTAAAAACTGGTTCCACTAAAGTCTTCAGCTTCTGATTCCACCTCACCGTATGCTATGACAATTCCATTGTTACAAAAACAGTAAAACCTATATATTCAGAGATATCTATTGGTAGGTGGTCTTCTTAGCGGTGATCACCTAGGCAGTAAACGCCACAATGCATACTTACTACTTCATAAAAATACTAATATTTTCCTTTTACATTTGCGGTACCTACTGTGCAAGATCATCATAATCCACTCATGTAACATTAGTTTTCTCTTCATGTGGACAAACAAAAGGAAATGATATAGAAAATAGTTCTCTAAGAAATATATAACTTAAGCTTGGGCATAGATCATACAAGGATTCTGAATAAGAAACAAAGGGTTTTCAGGTTTAGTAAACTACAGCAGTTCCTCAACACAGAACACTCTGTTTCTCAAATGTGTTTATTGCACTGCGACAACATCATTCGGTTTGGGGGGCTGTGAGGGAATGTGGTGACATCATACCGAGTAGGGAGCTGTGGGGGCATTATATTGTTTGGGAGACTATGGAGCCATCATAATGTGTGCAGGGCTGTAGGGGCATCATACTGTGTTGGGGATGCTGTGGGGGCATCATATTGTGTGGGATGAGCTGTTTATCAAGGTACATCATACTTCTCTACATAATGAAACTGCATAACAGAAGCAGTAAGTTTTACAGCTTTTTTAAACTTTATAAAACTCAGTAATTTATGTTGTTTCAATAAGCTGCTACTGGTAAGAATATATATTACAATAAGCCCATGTAACATGTATTAGCAGTAGAAGTTAGTAAACATATTTAATTCTGCTCAATATTAAAAATTATATAAAGCAATAATAATATTGAGCAGAATTAAGTTCAGCATGTTGGTTCAAGCCTCCACAACAGTCACGGTCTCTCATGTGGTCCCTTGAGAAAATTAATTGCTCACCCCTAATTTAGATGTCAATCACTGAAAGCCACATTTAGATGGTTATGTCAGTGTTTCCAACACAACTAAATTGTGGGGTGTAAAGAGGAAACCAGTAATTGCAGTGCCTGGTTTCCTCTTTATGTCTACAAGATAATTTAGCATAGAGCACCCACATTTTATAGCCGTTGTGTGTCTGTAACTGGCCCCGATTACTAACGGCTGGGGTAAGATTCCGTTTTGACACAGTAATGCCACTGACAGGACAGATGAGCTTCAAAAGAAAAACGGTGGTAAAACAATAACAAGATTTATTGTAACGAAACTGGCCCCTGTTTGTATGGTGAAGAAAAATGAATAAAATAAACAGTAAAATATTTAACCCAACAACTCGTACAAAAGAATTGTGTTTTATTTTTCTTACCAGGAGAACAGCCACATATCCCTGGTCCCAGTAAGGGGATGTCTTCCCTTGGGCCAATAATGCCACCCCCCTCCCCTAAATGTGTCCGGACTTAAACAGGGCTAGTTCCTTAAGGGAAGCCGTAATATGTGTATTTTCTCCTGGTTCACAATCTTAATACTATTCCCAATCAATAAACTTTCTGGGATCCCAATATGACCAAACTCAGCTGTACAGCTAGGCGTATTACAGCCCAAGTTCACCTAACAAGAATAACATATAAAATAAACAACTATATTCAATTCCCATTTACAAGAACACAGATGATAGCAAATTCATTTGATTAGCATGCTCTGTGGGATATTCAATCCAGACATGTGGGTGCCTTGAGACCTTCACCATGGACTGTGGCCTTTCTGAACTTCGCACCGCGCTATCAACAGTCGTTGACAAGATGAACACAGTTCGTGCCTCACTGACACCGTCCCATAGAGACTAGTCATTTAGATTGGTCTCATCAATTAGCTGACCCTAACTAACTCGTTAGACCGGTCAGGGAGAATTTAACAAAAGAAGAAGAACATGAAGTACCTCATCCTTGTTTAAAACATAGGGTGCTTTACCCTTTGCGGGCGCCGTGTCACACTTCACAAGATGGCCGGCTCTCTTCAATGTTATCCCACTGTTGCACTTCCCCGCGCTCTTCACCGAACAGAAATAGAGGATTATTGTCCCAGACGTCACCAATCACAGGAGCACGAAACTGCTGCACTCCAAGGGGGAACCAGGTTCGCCTACTCCGGACCTTCCTTTTTTTCTCATCCACCAGGAGCTCCCAGACCACACGCGTCACGTCCCGGTTCCATCTCCCTAGCAACCCAACCCATCTCCACCAAGCAAACTTTATCCATCCTCAGCTTGAGTAGCAGAGCAATGATGCAATGAAAGTATTTTATAACTCAAGCAGCAAAATTGCATTTTCACTGCACAGTTCGTCTATTATTTGCATCACAGCATTCATAAAATTATTCAAGTATTGTTTTGTTAACACTTAATAAAATTTAGATCAACAGTGAGTGTCACTGACATCTAGTGGTCAGATGCCATTGTTACAGGTGTGGCCTCCACTCACAGTCATCACCAACACACATATCTCTATACACCCTCTTACATGTCTACCATATACTACTATTAAATTGTGGGGGGGTGATGGGTTACCATGGTAGCTGGGGCCTACTCAAGGGCTAGGCTTCACAGGAGATTGTTAATTTCCTTATACACACTAATACTGCAGTATTTCAGTTCATAGTACAAGTGATGAAGTTCCTTAGTGGGACTAAAAAAGTGAAAATTAATAATGCTTATCAAAATGTTAAAAGATAAAAACATAAAAATTTGAATCAACATCCCCCCTCCTTTTTTCAATTCCAAAATATGGAAATCACAGTTTAAAATTACCATATTTAGTATTGCTTCGTCCGCAAAAGTCCAATATATAAAAATCTAAAATGAATTAGTCCATATGGTAACGAAAAATATCGAAATGCCAGAATGCACAATTTTTGATCAATGTACCTCTCTCAAAAAGGCAATAAAAAGCAATGAGAATTTTGTATGTATCCCAGATTGATCGACAAAAGAATGAAAGCTACGAGTCTCAGAAAATGGCAACATGAGCCAATTTCTTTTATTTTGCATTGAAAATTACAAGCCCTAGTATGGCTATGTCAATGCAAAAATAAAAAAAGATATTACCTGGTCACAAAGGAGTTAGGCTATCTTGAAAAATCTGTATATTTTGATATACCATACAGGTAAAACAATAAACAGGAGGATCGCACAGGCACACCAGTCATGGACATGGAGAAAGAACAGATGTAATTAACAGATGGTTGTCAAGTACAGAAAGCACCCAAATCTTGCCCATGCAACTTCTTTGATGTCATAAATGATTTTCATCACAGCATCTAAGCAGTATAAACGAAGCGAGTAGATTCCCATTGTTTCATCACTATCAGACTCAACTGTAAAAGTTGAACATCAGTGATTAGCACCTCAAAGAATTGTTAAGATCCCTTTACATGGACCTTTAAATCTTTACCGATTGGTGGTCATTTAAATGCAAACCATGCGGACTCATTGATCTATTGTCGATCGCTCAGTACACAGGTTGCCATCTGCCTCAGCAGTGCTAGTGTTCTTAACACAGGACGATGCACCACTGAGAACTCTGCACAAAAGATAATTTCACCGATGAACGATCATTTCACCCAGGTGATCAGCATCCAGTTTACATGGAAGACAATTGTGAACATACATTCTTAAGAATGTTTGTTCATGGCAATCTTGCAGTGTAATTGCTGATTTTAGGGTATGTTCCCAGTGTGTTTTAGTTTTAGCACAAATTCTTGCACTTCTCACCTTCAGCACATGCTGTAGATATCAAATCAGAAACACTGGTTAATTTATGTTTCAGATTTTCTTTGCAGAGTGTGAATTGGGGCCATGGTTTTTCTGTTTCATCCACAGAATAAAATGAAAGTGATATTTTTGTTATAAAAAGAAAAAAAATCTATGGCTGCCAAGTCACCCACAGTAGAATACCTCTAATTGGAAAGGAAGGAGGAGGCTCCCTTAATGATCCCTCAAAACTATATTAAACAATTTTGACATTTTTCTGATAAAGTAGAATCAAATGAAACGGAATTAATACATTCTAATATTAGAACTATATTGATCTGCAATCACTACTGAAGACTTATACTGTTGGCATCTTATCAATATGAGAACAGCAAATTGATTAAATAAACATAAAATATTTTGCAAACAACAAAAAACTAAACTTCTTTGCCCACTGTGTAAGTGATAAATTGTATCATAAAATTGCTCAGATATTAAATCCGGATGCACACAACTGAATTTAAAATAGGAACCATCCACTGCGTCACCACATTAATTAAAATGAGAAGGTAGGTCTACGTTAGATAGAATTAGATAGAATATCAATGACATCAATTCAAAGACCAAAAACTCTACGTCATTACATAAATGCATGTCTATCTGTAGCTATTAATAAAAAAACATTTAGATATCTCATAAAGCTGTGTAAAATTCAATAATCAGTTTGCAGTTTAGTAATGAATGTAAATATGCCTACAAAGTCCTTGCCACAAAACGTAAAAAGGCAGTCCATGAATCAGTTTGCTATTAGCTTCCCACTGCAAGTGCAGATATATTATCTTCCAACCAGGGTGCACAGGCCGGAAGTCATGATCCAAGCATTGGTGTGTGACATCACTTGCCTTAAAGTACAGGCATTTGTGAGAACCAGAAACCTTACACGTTTTGGAAAAACACCTTCGTCAGAGTTTGATTCCTCACAGGCTTTGGCTTTCTTATAAAGCGTTTTGGATGGCAGCGGAAGAATGTGGCATAAAAATTCCTGAATAAATCCAGAGAGCAATAATTGGATATATAAAACTACCACTGTGTATATGTGCATATATTAAAATTAGTCCTTCATTCCTAACAGTTTAAAATGATATAGAATATATACCAAATGCCAAATTTTAGTTAAAAATCAAAATATTATATTGAGCCCTATTAAATGCTGCCAGCATTAAAATATACTCTCTCAAATGTAAACATTATGCTGCTTGCGGTATCTGTAACCCCAGTACCAGTGACCATACTGTATTATCTAAAAATGTAAGGAGCGGAAATAAAATACAATAAGAAACAACACAAATCATATTTAAAAAAAAAAGTAAAATCCACCATAATCTCTCCCGATTATTCTATATATGGGAAAATAATACTAAAAGTCCTAAGGAAAAATACATATCGGGATAAACAAAAACCTGATAATACTGCTATGCATGCTCAAAAAGAAATAAAGTTGAATTTCTTAATTTAAAACTCTTGGGGCTAGAGTATTTCAATAAAAAATTCATCTAGATTCAAACTGTTGGGCTCATTCAGATTTATGTGCAAATCGATATGCGCACGGACAGCAATGCACGGACTGGCAGCGGCTCTGCCAACCCAAGCATGACAGCCTCATAGAAATACATGACACTACCATGCTCCATTTGGGAGACCTGTGCCCCATCCATTGCGATCCATGCTCTGACCGATTTGCACAGATGACTCAATGAGCCCTTAGACATTTAAAATAGTCTAATAATCTCATCATCCCTTATGAACAAATTCAAATATGTTCGGATACAGGATTGTTTGTGAGCCTTTACATAAGGGCTCATTCAGATGTCAGTGATTTTCTTATATGCAAAAAAATCGCCAATTTTCATCAGTGTTTTCATCGTACTGTGTATGTGTGGGGTCACTGTGGCAGTATAATACTGTGTGTAGAGGTACCATACTGTGTGAGGGGCTATGGGAACATTATACTGTGTTGTGGGGATTGTGGGGCATCACACTGTGTGATGGGGCACTGTAGACATTATACTGTATGTGAAGGACTATATGGGCTATCATACTGTGTAGTGAAATGTACTGTGGGGGGTCAGCATCCTGGGTGTGGCATATGGAAGACGTCATACTGTGTGTGGGTCTGTGGAGGCCAAAGTATTCTGTGGAGGCTGTGAGGACCATCATACTATGTAGGGCCATTGTACCATGTGGGGGTCTGTGGTGCCAGCATACTGTGTTGGGGGCTGTGGGAGCCATCACACAGTGGGGATATCATAATGCAGGGAGGAGATTGCAGGGGCATTGTTAAACTGTTACGCTCACACCCGGACTGACTGGCGTGAGCGTGGTTAGTGATCCCACTGGGCCAAGAACCGAGGAGTGCCTGGAGGGGCGTGACTAGGGGCCTCGCCAGATCTGACCACAAACACACGGTGGCTCAATCGACTCCATGGTCTGAGGAGGGACGTGGGAGGTGGCCCAGGTGCTACTCCAGGTCAGACCCCGGTCACAGCTGTTGACCCACACTGGGGAATGCAGGAATGGGCAGGCACGTCTGGTATGCAGAAAGGTGGGTACTGGCAGGCACAGCTGGTATGCAGACAGGCGGGTACTGGCAGGCACGGCAGGTATGAAGACAGGCGGGTACTGGCAGACACGGCTGTGGGTAAACCAGACAGCACCTGGAATGTGAACTTCTTCATGTGTAATGCTCCAATCTGGAGCTTAATTTGTACAAATATATTTTGATTGTTTCTGAGTAGGGCTCGTCCTTCCGCTGACAATGCCCAAACCGGATTCTGGAGTTGTCGGACGGAAATCAGACACCGACTTTTCAAGGCTTTAAGCCCGAAACTTCCGGTTAATCCGAAGCCTTCACTTGCCACGGAGACAGTCATGGTCATCTGTGGAGAGGAAACACTAACGCCAAGGGCAGCCTCTCCTACAGGCCTAATGTCTTGGGATTCTCCAACCTTCACTGGACAAAGACCGTCAGGGTGTCCCAAACAACCGCAGCGGGACCGCAATCAGATTTTGTGACTGAGTTCCGACCTCTGCTTTGCCTGACGAACATGGTCATCCTTCATGGATTCTGTGCGGATAGCTGCCTCTACAGGCTGGGGAACAGGAGGTCTTTGGGAGGACAGGCAGGGAAATGGGACAAGCAGAACCAGATACACATAAGGAACTTGCAATGAAGTAGCGAGTGAACACAAAACTCACAAACAGAAGTACATAGACAATGAGTTAGGTGCAGGTTCAGACACTGCAGGAAAAGGGAAGGTTTGGACATAGAGACAAACAGGTAATGGGCTAGGACACAGTTCAGACAGAACTGAACCAGAAACGAGATACAGGAATGAGCCTGGGAACTCAGCCCCCAGGGTGGCGGAAACAGACTAGAAGTCACAGATACAGGCAACAGGCCTGGGTATATAGCCCCCAGGGTGGTGGAAAAAGACAAAATAGAGGACAGGACCTGGCATCTCAGTTGCAAGGAGCACACTGTAAGAAAGTGTTGCTCAGGCACCTCCTACTGGGTGGAGGGGGTTTAAGTATCCAATGACTCATAGCAATAGGCTCGGGACGCATTAGGAGTGCGCACACTGTAACTTTAAGAATCAGGCAGTAACTGCGCCGCCACCCTAATCAATTAGACAAGAGACATGCACACAGCAAGTACTGGAGCAAAGTGTGCAGCCTGGACTGATAGGTAAGTTGGCGGTCTTGCATGGTGGGAGGTGGTAAGCTATGCCAGCACGCCGCCAGGGATGTTACAGGCATCATACTAAGTGTTTGACTGTGGATACATATTACTGTCTGGAAACTAGAAATGGATGATACTGTTTAGGGGTCACTGTGGGGGTCTCCTAATTTGTGTGAGGGACCTGTGGTAATATCATACAATGTGAAAGAGGTACCATGGAGGCATCATACTGTGTGAGGGACTATGGGGCCATTAACCTATATGGTGGTTTGCTGTGGAGACCATTATACTATATGGGGGTGACTGTGGGGGGCAATCATACTGTGTAGGTGGCTGAGAGAGCATCATACTGTGTTGGGGGTTACACAGTGAGGGTTACACAGTGAGCTAAATATATATACCCCTCTAGGTACCCACATCCCCTGGACTTCTCAAGAAGAACTCCAAAGGATAACCTCAACTCCAAGCTACACCTCTCAATCCTTCTCAACAGCCAAGGAATTCCAAGTCTATATATATATATATATCCCACTCTTTCTACAATTTTAATGCATTCTATGTATTTTAACTTCCACCTTTTAACCTTGTACTAATAAATTGTTTTTACTACCAACCCTCTCGTACTCTCTCAAAAATCAGTGCACCAGCGCAGTAGACATCTAACAATTTATCTACTTTTTATGTGGGATAACCCCTTTAAGGGCACTATGGATGCATCATACTGTGCTGGGGTCTGTGGGGGGGGCATTATATTCTGTTACAGTACTGTGGGGACATCATACTGTGTATGTGGCACTCTGGCAGTATCAAACTTTGCTTGGGCACTGTGGGGTCTTCATAATGTGTGTGTGGGGGTAAAATTGTGTGTGAGGAAATATACTCTATGTGGGACACACATGCTTTATACATGCTGCAATACATGTCCCCTTCTCTGCCTTTAAAAGTTGGAAGATACCTGAATTTTTTTTCAAGGGGGGCCTATTTAGAACTTCTGCTATGGGGCACCATGATTTTTATGCATGCCTCTGCTGTAAGGTGAATACCATAGAAACAAATCACATGGTCCTAGACCTAGGGCAAGTCATCAATATCAGATCAATGTTGTCAGTTAGTTTGGGCTCAGTACTTTGTGTGCTACTATGGGAACTGCAAAAATGGGGTCTGCATGTGACTTAGTTGTTCTACAATCACATATTCCTTTGACCATATTGCATGTTAGTACTTATTGGCAATATGGAAACTAGAATAAGTCAGACTACTCCCCCAATCGATGTAAAGATGCATTTTATCCATTTGACCTCAGATTTGGGACCAATATAATAATGTAGTAAACATTTAGGCTATGTGCCCACGATGCAGAAATGCTCCAGATTTTTTCCTGAGCATTTCTGCATCTTCCTGGCAGAAAAAACGCATGCGGATTGTACATGCGTTTTTCCTGCCAGGGACAAATGTTCTTCACATGCATTTCCGCATGCGGGTCGTCAAGCGCTTTCCAAACAACTTTAGAATCACTTGGAAAGTGCTTGACAACTTGGTCACACTATATAAATCCATGCAACCGGCATGGATTTATATAGTGTGACCGAAAGAATGGTAAAAAAATAAAAAATAAATATATACTTACCTTCTGATGGCCCCCGGTGTCCTTGTCTTGGCTTGCCGGCAGCTCGCGGTAGACTAAAAGGACCTGCCGACGTCAGCAGTCGCGTGACCCGTCACATGACGTCACCGCAGGTCCTTTGAGTCTACACGAGCTGCCGGCAAGCTGAGACAAAGACACCGGGGGCCATCAGAAAGTAAGTATAATATTTATTTTTGATTTTATTTTTTTATTTACAGGTACTATGGTACCCGGGTCTGGAGGAGAGTCTCCTCTTCCCCAAACCCGGGTACCATCCGCACATTGAAACTCATGGAATCCGCATGTACAGATGCAGTGATGCGGATTCCATGCGGTCCAATGCAAGTCAATGGCGGCAAAGCGCCGCGATTCCGCAAAATAATTGGTAGTGCTGCAAATTTTTCCCCAATGATAATCCGCAGCGGAAATTTCCGCAGCATGTGCACAGCACATGCGGATTATCATTGGGGAACATGGCAGACCTTCTACCAAGCGTTTAAGCGTTTCTGCAGCGGAATTGCCGCTGCGGAAACGCTTAAAAAACGCATAGTGGGCACACAGCCTAACATACAGGGCAAAGTGAGGAAAACAAAAATCAATAAAATAAAAGTTTCTAGACATTTTTAAATGTTAAGCATTTGTTAACATTATATTCCTCTTAAAGTGTTTGATCATACTTCCCATTAACTCATGCATCACTTTGAAATACATTTTTCCTTGTCCTCATTAAAATGTATGAAATATCATTTTCTATACTGATGAAAATGAATGCTATTCTTCAATTAAAACAAAAGCTTTTCAGATTTGGATTAGTATCTAAGAATGCTATTAACTCCGGAGCAATAACATGGTCTCATATTCTCTGTGATGAGGCTGTTAAAATCAATTTCTGGTTAGGGCAGTCACCTCAAAGAAATTAGTTCTCTCTTACAAGTTGAAATAACAAGTAGATATGGTTCCAAGCATGCGGTAATTGCATTTGATTTAAAATGTCAGTTGTTGGCCTAATATGGTAAATGAAATATATAGACCAAGTGCATTTTCTTCTTAGTGTGAACCTTACTATTACAATACGTTGTAGTGTAGAATGTAAAGTTCACTGCTGGCACATAGCAGTAATCTCCAATGTCTGGCAGTGTCTCAAAGTTTTTTCTGAATAGCTGCTATCTGTATTCAGTCCAATTGACAAATTGTAACAACGCTTGTATAAAGAATATATTATGCAAGCTAATTAATAATAATCCCATGAAAATGTTTAATACTAACGATTTAACAATGGGCACAGAAGACATATGCTGTTAAGGGGAAACGGTCAGGCCCCCCAACCTGCCAAATCACCACAATAATCTTGAATTGGTTTGCACTCAAGACGCTCCACGCAAATTTTACTATGTTGTAAAAAACAACTTTTATAACGTGTTTTATGTGCCAGTGAGCCAGTACTAGCCAAGCGGGGCATCATTTACCCCAGACTAGTACCTCCTTTCTTTTAGCTGTCTTGGGTTTTGTCCGTTTAATGGCCAGTGTGAACATGCTCCTATTTTGCAAATGTACTAACTTATACTCCAGTTCATTTTTTTTTGGGGGGGGGGGGTTCAGGTTTTTTGCACTTAGTGCAGGTAAGGCTGTGGCCTCCCTTTCTTTGAGCTGGACATTACGTTTATATAGCTTTCGATTAGATGCTTATCCATTCAGGACCCGGTCCTGCTCTGCCCTCATTCACATTGACGTCACTTTGACACATGGTAAGGTTTTAATACTAGAGGTTAGGACCATCTCAATTGTGGTACACCTTGACGCTGGTATGATGGCTTTTACGATTTTTTAGGTCAAAAACGGTGTTTGCTAAGTACCCTATGTTATTTATATGCACTATAGCTTTTACTTATTTACTTACAGCATAGTATATGTTCATTTTGTTTATCTCTTGAGTTTTGTCTGTTTAATGGCCAGTATAAACATGCTCCTATTTTGCATGCATACCAACTTATACACCAGTTAATTTTTTTCCGCAACCTGATGGCGGTGGCCATCCTCGGTACTCGGTCCCAAACCGCCATCCCCGCATTACACAACCACGTGTCCCAAAACATTAGCCGTGCCCTCAACAATGCGGTTACTGGGAAAGTCTACCTACCAACGGACACGTGGACAAATGCTTGTGGGCAGGGACGGTACATCTCGCTGAAGGCACACTGGATTAACATAGTCGAAGCCGGGACCCAGTCGGACCTTGGGAAGAAACACATCCTCCCGACGCCGAGGATTGCAGGCCCTTGGTTGCCCCCACATTCTACAGCTCCTGCACCTCATCCTCCTCCTCTTCAGCCTCCATCTCCGAAATTACCACATCAGCCACAAGCTGGAAGCACTGCAGCACTGCTTCAGCCAAGCGGCAACAGGCTGTGCTGAAGTTAATATGCTTAGGTGACAGTCCGCACAATGCTGAAGAGCTGTGGACGTTCTGAAAGAGCAGGCAGATCTGTGGCTGACACCGCTGAACCTACAGCCAGGCATGGTCGTGTGTGACAATGGCCAGAACCTGGTGGCGGCTCTGAGGCGAGGCGAGCTCACACACGTACCATGCCTGGCCCATGTGCTTAACCTCATGTTTCAGTGGTTTCTCAAAATCTACCCTGATCTGCCGGATCTGCTTGTCAAAGTACGCCGCCTGTGTGCCCATTTTAGAAAGTCAGCTACAGCTTCTGCCGCCCTTGCTGTGCTTCAGCGGCATTTGCAGCTTCCAGCTCACCAACTGGTGTGTGATGTCCCCACGCGTTGGAACTCTATGTAACATACCTGGTGGCGGGCTTGCATAGTGCACCATCTCTCACTATGCAAGATCGCAAAATTGATCATCAGTCCAGTCTGCTAGCCTGGCTTCTTTCCATGCTGTCTGTTTGTCTCTGTTCTGACGGCTTAGGGCGGCGGCCCGGTTACTTCCTGATTCTTGTAGCTGCTGTGGGCACACCCCTAATGCGTCCTCAGCCTATTGCTGTCTGTCACTGGATATTTAAACCAGCTTCACTTGGAAGCTGAGGCCTGAGCAACTTTATCACTCAGTGTGCTCCTTGACGCTGAATGTGCCAGGTCCTGTTCTGTTTCTCCTGCCTGTCCGCCTTCCTGGAGGCTGTATTTCCAGGTCTGTCTGAACACGCTCCTAGCCTGTTCGTTTCTGCCTCTGGGGGCCGTATAACCAGGCTCGTTCCTGTATTTCGCTGCAGTAACAGTTCCTGTCTGAACTGTCTCCTAGTCTCTTACCTGTTTTGTCTCTATGTCCATTCCTCCCTTTTTCTGCAGTGTCTGAACCAGCACTTGGCTATACCTAGGCTCGTTCCTGTATTTTGTTGTAGTAACAGTTCCTGTCTGAACTGTCTCCTAACCTGTTACTTGTTTTGTCTCTATGTCCGTTTCCTCCCTTTTGCTGCAGTGTCTGAACCAGCACTTGGCTTTACCTAGGCTCGTTCTTGTATTTCGTTGCAGTACAGTTCTTGTCTGAACTGTCTCCTAACCTGTTACTTGTTTTGTCTCTGTGTCTGTTTCCTCTCTTTTTCTGCAGAGTCTGTACCTGCACCTAACTCCTACTCGTTGTCGCTGTACTTCCGTTTGTGAGTTTGGAGTCCACTCGCTACTTCTTTGTAAGTACCTTGTGTGTATCTGGTTCTGCCTTACCCTTCCAGTCTGTTCCGTGTGAACAAAGCCCTGTCCCCTCTGCTCTGTCTTTGCTCACCGCTTTGGTGGTTTATCTCTGTTCTGCCTTGCTTACCGCTCTGGCGGTCTCTGCCCGCTCTGCTCTGCTTTGTCCACCGCACTTGCGGTTTCGCTCTGCTCAGCCTTGTCTACCGCGCCTGCGGTTTCGCTCTGCTCAGCTTTGTCCGCCGCACTTGCGGTTTCTCTCTGCGCAGCCTTGTCCACCGCGCCTGCGGTTTCTCTCTGCTCAGCCTTGTCTACCGCACCTGCGGTTTCGCTCTGCCCAGCTTTGTCCACCGCACCTGCGGTCTCGCTCTGCCCTGCCTTTGCTCACCGCTTTAGGCGGTCTCGCTCTGCTCGGCTTTTGCTCACCGCTCCAAGCGGTCTCGTTCTGTCCTGCCTTTGCTCACCGCTCCAGGCGGTCTCGCCCTGCCCTGCTCTTGCTCACCGCTCCAGCTGCCTCGCACTGCTCTGCTTTTGTTCACCGCTTCGGCGGTCTCGCTCTGCTCTGCTTGTCTACTGCATCAGCGGTTCTGTTCCTGAGTCCCAGTCTGTACTGGACCTTATCCAGTCTGTGCTCCAACCTGCTAGTGCCTCCCTGTCGGCATTCCAGCCATGCTTGCCAGTACTCCCTGCCTGCATACCGGTCGTGCTTACCAGTGCCCGCCTGTCTTCATACCTACCGTGCCTGCCTATACCCACCAGTCAGTGTGCCAGTTTAACCTGCCTGTTCCTGTATTCTCCGGTGTGGGTCAACAGCCGTGTCCGGGGTCTGACCTGGTGTAGCACCTGGTCCCTCTGCTCGGTTCCTCCCTGGTGCACTGGCGTCGTTAGCCATCGTGCGACCTTGGTCGGATCGGGTCGATACTTAGTTACGCCCCTCCAGGCACTCTCCGGTTCATGGTCCAGTGGGATCACTAAACACGCACACGCCAGTCAGTCCGGGCGTGTGCATAACACTCTACATTGCAGATGTTAGGAAGGATTTCTGAGCAGAAGAGAGCAGTTGTTGACTACCAGCATCAACAAGGCCGTATTCAGGTCATACTCCACACATAAGATCTCAGGAGTGGACATGGATGGTAGACATCTGCACCATCCTCCAAAACTTTGAGGACTCCACCAAGAATGTGAGCGGCGATGACACCATAATTAGCATCACCATCCCGCTTCTCTGTCTTTTGAAACGCTCTCTGCTCTCAATTAAACAGGATGCGTTGCAGGTGGAGCACGATGAGATGGACAAGGAACCATACAGGGTGATTACACACAGCCCAGTCTCATCTCATCCCAATGAGGATTGGGTGACAATGAGGAAGAGGAGGAGGAAGAACAGGAGCTAGTTTCCTGCGCTATAGATGCTACTACCTGCACAACTGTCATACCGTCTGTTCAGCGTGGATGGCCTGAGGACAGGGAGGAGGAGGAGGGTGAGGAGGAGAGCATGGTCAGTCGTCATCTTGGTGAGGACATGGAAGTCGTGCCTCTTTGCAGTCTGGCACACATGGCTGAGTTTATGTTACGCTGCTTTTCCCATGACCCTCGCGTTGTCCAAATTTTGGGTGACAGTCATTACTGGTTGGTGATGCTTCTGGACCCACGCTACAGGGAGAAATTTATGTCTCTTATTCCCTTGCAGGAAAGGCCTAATAAAATGATGCAGTACGAGAAGACCCTTGATGCAGAATTGATAAAAAAAATTCCCATCTGAAAACGAGCAGCAGAGGCAGGGGAACACTGTTCTAGGACAGTTTTCTCAGACCTTCCCATCGCACAGGCCCTGAGGCGCAGGGTACTCTCACAAGGAGTGCAAAGTTTTGGAAGATGGTGAGGGAGTACCTTGCTGACCGTACCAACATCCTCCGTGATTCCTCTGTGCCTTATAATTATTGGATATACTGGTTCTCCAAGCTGGATACGTGGAATGAACTGGCTCTCTATGCCTTGGAGGTCTTGGCCTGCCCTGCCACTAGCGTTTTGTCAGAGCGGGTTTTTAGTGCTGCTGGTGGAATTATAACCGATAGGTGCATCCGCCTGTCAACTGAAAATGCTGACAGGCTGACTCTTCTAAAAATGAACAAGGGCTGGATTGGGCCAGACTTCTCAACACCACCGAATGATAGCAGCGTAACATAAACTCAAATACAGTGTCTTTTTTTGGGAAGGTGTAACTCTATTCCCATGGACCTCTGTCTTCACACCCAGACATGGGTATACGCTTCCTGATTTTGTCTATTTGCTCTTGTCCTCGTCCTTCTCCGCATCCTCATCCTCCACCATCATATCACCACCATATGTACCATATCAACATATCTACATCCCTTTCAAGGGGCATTGGAGTTCCTCCAAATTTTTGGCAGCCATTGCTTCACTGCATAGGCAAGCAGCATGGGAGACCCACTTCCTACCAATGGGAACATTGTTTTCAGGAGGCCCTCCGACCTCTACGTCTCTTGCAAGGGCTATTGGAGTTCCTTCAAAATTTTGGCAGCCGTTGCTTCACTGCATATGCAAACAATATGAGAGACACACTTCCTAATAATGGGAGCATTTTTTGCAGGAGGCCCTCCGACATCTACGTCTCTTGCAAGGGGCATTGTAGTTCCTCCAAATTTTTGGCAGCCGTTGCTTCACTGCATAGGCCAACAGTATGGGAGACACACTTCCTAATAGGAGCATTTTTTGAAGGAGGCCCTCTGACCTCTACGTCTCTTGCAAGGGGCATTGGAGTTCCTTTAAATTTTTGGCAGCCATTGCTTCACTGCATAGGCAAACAGTATGGGAGACACACTTCCTAATAATGGAAGCATTATTTGCAGGAGGCCCTCCGACCTCTACCTCTCTTACAAGGGGCATTGGAGTTCCTCCAAATTTTTGGCAGGCGTTGCAGTCACTGCATACGCAATAACACTATAGAACAATTGCAAAGAAAGATATACGACGTAGAATCCCACAATATAAAAATAGAAATCTTTATTAAATATATATATGAATAAAAATCCATGAAATTACATACAGAGTATAAAGACACAGAGAGTCATGTGCACGATTGAAAAAACAAGGGACGCCACAAAAATCCACAACAAGTATAACCCAACAACAATTAAATAGAAATGCTAAATAGGATCATGTAACGAAATGACAGTTACTTGAAATTCAGGAACATGGTCATCAATTTATATATGGTTACTTATATTAAGAGGGGCAATTCCCAAGAACATGATCGTCAATTTATATGCAATTTCTAATAGCTGATAGGTCAATTACCAAGGAAAACTAACGCAGGCACAAGATAAACCAAGGGCTAGTTTGGACAAGGCTCATGATCACATAAAATGTGAGTAATTCGACTGAAAAAACGCTAAATAAAGCAGTATGTATGAAGTTTGTTTAATCAGAGCACATGTTCCTGTGCGATGAGAGCTACCTAAACAGGTATAATACAATCTAGGCAGCATATATAAGATAACTTACATTAACACACATCGATACCTTGGTGTGAAGTACCAGCAATGGGCCAGAGGATAGGTGTCCACCCCAACGCGCGTTTCGGCGAGCCTTCTTCAGGGGGCATAAGGTTGCATACATATGGTCCTTCTTATAAGTGCACCCAGGCTTGAATAAAACACTGCACAGCGGTTTGTGATTAGCTCTGGGGACCTTTGTGACGCTTTTCGCATCATAGTGGGCGGAGCGAGCCGCGGCGTCGGCATCACGTGACGCCCACGTGATGGTCAGCTGACCGCCTCGCAGGTCCTCACAGATAGATGCCGAAAGCCGGGGACGCGCGGCCGACCTGACGCGCAAGCGTGCGTGGTCGTCAGAGTAACGTTTCCTAGGCAGCCAGGTGGGTAAGAACAATAAGTAACACCCAGGCCATCTAGCCAGGGCATATCTACAAGGACAAGTGTCCATTAGAAAAACGCAGATCTATTCACGGACAATGTACAGGTACATACAGTGGCTTATTGAGAGGAAAGGGAAAGCAAATCGGCAAATGCATATGTGATATTAAGCATCTTATAGAGACTATATATACAGTACAGACCAAAAGTTTGGACACATCATCTCATTTAAAGATTTTTCTGTATTTTCATGACTTTGAAAATTGTACATTCACACTGAAGGCATCAAAACTATGAATTAACACATTTGGAATTATACACTTAACAAAAAAGTGTGAAACAACTGAAAATATGTCTTATATTCTAGGTTCTTCAAAGTAGCCACCTTTTGCTTTGATGACTGCTTTGCACACTCTTGGTATTCTCTTGATGAGCTTCAAGAGGTAGTCACCGGAAATGGTTTTCACTTCACAGGTGTGCTCTGTCAGGTTTAATAAGTGGGATTTCTTGCCTTATAAATGGGGTTGGGACCATCAGTTGTGTTGTGCAGAAGTCAGGTGGATACACAGCTGATAGTCCTACTGAATAGACTGTTAGAATTTGTATTATGGCAAGAAAAAAGCAGCTAAGTAAAGAAGAACGAGTGGCCATCATTACTTTATGAAATGAAGGTCAGTCAGTGCGAAAAATTGGGCTAACTTTGAAAGTGTCCCCAAGTGCAGTTGCAAAAACCATCAAGCGCTACAAAGAAACTGTCTCACATGAGGACCGCCCCAGGAAAGGAAGACCAAGAGTCACCTCTGCTTCTGAGGATAAGTTTATCCGAGTCACCAGCCTCAGAAATCGCAGGTTAACAGCAGCTCAGATTAGAGACTAGGTCAATGCCACACAGAGTTCTAGCAGCAGACACATCTCTACAACAACTGTTAAGAGGAGACTTTGCGCAGCAGGCCTTCATGGTAAAATTGCTGCTAGGAAACCACTGCTAAGGACAGGCAACAAGCAGAAGAGACTTGTTTGGTCTAAAGAACACAAGGAATGAACATTAGACCAGTGGAAATCTGTGCTTTGGTCTGATGAGTCCAAATTTGAGATCTTTTGTTCCAACCACCATGTCTTTGTGCGACGCAGAAAAGGTGAACGGATGGACTCTACATGCCTGGTTCCCACCGTGAAGCATGAAGGAGGAGGTGTGATGGTGTGGGGTTGCTTTGCTGGTGACACTGTTTGGGATTTATTCAAAATTGAAGGCATACAGAACCAGCATGGCTACCACAGCATCTTGCAGCGGCATGCTATTCCATCCAGTTTGCGTTTAGTTGGACCATCATTTATTTTTCAACAGGACAATGACCCCAAACACACCTCCAGGCTGTGTAAGGGCTATTTGACCAAGAAGGAGAGTGATGGGGTGCTACGCCAGATGACCTGGCCTCCACAGTCACCAGACCAGAACCCAATCGAGATGGTTTGGGGTGAGCTGGACCGCAGAGTGAAGGCAAAAGGGCCAACAAGTGCTAAGCATCTCTGGGAACTCCTTCAAGATTGTTAGAAGACCATTTCCAGTAACTACCTCTTGAAGCTCATCAAGAGAATGCCATGAATGTGCAAAGCAGTCATCAAAGCAAAAGGTGGCTACTTTGAAGAACCTAGAATATAAGACATATTTTCAGTTGTTTCACACTTTTTTGTTAAGTATATAATTCCACATGTGTTAATTCATAGTTTTGATGCCTTCAGTGTGAATGTACAATTTTCATAGTCATGAAAATGCCAAAAAATCTTTAAATGAGAAGGTGTGTCCAAACTTTTGGTCTGTACTGTATATATATATCTATAAAGCGCATAGTAGCACATAAAAATTAATTATAGAAGTAATTAGCTCAAAAAGATGCAAACCCACGTGCCCAAAGAAAATGTTTCAATAAACCCCAGAATACCTAACAATAGTCACATCAATTGTACCAAAAATTCAATGGACGCATGTAGATGGATATATCTTCATAGATAGAGATGTGTAGATCTTCATATCAAGAGATAAATGTAGATAAGGGAAGATCATATATTACATGCACAGGATGATGAAACAGAGTCGAGGACCACAGTATGTCAAACGCAGACACGGGTATAAGTATGAATATCTAGGATAAATTAAGAAACACACACGTGATTAAAAACAAGTAAAATAATAAATAAAACAAGAGCGCACATGAATCAGCAGAGAGACGATCACAAAAATGGGACAAAACTAAGATGTTCATTAAGCCCCTTGGTATGGACTGTGTCCAACATCCAGATCCAATGAGCTTCTGATTGTGCCAAACGTTGACTCATCCTACCACCCCTAGTGGTGGTGGTGAGTTGGTCTTTACCCCGCACTCTAAGTAGTGTACTATCACAATTGTGATGTAATTTAAAGTGATGGGGAATGGTCCTGAGCGCGGACGCATCCAAGTGGCCATCTGCAGCCTGAATACCTAGTACGTGCTCTCGAACCCTGACCTTAAGTTGGCGAGAAGTGAGCCCCACATAAATGAGCCCACACGGACAAGTAGCGAAATAGATAACAAATCTCGAGGTGCAGGTAATGGGCTTATGTATATCATACACCTTGGTCCGTGATGAATTAAAAAATTGGGTAGCACATTCCACATTTGAACAGGCAATACAGTGTCCACATGGCCTGCATCCAGGCGCAGGACCAACCCCCTTCAATAAAGGCCCTTTCATGCGCAGGTTGGTTATGGTTACGAATGAGATAATCCTGTAAATTCTTTGATCTCCTAATTGTGATACTAGGAGAGGGGGATATAAATTTGGAAATGGTGGGATCTGTCTGAAGGATAGACCCTGCCTTAGTCAGGCAAGATCTCATGCGAGAGAATTGAGCATGATATTTCGTAATAAATCTCACTTGATTGTTATTAGTATTAGCCTGTTTTTATAGAGTAGATCTGAACGTCTTGAATATCGAGCCAGGTTAACGCCTTTTTAACAATTCTTCTACTATAGCCTCTCTCATAGAAACGAGATTTTAGTTCATCTGATTTTTTAATAAATTCATGATCGTCAGAACAGATTCTGCATAAAAGGAGAAATTGTCCTACCGGTACCGACTGAATGATGTGTTTAGGGTGTGCCGAGGAAGCATGTAGTAGAGAGTTACTGGCTGTAGTCTTCCTGAAAATACTAGTCTGAAGGAAGTCATGGTCATCTCTGTGAATAGTCACATCTAGAAATGTTATTTTATTTCTATCAAATTGATATGTGATGTGAATGTTTACATCATTTGTATTGAGAGACTGCATAAAATAATGCTGCTGTTCTTGCGATCCCTGCGAGATAAACAGAATGTCATCAATGTACCGCGTCCAAAAGGGGATGTGGTCCATTGATGACAGCCGATCGTGCAGGGCAAGGTCCCTCTCCCACAGCCCCAGGAACAGATTGGCGTAAGCGGGGGCAAAGGAGGCCCCCATAGCTGTTCCTTGGAGCTGGAAGTAGAAGGACCCTTTGAAGGTAAAAAAATTATGAGTCAGGGAGAACTCGAGGAGTTCCAAAATAAGTGACACAATGTCAACGGGTAAGTTTGAATTGGAGAGAAATAATCGAGTAGCCCTGATGCCATTGGCATGCCTGATGCTAGTGTAGAGCGACTCAATGTCGCCCGACACTAGCATCATATCGTCATCCATGCTCAGACCATCAATCTTTTTTAAAAGAAAGAAAGAAGAACAACCAAACATCCAGTCCATGAATCAATGGAAAATGGAAGGACAATTTATAGATGATGGATTCTAACATATATTTCATGTTATATATACTCTTTTCCGGTGGTTCTTTTTCTGTCTCCCATCAATCTTTTTAAGTAGATCCCCAGTATCCAGCAGGAACAAGGGCAGAGTTTCCACCAGCGGTTGCAACTTGGAATCAATCCATAAATTTATATTCTCCAAAAAGCTCCCTGTGCCAGATATAATCGGACGTCCAGGAGGCACCTTAGAATTTTTGTGCATCTTAGGGAGAAGGTAAGGGGTTGCTATCGAAGGCTCCACGACTTGTAGTGCCGAAGCCAGCTCCCTAGCAATAACACTATAGGAGACCCACTCGTTAATAATGGGAACAACAATGCATAGCCGGCTGACTAACAATAGCGATGGCCGACTACTGGCCCTTTATGAATAGTAAGGCTGTAAAAATAGTGTTTGTGACTTTCACAATCCCTCCTTCATAAATGAAACAGGATGTGTCTGATGATTTGTCACACACCACATGACCAGATAAGGTTGTAAAATGTTAAAATGACATTTCCAGGTGAATGCATTTGTCAGCAATGCAAAACGCATCAAAACCGCTACGTGTGAATATAGCTCAAGGTGTGGAGGAACATTTTTGTTTTTGGTTATTTATTTTGCCTTATGTACAAGTCACGCTAGAAAGGATGTTCCTTAACATATTGCACAAGAAAATCCATTTTGGTTTTGTTTTTGTATGTTTTATTGTGAGTCCATAAAAGTGTCGTAATACATCTGGCAATGTTGTTGACAGCAGTGACCTGGGAATCGGAAATGCTTCCGGGGTATTCCCCATGCTGTTCCCATGTCATTTGAGCACTGTTCCCATCGATTTGGGCAATTTTTAGGCCCTCTGCAGACCGTCGGTGGGAGCCGCCAGAAAAATGCTCGAGTTTCCCATAGACTTACATTGGGCTCGTTACTTGGACCAAGCACTCGAGTATTCCAATTTTCTCAACTCGAGCAATGAGTACCCGAGCATTTTAGTGCTTGCTCATCATTATAAATAATATGTATTATAATGTACATTCACAAGGAGGAGAAGCCTGCCAAGGGTGTTAAAAGGTTAGAATACCACAATGTTTTACTTTATTTTGTAACAGCAGACAAATGATTTAAACCTATAAATGATTTAACAAGAATGTAAAATCAGAAAAATGACCTATTGTTTAAATCACTTTGTGTTAAATGTTTGTTTTTTTACAATTTTTTTTAAATATTTTAATATCACAATCTTTTTTGAAAAAAAAAACAAAATGAGAAATTTAGCAAATTTTCACTCTGAGCACTGGGACTATTTTGGACTTGTGGATTTCATGAAATAACTGGAAGTATGAGTCTAGATTTGTCCCAGTGGCCAGTGTGAAAATTGCAAGATTTCTGTTTTATTTAATACAGATTGTGAGCTAGAAAAAAAAATTTGCAAAGAGTATAAAAAAATAATTTTCTGATGCCACATTTCCTTTAAAGATTTGTTCTCCTTTAGGAGCCCACTGCTTCCCAGATTCCCAATAGTATCATCCCATGGATCCCTGGGATTCACCCACAAAGCTCTCCATAGTGTGGCACCCTTCTACATTTCTTCCCTCATTTCTGTTTATCGGCCTCCCTGTTCTCTACCTTCCGTAAGCGACTTTCGACTAACATCCGCACTAATCCGTGCCTCCCACTCCCGGCTTCAAGACTTCTCCCGAGCTGCACCTATTCTTTGGAATGCTCTACCCCAAGATATTAGGACGAACCACAACTTGCACAGTTTTAGGCACTCCCTAAAAACACATCTGTTTAGGGCGGCCTATCACGTTCCCTAATCGAAGTCCTTTTATATTCTTATAGCCCATCCCTTATTTCTCCAAACATAAGTCTCCACCGAACCCAAAAGCACTACAGATACTGGCTGGTGATGAGCTCATACAGCCTTTATCTATCCCTCATCCCATCAAGATGGCTAGACCATCATTGTAAATAAGCCACTGTACTTTGTCACCCCCACCTCATTGTAGATTGTAAGTTCTTACGAGCAGAGTCATCATTATTTTTGATTTAATTATTGTATTATCTTTAGCTATGTTACTTATGACTGTTGAATATGAACCTCTGAATTGTAAAGTGCTGCGGAATATGTTGGCGCTATATAAATAAAGATGATTATTATTATTATTAGTCTCGCTGAGACCTCTGGTTGTGCTGAGTCAGGCTAATGGGTGTGTCTGCTGTTTAGCAGACCAGCAGATGTAATCACCTCGCTGCTGTGGCCACCACGGCAATGTCTAATCTATGATTCCTCCTCACTTCGACCCCAGCCTGTTTAACCTTGTTTTTTGCCTGTTGTTCTGGAATTTGACCTTGGCTAGTCTCCTGACTACTTTAGCTTGATTTTAATTCTCTCTCCTCAGGTCAGCAGTCTCTTTGTGGAAGCAACCCAGGGGACCACCTTGTAAGTCCAGATGCCTGTACAGGGGTTTAACGGGTGAAAGCCATTGTTCCTCTGGGATTTTCCAAATGGAGTAGATGGTGCCAGGTCTTTTCGAAGAAACCTTTTTGAACTACCGGCCTCTGACAGAGTTGACAATTGCTATATAAGGCCTTCTTCACACATCCGTGTTTCCAGTGTGGTATCCATTTCCTTCACGGATATCACACATACCTATTATAATCTATGGTGCTATGCACATGTCTGTGTTTTTACACGGATCGTGAATCCATGCAAAACCCACTGGGCGGCATGTCATCCATGTTGCTGTAAAAAAACAGACAAGGGCCAATACAAGTCTATGGGTTCGTGAAAACCAGAACACAGGGATGCCATCTGTGTGTTGTCCATGTTTAACATGGCGTAGTATAGGAGAAGCTTTGTAATTGATTTAGTTTTTTATCCATACTGGAAAAACCCTGATGACACACTGATGGCAAAAATGGCAACACGGAAGACACACTCATGGCAAAAATGGCCACACGGAAGACACATTGAGGGTAAAAATGGACACACGGATGACAGACTGATGGAAAACACTGATGACACCGGTACTGTTTTTTCATGTATGTGTTTTATATGGACGAGCGAAGGCCTAAGACAGTTTTTTCTCTATAGCTCTGAAAGTGCAATGGGGTGTAAGAGAGGTGGCCAGGATATGTTGCTAATGACTCGCCCCCTGGGCCGTGGGGCACGCGGAACCGGGCAATAGGGAGACGCTGGGAGTAGTAGTGGCGGCCCGGTCCCGCGGCTCAGGGTGGTCAGACCAATGGTAGTCTGCTACTGTACTTTAGATAATGTCCGACTACGCCACCTAGTGGATTGCGGTTATTAGGAACCGCCGCTGCATGCAGACCGCTGGGGCTGATGAGGTGTGCAGCTGGGGTAGTGTGACTCCCCACGGGAAGAGTGCGGCCCCAGGGCAGTGTAGTGGATGGTGGGAGTAATGGTGGTGAGAGCCCCAGTACCGGTAGCGCCGGAGGAGCGAAAAAGCACACAGACAACGTACTGCAGTCCAGGGTCTTTACTCACGGTTAATATCCAAGTCACTTTAGCTGGCAATGACTGCCCGAGCCGTGCTGCGTCCACCAGGTGTGGGGCTCAGTCAACTCCCAGGCAGTTCAGGAATATGGCACAGGACCCCCTTCTTTCCTTTCTCTGGCCCGCCTCACCAGTGACCCACTTTTGTCCAGCTGCCGCGGACCTGCGCAGGTAAACGTGGGCCCCTTTCCCCGCTGTCCTATATGGTGCCTTCCTAGCAGGTTTGATCAGGTGTCGCACCAATAAATGATCACGACGTCCGGTCTTTGGCTGAGGGTAGTTTCTCCTCCACCAACTTGGGATCCGGTACCCTTAATCTGCCTGACCCTTCACCCTGTATTCTCGTGGGTTCTTAGGGTCCCTTCCACCTTTTTGTTCCTGAGCCCTTCTGTTCCTCTGTCTCTTCCTTTCTTGTTCCTTCTCCTCCTGTTCCCACTTCTCCTTCTCCTCTCAGGCTCCGGCCTCTTCTCTAGGCCCACTTCTCCTCTCAGGCTCCGGCCTCTTCTCTAGGCCTGCCTCTGGAGCAGCACTCAGCCTGAGCTGCTGCTCCCTGTCAGCTCTCCTCTCAACTTCTCCTCACAGACTGAACTCAGATCTAAGATGGCTCCTCCCTTTTATACTTCACTCTAGCCATGAGCCCAGGTGACCAGCAACCAATGGGCTCCTACCTACGCTCAGGAACCAACCCCTATCTGCCCCTACAGCACTGGGTGTTCCACCCCCCCTCCCCACTCCAGTCAGGGACATAGTCGGTCATGCCTGCACTTCTGTCTAGTGGGAGCACCGTTGAGCTGTCCCTCGGAAATGGGGTGTGTGTGCTGTATGCAGCTAACTGAGCCCTGGTCCATACTCCATCCTTACCTGGGAGAGGAATATCACACCTCTGGCAGAGGTGCAATACCCCTGTAGCGGCCGAACCCTCGGGGCGCTACACTAACATGCTAGCTCCAGAATACGCACTCCACTGATCCTGCCCAACCTCAGTGCAGTGCATAAGAGCTCAGTAGAAAAGCGCATACAAGCAGTGATATTGGTAGAACAGGGGCAAATTTGAACATATAATTTGCTAAGTTGTTTGTTTTTATATGCACATTGAAACATATCCATTTGACAAGCAAGCAACCTTAAAAGGTGGCCTACTTTATGTAAAAAATCTAAAGCAATCAGAACAGAATATAAATGTGTGCTGTTAATGTACTTAGCTTACACAGGATTTTCCAAAGCAGGTATAACTTTAGCCATCTCTAAACAGTTACTTTTATGAGACATTCTAATTAGTGATGAGCGAGCACTAATAAGCTAGGGTGCTCGTTGCTCGGGTCAAGCAGATTGGAATACTCGGGTGCTCGACCCGAGCAACGAGCCCAATGTAAGTCTATGGGAAACTCGAGCATTTTTCAGGCGGCTCCCCCCGGCGGTCTGCAGAGGGCCTAAATAAAACATACAAAAACGAAACCAAAATGGATTTTCCTGGGAAATATGTTAAGGAACATCCTTTCCAGGGTAGTGACTTTTATATAAGGCAAAATAAATAACCAAAAACAAAAATACTCCTCCACAACTTGGGCTATGTTCACACGTAGCGTTTTTGATGCTTTTTTGCACTTTTGAATTGCTTTCAACCAAGACAAATCCATTCACCAGGAAATGTCATTTTAACATTTTACAACCTTATCTGGCCATGTGGTGTGTGACACATCATCAGACACATTGATATAGTACTGAAAAGACATGGCAACAGCATGGGGAAGACCTCTGGAAGCATCTCTGACTCCCAGGTCACTGCCTAAAAGTGTGGCCATCATAAGTGATCCTTGGCGCTTGCGAAGATGCCTCTCGCCATGCACCTGTCGTTGCAGACTTGCAACAATCACCGTCCACGTCCTTGTCCCACTGCAGTGTTTTGTTGTCCCTACCCCATTCCTTGGAATCCAAGCGCAAGTATGCAGCCAGTTACCCACCCACAGGCCACAACACTAAACTGCCAGATTTCTGGGCAGCTCTTTGCACTTGAAATAAGGCCTTTTAAGTTCGTGGAGGCAGAAGCTTTTCACAACCTTATGCCAGCGGCGGCCGGGTGTCCATACTCGGTCCCCAGCCGCCACTATATTTCCCGGAATCGCCTACGCCTTCCACAAGCACGGGTCCCACAATATCACCAGTGCCCTCCTCAGTGCACTTACTGGGAAGGACCGCCTAATAACAAACACGTGGACAGGTGAATGTGGCCAGGGATGGTACGGAGCCAGTCCACAACTTTTTTTGCTGAGAGTTGTATTTAGCTCGGTGAAAGGACTGGCATAGAGGGAAACCATATGTACCCTGCGTGTCATTTCTCCCAGGAAGTCCTGTAATTGAGCTTGTTGCAGAAGCAATGGCAGCCCGTCCAACATCAACTCGCACTTGTCGGTGGTGCTTTGACACACACACACATCTTTCTTTGCACATTTAATTTCTTGAATACAGAGTTGGACAATCAGTAATGCGTTTTGAGAAATAACATGCATAAGCATGGCCGAACCACATTAAAAAAGCAGCCATAGAGTGTCCGGGAACCTTTCCCCACACTTTTCTTAGCCAGGGCTGCTTTTCGGCAGGGTTGGACGGGCTCACTAGAGAACCGGAGACTCCTCCGGCGGGCCCTGGCTTCTCCTTCAGGAGAGTTCATAGTGCCAAGGTGAGGCCATGATGATGATAGAGGCCACCATCTGCTTAGTTTTCTGTTACTTGGAATGCAAGTGCAAGTATGCAGCCAGCCACCCACCCACCCACCCACACACAGGCCGCAACACTAAACTTCCAGATTCCTGGGCAGCTCTTTACACTTGAAATATGGCCTTTTAAGTTCGTGGAGGCGGAAGCTTTTCACAACCTCATGCCAGCAGCGGCCGGGTGTCCATACTCAGTCCCCAGCCACCACTATATTTCCCGGTATCGCCTACGCCTTCCACAAGCATGGATCCCACAACATTACCTGTGCCCTCCCCAGTGCACTTACTGGGAAGGACCGCCTAACCACAAACACGTGGACAGGTGAATGTGGCCAGGGATGGGATGGAGCCAGTCCACAACTTTTTTTGCTGAGAGTTGTATTTATCTCGGTGAAAGGACCGGCATAGAGGGAAACCGTATGCACCCTGCGTGTCATTTCTCCCAGGAAGTCCTCTAAAGCTGCTTGCACTTGAAATGTGGCCTGAACATTACTGCTGGTACTTTTCTGTGGGAATTTGCTTGCCTCCTACCAGCCTGGAATATTTCCAGCAAACTATGGTACGACGCCGTGGTATTAGCACTGCCCCCAGTACCAGTAGTGAAGTCATCCCCAATTTCCTTCTCAGGAATTTTATTTGGTAGACTGAGTGGCTGCCCAAATACATTTTCTCACAAAGGAGCTGAAGATAGAGTGGCAGTAGGTGCAAGTTTCTCCAGCCTGTTATATATTAGAGGGCGAACGGCAGCACATTGGATCAGTGGTTAGCACTGAAGCCTTGCAGCGCTGGGATCCTGGATTCAAATCCCTGCAAGGACAACATCTGCAAGAACTTTGTATGTTCTCCCTGTGTTTGCGTGTGTTTCCTCCTTAGTAAAAAAAAGCAGCCATAGAGTGTCCGGGAACCTTCCCACACACTTTTCTTAGCCAGGACTGCTTCTTTGCAGGGTTGGACGGTCCCACCAGAGAATCCTCTGGTGTGCTTTGGCTTCTACCTCAGGAGAGTTCATGATAGGCTAACTTTGCAGCTGCTATGGGGCTCTTGAGCGGGTAAGAAAGGTTAGCCCTCAGAATCAAATCCTTTGGTGGGCACAATGTTTTTCAATCTGAAACAGCTTCTCAGTGGGAGTTGTATTTCACCACAGCCATATTCTTTAGCTCGGTGAAAGGACTGGCATAGAGGGAAACCGTATCTACCCAGGCTGTCATTTCTCCGTCACCAGGTTCCGCCCATTGTCACACACGACCATGCCTGGCTGTATGTTCAGCGGTGAGAGTCACAGATCAGGCTGCTGTGTTACAGCTTTCAACAACTCTGCAGCGCTGGGTGGTTTGTCAATTAAACATTAAGCATGTTATCTTCAGCACAGCCTGTTGCCGCTTGGCCAAGGCAGTGCTGCAGTGCTGTCAGCTTGTGACTGATGTGATCATTTCGGAGATGGAGGAGGAGGTGCATGAGCTGAACAATGTGATTACATTGAGGTTAAATTGGTGACGCTGTTTTTTATACTAAAGAAAGATCCTATTGTTTTGGTTTTTTTACATTATTTTTTAATACAAATGCATTCACCGGGAAATGTCATTTTAACATTTTACAACCTTATCTGGCAATGTGGTGTGTGACACATCATCAGACACATCCTTTTTTATTTATGATAGAGGGACTCTGAAAGTTATAAAGCCTATTTTTACAGGGACATCAGACGGCCCTTACTATCCTTAAAAGGCCAGCAGTCGGCCCTAACTATTGTTAGAGAGCCATCAGCCGGCTATGCTTTGTTGTTCCCATTATTAACAAGTGGGTCTCCTATACTGTTATTGCGTATCCAGTGACTGCAAGAGCTGCCAAAAATTTGGACGCAACCCAATACCCCTTTGAAGAGACATAGAGGAGGGTCTCAGTAAAAAAAATGTTCCCATAATAGTGTGGCCTGTGGGGCATTGGCTGCATATGAGCGCTTGCGTTCCAAGGACTGGGGTATGGACAACTGAACGCTGTGCTGGGACAAGGACACGGACGTGCTTTCTGATGCTGCTACTTGGGAGTGTGCAACGACAGGTGCAGGGCAGGAGGCATCTTCGCATGCACCATGGACAGGGGATTGGCTTGCATGCACAACAGCGGAAGAAGCAATGATGCCACCCGCAGACACTGTTCCTGGACCCTGGGGTTCGGCCCACAAAGTCGGGTGTTTTGCTTCCATGTGCCTGATCATGCTGGTGTCGGTCAGGCTGGTCGTTTTGCCATCCAAGCTGATGCTGGCCTGGCAGGTGGTGCAAATGGCCTTTTTGTAGTTATTGGCAGAGTCTTTAAAAAACAACCAGACTCAGGAAGACCTAACAGTTGTACTGGAAACTTCCTTCGTGTTGGTGTTACGGGGAACGGTTGCCTGCCTTCTGTCTGCGGCCACCAGACTGCTTCTTCCTGCCTATTGGGGTGCTCTGCCTCCCTCCCCCTGTGTGCTTCTGTCCTCGCTCTGCATGTCCTCCTGCCAGGTTGGGTCAGTTACAATATCATCCACCACCTTGCCTTCCACTTCCGCACCCTGGTCCTCCTCCTGACTTTCTGGCAATTGTGTCTCATCATCATTCACCTCTTGAGACACTTTCCCACCGTTGCCTTCGTGTGACCGTGGCTGCTCAAATATTTGGGCATCGCTACACGCGATCTCCTCTTGCCCCGCTTCAAGTGGACTGGGCGAGAGGCCCGAATCTATATATGGAAAAGTGAACAGCGTGTCCAAGTGTGGGATCAGTTATCTCTGGGTACTCGGCATGGTGGGAGGAAGGAGGATCAGGGTAAGGAATATGCGGTCCAGACTCACGGCTACTGAGACTTGACCGTGTGGAAGACAGGGTGGTGGTGGTGGTGGCTAAGTGACTGTAAGCATTATCCGCTATCCAAACCAACAACCTTTTGCCACTGCTCTGGGTTCAATAGTGTTGTGCTGCGGTCCCCTAGAAATTGGGACAGGAAGGCCAGGCGAGAAGATGTGGGTGTTTGTTGTTACACAATTTCGGCTTGCCCATGGCCTTGTCCTCAGGCTCTGCATGCACCATTACCATCACGTCCAGTTCCCCATCCCTTGCCACGTGCCTTGCCCATTTTAAATGGAGGACAGTATCTTCCGCGCTCACTACAAATGACTGAGTTTGGAGTGAACTTATATGTGATCCGTGTGATAGAGAAAACAGAGTTTTAAATACCTGGCCTGTAGGTAAGTAGTTTGAATAGCAAACTGGTGTGAATTGCTTCATTGACACACTGAAGGAAATTTTTAATGGAGGCCAGAAATGGCAGTATTTTCTGACAACGTATATGTGATCCGTTTGACGGAGAAAACACATTTTTAAATAGCTGGATTTCTAGCGCTCTAATATGGAAAGGACCTGGCTGTATTCTGGAGTGCCAACAAGCAAATGGCACAGAAAAAATGGTGTTCTCTGGATTGCTTTTTAAGCAAATAATGAGAATTAAGATCCAAGGAAAAGTATTCCTGGCCCCTGAGACATGGGCCTTTGTATAGAAATATCTAACAGCAGCAGAAGGCAAAATTGGAATGAAGCCTCTTGTGCTATATGCACTGCAGTCTGCTATATACACTGCCTGCCTATACACCCTGCCTGCCTGATATCTCTGCAGATAGATTAGTCCTCAGAAGGACTGTTTGTTAAGATGGATATGTGTAATGTACGGTTTTTCTCCCTACACTACCTAATACACAAGCAAATCTGTTCCTGACGCAGCAGCACCTCTCCCAAAACAAGCAAATGGCGCAGAACATTTATGTTCTCTGGATTGCTTTTTAAGCGAATAATGAGGATTAAGATCCAAAGAAAAGTATTCCTGGCCCCTGAGACCTGGGTCTTTGTATAGGAATATCTAACAGCAGCAGAAGGCAGAATTGGAATGGAGCCTCTTGTGCTATATGCACTGCAGTCTGCTATATACACCGCCTGCTTATACACCATGCCTGCCTGATATCTCTGCCGATGGATTAGTCCTCAGAAGTAGAGATGAGTGGTGTTCGACTCGAACTGTACGCCAATCTCAAATTCGAGCTGTTTTGGGCGGTGTTCGAGCCGTTCGGCGAACACAAACGATTTGAAAAAAATTCGGCTGTTCGATGTTATGTTCGATAACTGTTCGTGCACCAAAATCATAACTGGATTTTTTCTCAGTAATGCTGAAAATTAATGTTAATACGCAGTTTGAGTGTACAGCGGGGCGGGGGGGGGCAGGGGATGGATCTCTGCAGAAATAATGAAGATCTCCATATTTTTTTCTCTTTCCCTCATTTACAGTGGGGAGGTGCAATCTGTCAGCCTATCAGCAGTGCACACATGGAGCGAACTGCTTTCTTTCACACAAGCAAGGGCATATGTCATTGGCAGTGTATGTCACATGTCCTTGCCCTATAAGACCCAGCCATTTTCCCCGTCGCCACCATTTTCTCACTGCTGCAGCTGCGTGTTAGACGGCACCGCTGTTGCTCTGTGCGCTATACTTTGTTAATTTCAAGCCAATTTTTGCACAAATCTACAGATAGCTTGGGAGTAGGGAAGAGTTGTGATTGCAGTCCTTTCAAGGACTAGGTTACACCATTTCCTATGACTTTTATCAGGCAGGTCTGTGCTCTTAAATAGATAGGTTGGGAGTAAAGACTAATTGTAATTGCAGTCCTTTTCAGAGTTAGGTTACATCAGTTCCTATCACTTTTTGCCAGGCAGGTCTGTGCCAGTGCTGTGCAAGTTTTTTTCACAGCATTTGGCTAAATCTAGCAAAGCAAATCCTTTTTGGCCTATTGCAGAGTGTGATAGTCAGTGGAGTAGCCTATCTGTGTTGCAAGCTACACCACCTGTGTATAGAATATAAATTTTTTTACTGCACCTAGTGAAGTAAAGCCTTTTGGGCAGAGCATCATTCTATTAGTCCATCTATACTAACCTCCACCAGGTTGCAAATTCAATATAATTTTTTCCAGCATCGAGCTCTGAAAAAATATTTAGGCTTCTAGCAGTGTGTGGGACTTGTTCTATTAGTCCATCTATACTAACCTCCATCAGGTTGCAAATTCAATAAAAAAAAATTCTGCATCTAGCTCTGAAAAAATATTTAGGCTTCTAGCAGTGTGTGGGACTTGTTCTATTAGTCCATCTATACTGACCTCCATCAGGTTGCAAATTCAATATAATTTTTTTCTGCATCTAGCTCTGAAAAAATATTTAAGCTTCTAGCAGTGTGTGGGACTTGTTCTATTAGTCCATCTACACTAACCTCCATCAGGTTGCAAATTCAATATAATTTTTTTCTGAATCAATCTCTGAAAAAATATTTCAGCTTCTAGCAGTGTGTGGGACTTGTTCTATTAGTCCATTTATACTGACCTCCATCAGGTTGCAAATTCAATATAATTTTTTTCTGCATCTAGCTCTGAAAAAATATTTCGGCTTCTAGCAGTGTGTGGGGCTTGTTCTATTAGTCCATCTATACTAACCTCCACCAGGTTGCAAATTCAATATCATTTTTTTCTGCATCTAGCTCTGAAAAAATATTTCGGCTTGTAGCAGTATGTGAGACTTTTTCTATTAGTCTATCTATACTAACCTCCACCAGGTTGCAAATTCAATATAATTTTTTTATGCATCTAGCTCTGAAAAAATATTTTGGCTTGTAGCAGTATGTGGAACTTGTTCTATTAGTCCATCTATACTAACCTCCACCAGGTTGCAAATTCAATATAATTTTTTTCTGCATCTACCTCTGAAAAAATATTTTGGCTTCTAGCAGTGTGTGGAACTTGTTCTATTAGTCCATCTATACAGACCTACATCAGGTTGCAAATTCAATATCATTTTTTTCTACATCTAGCTCTGAAAAAATATTTAGGCTTCTAGCAGTGTGTGGGACTTGTTCTATTAGTCCATCTATACTAACCTCCATCAGGTTGCAAATTCAAAATAATTTTTTTATGCATCTAGCTCTGAAAAATATTTAGGCTTCTAGCAGTGTGTGGGACTTGTTCTATTAGTCCATCTATACTAACCTCCATCAGGTTGCAAATTCAATATAATTTTTTTCTGCATCTAGCTCTGAAAAAATATTTCGGCTTCTAGCAGTGTTTGGGACTTGTTCTATTAGTCCATCTATACTGACCTCCATCAGGTTGCAAATTCAATATAATTTTTTTCTGCATCTAGCTCTGAAAAAATATTTCAGCTTGTAGCAGTGTGTGGGACTTGTTCTATTAGTCCATCTATACTGACCTCCATCAGGTTGCAAATTCAATATAATTTTTTACTGCATCTAGCTCTGAAAAAATATTTCGGCTTGTAGCAGTGTGTGGGACATGTTCTATTAGTCCATCTATACTAACCTCCACCAGGTTGCAAATTCAATATAATTTTTTCTGCATCTAGCTCTGAAAAAATATTTCGGCTTCTAGCAGTGTGTGGGACTTGTTCTATTAGTCCATCTATACTGACCTCCATCAGGTTGCAAATTCAATATAATTTTTTTCTACATCTAGCTCTGAAAAAATATTTCAGCTTGTAGCAGTGTGTGGGACTTGTTCTATTAGTCCATCTTTACTGACCTCCATCAGGTTGCAAATTCAATATAATTTTTTTCTGCATCTAGCTCTGAAAAAATATTTCAGCTTGTAGCAGTGTGTGGGACTTGTTCTATTAGTCCATCTATGCTGACCTCCATCAGGTTGCAAATTCAATATAATTTTTTTCTGCATCTAGCTCTGAAAAAATATTTTGGCTTCTTGCAGTGTGTGGGACTTGTTCTATTTGTCCATCTATACTGACCTCCATCAGGTTGCAAATTCAATATAATTTTTTTCTGCATCTAGCTCTGAAGAAATATTTAGGCTTCTAGCAGTGTGTGGGACTTGTTCTATTAGTCCATCTATACTAACCTCCATCAGGTTGCAAATTCAATATAATTTTTTTCTGCATCTATCTCTGAAAAAAATATTTCAGCTTCTAGCAGTGTGTGGGACTTGTTCTATTAGTCCATCTATACTGACCTCCATCGGGTTGCAAATTCAATATAATTTTTTTCTGCATCTAGCTCTGAAAAAATATTTTGGCTTGTAGCAGTGTGTGGGACTTGTTCTATTAGTCCATCTATACTAACCTCCACCAGGTTGCAAATTCAATATCATTTTTTTATGCATCTAGCTCTGAAAAAATATTTCGGCTTGTAGCAGTATGGAGGACTTGTTCTATTAGTCCATCTATACTAACCTCCACCAGGTTGCAAATTCAATATAATTTTTTTATGCATCTAGCTCTGAAAAAATATTTTGGCTTGTAGCAGTGTGTGGGACTTGTTCTATTAGTCCATCTATACTGACCTCCATTAGGTTGCAAATTCAATATAATTTTTTTCTGCATCTAGCTCTGAAAAAATATTTCAGCTTGTAGCAGTGTGTGGGACTTGTTCTATTAGTCCATCTATACTGACCTCCATCAGGTTGCAAATTCAATATAATTTTTTTCTGCATCTAGCTCTGAAAAAATATTTTGGCTTCTAGCAGTGTGTGGGACTTGTTCTATTAGTCCATCTATACTAACTAGAGATGAGCATTGTTCTACTCGAACTGTTCGCCAATCTCAAATTCGAGCTGTTTTCGGCGGTGTTCGAGCCGTTCGGCGAACACGAACAATTTGAGAAAAATTCGGCTGTTCGAGGTTATGTTCGATAACTGTTCGTGCACCAAAATCATAACTGGATTTTTTCTCAGTAATGATGAAAATTAATGTTAATACGCAGTTTGAGTGTACAGCGGGGTGGGGGGAGGGGCAGCGGATGGATCTCTGCAGGAACAATGAAGATCTCCATTTTTTTTTTCTCTTTACCGCATTTACAGTGGGGAGGTGCAATCTGTCAGCCTATCAGCAGCGCACACACGGAGCGAAGTGCTTTTTTTCACACAAGCAAGGGCATGTGTCATTGGCAGTGTATGTCACATGTCCTTGCCCTATAAGACCAAGCCATTTTCCCCATCGCCACCATTTTCTCACTGCTGCAGCTGCGTGTTAGACGGCACCGCTGTTGCTCTGTGCGCTATACCTTGTTAATTTCAAGCCAATTTTCGCACAAATCTACAGATAGCTTGGGAGTAGGGAATAGTTGTGATTGCAGTCCTTTTAAGGACTAGGTTACAGCATTTCCTATGACTTTTATCAGGCAGGCCTGTGCTCTTAAATAGATAGGTTGTGGGAGTAAAGACTAATTGTAATTGGAGTCCTTTTCAGGACTAGGTTACATCAGTTCCTATCAGTTTTTGCCAGGCAGGTCTGTGCCAGTGCTGTGCAAGTTTTTTCACAGCATTTGGCTGAATCTAGCAAAGCTAATCCTTTTTGGACTATTGCAGAGTGTGTTAGTCAGTGGAGTAGCCTATCTGTGTTGCAAGATATACCACCTGTGTATAGAATACCAATTTTTTTACTGCACCTAGTGAAGTAAAATCTTTTGGGCATAGCATCATTCTATTAGTCCATCTATACTGACCTTCATCAGGTTGCAAATTGAATATAATTTTTTTCTGCATCTAGCTCTGAAAAAATATTGGGCTTCTAGCTGTGTGTGGGACTTGTTGTATTAGTCCATCTATACTGACCTCCATTAGGTTGCAAATTCAATATAATTTTTTTTCTGCATCTAGCTCTGAAAAAATATTTCAGCTTGTAGCAGTGTGTGGGACTTGTTCTATTAGTCCATCTATACTGACCTCCATCAGGTTGCAAATTGAATATAATTTTTATCTGCATCTAGCTCTGAAAAAATATTTGGCCTTCTAGCAGTGTGTGGGACTTTCTCTATTAGTCCATCTATACTGACCTCCATCAGGTTGCAAATTAAAAATAATTTTTATCTGCATCTACCTCTGAAAAAATATTTGGGCTTCTAGCTGTGTGTGGGACTTGTTCTATTAGTCCATCTATACTGACCTCCATCAGGTTGCAAATTGAATATAATTTTTATCTGCATCTACCTCTGAAAAAATATTTGGGCTTCTAGCTGTGTGTGGGACTTGTTCTATTAGTCCATCTATACTGACCTCCATCAGGTTGCAAATTGAATATAATTTTTATCTGCATCTACCTCTGAAAAAATATTTGGGCTTCTAGCTGAGTGTGGGACTTGTTCTATTATTCCATCTATACTGACCTCCATCAGGTTGCAAATTGAATATAATTTTTATCTGCATCTAGCTCTGAAAAAATATTTGGGCTTCTAGCTGTGTGTGGGACTTGTTCTATTAGTCCATCTATACTGACCTCCATCAGGTTGCAAATTGAATATAATTTTTATCTGCATCTAGCTCTGAAAAAATATTTGGCCTTCTAGCAGTGTGTGGGACTTTCTCTATTAGTCCATCTATACTGACCTCCATCAGGTTGCAAATTAAAAATAATTTTTATCTGCATCTACCTCTGAAAAAATATTTGGGCTTCTAGCAGTGTGTGCGACTCATTGTATTAGGCCATCTATACCAAGCTCCACCAGCTTTGAAATTAATAATAATTTTTAGCTGCATCTAGCCCTGAAAATAATTTTTCCCAATAGTGGTAGCAATAGAAATATGGGGCGCGCGCCTGGCTAACAAAAATATTCGCTTCATAACACAAAACACCAGCCTAGCGCACTGCATTAATAAGATGGCATCATCGTCTCTCCCAGTGCTAGGCCTACTACGCAGGCTAGTATTCCTGTGCCTAAAACACAATGTATGGGTCCGCGCTAGCCACTATGCTGAGGGGTATAAAGCTGCTGCTAACGCTTTATAACAATTCAATTGGCAGATTTTCACAGAGCTCTTCCACAACGCCCACCCATCGGGCAACAGTTGCCTACCCTCCCTATGGGATCTAGTGGCGAATAGTTGATGCCATTAATCAGAGCGTCAGTTGCCCCGTCAACGTGGCAAGCATACGGTAAGGCATGGGAAGAGTGGACACGACTAGTAGCAGGCAGACGGGTTGACCAATGTGAACAAGCCAGATCACAAGTCACCATAGAATTTCTCCACCAGCTAATGATGAGGGGCATATCAGGGGCGTCAGCGCAGCGGTGTCTGACCGGAGTAGCATTTCACTTCCAACTACTGAATTGGGGAGATGTGACAAAGATTCATCATCAGACAATCCATAAAAGGGTGGAAAAGGGGTCAGCCAAGTCAGGAATGTAGACGTCCCGTCCCGTGTCACTAAAACTGATTTCTCACATCTTATCCCTAACACCATTAACATGACACTCACAATTTGAAGCAACACTAATGTCTACTGCATTTGTGATCGCCTTCTTCGGGGCGCTATGTATAAGCGAATTAGTCCCTCAATCCAAAATTACCACCAGTGGACGCTTATTACACCAGGAAGTAGTCATAGCCAATAATGCAATACGTGTACGCATACACCAATCGAAAACGGTTCCAGCGGGCAGGGGTACTTGGGTACTTCTACAACCCACAAACGGTACACTGAGTCGGGTAACAATAGTAAAAACATATCTAACCATCAGATCACAAAGTAATTTCTTCGTATCACACATTGATGGAACGCCATTATCAAGATACCTGTTCCAAGCTATATTTAATAAATGCATAACATCGGCAGGGAACCACCCCAAAGATTACGGGACACACTCATTCCGCATAGGTGAGGCCACGGAAGCAGCAAGAGCAGGACTGTCAGAAACGGAAGTTCAGAGGATAGGGAGATGGCGATCCACGTGTTTGGCGAGATACATAAGACCGTACTTGTTATCCTAACGTGGTTTGTTTCTTTTACAGGTGACGCTAAGCCAACAGTGTGAGTGATAGGCCACTCGTATATATATTGGGCACAAAAAAGGGCGAAAGTCCGCCCAGGCGGGAGGAAATTAGAGTTTCATAACACATATTTCAACTGGAGAGGTATTAGAGGCCAGCTATGGCCACAGGTACTAATGGAGGTAATCAAGGTAGGGAGAGAGGCAAGAGGTCTGGTCATCTTAGTTATACAGGCCGGGGGAAACAACCTAGGTCATCACAAGAGCGCATAACTAATGGCAATAATGAAACTAGACACTGAGCGCTTCAGAGAATTTTTCACAAAATTAGCTATAGTATGGTCAGAGATTGTGCCGATAGCGGTATGGCAAGGTGCGCGAGACATCACGGCCATCGAATGGACAAGGCGGGTAATAAATATTCGGATGGCAAAATTTAGAAGAGACAGAGGCGGTGTAGTGATTCGACACCGACAACTGGAAGGAGATAAAGCAGGCCTCATACGGCCCGACGGTGTTCACTTAATAGATATTGGACTGGACATATTCCTGTCAGGACTCCAGGGCGGAGTGGAACAAGCGTTAAGAGTGATGGGTGGGGGTCAGAGTCCTGCATACGAGTACGCTGGATCCTCCGTGGCCTGGAAATAGAAAGGACATGTTGGAGAGTTACACTTGTTGGCCAACTTGCCGGAGTGGGGACCCAGGGCATGCTGCAACAAGCTGAATTATTTTAGAAATAAAATGCCTTTCTAATGGAATGAGTATAAAGAGTTAATAAAGCTGTGACCGATCCTCACCCATCCAGTTGTAAGAGTTACATTATTGGGTTGTCCATGAAAGGGGGGCGGTAGGGGGGCTGAGCATCTGGGTTTGATTGGGGGTCCCCACAGTCTGCCTAGGCTAGATTAATTTAAAAATTCTTATTAGATACACAGGCGGTGCAGCTTGCTTCGCAACTGGGCTACTACGCCCAAAGTATTGCCTAGGCTAGATGCAGTTAAAAATTCTACGCTGACTAGCAGACACTGAAGATTTGGAGCAGACCTCTGAGTAAACAGCTCTTCAAACTCAACCATCTGTGTTACCCCAAGCCATAGTGTATGTAGTTTCTTACAGTTAAAAGGGGGGGGTGCGACCCAACCCACCTGGAATTGACGATGCCAACGTCACGTAAGACACAGCAAGGGGACTCCCAAAATTGTGGCACAGACACCACTTAATCCTAGAACGCATACCTGTGACCTTGCAGGCCCGCCCAGTTAATTGTTTTCTATTTTCTGCAAGATTGCTTTAGTTAGAATTTTGAAACTCTAGGTATTCTTCATGTATATAGTTGTTTGTCATTTGAGTTTGAGTTATTCCATGTTATTTGCACACGGGCCTAAAGGGCCCCAGGTATGTGAAAGTGTAGATTTTTATGGTCATGCGTTCTAGGGTTAAGTGGCATCAATTGCCCCACTGTTGCTTAAAACGGTTGGTGAGGTGATTTTACCAAATCCCCAAGCTTTTAGTCTCCCAAGGATGACACAGGGGTAGAAATGTCTTTGCGAATCCATGATTTGATCATCTTTATGAACGTGAGTCTGTCTACATTCTCAGTGGACAGCCGCGTGCGCTTATCTGTCAGCACACCACCAGTAGCGCAGAACACACGTTCAGAGAGAACGCTGACTGCATGGCATGATAAGATCTCCAAGGCGTGAGTGGCGAGCTCCGGCGATTTTTCAAGATTGGAATACCAAAATGAGCAAGGGTCCAGTGACACAGTCATGGCTTCGATGTTCACTTGGAGATTCTCCTGTACCATCCTCTCTAGGCATTGACTATGTGTCAGACTTCTTGTCTCCTGTGGCCTTGCAAAGGATGGTCTAAAAAAGTGGTGAAACGATTCCACAAAATTGCTGTTACCAGCAGATACTGTGTTACTGTTACTGTTTGAGTGATGAAGACTCGACAGTCCCACCGTTGGCAAGTTAGAACTGTGAGATTCACTACGTGCACCACTGGTGTTTTGTGGAAAAGCACATGTAAGATTCTGCAACAGATACTCCTGCATTCGTCAATACCTTTTTATGGCAGGAATTATTTCGGCAAATATACTTTTGTACCGGGGATCTAAGAGTGTGGCAACCCAGTAGTCGGGATTACTTCGAATTCTGACAATCCGGGGGTCATGTTGCAGGTAGTGCAGCAAGAAGGCACTCATGTGTCTTGCGCATCCAGAAGGACCAAGTCCTTGTTGTGTTGGTAGCGAGGTAAGAATCATGCTTCCTTCCTCTGCCCTCTCCCTCCAACCTCGCACAACAGAAATGTGATCAAGGTCTCCCTCATCTGATGAGTCTTCCATGCCCATTGCCAGTTCGTCCTCCACTTCTTCCTCGGCTCCTGCACCTTCCTCAACAGTTTGGCTGCTACCATGCGCCCTGGTTAATCCCTCTCCCCCACCTTCCCATGCCTGCCGCCTTGGTGCTGCCATCCGTATGGACCTTGGAGATGTTATCCCTTCCGCATACGACTCCTCCTCTACTTCCTCCACCTCCTCTTGTCCCACCACCTGACTCCGAATTCTGTTTAACATGTGCTCCAGCATGTAAATCACTGTAATAGTCATGCTGATAATGGCATCGTCAGCACTAAACATCTTCGTCGCCATTTCAAGACTGTGCAGAAGGGTGCATAGGTCCCTGATCTGAGACCACTCCTCCAGCGTGATTTGCCCCACCTCTGGATCTCGTTGGCCCAGGCTATACGTCAGAACGTATTGCACCAGGGCTTGTCGGTGCTGCCACAGTCGCTGCAACATGTGCAGAGTTGAATTCCACCGTGTCGGCACATCGCATTTCAGCCGGTGAACTGGCAGGCCCAACGACTTCTGTACAGATGTAAGTCGTTGAACTGCGGGATGCGAACGGCGGAAGTGAGCACACAGCGACCATGCACTCTGCAGAAGGCCATCTAGTCCGGGATAGTGGGCTAAAAATTGCTGGACAACCAGGTTCAACACGTGAGCCATACAAGGCACGTGTGTGACATTGCCCCGGCGAAGTGCCGCACCCAGGTTTGCAGCATTGTCGCACATGGCCTTCCCTGGTTGCAGGTCCAGTGGAGACAACCTTTCATGAAACTGGGTCTCCAGAGCTGACCAAAACTCCTCAGCTGTGTGACTCACATTTCCCAGACATTTCAAAGTAAACACTGATGCGTTGAGCCCTGCTGCCAGCATAGTAAGGAGGTGTGCAGGATTCCTTCTGCGCAGTTAGAAAGCAGGTGGCATTACCAGACAGGCTTTGGGTGCAGGTGGAGGACCGAGAGGAGGTTGAGGAGGCAGAAGCAGTGGAGGAAGTTCGAGATAAAGAGGATTAACACACAACTCGTGGGGACGGTAAGACTTGGACAGCAGCCCCTTGTCCTGCTGTCACCATAGTTAACCAGTGCCCAGTCAGCGACATGTAACGCCCCTGTCCATGCCTTCTCGTCCAAGTGTCTGTGGTGAAGTGCACCCTGTCACACACAGAGTTTCTCAAAGAAGCGGTGATGTTGTGTGCGACATGCTAGTGGAGCGCAGGCACACCTTTCTTTGAGAAGTAGTGCCGACTGGGCATCTGGTACTGGGGCACTGTGACGGACATAAGGTCTTGAAAATCCTCTGTGTCCTCCAGGTGGAAAGGCAGCATTTCTGTAGCCAACAGCTTGCAGATGGTGAAATTCAACCTCTTAGCTTTCTCATGGCTAGGAGGAAATGGTCTTTTACTTTTCCACATCTGAGGGACCGAGGGCTGGCTGTTGTGCTTAGACGGTGTTGAGTAGGGTATCCCCGGCAACTGCCGGTCTGTGAGGAAGATGCAGGCGGACATGTTAGGTTGCCTTGATCCAAAGGTGGTGCTCTCGATGTCGGAGAGCGCTCAACACTAGCAGGTGTTTCCACTTCCCAATGAACTGACGACCTGCCAATCACACTGGCTGTTGCGGGTAAAGAGGTGGCAGTTCTGCGTCCAAAAACATGTGTGACTGCTGTCCCCCCAGTCACAGAGGATGAAGAGGCTGCGGATGCACAAGATGGGGCAGACGGTGGTTGGCCCAGCCGGCTAGGCCGCATTGTAGCACAGTGAGCTTCCCACTGCAACTTATGCTTCATATCCATGTGACGGTACATGCATGAAGTACTCAAACTATGTATTTTTTGGCCTCTACTTAGCTTTTGCTGACAAATATTACAGATAACACGAGTTGGGTCATCCTTATCGATCTGAATAAATGCCCAGGCTATGCAAGGCTTAGAGCCCATGTGACCTGAAGAGCCACTACGACTTGTGGTCAGAGGCAGAGTTGTGGTTGAGGATGCAGTTGTTGACGTGCTTCCAGTACTCCGTCTCTGTTCAGGAAGGCGCAACCTAACCTCGTCGTCAATAGCATCTGTGATGCCCCGCTGCGCTTGGTATCACAGATCCTAAAAGAGTGCATTGATGGAATCCTCCACAAGAGGCCCCCATAAACATTCACACATCTCCACCTTCCACCTCAGACCAGCAGAGGGAGCCCGTTAGGGATATAAATAGGGAAGGTGGAGCTAGGCAGTTCAGTTCCTCTGAAGAGTTCCTGCAGTAGAGAAGCCTAAGAGAGGTCAGTCTGCAGTGGAGCTCAGTCTAGTCTAGAGAACGCAGTTAATAGTTCAGCAGTGGAGCACGAGGCTCCTGCTTGCTAGATTCAGGGAGCCCAGATAGAGCTTAAGGTGTGCCGGTGCCGTAAGATCAGTGAAGCGCGGCAAGCTGCCGTTAGTGTGTATAGCCTAGTGAGGGCCCGAGTAGGCCGAAGGCGAGTGGCGAGTTAGTACATAAGGGGCAGAGGAGCTTAACTAGCTCACCCCGAAGCATTTACCGGACACAGGATCCGAGCTTACCGGTATCTCTATGACCCAGTAAGGCATAACCGGAATCCCTGGAGAACTACAAGTCCCAGGATCGCTAAGGTGCTGATATGTAACAGAGCCAGGAGACGCTTAGGCCCCGCATACTGGGAGCGTGAACTCCAAGAGAAGGCCCTACCACAAGGTCAGCCAGCGCAGGACAGAGACAAAGTTAGGCCTAGCTCCAGGCAGGTCAGAAACTTACTACGCAGAGGCAAGAAACAGGAGGCCCTACACCCGCTCATTGGGGAGGATCCTGATATGCACCCTTCACCCTACAGTGCTCCGGGATGTGCCTGAATTTCCACCAGTAAAAGGTACTGAAGTGACTACCGTGTCCGTTCCGTTCTTGCTCTGACCCAGTTGGGTCTCGCCTGTCCTGCATTCCCCCTGCATACGCTGCCCTGAGAACTAGCTTCACCTGTGGGGAGCTATACCATCGAGCTGCCTTATCACCGGCCTCAGTGGACTGCTGCAGCGCTGGTGCTTGTCACCAGATACCACAGGTGGCGTCATGAACTCTTATAAAATTAACAATTATCCACCCTTTTAAAGAGAGACCCCAGGGTACGGGCCAGGGAGCCGACCACCGCGACATCCCCAAGGCCAGGCAAATGCCCGGGTACCGAGTCATCCCCATCCCCAGGGCTAGTCACATCCTCCTCCACCTCCTCTGCTGACCTCATCGACTGTCTGACTGTGGGTTGACAGTAAGTGGGATCTCCAACCTCGTCATCATCACCCTGTGTGTTATCACACCCGTCGCCCTCAGAGCCAACCTCTTCCTGCCCTGACCGAAAAGTCAAGTTGTCGCTCCAATCAGGTATTTGAGTCTCATCATCGTCTTCATCATTGTCTCCACCAACAGGAGTTACAGTTTGGGAACAAGGGTCTACATCATGCTCAGAACCTTCTTCATCTGGTCCTGGATCCAACTTATAAAGATTCTGGGCATCGGATCAGATCATTTCCTCATCTGGATTAACAGAAGCTCTGGAGCAGACCTCCGTTTCCCAGGCTATAGTATGAGTAAACAGCTGGGCAGACTCAGCCATCTGTGTTACCCCATACTCAGACGGGCAGCTGGAGACTTGAGAGCTGTGAGGAAGCAAGTGCGATTGGGGTGACACCTCTGAGGACTGGAGTATTTGTGATGTTGAAATTGAGGTGATGGAGAGCCCACTTGAAGAAGCACTTGATATCCGTTGAAGCACCTGCTGTTTTTGTGCCTCATCTAGAATTTGTAGCGATGGGCGTGTCCGTAAGAATGGGATCGTATCACATTGTCCACAAAAAGAAGTCGACATCTTAGTTTGGCTGGAAGATGGTCTTTTTCTGCAGATGTTACTCCCCCCCCCACCGTGGGGGGCCTCGACCCACCGGCAGACAGGCACCAGTATTGGGATAGGGGGGCTGGCCGTCAGGGTCCACCGCGGCTCTGGCACAAACCCGGCGACACAGAGGTGGCACAGGCAGGAACGGACTGGCCATGTCGGCTTCTCACTTTTTGGATTTTAGAAGGGCATGACATGCCTATATCTGTGTCTCCCCCTCCTTTTACTCCTCCACCTCTTTTCTTTTCGCATGACTATATGTACTTGTCACTTTTCCATGTGTTAGTTGTGTCTTCTGAGCAGTTTGTCAGCTTTTGGACACCTTTGAAGGTGTTTTCTATGTGTTTCTATGTGTTTTTGTTTGCCTGCCATTGGTTTTAACGGTGTTCGAAGGTGTTCGACGAACAGTTCGGCGAACACACGGGTGTTCGACGAACCGAACCGAACTCGAACACTACGGGGGTGGCTCAACACTAATACTAACCTCCACCAGGTTGCAAATTCAATATAATTTTTTTCTGCATCTAGCTCTGAAAAAATATTTCGGCTTGTAGCAGTGTGTGGGACTTGTTCTATTAGTCCATCTATACTGACCTCCATCAAGTTGCAAATTCAATATAATTTTTATCTGCATCTAACCCAGCCAATACTTTTGGGCTAATACCACAGTTTGGCCACTCAGCTCTGCTTGGTTCCCATCCATTGTTTTTTGTGCAAACAACTCCAGAGTTGTGAATTAGTTAACCACCAAAATGAGTGGAAAAAGGCCTGCTGCTGGTGGAAAGGGGAATAGGCATGTTGGGAAGGGAAAAAAAGCTTGTGTCCATGGGGTAGGTGTTAAAGCAACAGTAACATCGGCAGAAGAAAGACCATCTTCCAGCCAAACTAAGATGTCTACTTCTTTTAGCGGACAATGTGATAAGATCACTTTCTTACGGCCACGCCAATCGCTACAAATTCCAGATGAGGCACAAAAACAGCAGGTGCTTCAATGGATATCAAGTGCTCCTTTAAGTGGGCTCTCCTCCACCTCAACTTTAACATCACAAATACTCCAGTCCTCAGAGGTGTCACCCCAATCGCACTTGCTTCCTCACATCTCCCAAGTCTCCAGCTGCCCGTCTGAGTATGGGGTAGAACAGATGGTTGAGTCTGCAGAGCTGTTTACTCATACTATAGCCTGGGAATCAGAGGTCGGCTCCAGAGCTTCTGTGAATCCAGACGAGGAAATGATCTGCACTGATGCCCAGAATCTTTATGAGTCGGATCCAGGACCAGACGCAGAAGGTTCTGACCATAATGTAGACCCTCGTTCCCAAACTATAACTCCTGTTGGTGGAGACAATGAGGAAGACGATGATGAGAATCAAATACCTGATTGGGGCGAAAACTTTAGTTTTTTGTCAGGGCAGGAACAGGTTGGCTCTGAGGACGACGGGTGTGATAACACACAGGGTGATGATGATGAGGTTGGAGATCCCACTTACTGTCAACCCACGGTCAGCCAAGAGATGAGGTCAGCAGAGGAGGTGGAGGAGGATGCTAGTGACGACGAGGTCAGGTTGCGCCTTCCTGGACAGAGACGTACTACTGGAAGCACGTCAACAACTGCATCCTCAAACACAACTCTGCCTCTGACCACAAGTCATGGTGGCTCTTCAGGTCGCATGGGTGCTAAGCCTTGCATAGCCTGGGCATTTTTTCAGATCGATAAAGATGACCCAACTCGTGTTATCTGTAACATTTGTCAGCAAAAACTAAGTAGAGGCCAAAAATACATAGTTTGAGTACTTCATGCATGAACCGGCACATGGATATGAAGCATAAGTTGCAGTGGGAAGCTCACTGTGCTACAATGCGGCCTAGCCGGCCGGGCCAACCACCATCTGCCACATCTTGTGCATCCGCGGCCTCTGCATCCTCTGTGACTGGGGGGATAGTGGTCACACCTGTTTGGGGACGCAGACCTGCCACCTCTTTACCCGCAACAGCCAGCGTGATTGGCAGGTCATCATTTTCTTTGGAGGTGGAAATACCAGCTGGTGTTCAGCGCTGTCCGACATCGATAGCACCACCTTTGGAACAAGGTAACCTAACATGTCTGCCAGCATCTTCCTCACAGACCGGCAGTTTGCCGGGCACACCCTTCTCAACCCCGTCTAAGCACAACAGCCAGCCCTCGGTCCCTCAGATGTGGACAAGTAAAAGACCATTTCCTCCTAGCCATGAGAAAGCTAAGAGGTTGAATTTATCCATCTGCAAGCTCTTGGCTACAGAAATGCTGCCTTTCCGCCTGGTGGACACAGAGGATTTTCGAGACCTTATGTCCGTCGCAGTGCCCCAGTACCAGATGCCCAGTCGGCACTACTTCTCAAAGAAAGGTGTGCCTGCGCTCCACCAGCATGTCGCACACAACATCACCGCTTCTTTGAGAAACTCTGTGTGTGACAGGGTGCAATACATGTCGCTGACTGGGCACTGGGTAACTATGGTGACAGCAGGACAAGGGGCTGCTGTCCAAGTCTTGCCGTCCCCACGAGTTGTGCGTCAATCCTCTTTACCTCAAAGTTCCTCCACTGCTTCTGCCTCCTCAACCTCCTCTCGGTCCTCCACCTGCACCCAAAGCCTGTCTGGTCATGCCACAAGATTTCTAACTGCGCAGAAGGGATCCTGCACACCTCCTTACTATGCTGGCAGCAGGGCTCAACGTCATGAGGCGGTTTTTACTTTGAAATGTCTGGGAAATGTGAGTCACACAGCTGAGGAGTTGTGGTAAGCTCTGGAGAACCAGTTTCATGAATGGTTGTCTCCACTGGACCTGAAACCAGGGAAGGCAGTGTGCGACAATGCTGCAAACCTGGGTGCGGCCCTTCGCCAGGGCAATGTCACACACGTGCCTTGTATGGCTCACGTGTTGAACCTGGTTGTCTAGCAATATTTAGCCCACTATCCCGGACTAGATGGCCTTCTGCAGAGGGCACGGTCGCTGTGTGCTCACTTCCGCCATTCGCATCCCGCAGCTCAGCGACTTACATCTCTACAGAAGTCGTTGGGCCTGCCACTTCACCGGCTAAAATGCGATGTGCCTACCTGGTGGAATTCAACTCTGCACATGTTGCAGCGACTGTGGCAGCACCGACAAACCCTGGTGCAATATGTTCTGACGTATAGCCTGGGCCAACGAGATCCAGAGGTGGGGCAAATCACGCTGGAGAAGAGGTCTCAGATCAGGGACCTATGCACCCTTCTGCACAGTTTTGAAATGGCGATGAAGATGTTTAGTGCTGACGATGCCATTATCAGCATGACTATTCCGGTGATTTACATGCTGGAGCACATGTTAAACAGAATTCGGAGTCAAGTGATGCAACAAGAGGAGGTGGAGGAAGTAGAGGAGGAGGAGTTGTATGCGGAAGTGCTAACATCTGCAAGGTCCTGACGGTCGGCAGCACCAAGGCGGCAGGCATGTGAGGGTGGGGGAGATGGTTTTACCAGGGCGCATGGTTGCAGCCAAAATAGTGAGGAAGGTGCAGGAGCCCAGGAAGAAGTGGAGGACGAACTGATGGAAGACTCATCAGATGAGGGAGACCTTGATCACATTTCTGTTGTGCGAGTTTGGGGGGAGAGGGCAGAGGAAGGAAGCATGATTGTTACTTCGCCACCAACACAACAGGGACTTGGTGCTCCTGGATGCGCAAGACACATGAGTGCCTTCTTGCTGCACTACCTGCAACATGACCCGTGAATTGTGAGAATTAGAAATAATCCTGACTACTGGGTTGTCACACTGTTAGATCCCCGGTACAAAAGTAAATTTGCAGAAATTATTCCTGCCATAGAAAGGGATGCACGCATGCAGGAGTATCAGCAGAGACTGTGCTTTTCCACAAAACACCAGTGGTGCACGTAGTGAATATCACAGTTCCAACTTGCCAACCATGGGACCGTCGAGTGTTCAGCACTCAAAGAGTAACAGAAACTCAGTATCTGCTGGTAACATCAATTTTGCGGAATCATTTCACCACTTTTTTAGCCCATCCTTTGCAAGGCCACAGGAGGCAAGAAGTCTGACACATAGTCAACGCCTAGAGACGATGGTACAGGAGTATCTCCAAGTAAACATTGAAGCCATGACTGTGTCACTGGACCCTTGCTCTTTTTGGTCTTCCAATCGGGATAAATGGCAGGAGCTCGCCACTTACGCCTTGGAGATCTTGTCATGCCCCGCAGCCAGCGTTCTGTCTGAACGTGTGTTCAGCGCTGCTGGTGGTGTGCTGACAGATAAGCGCACGTGGCTCTCCACTGATAATGTAGACAGACTCACGTTCATAAAGATGAACAAATCATGGATCCGAAACGACTTTTCTACCCCTGTGTCACCCTGGGAAGAGTAAAAGCTTGATGATTTGTTAAAATCACCTCACCAACTGTTTTAAGCTTTAAAATTACTAATCATGTTTTTCTGTATCTTGGCTGGAAAATAATTTGGGCCTTGTAGCAGTGTGCAGTACTGATTCTATTAGGCCATCTATACTAAGCTCCACCAGATTTAAAATTACTAATCATGTTTATCTGTATCTTGGCTGGAAAATAATTTGGGCTTTGTAGCAGTTTGCAGTACTGATTCTATTAGGCCATCTATACTAAGCTCCACCAGCTTTCAAATTAATAATAATTTTTAGCTGCATCTAGCCCGGAAAATAATTTTGGGTCTCCTAGATGCGCAAGACACATGAGTACCTTCTTGCTGCACTACCTGCAACATGATCCTCAGATTGTCAGAATTCGAAGTAATCCTGACTACTGGGTTGCCACACTCTTAGATCCACCACACTCTTCGATCAACCTTTTCATTTTAATAAAGAACAAAAATGGTAATTTTTGAAATTATAAGCATTAGCAGGTTATTAGAAACTGAAATCAAACAGTTTTCAACTCAAAACTTTATTCTAGGTGATGTTACATTTGCACATAGGACCCCTTGTTCGAAAGGAGCTTCTGAACTCTCTCGTCCATTGAATTTGTCAGGTTTTGGATGGTTTCTGCGTCAATTGTTTTGCATGAGGACAGAATACCCTCCCAGAGCTGTTGCTTAGATGTGAACTGCCTCCCGCCATCATAGACACTCCTTTTGATGATGCTCCAGAGGTTCTGAATGGGGTTGAGGTCAGGGGAGCATGGGGGTCACACCATAAGTTTGTCCCCTTTTATGCCCATATCAGACAGAGATGCAGATGTGTTATGTGCAGCATGAGACGATGCATTATCATGCATGAAAATGATCTTGCTGCGGAATACACGGTTCTTGTTCTTGAACTATGGCAGGAAGTGCTGTTTGAGAAACTCCACACACATTATGGAGTTCATCTTTACCCCTTCAGGGATCCTAAAGGGGCCGACAATCTCTCTCCCCATGATTCCAGCCCAAAACATTACTCCACCTCCTCCTTGTTGGCGCTGTAGCCGTGTTTGCGTGGGGTGTCCATCAACCAGTCATCCTCCACTCCATCCATCTGGACCATCGAGCGTTGCATGGCACTCATCGGTGAACAAAACAGTTTTGAAGTCAGTCTTCATGTATTGTTTGGCCCACTGGAGCCGTTTCTGCTTGTGTGCAGTGGATAGAGGAGGTCGACAGGATGGCTTACGCACAGCTGCAAACCTCTGAAGGACCCTGCATCTTGTTGTTCGGGGGACGTTGGAGGCAGCAGCAGCTTCAAAAACTTGTCTGCTGCTATAACAAGGCTTTTTTGCCGCTGCTCTTTTAACCTGACGTAATTGCCTGGAGGAAAGAGTCCTCAATTTTCCCTTATCAGCACGCACACGTGTGTACTGTGAATCAGCTACATACTTCTTGATTGTGCGATGATCAGGATGAAGTGTCTTGGCAATGTTGATTGTAGTCATGCCTTGACCTAAACACTCCACAATTTGTTGCTTCACAGCAGCCCACACATCCTTTTTCTTTCCCATTTTGGCAGAAAATGTAGGCTGCTTAATAATGTGGAACAGCCTTCTTAAGTAGTCTTGCCTTTCATTGGACACACCTGCCAAACTAATTAGCACAGGTGTCTGCAATTGGTTACAGTGATATAAAGAGCCCTGACACACATCACCATCAATGAGTTTAACTGACAAACAAACAAATTCTTCCCTTATCACGCCTAAACACTTTTTGCATAATAATTTGGAACACAGTGTACATGTGCTTTTTCACAAAACACCAGTGAATCACGTAGTGAATCTTCCAGTTCTACCTTGCCAACCGTGGTCTGTATGGAGTTGTTCAATAAAGGGCCCAAAATTAAGATAACATAGACGGGAGAGGTCTCTATGAATACGATTTCCTAAGAATAATATATGGCGTGCCAGGAGACTCCATGGAGTGCTTTCTCAGCATCCAACGAGAGTATCTAATTACAAATTTTTAACTGCATCTAGCCCAGGAAATACTTTGTGCCTAGTAGCAGCACCAGTATTGGGAGAGGGGGGCTGGCCGTCAGGGTCCACCGCAGCTCTGGCACAAACCCGGCGACACGGAGGTCGCACGGGCAAGAACGGATTGGCCGTGTCGGCTTCGCACTTTTTTGGTTTCAGAAGGGCATGACATGCCTATATATGTGTCTCCCCCTCCTTTTACTCCTCCACCTCTTTTCTTTTCGCATGACTATATGTACTTGTCACTTTTCCATGTGTTAGTTGTTTCTTCTGAGCAGTTTGTCAGCTTTTGGACACCTTTGAAGGTGTTTTCTATGTATTTCTATTTGTTTTTGTTTGCCTGCCATTGGTTTTAACGGTGTTCGAAGGTGTTCGACGAACAGTTCGGCGAACATACGGGTGTTCGACGAACTGAACCGAACTCGAACACTACGGGGGTGGCTCAACACTACTCAGAAGGACTCTTTTTAAGATGGATATGTGTAATGTATGGTTTTTCTCCCTACACTACCTAATACACGATCAAATCTCTACCTGACACAGCAGCAGCTCTCCCTACACTGTCTGATCCGGAGTGACTGTGACGAGCATGGTGGCGCCAGGTCTGATACAGACCTGATGACGCTGTGTGGCCAGCCAATCAATGTAATGCCCACAACCAACATGGCTACGGCATTACAGTGCATGGCAGGCAATATCTGCATGTTCATTGGCTCTCTAAAGAGCGCCAAACATGCAGGGAGGGGACCCGAGTTCGAGCCCGAGCAACCCAGAAATACTCGGCGAGCGCCGAGTGTCTCGAGCAGTGAGATGCTCGGGCGAGCACCGAGCAGTAGCGAGCATGCTCGCTCATCACTAGTTCTAATCGCGATCCACCCGTGGCTGTTAACATGTTAAATGCCGCTGTCAATCTCTGACAGCGGCATTTTACAGCCCCGCACTGGAAGCGCGTCACTTACCCAGCCCATCGGTGGCCCCATTACGTGATCGCGGGTCACTGATGGATGGGCATGACAACCCTGGGTCTGCAGCAGACTCCAGTGGTTGTCATGTACTGCTCGCTATGAGTGCCACCTTGTGGTCGGCGCTCATAGCACAGGAGCATTTCTACTACATAGAGGTGAACTGTTCATCACCTCTATGTAGCAGAGGCAATCAGACAGTTGCTGCTTCTAGTTTCCTATGGAGACTATAGAAGCAAGCAAAAAGTGTAAAAAAGAATGTTTTTAAAAATATTTAAAAAAATTAAAAAATATAAAAGTTTAAGTCACCCCCCTTTCACCCCATTCAAAATAAAGTAATAATAAAAAAAAAACAAATACACATATTTGGTATCGCCACGTTCAGAACCGCCCGATTTATCAATATAGAAAAATAATTAATCTGATCGGTAAACGGCGTAACGAGAAAAAAATTCTAAACGCCAGAATTACGTTTTTTGGTCGCCGCAACAGTGCAATAAAATGCAATAACGGGCGATCAAAACATCAGATCAACCCCAAAATTATATCAATAAAAACTACAGCTCGGCACGCAAAAAATAAGCCCTCACCCAGCCCCAGATCCCGAAAAATGGAGACGCTACGTTTTTTTTTAGCAAACTTTGGAATTTTTTTTCACCACTTAAATAAAAAAGTACCTATACATGTTTGGTATCTACGAACTTGTAATGACCTGGAGAATAAGAATGGCAGGTCAGTTTTAGCATTCAGTGAACGTGGTAAAAAAAAAAAAATCTGTGGTATTGCATTTTTTTTTGCAACTTCACCGCACTTGGATTTTTTTTGCCGTTTTCCCATACACGATATGGTAAAACTAGTAATGTCGTTCAAAAGTACAACTCGTCCCGCAAAAAATAAGCCCTCACACGGCCATATTGACAAAAAAATAAAAATGCTATGGCTCTGGGAACAAGGGGAGCAAAAATCGAAAATGCAAAAACGGAAAATCCCAAGGTCGTAAAGGGGTTAAAAAAAGTAACAAAATGTATCCATATTAGTCCTTTTTGAACAGATAGAATATTCTGGTAACAGCATCCTACTGTGACTGAGACAAGTTATGTGCCATATATTCCACTACGCCCTTAGCTTCCTCCCCACTAACATCCTTACCAGAGGTGAAGGAGTCCAACTATAGCCTGTATTTGGTAGTACTACTGCCCGGAAAGCCCACTGGTGGTGTTTTAACAGCTGTTAGCAGCTCCCACATTCTGTGGTATGTTTTGTTTTTCTCTTTCACACTACTCCTACATTACCATTGCTGCTTTTTCTTTTACTATATATTCTGTATAGTACTAAAACTAACTTTTTACAATCTTTTCACCTCTATTTATTCAACCTTTGCCAAAAAGGAAATAGTAAGAAATACAAAGTAGGTACAAGTACAAAAACAAAATGTAGCAGCGGGCTGCAGTCTAGGTGTGGGGTGTATGGTTTTCAAATTGGAATAATAAAAGAGGTATGCAAAAAGAGACATGTCGAGTTAAATGTGTGCTTTTTTAAAAAAAAATCTGTTTTTAATTTTCTACTTGTACTTTTTAATCATTTTGTTTTCTATTTTTTTAACAAAATACAACCACCTTAGTGATGATCGAGTATGTTTCATTAACTCTTTCCGGAGAGCAAGCTCAGATGCTCGCCGAATATTTCGGCATGCTCAGGATTTCTTTTCGTCGCCGCAGCTGCAAGTGTCACCACTATTTGACAGCTGTGACCAGGGGCGTACATAGGAATCATGGGGCCCCATAGCAGAAGTTCTATTTGGGCCCCCCCAAAAAAATAAAAATGTAAATAATTGTTGGGGGCACAGAAGAGCAGATCTCACAACTTTCCAGCCTTTGCATAGCAATTAAGAAATTGGGTACAGTAGTTCAATGCAGCTTGTGGGGAATATTTTTTTCATAAGAATTTGGGAAAGTTATGAAATGTCCTATAAATGTCTGTCCTATTCCTGATCTAAGGGGCTAGACTTGTAGCTGAGAGGAATCTGTGCTACAGTAAATGTATCACTTAAACATGAGCCGTGTATGAGGGAGTCGCAGTTGAAGCCTGTGTCATGGAAATTGAGGAGTCGGAGGTTTGGCTTACTAACTCCACAGCCCTGCCTATTGTACCTCACCTCAACTCCCAGGGCAAAGTATGGTGACCCCAACACAGTATAATCCCCCAACTGTGACCCCCACACAGCCTTCCATGCAGTATAGTGGGCCTACATACAGTATAGTGGGCCTACATACAGTATAATGGCCCCCATACCTCTCCACACTCCACTGAGTATAATGCACTTGCCATGGTCCGCCACACAGTATAATGCACTCGCCATGGTCCTCCACACAGTATAATGCACTCGCCATGGTCCTCCACGCAGTATAATGCACTCGCCATGGTCCTCCACGCAGTATAATGCACTCGCCATGGTCCTCCACGCAGTATAATGCACTCACCATGGTCCTCCACGCAGTATAATGCAATCGCCATGGTCCTCCACGCAGTATAATGAACTCCTCATTGTCCTCCACACAGTATAATGCAGTCCCTATGGTCCTCCACACAGTATAATGCACTCCCCATGGTCCTCCATGCAGTATAATGAATTCCCCATGGTCCTCCACACAGTATAATGCACTCCCCATGGTCCTCCACACTGTATAATGCACTCCATGGTCCTCCACACAGTATAATGCACTCCCCATGGTCCTGCACACAGTATAATGCACTCCCCATGGTCCTCCGCACAGTATAATGAACTCCCCATGGTCCTCCACACAGTATAATGCGCTCTCCATGGTCCTCCCCACAGTATAATGAACTCCACATGGTCCTCCACACAGTATAATGAACTCCCCATGGTTCTGTATGCAGTATAATGCAGCCCCCCATAGGGTAAAAGGCAGCTCCCACCATAGGGTAAAATGCAGCCCAAGTCCCCCAGTTTTATCAGTACTCACTGAATTATAAATAAATACATACTTACCGCTCCTCGTTCCCCGCTGCTTCAGTCTCTGTAGTGCGTCTCTGTCATCCCCTCAGCACCTGCCAGCTCCACTGTCGGACAGAGCGTCTAGCGTCATCACCCCACTGCGTCAGAAGCAGAGGAGTAATGATGGAAGATGGAGTGTCATGACTATCCCTCTTCCATCATTGCTTTCAACCAGGGCCGGCTCCAGGTTTTCGTGGGCCTCGGGCGAAAGAGTCTCAGTGGCCCCTTTAATACATACAGCATTCATGATGCACAGATACAGCAGAGAAATGTAGGTATACAACACAGGGCAAAGGCTGCCCCCTCACCCTTCACATATGCAGACATACACATACACGCACACAGCACGCAGACATGTACTCACACGGTACGCAGACATGCAGATGGTACACAGATATGCACACATACATATGCAGACAAGCACATACACAGATACGTACTTATTTGAACACATTCTTAAAAACACATAAAACAGACATAAATATATATATATACACACAGTCACACACACTGACATACACACAATACACATTAGAAATATATTTAATATGGGGACTGGGGAATCTGGTGGCAAGCCTCACTTACCTGCCCCTTGTCCTGTGTCCGGTCCAGCTGTGCAGGGCCGCCGGCATGTCTGATGGCCATCACAGGCTCTGGACCATCAGAGGGGCCGACTCACCGTCGGGGCCCAGACCGCTCCCCCAGCATGTCCACAGGGATGACCTCCGGTGGTGTTTGATTGCCAGCTCTTAATCGGGGCCCCCCTCCTGCACCCTCTGCTCCGCCTGCACTGCTTAATTGCCGGCACTTCATCAGGGCCCCCCCTCGAGGCATCCCTTCATCAAGGCCCCCCACGGGATCTCCCTTGAACAGGGCCCCCCCTGGGCCTCCCTTCATCAAGGACCCCCTCGGTGCCTCCCTTAAACAGGGCCCCCCCTCCGTCGGGGCCTCCCTTCAACAGGGCCCTCCCTCCATCGGGGCCTCACTTCAACAGGGCCCCCCCTTCATTGAAGCCTCCCTTAAACAGGGACCCCCTCCATTGGGCCCCCCCCTGCACCCCTCGCTCCGCTGTTTGATTGCCGCCGCCCGCCAACACTGTTTTCAGACATGGCAGTGCGCTGTGCGGCTGTGTCTGGTAGTAATGACGCGGCAGGGGCGACACAAGCACAATTAAAGACGCAGTGTCTCCCCTGCCGTCATTACTACAAGACACAGCCGCACAGCGCATGGCCATGTCTGAACACAGTGGCGGTGGTAATCAAACAGCGGAGCGGGGGTTGCAGAAGGGGGGCGACTGCTATCGGGCCCCCCCGGCTCACGGGCCCCATAGCAGTCGCGTGGCCTGCAGCCATTGGTGGTACGCCACTGGCTGTGACACATGCAGAGATTGACTGTCCGTCAGTTGATCTCTGCATATGTCACAGCTGTCTAACAGCCGTGACACTTGTAGCTGCGGCGACAGTAAAATAAATCCCGTGCTCACTGCAAAGGGTTAATGAAACATACTCGATCATCACTAACCACCTTCCCAAAAATTACATAATCAGAAATGCTCAGAAGGTTGATGTCCAAAAATCCACCACCTGCAACGGGGTACCATATTGAAAAAAAAAACAATTATTTCCCCATACACAAAAAGGATTGCAAAAACTCAGTACAGTCACTTGTGACAAGCAATGCTTTCTAGTGCATTATGAATGAAGAGATACATGTGTATTTGTAATTCAAATGCAACAGGACAAATGCCACCTACATCATATCACTGACCAACAACACTGAGTCACTTACTGCTGTCAGCACCTGTCCTGTCTCTCTTTACTCCTATCAAATGACTGCTACACTCAATTTCTTCACTGCTGTAGTTGTATAACACATTACTGTATGGAATATTTGTCTGATGTTTTAGGGCTTTCTCTTTCTATCTCTGTTGCTGAACTGTGAGCTCTGCTGTCCTCTTACTATTCTAAATCACCCAAAAATGGCAGCGGCATTTCCTGCCTCAGTCTTTGTACAGACTATGATAGTCCCTCCTGATTGGCTGCGCTATATCATGTAATGTGACAGTTGCAAGGCAATATGGGGGAACCTGTTTGGTCACGCCTGAGGTCATGTGAGCCTTCTGTAACTGATGCAATCTATTTCAGTGGAATACACCACAAAAACATGTACAGAGCTGTAATGTTCCATTCTGTACATTAATTAGATCTGTATGCAGCGGATACCAACTTATGGGTGGGAATGGTATATGATGGTCTCAACTATCTTAAGAATACATCAATATAGTAGTAAACAACCTATTCATTATGTGCACAGAACATGCCAATTGGGAAACTGAGTGCACTGTAGGAACTCATTTAGGCTATTGGGGATTAATCTTTCAACAGGATATAGTATGTATCTGTTAGGAATCGTGGTTCTGTGCTCCCACCTGGGAATGGAGTAGGTCCCATGCTATGCTACTCCAGTCGCAGGCGCCGCCATTGTCCTGACCCTGAAGGCAGAGCTACTACACATGCAGGGAAACTGTCCCAATCTTATGGAGCATCGCGTTTTGGTGTTGTATGATGTGTGAGGATGCGGGACGCCATGTCTCTCACTGATTTTCCTGGCTGCCAGGCAACGCAGGACACTGCTGTGTCTGGCACTATGCAGTGGTGGGATGTATTCCACTCTGCTATGTTAGCTAGCAGGGAGTGTCTGTCTGGGGATGATTGGTAGGTATTCAACACCTGATCATTAGGCGGGTATTTAATCCTGTTCCCAACTCAGTCCTGTGCTGTTTATTGCAGTATCTTTTCATGAGTTTTCTGATTTTCTCTTATGGTTACACTTCCTGAGGTTATTGCAGAGGTACCCACTTGGTCCTTGACTAAGTACTGACCACGTCACCAGACGCCAACTGTCCGGCAACAGTGGGCCTGGGAAGGGCTCTGCAAAAGTCTCCCTTCCATTTACTGGGAGCTGGGTGAAGAGTATTTCCGGCGCTCAAGGGCTCGCCTAGCTGGGTTGCTTGCACAAAGTGCGTCTGTGGCTGCGCCTTTGCTGGTTTGGTGCCAGTCTTGCTGGGTCTCTCTGCGTAGCGCGTAACAGTATCCTATAACAACCAACAGGATTGCTAAAACAACTTTTGGCTATAAAACAGGCTGTAAGTCTGTCCATGAAATGGCATTCACTGGTGAATATATACTAATATTTTGTTGCTTTCTGTGCGCTATAGCATTGGGCATGCAGAAGTGTTGTTGTTAAATAATTAAACTACACTCTTCAACATTGAAATTGCAATACCAAGAAGAAAAAATTGTGACATTATGGAAATCACAGGATCAATACATATGCTAATTACATGCAAATGATGAAAAAATGGAAGCACATTTTCAAAACACCTTGATTAATTCAGCATCAAGTATGAGCACCACATCCAAAAATTGCACGCACTTAGATGCCTTGGCATGCTATCTTTGAAGTTATTCATGGTTGTCTGAGATATTTTCTGTCACGCTGAATGCACTTGGGAAAATCATCAAGATCTGCTGCTGGCAGCTTGCTTTGCAAGTGCCAACCAATGACGTTCCAGATGTGCTCAATGGGAGACAAGCCTAAAGATGCTGCAGGCGATGGTAGCACATGGTAGCCAAGAACACTGCTCACAAAGGTACTAGCAACATGCAACCTGGCTTTGTGTTGAAAATTGGCTCCTGGGCCACTTTGGATAAATGGCCATACCACTGGTTCCACGACCAAGTCAATGTTATGCCAAGCTGTTAGTGTACCTGGAATGAAGACAAGAGGGATCTGGCTACCGTACTTTATGGCACCCCACAGAATAATACCAGGAGTACAACATGTGTTACATTCGCTCCTGAAAGGGATTCCAGTCTCAATTTCTACATTCTAGCCTCTGGTCTCCATTTGGAGACCACGTGTGCAACGTCATGAAGAGGCTTTCATGAGGGAATGTCACATGTGTTCTACTCCCGGGAGCATGTTGCTCATATTACTGTGTGCAGCCTGGTTGTCCTAACCATGCTACTATGGCCTGCACCATCTCTAACTTGTCTCCCATTTAGCACATCTGCTAAAGCAAAGCAAGCTGCCAGCAGCAGATCTTGATGATTTGCCCAAGTGCATTCAGTGTGGCAAAACATTCCTCAGACAACCATTAATAACCTCATTGATAGCATGCCAAGGCATGTAAGTGTGTGTATTTCTGTGCATGCTGATCATACTCGATACTGAATAAGTCTAGATGTTTTGAAATTTCTGTTTATATTTTTTCATAATTTGCATATCATGAGCATGTCTATTGATCCTGTGATTTTCATACTTGCATGGCTTTTCCTTCTTGATTTTGCAATTTCCATGTTTCAATGTTGAGGTGTATAGTGACTCGCCCAGGGGGATATGGGGGACTCAGTAACCGGGCCTTTACCTTCTGTGGGATGTCACGGCAGTCAGCTCCCAGGCCTGTACCCTGGGGTCACTCTTTAAAAGGGGGTTTGTTACTTGAAGGGATGAATAACAGTTTTGTCTCGTGACGCCACCTGTGGTTCCCGGTAATGGGTACCGGCGCTGCTGCAGACCTCTGGGGCAGATGTTAGGGCAGCTGGGTTGGTGCAGCTCTCCACAGGCAGAGCACAGCTCCAGGGCAGTGTAGGTGCAGATGGTGATGCTGGGTGTTGTAGTGCAGGAGCGATAGCATGGTAGAATTAACGGACAGAAACAGTGGGGTGCAGTCATCCGAATTTACTCACAGTTCTTTAGGTTCTTCAGGTGGCACTATACAGGTGACCGTCTCCCACGTCGCGCTGTGTTTACCAGGCAGGGGTTCAGCACTCCCTCAAGTATCTCAGAAGCACTTAACGGGGCCCCTCTCTGTATGTTCCTTTCTTAGCCGACTTCCCGTGCTGGGTCTCTCCCTCCTGCCCTGCGCCCCGCCACACAAAGTCCCGAGCGGGTACCTTGAGATCCCTCTGGGCAACTTGAAGTTCCCGGACCTTGCTTGGTGCCCTTTTCGGCGGCTTAGGTGCAAATGTGGCAACTGCACCTTGAAAGTGCAGAAACCTCCGGTTTTCTAGCTGAGACTTGAAGTAACTCGGCTAGCCCAGTGTTCACTTCTTGCGGCCTGATCCCTCTACCGCCTGGCAGACTCGGGCGTACGGGTGCCGTCCTGCACTCACCGTACCCCCTGGGATCCCTTCTGTTACTGGAGCTTTCCTCCCTTGTTCCCACTCCTCTCACAGTCTTGGGCATGACAAGCTGAACCTGCCTCCCGAGCAGAGCTCCCGCAGAGCCCCTGCTCCTTTCACTTCTCCTCCTCTGACTCACAACTCTCTAATATGGCTCCCGTTGATATACACCTCCTCTTCAAGTGCTCCCCTGTTCTGCGTCCTCCACCCACACCAACTACATGGTTCCCCCTCACTTTGGTTCCTCCCACTCCAGCCAGGGACAGGGCAGCAAAAAGAGTGCATATTGCCCTTCCAGCCGGCCTGGAGTAGTGTAGTGTTGAGTGCAGGTGTTAAGGTCCTGGGCAGTACTCCATCCTTACTTGAGAGAAGGAGATGCCACACCTCTGGGTGAGGTGCAGTACCTCTGTGGCGACTGAACCCTCAGGGGCGCCACATATAGTACACACTATTAAAAGTATTTTTATTACATTCAACTTTGTGATCATTTTTAATTACTAAATGAGTCATTAGTTTATTATCTGTGAATTAAAAATGAGCCTTTACATAATACAGTTATTCTTTGACATTCCAACTATAAAAATGTTAACTGGTGTTATTTGTTTTAGTTATTTTTCTTCTTTTCGCATCAAACAAGCACAAGCAACATTGAACTAATGGCAGCTGCCTAAAAGATCTGTTATTAGTGTGGGCATCTTTAATGGGACATTACATGGGACAAATCAAAATGTTGATTCAATTTCCTGTTTTCAAGCGATCCAGATGATAATTGACCAGTAGTGATGAGTTCGGTGCTCGCCCGAGCATCTCACTGCTCGACATGCTTGGCGCTCGCCGAGTATTTCCGGGGTTGCACGGCGGGAGCTCGGGTCTCCTCCCTGCATGTTTGGCGCTCTTTAGAGAACCAATGAACATGCAGGGATTGCCTGCCCCTCACTGTAATGTCGCAGCCATGTTGGTTGTGTCATTACAGTGATTGGCTGGCCGCACAGCATCATCAGGTCTATATCAGACCTGGCGTCGCCATGCTTGTCACAGTCATTCCGGAATCAGACAGTGTAGGGGGAGCTGCTGCTGAGCTAGGGAGAGATTTGCTTGTTTCTAGTTAGTGTATGTGTACAGACTATATTAGAGACACATATCCATCTCAACAAACAGTCCTTCTGAGGACTAATCCATCTGCAGAGATATCAGGCAGGCAGTGTATGTAGGCAGGCAGTGTATGTAGGCAGGCAGGGTATATAGCAGACTGCAGTGCACATAGCACAAGAGGCTCCATTCCAGTTCTGCCTTCTGCTGCTGGTAGTTATTTCTAGACAAAGGCCCAGTTCTCAGGGGCCAGGAATAATTTTTTTGGATCTTAATCTTCATTATTTGCTTAAAAAGCAATCCAGAGAAAACAGTTTTTCTGTGCCATTTGCTTGTTGGCACTGCAGAATACAGCCAGGTCCTTTCCATATTACAGCTCTAAAAATCCAGATATTTAAAACTGCGTTTTCTCCATCACACGGATCACATATACGTTTTCAGAAAATACTGCCATTTCGGATCTTCATTAAAAATTTGTTGCACTGTGTCAGTGAAGCAATTGACACCAGATTGCTGTTCAAACTAGTTACCTACAGGTCAGGTATTTAAAACTGTGGTTTGTCCGTCACACGGATCACATATAAGTTCACTCCAAATTCAGTCATTTGTTGTGAGCGTGGAAGATATTGTCCTACATTTAAAATGGGCAAGGGACAGGGAACTGGACGTGATGGTGATGATGGTGCATGCAGAGGCCGAGGCCGTGGGCAAGCTGAAATTGTGCCACAACAAACACCCAGATCTTCTCGCTCGACCTTCCTGTCCCAATTAATAGGGGACCGCAGAACACCACTATTGAACACAAGAGCAGTGTCAAAAGGTTATTGGTTGGATAGCAGATATCCACACCACATCCACGTCCTTGTCCTAGCGCAGCGTTCCGTTGTCCATACCCCAGTCCTTGGAACGCAAGTGCAAATACGCAGCCATACTAAATTCCCACATTTCACGACTGCTTGAACTCGAAATGTTGCCTTTGAGGCTCGTGGAGACGGAAGCATTCCACAACTTGATGGCGGCGGCCGTCCCTCAGTACTCGGTCCCCAGCCACCACTATTTCAACTGGTGTGCCGTCCTAGCATTACACAAGCACGTCTCCCAAAACATTAGCTGTGCCCTCAACAGCGCAGTTACCGGAAAAGTCCACCTAACCACGGACACGTGGATAAGTGATTGTGGGCAGGGACGGTACATCTCGCTGACGGCACACTGGGTTAACATAGTGGAAGCCGGGACCCAGTCGGACCTTGGGACGGAACACGTCCTCCCGACGCCAAGGATTGCGGGCCCTAGGTCAATCAGGGTTGCCCCCACAGTCTACAGCTCCTGCACCTCATCCTCCTCAGCCTCCTCCTCCTCTTCAGCCTCCATCTCCGAAATGACCACATCAGTCACAAGCTGGAAGCACTGCCTCGGCCAAGCGGCAACAGGCTGTGCTGAAGCTAATATGCTTAGGTGACAAACCACACAATGCTGAAGAGTTGTGGACAGGTTCTGAGGCGAGCTCACACACATACCATGCCTGGCCCATGTGCTTAACCTCGCGGTTCAGCGGTTTCTCAAATCCTACCCAGAGCTGCCGGATCTGCTTGTTAAAGTACGCCGCCTGTGTGCCCATTTTAGAAAGTCACGTACAGCTTCCACTGCCCTTGCCGTGTTTCAGCAGCATTTGCAGATTCCGGCTCACAGACTGGTATGTAATGTCCCCACGTGTTGGAACTCTACACTGCAGATGTTAGGAAGGATTTGAGAGAAGAAGAGGGCAGTTGTTGAGTACCAGCATCAACAAGGCCGTCGGTATTCAGTTAAGACTCCACACATAAGACCTCAGGAGTGGACATGGATGTCAGACATATGTACCATCCTCCAAAACTTTGAGGACTCCACCAAGATGGTGAGCGGCGATGATGCCATAATTAGCGTCACCATCCCGCTTCTCTATCTTCTGAAACACTCTGCTCACAATCACAGAGGATGCATTGCAGGCGAAGCACGATGAGATGGAGCAAGGAACCATACAGGGTGATTACACACAGCCCAGCCTCATCTAATTACAATGTGGATTGGGTGACAATGAGGAAGAGGAGGAGGAAGAACAGGAGCTAGCTTCATGCGCTATAGACGGTACTACCTGTCATACCGTCTGTTCAGCGTGGATGGCCAGAGGACAGAGAGGAGGAGGAGAGCATGGTCAGTCATCCTCTTGGTGAGGACACGGAAGTCTTGCCTGTTAGCGCCTGGCACACATGGCTGAGTTTATGTTACGCTGCCTTTCCTATGACCCTCGCGTTCTCAAAATTTTGGGTGACAGTCATTACTGGTTGGTGACACTTCTAGACCCTTGCTACAAGGAGAACTTTATATCTCTTATTCCTGAGGCGGACAGGTCTACAAAAATGGGGCAGTACCAAAAGGCCCTAGTTGCGGAACTATGAAAAAAATTCCCATCTGAAAATGCTGGCGGCAGAGGTCACAGTTCATTGGACAACCAAGGAGTACAGGCGAGAGAGACACAAATGCAACCCAGCAGAGGCAGGGGAACACTGTCAAAGTTCTAGGACAGTTTTCTCAGACCCTCCCATCGCACAGGCCCTGAAGTGTGGGGTACTCTCCCAAGCAGTGCAAAGTTTGGGAAGATTCTGAGAGAGTACTTTGCCGACCGTACCAACGTCCTCTGTGATTCCTCTGTGCCTTTTAATTATTGGGTATCCAAGCTGGATATGTGGAATGAACTGGCTCTCTATGCCTTGGAGGTCCTGGGCTGCCTCACGCTAGCGTTTTATCAGAGCGTGTTTTTAGTGCCGCTGGTGGAATTATAACTGATAAGCGCATCCGCCTCTCAACTGAAAATGCTGACAGGCAGACTCTTATAAAAATGAACAAGGGCTGGATTGGGCCAGACTTCTCAACACCACCGAATGATTGCAGCGTAATAAACTCAAATCCAGGGTCTTGTTATGGGAGGTGTATTCCCATGCACCTCTTCACACCCATACATGGCTATACACTTCCTGATTTTGGCTATGTGCTTTCGTCCTTCTCCTCATCCTCCACCTCTATGTCACTAGGGTGAAAGTTGTCCGTGATGCAACACCCACATAATTTTTTTAAAGGGTGTTTATGATGCCCGTAAAAAAAAAATATATATATACAGTATGTTCATGTATTCTCCCCAGGGGTAAATGTTTGTCAGTCTTACACTCAGTGCATGGGCATTCCAAGTATAGGAGACCAGCTCCTTTCAAATGGGAACAGTTTTTTTTATGAGGCCTTCTAAGTCTCTTCCAAGGGGCATTGGAGTGTCCCCCAATTTTTGACAGCCCTTGCATTCACTGCATAGGCCAACACTATGGGAGACCCTCTCCTTTCTAATGAGAATTTGTCATTACTGTGGCCCTGCTCTATGTGTCTTTAAATTAATAGTGGGGTTTTTCCTAAAATTGGTCAGCCGTTGGACTCATTGCACACCCTATAACTGTATAGCAGACTCTCTCCTTTCTAAAGGGAATTTGTTGTTACTGTGGCCGTGCTCTATGTGTCTTTAAATTCTTAGTCTGGTTTTTCCTAAAATTGGTCAGCCGTTGGACTCACTGCATACCCTATAACTGTATAGCAGACTCTCTCCTTTCTAATGGGAATTTGTCGTTACTGTGACCCAGCTCTATGTGTTTTTATATTGTTAGTGGGGTTTTTCCCAAATTTTGGCAGCCCTTGCAGTCACAGCTTGGGCATTACCACTATAGGAGACCCGCTCCTTTACAATGGGAACATTTTTTTTTTACTGAGACCCTCCTCTATGTCTCTTCAAAGGGGTATTGGGTTGCGTGCAAATTTTTGGCAGCCCTTGCAGTCACTGGATATGCAATAACAGTATAGAAGACCCACTTGTTAATAATGGGAACAACAAAGCATAGCCGGCTGATGGCTCTCTAACAATGGCGAGGGCAGACTGCTGGCCTTTTAATAATAGTAAGGGCTGTCTGATAGCCCTATATAAATAGGCTTTATGACTTTCAGAGTCCCTCCATCATAAATAAAACACGATGTGTCTGATGATGTGTCACAGACCACATTGCCAGATAAGGTTGTAAAATGTTAAAATTACATTTCCCGGTGAATGCATTTGTCTTAAAAAATAGCATAAAAAACCCAAAACAATAGGATCTTTCTTTAGTATAAAAAACAGCGTCACCAATTTAACCTCAATGTAATCACATTGTTCAGCTCCTGCACCTCCTACTCCAACTCCGAAATGACCACATCAGTCACAAACTGACAGCACTGCCTTAGGCAAGCGGAAACAGGCTGTGCTCAAGATAACATGCTTAATGCTTAGGTGACAAACCGCCCAGCGCTGCAGAGTTGTTGAAAGCAGTAACACAGCAGCCTGATCTGTGGCTCTCACCGCTGAACATACAGCCAGGCATGGTCGTGTGTGACAATGGGAGGAACCTAGTGACGGAGATATGACAGCCGGAGTAGATACATTTTCCCTTTATGCCAGTCCTTTCACCAAGCTAAAGAATAGGGCTGTGGTGAAATACGACTTCCACTGAGAAACTGTTTCAGATTGAAAAACATTGTGCCCACCAGAGGATTTGATTCTGAGGGCTAGCCTTTCTCACCCGCTCAAGAGCCCCATAGCAGCTGCAAAGTTAGCCTATCATGAACTCTCCTGAGGTAGAAGCCAAGGCACACCAGAGGATTCTCTGGTGGGATCATCCAACCCTGCCAAGAAGCAGTCCTGGCTAAGAAAAGTGTGGGGGAAGGTTCCTGGACACTCTATGGCTGCTTTTTTATTGTGGATGGGACATGCTTATTCATGTTATTTCTCAAACCGCATTGGAGATCAGGCTATTGCCCAACTATGTAGTCATGAAATTAAATGCGCAAAGAAAGATGTGTGTGTGTCAAAAAACCACCGACAAGTGCGAGTTGATGTGGGATGGGCTGACATTGCTTCTGCAACAAGCTGCATTAGAGGACTTCCTGGTAGAAATTACACCCAGAATAGATACGGTTTCCCTCTATGCCAGTCCTTTCACCGAGCTGAATACAACTCAGCAAAAAAAGCTGTGGACTGGCTCTGTACCATCCCTGGCCACATTCACCTGTCCACGTGTTTGTGGTTAGGCGATCCATCCCAGTAAGTGCACTGGAGAGGGCACGGGTAAAGTTGTGGGACCCGTGCTTGTGGAAGGCGGAGATGACACCGGGAGAAATAGTGGCGGCTTGGGACCGAGTATGGACACCCAGTCGCCGCCACCATAAGATTGTGGACAGCTTCCGCCTCCACGAGCCTAAAAGGCCACATTTCCAGTGAAAGCAGCTTTAGAGGACTTCCTGGGAGAAATGACAGCTGGGTAGATATGGTTTCGCAAGTCCTTTCACTGAAGCTAAAGAATATGGCTGTGGTGAAATACAACTCAGCAAAAAAAGCTGTGGACTGGCTCCTTACCGTCCCTGGCCACATTCACCTGTCCACGTGTTTGTGGTTAGGCGGTCCTTCCCAGTAAGTGCACTGGGGAGGGCACGGGTAATGTTGTGGGACCCGTGCTTGTGGAAGGCGGAGACGATACTGGGAAATATAGTGGCAACTGGGGACAGAGTATGGATACCCGGTCGCCGCCGCCATAAGATTGTGGACAGCTTCCGTCTCCACGAGCCTAAAAGTCCACATTTCAAGTGCAAGAAGCTGTCAAAAATTTGACAGTATAGTATTGCAGCCTGTGGGAGGGTGGGAGGCTGGCTGCATACTTGCGCTTGCATTCCAAGGAATGGGGTAGGGACAACTGAACGCTGCAGTGGGACAAGGACGTGGATGGTGATTGTTGCAAGTCTGCAACGACAGGTGCATGGCGGGAGGCATCTTCGCATGCGCCAAGGATCACTTATGATGGGCACACTTTTAGGCAGTGACATGGGAGTCAGAGATGCTTCCAGAGTTCTTCCCTATTCTGTTCCCATGTCTTTTCAGCACTGTATGCATGTGTCTGATGATGTGTCACACACCACATGGCCAAATAAGGTTGTAAAATGTTAAAATGACATTTCCCAGTGAATACATTTGTCTTTATTGAAAGCAAGCAAAAGTGCAAAAACGCATCAAAAATGTTACGTGTGAACATAGCCCAAGTTGTGGAGGAGTATTTTTGGTTTTGGTTATTTATTTTGCCTTATATACAAGTCATTACCCTGGAAAGGATGTTCCTTAACATATTTCCCAGGAAAATCCATTTTGGTTTCGTTTTTGTATGTTTTATTGTGAGTCCGTAAAAGTGGTGTAATACTCTGACAACGCTGTTGACAGCAGTGACCTGGGAGTCAGAAATGCTTCCAGGGGTATTCCCCATGCTGTTCCCATGTCATTTGAGCACTGTTCCCATCGATTTGGGCAATTTTTAGGCCCTCTGTAGACCGCCGGGAGGAGCCGCCTGAAAAATGCTCGAGTTTCTCATAGATTTACATTGGGCTCATTGCTCGGGTCAAGCACCCGAGTATTTCAATTTGCTCGACCCGAGCAACGAGTACCCAAGCACTTTAGTGCTCGCTCATCACTATTGGCCAGGATAGATTAAAAAAAAGGCTGCACACCAGTAAAACTTTTAGGATTGCTATACCCAATAGGTGGAACCAGAGGTAAAGGAGTATTGCATGGCCTATAATTCTCTTTACACTGACTTGGCAAGGAGAAAAGTTCCCTCTTAGACTCCCAAGTCAAAGGTCTCTTACCTAGCCAAATCAAATCTCCTGCTTTGCACAAAGGAGGGGCAAGACCTTGAAACATGTGTCTGCAAATGGAGTTTCTGGTTTGGCTTCATATCTTAATTCATGTGGCAAGTCTAGTTAAAGGGTCAATATTGACTTTTAAGTTTGCTACATCCAATAGGTGTTACAAGAGAAAAAGCCCTCTTTCTTCTGAAAAGGTTATTTGCATATTTAAATTCCCTTAGGAGTATTGCATGGCCTATAACTCTCCTTACCATGGCTTGGCACTCTCCACAACGAGAAACGTTCCACCCTTAGATCCCCAGTCAGGAGCCTCTCACCTAACCAAATCAGATCATTTGCTTTGCACTAAGGAAGGATAACACCCCAGAACATATGTCTGCAAATGGAGTTTTTGGTTTGGCTTCTTATCCCAAGTCACGTAGCAAGGCTTATTAAAGGGTCAATATTGACTTTTAGGATTGCTACATCCAATAGATGGCGCAAGAGCTAAAGTCCTCTTCCTTCTTAAGAGGCTATTTGCATACCAATAAAACTATAATTTTTTGGTTGTTTTGCTACTGTATTCGTCAACACAATATGTACTAAAAGCCCTATATAGTGACACAAAGCATTGCTGTCCAGCACCATGTGATGAGTATCATTCCAAGGTAACAATGGCAGTCTTTACCTTCCACTAAGGGTAGTTGAGATGGAAATTCCCATAAAAATCCCAGGGCAGACTTTAGTAAAAATATATATATATATATATATATATATATATATATATATATATATACAGTGCCTACAAGTAGTATTCAACCCCCTGCAGATTTAGCTGGTTGACACATGCGGAATTAACTTGGCATTGTGACATTTGTACTGTAGATCAGCCTGGAAGTGGGAAATGCACTGCAGCAAATTTTGTTTTTGTTTTTTTTTAAAACGTAAAAAGTTAATTCAGAGTGTCATTTATTATTCAACCCCTCAAACCACAAGAATTCTGTTTGGTCCCCCTAAAGTATTAAGAAGTAGTTCAGGCACCAAGAATAATGAGCTTCACATGTGTGGATTAAAGATCTCTTTTGCCAGCCTTTTCTGACTATTTAAGACCCTCCCCAAACTTGTGAACAGCACTCAGACATGGTCAACATGGGAAAGACAAAGGAGCATTCCAAGGCCATCAGAGACAAGATCGTGGAGGGTCACAAGGCTGGCAAGGGGTACAAAACCCTTTCCAAGGAGTTGGGCCTACCTGTCTCCACTGTTGGGAGCATCATCCGTAAGTGGAAGGCTTATGGAACTACTGTTAGCCTTCCACGGCCAGGACAGCCTTTGAAAGTGTCCTCCCGTGCCGAGGCCAGGCTTGTCCGAAGAGTCAAGGCTAACCCAAGGACAACAAGGAAGGAGCTCCGGGAAGATCTCATGGCAGTGGGGACATTGGTTTCAGTCAATACCATAAGTAACGTACTCCACCGCAATGGTCTCCGTTCCAGACGAGCCCGTAAGGTACCTTTACTTTCAAAGCGTCATGTCAAGGCTCGTCTACAGTTTGCTCATGATCACTTGGAGGACTCTGAGACAGACTGGTTCAAGGTTCTATGGTCTGATGAGACCAAGATCGAGATCTTTGGTGCCAACCACACACGTGACGTTTGGAGACTGGATGGCACTGCATACGACCCCAAGAATACCATCGGTACAGTCAAGCATGGTGGTGGCAGCATCATGCTGTGGGGCTGTTTCTCTGCCAAGGGGCCTGGCCATCTGGTCCGCATCCATGGGAAGATGGATAGCACGGCCTACCTGGAGATTTTGGCCAAGAACCTCCGCTCCTCCATCAAGGATCTTAAGATGGGTCATAATTTCATCTTCCAACAAGACAACGACCCAAAGCACACAGCCAAGAAAACCAAGGCCTGGTTCAATAGGGAAAAAGTCAAGGTGTTGGAGTGGCCTAGTCAGTCTCCTGACCTTAACCCAATTGAAAACTTGTGGAAGGAGCTCAAGAATAAAGTCCACATGAGACACCCAAAGAACCTAGCTAACTTGGAGAAGATCTGCATGGAGGAGTGGGCCAAGATAACTCCACAGACCTGTGCCGGCCTGATCAGGTCTTATAAAAGACGATTATTAGCTGTAATTGCAAACAAGGGTTATTCGACAAAATATTAAACATAGGGGTTGTATAATAATTGACCCACACTTTTATGTTTAAAATTTAATAAAATATAACTGAGCAACATAACTTTTTGGTTTGTAAGATTTATGCTTCTGTGACACCCCAGGGGTCTGGTTGCCACAGTAATAGAGATATTATGTCTGAGAGCAAGTGGGAGGTTTCTCTGGTCAGGATCCCTAAGCATGCAACACGGTCCGCCCAGACCTGGGAGGGGAGGAATCTGCCCTTATAAACTGGGTCTGGGGCGGGATTAGACAGTTCAGTTCCAGACACAGGGAAAGCAAGATCAGGAGCTCTGGAGGAGCAGTAGCAGAAGTCCAGGGGCTGGAGCTGAGCAGAGTTCGCCCTGGACAAAAATACTAAAGCCGGACACAGGAGTCCGAGGCTGTGGGGACTGATCTACACCCAGCAGCAGAAACCAGCCGGCAGGGGATTCCAGGTCCTCTGGCCATAGAAGCCCGGAGGCTCAGTCACAGAGAAGGGACCAGCACCGCCATCCAGGAGCGGAGGCTAACAGAAGGCCCCAAGTCACCAGCCATACGGGTGAGCACCACACGGTATACTCAGGGACGTGGGCTACTTGTAACCGCTGACAGCAAGGTAGCCAGGAAGAGTGCAGATAAACGGGGAGGCCTACAACTCCACCTGGCCAGGGGAACTCCTGCTTGCTCGCAGACTGACCAGGCCCCTTATACTAGCCAGTACTCCCGGGAGGGTCTGCCATATACCATCAGTAAAGACCCTGAACCACACCACACGTCTCTGTGATTCCTTGCCGCACCAGCACCATTAGCACTGGGACCCTCACACCATCACTCCCATCATCTTCCACATTAGCTGCCCTGAGGCAATACTTCTCCCGTGGGGAGTCATCCCATACTCAGCTGCGCAAACAACATCAGCCTCAGCGGTCTGCAGCGCAGCGGCGGTCCCCACTGACCGCAATCCACGGGTGGCGTAGTCGGACACTTATTACAATACAAATAGACTGCCACTGGTTTGACCACCCTGGGCACGGACCGGGTCACCGCTACACAGAGACTACAACCCCCAGCATCTCAGCGATCCGGCTCCGGGTATTCCCCTGCACAGCACAGGCCCAGGGGGCGTGTCACTTCTGTTCATAAAACCTACTCTGGTTTGCAGTTTGAAGGCTCTAACTTATTTGCATCTTATCAAACCAGCTAAATCTGCAGGGGGTTGAATACTACTTGTAGGCACTGTATATATATAAGAGAGAGGGCTCTTGACCAAAGAAACTGTATTATGATATTTCATAGCAACTTGATGATACATAGTTATTGCTTGCTGATCTGGTAATTCAGTTTATTTTCATATAACAATCCCTATAATTAGGCTGTCTATATAAGCCTGCTTTCAGAAGAAGAGGAATATCCCGCAACACCCATAATGTCTGTTTTTGTGACTCCTGCAGTTTTTTAACATGAGATCAAAAACAGATTGCATTTGTTGTATTTAAGATTCCACCATTTGCTATTTAGTTAGTTTACAGTACAACCCACAACCCAATAATTGGGCTTGTAGATAGTGTAACTTTTTGGCATTTGCCATTAGTAAAACACTAAATCAGCAGAAGCCTAGACGCATACAGCGACAGATAAGGGCCAGCAATTTAAGTAATGAAAATTGCAGAAACAGGGAGGTTATCCATAGAGTGGAGGTTTGTACAGATGAATTGGTTCTCATCTACCTTTATTTGCCATGAGCAGCTTTAACTATCACTGTGGGATATATTTCATAGCATCACTTCCAATGACCCTTTGAAGTAATTCAGGTTTGAGTATTCCTCACACAGAGTAAGTCTAATTAAATACAATTGCACAGGGACTTTAGTTTAACAGAGCATAAAATCTTTTCACTTCCAAAAGTGCTGACATTATTAACTAAAATTTTGTAAAGCTCTCAAATTTCAACAGGGCTGGTAAAATATAAAAATATATATTATAAAGTAACACTTGCTAGATCAAAAGACAATGAATAAGTCTTAAAACTCCGAAGTACCTTTAGATGAGTGATTTCTTTCTCAATGTTAAGTTAAAGTACACTCCTAGATAAGAAAAAACCTTTTTATATATTTTGACCTTAAAGCACCACTCCAGCGTTTCTTCTAGTTTTTTTAGTATTGTAGCGCTTGAGTGGTGCCCCTAATCTAAGTTCCCTGCGCTTAGTTTCATACTCACCAGCTGCCATCATCAGCTGTATCCGGCACTCCACCGGGTGGTCTCCAGCAGCTTGTGACCTGCCGTACTGCTTCAGTGTTTGCTGGAGCGGAAGCCAGAACGAGGCTTTCAGACGTACATTAAGTGCTTGTGACGGTTATCTCTGACTTGTAGTCAGTCAGAAGTTGGGGTCACAAGATGGTGGCATGGGACCAAAGATGCTGTGCTGGGAAGAGCTGAAGACGGCGGCTGATAAGTATAAATGTAGCACCCTGAGGATTCGGCTGCTACAGGGGTATTGCACCTCAACCCAGAGGTGTGATATTCCACTCCCGGGTAAGGATGGAGTGTGGATCTGAGCTCGGTAGGCTGCATGCACTACATACATCCCATTTCCGAGGAGCAGACCGACGGTACTCCCACTTAGAAATGTGCAGGTACGACCGAGTCTGTTCCTGGCTGGAGTGGGAGGGGGGTGGAACATCCCAAGTAGTGTAGGGGCAGATAGGGGGAGCAGCCTGGGTAAAGATAGGAGCTCATTGGGTGCTGGTCACCTGAGCTCACACATAGAGGGTGTATATAAGGTGGGCACCATCAGAGAACAGGGTCAGTTGCAGAGAGAAAGTCAGCGAGCAGAGGAGAAGAGAGACCCAGAGTGAGAGAGGAGAAGAGAGAGAGACCCAGAGGGGGAAACAGAAGAAAAGGACTCCAAGAACCCAACTTAAATCCCCGGGTGAAGAGTCGGCATCAGGGTACCGGAACCCAAGCTGGTGGGGGCAAAAACACTCCCCAGGCAGAGACCGGAGACCGTGGGCAGCGTTTGCCACGGTCACCCACCACATCCACCACGAAGGCATACCACGAGGAGGGTCAGGGAACCCAAGGCCAAGGGTCTCCCAACAGAAGGCCCGAGGGAGCTGGACCTGGGTGGATCAATAGTGGGGACGGCCAGAGAAAGGACAGAAGGAGAGCTCAGGGTCACGCTCCGGACTTATTTGGGGGTTGGCTGGATCCAGAACCTGGTGGACGCAGCACGGCTCGGGAGGTCACTCGAAGCTGGAGTGACCAGAACATCAGCAGTGAGTAAACATCCTAAACTGCATAACCCGACTCGGTCTCTGATTGCCGGCTACACTGCATCACCACAACCCCCATCCTCTGCACCTGATCCCCCTGAGGCTATACCCCACCCGTTGGGGGTTATATCACCAAAGCTGCACCTGCACCATCAGCCTCAGCGGACCCTGCTGCAGCAGCGGCCATAAGTGACCGCAACACAACGGGTGGCGTAGTCGACAATAAAGAACTTAATAACATCTGTAGGACTGCCACATACAACTCAGTTTGACACCCTGGGCACGGACCGGGTCACAGCCACTCGGAAGACTACAACCCCCACCTGATCCGGCTCCGGATATTCCCCCTAAAAGAATATGGCCCAGGGGGCGCGTCAACTTTGGCGTAGTCGGCAGGATTACGTGCCCACAACAACCAGGTACTGCGTGCCTGAAGAAAAGTGCAAGTTTACCTCAAAAAGAAGTCTCCTGCCGGTTCCGGAGGGTCCCCGCCATCGGACCCCATCACAGGTCGATTCCAGCCGGTTGTCCGCCATTAACAGCGTTTTCCCGCCATCTGCAGAGTTTCCCGCCACTGGGAAGCGATTCCCGCCATTTCCGAAGGTTTCCCGCCTTGGAAGAGCGGACGCCATTATGGGCGTGCCAGAGGGTGGCGAGAGGCCACCTCCCATCGTGGGCCAGGACCGAAAATGGCGCCAAAAGTGGAAACCGCCCCCACCAACAGAGACTGTGATGCTAGAGGTGTCTGTCAGCGTGAAAGAACAGCCCCTGGAGCTGACAGTCACCAAGTGGCCCCGGGACCGCCCTCGAAGGGGGAGGAGACGAAAGGAGAGAACAAAGATGGGTGCCGCTTGGAGCAGTCTGGAGCGAGCGCACCCGGAGGCAAGAAGCCTGGAGAGGAGTAGCAGAGAAGCTCACCCGGAGATGGCCAGAGAGCAGAGCAGCACCGGCCCGCTGGCCAGGAGCCTGCTGGAAGAAGAGCAGAGCAGCACCGACCCGTTGGTCAGGAGCCTGCTGGAAACCACGACCCCACTAGGCCTAGTGGAGGTCCTCGCACAGCTCCCCCGAGACCGGGAGTGTGCACAGACTGCCCTGGAGGGCCTCGCACGGAGGATGGCCCGGGTACAGCGAGAGACATTGGCGGAGTGGAGCCGAGAGATGGCCCAGCAAACCAAGACCCGGAGCACGCCAGCCAAGATGAGGAGACAGACCGCCTCTGAGGATGGCGCGGGAGGACCCAAGGCCGGAGACGGCGCCGAGAAGGGAGCCGAACGCATGGAGGCAGGTAAAGGGGACGTCTATACCCCAAACCAGGACACCGCTTACCTGCCCCAGCTCCCCGTCGCAGAGCCCGAAAGTCCCCCTGCTGTGCCCGAAAACGCCATGTCACTGACGCAGACTAGGCCCCAACCGGAAGCCGCCGCCGCGACCCCTGTGACGCCATGCGCACCGACCCCGAGCGTGGCAAAACAGGAAGTAACACCAGCCTGGTCGCAGGGCCTAGAATTCCCGGGCGTCGCATCACCAACAGCGCCCCCTACCTCCGCGGAGCCTCCGGCCTGGCCGCAAGGCCAGGTAGCCCAGGGCGCCGCCGTCCTGACGGTGCCCTTCACCTTCCAGGTGCCCCAGGCCTGGCCGCAAGGCCTGGGCAACCCGGGCGCCACCACCACCGCGCCCGCATCCGTAAAACCAAGGGTGCCGCGTCTGGGAGAGGACTTGTTTGCCCAGCACACGTGGCCGGACGGGCAGCCTTTCATCTGGCCCCAGAGATATTATGAACTGGAGCACCAGAGGAGAGTTGGGGCCATGTGTGCACCCCTGATTCCGGCTCCGAAGCCCGTGAAGAGGATCTCGCCCCCGCTAGAAGAGACCCAGTTTGAGTGGGACCCCACCGGAGAAGATCTTATGGGGTTCACTCAGGAGACTCGGGCAGCTGCAGCGGAGCGTGCTGAGTGCTGCCGCCAACAGCTCGAGGACTTTGAAAGGGAGCGGAGAGAGAGGCGGGTCCGGGAACAGCGAGCTCAAATAAGGAGCGCGGAGCAGAAGAGCCGGGCCAGGAGAGACCCCCGTGCAGCGCATAGTCCCCGCACCACCGGGACTGTGATCGGGTTTAACATGCAGCATGGGTGGGGTTTCATCCGAGACCACCGCACCCCAGGCGACGTCTTCGTGACCAGGAGAGACGTTGAGTCCCACCTACCGGAGGGACACAGAGGTCGTGACCTTTACATCGGGGACGAGGTCACCTTCACCCGGCACAAGTGTGCCAAAGGACCTTACGCCCTCCATGTGCATCGCCTGACAGAGGAGGAGCTGCGATGTGAGGAGGAAGAGCAAGAGGATCCGGACGGGTCTGAAGCTGAGATCCCCAAAGAAGGAGCAGGAGGAAGACGTTGTTGAGTACAGCGGAGTAGGTGCTGTAAATAGTTACCCGATCGGGGTATAAAGAAACTGTTACTGCAAATATAGTCCCCGTTGGGACCAGCTGAGTGAACTGTTTACCCGTTTACCCTTAATCCCACAGGCTGAGGACTGTGAGCAGCCATTCCCTTTCCCTCCTTAACTGGCCGAGGACTGAGAGCGGCCATATCCCTGTATATAGTTGCGCGTCCTAAAGCGCCCCCTACCGGTTTTATAGGAAAACCATTTTTCTAGAAAGACTGTCGCACTTTGCCCGGTCAACAGTTGCACAGTGACCGGAGGAGAAACAAGAGACGACGAGAATGTTTTATCTGAAAAGTTTTATGCTAATATATAATGTTTTATATGTTTTATATGTTTATGCAAAAAAAAATTTGTATGTTTTTGGTGTTATGTCTTACAGCCCGAGGACGTGCTGTGATTTACCAGGGGGGAATGTAGCACCCTGAGGATTCGGCTGCTACAGGGGTATTGCACCTCAACCCAGAGGTGTGATATTCCACTCCCGGGTAAGGATGGAGTGTGGATCTGAGCTCGGTAGGCTGCATGCACTACATACATCCCATTTCCGAGGAGCAGACCGACGGTACTCCCACTTAGAAATGTGCAGGTACGACCGAGTCTGTTCCTGGCTGGAGTGGGAGGGGGGTGGAACATCCCAAGTAGTGTAGGGGCAGATAGGGGGAGCAGCCTGGGTAAAGATAGGAGCTCATTGGGTGCTGGTCACCTGAGCTCACACATAGAGGGTGTATATAAGGTGGGCACCATCAGAGAACAGGGTCAGTTGCAGAGAGAAAGTCAGCGAGCAGAGGAGAAGAGAGACCCAGAGTGAGAGAGGAGAAGAGAGAGAGACCCAGAGGGGGAAACAGAAGAAAAGGACTCCAAGAACCCAACTTAAATCCCCGGGTGAAGAGTCGGCATCAGGGTACCGGAACCCAAGCTGGTGGGGGCAAAAACACTCCCCAGGCAGAGACCGGAGACCGTGGGCAGCGTTTGCCACGGTCACCCACCACATCCACCACGAAGGCATACCACGAGGAGGGTCAGGGAACCCAAGGCCAAGGGTCTCCCAACAGAAGGCCCGAGGGAGCTGGACCTGGGTGGATCAATAGTGGGGACGGCCAGAGAAAGGACAGAAGGAGAGCTCAGGGTCACGCTCCGGACTTATTTGGGGGTTGGCTGGATCCAGAACCTGGTGGACGCAGCACGGCTCGGGAGGTCACTCGAAGCTGGAGTGACCAGAACATCAGCAGTGAGTAAACATCCTAAACTGCATAACCCGACTCGGTCTCTGATTGCCGGCTACACTGCATCACCACAACCCCCATCCTCTGCACCTGATCCCCCTGAGGCTATACCCCACCCGTTGGGGGTTATATCACCAAAGCTGCACCTGCACCATCAGCCTCAGCGGACCCTGCTGCAGCGGCGGCCATAAGTGACCGCAACACAACGGGTGGCGTAGTCGACAATAAAGAACTTAACATCTGTAGGACTGCCACATACAACTCAGTTTGACACCCTGGGCACGGACCGGGTCACAGCCACTCGGAAGACTACAACCCCCATCTGATCCGGCTCCGGATATTCCCCCTAAAAGAATATGGCCCAGGGGGCGCGTCATAAGACTAGGGTGAGGGAACTTAAGTTAGTAACACCACTCCAGTGCTGCAAAAAAAATCAAAAAACATAAGAGTGGTGCTTTAAAGATATTGTCTTACTAAGACAACTCCTACTAAGGTACATAGACAAAACAGCTAGAGGTCTCAAACTTGGAACTCTTCTCTACGACTCAAAGTGCCGAGCCTATTAAGTTTCTGTTCTGGCTGACATGACCCATCCCTTTTTTTAAAATGGCTGTCATTAAATAATACCTTTCTTTTTCAGGACATGCTTCAACCTCCTCAATTCTATCAGTTGAACAAATAGGTTTCAGAATCATGAGCTATGCCTAATAAAACTATAGTTTCATTTCTAAAAGGAGATATCAATTGATTCTTCCTTTAAAGAGGACGTTTCATCAAGTTATTCATGTTGAACTGGACACACGATATAAAAGTGGTGACAGAGCTGCTGCAAACATGCCTCCCTTATGTTTATGTTGAGTTTTTTTTATTATTATTTCTCCTCTCTGTTAGATATCAAAGTATTTGGCACCTAAATAGTTAATTATCTATTCTTTTTTTATTTTTAGTCCAAGTGAGCATTACCCAAGAGATCTCACTGGGGCCGTGTACTTCTTCTCCTTGCATGACGCTGACCAATCATTAGCAGGCAACACACTGAAGAAAGATGAACAAGGGTAGTGCTGCCAACTCTGTTGTATTACCCTTCCACCCATACTCATACCTCCCAACTTTTGGAGAACAGAAAGAGGGACACATCATGCGGCAGCAAATTTTGGTTACGCCTCTGACCACACCCCAATCCACGCCCATTTACCATTTCTTTCTCCTCTGGCAGGAGGAGTTGTCAGAGGGGCGCTGGTAATGAGGAGCGTTCTGCAGACGCCCGAGACTGCAGGGCGTAGACCCAAATCCATGACTGTCCACTGTATCTGGGACAGTTGGGACTAGATATAAGCGGATGGATTCCTGGGGCACTGGTCCAGCGTCCAGGTCAGTGCTACCTGGCAGTTGAACAGGAGGCCGTGAATCTCTAACCATCTAGTGTCGCTGGCGACTTTTGATCACCCAGGGCAGCGCGACGTCATCTGTGCGTCCTGCTCATCTCTAGTTGGGAATTTATTTTTTGTTTATTTATTCACAGTCAGATCAGAGGAGCCAGAACTTTCTCATCTTTATGTAGCTTCATTATACAACATCTGGCTTTTTTTGTGTCACTAAGGCTGTGTTCACACGGTGCAGAAATACTGTGTTTTTTGTTTTCTGCAGGATCCGCACCAAACTGCACAATAAGAATCTTCCCCAAAATCGCATCAAGCAAAGAGGAAAACGCATAAAAGAAACGAAGCAAACACCAATAATCAGAGAAGATTGTTACTGTGTCGTGTGGTGCGGACACCTGCAGAAAAAAAGCAGCAGAAAGAACGCAGCATTTACGCTACGCGTGAACACGGCCTCAGCATTACCGTTTTATTACATTTTTATGGATTTTATAGAGAAAAATATAAATTACGCCATTTTTTTTTTTTACGTCCTTTAACGATCCCTGGAAATAATCTGATCGCTGTGTTGTGCGGGTCGTTACGATTACAGGAACACTAACTATGTCCATGTTATTTGCTGTTTGTGATGTTTATTATTATTTATTATTTAAAAATAAACGCGTTAAAAATAAAAAATAAAAATTATCAAGTGTTTTTCATTATTGATTTCTAGAAATCCCATGTCCTCTATGCGTCTCCGTGTACCTGCGGCTCACCTGCAGAAACTGACATGCAGCGCGTCTTTCCAGACCACAGCATGTTAATTTCTCTTGTGGGTCTGCATGCAGGCTTTCTCCATAGACCTAAGCTCTATGAGGAAAGTCCGCAGGTGTAAAAATAAATAAAAATGGCGCAGCTCATTTGCATATTGAGCAGAAGCCACTGGCAGCTATTTCGCAGTGTCACGGCCGCAGGATGGTGCACATCGTCGGCACAGACCCTGATTCGCCCTGTAGAACAAAAATACATATATTGTACACAGCAGTGGTTTTCTATCAGTCTAGTCATATTCTGCAGTACAGATCAAGTACATGAACTTCTCTTCACTGCACCACTAGAGCTTGTGGCTCAGCACACTAAATCTCCTATTAATCTGTAATATGAAGGCTGTGAGTTTAAGACCTGAGTAGACACAAAAAAAAAAATGTTTAATTGCTTATTATTTTTAATACTTTTAGGCTACATTACTACGATCAGGAACAGCAGCGCTTTGGATGCAGCGTATTTTCGCTGTGTCCAAAATGCTGCATTATAATCACGCAGGCTAAATCTGCATGTGTTCACTGAACCATGCGGAGTTACTGCATCTAATGACATTCTAGTGTGGAAATTTCATAGTGGAGACCAGCGTCTCCGCAACAGAAACTGACGTGCTGCGGCTTGTAAATCCGCACCGCTGGTGAGTTTACGCAGCGTCAAATAGAAGCACAGTAGCCATGGGATTACTATAAATCCATCCACTGTGCTTGTAATGTAGAACGCAGCGTTTTGGACGCAGTGCAGGCGAGCTGCGTCCAAAATGCTACTATTTCTGATCGTGGACTCATAGCCTTATAGGAACAAGATAAATATTTTTCTTCACCTCTGGATACAGCCACCATAAAAATACATTGTTACATATACAATGTATTTCTATGGAGCTGTATACTCTGCTATTGGATTCATTGCAATGTAGAGTCAATATAACCACAATCTCCTATCTTTATTGTTATGGGCTGTAGCTCACTGGTTAGAGCACACAGCCTATGAGCAATAGGGCAGCAAGTTGTGACATTGTGAGTCTGAGTCCCTGGTGAGACTGATAACAGGAGTGAGAGGAGTTGAATATATAATTTAATTTATGCACTGAGAAGAGATGATCAGCCCTGCCCCTGCGGAGCTACGGAGCAATGAGAACATCGGAGAGAGGTAAGTATTAGCGTTGAGAGAGTATGTTTTGTTAACCCTTACGCCCAGTATGCTCGGGCCGAGCTCCGAGTATTTATAGCTGCTCGGTGATATGGTTGAATCGCTCCCGTGTGCATGATTTGCAACTGTTTGACAGCTTTATTACATGTGAGGAATGTCTATTTCTTACACATTCCTCACATGTAATAAAGCTGCCAAACAGTCGCAAATCATGCACACGGGAGCGATTCAAACATATCACCGAGCAGCTGTAACTGCTCGGAGCTCGGCCCGAGCATACTCGGAACAGAACATACTCGCTCAACACTAGTAAGCACAGAAGCCGGGAAAACAGCTGAGCCATGACAGGATGCGGGACTGAGCCCTCAAAGCGGAACAGTCCCATGGAAACCAGGACTGTTGGGAGCTATGCATGCTTACTGCTGGAGATGAAAGCTGTTAATCACAGTCCAGCACATGTAAGCACTCTGATGTGAGGAGAGCATATTATGCCTTTAATTCTCACATAGAACCTGTTCTAAGCTATAGTGGAGGCATTTTCTTTTTCCTTTGGATATGGATGCCTGGTTATGATTGGTCAGCATCATGCAAGGAGAAGAAGTACACACCCCCAGTGAAATATCTCTGGTAATGCCCACTTGGACTTACAAAACATTAATTGTTTAGGTGTCAAATACTTTGACCTCCAATATCTCTGCAACGGAGAGGCAAAATGTTACAAAAAAAAAAAAAAAACATTTTATTCTGCTTTGCAGCACTTATTTCATTGTGTCCAGTTCAATATGAATAATTTTGTGAAGGATCCTCTTTAAATTCTACATCACTTTGTAATATATTCTATTAGTATTCAGAAATAATGTATGCCTATATGAAACTCCAGTGCCACTCTTTCCTTAAAGGGGATCTGTCACTAGGCTTTTGCGGTTCTTAGAGCAGCATGATATAGAGACAAAGACTCCAGTGATGTATCACTTACTTGGTTGCTTGCTGCAGTCTTGATAAAATCAATGGTTTATCTGCTGTAGATCTAGCAGTTTTCTGAATGCTGAGCTCTGCATAACCTCATGAATATGGCGGACTTCTTGGCAGCAGATTTACAGTCCTCTAGTGATAATCTCCTGCTGATAAAGTGATTTTTAACAAAACTACAGCAAACAACTCAGTAAGTGATGCATTGCAGGAATCAGGGTCTCTGTCTCCACATTATGTTGTTCTCAAATTAGGTGTCAAAAACCTGGTAACAGAATCCCTTTCAAACATAACTAGCAGAATTTAAGCTACTGCCAGCCAATGCCAAGAAGACTAATCTTTATCTTTATTGACTCCTAGACATAATGGGAGGCATGTTTCATGTCTTTGAGGATTGAATATGGATTTGTCTACAACATACACATTCTGCTAGTTACGTAAAAAGTAGAATGTTTGAGCATAATACAGTCGATAATACAGAAACGATTAGTATAATTGTAAAAAGCAGGTTGTAGCTAGAGGTAATTTAACATGACAATTTAGAAGAGAAGTCTCCACTAAGTGAGTCCTCTTAGGTTTTCTATTGCACGTCTATGGTTGGCTGTTTGGTAACCGTGTCAATCATGAATAGCCTGGTAAGGATGAACTATATTATCAGCAGAACTGGTGTTCTACAACCTGGTCATAGTCAAATGGATCTGCAACATTTCCTGTTTGAGGATACAAGCCCACCTGTACTCCTAGCTTTTACATTGTGGTATTGCAGTATACAGAAATAGCAAAGTAAGAGAATAACATGTTTTAAAAAAAAATAAAAACAAATAAAAATTCTAAATTAACTCCCTTTTCTCATTTTAAACATGTAGAAATAAAAAGTGAACATATTTGATATCACCAAGTCTATAAAAAGTCAATCTATCAAAATGGAAAATTAATTAACCAACATGGTTAAAGCTGTAAAATAATCAAAACACCTGAATTGGGGTTTTTCAACTCTATAACTCCACCAAAATATGCAAAAATGTTGCACATACCACAAAATTGTATCACTAAAAATGTCAGCTCGCCCCGCCCCCCCAAAAAAAAGCCCTCACAGTTGTTATGGGTCTCTAGTAATAGTGACACAAACCAAATTTTCTTTTATTTTACAAATTTCTGATTTTGTTTACCACTTAAATAAAAACAAAACTTTAATTTGGTATTTCTGTGATTGCACCGACCAAAAAAAATCATGTTCTCAAGTCATTTTTACTGCACAATCAACACCGTAAACCAAAACCCAAAAAGCAACGTTGGAATTTTTTTCCTATGTAACAGTACATTGTATGGTAAAATCAATGGTGTCATTCGAAATGACATTTCTTTAAAAAAAAAGTCCTTATACGGCTATGTCATCGGAATAATAAAAAGGTTATAGAAGAGGGGGAAGACAAGCCAAATCGCCAGATTGGAAGCAGATTAAACTAGAAAAAAATTACAAATTGCTCATTCCTCTAAAATAGCTTTTTTTGGACTTTTGGTAGGAAAATGATTTACAGCTTAACATATGATAACACTAATTGAGTTATCCTAGTGATTGTATCTAAATCTTCACAACCAGCCCCTTAAAATGCTAAACAGGGGAATGAAAAAGAAAACACATGCTGGTTTTGTGAATTCACTTATATCCTCATTGAGAAAAAGTGGAATTTTAGCCAATACCCAATTTATGTCTTTTAAAGGGGTTATCTGGGACTATTTTCTTTCTCTCATGGGGCAAAGAACTAACAAGCAGTAAGTTGCTAACTATCTGCCTGATGTGCTGGGCACCGGGTCTGAGCGATCACAGTTCACTCCTGCCGGTGATTTTGCTGTTTCCCATCAACAGAGCAGCTCTTCCTCTTCCCGCCTGCTCTGTTGACGGGGCGTTACTGACGATATTATGCTAACTGACAGTTGGTTCCCGCAGTTATGCATCAGGGAGCTCACAGTCAATCAGCATGACATCGGCAGTCATGCCCCATCAACAGGGCAAGGCAGAAGAGAAGCAGTTGCTGTGTCAATTTGACGTCACCAGAAGTTGCAGGAGTTGTCCATGACCGCTTTGACCAGACTGAGATCGGCACCTGGCACAAAAGGCAGGGAGTTAGCAACTATCTGCCTGTAAGTTCTTAGCCCCATAAGAGAAAAATAAAATAATCCCAGATAGCTGCTATAAGTTACATTTTTATAACAGCATTTTCCAAATTTAATACACTGTTCACATTATACAGTATATTACTGCCACTAACTGTAACACAAAGCATAAAGTGAATCGGTAACACTATTTACTTGCAGATTAACCCTATATCTGCTGGTAAATAGCATTTCTAGATTGACACCGTAGAAGAACCTGTACATTAGAGATATTTCATAATCAGTTGCACTCCTGCAAGGATCCATAAGGGCTTAAGGCCCCAAACTGGAGAATTGAATCGGCCACATGACATCTGTAGAATGCACCTCTTTAACCGCAAGGACCAATACATCTTTTGTTTTTTCCTCCCCTTATTCCAGGAACCATAACTTTTTTTTATTTTTCCTTGACATATGAATATGAGGGCTTGTTTTTCCTGGATGAGTTGTAGCTTTTAATGATATTATCCATGTTACCATGTAATGTACTGAAAAACAAAATAAATTCCAAGTTAGGTAAAACTGCAGGGAAAAAACCCACAAATCCACGATTGTTTGAGTTTTGTTTTTATGGCGTTCATTGTAGGGTAAAAAATAGTCAGCACTTCATCCAGCCAATAATATAACAAAATAAAAAATACTCTATTGCAATACTTAATCATATCCAATTTCAAAAGAAATTGTCGACAATAGCTATTACTTTGTTGCGAAACAAGAGCAATCTCTTGGTGATGTATTATTACTTAATCTCTTTGTTGGAACAATACAACTAACACTAAACAATTCTAGAAATGTGGAATTAATAGGTTTGTAGCAGAAAAAAAATGTGAGTATGCTGCATGATATGGATGGCAAGATAGAGCAATTCAGTAATTGTGATACACTCCATGTAGTGGACTGTACACAATGTAAGGTTTTTGGGATTAAATATGTGGGTTGCACTATCCGTAAATCAACCCCTTCCCGATACGACTGTTTTCCATTTTTGGAATTATTTTTTTCCTCTCCTTACAAGAGCCATAACTTCTTTATTTTTCCATCCACATGGCCATATGAAAGCTTGTTTTTTGTAGGAAGAGTTGTACTTGTAAATGACATCATTAATTTTATTGTGTGATGTACTGGAAAATGAGAACAAATTTCCAAATGCTGCAAAATAGCTAAAAAAAAAAAATCGAATTTGAAAAGGGGTGGATCAGCAAGTTCCTAAGGATTGGCCAATACTATAAAAATATCTTCAGACCACCACTTGTCTTTGGACCAGGAGCGTCGCTAGCATCAAATATCCGGGGCTCTGGCCCCAAACTTCTTGGCCGGAGCCCCGGATCTCCTCCGGCTGCAGACATTCAGCGCAGCAACGGCCGGGGCGCAGGCACAGAGGTGAGCAATATCAGTCACTGACACCGCTCACCCCTCTCTTTGTTCTCGGCTCCAGTTGTTGCTCCCTCTCTGCAGTCACCGCCCGGACAGGAGCAGAGGAGCTGTAAACTCACGTTCTCCACCAGGATCTCCTGCAAGACGCCGGGGATACACTGATGGGACTGTCCTGATGGGGTGGATACACTGATGGGGCTGTGCTGATGGGGGGATACGCTAAAGGAGGGCTGTGTTGATGGGGGGATACGCTGAAGGGGCCGCGCTGATGGGGGTTACGCTAATGGGGCTGTCCTGATGGAGAGGATACGCTGATGGGACTGTGCTGATGGGGGGATACGCTGATGGGGCTGTGCTGATGGGGGGATATGCTGATGGGGCTGTGCTGATGGGGGGGTATGCTAATGCGGCTGTGCTGATGGGAAGGATACGCTGATGGGGCTGTGCTGATGGGGAGGATATGCTGATGGGGCTGTGCTGATGGGGGATATGCTGATGGGGCTGTGCTGATGGGGGATATGCTGATGGGGCTGTGCTGATGGGGGATACGCTGATGGGGCTGTGCTGATGGGGGGGTTGTGTTGATGGGGCTGTGCTGATGGGGGGATATGCTGATGGGGCTGTGCTGATGGGGGATACGCTGATGGGGCTGTGCTGATGGGGGGGTTGTGCTGATGGGGGGGGGGACGCTGATGGGGCTGTGCTCATGGGCCTGTGCTGATGGGGTGGATACATTGATGGGGCTGTGCTGATGGAGGGGATACGCTGATGGGGCTGTGCTGATGGTCCTGTGCTGATGGGGTGGATACCCTGATGGGGCTGTGCTGATTTGGGGGATACGCTGATGGGGCTGTGCTGATGGAGCTGTGCTGATGGAGTGGATACTCTGATGGGGCTGTGCTGATGGGGTTGATACGCTGATGGGGCTGTGCTGATGGGGGGGGATACGCTGATGGGGCTGTACTGATGGGGGGAATACGCTGATGGGGCTGTGCTGATGGGGGCATACGCTGATGGGGCGAATACGCTGATGGGGCTATGCTGATGGGGGCTGTGCTGATGGGGGATATGCTGATGGCGCTGTGCTGATGGGGACACGCTGATGGGGGCATACGCTGATGGGACTGTGCTGATGGGGGATACGTTGATGGGGCTGTGCTGATGGGGGGATACGCTGATGAGGCTGTGCTGATGGAGGGTTAATAAACTGAGGGGCTGTGCAGGGGGGCATGAAATTTGGAACTCTGTGTTTGGGCCATGAAATGAGGGGCTGTGCAGGGAGACAGTAAAGTATATGAGGAGCTGTGGTGGAAATCATACTATATATGGGGTCTGTGTTGGTGACAATACTATATATTGGTGGCTTGTTCTGGATATAATACCGTATGGGCGGCTGTGGTGACCTTCATACTGTGTAGTGGGACAGATTGAGGAGTGATTACAGTTTGAAAAGTGCAGTGTGGCGGGTAATATGAGGGCATATTGTGGAGAGGGTGCACAGAATGGATATGGAGAGGAAACAGAGGGAAATGGAGGAACAATATAGAGAGGGGTTAGCATGACAGGGGGACAGCGTGGAGATATAGAAAGTGTAATGGAAAATTAGAGAGGTGGAAGCCATGGTATAGGGCGTGGTTCATAAGAGCGGGTGGTTATAGCTGATAATGGTGAACAGTGTGAAGGTCATATACCATAGGAGGCTTTTTTAGGTCATGATATGAACAGATATTATTATGCAGAGGGCATTTTAAGAACACTCCTATTTTTAAAGGTTACCATATGGGTATGTGCTGATGAGGAGCTCTGCTGATGGGGGGATACGCTGATGGAGCTGTGCTGATGGTCCTGTGCTGATGGGGTGGATACTCTGATGGGGCTGTGCTGATGGGGGGGATACGCTGATGGGGCTGTGCTGATGGTGTTGATACGCTGATGGGGCTGTGCTGATGGGGGGATACACTGATGGGGCTGTGCTGATGGGGGGTACGCTAATGGGGCTGTGCTGATGGGAAGGATACGCTGATGGGGCTGTGCTGATTGGGGGATACGCTGATGGGGCTGTGCTGATGGGGGGATATTCTGATGGGGCTGTGCTGATGGGGAGCTGTGCTGATGGGGGGATATGCTGATGGGGCTGTGCTGATGGGCCTGTGCTGTTGGGGTGGATATGCTGATGGGGCTGTGCTGATGGGCCTGTGCTGTTGGGGTGGATATGCTGATGGGGCTGTGCTGATGGAGCTGTGCTGATGGGGCAGATACACTAATGGGGCTGTGCTGATGGGGGGATACGCTGATGGACTGTGCTGAAGGGGGATACGCTGATGTATTGTGCTGATGGGGGGATACGTTCATGGGGCTGTGCTGATTCAGCTGTGCTGATGGGGCAGATACACTGATGGGGTTGTGCTGATGGGGGGATACACTGATGGACTGTGCTGATGGGGGATACGCTGATGGGGCCGTGCTGATGGGGGGATACGCTGATGGGGCTGTGTTGATGGGGGGGAGATACATTGATGGGGCTGTGCCGATGGTTGGGATACGTTGATGGGGCTGTGCTGATGTGGGGATACACTGATGGGGCTGTGCTGATGGGGATGATACGCTGATGGGGCTGTGCTGATGGGCGGAATACGCTGATGGGGCTGTACTGATGGGGGGAATACGCTGATGGGGCTGTGCTGATGGGGGCATACGCTGATGGGGCTGTGCTGATGGGGGGCATACGCTGATGGGGCTATGCTGATGGGGGCATACGCTGATGGGGCTGTGCTGATGGGGGGCATACGCTGATGGGGCTATGCTGATGGGGGCATACGCTGATGGGGCTCTGCTGATGGGGGATACGCTGATGGGGCTGTGCTGATGGGGGGATACGCTGATGGAGCTGTGCTGATGGTCCTGTGCTGATGGGGTGGATACTCTGATGGGGCTGTGCTGATGGGGGGGATACGCTGATGGGGCTGTGCTGATGGTGTTGATACGCTGATGGGGCTGTGCTGATGGGGGGATACGCTGATGGGGCTGTGCTGATGGGGGGTACGCTAATGGGGCTGTGCTGATGGGAAGGATACGCTGATGGGGCTGTGCTGATTGGGGGATACGCTGATGGGGCTGTGCTGATGGGGGGATATTCTGATGGGGCTGTGCTGATGGGGAGCTGTGCTGATGGGGGGATATGCTGATGGGGCTGTGCTGATGGGCCTGTGCTGTTGGGGTGGATATGCTGATGGGGCTGTGCTGATGGAGCTGTGCTGATGGGGCAGATACACTAATGGGGCTGTGCTGATGGGGGGATACGCTGATGGACTGTGCTGAAGGGGGATACGCTGATGTATTGTGCTGATGGGGGGATACGTTCATGGGGCTGTGCTGATTCAGCTGTGCTGATGGGGCAGATACACTGATGGGGCTGTGCTGATGGGGGGATACGCTGATGGACTGTGCTGATGGGGGATACGCTGATGGGGCCGTGCTGATGGGGGGATACGCTGATGGGGCTGTGTTGATGGGGGGGAGATACATTGATGGGGCTGTGCCGATGGGTGGGATACGTTGAAGGGGCTGTGCTGATGTGGGGATACACTGATGGGGCTGTGCTGATGGGGATGATACGCTGATGGGGCTGTGCTGATGGGCGGAATACGCTGATGGGGCTGTACTGATGGGGGGAATACGCTGATGGGGCTGTGCTGATGGGGGCATACGATGATGGGGCTGTGCTGATGGGGGGCATACGCTGATGGGGCTATGCTGATGGGGGCATACGCTGATGGGGCTGTGCTGATGGGGGATATGCTGATGGGGCTGTGCTGTTGGGAGACACGCTGATGGGGACATACGCTGATGGGGCTGTGCTGATGGGGGGGTTGTGCTGATGGGGGGGGGACGCTGATGGGGCTGTGCTCATGGGCCTGTGCTGATGGGGTGGATACATTGATGGGGCTGTGCTGATGGAGGGGATACGCTGATGGGGCTGTGCTGATGGTCCTGTGCTGATGGGGTGGATACCCTGATGGGGCTGTGCTGATTTGGGGGATACGCTGATGGGGCTGTGCTGATGGAGCTGTGCTGATGGAGTGGATACTCTGATGGGGCTGTGCTGATGGGGTTGATACGCTGATGGGGCTGTGCTGATGGGGGGGGATACGCTGATGGGGCTGTACTGATGGGGGGAATACGCTGATGGGGCTGTGCTGATGGGGGCATACGCTGATGGGGCGAATACGCTGATGGGGCTATGCTGATGGGGGCTGTGCTGATGGGGGATATGCTGATGGGGCTGTGCTGATGGGGACACGCTGATGGGGGCATACGCTGATGGGGCTGTGCTGATGGGGGATACGTTGATGGGGCTGTGCTGATGGGGGGATACGCTGATGAGGCTGTGCTGATGGAGGGTTAATAAACTGAGGGGCTGTGCAGGGGGGCATGAAATTTGGGACTCTGTGTTTGGGCCATGAAATGAGGGGCTGTGCAGGGAGACAGTAAAGTATATGAGGAGCTGTGGTGGAAATCAGACTATATATGGGGTCTGTGTTGGTGACAATACTATATATTGGTGGCTTGTTCTGGATATAATACTGTATGGGCGGCTGTGGTGACCTTCATACTGTGTAGTGGGACAGATTGAGGAGTGATTACAGTTTGAAGAGTGCAGTGTGGCGGGTAATATGAGGGCATAGTGTGGAGAGGGTGCACAGAATGGATATGGAGAGGAAACAGAGGGAAATGGAGGAACAATATAGAGAGGGGTTAGCATGACAGGGGGACAGCGTGGAGATATAGAAAGTGTAATGGAAAATTAGAGAGGTGGAAGCCATGGTATAGGGCGTGGTTCATAAGAGCGGGTGGTTATAGCTGATAATGGTGAACAGTGTGAAGGTCATATACCATAGGAGGCTTTTTTAGGTCATGATATGAACAGATATTATTATGCAGAGGGCATTTTAAGAACACTCCTATTTTTAAAGGTTACCATATGGGTATGTGCTGATGAGGAGCTCTGCTGATGGGGGGATACGCTGATGGAGCTGTGCTGATGGTCCTGTGCTGATGGGGTGGATACTCTGATGGGGCTGTGCTGATGGGGGGGATACGCTGATGGGGCTGTGCTGATGGTGTTGATACGCTGATGGGGCTGTGCTGATGGGGGGATACACTGATGGGGCTGTGCTGATGGGGGGTACGCTAATGGGGCTGTGCTGATGGGAAGGATACGCTGATGGGGCTGTGCTGATTGGGGGATACGCTGATGGGGCTGTGCTGATGGGGGGATATTCTGATGGGGCTGTGCTGATGGGGAGCTGTGCTGATGGGGGGATATGCTGATGGGGCTGTGCTGATGGGCCTGTGCTGTTGGGGTGGATATGCTGATGGGGCTGTGCTGATGGGCCTGTGCTGTTGGGGTGGATATGCTGATGGGGCTGTGCTGATGGAGCTGTGCTGATGGGGCAGATACACTAATGGGGCTGTGCTGATGGGGGGATACGCTGATGGACTGTGCTGAAGGGGGATACGCTGATGTATTGTGCTGATGGGGGGATACGTTCATGGGGCTGTGCTGATTCAGCTGTGCTGATGGGGCAGATACACTGATGGGGCTGTGCTGATGGGGGGATACACTGATGGACTGTGCTGATGGGGGATACGCTGATGGGGCTGTGCTGATGGGGGGATACGCTGATGGGGCTGTGTTGATGGGGGGGAGATACATTGATGGGGCTGTGCCGATGGTTGGGATACGTTGATGGGGCTGTGCTGATGTGGGGATACACTGATGGGGCTGTGCTGATGGGGATGATACGCTGATGGGGCTGTGCTGATGGGCGGAATACGCTGATGGGGCTGTACTGATGGGGGGAATACGCTGATGGGGCTGTGCTGATGGGGGCATACGCTGATGGGGCTGTGCTGATGGGGGGCATACGCTGATGGGGCTATGCTGATGGGGGCATACGCTGATGGGGCTGTGCTGATGGGGGGCATACGCTGATGGGGCTATGCTGATGGGGGCATACGCTGATGGGGCTCTGCTGATGGGGGATACGCTGATGGGGCTGTGCTGATGGGGGGATACGCTGATGAGGCTGTGCTGATGGAGGGTTAATAAACTGAGGGCTGTGCAGGGGGACATGAAATTTGGGACTTTGTGTTTGGGCCATGAAATGAGGGGCTGTGCAGGGAGACAGTAAAGTATATGAGGAGCTGTGGTGGAAATCATACTATATATGGGTGCTGTGTTGGTGACAATACTATATATTGGCGGCTTGTTCTGGATATAACACCGTATGGGTGGCTGTGGTGACCTTCATACTGTGTAGTGGGACAGATTGAGGAGTGATTACAGTTTGAAGAATGCAGCGTGGCGTGTAATATGAGGGCATAGTGTGGAGAGGGTGCACAGAATGGATATGGAGAGGAAACAGCGGGAAATGGAGGAACAATATGGAGAGGGGTTAGCATGACAGGGGGACAGCGTGGAGATATAGAAAGTGTAATGGAAAATTAGAGAAGGGGAAGTAAGAGACTACTACAGGGAAGATGTAATCTATAAGGTACCTGGATGTAAATGTTTATTTGTGATATTGCCTGTGTCTCATCTGTGCTGTGGTGCTTGTATGGTCTGCATTCTGATGATGGCTATTAATAACAATTCCCAGTATCACCTTACCATTGTTAAGGACATACTGGGAGTTGTAGGTTCATGCCATACAATTGTTTATTGGGGCTAACTTGATATTATTGAGTGAAAAAAAGTCTATCATAGTATGAAATTATTGAAACTGTATATTAGACATCGAAAGGAAAAAAATTTGAAAAGGCAGAATTGCCACTTTTCAGTCATTGCACTTACCCAAAAAATACAATTAAACAATCAAAATTTTGTATGTACTCCAAAGTGACATCAAGAAAAACATAAGCTCAGCGTGTAAAAAAAAACCCTCTTGCCTAGCTCTATGGACAGCAAAATAAACACGTTATGGGTCTCAGAAAATGTCAATTTTTTTTTTCTTTTATAAATTTCAGAATTTTTTCTTCAACACTAAAATAACAAAATTACTCATAAGTTTGGTATCGCTGTTATCATACTCACCTGTAAAGTCATGCTGCTACCTAATTTTTAGGAACAGATGTAGACAGGGCTTACCACATCTATAGTCCAAAGCCGGGGCGTTGCTAGGGTCCTAAAAGATCCGGGGCCCAAGCCCCAAAGTACATGTATCCCCATACAACCTCCCCGCCACTTAATAGAGCATCTATACATATATACAGTAATTACAGTATTCCACTGTTGCTAACCCTAAAACACACTATACAAAGACCAATATTATCAAAATTACTACTATACAAGGCTAAAATAATACTGCTACACAACGTCCTTTACCATTACCACTACACAGTGACTACATAGTATTATAATATGACCATTACCTCTGCATACCAAAAGACACTATACAAACATCGCCATACACCTACCACTACATAATGACTAAAATGCATTAAACTCTTACTAAATAAAAAAAAAAAAACGCTTAAAGAGACTGATATTACTACCATGCATTGACAATATAGTGGTATATAGCAGTCCTGCCAGCCATATTTGAGATTACAGTACAGATATATGCAGTATAGAGACTTACAGATGACGTTCTTTTTGATGGAGTCATTTACTTTTCTTGTCTTTTTCATCTGGCCCCAACCATTATAACGACTTCTCCAGCCAGGACTCGTCTGCTGAGATTACAACAAAGACACATTTGACTTCTCATATTTCAGGCACGGTCTCCATATATTCCCAACCTGCACAAATGCCTCATCCTGCCTGCTCTTCAAGCCTGGAACTGTGACCCCAATACTTCAAAAATTATGTCATTACTATGATTACCCATCCATCAATCAATGCTGCAAAGACAGAGTGCCTCTAAAAATAATAGTGTCTCATAGAATATAGTATAGTATGGTAGGCTCCACAGCTCTCTATATGCTGTATTATGGCCCCAGCCCCTAATCTACAGTATTATGGTCCTCGCAGCAATTTACACACTGTATTATGGCCCCCACAGCCATATATATACTGTATTATGGTCCCTGCAGGCCCATATATACTGTATTATGGCCCCCAGAGCTCCTTATACACTGAATTATACACCAACAGCTCCTTAAATATAGTATGATGGTCTCCATAGCTCCAAATATGTATAATGACTCACACAGCTCCCTCTATGCTGTATAATGGCCTCCACAGCTACTTATATATAGTATGGTGGTCCCATACCACCCTATAGGCTGTATTATGGCCCCCCATAGCTCCCTATAGCCTGTATTATGGCCCCCACAGCCCCTTATATATTTTATTATGGCCCTCACAGCTCCTTATATATAGTATAGTGGCTGCCACAGCTCCCTATATGCTGTATTATGGCCCCCACAGCTCCTTATATATAGTATGGTGGCTCCCACAGCTCCCTACAGCCTGTATTATGGCCCCCACAGCCCGTTATATACTTTATTATGGCCCCCACAGCTCCTTATATATAGTATGAAACTCCCACAACCGGATAATATAAAAAACAAAGATTATTCTCTCCTAATCCTGATTCCCTGTACCGCAGCCTCCATCTCCTCGCCTGACTTCTATAACAGGCCTGCAGAGGTGGCGCAATGCAATTACATCATCCCACCGCCTGCGTGGGTACGCTGAAGTCTAGTAAGCTGCAGGCCTATAGCGGTCTGCAGTTTAGGAGACTGACTGATAGAGCAGTGAGACACAAGCTCTCTGCCCTATCACAGGATAGAACTGTGTCGGCGTCAGGGGCTGGCTGGCAAATTTTAGCCTGGGGGGTCAATTAGAAAGCCCTGGCCCATGACTTGTGGTGGCCTATCTTATTCTTTAGCCTGCTTATCCCTGGCTGCTGCAATAAAGCAGCAGAGATAGGAGGTTTTAAAAACAACGGTGACTGGTACATAGATATGGGAGCAGAACCGAGCTTACTGCCTAGATATGGGAGCAGAACCGAGCTTATTGCCTAGATATGGGAGCAGAACCGAGCTAAATGCCTAGATATGGGAGCAGAACCGAGCTTACTGCCTAGATATGCCTAGATACGGGAGCAGAACCGGCTTACTACCTAGATATGGGAGCAAAACCGAGCTTACTACCTAGATATGGAAGCCGAACTGAGCTTACTACCAAGATACAGGAGCAAAACCGAGCTTACTACTTAGATATGGGAGCAGAACCGATCTTACTGCTTAGATATGGGAGCAGAACCGAGCTTACTGCCTAGATATGGGAGCAGAACCGAGCTTACTGCCTAGATATGGGAGCAGAACTGAGCTTACTACCAAGATGCGGGAGCAGAACCTGCTTACTACCTAGATACGGGAGCAAAACCGAGCTTACTACTTAGATATGGGAACAGAACCGAGCTTACTGCCTAGATATGGAAGCAGAACTAAGCTTACTATCTAGATGCGGGAGCAGAACCGAGTTTACTACCTAGATGGGGGAGCAGAACTGAGCTTACCGCCTAGATACAGGAGCAGAACTGAGCTTACTGGCTAGACACGGGAGCAGAACCGAGATTACTACCTAGATGCGGGAGCAGAACCGAGCTTACTACCTAGATACGGGAGCAGAACCACTGAGCTTACTACCTAGATGCGGGAGCAGAACTGAGCTTACTACCTAGACCCGGGAGCAGAAGTGAGCTTACTACCTAGATCCGGGAGCAGGACCGAGCTTACTACCTAGATGCGGGAGCAGAACAGAGCTTACTATCTAGATAAGGGCACAGCCTTAAGGAATGCCATTTTTTTTTTTTAACAAAAAAAACTGTGATTGTGCTACAGATCTTAGTATATACTGCAATACCACAGTATTGCAGTGCATAGTGAAATAATTGTTTTCCTAGAAGCCTGAATCTCAGTCTAGGCTTCATGGAAGGACCAAAATGGCAGAAATGGGGGCCTGCCATGGCAAAATATCAGAGACCCAGGAGCATGTCATGGGTGTTGGCTGATGAGGGTTCATGAGCTCATGCACCAGCCATCATGCTATTTAAATTGTTAAACAGCAGGGATTGAGGCAAGTTCTGATCGCTGCTGGCACCGTGTGGCCCTCTGCTGTGTATAGATGGCGCCGTGCGGTCTCCTGTGTATAGATGGCACCATGCAGCCTCCCGCTGTGTATAGATGGCGCTGTGCGGCCTCCCGCTCTGTATAGATGGCTACGTGCGGCCTCCCGCTGTGTATAGATGGCTACGTGCGGCTCCCTGATGTGTATAGATGGCGCAGTGCAGCCCCCTGCTGTGTATAGATGGCTATATGCGGCCTCCCGCTGTGTATAGATGGCTACGTGCGGCTCCCTGATATGTATAGATGGCGCAGTGCGGCCCCCTGCTGTGTATAGATGATGCCGTGCGGCCTCCCGCTGTGTATAGATGGCACCGTGCGGCCTCCCGCTGTGTATAGATGGCTACGTGCGGCCTCCCGCTGTGTATAGATGGCGCCGTGCGGCCTCCCGCTGTGTATAGATGGCGCCGTGCGGCCTCCCGCTGTGTATAGATGGCACCGTGCGGCCTCCCGCTGTGTATAGATGGCGCCATGCGGCCTCCCGCTGTGTATAGATGGCTACGTGTGGCCTTCCGCTGTGTATAGATGGCTACGTGCGGCCTCCCGCTGTGTATAGATGGCTACGTGTGGCCTCTCGCTGTGTATAGATGGCTACGTGCGGCCTCCCGCTGTGTATAGATGGCTACGTGCGGCCACCCGCTGTGTATAGATGGCACCGTGCGGCCTCCCGCTGAGTATAGATGGCGCCATGCGGCCTCCCGCTGTGTATAGATGGCTACATGCGGCCTCCCACTGTGTATAGATGGCTACGTGCGGCCCCTTGCTGTGTATAGATGGTGCCGTGCGGCCCCCTGCTGTGTATAGATGGCACCGTGCGGCCTCCCGATGTGTATAGTTGGCTACGTGTGGCCTCCCGCTGTGTACAGATGGCTACGTGCGGCCTCCCGCTGTGTATAGATGGCGCCGTGCAGCCTCCCACTGTGTATAGATGGCTACGTGCGGCTCACTGATGTGTATAGATGGCACAGTGCGGCCCCCTGCTGTGTATAGATGGTGCCGTGCGGCCCCCTGCTGTGTATAGATGGTGCCGTGCGGCCTCCTGCTGTGTATAGATGGCACCGTGCGGCTTCCCGATGTCTATAGATGGCTACGTGTGCTCAATATTGAGCCATACAATTCATGTAAGGCTATGTGCAAAAGTGCTCCGGATTTTTTTTGAGCGTTTCTGCATCTCCCTGGCAGAAAAAACGCATGCGGATTGTACATGCGGATTTTACATGCGTTTTTCCTGCCAGGGACAAGCGGAAGTGAAGCGTTCTTCACATGCATTTCCGCATGCGGGTTGACCAGCGCTTTCCAAGCGATTTTAGCATCACTTGGAAAGTGTTTGACAACTTGAGCACACTATATAAATCCATGCAACCAGCTTGGATTTATATAGTGTGACCGTAAAAGAATGGTAAAAAATAAAAAATAAATATATAATTACCTTCTGACGGCCTGCCGACGTCAGCGGTCGCGTGACCCGTCACATGACTAAATTACATCACGGCAGGTCCTTTTCAGACCATTGCGAGCTGCCGGCAAGCCAGGACGCATGGAATAAAGACACCGGGGGCCATCAGAAGGTAAGTATAATATTTATCTTTTATTTTATTCTTTTTTTTACAGGTTCTATGGTGCCTGGGTCCGGAGGAGAGTCTCCTCTTCTCCAAACCCAGGTACCATCCGCACATCGAAATGCATGGATTCCGCATCTACAGATGCAGTGATGCGGATTCCATGTGTTCCAATGCAAGTCAATGGCGGCGAAAGCGCTGCGCTTCCGCAAAATAATTGGTAGTGCTGCGGATTTTTCTGCAATGATAATCCGCAGCGGAAATTTCCGCAGCATGTGCACAGCACCTGCAGTTTTCACTCCACTCTGCTTGCTCACCGCACCAGCAGTTCCTCTCTGCTCTGCCTTGTCCTCCGCTCAGTCGGTTTCGCTTTACTCTGCTTATCTACCGCATCTGCGGCTGTGTACCTGTCTCCCAGTCTGTACTAGACCCTATCCAGCCTGCGCTCCAACCTGCTAGTACCTCCCTGTCTGCACTCCAGCCGTGCTTGCCAGTGCCCTCCTGTCTGCATACCAGTCGTGCTTGCCAGTACCCACCTGTCTGCATACCAGCCGTACTTGCCAGTGCCCACTTGTCTGCATACCAGCCGTACTTACCAGTATCCACCTGTTTGCATACCAGCCGTGCCTGCCAATACCCACCTGCCTGTATGCCAGTCTAACCTGCCTGTTCCTGCATTCCCCGGTGTGGGTCAACAACTGTGACCGGGGTCTGACCTGGTGTAGCACCTGGTCCCTCTGCTCGGTTCCTCCTTGGTTCACGGAGTCAACTAAGCCGCCTTGCGACCTTGGTCGGATAGGGTTGATACTTAGTTACGCCCCTCCAGGCACTCCTCGGTTCATGGTACAGTGGGATCACTAATCACGCTCACGCCAGTCAGTCTGGGCGCGAGCGTAACACCACCAATTTATCATGGATAACAGCCAGGGGGTCCTGCAGATCCCACCGCTGCCACCAGTTTGTAAGGTGACGCAACTCTGCTGCCTCAAATCGTCAGGATAATTACGCAATTGACTGACAAGTGATGGATGAGGCCGTGGCTGCTTCCACTACTATGTAAGTCAGTGGGGAACTCACACTCAGCATAAGATATATATATCTCCGATTTCAACCCATGGAATATATATATGTATATATATATATATATATATATATATATATATACAGTACGGACCAAAAGTTTTTTCTTGCCATAATACAAATTCTATTAGTCTATTCAGTAGGACTATCAGCTGTGTAATCACCAGACTTCTGCACAACACAACTGCTGGCCCCAACCCCAATTATAAGGCAAGAAATCCCACTTATTAAACCTGACAGGGTACACCTGTGAAGTGAAAACCATTTCCGGTGACTACCTCTTGAAGCTCATCAAGAGAATGCCAAGAGTGTGCAAAGTAGTCATCAAAGAAAAAGGTGGCTACTTTGAAGAACCTAGAATATAAGACATATTTTCAGTTGTTTCACACTTTTTTGTTAAGTATATAATTCCACATGTGATAATTCATAGTTTTGATGCCTTCAGTGTGAATGTACAATTTTCATAGTCATGAAAATACAGAAAAATCTTTAAATGAGAAGGTGTGTCCAAACTTTTGGTCTGTACTGTATATATATATATATATATATATATATATATATATATATATATATACACACACACACACACACACACACATCATGTTTTGTGGACTATAAGACGCACCAGTTTATAAGACGTACCCCAAAAAATGTTTCTTAATGAACCGGGTTCCAGGGTTTCTGCTGGCTGAGGCAGGAGATGTTGGCGAGGCAGGAGATGCTATGGAGGCAGGACGGGGTGTTCTGAGGCAGGAGTCCACTGCGGGCCCTATGCTGTCTGCCATGTTCTGCTCCAGGTGTTCGGTGGTGCAGGCGTTCCGTCGACAGTTTGTGGAAGCCAGAGCCCTGCACTTGCCATCCTCTTGTATTCTGTGGACTCTGAAAAAATGGCCTCCAGAGGCGGCGCATGCTCAGATTGATATCTCGGCACCAAGATCTCGTCTCCCGAGACGCCGTCCCATTGCTACGACGCCGAAAATATATCTTCCATAAATATTGAATCGATGCACACCCCAATATTCATCCCAGAACAAATCTCCTGTTGTCATTACTTCTTCACTGGAGGTTGAAGTGTCAGCTCTCTCTCACTTTCCGTTATAATTAGTTTATCTCATATGTTCAAAGTGAGGGTGATATGTCCTCTCTCCGGAGATGTCTTATGGATTTTAATTTTTCTCTATGACAGTTCCCCTTTCTAAACCTTATTTCCCTCTGCTCGGCTTCAGTCATGCAGGCATGCCCAAAGCAATTCCAATCACTATTCACAGCACAGAGTGGTGGCTGTAAGCACGACTGAACATTGATTGACAGCCAGCTTTGCACTAATGCACAGTGCTTTCAGTACCCACGCCATTATTTTTTTTCATTTAATGCTCTAAGTCCCCTATCCGGACGTAGCAGCGCTTTGGACGCATATTTTTGCTGCGTCCAAAACGTTGCATTCTGTTGAACACAGGTACGGTAAATCCACATGTGTTCACATGTGTTCACTGAACCATGCGGATTTAGTAGTAACATAGTTTTTAAGGTTGAAGGAAGACTAAATCCATCTAGTTCAACCGATAGCCTAACATGTTGATCCAGAGGAAGGCAAAAAAAAACATGTGGCAAACAGTAAGCTCAACATTGGGGAAAAAAATTCCTTCCTGACTGCATACGACAATCAGACTAGTTCCCTGGATCACTGCCCTATGAAGGAATCTAGTATATATAACCTGTAATATTATACTTTTCAAGAAAGGCATCCATGCCCTTCTTAAATTTTACAGTAGTAGTGAATCACTCATTACAACATCATGCGGCAGAGAGTTCCATAGTCTCACTGCTCTTACAGTAAAGAATCCGCGTCAGTGCTTATGATTAAACCTTCTTTCCTCCAGACATAGAAGATGCCCCTTTGTCCCCGTCTCAGGCCTCAGAGCAAAAAGATCAGTAGCAAGTAGTGATGAGCGAGCATACTCGCAAGTACTCGGTACTTGCCCGAACATTTCAGTACTCGAGATGCTCGGAGCTCGCCGAGTACTTGCGAGATGCTCGGGAGGATGTTTCCCTTCCCTGCATGTTTGGCGCTCTTTAGAGCACCAATCAACATGCAGGGATTGCCTGCCACTCATTGTAATGCCGCAGCGATGGTGGTTCTCGCATTAGTGATTGGCTGGCCGCACAGCGTCATCAGGTCTATATCAGACCTGGCGTCGCCGTGCCCGTCAGTCTACTCCGCAATCAGACAGTGTAGGGAGAGGTGCTGCTGAGCTAGGGAGAGATTTGGTTGTGTAATAGGTAGTGTAGGGAGAAAACAAGTACATTACACATATACATCTCAACAAACAGTCCTTCTGAGGACTATTCCATCTGCAGAGATATCAGGCAGGCAGTGTATATAGGCAGGCAGGCAGTGTATATAGCATACTGCCGTGCATATAGCACAAGAGGCTCCATTCCAGTTCTGCCTTCTGCTGCTGTTAGATATTTCTAGACAAAGGCCCAGGTCTCAGGGGCTAGGAATAATTTTTTTTGGATCTTAATCCTCATTATTTGCTTAAAAAGCAATCCAGAGAACACCACTTTTCTGCGCCATTTGCTTATTGGCACTGCAGAATACAGCCAGGTCTTTTCCATATTACAGCGCTAAAAATCCAGCTATTTAAAACTGTGATTTGTCCGTCACACGTATCACATATAATTGCGCTGAAAATACTGCCATTTTTGGCCTCCATTCAAATTTTTTTGCAGTGTGTCAGCAAAGTTTTTGGCACCAGTTTGCTGTTCAAAATAGTTACCTACAGGCCAGGTATTTAAAACTGTGGTTTCTCCATCACACGAATTACATATAACTTCGCTCCAAATTCAGCCATTTGTAGTGAGCGTGGAAGATATTGTCCTTCATTTAAAATGAGCAAGGTGTGTGGCAAGGGATGGGGAACTGGACGTCATGGTGATGGTGCATGCAGAGGCCGAGGCCATGGGCAAGCTGAAATTGTGCCACAACAAACACCCAAACAAATGTCGCCCGACGTTCCTGTGCCAATTCCTAGGGGACCGCAGCACACCACTATTGAACCCAGAGCAGTATCAAAAGGTTATTGGTTGGATAGCAGATAATGCTTTCAGTCACTTTGCCACCACCACCACCACCCTGTCTTCCACACGGTCAAGTCTCAGTAGCCATTAGTCTGGACCGCATATTCCTCACCCTGATCCTCCTTCCTCCCACCATGCCGACTGCCCGGAGACAACTGATCCCACACTTGCACACTCTGAAGAGCTGTTCACTTTTCCATTTATAGATTCGGGCCTCTCACCTGGTCCACTTGAGGCGGGGCAAGAGGAGATCGCATGTAGAGATGCCCAAATATTTGAGCAGTCACGGTCACATGAACGCGACAGTGGGAAAGTGTCACAAGAGGTGGACGATGATGAGACACAATTGCCAGAAAGTCAGGAGGAGGACCAGGGTGCGGAAGTGGAAGACGAGGTGGTGGATGATATAGTAACTGACCCAACCTGGCAGGAGGACATGCAGATCGAGGACAGCAGCACACAGGGTGAGGGAGGCAGAGAACCCCAACAGGCAGGAAGAAGCAGTGTGGTGGCCGCAGACAAAAGGCAGGCAACTGTTCCAAGTAACACCAAATGAAGGAAGTTGCCAGTACAACTGTTAGTTCTTCCCGAGTCTGGTTGTTTTTTAAAAACTCTGCCGATAACCCCAAAAAGGCCATTATCACCACCTGCCAGGCCAGCATCAGCAGGGGTGGCAAAACAACCAGCCTGACCACCACCAGCATGATCAGGCACATGGCAGCAAAGCACCAACTTTGTGGGCTAAACCCCAGGGTCCAGGAACAGTGTCTGTGGGTGGCACCATTGCTTCTTCCCCTGTTGTGCATGAAAGCCAATCCCCTCTACATGGTGCATGCGAAGATGCTGCCTGCCCTGCACCTGTCGTTGCACACTCTCAAGTAGCAGCATCAGGGAGCACGTCCACGTCCTTGTCCCAGCGCAGTGTTCAGTTGTCCATACACCAGTCCTTGGAACGCAAGCGCAAATACGCAGCCAACGCCCCACAGGCCACACTACTAAATTCCCATATTTCACGACTGCTTGCGCTCGAAATGTTGCCTTTTAGACTTGTGGAGACGGAAGAATTCCGCAACCTGATGGCGGCGGCTGTCCCTTTGTACTCGGTCCCCAGCCGGCACTATTTCTCCCATTGTGCCGTCCCCGAATTACACAAGCACGGGTCCCAAAACATTAGCCGTTCCCTCAACAACGCAGTTATCGGGAAAGTCCACCTAACCACGGACACGTGGACAAGTGCTTGTGGGCACGGATGGTACATCTTGCTGACGGCACACTGGGTTAACATAGTGGAAGCCGGGACCTAGTCGGACCTTGGGACGGAACACGTCCTCCCGACGACAAGGATTGCGGGCCCTGGGTCAATCAGGGTTGCCCCCACAGTCTACAGCTCCTGTACCTCAGATTCCTCCTCCTCTTCAGCCTCCATCTCCGAAATGACCACATCAGTCACAAGATGGAAGCACTGCAGCACTGCCTTGGCCAAGCGGCAACAGGCTGTGCTGAAGCTAATATGCTTAGGAGACAAACCGCACAATGCTGAAGAGCTGTGGGCAGCTCTGAAAGAGCAGGCAGATCTGTCGCTCACACCGCTGAACCTACAGCCAGGCATGGTCGTGTGTTACAATGGCCGGAATCTGGTGGCGGCTCTGAGGCGAGGTGAGCTCACACACGTACCATGTCTGGCCCATGTGCTTAACCTCGTGGTTCAGAGGTTTCTCAAATCCTACCCAGAGCTGCCAGATCTGCTTGTTAAAATACGCCACCTGTGTGCCCATTTTAGAAAGTCACCTACAGCTTCCGGCGCCCTTGCCGTGTTTCAGCAGCGTTTGCAGCTTCCGGCTCACAGACTGGTGTGTGATGTCCCCAAGCGTTGGAACTCTACACTGCAGATATTGGGAAGGATTTGTGAGCAGAAGAGGGCAGTTGTTGAGTACCAGCATTAACAAGGCCGTCGGTATTCAGTTAAGACTCCACACATAAGACCTCAGGAGTGGACATGGATGTCAGACACATGTACCATCTTCCAAAACTTTGAGGACTCCACCAAGATGGTGAGCGGCGATGACGCCATAATTGGTGTCACCATCCTGCTTCTCTATCTTCTGAAACGCTCTCTGCTCACAATCAAAGAGGATGCATTGCAGGCGGAGCACGATGAGATGGAGCAAGGAACCATACAGGGTGATTACACACAGCCCAGCCTCATCTCATCCCAATGTGGATTGGGTGACAATGAGGAAGAGGAAGAACAGGAGCTAGTTTCATGCGCTATAGACGGTACTATCTGCACAGCTGTCATACCGTCTGTTCAGCGTGGATGGCCAGAGGACAGAGAGGAGGAGGAGGAGAGCATGGTCAGTCATCCTCTTGGTGAGGACACGGAAGTCTTGCCTGTTAGTAGTCTGGCACGCATGGCTGAGTTTATGTTATGCTGCCTTTCCCATGACCCTGGAATTCTCAAAATTTTGGGTGACAGTCATTACTGGTTGGTGACACGTCTAGACCAACGCTACAAGAAGAACTTTATATCTCTTATTCCTGAGGCGAACAGGTCTACAAAAATGGGGCTGTACCAGAAGGCCCTTGTTGTGGAACTATTAAAAAAATTCCCATCTGAAAACGCTGGCGGCACAGGTCACACTTCGTTGGACAACCAAGGAGTACATGCGAGAGAGACACAACTTCAATCCAGCAGAGGCAGGGGAACACTTTCAAAGTTCTGGGAGAATTTTCTCAGCCCCTCCCATCGCACAAGCCCTGAGGCGCGGGTACTCTCACAAGGAGTGCAAAGTTTGGGAAGATGCTGAGGGAGTACCTTGCCGACCGTACTAATGTCCTCCGTGATTCCTCTGTGCCTTATAATTATTTGGTATCCAAGCTGGATACGTGGAATGAACTGGCTCTCTATGCCTTGGAGGTCCTGGCCTGCCCTGCCGCCAGAGTTTTATCAGAGCGGGTTTTTAGTGCCGCTGGTGGAATTATAACTGATAAGCGCATCTGCCTGTCAACTGAAAATGCTGACAGGCTGACTCTTTTAAAAATGAACAAGGGCTGGATTGGGCCAGATTTCTCAACACCACCGAATGATAGCAGCTTAACATAAACTCAAATCACTCAAATTCAGTGTCTTTTTTTGGGAGGTGTATTCCCATGCACCTCTCCACATCCACACATGGGCATACGCTTTCTGATTTTGTCTATTTGCTCTTGTCCTCCTCTTTCTCCTCATCCTCCACCACCATATCACCAGGGTGACCGTGGTCAGTGATGCAACACCCGCATAATTTTTTTAAAGGGTGTTTATGATGCCCGTAAAAAAAAAAAATTTTATACAGTATGTTCATGTATACCCCCCAGGGGTAAATATTTCACAGCCCATACACTTAGTGCATGGGCATTACAAGTATAGGAGGCCCGCTACTTTCGAATGGGAACATTTTTTTATGAGGCCCTCCTCCACGTCTATTCCAATGGTCATTGGAGTGCCTTCCAATTTTTGGCAGCCCTTGCATTCACTGCAAGGGCAAACGCAATGGGAGACCCACTTCCTAATAATGGGAACATTGTTTTAAGGAGGCCCTCTGACCTCCACGTCTCTTCCAAGGGGCATTGGAGTGCCTCCAAATTTTTGGCAACCCTTGCATTCACTGCATAGGCAAACACAATGTGAGACCTACTTCCTAATAATGGGAACATTGTTTTCAGGAGGCCCTTCTCTAAGTCTCTTCAAAGGGGTATTGGGGTGCATCCAAATTTTGAACAGCCCTGCCACTCACTGCATACGCAATAACAGTATAGGAGACCACTCTTTAGTAATGGGAACAATAAAACATAGCCGACTGATGGCTCTCTAAGAATAGTGAGGCCCTTTAAGAATAGTAAAGTTCGCCTGATGGCCCTATAAAAATAGGCTTTGTGACTTTCAGAGTCCCACCTTCATAAATGAAATACGATGTGTCTGATGATATCTCACACACCACATGGCCAGATAAGGTTGTAAAATGTTAAAATGACATTTTCTGGTGAATGCTTTTGTCACGGTTGAAAGCAATGCAAAAGTGAAAAAAACGCATCAAAAACGCTACATGTGAATATAGCCCAAGGTGTGGAGGAGCATTTTTGTTTTTTTGTTTTTGGTTATTTATTTTGCTTTATATACAAGTCATTACCCTGGAAAAGATGTTCCTTAACATATTTCCCAGGAAAATCCATTTTGGTTTTGTTTTTATATGTTTTACTGTGAGTGCGTAAAAGTGGCGTAATACCTCTGACAATGTTGTTAACAGAAGTGACCTGTGAGTCAGAAATGCTTCCAGGGGTCTTCCCCATGCTGTCCCCATGCCATTTGAGCACTGTTCCCATCGATTTGGGCAATTTTTAGGCCCTCTGCAGACTGTCCGGGGGGAACCGCCTGAAAAATGCTTGAGTTTCCCATAGACTTAAATTGGGCTCGTTGCTCGGGTCGAGCACCCGAGTATTCCAATTTGCTCGACCCGAGCAACAAGTACCTGAGCATTTTAGTGCTCGCTCATCACTAGTAGCAAGGTCTTTGTACTGTCCCCTTATATACTAGTACATAATAATAAGATCACCCCTAAGTTTTAGTTTTTCCAAAGTAAATAACTCCAAGTGTAATAACTTGTCTTGGTATTGCAGACCCCCCAGTCCTCTAATAATCTTGGTCGCTCTTCTCTGCATCCGCTCTAGTTCAGCTATGTCTTTCTTATACACCGGAGACCAGAACTGTACAGTATTCTAAGTGTGGTCACACTAGTGACTTGTGTAGAGGTAAAATTATGTTCTCCTCACAAGCATCTATGCCTCTTTTAATGCATCCCATTATTTTATTTGCCTTTGCAGCAGCTGCCTGACACTGGCCACCAAACATGAGCCTGTCGTTCACCAATACACCCAGGTCCTTTTCAGTGACCGTTTTGCCCAGTGTTTTACAATTCAGCGTATAATTATGCATTTTATTTCCTTTGCCCAAGTGCATTACCTTACATTTATCCCCATTAAAGCTCATTTGCCATTTATCAGCCCAAGCTTCTAGTTTACATAGATCCTCCTGTAATATAAAATTGTCCTCCTCTGTATTGATTACCCTGCAGAGTTTAGTGTCGTCTGCAAATATTGAAATGCTACTCTGTATGCCCCTTACAAGGTCATTAATAAATATGTTAAAAAGAAGAGGGCCCAATACTGACCCCTGCAGTACCCCACTGTTAACTGTAACCCAGTCTGAGTGTGTTCCATTAATAACCACCCTTTGTTTCCTATCACTGCGCCAGTTCTTAACCCACATACATATATTTTCCCCTATCCCCATTGTTCTCATTTTATGTATCAACCTTTTGTGTGGAACCATAGCAAAAGCTTTTGAAAAGTCCATATAGACAACATCCACTGCATTTCCTTGGTCCAGTCCGGAACTTGCCTCCTCATAAAAGCTGATCAGATTAGTTTGACAGGAATGGTCCCTCGTAAACCCATGTCGATATTGGGTCATGAGGTTATTCTCCTTCAGATACTCTAGTATAGCATATCTTAGGAAACCCTCCAGGATTTTACCCACAGTAGAGGTTAAGCTTAATGGCCTATAATTTCCAAGTTTGGTTTTTGTCCCCTTTTTGAATATTGGCACCAAATTTGCTATACGCCAGTCCTGTGGAACAGACCCGGTTATTATGGAATCTTTAAAGATAAAAAATAATGGTCTATCTATGACGTTACTTAATTCCTGCAGTACTCGCGGGTGTATCCCATCTGGGCCCGGGGATTTGTCAACTTTAGTGATTTTTAGACGCCGCCATACTTCCTGCTGGGTTAAGCCAGTGACATTTGATGGTGAATTTTTGTCATCACTGATCATGTTTTCTGTCATGCGATTTTCTTGTGTAAATACTGTTGAAAAAAAAATATTTAGCATATTGGCTTTTTCCTTATCCTTATCCACCATTTCACCCAGACTATTTTTAAGGGGGCAAACATTATAATTTTTTTAGTTTTTTACTATTTATGTAGTTAAAGAATATTTTGGGATTATTTTTACTTTCTCTGGCAATGAGTCTCTCTGTCTCAATCTTTGCTGCCTTGATTTGGTTTTTACAGAATTTATTTAATTTTCTGTATTTATTTAATGCCTCATCACTACTTACTTGCTTTAGTTCTCTAAATGCTTTCTTTTTTTCACTTATTGCGCCCCTTACAGCTCTATTTAGCCATAGTGGTTTCCTCCTATTTCTAGCATCTTTATTCCCATAGGGTATATATTGTGCACAGGTCCTATTCAGGATGCTAATGTCTCCCATTTGCTTTGTGTAGTTTTATGTCTCAGGATATCGTCCCAGTTTATTGCACTAAGATCATCTCTCAATCGTTGGAAATTTGCCTTCCAGAAGTTTAGTGTCCTTGTAACCCCTTTACTACACATCTTATTAAAGGATACATGAAAACTTATTATTTTGTGATCGCTATTACCCAAGTGACCCTCAACTCGTATATTTGATATGCGGTCTGGCCTGTTGGTTAATATTAGGTCTAGCAGTGCCCCCTTTCTTGTTGGGTCCTGAACCAGTTGTGAAAGGTAATTGTCTCTCACAGTTGTCAAAAACCTATTACCTTCGCTTGAACTACAGGTTTCTGTTCCCCAATGTATTTCAGGGTAGTTGAAGTCCCCCATAGTAATGACTTCTACTGGAGTCGTTGCTTCATCTATTTGCTTTATGAAGATATTCTCCGCTGCTTCCATTATTTTTGGAGACTTATAACAAACCCTTATCAGTAATATTTTTTTTTTGATTATTTATTGATTTATCGCATTCAATACTTTCTAGTGGTCAAATTGCTGTTGTGGAGACTAGTGATTCTGCAAGATAATTTGACATGTTGCGGTCCTGAAAGACTCGCCGCATGTCAGTGTCCACAGGTGATTCGTAGCCTGTGATGCACGTATAGTGAACATGGGATTTCTAGAGATCCCATCCACTATGCTGTAACATCTGGATGCTGGGGGTTTGCGCTGTATAAACACGCACCATCAAACCTGCAGTGGCTCCTGACCATGGCCACGTACCCAAACTCACTCGCAGCATGTCAATTTCTGTAGCGGACACACTAGTCTCCGCTGCAGATTTTGACGGATTGAAGTGTCATTATATGCGTTAGATTCACATGTACCGACAACAAAAGTGCGGTATTAGAACACTGCATTTTGGATGCAACAAAAATACGTTGTGTCCAAAGCGCTGCTGAGTGCTGATCAGGGGGATGTAGCAGCTAATGAAACAGCTGTGAGATGATAACTATGGCCAGGGAAAATGTTTGCCTAATGGCACCTTCCCAGGCTAAAAATAACAGCTCACAGCAGCCACCTAAATTACATGAACAAAAATGCTAATGAAGATTGGGCGAATGGGATTAGCTGACACCCAGCTCTTTTGTTTGGTGATGACAAGGTGTCAATCAGACCTTTTCATGACCAAACTTAATTAGAGTAAAAAGAGTTTAATAAACACACAGACACAGTGTAAACACTTTATTTGAAATACAACAGATCCATTTTTAATCATTTAAATGAACCAATATACTCACCCCAATTCTATGGTAATCCAAGGGTTTAAGCAAAGTCCCACCAAATAACTTTATTTAGCTCCAAAAAGCATTTACTGATGTACAAAAACGCTTCAAAAAAGGCATCAAGAAACGCATGTAAAATCGTGTCAAAAACGCATGTAAATCCGCAAGCGTTTTTTCTCCCAGGGAGAGGCAAAAATGCGAAATTTCTGCTTCAAATCCGCATCGTGCACACATAGCCTGAGGGTTTCCTTTTAAAATTCCAAATTATTATGCAAATGCTATTTTTCTGTGATTTTCCTAAGTGGTCGATGCAAATGAGTCAGGATAATGTTCAATTCATCAACGATTAGAATATGAATAAAATTTTATTGGAAAAACCTCCCAATGATAACAGTATTTTTTTTCAAAACTAAAATAAAACTCAAGATGCACTGTTTCCAAACATTATATATGTTGTAAAGAACTGAAGATGGTCATTTGTTGAATTTGTAGCATTAAGAGGTCACATTTACTGAAATCAAAAGCGTATTGAATCAAAAACATCTTAAGAGGTTTGATTGCAGAGAAATGTGTTTTTATCAACTCTGTTTTGCACAAAAAAAGATTTATGAGGGTGGGAGGCAGTTCACATCAAAACAGTAGCTCTGGGAGGCTATTCTGACATACTGCAAATTTCAAGCAGAAACTCTCTAAAAACTCAAAAGTTCAATGGATACAAGAATTGTGAAGGTGATATCAAAGATGGGGACCTATGTTAAAGGGAATCTTCACCCCCTGGGAGATATCAGAGCTCTACTATGATCATACAGGTTATAAAAAAGTAAATCTATACATTCCTGTATGGCCCATAGTAGAGGTTTGATTGCAGAGAAATGTGTTTTTATCAACTCTGTATTGCACAGGCTTGGCGTCCCCTGGACGCCAAGAAATCCCCGCCTACCTTCTTAGTAATCTCAGAAATCTCCACCTATGTGTTTATTTACCATATTTCCCCCCTCCCCTGCATGTCACAGGGCCCTGACTGACTTCCCGGTGCCTGCGCAATGGAACCCTGCAGCGCAGCGCACAGACAGATGGGGCTGGGGGGAAACAAAGTGCGTCCTATGTGAGCGACGCTTTGCGCATGCCCGGGAAGTGAGGGAGACCAGTGCACGTCACAAGGCCCTGTGACGTGCAGGGGAGGGGGAAATATGGTAAATAAACACACAGGCAGGAATTTCGGGGATTACTAAGAAGGTAGGTGTGGATTTCTTGGCGTCCGGGGGACGCCAAGCCTGTGCAATACAGAGTTGATAAAAACACATTTCTCTGCAATTAAACCTCTACTATGGGCCATACAGGTATGTATAGATTTACTTTTCTATAACCTGTATGCTCATAGTAGAGGTCTGATATCTCCCAGGGGGTGAAGATTCCCTCTAACATAGGTCCCCGTCTTTGATATCACCTTCACAATTCTTGTATCCATTGAACTTTTGAGTTTTTAGAGAGTTTCTGCTTGAAATTTGCAGGATGTCAGAATAGCCTCCCAGAGCTACTGTTTTGATGTGAACTGCCTCCCACACTCATAAATGAATGAGGATACTCCAAAAGGTCCAATAAGGTTAAGGTCAGGGAAGGATGGAGGTCACACCATGAGTTTCACTCCTTTTATGCTCATGCCAGCCAAAGACTAAGAGGTATTCTTTGCAGCATGAGATGGTGCATTGTCATGCATGAAGATGATTTTGCTACAGATGGCACAGTTCTTCTTTTTGTACCATGGAAGTGGTCAGTCAAAATTTCTATATACTTTGCTGAGGACATTTTTACACCTACAAGGACTGGGGTGGGAAGGGTGTGTGTTGGTGGCCCAATGCTACCGCTCATCTAATTCATGACGAGCTGTGCCATTCCCTACCCAGAAGTCTTGCTCCAATACCTGACTGGAGAAAGATTTCTGGCATAGTACTCAAGTAACAAATATAATGAGAGTCAATGAGAAATCAGAGCATTTTTTCCAGCAGACCCTACAAGGGAGTCTGGGGGGCAGTGAGAATGTTGAAATGGATGGAAAAAATGCTGAATGGAAGGAGATCAGCATGTGTAAGAACCCCGGAAGCATCTCTGACTCCCAGATCTCTGCTGAGAACAATAGTGTCACACTTTTACTCCACTTTCAGGACAGACAATAAAACATTCAAAAACAAAAAAGAGAAATTTGAGTTTAAAGGAAAAAAAATGTTAAGAAATTTTTTTCCTGTATAATGACTTGTATATAAAGGTAACATTTAAAAAGGATTTTTAAAAAAATAATAAAAAATTAAGTAAAAAACAAAATTGACATTTTTATTTAAAAAATTGGAAATTTCAATGTATGGAAGAGGGACTCCTATACATCCTATATTAGAAATTAACCCCTTTACCCCCGAGGGTGGTTTGCACGTGAATGACTGGGCCAATTTTCACAAATCTGACCACTGTCACTTTATGAGGTATTACCTCTGGAACGCTTCAATGGATCCCGCTGATTCTGAAATTATTTTTTCGTGACATATTGTTCTTCGTGATAGTGGTAAAATTTCTTCAATATCACTTGCGTTTATTTGTGAAAAAATCGGAAATTTGGCGAAAATTGTGAAAATTTTGCAATTTTCAAAATTTTAATTTTTATGCCCTTAAATTAGAGAGATATATCACACAAAATGGTTAATAAATAACATTTCCGACATGTCTACTTTACATCAGCACAATTTTGGAACCAATTTTTTTTTATTAGGGCGCTATAAGGGTTAAAAGTCAACCAGCGATTTCTCATTTTTCCAACAAAATTTGCAAAACCACTTTTTTAGGGACCACATCACATTTGAAGTCACTTTGAGGGGCCTTTATGACAGAAAATACCCAAAAGTGACATCATTCTAAAAACTGCACCCCTCAAGGTACTTAAAACCACATTCAAGAAATGTATTAACCTTTCAGGTGCTTCACAGGAATTTTTGGAATGGGGAAGAAAAAAATGAACATTTAACTTTTTTAACAAAAATGTTATTTAGACCCAAATTTTTTTATTTTTGCAGAGGTAACAGGAAAACATGGACCCCAAAATTTGCTGTTCAATTTCCACTGAGCATGCAGATACCCCATACGTGGGTAAAAAACACTGTTTGGGCACACGGCAGGGCTCAGAAGGGAAGGAGCACCATTTGACTTTTTGAATGTAAAATTTGCTTGAATAATTAGAGTTGCGTTTAGAGAGACCCTGATGTGCCTAAACAGTGGAAACTCCCCATAAGTGATACTATTTTGGAAACTAGACCCCTCAGGGAACTTATCTAGATGTGTGGTGAGCACCTTGAATCCCCAGGTGCTTCACAGAAGTTTATAACATGGAGCCGTTAAAATAAAATTTTCACATTTTTCCCACAAAGATGTTTTTCAGCCCCCTGTTTTGCATTTTCATAAGGGTAACAGGAGAAATTGCATGATACAACTTATTGTGCAATCTCTCCTGAGTAATTCGGTACCCCATATGTGGGAGAAAACCACTGCTTGGGCGCACGGCAGGGTTCGGAAGGGAAGGACCGCTATTTGACTTTTTGAATGTAAAATTTGCTTGAATAATTAGCGGATGTGGCCCTGAAGTGCCTAAACAGTGGAAACCCCCCATCAGTGATACCATTTTGGAAACTAGACCCCTCAGGGAACTTATCTAGATGTGTGGTGAGCACCTTGAACCCCCAGGTACTTCACAGAAGTTTATAACATTGAGCCGTGAAAATAAAAAAATCTAACTTTTTCCACAAAAATGATGTTTTAGCCCCAAATTTTTTATTTTCACAAGGTTAAGAGGAGAAAATGGAACCTAAAAATAGTTGTGCAATTTCTCCTGAGTATGCCAATACCCCATAAGTGGGGAAAATACACTTTTTGGCCGCACATCAGATTTCAGAAGGGAAGGAGCACTGTGGAACTTTTTGAATGCAAAATTGGCTGGAATCTAGAGCGGACGCCAAGTCGCATTTTGGGAGCCCCTGATGTGCCTAAATAGTGGAAACCCCCCACATTTGACTCCATTTTAGAAATTAGTCCCCTCAAGGATTTTATCAATAGGTATAGTGTACATTTTGAACCCAGAGGTACGACAGAATTTGATAACATTAGGTCATCATATTGAATAAGTTGTCATTAGTCTTGAGCGCAAGTGCTCACTACTTCAGTTTGCATCGGGTACTCGGGTATGCACCATGTATCATGGGTGCTCTAGTGACATGCTCGAGTCCCTGCCCCGCATGTTTCATGGTTGTTGGACACCTAAAAAATAATCATGCGGGGATCGCTCGTGCATGGCAGGCGATCCCAGCAACATTATTTTTGCCCGCGAAGAACATGGGGCAGAGACTCAAGCATGTCACTCGAACACCCACGATACTCAGTGCATACCCGAGCACCCGACACAAACTCAAGTAGCGAGCACTTGCACTCAACACTGGTCGCCATATCGTCATCATTTTTTTTCTTTACTTTTGAAAAAATCCCAACCCTAACCCCAACCCTAACCCTAGCCCAACTCTAGCTCAACGGTAACCCTAGCCCAACCCTAACCCTAGCCCAACCCTAACCCTAACCCTAGCTCAACCTCAACCCTAAAACAACCCCAACCCTAGCCCAATCTTAACCCTAGCCAACCCTAACCCTAGAACAACCCTAACCCCAACCCTAATACAACTTTAACCCTAACCCTAGCACAACCATAACCCTAAAGTTTATTTTTTACACCGTTCCTCGTGTGGTATAAGTGATTTAATGACTTTTTTCTTCGAGTAGGTGCGATTACAGCGATACCAGATTCATATCGGGTTTTTATGATTGACAGCTCACCATCTTTGTGGAGTCCTCAAAGTCTTGGAGAACCACACAAATGTCAGACATCCATGCCCACTCTTCAGTTGCTATGTGCGGAGGTTGACCAGAATATCGATGGGTGTATTAAAGCTGATAATCGACAACTGGCCTCTGCTGCTCACAAAGCCTTGCCAGAATGTGCAGTGTGGAGTTTCAGGGTGTGGGCACCTCACACATCAGTCGGTGAGCTGGAACTTGCATGCAATGCTGCAGCACTGCTAGAGCAGTGGCAGCTGTAGCTGACTTGCGGAGATGGGCGCTGAAGCAGCATACCTTGATCAGAAGCTCTGGCAAATCTGGGTAGGTCTTCAGAAACCGCTGAACTACCAAGTTGAGCACGTGGGCCAAGCATGGTACGTGTGTGAGCTTGCCAATCTTCCCAGCTGCCACCAGGTTACAGCCATTATCACACATGATCATGCCTGGTTGCAGGTTCAGCAGCGAAAGAAACAGATATGTCTGGTCTGTTATTCCTTTCAATAACTATGCAACGGTGTGTCTATTAGACAAATTAGCAGAGCCTGTTGCCACTTCACTGAGGCAGTTCTGCAGAGCTTCCAGCTTGCGACTGATGTGGTCATTTCGGAGATGGAGGATGAAGAGGAGGAGGAGCGAAACAAAGATATAGGATGAGAAGCAGGACGGGGTGCAGGAACAGGTGTAGGAGGTGGAGGAAACCCTGATAGAAGAAGGGCCAACAATCCTCGGCATCGGTAGCACATGTGCCGTGCCAGGGTGGAACACGACCCCAGGCTCCACAATGTTCACCCAGTTTGCAGTCAGTGAAATGTAGCGTCCCTGGCCACAAGTACCTGTCCACGTGTCGGTCGTTAAGTGGACCATACCAGTAACTGCGTTGGTAAGGGCATGGGTGATGTTCCTGGACACATGCTGGTACAAAGTGGGGTCGCCACACTGGGAAAAATAGTGGCAGCTGGCGACTGAGTACAGAGGCACTGCTGCTGCCATGAGTCCGTGGAATCCTCTGTGCCCGCAAGTCTAAATGATAACATTTCAATGGCAATCAGCCTGGAAATGTGCCCGCTTAGCATTTGGTCCTAAACAGCATTTAGAAAGTGTCTGTGACCATAAGGAGTGTTTTGCAGAGGCAGTGTTGATACATAGCTCCATACAGTGCTGAGTCTATTGCACAACTTCTCTAATCTAGAATATGGCAAGAACCACTCAATTAATTAAAGTAAAATAATACTCGATCATTACCTTAACACATTAACGTCAGTCAATCCAGAAAATTGTTGGAACCTTGAAGGTACCCTCAAGTGCAGTCATGAAAACCATCAATCGTTATGAAACTGGCTCTTATAAGGACTGCCCAATGAAAAGAAGACCAAGAATTTTGCTCTGTTGCAGAGAATAAGTTCATCAAAGTTCACAGCTTCAGAAAAGACAAATAGATAGCACCTCAGGTAACAGACCTCATGAAAGATGCATAGCAGTCAAGCAGCAGACATATCTCAACATTAATTAACATCAATTGTACAAAAAAGTCTGCAAGAATCAGACTTTGATGCTTGAATTGCTATAAAGAAACCACTACTAAGGACTACAAACAAAAGACTTGCTTCGGCCAAGCAACAAAAGGACTTTACATTAGATCAATGAAAATCTGTACTGTGGTCTGATTGATCAACATTTGAGATTTTTGTTACGAACTGTCATGTTTTTGTGAGGTGCAGAAAAACATGAGTGGATGGTTTCCACATGTGTGGTGCCCACAGTGAAGAATTAAGGCGGTATAATGGTGTGGGGCTGCTTTGCTGGTGATGCTGTTGGCGATTTATTCTAAAAATTCAAGGCACATTTACCCTGCATGACTACCACAACTTTCTGCAATATCATACTATCCCATCCGGTTTGCACTTAATAGGACCATCAATTGGGTTGCAACATAATGAAGGAGAAAAAACATCTCTATGTTATGACTGGGCTATGTGACCAAAAATGAATGGAATGCTGCTTCAGATGATATGGCCTCCACAATCACCTGATCTCAACTCAATTGAGATTGTTTTGCTTTCACTCTCATCCCAAACTGTCAACAAGTGATGACCATCTCTGGGAACAAGACTGTTAGAAAGCCATTCCATGTGGCTGCTTGTGTGAATGCCAAGGGGGTATAATGCTGCAATCAGAGTAAAAGAGGTACTGTATTTTGAGGAATCCAAGGTTTGACACAGGTTCTGATTTGTTTCATACATGTTTCTTTATTCTATGTTTCCATATGTGTTCCTTCATTGTGTTGATGCCTTTAGTATGAATGTACAATGTGCACATTCCAATCAGAGTGAGGAAAACCTTTGATTGAATAGGGGTGTCCAAAGTTTTGACTGATACTATATGTACAGATGGAATGAATTGCACTTTAAAAGACAACAGTCCCTATTGCAATGAAAAGTGAATTTTTGCCAGCACCCTGTGGTTCCAGCTTAATTCCTAATATTGCAGTTGTTGCACTAAGACATGTATCAGAACAGACCATTAACTTAGGGCCAAATATGCAAGTGGTCTCTATTAAGAGAAGGATGTTCCTTGCTTTATGTAAAGTTCAGGCTTAATAAACATTGAATCCAAACTAATTGCTAAAATGCATTGACCTGTTTCAGTCTACATCTTCATTACATGAGGCACTCCGACTCCATGTGTAGAAGACTCTCTGTGCTGCATATGGCTCTATCTGGTGATGAAGGCTTGTAGCCCACTCTTTCTTGAAACTTTCTGTGTTAAAACTTCCTGCCTAAGGATTTTGCGGAAGCCGTAAAAAGAGATTCAGCCAGCCTATAGAGTCTACATTTCTGTATGCCTGGGTGCAATACTCATTCAAATCTAAAAATGCAATGAGAAATGGTCCAAGTTTCCTAGGTGAAACAAATGTTACTATTTCAATATAAAGTAAAGGTAGCGCAGTTCTACAGACCATTATGTCTCCTTACACAATGACCAGCATAAACTTTGTTTATTTATATGTGCTTGCATATTTGGTTAAACTCAGCCTGTCCCCTTGCTTGGTAGGACTAATGTAGTGGAAAAACGCAGACAGTAGCTTTTCTCCAAATAATATACATTGCAGAACTGCAATTGCTCATTATATTAGTATGGTTAATAATTTTATTAAAGAAGAGTAAGTTTCCATGTGAATTCTGCATGATCCATACTGTAATGGTTTGAGATTGGTCAAGTACTGGTAGTCTTCTTTGACGTTCCTTTTCCCAAGATGGTTGTCATGGTCGTACATGCCAATCTAATAGTGTCAGCTATAAAAATAAGAGTGGCTATGTGGGCCACAGCCTTTATGATAGGCCTCAATCTATTTTCCTTCATTTCATAGGCCTGGTCTATCTAGTGTACAGGAAAACATTTTTTTAGAAAAAGGAAGATATTTCAGAAGTCATGATAATAGCAAATATACAAATCCAAACAGAAGTCACTACACTTTCTTTATGTCATTTCCCACTTGTCTTTATTTTCTAGGATCAACAAGTGTTTCTTTAGAAAAAAAAAAATATTGGAACAAGGCTGTCTGGGGATAAAACATCATTAGTTACAGCGTGCAGTTTGTTTGAAATATGCGTTCCAGTACTTTAATATCTAAGTACCGCCTTGTGGAAAACTAATTACTGAACCACTGAGAGCTTCATAATGTCCTGCATTTAAGTCCTGAGCGTCATACATAATGCATGGGAAGCAGGCTCTGCTCTCTGATTACAGAACACTGTCATTAAGTGAGCAAATTAAAGATGTGAATAATTCACAGGCTGAGCGTATTGTCAGAGCTGCATTGTGAAATTAGAATTTCTAATAAGTACTGCAATTTTTTTTAACCCAATTAACACAGAGAACGTCTTGAGACTGAACAGTACAATAAAAATTATTACCTTATTCTTTTGCTTCACAACAGACAAATTAAACACTGTACTTAATTTTGTAACATTAATTACTTTATTGCAGGAATCCGCTGTTTTAATCAAAGTTTAAATATTTACTTGAGAAAAAAAAACAAAAAAACATGAAGCTTCTTAAATATTTTCAGATAAAAATGGTTCTGAGAACAACAGAAGTACAATGAATTGACCTAATATTTTGTGCTCCGTGAAAATAAAATCAAAGCTAATTTCCTTGGCAGCCACTAGTTTTGTTCTTGCTGTGAGAATGCACCAGGCTTCTATAATCACACTGTAAAAGACATGTTCTGTGTATGTTCTTGATTTGACACACACGAAAGAAAGCTTTATGTAATTATATAAAACAAGAGTTTCATTTACGTACCTTAAATACTGCAGAGAAAGATTAGGCAATGTAATTTCTTCGGCCATCAAGAAGTCCGAGGCTGTGTATATTCATTTTCAGGACAAAATCTTTGTGTTGTGAAGATAAAGATGCATCATTTTTCTTCACGTTGTGAGTTTTTTCCGTTTTCTGTAGAGCAAATTCAGAAACAGCTGATAGCAACTGCATGAGGTTTTCATCTTTCCATCCGTAGCAGGCTGCTCCACAGGCTGAAGAAGTTAAAAATCAGGTAAAAGAATGCAGTAGGTTTTATTAAAATCAGTCGCAGCAGTTGTCCATTGTCTTTAATATGTTCTTTATTTGATTGTGTGCATATTAGGAAGGTAGCTACTGGAAGCAGTCTCAATGCAATGCCCAAAGATATGGGGAGAGACACTGAGAGGGAGAAGGAAAAGAAAAAGAGGGCTGTCAGTGCAGATAAATCTGCATATGGAAATTAGGGTAATCCTGGGTACAGTTTTATTTAACAATGATGTAGTGTTTTTTTAATTAGCCAGGAATGTTAGCTATGCAGAATGAGACAACTGAGGGAATAGAAGGGAACTGTACAAAAGTTTAGTGGGGTTAGAACCTGCAAAAGTACATCATGCCTATTCATTTATCCTATTCTAATTGCTAATCATCTTTAAAAAGAAAATAAAATGATGTAATATGTAAAGCATAATACAAGAAATGAGCTGAGGCTCTATGGCTGTGAGCGGATGGGCCTAGAACAGGGCTGTCAAATTCAAATATACAAAAGGCCAAAAATAAAAAGTTGGACAAAGTCGCGGGCGAACCTTGATATTTCTTAAAAAATGTCTACAATTGAGGAAGTTTTTCCTTATTATCAAATATAAAGATAAACCACCTTTTCATAAGGAAACAAACTTAAAGGAGTTGTCCCACCAACAAACTACATTTTAATTAATAGATCTTAGCATATTGGAATAATATAATATGTTATGAAAGAGCTGTAAATGGCCTAATTTAAATGAGTAATAAAGGATAAAAAAAACCTTGAATAATGCAGATAAAGTATGATAGCAACAAAAGTGCCACCCAAAAACCTACACATCATCAAAAACTCATCATGGGAACTTAACCTAAAAGTGTTACAGAGTATTTCAGATGTATTTCACTAAACTACAATATCTCCTTATTTAGCATGTGGAAGGCCTCAAAAAGAGCTGTGTTGCAGGAGTAGAAAAAGAAGAGTAAGTTTGACTCCAACCAGACAGTCTTCATCCTAGGCCATGGCCCCACTATCAGTATTTGGTCAGTATTTTTTCTCAGCAGTGGGAGCCAAAAGGAGGAATGGGTGATAAATGCAGAATTGGTGACTTGTTTCTATCATACCTTTTCTCTGATTGTTGCTCACCTGGTTTTGGCTCCCACTAGTGATGAGCGAGCATACTCGCAAGTACTCGGTACTCGCCTGAGCATCTCAGTACTCGAGATGCTCGGAGCTCGCCGAGTACTTGCGAGATGCTCAGACGGCTGCTTGGGCCCCCTCCCTGCACCTGCATGTTTGGGGCTCTTTACAGAGCCAATGAACATGCAGGGATTGCCTGCCACTCACTGTAATGCCGCAGCCATGTTGATTGTGGCATTACAGTGATTTAATAGCCGCACAGTTTCATCAGGTCTATATCAGACCTGGCGCCGCTGTGCTCGTCAGTCTACTCCGCAAACAGACAGTGTAGGGAGAGGTGCTGCTGAGCTAGGGAGAGATTTGCTAGTTTATTAGGTAGTGTAGGTAGAACAGAAGTATATTACACATATCCATCTCAACAAACAGTCCTTTTGAGGACTAATCCTGTAAAGGACATATCGATATTCATGCTATAGTTACTTTTATAGTTACTTCATTTTTGATTGCTTGCTTCTAAAATCATGTTATTATTACTCCTTGCATAGCATACATTCTTTTATTCTTTTCTCCTGCTTCACATGCAATTTTTTCACAAGAACCTTTTCTCTCAAGAACATTCTATGAAATACCCTGCTCCTGTTATCTAACTAGTCTGAGCCGGGATGTATAACCTTGTAACTTTCCATCATGTGCCGAACTAACGATAATATGACCATATGTGTGTTTCCGTAATAATTGTACTAAAAACGGGGTTATCCTGACAGGGTAGTACAAGAATCTTTGAGACCTACCACCTCTACACGCCTTCCGGTCACCGACAGGATCCCCTGTGTACATACATATCACCCCTTTTCCTACATCATACACCGTTGCATCCGCAAACACTGGAGCATTTTGAGCACCGCATACCCTCACATTAAGGAATTTTCACAACCTTTCCTCCCATGCTTTAAAAGAGCTCCTAACCTTAGGGATAGTTTGGTACATGCCGATTTTTGTTCTATAACCACTCGGAGACAGAAGGTTTTGCAGACACAAAAAACTGGGACTTTCCCATGTCTACAATGTAGACAATGCAATAATGTACAAAGGGGCAATCAAATACTTCACCCGTACACGGGAAAGAAATATCTGATCAAGGACTTTTCCACGTGTGATACCTCTTACGTGGTTTATCTTATAAAATGTCCGTGTGGTCTTCTATATGTGGGGGAAAACACACAATCCATGAAGGAAAGGATTTCAAAACATAAATCCACAATTAGATGCAAAAAACACCCTGTTCCCAGTTCCTCACCACTTTGTCTCATTGGGACATAATATATCACAGTTAAAATTCCAAGTGATTGAACATGTGCCCCCATTGAGACGGGGAGGGGATCGGATCCGGTTCCTCAAATACCGGGAAGCCTTTTGGATTCATGAATTACAGTCTTTGGCACCAAAAGGCTTGAATAGGGAATATGTTCTGCTGTCGTTTATTTAAATTTAATATCATATTCCCTTTAATGCTGTATCACATTATGCTTTTACATATTGTATCAGCCCAAATTGTATTGATCCAAGGGATATTGATATGTTTTTTTCTTTTGTAGACCCAGCACTATTATCCCACTGTTTTCCCCTGTGGATCATCATATTCTATCCCTGTTGGTCCCATCTTGGATCGTCCCATTTACCCTCTTCCACTTTGTTCCGCCTCTTATCTTCATTTCCTATGTGTGGAACGCACTCTTCCGCTCTCCTGGAACGCACCATGAGGTCACATGACCCGTTTCTAATCTACCTAGCAACTGAATATGTCACTTTCGCTGTGCTCAGATATTCTGATTGGCTGCGGCTCCTTCACATTCACTCGGTGTATGTATAAAACACTTCCAGGTGCCTCTCCCACCAGGCGCAGCACACTGACAAGCGGTGGATACCGCGTGGGTACGCCATAGTATAGGAAGCCTGCTATCTGTCATATGGTATGTTTTGACTTCTGTTTTACTGGGGCTGTCTCCTGGCATGGTGTTTACTCATGTTACTGATCTTTCTTCACAGCCTGACATTTCTCTGATAAGATATCGCTATATCTCCACTGCATATCCTTGCAGGTATGGTCCTCCTCCTCTCAGATCTTTTTCCTTCCCTTTACCCACCTTCATTAATATGCATTATATCAGAATGTATCTTGTGGTTCTTATTTATTAAGCTCAGGTTTGAGCGCCATATATATATTTATTTGTCTGATAGGGATTGCAATTCATCCTTTTCTCCCTCTTCCTTTTTTTGCTTCTCTTCCCCCTATTTTTGTCTATTATTTTGGCATTGTTTTACACATGTTATATTGATGTATTGTTTCTTTGGTTTCATTTCTATACAGTGTACTGATGAAGGTTTTTTAACCGAAACGTCTGCTGTATAACACTCTCTGTTTGCTGACTCATTAAAATAGTTTGAAACTTCATCTCGAGTGCCAGGCTTTTGCTATATATAACAATTGCTAGAAAGTCAGGAGGAGGACCAGGGTGCGGAAGTGAAAGACGAGGTGGTGGATGATATAGTAACTGACCCAACCTGGCAGGAGGACATGTAGAGCGAGGACAGCAGCACACAGGGGGGGGGGAGGCAGAGCACCCCAACAGGCAGGAAGAAGCAGTGTGGTGGCCGCAGACAGAAGACAAGCAACCGTTCCCCGTAACACCAAGACGAAGGAAGTTGCCAGTACGACTGTTAGGTCTTCCCGAGTCTGGTTGGTTTTTAAAAACTCTGCTGATAACCCCAAAAAGGCCATTTGCACCACCTGCCAGGCCAGCATTAGCAGGGGTGGCAAAAGAACCAGCCTGACCACCACCAGCATGATCAGGCACATGGCCGCAAAGCACCCGACTTTGTGGGCTGAACCCCAGGGTCCAGGAACAGTGTCGGCGGGATGCACCACTACTTCTTCCGCTGTTGTGCATGCAAGCCAATCCCCGGTCCATGGTGCATGCGAAGATGCCTCCTGCCCTGCACCTGTCGTTGCACACTCTCAAGTAGCAGCATCAGGAAGCACGTCACCGCCCTTGTCCCAGTGCAACGTTTTGTTGTCCATAACCCAGTCCTTGGAACGCAAGCGCAAATATGTAGCCAACGCCCCACAGGCCACACTATTAAATTCCCACATTTCACGACTGCTTGAGCTCGAAATGTTGCCTTTTAGGCTTGTGGAGACAGATGCATTCCGCAACCTGATGGCGGCGTACATCCCTCGGTATTCGGTCCCCAGCTGCCACTATTTCTCCCGGTGTGCAGTCCCCGCATTACACAAGCACATGTCCAAAAACATTAGCCGTTCCCTCAACAACGCAGTTACCAGGAAAGTCCACCTAACCACGGACACGTGGACAAGTGCTTGTGGGCAGGGATGGTACATCTCGCTGATGACACACTGGGTTAACATAGTGGAAGACGGGACCCAGTCGAACCTTGGGATGGAACACGTCTTCCTGATGCCAAGGATTGCGGGCCCTAGGTCAATCAGGGGTGCCCCCGCAGCCTACAGCTCCTGCACGTCATCCTCCTCCTCCTCTTAAGCCTCCATCTCCGAAATGACCACAGCAGTCACAAGATGGAAGCACTGCAGCACTGCCTCGGCCAAGCGGCAACAGGCTGTGCTGAAGCTAATATGCTTAGGTGACAAACCGCACAATGCTGAAGAGTTGTGGACAACTCTGAAAGAGCAGGCTGATCTGTGCCTGACACCACTGAACCTACAGCCAAGCATGGTCGTGTGTGACAATGGCTGGAACCAGGTGGCGGCGCTGAGGCAAGGCAAGCTCACACACGTACCATGCCTGGCCCATGTGCTTAACCTCGTGGTTCAGCGGTTTCTGAAATCCTACCTGGAGCTGCCGGATCTGCTTGTTAAAGTACGCTGCCTGTGCGCCCATTTTAGAAAGCGACCTACAGCTTCCGCCGCCCTTGCTGTGTTTCAGCAGCGTTTGCAGCTTCCGGCTCACAGACTGGTGTGTGATGTCCCCACGCGCTGGAACTCTACACTGCAGATGTTGGGAAGGATTTTTGAGCAGAAGAGGGCAGTTGTTGAGTACCAGCATCAACAAGGCTGTCAGTATTCAGTTCAGACTCCACACATAAGACCTCAGGAGTGGATATGGATGTTAGACATATGTACCACCCTCCAAAACTTTAAGGACTCCACCAAGATGGTGAGCGGTGATGACGCCATAATTAGCGTCACCATCCCGCTTCTCTGTCTTCTGAAACGCTCTCTGCTCACAAGCAAAGAGGATACATTGCAGGGGGAGCACGATGAGATGGAGCAAAGAACCATACAGGGTGATTACACACAGTCTAGCCTCATCTCATCCCAACGTGGATTAGGTGACAATGAGGAGGAGGAAGAACAGGAGCTAGTTTCATGCGCTATAGACGGCACTATCTGCACAACTGTCATACCGTCTGTTCAGCGTGGATGGCCTGAGGACAGAGAGGAGGAGGAGAGCATGGTCAGTCGTCCTTTCGGTGAGGACACGGAAGTCTTGCCTGTTAGCAGTCTGGCACGCATGGCTGAGTTTATGTTACGTTGCCTTTCCCATGACCCTCACGGTCTCAAAATTTTGGGTGACAGTCATTACTGGTTGCTGACACTTCTAGACCCACGCACGCTACAAGGAGAACTTTATATCTATTATTCCTGAGGCAGACAGGTCTTAAAAAATGGTGCAGTACCAGAAGGTCCTTGTTGCGGAACTATTAAAGAAATTCCCATCAGAAAAAGCTGGCGGCAGAGGTCACAGTTCGTTGGACAACCAAGGAGTACAGGCGAAAGAGACACAACTCCAATCCAGCAGAGACAGGGAAACACTGTCAAAGTTCTAGGAGAATTTTATCACCACCTCCCATCGCACAGGCCCTGAGGCGCGGGGTACTCTCAGAAGGAGTGCAAAGTTGGGAAAATGCTGAGGGAGTACTTTGCCGACCGTACCAACGTCCTCCGTGATTCCTCTGTGCCTTATAATTATTGGGTATCCAAACTGGATATATGGAATGAACTGGCTCTCTACGCCTTGGAGGTCCTGGCCTGCCCTGCTGCTAGTGTTTTATCAGAGCGGGTTTTTAGTGCCTCTGGTGGAATTATAACTGATAAGCGCATCCGCCTGTCAACTGAAAATGCTGACAGGCTGACTCTTATAAAAATGAACAAAGGCTGGATTGGGACAGACTTCTCAACACCACCGGATGATAGCAGTGTAACAAACTCAAATCCAGTGTCTTTTTTTGGGAGATGTATCGTGGTCTGTGATGCAACACCCACATAAATTCTTTAAAGGGTGATTATGATGCCCGTAAAAAAAATGTTTTATACAGTATGTTCATGTATACCCCCTGTATACCCCCTAGTGTTGAGCCACCCCCGTGGTGTTCGAGTTCGGTTCGGTTCGTCGAACACCGTGTGTTCGCCGAACTGTTCGTCGAACTGTTCGTCGAACACCTTCGAACACCGTTAAAACCAATGGCAGGCAAACAAAAACACATAGAAACACATAGAAAACACCTTCAAAGGTGTCCAAAAGCTGACAAACTGCCCAGAAGACATAACTAACACATGGAAAAGTGACAAGTACATATAGTCATGCGAAAAGAAAAGAGGTGGAGGAGTAAAAGGAGGGGGAGACACAGATATAGGCATGTCATGCCCTTCTAAAATCCTAAAAGTGAGAAGCCGACATGGCCAGTCCGTTCCTGCCCGTGCCACCTCCGTGTCGCAGGGTTTGTGCCAGAGCCGCGGTGGACCCTGACGGCCAGCCCCCCTCTCCCAATACTGGTGCCTGTCCGCTGGTGGGTCGAGCGAGCTCCCCTGTGGTGGAGGCAGCTCTAAGCTTTTTAATTTAAATTGTCTCTCTAATTTGAATGAATACACTTTAAATCCTTTTACAAGGATCTATTGGAGGGCAAGTCTCATGTCAGCAGCCGAGTAATTCCAGCTCCAGTAGCGTCCACTAAAGCTGCTGCAGTTAAAAAGCTTTTATAAGGATCGAGCTCGGCTGTCCACCGCAAGGCGTCCTACCGCCAGTCCCAGCCCCTATGCCTTGGGGTGCCTCCTGATGCTCTTCACTGAGTATCCCGTGGTCCCGAAGCATTTCCTTTCAAAAAATTAAGTGTCCAAACTACAGGTGGTGTAGCTTGCTTAACAGCCGGGATAATCCGCTGACTAGCAGACACTGCTACTAGGCATAAAGTATTTCCTGGGCTAGATGCAGTTAAAAATTTGTAATTAGATACTCTCGTTGGATGCTGAGAAAGCATTCCATAGAGTCTCCTCGCACGCCATATATTATTCTCTTAAAAAGCTTGGGGTAGGGGTCTAGGGGACCCTTTTATAGCCAAAATCACGGCCCTGTATCGCAATACGTCACCTAGGCTGAAGATAAATGGAACTGTAGCACCCCGAGGGCTCGGTTGCTACAGAGGTATTGCACCTCACCCAGAGGTGTGATATCTCACTCTCATGGAGTGTGGATCAGGACCCGACACCTGCATGCATTACACCACATTGCCGTGGGGCAGGGCGACCAATATGCCCCTGAGATGGGCACGACAGTCCCTGTCGTTGGCTGGAGTGGGGGGAGGGAACACTGAGGAAGGGGAACCCTGTAGTGCAGGAGCAGGGAGGAAGCAGTTCCTGGGTGCATTGAGAAGGGAGTATAAAAGGTGGGCACCATCTTAGTTCAGTGCAGAGAAGTCTGAGCAGAAGTGACAGGGAGCAGGGGCTCTGCATGAGCTCTGCTCCGGAGGTGGGCCTAGTAACAGAGGCCCAGGCCTGGAAGAGGGAGAAGGAAGGAAGAGGAGCGGAGAAGGCTCCAGGAACGAGGAGCGAAGGGATCCCAGGGGTGCGGACGGGCGAGTCGCCACCGCACGCCCGAATCCACCTGCGTGGAGGGGTCAGGCCAAAGGGGGAGACCGGTCCCCGAAACTAGTGGAGGCGGGAAACGACCCTCAGCTAGAAACCGGAGGCTGTGACATTTTATGTGGTGCAGCCCCTCGCTACACCCGCTAGGAAGGCACCACATAGGGTCAGGGAAACTGGCGCCAAGTTTACCAAGAGGAGGCCCGAGGCAGCCGGACAGAAGGGTTGGTAAGAAAGGCCAGACAAAGGACACACAAAGGGGGTCCTGTGAAGCGCTCCAAAGTTATCTGGGAGTTGTCTGAGCCCCTCACCTGGTGAGCACAGTACGACGTGGGCAGCCGTTACCTGCAGAAGTGGACTGGATAATAAGAACTGTGAGTAAAGGCCCTGGACTGCATCACTGACTCCGTGTCGTTACTGCTGCTGCCCTGCACCATCACCCCCATCCTCCGCATACACTACCCTGAGGCTATACTCCTCCCATGGGGAGTTATGCTACGCTCTGCTGCACCCACAACACCAGCCTCAGCGGTCTGCCCTGCATCGGCGGTTCACTCTGACCGCAATCCACGGGTGGCGTAGTCGCACATTTAAACATCAAAACCACATAAATAGTTCCGCCACTGGTTTGACCGCCCTGAGCCACGGAACCGAGTCGCCGCCACGGAGACTACAACCACCAGCATCCACCAAAAAGGGTCCGGCTCTGGGTGTCCCAAGGCCCAGGGGGCGCGTCAGAACATTTTCATCACCTTTCATAATCACCAATAGGACAAGGCAGGGATGTCCTCTGTCCCCTCTCTTATACATCCTAGTGACGGAGCACCTGCTCTCATCAATTTGCCATAACCCCAATATTAGGTGGATTGAGGTGGGAGGCACCGAGTACAAGTGCTCTCTATTTGCTGATGATGTCCTAGTATATATCACTCAATCACATATATCCATCCCTGCTGTTATGGCTGAAATAGATCACTTTGTTACATGGTCAAATTTTAAAATCAATGCAGCGAAATCTGAGGCCCTCGATGTCTCCCTCCCCAAATCCATACAGGATTCCATCCAGTCCAACTTTCCCTTTGCCTGGCCCTCACAGGGTATCAAATACTTAGGAATTCCTATTCATAGAGACCTCTCCCATCTATGTTATCTTAATTTTGGGCCCTTTATTGAACAACTCCATACAGACCACAGTTGGCAAGTTAGAACTGTAAGATTCACTACGTGAACCACTGGTGTTTTGTGGAAAAGCACATGTACACTGTGTTCCAAATTATTATGCAAAAAGTGTTTAGGAGTGGTAAGGGAAGAATTTGTTTGCTTGTCAGTTAAACTCATTGATGGTGATGTGTGTCAGGGCTCTTTATATCACTGTAAGCAATTGCAGACACCTGTGCTAATTAGTTTGGCAGGTGTGTCCAATGAAAGGCAAGACTACTTAAGAAGGCTGTCCCACATTATTAAGCAGCCTACATTTTCTGCCAAAATGGGAAAGAAAAAGGATGTGTCGGCTGCTGAGAAGCAACAAATTGTGGAGTGTTTAGGTCAAGGCATGACTACAATCAACATTGTGCGATGATCAGGATGAAGTGTCTTGGCAATGAAGAAGTATGTAGCTGATTCACAGTACACACGTGTGCGTGCTGATAAGGGCAAATTGAGGACTCTTTCCTACAGGCAATTAAGTTAGCTTAAAAGAGCAGCGACAAAAAAGCCTTGTCATAGCAGCAGACAAGTTTTTGAAGCTGCTGGTGCCTCCAACGTCCCCCGAACAACAAGATGCAGGGTCCTTCAGAGGTTTGCAGCTGTGCGAACGCCATCCTGTCGACCTCCTCTATCCACTTCACACAAGCAGAAATGGCTCCAGTGGGCAAAACATTACATGAAGACTGATTTCAAAACTGTTTTGTTCACGGATGAGTGCCGTGCAACGCTCGATGGTCCAGATGGATGGAGTGGAGGATGGCTGGTTGATGGACACCCCAAGCAAACACGGCTACAGCACCAACAAGGAGGAGGTGGAGTAATGTTTTAGGCTAGAATCATGGGGAGAGAGATTGTCGGCCCCTTTAGGATCCCTGAAGGGGTAAAGATGAACTACATAATGTATGTGGAGTTTCTCAAACAGCACTTCCTGCCATGGTTCAAGAAGAAGAACCGTGTATTCCACAGCAAGATCATTTTTATGCATGATAATGCACCGTCTCATGCTGCACATAACACATCTGCATCTCTGGCTGATATGGGCATAAAAGGGGACAAACTTATGGTGTGACCCCCATGCTCCCCTGACCTCTACCCTGTTCAGAACCTCTGGAGCATCATCAAAAGGAGTGTTTATGATGGCGGGAGGCAGTTCACATCTAAGCAACAGCTCTGGGAGGGTATTCTGTCCTCATGCAAAACAATTGAAGCAGAAACCATCCAAAACCTGACAAATTCAATGGACGAGAGAGTTCAGATGCTCCTTTCGAACAAGGGGTCCTATGTGCAAATGTAACATCACCTAGAATAAAGTTTTGAGTTGAAAACTGTTTGATTTCAGTTTCTAATAACCCGCTAATGCTTATAATTTCAAAAATGACCATTTTTTTGGTCTTTATTAAAATGAAAAGGTTGATCGAAGAGTGTGGGGGATCTAAGAGTGTGGCAACCCAGTAGTCAGGATTACTTTGAATTCTGACAATCTGAGGGTCATGTTGCAGGTAGTGCAGCAAGAAGGCACTTATGTGTCTTGCGCATCTCGGAGCCCCAAAATTATTTTCCGGGCTAGATGCAGCTAAAAATTATTATTAATTTGAAATCTGGTGGAGCTTAGTATAGATGGCCTAATAGAATCAGTACTGCACACTGCTACAAAGCCCAAATTATTTTCCAGCCAAGATACAGATAAACATGATTAGTAATTTTAAATCTGGTGGAGCTTAGTATAGATGGCCTATTAGAATCAGTGCTGCACACTGCTACAAAGCCCAAATTATTTTCCAGCCAAGATACAGATAAACATGATTAGTAATTTGAAAGCTTAAAACGGTTGGTGAGGTGATTTTAACCAATCATCAAGCTTTTACTCTCCCCAGGATGACACAGGGGTAGAAAAGTCGTTTCGGATCCATGATTTGTTCATCTTTATGAACGTGAGTCTGTCTACATTATCAGTGGAGAGCCGCGTGCGCTTATCTGTCAGCACACCACCAGCAGCGCTGAACACACGTTCAGACTGAACGCTGGCTGCGGGGCATGACAAGATCTCCAAGGCGTAAGTGGCTAGCTCCGGCCTTTTATCCAGATTAGAAGCCCAAAAAGAGCAAGGGTCCAGTGACACAGTCATGGCTTCAATGTTTACTTGGAGATACTCCTGTACCATCGTCTCTAGGCGTTGACTATGTGTCAGACTTCTTGTCTCCTGTGGCCTTGCAAAGGATGGGCTAAAAAAGTGGTGAAATGATTCCGCAAAATTGATGTTACCAGCAGATACTGTGTTTCTGTTACGGTTTGAGTGCTGAATACTCGACGGTCCCACGGTGTCACGCTGTCTCTGTGTACTGGAGGTAGGGGGCCTAAGCTGACCCTAAGCTGGGGCCCTGACTAATCCCTCTACCTGGAGGTACTGTTAAAGGTACAGAGGTCCAGGCCGCCAGCGTAACCCCTACCTCCTGAGGATCCCTGCACCTAAGTAATCTAGTCCTGAGAAGGACCCCGATCACAACAAAAGGGGACAGGTAATAATATGCCAACACTCAGTACTTAGACGAACGAGACAGTACAAGGGTAAAACCAAAACCACCTTGCATATAAAAACTACACAACTACAACAGAGGGAACACCAACGGGAAAGGAGATAAATGATAAAGCGAGGAAGGGAAAAAACACTCCAAATACACTTATCTCTGAAACTCCAAATACCACAATCCGCTCTGTTAGTCTGCATGAAAAGCTTTCACCGACACTTCCCTAACAGACCGGCAGGCATTTGAAGGAGTCTCACTACAACAGCATTGATTGCAGCTGGGCGAGGCTGGACCTCGTCTAGCACAGAGAGAGAGAGTTAACTCCCTCACTGCCGAAAAACACAAAGCACCAAAAACTCAGCTGCGAGAAGTCAGGCTGTGTAATCGTGACGATCTTCGTGGCGACACACCCGTGACACACGGTTGGCAAGTTGGAACTGTGAGATTCACTACGTGCACCACTGGTGTTTTGTGGAAAAGCACATGTAAGATTCTGCAACAGTCTTTGCTGATACTCCTGCATGCGTGCATCCCTTTCTATGGCAGGAATAATTTCGGCAAATTTACTTTTGTACCGGGGATCTAACAGTGTGGCAACCCAGTAGTCAGGATTATTTCTAATTCTCCCAATTCGAGGGTCATGTTGCAGGTAGTGCAGCAAGAAGGCACTCATGTGTCTTGCGCATCCAGGAGCACCAAGTCCCTGTTGTGTTGGTGGCGAGGTAACAATCATGCTTCCTTCCTCTGTCCTCTCCCCCCATCCTCGCACAACAGAAATGTGATCAAGGTCTCCCTCATCTGATGAGTCTTCCATCAGTTCGTCCTCCACTTCTTCCTGGGCTCCTGCACCTTCCTCACTAGTTTGGCTGCTACCATGCGCCCTGGTAAAACCATCTCCCCCACCCTCACATGCCTGCCGCCTTGGTGCTGCCGACCGTCTGGACATTGCAGATGTTAGCCCTTCCGCATACAACTCCTCCTCCTCTACTTCTTCCACCTCCTCTTGTGCCACCACCTGACTCCGAATTCTGTTTAACATGTGCTCCAGCATGTAAATCACCGGAATAGTCATGCTGATATTGGCATCGTCAGCACTAAACATCGTCGTCGCCATTTCAAAACTGTGCAGAAGGGTGCATAGGTCCCTGATCTGAGACCACTCCTCCAGCGTGATTTGCCCCACCTCTGGATCCCGTTGGCCCAGGCTATACGTCAGAACGTATTGCACCAGGGCTTGTCGGTGCTGCCACAGTCGCTGCAACATGTGCAGAGTTGAATTCCACCGGGTAGGCACATCGCATTTTAGCCGGTGAAGTGGCAGGCCCAACGACTTCTGTAGAGATGTAAGTCGCTGAGCTGCGGGATGCGAATGGCGGAAGTGAGCACACAGCGACCGTGCCCTCTGCAGAAGGCCATCTAGTCTGGGATAGTGGGCTAAAAATTGCTGGACAACCAGGTTCAACACGTGAGCCATACAAGGCACGTGTGTGACATTGCCCCGGCGAAGGGCCGCACCCAGGTTTGCAGCATTGTCGCACACGGCCTTCCCTGGTTTCAGGTCCATTGGAGACAACCATTCATAAAATTGGTTCTCCAGAGCTGATCACAACTCTTCAGCTGTGTGACTCACATTTCCCAGACATTTCAAAGTAAAAAACACCTGATGACGTTGAGCCCTACTGCCAGCATAGTAAGGAGGTGTGCAGGATCCCTTCTGCACAGTTAGAAAGCTTGTGGCATGACCAGACAGGCTTTGGGTGCAGGTGGAGGACCGACAGGAGGTTGAGGAGGCAGAAGCAGTGGAGGAACTTTGACATAAAGAGGATTGACGCACAACTCGTGGGGACGGCAAGACTTGGACAGCAGCCCCTTGTCCTGCTGTCACCATAGTTACCCAGTGCCCAGTCAGCGACATGTAACGCCCCTGTCCATGCCTACTCGTCCAAGTGTCTGTGGTGAAATGCACCCTGTCACACACAGAGTTTCTCAAAGAAGCGGTGATGTTTTGTGCGACATGCTGGTGGAGCGCAGGCACACCTTTCTTTGAGAAGTAGTGCCGACTGGGCATCTGGTACAGGGGCACTGCAACAGACATAAGGTCTTGAAAATCCTCTGTGTCCACCAGGCGGAAAGGCAGCATTTCAGTAGCCAAGAGTTTGCAGATGGTGAAATTCAACCTCTTAGCTTTCTCATTGCTAGGAGGAAATGGTCTTTTACTTGTCCACATCTGAGGGACCGGGGGCTGGCTATTGTGCTTAGACGGGGTTGATAAGGGTGTCCCCGGCAAACTGCCGGTCTGTGAGGAAGATGCAGGCGGACATGTTAGGTTGCCTTGATCCAAAGGTGGTGCTATCGATGTCGGACAGCGCTCAACACCAGCTGGTGTTACCACCTCCAAAGAAAATGATGACCTGCCAATCACGCTGGCTGTTGCGGGTAAAGAGGTGGCAGGTCTGCGTCCCAAAACAGGTGTGACTGCTGTCTCCCCAGTCACAGAGGATGAAGAGGCCGCGGATGCACAAGATATGGCAGACGGTGGTTGGTCCGGCCGGCTAGGCCGCATTGTAGCACAGTGAGCTTCCCACTGCAACTTATGCTTCATGTCCATGTGCCGGTTCATGCATGAAGTACTCAAACTATGTATTTTTTGGCCTCTACTTAGCTTTTGCTGACAAATGTTACAGATAACACGAGTTGGGTCATCTTTATCGATCTGAAAAAATGCCCAGGCTATGCAAGGCTTAGCACCCATGCGACCTGAAAGCCACCACGACTTGTGGTGAGAGGCAGAGTTGTGTTTGAGGATGCAGTTGATGACGTGCTTCCAGTACTACATCTCTGTCCAGGAAGGCGCAACCTGACCTCGTCGTCACTAGCATTCTCCTCCACCTCCTCTGCTGACCTCATCTCTTGGCTGACTGTGGGTTGACAGTAAGTGGGATCTCCAACCTCATCATCATCACCCTGTGCGTTATCACACCCGTCGTCCGCAGAGCCAACTTGTTCCTGCCCTGACAAAAAACTAAAGTTGTCGCTCCAATCAGGTATTTGATTCTCATCATCGTCTTCCTCATTGTCTCCACCAACAGGAGTTACAGTTTAGGAATGAGGGTCTACATTATGGTCAGAATCTTCAGCGTCTGGTCCTGGATCCGACTCATAAAGATTCTGGGCATCAGTGCAGATCATTTCCTCGTCTGGATTCACAGCAGCGCTGGAGCCGACCTCTGATTCTCAGGCTATAGTATGAGTAAACAGCTCTGCAGACTCAACCATCTGTTCTACCTCATACTCAGACGGGCAGCTGGAGATTTGGGAGCTGTGAGGAAGCAAGTGCGATTGGGGTGACACCTTTGAGGACTGGAGTATTTGTGATGTTGAAGTTGATGTGGAGGAGAGCCCACTTAAAGGAGCACTTGATATCCGTTGAAGCACCTGCTGTTTTTGTGCCTCATCAGGAATTTGTAGCGATTGGCGTGGCCGTAAGAAAGGGATCTTATCACATTGTCCGCTAAAAGAAGTAGACATTTTAGTTTTGCTGGAAGATGGTCTTTCTTCTGCAGATGTTACTGTTGCTTTAAGACCTACCCCACGGACACAACCTTTTTTCCCCTTCCCAACACGCTTATTCCCCTTTCCACCAGCAGCAGGCCTTTTTTCAATCATTTTGGTGGTTAACTAATTCACAACTCTGGAGTTGTTTGCACAAAAAAACAATGGATGGGAACCGAGCAGAGCTGAGTGGCCAAACTGTGGTATTAGGCCAAAACTATTGGCTGGGTTAGATGCAGAAAAAAATTATATTCAATTTGCAACCTGATGGAGGTCAGTATAGATGGACTAATAGAACAAGTCCCACACACTGCTAGAAGCCCAAATATTTTTTCAGAGCTAGATGCAGAAAAAATTATATTCAATTTGCAACCTGATGGAGGTCAGTATAGATGGACTAATAGACCAAGTCCCACACACTGCTAGAAGCCCAAATATTTTTTCAGAGCTAGATGCAGAAAAAAATTATATTCAATTTGCAACCTGATGGAGGTAAGTATAGATGGACTAATATACCAAGTCCCACACACTGCTAGAAGCCCAAATATTATTTCAGAGCTAGATGCAGAAAAAAATTATATTCAATTTGCAACCTGATGGAGGTCAGTATAGATGGACTAATAGACCAAGTCCCACACACTGCTAGAAGCCCAAATATTTTTTCAGAGCTAGATGCAGAAAAAAATTATATTGAATTTGCAACCTGATGGAGGTCAGTATAGATGGACTAATAGACAAAGTCCCACACCCTGCTAGAAGCCCAAATATTTTTTCAGAGCTAGATGCAGAAAAAAATTATTTTTAATTTGCAACCTGATGGAGGTCAGTATTGATGGACTAATAGACCAAGTCCCACACACTGCTAGAAGCCCAAATATTTTTTCAGAACTAGATGCAGAAAAAAATTATATTCAATTTGCAACCTGATGGAGGTCAGTATAGATGAACTAAAAGAACAAGTCCCACACACTGCTAGAAGCCCAAATATTTTTTCAGAGCTAGATGAAGAAAAAAATTATTTTTAATTTGCAACCTGATGGAGGCCAGTATAGATGGACTAATAGATCAAGTCCCACACACTGCTAGAAGCCCAAATATTTTTTCAGAGCTAGATGCAGAAAAAAATTATATTCAATTTGCAACCTGATGGAGGTCAGTATAGATGGACTAATAGAACAAGTCGCACACACTGCTAGAAGCCCAAATATTTTTTCAGAGCTAGATGCAGAAAAAAATATTGAATTTGCAACCTGATGGAGGTCAGTATAGATGGACTAATAGACCAAGTCCCACACACTGCTAGAAGCCCAAATATTTTTTCAGAGCTACATGCAGAAAAAAAATATTTTTAATTTGCAACCTGATGGAGTTCAGTATAGATGGACTAATAGACCAAGTCCCACACACTGCTAGAAGCCCAAATATTTTTTCAGAGCTAGATACAGAAAAAAATTATATTCAATTTGCAACCTGATGGAAGTCAGTATAGATGGACTAATAGAACAAGTCCAAAACACTGCTAGAAGCCCAAATATTTTTTCAGAGCAAGATGAAGAAAAAAATTATTTTTAATTTTCATCCTGATGGAGGTCAGTATAGATGGACTAATAGACCAAGTCCCACACCCTGCTAGAAGCCCAGATATTTTTTCAGAGCTAGATGCAGAAAAAAATTATATTCAATTTGCAACCTGATGGAGGTCAGTATAGATGGACTAATAGACCAAGTCCCACACACTGCTAGAAGCCCAAATATTTTTTCAGAGCTAGATGCAGAAAAAAAATTATATTGAATTTGCAACCTGATGGAGGTCAGTATAGATGGACTAATAGACAAAGTCCCACACCCTGCTAGAAGCCCAAATATTTTTTCAGAGCTAGATGCAGAAAAAAATTATTTTTAATTTGCAACCTGATGGAGGTCAGTATTGATGGACTAATAGACCAAGTCCCACACACTGCTAGAAGCCCAAATATTTTTTCAGAGCTAGATGCAGAAAAAAATTATATTCAATTTGCAACCTGATGGAGGTCAGTATAGATGGACTAAAAGAACAAGTCCCACACACTGCTAGAAGCCCAAATATTTTTTCAGAGCTAGATGAAGAAAAAAATTATTTTTAATTTGCAACCTGATGGAGGTCAGTAGAGATGGACTAATAGACCAAGTCCCACACACTGCTAGAAGCCCAAATATTTTTTCAGAGCTAGATGCAGAAAAAAATTATATTCAATTTGCAACCTGATGGAGGTCAGTATAGATGGACTAATAGAACAAGTCGCACACACTGCTAGAAGCCCAAATATTTTTTCAGAGCTAGATGCAGAAAAAAATTATATTGAATTTGCAACCTGATGGAGGTCAGTATAGATGGACTAATAGACCAAGTCCCACACACTGCTAGAAGCCCAAATATTTTTTCAGAGCTAGATGCAGAAAAAAAATATTTTTAATTTGCAACCTGATGGAGTTCAGTATAGATGGACTAATAGAACAAGTCCCACACACTGCTAGAAGCCCAAATATTTTTTCAGAGCTAGATACAGAAAAAAATTATATTCAATTTGCAACCTGATGGAAGTCAGTATAGATGGACTAATAGAACAAGTCCAAAACACTGCTAGAAGCCCAAATATTTTTTCAGAGCAAGATGAAGAAAAAAATTATTTTTAATTTTCATCCTGATGGAGGTCAGTATAGATGGACTAATAGACCAAGTCCCACACCCTGCTAGAAGCCCAGATATTTTTTCAGAGCTAGATGCAGAAAAAAATTATATTCAATTTGCAACCTCATGGAGGTCAGTATAGATGGACTAATAGAACAAGTCCCACACACTGCTAGAAGCCCAAATATTTTTTCAGAGCTTGATGCAGAAAAAAATTATATTCAATTTGCAACCTGATGGAGGTCAGTATAGATGGACTAATAGACTAAGTCCCACACACTGCTAGAAGCCCAAATATTTTTTCAGAGCTAGATGCAGAAAAAAATTATTTTAATTTGCAACCTGATGGAGGTCAGTATAGATGGACTAAAAGAACAAGTCCCACACACTGCTAGAAGCCCAAATATTTTTTCAGAGCTAGATGCAGAAAAAAATTATATTCAATTTGCAACCTGATGGAGGTCAGTATAGATGGACTAAAAGAACAAGTCCCACACACTGCTAGAAGCCCAAATATTTTTTCAGAGCTAGATGAAGAAAAAAATTATTTTTAATTTGCAACCTGATGGAGGTCAGTAGAGATGGACTAATAGACCAAGTCCCACACACTGCTAGAAGCCCAAATATTTTTTCAGAGCTAGATGCAGAAAAAAATTATATTCAATTTGCAAGCTGATGGAGGTCAGTATAGATGGACTAATAGAACAAGTCGCACACACTGCTAGAAGCCCAAATATTTTTTCAGAGCTAGATGCAGAAAAAAATGATATTGAATTTGCAACCTGATGGAGGTCAGTATAGATGGACTAATAGACCAAGTCCCACACACTGCTAGAAGCCCAAATATTTTTTCAGAGCTAGATGCAGAAAAAAAATATTTTTAATTTGCAACCTGATGGAGTTCAGTATAGATGGACTAATAGAACAAGTCCCACACACTGCTAGAAGCCCAAATATTTTTTCGGAGCTAGATACAGAAAAAAATTATATTGAATTTGCAACCTGATGAAGGTCAGTATAGATGGACTAATAGAACAAGTCCAAAACACTGCTAGAAGCCCAAATATTTTTTCAGAGCAAGATGAAGAAAAAAATTATTTTTAATTTTCATCCTGATGGAGGTCAGTATAGATGGACTAATAGACCAAGTCCCACACCCTGCTAGAAGCCCAGATATTTTTTCAGAGCTAGATGCAGAAAAAAATTATATTCAATTTGCAACCTGATGGAGGTCAGTATAGATGGACTAATAGAACAAGTCCCACACACTGCTAGAAGCCCAAATATTTTTTCAGAGCTAGATGCAGAAAAAAATTATATTCAATTTGCAACCTGATGGAGGTCAGTATAGATGGACTAATAGACTAAGTCCCACACACTGCTAGAAGCCCAAATATTTTTTCAGAGCTAGATGCAGAAAAAAATTATTTTAATTTGCAACCTGATGGAGGTCAGTATAGATGGACTAATAGACCAAGTCCCACACACTGCTAGAAGCCCAAATATTTTTTCAGAGCTAGATACAGAAAAAAATTATATTCAATTTGCATCCTGATGGAGGTCAGTATAGATGGACTAATAGAACAAGTCCCACACACTGCTAGAAGCCCAAATATTTTTTCAGAGCTAGATGAAGAAAATAATTATTTTTAATTTGCAACCTGATGGAGGTTAGTATAGATGGACTAATAGACCAAGTCCGACACACTGCTAGAAGCCCAGATATTTTTTCAGAGCTAGATGCAGAAAAAAATTATATTCAATTTCCAAACTGATGGAGGTCAGTATAGATGGACTAATAGAACAAGTCGCACACACTGCTAGAAGCCCAAATATTTTTTCAGAGCTAGATGCAGAAAAAAAATATTTTTAATTTGCAACCTGATGGAGGTCAGTATAAATGGACTAATAGACCAAGTCTCACACACTGCTAGAAGCCCAAATATTTTTTCAGAGCTAGATGCAGAAAAAAATTATATTCAATTTGCAACCTGATGGAGGTCAGTATAGATGGACTAATAGACCAAGTCCCACACACTGCTAGAAGCCCAAATATTTTTTCAGAGCTAGATGCAGAAAAAAATTAAATTGAATTTGCAACCTGATGGAGGTCAGTATAGATGGACTAATAGACAAAGTCCCACACCCTGCTAGAAGCCCAAATATTTTTTCAGAGCTAGATGCAGAAAAAAATTATTTTTAATTTGCAACCTGATGGAGGTCAGTATTGATGGACTAATAGACCAAGTCCCACACACTGCTAGAAGCCCAAATATTTTTTCAGAGCTAGATGAAGAAAAAAATTATTTTTAATTTGCAACCTGATGGAGGTCAGTATAGATGGACTAATAGACCAAGTCCCACACACTGCTAGAAGCCCAAATACTTTTTCAGAGCTAGATGCAGAAAAAAAATATTTCTAATTTGCAACCTGATGGAGGTCAGTATTAATGGACTAATAGACCAAGTCCCACACACTGCTAGAAGCCCAAATATTTTTTCAGAGCTAGATGCAGAAAAAAATGATATTCAATTTGCAACCTGATGGAGGTCAGTATAGATGGACTAATAGACCAAGTCCCACACACTGCTAGAAGCCCAAATATTTTTTCAGAGCTAGATGCAGAAAAAAATTATATTGAATTTGCAACCTGATGGAGGTCAGTATAGATGGACTAATAGACAAAGTCCCACACCCTGCTAGAAGCCCAAATATTTTTTCAGAGCTAGATGCAGAAAAAAATTATTTTTAATTTGCAACCTGATGGAGGTCAGTATTGATGGACTAATAGACCAAGTCCCACACACTGCTAGAAGCCCAAATATTTTTTCAGAGCTAGATGAAGAAAAAAATTATTTTTAATTTGCAACCTGATGGAGGTCAGTATAGATGGACTAATAGACCAAGTCCCACACACTGCTAGAAGCCCAAATATTTTTTCAGAGCTAGATGCAGAAAAAAATTATATTCAATTTGCAACCTGATGGAGGTCAGTATAGATGGACCAATAGAACAAGTCGCACACACTGCTAGAAACCCAAATATTTTTTCAGAGCTTGATGCAGAAAAAAATTATATTGAATTTGCAACCTGATGGAGGTCAGTATAGATGGACTAATAGACCAAGTCCCACACACTGCTAGAAGCCCAAATATTTTTTCAGAGCTAGATGCAGAAAAAAATTATATTCAATTTGCAACCTGATGGAGGTCAGTATAGATGGACTAATAGAACAAGTCCAAAACACTGCTAGAAGCCCAAATATTTTTTCAGAGCAAGATGAAGAAAAAAATTATTTTTAATTTGCATCCTGATGGAGGTCAGTATAGATGGACTAATAGACCAAGTCCCACACCCTGCTAGAAGCCCAGATATTTTTTCAGAGCTAGATGCAGAAAAAAATTATATTCAATTTGCAACCTGATGGAGGTCAGTATAGATGGACTAATAGAACAAGTCCCACACACTGCTAGAAGCCCAAATATTTTTTCAGAGCTAGATGCAGAAAAAAATTATATTCAATTTGCAACCTGATGGAGGTAAGTATAGATGGACTAATAGACCAAGTCCCACACACTGCTAGAAGCAAAAATAATTTTTCAGAGCTAGATGCAGAAAAAAATTATTTTTAATTTGCAACCTGATGGAGGTCAGTATAGATGGACTAATAGACCAAGTCCCACACACTGCTAGAAGCCCAAATATTTTTTCAGAGCTAGATACAGAAAAAAGTTATATTCAATTTGCATCCTGATGGAGGTCAGTATAGATGGACTAATAGAACAAGTCCCACACACTGCTAGAAGCCCAAATATTTTTTCAGAGCTAGATGAAGAAAAAAATTATTTTTAATTTGCAACCTGATGGAGGTTAGTTTAGATGGACTAATAGACCAAGTCCCACACACTGCTAGAAGCCCAGATATTTTTTCAGAGCTAGATGCAGAAAAAAGTTATATTCAATTTCCAAACTGATGGAGGTCAGTATAGATGGACTAATAGAACAAGTCGCACACACTGCTAGAAGCCCAAATATTTTTTCAGAGCTAGATGCAGAAAAAAAATATTTTTAATTTGGAACCTGATGGAGGTCAGTATAGATGGACTAATAGACCAAGTCCCACACACTGCTAGAAGCCCAAATATTTTTTCAGAGCTAGATGCAGAAAAAAATTATATTCAATTTGCAACCTGATGGAGGTCAGTATAGATGGACTAATAGAACAAGTCCCACACACTGCTAGAAGCCCAAATATTTTTTCAGAGCTAGATGCAGAAAAAAATTATATTCAATTTGCAACCTGATGGAGGTCAGTATAGATGGACTAATAGACCAAGTCCCACACACTGCTAGAAGCCCAAATATTTTTTCAGAGCTAGATGCAGAAAAAAATTATATTCAATTTGCAACCTGATGGAGGTCAGTATAGATGGACTAATAGACCAAGTCCCACACACTACTAGAAGCCCAAATATTTTTTCAGAGCTAGATGCAGAAAAAAATTATATTCAATTTGCAACCTGATGGAGGTCAGTATAGATGGACTAATAGACCAAGTCCCACACACTGCTAGAAGCCCAAATATTTTTTCAGAGCTAGATGCAGAAAAAAATTATTTTTAATTTGCAACCTGATGGAGGTCAGTATAGATGGACTAATAGACCAAGTCCCACACACTGCTAGAAGCCCAAATATTTTTTCAGAGCTAGATGCAGAAAAAAATTATATTCAATTTCCAACCTGATGGAGGTCAGTATAGATGGACTAATAGAACAAGTCGCACACACTGCTAGAAGCCCAAATATTTTTTCAGAGCTAGATGCAGGAAAAAAATATTTTTAATTTGCAACCTGATGGAGGTCAGTATAGATGGACTAATAGAACAAGTCCCACACACTGCTAGAAGCCCAAATATTTTTTCAGAGCTAGATGCAGAAAAAAATTATATTCAATTTGCAACCTAGTGGAGGTCAGTATAGATGGACTAATAGAACAAGTCCCACACACTGCTAGAAGCCCAAATATTTTTTCAGAGCTAGATGCAGAAAAAAATTATATTGAATTTGCAACCTGATGGAGGTCAGTATAGATGGACTAATAGACCAAGTCCCACACACTGCTAGAAGCCCAAATATTTTTTCAGAGCTAGATGCAGAAAAAAATTATATTCAATTTGCAACCTGATGGAGGTCAGTATAGATGGACTAATAGAACAAGTCGCACACACTGCTAGAAGCCCAAATATTTTTTCAGAGCTAGATGCAGAAAAAAATTATATTGAATTTGCAACCTGATGGAGGTCAGTATAGATGGACTAATAGACCAAGTCCCACACACTGCTAGAAGCCCAAATATTTTTTCAGAGCTAGATGCAGAAAAAAAATATTTTTAATTTGCAACCTGATGGAGTTCAGTATAGATGGACTAATAGAACAAGTCCCACACACTGCTAGAAGCCCAAATATTTTTTCAGAGCTAGATACAGAAAAAAATTATATTCAATTTGCAACCTGATGGAAGTCAGTATAGATGGACTAATAGAACAAGTCTAAAACACTGCTAGAAGCCCAAATATTTTTTCAGAGCAAGATGAAGAAAAAAATTATTTTTAATTTTCATCCTGATGGAGGTCAGTATAGATGGACTAATAGACCAAGTCCCACACCCTGCTAGAAGCCCAGATATTTTTTCAGACCTAGATGCAGAAAAAAATTATATTCAATTTGCAACCTGATGGAGGTCAGTATAGATGGACTAATAGAACAAGTCCCACACACTGCTAGAAGCCCAAATATTTTTTCAGAGCTAGATGCAGAAAAAAATTATATTCAATTTGCAACCTGATGGAGGTCAGTATAGATGGACTAATAGACTAAGTCCCACACACTGCTAGAAGCCCAAATATTTTTTCAGAGCTAGATGCAGAAAAAAATTATTTTAATTTGCAACCTGATGGAGGTCAGTATAGATGGACTAATAGACCAAGTCCCACACACTGCTAGAAGCCCAAATATTTTTTCAGAGCTAGATACAGAAAAAAATTATATTCAATTTGCATCCTGATGGAGGTCAGTATAGATGGACTAATAGAACAAGTCCCACACACTGCTAGAAGCCCAAATATTTTTTCAGAGCTAGATGAAGAAAATAATTATTTTTAATTTGCAACCTGATGGAGGTTAGTGTAGATGGACTAATAGACCAAGTCCGACACACTGCTAGAAGCCCAGATATTTTTTCAGAGCTAGATGCAGAAAAAAATTATATTCAATTTCCAAACTGATGGAGGTCAGTATAGATGGACTAATAGAACAAGTCGCACACACTGCTAGAAGCCCAAATATTTTTTCAGAGCTAGATGCAGAAAAAAAATATTTTTAATTTGCAACCTGATGGAGGTCAGTATAAATGGACTAATAGACCAAGTCCCACACACTGCTAGAAGCCCAAATATTTTTTCAGAGCTAGATGCAGAAAAAAATTATATTCAATTTGCAACCTGATGGAGGTCAGTATAGATGGACTAATAGACCAAGTCCCACACACTGCTAGAAGCCCAAATATTTTTTCAGAGCTAGATGCAGAAAAAAATTATATTGAATTTGCAACCTGATGGAGGTCAGTATAGATGGACTAATAGACAAAGTCCCACACCCTGCTAGAAGCCCAAATATTTTTTCAGAGCTAGATGCAGAAAAAAATTATTTTTAATTTGCAACCTGATGGAGGTCAGTATTGATGGACTAATATACCAAGTCCCACACACTGCTAGAAGCCCAAATATTTTTTCAGAGCTAGATGAAGAAAAAAATTATTTTTAATTTGCAACCTGATGGAGGTCAGTATAGATGGACTAATAGACCAAGTCCCACACACTGCTAGAAGCCCAAATATTTTTTCAGAGCTAGATGCAGAAAAAAAATATTTTTAATTTGCAACCTGATGGAGGTCAGTATAAATGGACTAATAGACCAAGTCCCACACACTGCTAGAAGCCCAAATATTTTTTCAGAGCTAGATGCAGAAAAAAATTATATTCAATTTGCAACCTGATGGAGGTCAGTATAGATGGACTAATAGACCAAGTCCCACACACTGCTAGAAGCCCAAATATTTTTTCAGAGCTAGATGCAGAAAAAAATTATATTGAATTTGCAACCTGATGGAGGTCAGTATAGATGGACTAATAGACAAAGTCCCACACCCTGCTAGAAGCCCAAATATTTTTTCAGAGCTAGATGCAGAAAAAAATTATTTTTAATTTGCAACCTGATGGAGGTCAGTATTGATGGACTAATAGACCAAGTCCCACACACTGCTAGAAGCCCAAATATTTTTTCAGAGCTAGATGAAGAAAAAAATTATTTTTAATTTGCAACCTGACGGAGGTCAGTATAGATGGACTAATAGACCAAGTCCCACACACTGCTAGAAGCCCAAATATTTTTTCAGAGCTAGATGCAGAAAAAAATTATATTCAATTTGCAACCTGATGGAGGTCAGTATAGATGGACCAATAGAACAAGTCGCACACACTGCTAGAAGCCCAAATATTTTTTCAGAGCTTGATGCAGAAAAAAATTATATTGAATTTGCAACCTGATGGAGGTCAGTATAGATGGACTAATAGACCAAGTCCCACACACTGCTAGAAGCCCAAATATTTTTTCAGAGCTAGATGCAGAAAAAAATTATATTCAATTTGCAACCTGATGGAGGTCAGTATAGATGGACTAATAGAACAAGTCCAAAACACTGCTAGAAGCCCAAATATTTTTTCAGAGCAAGATGAAGAAAAAAATTATTTTTAATTTGCATCCTGATGGAGGTCAGTATAGATGGACTAATAGACCAAGTCCCACACCCTGCTAGAAGCCCAGATATTTTTTCAGAGCTAGATGCAGAAAAAAATTATATTCAATTTGCAACCTGATGGAGGTCAGTATAGATGGACTAATAGAACAAGTCCCACACACTGCTAGAAGCCCAAATATTTTTTCAGAGCTAGATGCAGAAAAAAATTATATTCAATTTGCAACCTGATGGAGGTAAGTATAGATGGACTAATAGACCAAGTCCCACACACTGCTAGAAGCAAAAATATTTTTTCAGAGCTAGATGCAGAAAAAAATTATTTTTAATTTGCAACCTGATGGAGGTCAGTATAGATGGACTAATAGACCAAGTCCCACACACTGCTAGAAGCCCAAATATTTTTTCAGAGCTAGATACAGAAAAAAATTACATTCAATTTGCATCCTGATGGAGGTCAGTATAGATGGACTAATAGAACAAGTCCCACACACTGCTAGAAGCCCAAATATTTTTTCAGAGCTAGATGAAGAAAAAAATTATTTTTAATTTGCAACCTGATGGAGGTTAGTTTAGATGGACTAATAGACCAAGTCCCACACACTGCTAGAAGCCCAGATATTTTTTCAGAGCTAGATGCAGAAAAAAATTATATTCAATTTCCAAACTGATGGAGGTCAGTATAGATGGACTAATAGAACAAGTCGCACACACTGCTAGAAGCCCAAATATTTTTTCAGAGCTAGATGCAGAAAAAAAATATTTTTCATTTGGAACCTGATGGAGGTCAGTATAGATGGACTAATAGACCAAGTCCCACACACTGCTAGAAGCCCAAATATTTTTTCAGAGCTAGATGCAGAAAAAAATTATATTCAATTTGCAACCTGATGGAGGTCAGTATAGATGGACTAATAGAACAAGTCCCACACACTGCTAGAAGCAAATATTTTTTTCAGAGCTAGATGCAGAAAAAAATTATATTCAATTTGCAACCTGATGGAGGTCAGTATAGATGGACTAATAGACCAAGTCCCACACACTGCTAGAAGCCCAAATATTTTTTCAGAGCTAGATGCAGAAAAAAATTATATTGAATTTGCAACCTGATGGAGGTCAGTATAGATGGACTAATAGACCAAGTCCCACACACTACTAGAAGCCCAAATATTTTTTCAGAGCTAGATGCAGAAAAAAATTATTTTTAATTTGCAACCTGATGGAGGTCAGTATAGATGGACTAATAGACCAAGTCCCATACACTGCTAGAAGCCCAAATATTTTTTCAGAGCTAGATGCAGAAAAAAATTATATTCAATTTCCAACCTGATGGAGGTCAGTATAGATGGACTAATAGAACAAGTCGCACACACTGCTAGAAGCCCAAATATTTTTTCAGAGCTAGATGCAGGAAAAAAATATTTTTAATTTGCAACCTGATGGAGGTCAGTATAGATGGACTAATAGAACAAGTCCCACACACTGCTAGAAGCCCAAATATTTTTTCAGAGCTAGATGCAGAAAAAAATTATATTCAATTTGCAACCTAGTGGAGGTCAGTATAGATGGACTAATAGAACAAGTCCCACACACGGCTAGAAGCCCAAATATTTTTTCAGAGCTAGATGCAGAAAAAAATTATATTGAATTTGCAACCTGATGGAGGTCAGTATAGATGGACTAATAGACCAAGTCCCACACACTGCTAGAAGCCCAAATATTTTTTCAGAGCTAGATGCAGAAAAAAATAATTTTTAATTTGCAACCTGATGGAGGTCAGTATAGATGGACTAATAGACCAAGTCCCACACACTGCTAGAAGCCCAAATATTTTTTCAGAGCTAGATGCAGAAAAAAATTATATTGAATTTGCAACCTGATGGAGGTCAGTATAGATGGACTAATAGAACAAGTCCCACACACTGCTAGAAGCCCAAATATTTTTTCAGAGCTAGATGCAGAAAAAAATAATTTTTAATTTGCAACCTGATGGAGGTCAGTATAGATGGACTAATAGACCAAGTCCCACACACTGCTAGAAGCCCAAATATTTTTTCTGAGCTAGATACAGAAAAAAATTATATTCAATTTGCAACCTGATGGAGGTCAGTATAGATGGACTAATAGAACAAGTCCAAAACACTGCTAGAAGCCCAAATATTTTTTCAGAGCAAGATGAAGAAAAAAATTATTTTTAATTTGCATCCTGATGGAGGTCAGTATAGATGGACTAATAGACCAAGTCCCACACCCTGCTAGAAGCCCAGATATTTTTTCAGAGCTAGATGCAGAAAAAAATTATATTCAATTTGCAACCTGATGGCGGTCAGTATAGATGGACTAATAGAACAAGTCCCACACACTGCTAGAAGCCCAAATATTTTTTCAGAGCTAGATGCAGAAAAAAATTATATTCAATTTGCAACCTGATGGAGGTCAGTATAGATGGACTAATAGACCAAGTCCCACACACTGCTAGAAGCACAAATATTTTTTCAGAGCTAGATGCAGAAAAAAATTATTTTTAATTTGCAACCTGATGGAGGTCAGTATAGATGGACTAATAGACCAAGTCCCACACACTGCTAGAAGCCCAAATATTTTTTCAGAGCTAGATACAGAAAAAAATTATATTCAATTTGCATCCTGATGGAGGTCAGTATAGATGGACTAATAGAACAAGTCCCACACACTGCTAGAAGCCCAAATATTTTTTCAGAGCTAGATGAAGAAAAAAATTATTTTTAATTTGCAACCTGATGGAGGTTAGTATAGATGGACTAATAGACCAAATCCCACACACTGCTAGAAGCCCAGATATTTTTTCAGAGCTAGATGCAGAAAAAAATTATATTCAATTTCCAAACTGATGGAGGTCAGTATAGATGGACTAATAGAACAAGTCGCACACACTGCTAGAAGCCCAAATATTTTTTCAGAGCAAGATGCAGAAAAAAATTATTTTAATTTGCAACCTGATGGAGGTCAGTATAGATGGACTAATAGACCAAGTCCCACACACTGCTAGAAGCCCAAATATTTTTTCAGAGCTAGATACAGAAAAAAATTATATTCAATTTGCATCCTGATGGAGGTCAGTATAGATGGACTAATAGAACAAGTCCCACACACTGCTAGAAGCCGAAATATTTTTTCAGAGCTAGATGAAGAAAATAATTATTTTTAATTTGCAACCTGATGGAGGTTAGTGTAGATGGACTAATAGACCAAGTCCGACACACTGCTAGAAGCCCAGATATTTTTTCAGAGCTAGATGCAGAAAAAAATTATATTCAATTTCCAAACTGATGGAGGTCAGTATAGATGGACTAATAGAACAAGTCGCAAACACTGCTACAAGCCCAAATATTTTTTCAGAGCTAGATGCAGAAAAAAAATATTTTTAATTTGCAACCTGATGGAGGTCAGTATAAATGGACTAATAGACCAAGTCCCACACACTGCTAGAAGCCCAAATATTTTTTCAGAGCTAGATGCAGAAAAAAATTATATTCAATTTGCAACCTGATGGCGGTCAGTATAGATGGACTAATAGAACAAGTCCCACACACTGCTAGAAGCCCAAATATTTTTTCAGAGCTAGATGCAGAAAAAAATTATATTCAATTTGCAACCTGATGGAGGTCAGTATAGATGGACTAATAGACCAAGTCCCACACACTGCTAGAAGCCCAAATATTTTTTCAGAGCTAGATGCAGAAAAAAATTATTTTCAATTTGCATCCTGATGGAGGTCAGTATAGATGGACTAATAGAACAAGTCCCACACACTGCTAGAAGCCCAAATATTTTTTCAGAGCTAGATGAAGAAAATAATTATTTTTAATTTGCAACCTGATGGAGGTTAGTGTAGATGGACTAATAGACCAAGTCCGACACACTGCTAGAAGCCCAGATATTTTTTCAGAGCTAGATGCAGAAAAAAATTATATTCAATTTCCAAACTGATGGAGGTCAGTATAGATGGACTAATAGAACAAGTCGCACACACTGCTAGAAGCCCAAATATTTTTTCAGAGCTAGATGCAGAAAAAAAATATTTTTAATTTGCAACCTGATGGAGGTCAGTATAAATGGACTAATAGACCAAGTCCCACACACTGCTAGAAGCCCAAATATTTTTTCAGAGCTAGATGCAGAAAAAAATTATATTCAATTTGCAACCTGATGGCGGTCAGTATAGATGGACTAATAGAACAAGTCCCACACACTGCTAGAAGCCCAAATATTTTTTCAGAGCTAGATGCAGAAAAAAATTATATTCAATTTGCAACCTGATGGAGGTCAGTATAGATGGACTAATAGACCAAGTACCACACACTGCTAGAAGCCCAAATATTTTTTCAGAGCTAGATGCAGAAAAAAATTATTTTTAATTTGCAACCTGATGGAGGTCAGTATAGATGGACTAATAGACCAAGTCCCACACACTGCTAGAAGCCCAAATATTTTTTCAGAGCTAGATACAGAAAAAAATTATATTCAATTTGCATCCTGATGGAGGTCAGTATAGATGGACTAATAGAACAAGTCCCACACACTGCTAGAAGCCCAAATATTTTTTCAGAGCTAGATGAAGAAAAAAATTATTTTTAATTTGCAACCTGATGGAGGTTAGTATAGATGGACTAATAGACCAAGTCCCACACACTGCTAGAAGCCCAGATATTTTTTCAGAGCTAGATGCAGAAAAAAATTATATTCAATTTCCAAACTGATGGAGGTCAGTATAGATGGACTAATAGAACAAGTCGCACACACTGCTAGAAGCCCAAATATTTTTTCAGAGCTAGATGCAGAAAAAAAATATTTTAAATTTGCAACCTGATGGAGGTCAGTATAGATGGACTAATAGACCAAGTCCCACACACTGCTAGAAGCCCAAATATTTTTTCAGAGCTAGATGCAGAAAAAAATTATATTCAATTTGCAACCTGATGGAGGTCAGTATAGATGGACTAATAGAACAAGTCCCACACACTGCTAGAAGCAAATATTTTTTCAGAGCTAGATGCAGAAAAAAATTATATTCAATTTGCAACCTGATGGAGGTCAGTATAGATGGACTAATAGACCAAGTCCCACACACTGCTAGAAGCCCAAATATTTTTTAAGAGCTAGATGCAGAAAAAAATTATATTGAATTTGCAACCTGATGGAGGTCAGTATAGATGGACTAATAGACCAAGTCCCACACACTACTAGAAGCCCAAATATTTTTTCAGAGCTAGATGCAGAAAAAAATTATTTTTAATTTGCAACCTGATGGAGGTCAGTATAGATGGACTAATAGACCAAGTACCACACACTGCTAGAAGCCCAAATATTTTTTCAGAGCTAGATGCAGGAAAAAATTATATTCAATTTGCAACCTGATGGAGGTCAGTATAGATGGACTAATAGAACAAGTCGCACACACTGCTAGAAGCCCAAATATTTTTTCAGAGCTAGATGCAGGAAAAAAATATTTTTAATTTGCAACCTGATGGAGGTCAGTATAGATGGACTAATAGAACAAGTCCCACACACTGCTAGAAGCCCAAATATTTTTTCAGAGCTAGATGCAGAAAAAAATTATATTCAATTTGCAACCTGATGGAGGTCAGTATAGATGGACTAATAGAACAAGTCCCACACACTGCTAGAAGCCCAAATATTTTTTCAGAGCTAGATGCAGAAAAAAATTATATTGAATTTGCAACCTGATGGAGGTCAGTATAGATGGACTAATAGACCAAGTCCCACACACTGCTAGAAGCCCAAATATTTTTTCAGAGCTAGATGCAGAAAAAAAAAATTTTTAATTTGCAACCTGATGGAGGTCAGTATAGATGGACTAATAGACCAAGTCCCACACACTGCTAGAAGCCCAAATATTTTTTCAGAGCTAGATGCAGAAAAAAGTTATATTGAATTTGCAACCTGATGGAGGTCAGTATAGATGGACTAATAGAACAAGTCCCACACACTGCTAGAAGCCCAAATATTTTTTCAGAGCTAGATGCAGAAAAAAATAATTTTTAATTTGCAACCTGATGGAGGTCAGTATAGATGGACTAATAGACCAAGTCCCACACACTGCTAGAAGCCCAAATATTTTTTCAGAGCTAGATGCAGAGAAAAATAATTTTTAATTTGCAACCTGATGGAGGTCAGTATAGATGGACTAACAGACCAAGTCCCACACACTGCTAGAAGCCCAAATATTTTTTCAGAGCTAGATGAGGAAAAAAATTATATTCAATTTGCAACCTGATGGAGGTCAGTATAGAAGGACTAATAGAATAAGTCCCACACACTGCTAGAAGCCCAAATACTTTTTCAGAGCTAGATGAGGAAAAAAATTATATTCAATTTGCAACCTGATGGAGGTCAGTATAGAAGGACTAATAGAACAAGTCCCACACACTGCTAGAAGCCCAAATATTTTTTCAGAGCTAGATGCAGAAAAAAAATATTTTTAATTTGCAACATGATGGAGGTCAGTATAGATGGACTAATAGACCAAGTCCCACACACTGCTAGAAGCCCAAATATTTTTTCAGAGCTAGATGCAGAAAAAAATTATATTCAATTTGCAACCTTATGGAGGTCAGTATAGATGGACTAATAGAATGATGCTACGCCCAAAAGGTTTTACTTCACTAGGTGCAGTAAAAAAATTGGTATTCTATACACAGGTGGTGTAGCTTGCAACACAGATAGGCTACTCCACTGACTAACACACTCTGCAATAGGCCAAAAAGGATTAGCTTTGCTAGATTTAGCCAAATGCTGTGAAAAAAACTTGCACAGCACTGGCACAGACCTGCCTGGCAAAAACTCATAGGAACTGATGTAACTTAGTCCTGAAAAGGACTGCAATTACAATTAGTCTTTACTCCCACAACCTATCTATTTAAGAGCACAGACCTGCCTGATAAAAGTCGTAGGAAATGCTGTAACCTAGTCCTTAAAAGGACTGCAATCACAACTATTCCCTACTCCCAAGCTATCTGTAGATTTGTGCGAAAATTGGCTTGAAATTAACAAGGTATAGCGCACACAGCAACAGCGGTGCTGTCTAACACGCAGTTGCAGCAGTGAGAAAATGGTGGCGATGGGGAAAATGGCTGGGTCTTATAGGGCAAGGACATGTGACATACACTGCCAATGACACATGCCCTTGCTTGTGTGAAAAAAAGCACTTCGCTCCGTGTGTGCGCTGCTGATAGGCTGACAGATTGCACCTCCCCACTGTAAATGCGGGAAAGAGAAAAAAAAATGGAGATCTTCATTATTCCTGCAGAGATCCATGCCCTGCCCCTCCCCCCGCCCCGCTGTACACTCAAACTGCGTATTAACATTAATTTTCATCATTACTGAGAAAAAATCCAGTTATGATTTTGGTGCACGAACAGTTATCGAACATAACCTCGAACAGCCGAATTTTTTTCAAATCGTTCGTGTTCGCCGAACGGCTCGAACACCGCCCAAAACAGCTCGAATTTGAGATTGGCGAACAGTTCAAGTCGAACAACGCTCATCTCTAATACCCCCCTAGGGGTAAATGTTTGTCAGCCCATACACTTAGTGCATGGGCATTACAAGTATAGGAGACCCGCTCCTTTCTAATGGGAACATTTTTTTATGAGACCCTCCTCCACATCTCTTCCAAGGGGCATTGGAGTGCCTCCCAATTTTTGGCAACCCTTGCATTCACTGCATAGGCCAACACAATGGGAGACCCACTTCCTAATAATGGGAACATTTTTTCATGAGGCCCTCTACGTCTCTTCCAAGGAGCATTGGAGTGCCTTCCAATTTTTTCTTTCAGCCCTTGCATTCACTGCATATGCCAACACTATGGGAGACCCACTTCCTAATAATGGAAACATTGTTTTCAGGAGGCCCTCATCTAAGTTTCTTCAAAGGGGTATTGGGGTACGTCCAAATTTTGGGCAGCCCTGCCACTCACTGCATACGCAATAACAGTATCGGAGACCCACTCTTTAGTAATGGGAACAACAAAGCATAGCCGGCTGATGGCTCTCTAAGAATAGTGAGGGCCGACTGCTGGCCCTTTAAGAATAGTAAAGGCCACCTGATGGCCCTATAAAAATAGGCTTTGTGACTTTCAGAGTCCCTCCTTCATAAATGAAACAGGATGAGTCTGATCATGTCTCACACACCACATGGCCAGATGTTGTAAAATGTTAAAATGACATTTCCCGGTGAATACATTTGTCACGGTTGAAAGCAATACAAAAGTGCAAAAATGCATCAAAGATGCAACGTGTGAACATAGCCCAAGGTGTGGAGGAGTATTTTTGTTTTTGGTTATTTATTTTGCCTTATATACAAGTCCTTAACCCGGAAAGGATGTTCCTTAACATATTTCCCAGGAAAATCCATTTTGGTTTTGTTTTTGTATGTTTTATTGTGAGTCTGTAAAAGTGGCGCAATACCTCTGACAACATTGTTAACAGAAGTGACCTGGAAGTTAGAAATTCTTCCAGGGGTCTTCTCCATGCTGCTTCCCATGCCATTTGAGCACTGTTCCCATCGATTTGGGCAATTTTTAGGCTCTCTAAAGACCGCCGTGGGGAGCCGCCTCAAAAATGATCGAGTTTCCCATAGACTTACATTGGGCTCATTGCTCGTCGCTAGTTCCCACTCCTGTGAAAAAATTCTGACCAAATACTGGTAGTGGGGCTGTGGCCTTAGGCTGTGTATCATGTGCCTAAGTACAAGTCAGCTGAGAGATCTCCTTAAATAAAATTAAATCTATTCACACATGGCTCCCAGTTCGAGGAAGATAAGTGATGCTAGCTTGTTGAAGTCAAGATTGGTGTGGTAAATGTGTATTAGACCTGCATCTGATATCTATGGAAAGTTATACATTATGTATAGATTATGACCAATCAGCTCTAGGATTCTTTTTACTGAGACACATTTTATTTTCTTCTATGGCAAAGAAATACTACTAGTTCAGTGAAAAGCCTGTGCCTTGGCAAGATATTTTTTGTATCCCAGGAGTTGGTTATCCCATGAGTTAATTCTGCCTAAAACATTGTGACTTTTGGCATTTTTACATTTGTTCCAACCAGCTTTGCCAAAGTACACAGAACTGGGACCGTATGGGGCCTGTTGAAGACCACCCAACAAATTTTTCAAAATTTACGCCACTTTAATGGCACACATTTTGCTAGAAATGTACTCTAGTCCCTACTTGGAGTAGCATTTCTGGTGGGAGGCATTTAAAATGCCAGTCTTAATGAATCATGCCCTATGTTTTTGGAGATATCGGGAAATTACGTCAGAGATTTATGGCGGTGACTAGAAATTATATGGTAAGAATTGTAAGTCATTGTTAGCATTTTGAACTGAATTATCGGGGTAATGTATAATCTGAGAAGGGATTGGTAGAGGAGAGATGCAGAAGAGAAACAAGGTCAGAGGTGAACTAATCAGACAATCTAAGAATAAATTGGAGGGGAGCAGGAGTGCTAGATGAGAAACCACAGAGAAGAATGGTGCAGTAGACTAGGTGGAAGATGTGGATTCAGGAAATGATTTTGAATTGGAGATGGCAGAAGGTGATGAAGGACAGGGTTGGGGCTCAGACAGTCTAAAGTCTTTAGTATAGATGAGCATTGTTCGACTCGAACTGTTCGCCAATCTCAAATTCGAGCTGTTTCGGGCGGTGTTCGAGCCGTTCGGCGAACACGAACGATTTGAAAAAAATTCGGCTGTTCGAGGTTATGTTCGATAACTGTTCGTGCACCAAAATCATAACTGGATTTTTTCTCAGTAATGATGAAAATTAATGTTAATACGCAGTTTGAGTGTACAGCGGGGCGGGGGGAGGGGCAGGGCATGGATCTCTGCAGGAATAATGAAGATCTCCATTTTTTTTTCTCTTTCCCGCATTTACAGTGGGGAGGTGCAATCTGTCAGCCTATCAGCAGCGCACACACGGAGCGAAGTGCTTTTTTCACACAAGCAAGGGCATGTGTCATTGGCAGTGTATGTCACATGTCCTTGCCCTATAAGACCCAGCCATTTTCCCCATCGCCACCATTTTCTCACTGCTGCAACTGCGTGTTAGACGGCACCGCTGTTGCTGTGTGCGCTATACCTTGTTAATTTCAAGCCAATTTTCGCACAAATCTACAGATAGCTTGGGAGTAGGGAATAGTTGTGATTGCAGTCCTTTTAAGGACTAGGTTACAGCATTTCCTACGACTTTTATCAGGCAGGTGTGTGCTCTTAAATAGATAGGTTGTGGGAGTAAAGACTAATTGTAATTGCAGTCCTTTTCAGGACTAAGTTACATCAGTTCCTATGAGTTTTTGCCAGGCAGGTCTGTGCCAGTGCTGTGCAAGTTTTTTTCACAGCATTTGGCTAAATCTAGCAAAGCTAATCCTTTTTGGCCTATTGCAGAGTGTGTTAGTCAGTGGAGTAGCCTATCTGTGTTGCAAGCTACACTACCTGTGTATAGAATACCAATTTTTTTACTGTACCTAGTGAAGTAAAACCTTTTGGGCATAGCATCATTCTATTAGTCCATCTATACTGACCTCCTTAAGGTTGCAAATTGAATATAATTTTTTTCTGCATCTAGCTCTGAAAAAATATTTGGCCTTCTAGCAGTGTGTGGGACTTGTTCTATTAGTCCATCTACCATCTATGCTGACCTCCATCAGGTTGCAAATTCAAAATAATTTTTATCTGCATCTAGCTCTGAAAAAATATTTGGTCTTCTAGCAGTGTGTGGGACTTGTTCTATTAGTCCAACTATACTGACCTCCATCAGGTTGCAAATTGAATATAATTTTTTTCTGCATCTAGCTCTGAAAAAATATTTGGCCTTCTAGCAGTGTGTGGGACTTGTTCTATTAGTCCATCTATACTGACCTCTATCACGTTGCAAACTGAATATAATTTTTTTCCTCATCTAGCTCTGAAAAAATATTTGGGCTTCTAGCAGTGTGAGGGACTTGTTCTATTAGTCCATCTATACTGACCTCCTTCAGGTTGAAAATTGAATATAATTTTTTTCTGCATCTAGCTCTGAAAAAATATTTGGGCTTCTAGCAGTGTGTGGGACTTGTTCTATTAGTCCATCTATACTGACCTCCGTCAGGTTGAAAATTGAATATAATTTTTTCTGCATCTAGCTCTGAAAAAATATTTGGGCTTCTAGCAGTGTGTGGGACTTGTTCTATTAGTCCATCTATACTGACCTCCATCAGGTTGCAAACTGAATATAATTTTTTTCTGCATCTAGCTCTGAAAAAATATTTGGCCTTCTAGCAGTGTGTGGGACTTGTTCTATTAGTCCATCTATACTGACCTCTATCAGGTTGCAAACTGAATATAATATTTTTCTGCATCTAGCTCTGAAAAAATATTTGGGCTTCTAGCAGTGTGAGGGACTTGTTCTATTAGTCCATCTATACTGACCTCCTTCAGGTTGAAAATTGAATATAATTTTTTTCTGCATCTAGCTCTGAAAAAATATTTGGGCTTCTAGCAGTGTGTGGGACTTGTTCTATTAGTCCATCTATACTGACCTCCGTCAGGTTGAAAATTGAATATAATTTTTTCTGCATCTAGCTCTGAAAAAATATTTGGGCTTCTAGCAGTGTGTGGGACTTGTTCTATTAGTCCATCTATACTGACCTCCATCAGGTTGCAAACTGAATATAATTTTTTTCTGCATCTAGCTCTGAAAAAATATTTGGCCTTCTAGCAGTGTGTGGGACTTGTTCTATTAGTCCATCTATACTGACCTCTATCAGGTTGCAAACTGAATATAATATTTTTCTGCATCTAGCTCTGAAAAAATATTTGGCCTTCTAGCAGTGTGTGGGACTTGTTCTATTAGTCCATCTATACTGACCTCCATCAGGTTGCAAATTGAATATAATTTTTTTCTGCATCTAGCTCTGAAAAAATATTTGGCCTTCTAGCAGTGTGTGGGACATGTTCTATTAGTCCATCTATACTGACCTCCATCAGGTTGCAAATTGAATATAACTTTTTTCTGCATCTAGCTCTGAAAAATTATTTGGCCTTCTAGCAGTGTGTGGGACTTGTTCTATTAGTCCATCTATACTGACCTCCATCAGGTTGCAAATTGAATATAATTTTTTTAAGCATCTAGCTCTGAAAAAATATTTGGCCTTCTAGCAGTGTGTGGGACTTGTTCTATTAGTCCATCTATACTGACCTCCATCAGGTTGCCAATTGAATATAATTTTTTTCTGCATCCAGCTCTGAAAAAATATTTGGGCTTCTAGCAGTGTGTGGGACTTGTTCTATTAGTCCATCTATACGGACCTCCATCAGGTTGCAAATTGAATATAATTTTTTTCTGCATCTAGCTCTGAAAAAATATTTGGGCTTCTAGCAGTGTGTGGGACTTGTTCTATTAGTCCATCTATACTGACCTCTATCAGGTTGCAAATTGAATATAATTTTTTTCTGCATCTAGCTCTGAAAAAATATTTGGGCTTCTAGCAGTGTTTGGGACTTGTTCTATTAGTCCATCTATACTGACCTCCATCAGGTTGCAAATTAAATATAATTTTTTTCTGCATCTAGCTCTGAAAAAATATTTGGCCTTCTAGCAGTGTGTGGGAATTGTTCTATTAGTCCATCTATACTGACCTCCATCAGGTTGCAAACTGAATACAATATTTTTCTGCATCTAGCTCTGAAAAAATATTTGGCCTTCTAGCAGTGTGTGGGACTTGTTCTATTAGTCCATCTATACTGACCTCCATCAGGTTGCAAACTGAATATAATTTTTTTCTGCATCTAGCTCTGAAAAAATATTTGGCCTTCTAGCAGTGTGTGGGACTTGTTCTATTAGTCCATCTATACTGACCTCCATCAGGTTGCAAACTGAAAATAATATTTTTCTGCATCTAGCTCTGAAAAAATATTTGGCCTTCTAGCAGTGTGTGGGACTTGTTCTATTAGTCCATCTATACTTACCTCCATCAGGTTGCAAATTGAATATAATTTTTTTCTGCATCTAGCTCTGAAAAAATATTTGGCCTTCTAGCAGTGTGTGGGACTTGTTCTATTAGTCCATCTATACTGACCTCCATCAGGTTGCAAACTGAATATAATTTTTTTCTTCATCTAACCCAGACAATAGTTTTGCCCTAATACCACAGTTTGGCCACTCAGCTCTGCTCGTTTCCCATCCATTGTTTTTTTGTGCAAACAACTCCAGAGTTGTGAATTAGTTAACCACCAAAATGAGTGGAAAAAGGCCTGCTGCTGGTGGAAAGGGGAATAGGCGTGTTGGGAAGGGGAAAAAAGGTTGTGTCCGTGGAGTAGGTGTTAAAGCAACAGTAACATCTGCAGAAGAAAGACCATCTTCCAGCAAAACTAAAATGTCTACTTCTTTTAGCGGACAATGTGATAAGATCCCTTTCTTACGGCCACGCCAATCGCTACAAATTCCAGATGAGGCACAAAAACAGCAGGTGCTTCAACGGATATCAAGTGCTCCTTTAAGTGGGCTCTCCTCCACATCAACTTCAACATCACAAATACTCCAGTCCTCAGAGGTGTCACCCCAATCGCACTTGCTTCCTCACAGCTCCCAAATCTCCAGCTGCCCGTCTGAGTATGAGGTAGAACAGATGGTTGAGTCTGCTGAGCTGTTTACTCATACTATAGCCTGGGAATCAGAGGTCGGCTCCAGCTCTTCTGTGAATCCAGACGAGGAAATGATCTGCACTGATGCCCAGAATCTTTATGAGTCGGATCCAGGACCAGACGCAGAAGGTTCTGACCATAATGTAGACCCTCATTCCCAAACTGTAACTCCTGTTGGTGGAGACAATGAGGAAGACGATGATGAGACTCAAATACCTGATTGGAGCGACAACTTTAGTTTTTTGTCAGGGCAGGAACAGGTTGGCTCTGAGGACGACGGGTGTGATAACACACAGGGTAATGATGATGAGGTTGGAGATCCCACTTACTGTCAACCCACAGTCAGCCAAGAGATGAGGTCAGCAGAGGAGGTGGAGGAGGATGCTAGTGACGACGAGGTCAGGTTGCGCCTTCCTGGACAGAGACGTAGTACTGGAAGCACGTCAACAACTGCATCCTCAAACACAACTCTGCCTCTGACCACAAGTCGTGGTGGAGCTTCAGGTCGCATGGGTGCTAAGCCTTGCATAGCCTGGGCATTTTTTCAGATCGATAAAGATGACCCAACTCGTGTTATCTGTAACATTTTTCAACAAAAGCTAAGTAGAGGCCAAAAAATACATAGTTTGAGTACTTCATGCATGAACCGGCACATGGACATGAAGCATAAGTTGCAGTGAGCTTCCCACTGCAACTTATGCTTCATGTGCTACAATGCGGCCTAGCCGGCCGGGCCAACCACCGTCTGCCCCATCTTGTGCATCTGCGGCCTCTTCATCCTCTGTGACTGGGGGGAAAGCAATTACACCTGTTTTGGGACGCAGACCTGCCACCTCTTTACCCGCAACAGCCAGCGTGATTGGCAGGTCATCATTTTCTTTGGAGGTGGTAACACCAGCTGGTGTTGAGCGCTGTCCGACATCGATAGCACCACCTTTGGATCAAGGCAACCTAACATGTCCGCCTGCATCTTCCTCACAGACCGGCAGTTTGCCCGGGACACCCTTATCAACCCCGTCTAAGCACAACAGCCAGCCCTCAGTCCCTCAGATGTGGACAAGTAAAAGACCATTTCCTCCTAGCCATGAGAAAGCTAAGAGGTTGAATTTCACCATCTGCAAGCTCTTGGCTACAGAAATGCTGCCTTTCCGCCTGATGGACACAGAGGATTTTCGAGACCTTATGTCCGTCGCAGTGCCCCAGTAGTACCAGATGCCCAGTCGGCACTACTTCTCAAAGAAAGGTGTGCCTGCGCTCCACCAGCATGTTGCACACAACATCACCGCTTCTTTGAGAAACTCTGTGTGTGACAGGGTGCATTTCACCACAGACACTTGGACGAGTAGGCATGGACAGGGGCGTTACATGTCGCTGACTGGGCACTGGGTAACTATGGTGACAGCAGGACAAGGGGCTGTTGTCCAAGTCTTGCCGTCCCCACGAGTTGTGCGTCAATCCTCTTTATGTCAAAGTTCCTCCACTGCTTCTGCCTCCTCAACCTCCTCTCGGTCCTCCACCTGCACCCAAAGCCTGTCTGGTCATGCCACAAGCTTTCTAACTGCGCAGAAGGGATCCTGCACACCTCCTTACTATGCTGGCAGTAGGGCTCAACGTCATCAGGCGGTTTTTACTTTGAAATGTCTGGGAAATGTGAGTCACACAGCTGAGGAGTTGCGGTCAGCTCTGGAGAACCAATTTCATGAATGGTTGTCTCCACTGGACCTGAAACCAGGGAAGGCCGTGTGCGACAATGCTGCAAACCTGGGTGCGGCCCTTCGCCGGGGCAATGTCACACACGTGCCTTGTATGGCTCACGTGTTGAACCTGGTTATCCAGCAATTTTTAGCCCACTATCCCGGACTAGATGGCCTTCTGCAGAGGGCACGGCCGCTGTGTGCTCACTTCCGCCGTTCGCATCCCGCAGCTCAGTGACTTACAGCTCTACAGAAGTCGTTGGGCCTGCCACTTCACCGGCTAAAATGCGATGTGCCTACCCGGTGGAATTCAACTCTGCACATGTTGCAGCGACTGTGGCAGCACCGACAAGCCCTGGTGCAATACATTCTGACGTATAGCCTGGGCCAACGGGATCCAGAGGTGGGGCAAATCACGCTGGAGGAGTGGTCTCAGATCAGGGACCTATGCACCCTTCTGCACAGTTTTGAAATGGCGACGAAGATGTTTAGTGCTGACGATGCCATTATCAGCATGACTATTCCGGTGATTTACATGCTGGAGCACATGTTAAACAGAATTCGGAGTCAGGTGGTGGCACAAGAGGAGGTGGAGGAAGTAGAGGAGGAGGAGTTGTATGCGGAAGGGATAACATCTGCAAGGTCCAGACGGTCGGCAGCACCAAGGCGGCAGGCATGTGAGGGTGGGGGAGATGGTTTTACCAGGGCGCATGGTAGCAGCGAAACTAGTGAGGAAGGTGCAGGAGCCCAGGAAGAAGTGGAGGATGAACTGATGGAAGACTCATCAGATGAGGGAGACCTTGATCACATTTCTGTTGTGCGAGGTTGGGGGGAGAGGACAGAGGAAGGAAGCATGATTGTTACCTCGCCACCAACACAACAGGGACTTGGTGCTCCTGGATGCGCAAGACACATGAGTGCCTTCTTGCTGCACTACCTGCAACATGACCCTCGAATTGGGAGAATTAGAAATAATCCTGACTACTGGGTTGCCACACTGTTAGATCCCCGGTACAAAAGTAAATTTGCAGAAATAATTCCTGCCATAGAAAGGGATGCACGCATGCGGGAGTATCAGCAGAGACTGTTGCAGAATCTTACATGTGCTTTTCCACAAAACACCAGTGGTGCACGTAGTGAATCTCACAGTTCCAACTTGCCAACCGTGGGACTGTCGAGTGTTCAGCACTCAAACCGTAACAAAAACACAGTATCTGCTGGTAACATCAATTTTGCGGAATCATTTCACCACTTTTTTAGCTCATCCTTTGCAAGGCCACAGGAGACAAGAAGTCTGACACATAGTCAACGCCTAGAGACGATGGTACAGGAGTATCTCCAAGTAAACATTGAAGCCATGACTGTGTCACTGGACCCTTGCTCTTTTTGGGCTTCCAATCTGGATAAATGGCCGGAGCTCGCCACTTACGCCTTGGAGATCTTGTCATGCCCCGCAGCCAGCGTTCTGTCTGAACGTGTGTTCAGCGCTGTTGTTGGTGTGCTGACAGATAAGCGCACGCGGCTCTCCACTGATAATGTAGACAGACTCACGTTCATAAAGATGAACAAATCATGGATCCGAAATGACTTTTCTACCCCTGTGTCATCCTGGGGAGAGTAAAAGCTTGATGATTGGTTAAAATCACCTCACCAACCGTTTTAAGCTTTCAAATTACTAATCATGTTTATCTGTATCTTGGCTGGAAAATTATTTGGGCTTTGTAGCAGTGTGCAGTAATGATTCTATTAGGCCATCTATACTAAGCTCCACCAGATTTAAAATTACTAATCATGTTTATCTGTATCTTGGCTGGAAAATAATTTGGGCTTTGTAGCAGTGTGCAGTACTGATTCTATTAGGCCATCTATACTAACCTCCACCAGATTTAAAATTAATAATAATTTTTAGCTGCATCTAGCCCGGAAAATAATTTTGGGGCTCCGAGATGCGCAAGACACATAAGTACCTTCTTGCTGCACTACCTGCAACATGACCCTCAGATTGTCAGAATTCGAAGTAATCCTGACTACTGGGTTGCCACACTCTTAGATCCCCCACACTCTTCGATCAACCTTTTCATTTTAATAAAGACCAAAAAAATGGTCATTTTTGAAATTATAAGCATTAGCAGGTTATTAGAAGCTGAAATCAAACAGTTTTCAACTCAAAACTTTATTCTAGGTGATGTTACATTTGCACATAGGACCCCTTGTTCGAAAGGAGCTTCTGAACTCTCTCGTCCATTGAATTTGTCAGGTTTTGGATGGTTTCTGCTTCAATTGTTTTGCATGAGGACAGAATACCCTCCCAGAGCTGTTGCTTAGATGTGAACTGCCTCCCGCCATCATAGACACTCCTTTTGATGATGCTCCAGAAGTTCTGAATGGGGTAGAGGTCAGGGGAGCATGGGGGTCACACCATAAGTTTGTCCCCTTTTATGCCCATATCAGCCAGAGATGCAGATGTGTTATGTGCAGCATGAGACGGTGCATTGTCATGCATGAAAATGATCTTGCTGTGGAATACACGGTTCTTCTTGAACCATGGCAGGAAGTGCTGTTTGAGAAACTCCACATACATTATGGAGTTCATCTTTACTAGTGTTGAGCGAACATGCTCGACACTGCTCAGTACTCGCCCGAGCATCACGCTACTCGGGATGTTCGGCGAGCACCGAGCATTTCCGGGTTACTCGGGCGGGAGCTCGGGTCTCCGCCCTGCATGTTTGGCGCTCTTTACAGAGCCAATGAACATGCAGGGATAGCCAGCCAGTCACTGTAATGCCGCAGCCATGTTGTTTGTGGGCATTACAGTGATTGGCTAGCCACACAGCGTCACCTCGAGTATTTAAAACCGGGCGCTGCCATCTTGGACACAGTTGCTCCGGATCAGACAGTGTAGGGACAGCGCTGCTGATTTAGGGAGAGATATATCCTGCAAAATAGTTAGTGTAGGGTCTGTAAAGGCTGCCAGAACAAACAGGTATATCAGGCAGGCAGGCAGGCTGTATAGGAGACGCAGTGTTTATACCAGCAAACGCTGCATTACAGTCCTGTGTGCTGCTCCTGTTGCTGAAATTGCTGGACTTAGCTCCAGGTCCCGGGGGCCAGGAAAAATCCTTTTTTTTTATCTAAATCCTCTTTCTTTTTTCCTCCTTCACAATGTACAAATACCCATCTTATTAACCTTTTGGTGTCCCCCCCCCAAAAAAAAAAAAGTGTGCCTCTGATTTTTCAGACACAAATATATCTGTTGAAAATAGTCTGGTGTAGGCCAGAGAAATAGAAGTGTGGTTTTGCAGTTCTATGGGCCATTTGTATCTAAAAAAAACAGTTTGAGTGTGTCGCTCACTGTTCAGCCGCAAACATATATATTTATATTTAAAAAAGTCTGGTATACACCAGTAAATTATTACTGTGGTTTTGCTGTTCCACGGTAAAACATCTCTATTATCCTGTTTTTGGCATTTTTTGCTGTATAAAAATAATAATAGTGTCTCCCTGATTTTTCAGACACAAATATATCTGTTGAAAATAGTCTGGTGTAGGCCAGAGAGACAGAAGTGTGCTTTTGCTGTTCCACGGTAAAAAATCTCTATTATCCTGCTTTTTGCATTTTTTGCTGTAAAAAAAAAAATAATAGTGTCTCCCTGATTTTTCAGACACAAATATATCTGTTGAAAATAGTCTGGTGTAGGCCCGAGAAATACAAGTGTGGTTTTGCAGTTCCACGGTACAAACCTCTGTATTATCCACTTTTGGGCCATTTGTATCTAAAAAAAACAGTTTGAGTGTGTCGCTCACTGTTCAGCCGCAAATATATATATATTTTAAAAAGCCTGGTATACACCAGTAAATTATAACTGTGGTTTTGCTGTTCCACAGTAAAAAATCTCTATTATCCTGCTTTTGCCATTTTTTGCCATAAAAAATAAATAGTGTCTCCTGATTGTTCAGACACAAATATATCTGTTGAAAATAGTCTGGTGTAGGCCCGAGAAATACAAGTGTGGTTTTGCAGTTCCCCCGTTCAAACCTCTGTATTATCCACTTTTGGGCCATTTGTATCTAAAAAAAACAGTTTGAGTGTGTCGCTCACTGTTCAGCCGCAAATATATATATATTCAAAAAAGTCTGGTATACACCAGTAAATTATAACTGTGGTTTTGCTGTTCCACGGTAAAACATCTCTATTATCCTGCTTTTGGCATTTTTTGCCGTAAAAAATAAATAGTGTCTCCTGATTGTTCAGACACAAATATATCTGTTGAAAATAGTCTGGTGTAGGCCCGAGAAATACAAGTGTGGCTTTGCAGTTTCACGGTTCAAACCTCTGTATTATCCACTTTTGGGCCATTTGTATCTAAAAAAAACAGTTTGAGTGTGTCGCTCACTGTTCAGCCGCAAATATCTCTATTTAAAAAAGTGTGGTATACCCCAGTAAACAATAACTGTGGTTTTGCCATCCCACAGTAAAAAATCTCTATTATTCAGGTTTTGGTAGTTTTTTCCGTAAAGAAAAACAGTAATGTCTCCTGACTGTTATGACACAAAAATATATCTGTTGAAAATAGTCTTGTGTAGGCCCGACATCCCAGTGTGGTTTCGCAGTTCCACGGGTCAAATCGCTGTACTATCCAGTTTTGGGCCTTTGGTATCTAAAAAAAAAGCAGTTTGAGTGTGTCGCTCACTGTTCAGCCGCAAATATCTCTATTTAAAAAAGTGTGGTATACCCCAGTAAACAATAACTGTGGTTTTGCCATCCCACGGTAAAAAATCTCTATTATTCAGGTTTTGGTAGTTTTTTCCGTAAAGAAAAACAGTAGTGTCTCCTGACTGTTGTGATACAAAAATATATCTGTTGAAAATAGTCTTGTGTAGGCCCGACATCACAGTGTGGTTTCGCAGTTCCACGGGTCAAATCGCTGTACTATCCAGTTTTGGGCCTTTGATATCTAAAAAAAAAGCAGTTTGAGTGTGTCGCTCACTGTTCAGCCGCAAATATCTCTATTTAAAAAAGTGTGGTATACCCCAGTAAACAATAACTGTGGTTTTCCTCTTCCACGGTTCTAATCTACTCTTTATTACCCTTTTTCCATTGATAGTGCAAGTGTAAGCTATTTTACTTCATTTACAATGGGCAAGGCGCGTGGCAAGGGACGTGGAAGTGGACGTTCTGGTGATGGTTCATGCAGAGGACGGGGCCGTGGCCAAGGTGAAAATGTGCCACAACCAACAGCCACATCTTCTCGCTCCCACTTCTTGACCGAATTACTAGGGAAGCACAGAACAACACCAGTATTGAGAACTGATCAGTGTGAACAGGTTATTAATTGGATAGCAGACAATACTTCCAGTTACCTAGGCACCACCACCTCCGGTCTGTCTTCCACACGGTCAACTCTTAGTAGCCGTGAGTCTCGACCGTATACTCCTCCTCACCCTGATGCTCCTTCCTCCCACCATGCCGAGTGTCGTCAGACAGCAAGTGATCCCACACTTGGGCCCCTCGCCTTATACGCTTGAAGTGGTGGAAGAGGAGATCCCATGTTGCGCTGCCCAAATATTTGAACAGCCACAGCCACAGGAAGTCGACGTTGGCAATCTGTCACAAGAGGTGGACGACGACGAGACACAATTGCCAGGAAGTGAGGAGGAGGATCGTGGTGCGCAAGTGGAAGAGGAGGAGGTAGTGGATGATCTAGTAACTGACCCAACGTGGAAGGAGGACATGCAGAGTGAGGCCAGCAGCACACAGGGGGAGGGAGGCAGAGTACCCCAACAGGCAGGAAGAAGCAGTGTGGTGGCCGCTGACAGAAGGCAGGCAACCGTTCCCCGTAACACCAACACGAGCGACGTTGCCAGTACGCGGTAGGTCTTCCAGAGTCTGGTATTTTTTTTAAAGACTCTGCTGATAACCCCCAAAAGGCCATATGTTCCACCTGCCATGCCAGCATCAGCAGGGGTGACAAAACTACCAGCCTGACCACCACCAGCATGATCAGGCACATGGCAGCAAAGCACCCGACTTTGTGGGGCGAAACCCAGGGTCCACGACCAGCGTCAGCGGGTGTCACCACTGCTTCTTCCACTGTTGTGCGTGCAATAGAACCCCCTGTTGTGTGTGCAAGGCAATCCCCTGTCCATACTACATGTAAAGATGCCCCCTCCTCTCAGTCTTCACTTGTTATGGCAGTTTCTCAAGAAACAGCATCAACGTCCACGTCCACGTCCCACCGCAGCGTTCAATTGTCCATATCCCAGACCTTTGAATGAAAGCGGAAATTCGCAGCTAACGCCCCACAGGCCACAGTCCTAAATTCGCACATTTCATGACTGCTTGCAATGGAAATGCTGCCTTTTAGGCTGGTGGAGACGGAATCCTTCCGCAATCTTATGGCGGTGGCCGTCCCTCGGTACTCGGTCCCCAGCCGACACTATTTTGCCCGGCGTGCCATCCCCGCACTACTCAAGCACGTGTCCCAAAGCATCTGCCGTGCCCTCAACAACGCAGTTACTGGGAGAGTCCACCTGACAACGGACACGTGGACAAGTGCTTGTGGCCAGGGACGGTACATCTCTCTGACGGCACACTGGGTAAACATAGTGGAAGCCGGGACCCAGTCGGACCTTGGGACGGAACACATCCTCCCCACACCGAGGATTGCGGGCCCTATGCCAGTCAGAGTTGCCCCCACAGTGTACAGCTCCTCCTCCTCATGTTCAGCCTCCATCTCAGATATCACCACATCAGTTACAAGCTGGAAGCATTGCAGTACTGCCTCCGCCAAGCGGCAACAGGCTGTGCTGAAACCTAAGCTTAGGTGATAAACCTCACACTGCTTGTGAGTTGTGGACAGCTGTGAAAGAGCAGGCAGATCTGTGGCTGAGACCGCTGAACCTACATCCCGGCATGGTCGTGTGTGACAATGGCCGTAACCTGGTGGCGGCTCTGAGGCGAGGTGAGATCACACACGTACCATGCCTGGCTCATGTGCTTAACCTCGTGGTTCAGCGGTTTCTTAAATCATACCCCGAGTTGCCAGATCTGCTCGTGAAAGTACGTCGCCTGTCAGCTCATTTTCGCAAGTCGGCTACAGCTTCCGCCGCCCTTGCTGTGTTGCAGCAGCGTTTGCAGCTTCCGGCACACCGACTGGTGTGTGATGTCCCCACACATTGGAACTCTACCCTCCACATGTTGCAAAGGATTTGTGAGCAGAAGAGAGCAGTTGTGAAGTACCAGCTGCAACAAGGCCGTCGATATTCAGGTCAGACTCCACACATAAGACCTCAGGAGTGGACCTGGATGTCTGACATATGTACCATCCTGACAAACTTTGAGGAGGCCACCAAGATGGTGAGTGGCGATGACGCCATCATTAGTGTCAACATCCCACTTGTCTGTCTTTTGCAACGCTTTCTGCAGAGAATTAAAGAGGAGGCATTGCAGCCAGAGTATGATGAGATGGATCAAGAAGCCGTAGCGGGTGATTACACACAGCCCAGCCTCATCTCATCCCAACGTGCATTGGGGGACAATGAGGGAGAGGAGGAGGAGGAGGAGGAGGAAGAACAGGAGCTGCTATCATGCGTTGTAGACGGTAGTACCTGTACAAGTGTCATACCGTCGGTTCAGCGTGGGTGGCCTGAGGACAGGGGGGAGGAGGAAGAGGAGGAGGAGGAGAGCATGGTCAGTCATCATCTTGGTGAGGACACGGAAATCTTGCACGTTACCAGTCTGGCACGCATGGCTGACTTTATGTTGCGCTGCCTTAACCGTGACCCTCGCGTTGTCAAAATGTTGGGTGACAGTCATTACTGGTTGGTGACACTTGTAGACCCCCGCTACAAGGAGAACTTTCACTCTCTTATTCCTGAGGTGGAGAGGTCTACAAAAATGGGGCAATACCAGAAGGCCCTTGCTGCAGAACTCTAAAAAAAATTCCCATCTGAACACGCTAGCGGCAGAGGTCACAGTTCGTTGCCCAACCAAGGCGTACAGGCGAGAGAGATGCAACTCCAATCCAGCAGAGGCAGGGGAACACTGTCAACGTTCTGGGACAGTTTTCTGACACCCGCCCAGCTTACAGGCCCTGAGGCGCGGGGTACTCTCACAAGGAGTGGAAAGTTTCAAAAGATGGTGAGGGAGTATCTTGCCGATCGTACCAGCGTCCTCCGTGATTCCTCTGTGCCTTTTAATTATTGGGTATCCAAGCTGGACACTTGGAATGAACTCGCTCTGTACGCCTTGGAGGTCCTGGCCTGCCCTGCCACTAGCGTGTTATCGGAGCGTGTTTTTAGTGCCGCTGGGGGAATTATAACTGATAAGCGCACTCGCCTGTCAACTGACAATGCTGACAAGCTGACCCTTATCAAAATGAACAAGGGCTGGATTGGGCCAGACTTCTCATCACCACCAAATGACAGCAGAGTAACATAAAGTCAAATCCACTGTGTTATTTCGGGAGGTGTATTCACATGCACCGCTTCACACCCACACATGGGTATACGCTTCCTCATTTCGGCTGTTTAATCTTCTTCTCCTTATCCTCAGCCTCCACCACCACTATACCACCAGGGTGCCAGCATTGCAAGTTCCTCTGTCCTAATTTTTGGCAGCTTTTGCTGGGAAAGCATAAGCAAATACCATGGGACACCCAGTCCCCAATAATGGGACTTATGTTTGTAATATGCTGTACTGCATGGCTCTTGTAAAGGGCATTGCAAGTTGCTCCGTCCTAATTTTTGGCAGCTTTTGCTGGGAAAGCATAAGCAAATACTATGGGAGACCCACTCCCCAATAATGGGACTTATGTTTGTAATATGCTGTACTGCATGGCTCTTGTAAGGGGCATTGCAAGTTGCTCCGTCCTAATTTTTGGCAGCTTTTGCTGGGAAAGCATAAGCAAATACTATGGGAGACCCACTCCCCAATAATGGGACTTATGTTTGTAATATGCTGTACTGCATGGCTCTTGTATAGGGCATTGCAAGTTGCTCCGTCCTAATTTTTGGCAGCTTTTGCTGGGAAAGCATAAGCAAATACTATGGGAGACCCACTCCCCAATAATGGGACTTAAGTTTGTAATATGCTGTACTGCATGGCTCTTGTAAGGGGCATTGCAAGTTGCTCCGTCCTAATTTTTGGCAGCTTTTGCTGGGAAAGCATAAGCAAATACTATGGGAGACCCACTCCCCAATAATGGGACTTATGTTTGTAATATGCTGTACTGCATGGCTCTTGTAAGGAGCATTGCAAGTTGCTCCGTCCTAATTTTTGGCAGCTTTTGCTGGGAAAGCATAAGCAAATACTATGGGAGACCCACTCCCCAATAATGGGACTTATGTTTGTAATATGCTGTACTGCATGGCTCTTGTAAGGGGCATTGCAAGTTGCTCCGTCCTAAGTTTTGGCAGCTTTTGCTTGCAAGACATAAGCAAATACTATGGGACACCCACTCCCCAATAATGGGACTTATGTTTGTAATATGCTGTACTGCATGTGACGCGCCCCCTGGGCCGTGTGTACACGTGTGTGGGATACCCGGTGCCGGGTCTCTGGGGTCTGTAGTCTCCGTGGCGGTGACCCGGTCCCGTGGCTCAGGCTGGTCAAACCAGTGGCAGTCTTTCTTAGGTTTTGAGGTTAATTGTCCGACTGCGCCACCCGTGGATTGCGGTCAGGGAGTACCACCGCTGCAAGGCAGACCGCTGAGGCTGGTGTTGTGTGCGCAGCATAGAATGGGATAACTCCCCTCGGGAGGAGTATAGCCTCAGGGCAGTGAGTGTGGATGATGGGGGTGATGGTGCACGAGCGCAGCAGGAATGACTCAGAGTCTTTGCAGTGCAGTTCAGGGTCTTTACTGATGATTATAAGGTAAACCCTCCCGGGAGTACTGGCTAGCATAAGAGGCCTGGTCAGTCTGTGAGCAAGTAGGAGTTCCCCTGGCCAGGTGGAGTTGTAGGCCTCCCCGTCTGTCTGCACTCTTCCTGGCTACCTTGCTGTAAGCAGGTAGAAGTAGCCCACGTCCCTGAGTGTACCGTGTAGTGCTCACCCGTATGGCTGGTGACTTGAGGCCTTCTGTTAGCCTCCGCTCCACGACGGCGGTGCTGGTCCCTTGCTTGTGACTGAGCCTCCGGGCTTCTATGGCCAGAGGACCTGAAATCCCCTGCCGGCTGGTTTCTGCTGCTGGATATATAAGTCCTCACAGCTTCGGACTCCTGTGTCCGGTTCCTATTGTCTTTTGCCAGGGAGAGCTCTGCACAGCTTCCAGCCCCTGGTCTTTAGCTCCTAGCTCCTACAGAGCTCCTTGCTGTTACTTTCCCTTGCTCTCACTCTGACTCTGACTGTTCTCTGACTCACTCAACCCCGCCCCAGATCCAGTTTATAAGGGCAGAATTCTCCCCTCCCAGGACTGGGGCAGGAGGATGTTGCATGTTTAAGGGATCCTGACCAGGAAACCTCCCACTTGCTCTCCGACGTAATATCTCTATTACTGTGGTGACCAGACCCCTGGGGTGCCACACATGGCTCTTGTAAGGGGCATTGCAGTTCCTCATAATTTTTGGAAAGCCTTCCATTCACTGCTTAGGCCAACAGTGCACGGGAGACCCAGTTGCTATAAATCGAAAAAAAGGTTTAGTTAACGCCCTCTGACCTCCATGTCATTTCCAAGGGGCATTGGAGTGGCTCGAAATTTTTGGTAGGCATTGCACTCACTGTATGCCCTATAACTGTGTAGCCGAACCGCTCCTTTTGTTACAGAAACATATCCTACAAGACATATCTGGTTGACTGGCCTGATATTGATGTGAATGGTCCCTGTTCCTCCTGCTCTTTCTCCTTTGCCACCACCTCATCCATCATTTATCACCTGAAGCTTTGTTTTAGCGGGAGTCATAGAACTGGGATAGTAGCAGGAAAACATCCAGCAATCCTCGGAGGAGGTAGGATATGCGCCAAAACGCGGACCACCTCAGACCTAGCCGCTACTACATACATGCGCTTGCATTCCAAGAAAACAAAGCAGATGCTAACTTCTATCATCATCATCATGCTCCTCACCTAGGCACTCTCAACTCCCCTGATGGAGAAGCCAGGGCCCACCGGTGGAGTCTGGTTCTCTGGTGGGCTCGTCCAATGCTGCCCTAAAGCAGGCCAGGCTAAGAAAAGTGTGGGGGAAGGTGACAGGAGAAATCAGGGCCGCTGGGGACCGAGTATGGACACCTGGCCGCCACCTGGCGGCTGGGGACCGAGCGTGGACACCCGGCCGCCGGGCGGCTGGGAACAGAGTATGGATACCTCGCTGCCGAAGCGGCCTTGAGGTAGTGGCCAGCTTCGGCCTCCTCCAAACAAAAAGGCCCCATTTCAAGTGAAAGCTAGCAGTATGGTATTGCAGCCTGTGGGTGGGTGGGTGGTTGGCTGCATATTTTCGCTTGCATTGCAAGGAATGGGGGAGGTACAATTGAATACTGCCCTGGGACAAGGACTTGCACGGGGATAGTTGCAAGTCTGCATCTTCTGATGAGGCAAGGATCACTTCTGATGGGCACACTTTTAGACAGTGACCTGGGGGTCAGAGATGCTTCCAGGGGTCTTCCCCATGCTGATCCCTTGTCTTTTCAGCACTGTATGCATGTGTCACACAGCACATAGCCAGATAAGGTTGTAAAATGTTAAAATGACATTTCCCGGTGAACGCATTTGTCACAGTTGAAAGCAATACAAAAGTGCAAAAACGCATGAAAAATGCTACTTGTGAACATAGCCCAAAGTGTGGAGGAGTATTTTTGTTTTTGGTTATTTATTTTACCTTATACACAAGTTTTTACCCTGGAAAGGAAATTCCTTAACATATTTCACAGGAAAACCGTTTCAGTTTCGTTTTTGAACGTTTTATTGTGAGCCCGCAAAAGTGGCTTAATACCTCTGACCACGTTGTTGACAGCAGTGACTTGGGGGTCAGAAATGCTTCCAGGGGCGATCCCCATGCTACCCCCATGTCTTTTGAGCACTGTCACTATCGTTTTGGGCACTTTTTAGGCCTTCTACAGACTGCCGGGGGTGCTGCCGCAAAAATGCTCGGGTCTCTCATAGACTAACATTGGGCTCGTTGCTCGGGTCGAGCACCCGAGTATCACGGTAAGCTCGGCCCGAGCTTCGAGCACCCGAGCATTTTAGTGATCGCTCAACACTATCAGTCGTCATCTTGGTGAGGACACGGAAGTCTTGCCCGTTACGAGTCTGGCACCCATGGCTGACTTTATGTTACGCTGCCTTAACCGTGACCCTCGCATTGTCAAAATGTTGGGTGACAGTCATTACTGGTTGATGACACTTTTAGACCCCCTCTACAAGGAGAACTTTCACTCTCTTATTCCTGAGTTGGAGAGGTCTACAAAAATGGGGCAGTACCAGAAGGCCCTTGCTGCAGAACTATTAAAAAAATTCCCATCTGAACACGGTAGCGGCAGAGGTCACAGTTCGCTGCCCAACTAAGGCATACAGGCGAGAGACACGCAACTCCAATCCAGCAGAGGCAGGGGAACACTGTCAATGTTCTAGGACAGTTTTCTGAGACCTGCCCAGCTTACAGGCCCTGAGGCGCAGGGTACTCTCACAAGGAGTGGAAAGTTTCAAAAGATGGTGAGGGAGTACCAGCGTCCTCCGTGATTCCTCTGTGCCTTTTAATTATTGGGTATCCAAGCTGGACACTTGGAATGAACTCACTCTGTATGCCTTGGAGGTCCTGGCCTGCCCTGCCGCTAGCGTGTTATCGGAGCGTGTTTTTAGTGCTGCTGGGGGAATTATAACTGATAAGCGCACTCGCCTGTCAACTGACAATGCTGACAAGCTGACCCTTATCAAAATGAACAAGGGCTGGATTGGGCCAGACTTCTCATCACCACCAAATGACAGCAGAGTAACATAAAGTCAAATCCACTGTGTTATTTCGGGAGGTGTATTCCCATGCATCGCTTCACACCCACACATGGGTATACGCTTCCTCATTTCGGCTGTTTTTTGCTCTTCTCCTTATCCTCAGCCTCCACGACCACTATACTACCAGGGTGACCATGGTCCATGTTGCCAGCATTGCAAGTTCCTCTGTCCTAATTTTTGGCAGCTTTTGCTTGGAAGGCATAGGCAAAGACTATGGGAGACCCACTCCCCAATAATGGGAATAATGTTTTAATATGCTGTACTGCATGGCTCTTGTAAGGGACATTGCAAGTTCCCCCTTCCTAATTTTTGGCAGCTTTTGCTTGGAAGGCATAGGCAAAGACTATGGGAGACCCACTCCCCAATAATGGGAATAATGCTTTTAATATGCTGTACTGCATGGCTCTTGTAAGGGGCATTAAAATCATCTTGTTAAGCTACTGTGACCTCCACGTCTCTTCCAAGGGTCGTTAATATTGTCTTTTTATTCCACTGCGACCTCCACCACTCTTCCAAGGGGCATTAAAACCGTCTTTGTTAAGCTACTGTGACCTCCACGTCTCTTCCACGGGGCATTGATATTGTCTTTTTATTCCATTGTAACCTCCACCACTCTTCCAAGGGGCATTAAAACTGTCTTGTTAAACCACTCTGAACTCCACGTCTCTTCCAAGGGGCATTAAAACCATCTTGTTAAGCTACTGTGACCTCCACATCTCTTCCAAGGGGCATTAAAACTGTCTTGTTAAACCACTCTGAACTCCACGTCTCTTCTAAGGGGCATTAAAACAGTCTTGTTAAACCACTCTGAACTCCACAGCTCTTCCAAGGGGCATTGACATGTTGTTTTTAATTACCTCTAACCTCCACGACTCTTGCAACGGGCATTGCATTTCCTCCTAATTTTTGTCAGCTTTTGCTTTTCAATGCATAGGCGAACACTAAGGGAGACCCACTCCCCAATAATGGGTAGAAGGTTTTTAATATGCTGTAATCCACGTCTGTTTCAAGGGGCATTGCAGTGCCTAATAATTTTTGGAAAGACTTCCATTCCCTGCTTAGGCCAACAGTGTACAGGAGACCCAGTTGCTATAAATGGAAAAAACGGTTTAGTTAAGGCCCTCTGACCTCCATGTCACTTCCAAGGGGCATTGGAGTGCCTCGAAATTTTTGGTAGGCATTGAATTCACTGTATGCCTTATAACTGTGTAGCTGAACCGCTCTTTTTGGTACAGAAACATATCCTACAAGACATGTGTGGTTGGCTGGCCTGATATTGATGTGAATGGTCCCTGTTCCTCCTGCTCTTTCTCCTTTGCCACCACCTCATCCATCATTCATCACCTGAAGCTGTAACGGGTCTGGGAGGTGGAACCACAGAGCAACTATACAAAAGGGCAGTCCTTGTAAGGAAGCGGGTGACACCCAGGGAAGGCGGGCAGGCAGTCACGGCTAGTGACGGGGACAGTCTCTGGGTAAGAGGGCAGGAGATCACGGCAAGTGACGGGGACAGTCTCTGGGTAAGAGGGCAGGAGGTCACGGCAAGTGACGGGGGCAGTCTCCTGACAGGCGGGTGGTCACGGCAAGTGATGGCTAAGCCTCCAGGTAGGCTAGCAGGCAGGTATCGGGTGGACGCTCCCAGGTGAGCGGGCGAGAGTCTCTGGACAAGCGGGTGGTCACAGCAAGTGACGGCTGAGCCTCCAGGTAGGCAAGCAAGCAGGTAGCGGGTGGATGCTCCCAGGTGAGCGGGCGAGAGTCTCTGGACAAGCGGGTGGTCACAGCAAGTGACGGCTGAGCCTCCAGGTAGGCAAGCAGGCAGGTAGCGGGTGGACACTCCCAGGTGAGCGGGCGAGAGTCTCTGGACAAGCGCGTGGTCACAGCAAGTGACGGCAGAGCCTCCAGGTAGGCTAGCGGGCAGGTAGCAGGTGAGCGCTCCCAGGTGAGCGGGTAAGATTCTCTGGACAGGCAGGTGGTCACAGTACGTGACGGCAGAGCCTCCAGGTAGGCTAGCAGGCAGGTAGCAGGTGAGCACTCCCAGGTGAGCGGGTAAGATTCTCTGGACAGGCAGGTGGTCACAGCACGTGACGGAAGAGCCTCCAGGTAGGCTAGCATGCAGGTAGCAGGTGAGCGCTCCCAGGTGAGCGGGCAGCCGGATCCATAGACAGACTGGCAGGGCTGGTAGGCAGACTGTCGGACCGCAGGAATAACAGCAGATAGACACGAGTCAGGCAGGTATCAGACAGGAAACTGGCAGGAAACTGGCAGGTAACTGGAGACGGGACCTGAGGGCTGAAGCAGAGTGATGAACTATGCTACAACATTGCTCGGGCACCTCCATTTTGGAGGAAATGCCTTATATATGGTGAGGTCCTCCTTAGGACGGCGCGCGCGGCCCCTTTAAGAGAGGGGGAGCGCGCGAGCCCTAAGCACAGTGGCCGGGAAGCAGCGCGCGCTGCCAGCAGAGCGGGAGGAGGACGCCGGGCATGGAGCGGAGAGGTGAGGGGAACAGCGTCCCTGCCTAGCAGGAGGCAGGGACGCCGACGCTACAGAAGCTTTGTTTTAACGGGAGTCATAGAACTGGGATAGTAGCAGGAAAACATCCAGCAATCCTCGAAGGAGGTAGAATATGCGCCAAAACGCTGACCACCTCAGGCCTAGCTGCTACTACATACATGCGCTTGCATTCCAAGGAACAGAAAGCTAAGGAGGTGGATGGCCTCATGATCATGAATAATTTACTCGTTGTGTAGGAGGCCGACCACTGCTGCTGTCTACCTTCTGAAATTTGTGTTGAAGCCTGATTGACCCAGGACCCGCAATCCTCTATGTCTGGAGGACGTGTTGCATCCCAGTGTCCAACTGTGTCCCAGCTTCCACAATATTAACCCAGTGTGAAGGCGTCAGTGAGATGGACCATTCCTGGCCGCATTCACTTGTCCAAGTGTTTGTGGTTAGGCTGTCCTTCCCACTAAATGCACTGGGGAGGGCACAGGTAATGTTTTGGTATGCACGCTTGTGTATAAGGCGCACCGGGACAAATAGGGGCGGATGGGGACCGTTTATGGTCACCCGGCCACCCCCACGCGGCTGGGGACTGAGTATGGACACCCGGCCGCTCCCTGGCGGCTGGGGACCAAGCGTGGACACCCGGCCGCCGGGCGGCTGGGGACTGAGTATGAATACCAGGCTACCGACGCAGCCATGACGTGGTGGCCAGATTCCACCTCCACATGCCTAAAAGGCCCAATTTCAAGTGCAAGCAAGCTAGCAGTATGGTATTGCAGCCTGGGGGTGGGTGGGTGGCAGGCTGCATACTTGCGCTTGTATTGCAAGTTATGGGGGAGGTACAATTGAACACTGCCCTGGGACAAGGACTTGCACGGGGATAGTTGCAAGTCTGCATCTTCTGATGCGGCAAGGATAACTTCTGATGGGCACACTTTTAGGCAGTGACCTGGGTGTCAGAGATGCTTCCAGGGGTCTTCCCCATGCTGTTCCCATGTCTTTTTAGCACTGTATGCATGTGTCACACAGCACATGGCCAGATAAGATTGTAAAATGTTAAAATGACATTTCCCGGTGAATGCATTTGTCACGGTTGAAAGCAATACAAACGTGCAAAAATGCATAAAAAATGCTACTTGTGAACATAGCCCAAGGTGTGGAGGAGTATTTTTGTTTTTGTTTTTTTTTATTTTACCTTATACACAAGTCTTTACCCTGGAAAGGATGTTCCTTAACCCCTTTCCGACCTGGTCAGTAATAGTACGCACCAGGTCGGGAAGGCCGGTTCAGCGGGGGCTCCGGCGGTGAGCCCGCACTGAAGCGAGCACATGTCAGCTGATTATTGGAATCGCAATCCACCCGCGGCTGTTAACATGTTAAATCTCTGACAGTGGCATTTAACTCGCGCTTCCGGGAGTCCTAAGCCCCGCCCATCAGTGACCCCGTCACGTGATCGCGGGTCACCAATGGGTGGGCATGACAACTCAGGGTCTGCAGCAGACGCCTGTGGTTGTCATGTCTCAATTGCTATGAGCGCCACCTAGTGGTCAGCGCTCATAGCAAGTGAGCATTTCTCCTGCATACAAGCGATCTGCTCATCGCTTGTATGCAGTAGAAGCAATCAGACAACTGCTGCTTCTAGTCTCCTCTGGAGACTATAGAAGCAAGCAGAAAGTGTAAAAAAAAAGTTTTTAAAATAATAAAAAAAATAAAAAATATATAAAAGTTTAAGTCACCCCCCTTTCGCCCCATTCAAAATAAAATATATATATATAAAAACAAAACACATACACATATTTGGTATCGCCGCGTTCAGAATCGCCCGATCTATCAATATAAAAGAAGAATTAATACAATCAGTAAACGGCGTAACAAGAAAAAAATTTTAAACGCCAGAATTATGTTTTTTTGGTCGCTACAACTTTGCAATAAAATGCAATAACGGGCGATCAAAACATCGGATCTACCCCAAAATGGTATCAATAAAAATGTCAGCCCGGCACGCAAAAAATAAGCCCTCACCTGGCCCCAGATCCCGAAAAATGGAGAAGCTAAGGGTCTCGGAAAATGGCGTCATTTTTTTGGGTTTTTTTAGCAAGCTTTGGATTTTTTTTTCACCACTTAAATAAAAAAGAACCTATACATGTTTGGTGTCTATGAACTCGTAACGACCTGGAAAATAATGATGGCAGGTCAGTTTTAGCAATCTGTGAACGTGGTAAAAAAAGGACCCAAAAAACAACTGTGGAATTGCATTTTTTTTGCAGTTTCACTGCACTTGGAATTTTTTTCCCATTTTTCAGCACACGATATGGTAAAACCAGTGATGGTGTTTAAAATTACAACTCGTCCCGCAAAAAATAAGCCCTCACATGGCCATATTGAACGAAAATTAAAAAAGTTCTGGCTCGGGGAAGAAGGGGAGCAAAAAAGGAAAACACAAAAACAGAAAGACCCGTGGTCGTTAAGGGGTTAACATATTTCACAGGAAAGCACTCTCACTTTCGTTTTTGAACATTTTATTGTGAGCCTGTAAAAGTGGCTTAATACCTCTGACCACGTTGTTGACAGCAGTGACCTGGGGGTCAGAAATGCTTCCAGGGGCGATCCCCATGCTGTCCCCATGTCATTTGAGCACTGTCACTATCGTTTTGGGCACTTTTTAGGCTTTCTACAGACTGCCGGGGGAGCCGCCGCAAAAATGTTCGGGTCTCCCATAGACTAACATTGGGCTCGTTGCTCGGGTCGAGCACCCGAGTATCACGGTGACCTCGGCCTGAGCTTCGAGCACCCGAGCATTTTAGTGCTCGCTCAACACTAATCTTTACCCCTTCAGGGATCCTAAAGGGGCTGACAATCTCTCTCCCCATGATTCCAGCCCAAAACATTACTCCACCTCCTCCTTGTTGGCGCTGTAGCCGTGTTTGCGTGAGGTGTCCATCAACCAGCCATCCTCCACTCCATCCATCTGGACCATCGAGCGTTGCACGGCACTCATCCGTGAGCAAAACAGTTTTGAAATCAGTCTTCATGTAATGTTTGGCCCACTGGAGCCGTTTCTGCTTGTGTGCAGTGGATAGAGGAGGTCGACAGGATGGCGTACGCACAGCTGCAAACCTCTGAAGGACCCTGCATCTTGTTGTTCGGGGGACGTTGGAGGCACCAGCAGCTTCAAAAACTTGTCTGCTGCTATGACAAGGCTTTTTTGCCGCTGCTCTTTTAACCTAACGTAATTGCCTGTAGGAAAGAGTCCTCAATTTGCCCTTATCAGCACGCACACGTGTGTACTGTGAATCAGCTACATACTTCTTGATTGCCAAGACACTTCATCCTGATCATCGCACAATGCTGATTGTAGTCATGCCTTGACCTAAACACTCCACAATTTGTTGCTTCTCAGCAGCCGACACATCCTTTTTCTTTCCCATTTTGGCAGAAAATGTAGGCTGCTTAAAAATGTGGGACAGTCTTCTTAAGTAGTATTGCTGTTCATTGGACACACCTGCCAAACTAATTAGCACAGGTGTCTGCAATTGCTTACAGTGATATAAAGAGCCCTGACACACATCACCATCAATGAGTTTAACTGACAAACAAACAAATTCTTCCCTTATCACTCCTAAACACTTTTTGCATAATAATTTGGAACACAGTGTACATGTGCTTTTCCACAAAACACCAGTGAATCACGTAGTGAATCTTACAGTTCTAACTTTCCAACCGTGGTCTGTATGGAGTTGTTCAATAAAGGGCCCAAAATTAAGATAACATAGATGGGAGAGGTCTCTATGAATAGGAATTCCTAAGAATTTGATACCCTGTGAGGGCCAGGCAAAGGGAAAGTTGGACTGGGTGGAATCCTGTATGGATTTGGGGAGGGAGACATCGAGGGCCTCAGACTTCGCTGTATTGATTTTAAAATTTGACCATGTAACAAAGTGATCTATTTCAGCCATAACAGCCTGCTGATGGATATATGTGATTGACATCATCAGCAAATGCAGAGCACTTGTACTCGGTGCCTCCCACCTCAATCCACCTAATATTGGGGTTATGGCGAATCACTAGGATGTATAAGAGAGGGGAGAGAGGACATCCCTGCCTTGTCCTATTGGTGATTATGAAAGGTGATGAAAATGTTCTGACGCGCCCCCTGGGCCTTGGGACATCCGGAGCCGGACCCTTTTTGGTGTATGCTGGTGGTTGTAGTCTCCGTGGCGGCGACCCGGTTCCGTGGCTCAGGGCGGTCAAACCAGTGGCGGAACTATTTATGTGGTTTTGATATTTAAATATCCGACTACCCCACCCGTGGATTGCAGTCAGAGTGAACCGCCGCTGCAGGGCAGACTGCTGAGGCTGGTGTTGTGGGTGCAGCAGAGCGTAGCATAACTCCCCACGGGAGGAGTATAGCCTCAGGGCAGTGTATGCGGAGGATGGGGGTGATGGTGCAGGGCAGCAGCAGTAACGACACGGAGTCAGTGATGCAGTCCAGGGCCTTTACTCACAGTTCTTATTATCCAGACCACTTCTGCAGGTAACGGCTGCCCACGTCGTACTGTGCTCACCAGGTGAGGGGCTCAGACAACTCCCAGATAACTTTGGAGCGCTTCACAGGACCCCCTTTGTGTGTCCTTTGTCTGGCCTTTCTTACCAACCCTTCTGTCCGGCGGCCTCGGGCCTCCTCTTGGTAAACTTGGCGCCAGTTTCCCTGACCCTATGTGCTGCCCTCCTAGCGGGTGTAGCGAGGGGCTGCGCCACATAAAATGTCACAGCCTCCGGTTTCTAGCTGAGGGTCGTTTCCCGCCTCCACTAGTTTCGGGGACCGGTCTCCCCCTTTGGCCTGACCCCTCCACGCAGGTGGATTCGGGCGTGCGGTGGCGACTCGCCCATCCACACCCCTGGGATCCCTTCGCTCCTCGTTCCTGGAGCCTTCTCCGCTCCTCTTCCTTCCTTCTCCCTCTTCCAGGCCTGGGCCTCTGTTACTAGGCCCGCCTCTGGAGCAGAGCTCATGCAGAGCCCCTGCTCCCTGTCACTTCTGCTCAGACTTCTCTGCACTGAACTAAGATGGTGCCCACCTTTTATACTCCCTTCTCAATGCACCCAGGAACTGCTTCCTCCCTGCTCCTGCACTACAGGGTTCCCCTTCCTCAGTGTTCCCTCCCCCCACTCCAGCCAGGGACAGGGACTGTCGTGCCCATCTCAGGGGCATATTGGTCGCCCTGCCCCATGGCAATGTGGTGTAATGCATGCAGGTGTCGGGGTCCTGATCCACACTCCATCCTTACCTGAGAGTGAGATATCACACTTCTGGGTGAGGTGCAATACCTCTGCAGCAACCGAGCCCTCGGGGTGCTATAGTTCCATTTATCTTCAGCCTAGGTGACGCATTACGATACAGGGCCGTGATTTTGGCTATAAAAGGGTCCCCTAGACCCCTACCCCAAGCTTTTTAAGAGAATAATATATGGCGTGCGAGGAGACTCTATGGAATGCTTTCTCAGCATCCAACGAGAGTATCTAATTACAAATTTTTAACTGCATCTAGCCCAGGAAATACTTTGTGCCTAGTAGCAGTGTCTGCTAGTCAGCGGATTATCCCGGCTGTTAAGCAAGCTACACCACCTGTAGTTTGGACACTTAATTTTTTCAAAGGAAATGCTTCGGGACCACGGGATACTCAGTGAAGAGCATCAGGAGGCACCCCAAGGCATAGGGGCTGGGACTGGCGGTAGGACGCCTTGCGGTGGACAGCCGAGCTCGATCCTTATAAAAGCTTTTTAACTGCAGCAGCTTTAGTGGACGCTACTGGAGCTGGAATTACGCGGCTGCTGGCATGAGACTTGCCCTTCAATAGATCCTTGTAAAAGGATTTAAAGTGTATTCATTCAAATTAGAGAGACAATTTAAATTAAAAAGCTTAGAGCTGCCTCCACCACAGGTGGGCTCGCTCGACCCACCAGCGGACAGGCACCAGTATTGGGAGAGGGGGGCTGGCCGTCAGGGTCCACCGCGGCTCTGGCACCAACGGAGGTGGCACGGGCAGGAACGGACTGGCCGTGTCGGCTTCTCACTTTTTGGATTTTAGAAGGGCATGACATGCCTATATCTGTGTCTCCCCCTCCTTTTACTCCTCCACCTCTTTTCTTTTCGTATGACTATATGTACTTGTCACTTTTCCATGTGTTAGTTATGTCTTCTGAGCAGTTTGTCAGCTTTTGGACACCTTTGAAGGTGTTTTCTATGTGTTTCTATGTGTTTTTGTTTGCCTGCCATTGGTTTTAACGGTGTTCGAAGGTGTTCGACGAACAGTTCGGCGAACACAAGGGTGTTCGACGAACCGAACTCGAACACTACGGGGGTGGCTCAACACTAGTCTTTAGGTGTCTATTTAATGAAGTCACTCAATTGACCCTTAAGAAGTGCACAGCTCAGAACACAGTTCCTGCCTGAACATGCACACAAAGCAGAGTATGGACTCAATAAAAAGCATAGGCTTTGTATGGTCCTGAGACACCCACGTCACTCAAGAGAGGTGTAGAGGCTATGCTTTCTATTGAATCCATACTCCGCTCTGTATGTACAATTAAGCAGGAGCTCTGTGCATCTGTCTCCTGAGCTGCACACTTTCAGGAGTCTAACAAGCAACTGTGGTATTCCGAGGATCTAGACCACCACTTATCAACAGACAAGTTCCTGCAAAATATGAAAAAAAATGTTGAAAGTTTATTTACTCTATAAATGAACATCCAGTTTGGCGATCTGGGGAAGCTTCAGGATGCCGATCGGGTTCACCATCACTTATTCAATTGTATCCACACCTGTGAGACGAGACTACAATTAAAAATATGTGCAGGCTGATGAGGGGCCCTAATTAGCTCCAGTAGAGGCTAAATCTCATACTTGGGAAGGACCTCCTGATGTTGGAAGGTCATGTAACAGTCTGAAGTCATTTCACTTAGTTGTAGATGAGGGCTTGTTAGAGAAGAAGTTCAAGTTGCTGTAAAGGGTTCCTAGAAAACATTCATGACAGGGAAAAGAAAGAGATTGTTGTCCTTTCACTGCAGGTACAAGGAAAGTTTATGAGGTTGGCTTGTTTGCAGATAAGGACCTCACATTCTCTGCCCCCTCCTTATACTTCATAACATAGAATAAGGAGAGACCGTGTGGGGAAGACAGTGTAATGAGGAGACAGAGTGGGGCACCAATTGTCATAACATCGTAATATTGTATGGAGGCACTAAAGGTGCATTACCACCGTGTGGGGGTAAAAGGTGGTCAATAATACTATGTTGAAGCACACAGTTTAGTTTCCAAAAGAGAGAAGAGTTAAAAGTTACCCCAGGGCATTGGCCTGTTTGAATTGTGGAGCCATTAACAGTGAAAGGTGTCATGGAGTGACTTACGTCTACAATCAGTTCAGCTTTCAATCACCTGATTTAAGATTCTTTCTTAAATATGCGTAACGCTACCCAGACAATGCAGGGTGAGGGTAAACAATACTTTATTGAACCACAAAGTGGACAATAAACACATAGAAGAGTCCCAGCAAATACCCAAGATGGTACAACATTACACAATCTCACCATTCCTTCTCCACCCACCTTGTATAGAACAGCTGCAATTTTGGGACTTCCAGGGCCAACTACCTCAACCAGTTGCCCCCCGCTGCTGGTGGGCCCCCACAGAGAGGAGGTAGCGGTGAGCTTAGGAAGCTAGCAGTCCATCGAGTTACAAGGCCTGGAGACCCGAGGGTCCCACCCTGGCCTCTCCGAGAGTTTCCATGGGGCCAGATGACCGGCGGGTCACAATCTGGCTTCTCCGAATGTCTACATGAGTTCTAGGCAACTGATGGGTCCCTCCTGGCAACTCCTTGTAACAACATATCCATGAGGCCAGGTAACTTCCTCATCCCACAATGGTCTCCCCAAATGTATTCATGTCTCTCTGATGGTCAATGGAGCGGAGACGTATATTTCCAGTCAGGGCTATATACCCTTAGGCTAGAATCATGTAGAATCCAAATCTGTGCCTCTCTAGATGGATCCGCCATGCTATCCAACTACTTTCCTGAAGGTTGTCTCTCATTCTCCTTGTAAAGTCCTTCTCCAATCTCTGTTTTAAGTCTCTCTGCTACAGAAGCACATGTCCTTTATAATAGTTACAGTTGCCCTTTAAAGTACACATTCACAGGTTAAGTATTAGGGATGATATTATTCCATAGGGCTTGAGTATCCACAGCTCAACCCCCAAAATTCACTGGCAAACACCCTACAATGGTATTTAACATATCTAGCAAACATTCATTGTTCAGAGTCCCTCTATGGCAGATGATACATTGTAAGAGCTCATATAAGATGTTGATAACAGCCATTCATCAATTACCAGTATCACCTCAAGTGATCAGGATTCAGGTTTATACAAACAATTGTCTGTGTTGAGCAACCAAAGAACACATGTTAAAAAGTCAACATAAAAATAAAGGTATATTGCTTTTGGATTAACAAATCTAATAGTCTGGCTTATTAAGATTATAGACTGTATAGTCACATTGCTCCCCCAATCTTAATAATCCAGACATGATAGGATCCCAAACATCCTTCTCCACTTATTGGGGACAGTCCATCAGCATGTCTTTAAGCACAGACACGAATGTAAGAGGTCTCACCTTCATGAGAACAAAACTTTGCATCATCCACTTTCCTCAGAGCATATTCCATGTCTTCCTTGCGAATAAACTCCACACGTAATTGATGAAAACCGACTGGTATCCATTGCGTCCACACATGCCGTCTTCTGCATTCTGTGGTTCCTGAATTAAATCCAGTGAGTGTCGTTGGCCTGGTATTCAATCTGTTGAAGATGGCACAACTCCTGTAGTTGCCATTTCTTGTTGCTGCTGTATATCTTCTCCGGGCCTCCTCCCAAGGTCGGACTGATGGGGTTGGACATGGTAGCATCCAAAACCCACTGTGTATACCTCATCTATGGTCTTTTGGGTCTGTCTACATGCCTCCCTGGTTGTGGAGCCCTTTGGATGGTGTGTGTTAACACCAGTCCCCTTGCAGCTCCTCCAGATCCGCTGGGCTGAGTAGTATCCCGCCGCTGCCACCAAAATGTGAAGACCTGGGGTCTTCCGTGGGCGTAACGTTACTCAGACAACACAGGGTAAGGGTAAAACAGCATTGCAATACTTTATTGAACCACAAAGCGGACAATAAACACATAGAACAGTCCCAGCAAATACCCAAGATGGTACAACATTACACAGTCTCACCCTTCCTTCTCCGTCTGCCTGGGATAGAACAGGTGTGGTTTTGGGACTTCCAGGGCCAACTACCTCAACCAGTGCCCCCCCCCACTTCTGACAGGCCCTCACAAAGAGGAGGTAGCGGCAAGCTTAGGAAGCTAGCGGTCCATCGAGTTACAAGGCCAGGAGACCCGAGGTTCCCACCCTGGCCTCTCCGAGAGTTTCCATGGGGCCAGATGACTGGCGGGTCACAATCTGGCTTCTCCGAATGTCTCCATGAATTCCAGGCGACCGGTGGGTCCCTCCTGGCAACTCCTTGTAACAACATATCCATGGGGCCAGGTGACTTTCTCGTCCCACCCTGGACTCCCCAAATGTATCCACATCTCTTTGATGGTCAATGGAGTAGATCCGCATATTTCCAGTCAGGGCTATATACCCTTAGGCTAGAATCATGTAGAATCCAAATCTGTGTCTCTTTAGATGGCGCTGCCATGCTATCCATCTACTTTCCTGAAGGTTGTCTCTCATTCTCCTTGTAAAGTCCTTCTCCAATCTCTGTTTTAAGTCTCTCTGCTACAGAAGCACATGTCCTTTATAATAGTTACAGTTGCCCTTTAAAGTACACATTCACGGGTTAAGAATTAGGGATGATATTACAGGGCTTGAGTATCCACAGCTCATCCCCCAAGATTGACTGGCAAACACCCTACAATGGTATTTAACATATCAAGCAAACATTCAATGTTCAGAGTCAGTCTATGGCAGACGATACATTGTAAGAACTGATATAAGATGTTGATAGCAGCCATTCATCAATTACCAATATCACCTCAAGTGATCAGGATTCAAGTTTATACAAACAATTGTCTGTGTTGAGCAACCAAAGAAGAACACAGGTTAAAAAGTGAACATAAAAATAAAGGTATATTGCTTTTGGGTTAACAAATCTTATTGTCTGGCTTATTAAGATTATAGACTGTATCGTCACATATGCCTTGAAAAAAGCTAGTCTAGTGGTGGTGGTGATGGTGGTGGGGGGTGGGGAGGGTGATAGCCGAGTTTGAACTTGAGGAGAAGGCTGTTTCTTTATTTAATTTGGATAATGTGGTAGCACAATAGTTGTTTTAGGGTATGTGCACACGATGCAGAAATGCTCAGGATTTTTTCCTGAGCGTTTCTGCATCTCTCTGGCAGGAAAAAACGCATGCGGATTGTACATGCGGTTTCCTGCCAGGGACATGCGGAAATGAAGCGGTCTTCACTTTCATTTCCGCATGCGGGTTGACAAGCGCTTCCCAAGCGATTTTAGCATCACTTGGAAAGTGCTTGTCAACTTCACACTATATAAATCCATGCAACCGGCATGGATTTATATAGTGTGTGATGTCAAAAAATAAAAAATAAATCTATACGTTACCATCTGATGGCCCCCGGTGTCCTGCTTCATCGGTCCCGGCTGCCGGCAGTGAAGACTGTAGGACCTTCCGACGTCAGCGTCACGTGACCCGTCACATGACTCTGACGTCAGCGAAGGTCCTTCATTCAACCGCGAAGTGCGCGGGAAGCCGGCAGGACGCAGCGCGGGCCGTCAGAAGGTGAGAATATATATATTTTTTATTTTATTCTTTTATTTTTAATGGTACCTGGGTCTGGATGAGAGTCCTCTCATCCACACCCGGGTACCATCCGCACATTAGACCGCATGAAAAGCGCATCAACATATACAGTGATGCGGATTCCATGCGGTCTAATGCAAGTCAATGGCGGCAAAAGAGCAGCGTTTCCGCAAAATTAATTGACATGCTGCGGATTTTTGACCGCAGCGTTTACGCTGCGGAAAAATCCGCATCATGGGCACAGCACATGCGGATTTCCATTGGGGAACATTGCTGCCCTTCTACCATGCGTTTTTCATGCGTTTCCGCGGCGTTTACGCAACTGCAAAAACGCCGCGGAAACGCATGAAAAACGCATCGTGTGAACTCAGCCTTATACTTAGATTTACACATTTAGCTGAAAAATTAATACAAGTGGCAATATTAAAACTGTATAATGTCTTGTTTGGAAATATTTATCCCTCTAGATAAAAATATAAAACTATATATAAATACATCCAATAGGTTGAATTGAATAAAGGAGAAATTAGGCTCCTCATAATGAATATTGATTTATTTAATAATGCAAGTCAGAGGGCTTATATTAAACTGTTTAATAAAACATTTAATTTCCTTCCATTAATCCTTCAAATTGAATGTCTTCACTTTAAAGATGACGTTGACATTGAATGAATCAATAATTATTGATCCTATCCAAAGTAAACATTGGCGTATTCAGCACCATAAATCTTGCCTTCAAGACAATTTTACTGGAAACATATTTTGTATTGTAATCATTTTATGATTTATTAACATTAAGTTACAATAATTGTTCATTTTTCGTTCCACTATTTCTACACACACTTATATTTTACACTTTTATAATTTATTTTACAACACTTTTGGCTTAACATTGTCTAGTGCCCTATTTGAAGCAGTTAGAGCTGTAGAATACTTTTTTTTCACAACTTACATTTCACTGTCTTGCGGATAGGTAAAATAGGTGACTCATGGGCATTGAGTATATAGTAAAAATCAAAAGTACATTGTTATTATGTAAATACCATCCAATGTGACATTTTTTGTAACTACCTGCAAAAGTATTAATCCCCTTGGCCTTTTACCTATTTTGTTACATTACAACTTGTGTTTAAATATTTTTGTAATTTGATTTCTGTGTGATGCATCAGCACTAAATAGTTAAGTTGGTGAAGTGAGAAAAATATAGGCATAAATTAAATCTATGGGATCAAATAATTAAAAATTGACATGTGCATACACTGTGTGCAGAATTATTAGGCAAGTTGCATTTTAGAGGATTATTTTTATTATTGATCAACAACTATGCTCTCAATCAACCCAAAAGACTCATAAATATCCAAGCTTAATATTTTTGGAAGTTGGAGTGGGTTTTTTTTTAGATTTGGCTATCTTAGGAGGATATCTGTTTGTGCAGGTAACTATTACTGTGCAGAATTATTAGGCAACTTAATAAAAACCAAATATAATCCCAACTCACTTGTTTATTTTCACCAGGTAAACCAATATCAGTGCGCAAAATTTAGAAATAAAGATTTCTGACATGCAAAAACAAAAAAATTAGTGATCAATAAAGCCACCTTTCTTTATGATGACACTCAACAGCCTTCCATCCATATGAGAGGATGATAGGAGTTATACTTCACCCAAGACTACGATGTAAGACACAGATGAAGTTATTCTTCCCTTATCTGGACATTTGGACTGACGCCCAGAAATTAGATTGTAACTTGTTTTTAGCTGTCTCAGCAACCTTCTACTGCTATGAATTATCACTTTTCTGCTTATGAAACTTTCTTATCAACATTCCACTGTTATGAATCATCACTTCACTGCTTGTGAAACAAAGGCATTTTACTGCGCATGTGTGACAAAAAAACTATGATTATTAGTATAAATAAAGGGACAGCACCTATAGAGGCAGGCGCGCTCAGGGGCTTCCCAGTACTTGATTATACACTACGTGTCTGTGTATTTCTTGTTACGGGGATACCCCGACTCCAACAAGGACCCTCCATGGCTGAATGATCCTAACAATTCCTGGCGCCCGAACAGGGACCCGAGGTCTGCGTATTCCTTCAAGTTCATCGACCGGCACGAGTAACCGCTGAGATTGGGACATCGGAACAGCAGATGACAAACCTGGCCAGGTAAGAGACACTGTTAGTTCTCTTACATCTGCTCTGCGATAGTCCGTAAATTTCATGCATATCTTGTGTTGGGATTGAGGAACTAGTAGAGAAGGATACCTATAGCTCGGGTCATTCATGTATATACTGTAGGATCTGCCGAAGGAGAGGTCAGAGAAGGTTATGAAACGGATGGTATGAAAGAGATGTGGATGTCGGGAATAGCCTCATAAGCCGCACTAAGGTAGATGACATAAGTATTACGGAGATTGCCTAACTGAGTCATAAGGTTGTGTCCTTTCGGGGAAACCTTCGCTCACGCTTAACTCCCGAACCTTTGTCCTCCTTTTTGACGGATAAGAGATTGACAGAATGAGCCCATGGAAGTAATGATAATACTCCAGGGACACGATATATAATGGAGACTGTATGGTTCATTTTATGTATTGTTGGTCTTGCCCTTGTTGCCATATATATATGTGTTAGAATTACTCTACACTTCAGACAAAACGGTCCAGAGAAACCGTTTCAGATACTGGCTCCTTAGGACAGAATAGGTAACGAGGAAAGGTAAAATATAGAATATATTTTATCTAACCCAAAAAGCCTCCTAAGGTAGGAATAGTCAGGAAAAATGGGCAACAAACAGACTAAGACCACAAATGATGAACAAGATGTCTATACAATCGTGAAAGAAAGGTGTGGTGTAGAAGCAACTAAGAATTTAGGGAAAGTTTGCAAAACTTTTCAGGTAGCAAGGCATGACAGGTTAAACAGGAAACTATGGGAGGACATTGGATTAGAGAATGCAGGAAAAAAGCCAGGGATATAGAAGATGGTACCTATGTCCCAAGAGAATCACAAGAAAAGACAGTACAGGCTTCTGCTCCTGCAGCAAGCGAGTGACTAGACGTGATGCAAACCACTTTGACTGGAAGGCGCCCAATAATTCAGGTAAAAGTAGCAGGAAAACAATGCCCTTTTCTAATAGATACCGGAGCAACTTCCTCCGTCCTCAATGAAGACGCCTTACCAAATGCTGATTGTTTATCAGATGATGTAACCTATACCGAAGGGTATGATGGAGGAATCAGGCCACTCCCATATAGTATTCCCCTTGAAACAAAGATAGGATCTAAAATATTTTTATCTAAATTTCTTTTTGTCAAAGGGGCACCTACTTGTCTTCTAGGTACAGACCTATTAAAGCAGACAGAAATGAATATCCAATTTTTGGAGGATGGTAGAGTCCAAATTTTGGTGCCTGATGACCAAGAGTCTCTAGAAAACATTGTAAAAGTCCAAGCCTTAGAGGATGAGAAAGATCCTGCCCCTACCCAAATTATTTTAGATCTTTCTGAGGTACCAGAAAAATTATGGGCACAACATGACACCGATGTAGGACTAATGCCAATAGCTCCAGTAAAAGTCACTCCTGTTCCAGGTGTGACACTACCCCAATTGAGACAGTATCCTATTAGTGCCCAACAAGAACACGCCATAGGAGAACAGATAAAAGATTATCTAAAAACTGGAGTACTGATAGAAGTAAAGTCACCAGCCAATACACCGTTGTACCCCGTAAAAAAGAAATCTACTGAGGGGTCAGCTGCTAGATACCGGATAGTACATGATTTAAGAGAGATAAATAAAATTTTGGAACCTATTACTCCTGTTGTACCAAATCCACACACGTTGCTATCACAGATCCCAGCAACAGCACGAGTATTTTCTGTCATAGACTTATCAAATGCATTTTTTTCAGTACCATTACACCCAGACTGTTACAAACTGTTTGCATTTACATTTAAGAATAGACAATTAGCATGGACAAGATTACCACAGGGTATGATACATTCACCTACCTTGTACTCAGAAGCTATGAGATCAGTTCTTCAAAATTTCAAACCTACGGATGAGGTTGTAATTCTTCAATATGTTGATGACCTATTATTATGTGCCCCTGCTCAAGAGTCCGCAAACAGCAACACAATAAGATTGTTAATATTTCTAGCAGACATGGGCTGTAAAGTTAACAAGAAAAAAGTACAACTTTGTATGACTACGGTAGTATTTCTAGGACACTGCATTTCACAAGGTATTCGGCACCTCACCGCCGACAGACTAAAAATCATTAGAGATCTTGTTCCTCCCAAGAACTACAAAACATTAAGAGCATTTTTGGGAATAGTATCACACTGCAGACAATGGGTTATACATGCTAGTCAGCTTATGCAACCTCTATATGATTGTTTAAAAATCGAGCCTTTTCAGTTAACTGAATCAGCGCTCATAGCCTTTCAAGACCTCAAGAAAGGTCTCATGTCAGCCCCGGCCTTGGGAATCCCAGACTACGCCAAACCATTCCAATTAATGGCTGCGGAAATGTCTAATCATGCTACAGGAGTACTAACACAGAAACATGAAAATAAACAAAGACCTGTCGCATACTATTCTGCTCAATTAGATAATGTTACCAAAGCTGCACCATCATGTGTCAGAGTAGTAGCAGCTGTCTCTCTTTTGGTAGAAAAAGCCTCAGAAATAGTACTAGACCATGCCTTAATAGTACAAACTACACATGATGTACATGGCATACTGAATCAGGTATTGCCAAAACACATTTCAATGGCTAGACATCTTAGATTACAATGCTCCTTACTAATGCCACCAAACCTCACTTTTCGCCGCATATTGTCTCTAAATTTAGCCACTCTGTTACCACTAGAGACAAAGGGGGGAGTGGAAGGAGGTCAGGAAGACGAAGATGAAAATTTTTTACAATACCACAAACAAGACAATATAATACATGATTGCTTACAGTGTATAGAACAAGAAACACAAGGGCTACCTAATGTACAGGACACCCCTCTTGACAATCCAGACCTACATATGTATATAGATGGTAGTAGGTATGCAGATGAAACTGGTAACTTTCACACAGGTTATGCCATTGTATCAGATCATGATGTTATTGAAGCTGAGCCAATGCAGGCCAGCTGTTCAGCCCAGGAAGCTGAACTATTAGCTCTAATACGAGCATTACAGTTAGCAAAAGAAAAAACCGCTAATATTTTTTACTGATTCTAGATATGCATATGGTATTGTACATGATTTTGGATGTATATGGAGAGCTAGAGGTTACATGACAGCTTCAGGTCAACCAGTAAAACATGGACAAATGATTAGACAAATCCTAGAATCAGCTGCCTCAACCAAACAAGTAGCAGTAATAAAAGTACCTGCACATGTAAGACTCGACACCGAGATAGCTAGGGGTAATGACCGAGCCGACAAGGCTGCTAAGCGAGCTGCAGTAAAACCTCTGACAACTGACCACACTATTAGTGCAGTATCAGAATTTGACTTAATTACACGGCTCAAAGAAGCCCACCAGCAGGTGAGTAGAGAAGAAAAAGAAGAGTGGCAGAAACAGGGGGCAGAAGAAAAAGAAGGACTATGGAGAAAAGGAGATGAGCTTTGTCTCCCCCGAGCGTGGTACCCTGTTGTGGTCAGTGAAGCCCACGGACCTACACATGTGTCTGCAAACGGTATGATACAGAGGGTCAGACAGAAGTGGTTAGCCCCAGGGTTCGGCCAGGTAGCTCGAGCAAAATGTGGTTCTTGTGAAATCTGTTTAGCCCACAATCCAGGACAGACTGTTAAGACCCCCCAGAAGCACCATGTAAGACCACTATATCCGTTCCAGAGACTTCAGATCGATTACATCCAGATGCCTAAGCATGGACACTATGAGTATGTACTGGTATGTGTGGACATGTTTTCGGGGTGGCCAGAGGCTTATCCAGTTCATACAGCCACGGCTAAAGTCACTGCAGTAAAAATAGCACATGAACTGGTACCCCGTTATGGTATCCCAGAAGTGATCGAGTCAGATAGAGGTACACATTTTACTGGAGAGATCTTTCAGAATGTAATGAAAATGTTGTGTATAAAAAGTGAACTACACACCCCTTACCACCCACAGAGTTCTGGTAAGGTTGAGAGAATGAATGGAACACTTAAGTTAAAAATACAGAAAGCCATGGCAGAAACACAGAAACCATGGACTGAGTGTCTCCCAATAGCATTGTATTCAGTCAGAAACACCCCCCAGGGAAAGAGCAAACTCACCCCCCATGAAATATTGTTTGGTAGAGTTGCCAATACAGGATTGTATTTCCCACAGACTTTAATGTTAGAAACTGAAAGCTTAACTGCTTATGTACAAAATTTATGTAAGCATGTGTCTAAAATACACTCTTTAGTGTTCTCTTCCATTCCAGATCCAGATTCCATTGAGGGAACGCACAAGCTGCAACCAGGAGACGAAGTTTACGTAAAAAGACATAACAGAAGAACGCTAGAACCCAGATTTGAGGGTCCATATCAGGTGTTATTGACAACTCCAACTGCAGTAAAATTGGAAGGAAAATCAGCATGGGTACATGCAAGCCATTGCAAAAAGAAATAGTGGTGATTGTACTTGTGTTAGCTATAACGATAGATCAGGGAGACCTGTGGGATAAACTAAGTTCCCCAAAACCTGCAGATAATAAATTTATAAAACATCATGAGACATTGGTAAACGGGCTGCTCGATGGCGGACAGAAAATAGCAGACTGTTGGATTTGTACGCATTCTCCAATATCAGCCACGAGCATACCCTTCCTGGCCGTACCCATGACCCCTGAGGAAGTGTTTACATGGACTAATTGCTCAGACAAATTAGCAAATAACCAAACCGTTAATTCTAGATTATGGAACACCACTGTTGCCATCCCAGTTGTGGGGTGGGTGGGATTTCCCTGGTGGCAAGGTAATATGACCGGAAAAATAAACAACTTACAATATTTAGCGTTTAAAGGAGGTGTATGGGTTCCTAGAAATAAGACGGGACTAACAGACTTAGGGTTAATTCCTACAGAAAATATACAACTCAGTTTTAGTAGCACAGTATCTTCTTCTCAACCTTTTAAACCTGATATAGTAGAAAAATACATACACAATAATGGTTGGAAATATTCACAATTATTCCCCGATGGAAACAATGATACATGTTCAAAGATACCAGGTAATATATTATGTAATGAGTCAAGTGCATATGACCCAGGTACACCGACTTGTGAAAATCCAGATGCAGGATACTGTAGTCCATTAGGTCAAAAACCCCCTTGGTGTATACTTCAGAATGTATCTAAATTTTTAGATTTGGTACATAGGTTGGTGCTCCAACACTCTGCAATATGGGATCTGCCTGAAGGAACCTTCTGGATTTGTGGAAATGGAGCATACAAATGGCTCCCAGTAGGAATAAAAGGTGCATGTACTCTAGGACGCTTAACACCGGCCACATTTATAGTTCAGAATCAGCAGGTAGATATGCAAGCAGTACCTAAACACACACTATACAAAAGAGCAGCCGACAACTCGCCTAGACCTTCAGGTAGGCCACATGTGGTCCAAATGGGAATTCCTAATAAAATATTCAGCACTTTCTTTGTGTATCCAATGTTGATGCAGATGTGGGATAAATTAGTTCAGGCCACCGACTATCTAGATGATCAGATATGGGATATTATGGATATACTTAATACTAGTATAGCTGTCCAAAATCAACTTATAATTGTTACTAATCAACATACTGTAGTGTTAGACTACCTAACTGCGGCCCAGGGAGGAATGTGTCAAATTATTGGTCCAACCTGTTGTCATTACATAGATCCAAACAGTACAATGAGTATGAGGTTCAAGCTGGCAGATATACAACGATTACGGGATGAATATGACAAACACAATGACCAAAATAGAGATAGCTGGTGGTCAGACACCTTCTCCTTTCTCAACCCAAAGAACTGGTTTAAGGGTATTGGAGGTTGGGTGGCTGGAATTCTGCAAGGTATATTACAGATTGTGCTAATTATAGTAGTCATATATGTAGTGTTTAAAATAGGATTAAAAATTATTTTAATATGCATAAATAAGCTTTGTAACACGGACTCAAGAATATGAAAGAAAAGAACTCCCGGACCAGGTCTTCTACCAAAAGTCCATAAGGAAGAATCAAAGGGGGGACTGAGAGGATGATAGGAGTTATACTTCACCCAAGACTACGATGTAAGACACAGATGAAGTTATTCTTCCCTTATCTGGACATTTGGACTGACGCCCAGAAATTAGATTGTAACTTGTTTTTAGCTGTCTCAGCAACCTTCTACTGCTATGAATTATCACTTTTCTGCTTATGAAACTTTCTTATCAACATTCCACTGTTATGAATCATCACTTCACTGCTTGTGAAACAAAGGCATTTTACTGCGCATGTGTGACAAAAAAACTATGATTATTAGTATAAATAAAGGGACAGCACCTATAGAGGCAGGCGCGCTCAGGGGCTTCCCAGTACTTGATTATACACTACGTGTCTGTGTATTTCTTGTTACGGGGATACCCCGACTCCAACAAGGACCCTCCATGGCTGAATGATCCTAACACATAGATTCTGTCAGTTGTCAGTTGCTTGATCTGTTTTCGATCAACATTGCGTGCAGCAGCCACCACAGCCTCCCAGACACTGTTCCGAGAGGGGTACTGTTTTCCCTCCCTGTAGATCTCACATTTTATGATGGACCACAGGTTCTATATGGGGTTCAGATCCGGTGAACAAGGGGCCCATGTCATTATTTTTTCTTATTTTAGACCTTTACTGGCCAGCCACGCTGTGGAGTAATTGGATGCATGTGATGGAGCATAGTCCTGCATGAAAATCATGTTTTTCTTGAACGATACCGACTTCTTCCTGTACCACTGCTTGAAGAAGTTGTCTTCCAGAAACTGACAGTAGGTCTGGGAGTTGAGCTTCACGCCATCCTCAACCCGAAAAGGTCCCACAAGTTCATCTTTGATGATAGCAGCCCATACCAGTACCCCACCTCCACCTTGCTGGTGTCTGAGTCGGAGTGGAGCTCTCTGCCCTTTATTGATCCAGCCTCTGGCCCATCCATCTGGGCCATCAAGAGTCACTCTCATTTCATCAGTCCATAAAACCTTTGAAAAATCAGTCTTAAGATACTTCTTGGCCCATTCTTGACGTTTTATTTTATGTTTCTTGTTCAAAGGTGGTCATTTTTCAGCCTTCCTTACCTTGACCATGTCCCTGAGTATCGCACACCTTGTGCTTTTTGATACTCCAGTAACGTTGCAGCTCTGAAATATGGCAAAACTGGTGGCGAATGGCATCTTGGCAGCTTCACGCTTGATTTTCCTCAATTCATGGGCATTTTTTGCGCCTTTTTTGGCCAACACGCTTCTTGCGACCCTGTTAGCTATTTGCCATGAAACGCTTGATTGTTCAGTGATCATGCTTCAAAAGTTTGGAAATTTCAAGACTGCTGCATCCCTCTGCAAGACATCTCACAATTTTGGACTTTTCAGAGCCCGTCAAATCTCTCTTCTGACCCATTTTGCTAAAGGAAAGGAAGTTGCCTAATAATTAAGCACACCTTATATAGGGTGTTGATGTCATTAGTCAACACCCCTCCTCATTACAGAGATGCACATCACCAGATTTACTTAATTGGTAGTTGGCTCTCAAGCCTATGCAGCTTGGAGTAGGACTACATGTATAAAAAGTATGAAAGTGATCAAAATATGCATTTGCCTAATACTTCTGCACACGGTGTATGTATTCACCCCTTTTGCAATGAAGCCCCTAAAAATTTCTGGTGAAAGCAAATACCATCATAAGTCACAGGCTTAGTGAAAGGAAGTCCACCTGTGTGCAATCTAATGGTCTGTCAGTATATACACACCTTTTCTGAGAGGCCGCAACACCCTTAAGCAAGAGGCACCGCTAACCAAACACCACCATGAAAACCAAGGAGATCTCCAAACAATAATCCCCAAATGTATGGAGGAATGTGCTGTGGACAGATGAGACCAAAATTTAACTTTTTGGCCACCAAGGTAAACACTATGTCTGGCACCAAACCAACACAGCTCATCACCTCAAGAACACCAACCCCACAGTGAAACATGGTTGTGGCAGCATCATGCCGTGGGGTTGTTTTTCGACAGCAGGGACAGGGAAAACGGTCTGAGTCAATAGGAAGAAGGATGATGCGAAATACAGGAATATTCTTTATCAAAATCTGTTTCAGTCTGTGAATGATTTGAGACTGGGACGGATGTTTACCTTTCAACAAGACAATGACCCAAAGCATACTGCTAAAGCAACACTCAAGTGGTTTAAGGGATACCGTGTAAATGTTGTGGAGTGGCATAGTCAAAGCCCAGTCCTTAATCCAACTAAGAATCTGTGGTCAGACTTGAAAATTGCTGTTCACAAGAGGAAACCATCTAATTTGAAGGAGCTGGAGCAGTTTTTCCTTGAGGGATGGGCAAAAAAATCCCAGTGACAAGATGTGAAAAGCTCAAAGAGACTGATCCAAAGTGACTTGCAGCTGTAATTGCCGCAAAAGGAGGCTCTACAAAAGTACTGAATTTAGGGGGATGAATAGTTATGCACACTGAAGTTTACAGTTATATTGTCCTATTTGTTGTTTGCTTCACAAAAAAAGAAAACCAAATGTTCACAGTTGTAGGCATGTTCTTTACATGGACTAATGCAAACCCTTAAAAAAAACAGTGAAATTCCAGGTTGTGAAGTAGCAAAACACGAAAAATGCAATGATGGGGGGGGGTACTTTTGCAAGCCACTGTATATGTTCCCATAATTGCCATTCATCACCAATCCATAGCATACCTTATAAATGTCTGACCATTGGGGGATCCTATTGATCACTCGAACAGGAGGCCCAAACAACTTGTTCTTCAGCACTTCAATACTACAGTGATGTGATGTTTTTATGGAGTAGCAGAACGCATGTCCAACACTTGTCCAATCAGTGTTTATTGGGCAGGTAGAAACTGTCCTATGCAGGCCCAACCACTGCTCCATTTAAACTCTTCCTTACTCACCGTTGTGCATTGAGAATGGGGGCCCTAGACTGGAATGTTAACAACTTTCAATTGGGCAAAAAACACTTTAATGTAACTGGTTGCACCACTTTCAGCAGGAATTCATGTTTCCAAACACTATTTATAATTTTACATCAGTCTCTCATATTAAATTTGTAATTCAAAAATGCACGGCACACCTGGTGCTGAAAAAATTACAAGTGCTTTATTTAATCCATATGAAAAAAACACACTCCCCACAAAAGCTCACACGGCAGACTGATGCATTTTTGGAGCATACATAGTCTCTATGAGAAAGGGTGGTGTGTTCACCAGAAATGAGCCAGTCTGCCATGTGAGATTTTGTTGGGAGTGCGTTTTATTTGTTTATTTTTTGTTATTAGTTGTGTTAAAGTGATGATGGTGCAACAGAAAAATTATGATAGTGAGGAGCGTACGAGAAGCACGGCATACTTCAATATGTATGTATTTGTATTTTTTTTCAATAGACAACTTTTTCTTAATCTTGAATATTTATCTATATCATTAGCGCTGCTTATTAATACTCACAGCGTGCCTTGATAATATTCTGATATTTATTATATCTGAACACCAAGTTTTTCCACAACACTTCTATTACAATAACACAAGCTCACATTGATACTATTCAGTACAGCCCCACAAGGTTTTCAAACAACTTTCTCCCCGTTGACCCTACGGTCTGATGCAGCATCATGGTACTGCTCACTGCTAGCCACTTAGTTCAAATACTATTACTCCACTTCAGAAATACAGGAGTTCACTCTCATTACAACTTGTTTTACTTTTGTTTTATTACTAGACCACCAGCAATGATTATTTGTTCTGATACAGTCTCCTGATAATCGATTCCACTGCTCATAGAATGTAAGCACAGTCTTAATTTTCCTTCTTTTTCACAATATCATTCATGAGTTCAGTAACCCTTACGGAGGTTTTGTCTTTTATCAATTTTAGATGTGTTGCACATTTTCTCTTTTCATTACAGTGCCCATCATAATTATATACCTTGAATTTATTGATGCTTATTGAATAAGCATCAATAGGGGAGTAAGTTACTGGTATAAACATCTGCGAGTAGCTTCCATCCTGCTAGAGTAAAAATATTAGGGATTTTAAAATATACTGTTACGAGTGTTTGGAGACACCTTTAGATGTCAATCTAGCCAAATCAGATGGGTTCCATTGACTTCTATCCAATGTGTGCAGACTAACTTATTCCACTTAATACTTTACAGTTAAAGTTGAATATTTCCAGAAAGAAACATCTATATTACTCTAGGGCAAAAAAAGGTAGAAATTTTAAGATAACAATATTTGTATTAAGGGCCCACATAGTGAGGTGGATTAACTATGCTGTAGGTCAACTTAATGACTAAAAACTCGAGACATTGATGAAGCGGAGTAGGACAAATTTGGTGGCGCATGATGTAATGAGGACCAGAAGAGCTAAATGTGCTGGATATGACTTAGCAACCATACAGCAGAGCCAGAAGGCACTTTGGAGTAGAGAAGCCGGAAGTGGGAATAACATCTAAGAACAGCAGAGCTGAGATGGCAGTCAGGCCACTTGGTTGGTTGGAGAACAACCAATGGTGCAGTCAGCACCTTAAAACAGCAGAGCTGAGATGGCAGTCTGAGACCTTGATTGTTACAGAGCTGGATGTACGGTCAGCACTTGGGACAGTAGTGCTGAGTTGGCAGTGAGAAAATTAGATGTTGTAGAGTAGAGCTTGTCAGAATGCGCACTATATTGCTGCAGCAGAGCCCATCTATAGCATTGATGACAAACTACTTGGACGCAAGTAGTATCGGCATACAAAAACTACCTGAATACTCAGGCAGCAAGTTGCCTTAAAGGGAACCTGTCATGTCCTATCTGCCATCTACCATGCCCCCATTACGTTGTTAGTGCAGGTGCAGCATTCAGTCACTGCTGGCGCTGTCCACGTATTTGAAATTTTCTCCCGGCGAGCGCTGATATTTGTGGGGCACATGCGCAGTTTTACATGTTCGGCTTTGGGTCTCCATTGTAAGGCTGTGTAGTTCGCAGCTTCACTGCGCATGCGCTATGACCCAATGCTCCCTGCGCGTGCGCAGTGAGACTGTAGTTCACATGCGCGGGGAGTCGCAGGTCATAGCGCATACGCAGTGAAGCTGCGAACTACACAGCCTCACTGCACACGCACGGAGACCCGGGGCCGGACATGTAAAGCTGCGCCCCACAAATATCGGCGCTGACCGGTGCAAATTTCAAATATGTGGGCGGCGCCAGCAGTGACTAAATGCTGTACCCGCCCCTGACTGAATATGACAAGCACACCCCTATGACTGAAAATGAGCAGGTAGAATATAAGTAATAAATGTTATAGAATCATTATAACACCAGCAATTTTAATGAAAAAAGCTTGTTAGTGATGCACATTGCATCACTAACAAAGCAATGGGGGCAGTGTAGATAATAGATACGACATGACAGGTTCCCTTTAAAATGCCTAACGGAATGACGCGAGAGGTGCACGTCAGTTTACCATAGTAACATAACGTACATAAGAGTAGTGAGAGAGACTGCCAGTTCAGAAAGGAGACATGTGGAAGAACCTAGAGCTAGGACCGATGAATAACAATATCCTCCCTTACATGTCCCACCAAAAGGGGAATATAAAAGTAGAAAGGGATTCCTGGCATGATTGAAGCTTTAATGTATTTTGTCTTTACTCATACTTGGGACCAAGCATCTTTCTTCAGGATTGTATCCCTACCAGTCAGATAAAAGAAGATTCCTACTAAATTTCTTACAGTTCAAAATTTGATTAACTTCATACTCCATGCCATGATCACTGGCTAAAGCAGGAGCTGACGAGATTAGAGAAGAATTTACTGAGAACCAGTCGATGAAGTAAGGCGATATGAAAAGCATTGCGAATCTTTAACGTGGGAACTAGTTTTACATAGTGTCATGCTCAACAAAAGAGCCAGATGGTGCACAGCAAGATGGATGGGAAGGGGAGCACTGCCACTAGGGAAAGATTAGAGGGACAACCCCTGTAACTTGCCATGTGCAACCCTGATGTCCTAGACGGGTTCTTTCACCGTTCCTAATTCCTGTTTTGCCATAAGCATGGCCCTGGCTAGTGCATGGGGTAGCCGGTACGCTAGTCCAGCTCTATAATACAGACACAAAGGGAAACAGACAAGGGTAAAAAATAATTCCCATACAGGAATAGTTACCTTCCTGCTAAATAGAGTCCTTATGTGCCGCTATCCCCCAGCACCAATTGGGTACAATTTACCTGTTTTCAAATCTGCATAGCTAACTGGAAAGCAAAGCAGCTCCAACAAGTGCAGGCGTGCGTGTAGCCAAACGCTGCGATCTTCTGACCCCTGAAATAGAGGAAACCAGTCTCTGTCGCAGTATCCCTGTGACAGACAGTGACTGGATTGATTTGCTCACTTATTTTGAATGGACTGATGGATTTAGGGGCCAGCATTTTGCAGGGATTCTTAAACTGGATTGTGCAGACACGGGGTCTTCCGTGGGCGTAACACTACTCAGACAACACAGGGTGAGGGTGAAACAGCGCGGCAATACTTTATTGAACCACCAAACAGACAATAAACACATAGAACAGTCCCATAAAATACCCAAGATGGTACAAATATTACACAGTCCTCACCTTTCCGCTGGCCCGCCTGGGATAGAACAGCTGCGACTTTGGGACTTCCAGGGCCAACTACCTCAACCAGTGGCCCCCTGCTTCTGGCAGGCCCCCATAGAGAAAAGGTAATGGCAAGCTTAGTAAACTAGCAGTCCATTGAGGTACAAGGCCAGGAGACCCGGGGGTTCCACCCTGGCCTCTCTGAGAGTTTCCATGGGGCCAGATGACCGGCTGGTCCCAATCTGGCTTCTCCGAATGTCTTCATGGGTTCCAGGCGATCGACGGGTCCCACCTGGTCTCCCCAAATGTATCCATGGGCTCTTTGATGGTCAATGGAGCAGATCCGTATCTTTCAAGTCAGTGCCATATCCCCTTATGCTGGAATCATGTAAAATCCAAATCTGTGTCTATTTGGGTAAAGCCATGCTACCAAGCTGATGGTGTGACAAGAGTCTGATCCTTGATTCTCCCTGTAAAGTCTCTTTCAATTCTCTGTTTCAAATCTGACTGCTACAGAAGCATATGTCCTTTTAAGTACACATCCACAGGTCATGGGTTAGGGATGATATTATTCAACAGGGCTCAGGTCTCGTTGTTTGTGCATTTAATCAATTTACATAGTTGGTATAGAAGGGGGATCTTGTAAATAAACTAGCTAGCTTAGTATAGTATGCAATTAGCATAGTAACAAACATCATTGTTCACAGACCAATAGAAGACAACAATCAGGGATATACAAATACTGTTCTGTTCTTCTTGACAAGCCACAGAAATATATACACATTTAGAAGTCAACACAAACACAATAGTGTATTTCTCTTGGCTTAACAAATCTAATAGTCTGGCTGATTAAGATTATACGCTGTTCCGTCACATGGATGTTTTTTGATAAAGAGCCATTTGTAATCACCAGGAGAGATGTTAGGAAAAGGTGCATGGTGTCAGCCCTCTTCTTTGCAATTGCCACAGCTGCTGCCACCTTGAATTGAACCTCAGATCAGATGTTTAGGATATTCTGGGAAAATGATGATTACTTACCGGTAATCGGATTTTCCAGAACCCACGACAGCACCATGGAGAGAGAGGATCCGCCCCCAAGGACAGGAAACTCTACAGTTTTAAAAGACAGAGTCCTCTAGTACACTTCAGTGGTTTACAGAGCATGAGAGGAACTCTGTTTGGTTAGTTTAGTATATACAAGTCTGGCAATATATGTCTCGCCCGGGATATATCACCATACCCCTGTATACAAATATGTCTGTAGTTTTTTTTTTTTTTGCAACACCGTGTGAGTCAAATGTGTACCATCCACCGGAGAAGAGTGATAAGGGAGGGAATAAGGAAGTGTGCTGTCATGGGTTCTGAAAAATCTGATTACTCGTAAGTAATCATCATCTCCCATTCCCCACAACAGCACCATGCAGAGAGATATAAGAGGAATCCCTTAGGGAGGGACTACCACTTGTAAAACTTTTCTCCTGAAAGTAAGATCCCCAGCACCTAAATTTAACCTACAGTGCCTGAAAAAAGTGGAGGGTGAAGACCATGTGGCTGCCCTACAAATCTATTCTAGAGAGGCATTAGCCCTCTCTGCCCAAGAAGTGGAAACAGCCCTTGTGGATTGTGCTTTTAAATTATCAGGCCAGACCAATCCCTGTTCTGACCCATCTGGCTATGGACCCTTCAGATGGTGCTTGGCCTCTTCTGGGACTCTGAAAGAGAACAAGCAGGGAGGCTTTCTGAACTCTCTGGTTGACTCAAAATATTGTAGGAGGCATCTCCTAACATCTAGGGTGGGAAATTCTCTTTCCCCTTCATTTTTAGGGTTATCACAGAATGATGGCAGAACTATCTCCTGAGACCTGTGAAAAGTTGATACTATCTTGGGGAGGAAGGATGGGTCAAGACTGAGTATGACCCTACCTGGCAAAAAATGTGTAAAAGGCTGATTCACCGACAGGGTGTGTAGTTGCCCAATCCTCCTAGCTGAGGTAAGGACTACTAGGTGGGTCAAGTCAAAATTCTAATTGGACATTCTAATAGAGGTTCAAATTAAGCTCTGGTTAGGGCTTTTAGGAATAGGTTTAGGTCTCAAGGAGGGTCTCGAAGCTGAGGATATATAACAGAACGTTCAACCACTTTAGAAAAACTAACTATTAAAGTGATCAGCAATTTTTCGGTCAAAAAGGGCCTTCAGTGCTGCATTGTGGACTCTAGGGTATTCTTTTTCAACCCTTTCTCCCACCCTCTTTGTAAGAACTCTAGAATAGATACCCAAGGCATACACAAGGGTTATTTTTAGTGAGACTGATCTTGAAAAGTTTAGAAATTTTTTCCATACTCTAGCATAAATATCAGCTGTGATTTTTTTCCTGTAGTTCATAAGGGTGGAGATTAGATTTTCTGAGCATTCCCTTGGCTGCTAGCAGCTTCCTCTCAAACACCATGCTGTCAAATGAAGACCCTTCATGTTGGGATGTAGTCTGGGCCCCTGAGATAACAGCTCTGGGATCTCCAGAAGTACCCGTGGATCTCCCACGGCCAATCGGCGTAGACAGGTGAATCAGGTCCTCCTGGGCCAAAAGGGGGCTATTAGTATTAATTCGGCTTGGTCTGTCCAAATTTCCCTCAGCACTATAGGAAGTAAAGTGATCGAAGGAAATGCATGAACTAGTTCTCCCGGCCATCTGTGGAGGAGGGCATCGACTCCGTTGGGAAGATCTTTCGGATTTAAGGAAAAAAATTTCAGATTTTTTTGTTTGCAAATATGTCTATTTGAGGTCTTCCCCAGCGATCAGTGATTTTTTGGAATACCCCCAGGTTTAGAGACCACTCGTCCTGGTCTATCAGGTGATGATTGAGGTAATCTGCTTTGGAGTTCTCTTCCCTTTTTAGGCTAAGTGCCCACGATGCAAAAATGCTGCATATTTTTTCCACTTCTCCCTGGCAGGAAAAACGTATGCGGATTTTACATGCGTTTTCCTGCCAGATAGAAGCGTTTGTCAAGCGTTTTTGCATGCATTTATGCATGCGGGTTATCAAGCGCTTTTCCAAGCGATTTTAGCATCACTTGGAAAAGTGGTTGACAACTTGGTCACACTATATAAATCCATGCAACCGACATGATTATTCAACAAGAATAAGAATGGTAAAAAATAAAGATTATACTTACCTTCCGATGGCCCGGTATTTTCTCCGCTACGTCTGGTCTGTCGTATGGGTCGCAGTGGTGTGAAAGGACCTGCCCTGACGTCATTTAGTCATGTGACAGGTCACGCAACCGCCGACGTCAGCGGTCGCGTGACCTGTCACATGACTAAATTACGTCACTGCAGGTCCTTTTAGACCATCGTGAGATGTACAACAGACCGGACGTAGCAGAGAAAACACTGGGGGCCATCGGAAGGTAAGTATAATATTTATTTTTTATTTTAAATTCTTTTTTTAACAGGTAATATGGTACCTGGGTCTGGAGGAGAGTCTCTTCTTCTCCAGACCCGGGTACCGTCTGCGCATTGAACCGCATGATATCCGGATGGGCACATGTGCCCATGCGGATATTATGCGATTCAATGCAAGTCAGTGGTGGCAATTACGCTGCGTGTCCGCAAAATTAATGGACATGCTGCGGATTTTTCCGCAATGATAATCAGCAGCGGAAATTTCTGCAGCATGTGCACAGCACATGCGGATTATCATTGGGGACCATGGGGCACGTATTACCAAGCGTTTTTTAAGTGTTTTCGCTGCAGAAATTCCGCTGTAACTTGCGATATTGATCTTATGTTTACTTCTGCTAAGGTCATTATCTCGCTTGCTCCTGACATGAGATCTCTGGACCTCGTGCCTCCTTGTTTGTTTACGTATGCCACTGCTGTTTTGTTGTCAGACAGAACTTTCACATGGTGGCATCTTATGTCTGGCAGGATTTCTAGTAGAGCAAGCCTGATGGCTGCTAGCTCCTTCCTGTTGGAAGATGCATCTATCACATTTTGAGGCCATCCCCCTTGGAAGGATTTTCCGTCCATGTGTGCTCCCCACTTGAGTCTCTGGTGACCATTTTGGCATTCTAATCCTCCCGTTCAACCCCCAAGAGAGATTACTTTTGCATTGACACCCCTTTACAGATTAATTTACACCTGTTGAAATAATAACCCTTTTGTCTAGGTTTCCTTCAGCTTTTTTTCCTTCTTTCAGAATTTCCCACTGAAGTTTTCTGAAGTGCATCCATGCCAAAGTCATGACAGGGATGCATGACATTAGGGTCTCCAGGATTGACATAGCCCTTCTTAGGGTGGTCACTGGGTTTTTGATTAATTCTGATGCTAACCTGCACACCTTCTTTATTTTATCCTCTGGAAAAAAAGAAGTTTGGCTTTTGGAATTTTTCAAAATTCCCAGGAATATTTGCATCTGTTCTGGTTTAGTCTTCGATTTTTTTAAAATTTATTATCCACCACAGAGAACACAATGTCTCCTTGACTTGTTTTACCATTTGTTCGCAATCTGCCTCAAATTTTCCTATGATCAGGAAGTCCTCTAGCTAAGGAATTAATAAAATGTCTTTCTCACATACAGTATGTGAGCTGACATTTCTGCCACTATCTGCCATAGAAAGGCCAAAAAGGGAGGACTTTAAATTGTAAATGTATTAAGCATCCCTGAATGTTGACTGCTACTCAGATACTTTTGGTGATTTTGATAAATAAACACTTGATAATAGGCATCTCTGAGGTCTATATTGGCCATAAAACATCCTGGAAATGAGAGTTTTACTGTCCACTTCATTGTTGCCATTTTAAAGTGCTTGGGAACCAGAAACTGATTTAGATTTTTTAGATTTATAATTGTTCTGAAAGTTTGGCCTGTTTTTTTCCATAGAAAGAGGGGACTATAGAACCCTTTCCCTTTGGCTTCTTCTGGTACGTGAGTCAGCACCCCCTTCTCTATAAGTGACACTACCTCCCTCTCTAGGGCTCTTCAATTTGCTCCAGAGTACTGATCTTTCGTGATCATGTATCTTTCCGGGGGAAGATTACGGAATTCTAGTTTTAACCCTTCCCCTATAGTGGCCAATATCCATGGGTTTAGGGAAATCATTTCCCAGGCAAGAAGAAACTGTCTCAGTCTTCCACCTACCTGGGCTCTCGCATCATTGTTTTCCCAGCTTTTTAGGGAATACGGATAAAAAAAACTGTCCCCTTGAGAGGTCTTGCCTTTGTTCCTGGACCCCTTACAGTTTGGGTTTAGTTGCCTTGAAACTATCCCCTGTGTGTTCCGTCTTGATGCACGAAAAGGTCTTTTGAATTTTGGGGGGAAATTTTTATCCAGAATCTCATCCAAGGAAGACCCAAAGGGGTATTTCCCTTCAAAGGGAATGCCACAGAGCCTAGACTATGAGTGGAAGTCCACAGTCCAATTTTTTAGGCAAAGGGCCCTTCTGGCTGAAATCGAGAAGGCACATGTATGTGCTGTCAAATGGACTGCGTCAGCTGATGCAACTGCTAGGAAATCTGCTGCCTTTGCTATGTCTGGAAGGCTGGCAAGCAACTGATCTCTTGGGTATTTGTTCCTAAATCTGTGCCTCACACTTTGAGATCTCGCCGTACATGTGGCTGGTATATTTGGTTTAAAGGCTGCTGCCCCGGATTCCCAAGCTTACCTCAAAGATTTCTGCCTTCCAATCATGTACGTCCTTAAAAAGGCCTACATCGTTGAACGGGAGGCACTGTATTGTGGGACACCTTGCATACTGCCACATCTATTTTGGGCACTTTGTCCCAGATTTCCAAATCCAGCTTCAAAAGGATACTTCCTTTTAGTTTCTTTCGGGATAAAAGCTTTCCTGGCTGGCTATTTCCACTCTTTCCTAATTAGTGAGGCTTTGCTCTTGTGGACAGGGGAAACATTTATGCTAATCCCCCGAACATTAAATTTGCATGGATTTTGGCTCCCTAATCTCCTCTACCTTCATCATTGCCCTAAGTGCCTTCACTAGTTTGCGTGTATTCTCTGCCGGAAAACAAGATGGATTTCCACAGTTGTCGGAAGAGGATGATGAGGCATTTAAATAGTAACAGTCTAGTTCTCCATCTTCTATTTCTTCCCCTGAGCTAGAGTTCACACCGATCTCTCTTAATGAGATGCTAGCTTTAATTCCCTTAAAGGATTTCTTAATTTCCACCCTGATCATGCTTTTCATATTTCCATGAGAGAAGGGAATTCTTCTGCTAAAGTTCTTTCGATGGACTCTACATAGCTTTTTAGTGTAAGTGGGCGCTAATCTGCACTTGCATAACGCACACTCCTTGTACTTAGAATTAGATTGCATTTTCCTAGGCCTGCCCAATAAAACATAAAAATAGAAATACAGGCATTTAGGATAAATTATCCAGGGATTAACCCTGACTCACCCCACCTGATGCAGGACTACCAAAGTAGGAGGCGCTGCTTATGCAGGTTCTCCAGGCTGGCTGTTGTCCTCCATCAGGAACGCCTATAGCAGTATTGGTGTAAGGGGAGGTTTTTATCCTCCTTCACCTTTCCACCCCAGATCGAGTCAGGGCTAGGCTAGGGATGTGCCCTGCCCCGCTCCCCCCTCCAACTCTCATCGTGCTGATCCTGTCCGGGGACACACTAAGCTATACCAGGCCATGCCCCCGGATTTTATATCAGAGGCCTGCTTTATTCCAAGGAGTCATACCGGGCCATGCCTCCAGAACTGATGTCACTCACACTGCTTGCTCCCAGGTATGCACTACGCCCAGCCAGGCCGTGCTCCTGTGCGAGATGTCCTTGATTCTGTACTCTCTGGCAGGGACCTGCTGGATGCCTATCCACGTAGGCGATGCTGGGACGGCAGCCCCCAGGTAAGATTTCTTCTCTCCCCGACAGCACTGGGGAGCTTTAGTGTCTGCCTCAAGGACAAGAAGCTACTGAAGCTTACTAGAGGGCTCTGCCTTTTAAAGCTGTAGGTTTGCCAGTCCTTGGGGGCCATTCCTCTCTCTCCATGGTGCTGTTGTGGGGAATGGGAAAACACTATTTACATACAGCAGGATTTTTGCTATTAGATGCAATTGGCAGAAGAAGACAAGGCTCTCAACCATAGATTGAGATTTTCAAGAAGACTCAAATTGAATTGTTGTGGGAAAATTCGGCCTAAGAAGGCAAATCCAGCCAAGTGTCTTTGATGGCATATCAAAAAATCCAACAGGTATTGTTCCATGGACTTATTGATCCTCTCTGTCTACCCAATACTTTGGAGGTGAAAAAGTAGAGGTAAAGTAGAAGAATATTTTAAGAATTTTGCAAATTGACTTACAGAACCTGGATATAAATTCCACATCATAGTCAGACACTTTGAATAGGAGCAGGAAGGCTGTGTAATATGAAAATTTCTTTGAAGAACATTCTGGACAGCTGTGGAATAGATGGTAGTCCAGTTATTAGAACAAAATGAGACATCTTGTAAAATCAGCCAACCAGCAGCAAGATTGTAAAAAAATGTCCATGGGAATTTCAGCCCAGGGTTTTGTCAAAAAGGTAGTAGCTACAGTGGACCAAGACTTGGCCATAAGATTTGAGTTGCGGAGGACATTGAGGATTAGATGCCACTAACTTGAATGCCCACTAAGGCCACCAGTATAAATAGCAAAGGAGTTCTGTCATTTATTTTATTCTGCTTTGCTTTCATGGTCAGTACAGAAGATCAAATGAAACTTAGCTAGCCTTGAAGAAATGGTAACAATTACTAAAAGGAGACAATTTCATGTCTAGCAGTTTTTTGCCACTAGTGGAGTAATTCTGTTCAGAGAAAAAAAGAGACCCAATGTAAGGTTTCTAGATTCAGAAGAATTTTGTGAAAGAAAAGAATTTTGTGAAAGAACTGCTACATTCTAGGTGGATCAGACCTTGGGAGAAGAGGGTTTGCACAGTTAAACGGCTGATGAGGTAATGTCTCAGTGTAACGCTGCTGGGTGTAGACACACTGCACCACAGGCCTGGGCTTACCTAGTAAGGGGGTAACTAAGTGACTATCGAGTGTTCACTAGAGCCCCTACTGAGGAGGATAGACTTGGCTGCTGGTAGTCACCAGGTACCACTTCAAGGCATTCCCCGGGTCAGCAGCAGCTGACTAGGTGGTCAGTGGCAGAACAGAGGCGTAGTCAGGCAGTCAGGGGACAGGGCAAGCAGCATAGGATTAGTAAACGTAGTTAAGGTCAGGAGCGGAGAGGTCAGACAGGACGGGAAAACTGGGCGGGTCGGTAAAGTGAGGCAAGGATAAACTTGTAATAACAGAGTAGGAACCAACAATCAGGAGAGGAGTGGAAAAAGGAGCTGCCTAATAAATGACCTGATGACATGGGATAGGCCGGGGAACCTAATCTCTGCAAAACACAGCAGGGTTAAATTCCTGCAGAGACTGGCACGCCCCCCTAAGGCTAGATGGCAGATGCAGCATTGCCAAGGAGTGCAGGAAGAAACAAACTCAGCGGAGTGGCCTGCCACGAGGAGAAACCACATGGCGAATAGGGCGGCACTGAGGAGGCATGCAAGTTTCTGCCATGACAGTACCCCTCCCTTACTGAGTCCAGTGAGCGATTCCCATGCACCAATAGTTACTCCATGCTGGAGCACCCTCCCCTTTACGCTCGCTCCTTTCTTGGCCAGTCTGATGGAGAAACCTCTCCAGGATGACAGGGGCACAGATATTCTCCGCAGGTTTCCAGGATCTCTCCTCAGGTTCAAAGCCCTTCCAGTCCACCAGATAGAAGGTCCTCCCCCAAACCTTTTTTGTATCTAGGATGTCCTTAACCTCAAAGATGTCCAAGGGACCCTTAGGAACAGCGGTAGTAGAAGTAGCTAGAGACTTCGAGAAGCGGTTCAAGACCACTGGCTTCAGGAGCAAAACATGGAAAGCGTTTGGAATCCATACAGTCGCATGTAGTTGATGATGGTAGGTCACCGGATTAAGTTGCTTGAGAACTTTGTACGGACCAAGGTAACGGGGAGCGAGCTTGTACGTGGGCACCTTCAAGCAAATATTCCAGGATGACAACCAGACTATCTCCAGGATGATACAGAGGCAGCAAATCTCTCTTCTTGCCGCATGAGTCTTCATCCGAGACACGGCCATAAGGAGAGAAGCCTGTCTCTGCTGCCAGATCTGCAGGAAGTCGCTTTATGAGGCATCTGTTGCTGAAATCCTGGAAAAAGCAAACATAGGAGAGGGTACTTGAGGATGCTGGGAGTATACCACAATGAATGGAGTTGCTCTAAAAGACTCCCCAATGTGGTTATTGTAGCAAAAATTCCATCCAGGGGAGTAGTTGCACCCAGTCATCCTGACAGGCAGAGCTGAAGTGGAGAAGGTAGCTCTCGAGGATCTGGTTAACCTGTTTCACTTGCCTATTGGTCTGTGGATGGTACACGGAGGAGAAATCCAGCTGGACATTCAGCAGTTTGCACATGGCTCTCCAAAACTTAGAAGTGAACTGGGCTACACGATCAGAGACTATGTGAAGAGCGAGACCGTGGAGACTAAATACATGCTGAAATAACTATTTGGCGAACTTAGGAGTGGAGGCAAGGTAAGCCAGAGGTAGGTATGAAATGAGCCATCTTAGAGAACCTATCCAGCATGATGGTGTTGCAACCCTTGGAGAGGGGCAGATCCGTCATGAAATCTAATGTGATATGTTGTCAGAGAGCAGCAGGAAAAGGCAGAGTCTGGTACATTCCGAAAAAGCCGTTACAAAGTCCTGGACATCCTTGACCATCGAGGGTCACCAAAAGCAGTAAGTAATCAGCTTGGTGGACTTATGTATGCCCATATGACCAGCCAACTTGGACTCGTGAACAGAATTTTCATCCTTCTAGCAGAAGTGACAAAGATCTTGCCCTGAGGAAAGTCCTTTAAAATGACATGGGCAGCCTCAATAATCCTGAACAGATCGATGATGTGCTGAGGCTCTTCCATTGAATCGGTCACATCAAAAGATCGAGACAGGGCAACTCCCTTGACATTCTTCTCCATAGGACGGAAGTGCTATTTGAAGTTAAAATAAGTGAAGAAGAGTGCACACCTGGCTTGACTGCAGGAAGATCAGATTTTTATGGTCCGTGTAAATTATCACAGGAGAGCTGGCATGCTCCAGTAGATGCCTCCACTCCTCAAGCGCCATCTTGATAGCCAGAAGTTCGCAACCCACAATAGTATAATTTCGCTCAGTTGGCAAAAAGTTTTGAGAAAAAAAAAATGCAAGAAACAAACTGCCCCGAAGAAGTTTTTTGCAGAAGCACTGCCCTGGCACTGACAAATGAGGCATCTACCTCCAAGAGAAACTGCTTGCTGGGATCGGGGTAATACAGCACCGAGGCACTCGCAAAGGCCTCCTTCAAATGCTGGAAGGCCGACACTGCCGACTCAGGCCAGTCTCTGACATTGGCTCCCTTTTTGGTAGGGTAGGTGCCATCCAAAAAAATTTTTAAAAAAATTTGAAAAAATGTAAAGCATTCTTTTATTTTTATTTTATTTTTTAAATTATAATTTATTTTTAATGAAGTAAAATATGAAAAATAATTTTAAAAGGTTTGGTATATATCCGTTATTAAACACTAGGGGGAGCAGCTGCTGAATATTGCCATGAAAACCTAGCGTACAACTACCTCACATTACGACTGCTGTAAATGGGAGCTGAATCTGCTCACGTGTGTGACGTCACTCCTCTCCTCCCCTTCTGGGTGTTTGCAAAAAGATAGGATGAAGTTTAAAATCACAGTGAGGAGCCATTTTGTTGGTGGCTGCAAAGTGATACTGACAAGTAGACAGTATCACCGCGGACGGCTGGCAGCACCGATTCTGTTAGTTGGTGCTGCTCACTTTATCATAAGCGGGCGTTAGATACGTGGAGTGTATGACGTGAGCGATTAGATGCGCTTAGAGTAACACATGCTGAGATTAGATACAGAGCTAAGTGTAGTTTATCACATGATGGGATTAGATATTGAGCTCAGGGGAGTGAATCACACAGGATGGGATTAGATATGCAGTATCTAATGTATGTAATGTGTGACCCTGCTCCGCCTACTTCTATGGGAGCAGTGGTGAAATGTATGACCCTGCTCCATCTACTACAAAACTACTTCCATACAAGTAGATAGCGGGGTCATGTATTACACCACTGCTCCCATAGAAGTGGACTGAGTGGGGTCATATATTTCTATGCGAGCAGTGGTGTGATGTGTGACCCTGCTCCTTCCATTTCTATGGGATGTGACAGTCACTGGTAGTGTGTCACAAGGTAGGAATGTGTCGCTGAGACTCTTACCCTCAGTGATTTGAAAACATGCAAGTTAAGAGAGTTAATAAAACCACATTTACAAAGGAATGTTTTCAGTGTATAACAAAGTGCAATCCAATCAGGGGAGTGTCTGGGCTTTAAATAGCCAGCCCTAATACTCAGGTGTGTAAGTACCTGGGGAAATCTTGCTCCAGGAAGGAGATAGCATGGGCTATGCTGAACCTGTGTGTGGCTAACTGTGAGTGGTCAGACCTTGGCCGAGATACGGATTGTGCTGCAAGTTTTGTATTTTGTTTTGTCTCTTTAGCCGCATGGGCTGTGTTTTCTTTATGGACTCCAGAGTAGTTTATGACTGCTAAATAAACTAACCCGAAAATTTAAAGAGACAGTATCTCGTGTTTTACCTCCGCATACAGCCGAGCTTGTCGCTATACCACAGGGAGCAGTGATGTAATGTGTGACCCCGCTCTGTCCATTATATTACTACTCCCCTATAAGTAGACAGAGAGGGGTCACACATTACACCACTACTCCCATAGAAGTGAACAGAGCGGCACCACGCATTACACCACTGCTCCCTTAGAAATGTGACCCTGCTGTCCACTTCTAAGGAAGCAGTAGTGTATTGTGTGACCCCCTTCCGTCCACTTCTAAGGGAGCAGTGGTGTATGGCGTGTCCCTGCTCCGTCCATTTCTATTGGAGCAGTAGTGTAATGTGTTACCCCGCTCTGTCCACTATATTGCTACTCCCATAAAAGTAGACAGAGCGGGGTCACACATTACACCACTGCTCCCATAGAAGTGGACAGCAGAGTCACGCATTACACCACTACTCCCAAAGAAATGTGTAACCCTGTTCTGTCCACTTCTATTAGAGCAGTGGTGTAATAAAATTATCTACAGGATGTTTATTCTATTTGTTCACCCTAATAAACAAATAAATTCCAACGTGGCCTCCCCCGCTTTTTTTGGTAACCAGCCAAGGTAAAGCAGCCAGCTAGGGGCTGATATTATCAGGTTGGAAAGGTCCCTGGTTATTGGACCCTTCCCAGCCTAAAAATAACAGCCCACAGCCACCCCAGAATTAGCACATCACATTAGATATAATTCTGGAGCTTTGCCCAGCTCTTCCCGATTGCCCTGGTCTAGTGGCAATCGAGTTAATGGTAGTTGGGGTTGATGACAGCTATGAATTGTAAAAAAACAAAAAAAAAAAACACACATCTGGCATCAAGCCCTGGTTTTAGTAATGGAGAGGTGTCCATCAGACACCTCCATTAATAACCCAGCAAAGAAAAAAACACAGAGATAGAAAAATAAATGTTATTTTGACTCCCTGACACTTTCCCTGGTTCACCAATTTATTTAAAAAATAAAAAAAAAAACAGGGCCATCGTAGTCAATAAATGGAAACCTAGAAAAAATATAAACAAGAGGAAAACTTTCCCTCGTTCACCAATTTATTAGAAACCAAAAAGTTCTCACACAGGTCCAACATAGTCTATGGCGTTCCCATGACGATCCCCGAATCCAACGTCCAAAGGCTATGGAGCCTAGTTCAGAGAACTTTCTCCACAGGCTGTAGCATCAGCTACTCCGGTTACTGCTACACTCATCAAGACCCACCGGCTGTGATTAGTGGTGATGTCAGTAACTACATCACTCATCAGAATCGCTGAGGCCTCTGTATAATGGCCCCATATAGTGCCCTACAGTGTAGTGGCAGCATATAGTGTACCACAGTATAATGGCCAAATATAGTGCCCTATAGTATAATGTGCCCTACAGTGTAATGGCCCCAGTGCCTGCAGTCTCCAGCCCTCCGGATTTAGCTGCTGGGCCTTCAGTGCCCCACAACCACGGACTCCAGTTCACTTGAGCTTTTCTCCTCTGGGGCAAGCTTGTCCACAGCTCCCTTTCCCAGGTCCTTCCTTGTCGTTCTCCAGTCTCCAACTCCTTTCAACTCACTCTTACTAACCCGGTCTCCAGATTCCAGTTTGAAGGGGAGGAGCTCCCCTTTCTGGTCTGGAGCTAGGAAAGTGTAGTATGCTGGTATACCTGATTAGGGGACCCCTCATTGCTTCCAGGCATGGCATCACCCCTTGTGAGGGAGGCAATGTCACTGTGGCAACCGGACTCCTAGGGTGCCACATTCCCCCCTAGTTAAATTCATTACTCCCGGACTGAGGACACCTTTTAGAATTAAACAACAATAATGATTCACATTACAAATAGATTACAAAATCTCAAAAAGGCAAAAATTGCAGAATAACAAAAACCAAACTAGAATTGAGAGCAGTCATTGCGGCGCTTAGTCTTTACGCCACTATCCAGGAATTGTCTTTTTTCCGGATTCCTGAAGTTTGGTTGGTGGGAACGACCTCAACCTACTTTGTGCATCGTCCCTGGGCGTGGCTTCAGGGCACTCGGTTGGTGGGCCTGGTTTTCGGCCATGCCTGCGGTTTATTCTCAAGGCCAACAATCAACTTTATTCAACATTGTCCTGACCACACCTAGTCCTGTGGTCCATTTGTCCATCAATATAATAACTATATACACTCACGAACACTTAAAAAGTTCTTACAGGAAGTCTCTGTAGGCTCTCATACCTAACGGTTGCAACTATATAACATATACTATTATTTTACTACTTTTTAGTCCCACAAATTAAGGTCAGGGAGCTGACCTATGGTACTACGGGCTGATCTACACAGTACAGTTGTTGCCAAGGACCTACCCGGGTCTCTAGTGTCTACCGCTGGTGTGTTGGGCTCAGTGTGGACTACACTACGGTTAGTCTCAGGTAACACTGGTAGGCTTGGTAGTCTTCTACGACTTCTTTGACTCACCATGGGTATGACAGATTCACCACTAGCAGGGGGTAGATTCTCCTGATCCGCTGCTGATGAAGCATCTGTTTCTGGGGCCGACTGTTCTCTCTGCTGTTCTAGAGTCTCTGCGGCTTCCAGTGAGGCTACTTGGGGAAAGGTCAGGACAGGTACCACGACTGCTTGGTTCACCTGCGTCCAAGACCGGGGAAATTCTCCAAGGATGGTTTGAACCGTTTATTCCACCTTTTCTGTGTGCTGGGGGCTATTTTGGTCTTCCTCTTTGTGTCTCAATTGATCAGGGCAAATCTTCAGGTGGTCTCTTGAGACTGCCGCAGAAGTCTCTCCTCCATCATTACTGATGAGGCATACCTTGGTGTTCTCGAAATTTGAATGTAAGACGGTGTATGGCTCAACCTCCCACTGATCATCTAACTTGTGAACTCGTCTTTTCCTTTTGAGTACCTGTTCTCCAGGTGACAAGGGAACTGCAGGTGCATGCTGATTATAAGTTCTCTCCTGCTTCTGTCTTGCCTGGGACAAACTTCTCTCCACACATTCTTGCACCTTGCGGTATTGTTGCTGCCACTCCGTATCCCAATCCGCATCTGGTGATGTCGTCTCAGGTGTTAAAACTCTCATGTCTAAGTCAATGGGTAGCTTGCCAGGTCTTGCTCTCATCAGGTAGGCGGGCGTACAGTTGGTGGAGTTCACCGGGATGTGGTTATATAGGTCCACCAAATCTGGTAACTTCTCTGGCCACAGGCTACGTTCTTCAAGGGGCAACGTCTTCAACAGGTCTATTACTACCTGGTTCATTTTCTCGCACAACCCGTTGGTCTGGAAATGATAGAGCGTCGTCCTTATTTTCTTGCAGCCATACAAGTTACAGAATTCTTGAAACTTCTACTTCAAAGGCTGGGCCTTGGTCGGTAACTACTCGTTCAGGGTAATGCTTTGGCTGCCGTCTGGTCCTTCACTGGCACTACTACCAGGAATCAGAAGTAGTGGTCTACTATGGTGAGAGAGTAAGGCTAGCACGTTCTTTCCGTCTCAGGTTGCATGTGACGCGCCCCCTGGGCTGTGGGGTACCCGGTGCCGGGCCGGTAGATACTGGGGGATGTCACAGTGGCGGTGACCCGGTCCGTGACCCAGGGCAGTCAATAACAGGGGTTTATTTATAGGGGATTTATAGTGTTTGTATACAGTTCGTGACGCCACCTGTGGTATGCGGCTACAGGGAGCCGCCGCTGCGGAGCAGGTCCTCTGGAGCTGATGTTAGTGCAGCAGGGATGGTGTGGCTCTCCACAGGTAGAGCTTAGCTTCAGGGCAGTGTTGATGTTATTGGTTATGCTGGGCGTTGTAGTGCAGAGATTGATGGCGCAGCAATAGTCAGTCCACAACTTAATGGCGGTTTCCTCTTATCTTTACTGGTGGTGATTAGACAAACTGGGCTTAGGGTACTGGCTAGAATTGGAAGTCCGGGCAGCCTGGAAGCAAGTAAAGAATCCTCCTTGCCAGGTGAAGTTGGAGGCCTTCCCTTTCCACTAAACTCTTTGGCCCTGCTGCTTGTAGCTGTGCGGTGGCCCTCGTCCCTGAGTGCAACGTTTCTGTGCTCACCCGTATGGCAGGCAGCTCGGGCCTTGCTGGTGCGTCGCTCCCACGTGGCGGTGCTGGGCCCTCTGTGCTGCTGAGCCTCCGGGCGTCTGATGGGGCCAGGAGACCTGCAGTCTCCTGTCCTCCGGTTTCTACTGCTGGGCCTTCGGTGCCCCACAGCCTCGGACTCCCGTGTCCGGTTCTTCTGTGCTGGTTCTTCTGGGGTGAGCTGCCGCGAAGCTCCAGTCCCCAGCTCCTCTCTCCTCGATGTCCTGACTTCAACTCCTCACACTAAGACAAACTAACCCCACCCCCAGATCCCAGTTGCCAAGGGGAGGAACTCCCCTTGCTGGTCTTGGGCCAGGAAAGTGTTGCATGCTTAGCAAAACCTGATTAGGGGACCCCTGCTTGCTTCCAGGCATGACATCACCTCTTGTGAGGGAGGCAATGCCACTGTGGCAACCGGACCCCTGGGGTGCCACATTCCCCCCTAGTTAACTTTAGTACTCCCGGACTGAGGATACCTTTTAAAATTAACAAATAATTCACATTACAAACAGGGTACAAAGTCAAAAATTACAAAAGCCAAACTAGAATTGAAAACAGTCATTGCGGCGCTTAGTCTCTACGCCACAATCCTGGTAACTGTAATTTGGCTGGTGGGAACCGCATCAACCCACTTTGTGAATCGTCCCTGGGCGTGGCTTCAGGGCACTCTTTCGGTGGGCCTGGTCTTCAGCCACGCCTGCGGTTTATTTTCTAGGCCGATTAGTACATATATATGCAATATTGTCCTGACCACACCTAGTCCTGTGGCCCAATTGTCCATTAATTCAACAAATATACTTTTCCAAGACTATTTAACAGGTAAAACTATAAACAACATACACTTTAGTTCTCTTATACTTTATTTCCTCCAGCGGGCAGGGAGCTGACCTTTTGTACTCCTGGTCGATCTACGTAGTACATTGGTGGTCACTGTCCTACCCTGGTCCCTAGTGTCTACCCCTGGTGCGGTGGGGGTCCAGTGTGAACTACACTACAGGTAGTCTGAGATAACACCGGTAGGCTGGGTAATCTCCTACGAATTCTTTGGATCACCATGGGTACGACAGGTTCACTGCTAGTAGAGGGTCGATTCTACTGGTCAGCTGGTGATGAAACATCTGTCTCTGGGGCCGACTGGTCTTCCAGCTGTTCTGGGACTTCTGCAGCTTCCGGTGAGGCCGCTTGGAGAAAGGTCAAGACCGATACCACAATTTCTTTGTTCATCTGCGTCCAAGACCGGGGAAATTCTCCGAGGACTGTCTGAACAGTTTCTTCCACCTCTTCTGTGGGCTGAGGACTGTCTTCATCTTCTTTGCGTTTCAACTGTTCAGGACATATCTTCAAGTGATCTCTTGAGACTGCCGCTGAAGTTTCTCCTCCATCCTTACTGATGAGTCACACTTTGGTGTTATCGTAATTTGAAGGTAGGACGGTGTATGGCTCAACCTCCCACTGGTCATCTAATTTATGGACTCGTCTCTTCCTCTTGAGTACTTGTTCTCCAGGTGACAAGGGTACTGCAGGTGCGTGCTGATTGTAAGTTTTCTCCTGCTTCTGTCTTGCCTGGGACAAACTTCTTTCAACACACTCTTGCACTTTGCGGTATTGTTGCTGCCGCTCGGTATCCCAATCCGCATCTGGTGATGTTGTCTCTGGTGTCAAGACTCCCATGTCCAAGTCGATGGGTAGTTTACCAGGTCTTGCTCTCATCAGGTAAGCGGGTGTACAGTTGGTGGAGTTCACCGGGATGTGGTTATATAGGTCCACCAAATCTGGTAACTTCTCTGGCCACAGGCTATGTTCTTCAAGGGGCAACGTCTTCAACAGGTCTATTACCACGTGGTTCATCTTCTCACACAACCCGTTGGTCTGGCATCGTCCTTATTTTCTTGCAGCCGTACAAGTTACAGAATTCCTGGAACACCTCTGCTTCAAAGGCTGGACCTTGGTCGGTAAGCACCCGTTCAGTGTAACCGTGCGGGCGACAAAAGTGCTGTTGGAACGCTTTGGCTGCCATCTGATCTTTTACTGGCACTACTACCAGGAACCGGGAGTAGTGGTCTGCTATGGTTAGAGCGTAGACATAGCCTGACCTGCTTGGGGCTAGCTTCACGTGGTCCAAGGCTACCAGTTCTAGTGGCTGTTTGGTGAAGATGGGCTGCAGGGGCGCTCTCTGGCTGTCACGGTCTTTTCGTCTCAGGTTGCATGGACCACATTCTCGACACCATCTCTCGATTGCTTTCCTCATGCCAGCCCAGTAGAATCGCTCACGTAGCAGGACTTCCAACTTCTTCCACCCGAAGTGTCCTGCTTCATCGTGGTACACTTCTAAGACCATTGACACATCCCGCCTCGGGACTACCACCTGCCAGACCAGTTCATGTGTCTGGGAGTTGATGCTTCTTCGACACAGCTTTCCTTCGTAGATGAACAGTTTGCCCTTCTCCTTCCACAACTGTTGGGTCTCCTGTGGATAATCTGGATCAGGGTACGAGTCAGCTTGGGTCAGCAACTCCTTGACTAGGCGGACAGCCGGGTCGCTATTCTGCATTTCTACCCATCCATGGTGGGGCAATGGGTTGAACGTGGCCTCTCTGTTGGCGGAGCGCTTGTCCCTTACACAGTGGGAGCACAGTTAAAGACCGGGCCATCCGGGTGCTGCGAGAATCAACCCCAAGTGGCACTGCTCCCCTCCGGCACCCAGCTATCATATACCACCAGGAGGTGGCGTCTTTTTCCCCGGCACCTGTGGAGGCTGATGCGCAGACCATAGATAATGACCCCTCTGCAGACCTATGCCTTCTGGTCCAGGAGCTGACCAAAAGTGTGGCTACACTAACCAAAACCGTGCATGCCATGCAAGTGTCTTCAAAGGAAAGGATCCAGATGGCTTCCAGTCCAGATGACGTCCCGTGGCGACGACAGAGAAGAATTCCACTGACCAGAGGGAGAAACAGCGATCGCTACGACCAGAACGGACAACCCATCTGCCGCCGCTATCAAAAGGCGGGGCACCTCGCAAGATTCTGTGATTTAAATGAGCAACCCCTGGGGCAGAGGGCCAACCCCCAGGAGTAAGCCGACCAGGCCCACAAAGCTGGCGAGACAAGTACATGGGAGAGGGACCGGTCCTACCTGTCGTGCTTGATGGCATCCCGATGAACGCATTGCTGGACACTGGTTCCCAGGTGACAACAATGCCATATATCCTTTTCAAATGATACTGGACTGATTCAGACATTACCCGCAGTCCAGATGAACATATTAACATCTTTGCCAGCAATGGTCAGCCCTTGCCTCAGGTGAGGTATAAAGAGGTGACCATAAAGGTTGGCCGAGTAGAATTGCTATCACAAGGGATGATTATTGTTGATATTGATCGCCGAGAAAACCATCCTATGATAACCTTAGGCACCAATGTGATAGGGAATTGTCTTGGGGAAATTGTTTTGTTGCAACAGGTCACCGAAACTGCCAGTTCTGGTCAGCAGCGAGTTCTGCAGAAGGAGATCAAAGCCCTGATGCAAAGACAACAGGTAGAGCTGTCTGTTGGAGAGATCGGCAGTGTCAGAATGAGTGATCCATTGCAATGCCCCCTAGGAGTGAAATGTTAATATGGTGTCGGGCAGCCATAGGTCTCAGGGGTCAAGATTATCAGGCCCTGGTAGAACCCGTGTACTTTGATAGGCCCACCATCTTGACAGCCAGGGGTGTAGTCTATGTCCGCAAGGGGAGAGTACCGATACGCATCCTGAATTGTGGGGAGAAAGAGGTCCATTTACCCCGGTATACTACCCTTGCTAAGTTGTTCACTGTCCGTAGCAACGCAATAAAGGCAGTGGAACCCTTGCCTCCGTCCGAACAGGTCGAAGACAATGGCCCCAAGGGGCAGATGGAGGATTGGTGTCAGAAGCTACAAGTAGGCACTGACTCCACCCATTTGCACCAAAAGCATGGAGTATACCGGGTGGTCCAAGAATATAAGTGAATCTTTAGCAAACACCCACTAAACTTTGGGCAGGTAAAAGGGGCCTAACATATTCCCACAGGAGATCTTCCGTCCATTAAAGAGAGGTATCGGCCTGTACCCCTAGCTCACTATCAATGTGCCAAAGGAATGTTACGGGAGATGAAGAAGGCTGGGGTGATCAGAGATAGTGGTAGCCCCTGGGCAGCTCCATTAGTCCTTGGTAGAAAGAAAGATGGTACAATGTGGATGTGTGTTGATTATAGGCAGATTAACCGCATTACACATAAGGACGCCTACCCATTACCCAGAATTGAGGAGTCATTAGCTGCACTAAGATCCGCTAACTACTTCTCCACTTTGGATCTCACCAGTGGGTATTGGCTGGTTCCCGTGGCAGAGGCGGACAATGAGACTGCGTTTATCACACCAATGGGCCTCTGCGAGCTCAACTGCATGCCATTCGGGCTCTGCAACGCCCAGGGAACTTTCCATCGGTTAATGGAGTGTTGCCTAGGACACAAAAACTTTGAAACCGTCCTGCTGTACCTAGGCGATGTAATTGTCTACTCAAAGACATACGAAGACCACCTGGCCGAGGTGTTTGAAGCCCTCTCTGGTTATGGCCTGGAAGTAAAGCCGTCCAACTGCCACCTGTTGAAGCCATGTGGTAAGCGCCGAAGGTGTAGCACCAGACCCTGAAAAAGTCACCGTGATCAAGGACTGGCCAAGAACCTCCACTATCAAAGTGTGGCAGTTCCTCGGGCTGGTAGGCTACTACAGGAGATTCATCAAGGGTTTCACCAAGACAGCGGTACCCATGCAGGGCCTCTTAATAGGCCAGTTCAAGAAGGTCAAGAACCCGAATCCTCTATTCAAATGGAGTAAAGAAGAATCCTTCATTTGACTGAAAGTGGCTCTTACGGGAGACGAAGTCCTGGCCTACCCCGACTATGGCCAACCCTTTATACTCCATACGGATGGCAGCAATGTGGGATTGGGAGCGGTGCTGTCCCAGGTACAGCAGGGCAGAGAGAGAGTGATTGCCTATGCCAGCAGGAAGCTCGTCCTACGGAAAGGAACCCTGACAACTATAGTTCCTTTAAGTTGGAGTTTTTAGCCATAGTCTGGGCTGTAACAGAGCACTTCAAACACTACCTCGCCTCCTCCAGATTTACAGTCTTCACGGATAACAACCCGCTGACGCACCTGGAGACTGTGAAGCTTGGTGCCCTAGAACAATGATGGATGGCTCAACTGTCCAACTACGAGTTTACCATCAAGTATCGGGCGGGGCATAAAAATGCTAATGCCCCCAACTTCACCTGGCAAGGAGGATTCTTTACTTGCTTCCAGGCTGCCCGAACTTCCACTTCTAGCCAGTACCCTAAGCCTGGTTTATCTAATCACCACCAGTAAAGATAAGAGGAAACCGCCATTAAGTTGTGGACTGATTATTGCTGCGCCATCAATCCCTGCACTACAACGCCCAGCATAACCAATAACATCAACACTGCCCTGGAGCTAAGCTCTACCTGTGGAGAGCCACACCATCCCTGCTGCACTAACATCAGCTCCAGAACACCTGCTCAGCAGCGGTGGCTCCCTGTAGCCGCATACCACAGGTGGCGTCATGAACTGTATACAAAGACTATAAATCCCTTATAAATAAACCCCTGTTATTGACCGCCCTGGGTCACGGACCGGGTCACCGCCACTGTGACATCCCCCAGTATCTTCCGGCCCGGCACCGGGTACCCCACGGCCCAGGGGGCGCGTCAACTAGGCGTCACGAACAGGATTCACGAAGCCCGGTATAACCGGGTCCTGTGTGCCATAGACTTTATTGAACTGTGTTATCACGTGGTTTGCCGCCCGCCGAGGGGGAAGAAAGAAGCCCCGATCTGGAACCAGCATACTGGTAAGTCAGGAGACGCCCATGACCTGGCTGAGGTTCACTAGGGGGGAGGAAGATGCCCAACATGGAGGAGGGTTCAGCCGCAGGTGTGGCCGCTGCCACTGTAATGACGTTATCAATGCCATACATACCAGGGGCGGCGTGGTTGCCCCAGTACTCAGGGGAGTCGCACACCCTGAATGACTTTGAGGAGAGGCTGCGCAGTTTGTTTAAAGTTTACCCCCTGTCTGAGGAGCAGAAAGTCAGCATCCTCATAGGCCAGCTAATCGGTGCAGCCCAGAGAAAGGTGAAGTCCTGGCCGAGCAAGCACAAAGGCACTGTCAAGGAAATACTGGCCCGGTTGAAGGATACCTTTGATATCCGCACCGCAGCAGAAATTAAAATTAAGTTTTACGGGTGCAAACAAAGGGTGCTGGACCGTGTACGGGACTATGCTCTAAACCTGCATGAGGCGCTGTGGGCCATCAAACAGGTAGACCCTGAGAGTGTGCGAGATGAGGACAGATTGCTGACTGAGCAGTTTATTGAGGGGCTCCTGTCCAGCACTCACAGGACACAGCTGCGCATTATGGCTCTGCAAAACCGTGATCTGGACTTTGCACAATTTAAAGACAGAGCCATCCGGGTGCTGCGAGAATCAATCCCAAGTGGCACTGCATCCCTCCGGCGTCCAGCTATCACATACCACCAGGAGGTGGCGTCCTTTCCCCCAGCACTTGTGGAGGCTGACGCGCAGACCCTAGATAATGATCCACCTGCAGATCTGCGCCTTCAGGTCCAGGAGCTGACCAAAAGTGTGGCTACACTAACTAAAACCATGCAGGCCATGCAAGTGTCTCCAAAGGAAAAGATCCAGCTGGCTTGCAGTCCAGATGACGTCCCGTGGCAACGACAGAGAAGAATTCCACCGATCCGAGGGAGGAACAGCGATCGCTACTACCAGGACGGACAACCCATCTGCCGCCGCTGTCAAAAGGCGGGACATTACGCAAGATTCTGCAATTTAAATGAGCAACACCTGGGGCAGAGGGCCAACCCCCAGGAGTAAGACGACCAGGCCCACAAAGTTGGGGAGACAAGTACGTGGGAGGACAGCTGGTCCTACCTGTCGTGCTTGATGGCATCCCAATGAATGCATTGCTGGACACTGGGTCCCAGGTGACCACAATGCCATATATCCTTTATAAACAATACTGGACTGATTCAGACATTACCCGCCGTCCAGATGAACATCTTAGTATCTATGCCAGCAATGGTCAGCCCTTGCCTCAGGTGGGGTATAAAGAGATGACCATAAAAGTTGGCCAAGTAGAATTGCCATCACAAGGAATGATTATTGTTGATATTGATCGCCGACAAAGTCATCCCATGATAACCTTAGGCACTAATGTGATAGAAAATTGTCTTGGAGAAATTATTGTTTTGTTACAAAAGGTCGCAGAGACTGCCAGTTCCAGTCAGCAGGGAGTTCTGGAGAAGGAGATCAGAGCCCTGATGAAAAGACAACAGGTAGAACTATCTGGAGGGGAAATTGGCAGTGTAAGGATGAGTGATCCATTCCCCATTGCAAAGCCCCCTAGGAGTGAAATGTTGATATGGTGTCGGCCAGCAATTGGTCTCTGGGGTCAAGATTATCAGGCCGAAGTCGATCGCAGCATTGCGGTGGCTAAGGGGAGGTGATCGGGATACTCACCTCCTCTTCCGGCCTCCAGCGCCGTCTGCCGCGGCTTCCCGGGTGTTGCCATGACGACCGGATGTCGTCATGACAACATCCGGGTCACCAGACAGCAGGAAGATTGTTTGGTCATGCGCAGTGCATGACCAAATAATCTTCTCAGTGTGCAGCGCTGACTGCCTGCATGGCACAGGGATGGTGCTCCATCCCTATGCTATGCAGGCGATCAAAATAAAAAAAGTGAAAGTCCCAGAGTGGGACAAAGTAAAAAAGTTAAAAAGTTAAAAAACTTTCAGAAAGTGAAAAAAAAAAAAAAAAAAAAAAATTGTAAAAATATTAAAAAAAAAAAAAAAAAAAAGAATCCACCAAAAATAAAAATATAATGTACCCATCGATAAATATTATGGAAAAAAAAAAAAAAAATAAAAGTACACATATTTGGTATCGCCGCGTCCGTAACGACCTGACCTGTAAAATTGTCCCACTAGTTAACCCCTTGTCCCGCAAAAAACAAGCTGCCATACAGCTCCATCATCCGAAAAATCAAAGTTATAGCTCTCAGAATAAAGCGAAGCAAAAAAATATTTTTTTCTATAAAATAGCTTTTATTGTGTAAAAGCGCCAAAACATAGAAAAACGATATAAATGTGGTATAAACGTACTGACCCGAAGAATAAAGCTACCTTATTAATTTTACCACACGCGAAGTAGAATAAAAAAATGTAAAAAAAAAAATAATTCCTGAATTGTTGGTTTTTGTTTATTCTGCTTCCCAAAAGCTGGAATAGAAAGCGATCAAAAAATGTCACGTGCCTGAAAATGGCACCAATAAAAACGTCAACTAATCCCGCAAAAAACAAGCTGTCACATGACTGTCGGCCAAAATATGGAAAAATTATAGCTCTCAAAATATGGCGATGCAAAAACTAGATTTTACAAAATATGTGTCTTTTAGTGTGTGACAGCTGTCAATCATAAAAAAACGATATCATTCTGGTATCTCTGTAGTCGCACCGACCCGAAGAATAAGGTCGTCTAATCACTTATACCGCACTAGGAACGGCGTAAAAAATAAACGCTAGGGCTGGGGTTGGGGTTAGGGTTGGGGTTAGGGTTGTTTTTTTTTTCAAAAGTAAAAAATAAATAAAAAAAATGACGATATGGCAACTAGTGTTGAACGCAAGTGCTCGCTACTTGAGTTTGCATCAGGTGCTTGGGTATGCATTGAGTATCGCGGGTGCTCGAGTCTCCGCCCCATATGTTTCGCGGCCAAAAAAACCTCGCGGGAATTACCTGCCATGTACGAGCGATCCCCGCATGGTTTTTTTGGGGTGTCTAATAACCGTGAAACATGCTGGCGGGGACTCGAGCATATCACTTGAGCACCCGTGATACATGGTGCATACCTGAGTACCCGATGCAAACTCAAGTAGTGAGCACTTGCGCTCAAGACTAATGACAACTTATTCAATATGATGACCTAATGTCATCAAATTCTGCGTCGTACCTCTGGGTTCAAAATGTTCACTATACCCATTGATAAAATCCTTGAGGGGTGTAGTTTCCAAAATGGGGTCACTTGTGGGGGGTTTGAACTATTTAGGCACATCAGGGGCTCTCCAAACGTGACATGGCGTCCGCTCTCGATTCCAGCCGATTTTGCGTTCAAAAAGTCACACAGTGCTCCTTCCCTTCTGAACTCTGCCGTGTGCCCAAACACTGTATTTTTCCCACATATGGGGTATTGAAGTACTCAGGAGAAATTGCACAAAAGTTTTTGGGGTCCATTTTCTCCTCTTACCCTTGTGAAAAAAAAAATTGGGGCTAAAACCTCATTTTTGGGGAAAAAGTTTGATTTTATTTTCACGGCTCCATGTTATAAACTTCTGTAAAGGACTTGGGGGTTCAAGGTGCTCACCACACATGTAGATAAGTTCCCTGAGGGGTCTAGTTTCCAAAATGGTGTCACTTGTAGGAGGTTTCCACTTATTAGGCACATCAGGGGCTCCCCAAATGCAACATGGCGTCCGCTAATTATTCAAGCAAATTTTACATTCAAAAAGTCAAATGGCGCTCCTTCCCTTCCGAACCCTGTCGTGCGCCCAAACAGTGGTTTTCCCCCACATATGAGGTATCTGCTTGCTCAGGAGAAATTGCACAACAAACTGCATGGTGCAATTTCTCCTGTTACCCTTATGAAAATGCAAAACTGGGGGCTGAAAAACATTTTTGTGGGAAAAATGTGAAAATTTTATTTTTACGGCTCAATGTTATAAACTTCTGTGAAGCACCTGGGGGTTCAAGGTGCTCACCACACATCTAGATAAGCTCCCTGAGGGGTCTAGTTTCCAAAATGGTGTCACTTGTGGGGGGTTTCCACTGTTTAGGTGTTAGAACTCTCCTGTTAAGTTTTTTTCTATTTTGGTCACGTGACCTGCTGCCTATTTATTCCAGCTCCGCCCTTCTGACTTTGCTGGACTTCAGTGTTATTTGACTCTCTATCTAGCCAGGTGCTTTTGTACCTATCTCTCTAGTTCGTTTGGTCCTTTGGACCTCTAAGTACTTTTTGTCTGTCTTTTTGCTCCTCTACAACATCTGCTAGGAGGTGTCCAATTTTGTCCCAGTCCTTAGTTCTTTTAGGGACCCCTCCCTTTATTCTATAGGTCTGCATTCAGACTAGCTGAGGACGAAGGCGGGTCTGTTCACAGGGAACAGGTCGCCCGCTGCAACGTAGGGAATCAGCTTAGTCTTATTGTAGGGACAGATTCCCTTTCTTTCCTTAGTTCTTGTAGCAGATCATATCAGTAAGTCCAGCCCAAACTAAACGTGGAAATAAATCCTGGGATCAGTATGGTGTCTGTTCAAGAGTTGGCTCAACATCTGCAGGGATTGTCTCTAGAGGTGGCCGATCTCCAGCAACACGTGAGTAGCTGTCCTGGAGCGCATTTTGTGGAACCAAAGGTAGGACTGCCTGATATTTTTGAAGGTAAACAACAAGATTTTTTTTCCTTTAAAAATGCTTATTATATTTTCGTTTGAGACCCAGGTCCTCTGGGAATGAATCACAGCGCATTGGGTTTATCATGTCACTTTTGCGCATGGAACCACAGGGGTGGGCCTTTTCTCTCCAACCTAATGATCCGTGTTTTAGATCAGTGGAGGATTTTTTTTCTACTATGGGGTTATTGTATGACGATCCTGATCGAGTCTCATCTGCTGAGACAGAACTGAGACGTTTGAAGCAGGGGTCAGGTGATGTTGAAAATTATTGTACACACTTCAGAAGGTGGTCTTCAGAAGTGAAATGGAATGATTCGGTGTTAAAATGTTCGTTTCTTGCCGGTCTAAGTGAAAGGGTTAAAGATCTGCTGATTGCATTTCCTGCACCTGTGACATTGCAAGAGGCCATGCAATTAGCTATACGTGTGGACAGGAGACTGCGTGCCAGGGTTAATGATGAGAAAATTCCTGCAATGGCAGATTCTAGTCCTCAGAGGGTCTGCTTGGACGGCGGAGAACCGATGGAGGTTGGGGCGATGTCACTCCGTTCTCAGGAAAGAGACTGCAGGTTTTCCAAGGGATTGTGTTTTTCTGTGGTAAATCGGACCATTTAATTAAGAACTGTGAGCTTTGTTTAAGCAAAGGAAAAAAAAAGGTCAGTTACGCCCGTATTGCTTGTTTGAATTCTAAGGGAGTATTTCTTTCAGGGAGTACCTTATTGCAGGAAGATTTGATTGAATTTCAGGTATTTGTGGATTGTGGTTCAACATTTAATGTGATTGATAAGGGTTTTTTGGAAAAACTTAAATTGGAATCCAAACCTTTGTCATCACCTATTTCTGTGATTGCTATTGACAACACTCCTTTGAAATGTATTACTCACAAGGTTGCTGAATTTCCTCTCACTATCAATGGTATTCACCAGGAAAATTTGGATTTGGTGGTATTAAATAATTTACCTTCTCCAGTAGTTTTAGGTTTGCCTTGGTTAAAACTGCACAATCCTTTACTGGACTGGTCTACTAATGAGATTAAGTCATGGAGGCTATGATAAGTGTTGTAACGGTCGCATTGCGGCTGTGGAAAAAGGGGAATTACCTGTACCTATCCAGGATTTTTAGAAGTTTTTTTCAGAGGAGGAGTCGCAAGTTTTACCTCCTCCTAGGGACTATGATTGCACCATTGAGTTTGTTCCTGGAGCTACTCTTCCCAAGAGTCGCTTATTTAATCTGACTATCCCTGAGAGAAAGGCCTTGGAGGAATACATACAGACGAGCTTGGCTGCTGGTCACATTAGACCTTCTAAGTCACCTGTGGCTGTTGGATTTTTTTTTTGTAAAAAAAAAGGACCGCGGTTTACGTCCATGTCTGGACTTTCGCGAAATTAATAAAATTACCGTACGCAATTCCTACCCATTGCCGTTAATTCCTGACTTGTTTAACCAGTTAGTGGGGGCCAAGTGGTTCTCTAAAATTGATCTCTGGGGGGCATACAATTTGTTACGAATAAAGGAGGGTGATGAATGGAAATCTGCTTTTAACACTCCTGTAGGTCATTTTGAGAATCTGCTGATGCCTTTTGGTCTTACCAATGCACCCGCGTTTTTTCAGAACCTTATTAATGACATCCTGAGACCTTTGATTGGTAAGAATGTGGTTGTGTATTTGGATGACATTTTGATTTATTCGCCAGATCTGGAGTCTCATTGGCAGAGCGTACGTGAGGTATTGCAGTTAAGTGACAATTCACTTTTTGCTAAGCTGGAGAAATGCGAGTTCGCTGTGCAGAGAATTAGTTTTTGGGTACATTATCTCCAGCGAGGGCTTTGAGATGGACCCGGTGAAGGTTCAGGCTGTGCAGGAATGGCCTAGGCCTATTGGTTTGAAATCGATACAGAGATTTTTGGGTTTCACCAATTATTACAGAAAATTCATTAAGAATTTTTCTATAATTGTTAAGCCGCTGACCGATCTCACCAGCAAAGGTGCGAATATTGTCCAGTGGACTACTGAGGCCATTGAAGCTTTTGTGTGTCTCAAGGAGAGGTTCAGTTCTGCCCCTATCCTTATGCAGCTTGATGAGACCAAGCCTTTTTTTGGTCAAGGTTGATGCTTCTTCGGTGGGGGTCGGTGCGGTTTTGTCTCAGGAGAACAAGGATGGAGTACATCCCTGTGCTTTTTTTCAGAAAAAATTTTCAGAAACCGAACTTAATTACGATGTTGGTAATCGGGAATTGCTGGCTATTAAACTCGCGTTTGAACATTGGCGGCATTTCTTGGAGGTGCTAAATTTCCGGTTCAGGTTTTCACTGATCATAAAAATTTGATTTATCTGGATGCTGCCAAGCGCTTGAATGCCCGTCAGGCTAGGTGGGAACTTTTTTTTTCTCGGTTTAATTTTTCTGTTACTTGCATCCCTGGTACCAAGAATGTCAAAGCCGATGCTTTATCTCGCAGTTTTTCTCCCATGGTTGGTACCGAGGAGGAGGAGAGCATTTTACAGGAAGGAGATGTAGTAGCAGCATTGGACTCCGTTTTGGAAGATGGGATTCTGAAAGCCCAGGAGGATGCCCCATCTAACACTCCCCATGGAAAGATTTCTTTGTGGAGTGTCATGAGTCTCGGTTGGCAGGTCATCCAGGAATTTCTGAGACTAAGAGACTTAGAAGTCGCAGTTTTTGGTGGCCTGGGTGGCAGAAGGAAGTCATCAAGTGGGTGCGTCAATGTACGGTGTGTGCTAGGTCAAAGGCTTCGCATACCCCTGCTGCGGGGTTGCTTTGCCCTCTGGAGGTTCCTAGTGCGCCTTGGACGCATCTGGCAATGGATTTTATTACTGACCTTCCTGTGTCCGAGGGTTTCACTGTCATCTGGGTGGTCGTGGACCGTTTTAGCAAGATGTGTCATTTGGTTCCTTTCATTAAACTACCCTGCGCTAAGACACTCGCTAAGGCGTTTGTTAAGGAAATTGTCAGACTCCATGGCGTTCCCATAGACATTGTTTCTGATAGGGGACCTCAGTTTGTGGCTCGCTTTATGCGTGCTTTTTGTGACAGGTTGGGAGTCCATTTGTCATTTTCATCTGAGTATCATCCTGAGTCTAATGGACAGACAGAAAGAAAGAACCAGGATGTTGAACAGTTTTTGTGTTGTTTTGTGGTAGACAATCAAGAGGGGTGGTCTGAGTTTCCGCCACTCGCTGAATTTGCTCTTAACAACCATACATCCTCTTCTGCTGGGTGTTCTTTTTTTTGTTGTACTGGGAGACATCCATCGTTTGGTTCGTTCTCCAAATTGGTGTCAGCTGTGCCGGAGGAGGAGAATTTTTCCGGTGATTTGGAGAGAGTTTGGACTGACGTACGTTGTAACCTTCAAGAGGCTAACAAAAAGTCCAAGATGTATTTTAACAGGAAACGTAAAGACGTTTTGTTTACGGTGGGTGACATGGTTTGGTTGTCTTCAAAGAATCTGTGGTTGAGGATTCCCTCTAAAAAATTGGGTCCAAAGTTTGTGGGCCATTTAAGGTGCTTCAGGTGGTTAATCAGTCTGCTGTTAGGTTGGAGGTTCCCACCTCCTGGAAGATTAATCCTGTGTTTCATGTTTCCTTGTTGAAAAAGGCTGATGTATCGGATAGGGATGCCACTGTCACAGTTCCTCCGGTGGTGGAAGACGGCGAATATGAAATGTCTCGTATCCTGAATTCCAGAAGACAGAGGGAGATTGCAGTATCTCATTGCTTGGAAAGGTTTCAGTCCCGAGGATAACTCCTGGGTAGGGGCGGATGATGTCTCTGCCCCTAGACTTGTCAGAGCATTCCACAGGAGGTTTCCTGATAGGCCTGGGCCTGGAGGATCCGGAGGATCCTCATAGAAGAGGGGGTACTGTTAGAACTCTCCTGTTAGTTTTTTTCTATTTTGGTCACGTGACCTGCTGCCTATTTATTCCAGCTCCGCCCTTCTGGCTTTGCTGGACTTCAGTGTTATTTGACTCTCTATCTAGCCAGGTGCTTTTGTACCTATCTCTCTAGTTCGTTTGGTCCTTTGGACCTCTAAGTACTTTTTGTCTGTCTTTTTGCTCCTCTACAACATCTGCTAGGAGGTGTCCAATTTTGTCCCAGTCCTTAGTTCTTTTAGGGACCCCTCCCTTTATTCTATAGGTCGGCGTTCAGACTAGCTGAGGACGAATGCGGGTCTGTTCACAAGGAACAGGTCGCCCGCTGCAACGTAGGGAATCAGCTTAGTCTTATTGTAGGGACAGATTCCCTTTCTTTCCTTAGTTCTTGTAGCAGATCATAACATTAGGCACATCAGGGGCTTCCCAAATGCAACATGGCATCCGCTAATTATTCAAGCAAATTTTACATTCAAAAAGTCAAATGGCGCTCCTTCCCTTCCGAACACTGCTGTGCGCCCAAACAGTGGTTTTCCCCCACATATGGGGTATCTGCTTACTCAGGAGAAACTGCACAACAAATTTTGGGGTCCATTTTTTCCTGTTACCCCTGCAAAAATAAAAAAAAATTGGGTCTAAAATAACATTTTTGTGAAAAAAGTTAAATGTTCATTTTTTTCTTCCACATTCCAAAAATTCCTGTGAAGCACCTGAAGGGTTAATAAAGTTATTGAATGTGGTTTTGAGCACCTTGAGGGGTGCAGTTTTTAGAATGGTGTCACTTTTGGGTATTTTCTGTCATAAAGACCCCTCAAAGTGACTTTAAATATGATGTGGTCCCTAAAAAAATGGTTTTGTAAATTTTGTTGGAAAAATGAGAAATCACTGGTCAACTTTTAACCCTTATAGCTCCCCAATAAAAAAAAAATGTTGGTTCCAAAATTATGCTGATGTAAAGTAGACATGTGGGAAATGTTATTTATTAACTATTTTGTGTGACATATCTCTCTGATTTAAGGGCATAAAAATTCAAATTTTCAAAATTGCAAAATTTTCAACATTTTTGCCAAATTTCCGTTTTTTTCACAAATAAACGCAAGTGATATCGAAGAAATTTTACCACTACCATGAAGTACAATATGTAACGAAAAAACACCCTCATAATCAGGGGGATCCGTTGAAGCATTCCAGAGTAATTACCTCATAAATTGACAGTGGTCAGAATTGTAAAAATTGGCCTGGTCATTAGCATGCAAACCACCTTGGGTTGTAAAGGGGTTAAATTGCGCAAAGTCCAGATCAGGGTTTTGCAGAGCCATTATGCGCAGCTGTGTCCAGTGAGCGATAGACAGGAGCCCCTCGATAAACTGCTCAGTTAGCAATCTGTCCTCGTCTTGCACACTGTCGGGGTCTACCTGTTTAATGGCCCGCAGCGCCTCTTGCAGGTTTAGAGCATAGTCCCGTACACTGTCCTGCACCCTTTGTTTGCACCCATAGAACTTCATTTTAATCTCTGCTGTTGAGCGGGTGTCAAAGGTATCCTTCAACCGGGCCAGTATTTCCTTAACAGTGCTTTTGCCCTTGCCCGGCCAGGACTTCACCTCTCTCTGGGCTGCACCGATTAGCTGGCCTATGCGGATGCTGGCTTTTTGCTCCTCAGACAGGGGGTACACTTTAAACAAACTGCGCAATCTCTCCTTAAAGTCGCTCAGGGTGTGCGACTCCCCTGAGTACTGGGGCAACCACGCCACCCCTGGTATATATGGCATTGATAACGGCATTTCAGTGGCGGCGGCTGCGCCAGCGGCTGAATCCTCTACCAGGTTGGGAATCTTCCTCCCCCCTATTGAACCTCAGCCAGGTCCTGGGTTTCTGCTGATGTACCAGTATGCTGCTCTGCAGGCGAGAGGGATCGCTTACCCAGCGGTTTCGGATTGGGGCCTCCTGCTTCCCCTCCGCTGACGGCAAGTTACATGATTATACAGTTCAGTAAAGTCTATGGCACACAGTACCTGGTTATACTGGGCTTCGTTTATCCTGTTCGTGACCCGGTCCATGACTCAGGGTGGTCAATTAAAGGGAAAGTAAAAGGGGAATTTAGTTTTTAGAGATAATGTTCATGACGCCACCTGTGGTAGCGGCTATATGGGGCCGCCGCTGTGGTGCAGGTCCTCTGGAGCTGATGGTGACGCAGTAGAGTTGGTTCAGCTTTCCACAGGCAGAACTTAGCTCCAGGGCAGTGTAGATGATTTGAAGAGTAGATGTTGTCGGCAGGGATAGTGTCATGCAGGGCTGAGGGCGCAGGTTATGAACAGACAACACATTAATGGCGGTTTCCTCTTATCTTTACTTGCGGTTTGTTAGAGCAGACTGGGGCACGGTTACTAGCTGGTAGTAGAGGTCTGGACGGCCTGGAAGTTGGGGATCCACCTCGCCAGGTGAAGTGTAAGCCTTCCCTCTGCGCTATTCTCTTTGGCCCTGCTGCTTGAAGCTATGCTGCGGCCCTCGTCCCTGAGTAAAATATCTTTTTCCTCACCCGTATGGCAGGCAGCTCGGGCCTTCCTCATGTGTTGCTCTCCCACGTGGCGGTGCTGGGCCCTATGGTGCTGCTGTGCCGCCGGGCGTCTGGTGGGGCCAGGAGACCTGCAGTCTCCTGCCCCACAGATTTAGCTGCTGTGCCTTTAGTGCCCCACAACCACGGACTCCGGTGTTCGGTTCACTTGCGCTTCTCTCCTCTGGGGCGTGCTTGTCCACAGCTCCCTTCCCCAGGTCCTTCCTCATCGGTCTCCTGTCTCCAACTCCTCTCAACTCCCTCTTACTAACCCCGCCTCCAGATTCCAGTTTGAAGGGGAGGAGCTACCCTTTCTGATCTGGAGCCGGGAAAGTGTAGTATGCATGTATACCTGATTAGGGGACCCCTCCTTGCTTCCAGGCATGGCATCACCCCTTGTGAGTGAGGCAATTCCACTGTGGCAACCGGACTCCTGGGGTGCCACACACTGTTGGGGCCATAATCCGAAAGTGGAAAGAACATGATTTCACCTGAAACCGGTCACAACCAGGTGTTCCCCACAAGATTTCAGACAGAGGAATGAAAAGAATTATCAAGACTGGTCCAAGGGCGAAGGACCATCTGTGGAGAGCCACAGAAAGTCCTGGAATCAGCAGGTACAATTGTTTTAAAGAAAACAATAAGTAATGCACTCAACCTCCATGGCCTGTATGCACGCTCACCACGCAAGACTCCATTGCTGAACAAAACGCATCTTCAAGTACATTTAAAGTTTGCGCAACAACATTTAGACAAGCTTGTGAAATATTGGGAGAATATAGTCTGGTCTGATAAGATCAAAATTGAACTCTTTGGATGACATAATACAAACCATGTCTGGAGGCCACAAGGCATTACATATCACCCTAAAAACACCATACCAACAGTGAATTTTAAGGTGGGAACATCATGGTGTTGGGCTGTTTTTCAGCATACGGTACTGGCAAACATCATGTCATTGAAGGAAGGATGAATGGACAAATATACCAAGATATTCTTGATAAATATCTACTGCCATCTACCAGGATCATAAAGATGAAACAAGGGTAGACATTTCAGCAAGACAACGATCCCAAACACACAGCCAAGGAAGCTCCCAATTGGTTCCAGAGAAAGAAAATAAAGCTGCTAGAATGGCCAAGCCAATCACCTGACCTAAATCCAATAGAAAATTTATGGAAGGAATAAAGCTCACAGTTCATAGGAGCCCACAGAACCTTCAGGATTGAAGAGTGTTTGTGTGGAAGAATGGACCAAAAAAATAGTTTTTTCTTCAGGGAACCCTTTTATAGTATCTGAAGCCTTCTCTAGCAGCTCATCTAGGACTAGCCCAAACACCTGTGGCCTGAAAAAGGAATCTAGCATAGTTTATTTTTTGAATGGGCATCTCCTGACCACACTCTCAGCCATAGAGCCCTTCTTGCAGCATTGGACAGTGCGCTGTTCGCAGAGGCGTCTGCCATGAAATCGGTTCCCATTTTTAGCAAGGGTAGTGATCTCAAAATTTCTTCTCTAGGGGTTTAATTCTTTATGTGATTTTCCAACTCCTCTACCCAAAGACTCATTGAGCTGGCCACCGAAGTTGCAGCTATATTGGTCTTAATGACGGCAGAGGAGCATTCCCAGGTTTTTTTAAGGAGGTCTTCTGATCTCTTATCCATTGGATCCTTGAGACTAGAAGAGTCTTCAAAAGGGTTAGCGGTTTTCCTAGCAACTATGGCTACTGGTATGTCGATCTTTGGGATCTCTTCCCATGCTTTGATCTCTTCTGGTTCAAAGGGAAGACGATATTTAAAATTCCTTGGGATAAAAAGCTTTTTGCCTACATCTTCCCATTCTTCCAGTATTGTGGCAGTGATGTGCTCATTTACTGGAAAAACTATTTCTCTTAGACTGCCAAACATTTCATCCTGAATTGATAATGACTCAGAGGGGTCCTCGATTTTCATGGTACCCCTAACGACCTGTAAGAGTGCATCTGTATTCTCTGAGGAAAATAAGTATTTCTTCTATTCCTCAGGTGAAAATGCTGTGGGATTTTCGCCTAGCTTAGGGTCAGAGTAGTAGAATAATTCCCCTGCCTCTGAGCTTGAGTCCATGTCCCACCTGGGTCTTTTAGGCAAGGGAGACTGAGGAGGCCTAAGGGCAGAGACAGTACTCTGTACTTCTTACCTAATTATAGCTTTCATGTCGGTTAGGAAGGTGGCTTGCTCGTCCTTAAGTATTTTAGCAATACAATCCTCCCAGAGATTTTTGCTGTAGTTCCCCAGCAATTTAACATTACAGGTGGCACATCTATTAGCTTTCCTTTTAGTAGCTGAGGTGAATCGTCTTGGTGTTTCCTTGTCCTACGGAAACAATATAAAAAATATATAGACTACGCTTGGACCATGAAGATAGGGTGACACTGCATAGGGTCTACCCACGTCATCCAGGGATGGTTCTATGGACTGGATGTCAGAACAGCTAGCATTCTGTTCCTCCATGATAAAGTAAGATTTTTGGCTATAGCTAACGCCGTACCTTTAAATAGCTGTCTCACCTGGTTTCAGATCATCTGATTCGTCAGATCCTTCTGAACCCCATCTGAACAAATCTTTTAAAATCAATTTCTTTATTAGGTCATGAGAAAAATATTAAAACACCTTAGGAGGACATCAGCAAACGCGTTTTGAACTAAGAGTTCTTAATCATTGAACTCATAGTTCGAAACGCGTTTGCTGATGTCCTCCTAAGGTGTTTTAATATTTTTCTCATGACCTAATAAAGAAATTGATTTTAGAAGATTTGTTCAGCTGGATTTTCCTGGATTACTACTTATCCTCCCAGTCGCACTACTGGCTCCGTGCTGCAATCTTCTAAGTGGGTGAGCTGATATCCATTTTTTCTCTTTTGCCTTTTGAACCCCATCTGCAGCCAATTCTGATGATCGGGTCCGGGCACACTGGAACGCACATCGGGACGCGGAAGTACGCGTTACTCAGGAGTGCGCACCGGCCTCATGACTCCCGGCCTGCGCACACACCCCCGGAAGCTCACGTCATCCAGGAGCGCATCCTGGCCGCGTGAGTCCTAGCCTGCACGCCCCCGACCGGAAGTACGTCCTGGAGCGCGTGCCACCACATGTTCCGGGCTTGGCAGCAGGATACCAGAGTTCCCAGGAGCACACAGCTCCACCGGAAAGCTGAGGGACCCCTTTAGAGGTATCAGCACAGCACTTTCACTAGGGGAGAGAAGGTATGGAACATCCCAAGCCAGTTCAGTTGTGGAGAGTTCCTCTTCTGTGTGTGTCCTTGATAGGGACAGGACAAACACTGGAGAGTGGTGGTGTGGTAGGGATATTTAACCTCTTCTGTGTTGCTGTCCCTATCAAGGATAAGAAGGACTACCTCCTGGTGGTGCTGTCAGGAGGGACCTCCTGGAAAAAACCCTCTTCCTCACCAAATGCAGCCTCCGTGTCCACCGCAGCCGCTGGCTCCTCTACTATCCTGTCTTGCAGTGAACACAGGTGGCGCAATGCAGTGCTGACAAACCACGAATGGTGCTATATGTATCCTGTGCCCTGTTGGATACAAACGAAATGGCCACTCACTCCCTCTCGATTACTTATACCTCCGAAGGCGAGGACAGTGACGCCAGCGCTGATTGCGTGCCAGGCTCACATGACATAACTGCACGTGAGCCCCGAGAACATGAGTGCCGACACCGCTGGAACGGTGAGTATAAGGGCTCGCTCACATGGGCGTATAAAATCAGGCAAGTGCAATCTAATAAAAAAAATAGAATTAGACTTACCGGTAATTCGGTTTCTAATAACTCACCACGTCAGCACACAGGAGGATGTAACCCCACCCTAATAGGGACAGGAAATACGAAGAGGTTTAAATTGCCCCTCCCACATCCTCCCTCCAGTGTTATTACAAAGGACCACAAGAGTATAGATGCTTCAAATTAATTTTTATTTCTACTGATCAAGTTGTCGTAGAAACAATAAGCGAGGGGGAGGGAATTACCCGTGCTGTCGTGGTGGGTTAATAGAAACCGAATTACCAGTAAGTCTAATTCTATTTTCTCTAATAACCCCAATGACAGCACACAGGAGGTATACCAAAGATATACTAGGGAGGGACAATAGCCTGAAGGATCTTCCTTCCGAAGGCTAAATCTCCAACAGACATTAGGTCTAGTCTGTAGTGTTTGGAGAAAGTATGAATTGAGGACTATGTGGCAGCTCTGCAAATCTGTTCGATGGATGCGCTGGCTTTTTCAGCCCAGGAGACAGATATCGTCCTTGTAGAATGAGCCTTAAGCTTTGCTGGAGGAGGTAGATAATGGATCTGGTAAGCCTCCGTAATCGCCCTCTTAATCCAGTTGGCTATTGTGGATTTTGCTTTCTTTCCTCTGTTTGGATCTTGTGTATGGACAAATAGGTTCTTGTCTTTTCTTCCTTCTTCTGTTTCCTGAAGATAGTGCAGTACTATTGTCCGAACGTCCAGACTGTGGAATTCCATCTCTTTTTTGTCTTTTGGGTTGTCACAAAAAGATGGAAGGATTATCTCCTGAGATCTGTGGAAATTTGAGACCACCTTAGGTAGAAATGAAGGGTCAAGTTGGAAAATTAGACGATCTTCCAGGATTCTCAGGTAGGGTTCATTGACCGAAAGAGCCTGTAGTTCACACTCTTCTGGCTGTAGTTATTGCCACCAGGAAAGCCGTTTTCCAGGTCAGCCTGTCCAGTCTTATGGTTGATAAGGGCTCAAAGGGTGGAAGGGTTAACCCTTTCAGAACAATGTTAAGGTCCCAGGGGGGGAACCAGGTCTGTTACTCTAGGGTGGATGCGGGTGGCTGCTGTCATAAATCTTCTTACCCACTGATGTTCTGCTAGTCTTTGATCGAAGTATGAACTTAAAGGGGCTTCCTGGACCTTAAGAGTACTAGGTCTGAGACCTTTGTCCAGACCTTCTTGTAAAAAGTCTAGAATCTGAGACACATCAGCCCGATGAGGATCTGGGCGAGTGGGTGCACACCACCTTAAGAAGGTTTTCCAGATCTTATGGTAAATGGTGTTCGTTACAGGTTTCCTGCTCTTCTGGAGAGTTTTGATAACTTTCTCTGAGATGCGTCTTGTTTTTAATATCAGGAATTCAGAAGCCAGGCAGTTAGGTGTAGTCTCTCGGGATCCGGATGGTGAATCGGTCCCTGGAGAAGGAGATCCTTAAATGGGAGGAAGGATTAGAGGGCTCTCCACACTCAGACTGGTTAACGTTCCGAACCAACTTCTTTTTGGCCAGCGAGAGGCCATTAGGATTACTCTGGTCCCTTCGGTCCTCATCTTCTTTAAGGTTTTTGAAAGGATAGGTAGTGGGGGAAAGGCATACGCTAGTTTGAACTCCCATTTATAAGCGAATGCGTCCACGCCCAGACAAGGGCCGTTTGGATCCAGGGAGAAATATTGATGTACTTTCGCGTTCTGGTGTCCGGCGAAGAGAGCTACCTCTGGATGGCCCCATCTCTCGACTAACATCTGGAAGACGTCTGGGTTTAGGCTCCACTCTCCTGGATGAATCTTTGTTCTGCTTAAGAAGTCAGTCTGGATATTGACTGAACCTTTGATATGAAGAGCCGAAAGGATAGAAGATGTTCTTCGGCCCAGGAGAATATTCTTGCGGAGATTGCTTTTAAGCTTTCGTATCTTGTGCCCCCTTGATGACGAAGGTGGGCTACCGTGGTGATATTGTCTGAAAATATCGGAATGTGAGATTTCCGGATCAGGGGCTCTGCTGCTCTGATGGCTTCCTCTACGGCCTTTAGTTCTCTGAAATTTGATGAGCGTTGGCTCACCTCTTTGGTCCATATACCCTGGAATAGCTCTGGGGAGACCATGGCTCCCCATCCCTTTTCGCTGGCATCCACCTTTATGGTTACCAGCGGATTCTGGATCCATGGTACTCCTCTGTTGATTTTTTCCGTTCAGCCACCAGAATAGAGAAGTCCTAACTCGTGGTGGTGTAGGGATTATCCTGTTCAGGGACCGTGGGGATCCATCCCAATTCGTAAGGATGTGGGTCTGTAATGTTCGGGTACTCCTAGAGATGTTTTTGTCATGGAGGGCACCATCTCTGATTTTTTCTCGTTCACTAACCAGCCCAGAGACGATAGGATCTGAGTGGTCAACTGTAGATGTTCTCGGAGTACTGGTACTGAGGGCCCGATTAATAACAGGTCGTCAAGGTATGGTACTATTGAAATGTTTTGACCCCTGATATAAGCCATGACTTCTGCCATGACTTTTGTAAATATTCGCGGGGCTGATGAAATTCCAAATGGGAGAACATTGAATTGATAGTGGACTATTTGATCCCCCTGAGCCACTGCGATTCTTAGGAACCTCCTGTGAAGTGGATGTATGGGGATGAGGTAATATGCATCCTGGAGGTCAATTGTGGCCATGACATGGTCCTGTCCTATCAGGGGGACCGTCGACCTGATGTATTCCATCCTGAATCGTTGGTAGTGGATATACTGATTCAGTGGCCTTAGATTGATTATAACTCTGTGTGAGCCATTTGGTTGTTTTTTTTTTTTTTTATTATGAAGAGTTTGGAATAATGTCCTCTGCCTATCTCTTGTAGGAAACAGAGATATCACCCCTGAGGACAACAGGTCTGTAAGACCGGATATCAGGGTGGCCTGACGACTCAGAGGAGAGCGGTGTTAACCTTATCCTCTCTGGAGGATAGGAGGAGAAATTTATTTTTACTCCGAACTCGACAACCCTCAGGACCCATGGGTCTGGGCAGATTTCGTTACACTGAGGGAGAAAATTCAAGATGCAGCCCCCGACTGTCCTGACGTTGCGGTCTGTTCTGATGTTGTTTTTGGGAGAGAAAGATTTTTGGGTAGCTCCATCATCCTGTTTTGCCTCTACCCCTATATTGAGGGGTCTGCTCTTGGGAGGGACGAAAAGGCCTCTTCCTCACATTCCTAGGTTCCGGTAGGGCCTTCTTCTTGTCTGAGGCCTTCTCTAGAAGATCATCTAGAGCTGGCCCGAACATCTATTTCCCCTTAAAGGGGATGGATAACATTTTCATTTTTGATGCCACGTCGCCGTTCCAGAATTTCAACCATAGGGCCCTTCTTACAGAGTTTGATAGCCCAGATGCTCTAGCCTCCACTCACAGATTCTGCAGAGGTGTCTGCTAAAAACCCCATAGCCTTCTGTAGAAGCGGTAGGGATGCCAAGATGTCTTCTCTGGGGGTGCCTGAAGCTAGGTGTTCCTCCAGTTGATCTAGCCAACGAGCCATTGATCGAGCTACGCCCGTAGAGACTGCGTTGGTGCTTAATAGTGTTGCCAAGGTCTCCCAGGATTTTCTGAGTAGTCCCTCCATTTTGCATTCCAAGGGGTCTTTTAATTGAGAGGAATCTTCAGAGGGCAGTGTGGTTTTCTTTGCTACTCGTGCAATTTGGATATCCACTCTTGGGACTTCAGACCAGCATTCTGCCGTCTTATTGTCTACAGGAAATCTATCCCTTAACTCTGTAGGGGTATTTAATCTCTTTTCTGGAGATTCCCACTCCTCTAAGACTAAGTCCCTAATACTCTGGTGTATAGGGAACACCAATTTTTTCCTGGAATGTAGCCCCTCAAACATCTGATCCTGTACTGTTTGGGGCACTTTTTCTTCCTCGACCTCCATAGTTCTCCTTACTGCCATGAAGAGTTCCTCCAAACTATCTGATGGAAAATAATCTCTCTTGTTGGGAGTCATCAGGGGTTGGACTTAGTTCATCTTCCTCTGGAAGATCTATATATCTCCTCTTGAGAGTCTTCCTCCCCTCCCTCTGGCGGGCTAATCTTCCTCTTTTTGGCTGCTGAGGGAGTAGATGTAGAACCCTAGGTGAGGGCGTAGGGAGAGAGACCGAGGCTAAGGAGGATTTGATCTCCTGAGGTACAATCCCCTTTATCTCCTCCATTAAGGAAGGTTGTTCGTGCCTAATAATCTTCTCCGTACAGTCCTTGCATAGGGGCTTTCTATGGGAGGACGATAGTTTTTTTGTACAGATGGGACATCTGCGTGACGGTTTAACTTTCTCCAGGTGCTGGTTCCTTGTCCCCCTACAAGAGAGGGGAGAAGGGGAGGGGAGCTATAATCACTATTTCCTGCATTTGGGAGATGGACTACCAGTGCCATACTTACTGGGACCGGACTGGTGCTGGGCTCTACAGATGTAGAGCGAGAAGCTTCAACAGACATGGTTTTGTCCTACCTGTAGATGTCTTCCTCTCCAGGGCTCCTTTTATGGGCGACCAGACCAGCGCCTCCCTCTGTTTAGAGGGCTCCTCCCCCAGTGTCCAGGTGAAGATTTCTGATCACCGGTGGCATTTCGCTCTTCTTCCCCAATAGCTTTTTGATGTGGTTCACAGTGGAACGCAACGTCATCATCCAACGCCTGGCGTCCGAAGTCACTTCCGGCGCCGCGGCGTGCGCTCCGCATCCGGGAGCAGACATCGCCCGTGCATCCAGAGGGGGAGAGGAGGAGGAGATGGACCGGAGAGCTCAGAGAGGCCTCCGGTCAGAAGATCCTGCAGACCTTGCCCAAGAGCGCGGACTGCAGGAGGGGGTCCCGAATCCGGAGGAGACGGGAGCAGCCCTGAGGAGAGGTAAAGACCGCTCGATCCTCTGCTACCTGGCTAGTAGCTTTCCCCCAGTGCCCGTCGCCGACCCAGCACACCGGGGATGACTCCTTCATCCCTGATAGGGACAGGAAATAACACTGGAGGGAGGATGTGGGAGGGGCCATTTAAACCTCTTCGTATTTCCTGTCCCTATTAGGGTGGGGTTACATCCTCCTGTGTGCTGTCGTGGGGGTTATTAGAGAAAAAAGGGATTGCACTAGAACCAACCAATGTTATTCAATGAGGAAGTGCAGATCAGTGATTTCTTTCTCTCAGCTCTATTGTTGCGATTTTACTCTCAAGTCGGTTCAGTGCTAGAAAAAGATCCTAGTTACTTACCGGTAAAGGGATTTTACAGAGCCCATGACAGCACCACCTGAGAGAGGGTATCCACCCATCAAGGAGAGGAACCTACTGAATAAAAAGGCGGTACCTCTCTTCCGCATCAATTTTTGTTTCTGAGCATGAGAGGGCCTCCGAAAAATAAGTTAGTACACAACTACCACCTAAACATTTCTTAATAAAAACACCCTAAGAAGTGCACACCATAAGTGATAAAGGGGAGGGAATTAATAGGGCGCTATCATGGGCTCCGTAAAATCCCGCTACCGGTAAGTAACTAGGATCTTTTCCCCTTCTCCCATGACAGCACCAGCTGAGAGATTTAGATAGATCAGCCACCAGAGGGAGGGATCACTGCTTGCAACACCTTCCTCCCAAAGGACATATCAGTAGAAGAGGAAAGGTCAAGACGGTAATGCTTGTAAAATGTAGCAGGGGATTACCAAGTTGCCACCTTACATATGATGTCAATGGGCACATCCACCTTCTCAGCCCAGGAAGCAGCTACAGCTCTGGTGGAGTGGGCCTTCAGGTTCTCTGGAATTGGCAGATTGCTAGAAGAGTACGCTAAACCAATGGTGTCCCTGACCCATCTAGCTATGGTCCCCCTTGTAACCTTAAGCCCTTTCCTAGCCCCCTGAAAGGAGATGAATAAGGCGTCACTTTACCTCCAGGCCTTTGTCACCTCCAAATACTGGACTAATACCCTCTTAACATCTAAAGTGTAAAGCTTTTGTTCCTCAGAATTCCTAGGGTCAGGATAGAAGGAAGGGAGAGTAATTACTTGTGTCCTATGGAATATGGAGGCTACTTTTGGAAGATAGGCCAGTTCTGGTCTTAAGGTTACTCTATCCATACACACTTGAGTGAACGGATGGTTAACTGACAGCGCATGCAGATCACTAACCCTACGAGCTGATGTTAGATCTACCAGCATGGCTGTTTTTAAGGTGAGAATTTTCTCCGACACTTCCTCTAAGGGCTCAAGGGGAGGCTTGGTTAGCGCTTCTAGAACCAGATTAAGGTCCCAAGGAGGCATCCTTGGAGTAGGAATGGGTCTAGATTTACTGCAAGCTTTAATGAATCTGATGATCCACCTATTAGCTGCCAAGTCGCAATTATATAGTGCCCCCAGAGCTGATACTTGTACCTTAAGGGTACTGGTGGCTAACCCCATGCTTAAGCCTTTCTGAAGGAATTCCAGGATGGCCCCAATAGGAACCCTCCCTTTGGCAGACTGACCCGAGGTAGACAGAAATTTAGCCCAGGTTCTGCCATAGATCCTAGTAGTCACCGGCTACCTACTCGCCAGCAGAGTAGCAACTAGACCTGGAGAAAATCCCTCCTGCATTAGTAGTGACCTTTCAAAATCCAGGCCGCCAAATGCAGGCCCGATCTTTGGGGATGGAAGACTGGGCCCTGCCTGAGGAGGTCTGGGGTGTCCGGAAGGACCCATGGATCCGCTTGGGACATTCTCTTCATCCAAGTGAACCATGGTCTCTTGGGCCAAAACGGGGTGATCAATATAACCCTCGCCTGTTCTTCTCGGATCTTTCTTAGGATAGTAGGGATCAGCATTAGAGGGGGAAAGGCATAGGCCAGGGTAAAGTCCCAAGGAATTTGCAGCGCGTCCACCGCAAACGGCTTCTCCTTTGGCTTCAGGGAGCAAAAGATTTTGGTTTTCCGATTGTGTTTGTTCGCAAACAGATCTATCTGAGGTTGTCCCCATTGGCCGACAATCTGCTGGATTCAATTCCCATTCTCCTTGTTTCAAGATGTGTCGACTTAGAAAATCGGCTTTTACGTTCTCCTCTCCTCTTATATGCAGCGCCGAGAGCGTGAATAGAAGTCTCTTCGCAAAACGAAGGATCTGATCCGCTACTAACATCAGAGAAAGGGATCTGGTACCCCCCTGACGATTGATGTAGGCGACTGTCGTTCGGTTGTCCGACATTATCCGGATATGATGACCCCGAAGAAGAGAACTGAACTCTACTAGCGCATTTCTGACTGCCAACAGCTCCCTCATGTTGGAGGAGAGACACGTCTCGCTGTCCGACCAGAGGCCTTGAATTGAATGATCTCTCAGGTGAGCTACCAAGCCTTCTGCGCTTGCATCTGTCGTAATCGTATCTGACACCTGTAAAGTCCAAGGAACCCCCAGAGATAGATTTACCGGATTCATCCACTAGTCCAGCGAGTTGATTACTAAACTTGAAAGGGATATTCTTCCATCCAGGTGACCTCTGAGCCATTTGTCTGCTGTCAGGATCTCCTGCTGTAGACATCTGGAACTGGGCCCACTGAACTGCTGGGATACAAGATTTCATTGTACCCAATAGAGACATTGCATTTCTCAAGGTCATGGATGGATTGCTGATTACGCGTGAGATGAGGGAACTGATCTTCAGTTTCTTGTCCTCCGGCAGAAGACAAGTCTGGTTTTCCGAGTCCAAAATGAGACCCAGGAATGATTGAATTTTTTTGGGTTCTAGTCTCGATTTTTCTAAATTTAAACATCCAACCCAGGCCATTTAGACTGGCCATGACTTCCGCCAGAGCCAGTGCGCAGAGTTGTTTTGATCTGCCCACCACTAAAAAATCGTCCAGGTAAGCGATGACTAAGATATCCTTCTCCCTTAGATGCGCTGTGACTTCCAGGATAATCTTTGTGAAAACCCTTGGAGCCATGGAGATGCCAAAGGGAAGAGCTGCAAACTGAAAATGCCTTATGTGGTTGCCGAACCGTACAGCTACCTTCAGAAACTGTTGGTGTGCATGAAAGATTGGGACGTGGTAGTAAGCTTCCTTCAAATCGAGGACGCACATTTAACAGTCTGGAAATAACATTTTTATGGCAGATTTTATTGATTCCATCTTCAATGGCCTGTAAATCAATTGGTTGTTCAGCTTCTTCAAGTTGACAATGGTTCTGAAAGAGCAATCCGGCTTCTTTATCGGGAAGAGAGTTGAGTAAAACCCTCTCCCTTGCTCGGGTACAGGTGTTTCTACTAGAACCCCCTTCACAACCAGATTGAGTACTTCCTGCTGCAGGGCCATCTGCTCCCTTAGGCCTCTGGGGGCTGAAATCCTGACGGTGTTTCAGGGAATGTTTTTGAACTACAACTTCAGCCCCCTCCTGATTATCCCTAAAATCCAAGCACTGGACAAGATTTTTTTCCCCAGGCGGGAAGGAAGTGGGACAACCTTCCTCCCACCTGGGGAGGTCCGTCACTTAGGGGCTTTCTTATTCTCGGAGGATGGACCCCGGAACATGAAGCCTCTGTTATTCGGCTTCCTGTCTCTCCAACCACTTTGGTCTCTGGGAAACTTGCTCTGATTGTATTTTCTCTTCCGAAAGGAGCTCTTGTATATCGGGGAACATACACAGTGGGAAACCCATGTTTCTTGTCCGCGGCCTTATCCAGGATGTCATCTAAGGCCTTCCCGAAAAGAAAGTCCCCCTCGCAAGGGATTGAGCAGAGTTTAGATTTTGACTGCACATCCCCTGGCCAGCTCTTGAGCCATAATGCCCTACGGGCTGCATTAGAAAGGTTTGCTGACCTGGCAGCCAGCCTAACTGAATCTGCCGATGCATCTGTAAGGAATGCAGCCGACCCCTGCAAAAGAAGAAGATCCGACAGAATTTTCTCTCTAGAGACATTCCCTTTGATCTGGTCCTCTAACTGTTGAAGCCAGATCATCATAGACCTGGCGGTGCAGGTGGCCCCTGCTGATAACTCCCAGGCCTGTTTTAGAAAAGACTCCGCCTTTTTATCAAGCAGATCTTTTAGGGTCCCCAAATCCTCAAAGGGCAGTTTGGATCTTTGAGGACTTCGCGATGGCCACATCAATTTTAGGGGTTTTGTCCCACTTGGCTGCATCCTCCTCTTCAAAAGGGTATCTCCGCTTAGAAGAAAGCGGCAGCTGGCCTTTCCTCTGTTTTTTTCCACTCCCTATCTATAAGAGTCTTGATCCTCTCGTTAACTGGGAATGTGCGTCTCCTCCTCTGATCTAAGCCCCCAAACATGACATCCTGAACTGTTCTGGGAGCTTTGGCATCGGCAATACCCATAGTCACTATAATAGCCTTGACCAATCTTTCAGTATTGTCCAACGAAAATCAAGGCCTACCCCCTCCATCATCATCTGAAGACTCTGATGAAGACAATGAAGAGAGGTCAGAGGGGGAAGGATATTCCCTCGTGAAACGGGACTTTACTGATTCCTCTGAGTCCGAGGAAACCCGTTTCTATTTCCTCCTCTTACGAGAGGTCAAGCTCTTTAAGGAGTCCCTGACCTCCGTCTGGATCAAAGTTTTTAAATCCATAGAAAAACTAGGGGACTCCTCTGCTATAGTTTTCTGGATACAATCAGAGCAAAAGGTTCTTAGCGTAGGAGCTGGGAAGGCTAACTTTACATAATGCACACTCCTTATTCTTATTCTTGGCACTACACTTTTTTGGTTTCTAACAACCAGAAAGAAATGAAAGGAGAGAAAAGAGAAAAAACAGAGAAGAGGACATTACTAAGGTGAACTTCCATGAAGATCACTCACCACACTGCCGTTCAGACTAGGGTACTGAAGGCGGTGGTTGCCGTTCACATGAAGGATCCCATTTGGCGGAGGTGGATTCACGAGGTCTCTCCTGACCGGTTCTGCCGGCGCTCGAACGACCCCCACTGCTGTGGCTCTGATGATGGGAAGACTCCCGATGCTCCGGTTGTCTCACATTTTGCTTGAGGTGTTTACGCTGCTTAGGCGGCTATGGCTGCTGCTGTTCCTCCTGCGGTGGTGACAGCTGCTGCCCATGTAACTGCGGCTCCTCACTCATGATGACGGGGATGCAGACACCGCCATCTTGACTGCTTCCCATCCTTTTAACCCCTTCCCGACTCGTGTCACAGCGTCTGTGACATGGAAATCGGTGCGTTCCCGACCCATGTCACAGCGTCTGTGACAAGGAGGGATCGCGCCCCTGCAGCGCGTGCGAGCAGGGTCACTCAGGTGTCACAGTTGCTGATGCAACTAGACAACCTGTAGTTGACCCCACAGGGGGGTGGATTAACCCCCCCGTGCCTAGGACCCCTTCGATTGGCAGTTTCACTTTCACTTTAGTGAAACTGCCAATCGGAATGAATTAAATATTTCACCAATGGAAATTGGTGAAATATTTACAATCTGGGCATGGCCTGATGCATTGGCTGGGGGGAGTGTCACCTCTGTCCCCCCCCCCAGATCGGATTGGGGCTAGTGTCCATGTAACGCTAGCCCTCCAATCAGATGTGGTGGGGGTTGTTTACAATGGCTGGCCAAGCTCCCCAGCTTCATCCCGTCCGTGGAAGCTGAGGAGCTTGGTCGCCCGCCGATCTTCAGCCGCCAAAGATCCGCCGCCCCTCCCATTGCCGCCGCTGTCACCGATCTGCCGCCGGTAATATTTCCCCCCTTATCCGACTCCAGCCCCCACTTAGCCCCCGACCCCCCCCCCTCCACCCCAGTCCAATTTCATACCGCTCCCTCTCCCACGTCTTCATCCACCGGCTGGTGCTCTCCTTCTGCCAGCCGGTGTAAGGTGATCACAGGCAGCAGCAGGCTCACTGTAAATCCCCTGCGCCTGTGATCACCCACCATCCCTCCCAGTGATCATCCCCCCGTCCCAGTGATCACCCGTCCCAGTGATGACCCCCCCCGGTCTGCAGCGATCACCCCCCCAACCCAGTCATCACCCCCCCTGCTGCTGCCAGCCTCCTACCCCCCTTGCTGCTGCCGGCTCCTGCCCCCCTTTCTGCCCCCTTCTGCCCCAGTGATCACCCGCCCTGCTGCTGCTACTCCGGCACACGGGGCACGCTCCGGCACACGGGGCGCAGGAGGTGGCGGTCAGGCGTAGGAGGGGGCAGGAATCCTACACCAAGCACTCACACATACACACTATAATAAAGTTTGGATTTTTTTTTTTTTTTTTTTTTTTTTTTTTTTACACACGCACACAGCATGTCCCACCAGTCCCGCTCATCCAAGTCTAGGGCGTACACAGCTGAGGAGGCATATTCCACGTTCCTCTATTCCTCCCATTCTTCCTCCTCCAGTGACACTTACCCGGCACCAAGACGATGTCACAGGTCAAGACATCGTCCAGAGGCCGTGGAAGAAGACTCATAGCCACAACCTGGTGCTAGTCACGCCCAACCTAGCACCAGGGCCCCCATGTGGGCCCCCGTCCCTGAAAATTACACTCCACGGATTCCTGATTTCCTTCCCCAATCAGGAATCCAGTTCGAGACAGCAAACCTCAGGGAAATAGACTTTTTCAGTCTATTTCTCTGAGGCCATTGTCAGTCTCATGGTGGAGCAGACCAATATCTACGCCCAACAATTTTTGTCTGCAAACCCAAATTCAATGTTTTCTACTTGGAGTCCCGTTGACTCAGAAATGTTGAAATATTGGGGACTGGTACTTCACATGGGGATTGTGAAGAAGCCAGAAATCCGCCAATACTGGAGTACCGATATTTTATATCAAACTCCAGTGTTCAAAATGGTGATGACCCGAAAAAGATTTGAGGTCATTCACAAATTTTTACATTTCAGGGATAATGCGGACAGCCTTCCCCGCGATGACCCGAATTTTGACAGACTGTTCAAAATTCGTCCGGTCATCGAACACTTCAGCAACAAGTTTGCTGAAGTGTACGTTCCCCAAAGGGAAATTTCTGTGGATGAATCACTCATCCACTTCAAAGGGAGGCTTCAATTCCGACAATACCTGCCCAGTAAGAGGGCCAGGTACGGAATAAAACTCTACAAGCTGTGCGAGAGTGCCTCAGGGTACACTCACAGCTTTAGAGTGTACGAAGGAAAGGATTCGAGGATCCAGCCCCCAGAATGTCCACCTGCTCTGAAGGTGAGTGGGAAAATAGTGTGGTATTTGATCCGCCCACTAGTTGATAAAGGTTACCATCTATACGTTGATAACTTTTACACAAGCATTCCACTATTTCAGTCCGTCTCTGCCAGAACTACCGCCGCTTGCGGTACTGTGCGCAGAACCCAGAGGGGTCTCCCTTTGACGCTAATTGAGCAGCTTCTCCCAAAGGGTGAGAGCCGAGCCCAATGTAGCGGCAACATGGTTGTGGTGAAGTTCAAAGACAAAAGGGATGTCTTTTTCTTGACCACAATCCATGGTCCCGGCACCACAGCCACCACCGTTAGAGGTACCCCAGCACCGGTCCACAAACCGGACTGTGCCCTGGGGTACAACAAGCACATGGGGGCAGTTGATCTTTCTAATCAAGTCCTCCAGCCCTATAGTGCCATGCGAAAGGCGAAGGATTGGTACAAAAAAACTGGCCATGCACACCGTTCAAATGGCATTGTATAACGCATACGTGCTATCACGATGTGCAGGCCAGACCACCAACACCTTCCTCAACTTCCAGGAGGCGGTGATAAAGGCCCTGATTTTTAGAGGTGAAGAAGAAGCGGGCCCCAGCACCCCTGGAACTAGAGTCTCCCGTGTGGTACCAGGGAAATATTTTCCCGGTGAGGTCACAGTAAGAAAAAGGTGCCGGGTCTGCCATAAAAGGGGGATAAGAAAGGTCACCCGTTTCCAATGTGAAATGTGTCCTGACAAACCGGGACTGTGTTTGAATGAATGCTTCAAAATTCATCACGTCCCCGGACTAAACACATCCTGACCTTCCCTACAGAACTCACCCACACAAGCATGACATACACAACATCACACACACACACAACAACCTCACGTACACTACAACACACACACCAACCTATGTCAGGTTGGTGTGTGTGTTGTAGTGTATACACTACACTATACCACACCGCACACCAACCTGACATACACTACACAATTTGTGAAGCACCAGGGGGTGCTCACTATGCATCTAGATAAGTTCCCTGGGGGGGTCTAGTTTCCAAAATGGGGTCACTTGTGGGGGAGCTCCAATGTTTAGGCACACAGGGGCTCTCCAAACGCGACACGGTTCCAATTTGTTAGCAGACACCATGTCGTGTTTGGAGAGCCCCCGTGTGCCTAAACATTGGAGCTCCCCCACAAGTGACCCCATTTTGGAAACTTGAACCCCCAGGGAACTTATCTAGATGGGTGGTGAGCATTTTGAACCCCCAGGTGCTTCACAAATTAATCCGTAAAAATGAAAAAAAAATTTTTTATGCCAGCTGGACATCGCACCCCGCGCAAGTGCAGACCCGGGCTTCCAGTGCACTCGTACTAGGGCGCGACATGACCCCACGAAGCCCAGACTTCCGGCGAGCAACATCACTGGGCACGACACGACCCTGCAAGTGCGCAGCCCGGAAGGCCTGCCTGCCGGCACGCCCAGCCACAGTGCGTGCACAGACCCGGCCGCAGGACCCAGCACACGCGGGAGAGGACCCCGAAAGGTGCCCCCCCCCGCACGCAGACCCAGGTACCAGCAAGATGGGGCTGGGAACAGAGGACCCATCTGCTGCTTCTTCACGGCCTCCAGGCCACATCGATCCCGGGATCCAACTCCAGATCCCATGAACAGGTAGGCGTGGCACCACCTAGAGAGGCTCCCATCAAGGACAAGAACCAAAACTGATGAGGAAGAGAGGTACCGCCTTTTTATTCAGTAGGTTCCTGTCCTTGGTGGGCGGATACCCTCTCAGGTAGTGCTGTCATGGGAGAAGGGGAAAACCAGAATTAGCCTTACCGGTAATGAGGTTTCCAGGAGTCCACATGACAGCACCATAGGAGGAGTAATCCCGTATCCTGTGTAGGGACAGGAAGTACAAGAGGTTAAAAGCCCTCCCACCCCCAAACTCCTCAGTGATTTTCCAAGAACCACATTGGCTGGGTAAAACAAAATTTTATTTTTAGACTTGCTTAGACATATGTTAGAATCATATACAGTAGCAATATAGGGAGGGAAATAAGGGTGCGGTCATGTGGACTCCTGGAAACATCATTACCGGTAAGGCCAATTCCGGTTTTCCAGTACGTCCCCATGACAGCACCATTGGAGTATACCCAAGAACTCATAGCTTAGGGTGGGATAACTGCATGAAGTACCTTCCTACCAAACGCAGATCTCTGCTGAGAGAGAACATCTAGCTTGTAGTGTTTGCAGAAAGTAGTATGTCCTGACCATGTGGCTGCGGTAGATATCTGTTCAATGGTAGCCCCTGCTCTAGTTGCCCATGAGATGGAAATTGCTCTGGTGGAATGGGCTTTGATAATTTCAGGGGGAGGCTGTCCTTCTGAAAGATATGCTAGATTAATCATGAATGTAACCCATCTAGCTAAGGATGGTTTTGAAGCCTTCCTGCCTTTATTTTTCCCCCAAACTGTATAAAAAGATTAGAGTCTAATCTTCAGTTCCGAGTGGCTTCCAAATAGGCCAACACTGTTCTGCGGACATAGAGATGGTGGAACTCTTCCTCCCTCGGATTTCTAGGGTGAGAAACTTGGATCCAGCTTCAGAATGATGCAATCATCCCGAATCTGCATACAAGGCTCAACAATAGACAGAGCCTGGATTTCACCCAACCGTTTAGCCGTGGTGATTGCCACCAAAAAGACTGTTTTCAGAGTCAAGTTCTTTATTCCCAATTCATTAACTGGGCCGAAGGCAGGTTTACAAAGGACTCTCAGGACAAGATTCAGATCCCACGGAGGGGAAGAAATTCTCTGGGTAGGCCTAAGTCTCTGGATTGCCTTGACAAACCTGATTATCCAGGGATGCGAGGACAATGATGTGTCGAAGAAATCACTTAGTGCCGCAATCTGCACCTTCAAGGTACTTGGTCTAAGACCTGCATCAAATCCTGCCTGGAAGAAATCAAGGATCGCAGGGATGTCTGGCTGTGAGGTGTCTACCGTCCTGTGGAACTGACAAAAGGTCTTCCAGACTTTTTTTTTTATATATGGCCTGAGTTACAGGTTTTCTACTAGCCTGCATAGTCTGGATCACTCTGGCGGATAAGCCCTTATTCTTCAGGATCTCCCCTTCAGAAGCCAGGCTGAGAGCTGGAGTTGTTGAAGATTCCGATGCAACAGTGGACCTTGCGTCAGAAGATCCTCCTGAAATGGTAAAACGATTGGGTCTTCCAATTCTAGATAACGTAGAAGGGAGAATCTACTCCTCCTTGGCCACAGCGGGGCAATTGCTATGACTGTCGCCCAATCTTCCAGAATCTTCCGCAGCACTCTTGGAATTAGGGGAGCCGGTGTGAAGGCATATGTTAGACCCGCTCCCCAATACTGTGAGAGAGCATCCACTGCCAGAGGATGATCTCCTGGGTCGAGAGAGAAGAAAGATATTGTCTTTGCATTCGTTCTGGATGCAAAAAGGTCTAGGTGCGGCTGACCCCATCTGCGAGTTAGTTGCTGGAACACCTCTTTGTTCAGTTCCCATTCTGAAGCCTTCATCTGACGCCTGCTGAGATAATCTGCCTCCTGATTGTCGGATCCCCGAAGGTGAACTGCTGAAATGGAGCTCACTATTTTCTCTATCCCTAAGAATATCCTTTTGGTCAGGGACTGGAGAAGTGCATGTCTTGGTCAACCCTGATGTCTGATGAAGGAGACTGCCGTGATGTTGTCCGACAGGATTTTTACATGTCTGTCTCTTAAGACCGCCCAGCTTCTCTGTAGGGCTTCCCAGATCACCTGTAGTTCCCGAAAATTTGATGATCGGGTCTGAATCTCTGTGGACCATGTTCCTTGGAGATGAGAATCTCCCACTCGAGCTCCCCATCCTGAGAAACTTGCGTCCGTGGTCACTAAAAGACAAGGTTCCAGAATCCACTGCATCCCCGTCTGTAGATTCTTCTAGTCGAGCCACCAGTGTAGAGAGTCCTGGGCGTCTCTGGACAAAGACATCCTCCTGTCTAGGTAATTCTGATGTCCGTCTGTCACTTCCAGGATGCATTTCTGTAGAGGCCTGGAATGGAACTGCCTCCATCTGATGCAGGTGATGCATGACGTCATAATTCCAAAATACTCATTGCCTTTCGGATTGAAGGTTTCGTCTCTCTTGAAAAAGAAAGAATCCTTTGTGGAATTGAGAGCATTTTGTCTTTCGGGAGATAAGACATTCGCTTCGGGAGTCGAGCTGGACTCCCAAGAAGATGTGTGAAGTACTGGGGATAAGATTGGATTTTTCTTTGTTCACAATCTAACCCAGGTTGGTAAATGTCTGTAGGACAACTTCCAGATGTTGCGTCATACCTAGAGGAGATCCTGCCACCACCAGGAAGTCGTCCAAGTATGGAATGATGGTAATATCCCTGAGTCGGATATAGGCCACCACCTCTGCCATGATCTTCGCAAAGATTCTGGGAGCAGATGACAGGCCAAAGGGAAGACATCGGAACTGGTAGTTTAGAATCTGACTGCCTGATGGTAGTGCAAATCTCAGATATTACTGACTTGAGGAATGTATTGGCAGGTGGTAGTATGCATCTCTGAGGTCCAGGGTGCACATTACCACATCTGCATCTATTAGAGGAATGGCTGATCTCACTGATTCCATGCAGAGTTTTTTGTAACGGACCCATCGGTTTAGGGGTTTCAAGTTGATTATTGTACAGAACTCCCCTGATGGTTTCTTTATTGAAAACAGAGAGGAGTAATGACCCTGATGTTGTTTGTATTCCGGAACTGGCACAATAACCCTCTGATGTAGCAGCTTCTCTATGTCTGCCCGTAGAGGGGAAAGAGAGGTAGGAGAACCCTTTGTCAGGAGGCATTTTTGAGGGGGATATTGAGAAAATTCTATCCTGTAACCCTGTGCTATAGTTGTTAGTATCCAGGGATTTTGAGTGACCCGATGCCAACTGTTTTTGAAAAACTTTAATCGCCCCCCCCCACTCTGACAGTCATTGTCGTTTTGGACGAGAGCTAGTACTGGGCTGGTATTTCCTATCTTTGTTCCCCTTATTAAAACTCCAGCTTGTGGACCCCCCTTTTTTCTGAGTGTTATATTTATGGGAGGTGAAGGGTTTGAGAAAGGGCTGCTCCTTTTTCTTCTCAGGGAAGCCCTTCTTTCTATCGGACGCTTTTTCTAGAATGTCATCTAGTACAGGTCCGAATACTCTGAGCCCTGAAAATGGAATAGAGCACAGCTAGTTCTTAGAAGCTGTATCTACAGACCATGTTTTTAACCAAACAGCTCTACGGGCTGAGTTGGAAAGCACATTATTTCTGGCCGCAAATCTGACCAATTCCGCCGAAGCGTCGGCTAAAAAATTTGTTGCCATCTTTAACAGGGACAATGATTGAAGGAGAGTTTCCCTCGGGGTGCCATCCCGTAGGTGACTCTCTAACCCTTCTAGCCAGATTCTCATGGATCTGGCAATAGATGTAGCAGCGATATTAGATTTAATGATTGCCATCGAATATTCCCAAGTTTTTTCAAAAGTCCGTCCGCCTTCCTATCCATAGGATCTTTAAGTCCTGACTAGTCCTCAAAGGGGATAGAGGTTTTCTTGACCACTTTAGCCACTGGGATGTCAATTTTAGGAACAGTGTCCCACACGTTGGTGTCCTCTGGGTCAAAAGATAGTCGGGCGCGGAAGTCTCGTGGTATAGAGAGTCTCTTCTCCGCATCTTCCCATTCCTCCAGTATCATGTCCTTCACATGAGCATTAACAGGAAAAACCATGGATCTCTGGGTTTTAAGACCACCAAACATCTCATCCTGAATGTTACTGCTCTTCTCCGTTTCCTCTACTTGCATCATGTTTCGGACGGCTCGTAGAAGAATATCCATACCATCTGAGTGGAACATATATCTTTTCCATTCCCCGCCCTGAGGTAGACTAATGGTCTCACTGTCAGAGTCGCCAGATGGGTCGATTTCACCCTCAGAAGATGGTGCTATATCTTCTCTGGGTCTTTTGACTCCTGAACCTGGGGGCTGTAGAGACATGATAGAAGCCTGAACTTCTTTAATTATACTGCGCATCTCATTTAATAAAGCCCCGTGCTCCTCAGTTAGCATGGAGGCTCTACATTCAGCACATAGACACTTTGTATATGAGCCGGGAAGTCTGATGTTACAATCCAGGCACCTCTTAGATTTTACTGCGGCCTTTTTTCCCGTATCCTTCTTTTTTTCAGAAGGAGGTGGTAACTGCCCAGAGACATCCTATAAAAAATATGGAGGGCCTGGTAAGCGTAAGCCCCATTAGCCGTATAAAAAAGGTAATAGTACACTTACATGACTCTGGGGCGATCCAGGGTGGGTATCAGGAAGTGACACGTCAGCCATTGTACTGCCAGGGGTACCAAAGCTGTAAGCCTGCCTATGCTGCTCCCCAGCCCCTTTTTTTTATACCTTACCTGGTCGTCCTGTCATTTTCTCCTGCTCACTGGCGTCTGGTCTAACCGCGGTTTGAATTTCTCGCGCGACCGCCACCGGAAGTAGTCATCTCCGGACTTCCGGTTTCGACGCCGGGCTGTCCTGGAGCCGGGAGAAGCCGGACCCGCCCCGAGCAGGACACAGAGAGCCCCGGCGATGGGGAAGCGGCACCCGGAGGCTCCAGCACACCAAAGGGCTGAGGGACTCCCAGCAGGGAGTGTCGGCCCAGGACCCGCTTGACGGCGGGAAGGAGAGAGCTACGGCCCCCCCCGATCCCCCGGGGTCCCTCGAGGTAAAAACCTTTTCTTCAGTGCTCCCTGCACCAGCGCTCCTCCTGCACTCCCTGTCCTGTGTAGGGACAGGAAAAACACTGAGGTGGTTGGGGGTGGGAGGGCTTTTAACCTCTTAAGCTTCCTGTCCCTACACAGGATATGGGATTACTCCTCCTATGGTGCTGTCATGGGGACGTACTGGAAAATAACAGATGCCATGCAGACCATCAGTATGGCATCTGATTTTTACGGATACATTACAATTCTGTAAGATGGGAAACTGTAAATGGTCCTGTAAAAGATGAATAGCTGCTGTGTAAAAAAAACAAACAGATTACATAAGGACAGCACACGGATGAAAAGTGAGAAAAAAAATGGTCCCACTCTCCTGGATGAGAATGTGACCAATTTTAAAAACGCTCGTGTGACCCCCCCAGCCAAAGTGTTTTTCTGTTAATGGGGGCAAACATTTATCTTGATAAGGGGCTGTCCTAGCGGTGGACAACCCCTTTAAGAATTTCTGCACTATGGGGCACCCTGCTATTTTTATTTTTAGTTCATTGCTGTCAGAAATTAACAGCAACGGCTGTTAACACCTTCACCCCGCGGCAACTTTCCGTTTTTTCCTCCCCTTCTTCCAAGAGCTGTAATTTTTTTTATTTTTCTGTCAATATTGCCGTATGAGGGCTTGTTTTTTTTGCAGGACGAGATGTACTTTTGACTGACACCATTGATTTTACCATATAGGAGTACTGGAAAATGGGGAAAGATTCCAAGTGCGGTCAAATTGCAAAAAGTCATGTTACTTACCAATAACAGAATTTTTCGGAGACCATGACAGCACCACGAGAGAGAGGGGATCCGCCCACCAAGGACAGGAAACCTACAGGCTTAAAAGGGGCAGGCCTCTTTCTCGCCTCAGTTTGGATTACAGAGCATTGAGAGGACCACCAGGTTAGTAAACATAGCAAACAATCACAATACCACTATATCAACCACCACCTAATAAGTGTGAAATCTTTAATTTAATAAACAAGGAGTGCTCCCACAAATGTGAAGGGAGGGAATATAAGGGTGCTGTCATGGTGTCCGAAAAATCCTGTTACCGGTAAGTAACTTATGACTATCGGTCGACCATGACAGAACCACGAGAGAATTGCAGAGATGAAGTCTAGGGAGGGACCACAGCCTGGAGCACCCTTCTCCCAAAGGTGAGGTCAGATGAAACACCCATATCCAGTCTATAGAAAGTAGACGGAGAAGACCAGGTAGCAGCCTTACATATGACTTCTATCGAGACACCAGTCTTCTCCGCCCAGGAGGTCGCCACTGCCCGGGTGGAGTGAGCCTTCAACCCTCGTGGTACCGTACTTCCTCACCACTGGATGCTATGGTGGACTTTGTAACCTTAAAGCCTTTCCTAACTCCTTGGTAGGATATAAATAAAGAACTGTCTCTCCTAAAATCTTTGGTGACCAAGAGGTACCTAATCACACATCTCCTCACGTCTAATGTATGAAACTCCGCTTCTTTCTGGTTACTCGGATCAGGAGAGAAAGAGGGCAGGATTACTTCTTGGAGTCTGTGAAAACGGGAAGCTACTTTAGGGAGATAAGCGGGATCAGGCTTAAGAATTATTCTATCATCCAGGATCTGAGTAAAGGGCAAGGCTGAAGACAGAGCCTGTCACAGCTTCCCTCCATCAAGGACAGGAAACCAAACTGAGGCGAGAGAGGGCCACCCCTTTTAAGCCTGTAGGTTTCCTGTCCTTAGTGGGCGTATCCCCTCTCTCTTGTGCTGCTGTCATGGTCGACCAATAAAAAAGTGGAGCTCCACAATAAATTATATGGGGGGGTGACATCCTGCATGGGGCATTATAAGGGGGGGGTGACAGCCTGCATGGGGCATTACATGGGGGCCAGTATTCCCTATGGAGCGTTACATGGGGGCCAGTATTGTGTATGGAGCGTTACATGGGGGCCAGTATTGTGTATGGAGCGTTACATGGGGGCCAGTATTGTGTATGGAGCGTTACATGGGGGCCAGTATTGTGTATGGAGCGTTACATGGGGGCCAGTATTGTGTATGGAGCGTTACATGGGGGCCAGTATTGTGTATGGAGCGTTACATGGGGGCCAGTATTGTGTATGGAGCGTTACATGGGGGCCAGTATTGTGTATGGAGCGTTACATGGGGGCCAGTATTGTGTATGGAGCGTTACATGGGGGCCAGTATTGTGTATGGAGCGTTACATGGGGGCCAGTATTGTGTATGGAGCGTTACATGGGGGCCAGTATTGTGTATGGAGCGTTACATGGGGGCCAGTATTGTGTATGGAGCGTTACATGGGGGCCAGTATTGTGTATGGAGCGTTACATGGAGGCCAGTATTGTGTATGGAGCGTTACATGGAGGCCAGTATTGTGTATGGAGCGTTACATGGAGGCCAGTATTGTGTATGCAGCACTTTATGGGGGCCAGTATTGTGTATGGAGCATTTTATGGGGGCCAGTATTGTGTACGAGCATTTTATGGGGGCCAGTATACTGTGTGGAGCAATTCGCTGGTTTCTGAGCTATTGTGGAATTTACAATAGATATCACTCATGTAATGTAAGAAGTGAAATCTTTGGCCTTGTACTATATCTATATTTCTCTGCCGTATCTGTGCATCATGAATCGTGGTATGTGTGAAAGGGGCCCACTGAGACTCTTTCGCCCGGGGCCCAGAAAAACCTGGAGCCAGCCCTGGGTATTCCCATCTCAAAGATCCTATCTCAATATGTAGTAGGTGTAATAATAATATTAGCAAATACCTCCAATTAGAAATTTAGTATAGTTCTTCTGATTCGCAATGTCTCTTTCCTCATGTGCAGGCATTGCAGGACCTTAGGTATCCATGGTTACGACCACTGATCTAGTGACTGTTAGTTAGCTAATTGTTAGTGGTCGTAACAATTGATACCTGAGGTCCTGCAATGCCTGCACATGAGGAAAGAGACAAGTGAATTTGAAAAACTATACTACATTTCTAATTGGAGGTATTCGCTAATATTAATATTATTATTATTACACCTGTTCCATAATGGGATAGGATTTTTGGAGATGGGCATACCCCATTAACAGCTGCGTGTGGATCACAAATCCATGCAGCTGTTAGATGCACATGACAGCCCGCATCAAAGGCAGGGACACAACCAATGACATAGCTATACAGGGTTAAAGACCGATGCCGGCTGTGAGCTGTAGCTAGCATAAACCATTTGTGGCAACAATGGAGAGAACACCGCGTGCAGAATTATTAGGCAAATGCATATTTTGATCACTTCGATACTTTTTATACATGTTGTCCTACTCCAAGCTGCATAGGCCAACTACCAATTAAGTAAATCTGGTGATGTGCATCTCTGTAATGAGGAGGGGTGTTGTCTAATGACATCAACACCCTATATAAGGTGTGCTTAATTATTAGGCAACTTCCTTTCCTTTGGCAAAATGGGTCAGAAGAGAGATTTGACAGGCTCTGAAAAGTCCAAAATAGTGAGAGGTCTTGCAGAGGGATGCAGCCGTCTTGAAATTTCCAAACTTTTGAAGCATGATCACTGAACAATCAAGCGTTTCATGGCAAAGAGCCAACAGGGTCGCAAGAAGCGTGTTGGCCAAAAAAGGTGCAAAATAACTGCCCATGAATTGAGGAAAATCAAGCGTGAAGCTGCCAAGATGCCATTCGCCACCAATTTTGCCATATTTCAGAGCTGCAACGTTACTGGAGTATCAAAAAGCACAAGGTGTGCGATACTCAGGGACATGGCCAAGGTAAGGAAGGCTGAAAAACTACCACCTTTGAACAAGAAACATAAGATAAAACCTCAAGAATGGGCCAAGAAATATCTTAAGACTGATTTTTCAAAGGTTTTATGGACTGATGAAATGAGAGTGGCTCTTGATGGGCCAGATGGATGGGCCAGAGGCTGGATCAGTAAAGGGCAGAGAGAGCTCCACTCCGACTCAGACGCCAGCAAGGTGGAGGTGGGGTACTGGTATGGGCTGGTATCATCAAAGATGAACTTGTGGGACCTTTTCGGGTTGAGGATGGAGTGAAGCTCAACTCCCAGACCTACTGCCAGTTTCTGGAAGACAACTTCTTCAAGCACTGATACAGGAAGAAGTCGGTATCGTTCAAGAAAAACATGATTTTCATGCAGGACAATGCTCCATCACATGCATCCAACTACTCCACAGCGTGGCTGGCCAGTAATGGTCTTAAAGAAGAAAAAATAATGACATGGCCCCCTTGTTCACCTGATCTGAACCCTATAGAGAACCTGTGGTCCATCATAAAATGTGAGATCTACAGGGAGGGAAAACCGTACACCTCTCGGAACAGTGTCTGGGAGGCTGTGGTGGCTGCTGCACGCAATGTTGATTGAAAACAGATCAAGCAACTGACAATCTATGGATGGAAGGCTGTTGAGTGTCATCATAAAGAAAGGTCGCTATATTGATCATTAATTTTTTTGGTTTTTGTTTTTGCATGTCAGAAATGTTTATTTCTAAATTTTGTGCACTGATATTGGTTTACCTGGTGAAAATAAGCAAGTGAGATGGGATTATATTTGGTTTTTTATTAAGTTGCCTAATAATTCTGCACAGTAATAGTTACCTGCACAAACACATATCCTCCTAAGATAGCCAAATCTAAAAAAAAAATCCCACTCCAACTTCCAAAAATATTAAGCTTGGATATTTGAGTCTTTTGGGTTGATTGAGAACATAGTTGTTGATCAATAATAAAAATAATCCTCTAAAATACAACTTGCCTAATAATTCTGCACACAGTGTATTGTTAGTGTCTCCCATACAGTATGATGTCCCTTGCTTTAGCACTCTTTACATTAAAAAGAGAAAAAAAATCTACTAAACTATCCCCCAGCCCATGGAAAGTAGCTCCTGAATTGCAATGCAAAGACACCATTGTACAAGCTGCGACGTCCATTGCTGCCCAAGGCTTTGGAGTTGGAGTCGTGAAGTCGGTATAAAATGGATCATCAGACTCCTAAAATATATAATGAATTGGGTACAGCAGTTGAATGCAGAATGTGCTGTAAATGTTTTCATAAGAATTTAGGAAAGTTATGAAATGTCCTATAAATGTCTATTTTATTCCTGATCTTTATGTACATGCTCAGTAGTGAATCAGGGCTGTGGAGTCGGAAGCCAGGGAAATTGAAGAGTTGGTGTCAGTAGTTTGTCTTATTGACTCCACAGCCCTGCTGCTGCCACTAACCGGATAGGCTGAAGACATGTACAGATATTGCAAGGAGGGATCCAATGGCTCCAATCTGCTTCTCAACTGGATATACATCGGAGGACACACATGCAGCTGAAACCAGCCCTGGTGACAGCAGGTTCCACCTAAATGTGAAAACTGTACCATGGTGGGCCAGTCCAAGAGAAAGAGGATTACAGCGCTGCGGGGTGGGACTATAGGCAGGGTCTTATCCTGGTGCTCTAGGCCAGATCAGCAAGTTAAGACCAGCCCACAGGGTCGCCCTGAAGCACAAGTATGTTCCTCATCATAGAGACAGACAGACACAAAGAGACAGATAGGGCCGCCCCTTTCTTGCTGATCTGGCCTAGAGCACCAAGACCCTGCCTACAGTCCTGCCCCGGAGCACGAGCATATCATCAACTCAAAACTGCAAACACTGATTACACAAGAACCACAAGACGGATTTCTTCACCTCAGGTATCACATTAATCAGTGCATCAGCCCCAACATGACACTGCCTGTACACTGTGTGCAGAATTATTAGGCAAGTTGTATTTTAGAGGATTATTTCTATTATTGATCAACAACTATGTTCTCAATCAACCCAAAAGACTCATAAATATCCAAGCTTAATATTTTTGGAAGTTGGAGTGGGTTTTTTTTAGATTTGGCTATCTTAGGAGGATATCTGTTTGTGCAGGTAACTATTACTGTGCATAATTATTAGGCAACTTAATAAAAACCAAATATAATCCCACCTCACTTGTTTATTTTCACAAGGTAAACCAATATCAGTGCACAAAATTTAGAAATAAACATTTCTGAGATGCAAAAACAAAAACCAAAAAAATAAGTGATCAATATAGACACCTTTCTTTATGATGACTAAAGATGAGCGGTGTTCAACTAGAACTGTTCGCCAATCTCAAATTCGAGCTGTTTTGGGTGGTGTTCGAGTTGTTCGACGAACCCGAACAACTAGCAAAAAATTCGGCTGTTCGAGGTTATGTTCGATAACTGTTCGTGCACCAAAAGCGTGTCCTGCATGTCTGGCGCTATTTAGAGCACCAATCATGCAGGGATTGTCTGCCACTCACTGTAATGTCACAGCCATGGTGGCTGTTGCATTACAGTGATTGCCCAAATCGATGGGAACAGTGCTCACAGTGAAACATGAAAAGCCGGCAATTCAGCAGCGGCATACACCGGTACCCGACAATTTAGAACAGAATGAATAGAGTATCACACATAGATTAGATAGATAGAAACATGTCAGTCACATATATATGAAGTACAGTGACAGTGTTGCTTACTGTACTTGTCATTTAGTGTAAAGGATTTATTAAAAAAAATAATACTGTTTTCATGCACCGTCTCTTTAAAAAAGCCGGCCAGCATTTCAGCAGCGGTACCCGACAATTTAGAATAGAAGGAATAGAGAAATCACACATAGATTAGATAGATAGAAACATGTCAGTCACTTATATAAAAAGTACAGTGACAGTGTTGGTTACTGTACTTGTCATTTAGTGTTAAAATAAAGGATTTATTAAAAAAAAAATTGGTGTGGGGTTCCCCATAATTTTAGGCTCTAGCGGAGGTTAAGCAGACGGCTGGGGCAGATGTTTGAAGCCTGGGAAGGGGGTAATACCCACGGAGCTTCCCAGGCTACTAATATCAGCCCCCAGCTGAATATCTAGCCTTTACTAGCTATTAAAATGGGGGACCCCCCCAAAAAACTTACGTGGGGGTCCCCCCTATTTTAATAGCTAGCAAAGGCTAGGCAGACTGCTGGGGGCTGATATTAATAGCCCAGGAAGGGTGCCATGAATATTGGCCCCCTCCCAGGCTAGAAACACCAGCCGCGCCAATTCTGGCACTTAGCCTCGCTCTTCCCACTGCCCTGTAGCGGTGGCAGTGGGGTAATAGGGCTGGGGTTGATGTCAGCTTATAATGCCAGCTGACATCAAGCCCAGGTTAGTAATGGAGAGGCGTCTATAAGACACCCCCATTACTAACCCCATCGTCAAAGTTAAAAAAAACACAAACACGCAGAATAAAGTCCTTTAATTGAAATAAACACACAATTCTTTATTGTTCTAAATTAAACCATACTTACCATCAAGCCCATTCCAGCTGAAGCCAACGATCTCCTGCAATAAAAGTAAAATAATAGAGCAACATCATCCTTACTTTTCCATGGTTCCCAGGACAGCTCCAGCTCTGCTACATCGAGATGACAGGCTGGACCGCAGCACAACGCTGCCATCCAGCCTGTCATCCCGTAGACACTGAGAAGCGCAGGCATGCTTGCGCTCCTCAGTGTCTCGCTGTGACGGCATCCAGATGAGCCGAGGTCATGTCCAATGATCTCAGCTCACCTCATGCACGTCACTGACAGCGGGGGAGAATTCTCACGCTGAAGCGCTGAGTGCAGGAGAATTTTCCCACGCTGTCAGTGACGTGCATGAGGTGAGCCGAGTTCATTGGACATGAACTCGGCTCATCTGGATGCCGTCACAGCGAGACACTGAGGAGCGCAAGCATGCCTGCGCTTCTCAGTGTCTACGGGATGACAGGCTGGATGGCAGCTTTCTGCTGCGGTCCAGCCTGTCATCTCGATGTAGCAGAGCTGGAGCTGTCCTGGGAACCATGGAAAGGTAAGGATGATGTTGCTTTATTATTTTACTTTTATTGCAGGAGATCGTTGGCTTCAACTGGAATGGGCGTGATGGTGAGTATGGTTTAATTTAGAACAATAAAGAATTGTGTGTTTATTTCAATTAAAGGACTTTTTTCTGGGTGTTGTGTTTTTTTTAAATACTTTACTAGAAATTCATGGTGGTCATGTCTAATATTGGCGTGACCCCATGAATTTCGGGCTTAGGGCCAGCTGATAATGCTAAGCTGGCCCTAACCTCTTTATTACCCAGTGAGCCACCGCACCAGGGCCCTGGATGAGTTGGGTACAGCGCCAGAAGATGGCGCTTCTATGAACGCGCCATTTTCTGGGGTAGCTGCGGACTGCAATTTGCAGCGGGGGGGCCCAGAAAGCTTGGGCCTCCCTGCGCTGCGGATTCCAGCCCCCAGCTACCTAGTTGTACCTGGCTGGACACAAAAATAGGGCGAAGCCCCACGTATTTTTTTTTTTTAATTATTTCATGAAATTCATGAAATAATTAAGAAAAAAAGGCCTTCCCTATATTGTTGTGTCCGGCCAGGTACAAATAGGTAGCTGGTGGTTGGGGGCAGCCCGTTCCTGCCTGCTGTACCTGGCTGGACACAAATATAGTGCGAAGCCCCACGTCAATTTTTTTAAAATTATTTCAGAAATTTCCTGGGTGTTTGTGTTTTTTTTAGCTTTGACTATGGGGTTAGTAATGGGGGTGTCTTATAGACGCCTCTCCATTACTAACCTGGGCTTGATGTCAGCTGGCATTATAAGGTGACATCAACCCCAGCCCTATTACCCCACTGCCACCGCTACAGGGCAGTGGGAAGAGCGAGGCTAAGTGCCAGAATTGGCGCATCCTATGGATGCGCCATTTCTGGGGCGGCTGACGGCTGGTGTTTCTAGCCTGGGAGGGGGCCAATATTCATGGCACCCTTCCTGGGCTATTAATATCAGCCCCCAGCTGTCTGCCTAGCCTTTGCTAGCTATTAAAATAGGGGGGACCCCACGTCATTTTTTTGGGGGGGTCCCCCATTTTAATAGCTAGTAAAGGGAAGCTCCGTGGGTATTACCACCTTCCCAGGCTTCAAACATCTGCCCCAGCCGTCTGCTTAACCTCCGCTAGAGACTAAAATTACGGGGAACCCCACGCCAATTTTTTTTTAATAAATCCTTTATTTTAACACTAAATGACAAGTACAGTCACCAACACTGTCACTGTACTTCATATATATGTGACTGACATGTTTCTATCTATCTAATCTATGTGTGATGCTCTATTCTTTCTGTTGTAAATTGTCGGGTACCGCTGCTGAATTGCCGGCCGGCTTTTTTAAAGAGACGGTGCATGAAAACACTAATTTGTTTTAATAAATCCTTTACACTAAATGACAAGTACAGTAAGCAACACTGTCACTGTACTTCATATATATGTGACTGACATGTTTCTATCTATCTAATCTTTGTGTGATGCTCTATTCCTTCTTGTCTAAATTGTCGGGTACCGGTGTATGCCGCTGCTGAATTGCCGGCCGGCTTTTTTAAAGAGAGCATCTTCTGAGCAGTTTGTCAGCTTTCGGACACCTTTGAAGGTGTTTTCTATGTGTTTCTATGTGTTTTTGTTTGCCTGCCTTTGGTTTTAACGGTGTTCGACGAACAGTTCCTCGAACATCCCGGTGTTCGAAGAACCGAACCCGAACACTACGGGGGATGGCTCACCACTAATGATGACACTCAACAGCCTTCCATCCATAGATTCAGTCAGTTGCTTGATCTGTTTTCGATTAACATTGCGTGCAGCAGCCACCACAGCCTCCCAGACACTGTTCCGAGAGGTGTACTGTTTTCCCTCCCTGTAGATCTCACATTTTATGATGGACCACAGGTTCTATATGGGTTCAGATCAGGCGAACAAGGGGGCCATGTCATTATTTTTTCTTCTTATAGACCTTTACTGGCCAGCCACGCTGTGGAGTAGTTGGATGCATGTGATGGAGCATTGTCCTGCATGAAAATCATGTATTTCTTGAACGATACCGACTTCTTCCTTACCACTGCTTGAAGAAGTTGTCTTCCAGAAACTGGCAATAGGTCTGGGAGTTGAGCTTCACTCCATCCTCAACCCGAAAAGGTCCCACAAGTTCATCTTTGATGATAGCAGCCCATACCGGTACCCCACCTCCACCTTGCTGGCGTCTGAGTCGGAGTAGAGTTCTCTGTCCTTTACTGATCCAGCCTCTGGCCCATCCATCTGGCCCATCAAGAGCCACTCTCATTTCATCAGTCCATAAAACCTTTGAAAAATCAGTCTTAAGATATTTCTTGGCCCATTCTTGACGTTTTATCTTATGTTTCTTGTTCAAAGGTGGTCGTTATTCAGCCTTCCTTACCTTGGCCATGTCCCTGAGTATCGCACACCTTGTGCTTTTTGATACTCTAGTAATGTTGCAGCTCTGAAATATGGCAAAACGGGTCGCGAATGGCATCTTGGCAGCTTCACGCTTGATTTTCCTCAATTCATGGGCAGTTATTTTGCTCCTTTTTTGGCCAACACGCTTCTTGCGACCCTGTTGGCTATTTGCCATGAAACGCTTGATTGTTCGGTGATCACACTTCAAAAGTTTGGAAATTTCAAGACTGCTGCATCCCTCTGCAAGACATCTCACAATTTTGGACTTTTCAGAGCCCGTCAAATCTCTCTTCTGACCCATTTTGCCAAAGGAAAGGAAGCTGCCTAATAATCAAGCACACCTTTTATAGGGTGTTGATGTCATTAGTCAACACCCCTCCTCATTACAGAGATGCACATCACCAGATTTACTTAATTGGTAGTTGGCTCTCAAGCCTATGCAGCTTGGAGTAGGACAACATGTATAAAAAGTATCATGTGATCAAAATACTCATTTGCCTAATAATTCTGCACACGGTGTAGTTTACTTAGCAAAATCCTGCTGACAGGTTCCCTTTAACGGGAGAAAAAAAAAAAGTTGCATCTACCCCACAATATCAATAAAAACGTTGACTTAGGGTGCAAAAAAAACAAGCCCTCACGAATCATAGCCCAAAAAATTGAAACGTCATTTTGCGAGAGATATAGTAAGCACATTTTTTTCACCATCTATACAAAAAAAAAAAAAAAAAAAACTATGCATGTTTAATATCACCGTAACCGTACTGGGCTGTAGAATCGTATTTCCAGGGCATTTACCGTATAATGAACGTGGAAAAAAAAAATCCCCAAGACAATTTTGGAATTGTGATTTTGTCGCCATTTTACTGCACGCTTGGAAATTTTAAGATGTATGGTGTCATTACAAAGTACAACTTACCCACCAAAAACAAGTCCTCATATGGCTCTAAGGACAGAAGAATAAAACAGTTATGTCTCATGGAAGAGTAAGAAAGGAAAAAAAACGATTAGTGATGGGGGGGATTAACGCCATACAAAACCACACAAAGGTAAGATCCACCCCAGCAAGCTATGGGGCTACAGCTACAGAGCAAACCAGCAACAATGGGGTTAAACGCCTTAAGGTCTGCGCAATTCTCTGCGAGCCGGATACACCTGGAACAAAGCAGGGAGCCTGAGCCAGCACGCTGAGCCTCCTCCGTCTCCCGCCCCTAACCAGTCCACGTTTGCTATTCCCGCGCTAACACTTCACAATCTCAGCCAATAGACAACATGAAGGTAGCAAGAGAAAAGGCTTTCTATTGGCTACCGCCGGTATGACGTTTGTTGAGGGGGCGTGGTTTGTGCGTCTCAGACGATCTCACGGAAATGTCCGGCGCACAGAGCAATCCTCATCATGACTGAAGAGTTCACCGGATCTCTGACTCCTCCGTTCTCGCCGTATCTTACCGAGAGCTTGGAGCTGGAGAGCTGCGAGGACTGTCGGCCACCGCGCTTTACGTGTGACAACAACGACAGCTGCAAAGATGGCGGGAAAGTATTTTCATTCGATTCTTATTTAACAACTGGCAGCTTAAAAAGGTGAGTACTCCTGCTATAGTCTCCTGCCACACAGGCGGCCGCTTGTATCTGCTCAAGTCTTTACACTGCGGTTATTCTGCAGTTTTTTCCTCTGCTGGTTGTGTTGTATGTTAATATTCTATAGATGCTGGAGTCTAAGGGATAACTTGATATATATTTAATAACCAATTAGAGATAAAACTGTCTGGAAAAGGGTTAACGTCATAGTGCAGCTGATCATGCGAGTATATGGGCGCGCGCTGGGTACGGCGCCGCGTGGGACGGGTGCGCGCTGGGTACGGCGCCGCGTGGGACGGGTGCGTGCTGGGTACGGCGCCGCGTGGGACGGGTGCGCGCTGGGTACGGCGCCGCGTGGGACGGGTGCGCGCTGGGTACGGCGCCGCGTGGGACGGGTGCGCGCTGGGTACGGCGCCGCGTGGGACGGGTGCGCGCTGGGTACGGCGCCGCGTGGGACGGGTGCGCGCTGGGTACGGCGCCGCGTGGGACGGGTGTGCGCTGGGTACGGTGCTGCGTGGGACGGGTGCGCGCTGGGTACGGTGCCGCGTGGGACGGGTGCGCGCTGGGTATGGCGCCGCTGGCCGCGTGGGACTGGTGTGTTGTTGCCTATCAGAGAACGTACACTGGTATAGTGGTGTGTTTATTACTCTCCCCAGGTCCAGTGCCTACTCTCGGAAATGATCTAGTGTTTTTGCTGAAGGGGAATCACTGAGCTCGGCTGCTCTGCTCTTGGAGAAGGAGGTATGAGCCTCTGAGCTCAGTGATTAGTTGCAGTTCTAAAAATTATTTTTTTCATAAATCAGTAAATGGTAAGATGTTTTCAGAAGGACAACCCCTTAAACTGTTTTCTAGTATGTCCCCATGACAGCACCATAGGAGGACTAATCCCATATCATCTGTAGGGACAGGAAGCACAAGATTAAAAGCCCCCCCCAACCCCCTCAGTGTTTTTCCTGTCCCTACACAGGACAGGGAGTACAGGAGGAGCGTTGGTGCAGGGAGCACTGGTGTGGAGAATCGTATTACTTACAAGGGCCCCGGGGGATCAATGGGGGCTGCTGCTCTCGCCTTCCCGCCGCCAAGTGGGTCCTGGGCCGACACTCCCTATTGCTGGGGCTCTCGGCGTCCTGCTCAGGGCGGTTCCGGCTTCTCCCAGCTTCAGGACCGCCCGGCGTCGAAACTGGAAGTTCGGGGATGACGACTTCCGGTCGGCAGTCGCGCGGGATATTGAAGTGCGGTTCGACCACAAGCCAGTGGAGCAGGAGAACATGACAGGACGACCAGGTAAGGTATAAAAAGGAGGCTGGGGAGCATCAAAGGCAGGCTTACAGCTTTGGCACCCCTGGCAGTACAATGGCTGATGTGTCACTCCCTGATACATGACTGTCGGGCCATCCAGGGAGAGTAAGTGTACCGTTACCTTTCATATGGTTAATGGAAGTTGCCCTTACCAGGCCCTCCACATTTTTTATAGGATATCTCTGCAGTTACCACCTCCTTCTGAAAAAAAGAAGAATGCAAGGAAAAATGCCACAGTGAAATCCAGGAGGTGCCTCGATTGTAATATCAGACTTCCCGACTCATATACAAAGCGTCTATGTACTGAATGTAGAGCCTCCATGCTAAAGGAGGAGCACGGAGCTCTATTAAACGAGAGGCATAGTATAATCAGAGAAGAAGTTCAGGATTCTATTACGCCTCTGCAGCCCAAAGGTTCAGAGGTCCAGGATGTACGGGGACACAAAAGACCCAGAGAAGATATAGCACCATCTTCTGAGGGTGAAATCGACCCATCTGACGATTCTGACAACAGTGAGATCATTAATCCACCTCAGGGCAGGAACGAAAAAAGTATATGTTCCACTCAGATGGTATGGATATTGTTCTACGAACCGTCCGAAACACGAAGCAGGTAGAAGAGACGGAGAAGGGCAAAAACATTCAAGATGAGATGTTTGGTGCACTTAGAACCCAGAGATCCATGGTTTTCCCTGTTAATGCTCATGTGAAAGACATGATACTGGAGGAATGTGATGATGCGGAGAAGAGACTTCTGCGTCCGACTCTCCTTTAATCCAGAAGACACCAATATTTGGGACACTATTCCTAAGATTGACGTCCCAGTGGCCAAGGTGGTCAAGAAAACCTCTATCCCCTTTGAGGATTCATCAGGACTTAAAGATCCTATGGATCGATAGGCGGATGGACTTTTGAAAAAAAGCCTGAGAAGCCTCGGTGTCAGTTAAGTCTAATGCCTCCTCTACATCTATTGCCAGATCCATGAAAGTCTGGCTAGAGCAGGGGTCCTCAAACTACGGCCCGCGGGCCACATGCGGCCAGCGGAGGATTTTTATCCGGGCTGTGGGCGGAGGAAAGCGGTGCCAGGGCCCCGGCAGCCGGATACTTACCTTTCCCCGTGCATCCGCAGATCCGCTGTCTTCCTGCTCTGCGCTCCCTGTGACGTCTCAGGTCAGAGGGCGCGCTGACTTCTTTACACCGCGCCCTCCCCTGAGCCATCACAAGCAGCGCAGAGCGGGATGAGGCCGGCGATGCTGGAGTCCGGAATTGAGCAGCTGCAGCAGGTGAGGAGGAGTGAGGTGAGTATTTGATTTTTTTATTTTTTTAATGTATGGAGGCATGGGGCATAATATTAGGAGTGACATGCTGCATGGGGCATTATATGGGGGAGTGACATGCTGCATGGGGCATTATATGGGGGAGTGACATGCTGCATGGGGCATTATATGGGGGAGTGACATGCTGCATGGGGCATTATATGGGGGAGTGACATGCTGCATGGGGCATTATATGGGGGAGTGACATGCTGCATGGGGCATTATATGGGGGAGTGACATGCTGCATGGGGCATTATATGGGGGAGTGACATGCTGCATGGGGCATTATATGGGGGAGTGACATGCTGCATGGGGCATTATATGGGGGGGTGACATCCTGAATGGGGCATTATAAAGACAGGGGAGTGATATCTTGCATGAGGCATTATATGGTGGGAGGGACATCCTGCATGGGGCATTATATTGGGGGGGGGGACATCCTGCATGGGGCATTATATGGGGGGGGGGGACATCCTGCATGGGGCATTATATGGGGGGGGGGGACATCCTGCATGGGGCATTATATGGGGGGGGGACACATCCTGCATGGGGCATTATATGGGGGGGGGACACATCCTGCATGGGGCATTATATGGGGGAGGGGGACACATCCTGCGTTGGGCATTATATTGGGGGCGGGGACATCCTGCATGGGGCATTATATTGGGGGGGGGGCATCCTGCATGGGGCATTATATTGGGGGGGGCAGCCTGCATGGGGCATTATATGGGGGGCGGCAGCCTGCATGGGGCATTATATGGGGGGGAGGACAGCCTGCATGGGGCATTATAAGGGGTGAACAGCCTGCTTATTGAGGACCTATGCTGCCTATTGGGGACATTTACCTGCCCTTTGAGGACCTATGCTGCCTATTGGGGACATTTACCTGCCTATTGGGGACCTATGCTGCCTATTGAAATACCGGTTGATTTAACTTTACTTGTTCTTCATTCTAAATATTGTATTTGTTCCTGTATTGTTTTTTTTTACTTCAAAATAAGATGTGTGCATAGGAATTTGTTCATAGTTTTTTTTTAAAAAACTATATTCTGGCCCTGCAATGGTCTGAGGGACAGTGAACTGGCCCCCTGTTTAAAAAGTTTGAGGACCCCTGGGTTAGAGGAGCTAGAGGGTCACCTACGGGATGGCACCCCGAGGGAATCTCTCCTTCAATCATTGCCCCTATTAAAAATGGCAACGAATTTTATGGCCGACTCTTCGGCTGAATTGGTCAGATTTGCTGCCAGAAATAATGCGCTTTCCAACTCAGCCAGAAGAGCTGTTTGATTAAAGACATGGTCTGGGGATACGGCTTCTAAGAACAAGCTGTGTTCCATTCCATTTTCAGGGCTCAGAGTATTCAGACCAGTGTTAGATGACATACTAGAAAAAGCGTCCGATAAAAAGAAGCTCTTCCCTGAGGAGAAAAAGGAGCAGCCCTTTCGCAAACCTTTCCCCTTCCGTAAACATAACACTCAGAAAAAAAGGGGGATCCACGAGGTGGAGTTTTAATAAGGGGAACAAAGATTAAAAAAAAAATACCAGCCTAGTACTAGCTCCCGTTCAAAACGGCAATGACTATGTCAGAGTGGGGTGGGGGGGGGGGGGCTGTTAAGGTTTTTCAAAAACAGTTGGCATCGGGTCACTCAGAATCTCTGGATATTAACTATAGCGCAGGGTTACAGGATAGTTTTCTCAAAATCCCCCTCAAAAATTCCGCCTGACAAAAAGGGTTCCCCTACCTCAATTTCTCAATTTCCCGTCTACGTGCAGACATAGAGAAGCTTCTACAACAGAAGGTTATTCCAGTTCCAGAAAACTACCCACATCGGGGCCATTACTCCTCTCTGTTTTCAGTAAAAAAAAAAAAAACATCAGGGGAGTTCCGCATGTAATCAGTAAGATAAGCCATTCCTCTAATAGACACAGATGCGGTAATGTGCACCCTGGACCTCGGGGATGCTTATTACCACCTGCCAATACATTCCTCAAGTCAGCAATATCTGAGGTTTGCATTACAGTCAGGCAGTCAGATTCTATACTATTCTGATGTTTTCCCTTTGACCTGTCATCTGCTCCCAGAATCTTTATGAAGATCATGGCAGAGGTGGTAGCCTATATCCGAATCAGGGATATTACCATCATTCCGTACTTGGACGACTTCCTGTTGGTGGCTGGATCCCCTCTAGGTATGACTCAACATCTGGAATTTGTCCTACAGACATTAACCAGTCTGGGTTTGATTGTGAACAAAGAAAAATCCAATCTTGTCCCAAGTCTCTCGACTCCCGAATGCAAACGTTTTATCTCCCGGAAGACAAGATGCTCTCAATCCCACAAAGGATTCGTTCTTTTGCAAGAGAGCAATAACCTTTGATTCGAAAGGCAATGAGTATTTTGGAAATCATGCTTCACCTGCGTCAGATGGAGCCAGTTCCATTCCAGGCCTCTACAGAAATCCATCCTGGAAGTGATACAGACATCAGAATTAGCCAAGCCATGAAGAGGTCTTTGTCCAGAGACACCCAGGACTCTCTACACTGGTGGCTCGACCAGAAGAATCTAGAGTAGGGAGTGCAGTGGATTCTAGAACCTTGTCTTTTAGTGACCACAGATGCGTGTCTCTCAGGATGGGGAGCTCGAGGGGGAGATTCTTATCTTCAAGGAACATGGTCCACAGAGATTCAGACCCAATCATCGAATTTTCGGGAACTACAGGCGATTTGGGAAGCCCTACACAGAAGCTGGGCTGTCTTGAGACACAGACATGTGAAGAACCTGTCGGACAACATCACGTCTGATGAAGGAGACTGCCATCAGGGCGGACCAAGACATCCACTTCTCCAGTCTCTGGCCAACAGGATATTCTTAGGCATAGAGAAGATAGTGCGCTCCATTTCAGCAGTTCACCTTCGGGGATCCGACAATCAAGAGGCAGACTACCTCAGCGGGCGTCAAATGAAGGCTTCGGAATGGGAACTGAACGAAGAGGTGTTCCAACAACTGATTCGCAGATGGGGTCAGCCTCACCTAGACCTGTTTGCATCCAGAACGAGTGCGAAGACAACATCTTTCTTCTCTCTCGACCCAGGAGATCATCCTCTGGCAGTGGATGCTCTCTCAGAGTATTTGGGAGCGGGTCTAACATATGCCTTCACACCGGCTCCCCTAATTCCAAGAGTGCTGCGGAAGATTCTCGAAGATCGGGCGACAGTCATACCAATTGCCCCGTTCTGGCTAAGGAGGAGTAGATTCTCCCTTCTACGTCATCTAGCATTAGAAGACCCAATCATTTTACCATTACAGGAAGATCTTCTGACGCAAGGTCCACTGTTGCATTGGAATCTTCCACAACTCCAGCTTTCAGCCATGCTTCTGAAGTGAAGATCCTGAAGACAAAAGGCTTATCCGCCAGAGTGATCCAGACTATGCAGGCTAGTAGAAAACCTGTAACCCAAGCCATATATAAAAAAGTCTGGAGGACCTTTTGTCAGTTCAACAGGACGGTAGACACCTCTCAACCAGACATCCCTGCGATCCTTGATTTCTTGCAGGTGGGATTTGACACAGGTCTTAGACCTAGTACCTTGAAGGTGCAGATTGCGGCACTAAGTGCTTTCTTTGACACATCATTGTCCTCGCATCCCTGGATAATGAGATTTGAAAAGGCATTCCAGAGACTTAGGCCTTCCCAGAGAATTTCTTCCCCTCCGTGGGATCTGAATCTTGTCCTGGGAGTCCTTTGCAAGCCTGCCTTCGGCCCAGTTCATGAATCCCAGTTCATGAATTAGAAATAAAGAACTTGACTCTGAAAACAGTCCTCTTGGTGGCAATTACCACGGCTAAACGGTTGGGTGAAATCCAGGCTCTCTGTTGTCGAGCCATGTATGCAGATTCTGGATGATTGCATCATTCTCAAAATGGATCCAAGTTTCTCACCGAAGGTGGTGTCATCGATGACCTTAAACCAAGAGGTGGTTCTTCCATCATTCTGCAAAAACCCTAGAAATCCGAGGGAGGAAGAGTTCCACCATCTCTATGTCCGCAGAACAGTGTTGGCCTCTTTGGAAGCCACTCGGAACTGGAGATTAGACTCTAATCTTTTCATACAGTTTGGTAGGAAAAAATAGAGGCAGGAAGGCTTCAAAACCATCCTTAGCTAGATGGGTCACATCCATGATTAATCTAGCGTACCTTTCAGAAGGACAGCCTCCCCCCTGAAATTATCAAAGCCCATTCTACCAGAGCAGTTTCCACCTCTTGGGCAACTAGAGCAGGGGCTACCATTGAACAGATATGTACCGCAGCCACATGGTCAGGACATACTACTTTTTGCAAACACTACAAGCTAGATGTTCTCTCACAGCAGAGATCTGCGTTTGGTAGGAAGTTACTTCATGCAGTTATCCCTCCCTAATCTATGAGTTCTTGGGTATACTCCTATGGTGCTGTCATGGGGACCTACTGGAAAACCGGAATTAGTCTTACCGGTAATGTTTCCAGGAGTCCACATGACAGCACCCTTATTTCCCTCCCTATATTGCTACTGTATGTGACTTTAACATATGTTTTAACAGTCTAGAATAAAATTTTGTTGTACCCAGCCAGTGTGGTTCTTGGAAAATAACTGAGGAGGTTGGGGGTGGGAGGGCTTTTAAACTCTTGTACTTCCTGCCCCTACAGAGGATATGGGATTACTCCTCCTATGGTGCTGTTATGTGGACTCCTGGAAACATCATTATCGATAAGGCTAATTCCGGTTTTCCCACTACTTGACCCAGCAAAAAGATGGTTCATCAATACCAGATCTGTGGGGACAGATACCCCAACTACTTGGGTGTTAGGAGTGCTGGCCAGATGTGGACAGTGATTGGAGCTAGAACAGCACAGCTTTGTGCATCGTGCAGTCCGAGTGCTAAAGCTTCCGCTCCTACTCACTTTTATGAAACAGCTGCTACACAGTGAGCGAGTTGTTCTGTCCAGCTCTGTACACTGTCTACATGCAGCCAGTAATTGCTGACTGATGGTGGCTACTGTTGACAGATCCTTACCGATCTAATGCTGATTACGGTCCTAAGGATCCGTGATCATCAGTTTCACACTCCTGGACAACACCTTCAATTTACAATTGCATTGTTCACATATAAGGACTTTATTTCTGCAGCAGAACAATAAAAAAATGTTGGCAGACCTATACTTACTTACTTACTATAATAGTCTGTTCTTTTACCAGACAGAATAGAGGCGTATGCTGCTTTAATTCATCGGATATTTTTGTGGCTGTCTGTGACGTTGCCTTACAGGGTTATTCCCATCCACGGATAGGTGATAGCTGACCTTTTTAGGTGTCCAACCACTGTTATGAAGCAGTGGACTAGCACTCCATTCTGTATGAGACTGTCAAAAGAAGCAGATCACTGTAATAGGCTTTCTCTGGCAGTCCCATAGAGAATGGGATAGATGATAACTTCTAATGATGAAAATATCCCTGTAAAGGGAATCTGTTACCAGAATTTCACCCACAACACTATTTCTATGTGTATGTAGCTATTTGAAAGACAAGCCCAGCAATACCTTTACATGGCCAGTCTGTTCCTAGTTACTGAGAAATCAGTATTTGTATTAATATGCAAATCAGACTGAAGATCTATTTGTAGATCTGAAGCCTCTGTCACTCCAGCTCTATTCCCCGCCCAGCGTTACCTCCTCCGTGTTTTGGATTGTTGGACTTGTTTTTGAAAAAGCTACATGCACATGTAGTTTTCGGGGCTGAAATCCTGCTGACTGATTTTAAAGGGCTTGTCCAGAACTATTATATTGTTTTTAGGCCCATGGTTAAAAAAAAAATGTAAGAGGCAAGTAGTTTCTAACAGAGGCAACTAACTGGCGCCGGCTCAGGGTGGTCACTAACCGCTCTTCTTGGCAATCCAGCTGCACCATATAGAGCAGCCCTTCTTGTTCCAAGCTGCTCTGTTGACGAGGTGTGGCTACTGATGTCAAGCTGATTGAATCGCTAGCAGGAGCGGTCTGTGCCGGCAAAGATTGGCACAGAGCTCAACAGGCAGGTGGTTGGAAACTACCTGCCTGTCAATTCTTAGGCCCATAGTAAAAAAAAATTATAGTCCTGGATACCCCTTTAAACATTCATGTGCTTTGCCTGGTTAGATCACGTTTGTGCATTTGTTCCATTTTTTTCTATTACCCATATCTCTCCAGCTTTGCAAAGAATAGAAAATCCTTTAAAGGGAAGCGATAATCAGAAAATTACCTATTACTAAAACAGGTTTTTGTTACATGTATTTTTTAAAGATTTTTGGAAATATCGTTTGTTTGTTTGTTTTTTTTTCTTTAATATTTATTTAAAAAAAACAAGCAAAATTAAGTAATCCTACAATTTTCCCAGTGGCCACTGGAGCTTTTTTAGATTAATTCTTCCTGTCCTTTCAGGAGGAGATTTTAGCAAGACTCTCTATCAGCAAAGGCAGGATTACATTGACGTGTAACTTAAAATTAGTGAATTGATTCGCATGCCATGTCAGTACTGCGCGGACTTGAGCTCTGCAAAGTGCCTCCTACATGTCGGCATCCCCTGCTCCGGTTTTGATTAGTCGGCCTGGCGTGATGTCATGGTTGCAGCATGAAAATTGCAAGATTTCATTTTTTTTTATTATTATTGTTAATGCAAATTGTGATAAAAGGAAACAAAAGGATTGGCCAAAAATAAAAAAAATATATATGTAACACAAATAAGTCATTTTCTGACAATAGCTCTCCTTTTAAGGCCTTGGTTGGTACTGGCAAACCTTGAGTAGCCTTGCCGGTAATCACCCGATGAATGAACAAATCTCTCCGTTGTCGAATGATTAACTTGTTCATTTTGAAATTAAAATCCTTGTTCTCATTAGCACAATCGTCCTGTGCACGAGCTGCAGCTCCGCTCCTGTTGCAGAGGAGCAGGATAAATCGCACATCGTCTTGGGTTATTTGTATTTGTTTGACTACACCGTTATTATAATTGATGTCTTTGTAATAATGCCTTTTCCATCTAGGCTCTTGTTGAAACTTGATCCATCTCCGACCGACTATGAGGCTGACACCGTGGAGATTTTTGGCTTTCAGTGGGTGACTGAGACTGCTCTTGTGGAATCCACCAATCTCCTGTTTGGATTGCTCCGGTACAGACTTTTTTTTTTTGTGTTTATCTATTGTATAATTTGGTGCTGTTTTTCATACCAATGTAATGGTAACAAGCTATATTGAGAATTCGGGGTAGTATTTGGCCTCTGTGCTCCTTCTGGAGTTTCCGTAGTAAGGCCGGATTCAAACGTCTGACATTGGACTGTTCGAGTACTGACCACAATGTACAGACTGGCCTTGGGTTTCCAAAAGCCTTATAGGCATTTACGGGGTTGTTGCATTTAGATCAGGAGACCTGCTACCCTTCCGTGTTTAAACCATGATTGTCGGATATGTGGAAGCAGTCTAACGTTCTCCATTTAGGATATGTCCACACAATGTCTTTTTCAGGTAGATTCCGCCTAGAATCCAGCTGAAAAAGCGCCAAAAAGACAGAACATTTGCATTAAAATGACTTGTTCATACAGTATGTTCAGTCTTCTTGAACTTCTCTTCAGGATTCCAAAGCCACAAAGTAGTTTAACCCCTTCCCGACATATGACGTACCGGTACGTCATATTTTGCAGTGCGTTCCTGCAAATGGATGTACCGTTACGTCATGCCGATCATTCGTACACAGGAGCTGTGCCTGTGTGATCACCGCCAAGAACTGATTAACCCTCTAAATGCCGCGATCAATAGCAATCACAGCATTTAGAAGGCAGGGGGCTCCCTCTCCTGTCCGATCGGCACCCCGGTGACCACATTCTGGAGGCCCAATGGTTGCCATGACAGCAGGAGGTCACACGACGACCTCTGAGTCAGCCAGCTATGGAGGCCTGCTTAGACCATGCCCGGAGCATGACCTAAGAGGCTTCTGTCAGTGTAAATCTGATGGTGTATAATGTATTGCAATACAATATATCAACTTTCAGAGTAATAAAAGTTAAAATCCCATAGAGGGACTAAGTAAAAAAGAAAAAAGAATTGTAAAAATATTTTTTTTAAAAATCACAAAATAAAATAAGAAATTGAAAAACATATTATACCCATAAATATGTGTATTTATGTAAAAACAAAAGTACACATCTTGTATCGCCGCGTCCAAAATGACCTGATCTCTAGATCTCTAAAACTAGCACACTAGTTAACCCCTGCAGTGAGCATCGGTGAAAAGAAAAAACACAGCAAAAAACTATGCTTTCATCAAACCGCCAAAAAAAATGAAGTAAAAAGCGATAAAAAAAGATGAATGTAAATAAAATTGGTATGGCTGAAAACGTCATCTTGTCTCTCAAAAAAAAAAGGAGCCATAAATCAGCGGAAAAATTAAAAAAAAATCTAGGGTCAGAATGCAACAATGCAAAAACAATTATTTTTTAAATAAAAGTTTTTGTGTGAAAGCGTCAAATAATAAACAAGAATTCTAAAAATGTGATATCGCTGTAATCTTACTGACCTGAAGAATAAAGCTGCCTGACCGTTCACCGTATGGTAAACTGATATTAAAAAAAAAAAAAAGAAAAATTCCTGAATTGCTGGTTATTGTTCATTCTGCCTCCCAAAAATCTGAATAGAAGGCGATCAAAAAATGTTGTGACCAAAATGACACCAATAAAGCCGTCAACTCGTCCCACAAAAAAACAAGCCCTCGCATGACTCAGAAATATGGAAAAGTTATAGCTCTCTAAATATGGCAATGTATACACTGTTTTTTGGGGGGAAAAAAGCATCTCTAAGGCTAAGTGCCCACGATGCAGAAATGCTGCTGATTTTTTCTGCATCTCCCTGGCAGGAAAAACGCATGTGGATTTTACATGCGTTTTTCCTGCTTGGTAGAAGCGTTCTACACATGCATTTCTGCATGCGAGTTATCAAGCGCTTTTCCAAGCGATTTTAGCATCACTTGGAAAAGTGCTTGACAACTTGGTCACACTATATAAATCCATGCCGGTTATATGGATTTATAGTGTGATCAAGTTAATAGTTAAAAAAAGAATAAAAATGGTAAAAAATAATAATAAAAAACAAAAACATTATACTCACCTTCTGATGGCCCGCGGTCTTCCCTCCGGTGCGTCCCGTCTCTTGTACGGCTCGCGGTGGTGTAAAAGGACCTTCCATGACGTCATTTAGTCATGTGACAGGTCATGCGACTGCCGACGTACACCATCGCGAGCCACCGGGGAGCCATTTTTTATTTTAAATTCTTTTTTTACAGGTACTATGGTACCTGGGTCTGGATGAGTCTCCTCTTCTCCAAACCCGAGTACCATCCGCACATTGAATCGCTTAATATCCGCATGTGCACATGTAGTCGTGCAGATATTTGGCGATTCAGTGCAAGTCAATGGCGGCAATTACGCCGCGTGTCCGCAAAAATAATGGACATGCTGTGGATTTTTCCGCAATGATAATCCGCAGCGGAAATTTCCACAGCATGTGCACAGCACATGTGGATTATCATTGGGGACCATGGGGCACGTATAACCAAGTGTTTTTTAAGCGTTTTCGCTGCGGAAATTCCATGGCAAAAACGCTTGAAAAACGCATAGTGGGCACGCAGCCTTAGTGTGTGACAGCAGCCAAACATGAAAACCCGATATAAATCTAATCGCACCAACCCGAAGAATCAAGTCATGTAATCACTTATGCCACATGAGAAATGGCGTAAAAAATAAATAAAACCAATTCTTCACCTGTTGAATTTTTATTTTTTACTTTTTTTTCATTCTGCCTCCCAAAGAAACCCCCCCCGGGGTTTCCGTGTAAACCTCTGAAATACGTCATTCAGATGGAACCCCCGGCGGAAGATTCCCTATAATGAAGCAGATGGAGGATCTGTGGACTCTCTGGTCTGTGATCTGGTGGTGTCTTGTCTGTTTAGGCGAGCATAAAAGCTATGTCAGCCGCAGTTTTGTGCACTTCTGAAAAGCCAGACACCGCTGAACAGAGGCCAGACTGAGTCCAGAGTAACTCTGCTGCCTTATTATAGTGAATATATACCTCGGGGAATTCATCTGAATCACATATTTCAGATATTTACTTGGAAAATCTCGATGTAAATGCTCTTTGTAGAGCTCAGGATAAATGTGAACTGATACAAAATATTCTGTCCCCCAAAATGACATTAATAAAAGCTTCAACTCAACCCACAAAAATCAAGTTCCCACTCAGGTCTGTCACCTGTTAACAGAAATATGGGATACTTCCACATTACTGATAGCACAAAGGCTCTTGAAAAGTGACATGGTTTCCACCAAAAGAAATTCAGCGAATTTTGCGCTCCCAAATCCAAATGCCTTCTCCTAAGTCCCACAGAGTGCCTAAACCACGGGTAGTTTCCACATGTTTGGCATTAAGGTAGAGAGGAGAACCCACTTAATTTACTGGTGCGTGGCTCCAGAAGCACAAACTGGGCACTACAACGTACAGGGCACTACAATGGCATATTTACAATTTTCTCTCTACAACTTCCGCTGCGTGTTTGTTTCTGGAAAACGCCCAGTCAAAATCGTCACTACACATGTAATGAATTCCCAGAGGGGTGTAAATTCCAGTAAGGGGTCACTTAAGGGGGAGGTTTCCACTGTTAAGGCACATAATGGGCTGTGCTCATGGAGTCCACAAACTATTCTACAAAAATCAGTGCTGCAAAGTCAAATAGCACTCCTTCCCTCCCCAGTCTCGTCTTGTTTCCAAACAGTACTGTACAGCCACATATGAGCTTTTGCCACGTTCAGTAGAAATTTTGGTGACTTTTTACCCATTTCCCCTTGTGAAAACGAAAAATCTGGCTAAAACGGTATTTGTGATAATGTAATTATTTTTTCTTCACTGCCCAGTGGTATAAAATTCTGTGACACACCTGTGGTGTCAATATGATAACTGCATCACTAGATGAATTCACTGAGAGGTGTCGTTTGTAAAATGGGATCACTTATTGGGGGTTCTGCTGTTCTGGCACCTCAGGGGCTCTGCCAATGTGACATGACACCTTCAAACCATTCCAGGCAAATCTGCACTACAGTATGGCGCGTCTTCTCTTCTGCGCTTTGCACTGCACCTCAAAAGTGTTTTACAATGACATACAAGATATTGGTGAACTCCGGAGAAAATGGACCCCAAAATTTGTTCTGCAATTATTCCTGTTACCCTTGTGAAAATAAACAATTTGGGGCTAAAGCAACATTTTTATGGGAAAAATGTTTTTTGTTTTTTTTAATAAAATTCTATGAAGCACCTGAGAGTTCAAGGTACTCACCACACATATATATATATATATATATATATATATATATATATATATATATATATATATATATATATATATATATATATATATATATATATTTATATTTCCTTGAGGGGTCTAGTTTCCAAACTGTCGTCAGTTGTGTGAAGGGGGGGATTTCCACTGTTTAGGCATATTAAGGGCTTTCCGAATGTGATATAGCATCCGCTACCTATTCCAGCCAATTTTTATCTTCAAAAGCCAAACTGTGCTCCTTCCGAGCCCTGCCGTGTGCCCAAACAGTAGTTTTTTATTATTAATATTAATTTATATAGCGCTGTTGATTCCATGGTGCTGTACATAGTCCATATGTGGAGGAAAACTATCTGTGTACACAGGAGGAATTGTGCAATAAATTGAACAGTTACATTTTTCCTTTTACCCTTGTGAAAATGCAAAATAAGGGATAAATTAACATTTTGGTGGAAAAAATTAAAATGTTAACTTTTTTCCTTCCACATTGCTTTAATGCCTGTGAAGAGCCTAAAGAGTTGATAAACTTCTTGAATGTGGTTTTGGGCACTTTGAAGGGTGCAGTTTTTAAAATGGTGTCACTGGGTATTTTCTGTCATAGGCCCCTCAATGTCACTTCAAACGTGATGTGGTCCCTAAAAAGGATAAAAAATTGTTTAAATGAAAAATTTCTGAAAAACGGTTAACCCTTCTAACTTCCTGACAAAAAACAATTGTTTCAAAAATTATGCTGATGTAAAGTAGACACGTCATGGCAAATATTTTGTACAGAATGACTGACTAACTGATTTAAGAATATTAAAAAAAAAATTAAAAATGAAAGTTTGAACATTGCACAATTTTCTATGTTTTTGCTGATACCGATATATTTATCTATCTTTAGTGTTTTATTCTTTCATACCTTTTTTTTTTTTTTTTTTTAAGGCAAAAAATAAATGCGCTTGAAGGATTAGCACAACCTTCTTCTTTTGACTTTGGTAAGTTTTTTTTTTTTTTTCAACAAAATTTTGTTTAAATGCAATTAATGGGGATAGAAATCCTAAGCAGAATATAAAACAGAATGTATTATACACTTCAGTTCTCTTCTCTTCCTGGCATAGTACAAGTTAAATATTGCTTTTGGTTGGTACATTAGAAAAATTACAGAGCAAAATACAACAATGTAGTATTACTACAACATTTACTTTTAAAGGGGATTCTCAAGTTCCTAACTTGCTTTAATTAGTTAGACAACATGAAGATAGGCAAGTTTATAATCAACTTGCTTTTTCTATCTGCTGTCATTCTCCTTCATTGAGCTCCTATCTGTCATAGTGTACAGCTCATTTCCATGGAGCCAAACCTCTAGTGCTGGCCAAGAGTGTGCAATAGTTAGTCCAGGAAAGTAGTTAATTCTTAACATTCCAATCTGCTCTCTTTCCGCCTATTGATTGTACACAGCAGTTAGTTGCTCACCTCCCTCGCCCTCCCTTTAATCTTCTGATGAGATGCTGTTATTATTCACTAGCCTTGCAGTTATCAAGGTCTCCTAATCACTGCTTTCTCTGTTAAGTTGTGTGCTTGTTCAAATGTCTTGTTGCCTCTGTGTAGAGTCTAGAACAAACCACTGCATGTGCTACAGCAGAACTTGTGCTGAGCTTTATAGTTCTATTAATACTGTAGCGCCCCGAGGGTTCGGCCGCTACAGGGGTATTGCACCTCTGCCAGAGGTGTGGTATTCCACTCCCGGGTAAGGATGGAGTATGGACCAGGGCTCAGTTAGCTGCATACAGCACACACACCCCATTTCCGAGGGACAGCTCAACGGTGCTCCCACTAGACAGAAGTGCAGGCACGACAGACTATGTCCCTGTCTGGAGTGGGGAGGGGGGTGGAACACCCAGTGCTGTAGGGGCAGATAGGGGTTTGTTCCTGAGCGTAGGAAGGAGCCCATTGGTTGCTGGTCACCTGGACTCATGGCTAGAGGGAAGTATAAAAGGGAGGAGCCATCTTAGATCTGGGTTCAGTCTGTGGGGAGAAGTTGAGAGGAGAGCTGACAGGGAGCAGCAGCTCAGGCTGAGTGCTGCTCCAGAGGCAGGCCTAGAGAAGAGGCCGGGGCCTGAGAAGAGAAGGAACAGGAGGAGAAGAAGGAACAGGAAAGGAGGAGGAGAGATAGAGAAACAGAAGGGCTCAGGAACAAGAAGGTGGAAGGGACCCTAAGAACCCACGAGAATACAGGGTGAAGGGTCAGGCAGATTAAGGGTACCGGATCCCAAGTTGGTGGAGGAGAAACTACCCTCAGCCAAAGACCGGACGTCGTGATCATTTATTGGTGCGACACCTCATCAAACCTGCTAGGAAGGCACCATATAGGACAGCGGGGAACGGGGCCCACGTTTACCTGCGCAGGTCCGCGGCAGCTGGACAAAAGTGGGTCACTGGTGAGGCAGGCCAGAGAAAGGAAAGAAGGGGGTCCTGTGCCATATTCCTGAACTGCCTGGGAGTTGACCGAGCCCCACACCTGGTGGACACAGCACGGCTCGGGCAGTCATTGCCAGCTGAAGTGACTTGGATATTAACCGTGAGTAAAGACCCTGGACTGCAGTACGTTGTCTGTGTGCTTTTTCGCTCCTCCGGTACTGGGACTCTCACCACCATCACTCCCACCATCCACTACACTGCCCTGGGGCCGCACTCTTCCCGTGGGGAGTCACACTACCCCAGCTGCACACCTCATCAGCCCCAGCGGTCTGCATGCAGCGGCGGTTCCTAATAACCGCAATCCACGGGTGGCGTAGTCGGACATTATCTAAAGTACAGTAGCAGACTACCATTGGTCTGACCACCCTGAGCCGCGTGACCGGGCCGCCACTACTACTCCCAGCGTCTCCTTATTGCCCGGTTCCGCGTGCCCCACGGCCCAGGGGGCGAGTCAGCTTTGGCGTAGTCGGCAGCATCGTTACCCACCCGCCACAAGCGGGTATTGCGCGCCTGAAAAGAGACTATTTTATTGTACCAAAGATGGCGCCCGCCCCAGAAGAACGAGCGCCATAATGTGCGCGCCAAAAGACAACAGGAAGCCACCTCCCATCGTGGGCCAGGTCCCAGAATGGCGCCAAAGGAGCCCACCCCCAACAGCCATGAGAGCGGCTGTGGAGATGTCAGTCAACGTGGGGGGGGCTGCCCCTGAGAGTGATTGTCAGCAGAATGCCCCAGGACCACCCCCTCTGGGGGCGGAAAGAGAACAAAACTGTGGGGCAGGGCGCGGTCTGGATCAGTCTGGCCAGGCCGCACCCCAAGATAGAGACAGGAACCAGCGCCCTGGCGCGTGGCCTGCTGCAGGCCGAATCCCCATGCAGCTTCACGGAGCTGCTAACACACCTCCCCAAGGAAGACCACGAGTATGTGCGGGCTGCGCTGGAGGAGTTGGACCGGAGGATGGTCCGGGCGCAGCAGGACGTGATCGCCGGGTGGAAAGAAGTGGCCCTGCGGGCCGTGATCCTGCAGCAGGAGGCGCCGTCGACATCCAGCGGCACACCAGCCACCGAGGGCAGTGAAAGCAGAGCGGAGGCCGAGGACGACGCCGCGGAGGAGGCCTCGACAGCAGAGGCAGGTAACGGAGACACCCCTACCCCGAACCCTGGGGCCGCCGACCTGCCCCTTCACCCTGTTGCGGAGCCCAACGTACCTGAACCCGCCGTCGACACCGTGCCTCCACTGCTACCAACCGGTTCCCAGGCCATCGACACCGCCAGCGAGCCCCGCCCCACGCCGTGCCCTCTGACCCCGGGCGTGATGAGCAGACCACAATCGCAGGCCCGGTCGCAAGGCCTTGCGCCCCCGGACGCCGCCCGTCGGCGGGAGTACTGCCGCCAACAGCTGGAGATGTTCGAGAGGGAGCAGCGGGAGCGGCGCATGAAACAGGAGGAGCTGCAGGTCCAAAGTGCGGAGCAGAAAATGAAGGCCCGGCGAGATCCCCGAACTGCCCGCAGTCCCCGAGTCACCGGGACTGTCGTGAAGTTCCAGATGGAGCGCGGCTGGGGTTTCATCCGAGACCCTGAGACCATCAGCGACGTGTTCGTGACGAGGAGGGATGTGGAGATCCACCTGCCGGAGGGTCATCGAGGGTGGGATCTGTTTCCAGGCGATGTGGTGTCTTACACCCGACACCAAGGCGTGAAGGGATGGTACGCCCTCCACGTCCACAGAGTAGTAGAGGAGGAGGAACAGCACTACTCGGACTCTGAGTACCAGGAGGGCCCGGACGGGCCTGAAGATTATGAGGAGCAAGGAGCAGCTGGAGGGTATCGTTACCAGTAAACAGCATACCAGTGTAAATAGTTACCCGTCAGGGTACAAAGGAACTGTTTGGGACTGTTTCAAATTGAGTGTGGTCCCCGCTGGGACTGATATAGGACTGTTTGACTGTTGCCCCATCCCCTACCAGGCTGAGGACTGTGAGCAGCCATTCCCCTTCCCAAAACTGGCCGAGGACTGAGAGCGACCAATCCCCTGTAAATAGTTGCGCTTCCTAAAGCGCCCCCTACTGGTTTTATAAAAAGACTACCACGTCTACCTCGGGACAGCAAGTCCCTCGTGTTTACAAGTTTGCCAAAGTTCCTGCACTTACAAGAAGAGTGCACACCTGGTCGCAAGTTGCACCGCCGCCAGGATCCAAGAATGTGTTGTAAAAATGTTTTATATGAATAAGTTTTATATGCTGCTAAATAGTATTGTGAATGTTTTCCATAATGTTTATATGTCAAAAGAGTTCCAGAAGTATTAGTATGTGTTTTATAATAGTTTAACAGGAAAAGAAAACAGTTTCCCATAAAGGGAATTGAACCGTATTGCCTGTTTCCTGATGTGAAAAGTTTTAAAAAGTTTGCATGTCCTGTAATTATCTGTTTTTGCTCTTTTCCAGCCCGAGGTCGTGCTGTGGTTTACCAGGGGGGAATGTAGCGCCCCGAGGGTTCGGCCGCTACAGTGGTATTGCACCTCTGCCAGAGGTGTGGTATTCCACTCCCGGGTAAGGATGGAGTATGGACCAGGGCTCAGTTAGCTGCATACAGCACACACACCCCCATTTCCGAGGGACAGCTCAACGGTGCTCCCACTAGACAGTCTGTCGTGCCTGCACTTCTATGTCCCTGTCTGGAGTGGGGAGGGGGGTGGAACACCCAGTGCTATAGGGGCAGATAGGGGTTGGTTCCTGAGCGTAGAAAGGAGCCCATTGGTTGCTGGTCACCTGGGCTCATGGCTAGAGGGAAGTATAAAAGGGAGGAGCCATCTTAGATCTGGGTTCAGTCTGTGGGGAGAAGTTGAGAGGAGAGCTGACAGGGAGCAGCAGCTCCAGGCTGAGTGCTGCTCCAGAGGCAGGCCTAGAGAAGAGGCCGGGGCCTGAGAAGAGAAGGAACAGGAGAAGAAGGAACAGGAAAGGAGGAGGAGAGATAGAGAAACAGAAGGGCTCAGGAACAAGAAGGTGGAAGGGACCCTAAGAACCCACGAGAATACAGGGTGAAGGGTCAGGCAGATTAAAGGTACCGGATCCCAAGTTGGTGGAGGAGAAACTACCCTCAGCCAAAGACCGGACGTCGTGATCATTTATTGGTGCGACACCTCATCAAACCTGCTAGGAAGGCACCATATAGGACAGCGGGGAACGGGGCCCACGTTTACCTGCGCAGGTCCGCGGCAGCTGGACAAAAGTGGGTCACTGGTGAGGCAGGCCAGAGAAAGGAAAGAAGGGGGTCCTGTGCCATATTCCTGAACTGCCTGGGAGTTGACAGAGCCCCACACCTGGTGGACGCAGCACGGCTCGGGCAGTCATTGCCAGCTGAAGTGACTTGGATATTAACCGTGAGTAAAGACCCTGGACTGCAGAACGTTGTCTGTGTGCTTTTTCGCTCCTCCGGCACTACCGGTACTGGGACTCTCACCACCATCACTCCCACCATCCACTACACTGCCCTGGGGCCGCACTCTTCCCGTGGGGAGTCACACTACCCCAGCTGCACACCTCATCAGCCCCAGCGGTCTGCATGCAGCGGCGGTTCCTAATAACCGCAATCCACGGGTGGCGTAGTCGGACATTATCTAAAGTACAGTAGCAGACTACCATTGGTCTGACCACCCTGAGCCGCGGAACCGGGCCGCCACTACTACTCCCAGCGTCTCCTTATTGCCCGGTTCCGCGTGCCCCACCGCCCAGGGGGCTAGTCAATGCCATTCTACCATTTAATTCTATTAAAGTTGTACTATTCACCAGAGCTGTCACTCAAGGAGGAGGAGAGCCCGCACTCTTAGAAACCAGGAAGTGAAAGATACTGGAAAGCTGTGTGCTGCTCAAGAGACAACAGAAAGTGAATCTGTCACCAGTTTTATACCTTTCTAAACCATGCCCATCACCTTTTAACCCCTTACCGACCCTAGACGTACTCGGTACGTCTTGGTCAGCAGGTACTTACCAACTTTAGTTGTACTGAGAACGTACAGGCAATTTAGTGCAGACACAGGCTGCCCGCTTTAACCCCCAAAATGCTGCAATCGCAGCGTTTAGCTGGCAGAGGAAGGGAGCCCCCTCTGCTCTTGGATCGGTGTCCCCACGTGAAGTGGTGAGGGGCCCAATCGTTGTCATGGTTAGTTAGATCATGCACAGTGTATGAGCTTTTTAACTTGTGTCAGTGCAGAATTAGGCCCACTAGCAGTATTCGGTCAGTATTTTTTCTCAGGAGTGGGTGATAAATGCAGAATTGGTGCACTTGTTTCTATTATACTTTTTCTCTGATAGTTCTTCACCTGGTTTTGGCTCCCACTCCTATCAGAGAAAAGGTATAATAGAAACAAGTGCACCAATTATGCATTTATCACCCACTCCTGGTTGTGGCTCACACTCCTTAAAAAAAAATACTGACCAAATACTGATAGTGGGGCTGTAGCCTAATAAGGCATAGCAAATGCCAAACAGCTCCATCAGTGGAAAAATATAGTTATAGCTCTCAGAATACAGTGATGCAAAAATAATTATTCCTTTGAAAGTTTTTATTGTGTAAATGCGCCAAAACCTAAAAAAAACTATAGAAATCTGGTATCACTGTAATCGTACTGACCCAAAAAAAAAAGGAGTCTTATCAATTTTACCACACTCGGAACGACACAAAAAACAACCCCAAAAAACAATTCCTGAGTTGCTGGGTTTTGTTCATTCTACCTCCCAAAAATCGAAATAGAAAGCAATCAAAAAATGTCATGTGCCCGAAAATGGTGCCAGTAAAAACGTCACGTCGTCCTGCAAAAATCAAGCCCTTAGATGACACTGCTGAAATATGGAAAAATTATAGCACTCAAAATATGGCGCTGCAAAAAAAGCGTCTTTTAGTGTGATAGAGGCCAAACATGAAAACTTTAATGCATGGCCCCCCTCATCTGGTATCACTGCAATCGCACCAACTCGAAGAATAAAGTCTAATCACTTATACTGCATGAGGAACGGCATAAAGCATGAATAAAAACAATTCTTCACCTACTGTTGATTTGTTCATTCTGCCTCCCAAAGGTCCCAGTAAGGCTCGGCTCACATTTATCCTGCGCTTACACTGGGGTTTCCGTGTAAATCTGAAATGCGTGATTCAAACGGAACCCCCGGCAGAACATTCCCTATTATGAGGCAGATGGAGGCACTGTGGACTCTCTGGCCTATGATCTGGCAGTGTCCATATTTATAGGCATGCATAAAAGAGTTTTGTGCACTTCTGAAAAGACAACGCTGAACAGAGGCCACACGGAGACCACAGTAACTCTGCTGCCTCATTATAGTGAATGGATCCCTCTGGGATTTCATCTGAATCAAGTCATTCGGAGATTTAGATGGAAACCAAGATATAACTTCTCAGCGTAGAGCACAGGATAAACATGATCTCAAATGTTATAGAAAATGTTTGCAACAAAAGCTTCAACTCAATCCACCAAAACAACCCCCACTTAGGCCCGTCATCTATTAACAGAAGTATAGGGGCTTCCATGTTGCTTGTAGTACAAAGGCTCTGGAAAAGCGCTATGGCTCCTAGCCCCCCAAAAGAAATCCAACAAATTCTACTTTCCCAAATCCAAATGACCACCTCCTTTCTGAGCCCCAGTCTGCCTAAACCGCAGTTAGCGTCCACATGTTTGGCGTTTCTGTAATGATAAAAGCACGCCTAAGTTACAGGTGCGTGTCTCCAGAAGCATGAGCTGGTCACTACAGCGTACTGGTCACTACAGCGGTAGTTTGCAATTTTACTCAGCAACATCCACTGCAGCCCATGGAGTTAAAATCGTCACTACACCTGTAGATTAGTTCCCAAAAGGGTCTTATTTCCAAAATGGGGTCATTTGAGGGGGGGTTCTGCTCTTCTAGCACTTAGGGGCTCTGTATATGCAGTCCGCTAAGTATTCTAGCAAATAGCGCTCCGTCCCTCACGAGTCTCGCGTGTGGCTAAGCAGTACTGTATTGCCACGTACACAGAAATTGTGGGAAAAATGTTGGTGCCATCCATTTTTACCCACTTCCCAGTGTGAAAAATGTAAAATCTGGGGCTAAAACAAACTTTTCCCTTTTCTCCCATGACAGCACAACCTGAGAGAGGGTATCTGCCCACCAAGGACAGGAACCTACTGAATAAAAAAGGCGGTACCTCTCTTCTGCATCAGTTTTTGGTTCCTGTCCTTGATGGGAGACTCTCTAGGTGGTGCCTCGCCTACCTGATCGTGGGGTCTGGAGCGTGGATCCTGGGATCGATGCGGCCTGGAGGCCGTGACAACGCAGCAGATGGGACCTCTGTTCTCAGACCCATCTTGCTGGTGCCTGGGTCTGCGTGCGGGGGGGGGGGCGCCTTCTGGGTTCCTCTCCCGCGTGCTCCGGGTCCTGCGGCCGGGACTGCGCACGCACAGAGATCCGTGGCTGAGCGCACCGTCAGGCAGCCCTTCCGGGTCTGCGCACGTGCAGGACGCATCGTGCCCTGTGACGTAGCGCGCCGGAAGTCCGGGCTGCGTATTCTCAGGTTCGCGTTGCGCCGGAAGCCCGGGTTTGCGCATGCGTGGGGTGCGATCACCATGATGCATCCCCGTTCGCAAGCGCGCCGGTAGCCGCTGGGTCTGCGCAGGAGGGATACTGCGGCGTCGGATAAATAAAATATATATAAATAAAATATATATAAATAAAATTAAAAGGGAGAAGAAAAAAAGAGAGGGAGAGAGCACCTTTCGTTGAAATGGGAGAGGCCGAAAGGAGGTGGAGCCCCCATATGCTTTAAAAAGATGGGAAGCAGTCAAGATGGCTGTGTCTGCATCCCCGTCATCATGAGTGAGGAGCCGCAGTCACCTGGGCAGCAGCTGTCACCTCTGCAGCAGGAGGAACAGCAGCAGCCACAGGCGCTTAAACAGCTTAAGCAAAATGTGAGACAACTGGAGCAAAGGGCTTCTTCCCATCATCAGAGCCACAGCAGTGGGGGTCGTACAAGTACCGGCAGAACCAGGCAGAAGAAATCTCGAGAGTTCACCTCCGCCAGATGGGAGCGTTAATGTGAGTGGCAACCACCGCCTCCGGTACCCTAGTCTGAACGGCAGTGTGGTGAGTGATCTTCATGGAAGTTCACCTTAGTAATGTGCTCTTTTCTGTTTTTTTCTCTTTTTTTTCACTTTTCGTTTCTTTCTGGTTGGTAGGAACCTAAAAAGAGTAGTTCTAAGAATAAAGAGAGTGCGTTATGTAAAGTTAGCTTTCCCAACTCCTACGCTAAGAACTTGTGCTCTGGATGCATCCAGAAAACTATAGCAGAGGAGTCCCCTAGCTTTTCTATGGATTTAAAAACCTTAATCCAGACGGAGGTCAGGGATTCCTTAAAGAACTTGACCTCACGTAAGAGGAGAAAGCAGAAATGGGTTACCTCGGACTCCGAAGAATCAGTAGAGTCCTGTATCGCGAGGGAATCTTTCCCCCTCTGACCTCTCGTCATCGTCTTCATCAGAGTCTTTGGATGATGATGGAGGGGGTAGGCCATGTTTTTCGGTTGACAATACTGAAAGATTAGTCAAGGCTATTAGAGTAACCACGGGTATTGCCGATGGCAAGGCTCCCAGAACAGTTCAGAATGTCATGTTCGGGGGTTTAGATCAGAAGAAGAGACGCACATTCCCAGTTAACGAGAGGATCAAGACTCTTATAGATAGGGAGTGGAAAAAAACAGAGAGGAAAGGCCAGCTGCCGCCTTCTTCTAAGCGGAGATACCCTTTTGACGAGGAGGATTCCGCTAAGTGGGACAAAACCCCTAAAATTGATGTGGCCATCCCGAAGTCCTCGAAAAGATCCACACTGCCTTTTGAGGATTTAGGGGCCCTCAAAGATCCGCTCGATAAAAAGGCGGAGTCTTTTCTAAAACAGGCCTGGGAGTCCTCAGCAGGGGCTCTGAAACCGGCAGTGGCGGCCACCTGCACCGCCAGGTCTACGATGATCTGGCTACAGCAGTTGGAGGACCAGATCAAAAGGAATGTTTCTAGAGATAAAATTCTGTCGGGTCTTCCTCTTATGCAGGGGGCGGCTGCATTCCTTGCGGATGCATTGGCAGTTTCAGTTAGGCTGGCTGCCAGGTCAGCAAACCTCTCCAATGCAGCCCGTAGGGCATTATAGCTCAAGAACTGGCCAGGGGATGTGCAGTCAAAATCAAAACTCTGCTCAATCCCATGTGAAGGAGTCTTTCTTTTCGGAAAGGCCTTAGATGACACCCTGGATAAGGCCGCGGACAAGAAACACGGGCTTCCTACTGTATCTGTTCGCCTATATAAGAGCTCCTTTCGGAAGAGGAAATATAATCGGTGCAAATTTTCCAGAGACCAAAGTAGTTGGATAGGCAGGAAGCCGAATAACAGAGGCTTCATGTTCGGGGGCCATCCTCTGAGAATTAAAAAGCCCCTAAGTGACCGGCCTCCCCAGGTAGGAGGAAGGTTGTCCCACTTCCTTCCCGCCTGGGAAAAGGTCTCATCCAGCGCCTGGATTTTAAGAATAATCGGGAGTGGGCTGAAGTTGGAGTTCAAAACCATTCCCAGAGACACCATCAGGATTTCAGCCCCCAGAGGCTTAAGAGAACAGATGGTCCTGCTGCAGAAAGTACTCGCTCTGGTTGTGAAGGGGGTTCTAGTAGAAACACCAGTACCCGAGCAAGGGAGAGGGTTTTACTCAACTCTCTTCCTGATAAAGAAACCGGATGGCTCCTTCAGAACCATTGTCAACTTGAAGAAGCTGAACGACCATTTAATTTACAGGCCATTCAAGATGGAGTCAATAAAATCGGCCATAAAGATGTTGTTTCCAGAGTGTTGCAGATTTGAAGGACGCTTACTAACACGTCTCAATCTTTCCTGCACACCAACAGTTTCTGAAGGTAGCTGTATGGTTCGGCAAGCACATAAAGCATTTTCAGTTTGCAGCTCTTCCCTTTGGCATCTCCATGGCTCCAAGGGTTTTCACAAAGATTATCCTGGAAGTCACAGTGCATCTAAGGGAGAAGGATATCCTCGTCATCCCTTATCTGGACGATTTTTTTAGTGGTGGGCAGATCAAAACAACTCTGTGCACTGTCTCTGGCCGAAGTCATGGCCAGTCTAAATTTCCTGGGATGGATTTTAAATTTCGAAAAATCGAGACTAGAACCAAAAAAGGTTCAGTCCATTTTGGGTCTCATTTTAGACTCAGAAAACCAGACTTGTCTTCTGCCAGGGGACAAGAAATTGAAGATCAGTTCGCTCATCTCACGCGTAATCAGTAATCCATCCATGACCCTGAAAAATGCAATGTCTCTATTGGGTACGATGACATCTTGTATCCCAGCAGTACAGTGTGCCCAGTTTCATTCCAGATGTCTTCAGCAGGAGATCCTGACAGCAGACCAACGGCTCAGAGGTCACCTGGATGGAAGAATATCCCTTTCAAGTTTGGTAATCAACTCGCTGGATTGGTGGATGAATCCGGTAAATCTATCTCTGGGGGTTCCTTGGTCTTTCCAGGTGTCAGATGCGATTATGACAGATGCAAGCGCAGAAGGCTGGAAAGCTCACCTGAGAGATCATTCAATAAAGGGCCTCTGGTCAGACAGCGAGACAGGTCTCTCCTCCAACATGAGGGAGCTGTTGGCAGTCAGAAATGCGGTAGTAGAGTTCAGTTCTCTTCTTCGGGGTCAACACATCTGGATATTATCGGACAACCGAACGACAGTTGCCTATATCAATCATCAGGGGGGAACAAGATCCCTTCCTCTGATGTCAGTGACAGATCAGAGCCTTCATTTTGCAGAGAGTCATCTATTCATGCTCTCGGCACTGCATATAAGAGGAGAAGAGAACGTAAGAGCTGATTTTCTTAGTCGGCACATCTTGAAACTAGGAGAATGGGAATTTAATCCAGCGGTATTCCAGCAGATTGTCTGCCGATGGGGACAACCTCAGATACATTTGTTTGCAAACAAACGCAATCTGAAAACCAAAATCTTTTGCTCCCTGAATCCAAAAGAGAAGCCTTTTGCGGTGGACGCGCTGCAAATTCCCTGGAACTTACCTTGGCCTATGCCTTTCCCCCTCTAATGCTGATTCCTACCATCCTGAGGAAGATCCGAGAAGGACAGGCGAGGGTTATATCGATCGCCCCGTTCTGGCCTAAGACTCCATGGTTCACTTAGATGAAGAGAATGTCCCAAGCGGAACCATGGGTCCTTCCGGACACCCCAGATCTCCTCAGGCAGGGCCCAATCTTCCATCCCCAAAGATCGGGCCTGCATTTGACAGCCTGGATTTTGAAAGGTCACTACTAACACAGGATTGGTTTTCTCCAGGTCTAGTTGCTACTCTGCTGGCGAGTAGGAAGCCGTTGACTACTAGGATCTATGGCAGAACCTGGGCTAAGTTTCGGTCTACCTCGGGTCAGTCCGCCAAAGGGAGGGTTCCTATTGGGGCCATCCTGGAATTCCTTCAGAAAGGCTTAAGCATGGGGTTAGCCACCAGTACCCTTAAGGTACAAGTATCAGCTCTGGGGGCACTATATAATTGCGACTTGGCAGCTAATAGGTGGATCATCAGATTCATTAAAGCTTGCAGTAGATCTAGACCCATTCCTACTCCAAGGATGCCTCCTTGGGACCTTAATCTGGTTCTAGAGGCGCTAACCAAGCCTCCCTTTGAGCCCTTAGAGAAGGTTTCTGAGAAAACTCTCACCTTGAAACCAATCATGCTGGTAGCTCTAACGTCAGCTCGTAGGGTTAGTGATCTGCATGCGCTGTCAGTAAACTGTCCGTTCACTCAAGTGTGTATGGATAGAGTAACCTTAAGACCAGACCCGGCATATCTTCCAAAAGTAACCTCCAAATTCCATAGGACACAAGTAATTTCTCTCCCTTCTCTCCCTTCTATCATGATCCTAGAGATTCTGAGGAACAAAGGCTTCACACTTTAGATGTTAAGAGGGTATTAGTCCAGTATTTGGAGGTGACGAAGGCCTGGAGGAAAAGTGACGCCTTATTCATCTCATTTCAGGGGGCTAGGAAAGGGCTTAAGGTTACAAGGGGGACCATAGCTAGATGGGTCAGGGACACCATTGGTTTAGCGTACTCTTCTAGCAATCTGCCAATTTCAGATATCCTGAAGGCCCACTCCACCAAGGCTCTAGTTGCTTCCTGGGCTGAGAAGGCGGATGTGCCCATCGACATCATATGTAAGGCGGCAACTTGGTCATTCCCCTCTACATTCTACAAGCATTACCGTCTTGACCTTTCCTCTTCTACTAATCTGTCCTTTGGGAGGAAGGTGTTGCAAGCGGTGATCCCTCCCTCTGGTGTCTGATCTATCTAAATCTCTCAGGTGGTGCTGTCATGGGAGAAGGGGAAAAGATCCTAGTTACTTACCGGTAACGGGATTTTACAGAGCCCATGACAGCACCCTATTAATACCCTCCCCTCTATCACTTGTGGTGTGCACTTCTAAGGGTGTTTTTATAAAGAAATGTTTTGGTGGTAGTTGTGTACTAACCTATTTTTCGGAGGCCCTCTCATTCTCTGAAACAAAAACTGATGCGGAAGAGAGGTACCACCTTTTTATTCAGTAAGTTCCTGTCCTTGGTGGGCGGATACCCTCTCTCAGGTGGTGCGGTCATGGGTTCTGTAAAATCCCGTTACCGGTAAGTAACTAGGATCTTTTTGTGGTAAAAATTGAATTTTTTTACTTACCGTATTTCTCAAACTATAAGACGCACTTTTTTCCTCCAAACTTTTGGAGGAAAGTGGGGGGGGTGCGTCTTTTAGTCCGTTGTACATAAATATTGTGGCTGCCGGGGAAGCCACAGCGGCTGAGTAGCGGGGCACAGGAGGCAGCAGATGAGGGGGGGCCATGTATACAAGGATGAGGGGGGGCCATGCATACAAGGATGAGGCATGAGGGGAGGGCCATACATGCCAGGATGAAGCATGAGGGGGGCCATACATACCAGGATGAAGGGGGCCATGCATACCAGGAAGAGGAATGAAGGTACCATAGATACCAGGATGGGTGTGAGGGGGGCAATGCATACCAGGATAGTGGATGAGGGCCACATATAACAGGAAGGAGGGGGCCCATATATACCAGGATGGGGGATATTAACAGAATTGGAGGGCATTACCCCTATAACAGTGTCAGCAGCAGACCTCCTCCCCCTTAACAGGGCATCATGACCACATTTTTTTGCTTAATTTTTTTTCTATTTTCCTCCTCTAAAATCTAGGTGTCTTGTGGTCCGGTGCATCTTATAGTTCGAAAAATACGGTAACTGCCCAATGGTATAAAATTCTATGACACACCTGTAGTGTGTCAATATGATCACTGCACCCCTAGATGAATTCGTTGAAAGTTCTAGTTTGTAAAATGGGATCACTTATGGGGGTACTGCTGTTCTGGCACCTCAGAGGCTCTCCCATTGGGTCATGGCACCCACAAACCATAACAGTAAAATCTGCAATATAATGTGGTTCTCCTTCCCTTCTGAGCTTTGCACTGTGCCTCAAAAGTATTTCCTGACTGCATGTAGGGTATTGGCACACTCAGGAGAAAAAATGGACCTCAGTTTGTTGTAAAAATTTCTCCTATTAGCCCTTAGAAAAATTAAACACTTGAGGCTACAACAACATTTTAGTGGTAAAAATTTAATTTTATTCTTTCTTTACCGCCCAGTGGTATAAAACTCTGAGGCACATACGGTGTCAATATGATGACTGCACCCCTAGATTAATTAATTGCGGGGGGCGGTGTCGTTTATAAAATGAGGTCACATATGGGGGGTTTCTGTAGTTCTGGCACCTCGGGGGCTCTGCCAATGTGACATGAACCAGCAAAAGAACAACAACGATCAATAAGCCTTCAATTAGTATAGAAAAATATCAAAGTTTATTAGGAATAATAACAGGCATAATTGGGGGTAGGGTAGAAGTGCAACGGTAATGAACCCTAAACACACAGCTCCACGTGATACATTATAAAATATATTATAGCTAGTTGCAGATATATTCTGATTAGCAGCCTAATACATTGATTATTATATCATGGATAATGTCATATATTAATGTGCTATATTAATATGCCCTTGATAATAGATTATATAATATGTCAGACTTGCTGACATCAGTGGTCATATATCAACAGTATAGAGTCCATATAGACCCCATCTATACATACCAGGGAATCACAGGAGGACCAAAAGAACAAACAGCCAGAGCACAAGGGCAGTGATGAAGAGCTGCACACGTGGAGCTGTAGCCCCGACTCGCGTTTCGGTTTCCCTTCGTCAATGTGACATGGCCCTCTCAAACCATTACAGCAAAATCTGAACTCCAATATGGCACTTCTTCCCTTCTAAGCTTTGCTCTGTGCCTCAAAAAGTAGTTTTCGACTAGTGTACTCAGGAGAAATTGCACAACAAATTTTGGGGTCCATTTTCTCTTGATATCCTTCTGAAAATGAAAAAAATTAGGGCTAAAACAAAATTTGTGGGAAAAGTATATATTTTTCCATTTTCACAGATCAAAGTTGTAAACTTCTGTGAAGCACCTGGGGGTTCAAAGTGCTCACCACCATCTAGATTAGTTCCCTGAGGGGTCTAGTTTCCAAAATGGTGTCACTTGTGAGTGGATTCCACTGTTTAGGCTCATCAGGAGCTCTCCAAATGTGACATGGCGGCCGCTAATTATTCCAGCAAATTTTACATTCAAAAAGTCAAATGGAGCACCTACCCTTCCGAACTCTGCAATGCGCCCAAATAGTGGTTTTCCCCCACATATGGGGTTATCGGCATGCTCATGAGAAATTGCACAACAAATTTGCGGGTCCATTTTTTTCCTGCTACCCTTGCAAAAATAAAAAAAATTGGATCTAAAGTAAAACTTTTGTGAAAAAAAGTTACCGTATATACTCGTGTATAAGCCAACTTTTTCAGCACATTTTTTAGATTGAAAAGGCCCCCCTCGGCTTATATTCGAGTATATACTTACACTCCGGCTGTGGAACTTGGTGGGGGTTGCAGCTGCAGAGTGTAGCATCGGCGTCTCTGCCTCCTGCCCGGCAGAGACGCCGTCCCCCTTACCGCCGCGGTCCTGCTCCGACGTCTTCTGGCCTCCCTGCTGCTGGTGCACGCAGCTTCCCCGGCTCTGTGCTTAGGGCGCGTGCGCTCCCTCCCTTTTAAAGGGGCCGCACGCGCCGTCCTAAAAAGTTCCCTATAAAAAGCACCTCCTCCAATATGAAGGTGCCCGTGCAAGGTCCAGTCCGTCTACTTGTCTACTCTCCAGCCCGACAGTCTGTCTACAGTCCAGTCCGCCAGTCTGTCTATGGGCTCTGTCCGCCTGCTTACCTGCAAGTCCTTGCCCGTCACTTGCCTTGCCAGCTTACCTAGAGGCTCCTGCCTGTCACTTGCCGTGACCACCTGACAGCCTACCTAGAGGCTCCTGCCTGTCACTTGCCGTGACCACCTGACAGCCTACCTAGAGGCTCCTGCCTGTCACTCGCCGTGACCACCTGACAGCCTACCTAGAGGCTCCTGCCTGTCACTCGCCGTGACCACCTGACAGCCTACCTAGAGGCTCCTGCCTGTCACTTGCCGTGACCACCTGACAGCCTACCTAGAGGCTCCTGCCTGTCACTTGCCGTGACCACCTGACAGCCTACCTAGAGGCTCCTGCCTGTCACTTGCCGTGACCACCTGACAGCCTACCTAGAGGCTCCTGCCTGTCACTTGCCGTGACCACCTGACAGCCTACCTAGAGGCTCCTGCCTGTCACTTGCCGTGACCACCTGACAGCCTACCTAGAGGCTCCTGCCTGTCACTTGCCGTGACCACCTGACAGCCTACCTAGAGGCTCCTGCCTGTCACTTGCCGTGACCACCTGACAGCCTACCTAGAGGCTCCTGCGGGGGCAAGGGGAGGTGACCGCAGATACTCACCTCCTCTTCCGGCTTCCAGCGCTGTCTGCAAAGGCTTCCCGGGTGTTGCCATGACGACCCGATGTCGTCATGACAACATCCGGGTCACCAGGCAGCAGGAAGATTGTTTGGACATTGCATCTCCAAACAATCTTCTCCCCGTCCAGCGCTGACAACCTGCATGACACAGGGATGGTGCTGCATTCCTGTGCCATGCAGGCGATCAGAGAAAAAAAAGTGAAAGTCCCATAGTGGGACAAAGTAATAAAGTATAAAAACACCCAGAAAGTGAAAAAAAAATTGCAAAAAAATAATCCACCAAAAATAAAAATATAATGTACCCATCAATAAATATTATTATAAAAAAAAAAACAATAAAAGTACACACATTTGGTATCGCCGCGTCCGGAACAACCTGACCTATAAAACTGTCCCACTAGTTAACCCCTTCAGTGAACACGGTAAAAAAAATAAATAAAAAACGAAGCAAAAAACAATGCTTTATCACCATACCGCCAAACAAAAAATGGAATAACACGCGATCAAAAAGACAAATATAAATAAAAATGGTACCGCTGAAAACGTCATCTCGTCCCGCAAAAAAAAGGCAACATACAGCTCCATCAGCCGAAAAATAAAAAAGTTATAGCTCTCAGAATAAAGCTATGCTAAAAAATATTTTTTTCTATAAAATTGCTTTTATGTAAAAGTGCAAAACATAGAAAACCGATATAAATGTGGTACCGCTGTAAATGTACTGACCCGAAGAATAAAGCTACCTTATCAATTTTACCACACGTGGAACAGAGTAAAAAAAAAAACACAATTCCTGAATTGTTGGTTTTTGTTTATTCTGCCTCCAAAAAATCGGAATAGAAAGCGATCAAAAAATGTCACGTGCCTGAAAATGGCACCAATAACCACGTCAACTCATCCCGCAAAAAACAAGCCGTCACATGACTGCCAAAATCTGGAAAAATTATAGCTCTCAAAATATGGCGATGCAAAAACTAGATTTTACAAAAAATGCGTCTTTTAGTGTGTGACAGCTGTCGGTCATAAAAACCCCATATGATTCTGGTACTGCTGTAATCACATCGACCCGAAGAATAAAGTCGTCTAATCACTTATACCGCACGAGGAACGGCGTCAAAAATAAACTCTTGGGTGAGGATTGGGCTAGGGTTAGGGCTGGGTTTGGGGTTAGGGTTGTGCTAGGGTTAGGGTTGTGCTAGGGTTAGGGTTGTGCTAGGGTTAGGGCTGGGGCTGGGGTTAGGGTTGTGATGGGGTTGGAATTTTTTTCAAAAGAAAAAAAGATGACGATATGGCGACTAGTGTTGAGCGCAAGTGCTCGCTACTTGAGTTTGCATCGGGTGCTCTGGTATGCATTGAGTATCGTGGGTATTTGAGTGACATGCTCGAGTCTCTGCCCCATAGGCTTCGCGGCCAAAAAAACTTTACAGGGATTGCCTGCCACTCACGAGCGATCCCCGTGTGTTTTTTTTTTTTGGGTGTCTAATAACCGTGAAACATGCGGAGCAGGGACTCGAGCATGTCACTCGAGCACACGCTGTACATGGTGCATACCTGAGTACCCGATGCAAACTCAAGTAGTGAGCACTTGCGCTCAAGACTAATGACAACTTATTCAATATGATGACCTAATGTAAACAAATTCTGTGTCGTACCTCTGGGTTCAAAATGTTCACTATACACCTTAATTAAATCCTTGAGGGGTATAGTTTCCAAAATGGGGTCACTTGTGGGGGAGCTCCACTGTTTAGGTACATCACGGGCTCTCCAAACGCAACATGGTGTCCGCTAACAAATTGAATGGAAAATCGGCTCAAATTGTTAGCGGACGCCATGTTGCGTTTGGAGAGCCCCTGCGTGCCCAAACATTGGAGCTCCCCCACAAGTGACCCCATTTTGGAAGCTAGACCCCCCAAGGCACCTATCTAGATGCATAGTGAGCACTTTGAACCCCCAGGTGCTTCACAAATTGATTCATAAAAATGAAAGTGTTTTTTTTTTCACTTTTTAATTTTTACGAATCAATTTGTAAAAGCTATAACAATAGTCTCTGTATTGCCTTTCCTAAAATCAGATCAAACAGGTAATAGGATCACAATAATCAACCGCAGAGCAGACAATAAGTGTGCAATTTCACATTGCTGCCACTGACACAAAGTATTAAAATACCACCATGGAACAAATACCGTTACATTGCATTGTTTTATGGAAATAAGCCAAAATGTCCTTTTGTGTCGCCCTTTCCATCTTCACTGCAGCATTCAGAAATCGTTTCTCTTTGACTATTAGGGTATGTGCAGACGATGACTCCCAGCCCGCGGCCCCGACGCTGCGGAGGTGCCGCAGGTGGATATGCAAATGAGCCCCACCTTTTTTTTTTATTATTATTTTTTCCCACATTCAAACTTTCCTCATAGAGGTTAGGTCTATGGGGAAAGCCTGCATGCGGACCTGAAGGAGAAATTGACATTCTGCAATCTGGAAAGACTCGCTGCATGTCAGTTTCCACTAGTGAGCCGCAGACGCATAGTGGGCATGGGATGACAGTTTTTTATAATATTGGCTTTACTATTTATGTACCAATATTGGAATTTTATTTTTTAGGACAAGTAAATAACATTCACAATGAGGCTGAAGAAATCAGAAACCAGTGCACAAAGTTTCTACATTACGTAAGAGTATTTTTATACAGGTAAGGTTTCCATTTTTCAGACTTTTTTTTAATATATATACGCACACGTACTGCTCAAAATAAAGGGAACACTTAAACAGAATATAACTCCAGGTAAATCAAACTTCTGTGAAATCAAACTGTCCACTTGAGAAGCAGCACTGATTGACAATCAATTTCACATGCTGTTGTGCAAATGGAATAGACAGATGAAAATTATTGGCAATTATCAAGATACTCACTCACAATAAAGGAGTGGTTCTGCAGGTGGGGACCTCAGACAACATCTCAGTACCAATGGCTGATGTTTTGGTCACTATTGAATGTTGGTTGTGCTTTCACACTCGTGGTAGCATGAGATGGACTCTACAACCCACAGAAGTTGCTCAGGTAGTGCAGCTCATCCAGGATGGCACATCAATGCGAGCTGTGGCAAGAAGGTTTGCTGTGTCTGTTAGCGTAGTGTCCAGAGGCTGGAGGCGCTACCAGGAGACAGGCCAGTACACCAGGAGACTTGGAGGGGGCCGTAGGAGGGCAACAACCCAGCAGCAGGACCGCTACCTCCGCCTTTGTGCAAGGAGGAACAGGAGGAGTATTGCCAAAGCCCTGCAAAATGACCTCCAGCAGGCCACAAATGTGCATGTGTCTGCACATACGGTTAAAAACCGACTCCATGAGGGTGGTATGAGGGCCCAATGTCCACAGATGGGGGTTGTGCTCACAGCCCAACACCGTGCAGGACGCTTGGCATTTGCCACAGAACACCAGTATTGGCAAAGTCGCCACTGGTGCCCTGTGCTCTTCACAGATGAAAGCAGGTTCACACTGAGCACATGTGACATACGTGACAGAGTCTGGAGATGCCGTGGAGAGCGATCTGCTGCCCGCAACATCCTTCAGCATGACCGGTTTGGCAGTGGGTCAGTAATGGTGTGGGGTGGCATTTCTTTGGAGGGCCGCACAGCGCTCCATGTGCTCACCAGAGGTAGCCTGTCTGCCATTAGGTACCGAGATGAGATCCTCAGACCCCTTGTGAGACCATATGCTGGAGCCTGTAGTGTGTTTTTCCACTTTAATTTTCGGGTTGACTGCAAATCCTGGCCTCCATTGGTTAATAAATTATTTGATTTCCATTGCATTGATGATTTTTGTGTGATTTTGTTGTCAGCACATTCAACTTTGTACAGAACAAAGTATTCAATGAGAATATTTCATTCATTCAGATCATTAAAAATATATTTTTTCGTGGATTGAAAACATACCCATTATAGTCTATGGTGCTGTTCACATGTCCATATTATATTGTGGACTATGTATGGATCAAAGACTTCTGGAAACATGTTCACATTTGATCCGAGTCACCAATCGAAATTGCCCATATTCTGTGAAAATCATAGACAGCACATGGATTACACCTGATTTAACAGTGCAGTGGGAATAGGAAGCTTTGCAAATGTTTTTATTTTTTTTTTCACACAAGAAAACCACTGAAAAAATCTGTCCTTTATTTTCACATTTTTATCTTTTAAATATTTCTCCCTGTATCATGTTCATTCAAAATTAAAATCAAGAACGTCTGAGAAACAAGTTATTTTTTAAATTTTTAGATTTCTGGGAATATATGTTGTATGGCGAATTCTCTGCTTAACATGCACTTGAATCTTTTTCACTGGTTTCGGGCCGTCTATCACACTCAAATTCAGAATTTTAAAAAGGAAAATCACCTTACACCATCATTCTTTTCTGAAAAATGTCCACCAGGCACATTGTGAACATGCTTCCAATCACTTTGCATGTCCTGACACTTTGTAACACACACTGACTCCTGTTCTGCATTGGGAAGTGAGCAGATTCAGAATACCTCTTTAAACTCTCTGAGGGCATTATGACAAATCTCTTTTAATAAAACCTACTTTAGAAAATATACCTACTCTACAAAATAAAATATCAATAGTAGTGAACAGTTTTTTTTATTAAATAATATTTATTTTTTAGGTTTGTGGATTCCTCAAGGCAGACGGAAAGTTCGTTAGCTCATCCCTTTGAGGAAATGAATGCTCAGCTTCCCTCCAAACTGCTAGAACAGCTACATGGACTGACCTTGTATATTGGAGGCCTTAGTGATCTCCCAAACCACATTCTTGGAACATTTTCCATTCAACATCATGGCAAGGTTTGTCTAATATGTTGATGACCAGTCTTTTTTTAAGACCAGACTATGCAATATCGAGAGGTTGTAGAAGAGTAGTAAAATATGGCTGCTTTCTTCCTATGCCGCACCCTTTCACATGTTATAAGTAGTGTTGAGCGATACCTTCCGATACCGGAAACCAATGCCAGTCAATGGGACACAAATATCGGAATGAAAATAAACCCTTTCTTTCCTTGTAGGTTAATTCTACATGAAGGAAAACAACTAACAATAATGTAGAATGTATTGGGGGAGGTGGTTGCCCAAATCGATGAGAACAGTGCTCACAGTGAAACATGAAAAGCCGGCAATTCAGCAGCGGCATATACCGGTACCTGACAATTTAGAACAGAAAGAATAGAGCTTCACATATAGATTAGATAGATAGAAACATGTCAGTCACATATATATGAAGTACAGTGATAGTGTTGCTTACTGTACTTGTCATTTAGTGTAAAGGATTTATTTAAAAAAATATTAGTGTTTTCATGCACCGTCTCTTTAAAAAAGCCGGCCGGCAATTCAGCAGCGGTACCCGACAATTTATAACAGAAATAATAGAGCATCACACATAGATTAGATAGATAGAAACATGTCAGTCACATATAATAAGTACAGTGACAGTGTTGGTTACTGTACTTGTCACTTAGTGTTAAAATAAAGGATTTATTAAAAAAAAAATTGGCGTGGGGTTCCCCGTAATTTTAGTCTCTAGCGGAGGTTAAGCAGACAGCTGGGGCAGATGTTTGAAGCCTGGGAAGGGGGTAATACCCACGGAGCTTCCCAGGCTACTAATATCAGCCCCCAGCTGAATACCTAGCCTTTACTAGCTATTAAAATGGGGGACCCCCCCCAAAAAAATGACGTGGGGTCCCCCCTATTTTAATAGCTAGGCAGACAGCTGGGGGCTGATATTAATAGCCCAGAAGGGTGCCATGAATATTGGCCCCCTTCCAGGCTAGAAACACCAGCCGTCAGCCGCCCCAGAAATGGCGCATCCATAGGATGCGCCAATTCTGGCACTTAGCCTCGCTCTTCCCACTGCCCTGTAGCGGTGGCAGTTGGGTAATAGGGCTGGGGTTGATGTCAGCTTATAATGCCAGCTGACATCAAGCCCAGGTTAGTAATGGAGAGGCGTCTATAAGACACCCCCATTACTAAACCCATAGTCAAAGTTACAAAAAACACAAACACCCAGAATAAAGTCCTTTAATTGAAATAAACACACCATTCTTTATTGTTCTAAATTAAACCATACTTACCATCACGCCCATTCCAGCTGAAGCCAACGATCTCCTGCAATAAAAGAAAAATAATAAAGCAACATCATCCTTACCTTTCGATGGTTCCCAGGACAGCTCCAGCTCTGCTACATCGAGATGACAGGCTCAGTCGCAGCCGAAAGCTGCCATCCAGCCTGTCATCCCGCGGACACTGAGAAGCGCAGGCATGCTTGCGCTCTGCAGTGTCCGGCTGTGACTGCATCCAGATGAGCCGACAATGAACTCAGCTCACCTCATGCACGTCACTGACAGCGTGGGAGAATTCTCCTGCGCATTCGGTGAGCGTGAGAGACTCGGCTCATCGGGATGCCGTCACAGCCTGACACTGAGGAGCGCAAGCATGCCTGCGCTTCTCAGTGTCTGCGGGATGACAGGCTGGATGGCAGCTTTCTGCTGCGATCCAGCCTGTCATGTGAATGTAGCAGAGCTGAAGCTGTCCTGGGAGCCATGGAAAGGTAAGGATGATGTTGCTTTATTATTTTACTTTTATTGCAGGAGATCGTTGGCTTCAGCTGGAATGGGCGTGACGGTAAGTAGAGTTTAATTTAGAACAATAAAGAATTGTGTGTTTATTTCAATTAAAGGACTTTATTCTGGGTGTTGTGTTTTTTTTAAATACTTTACTAGAAATTCATGGCGGTCATGTCTAATATTGGCGTGACCCCATGAATTTCGGGCTTAGGTCCAGCGAATAATACAAAGTTGGCCCTAACCCCTTTATTACCCAGTGAGCCACCACACCAGGGCCCTGGATGAGCTGGATACAGCGCCAGAAGATGGCGCTTCTATGAACGCAACATTTTCTGGGGTGGCTGCGGACTGCAGTTCGCAGCAGGGGGGGGCCCACAAAGCTTGGGCCACCCTGCGCTGTGGATTCCAGCCCCCAGCTGCTTAGTTGTACCTGGCTGGACACAAAAATAGGGCGAAGCCCCACGTATTTTTTTTATTTAAACTTATTTCATGAAATTCATGAAATAATAAAAAAAAAAGGGCTTCCCTATATTGTTGTGTCCGGCCAGGTACAAATAGGCAGCTGGGAGTTGGGGGCAGCCCGTTCCTGGATGCTGTACCTGGCTGGCATACAAAAATATGGCAAAGCCCACGTCAAAATTTTTGGGAAAAATTAATTAACAAATAAATAATAATTTAGGGACTGCATCTTTATTAACCCCTCAAGTGTCATTTAGTGTTAAAATAAAGGATTTATTAAAAAAAAAATTGGCGTGGGATCCCCCATAATTTTAGTCTCTACCGGAGGTTAAGCAGACAGCTGGGGCAGAAGTTTGAAGCCTGGGAAGGGGGTAATACCCACGGAGCTTCCCAGGCTACTAATATCAGCCCCCAGCTGAATACCTAGCCTTTACTAGCTATTAAAATGGGAGACCCCCCAAAAAAATTACGTGGGGTCCCCCCTATTTTAATAGCTAGCAAAGGCTAGGCAGACAGCTGGGGGCTGATATTAATAGCCCAGGAAGGGTGCCATGAATATTGGCCCCCTCCCAGGCTAGAAACACCAGCCGTCAGCCGCCCCAGAAATGGCGCAGCCATAGGATGCGCCAATTCTGGCACTTAGCCTCGCTCTTGCACGCTGCCCTGGTGCGGTGGCAGGGGGTAATAGTGGTGGGGTTCATGTCAGCGCCATTTGAAATAACCGGCGGGAAAGCGCAGCACAGAACGGGAAAGCCGGCGGTGAAGTCTTTTCACTGCCGGCTTCCCCGCCCGGGTCCTTCGCTCCCCGCTCCTTGGTGCTGCGCTCCCCGCCCGGTCCTAACTTACGATCAGGATGGGGGGAGTGGAGGAGCGGGGTGGGAGGCTGCGGGGAAGCAGTATGGGGCTGTGTGATTGTTTAAAAGCCGGCGGCTTTTTACCGCCCGCTGGCTTTTAAACAATCAGGAGAATTCTCCCACGCTGGGATGGCATTCTGATGACAGGCTGGTTAGCAGCTGAGCGCTGCCATCCAGCTTGTCATCCTTCAGAGACACTGCAGAGCGCAGGCATTATGGGAACTTCCGATTCCTGTATTCGATATTCTAAAAGTATCGGAATTCCGATACCGCGAATATCGGCCGATACCCGATATTTCAGTATCAGAATGCTCAACACTAGTTATAAGTTGTGGTGCAGCTAAGTCCAATTAACTTCAGTGGAGGCGAGGTGCCCTTTTCCACTATTGTACAAAAGCAATTGAGTCACTTTATTTCCAGAATCACATGGGTTCCCATCTATGTGGAAGGTTTGACCTATCCTAATAATGACATTCCATTGCTAAATTGTCTTTATTTTTTTTTACTAGAGAACATTCATTGTCTTATTCACATCTCTGCCTTTTTGCATCCTAAAGGATTTGCCACTATACATTTTAATGTGAAAAGCCCTAGTTACTAGCGCAAGACAAAGCACAGACTGTAATGCACAGCTGACACAGCGGTGAGGAGTGAGCACTGTCAGTCTTTGTAGCAGCTCTATTAACTCCTTACATGCTGCAGTCAATAGCTACCACAGCATATAAGGTGTTTTGATAAAGGAAAAGCGTAACCTCTGTCACTCTGCTGGCTCCCTGCAGTGTGATCGCAAGGAGCCAATGGTTGCTATGACCTAACACTGGCCTCCAGTTTCCCATAGATCAAAACCTAATAGAGGAACAACCTGTAAGGCAGCCAATCAGTATAACACGAACAGGTTGGATAATGCACTATAGTGTACGATCAGTGCCCACAGTATAATCTATGCGATCAAAGGATTGCATGCTCACATTCCCTTGTGGGACTTTTTTTTTTTTTTTTTTAAATCCTATTTTTCAAATTAAAACGTTATTTATGTAATAAAAAACAAATGTCCAAAAAGAGACATATCTGGTATTTTCAGGTTTGTAATGACCAGCACAATAAAACCATATCATTTACCCCCCTCCAACCCCAAAAGGGATAAAAAAAAATAAAAAAAAAAACACCAGAATTTCCATTCCATGTTGCATTCACATTGCGCATTGGGACTTGCTTTTAAACCCCCTCCCCCCCGCCCCCCCAAACGGGATTTGGACATATGCGCCGATGGGGCTATAGACTATATTGTTGTTGGGAGAGCGAATATAAGCTCTGCCGTGCATAATTTTCGGGTGTGTACACCTACTGGGTGTCCGTTTCCAGCAGGCGCAAATGATGCACGAATCTAATGTTTGTGCTCAGACTTAAGGACCTAGAGGAGACAAAATGTAACACTTCCTAAAATATATACATACAGGAATCAAAAAAAATCCTCTAATTTAGTAATTTAAAGCGGTTAAAAGCATTTTCCACTACTTAGAAAAGCTTTTATTAAATGCAACACTGCACCCTGTAAAATAAAAACTCCATATACTTACCTCCTGAACCAGTGCCGAACATGCTTGTGTCTGCAGGCAGTCATGTCACATTAAGTCTTGGGAGCACTGCAGCCCATCATCTAATACGTTGTAGCACTCACAAGATAAAACTCTGACAAATCCCTATGGTTTTGGACAAGGCAGGTGGCAGCCCATCAGTGGCGGTAGGGCTCGTGTAACTTAATATGTGAGAGACTGCTCCGTTATCGCTGCTCCAGTCTGGAATGTGTTTATATGCTGCTGTTGTTTTACATGGGGCCCTATTCCATGTAGGAAAGGTTTGTTCAAGTAGTGGACAAAACCTTCAAGGGTATATGCTCACAACTTTTTCAGGTGGGAGGGTCCGAATTCCGCCTAGAAAAGTGGTTAATAAATGTGTACAGCAGGTAACAACTTGCTGTGCTTATGTTCTGTCTTTGGAGCTTCTTTTAACTGCTTCAGGTTTCCAAAGACACCAAGCAGTTAAAAGAAGTGACATGACCATTCTTCATGTGTCCTCCGCTTGGAAACCACGCACTATTTTATACCCACAATTAAAAAATAAAAATAAAAAAAAAATCATCAGTGGCAAAAGCCTCTGCAATGGAGGACCAAACAAGCGCAAAAAAAGCTTAAAAAACTCCAAAACATATCTCAGTAAGAAGACGCACAGGAACAAAAAAAGTAAACCACACCAGATTCAGGAGAACAGGTATTTACGGCAGGATGAAAAGTTACATATTTATAGCAAGTAATGGGTCCCCTTTAGCTCCAGCTCCTTGATCTCCAAAATCATTGCCCAGTGTTGGCATAAATATGTGGCCAGTTTGTACTCTTATTTTATTCTGTCTGCTCCCCTGAGTACTCCGTGTTTTGTGTCTTTGTTTCTTTTTCTCTTCCGCCATACCCTTTCAGAGATATGGGTTAGATTAATTTTTATGGCCTTTACCAAGGGGGCGGTGGTCCGAGGACTCTGACGGCGTGACTCTAGGCTGACCTATATTACCCTGTAAGCATCGTTCCCTTGGTAAAGACCATAAAAATTAGCTCAAAATAAAAAGACACATATCTATGGAACTGCATGTAGGATTTAAAAAAAATAACTGACTACTCAGGGGAACAGCGGGAGTTAAATAAGAGAAAAAAACTGGGCACTTTTGACCTGCTGAAAGGACCTCTTTAACCAGTTCAGGAACGGGCCATTTAGCCCCATTTCAGACAGGGCACATTTCGGGGTTTTTCGAACATGTGGTTTAAAAAGCCGTGAAAAAGAAATTTGCTCGTTCGGATAGTCAGACAATTTTTGCTTATTCATTTTTTCATGGTACTTAGGACTTAATTTGTTTTCATACATTTTGGACCACTGCAATACATTTAATATTTGTTCCCCTTTTTGTAACAATTATTTTTAAATATTGGACACTGTTTTTTTGTTTTGTTTTAGTCAATGGGGCGAGGCTAGTAACAATGATTTTGATTGGCAGTATTTTTTTTTTATAAGCTCTGGTGCAGATTCTCATACAGATCAGTGTCCGGCCCATAGATATTTACAGCTCATTTACATATAAGAAAAATGTGCATTTCTCTGGAATAAAACATCAGATCACAGATATCAGGTGTAAAGATCTGAGGTTGTGGGTTGTAAGTAATCATCTAGGCAGGTTAACAATGCAGCAATATTTTATTAATCACATCTATAGTAATGCAGCAATTCCAAGTAAATGGCCAAAATACAGTTCTCTCAGTCCTTAAAGGGGTATTTCCATCTCCAAGATCATATCCCAATATGTAGTAGGTATAATAATATTAGCAAATGCCTCCAATTAGAAATGTAGTATATTTCTTTCTGATTCGCTATGTCTCTTTCCTCATGTGCAAGCATCGCAGGACCTTAGGTATCCATGGTTACGACCACTGATAAAGTGACAGTCAGCTAGTTGCTAGTGGTTGTAACCATGGATACCTAAGGTCCTGCTATGCCTGCACATGAGGAAAGAGACAGAATCAAGAAAACTATACATTTCTAATTGGAGATATTTGCTAATATTATTATTATTACACCTACTACATATTGGGATAGGATCTCGGAGATGGGAATACCCCTTTAAGTTCTCAACCTGGGATCAGTAGTTCCACTTGCTTTGTATCAGGCCATACTCACTGTCTCCCAACTTTTGGTTGGCCCACAGATTTCGTATCTTCTTCCAGTATAGTCTGTAGCCATGGTTCACGATCCTCCAGACGACAGATAAAATGATGGAAGCACAAGTATCCAGCAGCAACAGTCCTAGAATAAAGTTTATATCCAACGACATATCCACAACTGTAGTACGTTTATCCAGCCCAGTTGATAACTGATCTCCAACACTCCATAAGCCAGCCATCCATCCATCAGCTCCACGTCTGCAGCCATAGGTCCTATCCCTCCAATGTCCTTCCATCAACTCCTCCACTAAAACAGGTCTCTCCTTCCCTGGGATCAGCCCCCTCCCAGCTCAGCATTCACTGTAAGCCAAAAAACAATGAAGAATTTTCTAGAAGCCTTCATCTGAGACTGCCTGTAAGACCCCCTGTTGTGACGGCTCCACTGTGTCCACAATCCACACTCACCTAATGAGACCATTGGCTGTTGAAACAATGGACTCCTGAGATAAAAATGAGATTAGTGGAATGCTGGACATTTTACAAGTGAATCTTACATACTGACAAGTAAGCAGAACTATATAAAACATAACAAGTAAATCACTAATAAAACACAATAATATTGACAAAAATGGTGGTCCGTTGCTGGAAAAGTATCATAGTCTTTAATAAGTGGGCAGCTCCTCACATCAGGGTATCATTTTATTCAGCTTCCTTTGTCTAAGTAGACCGATGGATCCTACTGACAGATTCCCTTTAAATGACATAGATGACCAGCAGTGTGAAAAATATTTTTTGCCTTTTTTTTTGTTATAGGTCCTACCAGCTTCTTGGCATTTGCTTCACCTTCACCTGGACATACATTGGTCTATTTTGGAAATCCTACATATTTTGGGAGAAAAGATGCAAGGTATGATTGCTGACTGTATCTGTTCTTGTAATCCTTTTTTTTTTGTGTTTGTTTTTAATAATGACAAAGTAACTGAATAGCTTGGCCTTTTTTTGTCTTTCATTAGAATTTGTCCCCTATTTTGAGTAAGGTGTGGCGTTCATATATACATGTAGCCCATCCACTACTAACTGTAGACTGAGCGCAGCATTCAGCTCAGCAATTCACCTTCCCCTTTGTTCTACTGATTGAAGGGGATCACATACAGTATAGTATGTATGGAACATTGAAGCTTGCATATATTGGAATAGTGATCTTTGTATCTACTTTCTGCACTTATTAATTTTACACTATTTTGCCTCCATAAACGTCACAATCAATACCTGAGCTATCTGAATACAATGACTAGGGAGCTGCGAGTCTGACCATTACTAATGACCATATTAAACAGCAACATGCTTTTGACTGCTCCAAAACCCACCTGAAAAAGAGCTCAGAAAACGATCAAAAGAATGTTTTCCAAAACAAATGTATAGGTTCAATTTGCTGTTCATATGTTCAGCCATTTGAGCTTTTTTTAACCAAGTGGTTAAAAGAAGTGACCTGGCAATTCTTCTGGCATCTTCCACCTTGAAAACGCTTTATTCTTTATAATACAAGTCAAAGGGAAGGCTCAAAAGATGCCCAGGTATCTTTTTGAGCATTTTGTTGTTTTTCTTGGAAAAAAAACCACAAGATTTCTTCATTGTTAAATGATTTAAAAAAAAAAAAAAAAAAGTCCAGAAATCACCAATACAAAAACACCCCCAAAATGTTAGAAAAACTGCTAAAAAAAAAAATGTTGGCAGTCGAAAATGATCAAAAAAGCGCTCAAGAAACGACAAACAAAATTTACAAAATGCTAGAAGAAGAGTTTCCTGAAGCATCGTCTGCGTAAAAAATGGATATTTTTGACTGCCTAAAAAAAAAAAAAATGTGAACATACTCTAAACATGAGAACTTTCTGTATGCGATGACTGAAGGGGCCGGACATCATTCTGATGGGAGCTTGCATGTAGATGACACCCCACATAGCAAAAATCCATATTCAGCAGAACACGATGGGTAGGAAGGAGAACGCTCAATAGAGTAGGGGTGGACATTCAGCATCCAGAGTAAGGTAAGCAAGTTGCAAATTATTATGCAGTATAGAAGGATATCAACACCTTTCAGGTGCAATTTTCAGGCTAAAATCAACTTTTGCAATTTGGGTTTCATTAAAAATTTGAGTTTGAGAGTCCAACAGTGAACCTGTTCTTACCGGAGACTTTAAGACTCTTATGTTCCTTTTTCTGAGCTCCGATCAGTGAATTTATGACCACGAAGCTCAACTCTACTTTTCATGTGGTTATGAATCAGCTGAGAGCAGCTCAAATGAAGAATATTTGGAAGCTCTCAAGTCAGAACATGCTCACTGTTGGATTCTGTTTGTTCCTGCAGCCAGAAATGGGCAACGCAGAACAGAGGTTATAGAAGGTGAAAGATTTTTAATGAAACCCAGGAGAAACAATAAATTTAGCTAAAAATACATAAATAGAAAATTGCCTACAGAAGACGTGTCCATAACCCCTTGAAAGGGGTTCCTCCGGCTTCTCAATGTCGTGTCTGGCTGTAAGACAACTGGCTACAGCAGGAGCCTTCCTCCTCTGCCCTGTGAGCAATAGGACAATGCAGACTGTGATTACCATAGTGCTGAACAGTCAGTTTTCTTGCACGTTACTTACTAATGTTTTATTTTCCTCCTTTTAATATACAGGTCAAATTATTTATGCCCATCAATATATCAATCTGGTTGGAGAAAACTTAACAAATGTGAGCTTATTGGAGGACCACTGTAAAAACCTCCTGTGCAGCCTTATTGCTCTGTCAGCGACTAAATATGCAAAGGTACTTCATTATTGGTGGTCTTTTAATGTTCTTTTGCTACCTCTTTGGTTAGCTGGTAGTGGAAATGTTCTTATCATTGCATTTGGTATACATGAGTTGTATGTGTTTTTTTTTTCTTGCTTGCGTTCATCAGTCAGACATCACATATTGATCGGTGAGTGTACATTATGAACAGTCTGATATACACTGGTTAGCCAAAGCGTCAAATACAGGGGAAGATATGTGAAAAGCCAAAGACATAGCACCCCATAGGGCAAGTTGGTTGTCAAGGTAAATGAGCACATCCGTTGTGCAACTTTGAGGGTTTTTTTTTACATTTGCTAATATGTACTAAAATAAAACATAAGAATGGGTTCCCTGTTTTATTTCAGTTACTTCAATATATTATATGTATAGTTGTGGATTATGGGTGGCAATGGCAACTGTATTTTAATTTTTTTTTCTCTTTTATTTGTATAGAATGTTCGATTTTTAACACAGCATGCCTCCAAAGAGGTCATAAAATACTTTGTGTGTGTATATATGTATATATATATATGTGTGTATATATATATATATATATATATATATATATATATATATATATATATATATGTGTATATATATATATATATATATATATATATATATATATATATATATATATATATATATGTGTATATATATATATATATATATATATATATATATATATATATATATATATATACATACATATACATACAGTACAGACCAAAAGTTTGGATACACCTTCTCATTTAAAGATTTTTCTGTATTTTCATGACTATGAAAATTGTACATTCACACTGAAGGCATCAAAACTATGAATTAACACATGTGGAATTATATACTTAACAAAAAAGTGTGAAACAACTGAAAATATGTCTCATATTCTAGGTTCTTCAAAGTAGCCACCTTTGGCTTTGATAACTGCTTTGCACACTCTTGGCATTCTCTTGATGAGCTTCAATAGGTAGTCACCGGAAATGGTCTTCCAACAATCTTGAAGGAGTTCCCAGAGATGCTTAGCACTTGTTGGCCCTTTTGCCTTCACTCTGCGGTCCAGCTCACCCCAAACCATCTCGATTGGGTTCAGGTCTGGTGACTGTGGAGGCCAGGTCATCTGGCGTAGCACCCCATTACTCTCCTTCTTGGTCAAATAGCCCTTACACAGCCTGGTGGTGTGTTTGGGGTCATTGTCCTGTTGAAAAATAAATGATGGTCCAACTAAACGCAAACCGGATGGAATAGCATGCCGCTGCAAGATGCTGTGGTAGCCATGCTGGTTCAGTATGCCTTCAATTTTGAATAAATCCCCAACAGTGTCACCAGCAAAGCACCATCACACCTCCTCCTCCATGCTTCACGGTGGGAACCATGCATGTAGAGTCCATCCGTTCACCTTTTCTGTGTCGCACAAAGACACGGTGGTTGGAACCAAAGATCTCAAATTTGGACTCATCAGACCAAAGCACAGATTTCCACTGGTCTAATGTCCATTCCTTGTGTTCTTTAGCCCAAACAAGTCTCTTCTGCTTGTTGCCTGTCCTTAGCAGTGGTTTCCTAGCAGCTATTTTACCATGAAGGCCTGCTGCACAAAGTCTCCTCTTAACAGTTGTTGTAGAGATGTGTCTGCTGCTAGAACTCTGTGTGGCATTGACCTGGTCTCTAATCTGAGCTGCTGTTAACCTGCGATTTCTGAGCCTGGTGACTCGGATAAACTTATCCTCAGAAGCAGAGGTGACTCTTGGTCTTCCTTTCCTGGGGCGGTCCTCATGTGAGCCAGTTTCTTTGTAGCGCTTGATGGTTTTTGCAACTACACTTGGGGACTCTTTCAAAGTTTCCCCAATTTTTCGGACTGACTGACCTTCAAGTAATGATGGCCACTCGTTTTTCTTTACTTAGCTGCTTTTTCTTGCCATAATAGAAATTCTAACTGTCTATTCAGTAGGACTATCAGCTGTGTATCCACCAGACTTCTGCACAACACAACTGATGGTCCCTACCCCATTTATAAGGCAAGAAATCCCACTTATTAAACCTGACAGGGCACACCTGTGAAGTGAAAACCATTTCCGGTGACTACCTCTTGAAGCTCATCAAGAGAATGCCAAGAGTGTGCAAAGCAGTCATCAAAGCAAAAGGTGGCTACTTTGAAGAACCTAGAATATAAGACATATTTTCAGTTGTTTCACACTTTTTTGTTAAGTATATAATTCCACATGTGTTAATTCATAGTTTTGATGCCTTCAGTGTGAATGTACAATTTTCATAGTCATGAAAATACAGAAAAATCTTTAAATGAGAAGGTGTGTCCAAACTTTATATATATATATATATATATATATATATATATATATATATATATATATATATATATATATATATATATATATATATGCATGCATGCACGGTGGTCCAAAAGTAGGTGGACAGAAAGTGTAATAAAATGTTCCTGTGCTGAGATAATCTTATAAATGTGTCCCTGCTGTGTACTGTGTATTGGCTGTGTCTGACCGTACAGGGACATGGTCTGATCATACCACATCTCCTGGGTGGGGTGGGGGGCGAGCAAAAGAGTATGCAGATATTACAGCAGGGGGGAATCACAGCTGATTCTTTCTGTGAGGTAAAACATTTCCCTGCCTGTTTTTAAACAATGTTTTTCTTCAAAGAAAGAATCAGCTGTGATCCCGTACTGTAATGTCTGTATACTCTTTTTCTTCCTCCCCTGCCCAGGAGCTGTGGTATGATCAGACCATGTTCCTGTAAGATCAGACACAGCCATTACACAGTATACAGCAGGGGCACATTCTATTACACTTTCTGTCCACCTACTTTTTGACCACCCTGTATATTAGAGTGTATGTTTTTATTCGAGTCTGTTACAGTTAAAGAAGAAAATATTCTTAAAGGGGTTGTCCGGGATCTTAATATTAATGGCCTGTTTTTAAGATAGGTCCTCAATATCTAATTGGTGGGGGGTGCGATACCCCGGCACCCCTCCAAATGAGCCAGATCTACCAAGCTGCAGACTTCCACCATCCTGTCAACTATATATTGGCCATGGCCAGGTACTGCACTATGTAGCTCCACAACTCTGCACACTCAGCCGACACAAAAATAGCTGAACGGCAGGGGGTGTTGGTTGGTCGCGCCCACATTGATCAGATATTGATGATCTATCCTAACGATAAGCCATCTATATAAAACTCCCGGACAATCCCTTTCAAATAAGATCTGTCACCAGATTTCACAATGTAAACAGTATACATTATCACAGGGATCTTAGACTTGATGGGGCTGGTGTACGTACTTTGACGTAAAATGAGCATTTTAGTATTCATCAAGGATACTTTTACAAGGTAATGTACATAAATATTTACACAGATTTTCAAAGTAAGTACACCATGCATTTTACATTTTGGAGAGCTACATAATATGTATTCATTCCTGGTGTGGAATTTGGTGACAGATCTGATTTAAACAGACCTTTTATTTCTTATTTTTATGTGGCGCATTAATTTAAAAATAGTGAGGATTGTAATACAGCCCTAAATCTGAAGTCCATAACAGTGTTTGCTCTCCCATCAGGTTCGCCCCTCTGAAACCCTGAGTAGTCACATTTACTCTTGTCCGTGTATTAAGGAGATGTGGACTTTACTTATTCAACTTCTTGATCATAGAAGCAAAGAATCTTCTTCAGAGGTGAACAGAGCGAGTGTCAGAAGTCTGTTGATATTGCTATCCTAATGTAGTACTGCACCAAGTCTTCTGCTCACATTATATTGTGGCGACTAGGAACCAGCTCCTCATGTCTAGCACTAATACTTTACAGAGGATGGCTGATATACCACAACCTGCGTCTCCGTCATATGCACGGTGGTCACAGCAGAGCCATGTTCTACCATTTCTTCATAGTACTCACTGTAGTTCTTGCGGCTGTGTTTTACCAGTATAACTTTAGCAGGGCTTGGTCCTCCACCATACATCCAATGCTCACAGCAGTGCCATGTCCCCTACAATGGTTACCGCAGTACTGTCTTCTCTTCTTCCTTCAAAATACACACTGGCTACAGCAGCACTCTGCCCCTGGATTTTCTCCAGCACAAATGTAAAGTTTTTGTATCTTCTTCACAAAAGAACACACAAACATTAGACCGCCCCAAATAGAAAGCCTAGCCATGTTGCAAACAGTAATCGTTCAGATCTTGGCTTAACTTTCTTGCCTTAGGGGAGGTGTAAGGGAACAATAAGTGATTGCTGGGGTTCGGCCCCATTCATGGGATCATAATCATATTCCTGTTATCTTATAAATAGGAATTAATGTGCCCAAATTTCAAGTGCAAAACAAATTCTGAATTTTTTTTTTGTTAATTTTGCCTCCCAAAGAGTAATAAATCAAAAAGTTGCAACGAGCTTAAAATGGCATCAATTAAACCTATACCTTGTCTTGCAAAAAATAAGCCCTCGTACCATTGAAAATTGTAAGACTTCAGCCTCTCTGAATATTGCGACACAAAAAACAAGTTTGTTTTTTTTGTCTTTGTTTTTCAAAGTGTATTATATAAAAGACATAACTACACAAATTTGGTATTGCCATAATTGTACTGACCTACAGAATAAAGTTAACTCTTTATTTGTGCAGCATAGTGAGAATTGTAAAATTTCAAATGCAAAACAGAGGCAGAATTTCTGTATTTTTTCCCTAATAAAAAGTTAATAAGTTTAAGTTATATGTACACAAAAATAATTCCACTGACTAACATAACTAAGGCCCCCTTCACATGTCAGTGTTTCCAGTACATGTGGTGACCGTTTTCTCAATGATCTATGGGGCTGCGCACATGTCCGTGTGACTAACACTTAGATATGTTTGTTTTTTTCTGCCACAACACTGATGTCTCTCTCCCGCACACGGATGACAAAAAGTGTGCCGTCCATGTGACACGTACCGGAATAGAAATGACAGCTGTTTAGGTGTTAAAGATGTGCAAACATAGAGCATAGATAGATATGAGGTAAATAGATGATGGATAGAGAGATAGATATGGGGTGGATAGCTAGACAGATATCTGTGAGATATAGAATTAATGCTTTGCGTGTGTAGTTTACTGTACATATATTAAGCTAATAAATGAAAAAAACATGTGGTCCCCCTTATTTTCGATAACTAGCAAAGGTGGAGCAGACAGCTGAGAGCTGATGTTATCAGGCTGGGAAGGTACCTGGATATTGGGCCCTTACCAGTCTAAAAATACTCACAGCCACCCCAGAAGTGGCATATCCATTAGATGCGCCAATTTTGGAGCTTTGCCAGACTCTTCCCGATTGCCTTGGTGCGGTGGCAATCAGGGTAATGGTAGTTGGGGTTGATGACAGCTATGGTTTGTCAAAAATCAGAGTTTTCATCGCGCCCTGGGGCTAGTAATGAAGGTGTCTTTCAGACACCCCCATTACTAACTCAGCAATAAAAAAATAAAAAAAACACACACCAAACTTTATTTGAATAAAGACTCCCCCACACTATCCCTGTTTCACAAATTTATTGAAAAAAAAAAAAGTCCACCCAGGTTCTAAATAATCCACCAAATCTTACGTAGTCCAGAAATTTAATACCTGAAAAACATAAAAAAAGAGAAACGCAAGAGACTGTCCCTCGTTCTGAGCATTGTCTTCCGTACCCGGTGCCTGTGAATAGCTGTAAGTTTACTTCTATTCACAAACCCCGGAGCCGGATTCGGGGAACGTGGACTAGATCAGACCTGCGTGGGAACATTTTTGCTAATAAATTGGTGAACGAGGGACCGTCTCTTGTGTTGCTCTCTTTTTTTATGTTTTTCAGGTATCCATTTATGGGCTATATCGGATTCGGTGGATTACTTCGGACCTGCATGGAATTTTTTTCTCCCAATAAGTTGGTGAATGAGGGACAGTGTGGAGGAGTTTTTATTCAAATTAAGTTGTTTTGTTTTTTTGATTACTGGGTTAGTAATGGGGGTGTTTGATAGGCACCTCTCCATTACTAACACCAGGGCTTGATGGCATCTGTGATTTTTCACAAATCACAGTTGACATCAACCCCAATACCATCACCCTGATTGCCAACGCACCAGGGCAATCTGGAAGAGTCTGGCAAAGCACCAGAATTGGCACATCTAGTGGATGCGCCAATTCTGGGGCGGCTGCAAGCTAATATTTTTAGGCTGAGATGGGCCTAATAATCAGGGAACTTCCTAGCCTGATAATGTAAGCCCACAGCTGTCTACTTTACCTTTGCTGGTTATCAAAAATAGGGGGGACCTCACTTTGTTTTATTTATTAGTTTAATACAAGTACAGTACACTGCACATGCAAAGCACTAATTATATATCTCACTGATACCTGTCTATCTCAATCGTTGCACATCTTTAACACTTACACATCTGTCATTTCGATTCTGCATTCTATTCCAATACTGTCACACGGATGGTGCACTCCGACAACACACGGATGTTACACAGATGACACACATGGACACAGATGACAGTGGTACTGTTTTACCTTGTACTGGAAATATCAGGACCTGTGAAAGAGGCCTAGTGCAGTAAAATGAAGCCCTCGTACAACTAAAAAAAAAAAACCCATAAAATAAATTTATGGTTCCTCTAACGTGACCATAAAAAAAAAAATAAATAAATTTTGGTTTGTCATAAGAGCCAATACAGGCTGTGACGCAAGGGGTTAATAATGTAGTCCTAATTGTGCCTATGTAAGCTGTAGTTTATGTAGGAACATACCGTGATTATATTAAAACTTCTGTGTCTGTTTTTTATTTGTTTTTTACTTTTTATTTCAGAGTTTCTGGACATTAGTGAGTACTATATTGAGGCATTTACTACAGGGATCAAGTGAAAGTGGAGCACACCCCATTTGTAGTGTGGTGCAATGTAAAGACCCCTTGGGATTCTGCTGGTGGTTAATTTCACATCTGTCACCATTATATCTACTAGATCGCAATGGCATTGCAGATAAAAAGGTGAGTGTTTTTTGTTTGTTTTTTATGAACTTGGACCATTATGTAAGCCTTTGTTTATTTTTTATCAGATGTGAGAATAGGACCTTTGCAGCACCCAGTCGTCCCCCTGGTCAGATGTAGGGGGGCTCACATAACACACTCAGTAATCCTATACAGTGTTTCTCACTGGCTGACCCAAATTGCTGCGGGAGGCAAAGGCATCTCTTTTCTGTTTCACCTCTGGGTGTTTTTGTAGCACCAAACCACGGACAACGGAGGAAACATTAATGGATTAGCAGCCATTTATTAAAGGGGTTTTCCAGGACTTTTATTATTTCTTGCTAAGTAGCTAACCACTTACAGACAAGTAGTTGCAAACTTCCTGCCTATTGTGCCTGGCTTCTGCTGACGCCACCTCGACAGAGCAGCATCTTCTCTTCCCTTCTGCTCACAGCCAATGTCATGCTGATTGACAGCTGGCTCCCCGCTGCCTAACTACAGGGAGCTGGCTGCCAATCTGCATAAGGTCGGCAGTGACACCAGAGCGAAAAAGAAAGAGCTGCTCTGTTGACGATTGGTGAATTGAAGCTTGGGAATCTCCAAGTGAACTGTCCAGTGCAGAACAGGCAGACAATTGGCAACTATCTGCCTGTTAGTACCATGCACAAAAATAAGTCTTCAATAACCCCTTTAAGTCTTGGAGGTTAGATTTTAATTTTTCCTCTTTTTTTTTTTTTTTTTTTTTTAAAAAATTTTTTTGGGTTTTTTTGGTTTAAACCCATAGTACATGTGAAAACAAATTATGTAATATATCCTATTGGAGAAATTCGCTTCTTTCTCCTCCTGGACTGATCATTCATTGCCAAAGTTATCAAGTAACGGGTGAAATCTTTATTCAGTGAATCCAGATTTTACCATTACTGAGAAAGTTCTGTTTCAGGAGAACTTGCAGCAGAATCTATGTGTCTGCCTTTAGTTTCTCCCTCCCCACTCCATAGAATTTTAAAAGCACCAATGGTCATCTCCTATCTCCGTCTTGGGAAAATGTCTTCACTGAGTACCAATTTTTCCCATGAATTGAGTGAATGGTTAGTTCATGAGGAGAGAGAATTTCTCTGATAGGATATATTACAAAGTTTTTTTATTTTCACGTGAAATATTGAATTATAAGCAACAATCAAAATGATGCTTACTTTTTAACCACTTACCCACATAGTAGGTACTGGTATGTCCCATGCCGGCTCCCTGACCATGATGCAGGCTCCGCATACGAGCCAGCATCTTTCCCAGCTGATGATGCCTCAAGTATTCAGCCATCATCTGCCCTTAACAACCGCAGGTGGAGCAGAGCTCCGCTTACGGCTGTTAACATGTTAAATGCCTCTGTCAATCTCCGATCGCGGCAGTTAATGTGCGCTGGCAGGGGGGTGCATCATTCCATCGGCGCGTCCATGACGTGATGGATTGCCATGACAGTCAGGGGTCTGCTGAAGACCCCTATGCCTGTCATCACGGTACTCCTGTGAAAACCAACCCTTGGCTGGCATTCATAGGAGAGCGTGATTTCTGCTATATACAGCAATGCTGTGGCATTGCTGTATGTAGCACAAACAATCAGATAAGCACAGCTTCAAGTCCCTTAGGGGGACTAATAAATACAGTGAAAAGTTAAAAAAAAATATATAAAATAATCAGCCCTCTTTTCACACATTAAAAAAAATACATAAATTTGGTATCTCTGTATTCATAATAGTCCAATCCATCAAAATATAAAATAAATTAATCCGATAGGTAAACGGCGTATCAAGAAAGCAATCAAAACCCCAGAATTACAGTTTTTCGGCCGCCACAATAACACATACAAATGTACTAAGAGGCGATCAAAACATCGCATCTATCCACAAAAGTGATATAGATAAAAATGTCTACTCAGCGCCAATCAAGCACTCACACAGGTCCATATCTTGAAAATGTAAAATGTTACTGCTCTCAGAAAATGATGACACAAGTGAAATTTTTTTTGTACAAATTCCTGAAAAAATTTTCACCACTTAAATAAACTAAAAACTATACATATATGGTATCTGTGTAATCGTACTGACTTGGAGAATCATATTCCCATGTAATTTTTACTGCAAATGAACGCTATTAATAAACTCCCGTCCCCACCCAAAAAAAAATAGTTGAATTGCTTTTTTTCTCGCTATTTCGCTGCATTTGGAATATTTTTTTCCCGCTTTCCAGTACATCACATGATAAAATTGTCCAAAAGTACAAATCGTTCCACAAAAAAACAAGCCCGCACACGACTATGTAGACTGAAAAATATAAAAGTTACGGCCCTTGGAATACAGGGAGGAAAAAAAGGCAAAAAAAAAAAACCGGAAAATCGCCCTGTCGGGAAGGGGTTAAGGTCCACCGGGTTGTTGGTAGAATGGAAAAAAAAAAAACACGCATGATATGTTTATCATATACTTATATAATGACACCCAAAAACAGAATAGTGGCATTTTGGTGACAGGCTCTTGTTAGTAAATTGATGATAATAATTTGAGTTTTATAAAATAAAATTTGCATATTTTTTGCTACTTTTTTCAACAGATTGAAATCACCTCTAATTGGAAGTTTGTGGAGCACCTTTTAAAGAAGTCTAGTGCTAATCAGGTGGGCTATGGCCTACTAATGTTGTATTCTTCCTAGCCCGCACTGCTCTATCTTTTGTGTACAATTGGTAAGAACCGTGATAAAAGTTGTAATAATTCTCCTATTGTGTTTCTACTGTAAAGTCCGGAATCCTGGAGGACCAACTGCGGATGCATCTCCAGTGCTGCTTGTCATTATGTGACGTCTGGGAACCCAATCTAACAGTAGTCACTATACTGTGGGAGTATTACAGCAAAAATTTGGTGAGATGTAGGAATTATAAATATTTTATGAAGGTGTAATCGGATAGAAAAATGCATTAAGTATATGGTTTGTATAGTAATCTGAAGGTGTACTTCAGAGACATTGGTAACCCCAAAAAAGTATAGTTCTCTCCTGAGTGTCTATGAGCAGGGTCAATTCGTTATGTGTCTTTAATTGACCAGTTTAAAAAATACAATATTTCATATTTTAGGCTGAACGAAATAAAGACATTTTCAAAAATGAGCACTAAATAAATGGGCTGGTATAGTATCCTGTGGTATAGTCAGATCTGTGTTTTGACTTCAGCTGGTCTTCCCATTCATACTGATAGGGTTGCAAGGAAATGTTTTTGGCTCATGTAAGAGTTCTAAACATTTTATATTGATGGTCATTCATAAATCAACATGAGACTCAAGTGTTAATGACACTGCTTAACATGCAGTACAAAAAATGCACTGTGAAGTCCTGTGTGATTTATGCTAAAACCATGCAGGCAACCACATCTTTATTGCACATTGGCCAGCAGAACGGTGTGTGGCGGTTGCTGAAGTACCTAGAACTGTACAGCTGTGTCTTGTATGGTTTAATACCTTCACTGCAGCACATAAAACAGCACAGCTGTGTGCTGTAGGGCTGAACGCCTTCACTGCAGCACATAAAACTGCACAGCTGTGTTGTAGGGCTGAACATCTTCACTGCAGTACATAAAACTCTACAGCTGTGTGTTGTAGGGCTGAACGCCTTCACTGCAGTATATAAAACTGCACAGCTGTGTGTTGTAGGGCTGAACGCCTTCACTGCAGCACATAAAACTGCACAGCTGTGTGCTGTAGGGCTGAACGCCTTCACTGCAGCACATAAAACAGCACAGCTGTGTGCTGTAGGGCTGAACGCCTTCACTGCAGCACATAAAACTGCACAGCTGTGTTGTAGGGCTGAACATCTTCACTGCAGTACATAAAACTCTACAGCTGTGTGTTGTAGGGCTGAACGCCTTCACTGCAGTATATAAAACTGCACAGCTGTGTGTTGTAGGGCTGAACGCCTTCACTGCAGCACATAAAACTGCACAGCTGTGTGTTGTAGGGCTGAACGCCTTCACTGCAGTATATAAAACTGCACAGCTGTGTGTTGTAGGGTTGAACGCCTTCACTGCAGTATATAAAACTGCACAGCTGTGTCTTGTATTGCTTGAACGCCTTCACTGCAGTATATAAAACTGCACAGCTGTGTGTTGTAGGGCTGAACGCCTTCACTGCAGCACATAAAACTGCACAGCTGTGTGTTGTAGGGCTGAACGCCTTCACTGCGGTATATAAAACTGCACAGCTGTGTCTTGTAGGGCTTGAACGCCTTCACTGCAGTATATAAAACTGCACAGCTGTGTCTTGTAGGGCTTGAACGCCTTCACTGCAGTATATAAAACTGCACAGCTGTGTGTTGTAGGGCTTGAACGCCTTCACTGCAGTATATAAAACTGCACAGCTGTGTGTTGTAGAGCTGAACGCCTTCACTGCAGTATATAAAACTGCACAGCTGTGTGTTGTAGGGCTGAACGCCTTCACTGCAGTATATAAAACTGCACAGCTGTGTTGTAGGGCTGAACGCCTTCACTGCTGTATATAAAACTGCACAGCTGTGTTGTAGGGCTGAACGCCTTCACTGCAGTATATAAAACTGCACAGCTGTGTGTTGTAGGGCTGAACGCCTTCACTGCAGTATATAAAACTGCACAGCTGTGTTGTAGGGCTGAACGCCTTCACTGCAGTATATAAAACTGCACAGCTGTGTGTTGTAGGGCTGAACGCCTTCACTGCAGTATCTAAAACTGCACAGCTGTGTGTTGTAGGGCTGAACGCCTTCACTGCAGTATCTAAAACTGCACAGCTGTGTGTTGTAGGGCTGAACGCCTTCACTGCAGTATATAAAACTGCACAGCTGTGTGTTGTAGGGCTGAACATTTTCACTTCAGCACATAAAACTGCACAGCTGTGTGTTGTAGGGCTGAATTCCTTCACTGCAGTATATAAAACTGCACAGCTGTGTGTTGTAGGGTTGAACGCCTTCACTGCAGTATATAAAACTGCACAGCTGTGTCTTGTATTGCTTGAACGCCTTCACTGCAGTACATAAAACTCTACAGCTGTGTGTTGTAGGGCTGAACGCCTTCACTGCGGTATATAAAACTGCACAGCTGTGTCTTGTAGGGTTTGAACGTCTTCACTGCGGTATATAAAACTGCACAGCTGTGTCTTGTAGGGCTTGAACGCCTTCACTGCAGTATATAAAACTGCACAGCTGTGTGTTGTAGGGCTGAACGCCTTCACTGCAGTATATAAAACTGCACAGCTGTGTGTTGTAGGGCTGAATGCTTTCACTACAGTATCTAAAACTGCACAGCTGTGTGTTGTAGGGCTTCACTGCAGCACATAAAATTGCACAGCTGTGTTGTAGGGCTGAACGTCCTCACTGCAGTATATAAAACGGCACAGCTTTGTGTTGTAGGGATGAACGCCTTCACTGCAGCACATAAAACTGCACAGCTGTGTCTTGTAGGGCTGAACGCCTTCACTGCAGTATCTAAAACCGCACAGCTGTGTTGTAGGGTTTGAACGCCTTCACTGCAGTATATAAAACTGCACAGCTGTGTTGTAGGGCTGAACATCTTCACTGCAGTACATAAAACTCTACAGCTGTGTGTTGTAGGGCTGAACGCCTTCACTGCAGCACATAAAACTGCACGGCTGTGTATTTTAGGGCTGAGCAGCAGTACCAGATGCAGAAACATGAACATATACATGCTATTGTGAATCTTATAGCTTCTGGAATGTACATACGGTAGTTAGTCTTTTCCTTAATTTACCAGCTAAATGTAGGCTTTCTTCTTCTTTTCTTACTTGAGAATTACTAACTGTTGTCTTGCCCCTTTTTTTTTATTCTAGAACTGTTTATTTAACATATCCTGGCTTGGATTAAAATCCCTGGCCAGTGTCAGTAAAACCCCTTATTCCATGCTGGAAGTTGTGAAAAGCTGTTGTGTGGAGGATCAGAGTCCCGACTTGTACAAGTCCGATAACAGCTACCTTATTTTCTTACGGATCTTGGCCCGTCTAATGAAAAAAGCCAAAGATCGTGTTGGTGCACATCCTTGGAAGCAAATTAAAGGAAGGTTAGTATTTTTCATTCTGTTGAGTACCTGCTTTGTTGTTAATGCTGCTGTTATGTAATGTTAGTAATTTTATTTTATTATTGGCCTTCGTTTATAAAATTCTGCAATTTCTAGCAAATTGCTTTATCCCTTTATCAATTTCTGTTCTTACTGATTTAGATGGAGATGTTAAATGTAGAGTTTATATCTACTCTAATTCATTGCATGGGTTGTATTTGGTGCTTTTCTATTGTGTATTACTTTACTATGTTGTATTCCTTTGGTGTTTTCTCCTCACTTCGATAGAGTATATATTGACCTATTGTTTTATCGTTGACTGGATGGATATATTTGAATCTTAAGCCCCCGTCACACTAAGCGAGATCGCTGCTGAGTCACAAGTTTTGTGACACAACAGCGACCTCAGCAGCGATCTCGCTATGTTTGACACGTAGCAGCGACCAGGCCCCTGCTGTGAGATCACTGGTTGTGTCGAAATGGCCTGGACCATTTTTTGATCATTGAGGTCCCGCTGGGTAGCATGCATCGGTGTGTTTGACACCTTACCAACGACCTCGTTGGCGACTCAGAACTGAGAAGTCGTCCCTCATCGAGGTCTGAATCATCAGAGTAGCTGCTATGTGACAGGGCCCCAACGACCGCCGACATCGTTATACAGATCGTTACGGGTCGCCGTATCATTGCTGCGTCGTTGGGAAGATCTGACTGTTTGACATATCACCAGCGACCACATAGCAACGCATCAACAATCCCTGCCAGGTCGTATCGTTGTCGGGATCGCTGTAGCGTCACTAAGTGTGACGGTACCTTTAATCACAGAAGTAAATTTCTTTCTTTGACAGAATCTACTCCAAATTTCATCAAAGGAAAATGCAGGAGCTCTCAGAAGTTGGCTTGCAGAACTTTTTTATGCTTTTTCTGTTACTGGCTACTTTAGCAGAGACTGAAGATGTCACAAGCCGTGTTTTGGACCTCTTAAATTTTTTAGTTCGTTCCAATCTTAGTTCTGCCCAGCAGGCTCTAATATGGAGAGGCAATTTTGCCTTCATGCTAATTTATGTGGAGAAAAACATGGATATAAGTGTTTTGGCTGAAAAACTCTCCCATAGTTTTCGCGAGACTGCCAAAGAGTTCTTGGTTTCTAAAGGTGACTATGGCCAGAAACATACACACTGGACCCTGCTTTCCACATATGTTGATGGCGTCCAAGAGGTTTTTGAGACAAACAGCCTTCTACAGCTTTCAGAAGAAAAGTTACTAAATGATGGTTTCAGTATGTTGCTGCCAGCGTGTCGCGAGTCAGAGTTGAGTGCTGTTCTTCATTTTCTGCAAACAGCCATTGCAAGACTCAGGTAAGAAAAAAAAAAAAGATTTTTTTTTTTTTGTGTAAGTTTTTATTCTTATTACTAATTAATCTTTAAATGTAGGATAAATATATCTTTTTTTTATTATTTTACATTTCTGAATAACTTTCCAAAAAAAATCACGGTGTTCATTTTATGTAGACATTGGAAAACTGTAATAAATCCTAAAAATGACAGGTAATCTGTCACTACACAGAAGGTACCGTGTTTGACACATTAGCCACGATAATTATGTGAACTGTTAAACTATGTAATTGACAGTTATTTAGAATTATGTGTTGCCATACCATCCCCTGCCACAGCCAGATTTATTTTGCTGCTTTTTTATTTTTTTAAACCCTTCACGACCTTTGACGTAACCATTCGGTCCATTTTCTCCTATTATTTATTTTGAAAATTGAAAACTTAAGGGCAAGCCAACATTTTAGTGGGAAAAAAAATGGTAATTTTCCAGTGACTCAATCCAATGTTATACAATTCTGTGAATCGCCTGAGGGTTAAAAAATGCTCACTACACCCCTAGACTAATTCCAAAATGGGGGTCACTTGTTCGGGTTTCTGAGGTTTTGATAAATCAGGGGCTCTTCAAATGTGACCTGGGATCCACAATCTATTTCAGCCAATTTTGCGCTCCAGAATTCAAATGGCGCTCCTTCCCTTCCGAGCCCTGCTGTGCGCCCAAACAGTACTTTTCCCCCACATATTGGGTTTCTGCGTACTCAGGAGAAACTTTGCAACAATTGCATGGTCAATTTTCACCAGTTACCCTTTTGAAAATGCAAAGTTTGGGACTAAAGCAACATTTTTGTGGGAAAAAGTAAAATTTTCATTTTTTCCTTCCACATTGCTTTAATTCTGGTGAAGCCCCTAAAAGGTTAATATACTTATTGAATCAATTAAGCAATTAAAATAACAGCTGTGCTTGCTTATATATAGCTTCATCATATTCCACAGCGCTTTACAGACATTATCATCACTGTCCCCATTGGGGCTCACAATCTAGATTACCTATCAGTATGTCTTTGGAGTGTGGGAGGAAACCAGAGAACTCGGAGGAAACCCACACAAACACAGGGAGGACATATAAACTCCTTGCAGATGTTGTCCTTGGTGGGATTTGAATCCAGGACCCCAGCGCTGCAGTTGGCAACCACTCAGCTATTGTGGCTTCACCTATGAGCTATGGGCTATCAGCACTTACATTAGCTCTGTTGATGAGTCTAATCTGGCAGCCCACACACGACACTTTCCTGAAGGATTTTGCTTTTTGTCTCGTGTCTTTTTTCTTTTTATATTTTTTTTCTTATTTTTTTTTTTTAATGTAACAATTTTATTACGCTATCACTAAGTCTAACCCTAAACCAATCCCTAATCCTATTTAGGGGTAGAAAAAGTGTAAATGTTCAAGCAATTCTTAGTAATGAATGAAGCTGCTCATCTTCTGTCATGTCGGTCGCTGCTTTTGCTGAATGCAAAAGCCTAGATGAGTTTGCCATAGACTACTATGCTCTGGCAGCAACATATGACTGCTTATTTCATTGTACCGCGTAAGCTACATCAAATGGGCACTCGTTAATCATATTGACAGTGGGGGCCACTTGCTGGTAAGGAATTTGCATCTCCATAGACATTGGCGATCAGGACCATGGTTCCTGTAAATCACCTGCCAACCTTATTCTCCCTCTCCAGTACACACACACACACTCTCTCACTCTCTCTCTCTCTCTCTCTCTCTCTCTCTCTCTCTCTCTCTCTCTCTCTCTCTCTCTCTCTCTCTCTCTCTCTCTCTCTCTCTCTCTCTCTCTCTCTCTCTCTCTCTCTCGTACACCATCTCTCTCTCTATCTCTCTCTCTCTCTCTCTCTCTCTCTCTCTCTCTCGTACACCATCTCTCTCTCTCTCTCTCTCTCTCTCTCTCGTACACCATCTCTCTCTCTCTCTCTCTCGTACACCATCTCTCTCTATCTCTCTCTCTCAGTAAGGTTTCTAGTATAAAGCCACCCGGATGCATAAGAACGAAAAACTCTCAAGGTGACAAAGTAATCAATGTGCTGTGGAAGAACATTAATGATGGACGTGCATGTGTGTCCATGTGTGAATATCTACAGTCTGAATAACAGATTTTTTCTTCTATGGAAAGTTTAACCTCTGATATTCTCCTTTGGAAATTACAAGGGTTTCTAATTTCTTTTGGAATATTCCCGGTGTTTTCTGCATGTCAGATGCAAGGCTTATTTAAAATGAAAAGAAAGCTGGAGCAATTTTCTTTATTCCATTTCAGTCTCCTAAGGCCTATTTCCCCTGGTGAGCAGATAGCGGTAGGGGGTTTAAGGGAATTCAGCTCTCTGCAAATTAATGTCTCACATCATGAAAATTCAGGAGCATTTTTTTTTTATTTTTTCTGTATCTTGAAAAGTAATACAGAGAATGTGAGTATTATTTCTTGCCAGCGGGTAGAAGATGAATGATTTTGTCACAGTTTTACTGCTTGATGAGCAGTGTCCTGAGGGTCAGGCTTAACTCTGTGTCACTATGCTGCTCATTACTCTTGAGCTAAATAAGGGCTGATTGGATCTAAATTGCCTAGCACATGGGCCACAGATGAGCTCAGTGAGCAGGGGATGACCTGCTATTCAGGTGGGGAGTCACCCCGGTGTGCAAATGCTGCATTAGAGCACCGTGGGAGAATGAGAGGCTGCCAGCAAAAGAAATCGAAATGTAAAAACTCTTTGAAGCTGAGATGGAAGAATTTTGAAGTGTAGGAAGTGACAGGTTGATGGTACTTATCAGCTTTGGCTGGATTAGAGAACAGTGTCATCTTGCTTTTATAATGACAGTAGTCTAAAGCCGGCTGCTAACTACTTGGCGGTGCAGAGGAGCCTTTGACGCAGTCTCTTCTGCTTCTCGTGATAGAGAGGTGCTTCAGGATGTTTAAGCCTTCTTAATAAAATGCCGCTGTGCAATGAAGGCAATTAGCCCCCCTAGCCTAAATAATGTGGTATATGTTATGTTGGGATTTATTTTCTTTATATATGATTAGTTGTTGTGTCTTGTTACAACTGTATACTTTCCGTTTATATAGCATCAACAAATTCCCTAATACAAACTGGTAAAAGTACGACTAAGTATTGTAAAGGTGAAAGGGAGCAGCCTAACAAACTTCAAATAGCAACTACGAGAAAATCACATCACAAAGTCAATATGCACTGTATTTGTATCTATGGAAAAATGCTCAGGATGAAGACAAGCATAGAAATGAAAAGGTATAGGCCGGTTTTCATACTAGCTTATATAAAATTATCCGTTTTTCGTCCAGAAAAAAAAACCCTAACGATTATTCATCTGTTTTGTCATCCCTCTATTTGATTTTTAATACATTTTGACATCCATTTTTATAAAAGATCACTTCACAAGACCAAGTACAGCTTTCTATGCTAATAATTCTAATGGATCTGTTATAATATGGATGGTGTCTCTAGACATTCTTTTTTTCTTTTTTTTTAAATCCAACTATTCAGTTTAATGGGCAAGTCTGATTAAAAAAAGATCAGAGTAGTGCATACTGCCAATTTTTTACATGCGGAACATCTTCTGTCTGTAATATTGCCCATATATGAACTACCACATTAATGTTCAAGCCCACACACTAAGGATAACTCATTGCGAATTAAGGAAAATAATCGCTCTCAAAATCCTGCTACTGGAAAAATATTGATGATGGAAGGCCCCTAGATGGTAAAAGGTATAAAGGTTTATTCTCATGTTATTAAATTGCTTTAGTTAGAAAAAAAAAGTCAATTGCAAACTTGCTCATTTCCATGCGGTCTATCTGCTGTCATTCTTCTTTTATCTTACATAGTGTACAGCTTGTTTCCCAGGAGACAGACCACCAGAGCTTGTCTTCGTAGTTACATCTCAGTCTGAGGATTTAAATCTTGAAATGCCAGTCACTTCTTTCCAGCCCATTGATTTCTATACAGCAGTTAGCTGCTCAGTTTCCTCTCAGATCCTGATCAAGCTGCTCTTATCAGTCCTGCATAATCACAATCCCCTGGCAGCCAGTATCAGCAGTTTCAAAAGCAGTTGTCCTAAACTTCTCTTATGTTCCAGACCCATGTGTTTGTTCAAAGGCTCTATTATCTCTATATGTAGTTATAATGGAGTACGCAGGCTGTTTTTTGAGTGCTGCTCAAGACACAACTTGAGAATAACCCTTTAAAGAGTTTTTTCCAGAAATAGTTGTGCCCTATCCAAAGTATTCAATCCCAAAGACCATGAATAGAGCGGAGACTGAGCATACGCACCTCCGTTCCATTGAAGTTGTGGCTCTGTATAATCCCTAATCCGCAGTCCCATGGGATCGCTGTGGGTCTCATTGGTCGAACTCCCAGCAATCAATGAGCTATCCCCTAAAATCCTGTTTAAAGAATACACCTTTAATAGACCTAGGTTGAGATCCATTTAGAGAAATAAAAAATACTCTGTAAAGGAAAGTAGCCAGCAAAATAAAAAATCTTTTAGGTGTTCTGTGCAATGATACAGAGTTTGTGGTCTTCACTGTTATAAGTAAAAACTTTTTTTTTTTTTTAAAAAAAAAAATTTGTGGTTGCATGATTTCAGTCATGTGAGTATGACTAAAATGTTGTGGCGTTTCAAAAGAAAGCAAGCTTTAAAAGCCGCCAGGGACCAAACCCCACAGGTGATTAGTTCAAAACTTTGGTCCCTGGTGGCCTTGCCCTGCCCCGCTCCCCTTGAGGTACCGGTTTCTTTCTGTGTGCGTGTATATGGAGAGACCTGTGAGTCACCGGCAGCGGATGGCAAGAATACTTTAAAACGAGGCTCACTTGTGGCTTGGTCCCCGACGGCTATTAAAGGATCCTTTACTCTGAAACATCAGAACGTTTCACAGTTAAAAATATATGGCTGAAAGCATACAGCCACCCTCTGATACATGCTGCCCGTGGAAGAGGGAGCATGTATCAGCTGTCATGTTCACTTTACTAAAAGAAAATAATTACAGTAATCACATTTTTAATGCACATTTTTAAAAACAAATGTACATCACAAATCAGCAAATTCTATTTATAAACTTTGAGTTCTATCTATTCAGTCTCAGGCTCTGTTTCACAGTCAATGATACACACCTGCTGTATCCTGGATTGTGCCAGCACCAGATGTGATGCCACACACCAGCCCCTGCAGCATGTGATTGGATGAAGCAGGGCTCTTCAGCATCCAATGATGTACTATTCAATTCATCTGTTTGATTTTTGTTTGGATGAGGGGGAATGGGTGCCATTCCAATTTTCACCTCTGACAGCAGAAAGTTAGAATTGGCCCTGCTGATGAGCATACATGTGTATTGGGGGGGCAGCAGGAATTGCTGTTGACAGAACGTTCCACCGAAAGCCATATCAAGTGTGTGGCCACTTTTAATACATGAGTACTAAGCAGCTTGGAGGAGATTTAGTGACAACTGTACAATACTCATTATATTTGTGGTGGTCATTCCTACATTCTTGCTCCTGGCACACTGGGGAGATATACTACACTTTCTGGCGTAACTACACCAAAGGATCGCTTCACAGTAAGGTGTACGGCTTTTAGTAAAGGGGTCACAGCGTCATGCAATTCTATGCACCACTATATTATAAATTTGTGGCACAAAGTAAGCCAACTAAATGGGTAGTGTAACCTGTAGTTTGTATCATGAACCACTGCTAAACTTGCCATGTTGTAAAGGGAAAATGTCAGCCCCTGGCACTTATCTGACCTCTAATATGGGCATACAGGTGATAGAAATGTAAATCTATACCTGCCTGTATGCCTCATATTAGAGTTCTTGTTGCTGTGAAATGTCTTTTTATTCAGTCAAGTTTCTGATGCTTCCAGGCCGGGCTCTGGAAGAAATCCCACCTCCTGGGGTAATCTCAATGTTTCCCCCCTCCCCTGCATGTCGGTGTCCTGTGATGTGCAATTGCAGCAGCCAAATACAGGCACTGTGACATGCAGGGGAGGGGGGAAACATTGTAATTAACTCAGTAGGCGGGGATTTCTTCCAGTCCCCGGGACTAGAGCAAATCAGAAACTTGACTGAATAAAAAGACATTTCACAGCAATGTGACCTCTAATATGAGGCATACATGTATGTGTAGATTTCCATTTCTATCACTTGTATGCCCTTATTAGAGGTCAGATAAGTGCCAGGGAGTGACAGATTCCCTTTAAGACTGTTTACACTGTGTAATAGGTTTGGTAAATCTGCCCCATTATGTTGATATAAAAGACCTACAAAAGGCACCAGACCTCAGGATTAGAATTCAAATGTTTTTGCTGGGTTTTTCTTTAGTCATAAAAAGCTGGGCTGTGGAGTCTGTGTCCATTTTAGGGAGTGGGAGTCCGTATAAAATGGACCGAATCCTAAAAGGTATAATACATTGGGTACAGTAGTACAATGCAGTATGTGCTGAATATTTCTTCATAAGAATTTGGGAAAGTTATGAAATGTCCTATAAGGCTGCGTGCCCACTATGCTTTTTTATGGCCTTCTGTAGCGGCAATTCCGCCCCGGTAACGCTTAAAAAACACTTGGTCTGCAATGGCATTGAATCGCATAATATCCGCAGGAGTACATGTGCACATGAAGATATTAAGTGATTCAATGCGCGGATGGTACCCGGGTCTGGAGAAGAGGAGACTCTCCTCCAGACCCGGGTACCATAGTACCTGTAGTTAAAAAAAAAAAAAAAAATTAAAAAAAACATTATACTCACCTTCTGATGGCCCCTGGTCTCCTGTACGGTGCGTCCGGTGTCTTCGGCAGCTCGCGGTGGTGTAAAAGGACCTTCCATGACGTCATGTGACAGGTCACGCGACCGTTGGCGGTTGCGTGACCTGTCACATGACTAAATGACGTCATGGAAGGTCCTTTTACACCACCGCGAGCCGTCGAAGAGACCGGGACCATCGGAAGGTGAGTATGTTTTTTTTATTTTTCACCATTTTATTCTTTTTTTTTTTTTTTTACTATTGATGCTGCATTTGCAGCATCGTAACTTGGTCACACTATATAAATCCATGCCGGTTGTTCACAAACGCGTCTACCCGGCAGGAAAAACGCATGTAAAATTTGCATGCGTTTTTCCTGCCAGGGAGATGCAGAAAAAAATCAAGAGCATTTCTGCTTCGTGGACACTTGGCTTTAATGTCTGTTCTGTTCCTGATCTAAAGATCTAGGCTTTTAGTTGAGATGAATCTGTGCTGCACTTTATATACATGCTCAGTAGTGAGGCAGGGCTGTGGAGTCAGGGAAAGTGAGGAGTCTAAGTTGGAGGGTTGGCTTACCGACTCTACGGCCCTGTTAAAAAAAAAAAAAAAAAAGTAAACTTTCCAGATGTAGTTCTGCTGTAGGTGGATGTAAAACGGTCAACGTTTCCATTGTTTCTGTTACGTTGGGACAGCAGATTCTGGTACTTTTGTTCTGGGAATACATATGTATTTCATAACACTGACTGTGTATGATTCTTGGACCATATTTGCCTATATCCAGCATCTATTTCCTTGCGAAAACTTGACCAAAAGTGGACCGTCGGACTAAGGTCCTCAAACTCCCAGCTCTGTATTTTTATGTAGTGACTTATTATGCTACACAATAGAGCAGAGTTCTTTTGGGGTACAGTCATTGATTTAATGCTTAAGTTCCTACCACCTGTGGCAGGCCAATGGCCGCAGCCGCCGCATGATTGTGAAACAAAATTGTGTGGCAATTGGCCATCACAGTGGTTAGCGTTTTGGCCTCATGCAGTTGGCTGCACTGTCTGGCACTACCCTTATGCTTCACACAAAAGTGTGTCTAAGCAGCATGCCACCAACACAGTAAGGTCAGGATGTTTGAATGTTCTGATACAGTTGTTTTGGAGATCTGCTTACTAGAGGGAATCTGTCAGTAGAATAAACCCTCCTAAAGCAGACTGTATGGGCACGCAGGTCACTGAAAGTTGACTAAAATGATATCTTGATATCTGCGATCCAATGTTTTATTCCCGACAAAACCTGGGAATGGGTTATGATCAGTGTGACACATGTAATGACTAACAGCCCGCTCTCCTGATCTACATGTCTCACACTGATAAGGCCACCTTTCATTTAAAATGAGCTCTGGAGACAGATTCTCAGGGAGATCTTTGTCCGGCCCATAAATCTTAAGAGCTCATTTCCATAATAAGAAAAACATGGTTTTCTAAAAAATAAATCATTGTATCACAAATATCAAGGTATCATTTTATTTTAATTTCTATGACCTACATGCCAATGTAGAATGGATAGTTCATCCTGATGGGACCTGATGCAGTTCTTGCCACTTAGAATCCCTTTTATCAGCACAAAACGAGAAAATTTACCAAAGATTTTATTGGAAATGGTTTCCCTGCTCTGTAGTGATGGTGCGTAACCCTGTTTTGGACACTGAATACAATTATATCACTGTATACTTTATAACAATGCTACACACTTGTGAGCAATGTGAGGTATAACAGGAACCTTTTCTAATTAAAGTCTGTCTGGTTTATTTCAGTTTTCATAAACCACATCACAGAAAACTTAAATTCAACCTTTGCCCGACACCAAGTAAAACCTAAAGTAACCAGTCCATGCAATAGTGCTGGTTAGCCGGCATGGCTTAAAGTCCAGCTTCTTAGTCCTTTAGCAAAGGCACTCAATCCAGGAGATCTGCAACCTCCATACACCCAGCAATGTAAGAGACAAACCGCTCAAAATTTACCCAGTGAATCACACCCAGGTGTTGAGATATAGTGAGCAGCTGTTCAGTGGCTCATAATCAACCTGTCATGGCCGAAGGCTTTTAATCTTTCCTCTGACTGAGTGTGGAGACTTTGGGGGTATAACCAGGGCACTGTCCAATAGTGTTTGGCCTACATTAGCACAGCACACTAAGGTGAGCCTTCGCTACCGTCCTACATATTTACTGTTTTGTGACGTATTATCACCATGAGCTCCTTTTTTATTTTCTTCTATTTCTCTGCTACTAACCTGACTTAGCAGTGGATTGAATGCTCCCATCTACATCATTGTTATGGTATCTGATTTTGGCCTAAATTGAGCTTTACAGACCATCAACTGTCACAGGATTTGCTAATGGTTCTTTGGTAGCAGTCACCAGCTTGTCAATTTGAGCTAGACCTTTTCCTCCTGTTTTAGATAATTCCAATTTTGGCTAACATATCGGTAACTTGTGATCGGTTTTGCTATAAAAGTACGAGGTGTATCTCTGAAAAGAGGAAGAAGTGTAGAAAATATACCATATTCCCAATAAACCCCTTTAGTTTATGTCTTTATATGTTAAACAGTGCTCCTGGCTAAGTGAAATGCCCTTCAGCTACGCAGGATTTTGGAGGGTTAGAGGGTGCTCATTTGCACATAAATAGCCATTAAGAGATGAATTCCCAGAGGTCCTGTGTTGCATGTTCGCAGCGCTGACCTACTTAGCTAGTTTAAATTTGTTTTACAGAATTATTATAATTCCAAGCCTGGTACTTAAACTCTGTGATTAATGCAAGCTTCACAAAACAATTAAAGCTTAATTAAACAATTTTCTGTGTTCCTGTAGCATTGTTATCATCACACAAAGCGGGATCTGGCAGATATTAAAAGAATTAGGACACCGATAACCCATTGCTTTTGCTCCTTGCTGATTGTAAGAAGCATAAGAGCTCAAGGAAATGTATCCTGCACTGTGTTTTCCGTATCCTTGTGGAAATGGTATACCTATGTCTTTTTGTAGGGTTCTTCGCATTTATGGTGGTTTCCAAAATACCTTCTCTATAGGTGACTTATAGTCCTCTTCTGACATTAGATGTCTGTCAGTCATTCTGTTTGCTGATATTAACTCTGGTCTTGTCAAACAGTACAAAGGTGGCACTACTCAGACCTCTTCATCAGGCATAGTATAACACAAAATATAAGCAGTCACTTATTTATACACAATAGGACACAGAAATAATGCAATAGATGAGACAGGTGACGTAAAGCAGAGCTATTACTATGGGAGAGATAAACAGTTCTGGCTGTAAATATTCTAGCAGTTCATGGAGTACTATGCTTGATGAAGAGACCTGAGTAGTCTCGAAAGCTTGCAACTTGTTACCATCTTTTCAGTTAGCCATTAAAAGGTGTCAACCACTGAGGACTCTCAAATCTAAATATTTTTCTACAAAATACCTGTGATTGTCTGATGTCTCTAGCTTCATGTCCTCCCTCTTATCTTAAACAGAATCTTTTCAAAACTGAATTTCTTGTGTTTCCTCCCTCTACTAACCTAGCTAAACTTGGCATTTTTATTTCTATGTGTAGTTCTACCGTAACTCTGAAGCAGTGCTCTGTGTTCTTGGGATTGTTTGACTCGGATCTTTCCTTCACATTACTCCACGAGTATAAAGTACATAGATTGTCAGGGTGTTTGTAAATTAATGGGGGATCAGTAAGGTAAGAATAACCCTTTTGGTATAATTTTAAAAAAAATTCTTGTCTCGATAAGCCATTCAAAATCTCAATACTCCTTTTAGAACAGACCACTTGGTATCTTTCATATTAATATTTATTTTCTCCCAGGACTTCACAGAACCTCCACTAGAACTATTAGCGCTGTGTGCATTATTTCTGTAATTTGAGTTACTGTAAATAAATCTGTGATTCTACACTGATATCGTGTAGTATGCCAGTGTATGTACCACTCTCCATTCCTTTCACACAGTGTTGAACTTTCAGAATAAGTGTATGGAGTCTTTCATTTTTGTACAATGGGTGGCACATATTCCTTGCCCCACAGTCGGAGGAAATATGAGTTGCTGCCGATCAACTAAAGAACACAGTAGCCGACACTGTAGTAAAGGGGGCTTTTTTGGCCCTCAGATTTGCCCCACATACAGTATATACCTTGTACAAAAATTTGAAGATATGCATCCATTCATCTATTAATGTGGCTAAACTTTGTGAAGTAGGGAGGTTTCCATCCTGAACTTTAAGGGTATGCTTACAATGCTTTAAAGTTGCATTTTTTTGCTTTGATTTTCCAAACCTGCTGTAAAATCGCTGGATATTTAGCGCTTTTTCTGAAAATCACAGTAAAGAAAACAAAATATACTCTGTGAATGTACCCTCAAGATGACACGACTGTATTCGTTCGCTAATAAGAAGCAGCTCATTGTAATCTGATGAGTTTATAGCCTTTGACCAGTGTTTCTGCCCTTGAACTATGTCTCATCAGAAATAATAAGTCACACTTTAAACAAATTATAATCCATATTTAAAGTTTGCTTTATGAACCTGGCATAATGTTATTAACCTAAAATTACTGCTATGGTTCTTAAGTTTTCTGATTGTCCTCTGCAAATTAGAAACATTGCAAGAAAAGTTGTCGTGGTCTCCAAGGAGACAAAGTTATTGTCAAATTTATCAATTAGAAAGCCTGAAAATAGCGCACATTTTGGACCAAATCTTTGTGTTCATACCAAGAATAGTTTTATTTTCTGACTTAGGCTAAGTTCCCACAGGGAATTTTTGGTGAGATTTTGATGCTTCAAATTTTTGGTGCACATAAAATGCAGCATCTTTAAAGTTTCAGGAAAGTAGATGGGATATCTAGAAATCTCATGCCCATGGGATTTATAGAAATGTCATGCCCACTGTGCTTGTGCCCACAGGTAAAAAAAATTAAAATAAATAAACTTGTGTGTTTCCGCTGTGAAAAGCACTAAAAACCAAGCCACACATGACTGTATCCATAAAATTTTATGAAAGCTAATTAACCCCTTCACCCCGAAGCCCATTTTTACCTTCCTGACCATGCCAATTTTTTTTATTCTGACCACTGTCACTTTGAGGTAATAACTCTGGAACGATTCAACAGATCCTAGTGATTCTGAGATTGTTAGTTTGTTTTTTTTCTATGACCTATTGTACTTCATGATCATGGTAAAAAAAAAATTTGATATGACTTGTGTTTATTTGTGGAAAAATCTGAAATTTGGCAAAAATTTTGAAAATGCTGCAATTTTCAGACTTTTAATTTTATGCCCTTAACCCCTTTCTGACCCAGGGCATATTAGTACGTATCTGTGCCCTGGGCCTTATGGGCCTGATGCATATTAATATGCCCTGGCGATTTCGCCCGCACACAAGCGGTGCGGGCGAGATCGCCGCCGGATGTCAGCTGATTGTCACAGCTGACACCCTGTGCTATGTGCAGGGAGTGGTCCCGCACCACTCCCGATACATTAACCCCTGAACTGCTGCGATCGAAATCGATCGCAGCATTCCGGTGGCAAGAGGAGGTAAGCGCTATACTTACCTTCTCTGCCGGCGTCCAGCGGCGTCTGAATCCGGTCACGGATGTTGCCATGGTGACCCGACGTCATCATGACAACATCCGGGTCACCAGGAGGCAGGAAGTTGCTTTGGTCATGCGCAGTGCACAACCAAAGTAACTTCGCCCTGTTCAGCGCTGACAGGCTGCATAGCACAGGGATGGTTCTGCAAAAAGTGTAAGTCCCATAGTGCAGGGTTCCCCAACTCCAGTCCTCAAGGCCCACCAACAGGTCATGTTTTCAGGATTTCCTTAGTATTACACAGGTGATAATTGCATCACCTGCACAGGCAATAATTCCATCACCTGTGCAATACTAAGGAAATCCTGAAAACATGACCTGTTGGTGGGCCTTGAGGACTGGAGTTGGGGAACCCTGCCATAGTGGGACAATGTGTAAAAGTAAAAAAAAAGTAGAAAAGTGAAAAAAAAAATTGTAAAAATATAAAAAAAAAAAAAATGAAAAAAATAATCCCCAAAAAATAAAAATATATTAAACTCATAATATTTATTTATTATGGGAAAAAAAACAATAAAAGTACACACATTTGGTATTGCCGCGTCCGGAACGACCTGACCTATAAAACTGTCCCACTAGTTAACCCCTTTAGTGAACATGGTAAAAAAAATAAATAAAAAAAACGAAACATAAAACGATGTTTTATCATCATACCGCCAAACAAAAAATGGAATAAAAAGCGATCAAAAAGACGAATGTAAATAAAAATGGTACCGCTGAAAACGTCATCTTGTCCCGCAAAAAACAAGCCGCAACAGCTCCAACAACAGAAAAATAAAAAGTTATAGCTCTCAGAATAAAGCAATGCAAAAACAATTCTTTTTTTCTATAAAATAGTTTTTTTTGTGTAAAAGCGCCAAAATCAAAAAAAAAAAAAAAATTGATACCACTGTAAACGTACTGACCCGAAGAATAAAGCTACCTTATCAATTTTACCACACGCAGAACGGCATAAAAAAAAAAAATCCTGAATTGTTGGCTTTTGTTTATTCTGCCTCCCAAAAATCGGAATAGAAAGCGATCAAAAAATGTCATTTGCCCGAAAATGATACCGATAAAAACGTCAACTTGTCCCGCAAAAAACAAGCCGTGACATGACTGTCGGCCGAAATATGGAAAAATTATAGCTCTCAAAATATGGCGATGCAAAAACTAGTCTTTGCAAAAAGATGCGTCTTTTAGTGTGTGACAGCTGTCAATCATAAAAACCCGATATGAATCTGGCATCGCTGTAATTGCACTGACCCGAAGAATAACGCTGTCTAATCACTTATACCACACAACGGCGTAAAAAATAAACTCTGGGGTTAGGGTTGTGCTAGGGTTTGGGTTAACGTAGGGTTAGGGTTGGGGCTAGGGTTGGGCTAGGGTTAGGGTTGGGCTAAGATTCGGGTTGGGGTTGGGATTTTTTCAGAAGTAAAGAAAAAAAAATGACGACGATATGGCGACTAGTGAGCGCAAGTACTTGCTACTTGAGTTGCATCTGGTGCTTGGGTATGCACAGAGTATGGCGGGTGCTCGAGTGATATGCTAGAGTCTCCTCCCCAAATGTTTTGCAGCTGTTATACAGCCAAAAAAAACTTGCGGGGATTGCCTGCCATGCACGAGCGATCCCCGCATGGTTTTTTTTGGGTGTCTAATAAAAAAAAAACATGCGGGGCAGGGACTCGAGCATGTCACTTGAGCACCCGCGATACTTGGTGCATACACTAGTACCTGATGCAAACTCAAATAGCGAGCACTTGCACTCAAGACTAATGACAACTTATTCAATATGATGACCTAATGTTATCAAATTCTGTGTCGTACCTCTGGGTTCAAAATGTTCACTATACCCCTTGATAAAATCCTGGAGGGGTGTAGTTTCCAAAATGGAGTCACTGGGGGGAGGGTGGGGTGGTTTCCACTATTTAGGCACATCAGGGACTCGCCAAACGCAACCTGTTACCCTTGTGAAAATGCAAAATTGGGGGCTGAAAAACATTTTTGTTGGAAAAATGTGAAAATGTTATTTTTACGGCTCAATGTTATAAACTTCTGTGAAGCACCTCGGGGTTCAAGGTGCACACCACGCATCTAGATAAGTTCCCTAAGGGGTCTAGTTTCCAAAATGGTGTCAATTGTGCTTAAACAGTGGAAACCCCCCACATCAGGGGCTCCCCAAACGCAACATGGCGTCCGCTAATTATTCAAGCAAATTTTACATCCAAAAAGTCAAATGGCGCTCCTTCCCTTCCGAACCCTGCCGTGCGCCCAAACAGTGTTTTTTCCTCACATATGGGGTATCTGGGTGCTCAGGGGAAATTGCACAACAAACTTTGGGGTCCATTTTTTCCTGTTACCCCTGCGAAAATAAAAAAATTTGGGTCTAAAGTAACATTTTTGTGAAAAAAACATTTAAAAAATTCCTGTGAAGCACCTGAAGAGTTAATAAACTTCTTGAATGTGGTTTTGAGCACCTTGAGGGGTGCAGTTTTTAGAATGGTGTCACTTTTGGGTATTTGTCATAAAGGCCCCTCAAAGTCACGTCAAATGTGATGTGGTCTCTAAAAAAATGGTTTTGTAAATTTTGTTAAAATGAGAAATCGCTGGTCAACTTTTAACCCTTATAGCTCCCTACTAAAAAAAATTTTTGTTCCAAAATTGTGCTGATGTAAAGTAGACATGTGGGAAATGTTATTTATTAACTATTTTGTGTGACATATCTCTTTGATTTAAGGGCATAAAAATTAAAATTTTGAAAATTGCTAAATTTTCAAAATTTTCGCCAAATTTCCGATTTTTTTCACAAATAAATGCAAGTGATATCAAATAAATTTTACCACTATCATGAAGTACAAACAGTCTTAGAATCAGTGGGATCCGTTGAAGCGTTCCAGAGTAATTACCTCATAAAGTGACAGTGGTCAGAATTGTAAAAATTGGCCTGGTCATTAACGTGCAAACCACCCTCAGGGGTAAAGGGGTTAAATCAGTTAGGCCACACAAAATAGTTAATAAAGAACATTTCAAACATGTCTACTTTACATCAGCACAATATTTGAAACCTCATTTTTTATTTTAGGAAGTTACAAGGGTTAAAAGTTGACCTGCAATTTCTCATTTTTAAAACAAAATGTCCAAAACAATTTTTTTAGGGACCACATCACACTTGAAGTGACTTTGAGTGGTCTATATGACAGAAAATACCCAAAAGTGACACCATTCTAAAAACTGCACCCCTCAAGGTGCTCAAAATCGTATTCAAGAAGTTTATTAACCCTTCAGGTACTTCACATGAATTAATTGAATGTGGAAGGAAAAAATAAACAATGTAATTTTTTTTTTCACAAAAATTTTCCATTTAGACCCAATTTTTTTTACTTCACAAGGATAGCAGGAGAAAATGGACCCCAAAATTTGTTGTGCAATTTCTCCTAAGCACGCTGATACCCCATATGTGTGTGGGGGATGGGGGGTACTGTTTGGGCGCATGGCAGGGCTCGGAAAGGAAGGCGTGACATTTGACTTTTTGAATGCAAAATTTGCTGGAATAATTAGCGGATGCCATGTCACGTTTGGAAAGCCCCTGATGTGCCTAAACAGTGGAAACCCCACATAAGTGACACCATTTTGGAAGCTTGACCCCTTAAGGAACTTGTATAGATGTGTGGTGAGTACCTTGAACCCCCAAGTGCTTCTCAGAAGTTTCATATTGAGCCATGAAAATAAAAAAAAATCACATTTTTAGTCCCAAATTTTGCATTTTCGTAAGGGTAACAGGAGAAATTTCACCATACAATTTGTTGTGCAATTTCTCCTGATTAATCCAATACCCAATATGTGGAGGAAAACTACTGTTTGGGCTCACGGCAGGGCTCAAAAAGGAAGGAGCGACGCTTTGGAATGCAGATTTTGATGGAATGGCCTGCGGGCGTAATGTCGCTTTTGGAGAGCCCCTGATGTGCCTAAACAGTGGAAAACCCACTCAAGTGACCCCATTTGGAAACTAGACCACTCAAGGAATTTATGTAGACATGGTGAGCACCTTGAACCCACCGGTGCGTCACAGAATTTTACAACGTTGATCTGTGAAAATGAAAATTATTTTTTTTCCCTCAAAAATGTTGTTTTAGCCCTCAATGTTTTCATTTTCACAAGGATAGAAGGAGAAAATGGACCCCAAAATTTGTTGTGCCATTTCTCCTGAGTATGCCAATACCCCATATATGGTCGAAAACTACTTTTGAGGCACAGTGCAAAGCTCAGAAGGGAAGAAGCACCATATCGAAGTTCAGATTTTGCTGGACTGGTTTGAGGGTGCCATGTCACATTGGTAGAGCCCCTGAGGTGCCAGAACAGCAGAACCCTTCCTCCCCATAAGTGACCCCATTTGCGGGTCACAGTATTTTATACCATTGGGAAGTGAAGAAAAAATAATTACATTTTTACCACCAAAATTTTTTTAGCCCCAGATTTTACATTTTCACAGTGAGAAACGAGTGAGTAAAAATGGCACAAAAAAACCTCACAATTTCTGCTGAATGTAGAAATACCCCATATGTTGCTGTACAGTACTGCTTAGCCACACAACGAGACTCTGGAGGGACGGAGCGCGATTTTGCCTCCTGAAGCACCCTAGAATACTTTGCAGACTCCATATACAGAGCCCCTAAGTACTGGAAGAGCAGAATCCCCCCTCAAGTGACTTCATTTTGGAAATTATACCCCTTTGGGAATTTATCTACAGGTGTAGAGATGATTTTGATTCCATGGGTGTTTTCCAGAAACAAGCAGTAGTGGATGTTGCTGAGTGAAAATTGCAAACTGCCGTTTTAGTGCCTGTATATTGTGCCCAGCTCGTGCTTCTGGACCCTTAAATTAGCTACAGAAATGCCAATCATGTGGATGCTAAATGTGGTTTATACACACTGGGGCTCAGAAGGGAGGGGGGCATTTGGATTTGAGAGCGCAGAATTCACTGAATTTCTATTGGGTGTGAGGAGCCATAGCACTTTTCCAGAATCTTTGTACTACCAGTAACATGGAAGCCCACCAATTTATTACTGATGATGGACCTCTGTGGAGGCTTTTTTTGTGGATTGAGTTGGAGCTTTTATTGGGAACATTTTATATAGCATTTTGGATCACATTTATCCGACGCTCTTACGCTGAGCACTTTGGGGTTTCCATCGAAATCTCCGAGTGACGTGAAACCCCCGAAGGATCCATTCACTGTAATGATGCAGCAGAGTTACTCTGGACTCAGTCTGGCCTCTGTTCAACATTGTCCTTCTCTTCAGAAGTGCACAAAGCAGGGCAGACGGTGTTCACAGTGCCTCCATCTGCCTTATTACAGGGAATCTTCCGCCGGGGGTTCCGTCTGAATTATTTCAGAGATTTAGACGGAAACCCCAGTGTAAGCGCTCAGCGCAGAGCGCAGGATAGATGTGAGCTGACCCACACTGTGATCTTTTGGGAGGCAGAGTGAACAAATCAGTAGCAGGTGAAGAATTGGTTTTATTTATTTTTTACGCCATTCCTCGTGCGGTATAAGACATCTTTTTTTCTTCGGGTCGGTGCAATTACAGCGATACCAGACTTATATCGGGTTTTTGTGTTTGGCTGCTGTCACACACTAAAAGACACTTTTTTTTTGCAAAAACTAGCTTTTGCATTGCCATATATTGATGGCTATAATTTTTCCGTGTGTCGGCCAACAGTTCTGTGAGCGCTTGTTTTTTTGCGGGACGAGTTGATGTTTTTATTGGTAACATTTTCAGGCACATGACATTTTTCGATCGCTTTCTATTCTGATTTTTGGGAGGCAGAATTAACAAAATCCAGCAATTCAGGTTTTTTTTTTTTCTTAGTGCCGTTCTGCGTGTGGTAAAATTGTTAAGGCAGCGTTATTATTCGGGTCAGTACGATTACAGCAATACCACATTTATATTTTATTTTTTTTATGTTTTAGGGCTTTTCCACAATAAAAAAACTATTTTATAGAAAAAATAATTATTTATTGTGTTGTGCTGATGGGAGCACAGAGAGAGCTCACTCCCTCTGCGATGCCCTGCGATGTCGCTGTCACTATTGACAGCGGCATCACATGTGTTAACCGCCCGTGATCTGTGCTAGCATCGATAGTGGGCATTGCTGCGGGGTGTCAGCTCTCACATAGAGCTGACATTCGCATTTGATCGCGGCGGCGCTCAGCGTGAGCCTGTGTGGTGACTGCGCTGTATATATACTGCTCTTTGCGGGAACGCAGCTCCCGCAGCGCTATATAGATATAGAGCGAGATATAGGGATATATAGATATATATTAGAAGCACATGTCAGGAAGGGGTTAGCAGTAAGTATCCAAAACAAAGTAGCTTTATTTAATACACACCAAAAAGGCAATAAAAATGCAATGTGAAAAACAGGGCTGTGGAGTCGGTATAAAATGGTCCAACTCCTAAAACATATAATAAATTGGGTACAGTAGTTCAATGCAGTTTGTGGGGAATATTTTTTCATAAGAATTTGGGAAAGTTATGAAATGTCCTATAAGGCTGTGTGCCCACGATGCGTTTTTCAAGCGTTTATGCTGCAGAATATCTGCAGCATAAACGCTTGGTAAACCTTCCCCCCATGGTCTTCAATCCAATTCCCCACTTTCAATGCTCATGCTGCGGATTTTTCCGCAGCTTTTATGCTGCGCTCAAAAATCCGCAGCATGTCCATTAATTTTGCGGAAGCGCTGCGTTTTCGCCGCCATTGACTTGCATTAGAACGCGTCAATTCCGCAAGACTGCATCTGTACTTGCGTAATTGGCACGTTCTAATGTGCGGATGGTACCCGGGTGTGGAAGACAGAAGACTCTCCTCCACACCCAGGTACTATTAAAAGCTGTAAAAAAAAAAAAAATAAAAAAAATAAAGATTTATATTCACCTTCCGACGGTCCCCGGACTCCTTCCCTGTGCTTGCCGACACAGCGCAGGACTGAAGGACCTGCGGTGACGTCAGTATCATGTGACGGCAGGTCCTTCAGTACAGCGTACCACTATCTGCCGGCAGCCAGCACAGGAGAGCAGCGAGACTTGGGGGCCATCAGAAGGTAAGTATAGATTTATTTTTTTTATTTTTAACCATTCTCTCGGGTCACACTATATAAATCCATGCCGGTTGCATGGATTTATATAGTGTGACCTCGTTGTCAAGTACTTTCCAAGTGATGCTAAAATCGCTTGGAAAGCGCTTGTCAACCCGCATGCGGAAATGCAAGTGAAGAACGCTTCACATCCGCATGTCCCTGGCAGGAAAAACGCATGTACAATCCGCATGTACAATCCGCATGCGTTTTTTTTCTGCCAGGGGAGATGCAGAAACGCTCAGGAAAAAATCCTGAGCATTTCTGCATCGTGGGCACATAGCCTAAATGCCTGTCCAATTCCTGATCTAAGGATCTAGACTTTTAGCGGAGATGAATCTGTGCTACAGTAAATTTATCACTTAAACATGAGCCATGTATGAGGGAGCCGGAGTCGTGGAAATTGAGAAGTCGGAGGTTTGGCTTACCGACTCCACAGCCCTGGTGAAAAACACAAGTAACCTAATATGTGCAGAAAATCTGCAGCATCAAAAACTCACCAAATACGAACGCAGCCTTAGAAAGTTGGAAATGTATCAAATTGGGTAATATTTTTGCACTTTCTATTAAATGTTGCCATTCCCTACAACAATGTAAGGCTAGTTTCACACTAAAATTGTGTTTTTCTTTGAGAACTCCGACAGAGTATCTGTATGGCCTCCATCCTGACAATATTTTTTTTCTGTAAAGTGTTCATTTTGAGCTGTAACCTTAGCCATGCAGGCCTAGTGTGATAATCTATAGTAAAATGTGTACTTCTGACAACTCTAACTCCAGGAGAAATCAAATGGGCCTTTTTATTTATGCCATAGTAGCCGCTATAGCAACTTCTTGTACACGTAGCCCATCAAAAAGAGTAATGAATTCAGAAAGTCATTGATTGTGCCAGCTCTGAGAAGATTACGTGTAGACAGGCTTGAAGGGGGTGTATTTGTGGTATGCCTGTCGAATAGATGCTGCAGCATCCGCAGTGGTTCGGCTTTGATCCCAGAGAATGAAAGGACTGGGGGATCAGCTCAGGTCTAAATGAGATTACAGCTGGTTCGCCTGCTTATCTGGTCTAATGCCAACCAGTGTGGCTTTGCACCTCCTAAGGGCTTTACAACAGAGACTGTTTATCAAGTATCATCAATTTACTCTGCACAAGCAGCCTAATTCTTCACAGTCTGCGTGTGTTGTCGGGCGGAGGAGATGCCAAAGCAAAGGCTGTTCTGCAGCCAGGGTTTTCAGTGGCATATTGCATCCACACAGGCTTCAGACAAACCAAAGCGAGGTAAAGGAAGTGAAATATTATGCTTCATTATGGCCCTGTTTGTAATCATTCTATTGTGGCCAGTTGACCTGGCTAATTCTAGGCAATTACTTGCCTCTTGCTCTTGTGTAAAAACTCCTTTAACAGACACAGAAGAAAGTGCCTACAGCCCGTCCATGAAACAAAATTTTCCCTCTCCCCCATCCCAACAATTCCATTACCAAAATTCTATAGCATTTTCTATGTGGGATATATGGTGCAGAGGAAAGATGCCCATTTTATTGCTGATCCCTATTTTGACAGGATTCTTTGGTCTGTTGAAGCATGGAGTCCTTAACGTCCAGAATTGATGTGCTTATCAGATAGCGTCTTCAGACGTTATCTAGTTTTCTCGTCTTTAGATTATGAGAGCCGTTGATTGCCCATAAACTATAATACAAATCTATGGGTCATCTTTTTTACTGGTCTAACGGCACTTTAGAAGCATTGTTCTAGTTAATTTTGGGGATCATCCCCTTTACCGATGGAAATTTAGAACGTGTTAGAAGATTTCTAGAACTAGAGGTATGCTTGGTCCTTAATCCTTGACCTTTTTTTTCTTTCTTTTTTTTACACTTTTTAAAGCTAAGCTTGAAGTCAGTTTTTCTGCAAAATTTTAAGAGCCGAAAAAGATTGGCATCTGCAAGAAAGCTTCTGTACACTTTAGATATGTTGCTAATTTTAGTTGTACATTTTATCACTAAAAGTCCTAAAAAAATACAGACTAGTGCAGTGTTTCTCAATCCTTCCAAGCAAAGTTCCACCATAGTGACAAGAAAATGCCTCTAAGGAAGTTAGCAGTCATAAGGCTCTGTTGACCTTGTTAGGCTATGTGCCACAATCAAGATATAGCAGAGCTTTGGACACCGCATATTTTTCGCATGACGAAATCACGTATTTATTGAACACTGAGTTACCAGATCAGTACATTCTATTGGGGAAATTGACATACTGCAGCTGGTAAAGCCGCTCCGCCAGTGAGTTTAGGCGGCGTCAAATAGAAGCACAGTGGGCATGGGATTTTTATAAATCCCATCCACTGTGCTTCTAAAGTAGAACGCAGCGTATTTCACGCAGCACAGGTGAGCTGTGTCCAAAACGCTGCTATTACGGAACATGGGCACGCAGCCTTAGACTCCTTTGTAGATTCTGTCAGTTGTGATGAGAAGAGTAGCACATCAACAGAAACCCTGATTACCCCTATTGTAACTGTGCTACTTTTATGCTTTCCATTAGGATGATGTCAGCAGACCCCAGTCCCATATATGCACACATATGCAACTACTGATGAAACACCGGCCAAAAAAAAAATTGTATGAATAACTCATTAGGCTAAATTGCACAATTTTTTTTGCACCAAGATGTATAAGAAATACTTTTATACATCTTTTTAAGAAATCATGACTAGGGATGAACAGACCCATGGATGTTCAGGTTCGACCGAATTTTAGGCAAAAGTTTGGTTCGGGTGCCAGAACCCTACCCGAACTTGAACCCGAAGTCAATGTGTACCTGAACTTCGGTACTGTAAAATTATTTTCTCTCTTTACAGTTCGGGTTCGCTCATCTCTAATTATGACAAGGGATGAGCGGACTCTTGGAAGTTCAGGTTTGTCGGGTTTAGTCCAAAGTACCATTATCAGAACTGTACCCGAACTTGAACCCGAACCCCATAGAAATCAATGGGGACCCGAACTTTGGAGCTGGAAAATCACTCTCACTCTCTCTCACTCACTCATTCCAAACTCCCAAACTGTAAAACGGACTTCCGGGAGAAATCGGTGTTCGGAGTTCAGAACCGGACACTATATGTCTGGTCACAAACCCAGAAATTTGCAGTTCGGTTTCACTCATCTCTAATCTTGACCTATACCTAAAAGTTAACAACCTGAAAAAGTGAACCCTTTAACACACTGTGTCATAGGATAACCTTGGGAATTAAACCCCATTGATGCAAAGGTCAAGGCTGACCATGGCATCCAAGTGTATAGACAGACAGAGGTGACTTCCAGGGAACCCATTGCTTGCTACAGCAGCCTGGGGCTTACAAATTAGCAACAATAAAGGTTGACTAGTATGTAGCAGGAAGTAAGCAATTCCTATTAGCACCTGTATATTGACAGCACCGTGATGGAGCAATAACAGTTGTGCTGGCACGATCTGTATTCTACACCCGTTGAATTCCTTAGATGCTGCTGGCCAATTGGAGAACTACAAGTTCCAGTGACTCTAAGTGAGGCTGCTGAGCGGAGTGGGGACTGCATTTTAAGTGCGAGGCTGCAGATGAGTGCATAGTTAAACACAATATCATAGTTTGTGATACCTGTGTAATTGTTGTATATGTTTGGGGAATTGTCTGTTTGTTTAACCCTCAACTGGTGAGGTGGGTTTTTTGTCAAGCAACTGGTGATGTGGGGTTTCCTATACCCCAGTGTTTAGAAATCTTACTTTTACAGAAAATGCAAAGATCACGTTTGTTTTAATCGTTTTCTTATTGGCAATTGATTACACATGAGTATAACAAATTTTTGACACCCACAAATGGATGGAAGCTAGTGAGACACGTATCCTCATACCAGCATTTTTCAATGAATGGCAGCAGAACAAAAATTCCCTGGGGTGTGGAAAACCCCACCTCACCAGTTGAGGGTTAAAGGCAGGTTAACCCCATAGCGCCCAATGACTGACACTGCACAGCATGAGCGGGTGTAAATTACTGCTCCTTGCCATGCAGTGTCCATCATGGCTTTGAACTGTCACAGCGTGTAAACACGCTGTGCCAGTTCAGTGCCGACAGCTGTCCGTGACAGCTGAGCGGCACGAGAAGGGGTGCAGGGATCCATGCCGTCGGTCCCTGCACCCAGATCGCTGCGATCGGTCAGTCAATCTGACTGACATCACAGCATGATGAAGCAGGAGACGCTGAGATTTTCAGTGCCGCCCCTGGCTGTTAACCCCCTGAACATTGCGATCATGCGCGATCGCAGTGTTCAGGAGGCCGTCAGAGGGCTGGGAGCTCCCTTTGCCTTCAGGTCGGCGCCCCCGTGACGTCATTGTAACGTGATGACCCCCAGGTCACCAAGCTACGGAAAGCTCCTGAGACCAATGCACAGCATAGTCTCAGGAGCTTTCAATATAGGTATAATGTATTGCAATGCAAAAAGTGAAAGTCCCATACTGGGACTAAGTAAAAAAGTTTAAAAAAAATAAAAAAAAGAATTGTAAAAATCTAAAAAATATATATATAATATATATATATATTATACTAATACAGATTTATAGGTTAAAAAAAAATAAAAATAAGCAAAAAAGTACACATATTTAGTATCGTTGCGTCCGGAACAACCCGATCTATAAACGTGTCACACTAGTTAACCCTTTCAATGAACAGCGTAAAAAAGAAGAAAAAAAAAATAAGACTTTTCATCATAGCTCTGGAAAAAAGTGTAATAAAACGCGATCAAAAAGACAGATGAAAATAAAAATGGTACCGCTGAAAACGTCATCTTGTCCCGCAAAAATCAAGCTGACATACAGCTCCATCAGCCGAAAAATTAAAAAGTTACAGCGCTCAGAATAAAGCGATGCAAAGATAATTATTTTTTCTATAAAAGTTTTATGTAAAAGCGCAAAAACATAAAAAAATTACATAAATGTGGTACCGCTGTAAACGTACTAACCCGAAGAATAAAGCTACCTTATCAATTTTACACAAGTAACAATAAAAAAAAATCCTGAATTGTTGCTTTTTGTTCATTCTGCCTCCCAAAAATAAGAAAAGAAAACGACCAAAAAATTTAATTTGCTCGAAAATGGTTCCAATAAAAACGTCAACTCGTCCCGCAAAAAGCAAGCCATCATATGACTGTCGGAAACATGGAAAAATCATAGCTCTCTAAATATGGCAATGCAAACATTAGTTTTTGCAAAAAAAAAAACGTCTTTTAGTGTGACAGCCGTCAATCATAAAAACCCGATATGAATCTGGCATCGCTGTAATCACACTGACTTGAAAAATAATGTCGCTTAATCACTTTTATACTGCACGGCGTAATAAATAAAACCAATTCTTCACCTGCTGCAGATTTGTTTATTCTGCCTCCCAAAGATCGCAGTAAGGCTCGGCGCACATCTATCCTGAGCTCTGCGCTGAGCACTTACAACGGGGTTTCCATGTAAATCTCTGGAATATGTGATTCAGACGGAAACCCCTGACGGAAAATTCCCTATAATGAGGCAGATGGAGGCACTGTGGATGCTGTCTGACTTATGATCCGGCGGTGTCCATCTTTTTAGGCGTAAATAAAGCGCTGTCAGCCACAGTTTTTTGCACCTCTGAAAAGAAGGATAACGCTGAACAGAGGCCAGATGGATTCCAGAGTAACTCTGCTGCTTCATCTCATTATAGTGAATGGATCCCTCAGGGGTTTCATCTGAATCACGTCATTCGGAGATTTAGATGGAAACCCCAAAGTGAGTGCTCAGCGTAGATCGCCGAATGAATGTGATCTCTAAAATGTTATGTAAAAGGTTCACATAAAAGGCCCCACTCAGGTCTGTCATGTGTTAATGGAAATATAGGGGGCTTCCACGTTACGGGTAGTACAAAGGCTCTGGAAAAGCTAAATGGCTCCTCGCCCCCCCCAATAGAAATTCAGCAAATTCTGCGCTCCCAAATCCAAATCCCCCCGCCCTTCTGAGCACCACAGTGTGTCTAAACCACATTTAGTGTCCACATGTTTGGCAGGGGTATGATTTCCAAAATTAGGTCACTTGAGGGGGGATTCTGCTCTTCTAGAATTTAGGGGCTCTGTATATGGGGTACGCAAACTATTCTAGGAAAATCTGTGCTCTAGGAGGCAAATAATGCTCCGTCCCTCCCGAGTGTCGCCGTGTGGCCAAGCAGTACTGTGCAACCACATATGAGGTATTGCCACATTCAGCAGAAATTATGGGACAAATATTGGTGCCATTTTTATCCATTATCCCAGTGAGAAAATGTCAAATCTGGGGCTAAAACGAATTTTTTGCGGTAAAAATGTAATTATTTTTTCCTCACTACCCAATGGAATAAAATTCTGTGACACACCCTTAGTGTCAGTATGATCACTGCACCCCTAGATGAGTTCATTAAGAGGGTGTAGATTGTAAAATGGGGTCATTTATGGGGGAATCTGCTGTTACGGCACCTCAGGGGATCTCCTAGTGGGTCATGGCACCCTCAAACCATAACAGTAAAATCTGTACTATAATATGGTGCTCCTTCCTTTCTGACCTTTGCACTGTGCCTGGCGTACTCAGGAGAAATTGCACAACGAAATGAGAGGTCAATTTTCTCCTGTTAACCTTGTGAAAATAAAAGATTTGGGGCTAAAAGAAAATTTTTGAGTTTGTTGTTTTTTTTGGTTTTTTTCACGTCTATTATAAACTTTTGTGAAGCACCTGGGGGTTCAAAGTGCTCATTACACATCTAGATAAGTTCATTGAGGGGTCTAGTTTCCAAAATGGGGTCACTTGTGGGGGGTTTCTACTGTTTAGGCACAACAAGGGCTCTCCAAACGCAACATGGTGTTCACTAATTATTCAAGCAAATTTTGAATTCAAAAAGTCAAATGGCGCTCCTTCATTTCCGAACCCTGCCGTGTGTCCAAACAGTGGTTTTCTGCCACATATTTGGTATCAGCATGCTCAGGAGAAATTGCACAATACATTTTGGGATCCATTTTTATCTGTTACCCTTGTGAAAAAAAAAAAAAATTGGTCTAAATTTAATATTTTGTGAAAAAAAGTTAAATGTTAATTTTTTTCGTCCTCATTGCTTCAATTCCTGTGAAGCACCTGAAGGGTTAATAAACTTCTTGAATGTGGTTTTGAGCACTTTGAGGGGTGCAGTTTTTAGAATGGTGTCACTTTTGGGTATTTTCTGTCATATAGACACCTCTAAGTCACTTCAAATATGATGTGGTCCCAAAAAAAATGGTTTTGTAAATTTTGTTGGAAAAATGAGAAATCGCTGGTCAACTTTTAACCCTTATAGCTCCCTCACAAAAAAAAAAATTGAGTTCCAAATTGTGCTGATGTAAAGTAGACATGTGGGAAATGTTAACTATTTTCTTTGACATATCTCTCTGATTTCAGGGCATAACAATTCAAAGTTTGAAAATTGCAAATTTTAAAAATTTTCTCCAAATTTGTTTATTTTACAAATAAACACAAGAGTTATCAAATAAATTTTACCACTATCATGAAGTACAATATGTCACGAAAAAACAATCTCAGAATCGGAGGAATCCGTTGAAGCTTTCCAGAGTTATTACCTCATAAAGTGACAGTGGTCAGAATTGTAAAAATTGGCCCGGCCATTAACCCCTTAAGCCCCGAAGCATTTTCAGTTTTTGCATTTTCGTTTTTGCTCCCCTTGTTCCCAGAGCCATAGCGTTTTTATTTTTTGGTCAATATGGCCATGTGAGGGCTTATTTTTTGCGGGACGAGTTGTACTTTTCAACGCCATTACTAGTTTTACCATATCGTGTACGGGAAAACAGGAACAAAATTCCAAGTGCGGTAAAATTGCAAAAAAAGTGCAATACCACAGTTTTTTTTTTTTTTTTACCACGTTCACTGAATGCTAAAACTGACCTGCCCTTCTTATTCTCCAGGTCATTACGAGTTCATAGACACCAAACATGTATAGGTTCTTTTATATTTAAGTGGTGAAAAAAAATTCCAAAATTTGGTAAAAAAAAAAAAAAAAATAGCGCCATTTTCCGAGACCTGTAGCGTCTCCATTTTTCGTGATCTGGGGCTAGGTGAGGGCTTATTTTTTGCGCGCCGGGCTGACGTTTTTATTGATAACATTTTGGGGTAGATCCGATGTTTTGATCGCCCGTTATTGCATTTTATTGCAATTTTGCGGCGACCAAAAAACGTAATTCTGGCGTTTAGAATTTTTTTCTCGTTACGCCGTTTACCGATCGGATTAATTTTTTTATATTGATAGATCGGGCGATTCTGAAAGCGGCGATACCAAATATGTCTATGTAGGTTTTTTTTTATATATATTTTATTTTGAATGGGGCGAAAGGGGGGTGATTTAAACTTTTATATTTTATTTTTTTTAATATTTTTAAAAACTTTTTTACTTTTTGCTTGCTTCAATAGTCTCCATAGGAGACTAGAAGCAGCAACTGTCCGATCGGCTCTGCTACATACAGGGGACAAAGTGAATGAATTGGAGACAGAATACGATGTGGCGGGCATTATGGAAACCTGGCTGGATGAAAGTCATGACTATGTAACAAATGTAGTGGGTTACACTACATTTAGAAAAGACCGGAAAGATAAAAAAAAGGTGGAGGGGTGTGTATTTTCATTAAATCCAACTAAAGACATGTGCTCAATGATGACATTGGGGTAACAGCGACAGTATGGGTAAATGTACATGGGGATGGCAATAATAGAAAGCTTCTAATTGGAGTTTGCTACAAGCCTCCTAATATGGCTGAACAGGTAGAGGATGAAATGCTGCAACAAATTAAAGAGAATCTTCCTGCTGTGCTAAAAGCTGCAAGTTCTTATCCACAGTTCAGGACAATTACCTCTCTCAGCTGGTAGATGAACCAATCAGGCAAGGTAGTCTGCTGGATCTTGTTCTATCAAATAGACCAGATACAATTTCAGATCTACAGGTCCGGGAGCATTTCGAATGCAGTGACCATAACATGGTAAGTCTCAATGTAATATTCAATAAAACATTTCAAAGGAGAAATGCAAAAACCTGAAACTTTAGAAAAGCTGATTTCAACAAATTGAGGGAAGAGCTTAATCGTGAAGACTGGGACCACGTGATAGTAACTGGGGATTCCGAACATAAATGGGGTATGTTTAGGGAAATACTGCTAGAATCCTGTAGAAAACGTATACACTCTGGTAATAAAATGTCCAGGAATAAAAAAAAAAAAAAACGTTAAGACAATACAAAGTTTAATAAGACAAAAACAAAGGGCATTCAAAATCTTGAAGGCAGAGAATAATTGCAGAAATGGTATTTCTGGTATTTCAGGAGTATAAAGATCTCAATAAGAAATGTAAAAAAGAAATCAAGCTATCAAAGTTATTTACTGAAACACAAATTGCCAGCAACATTAAAATAAATCCCAAAACTTTTTTATGAATACGTCAATGCCAAAAAGAAAAAAGCAAATGGGATCTGTCCCTTTAAAAGAGAAGTTAATTATAGAGGACAAAGAAAAGGCTGAGATATTAAACAGTCACTTTTCATCCATGTTCACCAATGAACTGACTGTTCCAAGTATCGTTCAGCAAGGCAAAAATCAAAGTTCACCCACTGATATAACTAGTTTAACCTCTTTAACACCTTTTGGGTTTTTGCATTTTTGTTTTTTGTTCCCCTTTTTCCCAGAGCCATAACCTTTTTTTTTTTTTTTTTTTATTTCTCCTTCAATATGGCCATGTGAGGGCTTGTTTTTTTGCTGAACGAGTTGTACTTTAGAACGACACAATAGATTTTACCTTATAGTGTCATCGACAACGAGGAAAAAATTATAAGTGCGGTGAAATTAAAAAAAAAGTGCAGTTCCACAATTGTTTTTTTTTTTTTTTTTAACCATGTTCACTAACCTCTAAAGCTGACCTTCCATTATAATTCTTCAGGTCATTAGCATTTTGTAGATACCAAACATGTAAAGGTTATTTTTTATTTAAGTAATGAAAAAAAATTACACAGTTTGTTTAAAAAAAAAAAAAAAACTCCATTTTTTTGGGATCTGGGGCCGGGTGAGGGCTCATTTTTTGCGTGCCGAGCTGACGTTTTTATTTATTTATTTTTTTTTTTACCATTGTTGAGTAGATGCGATGTTTTGATCGCCCGTTATTGCATTTTATTGTAATGTTGCGATGACAAAAAAATAAATCTGGCGTTTTTTGTTTTTTTTCTCGTTATACTCTTTACCAATCGGATTAATTCTTTTTATATGTTGATTGAGCAATTCTGAACGCGGCAATACCAAATGTGTTTTTTTTAATTGTTTTATTTTGAATGTGGCAAAAGGGGGGTGTATTTAACTTTTTATAGATAGATAGATAGATAGATAGATAGATATAGATTTTTAAAAACTTTTTTTTTTTACTTTTCACATGCTTTAATAGTCTTCATGGGAGACTAGAAGCTGCGATCATCCGGTTGCTTGTGTTACACATAGCAGGGCTATGCTCACCTGCTATGAGTGCCGACCACAGGGTGGCGCTCATAGCAGTTCGGCAATGACAACCACAGGTGGCTTGTGATCATGTGACGGGCGGCTCTTATTACGTGCTTATGGCACGATCACGTTAAATGCTGCTGTCAGAGATTGACAGCGGCATTTAACATGTTAACAGTTGCTGGTGGATCGCGATTCCACCTGCGGCCATTAGGGACACATGATATCTGATGGAATCAGCTGTCATGTGCCTGAAAAGGTGCGGGCTCCTCGCCGGAACCCATAACAAAAAAGAGGTAGGCGACCCCTTTACGACCTGTACATCATAGGGTTTAACATAAGAAGTAATACACTTGCCTCTGAGCTAATTAAACATTGATAAATCGCCCGGCCCAGATGGCATTCATCCACGGATACTGAGGGAATTAAGCTCAGTAATTGACAAACCACTGTATTTCATATTCTTAGACTGTCTTGTCAGGCTATGTGCCCACGTAGCAGATTTGATGCAGAGTGTTTTTGCCTCTCTCTGGCAGAAAAAAACGCATGCAGATTTACATGCGTTTTTTCTTCCTAGAGGGAAGCTTTTTTTTTCTGCGTTTTCACATGCGTTTTTTTTTCAAGCTGTTTTCCAAGCGATTTTTGAGCATCACTTGGAAAAGTGCTTGACAAGTTGGTCACACAATATAAATTCATGCTACTGACATGGATTTATAATGTGTAAACAACTGATGCTTTAAATGCAGCATCTATAGTAAAAAAAAAAAAAAAAAAAAGAGAATTAAAATGTTAAAAATAAAAAAAAAAACCTGTATACTCACCTCTCCGGTCTCCTCCAGTCTGCTCCCGGCGACGTCCACTCTCCTCGGCGTCCCGCAGTGTACTGTCAGGACCTGCGGTGACGTCATTTAGTCAGCTGATGGTCACGCGACCATCACCTGACTGCCGACGTCAGCGCAGGTCCTGACAGTACACCGAGGGACGCCAAGCAGAGAGGACATGGCCGGTGGCCGCCGGAGAGGTGAATATACAGGTTTTGTTTACTTTTATCTTTATTTCTTTTTTTCACTGCGTGGTAGCTGGGATGAAGAGGAGTTGTAGTCTCCTCTTCATCCCGGGTACCACACACACTGCAATTGCGCTGCAAATTCGTGGCCATTGAATTTAATTGAAACGCTGCAAATCCACATATACCTGCGGGTTTGCTGCGTTTCAATGTTCCTCAATGGCCACGAATTTGCAGCGTAATCGCGGTAGAAATGGTCATGCTGCGTTTTGCAACGCAATGCGAATTTGGCGCGCAAATTAGCGCATCATGTGCACAGGACATCCGAATTCACATTGCTTTGCATGGCAGACTGTTTTAAAGGCGTTTTCGCAGCCGTAAAAACGCTACAAAAACGCTACGTGGGCACTTAACCTAACAGGGGTAGTGCCACAGGATTGGAGGATAGCCAATGTGGTACCGATTTTTAAGAAAGGTAAGAAGGTGGATCCTGGTAACTACTGTCCAGTAAGTCTGACATCAATAGTGTGTAAAGTTTTTGAGGGCATCATAATAGATGACCTGCAGAGTTATATTACAGAGAATAATATATTAACTGACAGATATCATGGATTCATGAAAGCAAGTCGTGTTTAACCAACACATTGGGCTTCTCTTTCGGAGGTAAGTGCAAATCTGAATGTTGGTAATACGGCTGATGTGATTTATCTGGACTTTGCAAAGGCATTTGATACTATACCACATAGCAGCCTTGTACTGAAGCTACAGAAGCAAGGACTTCGGGGAACTATATGTAGATGGGTAAGGAATTGGCTAAATGATAGGAAACAAAGAGTCATCATAAATGGTACATTCTCTAAATGGGATATAGTCAGCAGTGGGGTGCCACAGGGATCTGTGCTAGGACCGATTATTTTTAATCTCTTTATTAATGGTCTTGGGGATGGGATTGACAGGTAAAGTGTCAGTCTTTGCGGACGACACCAAAATATGTAGGATATTAAAATCTGGTCTCTGCATTAAAATATTGCAAAACAATCTGGATGGCAAACACTTGGCATTTGAGGTTTAATGTAGAGTAATGCACCTTGGACGGAGTAATCCAATTTCTACATATACATTAAATGGGCGTATACTCAGAACTACAGAACAGGAGATGGATTTGGGTACTATGGTTACAAGTAAGCTGCGCAGCAGTACTCAATGTCAAGTAGCAGCCGCAAAAGCAAACTAGATTTTAGGATGTATAAAAAGGGAGAGAAAATCCCGCTATCCCAACGTATTGTTACCCCTTTATAAATCACTGGTGAGGCCACATCTGGAATATGGGATCCAGTTTTGGGCTCCACATTTTTATAAGGATATTCAGAAGTTAGTCAGTTCAAAGACGGGCAACTAAATTATGGAATCTAGGCATGGAAGGCCTCTCATATGTCAAAAGGGGTTGAAAAAGTTGAGTATGTTTAGCTTAGAAAAACAACACCTCAGAGGGGATCTCATTTACATGTATAAATATATGTGTGGTTAGTACAAAGGACTGGCACATGACTTATTCATTCCAAAGACCACACTAAGGACCATTGGGCACTCATTACAGGCGGAAGAAAGGTGATTCCGGCAGCTAAATAGGAAAGGGTTCTTTACAGTCAGAGCAGTCAGACTGTGGAATGCCGACCACAAGAGGTAGTAATGGCCGACACTATAACAGCATTCAAGAAAGGGCTGGATGATCTCCTCAGTATAAATAATATTGGGGGTTACAGTTAAATTAGAGACAAAATGTATAATTGGTGGAGGAAGGTTGAACTTGATGGACCTAGGTTATTTTTCAACATGTGTAACTATGCTGTCAGCATTTACCACTGCATCTAAGTGACTAGACAGAGGAAGGGGGCATCCATTGATTGCTATGGCAGACAGGGTTATATAACGGCACCCAGCTCTGCAGAGTATGGAAACAAAAATTAATCTACAATCATAAATCCATTCTACCAAGTCAAATTACAGTAATTTTACTCTTCCATAACAAAATGTATGTATCGGTCCTGTTTTCATAATACATACGTCTAGTAAGAAAAAAAAAAATCGGATAAACAAAAACTCGTACAAACAGTAAAAACCCCAAATCTCTGTTGCAATAATTACATCTGAATCAAGTTATTATTTTCAATATGTACAATTTAATGAAAGTGTCTTGTACATATCGATAATCAATATACTGTAACATTCCCATGTTAAATTTGCACACAAAAAAAATGGTTTGTGATTTAAAACCACTGCAAATAGTGGGGTTAACACAATTGCCCAAAAATAATCAATACTGGTAGCCTCCCAAACTGTGGTTAGAGCAGAAAATAGTGAGGAACTGAAGGAGATGGGGACTGAAAACCTATAATTATGAAATTAAAGAGGCAAGAACCACAAAAACACAAAAATCCAACCAAATACAAATTACACACCGGACTGACACGCATGCCGCCTAAAATGCTTTGTCTGGAGACGCTGCATGAGTCTGAAATATTTGGTCTCCTTTTGGTGATTATAGATAGATAGATATTATACTTGCTATTGAACCCGTTCTACGTCCAGGTGGCGAGCATTTTTATTGGTATATGGTCTCCCATGCTGGTATGTGCTGCCCCCTCCTGGTATTTGTGCTGCCCTCATCCTGTCCCCACCATCCTATCCTGGTATGCATGGCACCCCTCACCCCCAATCCTGGAATGCGTGGCACCCCTCACCCCCAATCCTGGAATGCATGGCACCCCTCACCCCCAATCCTGGAATGCGTGGCACCCCTCACCCCCAATCCTGGAATGCGTGGCACCCCTCACCCCCAATCCTGGAATGCGTGGCACCCCTCACCCCCAATCCTGGAATGTGTGGCACCCCTCACCCCCAATCCTGGAATGTGTGGCACCCCTCACCCCCAATCCTGGAATGCGTGGCACCCCTCACCCCCAATCCTGGAATGCGTGGCACCCCTCACCCCCAATCCTGGAATGCGTGGCACCCCTCACCCCCAATCCTGGAATGCGTGGCACCCCTCACCCCCAATCCTGGAATGTGTGGTTTTACTCATCCCTATCCTGGTATGCATGGTACCCCATCCCTCATCCCTATTCTGGTATGTATGGTATCCCTCATCCTTGTATGCGTGGCACCCCTCACCCCCAATCCTTGTATGTATGGTATCCCTCATCCTTGTATGCACGGCACCCCTCACCCCCAATCCTGGTATTCGTGGCACCCCTCACCCCCCCCCCCAATCCTGGTATGCGTGGCACCCCTCATCCCTTTCACACTGCACACATGCAAAAAAATAAACACTTATACTCACCATTCTTCCCTGTGCTCCAGCGCTGCTGTGTCCTGTTCTATTGGAGGCAGGGGAGGAGTGCGGCGCCAGAGTACGCGCGTGCCCATACCACGCTGTCCGGCACCATTTTGCTGAAGACGCACTGCAAATGTTTCTTCAGTAAAATGGTTCCGGATAGCGCTATGTGCATGCGCCGATTCCAACGCCTCACTCCTGCACCAGTCTTCGGCGAAGAGAGGTGCTGCTGCAACTCTCCTCCTGATCAGGTAAGTATAGCACCGGAGATCGCAGTATGCTTTCAGTGTCTACGCATACCGTGATCTCCGGTGCCTTACACACTCCTCTTACCTGTAACGGCTCCATGCATGCTTCTGTCTGAAGCCAGACTGCGCAGGCGTGTCGCTCTTGCGCAGTCTACAAAGGCTTCAGACACACGCATCTCCGGTTATATTATAGATGTCCGCAGAAGATTAGATGATCAAGTCACTGAGTTGGCCTAAATTGGTCTAAATGAAGGTTTTTTTTTGTTTTTGTTTTTTTTTACTAACAAAGTCCTCTATTTCCAGAGGAAAAAAAATTGATGCAGACATAATGACCTGTACAATGAAATTAACATATTTATCTAGCATAATGAATAATGTTTAATTGGGCATGTAGGTCATAGGAAGCTGAATAACATAATACCTTGATATCTGTAATCCAAATGTGACGCTGAGTCATTACTCATGGGCAAGCCGTTAGGCTAGTCAGGAGGTCAGAAGTCAGATACCAGGAGGGCTCATAGTACAGAGGGGTAAGTCAAAGGCGTGGTAATAAAACAGTCCGGGGTCAAATGCTAGAAGGGTACGTCAAAAAGAGGGAGTCCAACAAATGGATAGTCAGAGGCCAAGTCCGGGGTCAGATAACTGAAGTCAGAGAGCGTCTAAAATAGAAGGGATAATCCACGAGAGTCGTCAAAACAGATCCAAAGTCATAAACAAGATCAGAAGTCAGACACAGAGCTAGCACACACACCTAAAGCAAAGTTACAACTGACAATCTGCTGCTCACAGCAAGCCAGCTAAATACCTAGCAAATCATTTGAGGTCGGGAGGCATCTGAGGAAACACCCACAGACTAGACCAGATTGAGCAGCAGTCTTGTCAATTAAAATGCTGACAGCCCAGCACGCCCCAGGATCAGATTAGATGACTGGACTGTCACTCTCAAAACCGATAGTCCAGCACATTCCAGAGTCCATAGGGCGGCTGAGCTGTCACTCACAGCATCCATAGACCACAGTCAGTTTTGAAACCGTGACACCAATGTTTCCTTCCAGAGAAAGTCACGTTTTTCTTACATGTAAATGAGCTAAGATCTATGGGCTGAGCACTGATCCAGTTGCTATGGATACAATTCTATGTAGATTGGAGGAGAGAGGAGTTAGAGGCAGAGCTCTTCCCTCCCTCCCATCTACATAGAATCGTATCAAGAGGACAGAGCACACCACCGGAGAGGAAACCAGGGGCCGCCGGAAAGGTAAGTATAATGTTTTTTTTTTTATTAATTTTTACGTTTTAATTCTTTTTTTTTTTATACTATTGATGCTGCATTTAAAGCAGCATACGTTGGTCACACAATGTAAATCCATGCCAATTGCATGTATTTATATTGTGTGACCAACTTGTCAGGCACTTTTCCAACTGATGCTCAAAAGCGCTTGAAAAAATGCATGCAGATATGCTTAAAAAAAAAAACGCTTCTCCCTGGCAGAAAAAACGCATGTAAAATCCGCATGTGTTCTTTCTGCCATGGAGAGGCAGAAACGCTCAGGAAAAATCCGCATCAATTCAGCATCACGGGCACAGAGCCTAATGGCGCCAGAGGTGAGTAAAGGTGTTATTATTTAACTGGCTGGTAAACATGGGTATTCAGAAGTGTTTGTCTGAGTGGTGGACATCCCCTTTAACATTTTTTTGGGCAGTTTCTGGAATATATTAATCAGTGGTTAATTTCATGTGACCAGAACAAAAATGTAGAAATACACTATGGTTTTGAACACCATTTCTTATACGAGAATTAGCCCTATGTTAATCCATGTGTTTAGTAATGGTTTGGATTGTGTTTGGATTCATGTTGGAAGTGACAACTGCTTTCCAGCCAATAACTGCACAAGAAGTGCTGCACTTCAAGAATTGGTTTAATACAGAATTGTTTCCTGGGTAACTCAAAACACTAAATCTTTTTCTTTACCAAGCAGTATCCTTTCAGAGTACAAACATTTAGATTTATTGCAACTGAAGGAGCCCTTGAGCTGTGGAAACAGACATTAGAATGGCGCTTTTTTTCCGAGATGGTAAACGACTGGGGGCTAAAAAATTACTTGCATTTGTTTCTGCAATAAGTGATCACTCGTTTTTGCACCACTGGGTCCCTTCTCCCATGTGCAATAGTCATTTCCACACTTTCTCTGGATCCCTAGACAGCCCAGCGATTCCATCCTTTCATATACTGGTAGAAGTGGCTGTTTCCTTTTTCTTCTAAGAAGGACATTCCACACATATCCTATTCTAGGCTGACTAAGGGTACATTACCCAAAATGTTGCTATACTTCACTTTGCAGTGTAATAATCTTTTTGGGACATGAGGAAAGAAAAATAAAAAGCATTAAAAAAAGTTTCTTTTTGTGCCTACTATTGGGGTGTTATTCCTTTTATACACTATTAATTTACTTCAGGGGTAATGTATATACATACAGGTGCTTCTCACTAAATTAGAATATAATCAAAAAGTTAATTTATTTCACTTCTTTAATACAAAAAGTGAAACTCATATTATATAGTCATTATAAACAGAGTGATAAGTGTTTATTTCTGTTAATGTTGATGATTATGGATTACAGCCAATGAAAATACAAAAGTCATTATCTCTGTAAATTAGAATACTTTATAACAACAGCTTGAAAAATGTTTTTAAAATCCAAAATGTTGGTCTACTAAAATGTATGTTCAGTAAATGTACTCAATACTTGGTCGGGGCTCCTTTTGCATCAGTTACTGCATCAATGCGGAGTGACATGGAGGTGATCAGCCTGTGGCACTGCTGAGGTGTTATAGAAGCCCATTTTGCTTTGATAGCAGCCTTCAGCTCGTCTGTATTGTTGGGTCTGGTGTCTCTCATCTTCCTCTTGACAATACCCCATAGATTCTCTATGGTTAAGGTCAGGGGAGTTTGCTCTCCAATCAAGCACAATGATATTGTTATTTTTAAACCAGGTATTGGTACTTTTGGCAGTGTGGACAGGTGCCAAGTCCTGCTGGAGAATGAAATTTCCATCTCCAAAAAGCTTTTTGGCAGAGGGAAGCATGAAGTGCTCTAAAATTTCCTGGTAGACGGCTGCGCTGACTTTGGTCTTGATAAAACACAGTTCACCTACACCAGCAGATGACATGGCTCCCCAAACCATCACTGATTGTGGAAACTTCACACTAGACCTCAAGCAGCTTAGAGTATGTGTATATATACTCTCCATGCATGCATACATACATACATACATACATACCGTATAAGCTGAGGCACCTAATTTTACCACATAAAACTGGGAAAACTTAATGACTTAAGTATAAGCCTAGGGTGGGAGATGCAGCAGCTACTGGTAAATGTTCCCATCCTGGTAAGAATGGTCCCCTCATCCCCAATCCTTGTATGCATGGCACCCCTCAACCCCATCCTGGTATGCATGGCACCCCTCATCCCCAATCCTGATATGCATGGCACCCCTCATCCCCAATCCTGATATGCATGGCACCCCTCATCCCCAATCCTGATATGCATGGCACCCCTGATCCCCAAACCTAGTATGCATGGCACCCCTCATCCCCAATCCTGGTGTATATGGCACCCCCATCGCTGCACACATGAAAAAAAACAAAACAATTCTACTCCCCTTCCTCCCCTGTGCTCCAGCACTGCGTCCTGTTCTGCCAGCATCTCCCCTCTGCATCTGAGCAGCGCTTGACTTCACTGCCATGCGCCCTCAGACGCTGAGGTTAGGTGCTGGGATATTTACTTCTCTTCACGCCGGGATTGTGGGCGTGGAGAGGAGTTTAAAGTCATTCTCCTTAATAGCGCAGTGAGAGTCGCAGCCGCACTTCCTTCAGAGGCTCAGGTATCCTCTGTGCCTCTCTAATAGCGGGCATAGAGGATTGCTGAGTCACAGCAGGAAGCGGTGGCTGGGACTCACACTGCTCTATTAAAGAAAATGACTATTCACCCCTCTCCACTCCCATGGGCGTAGAGAATAGCGAATATTCATTTTCTTTAGCAGCGTGCACACATGTTAGCTGCAGCATCAGCCACTGCCTGTGCTCACTCCTCCAGCCGCCGCAACCCTCTTCCCCCCCATGGTATATACTGCATATATAAGCATATAAAAAGCATAAACCCGAGTATAAGCCGAGGGGGAGCTTTTTCAGCATAAAAAATGTGCTGAAAAAGTCGGCTTATACTCGAGTATATACCATACATACATACATACTAGACACCCCCCTCACTGACTTGTCAAAGCACTATTCTGAAGTGCTCAGCTTCTACATGAGTTTGCACATACAGTGTGGTGTACGGGCTTAATTAACCCCTTTACAGCCTGTGCCATATTTATACGCACAAGGCTGTAACCCCCGGTTCAGTGAGGGCTCCGGCGCCGAGCCTGCACTGAACCGGGCACATGTCAGCTGATTCTTACAGTTGACAAGTGCCCGCAACCGCCGCGGGTGGAATCGTGATCCTCCACCCGCGGCTGTTAACATGTTAAATGCCGCTGTCAATTTCTGACAGCGGCATTTAACATCGCCGCGCCGGAAGCGCGTCCTTTAACCCGCCCATCGGTGACCCCGTCACATGATCATGGGCATGACAACCCTGGGTCTGCTTCAGACTCCAGTGGTTGTAATGAGCTGGTCGCTATGAGCGCCACCTAGTGGTCGGCGCTCATAGCACAAGCCCATTTCTGTTACACAGAGGTGATCTACTGATCATCTATATGTAGCAGAGGCGATCAGACAAGTGCTGCTTCTAGTCTCCTATGGAGACTATAGAAGCAAGCAAAAAGTGGGAAAAAAAAGTTTTTAAAAAAAAATATAAAAGTTTAAATCACTCCCCTTTCGCCCCATTCAAAATAAAATTTAAAAAAAAAAAACACATACACATATTTGGTATCACCACGTTCAGAATCGCCCAATCTATCAATATAAAAAAAGAATTAATCCGATCGGTAAACGGCGTAATGAGAAAAAAATTCTAAACGGCAGAATTACGTTTTTTGGTCGCCGCAACATTGCAATAAAATGCAATAACGGGCAATTAAAACATCGGATCTACCCCAAAATGGTATCAATAAAAACGTCCGCTCAGCTCGCAAAAAATAAGCTCTCACCCGGCCACAGATCCCGAAAAATGGAGACGTTGCGGGTCTTGGAAAATGGCACCTTTTTTTTGTTTTAGCTAACTTTGGAATTTTTTTTCACCACTTAAATAAAAAAGAACCTATACATGTTTGGTGTCTATGAACTGATAATGACCTGGAGAATGATGTCAGGTCAGTTTTAGCAATCAGTGAACGTGGTAAAAAAAATAAAAAAACATCTGTGGTATTGCACTTTTTTTGCAATTTCACTGCACATGGAATTTTTTTCCCAATTTTCCCGTACACGATATGGTAAAACTAGTAATGGCATTGAAACGTACAACTCGTCCCGCAAAAAATAAGCCCTCACACAGCCATATAGACCAAAAAGTAAAAACGCTATAGCTCTGGGAACAAGGGGAGCAAAAAACGGAAAATCCGAGGGTTGCGAAGGGGTTAAGTATATGGGTTCGTGAGAGCATCAATATATGGCCCCATATACTTATTAAGCCCGTACACTGCATTGTACACGCAGATCAGCTGAGCACTTCAGAGCAGTTATTTGACCAATCGGTGGGGGTCTCAGCACCTAAATCCCCGACGATCAGCAACACTATTCCAAGCCTGTAATAAATATAGCTGTACTACTCTGCTTCGTCCGGGTTAATAACTGCTGTTACCAAAATAGAATGTGTTAACAAAAATTTATTCTCCACACAAAAACCACAAAACAAATAGATAGAAAGTTCATTGGCTCTAGAGGAAGCAGTTCTTGTTCTCTTGTCTGCAAGCCTCGCTTCCATCTCCTCAGAAAGTTCATTGGCTCTTGAGGAAGCAGCTCTTGTTTTCATGTCTGCAAGCCTCGCTTCCATCTCCTCAGAAAGTTCATTGGCCCTTGAGGAAGCAGCTCTTGTTCTCTTGTCTGCAAGCCTCGCTTCCCTCTGCTCAGAAAGTTCATTGGCTCTTGAGGAAGCAGCTGCTGTTCTCATGTGTGTCAGCCTTGTTTCTCGGTCTTCACATTTTTCATTGGCCCGTAATGCAGCTTTTCTCTTCGCATCAGCTGACATTCGTGCCATGAAATTCCTTTTCTTATGAGGCATTATTGTGGTAAAAATAGTCTGTAACTGGCAGTTTCTATATCCTCTCACATAGAAGTAATGTGACTGACTTTCCACCAACACACCCTAACTGACATCTTATTACCTTACACAAGCTTTGTTATACTGAGAATGTTCTTTGTTGCCTATATTAACCAATCACAGCTCAGATTAATTAACTGTAGCAAAATAGAAGCTGAGCTGTGATTGGTTGCTATTGGCAGCCTGATAAATCTTTGTGAGATGAGTATTGTGTGTGCTGAGGGTGGTATATGTGTTCAAGCACGTGGTAGTGTGTGGCGCATTTTGTGTGTGTGTTCATATCCCCGTGTGTGGCGAGTATGAGTATCCCAGGTCGGGCCCCACCTTAGCAACTGTACGGTATATACTCTTTGGCGCCATCGCTCTCATTCTTTAATTCTCCCTTGTTCACATGTGGCAGCTGTCAATTTGCCTCCAACACTTTTCCTTTCACTTTTTCCCCATTATGTAGATAGGGGCAAAATTGTTTGGTGAATTGGAACGCGCGGGGTTAAAATTTCACCTCACAACATAGCCTATGACGCTCTCGGGGTCCAAACGTGTGACTGTGCAAAATTTTGTGGCTGTAGCTGTGACGGTGCAGATGCCAATCCCGGACATACACATCTTTATATATAACTTTTATAAAGTAAGTTACACTGTGTTTTACATGTAGGCCAAATGCTTCCAGTGACTCCATGTTCCGGCACACTTTTATCTCCCACATGTAACACTTGTATATCCGGTAACGCAATAACCATCTAGGCACCGACTTTACGCTGCTCTTTATACAATTTAATAAAGGAAATGTGGTAATCTTAATGTAGATACAGAATTGGGTTGACCAGAAGACAAATGGAAACAGCAATGCTGGTGCGTTCCTGCCGATTTGTTTTTAATAAGCGTGTTATTTAGTTCATCAGCCTACCACAGTAATGCTGTGAATCTGGCTCTGCCAGACAAATTTGTTAATGCCTTTTTCCCCCTCCCCCCCTGTTTCAGGGAACATTGATTCCCCGCAGACATATCTCTATTAAACCTCTAGAAAGTCACAACTTCCAAATTAGATTAAGTAGCGAGCACGGTACTAGAGAAATCAAAGAAAATTGAGTGTATTATTGAATTCATGCCACATTGTCTGCAGAAGGGAGATGCTTTGTATGGCTGCAACGTTTGTCCTTACTCTACTAACAAAGATGTGGTCGCAGCCATGTAATATCATTTTCTAAAACGCATTAGGAAATCGTATGCTCGTCCTGCTGAAGGGAACGCAGAGATCTGCAGTGTACTTTTTCTTATTGGAATATAGCAAGGCGGCATTTTATCCTTGAGAATGTTGAACAATGTTCTATGTTTTCATTTGTTTGTTTTCAGAATGTTTTATATTACTGTTTTATATTGTATGTGTTTTATTAACTTTGTATTCAGGGAAATCCAAAATATCATGTAAAATTCCTTTGTCATAGAAGGGGCTTAGAGAGATCTCGCATGATCAAATATTTTAAATGATGAACATTTTATATACACATATATACTGGTTATTCTACAGGACAGATGCCAAATTCAGGCCCCTGGGCCAAATATGGCCCGCAGTTTAATTATATTTGGCTCTCAAGAAAATACCAAATATCTTCTAGAGCTGGCTCGCCGGTAGCCAGTGCTTGCTAATACCGGAAATCCCACATTTCTGGTCCTGCACGCTCCCTGTTTACTACAAGGCTGTTTACAACATGCCCCGTATAATGCATTCCCTACCACATTCACCTGAGCCGAAAACTCCCTCCTCTTCACCCTGAATCCGTGCGCAGTCCCCTTGTGTTCTCCTTTTACATCTGAGTGAGCACAGCACACAGATGACATGAGAGCACCATCTAAATAACATGATATATTGTATTGCTCTATTTGGTCATGTACTCTCCATTTTGTACATTATCCTTTCCCTATTTATTGAGATCTTACACTTTTCGTTCACTCCGTACCAGGGTCGGACTGGGACAAAAAAGAGTCCTGCTACACAAACCCCACCAGCCCACAATGGCGCAGCAGTAGTGCATGATCCACCACAGCTCCATTTACATTGTGCTCTTCAGAGCTCCGGTTTTCGGGATCATGCGGGTCCCCGCGGTTGGACCCCCAGCTATTGGAAAGTTCTCGGGATAGGGGATTACTTGACAAAGTCCGTTTAAACAGGTTTTCCAATTTTTTTTTTTTTATTATTTTCCCATAGGAATATTGAAAATAATAAACCAATGTTGACCCTCCCAAATTCTGTCGCCTCTCCAACAACAGCACAGGAGTAGTGGTACTGTGCACTGTATATATGCAGTGTATGTATGCAGTGCACCAGCGCCTCGTCCAAAACGCTGCTTTCTACATTACAAGTACAGTGGATGGGATTTATAGAAATCCCATGCCTAGTGTGCTTCTATTTGACGCTGCGTAAACTCACACACGGTGCAGCATGTCAATTTCTGTAGCGAAGACGCTCTTAAAGGACTCTAGTCTCCGCTGCCGTTTTTGACCGATGGAAATGTCAGTACATGCTGTGGATTCGCATGTACTGACAAAACTAGTGCGGCATTACAACGCAGCGCTTTGGACGCAGCCAAAATATGCTGCATCCAAAGCGCTGCTGGTTCCTGATCGTGGGGACGTAGCCTAATGGCTCTAGCAAACAAGCATATAAATCAAGCGTGTGCTATCCGATTTTTTTTTTTTTTTTTTTTAAATCAGATCGCACACTGACCGATGTTTTGCAATGAGGCAGTGCAGAGAAACATTTATTCTCCTGATTCGGTGTGAGAAAAAAATCATATCATGCTGTGATTTGACTCTGAAATTGGATGAGACTCGCCCATTCAAGTCTATGGATGTGAGAAAATAAATCGGAGGCCACATTATTGCATCCGATATTTACGGATACATTACAACTCTGTAACATTGGAAACTCTTAATGGTCCTGTAAATGATTAATAACTGCTCAGGAAAAAAAAACTGACTTCAACTGATACTGATTACAACCAGTATACAGGACAGAAGTGGTACTGTGCAGTGTGTATATACATTTGCACCGAAAGGGAATAGGTGTGTGTGTATATGTATGTATGTATGTATGTATGTATGTATGTATGTATGTGTGTATATATACACTACCATTGAAAAGTTTGGGGTCATTTAGAAATTTCATTATTTTTGAAAGAAAAGCACATTTTGTTTCAATGAAGCTAACATTAAATGAATCAGAAATACACTCTATACATTGTTAATGTAGTAAATGACTATTCTAGCTGCAAACGTCTTGTTTTTATTGCAATATCTACATAGGTGTATAGAGGCCCTTTTCCAACAACCACCACTCCAGTGTTTTAATGGTACATTGTGTTTGCTAACTGTAATAAGGCTAATGGATGTTTAGAAAACCCTTGCACAAGTATGTTAGTCCAGCTGAAAACGGTTTGGCTGATTTGAGAAGCTATAAAATTGACCTTCCTTTGAGCTAGTTGAGAATCTGGAGCATTACATTTGTTTGTTCTATGAAACTCTCAAAATGGCCAGAAAAAGAGAACTTTCATGTGAAACTCGACAGTCTATCTTTGTTCTTAGAAATGAAGGCTATTCCATGCAAGAAATTGCCAAGAAACTGAAGATTTCCTACAACGGTGTGTACTACTCCCTTCAGAGGAGAGCACAAACAGGCTCTAACCAGAGTAGAAAGAGAAGAGAGAGCCCCCGCTGCACAACTGAGCAACAAGACAAGTACATTGGAGTCTCTAGTTTGAGAAATTGACACCTCACAGCTCCTGAACTGGCATCTTCATTAAATAGTACACGCAAAACGCCAGTGTCAACGTCTACAGTGAAGAGGCGACTCCGGGATGCTGGCCTTCAGGACAAAGTGGTAAAGAAAAAGCCATATCTGAGACTGGCTAATAAAAGGAAAAGATTAATATGGGCAAAAGAACGCAGACATTGGACAGAGGAAGATTGGAAAAAAGTTTTATGGACAGACGAATCAAAGTTTGAGGTGTTTGGATCACACAGAAGAACATTTGTGAGATGCAGAGTGACTGAAAAGAAGCTGGAAGAGTGCCTGACGCCATCTGTCAAGCATGGTGGAGGTAATGTGATGGTCTGGGGTTGCTTTGGTGCTGGTAAAGTGGGAGATTTGTACAAGGTAAATGGGATTTTGAATAGGGAAGGCTATCACTCCATTTTGCAACTACCCTGTGGAAAGCGCTTGATTGGAGCCAATTTCATCCTACAACAGGACAATGACACAAAGCACACCTCCAAATTATTCATGAACTATTTTGGGAAGAAGCAGGCAGCTGGTATTCTATCTGTAATGGAGTGGCCAGCGCAGTCACCAGATCTCAACCCCATTGAGCGGTTGTGGGAGCAGCTTGACAGTATGGTACGCAAAAAGTGCCCATCATGCCAATCCAACTTGTGGGAGGGGTTTCTGGAAAAGTGGGGTGAAATATCTCAAGATTACCTCAGCAAATTAACAGCTAGAATGCCAAAGGTCTGCAATGCTGTAATTGCTGCAAAGGGAGCATTCTTTGATGAAAGCAAAGTTTGAAGGAGAAAATTCTTTCTAATAAAAATCATTATTTCTAACCTCGTCAATGTCTGGACAATATTTTCTAATCATTTTGCAACTCATTTGATAAATAAAAGCATGAGTTTTCATGGAAAACACAAAATTGTCTGGATGACCCCAAACTTTTGAACGGTATCGTGTGTGTGTGTGTGTGTGTGTGTGTGTGTGTGTATGTATATATGTATATATTTATATATGTATATGTGTGTATATATATATATATGTATGTACAGTTATATGAAAAAGTTTGGGCACCCCTATTAATCTTAAGCTTAATGTTTTATAAAAATTGGTGTTTTTGCAACAGCTATTTCAGTTTGATATATGTAATAACTGTTGGACACAGTAATGTTTCTGCCTTGAAATGAGGTTTATTGTACTAACAGAAAATGTGCAATCTGCATTCAAACAAAATTTGACAGGTGCATAAGTATGGGCACCCTTATCATTTTCTTGTTTTAAATACTCCTACCTACTTTTTACTGACTTACTAAAGCACTTTTTTTTGTTTTGTAACCCCATTGAGCTTTGAACTTCATAGACAGGTGTATGCAATCATGAGAAAAGCTACTTAAAGTGGCCACTTGCAAGTTGTTCTCCTGTTTGAATCTCCTCTGAAGAGTGGCATCATGGGCTCCTCAAAACAACTGTCAAATGATCTGAAAACAACAATTATTCAACATAGTTGTTCAGGGGAAGGATGCAAAAAGCTGTCTCGGAGATATAACCTGTCAGTTTCCACTGTGAGGAACATAGTAAGGAAATGGAAGAACACAGGGACCGTTCTTGTTAATTCCTGAAGTGGCAGGCCAAGAAAAACATCAGAAAGGCAGAGAAGAAGAATGGTGAGATCAGTCAAGGACAATCCTCAGACCACCTCCAAAGAGCTGCAGCATCAACTTGCTGCAGATGGTGTCACTGTGCATCGATCAACTATACAACGCACTTTGCACAAGGAGAAGCTGTATGGGAGAGTGATGCGAAAGAAGCCGTTTCTGCAAGCACGCCACAAACAGAGTCGGCTGAGGTATGCAAAAGCACATTTGGAGAAGCCAATTTCTTTTTGGAAGAAGGTCCTGTGGACTGATGAAACCAAGATTGAGTTGTTTGGTCATACAAAAAGGCGTTATGCATGGCGGCAAAAAAACACAGCATTCCAAGACAAACACTTGCTACCCACAGTAAAATTTGGTGGAGGTTCCATCATGCTTTGGGGCTGTGTGGCCAATGCCGGCACCGGGAATCTTGTTAAAGTTGAGGGACGCATGGATTCCACTCAGTATCAGCAGATTCTTGACAATAATGTTCAAGAATTAGTGACAAAGTTGAAGTTACGCAGGGGATGGATCTTTCAGCAAGACAATGATCCAAAACACCGCTCCAAATCTACTCAGGCATTCATGCAGAGGAACAATTACAATGTTCTGGAATGGCCATCCCAGTCCCCAGACCTGAATATCATTGAACATCTGTGGGATCGTTTGAAGAGGGCTGTCCATGCTCGGCGACCATCAAACTTAACTGAACTGGAATTGTTTTGTAAAGAGGAATGGTCAAAAATACCTTCATCCAGGATCCAGGAAATCATTAAAAGCTACAGGAAGCGACTAGAGGCTGTTATTTTTGCAAAAGGAGGATCTACTAAATATTAATGTCACTTTTCTTGTGAGGTGCCCATACTTATGCACCTGTCAAATTTTGTTTGAATGCAGATTGCACATTTTCTGTTAGTACAATAAACCTCATTTCAAGGCAGAAACATTACTGTGTCCAACAGTTATTACATATATCAAACTGAAATAGCTGTTGCAAAAACACCAATTTTTATAAAACATTAAGCTTAAGATTAATAGGGGTGCCCAAACTTTTTCATATAACTGTATGTATATTATAATTTTTTTTTTTTTTTTTTTTCACACATACACAAGAGGAGGTAGTCACTGGAAATGGTCTTCCAACAATCTTGAAGGAGTTCCCAGAGATGCTTAGCACTTGTTGGCCCTTTTGCCTTCACTCTGGGATGGCTTTGTAGGTCAGTATTAGTAGTTTAAATTGGATACGCTGGGGAAATGGGAGCCAGTGAAGAGATTTGCAGAGGGGAGAAGCCTCTTTTGGAGGGTAGCTGTATTTTTAGGAAGCGACACTGGATTGTTGGACTTGGACCTGCGACTGCATTGCGTCCTCATTTGATTTATTGTATTCGTTGTCAACGTCAATATAACTGACGGTAATGAGTTACAACGTGAGAACGTAAAATATTCCACGTTCTGTCTTCAGCAGAGGAGTCTCATAATTGCATATTAAAGCTTAGCCTTGTGGATTAATTTTGAGAAATGTTTCAAAGATTAGATATAATTCTTCATTATGTAAAGTCTATTTTTGCTCTGTTTTTAACCAACTGGATGTGTGCTTAAAATGGCCAAAAAAGTTGCCTTTCAAATACCCTGTTGCGCCATTGGTCCTTGTACCCTGTAGTGTTTAGAGCAAGGATGTGAAACCAAGTACTCCATCTGTACCCGTAAATAGAATGCTTCATTGGATCCTAATACGGTGGGTGCGTTGCAACAGATGATCATATGACCACCTCCGCTCCCTGTTTATTATAAGTATACTGCACACCATAAACTTTGGACTTTACAGTAAGTAATAAAAATGCCTTAAAACATTCTCTCTCTCTCCTTATTCTGGCATTTGGCAAATATTAAAAATTATGGTAATCCTAATTGACCTAAAACGGGAAAGGTTTATTCTGATTTCATGTCAGATATTGAGAAAAACATGAATGTGTCTTTTTATATAGTGTATGTAAACTTCTGGTTTCAACTGTATATACACATATGGACGGCTTAGGAGGGTTGATGGCTACTGACAGATTCCCTTTAAGTCATCTTAAAACTTATTTCACCTGCAAACAAGTATCCATTGAGTGATCAGCCGCCTGTTTACACTGCCCTACTATTAGACTATCATTCCTAGGAATGCTCACTCACCGTAATCAGTCAGTGTAAATCCAGCTTTAATGGTATCCTTTTTGACCATTTTTTTTCTTCTCATTGCTTCACGATGTATGAGGCATTTGTCAGTGTTCAGTTACACATACAATAATAACAGCTTTGAGAAATGTTTTCAGCAGTGTAAATTAACTCTTCTAGTACATCCAAAGAACACACACACTATTAATGTGTCTTATTGTATGTGACTGTTCTAACACATCTTTCTTTCTTTTTCTCAGGACCATCCACAGCCGTGCACTCCAAGGACATGGGAACGCAGGGATTCATGCATTATCTGTGTCAGTGGCAAAGGAGCGCCATCTAGCCGTCGCATCTGCTCTCTGGAGAAATTTCTTCCCCTTCTTGAAAAGTTTAAGACTTTCACAAACCCCTCCCTCCCAGTTAGCTGACACAGCGGCAGGTCTGTTCCCTTGTCTACTGTCTGCTTGCTATTTTTATTGCTCATCGTAATCTTGTAAAGGTTTTAGATGTCCTTATACTCGCACACTGTAACGGGTCTGGGAGGCGGAACCTCTGGGCTACTATACAAGGGAGCGGTCCTTGTAAGGGAGCGGGTGGCGACCAGGCAGGCAGTCACAGCAGGTGACCGGGACAGTCTCTGGGTGTACGGGCAGGAGGTCACGGCAAGTGATCAGGGCAGTCTCTGGAAGAAGGGTAGGTACGACCTGTGATGGCTGAACCTCCAGGTAGGCTAGCAAGGCAGATGGAGAATGTGTGCTCCCAGGTGAGCAAGCGAGAGTCTCTGGAATAGCAGGTGGTCACAGCACGTGACGGCGGAGCCTCCAGGTAGGCAAGCAGGCAGGTAGCGGAGAAGCGCTCCCAGGTGAGCGGGCAAGAGTCTGGAATAGCTGGTGGTCACAGCACGTGACAGCGGAGCCTCCGGGCAGGCAAGCAGGCAGGTAGCGGAGAAGCGCTCCCAGGTGAGCGGGCAAGAGTCTGGAATAGCTGGTGGTCACAGCACGTGACGGCGGAGCCTCCAGGTAGGCAAGCAGGCAGGTAGCGGAGAAGCGCTCCCAGGTGAGCGGGCAAGAGTCTGGAATAGCTGGTGGTCACAGCACGTGACGGCGGAGCCTCCAGGTAGGCAAGCAGGCAGGTAGCGGAGAAGCGCTCCCAGGTGAGCGGGCAAGAGTCTGGAATAGCTGGTGGTCACAGCACGTGACGGCGGAGCCTCCAGGTAGGCAAGCAGGCAGGTAGCGGAGAAGCGCTCCCAGGTGAGCGGGCAAGAGTCTGGAATAGCTGGTGGTCACAGCACGTGACAGCGGAGCCTCCGGGCAGGCAAGCAGGCAGGTAGCGGAGAAGCGCTCCCAGGTGAGCGGGCAAGAGTCTGGAATAGCTGGTGGTCACAGCACGTGACAGCGGAGCCTCCGGGCAGGCAGGCAGGCAGGTAGCGGAGAAGCGCTCCCAGGTGAGCGGGCAAGAGTCTGGAATAGCTGGTGGTCACAGCACGTGACGGCGGAGCCTCCAGGTAGGCAAGCAGGCAGGTAGCGGAGAAGCGCTCCCAGGTGAGCGGGCAAGAGTCTGGAATAGCTGGTGGTCACAGCACGTGACAGCGGAGCCTCCGGGCAGGCAAGCAGGCAGGTAGCGGAGAAGCGCTCCCAGGTGAGCGGGCAAGAGTCTGGAATAGCTGGTGGTCACAGCACGTGACAGCGGAGCCTCCGGGCAGGCAGGCAGGCAGGTAGCGGAGAAGCGCTCCCAGGTGAGCGGGCAAGCTGGTCCATAGACAGACTGACCGGAGTTGTAAGGCAGACCGTTGGACCTCAGGCAGGCAGGTAACAGGAAATCAGGCAGGATTAGGACAGCAAGCTGGCAGGAATCTGGCAGGTAACTGGCAGGTAACTGGCAACGGGACCTGAGGGCTGAAGCAGAGTAGAACGGTGCAACAACATTGCTCGGGCACCTCCATTTTGGAGGAGGTGCCTTATATATGGTAAAGTCCTCCGGCCATTGGCCGGGGACTCCTTAGGACGGCGCGCGCGGCCCCTTTAAGAGGGAGGGAGGGAGGGCGCGCGCGCGCGCGCCCTAAGCACAGTGGCCGGGAAGGAGCGCGCGCTGCCAGCAGAGCGGGAGAGGGACGCCGGGCACGGAGCAGAGCGGTGAGGGGAACAGCGTTCCTGCCTAGCAGAGGGCAGGGACGCCGGCACTACACACACTATTATATACTCATTAAATAGTTTAGGCTAGACGTTCTATAATCTGTCTTTTGCTTACCAGGTTACACTCTTCTCGCTTTGGACATGCCCAGCAGTGCCCCACCTGACCTGCAGCCCCAGCCTTTTGTTTCAATGATGCATCTTTTTGGCTGGGATGATATGGTCATACCTCAAATGGTATCCCGTTATCTGAGCCATTTGGTTCCAAACAGGTAAGCTATTGCTCTTGTATCAATTATTTATAGAGGTTGAGTGGGATTTTAATGCAATGAGCCACAAGTTTGTTTATAATAAAAAGCAGTGAAGCTTCCAAATATATATACAGTTGTGCTCAAAAGTTTACATACCCCAGCAGAATTTTTGCTTTCTTGGCCTTGTTTCAGAGAATATGAATGATAATAAAAAAAACTTTTTGTCCACTCATGGTTATTGGTTGGGTAAGGCCATTTATTGTCAAACTACTGTGTTTTCTCTTTTTAAATCTTAATGACAACCAAATGACCCTGATCAAAAGTTCACATACCCTGGTGATTTTGGCCTGATAACATGCACAGAATTTGAAACAAATGGGTTTGAATGGCTACTAAAGGTAACATCCTCACTTATGACCTATTTGCTTGTAATCAGTGTGTATGCATAAAAGCTGAGTGAGTTTCTTGGATCCAGACAGAGTCTTGCCTCATTCATCCAGCCACTGACGTTTCTGAATTGTGAGTCATGGAGAAAGCAAAAGAATTGTCAGCGGATCTACGAGAAAAGGTAGTTGAACTGTATAACGCAGGAAAGGGATACAAAAAGATATCCAAGGAATTGATAATACCAGTCAGCAGCGTTCAAACTGATTAACAAATGGAAAATCAGGGGCTCTATAAAAACCAAACCACGGTCAGGTAGACAACAAAAATTTCGGCCAAAACGGCCAGGAAAATTCTTTGGGATGCAAATAAAAACCCACAAATAACATCAGCTGAAATTCAGGACTCTCTGAAAACTAGTGGTGTGGCTGTTTCAAGATGCACAATAAGTAGGCACTTGAAGAAAAATGGACTGCATGGTCAAGCCGCCAGAAGAAAGCCATTACTGCGCAAATGCCACAAAGCATCTCGCCCACAATACGCCAAACATCACAGAGACAAGCCTCAAAACTTCTGGAACAAGGTAATTTGGAGTGATGAGACCAAAATTTAACTTTTTGGCCATAACCATAAACGTTACATTTGGAGAGAGGTCAACAAGGCCTATGATGAAAGGAACACCATTCCTACTGTAAAGCACGGAGGTGGATCACTGATGTTTTGGGGATGTGTGAGCTACAAAGGCACAGGAAACTTGGTAAAAGTTTAAGGAAAGATGAATGCAGCACGTTATCAGCAAATACTGGAGGCAAATTTGCTCTCATCAGTCCGGAAACTGTGCATGGGATGTACTTGGACGTTGCAACATGACAACAGTCCAAAACACAAGGCCAAGTTGACATGTCATTGGCTACAGCAGAACAAAGTGAAGGTTCTGGAGTGGCCTTCTCAGTCTCCTGCCCTCAATATCATTGAGCCACTCTGGGGAGATCTCAAGCGCGCAGTTCATGCAAGACAGCCCAGGAATTTATAGGAACTGAAGTCTTTTTGCCAAGAAGAATGGGCAGCTTTACCATCTGAGAAATTAAAGAACCTCATCCACAACTACCACAAAAGACTTCAAGCTGTCATTGATGTTAGAGGGGGCAATACAGGGTATTAAAAACTGGGGTATGTGAACTTTTGATCAGGGTCATTTGGATGTTTTTGGTTGTCATTAAGATTTAAAAAGAGAAAACACAGTAGTTTGACAATAAATTGCTTCACTCAACCAATAACCATGAGTGGAGAAAACATTTTTTTGTTATCATTCATATTCTCTGAAACAAGGCCAAGAAAGCAAAAATTCTGCTGGGGTATGTAAACTTTTGAGCACAACTGTATATATGCAGTTGAAACCAGAGGTTTAAATACATTATATAAAAAGACACACATGCATGTTTTTCTCAATATCTGTCATGAAATCAGAATAAACCTTTCCCGTTTTAGATCAGTTAGGATTGAGGATGGCGGAAGCTGGTAAGATTGTGTCAATATCCACAGTGAAACGAATACTGTATCAAAATGGGCTTAAAGGCCACTCTGCCAGGAAGAAGCCATTACTCCAAAAGAAACATAAAAAAGCCAGATTACTGTTTGCGAATGCCCACAGGAACAAAGACCTTAATTTTGGAGACATGTCCTGTGGTCTGATAAAAATAAAATGTAACTTTTTGGTCATAATGACCATCGTTACGTTTGGAGGTAAAAGGGAGAAGCTTAGAAGCCTAAGAACACCATCCCAACTGTGAAACACGGGGGTGGCAGCATCATGTTGTGGGGTTGTTTTGCTGCAGGAGGGACTGGTGCACTTCACAAAATAGATGGCATCATGAGAAAAGAAGATTACATGGAAATACTGAAGCAACATCTCAAGACATCAGCCAGGAAGTTGGAGCTTGGGCGGAAATGGGCCTTCCAAATGGACAATGACTCAAAGCATACTGCCAAAATGGTAACAAAGTGGCTTAAGGATAACAAAGTCAATGTTTTGGAGTGGCCATCACAAAGCCCTGATCTCAATCCTATTGAAAAATTTATGGGCAAAGCTAAAAAGGCAGGTGCGAGCAAGGCGACCTACAAACCTGGATCAGTTACACAAGTTTTGTCAGGAGGAATGGGCCCAAATTCCGACCAACTGTTGTGAGAAGCTTGTGGAAGGATATTCCAAACGTTTGACCCAAGTCATTCAGTTTAAAGGCAATGGTACCAAATACTAATGAAATGTATGTAAACTCTTGACTTTGCAGTAAGTAATAAAAATGCCTTAAAACATTCTCTCTCATTATTCTGACATTTGGCTAATATTAAAAATTATGTTAATCCTAATTGACCTAAAATGGGAAAGGTTTATTCTGATTTCATGTCAGATATTGAGAAAAACATGCATATGGGTCTTTTTATATAGTGTATGTAAACTTCTGGTTTCAACTGTATATTTATACTTTTTTTTTTTTTTTTAAATCCCGTTCTTGCTTTTAACCTTTTATTGTCACAATCCTATAGACAGTTCTGAGAGCTCAAAGGGATTTGCCCAACATTACAGGATCTTTCTGATCACTTTGGGTCCAACCGCTGTGATCCTGTGAACGGGGCTGTGCAGAGCACCTTCTTGAATTGAGCAGAGGTGCTCATATTCAATTTCCGCTTAACTCATTGTCTTTGGGACAACAGGAAAAAGACGAGCACAGTGCTTGGCTATTTTTGTCAGTCTCATTTGCTATGAATGGAGCAGAGGTCAAGCATGTGCACTCCTGTTCTTTCAAGAGTCCCGTTCTTAGAATCACTGGAGGTTCCGGACCCTCTCCTTTCCCCACAGTAAGTTATCCACTATCGTATAGAGAGGGGATAGCTTTAAATTTTGGCAACCCCCTTGAAGGTCTATAGTTTGGGGTGTGTATATATAGTGTACTTTATTTTGATACATTATTAGTGACTGAATACATTTTACTTTCCAGTACATTGATTGAAGCCTTTACTGCTATTGGATATTCCTCTTATCAAGCCTTGTCAGTTCGAGCTTGGATTCGATGTGTATTGCAGATGTATATTGACCTACCAGTGGGTGCTGTAATTAAAACAGGAACTGAACCAAGTACGTTGGTTTTGTTTTGTTTTTTTCTCTTGTCTTGTTCTCTTTTTGTAATCCTTCCACAACAGTAGACATTTATGCATCCAAACCTCTTATATAAAATCTGTGCTGACACATACACGTATTTGTCAAAACTGGCGTAATTTGCACCAAATCTTTTAGTATACTCCAGCTCAGCCACTACATATTTATCAAATGTCACAACGTAAAGCGAACCTGTCAGTCCGCAAGCAGCATGAATTGGAGCCATGTTGCGCAGTTGCGGTCAGGTATGTTGTACTCTGAGATGTTTCAGGGTTTCACAAAAAACATAGGGGCCGATTCATCAAAACTGGCGTAGAGCACACTTACTGGAGTACGAGGCACCAAATTCATTAAGGGGCGCACACCACATACACTGCACAAAAAATGCTACTCCAGTCAGGGTCATACAAAACGCCAGCACTTTTGATGAATTGGACAAGCGGCTGTAGCCATGCTTTGTCTCGCTTGGCTCCTCACCAGTGTCGCCCATTTCGTAGGAGCCGATTTAAAACTGGTGTGAAAATGCCAATAGTTGCCAAATTTTGCTCTTCTTTTTTTCACTGCTTTTGTGCCATTTTTGTGGCTTTCATGAACTGGCCCTATAGTCTTAAAAGCTGGCCGGAGGCTAGAGGCAGAGACTTGATTAGACCATTGATTAGACCCGTCCTTAGCCAGGTTCTAGCCACCACACTTCAGTTCATTGACAGGTCAGTCCCATGTGTGAATATATCGAAATACCTGCCAGTCACCTGAGGTGGAAAGAATCCACATTGAACTTGCCTTGTCACTGGCGGTTCTTCAAACTGTTTTGTCTCTGAAACGCCAGAGCTTTTTCAGAGTAAAGTGTACCCGTCTGCAGTCAGGAGGCTAATCTCTGATTCATGCTGTCCGCAATTTGCACAGCATGATTCAAGTGACTAGTTCTTTTTAATGATAAATTTGGTGCCAGTACACTCAGCAGTGCTGGATGAGAATGACAGACCAAAGTGTCAAATGTCAAAAGCGAATTCAGAACTTCAGAAATTATGTATTTGTTCCACACGTTTTTAGTGACAGCTATGACCTGTCTAGATTATGCAGTTTGTTATAAAGTCATGGCGGACAGTGTTGGCACCCTTGAAATTGCTCCAGAAATTGAAGCATTTCTCCCAGAAAATTATTGCAATTACACCTGCTTTGTTATACATGTTTTTTTTCCTTTTTGTGTGTATTGGAGCAGCACAAAAAAAACAGGAAAAAAGGCAAATTGGACATAACTTCATACAAAACCCCAAAAATGGGCCGGACAAAATTTTGGCACCTTTCCAAAATTGTGGGTCAACCACTTTGTTTCAAGCATGTGATGCTCATTCAAACTCACCTGTGGCAAGTAACAGGTGTGGACAATATGAAAACCACACCTGAAACCAGATGAAAAGGGGAGAAGTTGACTCAATTTTTGCAGATGAGACCAAGATAGAGCCTTTTGGTAAAGGGCATCATTCTACGGTTTACCGAAAATGGAATGAGGCCTACAAAGAAAAGAATACAGTACCTACAGTCAAATATGATGGAGGTTCAAATATTGTTTGGGGTTGTTTAGCGGTCTCTGGCACTGGGTACCTTTGCTGTGTGCAATGCATTATGAAATCTGAAGATTACCAAAATATTTTGGGTCGCAATGAAGTACCCAGTGTCGGAAAACTGGGTTTGCGTCCTAGGTCTTAGGTCTTCCAGCAGGACAGTGACCCCATATGTACTTCAAGAATAACCCAGAAATGGATGGAATCAAAGCGCTGGAGAGTTCTCAAGTGGCCAGCAATGAGTCTGGGTCTAAATCCCATTGGACACCTATGGAGAGAACTTAAAATTGCTGTTTGGAGAAGACAAAAATATGAGAGACCTGGAGCAGTTTGCAAAAGAAGAGTGGTCCAAAATTCCATTTGAGAGGTGTAAGCTTGTTGATGGTTATAGGAAGTGATTGATTGCAATTAGTTATTCCAAAGGGTGTGCAACCAAATATTAAGTTGAGGGTGCCAACAATGTTGTCCTGCCTGTTTTTGAGGTTTTGTGTGAAATTATGTCCAATTTACCTTTTTTTTTTACTATGTTGTGTTCATTGGAACACCACAAAAGGGGAGAGAATCATGTGGAAAACAAAATAGGTGTAATTGCAATAATTTTCTGGTAGAAATACTTCATTTTCTGGAACAATTTCAAGGATGCCAACACTGAATGTATGTAGTCACTGTATGCCATAACTGTATATTTTTGCAAATTTTATGTAGAATTACATTAAAGCAACACACCAGCGGCTTTTGGTGTGTGTGTGTGTGTGTGTGTGTGTGTGTGTTTATTATTCTTGCAGTTCACTGCATCTAATATCCTACTTACCAGCCGCCAGCTTCATATATTATCTGCACTGCTCCGCTCGTCTTCTGCAGGATCGCTCCAGTGTTTGCTGGAGCGATCTGTAAGTCACAACTCTATGTAAGTCTATGAGAGCCAGAACAAGGCCCTCATAAACTTTCATTGAGAACTTGTGACTGTTACCTCTAAGCTCTGGTCACTCAAAAGTTGCAGTCACAAGATGTCGGATCAAGACCGGAGCAACGCCAGGAACAGCTGAAGAGTTCGGCTGGTAATTATAACACTAGGGTCAGGGAACTTACATTAGTGACACCACTCCAGCGCTGAAACAAAAAAAACAGCTGAAGGTGGTGCTTTCATAAAAATATTATACTTCTTCATGACAAAAAGTTTTAAGTATTGGTGTAGCTGTTTTAAAATGTTTTAAACGGCATAAAACATTGATAAATTTGGCACACAGATTTACAAGAAGGAAATGTTGCAAGTTTGGTGCGAGTGATAAATGTCCCTCGAAGTGTCAGTTTTTCCCATGACAAAATTAAAAGGATAACATGTCATTTTTCTGTCTGGTCAAATGGGTTTTTAACAGAAAACATAAATTGATATAATATCAAGAGTTGTGACACACACTTTAACCCTTATGAATAATTGTCTACTTAAGTAATGAAGTTTTTGCTAGAATTTACATGATTATCGGTAAACAGCCGTCATCCTTTTGTTCTTACCAGCCTCAGTACTGGCAGAGCAACTTGTGGAACTCACCAGATTGGTGTTGAAGCTCCCAGAAGCAGAAAACATACTAAGTAAAGCACAAATAGATCAAAGAAGCTACAAGCAAGACCCAAAGCAGGCGCTACTCCAGTTTATCAAGGTAATGTTGAATATTCTATTAATCTAACATTTCCCCATGCATTGCTAAGTAATTTCTGCAAACAATAAAATTAACAGTTATTCATTGCGGCGAAGCTAGATCATAGATCATATTCAACAACCATTTTGGCGACCTAGTGGCCTCCAACAGAGCAGAAATATGACATTATCCCAGTAAGTAAAAAAAAAAAATAGACCGCTTTGCCTCAGGCTCGATTTTTTTTTTTTTTTTTTTTTTTTTTTTTTTTTTTTTTCCTCTTAAGTTACTAATTGATATGGCTACTTATACTGTGGATGAAATAAGAATTTAACATGTCACCAATTTTCTAAGTAAATATATTTCTAAAGGTGGTATTGACATGAAATTCTCACCAAATGTCAGTAACAACCCATTTCCGCACAGGCAAAGCAACCAAGCCACAGATGTCCATAAATTAAGTTACATGTAATAATGAGAAATGACACAGGAAAAACATATTTAACACATGAAGCAAGAGAGGTGCACAAAGCCATGGAAAGTCATTATACCAGCTGAAATCGATCAGTAATTAGAAAGTAATCCTGCCAATTAATGAAGAATATCAGCTAGTTCAATTGATGGCCTATAAAAAGGTGTCTCATTACCAAGGTGCCACACAGGAAACATCTCACGATGGGGTAAAACCAGTGAGCGGTCTCAAGACCTTCGCAACCTTATTGTTGCAAAACATACTGATGGCATTGGATACAGAAGAATTTCTAAACTACTTAAGGTTCCAGTGAGCACTGTTGGGGCCTTAATCCAGAACTGGAAAGAACATTAGTTCACCATAATCTGTCCACGAACAGGTGCTCCCCACAGGATTTCACACAGCTGAGTGAAAAGAATTCTCAGAAGAGTTGTCCAAGAGCCAAGAACCACCGGTGGAGAGCTACAGAAAGAACTGCTATCAGCAGATACAATTGTTTCAAAGAAAACTAAAGTTTGCTCATCAACATTTAGACAAGCCTTTGAAATACTGGGAGAATTTAGTCTGGATGCCATAATATACACACCATGTTTGAAGGCCAAAAGGCACTACATATCACCCTAAAAACACCATGCCATCAGTGAAGTTTGGAGGTGGGAACATCATGGTGTGGGGCTGTTTTTCAACATACGGCACTGGCAAACTTCATATGATTGAAGGAAGGATGAATGGACAAATGTACCTAGTCATTCTTTATAAAAATGCTGCCATCTACCAGGATGATGAATGCACAAGGGTGGACATTTCAGCAAGACAATGATTCCAAACACACAGCCAAGGAAACTCTCAATTGAGTTCGGAGTAAGACCAAATTAAAGCTGCTAGATTAGCGTCGCCAATCACCTGACCTGGATCCAATAGAAAATTTGTGATCGGAACTAAAGCTCAGAGTTCAGAAGAAGCCCACGGAACCTTCAGGATGTGAAGAGTTTGTGTGGAAGAACGGGCCAAAATCACACCTCAGCAATATATGTGTCTAGTTTCGCCATACAGGCGTCCTAAATCTGTCATCACAAACAAAGGCTTTTGTACAAAATATTAAGGCATGTTCAATACTTTTTCTCCTGTGTCAGTTCTCATTAATACACACAAACTTCATTTATGGACATCTATGGTTTGATTTCTTTGCCTGTGTGGATTGGATGGGTTATTACCGGCATCTAGTGAGAATTTCATGTCAATAGTACATTTTAGAAATATATTTAATTAGAAAATTGGTGACGTGTTCAATACTTTTTTCACCTGCTGTATGTTTGATTGCAATATTATTCCTGTTCATGTCATGAATTCAGCCATTATAACTTTGGAGAAAGCCTGTAGGACAGATATCTTATTTGCTACATTCTAGACTTGTCTTGTCGCAGGAGCAAAGGAAAATGTGTTGCCTCGTTACTAAAATTCATTAAGCCCTTATTGTCAGATAACATGCGGTATACTATCCTTGTAGACAGTGACAGCCTATCATTTAATTTTAAGAAGACCTACCTGCTTCTGAAAAACTTCATCAAATAAAGAGATTCAAATATGTAAAAGTTTTCCCAAATCTATAGAATTTAGAAATCCCCAAAAAAATCATGAATAATTAAGCGAGGAAAGCTCTGGCTCTTTACCAAAGCGTTTTTAAAAGTAGGCTCTCCAATGTCTCACTATTTTGACAGTTGTGTAAGACTTCCTCCTTCTGAGCTGGGAGATAACAGTGGGTAGGGATATTGAGACTCCATGTTTCCATTTACATGCTATATAAGCATCCCTCTCACAATTGTTGTTCTCTGGTAAACTTTAAGTAAAACCTGTGTTGCTGTAATACTGAGGGAAATCATCTGCTATGCTAATGTATTTGAGAAAAGCCTACAACTTCATCTACTGTTACTTGTCATATTTTTCTAATTACCAATAGGTCTTCTTTTAAGGACTGTGATGTTTTTCGCAATTTCTGTTTTTTCAGTTACGGATATGAAACTGAGAATTTCTTTTGAATTTACTATTTAAACATGTTTCTTTTTTTTGTCAGGCAACTGGTGCAACATATGGTGGTTTACAAACCTTGTCAGAAAAGTCTGCTATGGTGTCAAAATGCCAGGAATATATTGGAGATATACTAAAGTATGTAAAGCCATACTTGACGAAGAAAGGCCCTGTGGAAGGCCTGCAGATTACTTACCGGACTATAGGTGAGTGCAGCTACTGGGTTAAATTGATTGAAGTCTGCTACCGTCAATGTTGCTTTCACTGAAATATCAAAAGGCTAAACTTTAAGTATACACACACTTTTTTCATAAGACAAAATCCTAGAGAGCATCTAGCTCAGGGATTCCAAATGTTTTCTACATTAGAATAGGGACAAAATCATTATTTATGTTAAGAAACCAGAGCATTGCAACTACTGAATGCCGGTGTGGTACATGTTCATAAAACCGGTTCTAACGGAATTCTGCTTGTCACACATGCTCAGTTACTCTCCTCATCAGGTCTTGTCCCGCCTGAAACTGTAGATGGTTTCCCTTCTTGCCACATTCCCTGCTGCTCTAACACTAATATAAGAAAGGAGGGCAGTAGAGAGAGCTGCCTGGAGCAGGAGCTCTGGCAGATTTAGATCTTTTTTTGCAGAGAACTTAAAGGACTTTTGCTCAGTTTACATGTTTCATTTGTGATTGTTAAACGACAGCCAGTTGGCTACATGCAAGTATATCGACAGTCGTTTAAAGTGCACCTGTCAACAGGACAGTAAACTACATAAACTGTCAGGTGGGCGACATTACACGGATTAAAATGATAACTTGGTTGATGAAATCCGTCCTGTGGTTCTTGTGTAATCTCTACTGCAAGACAGGGGGGTGGAGGGATGGGAATATAGCCAACCCTCACGGGGGTGGGAGGAGTGCTGGGAATATAGTCAACCCTCACGGGGGTGTGGGGGTGGGGGGGGAGTGCTGGGAATATAGTCAACCCTCACGGGGGTGGGGGGAGTGCTGGAAATATAGTCAACCCTCACGGGGGTGGGAGGAGTGCTGGGAATATAGTCAACCATCACGGGGGTGGAGGGAGTGCTGGGAATATAGTCAACGCTCACGGGGGTGGGGGGGGGAGTGCTGGGAATATAGTCAACCCTCACGGGGGGGGGGGTGCGGGTAATATAGGTAACCCTCACGGGATGGGGGGGGGGGGAGTGCTGGGAATATAGCCAACCCTCACGGGGGAGAGTGTTGGGTACTGTTTCACAATAATAGCACCTAGATACAGTTCCTATTACCATACCTGCAAAGCCTAAACCAAATATAGAATTTTTTTATTACTTTAAAATCTGTAAAATAATGTTCGTTATTTTTTATCTCCTCTAATCTTGGCTTGCTGGTATCTATTATGAATAGATCACACCATGAAATGTCTTGAGAAGGAATTAAAAGTAAAAAATTATATATATATATTTTTTTTTTATTTATAATAAAGAATTTTTTCTTGCAATAACTAGAAGCCAAGTCAATTGATAGAACAAGACAAGTAATGCTGAGAACCTCATAGAGCTGGCAGGCTTCAGCCATTGCCTGTTACAATCTCCTCTGATTTACTCCCCGTGCCACACTTGCCGTCATATAAAGTATGTTTGAACTATAAAATAAGGCTGTGATTGGCACCCGAGGGCATGCCAAGTAAGGGAATTGTGTGCTGCTATTTTATCTTGTTTCTTGTCTGCTTTCCAGGATATCTTGTACGGTACTGGGCATTGATTCTGGCCACTTCCAAAGCACAGCAGCTCCTCTTCCGCATCATTGATTACCTGCTTTTACCACATGCCTTGTTCCAGCAAGATAAGGGTTTGCTGCCAGCCATGCTTTCTGCTATACGGGAGACCCTCCCTCTCTTTCTACAGGTGGAAATCTCACAGTACTACTCTCATTATGTATTTTTCTATAAGAACCTGTTGACCAGAAAAAAGCAGAAATTCTTTACAAGCTTCAAAAAAGTCTATCATGATGAAATATGCAGTTCTTTAACATTCCCTTCTGCCTATACTTTGTTTAAAAATGATTTTTACATTCTCAGTCTCTCTTAAAAGAATTTCCTTTTATAGTCAGCACCATCGTTTTATTGCAAAATTGTCCTATTAAGCTGCAATTGCACATACAGGATTTTAATGCCAAAAGTGAATCCGAAGGGTAGGAAATGACAAACTGAGACCTTATCTTTGGAGCCAACTCCTGTTTTTTTGGCTGAAAAAAACTACATCAAAAACTGCATGTGTGCGCCAGTCTTTGTATTAGAGGTAGCTCCAACTGAGCAGTACAGGAACGTGGTAATATAAATTCAGATTGTGCACTACAAAGTCTGCCCTACAGGCCCATTGTGACCACGCTTGATTCAAAATTCCATGTTGCGGATTGCTAATGGTACCTTACTGGCACACCCCGTTGAAAACTGTGCTGAGTACCAAAGATCTTCATCTATTTCTCCGGCTTTCTGTCATAGAGACACGACTGCATGGCTTCAGTCACCTGTCAGGACAAAGTGAGCGGCGGCTGTAACCATGTCCCGGCACTGACTGACAGCCAGCACGAACACTTATTTTTTCTTTACAGCTTGTTGACCAGGAGACCGACCACTGCTGCTTTCTAGCTTGTAAGCAATGACTTAAACTGGCTGGGATTAAAAGGTAAGTGTTCTCCCCTGATCCTAGCCAGCTTCAAAATAGTGTGTAAAAGCTCACAGAAAAAAAAAAAAAAAGCTTGTAAGCACTTCCTATGTTTTGCTGTCTAGCAGCGGTGGTTGGTCTCCAAGGCAATGAGCTGTGAACAAAAGAGAAGTGTTTAATATCTCAAGAACGGCTGATACTATTTAATAAGTAAATTGCAAAATTACTTGCATTTACATTACTCATTTATGAAGATGGGAAAAACCTCTTAAGATATTGGATTTGGGATATAAAAGGGTTGGCTTACAATTACTTATCATACCCACTGTTCAAATGATAAAAAGTGACTAATATTTTCAGTTTACACCACTACTTAGAGACAGTGGGGAGTGACTAAGCAGGCACATCCGGCAGCACACTGCCCATTAGATGGCCGCGCACCATCCGGCAGCACACTACCCGTTAGATGGCCGCGCTCCATCCGGCCGCACACTGCCCGTTAGATGGCCGCGCACCATCCGCCAGCACACTGCCCGTTAGATGGCCGCGCACCGTCCGCCAGCACACTGCCCGTTAGATGGCCGCGCACCGTCCGCCAGCACACTGCCCGTTAGATGGCCGCGCACCGTCCGCCAGCACACTGCCCGTTAGATGGCCGCGCACCGTCCGCCAGCACACTGCCCGTTAGATGGCCGCGCACCGTCCGCCAGCACACTGCCCGTTAGATGGCCGCGCACCATCCGCCAGCACACTGCCCGTTAGATGGCCGCGCACCATCCGCCAGCACACTGCCCGTTAGATGGCCGCGCACCATCCGCCAGCACACTGCCCGTTAGATGGCCGCGCACCATCCGCCAGCACACTGCCCGTTAGATGGCCGCGCACCATCGATGAGTGAGCACTAAAATGCTCGAGTCGAGCAAATTGGAATGCTCGAGTGCTCAGTCCGAGTAACGAGCCCAATGTAAGTCTATGGGAAACTCGAGCATTTTTCTCCCAGAACTTTCCCCTACCTCTGCTGGATTGAAGTTGTCTCTCTCGCATGTACTCCTTGGTTGTCCAATGAAGTGTGACCTCTGCTGCCGGTGTTTTCAGATGGGAATTTTTTTTAAATAATTTCGCAACAAGGGCATTCTGGTACTGGCCCATTTTATTAGGCATGTCTGGCAAGTGAATAAGACAGAAAGTTCTCCTTGTAGCATGTGTCTAGAAGTGTCAACAACCAGTAATGACTGTCACCCAAAGTTTGGACAACGCGAGGGTCACGGGAAAGGCAGCGTAACATAAACTCAGCCATGTGTGCCCGACTGCAAAGGGGCAAGATTTCCGTGTCCTCACCAAGAGGACGACTGACCATGCTCTCCTCTTCTTCCTCCTCCCTATCCTCAGGCCATACACGCTGATCAGTCTATAGCGCAGGAAACTAGCTCCTGTTCTTCCTCCTCATTGTCACCCAATCCACATTAAGATGAGATGAGGCTGGGCTGTGTGGAATCGCCCTGTATGGTTCCTTGCTCCATCTCATCGTGCTCCGCCTGCAATGCATTCTCTTTAATTGGGAGCAGAGAGCGTGTCAGAAGACAGAGAAGCAGGATGGTGACGCTCACCATCTTGCTGGACTCCTCAAAGTTTTGGAGTATGATACAGATGTCTGACATCCACGTCCACCCCTATGGTCTTTTGTGTGGAGTCTGATGTGAATAACGATGGCCTTGTTGATGCTGGTAGTCAACAACTGCCCTCTTCTGCTCACAAATCCTTCCCAACATCTGCAATGTAGAGTTCCAATGTGTGGGGACATCACACACCAGTCAGTGAGCTGGAAGCTGCAAACGCTGCTGAAGCACGGCAAGGGCGGCGGAAGCTGTAGCTGACTTTCTAAAATGGGCACACACGCGGCATACTTTGACAAACAGATGCGACAGATCTGAGTAGGTTTTGAGAAACCGCTGAACCACGAGGTTAAGCACATCGGCCCGGCATAGTACGTGTGTGAGCTCGCCTCGCTTCAGAGCCGCCACCAGGTTCCGGCCATTGTCACACACGTAGATGCCTGGCTGTAGGTACAGTGGTTTCTGCCACAGATCTGTCTGCTCTTTCAGAACTGTCCACAACTTTTCAGCGGTGTGTGGTTTGTCACCTAAACATATTAGCTTCAGCAGAGCCTGTTGCCGCTTGGCCGAGGCAGTGCTTCCAGCTTGTGACTGATGTGGTAATTTAGGAGATGGAGGCTGAAGAGGAGGAGGAGGTGCAGGAGCTGTAGAATGTGGGGGCAACCCTGATTGACCCAGGGCTCACAATCTTAGGCGTCGGGAGGACGTGTTCTGTCCCAGGGTCCGACTGGGTCCCAGCTTCCACTATATTAACCTAGTGTGCCGCCAGCAAGATGTACTTTCCCTGCCCACAAGCACTTGTCCACGTGTCCGTGGTTAGGTGGACATTCCCAGTAACTGCTTTGTTGAGGGCACGGCTAATGTTGTGGGACACGTGCTGGTGTAATGGTATACCAGGAGAAATAGTGGCGGCTGTGGTCAGAGTACCGAGGGACGGCCACCGCCATCAGGTTGCGGAAAGCTTCCGTCTCCACGAGCTTAAAAGGCAACATTTCGAGCAGTCGCGAAATGTGAGAATTTAGTAGTGGGGCATTGGCTGCGTATTTGCGCTTGCGTTCCAAGGACTGGGGTAGGGACAACTGAACGCTGCCCTGGGACAAGGACGTGCTTGCTGATGGTGCTAGTTGAGTGTGTGCAACGACAGGTGCAGGGCGGGAGGCATCTTCGCATGCGCCATGGACAGGGGATTGGCGTGCATGCACAACAGCGGAAGAAGCAGTGGTGTCACCCGCAGACACTGTTTCTGGACCCTGGGGTTCGGCCAACTTCGGCTGCCATGTGCCTAATCATGCTTGTGGTGGTCAGGCTGCTAGTTTTGCTACCCCTGCTGATGCTTTCTTGGCTGGTGGTGCAAATGGCCTTTTTGGGGTTATCTGCAGAGTCTTTAAAAAATAACCAGAGTCGGGAAGACCTAACAGTTGTGCTGGCAACTTCCGCCGTGCTGGCGTTACGGGAAATGCTCTCCCACCTTGTGTCTGCGGCCACCACACTGCTTCTTCCTGCCTGTTGTGGTGCTACACCTCCCTCCCCCTGTGTGCTGCTGTCCTCGCTCTGCATGTCCCCCTACCAGGTTGGGTCAGTTACTATATTATCCACCACATCTTCCTCTCCCTGGTCCTCCTCCTGACTTTCTGGCAATTGTGTCTCATCATCATCATCCTCATCCACCTCTTGCAACAGCAATTGCACTTTCCCACAGTTTCCTTCGTGTGACCGTGGCTGCTCATATATTTGGGCATCGCTACATGCGTTGTCCTCTTGACTCGCTTGAAGCTGGCCGGGCGAAAGACCCGAATCTACAAATGGAAAAGTGAACAGCTCTTCTGAGTGTCCAAGTGTGGGATCAGTTGTCTCCGGGAACTCGGCATAGTGAGAGGAAGGAGGATCAGGGGGAGGAATATGCGGTCCAGACTCATGGCTACTGAGACTTGACTGTGTGGAAGTCAGGGTGGTGGTGGTGGCAAAGTGACTGGAAGCATTATCTGCTATCCAACCAACAAATTGCTCTGGCTTCAATAGTGGTGGTCTGCGGTCCCCTAGCAATTGGGGCAGGAAGGTCGGGCGACAAGATGTGGCTGTTTGTGGCACAATTTCAGCTTGCCCACGGCCTCTGTATGCACCATCACATCCACTTCCCTTGCCACGCACCTTGCCCATTTTAAATGGAGGACAATATTTTCCACGTTCACTAGAAATGGCTGATTTTGGAACGCAGTTATATGTGATACATCTGACCGAGAACCACGGTTTTAAATAGCAGCCTGTAATTTACTAATACACTGTGTGCAGAATTATTAGGCAAGTTGTATTTTAGAGGATTATTTTTATTATTGATCAACAACTATGTTCTCAATCAACCCAAAAGACTCAAATATCCAAGCTTAATATTTTTTGAAGTTGGAGTGGATTTTTTTTTAGATTTGGCTATCTTAGGAGGATATCTGTTTGTGCAGGTAACTATTACTGTGCAGAATTATTAGGCAACCTAATAAAAAAAAAACAAATATAATCCCATCTCACTTGTTTATTTTCACCAGGTAAACCAATATCAGTGCACAAAATTTAGAAATAAACATTTCTGACATGCAAAAACAAAAACCCAAAAAATTAGTGATCAATATAGCCACCTTTCTTTATGATGACACTCAACAGCCTTCCATCCATAGATTCTGTCAGTTGCTTGATCAGTTTTCGATCAACATTGCGTGCAGCAGCCACCACAGCCTCCCAGACACTGTTTCGAGAGGTGTACTGTTTTCCCTCCCATACCAGTACCCCACCTCCACCTTGCTGGCGTCTGAGTCGGAGTGGAGCTCTCTGCCCTTTACTGATCCAGCCTCTGGCCCATCAAGAGTCGCTCTCATTTCATCAGTCCATAAAACCTTTGAAAAATCAGTCTTAAGATATTTCTTGGTCCATTGACGTTTTATCTTATGTTTCTTGTTCAAAGGTGGTCGTTTTTCAGCCTTCCTTACCTTGGCCATGTCCCTGAGTATCGCACACCTTGTGCTTTTTGATACTCCAGTAACGTTGCAGCTCTGAAATATGGAAAAACTGGTGGTGAATTGCATCTTGGCAGCTTCACGCTTGATTTTCCTCAATTCATGGGCAGTTATTTTGCGCCTTTTTTGGCCAACACGCTTCTTGCGACCCTGTTGGCTATTTGCCATGAAACGCTTGATTGTTTGGTGATCACGCTTCAAAAGTTTGGAAATTTCAAGAGTGCTGCATCCCTCTGCAAGACATCTCACTATTTTGGACTTTTCAGAGCCCGTCGAATCTCTCTTCTGACCCATTTTGACAAAGGAAGTTGCCTAATAATTAAGCACACCTTATATAGGGTGTTGATGTCATTAGTCAACACCCCTCCTCATTACAGAGATACACATCACCAGATTTACTTAATTGGTAGTTGGCTCTCAAGCCTATGCAGCTTGGAGTAGGACCACATGTATAAAAAGTATCATGTGATCAATATACTCATTTGCCTAATAATTCTGCACACAGTGTATTATTCTTCACAGAGACCTAGTATGAATAGCTTGACCGACACACTGCAACATAATGGAAAAGGAGGCCAATATTTTCCAGGTTCAGTTCAAATTTCTGTTTTTTTTATCTCTGAAATATGGAACAGATCTGGCAGTATTCTACAGTGCTAACAAGCAAATGGAGCAGAAAAATGGTGTACTCTGGATTGCTTTTTAAGCAAATAACCTGGATTAAGATCAAAAACAAATTTGCCATGATACCTGGGGCTGTTTCTACAAATATCTGTAAAAATAGCAGCAGCAGGAACATACTATGGACCCTCTTGCATTATATGCACTGCAGTCTGCAACATACACTGCCTGCCTGCCTAACTCCTGCTATCACCACTGAATATATGCAGCCGGATTAGTCCTCAGAAGGACTGTTAGTTCAGATGTATGTATGTATACAGTACAGACCAGAAGTTTGGACACCTTCTCATTTAAAGATTTTTCTGTATTTTCATGACTATGAAAATTGTACATTCACACTGAAGGCATCAAAACTATGAATTAACACATGTGGAATTATATACTTAACAAAAAAGTGTGAAACAACTGAAAATATGTCTTATTTTCTAGGTTCTTCAAAGTAGCCACTTTTTGCTTTGATGACTGCTTTGCACACTCTTGGCATTCTCTTGATGAGCTTCAAGAGGTAGTCACTGAAAATGGTCTTCCAACAATCTTGAAGGAGTTCCCAGAGATGCTGAGCCCCTTTTGCCTTCACTCTGCGGTCCAGGTCACCCCAAACCTTCTTGATTGGGTTCAGGTCTGGTGACTGTGGAGGCCAGGTCATCTGGCGTAGCACCCCATCACTCTCCTTCTTGGTCAAGTAGCCCTTACACAGCCTGTAGGTGTGTTTGGGGTCATTGTCCTGTTGAAAAATAAATGATGGTCCAACTAAACGCAAACCGGAATAGCATGCCGCTGCAAGATGCTGTGGTAGCCATGCTGGTTCAGTATGCCTTCAATTTTGAATAAATCCCCAACAGTGTCACCAGCAAAAGCACCCCCACACCTCCTCCTCCATGCTTCACGGTGGGAGCCAGGCATGTAGAGTCCATCCGTTCACCTTTTCGGCGTCGCACAAAGACATGGTGGTTGGAACCGAAGATCTCAAATTTGGACTTAGCAGTGGTTTCCTAGCAGCTATTTTACCATGAAGGCCTGCTGCACAAAGTCTCCTCTTAACAGTTGTTGTAGAGATGTGTCTGCTGCTAGAACTCTGTGTGGCATTGACCTGGTCTCTAATCTGAGCTGCTGTTAACCTGCGATTTCTGAGGCTGGTGAATCGGATAAACTTATCCTCAGAAGCAGAGGTGACTCTTGGTCTTCCTTTCCTGGGGCGGTCCTCATGTGAGCCAGTTTCTTTGTAGGGCTTGATGGTTTTTCCAACTGCACTTGGGGACACTTTCAAAGTTTGCCCAATTTTTCTGACTGACTGACCTTCATTTCTTAAAGTAATGATGGCCACTCGTTTTTCTTTACTTAGCTGCTTTTTTCTTGCCATAATACAAATTCTAACAGTCTACTCAGTAGGACTATCAGCTGTGTATCCACCAGACTTCTGCACAACACAACTGATGGTCCTGACCCCATTTATAAAGCAAGAAATCCCACTTATTAAACCTGACAGGGCACACCTGTGAAGTGAAAACCATTTCCGGTGACTACCTCTTGAAGCTCATCAAGAGAATGGCAAGAGTGTGCAAAGCAGTCATCAAAGCAAAAGGTGGCTACGGTGAAGAACTTAGAATATAAGACACATTTTCAGTTGTTTCACACTTTTTTGTTAAGTATATAATTCCACATGTGTTAATTCATAGTTTTGATGCCTTCACTGTGAATGTACAATTTTCAAAGTCATGAAAATACAGAAAAATCTTTAAATGAGAAGGTGTCCAAACTTTTGGTCTGCACTGTATATATACAGTCATATGAAAAAGTTTGGGCACCCCTATTAATCTTAAGCTTAATGTTTTATAAAAATTGGTGTTTTTGCAACAGCTATTTCAGTTTGATATATGTAATAACTGTTGGATACAGTAATGTTTCTGCCTTGAAATGAGGTTTATTGTACTAACAGAAAATGTGCAATCTGCATTCAAACAAAATTTGACAGGTGCATAAGTATGGGCACCTCACCAGAAAAGTGACATTAATATTTAGTAGATCCTCCTTTTGCAAAAATAACAGCCTCTAGTCGCTTCCTGTAGCTTTTAATGAGTTCCTGGATCCTGGATGAAGGTATTTTTGACCATTCCTCTTTACAAAACAATTCCAGTTCAGTTAAGTTTGATGGTCGCCGAGCATGGACAGCCTCTTCAAATGATCCCACAGATGTTCAATGATATTCAGGTCTGGGGACTAGGATGGCCATTCCAGAACATTGTAATTGTTCCTCTGCATGAATGCCTGAGTAGATTTGGAGCGGTGTTTTGGATCATTGTCTTGCTGAAAGATCCATCCCCTGCGTAACTTCAACTTTATCACTGATTCTTGAACACTATTGCCAAGAATCTGCTGATACTGAGTGGAATCCATGCGTCCCTCAACTTTAACAAGATTCCCAGTGCCGGCATTGACCACACAGCCCCAAAGCATGATGGAACCTCCACCAAATTTTACTGTGGGTAGCAAGTGTTTTTCTTGGAATGCTGTGTTTTTTTGCCACCATGCATAACGCCTTTTTGTATGACCAGACAACTCAATCTTGGTTTCATCAGTCCACAGGACCTTCTTCCAAAAAGAAATAGGCTTCTTCAAATGTGCTTTTGCATACCTCAGCCGACTCTGTTTGTGCGTACTTGCAGAAACGGCTTCTTTCGCATCACTCTCCCATACAGCTTCTCCTTGTGCAAAGTGCGTTGTATAGTTGACCGATGCACAGTGACACCATCTGCAGCAAGTTGATGCTGCAGCTCTCTGGAGGTGGTCTGAGGATTGTCCTTGACTGATCTCACCATTCTTCTTCTCTGCCTTTCTGATGTTTTTCTTGTCCTGACACTTCTGGCCTTAACAAGAACTGTCCCTATGTTCTTCCATTTCCTTACTATGTTCCTCACAGTGGAAACTGACAGGTTAAATCTCTGAGACAGCTTTTTGTATCCTTCCCCTGAACAACTATGTTGAATAATCTTTGTTTTCAGATCATTTGACAGTTGTTTTGAGGAGCCCATGATGCCACTCTTCAGAGGAGATTCAAACAGGAGAACAACTTGCAAGTGGCCACTTTAAGTAGCTTTTCTCATGATTGCATACACCTGGCTATAAAGTTCAAAGCTCAATGAGGTTACAAAACCAAAAAAAGTGCTTTAGTAAGTCCGTAAAAAGTAGGCAGGAGTATTTAAAACAAGAAAATGATAAGGGTGCCCATACTTATGCACCGGTCAAATTTTGTTTGAATGCAGATTGCACATTTTCTGTTGGCACAATAAACCTCATTTCAAGGCAGAAACATTACTGTGTCCAACAGTTATTACATATATCAAACTGAAATAGCTGTTGCAAAAACACCAATTTTTATAAAACATTAAGCTTAAGATTAATAGGGGTGCCCAAACTTTTTCATATGACTGTATATGTGTGTGTATGTATGTATGTATAATATATATATATAATATAATATATATGTGTATATTGATATATTGGAATACCTATCCTAACTCTAAACAAGCTAATCTCTCCATGACGCAGCAGCAGCTCTCCCTACTCTGCCTGTTTCTGGGGTAGACACTGACGAGCATAGTGGCGCCCGGTCTTATATACACCTGATGACGCGGCCAGCCAATCACTGTAATGCCCACAACCAGCATGGCTATGGCATTACAGTGTGTGGCAAGCAATCCCTGCATTTTCATTGACTCTCTAAAGAGCGCCAAACATGCAGGGCAGGCACCCGAATTCCCGACGGAGCAAACCAGAAATACTCGCCGAGCTTGAGAAGTACCGAGCAGTGGCGAGCACGTTCGCTCATCAGTATCGCGCACCATTTGGCAGCACACTGCTCGTTAAATGGTCGTGCACCATTCGGCAGCACACTGCTCGTTAGATGGTCGTGCACCATGCTATATCCTGTGAACTTACGCTAGCACTATAGTATGCAACTAAATATCAGCACTGTTCACTGCATGTTAGTTTTAAGTTTCTAAATTGCACATATTTCTTTTTTGCAATCTATACAGTGGATGTAATCTGTAATAGGGAGGCCTTTTTATCAGATTTGTAACAAATTCCAGCTAGAATATGCCAATGGATGAATGTAATAAACCTTCATTGCTGGTTAAGTTTAGAAAATAATAGAATCTTCACATATTAATGTTTTTTTTTTTTAGGGTCTGTCCATCATATCTCGTCAGTCCCAAGCTGCTTATGTAAAACAGCAGCTAAAAACGACTATCCAACAGTATTTTGGAAGGTTTCTTCCCAGTGTTCCTTCTATATCAGGAAGTCATCCGATGCTGCAGGCTCTGTGCGATTCTGTTCTGAGCCCGCATACAACCAACCTAAGAAGGACTGTAATGGAAGTCATACGGTGAGCACAGATGGAATGATACGATTCAGTGGGGGGCATGTATCAATGGGAATAGAAGTCATCTGGTCTCACTGTACTGAGAAAATGGTGATCAGCATGAACAACATAAATATGAAGTGACATCGGCTACTTTTTGGATAGGGACCATTACAAAGAGAGGTCAGTTAGTTGATCTGAATGACTGTGCTTTGTTGGGGGGTTAGAACCCACATCTGCTGCTTCCTTGATGGATATACTAAGCCAGGATTCCTTTTTTTTGATATTTTGAATAAAATTGGACATATCTGCCCTCCCGAAATTGACTGTTTTTAGTAAAACATTTTATCTCCAACAATATAACCTTTTTTTAAGAACTCTACATTGTCTGGTTCCTCTACGATTCCTCTTAAAAAAAAAAAAAAAAAAAAAGAAAAATTTAGAGCAATATTAACATCTGGGTGCTACCAGTTTGGGGGGTGTCCATTCATAGCCTGATCCTGTTCATTCAGTGTTAGACTGTGTACGGACAGTGGAACAAGTACAATGCAGAGTTCTGGAAAAAAAGAGATCCAGAGTTGTTTAATGGAAAATACAGATTTTTACAATGACCAATATGTCAGGAGTGGCGACAGATCAAGCAATAAATGTTTCAGGTTATAATAATAATAATAATAAAAAAAAAAAACACATTATCAAATTACTTCCTAAAATTTGCTTGCACTTATGTCTTTTCTCTTGGGGTCACTTTTTGTTTTAGAGATGGCTACTTGCAGTTCAAAGGTCATGCTCCACCTCCTCGTTTAGCCACTATTCTGTCATTCATCGTGGATGTTTTCCAGAGAACCAAGACAGTTGATGCCACAGATGCTGATTCTCTTCTCCCATCGATTCTAAAGTGTTTGATACTGGTCAATGAGCCGCAGGGTAAGATAAATATAATAGGAAAGACGCTGTGGCCTGCTATTAAAAGTTTGCATGATTTCACTCCCCCCACCCCACTATTTATATGCGCATATAGTTGAATTTATATGCAAATGAGGCTGTAGACCTGAAGCCTCTGTCACTCCAGCTCTATTCCCACTCCTCGCCACCTCCTCTTGCCTGACTGATAATCTCTATGCTGTGTGACTTCAGGCAAAGGAGGAAGCGGTGCTGGAAAGGAAATAGAGCTAGAGTGACAGAGGCTTCAGACTTACAAATAGATCTACAGCCTCATTTACATATGAAATGTTTATTTCTCAGTAATGGAGGTAAGAACTGGCTATGTAAAAGTATTGCTGGACTTGTCTTTGAAAGAGCTACATGCGCATATAAATAGTTTGGGGTAGGGGGTTTATTTATTAATGCCTGTTGACCCTTTTTGAATATACCACTTGCAATGTGTTCACCACCAGTTTCAGTTTTCGTTTTCTTTTTTTTTTTTCCCTCAAAGCTTAGATGCTCTAGGTCAAAACAACTTTATAATGTCATTGATAGTTCTGTCTGGCCCACTTAATAGGGAGTTGGTGAAAAGAAAAGTTATTAGTGTAAGTTTGCAAATGTGTAACCAATACGGATGATTTATGCTTTTATCGTTCAGTTAAGAAGCTTTCTACAGATGCACTACAGCACATGGTTGAAGGCTGTCAGGCTGTACCGCAAGGCGATGCTGCAACTCGATTAACAACAAACTTAAGGTACAATCATTGCTTAAAATGAATCTCTCATCAGGTTTTTGCCAGATAATCTGAGAACACCATAATGTAGAGACAGTGACCCTGATTCCAGTTATGTATCACTTACTGGGCTGCTTGCTGTAGTTTTGATAAAATCACTGTTTTATCAGTAGGACATTATCACTAGAGGACTAGTAAACCTGCTGCCAGGTAGTCCTCCACATGAGCTCTGTATAACCCTGCCGCCACCACTGATTGGTAGTGTTTTGCTTATGCACAGTGTACACAGAAGGCTGCCAATCAGCATTCAGAGAACTTTAGAGATCTGTGGCAGATAAAATGGGGATTTTATCAAAACTGCAGCAAGCAGCCCATAATTATACATCTCTGGAATCAGTGTCTCTGCCCCTACATCATGCTGCTCTCAGATGGGGCAGCAAAAACCTGGTGACAGATTCACTTTGAAGGAGCACTAAACCTAGAAAATGCCTGAAAAAAATCCCCTACAATCATCCCATAATGTCCTTTTGCAGTAGGTGTTAGTTTGTCTCCAAGTATAATTAATACTGAGAAGTAGAGAAATCTTTGTTGCGTGTCCCAAAAGCTCAGTCATGTCCCCCACCGCACTGTCTGGTGTGTGGCTGGTGCAGGAGCCCTGCCGCCTCTGCTCAGTCAGCATTAAGGTAGCCATTCCCCACCCAAAAAAAATGGAAAATATTGTAACTTTTTTTGCAGTGACTTTTCTGCGGCAAGACCTATTTATTATGTATGCATACATAACATGTACATTGTGTGCGGTCAGCCTTGCTATAAGGGTATTTGTATGATTCAAACTTACATTTTTATTAAAACATGTTCTAACTATTGGTTCTACTGTTTTCTTTCCCTGCAGACAGTTTATACTGGAAAATATTACAATGTATGACTATCAAATATTTTCCATTTTGGAGACACTTGCCGTTTTGGACCAATCGCTTGTTGCCAACCTGATTCCTACCATCAGTCAAACCCTTAAAGAGTCGGAGCACAAACGTGGTCTTGGACGAAATGCTTCATCCAGGTAAGGTGGCTGTCTATTGTTTTAGGGGCTTTTTTTTTTAACCCCTTACTGGCCTGGGGCGTATTAATTAATACACCCCAGGCCATCACACCCAGTTCAGTGAGGGCTCCGGCGGTGAGCCTGCACTGAACCGGGCACATGTTAGCTGACTCTTACAGCTGACATGTGCCCGCAACAGCCGCGGGTGGAATCGCGATCCGCCCCGACTGTTAGCCAGTTAAATGCCGCTGTCAATCTGACAGCGGCATTAACAGCGCCGCGCCGAAAGTTTGTCCCTTACCCTGCCCTTCGGTGACCCCGTCACGTGATCAGGAGTCACTGATGGGTGGGCATGACAACCCTGGGTCTGCAGCAAACCCCAGTGGTTGTCATGTAAAGATCGCTATGAGCGCCACCTAGTGGTCTGCGCTCATTGCACAGGAGCATTTCTGCTACATAGAGGTGATCTGTTCATCACCTCTATGTAGCAGAGGCAATCGGACAGTTGCTGCTTCTAGTCTCCTATGGAGACTATTAAAGCATGCAAAAAATTAAAAAAAAAAGTTTTTAAAAATATTATAAAAGTTTAAAGCACCCCCCTTTTGCCCCATTCAAAATAAAATGATAAAAAATAAGCCCCACATACACACATTTGGTATCGCCGCGTTCAGAATCACCTGATCTGTCAATATAACAAAAAAATTAACCTGATCGGTAAACGGCGTAACGAGAAAAAATTTCAAAATTCCAGAATTAATTTTTTTTGGTCGCCGCAACATTGCAATAAAATGCAGTAACGGGTGATCAAAAAATCGTATCTACCCCAAAATGGTATCAATAAAAACATCAGCCCGGCGCGCAAAAAATAAGCCCTCACCCGGCCCCAGATCCCGAAAAATGGAGACGCTACAGGTCTCGGAAAATGGCGCCATTTTTTTTTTATTATTTTTTTAGCAAACTTTGGATATTTTTTTCACCACTTAAATTAAAAAAGAACCTGTACATGTTTGGGGTCTACGGACTCATAATGACCTGGAGAATAATGATGGCAGGTCAGTTTTAGCATGCAGTGAACGTGGAAAGAAAACAAAACAAAAAACTGTGGAATTGCATTTTTTTGCAATTTCACCACACTTGGAATTTTTTTCCCGTTTTCCAGTACAGAATGTGGTAAAACTAGTGATGGCGTTTAAAAGTACAACTCGACCCACAAAAAATAAGCCCTCACATGGCCATATTGAATGAAAAATAAAAAAAGTTCTGGCTCTGGGAAGAAGGGGAGCAAAAAACGAAAATGCAAAAACTGAAAATCCCAAGGTCGTTAAGGAGTTAAGGTCATGTGCGAAATTTCTATTCACATAATTTATTAGGTGCCTGTTAAGTAGTTGGTAATTTCTTAGTTGTTAGCTATGACACATGAAGTTTCCTTTAAGAGAGTCATGTCTTAAGTACAGTTGTTACTACTTGCTGGCAGAATTGAAGATGAAAATGGCTCTTGTACCGCTCCCCCATGGAATCAAAGCAAAACTCTTAATATCAAATACAGCTTTACCACTTAACATGTGTGTTAATCTTTGAGCACCTAATAATCTGCAGAGTTTCTTTGCAAATATATTGCATTTCTCTTTTTACAGATCGTAAGCACAAGCCTCTATTAATAGAACAGTAAACCTAGGAGTGAATGTTTAAGTGAAGCTAAAAATATACCGGATTTTTGGACCATAAGACTCACTTTTCAGCAAGAAAACAATCTTGTTAAAAAGTGTGTGCGTTTTATAGTTCGGAGGCAGCTTCCTGTGTTGAGAATGCTGACACATCATCTTTTTTGATCACTGAGAGAATTGCTCTTCTTTTTGACCCACACTGATCAATCTGATTGGTGTTGGGAATGAGAGAAAGCTACCAGGACCTACATGGATTCGGCATGTCCCCAGTAGCTGAATTCACCTTTTCAGGTCAAGTGATCGGTCACATGCCTGGAAGGAACTTCACACCGTGGTTGTGTGTGCTTACATGATGTGTCTCGGCTGATTGAGTTTGTAGTTGAGCCGTATGTGTTTTGATGATGTAGCGGAGTATGGGCTGGATGTAGTTGAGCTGTTTGTGTGTTTTGATGTAACGGTGTTTGTGTATAGTGGTCAGAGCTGTTTGTGTAGCAGAGCTGTGTGTGTAGATTTCGTAGAGTTCTGTGTTTGTGTGTATGCTATGTAGCAGCGCTGAGTGTGTGTATATGCAGCAGAGCTGAATGTGTGTACTGTGCAGAGTTCCTAAGACACAATTTGTTTATATATTTCTCAGTTTTTTATTTCAAGAGGCGATTTTCTTTAACCCCTTCCTGGCATGGGATGTATATGTCAGGTGCTGGTACATGGAGTGGGCTCATCATCTGCCTCTAACAGCATTGAGCTCTGACCAGTGCGGTTTAACTGTTTAGATGCTGCTGTCAATCTAAGATAGTGGCATTTAAATGTGTACACAAATCCTAGAACTTAACGTGTTAGAGAACATCGCTGAGCGCTATAGAAAAGAAAGCTACTGTAAGCATTGGTGTCCATGCAAGGGAGATCCAAATAAATGGAAAGGGACATCCAGCTTTTAGATGTGCAGTACATATTACTTTGATATAGAGGCACAAACCCTCAGGAGAACATTTACCAACCAACATGAAATCTTACAGAAATAAGGTACCGTAGGTTGTAAAAAATGCTTTAGTTTAAAGGGCAGAAAATTGAGGACAAAGGCATTGGCAAGTGAAGCCACTTTAACACAGGTGAAATAAATGGAAAACCAGTCTTTTCTACTTTCATGCCAACCTTTGGTTTGTCAGAAAGATATTTCTGTTTTTAAACCAATTTTTTTTGCACTTCCATAGGGAGGCTTACAGAAGATTGCTGTCACACTTGGGTGAACATGGACAAGATGAGCTACGGACAATGGAAAATGAAAGATTTTAGCCTTCTAGGAATGCCCACAACGCTGATATAACGAAACTATCACATGCAGCCAAAGTCACGTTTCACAGAGAGGCTGAATTGTTTAAGACCAGTATTGGTTCCCGTCTTTTAAAAAGAATATTGCTTTTAATTTAAAGCAGGTTGTTTTTTTTTAAAAATGATCCATTCCAAATTAGAATTGCCGCAAACCTTTTCTTCCCAGAAGTTTGTGTAGCTCTTCTTGTAAATATGACTCTAAAAGTTGTGTTTCTAGAGTACTTTGTACATGCATAATAATTATGTTGGTCATTCTGTGGACGACTATTAAGAAATGGTCAAAATGTGTAATATATTAACTCCACAAATCAGATTTTGTACAAAAATTTACATATTTTTCTATCTGCTTTTATTGCACTGAACTTAAAAATGCTGTTTTCATGCATCACCGGTCATAAATTTGTATAGGAAAACTTTTTGGTTGTTTTTTCAGACCAGTATAAAACCATTGAGCAGCCCACGTTTACTACAGTCCAGGCTTTATTGTGGAGGCTAATAAACACATTTGCTTTCTAGATCTAGCCACCGGCCACGATCTTTTGACAACTGTTATAATTTCTCTGATGCCAGCCTGGAGAAGGAGTGGTGAATGGGAGAACCTCTTTGTATGTCCCCACCCTCACAAGCATTTGATTTATTAAAACACACACTTGGAGGAATTTATCTTTCACTCTACCCCAGTTTTCTGGTGTAATAAAAAAAAAATAGTCAAAATTCTTCTGCATTGCATAATTGTGCAATAATATGATACTTTTCCTACCGTTCACAGCACTTTTCTAAAAATTGGAAGGAACTTGGTAAAAGGAGCATGACTACATGCAGGCTGAAAATGTACTATAATTTATGCAAGACAGTAGCGCAAATCTGGCATAGATATGATTTTCTGGTGCATGCAAAGTGAGATAAATTAGGCACCTAAAAACTGCGGGTCCTGAAGGGATTACCCATCACTGCTCACTATTGATGATGGCGAAGACACGTGCGCACGATCAACAGGTATCATACACGTGTCCTGTTCATTAGAATAGGACACATGCATGATACCAGCCCATAGTGCATGTATCTCAGCTGGTGTGTGAATTTGTGGTACCACTGGCAAGACCCACTTCCTATGTGAAAGTAAGCGGCACCAGGCAGTGCTGGAGTAACCCCTAGGGCAGTGTCGCCCAGCTCTGATCCTCAAGAGCCACCAACAGGTCATGTTTTCAGGATTTCCTCAGTATTGCCCAGGTGATCATTACATCACCTGCAAAGGCAATAATTCCATCACCTGTACAATACTAAGGAAAAAATACTGACCAAATACTGATAGTGGGGCCATGGCCTTAGGGTTAGGTTCACATGAGCGTATAAAAAATTGGGTCCGTTTCATCCAGAAAAGAGGAAAGATTTTTTTTCTCACTTCTCCATGTGCAGAACATATGCAATCGGATTTTTACAGGAGTAGCTATAGTAATTTACAAGACAATACAGTTTCCTATGTTACAGAATTGCAATATATATCTGTAATAAACGGCTGTCACACTGCGGCTCTGAGTGGCATCTGGATTTTTTTTTTTTGCACACCTATAGACTTAGACAGGTAGTCTCATCCAATTTACATAAAAAACTATGCTGCAATTTTTTGTTTTCTTTTTTTTTACTCAAGTTCAGTCCCATTGATTAATTTTCCACGGACAGCACTGGGACCCCAGGTACGGCCATGTGAATGAGCCCTCCATGTAAGTTTGAGCGCCTCGTTCTGAGCTTCATAGACTTGTATTGAACAGTGACTTCCAGTCTGCCCAGCAAACACTGGAGTGATCCGGTCAGTCACAACTCCGGTCACTTGTTTCAGAAGAGATGTGGAGCAGCAGCGGGAACAGCAGAAGACTGCAACCGAAGTATTTTACAGGGAACATCCATTACTGATACCTATCCAGTGGTGAAATAAAAAAGAACCCCGGAGCAGTATTTTAACTTCTAGAGTAACTACTTCCAACTGGCGACCTTTGAGACAATTTTCTTCCATCTGGTGAGGAGGTAATTTTCATGCCTATTTCGCAGGAAGCATAGCCTGGCGTGTAGTATTCTCTGCCAGTTGGCAGTCTCCATAAAGCTTGTGAAAGTTTCAGGATGATAGCGCACATATGATAATGATACATGTAATAGGTAGATCAGGGAATTCTGCTCCTCTGGATTGATGAGATCAACGCTTGATTATTGAACAACGGTTTTTATTTATATGCACTTAGGTGCGCTGTTCAGTAACTTATTAGCAGCAAAGTTGATGGGTTAGAAATGTTTAACAATTTTTATTACCTTTACTTTTTATATATATTTTTTTTTCATTCAGTATGAAAGTCATTACCAAGTCTGGCGTAGAACTGGACGGTGCGGAAAAATATTTACACTGCATGAATTAAGAGTGATCTTCTGTGTGCAACATTCCCTTTTGCTCATCGCATACATCCAATCATTTGCATATGTTTGAAGTTCTTGACATAGTGTATTGCCCTTTTTAATAATCCTTTTGATCCTAAAATAAAGTGTAAAAGTGTACAGTAGCTTACAAACATGGTGACAGAGGAGCAGGTGACAAACTGTGACTGGAGCATAGTCCTATTATACCTTGGTACAGGAATAGTGTAAAGTCGCATTTTTGCATAGCCCCTGTTCCCTATGCATCATAATGCTGTGATTAATTACTTCGTACTACTATACATAAGTTTCCAGGCACAATGATTCTCTGCCCTGAATGGCATAGAATAGATTTTGATGCTTATGGCATTAGTGATTTGCCAAATGGCACAGGTTTTTGCAGATACATAGCTATATAGAACATGAATGAACCTTGAAGTTTGGGCTTTTATTACCTAGCTATATACTGTATATGTGTGTTCATTTCTGTATCCTGTGAAGAAATGATTTACATTGTGCCTATTCTATGATGTGGAACCTGCAAAGTTTGCAAATTAGGACTTGTGAAGTACGGAGCAGGCAGAAAGCATGTTGCTATCCCATTGGAGGCAAAAGGTAGTGTAGGCCCATAGAACACCTCTTCTTTGCCTTCTCTGCTAACGTCCAGCACCTAAAAGTTAAGAAAAAAAACAATTTGGTAAGACGTAATGTTAGGCCTACATAATATATGATGGATATATAAGAAATCATTTTGGATTGTTGACATGGGCTGGATTTGCTGTTGATTTGGTCAGCCATACCACCTATTTTCAACACCTTGCAAGGGTTAGAAAAAGTTGGGTGGGCACGACCTAATAACTATGGTCTTCAATCTGAGTGGCATGCTTTTATATACAATTTTGCCAGGAAAAAAAAGTTTCCACACAAGAAGAAAAAAAAATGTAAAACTCATAAAAGTAACGATCATGAGTGAAACCTATCTACATGCCATGCATTTAAAACTGGGTAAAAATATTTTCACGGGCTTACCTAAAAATGACAATTCAATCCTTTTGGGGCCAGGTAATTCTTTTATATTCAATTTTATCATTGTATTGCGAAAGGCATAACATAATATTTTTATGGCATCATATCAGTATAACAGATTGTTTTTTGCAGGCTGTCTTGTAACTTCTAATGCCCCAATTTTAGGATAAAATTAACCTACAGATTTTTGTTTTTTAATTAATGCTTGCTTGGAGTGTAGTAGTGCCCTCTGGTTAACCCTGTTAACCCATTTAGGGGGTAGACAAAGAGATCCATTTGTGAGGGACATCTAGTTAATGTTACTGTTGTTCCATTTATATCTAATGCCTTGGAATTTTTTTTTGCACCCTTCTCCTGACTAATAACTTTTAACAATGATATCCCTTTGCTGTGTTGTAAGCTGTTTACTCATAGCTTTTGCTGAAAAATGCAACTAAGAAAATGAGGAAAATCCTAATAGAACAGCTAAACTTTTATATGGCATTAATCAGAATCACTGTAAATGATGACCGCTGTGTACGGACTACTGAGTAACATGAGTGTAAATGTGATTGGCTAAGTGTGAACACAACCACATCCCCAATTCTAAGAGTGTGTTTACACTTATGCAACCACATTAAAAAACACAAGGACACAGTAAAACAAATGTATAAAAATACTCTGTTGTAAAGAAAGTAACAGTAAACAGCAAGTGCTAGTAAAAAGGTGATAAAAAACAAGGTATTTAGTTGACACGTTTTTGCAAAAAATGTATACTAAGCCGCTCTACCAACATCAAGGTAACCCAGATCAGAGCAGTCCCTAACTGATGTATTTAAAAACTGATCATGTGTATAGTACCTATATGAGCAGATCAGACAGGTAATGTCCATGTGGACATGCTGAAGAGGACGGCATTTATGTGCATGGCCCACAAGGGAGGGGTGGAGACCTTCCTAATCTTGCAAAAGCAAGAAACAAATTGAATACAAACACATGGGCCATGCCCATAAATAGTGTGAAAACTGTCCCACAGACTTGTTCACCGTGTGCATGGCCCATGTGTTTGTATTCAACCACATTATTTTAGTTTTATTTCCCCCTCAAGATGATTTTAGGTTTGTTTCTTAGTGGATTAGTACAGATTATGGGTGACATTAAAGTTGGGAAAAGTTCTGAACATGGCATTTTAACATAGGTATTTTGACTTTTTATATCCATTGTACATAAGGTTTCAGGAGACCACAAGAAATTTCTGATTGCAATTACTCTTCTGATGTAGCACTCGGTGGTCTAACTCAAGTGACCAAAATCTGTTAGCTGAAGAAAACTTACAACATAATGACTGCTTCAACTTCCTAGTGAGGGTCTTAAAACTGCATTTTACCCCTGAGTTACCAGGACATAAAAATTCACATAAATTACCCCATTTTGGAATTTATCTACGGTGTATTGACTATTTTGACCCCATGGGTTTTTGCTTGAAATTAGCACGCAGTGTATTCTTCAGAATGAATATTGCAAATATGCCATTGTAGTACGTAGTAAAGTACTCAGCTCGTGATTCTGCAGACATGCACCCCATTAATTAATTGGGTTCTTTTCTCCTTCCCCCCTGACGGCACCACGGAGAGAGGGGATCTGCCCTTCAAGGACAGGAAACCTACAGATAAAAAGGGCGGTACTTCTCTCCCGCATCAGTTGGTTTCCTGTCCTTGACTGGGACCTACAGGAGAAGAAAAAGAAAAGAAGAACAATATGGACTTACCAGGCCCGGCCAGACCGGTTCAGGCAGCGGGGGTTCATTGCCTCGGCTGGTGCGGTGTTCTGTAGCGCCACCGCTGGGGTCAGTGGGCCTCTAGGGTAGCAGGGAAACGCAGCGCAGGAGAAGATTGGAGCCGCCGCGTTCTCCAGTGGTGTCGGGGCCCAGGTTGGTGAGTATACCGGGGCTTCTGGGGCCCAGGTCGGATGCTTGCATGGGGTTCCTTGGACCATTGCGGAGCCATTGGACGCCTCCCCTCTGACGCGAGACGCAATGCACCACTGGGTGTCGGCGGTCTGGGCGCACGCACCGGAAGTGACACGCTCTACGATGCACTCTGGGAGCGGCACGCTTGAATGCACGCGTGGGAACCGGGGGACGGTTTGCCCAGCAGAAGGAAGCGGGGGGGGGGCGTCTCCCACCCATGCTGGATGTGCACAGCCGGCCAGGTGGGGGGGGCGGAGCCCTATAAGGGTTAAATTGCCGGGAATGCACCAGGGAAATGCTTCCTGGCACTCTTCAGTTATGAGTGAGCAGGAGGTGCAGTCCCTGCATCCCCGCTCACCATCACCTCCGCAACATGGGAAGCGTACGAAAGGACCCCCCAGTGACCCTTCATGCCAACACAGCGGTGGAAGCGAGCGGTCTCGCAGGTCTTCGCAACGCGGCAAGGACTCCAGCGTGGCATCAACCTCGAGGAAAGACCCAGCTACTGGAACGGGTTCCTCTTCAAATCCGGTATTCCCCCTTACAGCGGGTCGGTAAGTGATCTTCGTGAAAGCTTACTTGCAACTCGGGACACCCCCTCTCCTTTCTTCTCTCTACAGGGAAGGAAGAGAACGGGCAAGTCCAAACACAGGACCTGCGTGCCTTGCGCAGAGGATCAACCCACCACATGGCAAAAAAGACTGCAACTCGTGCATTGAACAAACAATTTGTGAGGAGACCCCTAAGTTCGCCTCAGAGCTCAGATCCTTGATTAAATCCCAGGTCGAGGATACCTTCAAGTCCCTGCAGAAGGGGGGAAAGAAATGAAGAAAAAAAAAAAACAGGAATCTATCCCCTGTATCAGAATCTAGCAGTTCGGACGGGGAAGTGGTAGACTCAGATTCGTCCTGCTTATCTTCGTCATCTTCTGAGGTGGGGGTCGTAGCTGTTTCCCTATAGAGGGTACAGATAATTTAATTAAGGCAGTCAGGTCCACAATGGGGTTGGTTGATCCTCGCCCTAAGAAATCAGTCCAGGATATGATGTTTAGTGGCCTGAAACAGAAGAAAAGAAGATCTTTTCCTCTCAATGATGAAGTCCACTCCCTGATTAAGAGAGAATGGAAAAAGCCGGAAAGAAAGGGTTTGTCGTCCCCGAAGAGAAAATACCACTTTGAGGACCTGGTGTGCTCCTTATGCAATAGCTAAAGCCTCTAAAAAATTTTCCCTGCCATTTGAAGACATGGGGGTGCTAAAAGACCCAATGGACAAAAAAGCGGACTCCTTCCTGAAAGGAGCTTGGGAGGCGGCAGGAGGAGGGTTAAAACCCGCAGTGGCGGCTACATGTACAGCCAGATCTTTAATAGTCAGGCTAGATCAGCTAGAGGCGCAACTTAGAAACAAAACGTCAAGGGATAATATACTAGGCTCCATCCCAGTAATGAAGGGCGCAGCAGCCTTTTTGGCGGATGCATCAGCCGATTCTGTCAGACTGGTAGCCAGGGCTGTGAGCTCCTCTAGCGCAGCCAGGCGTGCCCTCTGGCTTAAATGCTGGCCAGGTGACCTCCAAACCAAATCTAGACACTTCCATTCCTTGCGAGGGGGAATTCCTATTCGGATCTACTCTGGATGATATCCTTGACAAAGCTGGGGATAACAAGAAATGCTTCCCGGTCCTCTCCGGTACTTCATACAGAAAGTCCTTTCGGAGCAGGAAATTTATGCGCAGGAAACCCCCCCAAAGATCAGGATAGGAAGAAAAAGTCCAAAGGGTTTATGTTTAACAGGCCCCCAGCGATAACAGGAAGCCCGCCCAATGAGAGTCAGCCACAGGTGTGGGGGAGACTTCTTCTTTTCCTCCCAGTCTGGGAAAAAATATCGAACAGCCCTTGGATTTTAGACCTGATAAAAACAGGACTAAAATTCCAGTTCCACTCCAATCCCCGTCCGAACTTTGTCATAACCCCCATGAGGTCATCAGGGGTAGAACAACTAGCACTAGAACAGGAAGTTCTAGGCCTAATAGAGAAAGCAGTCCTTCAGGAAGTCCCTGCACAGGAGGAAGGCGAAGGATTCTACTCCCCTCTGTTCCCCAGGAAAAAACAGACGGGACATTAAGGACAATTGTAAACCTGAAAAAATTGAACAAATTTCTAAAAGTGCAAACCTTCAAGATGGAGTCAATAAAATAGTCAGTGAAATTATTGTTCCCTGACTGTTTTATGGCTGTCCTGGATCTCAAGGACGCCTATTATCACGTCCCCATACACAGAGACTACCAGCAATTCCTGAGAGTAGCAATATCGCTAAAAGGAGTAGTCAAACACTACCAGTATACGGCCTTCCCCTTCGGTCTAGCGCTAGCACCAAGGGTTTTCACAAAAATAGTGGCAGAGGTAATGGGCCATCTGAGGGAGCAAAACATCATCACCCCGTACCTGGACGATCTGCTAATAGGCAACTCATTCAGCCATTGCAAGGACCATCTAGCAAGGGTCATGAGTTCCTTGACTAATTTAGGCTGGCTTCTGAACCTAAAAAAGTCCAGGTTGGAGCTGGATCAAGTGCAAGAATATCTAGGTATCCTACTAGATTCAAGGAATCAGGAATGCCGTCTCCCGGCAGGGAAAATCCAGAACATGATAGCCCGGATATCTCATGTGAAAGACAATCCCTCTATGACTCTGCGGGGAGCAATGTTCCTTCTAGGTTCCATGACTGTTTGTATCCCGGGGGTCCGTTGGGCTCAGTTGCACACCAGGGACTTGCAATGGGAAATCTTGGGGGCAGAAAAGTCACTAAAAGGGCGCTTAGAAGGTCGGCTAATTTTGTCATCAAAAAGCTTGCTTTCCCTAACATGGTGGATGGAGGTGGACAATTTAGCCAGAGGCGTTCCATGGACAATCTCAGCGTCGCAGGTCCTAACTACAGATGCAAGCCCCAGGGGGTGGGGGGCTCACCTAAATGACCAAATAGCTCAGGGGGTCTGGTCAGAGGATTTGGAAGGGGTATCTTCCAACATGAAGGAACTTCTGGCAGTAAAATTCGCTGTCTCAAAATTCCTAAACACTCTATGGGGACACCACATAAGGGTTTTTTCAGACAACAAGGTAGTAGTGGCATATTTAAATCGCCAGGGGGGACCCGGTCCCATTCTCTACTACAGGTGTCAAAATCCATCCTCCAGGTAGCAGAGAACAATTTGGAGTCCCTGTCTGCACTCCACATAAAAGGAACAGAAAATATCATAGCAGACTTCCTGAGCAGGAGCCAGCTGAGACAGGGCTAATGGGAGCTCAATCAGTTGGTGTTCAACCAACTAACGGAATTTTGGGGGAACCCTTCCATAGACCTATTCGCCAACTGTGGACATATTCTCAATCAACCCCAAGGGGAACCCAGCGGCATTAGATGCCTTCTCAATCCCATGGAACCACCAGCTAGCCTATGCCTTTCCTCCGATCTCTCTGATTCCAGCGGTTCTGAGGAAAGTCAGGGAAGACAAGGCAAACATAATTCTGATAGCCCCCTTCTGGCCGAAGAGGCCCTGGTTTTCCTGGCTGAGGATAATGCCCACCTCCGACCCCTGGGTTCTTCCGGAGATTACGGATCTCCTTTTCCAGGGACCAGTCCTCCACCCTCGGGTAGCAAATCTACACTTGACAGCCTGGATTTTGAGAAGGCGCTATTAAGGGATAGAGGGTTTTCCCCGAATTTAATCTCCACTCTACTACAGAGTAAGAAACCCGTAACCACCAGACTTTACGGTAAAACCTGGAAAAAAATTCTCTCATTTGCGGGGTCGAAGGTACTAGGGGAGGCCCCTATTGCTTCCATCTTAAGAGTTCCTGCAAAATGGGTTGGAGCGGGGTCTGGCCACAAGCACTCTAAAGGTTCAGGTGGCAGCACTAGGAGCCCTATACAACTGCGACCTGGCCAGAAATAGGTGGATTTCTAGGTTCATAAAGGCATCATACAGGTCCCCTCCCGTAATACTCCTCCTTGGGACTTAAATTTAGTTATTTCAGCCCTAACCAAAAATCCCTTTGAACCTTTAGCGGATGCATCTCTAAAAGTCCTATCTCTTAAGACGTCTCTCTTAGTAGCCCTCACATCGGCATGTAGAGTTAGCGACATACAAGCCTTATCAGCAGGGCCCCCCTTTACGCAAATTCTAGAGGACAGGGTGACACTTAGGACAGACCCAGCATACCGTCCTAAGGTGGGATCACACTTCCATAGATTGCAGGAGGTCACCCTCCCTTCCTTTTGCTCGAATCCCAAAAACGGGGGAAGAAAAGCTTAAAATCTTAGATGTCAGAAGGTGCATTATCCAGTACTTAGAGGCCACAAAGGAGTATAGGAAGGACCGGTCTCTGTGTGTGTCCAGGGTCCTAGGAAGGGACAGAAAGCTTCCAAGGGCACACTGGCAAGATGGATAAGGGACGCAATCTCCCTGGCATACTCATCTAGCGGGGAGAACGCCCTGGAGGATTTAAAGGCTCACTCGACTAGGGCAGTGGCAGCCTCCTGGGTGGAGAAAGCCGATGCTTCAATTGAACAGATATGTAGAGCTGCAACCTGGTCTTCCCCTTCTACATTCTTTAAGCACTACCGGCTGGATCTAACCTCTTCTTCAAACCTTACCTTTGGTAGAAGGGTTCTGGAAGTGGTGGTCCCTCCCTAAATGACACTTCTCTGCAATTCTCTCCGTGGTGCCGTCAAGGGGGAAGGAGAAAGACGTAGTTACTTACCGGTACCAGAGCCCATGACGGCACCCTTACATTCCCTCCCTTCACACATGGGTGTGCACATTTAATTATTACCTATATTTAGGCGTGGAGAGAAGTTGAATATTCATGCCCTTTAACAGCGGGCACAGGTGATTCCAGCAGCAGCAGGAGCCACGCTGCAGCTACACTGTGTGCCTCCATTAAGCATGAATATTCATTTTCTTTAGCAGCGGGGACAGTGTAGACTGCAGCAGGAGGCTACCGCTCCCCCCACACCCCACATAGCATATATATATATATATATATATATATATACATACACCCCCCTCCCCTCCCAACATTCGGACTATAAGACGCACCCCCCCATTTTCCTCCAAAATTTTGGAGGAAAAAAGTGCGTCTTAAATAAGGTATATCTAATGCATGTTACATCTATAGAGCTTGACAGCAAAGTGGCCTGTATATTTCTTGTGATGGTTTCCGACAATGCTTTCCCAAAACCATAGCAATAGATTAGTTGGCCTCCCAAAAAAAAACTTGCTGATGAAGCCTTGCAGCCAAAAACGGTGACATTTGTTGTAGAACGTATTTGGCTGGAGAACGTATTTAGGACAATACTATTCATTTTTTTGAGCCACACTGCGTTTGGAAAGCGTCAATGCGCTCTGAAAAAGTTTTCACACATCTAACTTTCATGGTCCACATACGGGCTGCAATGTCTGGACCGGTCTCTGGTCTTCCAACCTGAACTCAACAGCCTGAATGGCATATACAGGTGCTTCTCTCAAAATTAGAATATTATCAAAAAATTAATTTATTTCAGTTCTTCAATATAAAAAGTGATCATTATCTCAGTAAATTAGAATACTTTATAACAACATCTTGAAAAATTATTTTAAAATCCGAAATGTTGGCCTACTGAAATGTATGTTCAGGAAATGCACTCAATACTTGGTCGGGGCTCCTTTTGCATCAATTACTGCATCAATGTGGCGTGGCATGGAGGAGATCAGCCTGTGGCACTGCTGAGGTGTTATGGAAGCCCAGGTTACTTTGATAGCAGCCTTCAGCTCGTCTGCATTGTTGTGTCTAGTGTCTCTCATCTTCCTCTTGACAATACCCAAGGTCAGGCGAGTTTTCTGGCCAATAAAGCCCAATGATACTGTTGTTTTTAAACCAGGCATTGGTACTTTTGGCAGTGTGGACAGGTGCCAAGTCCTGCTGGAGAATTACATTTCCATCTCCAAAAAGCTTGTTGGCAGAGGAAAGCATGAAGTGCTCTTAAATGCCCTAGTAGATGGCTGCGCTGACTTTGGTCTTGATAAAACACAGTGGACCTACACCAGCAGATGACATGACTCCCCAAACCATCACCGATTGTGGAAACTTCACACTAAACCTCAAGCAGCTTTGATTGTGTGCCTCTCCACTCTTCCTTCAGACTCTGGGACCTTGATTTCTAAATGAAAATTGGAACTTTGGGACCTTGTGGAGTGTGTCAATGACTGCCTTTTGGACATATGTCAAGTCAGCAGTCTTCCCCATAATTGTGGAGCCTACCGAAACAGACTAAGGGACCTTTTTTAAACGCATAGGAAACCTTTGCAGGTGTTTTTTTGATAATTATTTTAAATTTACTGATGACGCGCCCCCTGGGCCATGTTCAGGGGATACCCGGAGCCGGATCTGAATAGGGGTAGTAGTCCTTGTGGCGGTGACCCGGTCCGTGCCCAGGGTGTCAAACTAAGTGGCAGTCTATGGCAGTAGATGTTAACTTGGATGTCGACTACGCCACCCGTTGAGTGCGGCTTTGCAGCCGCCGCTGCAGAACAGTCCGCTGAGGCCGGTGGTATGGGTGCAGCGATGATGGTATAACCCCCAACGGGAGGGGTATGGCCTCAGGGCAGCAGGTGAAGATGATGGGGGTTGTGACGGTGCAGTAAGAAGAGTCAGAGTCAGGAGATGCAGTTTCAGGGGTTTTACTCACAAGTGTTCTCTCAGTCACTCTGGCCTTGAGTGACCACCCGAGCCGTGCTGCGTCCACCAGGTCCTGGACTCGGCTAACCCCCAGGCAGTTCTGGAGCGTGGTCCTGAGCTCCCTCTCTGTCTCTGGCCATTCCCACCAGGGATCCACCTTTGGCCGGCTCCCTCGGGTCTCTTAGTGGTCAAACCTCCTCTGGGTTCCCTGACCCTATGCTTGGTGTGCCTTTCTGGTGGATTTGGTGAGGGTCGTGGCAAATCTTGACCACGACCTCCGGTTCCTGGCTGAGGATAAGTGGCCTCCACCAGTTCGGGTTCCGGTACCCGTGTCCGCCAACCCTTCACCCTTTTTGGTCTGATTCTGGGTTCTTAGGGTTCCCTCTGGTCTTCCACTCTGGGCCTTTCTTTCTCCTCTCTCCTCTGCAGGCTTGGCTCTGGAGCTGGGCCCAACTGGAGCCACAGCTCCCAGTCAGCCCTCCTGGCTGAGCTCCTCTGCTCTGCTCCTCCTCAGACTGACCTCGACCCTGTCCTAAGATGGTGCCCACCTTATATACTCCCTCTATGTGTGAGCCCAGGTGACTAGCACCCAATGAGCTTCTAGCTTTACCCAGAGTACTCCCCCTATCTGCCCCTACACTACTGGGATGTTCCACCCCCCTCCCACTCCAGCCAGGGACAGACGCTGTCGTACCTGCACATATACTTGGTGGGAGTACCGTAGTTCTGTCCCCCGGAAATGGGATGTATGTAGTGCATGCAGCCTACTGAGCTCAGTCCCACACTCCATCCTTACCCGGGAGTGGAATACCACACCTCTGGAGTGAGGTGCAATACCCCTGTAGCAGCCGAGTCCTCAGGGTGCTACATTCCCCCCTGGTAAATCACAGCACGTCCTCGGGCTGTAAAAGAATAAAAGATCCAAAAACATACAATTTTTTTTTCAAAACATACAAGAACATATCAAACATTAAACATTATCAGATTTAAACAAGATAAACTTTTTCTTTCATATAAAACTCTTTCATAATAATGTTCTTTGAGTTACTGGCCACTGTGCGCTTGTGACCAGGTAAAAGTGCAACAGTCAGTTTAAGAAAAAACAGTTTTCCTATAAAACCAGTAGGGGGCGCCTTAGAAAGCGCAACTATATACAAGGGGAGGTGGCCGCTCTCAGTCCTCGGCCAGTGGGGATAAGGGATGGCTGCTCACAGTCCTCAGCCTGGTAAGGGATAGGGACACACGGGTAACAGTTCGCTGGTCCCAACGGGGACTATATTTTAACTAGCAGCAGTACTTATAACAGTTCTCATACCCCGACGGGTAACTATATACAGTTCTTTTTTTTACCGTACTCTAATAACTGCGTCCTCCTGATGCTTCCTCCCTGTGTTCTTCAGACCCGTCCGGGTCCTCTTGCTCCTCCTGACACCTCAGCTCTTCCTCTGTCAACCGGTGTACATGAAGGGCATAGGGTCCTTTGGCACATTGGTGCCGGGTAAAGGTGACCTCGTCACCCAGGTATAGGTCACGACCTCTGTGTCCCTCCGGCAGGTGGGACTCGACATCTCTGCGGGTCACGAAGACGTCGCCTGACGTGTGGTGATCCCGGATGAAGCCCCAACCGTGCTGCAGTTGGAATTTGATTACAGTCCCGGTGGCACGGGGACCGTGAGCTGCACGGGGATTCCGTCGGGTCCGGCTCTTCTGCTCTGCACTCTTCACTTGCAGCCGCTCCTCGCGGACCCGCCTCTCTCGCCGTTCCCGGTCGAAAACCTCTAACTGCTGCCGGCAGCACTCTGCACGCTCCGCTGCAGCCGCCCGGGTCTCTTGAGTGAACCCGATGAGGTCTCCTCCAGTGGGGTCCCACGCAAACTGCGCTTCCTCCAGCGAGAGTGGGGTGATCTTGGCGGGCGCCGGAGCCGGGATCAGGGGCTCATCCAGGGGCCTTTCCTTCCGGAGTCGGGGATGGTAGTACTCCGGTGGCCACTCAAAAGGCTGCCCATCCGGGCAAATATGCTGGGTTACCAAGTCTTCACCCAGGTGCGGCACTGTGGAGGTTGAGGGCGCGGTGGTGGCAGCGGCACCCGGGATCACTAGGCCTTGCGACCAGGCTTGGGGTACCCTGAAGGTAAAGGGCACCGTGAAGACGGCGGCGCCCGGGTGTACTTGACTTTGCGACCAGGCCGGTGGCTCAGTAGAGGGCGCTGTTGGTACTGCGGCGCCCGGGGGCACTCGGCCCTGCGACCAGGCCGGTGGCGTCTCCTGCTTGGCCGCGCTCAGGGTTGAGGCGCGTGACGTCACAAGGGACATGGTCGCGGCTCCTGCTTGGGGCCTAGTCTGGAGCGGTAGCGGTGCGGCAACGGGCACGATCGGTGGGATTTCGGGCTCTGCGACGGGGAGCGGGGGTAGGCTTACGGTGGCTGGGCTTGGGGTAGTGACGTCCCCTTTACTTGCCTCCGTCTCTTCAGCTCCCTCTGCGGCGTCGTCTCCGGCCTCCATCCCTTCTGCATCCTCTTCAGGGGCAGGCGTGCTCCTCGTTGCGGGTGGTGTGCTCCGCTGGCGGGTTCCAGCCTGCTGGGCCATCTCCCTGCTCCATTCCGTCAGCGTTTCTCGCTGCACCTGGGCCATCCTCCGTGCGAGGCCCTCCAGCGCGGTCTGTGCACGCTCCCGGTCTCGGGGGAGCTGTGCCAGGATCTCCACCAGGTCTTGTGGGGTGGTGGCTTGCATCAGGCTCCTGACCACAGGGTCGGTGCTGCCTGCCTCTCCCTCCATCTCCGGGTACGGCTCCTCCAGACTCCTCCAGGCTGCACCCATCTTCGCTCTTTTGTTCTGTATCCGCCCCCATTGAGGGCGGTCCTGGGGCAACTTGGTGATTGTCAGTTCCAGGGGCCGACCCCCCACGCTGATGGACAGCTCAATCATTGCAGTCTCTGCTGGTGGGGGCGGTCTTCGTTTTTGGCGCCATTCTTGGTCCTGGCCCACGATGGGAGGTGGCCTCTTGCCACCCTCTGGCACGCCCATAATGGCGTCCGCTCTGCCAGGGCGGGAAATCTTCCCAGATGGCGGGAATCGTCTCCCAGTGGCGGGAAACTCTGTGGATGGCGGGAAAAAGCTGCAGATGGCGGGCAACCGGCGGGAAACGACCCGTGATGGCGTCCGATGGCGGGGACCCTCCGGAATTGGCGGGAGACTTCTTTTTACGGTACAGATAAACTTTTCTTCAGGCACGCAGTACCCGGTGGTTGCGGGCACGTTATCCTGCCGGCTACGCCAAAGTTGACGCGTCCCCTGGGCCATGTTCAGGGGATACCCGGAGCCGGATCTGAATAGGGGTAGTAGTCCTTGTGGCGGTGACCCGGTCCGTGCCCAGGGTGTCAAACTAAGTGGCAGTCTATGGCAGTAGATGTTAACTTGGATGTCGACTACGCCACCCGTTGAGTGCGGCTTTGCAGCCGCCGCTGCAGAACAGTCCGCTGAGGCCGGTGGTATGGGTGCAGCGATGATGGTATAACCCCCAACGGGAGGGGTATGGCCTCAGGGCAGCAGGTGAAGATGATGGGGGTTGTGACGGTGCATTAAGAAGAGTCAGAGTCAGGAGATGCAGTTTCAGGGGTTTTACTCACAAGTGTTCTCTCAGTCACTCTGGCCTTGAGTGACCACCCGAGCCGTGCTGCGTCCACCAGGTCCTGGACTCGGCTAACCCCCAGGCAGTTCTGGAGCGTGGTCCTGAGCTCCCTTCTCCCTCTCTGTCTCTGGCCATTCCCACCAGGGATCCACCTTTGGCCGGCTCCCTCGGGTCTCTTAGTGGTCAAACCTCCTCTGGGTTCCCTGACCCTATGCTTGGTGTGCCTTTCTGGTGGATTTGGTGAGGGTCGTGGCAAATCTTGACCACGACCTCCGGTTCCTGGCTGAGGATAAGTGGCCTCCACCAGTTCGGGTTCCGGTACCCGTGTCCGCCAACCCTTCACCCTTTTTGGTCTGATTCTGGGTTCTTAGGGTTCCCTCTGGTCTTCCACTCTGGGCCTTTCTTTCTCCTCTCTGCTCTGCAGGCTTGGCTCTGGAGCTGGGCCCAACTGGAGCCACAGCTCCCAGTCAGCCCTCCTGGCTGAGCTCCTCTGCTCTGCTCCTCCTCAGACTGACCTCGACCCTGTCCTAAGATGGTGCCCACCTTATATACTCCCTCTATGTGTGAGCCCAGGTGACTAGCACCCAATGAGCTTCTAGCTTTACCCAGAGTACTCCCCCTATCTGCCCCTACACTACTGGGATGTTCCACCCCCCTCCCACTCCAGCCAGGGACAGACGCTGTCGTACCTGCACATATACTTGGTGGGAGTACCGTAGTTCTGTCCCCCGGAAATGGGATGTATGTAGTGCATGCAGCCTACTGAGCTCAGTCCCACACTCCATCCTTACCCGGGAGTGGAATACCACACCTCTGGAGTGAGGTGCAATACCCCTGTAGCAGCCGAGTCCTCAGGGTGCTACACTGAGATAATAACTTTTATGTTTTAATTGGCTGTAAGCCATAATCATCAACATTAACAGAAATAAACACTTGAAATGGATCACTTTGTAATGACTGTATAATATATGAGTTTCACTTTTTGTATTGAAGAACTGCAATAAATTAACTTGTTGATGTGTTCTGTTCGAGTCAGGAGACCAGCTGCTGGTCCATACAGACTATGAAGGTCAGAAGTATGAAACTGGCCATTTTGAGTATTTGAGATATGGAAATTAGTACCATATGGAATTGACCATTGGACATTAGGACTGATGTGAGTGATGACCATCTCTGAATAGCTCTACAGAATACGTAGGAAAGACATCTTACCTGTATACATGCTAAAGGTTCATTTGTCCAAATTGAATAACCACCAACCAAGTAGATTCTTCCATTATGAACAGCAACTCCAGATTCATTTTGCCCTTAATATTAATAAAAAAAATAAACTATTGGCAATGACGTACATTTTCAACATACCATTGACTTATTTCATCTTATGTAGGATACGGAATAATTTGAAATATGTAGACAATTCATTTAGTTTATCCAGCTTATGCCATAACTCATCTATATCCAGTATTACATTAGTGTTAGCTGTGAGATTGGTCCATAGGTGCTGTTTTATTTGGTTGGCAAGCTTGCAGGTCTCCTTCCACCATATCTAAATCGAACAGTCCATGACTCTTTGTAATTCTTTAATACGTTTGGTGTGGTGGTGTGAGAACAGATTTCAGGCTGGCACACAAAAGAATAATGTCCAGATACATGGAGATTTGGACTGTTTACAAAATACCGTGGTCAATTTAATTCTCTTCTTAAGGTTTTCCGTTATAAACCAGGTTACTCAGAGCTAGTTTAGCCCCCATGTCTATCGAAGGAGGAATAGATCCTAGTACACATTACCTAAGGAAATATTGGGAAAAGCTTAAACGGAATTTGTAAACAAGTTTTCGCTACATCATCAGAAAGTAGCATGCAGGGGCAGATACCTTGATTCCAGTGATGTATTACTGTGCTGCTTAATGCAGTTTTGATAAAAAACACTATTTCATGTGTTGCAAATCTGCCAGTTCTCTGAATGCTGAGTTCTGTATATCCCCAACCACAGTAGTGATTGGCAGTTTTATGTATGCACTGTGCATAGGAAGAAAGCTGCCAATCAGTGGACTACATGTTAGAAAATTGACTGATCCTCTAGAGATAATCTAATTAAAGTGGTTTTATTAAAACTACAGCAAGCAGCCCAGTAAGTGATATATCACTGGAATCAGGGTCTCTGTCTCTGCATTGTACTGCTCTCAGATTACACACGTGGTCAAAATTGTTGGTACCCCTCGTTTAATGAAAGAAAAACCCAAAAGGCAACCTTCAAACACGAGACGACTGGAGCAGTTTGCTCATGAGGAGTGGGCCAAAATACCTGTCGAGAGGTGCAGAAGTCTCATTGACAGTTACAGGAATCGTTTGATTGCAGTGATTGCCTCAAAAGGTTGTTCAACAAAATATTAAGTTAAGAGTACCATCATTTCTGTCCGGGCCTATTTCATGAGTTTAATTTTTTTAAAAATTCTGTGGAAGCAGGGTTGAAAAGCAATGTCTGACTTTCATTTGTTCATTTTCATAGATTTTTAATTTATTATTACTTTTGTCAGATTCAGGTTATTTCTGTGACCATTGTGTAGGTAGAAAAAACTTGGTGACCGATTGCATTTAAGCTCTCTCTTGTACCAAGATTTTATCCATTTTTTGGTTAAGACTAGAATTAGATTTATTGAACACGCTGTGCGAGGGGCCTTATTGTGCATGCATGTCTTGATTCTATGAAGTGAAGGCCACAAATGGCAGCCAGACACTGGAATAGCAGAAGACTGTATAGACAATGTACATACTGTATATCACAGCAATATAAAATCAGAATATCATTGGCAAATACCCACCTGTGAGTATGTTAAAGTTGCAGCGTGTCCACTGATCCGTATCAATATTGTAAGAGTCTATGTGTCGCACCAAAATCCTATCATTGTTGTAATCTAAATCGTTTCCACCCAGGACGTAAAGCTTCCTCTGGACGGCTGCCATGGCATGGTAAACTCTTCTCTGCAGCATAGGGCTGCGACTAATCCACTTATTCTGGAAAATACAAATTAGCAATTGCTTTGGCATCCTGCAGTGGTTACAGATATATTCACAGTAAGAAGATTTACTCAATTCCTTTAGCTTAGCTTTTGCATCCAGTAGATTTCCGAAAAACTCAGCAACATTACGTGCTTGCAATGCGATCGCGCTGCAGGTTTTTTTGAATACTAGGAAAACACAGAAAAAGTGTATTGTTTTTTATGCAATTTTCAAAAATTATTCTAGAAAATCATAGCAAAAAAAACCAATTCAGCACGATCGAGCTTTATATTTTCACGTAATATTTCACATAATATTGCATATTTTTGCCAGTCACTAGAAATTGTATTGAACATAAATGTTAATATTCACCCTCGACATTGCTTTACCTATTGTATTCTATGATCATTGGGACCCCAACAACTCTGACAATTTTGGGGTGTATTATTGAGCTATTTTCCCTGTATTTTGGGCCCCGGACAGGTGAATGCTGCCGGCTGTAGTTCCTTGCGCACTTGGGTGACTGGGAGTGCTGCTGTGTAGGAAACAAATTAGAAGAGGATGATGACGTGTTACACCAGCACTGCAATGCCTTCACTGTAAAAGCTAGAAATACCCCTTTAAGGTGAATGCACACTGCGCAGGTTTCCATGCAGAAAATCCACAGCGTACTGCAGCACCAGCCAAGTGAATGACATTTTCAAAATCTCATCCCCATGTAAATTGACATGCTGTTAATGTCTAAATGCTCGCAGCAGGTCAATTATTTCCTTGCGGATTTTGTAATCTGTGACAAAATCACAACACACAGATTTTAGTGCTAATTTGCTCCAGACAATTTGCAGCAAAACGTTGACATTTACGCTTAAAAACCGCTTCAGGGTCAGGCAATTTTTGATTTTGCGCTTTTGTTTTTTTCCTCCTCTTCTCCCAAAAGCTTGGTGCCTCATTCAGACATCAGTTTTTTTAAAGTGCGAAAAAAATGGGCCAAGTTTCATCAGTGATTTTCGTTACATTTTCATCAGAATTTGATCATTTATTTTCACTGATCATCAAAAAAAACTTTCCAAACCTTTTGCTGCCTGATTTTTTCACAGTCTAATAGACTTTCATTGGCCAGTTTGATCCGACACTCGGATCAATATCGATCATGTCTCCTCGATTTTGCATGGAGCACTGTCTACAAAAAATCACTGACATGTGAACAGCCCCATAGACTGTCACAGGTATGAGTTCTATCCATGAAAAACACTGATAACACACATGAAAACTGACGTATGAATCAGGCCTAACTATTTTGTTTTTTGCGGTATGGATTGTAGTTTTGAATTAAACTATTCATTTTATCATACATTGTACTAAATATTGGGGGAAAAAAATCCAAGTGGGATGAAGTCGTGAAAAATATGTAGTTCCACAATTGTTTTTTGGCAAGACCAAACTTGCATGTTTACTTTTTATTTAAATAGGCTCTTTCACCAATTTTTGTCACATTGAGCTGGACCATGGTGTAATAAGTAGCTGCAGAGGGCAATAAAACATTTTGTTTTGTTTTTTTATTTCACCTCTACGTTGCGGAGATTTTAGCCATCAAAAGTATTTGGCACTTAATGAGTTAAGTTTAGTTAAGTCCAAGTGGGTGTTATTAGATAGTTTTCACTGGGAATGTATACTTCTCCCTGTATAAGCTGCTATCTGATAACACCCACTTGGACTAAGGCCACGTTCACATGTTCAGTATTTGGTCAGTTTTTTACCTCAGTATTTGTAAGCAAAAACCAGGAGTGGAACAATCAGAGGAAAAGTATCATAGAAACACGTCACCACTTCTGTATTTATCACCCACTCCTGGTTTTTGCTTACAAATACTGAGGTAAAATACTGACCAAATACTGAACATGTGAATGTGGCCTTAAGCCCCCGTCTCCCATAGCGAGATCGCTAGCGAGATCGCTGCTGTGTCACGGTTTTGGTGATGCTACAGCGACCTCACCAGCGATGTCGCTATGTGTGACACTTTGCAGCGATCAGGCCCCTGCTGTGAGGTCGCTGATCGCTGCAAAGTGTCCTGGACCATTTTTTGGTCGTTGCCCTCCCGCTGGTCAGCACACATCGCTGTGTGTGACCATCGGGAGCAGCGATCAGGCTGGTAACCATGATAAACATCGGGTTACTAGGGGCACACGCGCTCCTAGTAACCCGTTGTTTATCATGGTTACCACTCTGCTACAGTGAGCGGGAGGTTACTGCTCACTTTAGCAGGCTCGTAACCATGATAAACAACGGGTTACTAGGTGCTCGTGTGCCCCTAGTAACCCGATGTTTATCATGGTTACCAGCCTGCTAAAGTGAGCGGTAACCTCCCGCTCACTGTAGCAGAGTGGTAACCATGATAAACAACAGGTTACTAGGTGCACGTGTGCCCCTAGTAACCCGATGTTTACCATGGTTACCAGCCTGCTCCTGCTTCAGCAGCAGGCTGGTAACCAGGAGCAGGACATCGTGGAAAGATTCTTTCCACGATGTCGCTGCTCCCCTGATCGTTGGTGAGCCTGCCTGTTTGACAGCTCACCAGCGACCACATAGCGACGCAGCAACGATCCCTGACAGGTCTTATCGTTGTCGGGATCGTTGCAGCGTCACTAAGTGTGACGGGGCCTTTAGTCCAAGTGGATGTTATCAGATAGCAGCTTATACAGAGAGAAGTACACGTCCCCAGTGAAAACTATCTAATAACACCCTCTTGGACTTAACTAAACTTAACTCATTAAGTGCCAAATACTTTGTGAAAGCCAAATCTGTATCGGTCTCAAAACTTTTGGCCACGACTGTACAGAGGCTGATGCCCCTATGAATTGGTTTCTATTTGTCTAGTAGGTCTGAAATGTGGTATTTATTGTGGGGGTGATCAATGAGATCATATGCACTATTTGCAATTGAAGTGCCATAAGGGGCATTTATACTGCAGGATAATTGTGAATGAGAACTGATAAAAACACTTGTTTCCTAAAAAGACCTATAGTGTGGGCAGGGTAGAAATTGGAAATGCACAAGCCAAAATGTGTGCGCAGCGTGCTAAGTGGTCCTCTTTTGCGCATCCCAGATGTCCCCCCCCTCCCAAAATTACCAAGTATATTGTTTTATGCAAAATCACAATGAATATATGGTCTCATCTCTTACATGGTGGTTTGGTGAGCAATGAAAAACTATGCTAGCAAAGCAATCATGAATTTGCTCTCATCGGTTTTATTTGCGCAGTGAAACATTGCATGCAATACTTGTCACAATCTCACAGAAAAGTTACATTTCTGGGATCGTCCCTTGTTCCTTATCACATATTATCCACAACAAGTACTTTGGCACCGACTCACTGCTGTTTTGCATGCCAGTCTTGATGAAGAGCGCACTGGATGATAATGTCCCAAATTCATTGAAGGGGTTTTCCCACAAACAAAAGTTAATTTTAATCAATAGATCTTGGAATGATAATAACTTCCACAATTGATTGTCACTGTGCTGAGATAATCTTATAAATGTGCCCCTGCTGTGTACTGTGTATGGCTATGTGCCCACGATGCAGAAATGCTCCGGATTTTTTTTTGAGCGTTTCTGCATCTCCCTGGCAGAAAAAACGCATGCGGATTGTACATGCGGATTGTACATGCGTTTTTCCTGCCAGGGACAAGCGGAAGTGAAGCGTTTTTCACATGATTTTTCCGCATGCGGGTTGTCATGCGCTTTCCAAGCGATTTTAGCATCACTTGGAAAGTGCTTGACAACTTGGTCACACTATATAAATCCATGCAAATGGCATGGATTTATATACTGTGACCGTAAAAGAATGGTAAAAAATAAATATTAAACTTACCTTCTGATGGCCCCCGGTGTCCTTGTCTTGGCTTGCCGGCAGCTCACGGTAGCTTAAAGGACCTGCCGACGTCAGCGGTCGCGTGACCCATAACATGACAAAATGACGTCGGCGCAGGTCCTTTAGTCTACCACGAGCTGCCGACAAGCAGAGACGAGCACACCGGAGGCCATCAGAAGGTAAGTTTAATATTTATTTTTTATTTTATTCTTTTTTTTTTTACAGGTTCTATGGTACCCGAGTCCGGAGGAGAGTCTCCTCTCTACCAGACCCGGGTACCATCCGCACATTGAAACTCATGGATTTCGCATGTACAGATGCAGTGATGCGGATTCCATGCATACATTTCTGTTGGAATTGATGCCACCTTTGTGATGAATGTGTTGAGCGCACCGGCCACACCCCCACTTGGCTCAGTTCTTCCCACTTTTTAAGACGTTGCCAGAGCTAGCTGGGACTGATGGAAAAATGCTAAAAGTTGCAAAAAAAAATTTCGCCACTACAAGTTGTACCAAAAATGTTACGACATTTCAAACAGTTTTATGCCAGAATTGTTACCAATCATTGTGATGAATTGTCCCCATTCCACATAAATGAAGGCCAGAATACAGTTTCTAACAAATAACTGGAAAGTACCATTGTATTTTACATCTTTAGCAAGAAAGTCCCAAGGCAGAAAGATAAAAATGCCATCTGATTTGCAAAGTATTCTTCTGTCCCCTGATTACGGCATGCTTTTTCTCTACTGCAATGCCTGCCAGGTGAAGCACTACACAAGCAGCAAGGCACAGGGGTTTGAGCAAGGTCACAGCTGAAACGGCAGTGTTTGAATACTAATCAGTGATCGGGGAGCATAGGTCACCGCAGCCTGTCTGCTAGCAGGTAGCTCTGTGCTCGGTGGCAGATGGCAGTCATTATTGACTCTCCACAAAGGCCTTGCTTAAAGCCGTGCCCCAGTGCTCAGTGATAGAGTAATTGAGATTCAGAGCGGGTACAAGCAGATGTGGTTTGCCAGAGCCCACCGTAAACAATATGCCAGCAGAATGTAAAAAAAATGAGGCTGTGTGCGCAAACATGAAGCCTTCCTGATTTAAAAAAGTTTCAATTATTAACTGTATGTGTGCTCGCAATAGCATGCCATACAATTAGCAGAGGAAACACACATAGCTGTGATGTTCCCTTTGAGCTGATATATTTAGAGCAGTGAGCATGCCTTTATATTACTGACACCAATGAAAATATATACGGTAATTAACGCATTAAAAACAGGAAATAATATAGAATTCACAAATTAAAATTCTTAACTTGGGTCCACGCATGGAGTCGTGTTCTTAGTAATTGGCAGAGAAAACACATGCTGAAAATGCATGTTTATTTGTGTGGTACGTGTATTTTATGTGGTCTTTTATGTTGTACTGTTGAATCTATTTCTTTAGATTATGTGACTTTGTGCTGATTTGTTTGCTGTTCTGGAAGTTTGCATGTTAGGAGCAAAATATACAGTACTGTGCAAATGTATTGGGCATGTGTGGAAAAAATGCTGCAAAGCCATAATGCTTAAAATAATAGAAGTGTGAATAGTTTAATTTTTATCAATTTCCAAAATCAAATTAAAATCAATGTGAGCACCCTGTGCCTTCAAAATAGTATCAATTCTTCTATATACACTTGTACACAGTTTTTAAAGGAACTCAGCAGGGACGTTGTTCTAAACATCCTGGAGCACTAACCACAAATCTTTAGGGAATGCAAGCTTGTGGTAATCCTTCTGTCTTTTCATGTAATCCCAGACACACTCAATAATATTGAGATCAGGGCTCTGTGGGCACCATATTATCACTTCCAGGACTCCTGGTTCTTCTTTACGCAAAAGATAGTTCATAATGATACCGACTGTATGTTTGGGGTCGTTGTCCTGCTGCAGAATTAATTTGAAGTCAACCAGACTGATGGTATCACATATTGGAAAAGTATCTGCATGTATTTCTCAGCATTATTTTGCAGCACTGAGGACAGCATTTATCCTGACCAAATCACCCAGCTCCATTGAAATGCAAATCCAAACTGGCAAAGGATTTCTCTTTCCCTTAATAATAAAGACCTTCTTTTAAAAACTGCATTTTGTGTTTACTTGTGTTATATTTGTCTAATATTTACATTTGTTTTGTGATCTGAAACATTTAAGTGTGACGAACATGCAAAAGAATAGGAAATCAGGAAAGGGCCAACACTTTTTCACACTGTATATTTTATTAACTTTACTTTCATGTTATGGGTTAAAAAAAATTGTTCTATGAAACTCAGTCTTGTCAAAATTTTGGAAACTGTTCTTTTGTACAGTGAGATTTTGATTATAAATCTTACTTTTCAAAGGGGTGTACTCATTTATGCTGAGCACTTTATGTGTTGTGCATAAAAAAAAAATCACTGAAAATACCTCAAGCAAAAACACATGAAAATTAATATTTTTTCACTTGCGGATAATATGCCTTCTGTTACTTACCTGTTTTGGATCATATACCATTAGTCTGTTCTGGTATTGTGCTGTGTTGGTTACACCACCTGAAATGACAAAAGTTGAGAATATATTTAGAAATTGTGATCACCATTTACACCTCTAATACCACAATAGTTTGTGGTCTATATAGTGCTGCTGATTACACCTTGCAAAGTCAGACAGACGCTGATGCCAATTTCATCTAGTAATAGCTGATTTTCTCTCTACTTGTCAAACAAAAGCATTATACAAAAGCAAATATATTTGCAGCACCCAAGTACAACTACAGGTCTGAACTAATATGGTGACTGCCTCCTCAAATATGTGAATTCTCCCCTCCAAGCTAAATGACACTGTTTGGCTGTAGTGTTTAAAGAAAAGCTAACAGCTGATACATGCTACCCAAACCACACGAGACCGGCTACATTATTCCACCATCATATGTTATGCTTTGGAGGGTGGAGTATTTCAGAGTAAACATACATTAAAATGGTGACCGGCGACACTGCAACTAAACCAGCTAGTCCAAAAGGCAGGTTCATGGTGGCTTCTCACCATGCCACCCTGCTCCGCTTCCCTAGATTGTCTCTCCTTATTGCGGAATGGGATGGGGAGAAGCCTTTGGGGACCTGCCTCTTGGACTAGTCATCTGAGATGTGTGGTCCCAGGACGGCTTTTAAAAGTATATTATATCCATAGAAGTATGGATTGTTGCAGCATTTCAGACTGATACATACATACAGGGCAGTAATAATGGGGCGAGTCTCTGAAACATGCTGCCCCCAGTTCTAAGAGGGCCAAGTTCTTCAACATCGCATCCCTATGGGATGGGACCCTGCTTGAGCACCAACCATTAATAGGACTGCCTTGTCTCAATCACACGTATTTGCCCATACAGAGGAATCAGCAGTCAGGGTATACAGTGGGTACGGAAAGTATTCAAACCCCTTTAAATTTTTCACTCTTTGTTTAATTGCAGCCATTTGGTAAATTCTAAAAAGTTCATTTTTTTTCTCATTAAAGTACACTCTACACCCCATCTTGACTGGAATAAAAAACAGAAATGTAGACATTTTTGCAAATTTATTAAAAAAGAAAAACTGAAATATCACATGGTCATAAGTATTCAGACCCTTTGTCAGACACTCATATTTAAGTCACATGCTGTCCTGTCCATTTCCTTGTGATCCTCCTTGAGATGGTTCTACTCTTTCATTGTAGTCCAGCTGTCTTTAATTAAACTAATAGGACTTGATTTGGAAAGGCACACACCTGTCTATATAAGACCTCACAGCTCACAGTGCATGTCAGACCAAATGAGAATCATGAGCTCAAAGGAACTGCCCAAGGAGCTCAGAGACAGAATTGTGGCAAGTCACAGATCAGGCCAAGGTTACAAAAGAATTTCTGCATTACTCAAGGTTCCTAAGAGAACCAGTGGCCTCCATAATCCTTAAATAGAAGAAGTTTTGGACCACCAGAAGTCTTCCTAGACCTGGCCGTCCAGCCAAACTGAGCAATCGTGGGAGAAGAGCCTTGGTGAGAGAGGTAAAGAAGAACCCCAAGATCACTGTGGCTGAGCTCCAGAGATGCAGTAGGGAGATGGGAGAAAGTTCCACAAAGTCAACTATCACTGCAGCCCTCCACCAGTCGGGCCTTTATGGCAGAGGGGCTCGACGGAAGCCTCTCATCAGAGAAAGACATATGAAAACCCGCATAGAGTTTGCTCAAAAACACATGAAGGGCTCCCAGACTATGAATAATAAGATTCTCTGGTCTGATGAGATGAAGATAGAACTTTCTGGTGATAATTCTAAGCGATATGTGTGGAAAAAAACAGGCACTGCTCATCACCTGCCCAATACAATCCCAACAGTGAAACATGGTGGTGGCAGCATCATGCTATGGGGGTGTTTTTCATCTGCAGGGACAGGACGACTGGTTGCAATTGAAGGAAACAAGAATGCGGCCAAGTACAGAGATATCCTGGATGAAAACTTCTTCCACAGTGCTCTGGACTTCAGACTTGGCCGAAGGTTCACCTTCCAACAAGACAATGACCCTAAGCACACAGCTAAAATAACAAAGGAGTGACTTCAGAACAACTCTGTGACCATTCTTGACTGGCCCAGCCAGAGCCCTGATCTAAACCCAATTGAGCATCTCTGGAGAGACCTGAAAATGTCTGTCCACCAATGTTCACCATCCAACCTGACGGAACTGCAGAGGATCTGCAAGGAAGAATGGCAGAAGATCCACAAATCCAGGTGTGAAAAACTTGTTGCATCATTCCCAAGAAGACTAATGGCTGTACTAGCTCAAAAGGGTGCTTCTACTCAATACTGAGAAAAGGGTCTAATACTTATGACCATGTGATATTTCAGTTTTTCTTTTTTAATAAATTTGCAAAAATTTCTACATACAAACCCGGCCGGGAGGAAACAAAGCGCGGTCTATAAGAGCCGCGCTTTGTGCATGCACCAGGAGGTGAGGAGGGAAAGCGGTAACTAGGCTGATAGGCGTCGATTTAGGGGAGTAATAATCAGATAGGCAGGCATTGCTTGGCATCCCCCAGACGCCAAGCTTGTTGAAAACCAAAAAGATAAAATTACTTTTCTCTGCAATCAGACCTTTACCATGGGCCATACAGGTATAGATTTACTTTTCTATACCCTGTATGCCTATAGTAGCATTCTGATATCTCCCAGGGGGTGACAGATTCCCTTTAAAGCGATTGTCCGGTCAAAAGTGATAAGTCTGCAGTCACTTTATGTGACTGCAGACTTATGAATCCCCCCAGTGCACGCACTGTGAGCTGTGGGGATTCACCAGTATGAGACCCGGTAACGGAAGGTATGTATGAGTTATACATACCTCCGGCCAGTGGGCATGGCCTCGCTCTCCATACACTTGTATTGAGCGAGGCCATGCCTTCTAGTCGGACGCACCCACTGGCCGCCTGTATGTATAACTCATACATACCCTCCGGTCTGAAACCGGCAAATCTCCACAGCACACAGTGCCTGCGCTGGAGGAAGTCAATAGTCTGTAGTCACACGGAGTGACTACAGACTTATCACTTTTGACCGGACAACCCCTTTAATGGAGCGCTTGCTGGAGTACACTGACTTGATTCATTAAGTGGTGTGCGCAGCTTAATGAATCAGCAGCATCTGAATCTCACCGCACACTGTTGCAATAAATGTATGCCAGCCAGGGTCTGGTGTACATTTTTGGAGTAAGTTACACCATTTTAGTAGCGTACCTTATAATTTATTTTATGGTTGGATGTAACCACGCCTCATCCTGCCCATGCTACACCCATGTAGGAGTAGCTGCTCAGTACTGATGTGTGAAAGCCAAAAGTCGCAATATTTTTGTGCAACTACCAAATTGCACAAAAATATTGCGGCTTAATAAGGTGTTTATGCCAGATTTCTGGCACAAGCACCTTAATTTATTACTCCCTTATTGTACAGATATTGTCATGCAATGCCTAGATTGCACACCAGTTCCCCTTATTGTCTCAGCACACCTAAAAAGTAATAACAGAGCACAGACGGAATAGACTGAATTGGGCCTAACTTGGGCCATTACCAATTCCTCACCATACATAGAAGGCAGTATATTCTCTTTCCGATAAGCAGATCACTTTCTTATACTCTTATATTGCATGGTATTGTCCTATCCGTGTTCCACTATTAAAGAAGTTGTCCACTACTTTTTCATTGATCGGCCGGGATCCCGCACTCGGCACCCCTGCTGATCAGCAGTTATTGGTGCCGGCGGCCGCCGGTACTTATTTGCGGTGCTTGGCCGTCTAGCTATAGTAGCCACCGCAGGGTACTACACATCCGCTTCCTATTCAATTCAATGGGAGGCCGATGTGCAGTACCCTGCGGCGGCCACTACAGCTAGACGGCCAAGTACCGCAAGAAAGTACTTCCGGCCGGCGGCCCCCGCCGCCGGCACGGTTCACAGCTGATCGGTGGGGGTGCGGGACCCCAGCCGATCAAACATTGATGCCCTATCCTACGGATAGTAGTGGACAACTTCTTTAAGCCTTACCTATAGCTATATATTTAGATGGCAGATCTGGGTGTCTTTTTAGAACCCTGGCTGCTGGTTCGACCAATTACTCTACTGTCAGCTATCTCGCCCAGCTCTCCCAGACACAGGAAAACTCACTGTGCTGAGTGCTTTTGTATTCTCTGAGAGAATCACAGCCAGACATTTCTGGTGGTGACACTGATGACATCTCTAGAGAACAAGAGGATTGGTAATCTGACATTGGACATGCCAGATCCTTAACTCCCCCCAACAACCATCTAGCGATGGCCTACATACACATTCTACTGTCTGCCAAACCCATCAACATCAGCTAATTTGACCTGGCCATTAGTCTAAAGTGTATGGAACAATTTGAGCTAGTTGCAATCACAACAGTTGCAGGCGGATGTCAACGGTGTAATGCAGCCGGCACGTACCATGTATAGAGTGGACTCAGCTCCCAAGCACACTTCATACACTCATACCACACATGTAAGTTATATGTATGTTAAGGGTTTAACCAAATATTCTTAGTTTTTCAGGTATATTGCAGTGTTGAGAATTTCTCCTGTTGGAAGGTTGGGCTGTTTATTTTTAATAATGTCTTCAATATGTTGAATGTTTAATTCCTACTGCTGCAGGCTGTTTAACACCAGCAAGAAAAATGTTTTCTCCCATTCAGGTCTAAATTAGTATGCTAATTTGCTTTAACCTTTTCTTGTCTTTTTGTCCCACAATCAGTTTTCATGCATTGCTTCCTTTGTTTGTATAATCTCTAAATTCTCGGTTAACAAATACAATTTAGCATCCACCATGTATTCAAGAAATCTTTACTGTATATCCAGTATCCAATTGTAAAATGTTTACATCTTTTTGTTAGTTGGATATATATTTAAAGAATGACTCCCGAGAACTTTTTTTCCCTAAACCTGTGCACAGTATATGTGTATGTACTGTAGTATCGGTGTGTTAATATACACTGTATGGCTCCAATTCCTTTGCAGCTGTTTTTTTTGTCTAGTTTTGTGCCTTTTTCATTATTCTACTTGCGCCTTTCTTGAAATCTATTTTATATGTGCACGCATGTTTTTATTATATTTTGCTTTGTTAATGGAATCTAGTAATTGCAGATGTTTTAGCTTGATTCATAAATTACGACTTTTTTAAAAGATGCAACTCCACTCCAGTCTGCCCATGGTATATTTTTGAGTGCGCCTGAAATTTTATCGACTTTTGGCACCAAAAGTCACAAAAACAGTACAAGATAGGAAGAAAGGCCATTTTGGACACTGCATCAGATTCATGAATCATGTGCTCTATTTTGATTAATTTGGCGCCAAAATCGGCAACTAAATCCACAAGACAAAAATGGAAAGTGACTTAAAAAAATGCTAATAATAAATTGGGGCCTATATGTGAGTTAGAAATAGAAGATAAACACAGAACTTTTTTGGGTGGTGCACAAGTAGGATCCAATCCCTTCGAGATATACGAAAACTTGGCACTCGAGTGTGATAAATAAAGGTGAAATTTTATTTGTAGTATTACCCAGACAAAAAGAAAAGACGTTTTGGTCTACAGCATGACCTTCAACAGTCCGCTGGATAGGGGAACACTGCTTGTACGGCGCAATGAAGAGGTAAATGGTATCCACCGCTGTGAAAGGAGACCGACACATCTCTTTTTTTTGTCTGGATAATACTACAAATAAAATTTCACCTTTATTTATCAAACTCAAGTGCCAAGTTTTCGTATATCTATGTGTGAGCCAGAAACCTCTTTTACAATGTAAGCCTGTAGATCCTCATTCATATGCTCCACAGGCTTACAATGTAAAAGCCACTTAGTTGTCGCAATGTAACTGGGGAGTCTGAAAAGTGGTGACATCACTCAGTAGAGGACTGGAGCAGCGCTGGATACCGGTGACGATGGCAGTAGGTGAGTATATTAACACATGGACACTACAGTATATACACATATAGACAGATTTTAGAAAAAAAAAGGTTCATGTGAGTGCTTATTCAATGAAGTGTGTACAATTGTATGTGTCTGTATTTAGATTTTGCAGACAGGGGTGTTCACTTATTCTTAGGCTATGTGCCCACGAAGCAGAAATGCTCCGGATTTTTCCTGAGCGTTTCTGCATCTCCCTGGCAGAAAAAACGCATGCGGATTGTACATGCGTTTTTCCTGCCAGGGACAAGCGGAAGTGAAGCGTTCTTCACATGCATTTCCGCATGCGGGTTGACAAGCGCTTTCCAAGCGATTTTAGCATCACTTGGAAAGTGCTTGTCAACTTGGTCACACTATATAAATCCATGCAACCGGCATGGATTTATATAGTGTGACAGTAAAAGAATGGTAAAAAAATAAATATTATACTTACCTTCTGATGACCCCCGGTGTCCTTGTCTTGGCTTGCCGGCAGCTCGCGGTAGATTAAAGGACCTGCCGACGTCAGTGGTCGTGTGACCCGTCACATGACTAAATGATGTCACCGCAGGTCCTTTTAGTCTATCGCGAGCTGCCGGCAAGCCGAGACAAGGACACCGGGGCCATCAGAAAGTAAGTATAATTTTCATTTTTATTCTTTTTTTTTACAGGTACTATGGTACCCGGGTCCGGAGGAGAGTCTCCTCTTCTCCAAACCCGGGTACCATCCGCACACTGAACCGCATGATTATCCACATGTACAGATCCAGTGATGCGGATGACATGTGGTCCAATGCAAGTCAATGGCGGCAAAAATGCAGTGTTTCCGCAAAATAATTGGTAGTGCTGCAGATTTTTCCGCAATGATAATCCACAGCGGAAATTTCCGCAGCATGAGCATAGCACATGCGGATTATCATTGGGGAACATGGCAGACCTTCTACCAAGCGTTTTTTAAGCGTTTCTGCAGCGGAATTGCTGCTGCGGAAACGCATAAAAAACGCATACTGGGCACTCAACCTTATAATTTTGGGAAGTGTTGTGAAATATCTGGGCACTATGAGGGCTATGTGGGCACTATGTGAGTCAGGAATGGAAATAGAAGCGAGCCCTGTGCAAGAACAGTATATGGCCCTTTGCACTCCAATAGCTCATCATATAATGTACAATTCCACCTGCTTTGGAGGTGGATGTCAGCTCTCCTTACCTTTCGGACCCCTGTGTGGCTACACAGGTTGCACTAATGGTACAGTGGTGACCAAAAGTTTTGCATTTTTTTTTAAAAGTGTGATTACTTCTGTCTGGTTGTTGTGATACAATTTTCCTGGTGATTTAAGTAAACCGGAAGCAAATGGCTGTCAGCTAAAAGGACAAAAATTGTGTTTGACATGGTTTTATCCCTTTATGTGTTAGTTTTCAACATTTGCTGGGCCAAATGTTTTACATATTTTGTTATGGGTAATTGAAGTTTTCCTAAATTTGTAATATTTTTTTATGTGTGTGCTTTTAGGTTAAAACAGGGGTCGGGAACCTATGGCTCGCGAGCCAGATGTTGCTCTTTTGAAGGCTTCATCTGGCTGCCAGACGAGTGACTGCTCTACCTGCCACTGACAGCTTAAAATGGCACCATCGCTTCTGATCCGCACCACAGGAAGCCGTCACCCGTGATATAAGGCGCCCGCCCTCCTGACAGCTAGAGTGGCGCTTGAGCAAGTGGAGCTCAGTTGCTGCTACGCTGGGGTGAGTCATTATTAAGCGCAGATAGGAGGCGAGCTCACCAGCAGGTATAGGGAGTTCCCGCGCTGTCAGCCATCGTTCTCCTCACTCAAGAGTAGCAGCAACTGAGCTCCGCTCACTCAAACTCCGCTCTAGTTGTCAGGAGAGCGGGCGCCTTATAGGGGTGACAGCTTCCTGTGGTGTGGATCAGAAGCGGCGGCGCCATTTTAAACTCCACTGGCAAGAATCAGCAGCCGCATCAGTCAGAGCGCCTGAATACAGGTAACGCTCTTACTTCATACCACCAGTCAATTAGGGGGACGCCAGTTACCTATATACACAGTACTGCGGGGGTGCAGTTGGCCCTTCCCCTTAAGAGCAAAGACGCCATCTCTGTTTCCCACATGGAATTAGCCAGGGACACCTCCAGCATATTAATCAAGTAGTCAGCTAGCTAATTGCAGAAACCCTTTTATTGAAGAAGATGGCTAAAAGAAAAAAAGATGAGGAGTATTGTACTTTTCAGCAGGAATGGACAGAAGAATTTGCCTTTGTGGAGAGAGCAGGTACTTGTTTTACTTTAAAAGTGTTGGTCTTGCATAAAATGCACACATTTACTTGTATTTAGTTTTAAACATATTGTATGGCTCTCACAGAATTACATTTTAAAATATGTAGCGTTCATGGCTCTCTCAGTCAAAAAGGTTCCTGACCCCTGGGTTAAAACATGGCAAAGACAATACCAAATTCCAAAGTCAGGAAGCTTATTATTCTGAGAGTGAAGTCAGGCAAAAGCCAAAAAGAGGTAGCTATGGAATTTGACTGTTCTCAGAATCAAATCATAATCTACAGTACATTGTTTCGATCATTGCTTGGTCATTATTGTTTTTATTTTCTAGATTTGTTAGAATTACTGTGCTTTAGTTAGACTTACCAGTAGTGGTGCTTGATAATTTGCACGGAGGCTTGGATACAATGGCCGCTGGCTAGCGCATGCGCCTCACAGTCCTCGCATAGTGCGATTCCACAATGGCTTCAAAAATCAGATGCGCATTTCAGTGACATCACACGGGGATTTCCCTGTGACGTGCGCTCTGCATGAGTGCCGGAGACGGTCTTTCACTTCCGCGGCAATATGGCAATGCGCATGCGCAATATGCTGGCATTCATTGATGAACTCTGGGTAGAAAAAGTCACTCCCTTTAATGTCGGCACCTTGTTTGAAAAAGCTAATGTGAAACGCGCGTCCAAGGTTCCTTCCTCTGGTCATTGCAGCTACATCCCACTATGGGTAAGTTATCTACATGCACATAATTGGGTGATTGTGCTGACACGGCGACGATGGGCTAGTATTCAGCACTATGCATATTGAGTTTTCCACCTATGTTTTCCGGCTTATGCTCATAGCCTGTGTTTCTGTGCATGCTGCACTTGGTCTGTTGGGTCAGCCTGTCTTGTATTTTAGACATATTCATTTACTTTGTCTATAAACTTTGTATACCAACAGGACTGACATTATTGCATGTATTTATGGATTTCTAGCATATTTAGCATGTTAGTAGTTAATTGTGCTTAACCTAGGGACTACATTGTTTCATCTCTGATTTCACCTCTGTAGATTTGGTATTTCTAAGTATTTTTTATTGTAATTCTAATAAAGTGTATATATTTTATTGAGTATAAAGCTCCACATTTTTGTGTAGGTTTAGAGCAGTAGGGTTGAATGCACGAGTTTCAGTCAAGAAGGCTTTCATGTCTGCAAAGAACCGGAAGATCCGACTCGAGTTTGCCAAAAAACACAGCCAATGGAAAGAGACAGATTAGAATAAGGTGTTGTGGTCAGATGAATCCAAGTTCAATCGGTTTGGTAGCGATGGCAAGCACTATATATACCACCCAATTGGAAAATGTAAAGGTGTACGGTACCAAACACCTACAGTGAAACCTGGTGGTGGCAATGTCATGGTTTGGGGCTGCTTTTCTGCATCTGCCATTGCCCATCTTCATAGAATTGATGGAAATATAAATGCTACCATGTACAAGGATATACTGGAGAATGTAAATGCTGCTACATGGTAAAACCAAAGTAGGCAGGGGATGGAAATTATAGCAAGACAATAATCGTAATCACACATCCAATTTAGACAAAAATTGGTTAGCAAAGAAAAATGTTCACCTGTTGCAAAGGCCAAGCCAATCACCTGATTGAAACCCTATAGAGCACCTATGGGATTAGTTAGGGTGACGAGTTGGGGCCCGTACCCATAGCAATAAAGATGAATTGTTTGCAGATTTGCAAATGGAATGAAGCAAGATCGCTCAAGATATTGCAAATGGAATGAAGCAAGATCGCTCAAGATGTCTTGAATACCCTAGTCGCTTCAATGCCCTGTCGGTGTGGTGCAGTAAGTAAAGCAAGAGGTTATGCTATAAAATACCAAGTTTTGGCATTGTAAGCAATGAATTACTCTCTATTTTGTGATCAATGAAAGTATATTCAAAACTTTTGGCAGTCAGTTTTCTTTAATTAAATGACCAGACCTATATTCAAAAGCATTTTGGTTAAAATTAAGGTCTTGCATGATGACCACTTCATGCACTCTCAATTCATCACCAGGGAAATGGCATCACAACAACCAGACAGAAGTCATCACACTTTTAAAAAAAATGCAAAACTTTTGGTCCCAACTGTATGTTCTCCCCTGATGTGGGCAATATCCACTAATGCTGTGGAATATGTGGGTACAGAAAATAAACACTACTAGTTTGCTAGTTTATTTTCATAGCATGTATATATGTAGCCATGTACATTAGTGTAATTATACACTATATCAAATATAATAAGCAAACACATTGTATTGTGAATAATATACAAACACATTGCATTGCAACTTTTTCCATTTTCATGATAGTTTCTCCCAGCTCTGTCAAAAGTGCAGCTGGGGCAGCACAAGGACACTACGGGGGTGTGAAGCCACAGCTTGTCTAATTAAGGACGAGTTGTGGCATTCCCTATGCCAGAAATCTCACTCCAGTCAGGGACTGGGACTGGAGTAAGATTTCTGGAGGCTCTTAATTCTTTAATAGATGTTCTTCTACAAACCCCCTCATCAAGTTCGGTGAGAAAACTGACGGTCTTGATGAATCAGGGTCAATGTGCCTCAGATAACTACTTAGAGGCCAGTCCCGAGCAGCTTTCAGCGATCCCCTAGACTTTCAGGTTTCTCCCGATACACTCATATATGGAGCTGCTGGGGACTGGCCTCAGATTCATTATCAAAGACGCCTAGACTACAGCTATATTTCAAGAGAGTGAAATGCCATAGCAGATTTCTCATTTATTATGCTTGTGGTTAGGGAAGCATGAATCAGCTGACAGGTTCTTGGTAATATTTAGGTTTTTTCTTATACATAAAGTACACACTAGAGCAAAGATAACTGCATATACCATGACACCATCACCATGGAACTCTGCAACCATGTAACAACACTGTTTGCATTGCAATCTGTGTTTATGTTGAAAGCATATTTCTTCATTATTTAATTCTAAACAAAGTTTTTTAGAAAATATTTTAGAACAGTTTTAGATTAGAAACAATAACACTCTCCAAACAGAACATGTAGGAATAAAGTGGGAATTTTACTTTCAACCAACTTTGCATAAATTAAAAGTACAGGGAATATAAGAAACTTTGTAATATATCTTTATCAGAGAAATCTGCTTCTTTCCCCACTTATGAGAAACGTTTTCCCCTCACTCTTGGCTGATCTCATCAATCCATGCTAATTAAAGAAAAAACAGCTAAACTCTATCCAGCTCAACATAAAACAGACTACCAGCATAGTGAGATGTCAGGCTATACAGCTTATTATACTCTAGAGAGAAGGCAGGGGGAATGAAGAGGAGACTGAAGAAACAGAAAAAGGACACACAGAAAGGAATAAAGACCAGGAATCCATTTCTCTGTGTATGGGAGACATCATAGCAGTTAGTCTCATCAAACCAACTCAGAGTCAACTGTAAATTTAGAGTTAAGCCCCCATCACACTAAGCGAGATCGCTGCTGAGTCACAAGTTTTGTGATGCAACAGCGACCTCAGTAGCGATCTCTCTACGTTTGACACTTAGCAGCGACCAGGCCCCTGCTGTGAGATCGCTGGTCGTGTCGGAATGGTCTGGACATTTCTTTGATCGTTGAGGCCCCGCTGGATAGCATGCATCGGTGTGTTTGACACCTTACCAACAACCTTATTGACGACTCAGACACAGAAACACATAGGCGTGCATCGTTATACAGATCGTTACGGGTCGCCGCATCGTTGCTGCGTCGTTGGGAAGATCTGACTGTTTGACATCTCACCAGCGACCACATAGCGACGCAGCAACGATCCCTGACAGGTCGAATCTTTGTCTGGATCGCTGTAGCGTCGCTTAGTGTGACAGGGCCTTTAGAGTCTGCAGAGAGGAAAACTGGTAAAAATGCAGGAACATGAGAACAGATAATAAGGAGGGTTGCATCACCACTCATTCATCAGCTTTTTAAAACTTTGGATAAGGCAACACCTCTAAAAAACATCAACATTATATCAAATAATTCTAGGAGAATATAGTTATAGAAACATGCTGGTTAGAGATGAGCAAATCGTTTGAAATTCAAATTCGCCAACTGTGCCAAATTTTTCCTAAAAATTAGATTTACAATGAAAAAATTTGAAGGAATTTCAATGCTGGAAAGCTTGTAAAATATATGTAGGGAAAAAAGAGAGGGAACCCTGCTGACCATAAGAGCTTAAATTTTACAGGCGAGAAAGAGAGGACTTTACTCACCATAAGAGCTTACACTCTACAGGAGAGAGAAAGAGAGAGAGGACCCCAATGACCCTAGTAGCTTTCACTGCAGAAGAGAGAGACTTACCCAGTGACTCTAGACATGTAAAATGCCATAAAAACTATGCTCCACTGGGAAACATTGATCTGTGATTGTCCAGGTACTGACCACCAGTGTATAAGGTATGATAATCCATAAGATGTCATAGTTGCAGGACATTTTGGGGAAGCCCATGTGGCAATGCAAAATGAAGTTAGCCTGCTCTTCGATGCTACAGCAGTGTGATGCAAGGCAAGAAGTTTTTTTTGCGAACCGTGAATCGAACCTAAATATGTTCGAATTTGTGTGAAACTACAAATTTAAGGAAATTTAAGGACATTCAATTCACAGGCAACAGCTCTGGTGGATATCCCTGCAGTCAGCATGCCAATTGCACACTCACTTAAAACTTGCAACATCTGTGGCATTGTGCTGTTGTACACATTTTAGAGTGGCCTTTTATTGTGGCCAGCCTAAGGCACACCTATGCAATAATCATGCTGTCTAATCAGCATCTTGATATGCCACACCTGTGAGGTGGATGGATTATCTCGGCAAAGGAGAAGGTCTCACTAACACAGATTTAGACAAATTTGTGAACAATATTTGAGAGAAAAGGGCCTTTTGTGTACATAGAAAAAGTCTTAGATCTTTAAGTTTAGCTCACAAAAAATGGGAGCAAAAACAAAAAACTGTTGCGTTTATATTTTTCAGTGTAATTGGTATTAATGAGAAACAGCTGGAGGGTCAATTTTCAACTAAGTCATATGACTGTATAAAAAGGCAAGTGAACAAGATAAAAAGGCAGAGTCTCTCAGAAGCAAAGATAGTCAGAGGTTCACTAATCTGTAAATAACTGGTTCTGAAAATAGTGAAACAATTTCAGAAAAATGTTCCTCAATGTAAAATTAGAAAGACTTTGAATATTCCAGTATCTACAGATCATAATGTCCTGAAAAGATTAAGAGATTCTGGAAATATCCATATGCCCATGGGACAAGATCAACAGTCAATATTGGATAATCTTGATCTACAGGATCTCAGATGGCACTGCATTAAAAACAGGCATAATTAGCTTTTGCAAATCAATGCATGGGTTTAGGAATACTTCCAAAAATCTGTGTGTGACATGCAGAAGTAGTGCTGTTTCTTTAAAAGAATTCAGCAACTATTAGAAGTAACACAAGCACACAAGATAGGAAGTGTTGTGCTCCAGAAGCATCCAGCAACTAGAGGGGTTAACACAGTCACAGGAGAAGGGGAGTGTTTTAGCAGAGTTCCAGGGGGATTGAGGGGAAGTTGTTTACTGTCTGGCTGGAGCCCAAGAGAAAGGTGGTGTGTGTGTTCTGTATATCACAGAAGCGCCCCTGCAAGTGAAAAGGATTCAAGTCAGGAGTGAAGCTAAGCACAGGTCAGGTAGAGTTCCTGAGCTAGCAGTGCAGAGTAGTGATGGGCGAGCACTAAAATGCTCGGATCGAGCACACTGGAATACTCGGGTGCTCGACCCGAGCAATGAGCAAAATGTAAGTCTATGGGAAACTCGAGCATTTTTGAGGCGGTTCCCCCCGACGGTGTGCAGAGGGCCTAAAAATTGCCAAAATCGATGGGAACAGTGCTCAAATGCCATGGGAACAGCATGGGGAAGACCCCTGGAAGCATTTCTGACTCCTAGGTCACTGCTGTCAACAATGTTGTCAGAGGTATTACGCCACTTTTACGGACTCACAATAAAACATACAAAAACGAAACCAAAATGGATTTTCCTGGGAAATATGTTAAGGAACATCCTTTCCAGGATAATGACTTGTATATAAAGCAAAATAAATAACCAAAAACAAAAATACTCCTCCACACCATAGGCTATGTTCATACGTAGCGGTTTTGCACTTTTGTATTGCTTTCAACCATGACAAATGCATTCACCAGGAAATGTCATTTTGACATTTTACAACCTTATCTGGCCATGTGGTGTGTGACACATCATCAGACACATCCTGTTTCATTCATGAAAGAGGGACTCTGAAAGTCACAAAGCCTATTTTTATAGGGCCATTAGGCGGCCTTTACTGTTCTTAAAGGGCCAGCAGTCGGCCCTCACTATTTTTAGACAGCCATCAGACGGCTATGCTTTGTTGTTCCCATTACTAAAGAGTGGGTCTCCTATACTGTTATTGCGTATGCAGTGAGTGGCAGGGCTGCCCAAAATTTGGAAGCACCCCAATACCCCTTTGAAAATCTGGACGTACCCCAATACCCTTTTGAAGAGACTTAGAGGAGGACCTCCTGAAAACAATGTTCCCATTATTAGGAAGTGGGTCTCCCATACTGTTTGCCTATGCAGTGAATGCAAGGGCTGCCAAAAATTTGGACTTACTCCAATGACCCTTGGAAGAGACGTAGAGGGCCTCATGAAAAAATGTTCCCATTATTAGAAAGTGGGTCTCCCATAGTGTTGGACTATGCAGTGACTGCAAGGGCTGCAAAAATTGGGATGCACTCCAATGCCCCTTGGAAAAGACGTGGAGGAGGGCCTCATAAAAAATGTTCCCATTAGAAAGGAGCGGGTCTCCTATACTTGTAATGCCCATGTATGAAGTGTACGGGCTGACAAACATTTAGCCCTGTGGGGTATACATGAACATACTGTATAAAAACAATTCTTTACGGGCATCATAAACACCCTTTAAAAAAATTATGTGGGTGTTGCATCACGGATCACGGTCACCCTGGTGATATGGTGGTGGAGGATGAGGATAAGGAGAAGGAGGAGGACAAGAGCAAATAGCCAAAATCAGGAAGCATATACCCATGTGTGGATGTGAAGAGGTGCATGGGAATACACCTCCCAAAAAAAGACACTGGATTTGAGTTTGTTATGCTGCTATCATTCGGTGGTGTTGAGAAGTCTGGCCCTATCCAGCCCTTGTTCATTTTTATAAGAGTCAGCCTGTCAGCATTTTCAGTTGAAAGGCAGATGCGCTTATCAGTTATAATTCCACCAGTGGCACTAAAAACCCGCTCTGATAAAACGTTAGCGGCAGGGCAGGCCAGAATCTCCAAGGCATAGAGAGCCAGTTCATTCCATGTGTCCAGCTTGGATACCCAATAATTACAGTCATATGAAAAAGTTTGGGCACCCCTATTAATCTTAAGCTTAATGTTTTCTAAAAATTGGTGTTTTTGCAACAGCTATTTCAGTTTGATATATGTAATAACTGTTGGACACAGTAATGTTTCTGCCTTGAAATGAGGTTTATTGTACTAACAGAAAATGTGCAATCTGCATTCAAACAAAATTTGACAGGTGCATAAGTATGGGCACCCTTATCATTTTCTTGTTTTAAATACTCCTACCTACTTTTTACTGACTTACTAAAGCACTTTTTTTGGTTTTGTAACCTCATTGAGCTTTGAACTTCATAGCCAGGTGTATGCAATCATGAGAAAAGCTACTTAAAGTGGCCACTTGCAAGTTGTTCTCCTGTTTGAAGCTCCACTGAAGAGTGCCATCATGGGCTCCTCAAAACAACTGTCAAATGATCTGAAAACAAAGATTATTCAACATAGTTGTTCAGGGGAAGGATACAAAAAGCTGTCTCAGAGATTTAACCTGTCAGTTTCCACTGTGAGGAACATAGTAAGGAAATGGAAGAACACATGGACAGTTCTTGTTAAGGCCAGAAGTGGCAGGCCAAGAAAAACTTCAGAAAGGCAGAGAAGAAGAATGGTGAGATCAGTCAAGGACAATCCTCAGACCACCTCCAGAGAGCTGCAGCATCAACTTGCTGCAGATGGTGTCACTGTGCATCGGTCAACTATACAACGCACTTTGCACAAGGAGAAGCTGTATGGGAGAGTGATGCGAAAGAAGCCGTTTCTGCAAGCACGCCACAAACAGAGTCGGCTGAGGTATGCAAAAGCACATTTGGAGAAGCCAATTTCTTTTTGGAAGAAGGTCCTATGGACTGATGCAACCAAGATTGAGTTGTTTGGTCATACAAAAAGGCGTTATGCATGGTGGCAAAAAAAACACAGCATTCCAAGAAAAACACTTGCTACCCACAGTAAAATTTGGTGGAGGTTCCATCATGCTTTGGGGCTGTGTGGCCAATGCCGGCACCGGGAATCTTGTTAAAGTTGAGGGACGCATGGATTCCACTCAGTATCAGCAGATTCTTGACAATAATTTTCAAGAATCAGTGATAAAGTTGAAGTTACGCAGGGGATGGATCTTTCAGCAAGACAATGATCCAAAACACCGCTCCAAATCTACTCAGGCATTCATGCAGAGGAACAATTACAATGTTCTGGAATGGCCATCCCAGTCCCCAGACCTGAATATCATTGAACATCTGTGGGATCATTTGAAGAGGGCTGTCCATGCTCGGCGACCATCAAACTTAACTGAACTGGAATTGTTTTGTAAAGAGGAATGGTCAAAAATACCTTCATCCAGGATCCAGGAACTCATTAAAAGCTACAGGAAGTGACTAGAGGCTGTTATTTTTGCAAAAGGAGGATCTACTAAATATTAATGTCACTTTTCTGGTGAGGTGCCCATACTTACGCACCTGTCAAATTTTGTTTGAATACAGATTGCACATTTTCTGTTAGTACAATAAACTTCATTTCAAGGCAGAAACATTACTGTGTCCAACAGTTATTACATATATCAAACTGAAATAGCTGTTGCAAAAACACCAATTTTTATAAAACATTAAGCTTAAGATTAATAGGGGTGCCCAAACTTTTTCATATGACTGTATAAGGCACAGTGGAATCACGGAGGACGCTGGTATGGTCGGCAAGGTACTCCCTTAGCATCTTCCCAAACTTTGCACTCCTTGTGTGAGTACCCCGCGCCTCAGGGCCTGTGCGATGGGAGGATCTGAGAAAATTCTCCCAGAACTTTGACAGTGTTCCCCTGCCTCGCTGGATTGGATTTGTGTCTCTCTCGCCTGTAGTCCTTGGTTGTCCATTGAACTGTGACCTCTGTCGCCAGCGTTTTCAGATGGGAATCTCTTTAATAGTTCCACAAAAAGGACCTTCTGGTACTGCCCCATTTTTGTAGACCTGTCTGCCTCAGAAATAAGAGATATAACATTCTCCTTGTAGCATGGGTCTAGAAGTGTCACCAACCAGTAATGACTGTCACCCAAAATTTTGAGAACGGGAGGGTCATGGGAAAGGCAGTGTAACATAAACTCAGCCATGCGTGCCAGACTGCTAACAGGCAAGACTTCCGTGTCCTCACCAAGAGGATGATTGACTATGCTCTCCTCCTCATCCACCTCTCTGTCCTCAGGCCATCCACGCTGAACAGATGGTATGACAGTTGTGCAGGTAGTACCGTCTATAGAACATGAAACTAGCTCCTGCTCTTTCTCCTCCTCCTCCTTTTCCTCATTGTCACCCAATCCACGTTGGGATGAGATGAGGCTGGGCTGTGTGTAATCACCCTGTATGGTTCCTTGCTCCCTCTCATCGTGCTTCGCCTGCAATGCATCCTCTTTGTGAGCAGAAAGCATTTCAGAAGACAGAGAAGCGGGATGGTGACGCTAATTATGGCGTCATCGCCGCTCACCATCTTGGTGGAGTCCTCAAAGTTTTGGAGAATGGTACATATGTCTGACATCCATGTCTACTCCTGAGGTCTTACGTGTGAAGTCTGAACTGAATACTGACGGCCTTGTTGATGCTGGTACTCAATAACTGCCCTCTTCTGCTCACAAATCCTTCCCAACATCTGCAGCGTAGCATATTAGCTTCAGAACAGCCTGTTGTCGCTTGGCCGAGGCAGTGCTTCCAGCTTGTGACTGATGTGGTCATTTCAGAGATGGAAGAGGGGGAAGAGGCTGAAGAGGAGGAAGAGGCTGAGGAGGATTAGGTGCAGGAGCTGTAGACTGTGGGGGCAACCCTGATTGACCTAGGGCCTGTAATCCTTGGCGTCGGGAGGAAGTGTTCCGTCCAAAGGTCCGACTGGGTCCCGGCTTCCACTATGTTAACCCAGTGTGCCGTCAGTGAGATGTACCATCCCTGCCCACAAGCACTTGTCCACGTGTCCGTGGTTAGGTGGACTTTCCCAGTAACTACGTTGTTGAGGGCACGGCTCATGTTGTGGGACATGTGCTTGTGTAATGTAGGGACAGCACACCAGGAAAATAGTGGCGGCTGGGGACGGCCTCCACCATCAGGCTGCAGAATGCTTCTGTCTCCACGAGCCTAAAAGGCAACATTTAGAGCGCAAGCAGTCGCGAAATGTGGGAATTTAGTAGTATGGCTTGTGGGGCGTGCAAATGACCTTTTTGGGGTTATCGGCAGAGTCTTTAAAAGACAACCAGACTCGGGAAGACCTAACAGTTGTACTGGCAACTTCCTTCGTGTTGGTGTTATGGGGAACGATTGCCTGCCTTCTGTCTACGGCCACCACACTGCTTCTTCTTGCCTGTTGGGGTGTTCTGCCTCCCTCCCCCTGTGTGCTTCTGTCCTCGCTCTGCATGTCCTCCTGCCAGGTTGGGTCAGTTACTATATCATCCACCACCTCGTCTTCCACTTCCGCACCCTGGTCCTCCTCCTGACTCTGGCAATTGTGTCTCATCATTGTCCACCTCTTGTGACACTTTGCCACCGTCACCTTCGAGTGACCGTGGCTGCTCAAATATTTGCGCATCGCTACATGCGATCTCCTCTTGCCCCACTTCGAGTGGACCGGGCGAGAGGCCTGAATCTATGCATGGAAAAGTGAAAAGCTCTTCGGAGTGTCCAAGTGTGAGATCAGTTGTCATTGGGAACTCGGCATGGTCGGAGGAATGAGGATCAAGGTGAGGAATATGCAGTCCAGACTCACGGCCACTGAGACTTGACCGTGTGGAAGACAGGGTGGTGGTGGTGGTGGCAAAGTGACTGGAAGCATTATCCGCTATCCAACCAACAACCTTTTGACACTGCTCTGGGTTCAATAGTGGTGTTCTGCAGTGCCCTAGGAATTGGAACAGGAAGGTCGGGCGAGATGATGTGGGTGTTTGTTGTGGCACAATTTCTGCTTGCCCACGGCCTCGGCCTCTGCATGCACCATCACCATCACGTCCAGTTCGCCGTCCCTTGCCACGCGCCTTGCCCATTTTAAATGGAGGACAATATCTTCCATGCTCACTACAAATGGCTGAATTTGGAGCGAAGTTATATGTGATCCGTGTGACAGACAAACCACAGTTTTAAATACCTGGCTGTAGGTAACTATTTTGAACAGCAAACCGGTGTCAAAAACTTCGCTGACACACTGCAAAAAAATTTTAATGGAGGCCAGAAATGGCAGAATTTTCTGAAAACGTATATGTGATCCATGTGACGGAGAAACCACAGTTTTAAATAACTGGCCTGTAGGTAACTATTTTGAACAGCAAACCTGTGTCAATAACTTCACTGATACACTGAAACAAAATTTTAATGGAGGCCAGAAATAGCAATATTTTCAGCGCATTTATATCTGATCCATGTGACGGACAAACCACAGTTTTAAATAGCTGGCCTGTAGGTAACTATTTTGAACAGCACCGACCTCGTGTCAATCAGTTCACTGACACACTGCAACAAAATTTTAATGGAGGCCAGAAATGGCAATATTTTCAGCGCAATTATATGTGATCTGTGTGACGGAGAAACCACAGTTTTAAATACCTGGCCTGTAGGTAACAATTTTGAACACCAAACCGGTGTCAATAACTTCACTGACACACTGAAACAAAATTTCAATGGAGGCCAGAAATGGCAATATTTTCAGCGCAATTATATTTGATTCGTGTGACGGACAAACCACAGTTTAAATAGGTGGATTTTTAGCGCTGTAATATGGAAAGGACCTGGCTGTATTGTGCAGTGCCAACAAGCAAATGGAGCAGATAAACTGTGTTCTCTGGATTGCTTTTTAAGCAATCTGGCGGCGCCAGGTCTGATATAGACCAGATGACGCTGTGCGGCCAGCCAATCACTGTAATGCCACAACCAACATGGCTGCGGCATTACAGTGAGTGGCAGGCAACCCCTGCATGTTCATTGGCTCTGTAAAGAGCACCAAACATGCAGGGAGGGGACCAGAGCATCCGCCTGAGCATCTCGCAAGCGCTCGGCGAGCTCCGAGCATCTCGAGTACTGAGATGCTCGGGCGAGTACCGAGTGCTTGCGAGTATGCTCGCTCATCACTAGTGCAGAGCATTGTCAGGCAGAAAGACTGGAAGAAATGGTGTCACAGGGATCATCTCCCTCAGAAACCCCCCCCCTCCTCCGTCTCACTGTGCTGTAAAGAATGCTGTGTTCATTAATGTGCCTTTGCATTAGAACTGTGCTGTCCTGTACTACTGGGAAGACTGGGAACTGCTGTGCTGCTAAGGAAACTGTACTGTTTTTCACTGGAGCCTGTTGCTCATAAGACTTCACTTGCACTGGTTGTGTGGCTTCTTATTAAATGCTACTGTTCTACCGCTTACGAGGACTCTTGTCAAGTGTGTCTGGTCAGCAAGTGAAACAACCTACGTGTCTGTGCCTGAGGGTCAATACCCCTGTGTGCCTGATTAAAGCTGCAGCACATGGTCTATGGTCGCCCTGAGTAACGGTTCCCCCAGGATTCCAAAGAATTCATGTGGAACCAGGAAGATCCAGCTGAACAAATCTTCTAAAATCCATATTTTATTGGGTCATGCAAAAAATATTAAAAGTCCACCTTGGAGAGGAACAGCAAACGCGTTTCGAACTATAAGTTCTTAATCATTGCATAGCAAAAAAAACAGCAAGGAAGTGGTATTTATATGTCATGTCCTGCTATGCACCTGTTCTAAGCTAGGTTAATCAAAAATGTAAACACACATACCATATTAAAACATATAAATGCATTGTTTCTATGCTATACGGTTTTAATATGGTATGTGTGTTTAAATTTTTGATTAACCTAGCTTAGAACAGGTGCATAGCAGGACATGACATATAAATACCACTTCCTTGCTGTTTTTTGCTATGCAATGATTAAGAACTTATAGTTCGAAACACGTTTGCTGTTCCTCTCCAAGGTGGACTTTTAATATTTTTTGCATGACCCAATAAAATATGGATTTTAGAAGATTTGTTCAGCTGGATCTTCCTGGTTCCTCATTGTTCGTCTGGTAGCATTCCTGGCTCCGTGCTGTTGATCTTCTAGGTGGGTGAGCTGATTTTTCCCTTTCTTTTTCTACCATATGCAAAGAATTCTTGTAACCTGTCTCGCCCCTATCTGAACCTAGCGGCTTGCGTGTAACATTGGTGGCTCGAACGGGAAATCCTGAGCAGGAATTAGTGTGCAGAGGGAGAAGAGGAAAAGTGTCTGGAAAAACACAGCAGCACAGCACCTCAACTCAACTCTGCTACACCAGTTAAAGGGGACAAGCCCTAAAGAAAACTCACTAGCAGCAATGGATGTGGAAATACAAATGGACAGAATTAGTGAGCTGCTTCTTCAGTTAACCTGTGAAGAATTGAGAACAGTAGCAGAACATATAAAGATGTCAGAAGAACAGATTTCCAAAGCACACAACCGCAGGCAACTGTTAGGTGCCATTAATGCAAAATGGATGAGCTGGGGGAGAAAGAAGCTGAAGACGTCATGGGGACATTCCTCCAGGAACTAACACAGTTTCTAACCAGGTTGAAGTTGGAGGATGGCAGAGCGGCACCAATTACCAAAAGCGGGAATCTCCGTCCACAGACAGAACTACAGGAATAGAAAGAACAATTCAAAGCCCTAACAACAGCCCTGCAGGAATCGACCAAAACCTCTCAACGGGTGATAGATTCAGACAGGACCTTTAACCTGCTTAGGTTAGATAAATCAGGGAGAAAGTCCTCTCTAACACCACAAATCACCATAAGGAAAGAATTCAAAATCCTGGGACAGATTGGAGAGTGTGAACAGAAAGAGAGACTGTCTTATATGAACTTGTTGCACCAGATCGATGCAGGCTTACAGAAAGGCTACCAGCCAGATGCGATCATTGAGGGGGTGGTGAAAGCGATCAGCCCAGGACTGAACCTCTGTAGTATGCTAGAAATGAAAAGTCAATTGACCTTGCAAAAGCTGAAGATGATTTTAAAAGGGCACTATAAAGAAGAGAGTACTTCAGAATTGTTCCACCGACTCATTAACCTCTCACAGAATCACCTCAAAGTTTCTTGTTCAGAGCAATTGAACTGAAGGATAGACTGTTGTTTGCATCCAGAGATGTAGAGGCGGAAGAGAAGTTTGATGCTGGACTAGTCCAGAAGAAGTTCTTGAGATCATTGGGAACGGGATTAATCAGCAAAGATATCAAGTTGCAGCTGAAATAGTACCTAGAAGATACTGGCATTTTGGACGAAGTCCTAATTGAAAAAATGAATGCGTTTGGAGTCAGAGAGCAAACAGAAGTTAAAGAAAGGCTCTGCTCCTAAAATGAGTCAGCTGAAGTTGGAGACCCCCAGTGGCCAGTCCGAAGATCATCATGGAGACCCTCCAGTGCCACCTCCGAGAGGGAACCTTAAATCACCAACAAAAGAGAGGCCTGCCAGCGCTGACAGGGAGGAAGTAATAGGAGAACTGTGAGCCAAGTTGATTGAGGTGAAAAAGTTTATTCGTTCCAGGCTAGAACCGGTATCCCTCAGACCCAGGAGTGGGTTCCAAAACAGAAGATACCCGACATGTGAAGCGTGCCGTTCATCAAATCAGAGTACGGTGTGTGTCTACTGTCTAAGATGTGGTGAGGAAGGACATTATGCCAAGGAATGCCAATGGTCACAGTCGTTTGGGTTAAAAGATAGATGTAAAAGATGTACTCCTGGGAAGAGGATTCCTTGGTCAGTAAAGATAGCCTCATCAGCCTAATCGGTGAAAGGTGCTTTATACAGTGCCAGCTAGATGGACTCCTAGTAAAAGCATTGTGGGATACAGGAGCCCAAGCAAGCTTTTTAAATGAAGAATGGAGAAGGCACTACCTGCCACACACTTGCCTTCGGTCACTAAAAGAACTCTTGGGACGAGTGAAACTCCACGGCATAGCCATCAACCAGACCAAAATCCCTTTCATAGGTTGGGTGGAAGTGACTTTCCAACTCAGGGCCACAAAGAACAGCAACACCATTGAGATTTTGGTACCTTTTCTTGTGACCAGTGATCAGAACGTGGCAAAGGATCCTCTCCTGGGTTATAATATAATCAGTGAGGTCATTACGAAACACAAGACAGGGGCGTAGTAGTAGATGCAATCGCCACATCGCTCGCTATACACAATGCCATGGCGGAAAACGTGATTCATAGAGTAAAGAAAGCACAGAATACAATGGACCTAAAAGAAGTCAAGGTAGGCTTGCGCCCAACCATCATCCCTGCAAACCAAATGGTGGGGGTGAAGTGTGGAGTCCGGGTAGAACCGGGAAGAAAAGTCCAGAAAAGACTGTTCGTGCCAAAAGACTCCTCAGAACTTCCGGAAGGCCTAGTTCAAGGTGAGACTATGCTTACGATTCCTACTGGAGGGTTTGCTCGAGTGACAGTACCGGTGATGAATACTACGAAACACAAAATTAGACTGGATCCAAAGACTGTTAGGTCACATCGAAACCGTTAAAACGGTATATCCAGCCAGTGTGAGACCAGCCCAGGGGTCTACAGTGAACTCAGTCTCCCCACCAAGGAACAGGAGTTGCCCAGGGGAGGAAATTGCGCAACCCATCTCGGGGTCCTGGGATCCCCCAGTTCCCCTGGAACACTTGTGTGCTGAAGATCTAGCGGTAGCAAAACAGATGCTGAGAGAAGAGTGTCATGCGTTCTCCCAAGATGACTCAGATATAGGCTGTAACCTGTCGTTGCATTTGAAAATCAATTTGAAAGACAAGTCCCCAGTAACCAGAAGTTACATGTCTGTGCCAAAACCATTACATCGTGAAGTGAACGAATATTTACAAGATCTCATCAACAGAGATTGAGTCCAAAAGTCGAAGTCATCTTATTCCTCTCCTATTGTCAGTGTTAGGAAGAAAGACGGTACGTTGAGACTCTGTTGTGATTACCGGGAACTAAACCGAAAGTCAGTACCTGATCGACACCCGATACCAAAGATCCAAGATATGCTGGATAGCCTATCAGGAAGCACCTGGTTCTCTGTTCTCGATCAGGGTAAGGCATACCACCAAGGGTTTGTCGAAGAGTCCAGTAGACCCTTGACAGCATTCATCACACCGTGGGGATTATATGAGTGGATCCACATACTGTTTGGGCTCATTTCAGCTTCAGCAGAATTCCAGAGGAGTATGGAGACATGTTTAGAAGGATTGAGGGACAATATCTTCCAGCCGTACTTGGATGACAATGTGGTACACAGCAAAACCTTCCAGGAGCATGTTGAAGACATGAGGACCGTATTACAACGGTATCAACAACACGGAGTTAAGTTGACCCCAAAGAAGTGTGAACTGTTCAAAAGGCAAGTCCAATTTCTAGGGAAAATTGTGTCCGGAGAAGGATATACCATGGACCCAGCAGAAATCGCTCCAGTACTGGCCTTAAAAGAAAATCTGCCCTCTACCGTCGGGGAGTTGAGGCAGATATTAGGATTGCTCTCCTACTATCATACTTACGTTCGAAACTTCTCCAGGATTGCCGCCCCACTATACCTCCTCTTGGGGTCGACGACAGAGACAACACCCATGGAGAGAAAGAAGAGCGCGGGTAGGACCGGCCTTAAAAGAAACAACGCCGTTTCGTCCCAATAGCCCATTCTCTGGACAGCAGACCACCAGGAGGTATTGGAAGATCTAGTAGACTACCACCCATCTTGGGATATCCTGATTTCAATTTACCATTTGTTCTTCATTATGACGCTTCTCAAGTTGGACTGGTAGCTGCCATGTATCAGCATCAAGATGGAAAATTGAGAGTCATCGATTACGGTTCTAGAACGTTGACAGACGCTGAGAAGAATTACCATCTACATTTTGTAAAATGTGAGTTACTGGCATTGAAATGGGCTATCTGTGAACGATTTAGAGATTATCTCTACTAGAGCAAAGATATTGAGGTATACACTGACAACAACCCTTTGACCTATGTCCTTACTACAGCCAAATTGAATGCAACGGGTCAGAGATGTGTCGCTGAACTGCTGACTTCAATTTCAGCATCAAGTACAGGCCAAGAAAATGCAATGCGGATGCTGACGAATTGTCAAGAATGCCACTAGAGCCTGAGGAGTTCATGCAAGAATGCACCACCACTGTGGTGTCCGTTGACGGTGGAAACCACCATAAAAGCGAGAGAACAAGATCATCCTCTGTCTATTCAACAACTACCGAAAGGGAAAACCACATATTACTTTATGTGGACCAAAATCGGTTTCCAAGTAAACGGGAGAGAGACAATGAGTCACCAGCAGTATCTGTTTTAATTAAAAAATGGACAAAGCTCTACCTTAATGAAGACGGTATCCTGTATCGTAAAGGAGGACAAATCCGGCAGTTGGTACTACCCAGAGAATTCCGTATGTTGGTCTTCAAAGAACTCCATGAAAACATGGGACACCTGTGAGTGGAAAGGACAACAAATTTGATCCATGGACGTTTCTTCTGGCTGTAGATGCAGAGAGAAATTGAGAGGTACATGACAAGGGAGTGTGGGTGTCTGAAAGATAAACGTCTCAACAAATCAACACGGGCACCTATGGGCAACATCCAAACTACGTATCCGTTTGAGATGGTCTCAACAGACTTTCTACATCTCGAGACATACAAGGGTGGTTACGAATACATATTGGTGGTGATGGACCATTTCACTTGATTTGCTCAAGCATATGCCACCACCAATAAATAGGGTCGAACAGCGGCAGAGAAGATCTTCAATGATTTTGCTTTGAGGTTTGGGTTCCCTACGAAGTTACACCATGACCAAGGAAGAGTTCTGTCAAAAGTGATACATGCCTATAACTGTACAAAAAGCGATGCAACGGGTTACTCACCCTTTTTCCTATTGTATGGACGATCGCCAAGACTGCCAATCAACATCATGTTCGATACTCCGGTTTCAGAGACTTACAGAAGGTATCTGAAGTACGTTCGGAAATGGAAGGAACGGATGGCAGAGACATACAACATAGCGTCCAAAGTGGTTACGCAAGGATAGAGCAAGAGTAAGGAGTACTAGGATTGAAAATGTTATGAAGCAGAATTGCCACCGGGAAGCCGGGTGCTAGTCCAGAACATACGTGAGAAAGGTGGTCCAGGAAAACTTTGTTCGTACTGGGAAGAAAAGGTGTATGTGGTGTAAGGCAGCGCTAGTCATCATACTGGGGGATACTCGCTGCACCGGGTCAACTAAAGCACACCAGCCACGTTTTCCAATATGTCACAATACAGCAGTTTATTATTCTTCATAAACGGCTTATCACACAGTCCATCTTAGTGGCTCCCGACAAATTATATAAATTGTGTCAAGAGCCTTCCAGGTACCGACAGGCCCACTTGGCTCCAGTTACAGCCCCCAGCAAAGTCACATATATCGATGTCCAAATAAATGTCAAGCATTGTTTTACCTTTGCCGGGTTTTAGATGCTGCAGTCCGTTTGCTTTGCCACCACTGTGGCTTTGCGGCTGCCCAGATGGGGATCTCCAGCCCTCGTCCCGTCTAAGGCTACTGGAATGTTTCACACACACACATCCAGTGTTTGCCTTCCAGGACTCTTGCCTTCCAAGCCGGTTTTCCCTCCAAGGCCACTGGCATCTACACACATGATCCAGCCTCGACCTTTCAGGCTGCCAGGCTGCACCAGGCCTCACTAGGCCTCACTCTATAACGGTGTCCCACACGGGAACAGGCCTCATGCCTTTCACACCTGTCTCAAATCTACTAGGGTTTATATATCCATCCAGTGCACACACACGCAGGACCGGAGCTGATGTCACAGTCTTGTGTTCAGACCTTCTGTGTGCAAAAGGACCTGTGTGATGTCACAGTCATGTGACCAGTCACCTGAGGGGGAGGTATCTGGTCGGCCAAAACATACCCTGGATCATTACAGTAATGCCAAGCAAGCTGCTGCATTACAGTGGTCATAAGGAGGAAACCTGATGACAGCCCAGTGTATGAAATTCCGATTGGAAACAGGAGACAAGAAAACCAAAATAGTCCATTAGAATTTACTACTACCCTGTGATTATCTCCCACCACAAGAAGACTTCCCAGAAGTAGACCGACATCGTCAGAGATCGACTAAGGGACCACCACAGACTGAAGCTCCGGAGGTGGATAGTGACCTTGAAAGTTTCGATGGAGAAGAACACACCGTTGTATTTTTCAGACCGGCAAGGAGAGGCATGTACCATCCTCAGGAGAGTGAACTAAGTCCTGAGACTCCAGAGTTCATACCAACAAGTACAGATGAAGTCCCATTCACATCTCATGATCGAACACTAGCCCCTGAAGAGACCGATCGACACTCAGGAGGAGCGGAAATTACCAGACCGTGCGGAAACAAGCGACTCAGGAGAAGTACAGGAACTTACAGAGGCAGCTCCAGGAGCATCTGAGGAAGCACGGGACATGAATGCGGTTGGAAGTAACTCCTGTGACCGAAGAACCCGTGGTATCTGAGGAACAACCCACCAGGAGGATGTCGACTCAAGAAGTGAGGAGGCCAGTGATGTTGACATATGAGACACTTGGTGAACCGAGTCAAGTGCCAAGGACTGTCGACTGGAATCAGGTATCTCTGCCTGCGGACCAGGTAAGCCCATTTCAGTGGTATTCACCACCGAGAGGCAGTATGGAAGATGTTGCCTGGTGGAAAGACTTGTTTTCATGCTTTGATTTTTCTTAAAAGACTTTGTAGAAACAAAGAACTGTTAAAGCATAGATAGAGAGAGCTGGTTGAAGATGTACGAAAATCTCCAGCTGAAGAGATGCTGATAGTTTTAATTGTGTTAATTGTTTATTTCTTACAGGCATCCTACAAGAAAAGGGTCATAAGATTAGGTTGTTATCAATGTTTATGTTATACCAATTTCACAATGCCAATGTGTATATAAAGTTATCCAACTTTCACCACTGTCTCAGAGTTGGTCAGATTGACCAATTAAGACGAATGTCGAGGACGACATTCAAAAAGGAGGGAAGAGTGTGACATGCAGAAGTAGTGCTGTTGTTTTAAAAGAATTCAGCATTAGAAGTAACACAAGCACACAAGACGGGAAGTGTTGTGCTCCAGAAGAATCCAGCAACTAGAGGGGTTAACACAGTCACAGGAGAAGGGGAGTGTTTTAGCAGAGCCCCAGGGGGATTGTGGGGAAGTTGTTTACTGTCTGGCTGGAGCCGAAGAGAAAGGTGGTGTGTGTATTCTGTATATCACAGAAGCGCTCCTGCAAGTGAAAAGGATTCAAGTTAGGAGTGACACTAAGCACAGGTCAGATAGAGTTCCTAAGCTAGCAGTGCAGAGTATTGTCAGGCAGAAAGATAAGGACTGGAAAAATGGTGTCACAGAATCATCTCCCTCAGCAAACCCTCCCCCCCTCCTCTATTTCACTGTGCTGTAAAGAATGCTGTGTTCATTAATGTGCCTTTGCATTAGAACTGTGCTGTCCTGTACTACTAGGAAGACGGTGAACTGCTGTGCTGCTAAGGAAACTGTACTGTTTGTCACTGGAGGCTGTTGCTCATAAGACTTAACTTGCACTGGCTGTGCGGCTTCTTATTAAATACTACTGTTCTACCATTTATGAGGACTCTTGTCAAGTGTGTCTGGTCAACAAGTGAAACAACCTACATGTCTGTGCCTTAGGGTCAATACCCCTGTGTGCCTGAGAGAAGCTGCAGCACATGGTCTATGGTCGCCATGAGTAAAAATTCCCCCAGGATTCCAAAGAATTCATGTAACCTGTCTCGCCCTTATCTGAACCTAGCGGCGTGCGTGTAACATGTGAACACAGCCATGCAATTCACAAATGCAAGATAAAGCGCAATCATGCAAAGAACAAACCATATTTCAACACAATCCAGAAACGCTGCCATCTTCTTTGGGCCAAAACTCATTTAAAATGGACTGAGGCAAAATGGAAAACTGTTCTGTGATTAGATTAATCATAATATGAAATTCTTTATGGAAACCACAGGTGCTGTGTCCTGCAGACTCAAGAGAAGACAAACCATCCAGCATGTTATCAGCAAACAGCGAAAAAGCTGTCATCTCTGATGGTGTGGGGTTGCATTAGTGCCTAGGGCATGGGCAGCTTACACATCTTGAAAGGCTCTATCAATGATGAGCATTATATAGAGGTTTTAGAACAACATATGGTGCCATCCAAACAACATCTATTTCAGGGAAGGGCTTTCATATTTCAGAAAGACAATGCTAAACCACATACTGCATCCATCACAATAGATGGCTGCATAGAAGAAGAGTTTGTGTAATGAAATGGCTGAGTGAAATCCAGACCTTTGACCAATAAAAAACATTTGGCACATTAGGAAATAAAATATTAGGCAAATAAGACCCAGGACTATTGAGCAGCTAGAATCATACCTCAGATACAAATGGGACAACATTCCTCTCCCAAAATTCAAGCAATTGGTCTCCTCACTTCCTAGACGTTTAAAGACTGTTGTTATAAAAAGAGAGAATGCTACACAATGGTCGATATGGCCATGACCAACTTTTTGAGATGTGTTCTGCCATCAATTTCTAAATTAGTTAATTTTGGCAAATTATATAGAACATATCAGACGTTTGAAAGTTAAAATTTTTCCATGTTCTCTTGTGAATAAAATGTGGCTATAAGATATTTCCAAATTATTGCATTCTTGTTTTATTTACATTTTATACAGAGTCCCAACTTTGTTGTACTTACTGTATGTATTGCCATAAGATGGTGAGATAACCATATTACTACTATAGTACTCAATAAAATAGTGTTGCATTTTGCCCTGATAATGACTAAGGGTGCAAACAGTATCTTATAGTGCCCAGTTTATAGCATACAGTGTACAGATATTGCCCCACAAAGCCTATAGTTTCATACTGTATTGTCCAGCTTTTGGCACACACCAGTGCCATATAATATCAACTCAGACACTATATGCACTCAGTTGAAGAGTGCATATAATGTCCAGTCACTCCCCCTAGCTCTCAAATAGTTTCACACTGTGAATAAATGAACAAAGTTATACAGTGCAGGACAGTGTCAAACAGAGCCTAATAAAACAGTATCCTACAGATAAAGTTATAATTTATGTTATATTTATGTTAGAATTGAACAGGGTATTACCAGAAATTTGTCTCTCGGGGTTTGAACTTCTTCCGCTGCATGAGAGTGACCAGTCATAAAAATGAAGCATCATGAGGGAGAAAAAAGAATGTAATGAGAGTCATTCTGCGCTCACTGATCTCACCGCAAAGCTGTGTGCAATTATAAATGCTGGAAGTAGAGCAGAGATGTGTGTGATTACATACACCTTTCAGCTATCATCTTCCGGCAGTCATTGTGGGGTGGGGAGGTCGGTACAGCACAGCTGAGTTTTGACTCATTACAAACACGTCTGCAGCTCTCCCCTCACAATGCTGTCAGCTTTTCTGAATTCCCCACACTGTCTGCTTTGATTTGAAAGGTATAAGTATTCTCGGCTCTACTCCTGGCACTTTGTAATCAGGCATGGCAGTGTAGTGAGATCAGTGAGGAGGGCAGACTGTCTGTCACTACATGTCTCACACATAAAAATGCCTTTTCTAAACTATTGTGTCTTTTTCTACTGTAAGCCTTGTATGTTGCCACCTGCTTATGATTGGTCAACCTCATTCAGGGGAAGAAGTAAATATCCCCAGAGACAAATTTCAGCTGGGCTTGTCATAAATTATATGAGAAAGAAACCTATAATCCAAAAAGTAATGCCAATATAAATGAAATTACACAGAGCAAGCTTAAAATATCATATAAGTGCTACTCCATAATAAACAGAAATCACATAAGTATATCCAAAAAGTTAATTATAATGCAAGTCGGAAAGTTAGATCTATAGAAATTTGGTGCAATGTAATGCACAAAAATAGTGCAATGTAACACACAACATTAAATCAATAGTAAGAGATGAATATGCATTATAGTCAGACATAAAGAAAAATAAAAATAGTGCGTCACCACATCACCCTTCACCTCAGACCCCGACGTGTGTTTCGACACTATTTTATTACATTGCACTATTTGTGGCATCACATTGCACCAAATTTCTATAGATGTACTTTTCAGAATTGCATTTTAATTAACTTTGTGGATATACTTATGTGCCTATACATGCCTGTTATCATTCCTTGGTAGTATTTCGCCATCCGGTGGTTACCACTTGTACTGTCTTATTATCTTCATTATATTGTGTCTCTCATCGGCCTCCCCTTGCTTTCATTGCTACTTGATTTTAATTATTAAATTTTCATTTTTATTGTATAATTGTTTACCTCAATAAAATACTTATTGTTTATATACATTTGTTTGATTTGATTATTATGGAGTAACACTTATATGATATATTATAACCTAAACTTTACAAACAAATATCTCCACAATGGGAAGGAGTAATTAAAAAATAAAAACTGTGTTTTATTCAGCCAGTTTAACATAACCAAACTAGTGAAAAGTCCTCTTTTGGGTCCTTTTGAGTAAGTGGAAAACAAGTATAATTTTGCACATCAGTATAATAATGTGTAGTGTAACGAGAAGCAAATCCTTTACAGTGCCAATTCAGTTATAAACTACAATAACAAACATAAAGTTATGACAATCACATAACCAAAAAAATCTTATTGATTTCAGAAAAACACATATGAATCCCAGAGTATTATTAATGATAAAATCACAAAAGACTGCTCCACTGGTCAACTGTGAAATGAAAATACTGCTTCATTTTTTTCATGTACCAGGCAGTAAATGAGCAGTTGAAAAAGAAGATACCTCTGATGCCAGTAAAACACTGGGAAAATGTTACTGTAATCCACCGCCCAGGAGGATTTTGACAAGCCTGATGAGCCCCTGGAATATAAGCCCTGTGTATATTTTGATCTAATTCAGGAGTGAAGGACTAGCTGAAAGTGCCAGAGCAAGGTTGGACTGAGTGAATGCACATGGGAGAGGACAAGTTACTCTTCTTCCATAAGACAGAAATCAAATGTCATTCACAAAAACTTTTTCTCTTTTCTTGTTTTAGGTTTAAACATTTGTACTGGGGGAATAGCGGAATAGGGCAAGGTAAGGTCATTAATGACATTTTCAAAATTGAAAGGGAAATAGACGTTGCTCATGGGGTTTGTGGATTTACATGAAAAAAACAAAGGTTGTAAAATGAAAAAGACAAAATTTTTAAATACATTTTGAAATGTAAAAGATCTCAAGTCTCCTCATCAACAGAAGATGGTTGTGCAGACGGTATAACAAAATTCAATAAAACTCAATCTGTAGAAGCCCCTCGGCCAAACAGTGTGTGTTCATGTGAAAGGAGCATTCTTTATTAGGCGGAAAGCAGAGTTCAGACATCCGTCAAATTCACACATTCACACATCTGTCAAACACATCCATGTGCTGTCTTTTTTTTTAAACAGACAGCAGACTGAACCATAGAGTTTCATTGAGCAGTACCATACATCAGTTTTAGAAACAGATCCATATGTCTGATCCGTGGGTCTTGGAGTATTTCCTATTCTCATCCATTTTGCGAATCAGACTTGGCCATTAAATTCCATAGCGATTGTTAAAAATGATGAAGTATGGAAGATATATTTTTTACTTCAGTGTTTTATCTATGTTTCAAGTTTTTTAACTGATCTAATTTTAAGAGCAATGGTGAACCACCAATGGTAGCAGGCTACGCGGCCGCTATGGGGTCCGTGAGCCGGGGGGCCTGGTGCCAGCGCCGGCACTAGGTCCCCCCACCTGTCATTGCAAGTTCAACTGTATTGGCATCCCTGATGCCGATACAGTTGAAAGTAATGATGGGAGAGGGAGCGTCAGCTGAACCAGCCACTAAAGCATATCCAACGAATGGGGGCACTTTACTCCCCTGATGATCAAAGGGAAACGCGTCGGGATCCTGCCTACGTTGAGACTGCATACCCATCATTAATGGAGGATCAGATAAGTTGAAAAATTTCCTCTATGATTATATAATAATGTTTAATGCCACAAAATAGTTTATTCAGTTGTGGATATAATGAATACATTCCTGCTGTTGTTGTTGTTCTATATGATTGGCTGAGTTGCTTTATATACTTACTAGCATATACCTTTCCCATACGCTGTGTATTGTAGTTACATCAATACTTTATCTTATTTTGCTGAATTATGGATGGGTAATAGCTAGAGAGGACACGGTTGTTTGGTGAACTATACCAGTGAGATTATTTTTGTTAGTATTCATCATTTACCTGAGAAATTATTTCCTCTAAGGTCTTATGTGACCCATTTCTTATATAGGAACACCATCAGGATAAGGACAAGTTCCTATTGTGTCTTATATTTTTGTACTTTGGTACTTGTACTTATGCATGCACTTTGCACCTTTTTTTGAACCTTTTTTTAAATAATACTGAATAAAGGTTATGTTTTACCCTCTTGCTATTTATTATTGTAACTAACTGGGTACCACTTATTGCTATTTTTGTAGTGTATTATACTATATGGAGAACCATGGGGGTGTATTATACTGTATGGAGGACTATAGGGGTGTATTATATGATTTGGAGGACTATGGGTAGTGTATTATACTATATGGAGGACTATGGGGGTGCATTATACTATATGGAGGACTATGGTGAGTGCATTATACAGTATGGAGGACTATGTGGAGTGCATTGTACTATATGGAGGATTGTGAGGTGCATTATACTATATAGAGGACTATGGGGAGTGCATTATACTGTATGGAGGACTATGGGGTGCAGTATACTATATGGAGGACTATGGGGTGCATTATACTATATGGAAGGCTACGTGGGGGCCATTATAATATTTGGAGGGCTACATGGGGGCTATTATAATATTTTGAGGGCTTTGTGGGGGTCATTATATTATTTGGAGGGTTATATGGGGGACATTATAATATTTGGAGGGCTATGTGGGAGCCTTTATACTTTATGGAGGGCTATGTGGAGGCCATTATACTGTAAGCAAGCAATTATACAGTGTGAATGTTAGTGTGGAGTCCATCATACTGTGTGGAGGGCTATGTGGGGGCCATCATACTGTTTGGAGGGCTAGTAGGGGCCATTACAGTGTTGTGAGGTGTGGGTCCATCACACTGTATGTAGGCCCATTATACTGCATGAAGGACTGTGTGGGAGTCACACTTGGGGTATTATACTGTGTTGGGGTCACCATAGTTTGACGGGGGAGCTGAGGTGGGGTACAGTAGGGTCATCATACTGTGTATGGTGGGTACTGTGGAGGAATTCACTGCGGGGGTGTTTGGGGTGCACTTTTGTTGGCATCATACTTTATGGGTGCAATGAAAGGGAATCTAGGACTTCAGTAGGAGGAAAATCATTTTGTAGGGACTGCAAAGTTGTGAGATATGCTCTTCTGTGATCCCGTCAAATATTATTTTTTTATTTTTTTATTGGGGGGGGGGCCCAATTAAAACTTTGGCTATGGGGCCCCATGATTTCTATATACGCCCCTAGTTAAGAGACAATGAATAAAAAAAATTCAGACAGTCTGCCTGCTATAGTTTTTTTTTAAAAAAAGGATGAGAATAAAACGGATGTAACGGGGTGGGTGGGGAGAGGCAAAATAGATGCAAAATGCATGACAAATGGAATGAAAATGGTCTCTTTTAAACTGATGTTTAAATGGTAACTTGCCTAAATATTGCCATGTGTAATATTAGGAACCTATGTTGTCCACATATATAGCTCTGATGTGACTCTGCACAAACAGAATCATTATTTAGGATTTTAAGGTGTTAACCAGATTTTTAAAATTGATGGCTCATCCTTGGGATAATTAATCAAGGTTAGATTGGTGGGGATCAAACTATGGGCAACCCCTCTGACAAACTTTTTGAAGAGGCTATAGCACTTGTGTAAGCGCCTCAGCTTCCTCAATGTTTGTATGTGCTACAGGCTTGTATCTATCGGCCTGTGTCATATTAGTTTTTAGCGGCTGTTCAAGATATTATAGTATTATTCCATTCGCTTCAATGTGCCACTAAAAGCAATACTGCGCAGCCAAGTACAAACCAGCTTGCATGCTGCTATAAACATCGGAGAGGCTGGGGCACACTCACGAGCACCATACTCTCTTTAAACAGCTGACTGGTGGGGATGCCCATAGTCGAATCCCAATCAATCTAATATAGATTGCTTATCCTGAGGATAAGCCATTAATTTAAAAACTCTGGAAAACCTCTTCAAATAAAACTACTATCAATGCTATGCGATATGACACCATATTCGGGATGAAAAGGTCTAATCAGTTACTTTTTTTCATGCCTCAATGCTGCATTTTGTTATAATAAATTTTGTAAAGAAAGAAATGATATATCATACTCCTCTTTCCCACGGTGCCTGACCACTGTGCTCTCTATAACTTGTCAGAGACTCTGCAGTCACTAAAGAAAGATTGATTGTGAGAGAAGAAAGACGAATGAGCATTTGGCCTGATTGAGGGATGATAAAGCAGAGAGTGAAACTGCAGATAAACTGTGAGAAATAATTTTTTTGCAATCAGGTCCCTTATATACAACCCCTGGCAAAAATTATGGAATCACCGGGCTCGGAGGATGTTCATTCAGTTGTTTAATGTTGTTGAAAAAAAGCAGATCACAGACATGGCACAAAATTAAAGTAATTTCAAATGGCAACTTTATGGCTTTAAGAAACACTAAAAGAAATCAAGAGAAAAAATGTGGTACTCAGTAAGGGTCATTTTTTTTCAGACCAAGCAGAGGGAAAAATTATGGAATCACTCAATTCTGAGGAAAAAATTATGGAATCATGAAAAACAAACACACAAAAGAACACTCCAATACATCACTAGTATTTTGTTGCACCACCTCTGGCTTTAATAACAGCTTGCAGTCTCTGAGGCATGGACTTAATGAGTGACAAACAGTACTCTTCATCAATCTGGCTCCAACTTTCTCTGATTGCTGTTGCCAGATCAGCTTTGCAGGTTGGAGCCTTGTCATGGACCATTTTCTTCAACTTCCACCAAAGATTTCCAATTGGATTGAGATCCGGACTATTTGCAGGCCATGACATTGACCTTATGTGTCTTCTTTCAAGGAATGTTTTCCCAGTTTTTGCTCTATGGCAGAATGCATTATCATCTTGAAAAATCTTGCTTTAAGTTTCCGGTCTTGACGGTTTGATGTCTTCCTTGGTCTACCAGTATGTTTGCCTTTAACAACCTTCCCATGTTGTTTGTATTTGTTCCAGATTTTTGACACAGCTGACTGTGAACAACCAACATCTTTTGCAACATTGCGTGATGATTTACCTTCTTTTAAGAGTTTGATAATCCTCTTTGTTTCAATTGACATCTCTTGTGTTGGAGCCATGATTCATGTCAGTCCACTTGGTGCAACAGCTCTCCAAGGTATGATCACTCCTTTTTAGATGCAGACTAACGAGCAGATCTAATTTGATGCAGGTGTTAGCTTTGGAAATGAAAATTTACAGGGTGATTTCAGGTGATTACAGGGTGATCGGCTTTTTTTCAACAACATTAAACAACTGAATGAACATCCTCCGAGCCCAGTGATTCCATAATTTTTGCCAGGGGTTGAATATCAACTTCTAGTAGGTACAAAACAATTACTGCTAAAAACACACAACAAAAGGTTTTTATCTAAATTTCTAGTCGACAGCCCGGAGTAACTTACAACTATACAGCTCTGGCAAAAATTAAGAGACCACTGAACAGTTTTCTATTGGAAAGCATGGAAAGACTGGTGGAAAGCATGCCAAGACGCATGAAGGCAGTGATTAAAAATCATGGTTAGTCCACCAAATATTGATTTCACAGTTAAAACATGAGTAATTTGAGGTCTGAAAGCACTGTTTCTTTTTAAGTATTTTGACGCTTTATCATTTGCTGCAAGTAAATACAACATTTTTAGCTTTGAATTTCGGATACATGTAGTCAGTAGTTTATAGACTAAAACAACAATTTACATTTTACTCAAAAATATACCTACAAAGAGAAAAATCAGAGAAACTGAAAATTTTGCAGTGGTCTCTTAATTTTTGCCAGAGCTGTATATAAATACTAATTTATTTTAATTTCCTCATATGCTGTGAATGTAGAAAATAACAGACACAGCTATACACATTCTCCTCATGTCCAGCACTGCTTCTCTGATGCTGCCCTGAGGGCCTGCCATTTTGGTGCTCGTGTGAAACCCAGCCACAGGCTGAGCTTCATAGGAAATAGTAATTTACACTATATGCTGGAATATTGTACCAAAAAACAAATGCCACATTCCTTTGTCTTCACAAAGTAAATCTCATCAGTCTTTTGCTTATCTGAGTGCTTTTACATCACCCACCCACATAACTCCTCTTCTGTGTTATCAGAGCAAATGCATCACTGGCTTCTCTGAGCCTCTGCACAGTGTAAGGATCTGAAACTTTCTGCTGCTGTCTGAGATTGTGGTTCCAATACTGCTATTATCTGCCTTGATCACATGCCTGCTGCTTACCAATTCTGTCCATCCTTGGTATTGTGCACCATCAGATTTTGCTCAGCAGAATCCTTTCCAACTCCCAGCTGCAGTCCCAAACATATACAGTGGGTGAAATAAGTATTGAACACGTCACCAATTTTGTAAGTAAATATATTTCTAAAAGTGCTATTGACATGAAATGCTCACCAGATGTCGATAACAACCCATGAAATCCACGCAGGCAAAGAAATCATAGATATCCATCAATTAAGTTATGTGTAATAATGAGAAACAACACAGAAAAAGTATTGAACAAAAGAGAGGTGCAAAAAGCCATGGAAAGTCGTGACCGTCTGAGAAATTAAAGAACCTCATCCACAACTACCACAAAAGACTTCAAGCTGTCATTGATGTTAGAGGGGGCAATACACGGTATTAAGAACTGGGGTATGTGAACTTTTAATCAGGGTCATTTGGATGTTTTTGGTTGTCATTAAGATTTAAAAAGAGAAAACAAAGTAGTTTGACAATAAATGGCTTCACCCAACCAATAACCATGAGCAGGGTCGGACTGGGGTGTCTGGGGCCCACAGGGAGAACTGACTCTAGGGGCCCACCTACAGCCATATGCAAATATCTGTTATCCGCTATCCCTGTTATAGTGGAGCATTGACTGGCGGCTCCTGCACATCTACTGTGCACCACTATAACTGGGATGTACAATTACGGTAGTTTGCATTAAAGGGCTTCTTTGGTTAAAACAAGTTATCTCCGATCCATGGGATCCACAGGATCGGTGATCACTTATTGATCGTTTGGGTCCGAACATTGGAAAACGCGCCTATCAGAAGAATGGGGAAGTTTCATCCCTGACAGGACACTTATCCCCATTTTAAAATGCAGCTTCCAAAAAAGAGCAGCGCTCACAGTCACTGAGGGAATGACTGGATGAGTGGTCGCATCTCACATGCCACTCCAGTCTAATGGGGAGAAAAGCTCCACATTCTGCCGATTGTGTCCCAGCAGTCAGACCCCCACCAATCAATATCATCACTGATCCTGTGGAGAGGTGATTACTTGTTTTCACCAGAGAACCCCTGTAAGTGCATCTCTGCCGCTCTGGTCCAAGTATTTAATCTCTAAGGCTGCAGCCCCACTATCAGTATTTGGTCAGTATTTTTTCTCAGGAGTGGGAGCCAAAACCAGGTGAGGAACAATCAGAGAAAAGGTATAATAGAAACAAGTCACCAATTCTGTATTTATCACCCACTCCTGGTTTTGGCAGCTACTCCTGAGAAAAAATACTGACCGAATACTGATGGTGGGGCTGTGGCCTAATGGAAAAAAATCTTTTCCTAGTTAATATCAGCAAGAACAAAATGACTGCCATACACAACACAGTCCACTATATCAACACCAATAATACCACATACAAAAGAGACAAATATCGCCACACCATGACTAGATCACATATTACCACCACATAGTGACCGAATAATACTACATACAAGGAACAAATACGGCCACACCATGACCAGACCACATATTACCACCCCAAAGTGACCAAATACTACAATACTGATCATGAATACAAACCACAATACTAACAACACTGTTATTACCACCAGTGACATTATACACAGGAGCTCTGTATATAGTGTCAGTGTACAGGTAATACAGGGATCACCAGTGACATTATACACAGGAGCTCTGTATATAGTGTCAGTGTACAGGTAATACAGGGATCACCAGTGACATTATACACAGGAGCTCTGTATATAGTGTACAGTGTACAGGTAATACAGTGACCACCAGTGACATTATACACTGGAGCTCAGTATATAGTGTCAGTGTACAGGTAATACAGGGTTCACCAGTGACATTATATACAGGAGCTCTGTATAGAGTGTCAGTGTACAGGTAATACAGTGATCACCAGTGACATTATACACTGGAGCTCTGTATTTAGTGTACAGGTATTACAGTGGTCACCAGTGACATTATACACAGGAGCTCTGTATATAGTGTACAGGTAATACAGTGGTCACCAGTGACATTATACACAGGAGTTCTGTACATAGTGTATAGTGCACAGGTAATACAGTGGTCACCAGTGACATTATACACAGGAGCTCTGTATATAGTGTACAGATAATACAGTGGTCACCAGTGACATTATACACAGGAGCTCTGTATATAGTGTACAGGTAATACAGTGGTCACCAGTGACATTATACACAGGAGCTCTGTATATATTGCACAGGTAATACAGTGGTCACCAGTGACATTATACACAGGAGCTCTGTATATAGTGTACAGATAATACAGTGGTCACCAGTGACATTATACACAGGAGCTCTGTATATAGTGTACAGGTAATACAGTGGTCACCAGTGACATTATACACAGGAGCTCTGTATATAGTGTATAGTGTACAGGTAATACAGTGATCACCAGTGACATTATACACAGGAGCTCTGTATATAGTGTCAGTGTACAGGTAATACAGTGATCACCAGTGACATTATACACTGGAGCTCTGTATATAGTGCACAGGTAATACAGTGGTCACAAGTGACATTATACACAGAAGCTCTGTATATAGTGTATACATAATATAGTGATCACCAGTGACATACACAGGAGTTCTGTATATACTATATACACACGTGGTCAGAATTGTTGGTACCCCTCGTTTAATGAAAGAAAAACCCACAATGGTCACAGAAATAACTTGAATCTGACAAAAGTAATAATAAATTAAAAATCTATGAAAATGAACAAATGAAAGTCAGACATTGCTTTTCTGCTTCCACTGAATTAAAAAAAAAAATTAAACTCATGAAATCGGCCTGGACAGAAATGATGGTACCCCTGAAAATAATGTGACAAAAGAGACATGTTAAATAAAGTTGTGTCCACTAATTAGCATCACAGGTGTCTACAATCTTGTAATCAGTCAGTGGGCCTGTATATAGGGCTACAGATACTCACTGTGCTATATATAGGGCTGCAGATACTCACTGTGCCTGTATATAGGGCTACAGATACTCACTGTGCCTGTATATAGGGTTACAGATACTCACTGTGCCTGTATATAGAGTTACAGATACTCACTGTGCCTGTATATAGGGTTACAGATATTCACTGTGCCTGTATATAGGGTTACAGATACTCACTGTGCTTGTATATAGGGCTACAGATACTCACTGTGCTTGTATATAGGGCTACAGATACTCACTGTGTTGTTTGGTGACATGGTGTGTACCACACTCAACATGGACCAGAAGAAGCAAAGGAAAGAGCTGTCTCAGGAGATTAGAAAGAAAATTATAGAAAAGCATGTTAAAAGGTAAAGGTTATAAGACCATCTCCAAGCAGCTTGATGTTTCTGTGACTACAGGTGCACATATTATTCAGAAATTTAAGATCCATGGGACTGTAGCCAACCTCCCTGGACGTGGGTGCAGGAGGAAAATTGATGACAAATCAAAGAGACGGATAATATGAATGGTAACAAAAGAGCCCAGAATAACTTCTAAAGAGATTAAAGGTGAACTTCAAGCTCAAGGAACATCAGTGTCAGATCGTACTATCCACCGTTGTTTGATCCAAAGTGAACTTCATGTAAGACGACCAAGGAGAACACCATTGTTGAAAAAAAAAATAGTAAAAAAGCCAGACTGGAATTTGCCAAACTACATGTTGACAAGCCACAAAGCTTCTGGGAGAATGTACTATGGAGAGATGAGACAAAAATTGAAGTTTTTGGCAAGGCACATCAGCTCTATGTTCACAGATGGAAAAATGAAGCATATCAAGAAAAGAACACTGTCCCTACTGTGAAACATGGTGGAGGCTCTGTTATGTTCTGGGGCTGCTTTGCTGCACCTGGCACAGGGTATCTTGAATCTGTGCAGGGTACAATGAAATCTCAAGACTATCAAGGGATTCTAGAGAGAAATGTGCTGCCCAGTGTCAGAAAGCTTGGTCTCAGTCGCAGGTCTAGCAACAGGATAATGACCCAAAACACACAGCTAAAAACACCCAAGAATGGCTAAGAGGAAAACATTGGACTATTCTGAAGTGGCTTCTATGAGCCCTGACCTAAATCCTATGGAGCATCTTTGGAAAGAGCTGAAACATTCTGGAAAAGGCAACCTTCAAACACGAGACAACTGGAGCAGTTTGCTCATGAGGAGTCGGCCAAAATACCTGTCGAGAGGCGCAGAAGTCTCATTGACAGTTACAGGAATCGTTTGATTGCAGTGATTGCCTCAAAAGGTTCAACAAAATATTAAGTTAAGAAGAAGAACCATCATTTCTGTCCAGGCCGATTTCATGAGGTTAATTTTTTTTTAAATTCTGTGGAAGCAGAAAATCAATGTCTGACCTTCATCTCTTCATTTTCAAAAATTTGTAATTTATCAGATTGAAGTTATTTCTGTGACCATTGTGGGTTTTTCTTTCATTAAACGAGGAGTACCAACAATTTTGACCACGTGTGTAGTGTAAGTGTACATGTAATACACTGACTCACCAGTGATGTCTCTAGGTGAAGTCCTTCATCTTCGCTTTTCTTCTTCATCTGGCACAAACAGCCATCACTTCTTCCAGCCAGGAATCATCTCTGCAGAAAATAACACAGTTATTAATAACTGATCTCTTCTAGAGAATATTCCCACTTTCCCCCCCCCCGACCTCTACACTACACCAGTTGAAGAAAAAAAGCAACATAGTGCCGTCCTGCACAGTAACAGGACCTCTCTTTTGTCCCATCCCATGGAAAACAATTTCCTAAAAAGTAAATTATATTACAGAAGTAATAATGTAATAATAATTGGAATCTAAAGTAATAATGTTCCCCACTGGTCACCATAAACTAATAAAGTATGTTCCTCAATCTGGCTCCCAAACAGTAATTAAGTCCCTTGTCTAGCCAGGCACCCCCATATGTCCCTTCTGGCCACCATTTGTCTAGTGTGACCCCTCCATATATTTATCCTAGCACATGTGTATCGAGCCTGCCCCCTCCCATATACCCATCCTAGCACCCCCATGTGCCAGTCTGCCCCCCCACATATAAATCCTTGCCTCCATGTTTCCAGCCTGCGCCCCCATATGTCCCCCCCCATATATCCTCCATGTGTCCAGCCTGCCCTCTACATATTCATCCTGGCCTCCATGTGTCCAGCCTCTCCCCTCATATATCCATACTGCCCTTACCCCCTGCATATATCCATCCTGACACCCCCCATATATCCAGCGTGCCCCTCCATATATTTATGCTAGCCCATGTGTATCGAGCCCGCCCCCCCCCCACATATTCATCCTAGCCCCCCCCATATATCCATCCTGGCCTCCATGTGTTCAGCCTGCCCCCCCCCCATATATCCATCCTGGCCTCCATAAGTCCAGCTTGCCCCCCCCCATATATCCATCCTGGCCTCCATATATCCATCTTGCCCCCCCATATATCCATCCTGCCCCCCCATATATCCATCCTGCCCCCCATATATCCATCCTGGCCTCCATGTGTCCAGCCTGCCCCCCATATACCCATCCTGCCCACCCCCCTTTGCCTGGGTCCACCTTGGTTCCCCCTTGTGTGTCATGCCAGGGCTCCCCCTTGTGTGTCCAGCCAGGGCTCCCCTCCCTTGCGTGTCCAGCCAGGGCTCCCCCCTTGCGTGTCCAGCCAAGGCTCCCCCCCTTGCGTGTCCAGCCAGGGCCCCCCCCTTGCGTGTCCAGCCAGGGTTCCCCCCTCGTGTGTCCAGCTTGGCCCCCCCTCGTGTGTCCAGCTTGGCCCCCCCTCGTGTGTCCAGCTGGGCCCCCCCTCGTGTGTCCAGCTGGGCCCCCCCTCGTGTGTCCAGCTGGGCCCCCCCTCGTGTGTCCGTCCAGCTGGGCCCCCCCTCGTGTGTCCGTCCAGCTGGGCCCCCCCTCGTGTGTCCGTCCAGCTGGGCCCCCCCTCGTGTGTCCGTCCAGCTGGCCCCCCCCTCGTGTGTCCATCCAGCTGGGCCCCCCTTGTGTGTCCATCCAGCTGGGCCCCCCTTGTGTGTCTGTCCAGCTGGGCCCCCCCTTGTGTGTCTGTCCAGCTGGGCCCCCCCTTGTGTGTCTGTCCAGCTGGGCCCCCCTTTGTGTGTCTGTCCAGTTGGGCCCCCCCTTGTGTGTCTGTCCAGCTGGGCCCCCCCCTTGTGTGTCTGTCCAGCTTGGCCCCCCCTTGTGTGTCTGTCCAGCTGGGCCCCCCCTTGTGTGTCTGTCCAGCTGGGCCCCCCCTTGTGTGTCTGTCCAGCTGGGCCCCCCCCCTTGTGTGTCTGTCCAACTTGGCCCCCCCTTGTGTGTCTGTCCAGCTGGGCCCCCCCTTGTGGGTCTGTCCAGCTGGGCCCCCCCCTTGTGGGTCTGTCCAGCTGGGCCCCCCCTTGTGTGTCCTGCTGGCCCCCGCCTTGTGTGTCCAGACCATTACACACACACACACACACACCTCTTACCTTCCTGCGATCCCGTGCGGTGTTCTCCTTCTCCTGAGTTGCGCGCCTCCTTCACAGCAGGCGCATGACGATGACGTCATACGCCGGCCGGCGAAGGGAGACACGCAGCTTCAGCTGCTTCACTGGGACGTGCGCCGCGGTGGTTCAGGTAATGAACGCTGCGTGCGCGCGTCCCTGCATACACTGTGCCTGCGCTTTTAAAGGGCCCGTGCCCTTTAAAACCGCAGGATTTTTTTTTGTTCTCTTCTCCCCCCTCTACTCTGCAGCAGGGGCGGAGCCCACCGGGAAATTTCCCGGTATCCCGCCAGCCCAGACCGACCCTGACCATGAGTGGAGAAAAAGTTCTTTTGTTATCATTCATATTCTCTGAAACAAGGCCAAGAAAGGAAAAATTCTGCCGGGGTATGTAAACTTTTGAGCACAACTGTATATATACAGTACTATCCAAAACTTTTAGGTGGGTGTTGATAAAAAGATGCAAAGTAAGAATACTTTTTAAAATAGAAGTGTTAATAGTTTATTTTTATCAATTGAATAAATGCAAAGTAGATGAACAAAAGATAAATCTAAAATCATTATTTGGTCTAATGACAACCATTTGCCTTCGAAACATAATCAATTCTTCTAGTTATATTTGCACATTTAAAGATTTTACAGGATTATAGCCAGGTGACTGAGAAATCAATTATCCAGAATAGGTGATAATGGTCGTTATTTTTATATGTTATATATTTGTGAGCTGTATGTCTGCAAGACGTCGTCTGCCAGCGTAGCATACAAGTGTAGCATAGACGAGTACTGAAGAAGTATACAGCTCTGAATTAGACCTGAATTGAACATGAAGGGAACTGGATACTCAGTCACAGTAAACAATGTTCCTGTTTGTTTTCACTCTCTCCTTTATAATCCTTCACTTTCTACTTACCCCCCCTAATCCGAACACCTAGTAACGAACTGGTCATCTCTTCCTCCATCCTCCCCATCCACCTTACCTCCTCTTCAGAACTATTCCTCAATATACAATCCTGCATCTCTAAGCACTGACAGCCACCTCAGGCCCTCTCCTGCTCCCACCTGCTAACACTTTCTCTGCTCCTCCTCACTGCTGGCGATATCTCTCCAAATCCCGGGCTCCCCCTACCACACCCCCACAGTCACTGCTAACTTTCATTCTAGATCTAGCACACATCTCCGCAACCTCTCTAGCCTTATACCCATCCTCCCAGCCCCTGTTTCCCCAGTCCCACTAACAGGAGCTCTATGGAAAGCTCGCTCCATCTGCAACAAACTTTCGTACATCCATGATCTTTTCATCACTAACAAACTAACCTTCCTCGCCATCACTGAAACCTGGCTCAACCCCTCTTACACAGCCTCTCCAGCTGCACTTTCGTATGGCAGACTCCCACCTTTCCCACACCCCCTGCCCCAGCGGCAAGCATGGTGGAGGAGTTGGCTTTCTCCTGTCAGACAACTGCTCCTTCTCACATATCCCACTGCCACCCTCCATTACTCTTTCCTCTTTTGAAGTGCACTGCGTGCACATTTACTCCCCCTCCAACCTCCAACTGGCTATCATTTACCGCCCTCCAGGGTCAGCCACCACCTTCTTAGACCACTTCACCACCTGGCTACTTCACTTCCTTTCCGCTGACATCCCCACTATCATCATGGGTGATTTCAACATCCCCATTGACAATTCCCACTCATCTGTCTCTAAGCTTATATCCCTCACTTCCTCCTTTGGCCTTGCTCAATGGTCTTCAGCCCCCACTCACAAAGATGGTCACACACTGGACCTCATCTTCACCCGCCTCTGTTCCCTATCCAACCTCTCTAACTCTTCTCTCCCTCTTACTTACCACAACTTACTCACATTCTCTCCCTTCTCCTCTCCAGGTCCACAATCCCTCATCCAGAAACTTGCACACCCTCGCAGAAATCTCAAACACCTCGACCTACACTCACTCTCTGAATCCCTCCTCCTCTTACAGACACAAATTCCTTACACGATGCAGATGCTGCGTCCACCTTATATAACACCACAACAGCTGCAGCTCTTGAATCGGTCTCCCCCCTCATACATACCAAAGCTCGCACAATCAACAGGCAACTCTGGCACACCAGCCTGACTAAAGAACTGAGATGGGCTTCCAGGATTGCTGAGCGGAGATGGAAAAGGTCCCACTCCAACGAGCACTTAATCTAATTCAAACAAGCCGTCACTACTTTCAGGTCCACACTCACTGCAGCAAAACAAACATACTTCTCATCTCTCATATCCTTCCTGCCTCACAACCCTAAACAGCTATTCAATACTTTCAATTCTCTCCTCCGTCCCCCAGCACCTCCTCCCTCTCCACTCATCTCAACTGAAGACTTTGCCTCAATCTTCAAGCAGAAGATTGACACCATCAGACAAAGCTTTTGCCTAAAGTCCCCACAGTCCTTCCTCATATCTACTCAACTCTTCTCCTCCAAAACCAGCTTCTCCGCCATCACGGAAGATTAACTTTCCTCTTTACGCTCCAAGTCACATCTCACCACCTGTGAACTTGACCCAATCCCGTCCCACCTCATCCCAGACCTTACCGCAGTCTTCATCCCAACCTTAACCCACCTCTTCAACCTGTCACTAACAACTGGTATCTTCTCCTCATGCTTCAAACATGCCTCGATCACACCCATCCTCAAAAAGCCTTCCCTTGACCCATCCTCTCTGTCTAGCTATTGCCCAGTATCACTTCTCCCCTATGCCTCAAAACTACTGGAGCAACAGGTACATCTTGAGCTGTCCTCCCACCTCTCCTCCTGCTCCCTCTTTGACCGCCTCCAATCTGGCTTCCAACCGCATTCTACTGAAACAGCCCTGACTAAAGTCACCAACGACCTACTGACCGCCAAGTCCAAGCGACACTACTCTGTCCTTCTCCTTCTGTACCTGTCATCTGCCTTTGACATAGTAGACAATTCCCTCTTACTACAGACTCTCTCATCTCTCAGAATCACAGATTTGGCCCCTATCTTGGATCTCCTCATACCTAACAGACCAGACATTCAGTGTTTCCCATTCACACACCACCTCCTCATCTCACCCCCTATCTGTCGGCGTTCCCCAAGGCTCAGTTCTAGGACTCCTGCTCTTCTCCATGTACACCTTCGGCCTGGAACAGCTCATAGAGTCTCACAGCTTTCAGTATCACCTCTATGCTGACGACACATAGATCTACCTCTCTGGATCGGATATCTCCTCCTTACTAACCAGAATCCCACACTGCCTTTCCACTATTTGATCTTTCTTCTCTGCAAGATTCCTAAAACTTACAGTTGTGCTCAAAAGTTTACATACCCCGGCAGAATTTTTCTTTTCTTGGCCTTGTTTCAGAGAATATGAATAATAACAAAAATACTTTTTCTCCACTCATGGTTATTGGTTGGGTGAAGCCATTTATTGTCAAACTACTGTGTTTTTTCTTTTTAAATCTTAATGACAACCAAAACCATCCAAATGACCCTGATCAAAAGTTCACATACTCTGGTGATTTTGGCCTGATAACATGCACAGAATTTGACACAAACTGGTTTGAAAGGCTACTAAAGGTAACATCCTCACCTGTGACCTGTTTGCTTGTGTGTGTGCATAAAAGGTGAGTGAGTTTCTGGGATCCAGACAGACTCTGGCATCTTTCATCCAGCCACTGACGTTTCTCGATTGTGAGTCATGAGGAAAGCAAAAGAATTTAAACGGATCTATGAGAAAAGGTAGTTGAACTGTATAACACAGGAAAGGGATAGAAAAAAAATATTCACGGAATTGATAATGCCAGTCAGCAGCGTTCAAACTGTGATTAACATATAGAAATCAGGGGCTCTGTAAAAAACAAACCAAAATCAGGAAGACCAACAAAAATTTTGACCACAACTGCCAGGAAAATTGTTCAGGATGCAAAGAAAAACCCACAAATAACATCAGTTGAAATTCAGGACTCTCTGAAAACTAGCGGTGTTGCAGTTTCAAGATGTACAATAAGGAGGCACTTCAAGAAAAATGGGCTGCATGGTCGAGTCGCCCGAAGAAAGCCATTACTGCGCAAATGCCACAAAGTATCTCGCCTACAATACGCCAAACAGCACAGAGACAAGCCTCAAAACTTCTGGAACAAGGTAATTTGGAGTGATGAGACCAAAATTTAACTTTTTAGCCACAACCATAAACGTTACATTTGGAGTGATGTCAACAAGGCCTATGATGAGAGGAACACCATTCCTACAGTAAAACACGGAGGTGGATCGCTGATGTTTTGGGGATGTGTGAGCTACAAAGGCAAAGGAAACTTGGTAAAAGTTGAAGGAAAGATGAATGCAGCACGTTATCAGCAAATACTGGAGGCAAATTTGCACTCATCAGCCCGGAAGCTGCGCATGGGACGTACTTGGACGTTCCAACATGACAACGATCCAAAACACAACGCCAAGACAATCTGTCATTGGCTGCAGCAGAAAAATGTGAAGGTTATGGAGTGGCCTTTCAGTCTCCTGATCTTAATATCATTGAGCCACTCTGGGGAGATCCCAAGCGCGCAGTTCATGCTAGACAACCCAGGAATTTACAGGAACTGGAGGCTTTTTGCCAAGAAGAATGGGCAGCTTTACCATTTGAGAACCTCATCCACAACTACCACAAAAGACTTCAAGCTGTCACTGATGTTAGAGGGGGCAATACACGGTATTAATAACTGGGGTATGTGAACTTTTGATCAGAGTCATTTGGATGTTTTTGGTTGTCATTAAGATTTAAAAAGAGAAAACACAGTAGTTTGACAATAAATGTCTTCACCCAACCAATAACCATGAGTGGAGAAAAAATTTTTTTGGTATCATTCATATTCTCTGAAACAAGCCCAAGAAAGGAAAAATTCTGCTGGGGTATGTAAACTTTTGAGCACAACTGTAATATGGATAGAACTGAATTCATCATCTTTCCACCATCTCGCTCAACCCCCCATCTGACCTATCTATCAAAGTCAATGGCTGTCCACTCTCCCCAGTCCCGCAAGCTCGCTGCATCGGCGTAACCCTTGACTCTGATCTCTCTTTCAAACCTCATATCCAAGCCCTTTCCACTTCCTGCCGACTCCAGCTCAAAAATATTTCCCGGATCCGCACATTCCTCAACCACGAATCTGCAAAAACCCTAGTGCACGCCCTCATCATCTCTCGCCTTGACTACTGCAACCTCCTGCTCTGTGGCCTCCCTACTAACACTCTCGCATCCCTCCAATCTATCCTAAACTTTAATGCCTGACTAATCCACCTGTCACCCGCTATTCCACGGCCTCTCCTCTCTGTCAATCCCTTCACGGGCTCCCCATTGCCAGAGACTCCAGTTCAAAACCCTAACCATGGCATATAAAGCCATCCACAACCTGTCTCATCCATACATCTGTGACCTAGTCTCCCAGTAATTACCTGCACGCAGCCTCCGATCCTCCCAAGATCTTCTTCTCTACTCCCCTCTTATCTCCTCTTCCCACAATCGCATACAAGATTTCTCCCGGGCATCCCCCCTACTCTGGAACTCTCTAACCCAACATATCAGACTCTCGCCTACAGTGGAACCTTCAAAAGGAACCTGAAGACCCACCTCTTCCGACAAGCCTACAACCTGCAGTAACTCTCACTCCACCATACCACTGCACGACCAGGTCTAGCCTCACCTACTGTATCCGCACCCATCCCTTGTAGATTGTGAGTCCTCGCGGGCAGGGTCCTCTCTCCTCCTGTACCAGTCGCTGACTCGTTTTTGTTCAAATTATTGTACTTATTGTTTGCTATGTATACCCCTTTTAAACATGTAAAGCGCCATGGACTTAATGGCGCTATAATAATAAATAATAATAATAATATGTTGGTCAAAACACAGTCATTAATTGAAACAGAAATAACTGTGTAGGAGGCTTAGAACTTGGTTAGGAACACCTAAACTCTGCTGCAAAGTGAGGTTGTGGAAGACAGTTTCATGTCACTGGTCACACACCATGACAAGACTGAGCACAGCATCAAGTCACAAAGTAGGTATTTAGCATCAGCGAGGTCTCTCCCAGGCAAAAATTTCAAAGCAGACTGGGATTTTTATATGTGTACAAACTCTTTTGAAGAGGCACCAAGAAATGGGCAACGTTAAGGACCACAGATGCAGTGGTTGGCCAAGGAATCTTAGTGCAGCAGATAAAAGATACATCATCTTTATTTACCTTCTTAGTTGAAAGATGTCCAGCAGTGCCATCAGCTTTAAAGAAGCAGCAACCAGTGGGACCCAGCTAATCTCATCTACTGTTCAGAGAACTCGGTCCAGAAGGGTTCCTCACAGAAAAATTGCGGTCACAAAGTGATACCTTTGAGTTAGGATTTTGTCAGGATTAATGAAGCTCTCAATGCTAAGAAATACAGGCAGATACTTATCAATCATGCAATAGCATCAGACAGGCATATGATTGGCTCAAAATGTATTCTGCAGGAGGAATATGACCCAAAACATACAGCCATTGGGCTCAATTAATTAAAGCTTTCAAGCCAGGATTCATGAACCAGGGGCATCTGACTCCGGCAAGCCCCTCATCAAGACCGGCGTGAACAACGTATCATTTCCTTTATACTTAACAAATACTTGCTACTTTGTGTTGGTATATCACATTAAATCCAAATAAAAAACATTTAGGTTTGTGGCTGTAGCGTGAAAAACTGTGGAAAAGTTCATAGGGTATGAATACTTTTTCAAGGCACTACACCGCGTGCAGAATTATTAGGCAAATGCGTATTTTGATCACTTTGATACTTTTTATACATGTTGTCCTACTCCAAGCTGCATAAGCTTGAGAGCCAACTACCAATTAAGTAAATTTGGTGATGTGCATCTCTGTAATGAGGAGGGGTGCTGTCTAATGACATCAACACCCTATATAAGGTGTGCTTAATTATTAGGCAACTTCCTTTCCTTTGGCAAAATGGGTCAGAAGAGAGATTTGACGGGTTCTGAAAAGTCCAAAATTGTGAAATGTTTTGCAGACGGATGCAGCAGTCTTGAAATTTCCAAACTTTTGAAGTGTGATCACTGAGCAATCAAGCGTTTCATGGCAAATAGCCAACAGGGTCGCAAGAAGCGTGTTGGCCAAAAAAGGCGCAAAATAACTGTCCATGAAATGAGGAAAATCAAGATGCCAAGATGCCATTCGCCACCAGTTTTGCCATATTCCAGAGCTGCAACGTTACTGGAGTATCAAAAAGCACAAGGTGTGCGATACTCAGGGACATGGCCAAGGTAAGGAAGGCTGAAAAACGACCACCTTTGAACAAGAAACATATGATAAAACGTCAAGAATGGGCCAAGAAATATCTTATGACTGATTTTTCAATGGTTTTATGGACTGATGAAATGAGAGTGACTCTTGATGGGCCAGATGGATGGGCCAGAGGCTGGATCAGAAAAGGGCAGAGAGCTCCACTCCGACTCAGACGCCAGCAAGGTGGAGGTGGGGTACTCGTATGGGCTGGTATCATCAAAGATGAACTTGTGGGACCTTTTCGGGTTGAGGATGGAGTGAAGCTCAACTCCCAGACCTACTGCCAGTTTCTGGAAGACCACTTCTTCAAGCAGTGGTAAGGAAGAAGTCGGTATCGTTCAAGAAAAACATGATTTTCATGCAGGACAATGCTCCATCACATGCATCCAACTACTCCACAACGTGGCTGGCCAGTAAAGGTCTAAAAGAAGAAAAAATAATGACATGGCCCCCTTGTTCACCTGATCTGAACCCCATAGAGAACCTGTGGTCCATCATAAAATGTGAGATCTACAGGGAGGGAAAACAGTACACCTCTCGGAACAGTGTCTGGGAGGCTGTGGTGGCTGGTGCACACAATGTTGATCGAAAACAGATCAAGCAACTGACAGAATCTATGGATGGAAGGCGGTTGAGTGTCATCATAAAGAAAGGTGGCTATATTCATCACTAATTTTTTTGTTTCTTGTTTTCGCAAGTCAGAAATGTTTATTTCTAAATTTTGTGCACTGATATTGGTTTACCTGGTGAAAATAAACAAGTGAGATGGGATTATATTTGGTTTTTATTAAGTTGCCTACTAATTCTGCACAGTAATAGTTACCTGCACAAACAGATATCCTCCTAAGATAGCCAAATCTAAAAAAAAAACACTCCAACTTCCAAAAATATTAAGCTTGGATATTTATGAGTCTTTTGGGTTGATTGAGAACATAGTTGTTGATCAATAATAAAAATAATCCTCTAAAATACAACTTGCCTAATAATTGTGCACACAGTGTATATTACTAGTCACCAAATACTCTAAAGCCTCATTCAGATGTCCGTAAATCACGTATGTATTGTGTCAGTGGTTTTCACATATAGAACACAAACCAATTCTAGAGTATCTGATTCTTTCACATGCCCATGTTTTTTTGAGGACTGAGTGGATCACATAATATAATGGAGGCATGTTAATTTTTTATCTTCCGAGTAACAGATCAAAATTACCCATACAAGTCTATGGGTCCTTGAAATTGTCATCTGTGTGCAATCCATGTACTATACATTTTTAGCAATGTAATGGATAGGAGAAGCTTTGCAATTAATTTATTTAACACTAATGCAGCTGTGGCGATGGACAGCTGGCGGTCAGAAACAGACAGACTCCCCCAAAAAAGATACACATGGTTTAGTACCATGTGTACTTTCTCCATCTTTGTATACACAGTGCTGAATCAGCACTTGTATATACAAATTAGGAATCACTGATAGCACTTCCTCCTCCATGGGTCATGTGATCACTGTGTGTAGGGAGGAAACAGAATAAACAAAAAAAACAGAAAAAAACAGTTACTGACAGTCTCTTTATTGCCTCACCCCCTAACACAATGTCCAATATACAAAAATAAATTTTATATAAAGGGTGACTGTGATGACACGTCTGGCTAATTAAGATGGGGAGCAATGTGACGACACAGCATTTAATCTTAATTAGGCCAGACGTATATTTTCAGTAGGTCAAGAGACATAGCCTATTGTCATATGAGTCTGAACATTGACTCTTGAAATTGATGTTTGTGAATTGTTGAATGGCTGGTATTTACCTCTTATATTAGCTCATACAGTTTATTATGTTAGTATCTTTGAAGGACAGGGATGCAGAGTCATTCAACAATCTATGTTTGCTAATATGTTGATTACCCATTGTATAAGTCCATGTAGCTTGTTAACCAGCAAAACAGTGGAGGACAAACTATGAGATTGATTAAATACTCAAACAATGCGAGTTAATCTCATCCCACTTTCCCCCTGACCTGTGGATGTTGACCTGAACCACAGATGTGGTTATAAAAAGATACCTACAGTACAGACCAAAAGTTTGGATACACCTTCTTATTTAAAGATTTTTCTGTATTTTCATGACTATGAAAATTGTACATTCACACTGAAGGCATCAAAACTATGAATTAACACATGTGGAATTATATACTTAACAAAAAAGTGTGAAACAACTGAAAATATGTCTTATATTCTAGGTTCTTCAAAGTAGCCACCTTTTGCTTTGATGACTGCTTTGCACACTCTTGGCATTCTCTTGATGAGCTTCAAGAGGTAGCCACCGGAAATGGTCTTCCAACAATCTTGAAGGAGTTCCCAGAGATGCTTAGCACTTGTTGGCCCTTTTGCCTTCACTCTGCGGTCCAGCTCACCCCAAACCATCTCAATTGGGTTCAGGTCTGGTGACTGTGGTGGTCAGGTCATCTGGCGTAGCCCCGCATCTCTCTCCTTCTTGGTCAAATAGCCCTTACACAACCTGGAAGTGTGTTTTGGGTCATTGTCCTGTTGAAAAATAAATGATGGTCCAACTAAACGCAAACCGGATGGAATAGCATGCTGCTGCAAGATGCTGTGGTAGCCATGCTGGTTCAGTATGCCTTCAATTTTGAATAAATCCCCAACAGTGTCACCAGCAAAGCCCCCCCACACCATCACACCTCCTCCTCCATGCTTCACGGTGGGAACCAGGCATGTAGAGTCCATCCGTTCACCTTTTCTGCGTCGCACAAAGACACGGTGGTTGGAACCAAAGATTTCAAATTTGGACTCATCAGACCAAAGCACAGATTTCCACTGGTCTAATGTCCATTCCTTGTGTTCTTTAGCCCAAACAAGTCTCTTCTGCTTGTTGCCTGTCCTTAGCAGTGGTTTCCTAGCAGCTATTTTACCATGAAGGCCTGTTGCACAAAGTCTCCTCTTAACAGTTGTTGAAGAGATATGTCTGCTGCTAGAACTCTGTGTGGCATTGACCTGGTCACTAATCTGAGCTGCTGTTAACCTGCGATTTCTGAGTCAGGTGACTCGGATAAACTTATCCTCAGAAGCAGAGGTGACTCTTGGTCTTCCTTTCCTGGGGCGGTCCTCATGTAAGTCAGTTTCTTTGTAGCGCTTGATGGTTTTTGCAACTGCACTTGGGGGCACTTTCAAAGTTTGCCCAATTTTTCAGACTGACTGACCTTCATTTCTTAAAGTAATGATGGCCACTCGTTTTTCTTTACTTAGCTGCTTTTTTCTTGCCATAATACAAATTATAACAGTCTACTCAGTAGGACTATCAGCTGTGTATCCACCAGACTTCTGCACAGCACAACTGATGGGCCCAACCCCATTTATAAGGCAAGAAATCCCACTTATTAAACCTGACAGGGCACACCTGTGAAGTGAAAACCATTTCCGGTGACTACCTCTTGAAGCTCATCAAGAGAATGCCAAGAGTGTGCAAAGCGGTCATCAAAGCAAAAGGTGGCTACTTTGAAGAACCTAGAATATAAGACATATTTTCAGTTGTTTCACACTTTTTTGTTAAGTATATAATTCTACATGTGTTAATTCATAGTTTTGATGCCTTCAGTGTGAATGTACAATTTTCAAAGTCATGAAAATACAGAAAAATCTTTAAATGAGAAGGTGTGTCCAAACTTTTGGTCTGTACTGTATATCCTTCTGCAGGGAGACTCTACAATACAACAGCCAGCACACCATGGCTCCATCATGAGGAACTTTACAGAACAACAGTCAAGGAACTATGGCACCAAAAAGGGGAACACAGATTTAACATTCTACAGGATGCCAACTCAAGGGACCACGGCCCTAGCTGGAAGAATACAGATCTGCTCCATTGAATGTCACTGAACCCATGGAGACGTTTGGGGAAGCCAGGTTGGGACACTCCGGTCACCTGGCCCCATGGATACGTTTGGAGAAGCCAGGTTGGGACCCTCCGGTCACCTGGCCCCCATGGAGACGTTCAGAGAAGCTAGGTTGTACCCTCTGGTCACCTGGCCCCATGGAGACATTCAGAGAAGCCAGGTGGGGACCCTCTGGTCACCTGGCCACGTGTTTCAATGGACTGTCAGCTTCCTAAGCTTGTTGTTACCTCCTCTCTGTGGGTGCCCAGCAAAAGTGGGGTGCCACTGGTGGGAGTAGTCGGCCCTGGAAGCCCGGAAGTCGCAGCTGAATTGCCACACTGTTTTGTCCTCACCCTGTGTTGTCTGAGTAGAATTATGCCCACGGGAAAGGAAAGTGGGCGTTCAGTGAGATGAGCCCAGGGCCATGCGGTCTCGGGCCAGTGGATGAGAGCACCCACTGACCCTCGTGTCTTCACAGTGACCCTATTCAAAATGTTTTTAGAGGTCCTTTGTGGTCGTAAAAAAAAAAAAGGGAAACATATTTCCTATTTTTCTTTACATCTTCTACCACTATCAGCAAAAAAAAAACAAAATAAAACAATGAACATAAGAATGACAAAGATTAAACCATACATATTGGGAAATGTTTTTTAGAGCCATTAAAAGCACATGTATAATAAAATGTGAAGATGATACTCCTCCCCAGCTGTCAACTTTCACCCTCATTTTCCTTCACCACTTCCACTGTTGTTCCACTCCCTTTATCCCTATTTAGAGTCCCCACCCTTTTCTCCCAAAAGTTCTTACAACCCCCCCCATTTCTATCTGCTAAAAAAATTCCCTTTCACCCCCCTTTATCTTTATTTACAGACCACCTCCTATCCTTCCCCAATCCCTTTGAAACTTGAATCTTTGCATCTTGAACCTCACTAAATTAATGATTCAATTAATTGATTCAATCTAAGGCAGGATTTGAACACACAACCTTGGTGTACAAAGTGGAAACCGCTGAGCCACCACTGTGTGTGACAGTTTTATGTCGCGCGCGCGCGCGCGCGTGTGTGTGTGTGTGTGTGTGTGTGTGTGTGTGTGTGTGTGTGTGTGTGTGTGTGTGTGTGTGTGTGTGTGTGTGTGTGTGTGTGTGTGTGTGTATGCGTGTGCGTGCGTGCGCGCGTGTGCGTGTGTGCGTGTGTGTGTGGGCTATGACTGGTCTTTTAAATTGTTCAAACATGCAATGCTGGAAATGCTTAGATGGTGTGTTGTGGTGTTGCACCTTATTCTGTGGCTGTGCTTATTTGCAGTGGTTTGTGAGTTCTAGTACTTGACAGATCATGTTTTTTTTTTTTTTAAATCAACAAACTAAATAATATCTCTAATTTGCCAAAAAGATAAAGGATCAATGCTCTTATTTGGCACAACCTGCACATTCAGCAGGGATTATGTCCACTATTTAGACCTTGAAAATGTTCTTCGTTTAAACAGATAACTGACAAAAAGAGATTTGAACTCAGGAATCACCTGCAGATGGTTGCTGGCACATCTATCCATTACTGTTGCATTTGCATGTCTCCCCTTTGCTGCTTTCTATTGGGACTTTATAATGTTCACTTGTTTGTTTTTCAATCAGAGAAAAAAAGAAGTCACCACTACAATGTGCTTGCTGACTTGCCAGGGCTCCAAAGTAGCACGCCACTTTCTCTTTTCTCTCAAGTCAGTCTTCCTCCTAGTGAAACCCAATGCTCCAAGCTGAGAAAGGGAAGGGGAATTTAGCTTGTGCACCACTTGCACTTCTTGCTGTTGTATGGTTCCCTAGTGAGACTAGTTTTTCAACCAGAGGAAAAAAAGGCAAGCCAACACAAGAAGAGTTAAACCTGCGATGCCCGGCACGACACTTTTCTTTTTCTCTCTAGCCAAACTTCCTACTGGTAGTTTTGCTATAAACTGCATCAACATATGGAAACAGTAAAATCCAAGACGGCTGGCTCAGAAAGGTGGGATAGTACGAGCATACTGATTGGTTCTATAGTGGTCGCGTCATGACTGGGGGGTGGGCAATTATTTATAAAAGACGGGTGTCTATGCCCCCGTGCGTGACTGATATGGTGGCTGCCAGAGTCAACATCGGGACTCTGGTACCATATCTACGTAATATAAATAAAAAGTGTGTCTCCTGATGTGCCCACCAAGCACGTTGTGGGTGAAACGCGTAGAGATGTTAGCTAGATAGGGGATAGTGTCACTACACTGCAGATTTCAGGCAGTGCTGAGCATTGAGGTGACTGTTAGTTATTCCCCTGATCAGTTTTATATTTATATGAAGTGAGACTCATAACATATAGGGGACTTGTGACTACGCAATTGGCTAGTTGGTTGAGATGTATGTGACTAACAACCGGGATGTGCAATAATAGTTTGCTGATGGGATTGGAATTATCTCAGCAAGTGTTGCAAATTATAGCTGTGAATTACAGTAACATTAAAATATATAGCAACACTTCAACACAACTTGCTGATAGGATTTGAAAACAGAGATGATGTCATAAAAGTTAGCTTGTGTGAATTTTTGGTGGGGAGTTATAGCAACACCATCATTTTTAGCTACCCTTTCATATACCCCATACTATGTGAGTTTATTAGATATGAGTCTCTCTTAACATTTTTATCTGGCAAATAGATATTCCTCAGTCTGAGGACATGTGCTACCCTGGTCCTGAAACTAATTATTTTGCTTGATAGACCAGCACATAGCACGGTGGAATTGTATCATTACATGTTAAAGACTATAATAAAAGTTATATTTTATCATATGAATCCACTTTGGTCAGTGATATTGGCTCAGAAAGGCTAAATGCATTTAGTGCATGCATCACTTGTACAGCCTATGGAGCTGGGCTTCCCTAGTGGAACTTTTAAAATGTAAAAGTGCTTGTTTTTTTAACCAGAAAAGAAATGGCACGCTGACACAATGGGAGTCAAACTTGTGACACGCTAGTTGAAGTGCCAGCGCTCCTACAGAGCACACCACTTTCCCTTTCCGTTAGTGCTGCCCTTCCTACTGGAAGTTTAATTGTAAAATGCACCAAAATAAGGGAATGGTAAAATCCAAGGCTCCAATGGCAAAAGCACTCAGAGAGGCAGAGCACATTTAGCACCAATTGAACAAGCAGCTTATGTGGGTTTCCCTAGTGGGACTTTTAAAATGTTAAGGAGTTAGTTTTTTAACCAGAGTGAAAAAAACACACAATCTGGCACAAGGCGAGTCAAATGTGTGATTGCACTTCTACCCGGCATGCCACTTTCCCTTTTCCCCCTATTTAATCTTCCTACTTGAAGTTTAGTTGTAAACTGCACCAAAGTTAGGAAACGGTAAAATACAAGGATCCAGTCTCAGAAGCGCTCAGTGAGGCAGAACGCACTTACTTCATGGGTCACTTGCACATCCTGTTGATATGGCTTTCACGGTGGGACTTTTAAAATGTTAATGGGCTAGCTTTTTAACAAGGGGAAAAAAAAAATGAAATACCACACAAGTGGAGTTGAATTTGCAAAGTGCTCGGTCACCGCCGCTGCTCCTAGCCGGTGTGCCACTTTACCTTTTCTTTCTAGCTCACCTTCCTACTTGAAATTTAGTTGCAAATTGCACTAAAATTAGGAAACTGTAAAATCCAAGGCGCCAAAGTCAGAAGCACGTAGAACGGAAACACACATTTAGCTGCGTGCCACTTGCACGGCCTGCTGATGTAGGCTTCCCTAGTGGAACTTTTAAAATGTTAATGTGCTAGTTTTTTAGCCAGAGGTAAAAAAGAGCATGCTGACATGAGGGGAATCAATCTTGTGACATTCTTGCTGATGCATTAAGTGGTCCTACCCGGCATGCCACTTTCCATAAGATCATGTGCCAAGTAACCATGTGCCAATACATGGAGTGGGAAGTAACCCTCTTAGGTAATGAAGTGGAGATTTTTGAAACTCAGGACTGAAGCTTTAATAGTACTGTTAATAATTACACTATAATAGTAGGTCTCAATATATCAAGTTTGCAAAACAGCAAAATATATCTTTTTTTAATCACTGGAAAACTCTGCTAATATTTTTTTTCTATTACTATAAGATTTTCCACATTTATTTCTTGAGTGCTTCCCAGCAATTTTCTTTTTGTATCTTAAGCTAATCAATATACTAGCATGTACTAAAGAATAGCCAAACATCATTTAATATACAAATTATGCCTATTATAAACTCCTTGAAGTAATAAACTGTGGTTTCTTGTGTCATCACTTTTAAGCACAATACAAATGAGTTAAAACATGTAATTTCCATGGACTGATTTTTATCATGTTTCACGTGACTTAGGAAAAAGACTTATAAGGGTATTCTCAACTTGCCTCACAACTCCGTAGTCTCTGCACTTCCTCTTTTTTCACAGGGTGGGCACTCTTCCTTGAGTGACAATTCAGGAGAAAAGCAGAGCAGTAGTATTATTAGCAGAACTAAAAAGCTCAGCACAAGTTCTGCTGTAACACATTCGGCTGTTGTTTGTTCTGGAGTATACACTGCTATCGCTGTATTTATATATAGAGATAACATGGCATTTGAACAAGCACAGGGCTTGGGAAAGTTAGAGCTCTGATGCTGGGGATAGAGGGACTGTGATTACACAGGACTGATAAAAACCCTGTCAGGAGCCAAGAGTGAGGGGAAGGGAGGTGAGCAGCTAACTGCTGTATACTAATCGATGGGCTGCAGAGAGCTGACTAGTATATTAGGAGTTAACTCCTCTCCTGGAATGTAACTACTGCGCACTCTTGGACAGGGTCTGGGCAGGCACTAGTGACCAAGGTCCATGTAAACAAGCTATATACTATGAAAGATAAAAGCTATCCTTGTAGAAGAAAGAAAGAGAAAGTAGGTAAAAAAAAATTCAATTGCAAACTGGCTTACCTTCATGTGGTCTAACTAATTAAAGTAATTACCCCTTTAAATAACCACAGAAGAGGCTACACTGCTTTACACAACAGATTACATATAACTTTCAAAAGACATCATGGACTAATGCGGCAACTACTTGGATTGCACACATTTGCTTCCCCTATGACAATGACTATAGACTCTTTGTCCCTTTGTTTCAAAAATGAAACATTCTGAAAGCAGGAGAAACAAAAACAAGAGAAGTTCATTCCTGAATATTTTACTTCTCGGCTGCAATGTTGGAGGTCCTTGATAATTTTATGCACTTCACATACCTCTTCTCTCACTTTTAGATTAATCTTCTGAAATGAGATGCGGAGGATTTGCATACAGATTTGACGACACAAAAATAGATATGGAATTATTAACAGTCTATATATGTTGTAATTTTTCCTAGTGTGGAGTACCCTTGCCTACAGCAATATTCTTGGCTTTGAAAGTCATCAGGCTGATTTTCTTGCTCTTAGGTTATGGTACCCCATGCTGCTACACTGTCCCCTGCAATCAAAGCAGTTGCACAGATTCCTCGGTTTCCCCTAATAAGTATATTTTATTGATTGGCAGTTTTGATCTGCCTCCCCAGGGGGATAATCTGCATCTTGCGAGCATTCTATAGATACATCTGGCATTAAATATGCCATCTTATATGAGAATCAATTTTCAAAAACAACTTTTCTTCTAACTTTGAAGTGACACAGATGAAATTTAAAATACATTCTGCCAAAAAAAATGTAAATTAACTGTACTGTGTTTCATCCTTGAAGTGCTAGTCAAAGTATACCATGGGCAACAGAAAATTTTAACCTCTCAAAAGACTGAAAGAGAATGCCACTGGAAAGGTGAAGAGAAAGTTATTTCAATGATAAATACCAATATTTTGTAGAATGACAGGACTGTTCGGAGAGCAGTCTTTTGAAAGAATTGGTAATTTCTCTATAAAGAGTGTCATGATTCAAGTGCTTATTCAACTTGGGTTAGGAAATGACAGCTCTAAGTTGCGAGGTGCTCTGCAATAAAATGCCTTGGTGGTTTAATAGCGTCTCTATATAAAATACTCAGTAATGTTTAGACTATGGTGGCTATTATTGAGTGTTAAATCTTCATTCATGATGTATAAACCTATCGATGCATTCATGCAGGTGGTCATGACAATCTCTTTTCATTTAAACTCTCTTGAAAAATTGATACCACTTTTTTGATTGACGGAAAATTTCAAAATTGGAGGCGTCTTACAATATCTCTTCTGTATTCAAGTGACTTATAATTCTCTTTGAAAATGGACATCAATGTCTTGTACTTTTCAGGCAGATCAATCCAACTCGATCTATTCAAAATCTGACTGCAATGAAAAAAAAGAAATGCTATAGCGTACTGTAGGTGACTAGCTATGAAAACTAAATTAACTAAAATCTGTTCTGATAACTAATAAAGCTAATGAAATAGGTTTCAATGACTATAAACAAACACTAAATAAATTGTAGAATGTAAGCCAGAGAGGGGAGGGTCCTCTCCCCTCTGTAACAGTCTGTGTTATTCTGTACATTGCAATTTTATATTTGCATTTTGTATGAAAACCCTTTACACATGTACAGCACCATGAACTTAATGGTACTCTAAAAATATACAATAAATAAAAATAAAATTTTGTTTTAGGACCTATGCGTGCAACCATAATAAGTCTTCCTTAGAGATACACGAGATCTCCACTGCACTTCCATATGGCTCTGATTTCATTCAGAACTGTACAAACTTTTTTCTGTAGGTGAAAAAAGTCTGATGGGTTAAGCTATACTTCACAGACTTCCGCAACATGGATGTTCTTTGTACATAATACTGGTAAAACAGGGATCACTTTGCTTCCTTAAAGGGGTTATGCCACCATAAAGAATACATTTAACTAAGCAGAAAACGTGGAAATAAATATTTTTGTAATCTACAATTCTTAAAAATTATGCTCCATTCAAAAAATAACATTTCATCTTCTGAAATAGGCCTCCTGGTGTTATTCCGTCTGCAAGCTTTGTCCCTCCATACGAATGGCCAATCAGCTAGCCGAGCAAGCCCTGTTCCTGTCATCATAAAAAAGAGTCTCACATAAGTTTTGCAAACTGGGGGTGGGTAGGTGGGGGAACTCTTTTTTTATGATGACAGGTACTACGCATGCTCGGCCATTAGTATTGACGGACAAAGCTTGCAGACGGATTATTGCCAGGGGTGCCTATTTCAGAAGGTGAAAGGTTGTTATTTTTTGAAAGGAGCATTCATGCTAGCGCCGCCCTTGCCGCTGGTGGTGCTTGCGCACATTTATCTCCTAGTGGTCTTCAGCAAAATGGTGCTGGCTGCTGCACATTCACAGAATGACATCCGATGATCTTCAGCAAAATAACGCCGGTGGCGGCACATGAACAGATTGAAATCTTGGCTCTTCATTGAACCAAGGTCTGAATCTGCGCATACGCCGCCACCGTTTTGCTGAAGACCATGGGAGATAAATGTGTGCAAGCAACTTTAAAAAATAAGGCTCGTACAGACGCAGAGTAGTCACGGCAGAGCCGAAAACTCTACCCACAGTCCAGCCCCAAAGTCCCTGCCCGATGCACGAAAAGGATATTGCATCAAAACATCTAATGTGAATTAAACAAGAACCAGGTAGAGGATTTCTTCCCTACAGGAATCTATTAAATCAATATAAAAGCGCCATTATGGCCATACTTTCATTTTAACATACTAAATCGTGATGACAGGTTCCCTTTAACCCCTTAACGACCGCCGATACGCATAAAAAAGGCGGCCTTTAAGGGGCCTTATTCCCTCATTGCCATTTTAAAACGGTGATCGGGAATAAGGCTGTAGTGCCCCCCCAGAGTCAAAAAATCTCTTGGGTCTCAGCTACCAGGGGCACAGGGGGCTACCCTGGAAAACATGATCAGGGGCGGTTTTTCCAGTCCCCGACCACGTGATCGCTGTTATTCTGTAAATAAAGGCGATCACAGAAAAAAAAAAAGTGCCCGCAGTTACAATGGTTTCTCTCTCCTCTAACATGATATACATGTCAGCTGAGAGAGAAGTGAAGCCCCCCGAGCCCACCCGCTACTTTAACCATCCCCCATATCTCCTGATCCGTCCTCCGGCCCTCCATCATCTTCCTGGAAAAAAAATAGCGGGCGCATGCGCAGTGCGACCGTCGAGGTCTGCCGGCCAATATAATAGACCACATCACATTGATCAAAAAAAATAGTAAATCAAATCCCCTTTTGCTACCCCCTTAGTTAGATAAAAATGATAAAATAAAAGAATTTTTTTTTCCACTCTTTGCTGTGAGGCTTAGGGTTAGGGTTGTGTTAGGGTTAGGATTAAGGCCCTGTCACACATAACGAGATCGCTAGCGAGATCTCTAGCGAGATCGTTACTGCGTCACGGTTTTGGGATCGCTGGGGAGATGTCAAACATGCAGAACTTTCCAACGATCTCGACCGTCCCAGCGATCTAACCAACGATCTCGGTGGTCATTGGGACGCTTTTACACAGCAGCTATTTCAACGATCCACACCTTGATAGGGACTGTACTTTGTCAGAAAGGCGTGCATAAAATTGCTTTTCCGCGCCCCCCTCATCTCCAGTTGGTGGACGCTACTGCATTCAGATTGGGTGGCCTTGGTTTAACACTGCGTCTCCGGTCAGATGGGATCTCTACTGCGTCTCCATTAAAAATGAAAACTCATTTGAGACCCCAAACAATACCTACCTCGTTAAAGATGCCTGATTTCTTCAAAGTGGAGTCACAGCCGGAGAACGCTGGTGGGATCTGAAAAAACAAGGACGCAGTAGTGACCACCAATCGGGGACGAGGAGCGCAGAAAAGTCCAATTTATGCACGCCTACATGTCTCAGTTCTGAATCGCTAACAAGGTCGTTGATAAGGTGTCAAATACAGCGATGCACAACTGCCCAGCGGGAGCGCAACGACCCAGGAATGGTCCAGGAAGCTTTGTAACGATCAGCGATCTCACAGCAGGGGCCTGATCGTTGCTACCTGTCAGACGTAACGAGATCGCTAGCGAGATCGCTATTGCGTCACCAAAATCGTGACTTATTAGCGATCTCGCTAGCGATCTCGTTATGTGTGACGGGGCCTTTAGGGTTGTGTTAGGATTAGTGTTGTGTTAGGATTATGATTAGGATTAAGGTTGTGTTAGTGTTAGCATTAGGGTTAGGGTTGTGTTGGGGTTAGGGTTGTGTTAGGGTTGGAGTTAGGGTTGTGTTGGGGTTGGGGATAGGGTTGGAGTTAGGATTGGGATGACGACGATATGATGACTAGTGTTGAGCATTTTGAACCTAGAGGTACGACAGAATTTGATAACATTAGGTCGTCATATTGAATACATTGTCATTAGTGTTGAGTGCAAATGCTCACTACTTGAGTTTGCATTGAGTGCTCGGGTATGCACCAAGTATCGCGGGTGCCCGAGTGACGTGCTCAAGTCCTCGCCCTGCATGTTTCGCGGCTGTTATACAGCCAAAAAAAACATGACGAGATTGCCTGCCATACACGTGCAATCCCCGCATGTTTTTTTGGAGGTGTCTGACAGCCGCGAAAGATACGGGGCGGGGACTCGAGCATGTCACTCGGGTATCCGACGTATTCAATATGACGACCTAATGTTATCAAATTCTGTGTTGTATCCTTGGGTTCAAAATGCTCACTATACCCCTTGATAAAATTCCTGAGGGGTGTAGTTTCCAAAATTGGGTCACATGTGGGGGGTTTCCACTGTTTAGGCACATCAGGGGTTCTCCAAACACGACATGGCCTCTGCCCTCGATTCCAGCAAATTTTGCGTTAAAAAGTCACACGGTGCTCCTTCCCTCCCGAGCCCTACTCTGCGCCTAAATCACATATGGGGTATCGTCGTGCTCAGGAGAAATTGCACAACAATTTTTGGAGTTCATTTTCTCTTGTTACCCTTGTGAAAATAAAAAGACTGGGGTCTGAAGTAAAAAGTTAAATGTTCATTTTTTTCTCCCACGTTGCTTCAGTTCCTGTGAAGCACATGAAGGGTTAATAAACTTCTTGAATGTGGTTTTGAGCACCTTGAGGGGGGCAGTTTTTAGAATGGTGTCACTTTTGGGTATTTTCGGTCATGTAGACCCCTCAAAGTCACTTCAAATTTGATGTGGTCCCTAAAAAAATGGTTTTGTAAATTTTGTTTGGAAAGTGAGAAATCGCTGGTCAACTTTTAACCCTTTTAACTTCCTAACAAAAAAAAAGGGTTAGGGGTTAGGGTTGTTTCAAAAATTGGGCTGATGTAAAGTAGACATGTGGGAAATGTTATTTATTAACTATTTTGTGTGACATATCTCTCTGATTTAAGGGCATAAGAATTCAAAGTTTGAAAATTGAAGATTTTCTAAATTTTCGCCAAATTTCCATTTTTTTCACAAATAAATGCAAGTGATATCAAAGAAATTTTACCACTATCATGAAGTACAATATGTCACGAAAAAAATAACTCAGAATCAGCGGGATCCATCGAAGCTTTCCAAAGTTATTACCTCATAAAGGGACACTGGTCAGAATTGTAAAATTAGGCTTGGTCATTAAGGACATAATAGGCTCCGTCAGTAAGAGGTTAAAGGGGCTCCTGCTGTTACCTGCAGAGCATCTCTCCCTTCTCTGTTTAGTTATCAGGCTTATGATCACCATGATTGATTAATGAATTATGGTGATCGCACAAATGAACATGAATTTAGTGCCTCCCTCCCCTGTTCACCTAGGGTCCTCCGATCACTTACACCCTCCTAAGCCTGTGTCAGCAAAACTATAAGTAAAGGTGCAGTGCTGCGCCTCTTTGTAGGTTTCATCTGCTGGACCAATGACTGATTGCTCAACAATAATCAATAAGGCATAAGAGCTGCATCCTTGTTATTGACTCTCGACCCACCATGCTTGATACTCAACTGTCCCCTCCCTCATGCTGTTGCCCTCCCATATGATTTTGACTGCTCATATTCCTCCACCTGTTCGTAATGTCTGCTTGTCAGTGGTAACAAGGGGGGCTTAGCTTTCTCAGCTCGACTACATTGCTAAATCTAAAGATGCTTTCACATTGCATTCAGGCATCCGTTCTATGTCCCTGTCGCGGCTTACATCCGAACCCCAGACTGCATCTGAGGGTCCGCCTCCAATAGACGTACATGCCCGAAAATGATGCACATTAGAGCGCACGTTCGCTCAGCCAGCACCATTATAGTCTATGGCTCTGTCGGTGCATATGTCTGTATCCCTTTTTGCAGGGGGTTCGGACGTAAGCCCCGATATGAGCCACTGAACGGGTGGCTAAAAGCATTGTGAAAGCACCGTAAAAACTCAGATTTTGTCAGAACCGCTGCACCCAGTAAAATAAGTGTCAGATTCAGAGTCTCTTTGCCTATATCATGCTACTCTGAGATGCAGTAACAAAGCCTGCTGACAGATTCCCTTTAAAGCCACTTCAAACTGTATTGGTCCTTTAACAAATAGTTTTGAACATTTTCTTGAAATTTTAAAAAATTGTTGTGAAACATATAAACTATCTAACAGCCAAAGAAGAAAAAAAAAGGAAATTTTGAAATAACAATAACAAAAAGTAGATCTAGGGCGAATGATAATTATTAACACTTTTTGTGGTATGTCCTACAAGCAAAAAAATTTTGATTTTCAAAATGGCAAATTTTTGCAAATGTATCAACCAAACACCAAAATTATCAACCAAAATTTACCACTGACATAAATATCTATCCTTAAAAAAAAACAATGTCATAATCACTGGGATAAGTAAAAGCATTATAAAATTGTTCTCATATAAAGCAACAAATGTTTGATTTGAATGATGGGGATCTGACAAAGGGATTTTCCATTACTATAAGACTGATGACCTATCCTTAGGATCAATCATCAATATCAAACTGGTTGAGCTCTCCAGCAATCAGCTATTTTAAGTTCTGGCAGCAGGGTATGGAACGAAAGCCCATCCATTGTGTGTTTTGTGCACGAGAATATGCACTGTAAAAAAATGCACCAAATACTTATTATGGGAATATAGCATAAAGGGTCACATCTGTAGTAACATAAATAGCCATGCTATGAATTATGTTTTAACACCTAATTTCTAATCCTGCGGAAAATGTATCCTAAAGGCTAAATGATATGCCTCTAAGGGGTAATCGTACTGTCCACATGCTATGCTTTTAATAGGCAGCAAACTATATAATCATAATTCATTATGAAAATGACCTTTTAAGAGATGAAGAGGATGGGAACTCTAGCGCCACCTATTGGAAGTAGCAATCCTAAAAGTTACTATCGACCCTTTAACGAGCCTTGTCACATGACTTAGGATAAAAGCCAAACCAGAATCTCAATTTGCAGACACGGTGTTTCGGGGTATTGTCCCTCATCAGTGCAAAGTCTGAGATCTGATTTGGCTGTATGGCAGGTTACTTCCAATAGGTGGCACTAGAATTCAAGTCCTCTTCCTCTCTGAAGAGGAAATTTGCATATATAATTTCCCAGAAGAGCATTGCATGGCGTATAAGCCTCCTTACACTGACATGCATGGCATGTCACTCTCCAGAAGGAAAAACGTTACCCCCTATTATTAATTAAATTATTTTTAATTTATTTGATTATTGAGGTATTTGGTTTCACAAAGTTTAAAACAGGTCTATAACGTGTTATAGAGAAAAGATATGCCGTAGCAGCTGGAGAACATACTGTACCATACTGCAATAATGACTACAGAGTCCGACATTGTTGATTGATAGTATCAAAGTAGGGACAACGCCTATTAGATAGTTACACCCAATTGTTTATTTATTCATACATTTCCAGGTAGAAAATATGCTCGTGAATTATGTCATATGGAACACAAGTATTTGGTAAAACACGCAAGCAAGGAGAAAAAATAGGTCCTCTTTAAAGAATATTGATCTAATTATTCTGATCATTCATTATCTTTATTTGTAGGGTCCAATGAGGTTGGACAATAATGAGAGTATGATGGCTGCCCTTACAATATGTCTTCTCCGTACTTTCAATGTTATAAACATTTTATTTTGTAAAACTATTAATATCTAATATGTATACTTCTAACAACTCACTAACCTGATATCCAGAGAAGGCCATCTGCAATGCATCCAGCATGACATGAAAGGGATCTGTCAAATGATTGTACAAAAGTCCATTTATTCTTCTTTGGACAGTACCGCTCTACTGATGGTAGAACCTGTCGTAATTCATTCCTGCCCCCTACGGCATAAAGACAATTGTCCAGTGTACCCAGAACAAAATGTTCACGACAATTCTTCATTGAAGCTAATTCAATCCATGTATTGCTTCGTGGATCATATCGGCATGCTGTCCTCACCGCACAGGTGCGTCCAGTGGCATGTTCAACTTCCCCGCCTGCTGCAAATAAAAAGTCACCCATGATTGCCACACAGTGATGGCTTCTGCCTACTGGCATAGGAGTCAACTCACTCCAATTTGCAATTCCAGCAATGTGAACACTGTCCTGATCAACAGGATTAAAATATCTTAGCTCCCGAACTTTGCAGATCTCCCTTTTCTTTCCTCCAACAATGTAAAGTGTGTTGGACTGGAAACGTGGTTTCGTCCGTATGGTCTGCCACACTGGCTGTGCATAGATACTTTGGTGATATTCCAAGGCTTCATTAATTAGTGCTGTAGCTGTTTCACTGGCTTGGATCAAAGGATGAGAAAGGACAAAAGTGTGAAGTGTATTTGTATCCATGAGGCTAAAACGTACATACTGCAACAGTTCATCTATGTACTGATAACGGCAATTGTGCTCCAGCCATCTTACAGCCAGCTAAAAGAAAGGAACAATTACACGTTAAATACTCATCAATGGATCATAGCCTTTTCATAAATAAGCATAGCATAAACACTTAAAGAAACTAATATACGTATTATTTATATATGTGTAATTAATTGTTACTTTTCAGTAAATGAATGTCCCCAGCTGCAGGCTATTATAAAGAAACAAACTGTCCACTGGTCCATTGCGATGGCTCTGCTGTTATTCCTGGCTCACTCTCTTCATTGAGAAAGGTGTAATGCGTTTCTCCATACAAGCAGCTTGTTTGGTTATTCCACATCACTGAAAGACCTCACAGGTACACTCTTGTGGAGTAGCTAGATACCTTCATTTCTAAGAAAGAGGAGCTCATTGTCTTGGACCATGACAGGACTGACCAGTTCTTCAGAACATGGAGCCCTTGGTTTCAGTTTAAGAGATAAAGGGAATTCTTGGCTAGATGACCTAACCAATTCAAAATTGTAAATTTTGAACAACACCTCCCCTCCTTTCCCCTTGTTCTTCTTTTCTTTCCTTGTTTTATTTTATTTTTCCTGCTCAATTTTCTATTTATTTTCTTTTTTTATACTTGGTTTATAAAAAAAAATACTTGTACATTGTTATTCATCTAGCTTGACTAGTCAGTTTATCTACTGTTTCTATCTCTGGAATGTTTCTTTTATGAAACTGTATAATAAAAATAATGAAACGATAAAGAAATAAACTGCATTGTACTCACCTTCCCCTGGTCCACTGGCGAGTTGCCTCCTCTGCATCGGTCGTCTGACAATGGATGCAGCACTGACATCACGTCGACAGCGCAGGAGCCAATCAGTGAGCTCTGCTGCTCTTCCAGTGTAGATGGAACTCCCCATTCAGAGCCGCTGAGCGCACTGAAAGGCTGCCGTGCTGTCCATGTGACCTCAGCAGCAGCCAATGGCAGACATCAGGAGCAGCAGCAGAATCTTGCTAATGGACCCGGGAAAGGCGAGTATAGCTCAGTTTGTTTCTCTATAATAACCTGCAGCCAGGGCCATTTATCTACTGAAAGTGAACAACCTATAGCTGTAACAATACGTGTAAGTTTTCAATATAGAGTTTTAACATAAACCTAACGAAAAAGAAGTTCTACCATTTCTTAAGAGAACAAGTGAGAGTGGTAGACCTTTGTGTGAGTATACATTTTTTCTCACTTAGGGAATGTTCACATGAATGTATTTTCGGTAAGTGTGCTGTCCATGTGAAAAACAGGGTGCGTACAGATAGCAACACAGACCAATGTTGTGAATGATTTTCTACAATGATCAACGGTCTATGTGAAAAATATATCGGCATGTACTAGTTGGATACATTTTTTAGACGAACCTTCTCAGAGGTGAGCTCCCTTATAAGTAAGGGAAAGGGTGAGAGGCCCAAAATAAAGATGGGTAACTAACCATACTAGAAACAAATACATATTTATTATGGTAACATTCTTCCATTTAGATTTATACTAAAAATGAAAATTACAACTAGAAGTGATAATAATGTATACATGTATAGATATATATGTATATATATATACACATACACACATTATATATATATATATATATATATATATATATATATACATACTATATATATAAACAATTGGTGATATAAAAAACATATTCCAATTTTCACTACTTGATTAAAAATTCTTTGATGTTACAACTTCATTTTGTGGGAAAAATTTTACAGGTATTTTGTCCAATACACATCTTAGCCATAGTGGTAAAATCACTGTCAAAAAGGCAAGAAAGCAAGGAGAAACCTACAGTAGAAGATATGTGCTTCTCCATCTTTACACTTATTAGAACTAAATATTGTCTTACGTCTATCGTGTACACACTCTATAATTTTAAAAAACATGCAATGTTTCAGAGGAGCCGCGATACGCTTTTCTTCTAAATTACATAGCATCATTAACTATTAAACTAAAACACACATCCTGTCAGCAGTTTATCAAAAGTAAATGTCAATAGCAAGTCAGTGAGCGGCAGCACAAAGTGTACCATATAACTAACCGAAGGCTCAAATTGTTTTACTACATGGCACTTACAGATTGTCATGATGGTCACTGAAAGTTGTACTTAAGGAATACTCAACATATTTTAGCTATATCCATTGCTTATATTTTTCTTTATTTCAAAAAAAATATCACATTTTTTATTTAGTTAATTCTTTTTATCTATATGTGGTACACTTTTCAATCTGTCCTCCATGTATTTCAAAAAGTCTTAGAGCTTAGATGAAGCATAACAATGACTGACCTTGGGCACTATTGTGCACAGCACATATTTAGGAAAAGCAGGATCTAAGGATTAATTACAGTACGAGTATCCTATGGACATTAACCAACTAAATCTCTAAGTGTAAATGATCCTTGATTTAAGCAAAATTTTCTACTACAACTCTTTTGAGAACAGAAATTAACGCTGCCTCAGAAGCACACAAGACTTCAGGAGTTCACCACGGGGGGGCCACTTCAAGTCCAGGTATTCAGCTAAATAAAATTCTTCAAAATATCCAGTCACAGAAATAATCAGAAGAACAACACTCACCAGATTATATCAAGTATTTTTAGTTAATCCAAAAAAAGTAAAAATCAGCAGGTGAACAATGTAGAAAGCACTCTGAGCAGTAGACGTTTCGCATTGCTGTACGCTTCCTCTGGTCACATGTATCATGAATTCATTACGAGTGCTCCAAAACAGATCACTATGATAACAACACACAAATTCTGTAGCCACATACTTGTGGAATACAAAAGATTACACTAACCATATTTTACAATCACATACTAATAAATTATAGAACAGTAATACTGTTATTAGATACAAACGTACTCTTTAGAAAAATGAAATTAGGGTCATTTATCTCATTAAGTCGTAAAGCACCTAAGACATTGGTAAATAAAATACACCCTGCTTCCACCAGGATAAAAGTTGCTATCACGGGAACAGTAATTTACCAAAATTTTATAATGCAGTGCTTGGGAATATGTTTGCCCAGGTTGAACACACTGTGGCATATTTATCAGGCTAAATGAGCCAGAATTCTGCAGTAAATGACAACAAATATATTTTGTGTCTTGCACTATATTATGTGTTTTAGACACATTAGCCAATTAAAAAGTGGTGTACACTTAGATAGTCTTAAAACACCACAGATTTATCAAACAGTATAAACTACTTTGATAAATTTGTCACATTTTAACCCTTTCTAGTCACAATTTTCACTGTTTAAGAAATAGACAGTAATGATAAATAAGCCCCATTGTGTCACACCCGTACACTTGATGCGACCAAAGATTGTATCGCAAAGCCACGAGATTTTGATTCCATATTATATATATATATATATATTTTGTAAAAAATTTCGTCAAAACGGATTCAGCTCTCATTACTTAGTTGTGACAATGGGGAGGTTCCAATTTCTAAGGATAAGCCCACATAAGGCAGCAAAACTGCCTGGAATTTCATCACAAAACTGCAGTAAATCTATAGTAAATTCCACATGTCCTACATATAGATTTTGATGCAGATTATCTATGAATTTTTGGCCTTTTATGCTGAAAGAGGTGAAATCAACAGTAAAATTCCATAACAGAAACTGATATGTCACTCATTTTTAAATAGGTATCCCATAGTTTCTGAACAGAAAAAGTCCACACAGTAGTTAAAATGTGTAGAATATCATTCACACTCATGGCATTGTAATCCAATTTAGATTTCACCTGTGGCAAACCTAGATGTTTAATCTGCAGCAATTCAGATCCTTGAAGAGTTACCTTAATGCCACATTCACACATCTGTGGGTCATGGTACGACCATGGACCATGATTCACAAACCAGATGTGGAGCTCCTAATCTGGACTTGACAGCCTCATAGACATATATGTGGCAGTCAAGTTCGGGTCAAGAGACCCACGGACAGTTTGAGAATCACAGATATGACAATGCCGCATAAGGCTTTCTTTACACTTCTTTTTGTTCTGGCTTGTAAAAAACACCATGCAATATTTAAATGTCAGAAATATATTTTTCAGAAATGTCTACCAAAAAATTGTAAAAATCCCACTATCTGTGAACATAACTTAAAAAAGAGGCAAAGTTTTCTCATTTACAGGGAACCTGTGAGTAGGATGAACCCTCCTAAGCCATCTATATGGGCATGTAGGTCATGGGAAGCTGAATAAAATGATACCTTGATATCTGCGATCCGATGTCTTATTCCAGAGAAATCTATGTTTTTCTTACATGTAAATGAGCTGTTAAGAATGATGGGCCGGACACTGATCTGCATGAGAATCTGACTGCAGAGATTTTAAATAAAAGTGGAAGACATGTACCTAACACAGAACAGTAGAACTAAACTTTGTCTCATTACAAACAAGTTTCCAGCTCTCATAGCTCTGTCTCTGTTGTATTGCAACAGAAGCAGCCTGTGAAATGGAAGCTTAAGAATTATGAGAGGACAGCTGAAGATGTGTTTAACCCCTCCACAACATCCACTGTACATGTACAGTGCAAGTCGGAAGCGAGTATATAGAGCGAGCTCACAAGGTGAGCCCGCCCAATACCCAGCAGATCATGGCTGTGTGTTAAACCCAAGAACTGCCTTCAACAATTGCTGATGGAGCAGAGCTCCGCCCATGATTTTTAACCTGTTAAATGCCACTATTAAACTCAGACAATGGCATTTAACACGTGCCGGAATGGGGGCGCGTCATTCCATGCGCCAATCGGCGCGCCCGTGACATGTTCGCGGGTCACCAATGGATTGCTATGACAGCCAGGGGTCTGCCAAAGACTCCTGTTCTTGTCATTAAGGAGCTTGTTTGAAAACCTTCCTGTGGCCGGGCTTCAAAGGAGACCATGGTTTTTACTATATGCAGCGATACTGTGCTTTAGCACAAGCGATCTCTGCTACAAAGAACTGTGAAAAGTTAAAAAAAAAGTGTTTTAAAAAATATGAAAAAAAACCCCATAAAAGTTCAAATCACCCTTTTGCCCCCATTCAAATTTTTGTTAAAATACACATATGTGGTATCAGCGTGGTCAGAAAAGTCTGATCCATAAAAATAATTTACCTGATCGCTAAGCACCCTAAATGGAAAAAAGAAATGTCAAAATTCAGTTTTTCTAGTCACTGCAATTACACAAAAAATGCGGTAAGAAGCTATAAAAACATCACATATATCCCAAAATAGTATCAATGCAAAATTTTGGCACCTTTCAAAAATGTGGGTAAACAACTTTGTTTCAAGCATGTGATACTCGTTCAAACTCACCTGTGGCAAGTAACAGGTGTGGACAACATGAAAATCACACCTGAAACCAGATAAAAAAGGGAGAAGTTGACACTATCTTTGCATTGTGTGTCTGTGTGTCACACTAAGCACAAAGAACAGAAAGAGGAGAAGAGAACTGTCTGAGGACTTGTGAAAAAAATGTTGAAAAATATCAACAATCTCAAGGTTACAAGTCCATCTCCAGAGATCCTGATGTTCCTTTGTCCACGGTGAGCAACATAATCAAGAAGTTTACAAACCATGGCACTGTAGCTAATTTCCCTGGACATGGAAGGCAGAGAAAAATTGATGAAAGGTTGCAACGCAAGATAGTCCGGATGATGCTTAAGCAGCCCCAATCAAGTCCCAAAGAAATTCAAGCTATCCTGCAGGCTCAGGGTGCATCAGTGTCAGCGTGAACTATCCCTCGACACTTGAATGAAATGAAACGATATGGTAGGAGACCCATGAGGACCGCACTCCTGACACAGAGACATAAAACAGCTAGACTGCAGTTTGCCAAAATGTACGTAAGCCAAAATCCTTCTGGGAAAGCATCTTGTGAACTAATGAGACCAAGATAAAGCTTTTTGGTAAAGCGAATCATTCTACTTCTACATTCTACTGTTTACCGAAAATGGAATGAGGTCTACAAAGAAAAGAACACAGTACCTACGGTCAAATATGGTGGAGGTTCAAAGATGTTTTGTGGTTGTTCTACTGCATCTGGCACTGGGTGCCTTAACTGTGTGCAAGACATCATGAAATGTGAAGATTACCAAAGGATTTTGGGTCGCAATCTAGTGACCAGTGTCAGAAAGCTGGGTTTGCGTCCTAGGTCATGGGTCTTCCAGCAGAACAATGACTCCAAACATACTTCAAGAAGCACCTAGAAATGGATGAAAACAAAGCGCTGGAGAGTTCTGAAGTGACCAGCAATGAGTCCGGATCTAAATCCCATTGAACACCTGTGGAGAGATTTTAAAATTGCAGTTGGGAGAAGGCACCCTTCAAATATGAGAGACCTGGAGCAGTTTGTAAAAGAACAGTGGTCCAAAATTCCAGTTGAGAGGTGCAAGAAGCTTGTTGATGGTTACAGGAACCGATTGATTGCAGTTATTTATTCCAAAGGGTGTGCAACCAAATATTAAGTTGAGAGTGCCAAAAATTTTGTCCGGCCCATTTTTGGGGTTTTGTGTGAAATTATGTCCAGTTTGCCTTTTCTTCTCTGTTTGTCTGTGTTGTTTTAATACACACAAAGGAAATAAACATGTGTATAACAAAACATGTGAAATTGCAACAATTTCCTGGGAGAAATACTCTTCAATGTTGAAATGGCAACAGTTGGGGAATTATGGAAATCACTGTATTGATAGACATGTTAATGATATGCAAATGAAGAAAATATGGAAACATGGAAACAACATTTTCATGGCTGTCTGATGAGAATTCTGACATGCTAAATGAACTTGGGCACGTAAATCATCAAGATCTGCTGCTTGTAGCTCCTTTTATAACTGGAGACCAATGACCTCGCAGATGTGAGCGATGCGAGACAAGTATGGGCATGCTGCAATCTATGGTAGCATGTTTAGGCAACACAGTTTGCTCACAGTAGCATGAGCAACATGCGGCCTGGTGTTGACATGTTTCAAAAAGCTTCTGAGACACTTTGGAGAAATGGTCATACCATTGACTCCACCACTAAATCAATGTAATGGAGAGCTGTTAGTGTACCTGGAATGAAGACTAGGAGTGGCCCATTACCATACATCATGCCACCACACACCATATTCACAGTAGTAGGACCGGTTTGAGGTTCCTTCATGAAGGCCTCTTCATGGCATTACCCATTGGTCTCAAGACCAATCTCCGGCTATCACTGGAGCCAAGAAAAAAGAGGGACTCATTGCTGAAGAGAATAAACCTTAATTCCAGCTTCCATTCCTCCATTCCAGCCTCTGGTCTCCATCTGGAGAGGAAGCTGCCAGGATCAGATCTTGAGAGTAGTGTATCTTAACCAAATATAAACAAGTTAATATGCTTGTTAAGAATATGAATATAATTTAGATCTTTTGGCAGAAAATAATCCCTCACACATAATAATGTAGCCAGTGACTCACTGCTAATATTACTGTTTTCCACAATACTTGTCCTGAGATGGAGCCCCCACAAACACCAATTGCAAAAAAAATCAATTTATAAAAGGCATGTACTGAGCATAGTAAAGGTTCATTCAAATGTCGCGGAAACGTGTCCAATAACACAGGACTGCAAGGGTAAAGTTGTTTGAAACTGCTAAGTAGGGAAACGCGTTGGATTTATGAACTTAAGACCAGATCACCTTTGGTTATGACCGTTAGACAAAACTTAATTTATTATTATGAATAGTCATGTTTTTTTCCAATTTAAATGGTATCGATACTAGATAGTGTTAATGGTTATCGCTAGTGCCGTCTTGATAGGGTAAATAGGTGTTCCAAGTGCTGTTTTGTTGGTGCTAATGGGCTTTCCTAGTGCTGCCTTGAATAAGGATGGGTATTGATGAAGATACACTTGAGATGTGATGTAACATGCCTGGAAAATCTTTCCCTTTACTTCTAACGATTAAGATCGTATAGATCGAAACACGTCTGTTTGTTTGTTCTATTTTTACTCATGTTTTGTATGATGCCATCATGGATATAATTTTTAAACTTTTGAAATAAATATGGACTTTTAAAGGAGTTTTTGAATGCTGGACTTGAATTGTCTTGTGGTTTTTATATACTTTTGATCGCTGAACTCAGTAAAAATATTGAAAAAATTCAATCACGTGGGATGGCATCCAAGTTCTGTCCATTGTTCATGAGCTACCAGATAGGAGAAGTAGAGAATTTTTTTTTTCATCTGAGAAAAACTGAGGAAATTTGGACAAAACTCAGATAAAAATCTGATGGAACTCTGAAATACAGCACTGATCAAAGTAGGCCAGTTTTTCTCATACTTGAGAAAATTGGACTTCTGAATGAACACAGTTAGGCCATGTTCACACATTCAGTATTTGGTATTTTATATCAGTATTTATAAGCCAAAATTAGGAGTGGAACAATCAGATGAAAAGTATAACAGAAACACGTCACCACTTCTGTATTTATCACCCACTCCTGGTTTTGGCTTACAAATACTGATGTAAAATACTGACCAAATACTGAACGTGTAAACGTGGCCTTAGAGTGAGGGGGTACTCTTCTGTGATATTGGCGGCAATCTTCTCTGAGAGATACACAGCAGTGTCTCAGAAACTGCACAATACAAAAGTACTGTGATTGGTATAATGTAGAGTGCGTGGACCAGCTGCACATCTGGTATGTCCGCCCTTCTTGTGGGATAGCTTCTATATAGTGTACCACTTCTTATGACATCTTATTTCCACCATGCTAGATATGATCTTAGGTTAATCCAATTAGTGAGTATCAAACAGTCAAGAATAACAGAAATATGTTTATTTGAATTTCGAAGGATGTAATGTAGGAAGAGAGGAATCTAGCGTAGGAAGAAATGTAGGATTTGTAGGTAACTACACATCATTGTTTCTTTAATCTATGTGAGAGAAAAATAAAATACAATTGTCTCCCGCTATGTTTTTCTTCTTCTTGTGGAAGAAAAAAAAAGAATGAAAAAAAAAGGAACTAGAAAGGCTGCTGTGAAGGTCACCGAGTGATAGAACTTCCTCAGGGCAGTGAATAAATTAAATCCAGTAGAGAAAAAAAAAACTAAAATGTGATTTCCAGAGTGTAAAGCACAAAGTCTAAATGACAGTGATTGGCAGGCAAACTATATCCATGCAATATAGAAGACTGCACGTTCTCATTTACCTCAGTGTAGGCAGCGAGCGCCCATTAAACATCCGTCTGATGCCCAAATTAACCTTCTTGGCAAACTGAAAGAGGCACAAACTATCATAATCAACCTTTCATTATCACAGCAGCCTCTAGTTAAAGGGTCAGAATAATTGTGCCATCAGAGCACTGATTGTTTTCAATCAACAGAAGGCTCGAGTGACAGCTCAGTGATAGAGTAGTTTGATGAAACCGCACCAAGCCTAATCAGAGCAGATGAAAGGAAAGCATGATTGGTGCAAATGAACAGTCGTGCCTCTCTTTTTTCATTTACAATGTGAAATTACTCTTAAAATCATGGCTCCCCCACGTCCTCGCTGTAAAAGGACCTCTAGAAAAATCTTTGACGTGTTATGAGTTTTGACACAACAGACTTATAAAAGCCCATGTATGGTTATCTCCTGCAGATGTAAGTGGATGTGTCGACTAATTTTAATAAATTTGCTTTATAAAAGCCCAAAATGAGTACGGATTTACCGTATGTAACCTAATGTCTTATTGTGGTTTCATTAACAGAACGTTTGTCACTCTGTACATCTTGGGTAGTGAGCTGGGAGGGAAACAAAACGGAAATTATTGCTTCATTTCAACAAAGTGACGTGAGATAATTATCTATGGCAATCAGTGAAGGTGTCTGAGGCTCAGGTTATGTGTGAATGGGGTTTCCGGCTAAATAAGAATCATAAACCTTCTGCTGGAATTGGCATGCTGAGAGATGAGTAATGCTTGCAAGCAGGAAGACATTGCCCACATTGTGTCGGAGAGACAGCTCCCTACCGCAAATCAGCGGCTTGTTAGCACACGTATACACCAATTTAAATATGTGTATATATCAGGCTTTTAGTTAGTTTCCAAAGCACCAACCATGCAATTAGAAATGACTGCCATTCAAGAAGTTTCACCAAATTGTATCTTTGCATGATGCACATGTAGCATTTCGGCACATCTCCATTAAAAATGATGAAGCCAGATCTTACAAAATATTGAATACACAGAATTTTGGTCTTTTGCACTTTTTGGGGGTGAATGGAGTTTTTTTCATTAAAAAATGCTACGGACAGACGTTTACATACACAACATTTTTGTAGACTTTTTGGGTCAGAAGTGTTTTTCTCATTTCTAAATATACTTGTTATTAATGATTTAAAAATGTATACTACGGGGTCTGGCCCCTGTCACTCCGGTGGTCTCAGCTGGGACAGGAAATGACGTTTTGCTTTTCAGTCACCTGAATGCTGAGGTTTGTAGTTCGCCTCAGCAGTTAGTAGTCAAAAAATGGCACATCATACAATGCACAGACAATGACATCAATGCAGGCACGGACTGTCCTGATAGAGATTACCAGAGTGTCCAGGTGCTGTAGTCACGAGGGCTAAAGCCGATAAGTTCACACTAATTTAGAATTTCAAAAGATTCACATCGTTTTGAAGTATTTCCGGTTTTCGGTTGCGGCACTTTTCTAAAAAAAAAACAAAACCTCAAAGTTGTATCAATAAAAACATTAGCTCACCATTCAAAAAACCCAGCTTGACATGGTTGTTTTGACAACTCTTTTATATGAAGCGGTCAGAAATTTATAGAAGCTTTTAAAGGCTTGTCATGTAAAAAAAATGCTATTAACATGCAGATTTGGAGTTAATCTGCAGGTTAATAATGTTGTTAAACTGCAAGGTGCCCACACTTATAGTCCCACTGCAGGGAGAAAATAACTTTGTTCCTCCCGGCAGCCCCAGGCTTTCAGTCATAGGGGTGGAGTTGGCGCGGCTTCAGTCACCGCTCCTCTGCTATCACTTCAGTGCAGGAGAGAGCATACAAATCACTATCTCCTTGCTTCTGACATTGCTTGTCTCCTCTGCTATCACTTCAGTGCAAGAGAGAGCACAAAAATCACTCTCCTCGCTTCTGACATTGCTTGTCTGCTCTGCTGTCATTTCAATGCAGGAAAGCGTACACAAATGACTCTCTCCTCACTGATGAAATCCCTAGGATATCGAAGTATAGTGATGTCAGCTGCAAGACTTCTCCTGAATATCCCTCATTCTTTGAAATTCTATTCCCCAACACATCCGATTATCCACCACATTCATAACTTTCAGATGGAACTTGAAAACCCATTCTCTTCAAGAAAGCTTACAGCCTGCACTGACCCAGCTACCACCTCACCACCACCGGAACTTCTGCAAACCCCCAACCTACTGTTTACTTCCCCATTATCCTGTAGAATATAAGGTCGCAAAGGCAGGGCCCTCTCCTTTCTGTACCAGTCTATCATTGTTAGTTTGTTCTCTGTCATTTCTATTTGAATTTTGTATGTAACCCCTTCTCATGTCCAGCACAATGGAATCAATGGTGCTCTAAAAATAAATAATAATAATAATTTGTGTGCTCTCTGCTGCACGAAAGTGATAGCAGAGGAGACATGAAATGTCAAAAGAAAGGAGAGAGTGATTTGTGTGCTCTGTCATGCACTGAAGTGATAGTAGAAGCTATGAGAAATGTCAGAAGTGAGGAGAGAGTGATTTGTGTGCTCTGTCATGCACTGAAGTGATAGAAGAGGAGAAGAGAAATGTGAGAAGTAAGGAGAGAGTGATTTGTGTACTCTGTCCTGCACTGAAGTGACATCAGGTGGTGAGAAATGTCAGAAGCGAGGAGAGAGTGATTTGTGTACTCTGTCCTGCACTGAAGTGACATCAGGAGGTGAGAAATGTGAAAAGCAAAGAGAGAGTGGTTTTTGTTCTCTGTCCTGCACTGTAGTGACATCAGTAGGTGAAAAATGTCTGAAGCGAGGAGAGAGTGATTTGTGTACTCTGTCCTGCACTGAAGTGACATCAGGAGGTGAGAAATGTGAGAAGCGAGGAGAGCATGTTTTTTGTGCTCTGTCCTGCACTGTAGTGACATCAGGAGGTGAGAAATGTCAGAAGCAAGGAGAGTGATTTGTGTACTCTGTCCTGCAATGAAGTGACATCAGGAGGTGAGAAATGTGAGAAGTGAGGAGAGAGTGTTTTTTTGTGCTCTGTCCTGCACTGTAGTAACATCAGGAGGTGAAAAATGTCAGAAGCGAGGAGAGAGTGATTTATGTGCTCTCGGCAGCACAGGGACAGTGATCACAAATTGGTAGTTTATCATAAAAGCCAGCCAGCCCCGTTAATCAACATAGAAGAAGTGGCAGAAATCTAAATAAGTGGGTCGAACAGAGCACTGAGGCATTTTGTTATGCCAATCATGCACTGAGCACTTCCATTTGCATATTACAATATAGTTGTTTTGGGGGACAATGGTGAAACAGGTTTAAAATGAAAAAGACCAATTTTTATTGTTGCTCCATGTCCAACAAACCTAATGGGCTTAGTTTGAGTTGTAAATTTGGGGTGACAGACTCTCTTCAATCCAAAAAAAAAGTGTTCCATGCAATCCACATTTCTAACCATTTCCTATTCATCTTTCACACAGTCACACACACACTTAGAAACTTTTAGGAAAATCAACACAGGTTCATTTGCAGAAGGTTTATTGTAGAAATTTTTGTGACTAAAATCCCATCCATGCAAAGGATTGAATGGGACAGTCAACAAATTTGGTGTTGTTGGTAAGTATACACATTATACAATATACATTACCCCATCAAACAGAATGCAGAACTGCTGAGAAGAGCTGTTCTTGAACTGCCAGACTCGGCGCAACTAGTTATTAGGACTTATTTTAACATCAGCAAGGAAAACTATCAAAACAGATTATACAGCCATTCTGGCATGGATTTTCACCACCTGGGCTACAGACCTATTGAATAAAGTATGCTATTTGTATTGTGAAATCAAATGACAAATCACTTTAATAATTCCAGAATAAAATGTAATTTTATGAAGAAAGCTGTTGTCATTTTGCAACATATTATCATTTTTCAATTATGTAGAATTCCGGCTAGATCCAAGCAGTAATGTACACAATGGATATTTTCATTTTGGTTTTCATAGTTACATTTAGGGACATACTATATCCATGCCCATAAAAGCAAACATGGCAGCCACAAAAAGAACATATAATCAGCTGATTATTGGGGGACCTTAGAATAAAAAAATAGATTGTCCAGAGTGGGCAATCCAATTATTGAATAATTACATAATTGTTTTTAAAGTTTCTCTGTAAAATAAAACATAATTTTAACAACTTTACAGTGCAAAGGAAATACAATTTTTAAAGCAGTTAATATTTTTTAAAGCAAAACTGATAGAAACGTGATCTTTTAGAAGACAGGTTAACAGAAGCCTAACACTTACAGACACCATACTTATATAAGTCTGAGCCTAACTGCTACATTAGTGCGGCAGGTGGCCGTACCCATGGTACTGACCAGGAAAACTTCAATATCCTGACTACCAGGCTTTGATTGCAAAACTCCATTCCCAACATACTTTAGCAGCACTAGGCTGGCGGGATACAAGAACACACTGCAGGGGCTGATTAAGAGAATGTCAGGCTCAGTAATATCAATCCCATGAACATTCATACATCTGCTCCTTTCCTATTCTTTGCACTTATGCTCTATCTCATTTTGATTTTCGGAGATCTCTGCTCAGCATACTTCTTATAGAGAACACCTGTTGGCTTGACAATCGTCACATTTTAAAGACGTACAAATAAAGGTCAGGATCGTACATGAACCAGATTTACGGGCATTAAAATGTGGTCCTAGCTGCAGGTTTTACATCACTTGAGATCATCCGAAACCGTATTTGAAAACCTGGGAACACGTTTTTATAAAAGTAATGAAGAGCAAGAAGAGACATTTATCTAGAGAATATATGCCATGGTAGATTTTTTTTGCACTGTTTTTACATGCCAGGCCTGGCATAGACTTCTCTTTAGAATGATCTCTTTGTGATACCACTGAACATGTCTCATGACAGATTCAATGCAACTACTGCACTAAGACCTGTGAGAGCAACAACGGCGTGCTTAAATTCTACTTTACAGCAAACATACAGTATCTAAAGTTGTGTTTCCATGCAAGTCTGCAAGGTTATTTTTTTTTTTAAACAAGCTTATTGAAGAAGGCTCACAAAACCAAAATGCGTCACTGTATTGAAGGTGAGACCAAGGTGAGAATATAACAAAATATAAGTAAAAATTAGTAAAAGCTCCATAGAAATTTCAGTTTTGTATCAAATATTTATTTTTGCATTTTGTAAATCTTTTTTTCTTGTTTCCACTGGAATTGTTTGGGGGACAAGACTAAGTCGATGTGGACTATTTGTGGTGAAGGACCCTTAAATAATAGCCAACTTTGCCCTTTTTATAATTTTACAAAATTTGATACATGACTCAGTTCTTTAGCCTTTCTTGTTGATTTTTTTTAAAGTTTAGTTCTAAAATGTTTTGTATAAAAAATGCTAACAGAAAAACCATGTAAGAATTTAAAAAAAGAACCAAGTGAATAAAGTGATTTGTTAGGCCGTATGCCCCAGTCTGAGTTATGTGTGTGTCCACCAATCTAAGGGTGTAAACACCCGAAACACGTAGACTCTGCTTATGACTATGGCATATGTGTTTTTAACCATAGTTGAATACACAAATTAAATTTTTTACATCAGGTGCGGGAATTTTAACTTTTCTGATAAACCATTACTCGCTGATCCAGGTACTTCAGTGTACCTGATACTAGTATTCTAGACCCTCTAATAGACAAGCTGCTTGACTGATGAGCTGTGTTTCCTCTCTTTTTCTTCATTTATCCATCTGGCGGTTGGGTATGCATTCTTCTCATATAAGTTCTCAATTTTATGCCTGTTTTTTATTTATTTTCCAATATACAAAATTATTTTTTGAACCCAGTTGAGAATGAAAAGTACTTGACTGTCAATGTGTGAGTGTTTTTTTTTTTATTGTAAGAATAGAAACCCTCCAGGAAGATAACCAAATATCAAATGCCCACATAAAATGATCAGACTCATAACTGGTTATCGCTGCAAATGATCTTCTTCGTCTGATCTTGAGAGCTTGCAGTTGCACGTTAGAAATAATCGCCAGAAAATAAGAATTTCTGGTTGCTGGATTTAAAGCATTCAGGAAAATACACACTTAATGAGCAACTCGCGCATAAAATCTACAGAGTGAGACAATGTATATATACCGTGGCATGTAAAAGTTTGGGCACCCTTGGTCAAAATGAGTGTTATTGTGAACAGTTAAGCAAGTTGAAGATGAAATGATCTCTAAAAGGCCTAAAGTTAAAGATGACACATTTCTTTTGTATTTTAGGCAAATAAAAAATATATATATTTTCATCTTGTACATTTTAGAGGAAGAAAATAGAAAAAAAAATGTAAGCAAAAAATGTGGTCACAGTGCACTGTTATGGGGGAGGGGGGTCAGCTGCTGACACTGGTATTGGGGTAATGTCCCCCAATTCTGTTAATATCCTCCATCCTGGTATGTATGGCCCCTCCTTCCTGGTATACGTGGCCCTCATCCCCATCCTGGTATAAGTGGCCCTCATCACCCATCCTGGTATGCATGGCACCCCTTGATCCCCCATCCTGGCAAGCAATGGCATCCCTTGATCCCCCATCCTGGCATGCATGGCACCCTTTGATCCCCCATCCTGGCATGCATGGCACCCCTGGATTCCCCATCCTGGCATGCATGGCACCCCTTGATCCCCCATCCTGGCATGCATGGCACCCCTTGATCCTGGTATGCTTGGCACCCCTTGATCCTGGTATGCATGGCACCCCTTGATCCTGGTATGCATGGTACCCCTTGATTCCCCATCCTGTTATGCATGGAACCCATTGATTCCCCCATCGGGCTATACATGGCACCCATTGATTCCCCCATCTTGGTATGCATGGCATCCCTTGATCCTGGTATGCATGACACCCCTCTTCCTGGTATGCATGGCACCCCTTGATCCTGATATGCTTGGCACCCCTCCATACTGGTATGCATGGCACCCCCTTATGCCCATTACGCTGCCCACAAAAAATAAACAATCATACTCACCTCCTCTCTCCTCCAGCGCTGCGTCCCGGTGTGCTGCCGACACTCTCACTGTATGAGCCGTGCATGGCAGAGCGCGCATGGCGTCCCTGCCATGCGCCCTCACACAGTGAAGTGCTGTGCCGGAATAGTCACTGCTTCCCATGCCGGGACTCTGTGCGTGGGAAGCAGTGACCATTCACTCTTTTCAATAGCGCACACACTGTAGTGCGCCTGCTATTAAAGAAGGGTTGTAGCAAATATTCATGAGCTTTAATAGCGGGCACACTGACCGCCGGCCGCAGCAGGAGCCATGCTGCAGGTACAGTGTGCGCTCTATTAAGGAAAATTAATATTCAAAATTTTGGAGGAAACAATTGCGTCTTATAGTCCAAAAAATACGGTATATACAGTGAGTACGGAAAGTATTCAGACCCCTTTAAATTTTTCACTCTTTGTTTCATAACAGCCATTAGGTAAATTCTAAAAAGTTCATTTTTTTCTCATTAATGTACACTTTGCACCCCATCTTGACTGAAAAAAAACAGAAATGTAGAAATTTTTGCAAATTTATTAAAAAAGAAAAACTGAAATATCACATGGTCATAAGTATTCAGACCCTTTGCTCAGGCACTCATATTTAAGTCACATGCTGTCCATTTCCTTGTGATCCTCCTTGAGATGGTTCTACTCTTTCATTGGAGTCCAGCTGTGTTTAATTAAACTGATAGGACTTGATTTAGAAAGGCACACACCTGTCTATATAAGACCTCACAGCTCACAGTGCATGTCAGACCAAATGAGAATTATGAGCTCAAAGGAACTGCCTAAGGAGCTCAGAGACAGAGTTGTGGCAAGGCACAGATCTGGCCAAGGTTACAAAATTAATTCTGCATTACTTAAGGTTCCTAAGAGCACAGTGGCCTCCATAATCCTTAAATGGAAGCAGTTTGGGACCAGCAGAAGTCTTCCTAGACCTGGCCGTCCAGTCAAACTGAGCAATCGTGGGAGAAGAGCCTTGGTGAGAGAGGTAAAGAAGAACCCCAAAATCACTGTGGCTGCGCTCCAGAGATGCAGTAGGGAGATGGGAGAAAGTTCCACAAAGTCAACTATCACTGCAGCCCTCCACCAGTCGGGCCTTTATGGCAGAGTAGCCAGACGGAAGCCTCTCCTCAGTGCAAGACATATGAAAGCCTGCATAGAGTTTGCTCAAAAACACATGAATGACTCTCAGACTATGAGAAATAAGATTCTCTGGTCTGATGAGACGGAGATAGAACTTTTTGGTGATAATTCTCTTTAAGCAGTATGTGTGGATAAATCCAGGCACTGCTCATCACCTGCCCAATACAATCCCAAGTGAAACATGGTGGTGGCAGCATCATGCTATGGGGGTGTTTTTAAGCTGCAGGGACAGGACGACTGGTTGCAATTGAAGGAAACATGAATGCGGCCAAGTACAGAGATATCCTGGATGAAAACCTCTTCCAGAGTGCTCTGGACCTCAGACTTGGCACAAAGGAGTGGCTTCAGAACAAATCTGTGACCATTCTTGACTGGCCGAGCCAGAGCCCTGACCTAAACCCAATTGAGCATCTCTGGAGAGACCTGAAAATGGCTGTCCACCAACATTCACCATCCAACCTGACAGAACTGGAGAGGATCTGCAAGGAAGAATGGCAGAGGATCCCCAAATCCAGGTGTGCAAAAATTGTTGCATCATTCCCAAGAAGACTCATGGCTGTACTAGCTCAAAAAGGTGCTTCTACTCAATACTGAGCAAAGGGTCTGAATACTTATGACCATGTGATATTTCAGTTTTTCTTTTTTAATAAATTTGCAAAAATTTCTACATTTATGTTTTTTTTCAGTGAAGATGGGGTGCAGAGTGTACTTTAATGAGAAAAAAAATGAACTTTTTAGAATTTACCAAATGGCTGCAATGAAACAAAGAGTGAAAAATTTAAAGGGGTCTGAATACTTTCCATAGCCACTGTATTTTTTTTGCCAAAAATACAAAGTAAATGTGTCATCTTTAAATTTAGCCCTTTAGAGATCATTTCATCTTCAACTTGCTTAACGGTTCACAATTTTGACCAGGGGTGCTTAAACTTTTACATGCCACTGTAGATAATTTTTATTTCTTACTTAAATTTTTTATCCAGTATATTTTAATATGACATTTTTAGAATCTAAACTGACCTAGCAATAAGTAAATTATTTCCATCAGTAGCTGTGATGACATGTGTGATAATTAGGTTAAGTATTAAAGAAATTGAAAGTCATGAAGCCTGTTTATTATGAATCAACTACTCAATGAAAAAATTGCATGTGTCTTTACAAATGTAATTTATTATATATGTAGAATGGAGATTTGTCACAGTCAACGACTACTTTATTTTACTGAAAATAGTCAGCAATGAGCAATCCAGCAATTTAATGAGATTCTGTAGATCTGTCTCCAGCCTGTCCATCATGTACTACTTATATAAAACACCCTGACACTAATCCTCAGTTCTCTCCTATCTTCACCTCTGTTGCATATTAGATTCATCCATGGTATATTGCATTACTAGTATAACCTTTGCAAAAATGATGAACTTGGCTACACTTCTGGCAATAAAATAGGGCTAAATTTGATTCTTTTCTATTGGGTTTTTCTAAGGGGGAATTACTTATTTACTAAGATAAAGCAAAATAGATCTTTATTGCTTTTTGAGCGCTCTCCTATACTTGTTGATATTTATAGTCATACTTAATTTATTTCCAATGACCATTAATAAAAGAAAATACCCTCTAGCAATAAAATAGTTCTAAAGGCTATGCCTAATCGTATTAGTAACCCTCAGATAGATAGCAATAATAACTAATAAGAGGACACTGTACAAAAGGCTGTCACTCAGTATATATATTTATATGTATATAAATATACACACATACACATATATTTATATAAATATATATGTATATATATTAGATAGATAGATATATAGATATAGATAGATAGATAGATAGATAGATAGATAGATAGATAGATAGATAGATAGATAGATAGATAATGGTTTCAGATCAATGACTGCATACAGGTAAAGCAGAGTAAAATTACTGTACTCAATATGGATCTTTAATGTATCGCCATGCCTTTATTTTTTTCAGCTTCTTTTGTTTCACTTTTCCCGTGAGACTAAAATGTCTCTGCATAATCAGATGTGACACAGATTTTATAGTTTCAAGTTTAAATATACTATGAAATATTCTTGTAGGAAAGTTAAAAAGGCAAAATTCTAAAAAATACTATATGCTGGGAGGACATAACAAGCTATCTTAAAGAGTAACCGTCATTTTAATTTTTATTTCATAAATGAACAGTACACATGAAAATAATCAACTTTGTAATATATCTTATTAGAGAAATCTGCTTCTTTTGCTGCCAGAATTGATCAGTCATTATCCAAATTCTCAGTTCTGAGGTAAAATCTGTATTCAGTGAAGACAGACTTTCCCATTACTGAGATAGGAAATGGCAGTTGCTACTGATGAGATTATATCTATATAGGAAGAGGAGCTAGAGACTGAGCTCCTCCCTCCTCTTTCCCCTCCAATCTTCATACAATCTCATCAGTAGCAACAGTGTCTCTCAGCTGGCTTTCTGCCATCATAGCTCTACTCTGCCTCCAGCACTGACATAGACTATATTCTACCTCTTTATGCACTGAAGATGGCACGTTCCCTGAGTTTTTCCAACATGATGGTGCACCACCACATTATGGGTGTGAAGTCCGAGCATTCCTATATGAACAGTTTCCTGGAAAGTGGATTGGTCGTTGTGGGCCAGTTGAATGGCCACCAAGGTCTCCCGATCTGACCCCCTTAGACTTTTATCTTTGGGGTCATCTGAAGGCAATTGTGAAGATACGAGATGTGCAGCATCTGAAACAACGGATACTGGAAACCTGTGCTAGCATTTCTTCTGCGGTGTTGCTATCAGTGTGTCAAGAGTGGGAGAAGAGGGTTGCATTCACAATCCAACATAATGGGCAGCACTTTGAACACATTTTATAAGAGGTCAAACTTGTAAAAAACTCATGAAAGAATAAAGTTACGTTAAAACCAAGCACACCATTGTTTTTCTTATGAAATTCTCAATAAGTTTGATGTGTCACATGACCCTCTTCCCATTGAAAAAAATAAAGTTGGATCCAAAATGGCCGACTTCAAAATGGCCGCCATGGTCACCACCCATCTGGAAAAGTTTTCCCCCTACCATATACTAATGTGCCACAAACAGGAAGTTGATATCACCAACCATTCCCATTTAATTTAGGTGCATCCATATAAATGGCCCACCCTGTAGTATTAGTATCAAGGATGATTTAAGAACGTTTCAAAAAGATTTTTTGAGCGTTTTTTTGAGGATTCCATACCAATATGTAATACAAAAAGTGCGGTTTATAGCTTTTGTGTTTTGGGGAATTTCATAGTCCAAATTAATCCCTTTTCTAAAATATGCTTAAAAAAAATCTCCAGGGTATTTTTTGTGTAAATGAAAAATAAAAATAATACAAACATATTTTTGTTTTTACATATTTTGTGTCCTATGAAGTTGGAAACCTTTCACGTTGAACATGCAGTAACATGTATCCGCAACATGTTATACAGTAGAGTAGAAGGAGCTGTACTAATTGATATAATTTGTGGGAAAAAATCCTGTATAACTTGTAATACCTGCCCCTTGTGGGCTTTAGAGTCCAGTGCGTGGTCCTAATCAGTGATTGACAGCAACCTCTGTACTCATATAGGGAACAGTAATTGATTGTGTAAAGCTTGTTATGACAAACAGACAAAGCAAAGTCTAGTATCTCTCGTACAACTTTTTATATACTCCATGAGGTTTAACATTACTTACCTGCCAAATCTGCTCTTCGCTAAGTGATGTTAGTTGGTCACTTTTCAGGACTTCTCTGAGCAGACGGAATGGGAGTGCAAGAACTTCTTCAGGGTGATTTTTCAGAAGCTCAGACAAGTGCTTTACTAGAAAGTCCACCACTGCTGTCTCTAGCAGTGTCAGATTGAACAAGTCAGCCAATTTATACAAGTCCAAGTAATTAAAGCTATTTAGTTCCTGAAAGACAAATGAAATATGGACAGTTAATAAACTGCAAAGTGGAGGAAAGATATAATATGGTATTTCAGCTTGACTTTTACATGGCATTTACTGTTTACAATGCTTGTTTTATTTAGCTAACGGAGTACACGTTTCTCACTTGAGTTGCTGTACCACATTTTGCTGATGTTTCCTATTGCATCCACCATCAACTATGGCAATGATGCTTATACTTGGTTTGATAATCATTTAATTGGACATTTTAAACCTTAGGGTTGTGATCGAATTTGATTTTCATCAAAAAAGTAGGAAACGATCTTAAAGATGTATGATTTTAACTGTTATAGGCTCAGATAGTGATGACATAACAAACTGAGCTTTTTCTCAAGCTCTCTAGGTCTATGCTCTTTGTGGTTGCACCATTCTTCGTTGACCCCTTGCAGTGGTGATGCCACACATTCAGCACTTGTAACAACTGTAGCCAATCACTGGGTTCAGTGGCTCTGCCAATGTAGAATGCATGAGTCAACGAGTCAAATGATTGCTGCTGCGGCACTGACATGATGTCAGCACTCCAGCCAATCATCAGAGACTGGAGAAGTAGTAAATGGCATTGTTTGACCCAAGGAGGGTGATTAAAAACTCAGTATGTTATTTGATTAGTCTCTGCGTCTATGAAGTAATAAAAGTTAAAACAGTTAGATTTAATAGATAGTTTAAACTGATAGAGCTTCCTAATTACAAAATGTTTCTTATAGAGCATCTCCTCATATGTCAGTGAGTAGATTCTCAATTCTAATCTGTGAATTAATAAGTGTGCAGCGCTAGAGATGGTGCAAGTCAATTCAGAGTACGTGTTCCAGCGGCCATCGGACAGTAGCCCTGCAAGCTGCCTTCTACCTGCCAGCATCTGCGGCTTTTCTTTTAATTAGTCGCCTGGCGTGATGTCAGATGCGCGTCACTCTGCAATGATGACATCACTTCAAGCAGGATAATCAAAAGAGCAGATGGAGATGCCATCAAGTAAGAGGCAGTTCGCCGGGTTCCCTACCAGCAACCACAGATTACTAACCTGGCTGCAGGATCAGGGTTCTAGGAATTGATTCGCACCATTTCTATTTAGTGCTGTTTATTCACTTAGAAGCGGCATACTAAATGCATTTCATAATGAGACAAAGTAGTAGAAGATCTTAATTACAGCATCATCAGCACTGACTTGAAGTAGGGAGTTTTATGGTCCCAACACACATTAGACTAACATAAGCCAAACTCAACGGTGTCAGTGGGCTTAGCTGACAGTCTAATGTGTATACGGGATCTCATGACTCTTCCTGACAGATGATGTTGGAGATAAGAATCTGGCATACCTGATTTTGGACTACCAATCATTTTGTTTTGGCGAGATAAGCTGTCATCAGAGGAGCCTGGTAGTGGCTATCTCAGAGAATGTTTGAGAGCAGCGCTCGGGAGGGTGAGCGCTCCTGTGCATGGAGGAGCTGTTAGATATTGCTGTTCACAGAAACAACGACTGAATCATCATTTGGCTGATAATTATTTTTGGGGCTCCTTACACTGTTTGCTGTGAGAAGGGGAGGGGTGGTAAAAGTAATGAGACATAAGAAGTTTGTAGGCAGTGACTGGAATGAAGTTCCACTGTATGTGGAACATTGCTAGCAATAATAACATTATGTTAGTGAATTGCCAAGAAGAGGTCTGCAGCACAAATGACCAAGCTTTAAAAGGTACTGTATACGAGGATCTAATCTGCACTGTAATTTGTTTTATTTTATACTGAAGCTGTACTTTAAGAAACTATAAAATAGAAAACAGGAAAGGTACAAGTCATGATAGATCACCACTATGCCCTTTTACAGTAGAGACAATGGAATTCTACACGGGAAAAAAGACAAACTTTATGAAGAGTTTGCCAGAGTATGATGCGCCAAAATTGATTAACATGTATATTCCACCACCAAAAGTGAACTGAAGTCAGGGAATTACATTATTGTCAAAATTTAAGTCTTGTCAAATATTTGTAATATAAAATGCTAATGAATCTGTCGGACGCTTTCTCCACACCCCATCTTAGCTAAACCATGCCGACTTTTCAAAAAGTTGGCAGAGTTGGTCAGGACTGGGTCAAAAATGACAAAATGACAATTTTAGTGAAATTATGAGATATTCCAAAATTCTGTGACATTTCAAAATTTTATGCCAGAATTCTGGCAAAAACTGTTTAATGGGCACAGCTGACATGAAGCTGGGGCTGTACACCCAGAGTCAGTGCACATGCCCGGGGAGCGGATGGGTAGTGCGCACACGAGCGATATACTAAGTGGTTGCGGTGACGTCGGGCCAGTCATAGCAATCAAATACAATGCTGTGGGTGTGCCTAATTTAAAAAGTCCGTGACTGAAAAGATAAAGTCGCCATCCCTATGACTAAATGAAAAGGTATGTGAAGGGATCCTCTAATGATATAAAGTGTTTTTTTAAACCTAATGCTGGGAGCTTTTCTTTGCACATTGCATCACTATCAACACACTGGGGCCAGTATAATAGCTAAAAACGGGGTTACAGGTTCCCTTTAATCACGTACATGAAAAATGGTAACGGTGTCATCAGTGTTTTGGATCAGTGTGTCATCAGCATTTGTTTTTTCATGGATGGATAAATAAATAAATTACAAAGCTTCTTCTATTCTTCGCAATGTTAAAATATGAACAGCAAATGGATGGCACACAGATGGCATCCGTGTGCTGTCTGTGTTTTGCACTGACCCATAGACTTGTATTGGTACTTTTCATGTGTGATATCAGAGAAAAACGGACACGTCTCCATGAGTTTTGTCTGGACGCACAGTCCGTAAAAGAACACGGACATGTGAATAGCACCATACATTATAATGAGTAAATGCAGTATCCGTGAAAAAAACTGGATACAACATGTACATGCAACATGGATGTGTGAATAAGGCCTAACACAACATTGAATTAAAGCCAACACTACTGTAACATTGTCACCATGCAACACAACAAAAATATTAAGGCAAATTCTTTTGTGAAATCATCATAATAGACCTCGGCTGAAGAAAAATCACACAAAATGCTGGGACATAGTCACAATGGAACGCTGCCTACTAGTGTTGAGCGAGTATGTTCTGTCCGAGTATGCTCGGGCCGAGCTCCGAGTATTTATAGCTGCTCGGTGATATGTTTGAATCGCTCCCGTGTGCATGATTTGTAACTGTTTGACAGCTTTATTACATGTGAGGAATGTGTAAGAAATAGACATTTCTCACATGTAATAAAACTGTCAAACAGTTACAAATCATGCACACGGGAGCGATTCAAACATATCACCGAGCAGCTATAAATACTCGGAGCTCGGCCCGAGCATACTCGGCGAAAGGGTTAATAGAACATACTCGCTCAACACTACTACCTACCAATAAAGCAGGGCCGTGGAGTTGGAGTCATGGAGGCGGTGTTTATTTTGGTGGAGTCGGTATAAAATAAACCGACTCTGACTGCTAAAATATATAATAAATTGGGTACAGTAGTACAATGCAGGATGTGCTGTATATTTTTTCAGAAGAATTTGGGAAAGTTATTAAATGTCCTATAAATGTCTGTTCTGTTGCTAATCTAAGGACTTATGCTCTTAGTTGAGATAAATCTGTGCTGCACTTTATGTACATGCTCAGTAGTGAGGCAGTGCTGTGGAGTCAGGAGTCAGGGAAATTGAGGAGTTGAAATCGGTGGTTTGGCTTACTGACTCCACAGCCCTGCAATAAAGGCAAACTCTACTGTGACATTAGTGAAAAAGATTTGTGTAGAGAAATAAAAGCAAACTATGGAGCTCGGGTTAGGGTAAAGGTCAACACTATAATAATAAAATATAATTCGGCATTAGCTCAATTTTCACATCACAACTAAATAACGCATGGAATGTCTAATTAGCAACATCAAGAAACTAAGTCTAGAACTAAAGACAAGCATTTATATTGCATCATTAAAATAGAATTCTACCTAGGATTAAAGACAAGATACTTTTGTGACATCTTTAAGAACAAGCTCGGTCCAGGAATAAATGCAGACATTTATGAGACAGCATCAAAATAAAACCCAGAATGGAATTCATTGAACAGTGCAATCAGAAAATAAAGCACTGTTTAAACCAAATATTTTTATTGAACATTTTTTATCATTGTTTGGTTAATATAGTTTTTTAGTTTTCATATCACTATAGACAAATTCCTTAAAGGGAATCTGTCACCACTTTGGAGATATCAGACCTTTACTATGGCCATACAGGGTATAGAAAAGCAAATCTATACATACCTGTATGGCCCATAGTAGAGGTTTGATTGCAGAGAAAAGCGCTTTAATCAATTCTATTTTGTATAGGCTTGCCGTCCGGGGGACGCCAAGAAATCCCCGCCTATGTGCTTATTATTCCCCCAAATCCCCACCTATATGCTTAATTATCATATTCCTCCCCCTCCCCTGCACATCACAGGGCCATGTGACAGGCCCTGTGACGTGTACTGTGCTCCCTGACTTCCGGGCATGCACAAAGCGCCACTCACATAGAGCGCGCTTTGCTTCATCCAAGCCCCGTCTACCTGTGCTCTGCGCCACAGGGTTCTATTGTTCATGCGCTGGAGAGTCACTGTCACTTCCCGGTGCCTGCGCAATAGAAACCTGCACCGAAGGGCACAGGCACTCCATGACCTTACTGTGCTTTTTTTGAGCCACTCCTTTGTTGCCTTGGTTGTATGTTTTGGGTCATTGTCTTGCTGGAAGACCCAGCCACCATCCATCTTCAATGCTCTTACTGAGGAAAGGAGGTTGTTAGCCAAAATCTCGTGATACATAACCCCATCCATCTTCCCTTCAGTACGGTGCAGTCGTCAAGTCCCCTTTGCAGAAAGGCACCCCCAAAGTATAATATTTCCCCCACCATGTTTCACGGTTGGGACGATGTTCTTAGGGTTGTACTCATCCTTCTTCTTCCTCCAAACACGGCAAGTTGAGTTAATGCCAAAGAGCTAAATTTTTGTCTCATCTGACCACAGCACCTTCTCCCAATAACTCACAGAATCATCCAGGTGTTTATTGGCAAACTTCAGACGGGCCTGCACATGTGCCTTCTTGAGCAGGGGAACCTTGTGGGCGCTGCAGGATTTTAAACCTTTAAGGCGTAATGTGTTACCAATGGTTTTCTTGGTGACTGTGGTCCCAGCTGCCTTGAGATCATTAACAAGTCCCCCCCGTGTAGTTTTAGGCTGATTTCTCATTTTCCTCATGATCAAGGATACCCCACATGGTGAGATTTTGCATGTTGTCCCAGATCAATGTCGATTGACAGTCATTTTGTATTTCTTCCATTTTCTTACTATTGCACCAACAGTTGTCTCCTTCTCACCCAGCGTCTTACTTATGGTTTTGTAGCCCATTCCAGCTTTGTGCAGGTCTATGATCTTGTCCCTGACATCCTTAGAAAGCTCTTTGGTCTTGCCCATGTTGTTGAGGTTAGAGTCTGACTGATTAATTGAGTCTGTGAACAGGGGTCTTTTATACTGGTGACTATGTAAGACAGCTGTCTTTAATGCAGGTAACGAGTTGATTAGGAGCGTCTAACTGGTCTGTAGGAGCCATCACTCATAATGGTTTGTAGGGGATCAAATACTTATTTCTCACTGCAAAATTCAAATAAATTTGTCAAATTTATACAATGTGATCTTCTTGATTTTTTGGGGATATTCTATCTCTCAATGTTAAAATTAACCTATCCTTAACATAATAGACTGTTCATGTCTTTGTCAGTGGGCAAACTTACAAAAACAGCAAGGAATCAAATACTTATTTCCCCCACTGTATATATAGAAAAACAGAATAGCAGACTGCTGTTATTATATTCTTACTATCATCGGCTATGGCATAGATTCATTGTTGCCTATGTGCCTGTTTTTTTGTCTAGTTTTGCGAGCTTTGTGATTTTTTTTGCACCAAATTCACTATTCTTGTTTAGGCTATTTTATATGTTCTTGCCTGGATTTTTTTTGTCTTCAGCTCTATGAGCAGAGTTTAGTGATTCCAGATGATTTTTGCTGATTCATAAATTATTACTTTTTAAAAAGTTGTAAAATGTGGCGTAACTCCACTTCAGTAACCCCCCTAGTGTATTTTGAGTACACCAGTATTTTTGTTCATTTTTGAGCCATCTTGCGAAATGTGCAACTTTTGGCGCCAAGAAGACACAAAAACTTTTACAAGACAGGAAAAAGACCGTTTTCAACTTTGCGCCAAATTCATGAATCATGGCACCATTTTGAAGAATTCAGTACAAAAAACAGCAACTAATAACACAAGACAAAAAAAGGAACGGAACTTAAAAAAAAGTGGATGAATCATGGCTTATGTTATATTGACGACAGAACAAATTGGACCTACCAGATGGTTGCAATTTTGACTTTCCAGTCCATAACTTTCAAAAGAATTGGAAGCAGTTTAGGACCCTTATCCCCAAACTCTCCAGTTACTTCCATCATTTCCTAGCACAGCCGCAGCCTGTCAAAGCATGACAGGAGATGGTTGCAGCAGCATGAAGAAGCTCACAGGTTCCCCTTAAAGGGAATCTGTCAGCAGGTTTTTGCAAGGTAATTTGAGGGCATCATGAGGTATGGGCTAAAACAAAGATTTCAATAATATGTCACATGTCAGGCTGTGTGGTGATGCTTACATACACTGAAGATTTTATCACTAGGCGATTATCATTGCTCTGACTACAGCTAGTTTGACCACGCCCCCTCCTGTGATAAGCAGCTCACAGTCAACAAACTATGTACATGGAGAGCCTGGTGGGGGCGGGGTTAGTTTTCTCAGCTCTGCTGCATTCTACATCTAAAAACTCTGATTGTGTCAGAACCACTGCACCCAGTAAACTAAGGTATACATCTTTGGATTCAGGGTCTTGTTGCCTACATCATGCTGCTCTCAGAGGAGGTAGTAAAAACCTGCTGACAGATTCTCTTATAAAGTCTAAGAAATTGAAATGATAGCATTATATTTTAGTTCTCATAAGTGAACTATATAAAGGTTCTGTATATATGATGGAAAAAAGATCATCAGCTAATTCTCTGTATTTCAGTTGGAAATGTTATAAATTGGGACTATGGTTTTCAACTGACATTCATATTATACATCAGTAGCTGAAAACGAGTAATATTACATATATTGATATTATGTAAAGTCTTAGTCAGCTGTACAGCTAAATCATTATATTTATTTTTACAAATGAGAGGAGATAACACCAAGATCAATATTTTTCACAGACTGAGGTCATCAACTGTTAGGTACAGTGCAAGAACTGAATGTTGGGGCTCATTATCTAGAAAACTGGGAGAACTTAGTATATCATTAATTGGTTTAGGTAAAAAGCAAGTGTGCATGTGGATTGGCCCATTAATTCTATAGCACAAAGAACAAGTATTTATTCCTAATTGAGGAGACTGATAAATTATCATTCATACATCAACTCCACTTCCTTTTTTCACTTTGTGAAGTCATGAACATGAATTTCAATATCAGTCACTAATTTACACAATGTGAAATGTGCTCAGTCTTTCATTTAATAATTACTATAATATGAGTTACAGAAACATTTCAACACAAATCTTAATGCACTTATTATATGTTTAGCTGAGAAGCAGAACATTATCATCTGTGCGATTAAACTGAAAAACTTTTAGACTGTTTTGATTTTTGTGGCAAATTATAGAGAATTCATTTTTCTAATTGTCTATGAACTACATAATGTGTTGGCATTAGATTGTCAGCTCTATCTTCAATTTTTTTCTTTTACTATCACAGAATTTGTCATTTCAGCTCTTCAGTCACTTTAAGTTGAAGTAGCCCCCATTATTTATAAAAATAAGTAGTGAAAGGTTCTCTTTATATCCACCATGACCGTCACTTCAAAATTTAATTTTGATTTCCTCTAGTATCTAGTTAATTTTGAGAATGTTTTTTTTCATGACATATTGTACTTCATGATAGTGGTAAAATTCCTTCGATATGAGTTGCATTTATTTTTGAAAAAATTGGAAATATTGGCGAAAATGTAAAAAATTTAGCAATTTTCAAACTTAATTTTTATGCCCTTAAATCAGAGAGATATGTCACACAATATAGTTGATAAATAACATTTCCCACATGTCTACTTTACATCAGCACAATTTTTGAAGCATATTTTTTTTTGTTAGGCAGTTAGAAGGGTTAAAAGTTGACCAGCGATTTCTCATTTTTACGGCAAAAGTTACAAAACCATTTTTTTAAGGACCACATCACATTTGAAGTGACTTTGAGGGGTCTATATGACAGACAATGCCCAAAAGTGACACCATTATAAAAACTGCACCCCTCAAGGTGCTCAAAAACGCATTCAAGAAGTTTATTAACCCTTCAGGTGCTTCACAGGAATTAATGGAATGTGGAAGGAAAAAATAAATATTTAACTTTTTTTCACAAAAATTTTACTTTAGACCCATTTTTTTTTAACTTTCACAAGGGTAACAGGAGAAAATGGACCTTAAAATTTGTTGTGCAATTTCTCCTAAGTAAGCTGATAACACATATGTGTGGTGAAAACCACTGTTTGGGTGCACATCAGTGCTAGGAAAGGATTGAGCGCCATTTGATTTTTGAATGCAAAATTTGCTGGCATAATTAGTGGACGCACGTCGCGTTTGGAGAGCCACTGATGTGCCTAAACAGTGGAAACCCCCCACAAGTAACACCATTCTGGAAATTAGACCTCTCAGGAACTTATATTGACGTGTGAAGAGCACCTTGAACCCCCAGGTGCTTCACAGAAGTTTATAATGTTAAGCCATGAAAATAAAAAAATAAAAATAAAATTTTTCCCACAAAAATGCTTTTCTTAGCCCCAAATTTTGCATTTTCACAAGGGTAACAGGAGAAAATGGATGCCAAAATTTGTTGTGTTGAGTGCACAGATACTCCATATGAGGTCGAAAACTACTTTTGAGGCACAGTTCAAAGCTCAGAAGGGAAGATGCGCCATATTGGAGTTCAGATTTTGCTGGACTGGTTTAAGGGTGCCATGTCACATTGGTAAAGCCCCTGAAGTGCTACAACAGCAGAACCCCCATAAGTGACCCCATTTTACAAACTACACTTCTCGCTGAATTCATCTAGGGGTGCAGTGATCATATTGACACCACAGATGGGTCACAGAATTTTATACCATTGGGCAGTGAAGAAAAAATAATTACATTTTTACCACCAAAATTTTGTTTTAGCCCCAGATTTTACATTTTCACACTGGAATATGGGTAAAAATGGCACCAAAATGTGTCCCACAATTTCTGCTGAATGTAGAAATACCCCATATGTGGCTGTACAGTGCTGTTTAGTCACACCCCCTTTGGGAATTTATCTACAGGTGTAGTGACAATTTTGACTTCATGGTTGTTTTCCAGAAACAAACAGTAGTGGATGTGCCTGAGTAAAAAAAGCAAACTGCCATTGTAGCGACCAGTACGTTGTACTGACCAATACATTGTAATGACCAGTATGTTGTAGTGACCAGTATGTTGAAGTGACCAGTACATTATACCCAGCTTGTGCTTCTGGAGACACGCATCTGTAAATTAAACATGTAGACGCTAAATGTGGTTTAGACACACTTGGGCTCATAAGGGAAGGCGGCATTTGTATTTGGTAGCACCGAATTTACCCATTCACTATAATGAGGCAGCAGAGTTACTCTGTACTCTGTCTGACCTCTGTTTAGAATTGTCCTTCTTTTCAGATGTTCACAAAACTGTGGCGGACCGCGCTTTTATGCTCGCCTAAAAAGACGGACACCGCCAGATCTCAGGTCAGACGGGGTCCACAGTGCCTTCATCTGCCTCATTATAGGGAATCTTCCGTCGGGGATTCCGTCTGAATCACGTATTTCAAAGGTTTACATGGAAACCCTTGGCGCAAGTGCTCAGCGCAGGGTGCAGGATCAGTATGAACAGAGCCTTACTGCGATCTTTGAGAGACAGAGTGAAGAAATCATCAGCAGGTCAAGAATGGATTACTTTTTACGCTGTTCCTCATGCAGTATAAGTGATTAGACAAATTTATTTTTCAGGTAGGTGCGATTACAGCGATACCAGATTTATATCGGGTTTTTTTGTTTGGCAGCTGTCACACACTAAAAGACGCTTTTTATTGCAAAAGCAAGTTATTGTATCCCCCATATTTAGAAAACTATAATTTTTCCATATTTTGGCCGACAGAGTCATGTGATGGCTTCTTTTTTGCGGGACGAGTTGGCGTTTTTATGGGTACCAAACTGAAATCAAACAGTTTTCAACTCAAAACTTTATTCTAGGTGATGTAACATTTGCACATAGGACCCCTTCTTCGATAGGAGCTTCTGAACTCTCTCATTCATTGAATTTGTCAGGTTTTGGATGGTTTCTGCTTCAATTGTTTTGCATGAGGACAGAATACCCTCCCAGAGCTGTTGCTTAGATGTGAACTGCCTCCCACCATCATAGACACTCCTTTTGATGATGCTCCAGAGGTTCTCAATGGGGTTGAGGTCAGGGGAGCATGGGGGCCACACCATAAGATTGTCCCCTTTTATGCCCACAGCAGCCAGAGATGCAGATGTGTTATGTGCAGCATGAGACGGGGCATTATCATGCATGAAATGATCTCGATGGTCCAGATGGATGGAGTGGAGGATGGCTGGTTGATGGACACCCCATGCAAACACGGCTACGGCGCCAACAAGGAGGAGGTGGAGTAATGTTTTGGGCTGGAATCATGGGGAGAGAGATTGTCGGCCCTTTTAGGATCCCTGAAGGGGTAAAGATATACTCCATAATGTATGTTGAGTTTCTCAAACAGCACTTCCTGCCATGGTTCAAGAAGAAGAACCGTGCATTCCGCAGCAAGATCATTTTCATGCATGATAATGCCCCGTCTCATGCTGCACATAACACATCTGCATCTCTGGCTGCTGTGGGCATAAAAGGGGACAAAATTATGGTGTGGCACCCATGCTCCCCTGACCTCGACCCCATTGAGAACCTCTGGAGCATCATCAAAAGGAGTGTCTATGATGGCGGGAGGCAATTCACATCTAAGCAACAGCTCTGGGAGGGTATTCTGTCCTCATGCAAAACAATTGAAGCAGGAACCATCCAAAACCTGATAAATTCAATGAATGAGAGAGTTCAGAAGCTCCTTTCGAACAAGGGGTCCTATGTGCAAATGTAACATCACCTTGAATAAAGTTTTGAGTTGAAAACTGTTTGATTTCAGTTTGTAATAACCTGCTAATGCTTATAATTTCAAAAATGACCATTTTTTTGTTCTTTATTAAAATGAAAAGGTTGAAAACTCTGCTGTGCATAATAATTTGGAACATGCATTTTGAGTGCAGTTTGAGTGTTTTATTTTTTTTTTAAATATACTGTTATCATAGGCAGTTTGTACAAAAACCTTTCAATTGTACTCTAATAGTTATTTGACTGGAAAATTACAATGACTACAATTCATATAGGTAATTTGGGAAAATCTGAGAAAATATTATTTGCATAATAATTTGGAACACAGTGTATTACGATTTTTAGGAGGAAGAATGGACAAAAAACAGAAATTCAGGAATTGTTTTTTATGCCGTTCTGCGTGTGGTAAAATTGATAAGCTTTATTCTTCGGGTCAGTATGATTACAGCGATATCACATTTATATAGTTTTTTATGTTTTGTCGCTTTTACACAATAAAAACTATTTTATAGAAAAAACTAATTATTTTTGCATCGCTTTATTCTGAGAGCTATACCTTTTTTATTTTTTTGCTGATGGAGCGGTATGGCAGCTTGTTTTTTGCGGGACAAGATGAGGTTTTCAGCGGTACCATTTTTATTCACATTCGTCTTTTTGATCGCGTTTTATTGCACTTTGTGTTCGGCAGTATAATGACAAAGCATAGTTTTTTGCCTCGTTTTTTATTTATTTTATTTATGGTGTTCACTGAAGAGGTTAACCAGTGGAACAGTTTTGTAGGTCGGGACTTTATGGACGTGGCAATACCAACTATGTGTACTTTTTTGTTTATTTTTTACATAAATGTATTTATTGGATTAATATTTTTTCATTTTTTTTTGTTCTTTATTTGGGATTTTTTTATTATATTTTACAATTTTTAACAACTTTTTTTTACTTTTTTACATTGCACCAGGATGGGACATTATCTTTACACTGACAGATCGCTGATCTAATACTCTGTAATGCTTCTGCGCTTCAGGGCATCAGAGCAGTGTCTCGCACACAGTTAGCAGGAGCTGACAGGCCACCATCCCTGGGTGACTCCGAGGCCATCTCTGGGCCTGGGGTCACCATGGAGAACATTGGTTCAACGAGATCGCATCACGTTGTGCCAATGGGAGCAGACAGGGAGCTCAGTCCTTCTGCAATGCTAGTCCATGTCAGTATTGATAGCGGTATCAGAGGGGTTAAACGCCCGCAATCGGTGCTAGCACCAATCATGGGCATTGCTGCAGGGTGTCAGCTCTCATATAGAGCTGACACCTGCACTCGATTGTAGCGACGCTCAGCGTGAGACTGCGCGATCAAGGAGAAGCATGTACGCCGGTTTGTTGGGAAGCAGCCCCAGCAGCGTCGTACATATATGGCTCATACTGGGAAGGGGTTAATATGAAGGTGCCTATTTTTAAAGGGACCAAAAGTAATTGGATAATTATCTCAAAAGCTCTTTAATGGGCTGCATGCGCTATTCCGTCATTAATCCATCATCAATTAAGCAAGTAAAAGGTCTGGAGCTAATTCCGGGTGTGGCATTTGCATTTGGAAGCTGTAAACTTAAACCATGCTTTTTCATCATACCGACAAACAAAAATTGGAATAATACGCGATCAAAAAGTCGAATGTAAATATAAGTTATATTGCTGAAAACATCATCTTGTCCCGCAAAAAAACAAGCTACCATACAGCTCAGTCAGAGGAAAAATAAAAAAATTGCTCTTGAAATACAGCGATGCAAAAACAATTATTTTTTCTAAAAAAATGTATATATTGTGTAAAATCGGCAATATATAAAAAAGTACAAATATTTGGTATTACCGAGTCCAGACCCGTTCTATAAAACTGTTACACTAGTTAACCCTTTCAGTGAACACTGTAAAAAAAAAAGCTATAGCTCTTGGAATATAGTGATGCAAAAACTCCTCTTTTTTGCTATAAAATAATTTTTATTGTGTAAGGCTGTGTGCCCACGATGCGTTTTTTAAGCGTTTCCGCAGCGGCAAAAACGCTGCAGAAACGGTTAAAAAACGCATGGTAGAAGGTCTGCCATGTTCCCCAATGATAATCCGCATGTGCTGTGCACATGCTGCGGAAATTTCCGCTGCCGGTTATCATTGCGGAAAAAAACGCAGCACTACCAATTATTTTGCGGAAGAGCTGCGTTTTCGCCGCCATTGATTTGCATTGAAACGCATGGATTACGCATCACTGCATCTGTAGATGCGCATTCCATGCGTTTCAATGTGCGGATGGTACGCGGGTGTGGAGGAGAGGAGACTCTCCTCCGGACCCGGGCACCATAGAACCTGTAAAAAAAAGAATAAAATAAAAAATAAATATTATATTTACCTTCTGATAGCCCCCGCAGTCTTGCTTCGCTCCGTCCTCCCTTGCAGGCAGCTCGCGGTGGACTAAAGGTCCTTCAGTGAAGTGTACCGCGAGCTGCCGGCAAGCTAGGACGGAGCGAAGCAAGACTCCGGGGGCCATCAGAAGATAAGTATAGATTTATTTTTTTATTTTTAAACATTCTTTAAGGTTACAGTATATAAATCCATGCCGTTTGCATGGATTTATATAGTGTGACACAGTTGTCAAGCACTTTCCAAGTGATGCTAAAATCGCTTGGAAAGCGCTTGACAACCCGCATGTGGAACTACATGTGAAGAACGCTTCACATCCGCATGTCCCTGACAGGAAAAACGGGTTATGATCTGCAACAAGAACACCCAGCAGAGGAGGATGTATGATTGTTAAGAGCAAATTCTGCGAGAGGCAGAAACTCAGACCACACCTCTTGATTGTCAGCCACAAAACAATGCAAAAACTGTTCAACATCCTGGTTCTTTCTTTCAGTCTGTCCATTAGACTCGGGATGATAACCAGACGAAAATGACAAATGGACTCCCAACCTATCACAAAAAGCACGCCAAAAGCAAGCCACAAACTGAGGTCCTCTATCAGAAACAATATCTGTGGGAACGCCATGGAGTTTGACAATCTCCTTAACAAACGCCTTAGCGAGTGTCTTGGCGCAGGGCAACTTAATGAACGGAACCAAGTTACTAAAACGGTCCACGACCACCCAGATGATAGTAAAACCCTCGGACACAGGAAGATCAGTAATAAAATCCATTGTGAGATGCGTCCAAGGCGCACTAGGAACTTCCAGAGGTCAAAGCAACCCCGCAGCAGGAGTATGTGAAGCCTTTGACCTAGCACACACAGTACATTGACGCACCCACTTGATGACTTCCTTCTGCCATCCAGGCCACCAAAAACTGCGACTGATAAGTCTCTTAGTTTCTGAAATTCCTGGATGACCTGCAAACCGAGACTCATGACACTCCACAAACAAATCTCTCCTAAAGGCTCTAGGCACGAACAACCTCCCATGGGGAGTGTTAGATGAAGCATCATCTTGAGCTTTCAGAATACCATTCTCCAAAACGGAGGTCAAAGCTGCCACCAGAACTCGTTTCTGTAAAATGCTCTCCTCCTCCTCGGCACCGACCGTAGGAGAGAAGCTGCGAGATAAAGCATCGGCTTTAACATTCTTAGTACCAGGGATATAGGTAACAGAAAAATGAAACCGAGAAAAAAAAAGTGCCCACCTAACTTGACGGGCATTCAAGCGCTTGGCAGCATCCAGATAGATCAAATTCTTATGATCTGTGAAAACCTGAATAGGAAATCTAGAGCCTTCCAAAAAATGACGCCAATGTTCAAATGCAAGTTTAATAGCCAGCAACTCCCGATTTCCAACATCATAATTCAGTTCGGTTTCCGAAAATTTCCTCAAAAAGGCACAAGGATGTACTCCACCCTTGTTCTCCTGAGACAAAACTGCTCCGACCCCCATCGATGAAGCATCGACCTCGACCAAAAAAGGCTTGGTCTCATCAGGCTGCATAAGGATAGGGGCAGAACTGAACCTCTCTTTGAGATACTCAAATGCTTCAATGGCCTCAGTAGTCCACTGGGCCGTATTCGCACCTTTCTTGGTGAGATCGGTTAGAGGTTTAACAATACAGAAAAATTCTTAATGAATTTCCTGTAATAATTGGCAAAACCCAAAAATCTCTGTATAGATTTCAAACCAATAGGCCTAGGCCATTCCTGCACAGCCGGAACCTTCACAGGGTCCATCTCAAAGCCCAAGCTGGAGACAATGTAGCCCAAAAAAATTATTTTCTGCACAGTGAACTCACATTTCTCCAGTTTAGCAAAGAGTGAATTATCACTAAATAACACGAATAAATCAAAATGTCATCCAAATACACAACCACATTCTTACCAATCAAAGGTCTCAGGATGTCATTAATAAGGTTCTGAAAAAATTCAGGTGCATTGGTAAGACCAAAAGGCATTACCAGATTCTCAAAATGACCTACCGGAGTGTTAAAAGCAGTTTTCCATTCATCACCCTCCTTCACTAGTAACAAACTGTATGCTCCCCGGAGATCAATTTTGGAGAACCACTTGGCTCCCACTAACTGGTTAAACAAGTCAGGAATTAACGGCAATGGGTAGGAATTGCGTACGGTAATCTTATTAATTTCACGAAAATCCAGACATGGACGTAAACCCCTGTCCTTTTTTTTTAACAAAGAAGAATCCAACTGCCACAGGCGACTTAGAAGGTCTAATGTGACCAGCAGCCAGGCTAGTCTCTATGTACTCCTCCAAAGCCTTTCTTTCAGGGATAGTCAGATTAAACAAGCGAATTTTGGGAAGAGTAGCACCCGGAACAAACTCAATGGTGCAATCATAATCCCTATGAGGAGGTAAAACTTTCGACCCCTCCTCCGAAAAAAACCCTCCAAAAATCCTGAATAGGTACAGGTAATTCCCCTTTTTCCACAGCCGCAATGCGACCATTACAACATTTATCACAGCACTTCGGACTCCAAGACTTAATCACATTAGCAGACCAGTCCAGTAAAGGATTGTGCAGTTTTAACCAAGGCAATCCCAGAACAACTGGAGAGGGCAAATTATCCAAAACAACCAAGTCCAAAATTTCTTGGTGAACTCCATTGATTGTGAGGGAAAATGCAGCAGTCTTGTGAGTAATACATTTCAAAGGAGTGTTATCAATTGCAACCACAGAAATAGGTGATGACAAAGGTTTGGATTTCAAATTAAGGTTTTCCAAAAACCCTTTATCAATCACATTAAGTGTTGAACCACAATCCACAAATACCTGAAATTCAATAAAATATCCCTGCAGAGTAGTACTCCCAGAAAGAAATACTCCTGCAGAGCGTAAACAAGCTATACGGGCGGAACTGACCTTTTTTTTTTCTTTACTTAAACGACGCTCACAATACTTAATCAAATGATCAGCTTTACCACAATAAAGACATAAACCCTCGGCGAATCTCCGGTCTCTTTCCTGACAGCGGAGTGACATTGCCCCCACCTCCATTGGTTCTCCGCTGTCAGAGCAGAATTTCTGGGAACTAGGACCTGACGTTACAGGAGTTTTTACATCATTCACCCTGCACCTCAGTCTCCTGTCCACATGAACAGCTAACTGCATAGCTTCCTGCAGAGTCTCAGGTGCAGGGAATGCAATTAGCAAATCCTTAACCCCTTCACTCAGACCAGCAAGAAATAAACATCACAGCGCAGAATCGTTCCATTTAACTTCTGAGGCCCATCTCCTGAAGTGTGTACAATAATTTTCAACATCATCTGACCCCTGATTCAAACATCTAAGTTCTGATTCAGCAGATGCGATTCGATCAGGATCGTCATATAATAGCCCCATAGCAGAAAAAAATTCTTCAACAGACCTTAAACATGGATCATTAGGCTGGAGAGAAAAGGCCCAACCCTGTGGTTCTTTGCGCAAAAGTGACGTAATAAAACCAATGCGCTGTGATTCATTCCCAGAGGACCATGGTCTCAAACGAAAATATAACAAACAAGCATTTTTAAAGGAAAAAAAATCTTGCTGTTAACCATAAAGAACATCAGGCAGTCCAACCTTCGGTTAGACAAAATGCGCTCCAGGACAGTTACTCACGTGTTGCTGAAGCTCGGCCACCTCCAGAGACAATCCCTGCAGGCGTTGAGCCAAATCCTGGACGGAAACCATACTGATCCCCGATCTTTCCTTAAGTTTTTTGGGCTGGAATTACTGTTATGATCTCAACAAGAACTAAGGAAAGATAGGGGAAAGCTGTCCCTACAGTAAGACTAAGCTGTATCCCTACGATGTAGCGGGCTGCCTGTTCCTAGTGAACAGACCCACCTCCGTCCTCGGCTAGTCTGAACGAAGACCTATAGAATTAAGGGAGGGGTCCCTAAAAGAACTAAGGACTGGGACAAAAATGGGACACCTCCTAAACAGAAATTGTTGTAGAACACAAAAGACAAACTGACAAAAAGTACTAGAGGTCCAAGAGGACCAAGCAAACTGACAGAGATAGGCACCGAAGCACCAGGCTAGCAAAACAGTCAAACAACACTGAAGTCCAGAAAAGCCAGAAGGGCGGAGCTGGAATATATAGGCAGATGGTCACGTGACCGCAAAACACAAGATAGAAAAAACTAACAGGAGGGTTCTAACAAAACGCATGTACAATCCGCATGTATTTTTTGTGCCAGGGAGATGCAGAAATGCTCAGGAAAAAATCCGGAGCATTTCTGCATTGTGGGCACATAGCCTAAAAGCGGTAAAACATAAAAACAAGACATAAATCTGGTATCGCTGTAATCGCGCCGGCCCAAAAAATAAAGTTGTCTAATCACTTATACCGCACGATAAGCGGTATAAAAAATAAATAAAACCAATTTTTGACCCGCTTTTGATTTGTTCATACTGCCTCCCAAAGATCGCAGTAAGGCTCGGCTCACATTTATCCTGCGCGGTACACTGTGCGCTTAAACTGAGGTTTCCGTGTAAATCTCTGAAATACGTGATTCAGACAACCCCCAGTGGAAGGTTCCCTATAATGAGGCAGGTGGGGACACTGTAGACGCCTTCTAGCCTGTGATCTGGCGCTGTCCGTCTTTTTATGCGTGCATAAAAGTGCAGTCGGCACTGTTTTATCGCCACTGAAAAGAATGACACTGCTTAGCAGAGGCCAGACAGAGTTGAGAGTAACTGCTGCCTCATTATCGTGAATGGATCCCTCAGGGGTTTCATCCGAATGACATCATTCAGAGATTTAGATGGAAACCCCGATGTAAGTGCTCAGCGTAGAGAGCAGGATAAATGTGATCCCAAACTTTACGTTATGTAAAATGTTCCCAGTAAAAAAGCTTCAACTCAATCTACAAGAAAGCAAGTCCCCACTCAGGTCCATCATCTTGAATGAAAATATATGGGGCTTCCACGTTACTAGTAACACAAAGGCTCTGGAAAAGTAAAATGGCTCCCCCCCAAAAAAAGCCAGCGAATTCTGCACTCTCAAATCCAAATGTCCCCTCCTTTCTGAGCCCTGCAGTGTGCCTAAATCACATTTAGCTTCCACAAGTTTGACAGTACTGTAGTGGCGAGAGCTTGCTTAATTTACAGGGTGCTTTTCTCCAGAAGCACAAGCTGGGCACAATGTACTACACTACAATGTACGTACACCTCAATGGCAGATTTGCAATTTTCACTCAGCAACATCTATTGTCGTTTGTTCCTGAAAAACACCCATGGAGTCAAAATCATCACTACACCTGTAGATAAATTCCCAGAGGGGTGGAATTTCCAAAATGGGGTCACTTGAGGGGGATTTCTGATCTTCTGGCACTTAAGGGCCCTGTATTTGGAGTGCACAAACTATTCTAGGAAAATCTGTGCTCCAAGAGTCAATAGCGCTCCTTCCCTCCCAAGTTTCGCCGTGTGGCTAAGCAGCACTGTGTAGACCAGGGGTGGGCAATTAATTTTCCCAAGGAGCCACATGAGAGACCGTGACTGCTGTGGAGGGCCGAACCAATAGGCTGAAATTAATTCTGCTCGATATTAATATTATAATATTATTTTATATAAATATTGTATTGTACTTAATATTGAGCAGAATTGAAGGGGTATTTCCATCTCAGAGATTTTATCCCAATATGTAGTAGGTGTAATAATAATAATAACATTAGTAAATAACTACAATTAGAAATTTAGTATAATTCTTCTGATAAGCTATTTCGCTTACCCCATGTGCAGGGCATTGCAGTAGCTTATGTATCCATGTTTACGACCCCTAACAACTAACTAACACTATATGAGTGGTCATAACCATGGATACCTGAGCTACTGCAATGCCCTATACATGGGGTAAGCGACATAGTGAATCGGAAGAACTATACTACATTTCTAATTTAAAATATTTGATATTATTACACCTACTACATATTGGGATAGAATCTCTGAGATGGGAATACCCCATTAAGTATACTGACATCCCCCATATACCATATAAGCCTGCACACAGCCCCCTATATAATGTACAGTATGAGCCCACATACAGCCCTCTATATACCGTAAGAGCCCCCAAATAGCCTCTCTAAATACAGTATGAGCCCCTACATAGCCTTCCTCTATACAGTATGAGCCACACATAGCCTCCTATATACAGTATGAGCCCAACATAGCCTGTCTATATACAGTATGAGCCCCCAGACAGCCTCCCTATATACAGTATGAGCCCCAACATAGCCTCCTATATACAGCATGAGTCTCACATAGCTGCAGTATCTACAGCGTGAACCCCACATAGTCTCCCAATATACAGCGTGAGCCCCACACTCTCTCCACTTTACAGTATGATCCCCACACAGCCTCCAATATACATCCTGAGCCCCACATAGCCTCCCATATAAAGTCTGAGCACCACATAGTCTCATATATACAGCGTGAGCCCCACATAGCCTCCTTTATACAGAGTGAGCCCCCAAATAGCCTCCTATTTACAGTATGAGCCCCCACATAGCCTCCATATATACAGTATAAGCCATCACATAGCCTTCTATATACAGTATGAGCCCCCACATAGGCCTCCATATATACAGTATGAGCCCCACATAGCCTCCTATATATAGTATGAGCCCTCACATAGCCTCCTATATACAGTATGAGCCCCATAGCCTCTTATATACAGCATAAGCCCCACATAGCCTCCTATATACAGCGTGAGCCCCCATATAGCCTCCTATATACAGTATGAACCCCCATATAGCCTCTCTATGTACAGCATCAGCCCCAGATAGCCTCCATATATGCAGTGAGCCCCACATAGGCTCCTGTATACAGCATGAGCCGTCACATAGCCTCCAATATACAGTATGCACCCTCACATAGCCTCCTATATGCAGTATGAGCCCCACATAGCCTCAATAAATACAGCGTGAGACCCACATAGCCTTCTATATGTTCTATATGCAGTATGAGCCCCATATAGCCTCTATATATACAGCAATAGTCTCTTATATGCAGTATAAGCCCCATGTAGCCTCCATATGTACAGCATGAGCCCCACATAGTTTGCTATGTACATTCAAAGATCCCACACACATGAAAAAAAACACCACATACTTACCTCGCTCCCATTCCCTCGGCACTATGCTCCTGTCTCCGGTGCACTGACTCTCCGCAGTGCACAGTTGACGCGATTAAATGACGTCATCGCCTTAGCTGTCTCACACGCTGATTGGTAGAAGAGGTGGCAGGCGGCCCCGTCCTCCACCAATGAATTCACTGTTGTCTGCATCCAGAGGATGCGGATAGCGGCAACAGAGGAGGGCAGAGGCAGATGAAGGGCAAGGAGCGCCTCGTGGGCCACTGCTTCAGCCCATTGGCTGTCTCGTTCCGGACTGGGGCAGCCAAAGAGCCGGATGTGACCTGTGGGCCGCACTTTGCCTAGGTCTGGAATAAATATATGGGGTATTACCACGATCAGCAGAAATTGTGTAACAAATTTTGGTGCTATTTTTATCGATTTCCCCATGTGAAAATGTAAAATGTGGGGCTAAAATAACATTTTTGTGGTAATAATGTAATCATTTTTTTCTGCACCACCCAATGGTATACACTCCCTGACAGAAGTTATGTCGCTTATCCATGTTATGTAAATAAAAGCTAATAACCTGACGTTAAATTCATCCATTGGTTTTATAAATTACTCTTTTGAAAGCTGAAACCCTCCCAAATTTGCTATAGGTAAAGAAAATAAATTGTCATCAATGCTGAAATATTGATCATTTAATGAACACAGAATTGTGTTGTCGATATGATCACTGCACCCTTAGATGAATTCATTGAAGACTGTAGTTTGCAAAATGGGGTCAATTTTGGCAGAGTTCTGCTGTTCTAACACCTCAGGGGCTCTGCAATGTGACATGCCTCCCCCCCAAACTATAACAGCAAAATCTGGTCCATAATATGGGGCTCCTTCCCTTCTGAGCTTTGTATTGTGCCTCAAAAGTACTTTTTGACCACATATGAGGTATTGGCATAGACACGAGAAAGTGCGCAACAAGTTGCACCATTCGTTTTCTCCTGTTTTACCCTTGTGAAAATGAAAAATCTGGGGCTAATGCAACATTTTTGCAGGAAATTTTTTTTTTTTTATTTCCATGGCTCAATGGTTTAAAATTTGTCAAACACCTGCAGGTTCAAGGTGCTCATCACATCTCTAGATAAATTCCTTTTCCACTGTTTCGGCCCGTCAGGTGTTCTGCAAACGCAACATGGCGCCCACAGATCATTCCATCAAAATCTGTGCTCAAAAACGTTGCTCCTTCCTCTTGGAGCTCGGCAGTATGCCCAAACAGTAGTTTCCAACCACACAGAGTATCGGTGCACTCAGGAGAAATTGCACTACAAATTTTGGGGTCCATTTTCTCCTGCTACTCTTGTGAAAATGGAAAATTTGAGACTAAGGCAACATTTTTGTCAGAAAAATGCTTTTTTTTCACAGCTCAATGTTATAAAATTCTGTGAAGCACATGTGAATTCAAGGTGCTCACAAAACCTCTAGATAAATTTCTTGAGGGGTGTCGTTTCCCAAAAGGGGTCACTTGTGGGGGGTTTCCACCATTTAGTTACATCAGGTGCTCTACAAATGCGACATGGCGTCAGTTATCTATTCCAGCCAATTTCCCGTTCCAAAAGTCAAATGGTGTTCCTTCCCTTCCAAGCCCTGTTTTGTACCCAAACAGTAGTTTTCCACCTCATATGGGCTATCGGCATACTCAGGAGAAATTGCACAAAAAATTGTGTGGTCCATTTTCTTCCTTTACATTTGTGAAAATGAAAAATTTGGGGCTAAAGCAACATTTTTGTGGAAAAATTTAATATTTAAATTTTTTCCTACCACACTGCTTTAATTCCTGTTAAGCACCTGAAGGGTTAATAAGTTTACTGAATATGGTTTTGAGCACTTTGAGGGTTATAGTTTTTAAAATTGTGTCACTTTTTGGTATTTTCTGTCGCATAGGTCCCTCAAAGACAGTTCAAACGTGATGTGGTCCCTAAAAAATGGTTTTCTAAATTTTGTTGGAAAAATTAGAAAATTGATGATAAACTTTTAACCCTTCTAACTTCCTAACAAAAAATTATTTTTCAAAAAGGATGGTGATGTAAAGCAGGCATGTAGCAAATGTCTGGTTTAAAAGCATAAAAATGAAAAGTTTGAAAATAGCAAAATTTTAGCCAAATTACTGATACAAGTACAATATATCACAAAAAAACGATCTTAGAATCACTAGGATCCATTCCAGAGGTATTACCTCATAAAGTGACACTGGTCAGAATTGGAAAATTTGGTCCGGTAAGGAAGGTGAAAACAGGCTTCGAGGTAAAGGGGTTATGACAAAACTTAAGGCTTAAAGACCCACAAACAAGCAACAACTGAAGTCAGCTGCAGTAAAGGCCTGGCAAAGCATCACAAAGGAAGAAAACCGAGTGTTTGGTGACGTCCATGGCTTCCAGACTTCAGGCAGTCATTGCCTGCAATGGATTCTCTACAAAGTCTTAAAATTGAACATTTTATTTATGGTAAAGTTAGTTTGTCCAATTACTTTTGAGCCACTGAAATGAGGAGGCTTTGTAGAAAAATGGTTGCAATTTCCAAATGTTTCACAGGATATTTTTGTTCAGCCCCTTTAATTAAAAACTTCAATTCCATCTCAGTTGTTTCATTTTAAATCAGAAATCATAATCACAAAGATTTGGTCACTGTGCAAATATCTATTAATATACTTACCTGGTAATGTCTTCCTGTTCCGTCCAGATGTGTCCAGATCCCAGAATTCCAAGTGGTAGAAGCTTGCCGACCACCATATTGGGACACCCAAGTGATGGGTGTATCAATATGGAAACCGCTGGTGGTACCAGCCCCTTGCACAGCACCACTAGCGGAACACCGTCGCACCACACACAAACTATATACGCTGTACGCACACACTGTATATGCCGTACGCACAACACACACTGTATACTCCGTACGCACCACATACACACACACTGTATACGTCGTGCGCACCACACACACACTGTATACGCCGTGCGCACCACACACACACTGTATACGCCTTGCGCACCACACACACACTGTATACGCCGTGCGCACCACACACACACTGTATACGCCGTGCGCACCACACACACACTGTATACGCCATGCGCACCACACACACACTGTATACGCCTTGCGCACCACACACACTGTATACGCCTTGCGCACCACACACGCTGTATACGCCTTGCGCACCACACACGCTGTATACGCCGTGCGCACCACACACGCTGTATACGCCGTGCGCACCACACACGCTGTATACGCCGTGCGCACCACACACTGTATACGCCGTACGCACCACAGACACACACACTGTATACGCCATACGCACCACACCACCACACACACACTGTATACGCCGTTCGCACCACATATACACACTGTATATGCTGTACACACCACACACTGTATACGCCGCACGCACCACACACACAAATTGTATACTCCGCACGCACCACATACACTGTGTACGCCATACGCACCACACACACACTGTATACGCTGCACGCACCGCACCACACACACTATACGCCGTACGCACCACACACACACACACACTGTATACGCCGCACGCACCACACACACACACACTGTATATACCGTACGCACCACACACACTGTATACGCCGTACGCACCACACACACACACACTGTATACGCCGTATGCAACACACACACACACACTGTATACGCCGTACGCAACACACACACACACTGTATACGCCGTACGCAACACACACACTGTATACGCCGTACGCGCAACACACACACACACACACACACACACTGTATAATCCGTATGCACCACCACACACTGTGCATACGCCGTACACACCACACACACACACACTGTATACGCTGTACACACACTCCATACGCCGTACACACACTGTATACGGCATACGCACACACTGTATACGCCGTACACACACTGTATACGCGATACGCACCACACACACACACTGTATACTCCGCATGCACCACACACACTGTATACGCCGTGCGCACCACACACACACTGTATACGCCGCACGCACCACACACACTGTATAAGCCGCACGCACCACACACACACACACACACTGTATACGCCGTACGCACCACAAACACACTGTATACACCGCATGCACCACACACTGTATACGTCGCACGCACCACACATACACACTGTATACGCCGTACGCACCACACACACACTGTATACGCCATACGCACCACAAACACACTGTATATGCCGTACGCACCACACACACTGTATACGTCGTACGCACCACACACACACACTGTATACGCCGTACGCACCACACACACACACACACACTGTATACGCCGTACGCACCACACACAAACTGTATACGTCGTACGCACCACAGACACACACTGTATACGCCGTACGCACCACACACAAACTGTATACGTCGTACGCACCACAGACACACACTGTATACGCCGTACGCACCACACACAAACTGTATACGTCGTACGCACCACAGACACACACTGTATACGCCGTACGCACCACACACACACACTGTATACGCCGTACGCACCACCACACACTGTGTATACGCCGTACGCACCACACACACACACTGTATACGCCGTATGTAACACGCACACACACTGTATATGCCGCACGCACCACACACACACTGTATACGCACCACACACACTGTATACGCCGTACACACCACACACACATTGTATACACCGTACGCACCACACACACTATATATGTCATACGCACCACACACTGTATACACCGCACGCACCACACACAAACTGCATACGTCATACGCACCACAGACACACACTGTATACGCCGTACGCACCACACACACACAATGTATATGCCGTACGCACCACCACACACTGTGTATGTGCCGTACGCACCACACACACACTGTATACGCCGTATGTAACACGCACACACACTGTATACGCCGCAAGCACCACACACACTGTATACGCCGCATGCACCACACACACACTGTATACGCCGTACGCACCACGCACACAGTATATGCCGTACGCACCACACACACACACATTGTATACGCCGTACGCATGACACACACTGTATATGCCATACGCACCACACACACACACACACTGTATATGCCGTACGCACTACCACACACTGTGTATACGCCGCACACACCACACACAAACTGTATACGCCGTACGCACCACACGCACACACACACTGTATACACCGTACACACCACACAAACACACTCTGTATACGACGTACGTACGTTTTGTCCTTATGTGGATACAATATGAATTAAAGCACCTTTGTCAGAAATGTTTCCATGTTAATGAAATGTTACCTTTACCTACTTTGCTTTCATTTTAACACAGGGGGAGGAGTGAGTGCACAGAGGAAAGAGGACACACAGGGGGGAGACAGCTCAAATGAGAGAACACATGAGGATAGAAGACAGCACAGGGGTGGAGAGAGAGAGAGCAGACAAGGAGGAGAGCACATGGGGTACACAGGTCAAAGAAGAGATCACATGAGAGGAGAAGACAGCAGATGGGGGAGGCAGCTCAAACGGGACAGCACAGGAGGGGAGAACACAGCACAGGAAGGAGAGAGACAGCAGACAAGGAGGATAGCACATGGGGTAGACAGGTCAAAGAAGAGAGCACAGACGGGAGAAGTCAGCACATGGGGGAAAGAGAGAGGAGATAGGTGGGTGAGCACATGGGGAGGACAGATTCCTCTCTGGGCACAAAAATAGGGCGAAGCCCTACGCATTTTTTTTTTAAATTATTTCAGGAAATTCATGAAATAATGAAAAAAAAATTGATGTGGGGCTTCGCCCTATATTTGTGTCCAGTCAGGTACAGCAGGCAGGAACGGGCTGCTCCCAACCACCAGCTGCCTATTTGTACCTAGCCGGACACAACAATATAGGGAAGCCCTTTTTTTCTTAATTATTCCATGAATTTCATGAATTTTAAAAAAAAAAAAAAAGTGGAGCTTCGCCCTATTTTTGTGTCCAGCCAGGTACAACTAGGCAGCTGGGGGCTGGAATCTGCAGCGCAGGGAGGCCCAAGCTTTCTGGGCCCCACCCGCTGCAAATTGCAGTCCGCAGCCGCCCCGGAAAATGGCGCGTTCATAGAAGCGCCATCTTCTGGCGCTGTACCCAACTCATCCAGGGCCCTGGTGCGGTGGCTCACTGGGTAATAAAGGGGTTAAGGCCAGCTTGGCATTATCAGCTGGCCCTAAGCCCGAAATTCATGGGGTCACGCCAATATTAGACATGACCACCATGAATTTCTAGTAAAGTATTTAAAAAAAACACAACACCCAGAAAAAAGTCCTTTAATTGAAATAAACACACAATTCTTTATTGTTCTAAATTAAACCATACTTACCGTCACGCCCATTCCAGCTGAAGCCAATGATCTCCTGCAATAAAAGTAAAATAATAAAGCAACATCATCCTTACCTTTCCATGGCTCCCACGACAGCTTCAGCTCTGCTACATGGAGATGACAGGCTGGACCGCAGCAGAACGCTGCCATCCAGCCTGTCATCCCGCAGACACTGAGAAGCGCAGGCTTGCTTGCGCTCCTCAGTGTCTGACTGTGACGGCATCCAGATGAGCCGACAATGAACTCGGCTCACCTCATGTACGTCACTGACAGCGTGGGAAAATTCTCCTGCACTCAGCGCTTCAGCGTGAGAATTTTCCCACGCTGTCAGTGACGTGCATGAGGTGAGTCGAGTTCATTGGACATGACCTCGGCTCATCTGGATGCCGTCACAGCCAGACACTGAGTAGCGCAAGCATGCCTGCGCTTCTCAGTGTCTGCGGGATGACAGGCTGGATGGCAGCGTTCTGCAGGTCCAGCCTGTCATCTCGATGTAGCAGAGCTGAAGCTGTCCTGGGAACCATGGAAAGGTAAGGATGAGGTTGCTTTATTATTTTTCTTTTATTGCAGGAGATCGTTGGCTTCAGCTGGAATGGGCGTGATGGTAAGTATGGTTTAATTTAGAACAATAAAGAATTGTGTCTTTATTTCAATTAAAGGACTTTATTCTGGGTGTTTGTGTTTTTTTTTTAACTTTGACTATGGGGTTAGTAATGGGGGTGTCTTATAGACGCCTCTCCATTACTAACCTGGGCTTGATGTCAGCTGGCATTATAAGCTGACATCAACCCCAACCCTATTACCCCCTGCCACCGCACCAGGGCAGCGTGGAAGAGCGAGGCTAAGTGCCAGAATTGGCGCATCCTATGGATGCGCCATTTCTGGGGCGGCTGACGGCTGGTGTTTCTAGCCTGGGAGGGGGCCAATATTCATGGCTCCCTTCCTGGGCTATTAATATCAGCCCCCAGCTGTCTGCCTAGCCTTTGCTAGCTATTAAATTAGGGGGGACCCCACGTCATTTTTTTTGGGGGGGTCCTCCATTTTAATAGCTAGTAAAGGCTAGGTATTCAGCTGGGGGCTGATATTAGTAGCCTGGGAAGCTCCGTGGGTATTACCCCCTTCCCAGGCTTCAAACATCTGCCCCAGCTGTCTGCTTAACCTCCGCTAGAGACTAAAATTACGGGGAACTCCACGCCAATTTTTTTTAATAATAAATCCTTTATTTTAATACTAAATGACAAGTACAGTAACCAACACTATCACTGTACTTATTATATATGTGACTGACATGTTTCTATCTATCTAATCTATGTGTGAAGCTCTATTCTGTCTGTTATAAATTGTCGGGTACAGATGCTGAATTGCCGGCCGGCTTTTTTAAAGAGACGGTGCATGAAAACACTATTATTTTTTTTGATAAATCCTTTACACTAAATGACAATTACAGTAAGCAACACTGTCACTGTACTTCATATATATGTGGCTGACATGTTTCTATCTATCTAATTTATGTGTGATTCTCTATTCCTTCTATTCTAAATTGTCGGGTACAGATGCTGAATTGCCAGCCAGCTTTTTTAAAGAGACGGTGCATGAAAACACTATTATTTTTTTTAATAAATCCTTTGCAGTAAATGACAAGTACAGTAAGCAACACTGTCACAGTACTTCATATATATGTGACTGACATGTTTCTATCTATCTAATCTATGTGTGAAGCTCTATTCTGTCTGTTATAAATTGTCGGGTACCGCTGCTGAATTGCCGGCCGGCTTTTTTAAAGAGACGGTGCACGAAAACACTATTATATTTTTTAATAAATCCTTTACACTAAATGACAAGTACAGTAAGCAACACTGTCACTGTACTTCATATATATGTGACTGACATGTTTCTATCTATCTAATCTATGTGTGATGCTCTATTCCTTCATGTCTAAATTGTCGGGTACCGGTGTATGCCGCTGCTGAATTGCCGGCCGGCTTTTTTAAAGAAAGCGTCTTCTGAGCAGTTTGTGAGCTTTTGGACACCTTTGAAGGTATTTTCTATGTGTTCCTATGTGTTTTTGTTTGCCTGCCATTGGTTTTAACGGTGTTCGACGGTGTTCTAAGGTGTTCGACGAACAGTTCGATGAACAGTTCCTCGAACATCCCGGTGTTCGACGAACCGAACCCGAACACTACGGGGGTGGCTCAACACTAATTAGCAGGTTATTAGAAACTGAAATCAAACAGTTTTCAACTCAAAACTTTATTCTAGGTGATGTTACATTTGCACATAGGACCCCTTGTTCGAAAGGAGCTTCTGAACTCTCTCGTCCATTGAATTTGTCAGGTTTTGGATGGTTTCTGCTTCAATTGTTTTGCATGAGGACAGAATACCGTCCTAGAGCTGTTGCTTAGATGTGAACTGCCTCCCACCATCATAGACACTCCTTTTGATGATGCTCCAGAGGTTCTCAATGGGGTTGAGGTCAGGGGAGCATGGGGGCCACACCATAAGTTTGTCCCCTTTTATGCCCATAGCAGCCAGAGATGCAGATGTGTTATGTGCAGCATATATATATATGTTTTGGGATTTTTTTGCAATAAATTACCTTACTTAAATGTAGTTTGGTTACTTCTTGGTGCCCTACTCACATGAGATTTACAATCAGAGTGACCAGTAAAAGGGTGCTTTCACATTGTGTTCTGTGTCCCCGACTGGACATATGTCCGAAATCCTCCTTAAGGCTATGTGCCCACGATGCAGAAATGCTCCGGATTTTTTCCTGAGCATTTCTGCATCTCCCGTGCAGAAAAAACACATGCGGATTGTACATGCGTTTTTCCTGCCAGGGACAAGCGGATGTGAAGCGTTCTTCACATGCATTTCCGCATGCGGGTTGACAAGCGCTTTCCAAGCGATTTTAGCATCACTTGGAAAGTGCTTGACAACTTGGTCACACTATATAAATCCATGCAACCGGCATGGATTTATATAGTGTGACCGAAAGAATGGTAAAAAATAAAAAATATATACTTACCTTCTGATGGCCCCTGGTGTGCTTGTCTCTGCTTGCCGGCAGCTCGCGGTAGATTTAAGGACCTGCCGACGTTAGCGGTCGCATGACCCGTCACGACTAAATGACGTCAGCGCAGGTCCTTTAGTCTACCGCGATCTGCCGGCAAGCCAAGACAAGCACAACGGGGGCCATCAGAAGGTAAGTATAATATTTATTTTTTATTTTATTCTTTTTTTTACAGGTTCTATGGTACCCGGGTCCGGAGGAGAGTCTCCTCTTCTCCAAACCCGGGTACCATCCGCACAATGAAACGCATGAATTCCGCATGTACAGATGCAGTGATGTGGATTCCACGCGTTCCAATGCAAGTCAATGGCGGAGAAAAACAGCACTTCCGCAAAATAATTGGTAGTGCTGCGTTTTTTTCCGCAATGATAATCCGCAGCGGAAATTTCCGCAGCATGTGCACAGCACATGCGGATTATCATTGGGGAACATAGAAGACCTACTACCAAGCGTTTTTTAAGTGTTTCTGCAGCGGAATTGCCGCTGCGGAAACGCTTAAAAAACGCATAGTGGGCACACAGCCTAAAACGGGGTCCGGAAGTATGCGCCGGGCCGTAGACTGTAATGGTGACGGCAAAGCGAATGTGCGCTCTTAAAGTTTTTTGATCACATTATCTGGAGATGCTAAAATGAGAAGTATCTATGAACATCAGTATAGAGTTAGTTGTATCAACAGTTCATGGAGCAAATAGTGTCACATGGAGGTAGAGTCACCCAAAACAATGTAAATATTTTCTTTTAATTGTACATGCATGTAAATATCTTGATAAAAAAAATAATAAAAGTATTATTGTTATTGCATTTGATATTTTTACTTATCAGAGCAGTATACACATGTACGATTTCTCCTTTTTCAGTTGTTATCCTCCAGTTTAATGTACCGTATATTTCGGCGTATAAGACGACCTGGTGTATAAGACGACCCCCCTACTTTCCTGTTAAAATATAGAGTTTAGGATATATTCACCGTATAAGACTACCCCTTTTCCAACGCATACCAAACACCGGTAAAAATTAAAAAAAAACAGATTTGAATTTAACATGGTCCTTTTTTAATTTAAATTCTTATGACATGCAGGTATATAGCAGGAAAACTGTCACTCATAAACATATTAAAATAGGGGGGACCCCACGTCATTTTTTGGGGGGGTCCCCCATTCTAATAGCTAGTAAAGGCTAGGTATTCAGCTGGGGGCTGATATTAGTAGCCTGGGAAGCTCCGTGGGTATTACCCCCTTCCCAGGCTTCAAACATCTGCCCCAGCCGTCTGCTTAACCTCCGCTAGAGACTATAATGATGGTGGATCCCACGCCAATTTTCTTTTTAAAAAATCCTTTATTTTAACACTAAATGACAATTGAGGGGTTAATAAAGATGCAGTCCCTAAATTATTATTAATTTTGTAATTAATTTTTCCCAAAAATGTTGACGTGGGCTTCGCCATATTTTTGTGTCCAGCCAGGTACAGCAGGCAGGAACGGGCTGCCCCCAACCACCAGCTGCCTATTTGTACCTGGCCGGACACAACAATATAGGGAAGCCCTTTTTTTTTAAATTATTTCATGAAATAATTAAAAAAAAAAAGACGTGGGGCTTCGCCCTATTTTTGTGTCCAGCCAGGTACAACTAGGCAGCTGGGGGCTGGAATCTGCAGCGCAGGGAGGCCCAAGCTTTCTGGCCCCCCCCGCTGCAAATTGCAGTCCGCAGCCACCCCGGAAAATGGCGCGTTCATAGAAGCGCCATCTTCTGGCGCTGTACCCAACTCATCCAGGGCCCTGGTGCGGTGGCTCACTGGGTAATAAAGGGGTTAAGGCCAGCTTGGCATTATCAGCTGGCCCTAAGCCCGAAATTCATGGGGTCACGCCAATATTAGACATGACCGCCATGAATTTCTAGTAAAGTAATTAAAAAAAACACAAACACCCAGAATAAAGTCCTTTAATTGAAATAAAGACACAATCCTTTATTGTTCTAAATTAAACCATACTTACCATCACGCCCATTCCAGCTGAAGCCAACGATCTCCTGCAATAAAAGTAAAATAATAAAGCAACCTCATCCTTACCTCTCCATGGTTCCCAGGACCGGTCCAGCTCTGCTACATTCACATGACAGGCTGCACCGCAGCAGAACGCTGCCGTTCAGCTTGCCATGCGGCAGACACTGAGAAGCGCAGGCATGCTTGTGCTCCTCAGTGTCTGACTGTGACGGCATCCAGATGAGCCGAGATCATGTCCAATGAACTCGGCTCACCTCATGCACGTCACTGACAGCGTGGGAAAATTCTCCTGCTCCCCGCATGCGCAGTAGAAGTTTCCCACGCTGTCAGTGACGGACGTCCAGGAGGTGAGCTGAGTTCATTGTCGGCTCATCTGGATGCCGTCACAGCGAGACACTGAGGAGCGCAAGCATGCCTGCGCTTCTCAGTGTCTGTGGGATGACAGGCTGGATGGCAGCGTTCTGCTGCGGTCCAGCCTGTCATCTCGATGTAGCAGAGCTGGAGCTGTCCTGGGAACCATGGAAAGGTAAGGATGAGGTTGCTTTATTATTTTACTTTTATTGCAGGAGATCGTTGGCTTCAGCTGGAATGGGCGTGATGGTAAGTATGGTTTAATTTAGAACAATAAAGAATTGTGTGCTTATTTCAATTAAAGGACTTTATTCTGGGTGTTTGTGTTTTTTTTAACTTTTACTATGGGGTTAGTAATGGGGGTGTCTTATAGACGCCTCTCCATTACTAACCTGGGCTTGATGTCAGCTGGCATTATAAGCTGACATCAACCCCAGCCCTATTACCCCCTGCCACCGCACCAGGGCAGCGTGGAAGAGCGAGGCTAAGTGCCAGAATTGGCGCATCCTATGAATGCGCCATTTCTAGGGCGGCTGACGGCTGGTGTTTCTAGCCTGGGAGGGGGCCAATATTCATGGCTCCCTTCCTGGGCTATTAATATCAGCCCCCAGCTGTCTGCCTAGCCTTTGCTAGCTATTAAATTAGGGGGGACCCCACGTCATTTTTTTTGGTGGGTCCCCCATTTTAATAGCTAGTAAAGGCTATGTATTCAGCTGGGGGCTGATATTAGTAGCCTGGGAAGCTCCGTGGGTATTACCCCCTTCCCAGGCTTCAAACATCTGCCCCAGCCATCTGCTTAACCTCCGCTAGAGACTAAAATTAAGGGGAACCCCACGCCAATTTTTTTTTAAATAAATCCGTTATTTTAACACTAGATGACAAGTACAGTAACCAGCACTGTCACTGTACTTCATATATATGTGACTGACATGTTTCTATCTATCTAATCTATGTGTGATGCTCTATCTTTCTGTTATAAATTGTCGGGTACAGATGCTGAAATGCCGGCAGGCTTTTTTAAAGAGACGGTGCATGAAAACACTATTATTTGTTTTAATAAATCCTTTACACTAAATGACAAGTACAGTAAGCAATACTGTCACTGTACTTCATATATATGTGACTGACATGTTTCTATCTATCTAATCTATGTGTGAAGCTCTTTTCTTTCTATTCTAAATTGTCGGGTGCCGGCTTATGCCGCTGCTGAATTGCCGGCTTTTCATATATTGTCACAGAAGCGATGCGAACTTCCCTGCTCCGGACACAGCGCAGCGCTTCTGTGACAAGTGAAAGCTGTCGGCACAGAAGCCCTGCGCTGTGTCCGGAGCTGGGAATACGCAGCGATGTGTCAGTTTCAGCACAGAAGCGCTGACTGTCTGGACCTACCGCCGCCGTATTTTAACTCCCTCCACCTTATATTAACTCCGACATGGCAGGGATACGGCCACGGCAGCTTATTAACACCCCCAGAGTATCCCCGCATGTCAATTTCTGAAAGTTCAAAAGCATTACCGGCGTATAAGACGACCCCAGACTAGACAGAAGATTTTTCAGTCTTCAAAAGTCGTCTTATACGCCGGAATATACGGTCCATTCACACAATAAAAACAATTTCTGAAGAAATTAAACAAAGGCATATGCATTTCAATTAGATCATCATACAGACAGAACCTCAAAAAATCAGTAGGGTTCCTCCACTTCCGCTTTTAACAGGAATCCATAGGATACTAATTCCATTTATCGGGTGCATTTGCCTCTTCTACATGTAATAGACAAACGGAAAGAATAAACGGACAGTGAACAGAGTCTTACTCTTGTTCTTGATTGATTCTCTGACGTTTCAGTATATGAAGTACTACTGCAGAATTTCAGCCCAAACATACAGTACAGACCAAAAGTTTGGACACACCTTCTCATTTAAAGATTTTTCTGTATTTTCATGACTATGAAAATTGTACATTCACACTGAAGGCATCAAAACTATGAATTAACACATGTGGAATTATATACTTAACAAAAAAGTGTGAAACAACTGAAAATATGTCCTATATTCTAGGTTCTTCAAAGTAGCCACCTTTTGCTTTGATGACTGCTTTGCACACTCTTGGCATTCTCTTGATGAGCTTCAAGAGGTAGTCACCGGAAATGGTTTTCACTTCACAGGTGTGCCCTGTCAGGTTTAATAAGTGGGATTTCTTGCCTTATAAATGGGGTTGGGACCATCAGTTGTGTTGTGCAGAAGTCTGGTGGATACACAGCTGATAGTCTTACTGAATAGACTGTTAGAATTTGTATTATGGCAAGAAAAAAGCAGCTAAGTAAAGAAAAACGAGTGGCCATCATTACTTTAAGAAATGAAGGTCAGTCAGTCCGAAAAATTGGGAAAACTTTGAAAGTGTCCCCAAGTGCGATTGCAAAAACCATCAAGCGCTACAAAGAAACTGGCTCACATGAGGACCGCCCCAGGAAAGGAAGACCAAGAGTCACCTCTGCTTCTGAGGATAAGTTTATCCAAGTGTTTGTGCAACACAGAAAAGCTGAACGGATGGACTCTACATGCCTGGTTCCCACCGTGAAGCATGGAGGAGGAGGTGTGATGGTGTCGGGGTGCTTTGCTGGTGACACTGTTGGGGATTTATTCAAAATTGAAGGCATACTGAACCAGCATGGCTACCACAGCATCTTGCAGCGGCATGCTATTCCATCCAGTTTGCGTTTAGTTGGACCATCATTTATTTTTCAACAGGACAATGACCCCAAACACACCTCCAGGCTGTGTAAGGGCTATTTGACCAAGAAGGAGAGTGATGGGGTGCTACGCCAGATGACCTGGCCTCCACAGTCACCAGACATGAACCCAATCGAGATGGTTTGGGGTGAGCTGAACCGCAGAGTGAAGGCAAAAGGGCCAACAAGTGCTAAGCATCTCTGGGAACTCCTTCAAGATTGTTGTGTGAATGTACAATTTTCACAGTCATGAAAATACAGAAAAATCTTTAAATGAGAAGGTGTGTCCAAACTTTTGGTCTGTACTGTAAATATAGTGGCTCATAAAAAAGACAAAGTTGAAACATATAACACTTTTACACATGTAACAAGGTGCGTGAAGCACAAACATCCACTCTAATCTTGTTACCTCCCTGAGTGTATGTAGATGGCAAAACCAAGATACAGAAGGATTTGTATAATTTCCAAACACAAATTAATGAATTAAACTTGATGATGAGTAAACAAAGATATGCATGTTACTCATGGCAAGGGAGCCCAAGAAGAACCAAATAATATAACTGCACTTCTATACAACTGCCTTTGAAAGATAATCTCCTTGGGGAAATACAATTTATTCATATTATCAGTGCCCTGCTGTGCAAATCTACAGTCTGGGAGCACACTACAGAGATCAAGAAAATATTTACTTTATTCAGTTGAGTACAAAAGCTTTTAATGAATGCATAATTAAGATAGAATAAAAGTGCACATAGCTTAGAAATGTGACTGCCAAGCTCAGCCATCAATAACTGCGCCAGAATCATTTGCGACTCCAGCTGTTTTGCCTTTGGATTAAACACAGTTATTGTAAATTATATATATATATATATATATATATATATATATATATATGTACTGTATAATATATATATATATATATATATATCTATCTATCTACTATCACATGATGGATACTGGACTCCCCTTTATCTGGTATCAGCCAGAATGGCCTGTGCACATTGCAAAGGGTTAAACCAAAATATATAAAAAAGACAACTGCACCAGGGTCTTTGGAAAATTGATAAAGTATAGGTTTATTACCATCATATAATGTGCGAGATATCAGCTCAGTAATAATCCTTTAATAATAATAATTTACAAACACTATGTACAGTATTATAAGGCATGTGAGTATTTTGATCATATCATCATTTTTATGCAGATTTTCCAACTCCTGTATAAACTTCAGTGCTCATTGGATGAAGCAGATCAGGTGATGTGTATTTGGGCAATGAGAGAGGGTGTGTCCTAAGGATAAAACACCATTTATCACGGTGTGCAGAATTATTAGGCAGCTTGTTTTCCTCAGGTAAAATGGACCAAAAATGAGATTTAACTGATTATGAAAAGTCAAAAGTTCTTACAAGTTTTATAAAGGGATGCAGAACTCTTGAAATTGCTAAGATATTGAGCGTGATCATAGAAACATCAAATGTTTTGTTGCAAATAATCAACAAGGTCACAAAAACGTGCTGAGAAAAAAAGACACATTAATAGCCAAAGATTTGAGAAGAATCAAACATGAAGCAACCTGGAACCCATTATCCTTCAATGCTGTCATATTCCCGAACTGCAACCTCCCTGGAGAGCCCAGAAGTACAATAAGTCAAGTGCTCAGAGACTCTTGATGGACTAGATGGAAGGGCCTGTGGCTGGATCCATAACAGGCACAGACTTCCACTTCAACTCAGATACCAGCAAGGTGGAGATGTACTGCTATTGTCTTGTATTATTAAAAATGAATTAGTTGGACCTTTTTAGGTTGAAGATAGACTCAAAATTAACTCCCAAACTTACTAAGAATTTTTAGAAGACACTTTCTTCAAGCAGTGGTACAGGAAACAGTCTGCATATTTTAATAAAACCATTATTTTTATGCAGGACAATGCTCCATCGCATGAACAAAAGTACTCCACTGCTTGGCTAGCTAGTAAAGTCCTTAAAGATGTAAGAATAATAACATGGCCCCTTCCTCATCTGAACTAAACCCGATTGAGAATTTGTGGGCCCTTCTTAAACGGGAGATTTACAGCGAAGGAAAAGAGTCACTTCTCTGAACAGAGTCTGCTGCTGGCTTATTACTATTCATCTAAGAGGACAACAGAGTGGATGCTGTGCTCATTGAACGGGGAGCGGGGGTGGGGGTAACACCACACAAGGGAGACAACGGAGGTACAGAGCAGGAACCAGCCCCTGAAACCAGCGTCACTGATGATACTTTGTTTCAGCGAGAGGGCAGAGGCTGCAGTCACTGCATGTAAAATAGTGTAGTTAGGGAATGGTAGAGAATTTTTAAAGCAAGTATATTAGAAAATAGCTTAGATTATGCCATCAAATAGAAAGGGAAATAAGAGAAAAATGACTTTGCCTTCGGACCACCCCGTTAACTTCTGACAATGACAACTGTCAGGGGGTTGGATACTTAGGGCATCAAGTAAGGCATCAAGAAAAAAATTAGTTCTTAAAGAAAATGTAATGATAACAATAACAAAATAGGCAATATCTGAAAGACTCTGACAGAAGGTGAATTGAGAAGATTACAGAACTTGGTCTTAGCATTCAACTTGGTCTTCCACCCCAAGAGTGGAAGCTCAATGACTCATACTGCAAAAATGGTAACAAAGTGGCTTAAGGATAACAAAGTCAATGTTTTGGAGTGGCCATCACAAAGCCCTGATCTCAATTCTATTGAAAATTTATGGGCAAAGCTAAAAGGCAGGTGCGAGCAAGGTGACCTACAAACCTGGATCAGTTACACCAGTTTTGTCAGGAGGAATGGGCCCAAATTCCGACCAACTATTGTGAGAAGCTTGTGGAAGGATATCCCAAACGCTTGACCCAAGTCATTCAGTTTAAGGGCAATGGTACCAAATACTAATGAAATGTATGTAAACTTTTGACTTTGCAGTAAGTAATAAAAATGCCTTAAAATATTCTCTCTCTCTCATTATTCTGGCATTTTGTAAATATTAAAAATTATGGTAATCCTAACTGACCTAAAACGGGAAAGGTTTATTCTGATTTCATGTCAGATATTGAGAAAAACACGCATATGTGTCTTTTTATATAGTGTATGTAAACTTCTGGTTTCAACTGTATGGTGGGGTGTATTCATTTTTGCATCAAAAAATTTGTAATAAAAGTTATATTATTAACACCTTACTTTCATGTTATGAGTAAAAAAAATTGTTCTATGAAACTCAGTCTTGTCAAAATTTTGGAAATTGTCCTTTTTTTCCAGTGAGATAATTGATTCAAATTTTACTTTTCAAAGGGGTGTACTCATTTATCCTGAACACTCTATAATTCAAACCAGACACCATAATTCAAATTTCAATATTTAAACCTGATACCCTGTAGTTCTGACACTATAAGTCAGATCCCAGACAATATGTATTATTCAGACCCCAGATCAGATCAAAAAATTCAGATCCCGGACCAAACTTCATAAATCAGACGCACGCTCAAATTTCAAAATTCAGACTTCCAAAACAGACTTGCAGAGAGAAGAGGTAAGCAGTGCAAATGCCAGTGTAGTTACGGTGATATTATTCTAGATTGCATCAGAGACTATGTCCACCTTTGAACAGATTTTCACAGGAAGATCAGTGAAAACAGGCTACAGACTTAAAGGAAAGTATATGGAGAGGAAATAAGAACAGGATAGAAGCTGTGATGATAGATGAAAGCAACTGAAGACAGCAGCATTCTGGATACACACACAATTCACATCCAACCTACATTACAGGGAGTGACACTCCAACAAGAGAAAAATCTGAAATGTGCATCAGGATGCAATTGCATATCAGGGGTCTTAAAATGAATGAAGAAATTAAAATTGCAGACTGAAATTTAGAACAATTTTATTGAATAAATATACTAACATGTAAAAATCATTTTTTCCATGTCAAAAGTGTCCGTAGGCTTTAAAACAGGGATAATTACAACAAATTTGGGAATGCTGGTAACTATGCTATTACTTTCTAATTTTGGTATCTGGTTCTAACTTCTGCTTACCAGTTATAGCTGTGTTTGCCATATAAATGGTGAACAGTCTGCAGTTGTACCAAGACCTTCAAAAAAGCTAGAATGTGACTGCTGGAAAACTCTGGTACAGATTTTGCATCAAGATCCAATCAAAAGAACACTTCCATAAAGGGCAGCACCAGAGATCTCAAATCAGGGACTAAATTTTGGCAACATGTATATTAAAGGTTTTATCAATGTCTGGTTTACATGCTATAATTGATCGGAATATTAAGGTGACTTTGTAAGCGGCTCCATTATAACACTGGTCTCGTCTGACATTGGGAGGCCATCCATTACAATGACTGGAAAAAAATCCTCATAAAACCATATAAATCCATTGTTAAGACATTAAGGGACTTTTATGGGAATGCTTGAGTCATTTGTACCAGAAGATGTTTTGGCTCTCAGGTTAGTTTTGAGAATCACAAAGAAATTTCACAGGTACAGTACATTGTTCAGCAGCATCTGAATTGCTGCCAATATACATAATATGTCTCGCACTAGGATCTCTCCTTCTTTCCCTCACATTCCAGAACTAGCTTCTTCTTTCAGGTCACGTAATCTCCGTAAAAGTGTTAAACTAATGCCGTCTTAATGACAAATTAATGTCCATGAATAAAAAATACACCACTAATAGCACACAGTAATTTGCCATTACAATATCATCATTGGACATGCCCCTAGTTTAATAAGATGTATTTAATTCATAACCTAATGAGTGATATAGAAAAAGAAAGGAGATGAACTCGGCAATTACATTTATGTGAGTGTGTCACCTTATTTGTAAAACCTTGGAGTCATTTACATTCAAATTAGAGCAAATGAAAGATTTCACAAAGTATAATGACAAATGACCATTCCGGCAAAAAAATCTGGCCACATTGCCTGTTAAAACATTAAAGGATCCTCGGTGTTTGTTAAAAAATGACAATGCATGGCGGGCAATGTGTGAATAATATCTGCTCTGCAGCTTGTAATACTAATAATAATGAGAAAAATAAGTACGTTCTGCAGCGGTCCAACTTGGAGCTCATTTTGCTGTGATGCAATGGTCAGATACTGCCATCTACTGCACTGCGATCCATCCTGAGCACAAAGCTTTCAGGGAATTGGATTAACCAGTGCAATGCGGACAATTTCTGTTTCGCTATCCTTTACAAGGTCACTGGGATGTAACAGTAAAATGAGGTCCTGACATTCAACCAAATTTGTCTATTATGCTATTTATTTCATTTGTGGCTACGTTAATAGTTTTCGTGTATTAAAGTTTATTGGGGTAAGAATACTGCAATAAATTACATATAATATGAAGGTCACAAGCAGAAGGTCACTTAGTATCACATCTACTCATTCCTCTACCCATACATATATCCCTTATCTCTCTCTCTCGTCTTTTCTCTCTTTCTGTCCGAGTATCTATTGATCTATCCATCCATCATTTGTTCATCAATTGATCCATCATCTATCAACTACATCCATCTATCAACTAAAGTATTTTCTGTGCATTATTTTGCTATTCATAAATTCACATATATTCCATTATTGATGTTACTACTTATGACATGATTATAAGGATGGTAAATATGGCAATTGCCCTGGGCCTTCAGCACTTGGGGGTTAATTGGAGCCCTCCTCATCTGGAGCCATCAAACAATTAAACATTAAGTTCATATTACTGGACCCAGCCACCAGACAACATGAAGAGTTCTCCTAAGCACAGCCATTTGGTACCTCTATTAGGGGCAGGGCCCTACTACTATTACCGACAGTAGCAGCACTTTAAACCACATTAGTTGTCTCCTGTATTATGATTCTAACACGTCAGGATTAGACTAATATGTACAGCATAAAATAAAAAGCAAAATTACACAGTAGCCCATCGAGAAATTAGTCCATGTGAAATTTCTTACAGCATTAACAAATAAAAGAAGACATAACGTTGCATGCTCCCTATGTCCTATGTTTGATTCTACCATAGCGAGATAATCAGAAGTCCCCCTAAAAATGAAGAGGGTGATTCATCAAAGTATTTTCAACAGAAAACTGGGGCAAAACATTTTGAAAAGTCGCAAAATTGTGCAGCTCAAACTTTCACAACTTTGTGCATTTTGAAGCCAATAAGGCGAAGCTAGGAGATGGGGCGGGAAAGGGTGTCAATAGTTCTGACATTTCTTATGCCAGAAATGTTACTCCAGTCATGGACTGAAGTAACATTTCTGGCTGGCAAGGTGCACGTCAGTAATAAGATGTACCAAATTCACTAAGTGGTGCATCTTATTCCTGCATTACCCTAATTAAGACTGACGTACAAGACACCAGACTTTATGAATCAAGGTCTAAATCGTCATTAAATCTAATATCCAGAGCAATTTGTCTTATCCATCTACTTATCTTTTCTTTCTTTCCTTCCCTTTTTCCTTTTCTATTACTTCTTTCCTTCTCTTTTTATTTCTTTTCTGTTATTACTTCTTTCTTTTATGTTCTTTCTTTCTTTTCTGTTATTACTTGTTTATTTCTTTTCTGTTATTACTTTCTTTTCTGTTACTTCTTTCTTTTCTTTTCTTTCTTTCCTTCTTTTATCCCATTCTTTCTGTTCAGTGGTATACATAGAAATAAGAGGGTCTCCATAGCCAATGTCCAAATTTAATCCTTCCCCATGCCATTACATAACCCATCGGGTTTCTTTGATCAATTTACAGGTACGAAATGGGAGTGATAGATGCAATGGTGGCTGTTCACCACAGCTTGTAAAGGGTTAAACTGCTGTGTGCTTGCTCCAATAACAGCATTTACCACTGAGTATCTTCTGTGTACAACATTGGGCACCCACGGAGCTTAAAGTGACAGCACGGTGGCTCAGTGGCTAACACTGTTGCTTTGGAGCGCTGGGCACCTGGGTTCAAATCCCACCAAAGACAACATCTGCAAGGAGTTTTTATGTTCTTCCTGTATTTGTTTGGCTTTTCTTCCGCACTCCACAGACATACTGATAGGGAATTTGGATTGTGAGCCCAAAGGGGACAGTGATGACAATATCTGCAAAGCTTCAGAATATGATGGCGCTATAAAAGCAAAGCATAATAAATAAGTAATATAAAGCGGGCTCAATGCTATGAGAATGCTTAATACAAATCATCCCAACATTTGCGGTGAATATTGGGAGAAAAGTAGATGGACACCAGGCCGGAGGCTGCCCCCAGGTCATTGGCCTCATAGATGCCATCTCATGTGTAATAGCATGTCGGCCTTTATAATTATCTATCCACTTATCCATCTATACTGACTTCTATAATATACACTATATTATACTGTATATGTTATCATAACTTACTATTTCAGATTTTTTTTTACAAAACATCTGCTCTCAATAATAGCACATAATCGTTTCTAGTGCAGAAAATGATATAAAAAGGCATTTGGCATCATGTTCAGTTCATGAAAACTGTTATTAAAGGCTTACTGATTGACAAATATTAGATGAATTTTATACAATTTAGTCATTTTAAAACCCTTTTTAAGATAATGTGAAAAATTAAATCTCCATTATTGGAACAATGTTAAAGCTAGTTCTGTCAACCCTTTGCTTTGCTTCCCATTAACAACAGTCAAAGCAAATTGCAAAGAAGCAGACGATATTGTCTATGATCATTTCAAAATGGGTTTCTTCTGTAGAAACAAGGCTTTTTCTATAATTGGCATGGGAGAGTTACCTTGGTTTTTGTTTTGCACGGTATTGCACCAGAATCTGGAATTATCTGCCATTCCTGACAGATCGAGGTGTGATACCAAACAACAGGCCAAAGCAAATCCTGGCATTAGTGTTCAATTTAACCTGCAATAAAGTGTACTGACATTCAGAATCGTCTCAGCCATTTCCAGGTCATATTTTTCAACTGCTTAGCAATCCTATCATTATTTCACTGTAATGAGGGGATAAAGGAGGGGGCACAGCACTTTTCCTAGCATTAATCTGCAAGCTGCCACTATGTCAAGTAACACAGTAATCATGTCACTAAATAGGTGTGATGGCTCCAGTCCAACAAAACCAGCTAAATGTCAGCATATCAAACACCCAAAACACAGCACAGCTCAGAATGTGGGTTAAAAGATGTTTTGCAGTTTTTTTTTTAGATTCCCCAAACTTTCCATTTAAGAAAAGTCAACACAATTCATTACTCATAAAAAAAAAATTCTAAAAATGTCTACTGGAAAACATTTGACATTTGTTCTTTTACACTTGATAAAGACGCCGGTACGGCGTTGAAACTATTGTTTAGCGAATTCGTTCGGCATTTCAAATTCGGGTTCGTGTTCGGGGTTCCGGCTTGTTCGCGCCAAAAAATCGGCTCTGCCCATGAACATCTTTGATTTGCCACGCTGTTACGCAAATCTGCGTGACCTTTTTCTCACATACATGTTCTTCTAACTGGATCTCCTACTGGAAAACAAAATGATAGGGAACAAACAACTTTGGGAAGTGACGGCTCTTTTGCAGATCTAGACAATTGAGGCCAATTCTTAGAATAGGCTCTAAATGTTTGATCAGTGGAGGTTTGACCTCTGGGACTATTGACTGTTACAAAAATGAAAACAACATAGTTTATAAAGGCACATTGGTGTATGCACTGTATATGTGTAGCTGTGCCTGGTTCTTGAGCTTAAAGGGGTTGTCTTTTGATCCTATTTTCAGGAGCACCCTGCTCCTCAGCCCCATGACTTCCGGGGTGAAGTACGCTCCTGAACACTGACAGCATGGCTGAGCTGTTAGCTAAACTGCTCTCCCATGCTGCTACCAGAGGCAACTTTACCTCTGCAGCATGGGTGAAGCATAGGGGCACTGAATCTGGCCAGCTCAAGAGATCGGGCTAGCTTCCGGGCAGCACTTGCCAGCTGAATAACAAATAGCTTGAAAGCGCGCACTCTCTGCCTAGGAATCTGGCCAAATCTGAGATGGTCGGTAACTTTGACAACAAGCTGTACACTACAAAATTAATAATCCTTCAGTTTTTGAGAACAGAAAGAATTTATGATGAGAGGTTACCTGCAAAGCTGCTTGCTTTTATAAGCATTTTGCAATTGTACCCATTTAATATAATGAGACAACCTGTACCTGTGCAAACAATGAAGGTTTCAGAAAAACAGGTGTTACTTTATCATGCTGATCCCCAACTATGAAATATTTAGGGGCAGTAAAACACATTTTATGTTCTAAAGGCCACACTGTAATTGTGGAATTGGTAATATGTTAAATAGTTTGTAATTATTATAAAGCAGATGCATTATAATAGGAGATAATGCTAGAACTGTTTTATATGCTGTAAATAGTTTTAGAATGTATCCTTAAAATGATTGAAGCTCCATTATTGGTATATGGAGCTCGAAATTCTCTGCTTTTCACACAATCATATTATAAATGAAAAACTGCTGACTGTCTTCAGCCCTTACAATAGAGAGCACATATGTTTATACTGTTTTCCAATTAAAAAGAGGGTTTGTTCATATATTTTGTTTGCATTTAGAGTGTACACTAGAAAAGCCTCTAAATTATTATATACTTTAGCCATGTTTCCTTATGTGTATGTCAAATGAAGGCCAAAAATGCCATTTAAACATAATATGAATTAGATGACAAATCTAGCAATATAAATACTTATGTAGCAGGCCCCCTCTAGTGGTAGCAGACAGAAATTTGAAATTTAAAGGGTTAACTGTACTTTCAAGTAACTTACAAATAAGCTGTCATGTGTATATGAAGAATATCATTATTTCTGCCATTATATCACTTATATCCGGCATGTTCACATGTTTATCCTTTGCAGACTCTACTTCTTAATTTGCAATCTACTTTTATCTGGTGGGAAGAGACTAGCTGCTATTATTTATCCCAAACATAGCAGATGTATTCCTGCTCTTCATTCTTTAGTTAGCACACAGAGAAAATCAGCAGCAATGTGGAGGAAATTGTACAGCAGAACTCATCAGTGTACTGTAGATGTGAATTCACCTCTAAGGTGAGGTAAAAGACTTGTTAGAAACCTCAGCACGATCTTTCTGTGTTTCTCTCTCTCTGTCTGTTTTCTCACTATGATCCTCACTTCTGCTCACACTCATCTTCATATAGTATAATAGGAGGTGTAACCTGTCCATCCTGTATTGAGCAAAACTAATTTGACTTTATTTTCAGAGTGGAGTTCAGGTGGTTGAAAGAAGGGGGAAAAGGAGCTCATTAGTGGAGAAAAACGCAGATGTATAACAAAGTTTTTTCTTATGTGTTTGCTTGTACTATAGATATGTACAAACCAATGGTTTCCACTGTAGTGCTTTGGGGTCCATCATAGTGTCTATCATTTTGGGGGAAAAGACTGGACTGCATGACGTTTCCTCTGTTATAAGTGATGAATTGTGCAATTGTGAGATTCCAAAAGCAGATATGAATATATCTTATTTGACGAGTGTAAATGTGTCTTTAATTAGGCGTATTTAGGCTTAGTGCCTAGGGCAGTATGAGCTGTGAATACAGCTCTGCAACCAGACCTGCACTGCAATACAGAGAAATTCTACAACAATACAAATATATCCCCAAAGTCCCTGGTTGGGTATTGGGAATAATATCTCCAACCATTTTTGGTAAACTATGATATACAGGAATAGAATGATTACTTAAAACCTCTAGAAAGCTGGTCCTGTTCTTAACTAAGAAGTGGATGGACGCGTTTCTGCCTTTTGCAGCAACATCATCTTGCAGTTCATGTTGTTTTGCTCTGAGCATTACACTGGATACCTTTGTTTCCAAATATAATCCACTTCTAGCAAATTAATTTGTTGAAAATGGTAAAAAAAATTGAAAAGTAAAGTATATCAGAAAGTTGTACAATATTTAGCAATTGAAGAGCTTTTCAAGATCAGACCAAATTGGGCCAAAGACAGGTAACGATGTACAATAACAAAACAAGCATCACTTATCTGACTTTGTTTACAGGTCTGTAGTGATAACATCTTGTCTACAGCTTATGACTGCTGCAGCCAATCACCGACCTTAGAGATATATGGCACAAGACTATAGAGGTTACCTATTGGCTGTAATAGTCATGTGTTTAAGATGGTCCAACGCCTTAACCCTTTATATTATGTAAGAAAACTACTTTAAGTCTTGTAAATTTTAGGCTGTAATTGTATTGCAGTGTCAACTCAGGAAAGGCCAGTGCCCTACTAGAGCACATAAGATGTCAGGAGAGGTCATTATTTGGTTGAACATTATTTTCTACTTAAGTGTTGACATCGCACAGGGCTTGCAGAGACATCATCCATTCTCAGCAGGTTAACAGTATAAATGTGTGTATAACTTTTAGCTTGACTGACCAGCCATGTTATATATATATATATATATATATATATATATATATATATATATATATATATATATATATATATGAGGGCCAAGAAAAATCTTCCTGATGGGATACCACTTTGGGACTGCAGTGTTTTAGCTAGAGAGGTGAACCACTGAAAAAAGTAACCCTCACTCTGTACCTGAATTGTGTGTAAACTGCTAGATACCCCAAGGATAATAGGATTACAGTAGGTGAATAGACAATCCCTTTATGTCACTGAGTGGGCACAGAACACCAAGTAATTACTTGTGGCAGGTTAGTATATTATCAGTTGCTGATGCAGTAGGTACTTAGTATTGTGTGTTTCTAATAAGTCACAGAGGGGCACAGTGATGTCATGCATCCTAAGCATGTGGATGGCGATGTCAAAAACAACAGTCTAGTCATTCATACTACAAGACAGGCTACAGCAATTGTATGACATTCAAGATATATACAGTTAGGTCCAGAAATATTTGGACAGTGACACAAATTTTGGCATTATACCCTTTAACTAAACATATTCAAGATACAGGATAACCATGATATAGCATAAAGTATGAACAAACAGTTAATAACCCTACAAAAATATGTCACTTTAATTAAAATATAATATCTTTATTAAATCTTGCTTATAACAAAATCATATAAATAACATATAATAAGATCATAGAAATGCAAAGCATAAAAGCGTGAATATATGAAAGTTTTCAATTATAAATAGACATGTCAGTACAATACTTAAAGAGGTTGTCCGATCTAAAATGAAAAGTCTGCAGTCACTCTGTGTGTCTACAGACCTTTGAATCCCCCCAGCCCAGGCAATGTGCACTGTGAGGGGATGTATGCGATATGCATACACCTGGGCAGAAGAAGCCTTGTGGGCGCAGCCTCACTTCATATAAGTATATTGTGTGAGGCCGCACCTGTTAAACAGCCACGCCGACTGGACGGTTGCGTCCGCTAGATGGTCGCACCCTCGCTCCATACACTTGTATGGAGCAAGGCCGCGCCCACTAGACACTTTCTGCCCGGGAATATGCATATCGCATACATCACCACTGTTCCCGGCTCACAAACTGGCGAATCCTCGCAGAGCACAGTGTGTGCAATGGGGGGATTCAAAATTCTACAGTCACACACAGTGACTGCAGACTTTTCATTTTTTACCGCACAACCCCTTCAATGTGTATACATAGTCATAGTTTTAGCCGTATATCACAAGTTGAGCATCACTATCATAAACGTATGTGCGCAATATGCTCAATATGAAATTATAATAACTAAGACAAGATGATAGATCTGGTAAGGTGTGATATAGTTACCCTAAGGACCATATGAATTTTCGCACCCCGACAAGCGTTTCGCCTGCTGCTTTCTTGAGGGGATGTTCGAGAGAGCAAGAGGCAAAAAGAGACCATTCATATGGTCTTGAGGTAACTATATTGCACCTTACCAGATCTAACATTATGTATATATGGCTACAGCTTTGACTATGTATACAAATTAAGTATTGTACTGGAATGTATATCTGTGATTTAACACATTCATATCCCCAACCATATATGTCCACTTTTATGCTTTGCATTTCCTTGATATTATTATATGTTATTTATATGATATTTTTATAAACAAGATTTAATAAAGATATTATATTTTAATTAAAGTGTGACACATGTTTGTAGGGTTATATTCAAGATACAGTTATATAATCAACATGTGCTTAAAGTGCAGACTCTCAGCTTTAATTTGAGGGTATTCCCATCCCAATTAGTAAGGGTTTAGGAATTAAAGAACTTTAATATGTACTGCCTCTTTTTAAAGATACCTAAGGTAATTGGACAATGATCTCAAAAGCTCTTTGATGATGGACTAACGGGGAATAGCCCAAGTAGCCCATTAATTAAGCACGGAAAAGGTCTGGAGCTAATTCCAGGTTGGCATTTTCATTTGCAAGCTGTTGCTGTGAACCCACAACATGCAGTCAAATGAGCTCTCAATGGAAGAAAATCGGACCATCATTAAGAATCTATGAGAGAGACAGCAGTAATGTTATGAGTGGCCAAATCAATAGTTTGGTACATTCTGCAAAAAAAAAAAAGCAGTGTGGTGAGCTTGGGAACAGAAAAAGGATGTCCTCGGAAGACAATAGTGGTGGATGATCACAGAATACTTTTCATGGTGAAGAAAAACCCCTTCACAACATCCACCCAAGTGAATAGGCAAGTAGAAGTAAGCTACTGGAATAGGCATCTTCCATTCTGGAGGAATCAGAGTAACCCTTTAAGGCTCGGTTCATACCTGCGTTTTCAGTTCAGTTTTTCTGTTCCGTTTTAGGAACAGGTAAAAGTAATTCATGCATAAAACAGATCCATTACAAAATAGACACAACCTGAAGAAGAAGGGCCCCAATGACTATAAGGGGGGGGGGGGAGAGTCTAGTTTTGTTCCGAGATGGAATACCACTTTAAGTGTCTTTGAAAAACCTACCTGGATCAGATACTGAGAACAAAGGTTTAAGAGCTCAAGTAACTGTAAATGACTGCCAGCTGCTAAAACATCTTGAATCGCTCCTGGCTCCAATAGTATCTATTAAAACAGAGGAAACATGAGTCATCAGAATGATGGCAATAAATACACTATCATAAGCGCAGCCTGCTCCACAAGCCAAAGAGGAATATCAGACTTGATAGAATCATTAGAACGTTAAATGAACAAAATCAGATTTTAGACATTAGATCTAAGACATTTTTAAAACCATTTCTCAGAAAAATACATCCTAAAACCCTGTTAGATCGCTCAATTATTAAGTTATGTCGGAATATACTGTCGTTTTTAATATCAGTTGCTTGGGTCCTGCCAAAGAAGCTCTGCCGATCAGTAAGCAGAGGCAATATTTGCCACGCGACGGGTACCACATTAAAATAAATGTGTAATCAGAAGACATATTGTTTGTTTCATTTTTTATATTATTTTTATAAAAATGCGAAAATCTGGCAATTTTCAGATTGAGCACTAAACTTAATATTGGGCTCATATTTCCTTTTCAGCAGCCATATTACCACCACAGGCAGGATTACAATGATAGATAAAACCTACATATAGAGAACACAAGATCATACTATTCACAATAAGTGATGGTCACACCTCACCTCCTCCCCCTCTCCGCACAATGACCTCTGCATAGGTTATAGTGACCTCTGCACAGCTCAGGGCCTGACTATTCTTGTCTGTATTTCATTCTTCTGCTACAATGCATAGAAAATAAAAAAGATCTGGAACCAGAAAATTAAAAAAAAATGTTTCATTTTCTGAAACATGGTTTTAATTATTAAAAAAGTCTGGTTTTAATTATTAAAAAATTATAGTATCACATATAGATGAAACATTCCCTTTAAACACACTTGTAAAACAACTATTATATATTATTATTATATATATAGCACTATATGGGATCTTCATATGAATAGTTGACATGAGTAGGAGAAAGTGTCTAATTTTTCTGAATGATTTATCACACATTGTGTGTGTTTGTCACAGTGACTGACAGGTAATCAGGCTGCCTTTACTAAGTTTACACTATTAGTTTCCACTAATAGACAGTGTAAACTTAGTTCAGGCAGTCAGAAGTTGTGCTAAATTTATTACAGTAACACTGGCAGTGTGATAGAGTTAGATATTCTTAAAGGGAATATGTCACCAGGTTTTTGATACGGAATCTTAGAGCAATGTGATATTGGGACAGAGACCATAATTCCAGCGATGTGTCACTTACTGAGCTTCTTACTATAGGTTTGATAAAATCACTGCTTTCTCTGCTGCAGATCTAGCAGTTCTCTCAATGCTGAGCTCTCTATAACCCCGCCCACAACACTGATTGGCAGCTTTCTGATTTTGCATTGTATATACAGAAAGTTGCCAATCGGTGGTGGGGGTGTAGTTACAAAGTACAGGAAGACTACATGGCACGAGACAACTAGACCTGTAGCTATAATCTCCAGCTGACACAACACTGATTTTATTGAAACTACCACAAGTAGCCCAGTAAGTGACATGTCACTAGAATCAGGGTCTCTGCCCCTACATTATGCTGTTCTCAGATTAAATAGCAAATATCTGCTGACAGACTTCCTTTAATAAGACAAGAGTATCCAGTGTGGCACACATTCTTTTTGTTGCATCTGTCAAAAAAGCTGTACTACAGAATTTGTCTCATAGTATGAGCAGTACAACTAAACAAATATAATCCACTGTTTCTTTTCCAACTATTTATTTATCTACTTAAGGCTATGTGCCCACGTAGCGTTTTACAAGCGTATATGCTGCGGAATTTCCGCAGCGTAAACGCTTCAAAAACGCTTGATAATCCGCCCCCCATGGTCCTCAATGCCCATGCTGCGTTTTTTTCCGCAGCGTTTATGCTGCGCTCAAAAATCCGCAGCATGTCCATTAATTTTGCGGACACGCAGCGTAATCGCCGCCATTGACTTGCATTGGACCGCGTGACATCCGCATCACTACATGTGCACAAGCGGATATCACATGGTTCAATGTGCGGATGGTACCCAAGTCTGGAGGAGAGGAGGCTCTCATCCAGACCTGGGTACCATAGAAACTGTAAAAAAAAAGAATTTAAAATAAAAAATAAAATTTATACTCACCTTCCGGTGTCTTCCCGGTGTTCTCTCCGCCGCGTCCGCTCTCTTGCACTGCTCCCGTTGTTGTGAAGGACCTGCCATGATGTCACTGAGTCATGTGACCCATCACATGGCTCAATGAAGTCACCGCAGGTCCTTCACACCACCGCGAGCCACCCAACACACCGGACGCGGCGGAGAGAACACCGGGAAAACACCGGAAGGTGAGTATGAACTTTTTATTTTTTATTTTTTACCATTTTATTCTTTTTTTTTAACTAACTTGGTCACACTACTATAAGTCCATGCCGGTTGCATGGATTTATATAGCGTGAACAAGTTGTCAAGCAGTTTTCTAAGTGATGCTAAAATCGCTTGAAAAAGAGCTTGATAACCCGCATGCAGAAATGCATGCAAAAACGCTTGACAAACGCTTCTACCTGGCAGGAAAAACGCATGTAAAATCCGCATGCGTTTTTCCTGCCAGGGAGAAGCGTAAAAAATATGCTTCATTTCCGCAACTTGGGCACATAGCCTAACAGCATAAAAAAAACATGTAAAAAGTTCTGCGTTATTAAAAATATAATATTTTAATTTCCTCCCAAACGCGCAGTTTTTGTGCTTTTTGTTCCTCGCCTTCCTACAAGAGCCATAACTTTTTTTTTACTTGGCATAGCTGTATGAGGGTTTCATTTTTGGGGGGACCAATTGTAGTTTTGACTGACAGCATTCATTTTACTATACAAAGTACTGGAAAACAAGAAAAAAAGTGTAAAGTGCAGTGAAATGGTGAAAAAGAAATAATTTCCGGAATTGTTTTTTTTATTTTGTTTTTACAACAGTCATTATGCGGTAAAAATGACCTGGCCGAATGATTTTTCAGGTTAGTATGATTACAGTGATATCAAACTCATAACTACTAAAATAGAAAATAAAAGCTAAGAAATTCAGAATTTTGTAAAAAAAAAAAAAAAAAATTGGATTGTGGCAGTTTTTAAAGAGACCCATAATATTTTTCTTTTTCCCCTGGACCTTTTGTAAGGGCTTGTTTCTTGCCAGCTGAACTGTATCTTTTATTGCTACTATACCATATTAATATTAGAGATGAGCGGTGTTCGACTAGAACTGTTCGCCAATCTCAAATTCGAGCTGTTTTGGGCGGTGTTCGAGCCGTTCGACGAACGCGAACGATTTGCAAAAAATTCGGCTGTTCGAGGTTATGTTCGATAACTGTCCGTGCACCAAAAGCGTGTCCTGCATGTCTGGCGCTATTTAGAGCACCAATCATGCAGGGATTGTCTGCCACTCACTGTAATGCCACAGCCATGGTGGTTGTGGCATTACAGTGGTTGCCCAAATTGATGGGAACAGTGCTCACAGTGAAACATGAAAAGCCGGCAATTCAGCAGCGGCATACACCGGTACCCGACAATTTAGAACAGAATGAATAGAGTATCACACATAGATTAGATAGATAGAAACATGTCAGTCACATATATAAGAAGTACAGTGACAGTGTAGGTTACTGTACTTGTCATTTAGTGTTAAAGGATTTATTAAAAAAAATATTAGTGTTTTCATGCACCGTCTCTTTAAAAAAGCCGGCCGGCAATTCAGCATCGGTACCCGACAATTTATAACAGAAAGAATAGAGCATCACACATAGAGTAGATAGTAGAAACATGTCAGTCACATATATAATAAGTACAGTGATAGTGTTGATTACTGTACTTGTCATTTAGTGTTAAAATAAAGGATTTATTAAAAAAAAAATTGGCGTGGGGTTCCCCGTAATTTTAGTCTCTAGCGGAGGTTAAGCAGATGGCTGGGGCAGATGTTTGAAGCCTGGGAAGGGGGTAACACCTTCGGAGCTTCCCAGGCTACTAATATCAGCCCCCAGCTGAATGCCTAGCCTTTACTAGCTATTAAAATGGGGGACTCCCAAAAAATGATGTGGGGTCCCCCCTATTTTAATAGCTAGCAAAGGCTAGGCAGACAGCTGGGGGCTGATATTAATAGCCCAGGAAGGGTGCCATGAATATTGGCCCCCTCCCAGGCTAGAAACACCAGCCTTCAGCCGCCCCAGAAATGGCGCATCCATAGGATGCGCCAATTCTGGCACTTAGCCTCGCTCTTCCCACTGCCCTGTAGTGGTGGCAGTGGGGTAATAGGGCTGGGGTTGATGTCAGCTTATAATGCCAGCTGACATCAAGCCCAGGTTAGTAATGGAGAGGCGTCTATAAGGTGAGTGCTGCCATCCAGCATGCCATCCTTCATAGACACTGCAGAGCGCAGGCATGCTTGCGCTCTGCAGTGTCTCTGAAGGATGACAAGCTGGATGGCAGCGCTCAGCTGTGATCCAGTCTGTCATCTCAATGCCATCCCAGCGTGGGAGAATTCTCCTGCTGAAGCGCTGAGAATTTTCCCACGCTGTCAGTGAGGTGAGCTGAGTTCATTGGACATGACCTCGGCTCATCTTTATGCCAACACAGCCAGACACTGCAGAGCGCAAGCATGCCTGCGCTTCTCAGTGTCTGCTGCATGGCAAGCTGGATGGCAGCGTTCTGCTGCGGTCCAGCCTGTCATGTGAATGTAGCAGAGCTGAAGCTGTCGTGGGAACCATGGAAAGGTAAGGATGAGGTTGCTTTATTATTTTACTTTTATTGCAGGATATCGTTGGCTTCAGCTGGAATGGGCGTGATGGTAAGTATGGTTTAATTTAGAACAATAAAGAATTGTGTCTTTATTTCAATTAAAGGACTTTATTCTGGGTGTTTGTGGTTTTTTTTTTAACTTTGACTATGGGGTTAGTAATGGGGGTGTCTTATAGACGCCTCTCCATTACTAACCTGGGCTTGATGTCAGCTGGCATTATAAGCTGACATCAACCCCAGCCCTATTACCCCACTGCCACCGCTACAGGGCAGTGGGAAGAGCGAGGCTAAGTGCCAGAATTGGCGCATCCTATGGATGCGCCATTTCTGGGGCGGCTGACGGCTGGTGTTTCTAGCCTGGGAGGGGGCCAATATTCATGGCACCCTTCTGGGCTATTAATATCAGCCCCCAGCTGTCTGCCTAGCCTTTGCTAGTTATTAAAATAGGGGGGACCCCACGTCATTTTTTGGGGTCCCCCATTTTAATAGCTAGTAAAGGCTAGGTATTCAGCTGGGGGCTGATATTAGTAGCCTGGGAAGCTCCGTGGGTATTACCTCCTTCCCAGGCTTCAAACATCTGCCCCAGCCGTCTGCTTAACCTCCGCTAGAGACTAAAATTACGGGGGACCCCACATCATTTTTTTGGGGTCCCCCATTTTAATAGCTAGTAAAGGCTAGGTATTCAGCTGGGGGCTGATATTAGTAGCCTGGGAAGCTCCGTGGGTATTACCCCCTTCCCAGGCTTCAAACATCTGCCCCAGCCGTCTGCTTAACCTCCGCTAGAGACTAAAATTACGGGGAACCCCACGCCAATTATTTTTTTAATAAATCCTTTATTTTAACTGTAAATGACAAGTACAGTAATCAACACTATCACTGTACTTCTTATAAATGTGACTGACATGTTTCTATCTATCTAATCTATGTGTGATGCTCTATTCTTTCTGTTATAAATTGTCGGGTACCGCTGCTGAATTGCCGGCCGGCTTTTTTAAAGAGACGGTGCATGAAAACACTATTATTTTTTTTAATAAATCCTTTAACACTAAATGACAAGTACAGTAACCAACACTGTCACTGTACTTATTATATATGTGACTGACAGGTTTCTTTGTATCTAATCTATGTGTGATGCTCTATTCCTTCTTGTCTAAATTGTCGGGTACAGGTGTATGCTGCTGCTGAATTGCCGGCCGGCTTTTTTAAAGAGAGTGTCTTCTGAGCAGTTTGTCAGCTTTTGGACACCTTTGAAGATGTTTTCTATGTGTTTCTATGTGTTTTTGTTTGCCTGCCATTGGTTTTAAGGGTGTTCGACTGTGTTCTAAGGTGTTCGACGAACAGTTCCACGAACATCCCGGTGTTCGACGAACCGAACCGAACCCGAACACTACGGGGGTGGCTCAACACTAATTAATACCATTGTTATATATGGCACTTTTAAGTGTATTTTTAGGGAAAAATACAGTGACCAAAAGATATGATAATTTTGTCTTTTTGATTTTTTTGTGGCATTTAAGAATGAGTTAAATAATTTTATATTTTGATAGATCAGACTTTAAGGCCACAGCCCCACTATCAGTATTCGGTCAGTATTTTTTCTCAGGAGGGGGAGCCAAAACCAGGAGTGGGTGATAAATGCAGAATTGGTGACTTGTTTCTATTATACTTTTTCTCTGATTGTTCCTCCCTGGTTTTGGCTCCCACTCCTAAGAAAAAATACTGACCAAATACTGATAGTGGGGCTGTGGCCTTACAGACACAATATCAAATATATTTAAAAAAATAAAATGTCTTTATTTTTAATTGGCGGGGGGGGGGAGGGGGATGTGATTTAACCCCTTAGTGACCACTAGACGTCTTTTTACTGACCTGGGATGTAAAGGACTAGCATTCCCTTACAGGTGACAATCCTGTAACTGTCACCTGTACACTATAGCTGACAACTTGCTGCATCAGCCAAGATTAGTGTTGGCACCGACCATGGACGTTTAACCCCTTAGATTCTGCTGTCAATAGTGACTTCAGAATCTAAATAGTTAACAGAGTGTAGGGGCTCTCTCTTTAACCCCATCAGCACCCTGAGATCTTGATCGTATGGTCCTGATGTTTGCCATGGCAGGTAACGGCCAAATAACGGCCTTAGAGTCTGCTGGCTATAGTGGCCTGTTCACAAGTTCTCAAAATTTAGGTGGTAAAAATAAACGTTTTCATTCTTGTCATGCCACTTTCCATTACTTCCTGAAAAGAACCAGAAGGGTTAATGAACTACCTGAGAGCAATTTTAAATACGTTGAGGGGTGCAGCTTTTAAAACGGTATCACTTTTGGGTGGTTTCCAACATATAGGACCCCCGAAGTCACTTCAAAACTGAACAGGTCCTTATAAAAATAAGTTTTGTAAATTTCATTGAAAAAATTTAAAATTACTGCTACATTTTTAAACCTTCTAAAATGCTAACAAAATAAAACAACACTTTACAAATGGAGCTGATGTAAAGCAGATGTGGTAATCTCATGTGGTGTACGGCAGGGTGCTGTACTCCTCGCAGTATACAATGGATCTCGCTGTGGTCAGTTCTCTGTCAGGAGAAGAGTCCTCCCTTCTCAAATTACACACCCACATGAAACTCCACAATATAATGTTTTTCCAGTAAATGCCTCCTGGTAGAGGGTGATGATGGTGGTAGTAGTCTGTGCACCAGGGCCCCAGTCATAAAGAAGCCTTAAGAACTTAAACAGAAGTTTCTTTACTGAGGATAATGGGGCAAATTCCTTTTCACAAACGATAGAGAACTGAGGTACAGGACTACACTCATGGTTGAAGACTGCTGTGTACCTGCAGACAGGCCGATCTTGGTAACCTCTGGTTTCATCAAATCTGAATATTTCTTCCTCAGCACTGTGCTCTGCTTCTGACCTGAGGTAATTCTTCCTAATATGAAGACTATTAGTTCCCCTTATTGTGTCGGTCCCTTTTTTAAGCACAGCAGTCAGGGAGAAGGTAGGTAACTCCTTCACCTACAAAATGGCTTCCTCTTCTCAAAATGTCTGGCCACCAACTGCCACTGCAGTCCTTAACTGCGTCACAGGATTTAGCTCCTCCCACTCCCATGTGACTATTAGAGCTGTAGTCATTGGCTGACTGCCCAGAGGCGTTTTTCCAGAAGCTTCTGCATATTAAACAGAGCTGGGTCACATGATCAAGCCTGTGAGAGGAAGATTAACCCTTTTTGTGCTGCCTGTCAGCGGGTCTCACAATGTATTTAAAATGCACAGTTTACACAAAAAAACAGCATTTATATGAAACACACTATATATCTGGTATCTCATAGAAATAGCCACTTTGTGGGATACCACACAGACATGAGGGAAATGTTATTTATTAATGCATTGTGTGGTATGACTATTGGGATTAAAGGGATAGTCATTCAAAGTTTGAAAATTGCAATTTTTAAAACATTTTTGTCAAATTTCTGATATTTTTTATAAAGAAAGGCAAAACATATCAACCTAAATTGACCATTATTATAAAGTATCATGTGTCACAAAAAAACAATCTCAAAATCAATGGGATATGTAGAAGCGTTCCAGAGTTATTACTACATAAATTGACACTGGTCAGATTTAAAAAAATTGGTCCGGTCACTACGGGGTTAAACTTTTATATGTCTATTTTTCTAATATTTTTTTCAAACATTATTTTATTAATTCGTACTCTACTTTTTAGTCCCCGTAGGGGATGTGAACCTGCAATTATTTGTTCGCTTGGACTATATATACTGTGATACTTCAGTATCGCTGCCTATAGTAAAATTACTGATCTTCTATGAAGCCTAGCCACAGGCTGGGCTTCAAAAACTGCACCAAGATGGTGGCAACAGGAGCCTTCAGTAGCTGCCATGGCAACCTAATCTTCCATGAATTTTGTTGCAGATGATGGGGCAATAGATGCCGGAACGATTGCGCCATGCAATTGTGCTTTTTAAATTAGATGTACAGCAGTGTTTAAACACTTGTATAGCAGCAATTGATGTTAGCTCCAGTCGCTGCTGTTAGCAGCAAGTGCTGGCTGTACAACACAGCTGTATCTGCCCGGTAATTCCTATGTTGGGAATATCTTAAATAATATAGATATTAAAAGTTAAGTTTAATTATTAGAGACACTGATTCAGCCATCAGCATTTTCTATTAAATGTAATTTTAAACATATGTTACGTTCTATGCCATGCCCAAAAAATGTCCACTGATCCGAAATCAGCAGAAAACACTCCAAATTTAAAACTAAGTATGTTGATTTTAAACAAATATATGGCTGCATTAAAAGCCCGCAAAAACCCTATAAAAACTCAAACAGAAAGACACAGCATAAAAGTTGTCCGTGTGAAAATCGGACAGTACACTGACCAATGTAATTCAACGGGGCTGTTCTGAGCGTCCGTGTGATAAAGCAACAGCATGCTCTAATCTCTTCTGCATATAGGATGAGACTCGCCCCATCCAAGTCTGTGGGTGCACAAAAAAGAAAATCGGATCCCATACGAATCATCCATCTAGCATCTGATTCTTACAGACACATTGCCATTATTCACCTAGGAAACTGTATTTGATAATGTACATTTTAAACAGCTGATGCATAAATTTGAACACAGATGCAATACAGATGCCACGCAGATGTAAAATACGTACACAGATGGCACAAGGATGACAATACGGATGAAAATCATCTTAGTTTTCTGGATGAAAAAGGATGATTTTTCATACGCTTGTGTAAACTCAGCCTTACACTGTATGAAACGCCATGAATAAAAGGCACCAGCGTTTTTAAAATAAAGTAAACATTTTAGTTTGCATTTTATATTTTTATATGTAATTTTTTAATGTAGTAATAAGGTACTATAAAGAACCTTGTGGGAAAAATACCCCTAAAAAATGCCAAAACCACAACATGATGGGTATTTGTCTGGTTTTTTTTTTACATTTTGTATTTATTGCATCTTTAAGGCTTCATGCACATGTTCAGTATTTGGTCAGTATTTTTCCTCAGTATTTGCCAAAATCAGGAGTGGGTGATAAATGCAGAAGTGGTGACGTGTTTCTATTATACTTTTCCTCTGATTGTTTCACTCCCGATTTTGGCTTACACGTACTGAGGTAAAAATCTCCCCAAATACTCAACATGTGAATGTGACCTAAGAAAAAAAACATGATAACAAGCTAAAAAGGACATCAAAAACGTTGTGAAAATGCCACAAATTCCTATGTATGAATTTAGCCTAAAGCTATGCTCACAGAAAGATTTTTGAGGAGTTATATAAGAAAGATCCTCTCTAAAATCATAATTCAAAATGGTTTAAAAAATGGTTGGAAAATTCTTCTCATTCATTTCTACCTGAAATTGACTGTGCTGGTCAAATGAGGATTTTTTTTTAAAAAAAAATTCTCCTGAAAAGGTTGGAAAAACTATAGTTGTAAGAAAACAAAAAAGTGTATTTAATTAGTTTGAAACGATTTCTGTAGAAAACCCCCAAAATATTACCTGTCAAATCAAGAGGCTGAAAAACCTCTTCAAAACCTATTTGGGAAAAGAAAAGCTCCTCCAAAAAGAGAATTTCCTGTGGCAATTTCAGCTTGAAAAACTTAAGGTTTTTGAACACCTCAAAAATATGTGAATAAAATATGTGAACATAGCCTAAAGTGACAATAACACATTGTGTTTTGTGCATTTTTTGATGCAACTTTTGAAGCATAACTAAGGAAGGTTCCAAAAGGTGAGGAGTTGTAGAATATTTCCTATTGAGAAACTGTATCAAAAGAGCACAAGTGAAAGTAAATGCTGTTGATATTTAGGCACTTCAACAAAAAAGCAACACAGTAAAAATATATTCAATAGCCACTAGATGGCCCCAAAGATTAAATAATAAAAGATATCATTGCTGGGAAATGCTTGAAAGAGAAGTTGCAGGGAAGAGTTCATTGTCTACATCCGCGTGAGGTCAAGTTCATATAAGTATCAAAGTCCGTTTTCCTTCCAAAAAAATTAACGCTTTTACATCTATATGATCGTATGACGGTTTTTCATATCTATATTACATGCGTTTGTCCGTTTTCTATGTTCGGAAGACATCTGTATGTCCGTTCTGTACATGCGTATGGCATACAGTTTTTACATGAACAATTTAATAAATAATGTATACAAGTTTGATATCTTAATACTTGTAATAGATCTGTGAAAAACACATGGCATACAGATGGTAACCCGTATGTGATCCATTTATTGTGCACCATTGATTTATAATGGGCTAGTCAGAAACTAAATATGTATTAAAGTAGTGAATGCTGTGATTTTTCACACGTGGACTATCGGTCCGAGTATAAAAATGTACATGTGAACTATCACATAGTCTGGAGACATGGATCCATTTTTAAACTGATTTGTGTATGGCGCAATGAAACTAATGGATCCGTGAGCTGTCCGGGAAAAAACAGACACCACCAGGATGTGTCACTTGTCACATGAATGGGTGAATGTATCTTTTGGCTGTGTGTGTTTTTTATGTCCCTGTGACATCCATGTAGCGTAGGATGACAGTCAAAAAATTTTTGTGAACATTTTTAGGTCTCGCCCCCTGGGAATAATTCCCTTTGTTGTCATTGTAACATACACAAAATTTCTTTACACTGCAACTTTGTTTGGCTCAATTATCACAAAACTAACAATTATTTGTAATAAATGTCTTGAACAATTTTACAGTACTTTTACAGTTTCACTTTTTTTTAACAAAACTTGCTTTATTTGGTTCAGGATAGTCATGGAGATGCTTCTCCACACACTGGAGAATAAACTGTTTCTGGTTTTCTTGACTGCTCAGTGATGAATTGAATGTACTCATGAGTGCAATGGAGAGTTGGCGGCATCATTCACGATTTTCAATTCGGCGACTTTTGAGGATGCATCGACTTGCATTGATGTGCCACAGACAAGGATCTTGATGAAGAAAATCTTGGTTAATTTCCAGTGCAACAAACAGTTTTTTGTATTGGATGACATGAAGTGATAAAGCTTCTTGTGTGAGACAAGGTCTTCGGCAAGCTGCACGCGAGTTGAGCAGACATCGCTGCCTTCCTCCTGTAGAGCCAGTAACATCTCAACCTATTCTGCGGTTGGAACCTTACTTTTTGTCAAAAAAAGTCAGACAGACCATAATCTCACTGAAATATCATAAGTGTCTGTTAACAGTTTTTATTGCTGCCTCAGGAACAGGTGCGTTGATTCCATTGCATGCTTCAAATTCTTATAGTAATGTCAAGTCATTTCGTGGCGATGTGGCTGGGATCTGACAGAGGTACCAAGCCTTCAAGTAAAAGTGGACTGACAGTAAAAGTGCAAAATTGCCAGAGGTTTTTTAACTGTCAGGCTATGTGCCCACGATGCAGAAATGCTCCGGATTTTTTCCTGAGCGTTTCTGCATCTCCTTGGCAGAAAAAACGCATGCGGATTGTACAAGCGTTTTTCCTGCCAGGGACAAGCGGATGTGAAGCGTTCTTCACGTGCATTTCCGCATGCAGGTTGTCAAGCGTTTTCCAAGCAATTTTAGCATCACTTGGAAAGTGCTTGACAACTTGGTCACACTATATAAATCCATGCAACCGGCATGGATTTATATAGTGTGACCGAAAGAATGGTAAAAAATAAAAAATAAATATTATACTTACCTTCTGATGGCCCCTGGAGTCTTGATTCGATGCGTCTCGGCTTGCCGGCAGCTCGCGGTACACTGAAGGACCTGCCGTCACATGACTAAATTACGTCAGCGCAGGTCCTTGAGTCCACCACGATCTGCGGGCAAGCGAAGACAAGCACACCGGGGGCCATCAGAAGGTAAGTATCATATTTGTTTTTTATTTTATTCTTTTTTTTACAGGTTCTATGGTACCCGGGTCCGGAGGAGAGTCTCCTCTCCTCCAGACCCGGGTACCATCCGCACATTGAAATGCATGGATTCCGCATGTACAGACGCAGTGATGCGTAATCCATGCGTTCCAATGCAAGTCAATGGCGGCGAAAAAGCAGCGCTTCCGCAAAATAATTGGTAGTGCTGCGTTTTTTTCCGCAATGATAATCCGCAGCGGAAATTTCCACAGCATGTGCACAGTACATGCGGATTATCATTGAGGAACATGGCAGGCCTTCTATCAAGCATTTTTTAAGCGATTCTGCAGCGGAATTGCCGCTGCGGAAACGCTTAAAAAACGCATTGTGGGCACACAGCTTCAAAGTTAAACAAAATTGGTGACAAAACATGAAGATGTTCAGCATGTATATCACTTTGGCCATCCATCAGGTCCAATGGTAGGCGCCTGGAGTGTTGATGTGTATGTCTGGGTTTGCCGGAGACCAAGGAACAGGAGTGCCAGAGTTAACAATTCCTTGTAATCATCTCTTGGATGGCATTGTGCAAGCTGGTTGGTGCAGAATTCAGCTAGACACTCCTTAAGTGGACCTAGCTCAGTTGAAATTATGTAATCTTCCATTCCAGCCGAAAACTTGTTTTTTGATTTCAGGCAGCCGAAAATCTCTCGAACAACTTTATATTTGGACCTGTTGATTCCGGCCACAATTTATCAAACATGCTTGCAATAATTAGCTTGTGAATGTGGTGCTTACACAGCAAACTCAGTAGTTCTTTCTGCAGTTTCTGTTGCAAGAGGACGCACACACCAGCCTTTGTACGAGTGTTACTACTGGTAATGTCGAATGACAAACTTACCTTTAATCAAGAGCCGCCAATCCTGCAGAACCTCGAATACAGCCTTAGCATGTGCTGCTCATTTGCTGTTAGGTATCTCTGGGACCGACAACAACTTCTCAGTTCCTCCTCCTGACACTAGTACTGCCATTCACTCAGCAGTTTCATTGTGGGTCAGGCTTGCAAACCTTTTCCCATCCCAGTGTAGACAGTGGACCACTGCTATCGAAGGAAGCTTTGATGGCATGTACTGCAATCTCTCGATGCCAGCGATGAGCCCGTTTGATAGATTCTCTATTCAACGTGAGACTGTCTGGATCATGGCCAAGAGACTGAGAAGCAGCAGCAAGCAGGTAGGTCACTTTTCTATCATTGGTATTAGTTCTGTCTAGAGCTGTAGCAACTTCCAGAGTCACAATGTTGACAGGTCTGACCGACTTGCGTTTCTTGGGACTAAAACGCCCTTCGCTCTCATCAGCATTGTTGTCGGAAGCGCCATTGTCGCTGCAACTGCTACTACTACTGCAAAATGCAGCCGATGCTGTCGACTGCTGAACTCGCGCAATTTCCTTTTTCCTTAGTTTCTCTGCCTGTAATTCTCTCATAAATCTTCTTTCCTTGATCTTGGCCAGCTTTCTGTCTAATGGTCCCATGCTTCCAAGACGACCTTTTTTTCTTTGAGCAAACAAGAAGTCACAGTTTTCCTGAAGTTTTATAAGTTTCATGGCATAAGCGACATCAAACAAATCACCAAGTTTATTAACAAATTCCTTCTCCTTGGATTCTTGTGTTTTGGTTCGCCGTTTAGCATTCTTCTTCAGACTCTTCCATTGATCAAACAAACTCTTCACCTTACCGATCACGATCACCGATATTGTTGTCTTGTCGAAATTATTGCAGTGAATAATACTGAATGTTGTCTGTAATCTAGCAAGAATACTTTGAAACAGGAAAAATAAACTAATAATAATATTAAATATTCTTTACAAATTACAAATAAGCAAATTGGAGAGAGTTTCAAGGAGCGGTGGGGCCCTTATTGCTCCTCTATAGTAAAACTACTCATCCTATTTTAACGGCTATTAAGTGTTCAAGGGAGGACATTGAGCCACCTTTTAAACACAACTAATGTGTAACAATTATAGAAGATGAGACTTTTAATAAAACTAATTTTATACTTTTTCTATAGAACGCATTGTCACCCTAATGTGGCGTCCTTTTTATACATCAACATTTTGAAATGTGCAAGATAATAATAATCTTTTTTTTTTATTTATATAGCGCCAACATATTCCGCAGCGCTTACAATTCAGACAATTTACAGACACTATCGGCACTGTCTCCAATGGGGCTCACAATCTACATTCCCTATCAGTATATCTTTGGAGTGTGGGAGGAAACCGGAGAACCCGGAGGAAACCCACACAAACACGGGGAGAACATACAAACTCCTTGCAGATGCAAGGACCCCAGTGCTACAAGGCTGCAGTGCTAACCACTGAGCCACCATGCTGCCCAAGATCAAATACAGTTGCCTAGGTTAATAAATGCAATGTATCCGTAAAAATTGGATGTAATACAAATGATCTGTATGTAATCCGGTTTCTTTTTAGACTAGAATAGGCGAGTCTCATCTGATATAAGGAAGAGAATATTGCATGCCACGATTTTTTTCACACGATCCATGTTAAAAATACTGTCATCTGAACAGCCCAATTAAATAACATTGATCAGTGCGCTGTCTGATTTTTACTCAGACAGCACACGTCTGTATAATACGCTCGTCTGAATGAGCCCTATAAGTAATATTTTAAGTATTTAATTCAAAATCTTATTAAAATCAGCAGATTTAATATTTTAACACATTTTTGCCCTGTAATCAGAAAAAAAAATGTATAGTAGCATAAAAAAAGTAACAAAACCCAAAACTACAAAATTTTTACATGAATGGCATAAAAAATTAAAAACAATGTCAGAAATGGCAATTTTTTGTTTACACTGTATAGCCTCCACAAAAAAAACTGATGAAGAAGTAGTATGTACCCCCAAACTATATCAACTAAAATTATAGCTCAAATACAAAAAACAAGCTCTCACACAGCTCCATTGATGAAAAAATAAATATGTTACAGGTCTTCTACAGTTGCAGAGAAACCTCTTTTAAAAATAGTAAAACAAAAAAAATGTATAACCTTGGTAACTTCATTATAATATAATCATAATGTACAATAAAGTTAAAGGAGTTGTCCGGTCTAAGTCTATATGACTGAAAAAAATGTGAATCCTCACAATGTGCAGTGCATGCCCTGGGAGGATTCACCAGTCTCCAGTCACATAGATTGACTGCAGACTTGTCGTTTTAGACTGGACAACCCCTTTAAGATGACATTTATATCTCATAATGAATGCAAAAAACTTAAATAAGTTGTGAAAATTGCATTTTTTTTACATTCTTTCCCCAAAAATTATAAAATGTTTTCAAATAAATGATATGTACCCACCCTGTAAAAAAGAAAACAAGCACTCATATTTAAGGGGTTAAATTGTAGTAAGAAACGCAAAGTGCAAAAACTAAAACCAAACTGGTAGAACAATATAATACAATACCTGTCCAGTGTAGGCAAAGTCAAGAGCCTGTTTTAATCCAAGGCTGGTGACGCCATGTAAATTGACTTCATCCGCTTCACTTTCAACCATGCACAGACTGAACATTGCCTGTATATTAAACAGGATGGGTATTAGTTGATTGCAGAACCCGCAACACTAGACACACAACCAAGCTGTTCATTACTTTTTAGAGATTTGGACTTTATAATTGCACTGTTTAGGCAGGTCTATGACTTGACTTCACAATATAAATTGTAGACATTATTAACCCTTAAAAGAGGACTTTTCACCAAATATCATTATGTCTCACACAGGAGTAACCTGCCTGTCCTGGACTACTCCTGTGTCTAACATACCTGCTCTGATCTCACTGCAGAGACATTAGAATTGAAGCACAAGAGACAAAAGTGTGATTACTGAAACTGTTAACCTCTCAGCTCCAGACAAGCAATGTCAGGGGATGGGCAGTACAGCAGAGGCGACCATGCTATAAAAGGAGATCTGAAAGAAGGGTTTGTAATGTGACACAGTTAAACTCAGTTGCACTGCTTCTCCATCCCACTGACTCATATAGGAGGTTAGACCAGAAGATCAGAGCTGTATCATTGTATCATACCTTTCACACATTGAGAAGCCTGCTCTAAGCTAGGGTGGGGGCATGTTCTTTTCATCCTGAGTGTTGTTGACTGCTTAAATTCATTGTCAGTGATATACAGAAAGAAGTACACACCCTCAGTGAAAACTATCTGATAACACCCACTTGATTTTAACAAACCTTAAATCATTAGGTGACAAATACTTTGATTGCTAATATCTCTGCAAGCCACAGGTGAAAAAAAGGGTTTATTCAGCTCTACAGCCACTATTACAGTGAGTACGGAAAGTATTCAGACCCCTTTAAATTTTTCACTCTTTGTTTCATTGCAGCCATTTGGTAAATTCTAAAAAGTTCATTTTTTTCCTCATTAAAGTACACTCTGCACTCCATCTTGACTGAAAAAAACAGAAATGTAGAAATTTTTGCAAATTTATTAAAAAAGAAAAACTGAAATATCACATGGTCATAAGTATTCAGACCATTTGCTCAGACACTCATATTTAAGTAACATTCTGTCCATTTCCTTGTGATCCTCTTTGAGATGGTTCTACTCCTTCATTGGAGTCCAGCTGTGTTTAATTAAACTGATAGGACTTGATTTGGAAAGGCACACACCTGTCTATATAAGACCTCACAGCTCACAGTGCATGTCAGACCAAATGAGAATCATGAGCTCAAATGAACTGCCCAAGGAACTCAGAGACAGAGTTGTGGCAAGGCACAGATCTGGCCAAGGTTATAAAAGAATTTCTGCATTACTCAAGGTTCCTAAGAGCACAGTGGCCTCCATAATCCTTAAATGGAAGAAGTTTGGGACCACCAGAAGTCTTCCTAGACCTGGCCGTCCAGCCAAACTGAGCAATCGTGTGAGACAAGCCTTGGTGAGAGAGGTAAAGAAGAACCCCAAGATCACTGTGACTGAGCTCCAGAGATGCAGTAGGGAGATGGGAGAAAGTTCCACAAAGTCAACTATCACTGTAGCCCTCCACCAGTCAGGCCTTTATGGCAGAGTGGCCCGATGGAAGCCTCTCCTCAGTGCAAGACATATGAAAAACCGCATAGAGTTTGCTCAAAAACACATGAAGGACTCCCAGACTATGAGAAATAAGATTCTCTGGTCTGATGAGACGAAGATAGAACTTTTTGGTGATAATTCTAAGGGGTATGTGTGGAGAAAACCAGGCACTGCTCATCACCTACCCAATACAATCCCAACAGCGAAACATGGTGGTGGCAGTATCATGCTATGGGGGTGTTTTTCAGCTGTAGGGACAGGACTACTGGTTGCAATTGAAGGAGACATGAATGCGGCCAAGTACAGAGATATCCTGGATGAAAACCTCTTCCAGAGTGCTCTGGACATCAGACTTGGCTGGTTCACCTTCCAACAAGACAATGACCCTAAGCACACAGCTAAAATAACAAAGGAGTGGCTTCAGAACAACTCTGTGACCATTCTTGACTGGCCCAGCCAGAGCCCTGACCTAAATCCAATTGAGCATCTCTGGAGAGACCTGAAAATGGCTGTCCACCATTGTTTACCATCCAACCCGATGGAACTGGAGAGGATCTGCAAGGAAGAATGGCATAGGATCCCCAAATCCAGGTGTGAAAAATTTGTTGCACCATTCTCAAGAAGACTCATGGCTTTACTAGCTCAAAAGGGTGCTTCTATTCAATACTGAGCAAAGGTTCTGAATACTTATGACCATGTGATATTTCAGTTTTTCCTTTTTAATAAATTTGCAAATATGTCTACATTTCTGTTTTTTTTCAGTCAAGATGGGGTGCAAAGTTTACTTTATTGAGAAAAAAAATGAACTTTTTAGAATTTACCATATGGCTGCAATGAAACAAAGAGTGAAAACTTTCCGTACCCATTGTACATCATGTGTCCAGTTCAACATGAAAAATTTGTTGAAAGGTCCTTTCAGGACCCGGGCATTTTTCTTTTTGTCCTTTTGTTTTTTCCTTCTTTCCTTCGAAGTGCCGTAACTTTTTTTTCCAACAACATAGCCATATGATAGGTTTTTTTTGTGAGACAAGTTGTACTTTTCAACGACACCATTCATTTTGCCAAACAATGTAATATAGAAAAAAAATTTCAAGTAGTGTTAAATAGTGAAAAAAAAAGCATTTCTGTGATAACAATTACATGGTAATATAATTCTCCGGGCCATTATGATTATAGAAATACCAAACGTATAAGTTTTTTTTTATTTTATATTTTAGTGGTTAAAAATTATTCAGAACCTTGCAAAAAAAAAAAAAATTGTGTTACCATTTTCTCAGATGCATAACTTTTTATTTTCCACAAAAGAAGTGCATGAGGGCTTTATTTTACGTGCTTTATTGATATGATTTGGTGCAATGCGGTGACCCAAAAGCAGCAATTTTGGGATTTCAATTTGTTTTCCTTTTCAGGGCTTAAATACTTTTAAATTTTGATAGCGCAGACTTTTTTGGATACAACGATACCATTTGTTTTTTTACTTCGCTTTTATTTCATTTTTGAATGTGGAAAATAAGGGTGTCTTAGACTTTTTTTTATATATTTTTAAATTTTTCATTTTCGATATCTTTTTAAATAATGGTTTTAAAATTTTTACTCTAGTTTTTAGTCCCATTAGGGGCTTGAATCTGTGATCCTTAGATTTCTTTTACTATATGCTGCAATATCAAAATACTGTATAGCAGTATATATTGCACTAATGCATCTAATGTACTGTAATTGCAGTTCTCCTTCACAAAAAGATTAAGATCGCAGCAACAACGGGGCTCAGTAGACCCCCGGCTGCAAAGGTAATACATCGGCTCACTACGATTGCTACATGGGGGTCGCAGTCGCGCCATTTAAGTGTGGATAACAGAAGTGATCAGTGCTTGATCCAACCACTGCTGTTAGGGTATGTGCACACGATGCAGAAATGCTCAGGATTTTTTCCTGAGCGTTTCTGCATCTCTCTGGCAGGAAAAAACGCATGCGGATTGTACATGCGGTTTCCTGCCAGGGACATGCGGAAATGAAGCGGTCTTCACTTTCATTTCCGCATGCGGGTTGACAAGCGCTTCCCAAGCGATTTTAGCATCACTTGGAAAGTGCTTGTCAACTTTACACTATATAAATCCATGCAACCGGCATGGATTTATATAGTGTGTATGTCAAAAAATAAAAAATAAATCTATACTTTACCCTCCGATGGCCCCCGGTGTCCTGCTTCATCGGTCCCGGCTGCCGGCAGTGAAGACTTTAGGACCTTCCGACGTCAGCGTCACGTGACCCGTCACATGACTCTGACGTCAGCGAAGGTCCTTCATTCAACCGTGAAGTGCCCGGGAAGCCAGCAGGACGCAGCGCGGGCCGTCAGAAGGTGAGAATATATATATTTTTTATTTTATTCTTTTTTTTTTTAATGGTACCTGGGTCTGGATGAGAGTCCTCTCATCCACACCCGGGTACCATCCGCACATTAGACCGCATGAAAAGCGCATCAACATATACAGTGATGCGTAATCCATGCGGTCTAATGCAAGTCAATGGCAGCAAAAGAGCAGCGTTTCCGCAAAATTAATTGACACGCTGCGGATTTTTGACCGCAGCGTTTACGCTGCGGAAAAATCCGCATCATGGGCACAGCACATGCGGATTTCCATTGGGGAACATTGCTGCCCTTCTACCATGCGTTTTTCATGCGTTTCCGCGGCGTTTCCGCAACTGCAAAAACGCCGCGGAAACGCATGAAAAACGCATCGTGTGAACTCAGCCTCACAGGCAGATGCCGGCTATGTAAAAGAACCGGCATCTGCTGCATATGAAGCAGAGTCAGCTTCATATACCTCACAGTGGACTGTGACAAAAATGTAAGTCACAGTATATACAGTGAAGGAAATAGTTATTTGATCCCTTGCAGTTTTTGTAAGTTTGCCCACTGACAAAGACATGAACAGTCTATAATTTTAAGGGTAGGTTAATTTAAGCCCCGGAGCATTTTTCGTTTTTGCATTTTCGTTTTTGCTCCCCTTGTTCCCAGAGCCATAGCGTTTTTATTTTTTGGTCAATATGGCCATGTGAGGGCTTATTTTTTGCGGGACGAGTTGTACTTTTCAACGCCATTACTAGTTTTACCATATCCTGTACGGGAAAACGGGAAAAAAATTCCAAGTGCGGTAAAATTGCAAAAAAAGTGCAATACCACAGTTGTTTTTTATTTATTTTTTTAACCACGTTCACTGAATGCTAAAACTGACCTGCCCTTCTTATTCTACAGGTCATTACGAGTTCATAGACACCAAACATGTATAGGTTCTTTTATATTTAAGTGGTGAAAAAAAATTCCAAAATTTGTTAAAAAAAAATAAAAAATAGCGCCATTTTCTAAGACCCGTAGCGTCTCCATTTTTCGTGATCTGGGGCTGGTTGATGGCTTATTTTTTGTGCACCGGGCTGATGTTTTTATTGATAACATTTGGGGTAGATCCGATGTTTTGATCGACCGTTATTGCATTTTATTGCAATTTTGCGGCGACCAAAAAACGTAATTCTGGCGTTTAGAATTTTTTTCTCGTTACGCCGTTTACCGATCGGATTAATTATTTTTTTATATTGATAGATCGGGCGATTCTGAACGCGACGATACCAAATATGTGTATGTAGGGTTTTTTTTATATATATTTTATTTTGAATGGGGCGAAAGGGGGGTGATTTAAACTTTTATATTTTTTTATTTTTTTTTACATTTTTAAAAACTTTTTTTTTTTACTTTTTGCATGCGTCAATAGTCTCCATAGGAGACTAGAAGCCGCAGCTGTCCGATCGCCTCTGCTACATACAGGGGACGAGCAGGTCCCCTGCATGCAGCAGAAATGGTCCTGTGCTATGAGCGCCGACCACTAGGTGGCGCTTATAGCGACAAGATCATGACAACCACAGGCGTCTGCTGCAGACCCTGGGTTGTCATGCCCACCCATCGGTGACCCGCGATCACGTGACGGGGTCGCCGGTGGGCGGGGCTTATGACGCGCTACCCGGAAGCGCGCGTTAAATGCCGCTGTCGGAGATTGACAGCGGCATTCAACATGTCAACAGCCGCGGGTGGATCGCGATTCCACCCGGGGCTGTTGCGGGCACATGTCAGCTGTAATAATCAGCTGACATGTGCTCGGGTCAGTGAGGGCTCAGCGCCGGAGCCCTCACTGAACGGGCAGTACGCAAATATGCGTACTAATACGGCACCGGTAGTTAAGGGGTTAATTTTAACATTGAGAGATAGAATATCCAAAAAAAAAAAAAAAACAGCAAGGGATCAAATAATTTTCCTTCACTGTATATACACTATATACAAACGGTTGCAAATTGCTATGGACCAGCTGAAGGAAAACGGCAGCTTTCCTATGATAAGGATAAAGATTCCAAGACTGGGTAGTTGAATAACCATGTACTAAACCTTCTTCTAGAATTGTATTGGCAATGTGGATTCTAAATGTGGTGATAAATCCTTCACTATATCTACTTTTTCTATATGTCCATTTTTTGTTCTACTAAAAGACTTGATATTGTTTATTTGTCATATTAATATCAGGATTATATAGTAGAGTTGGTACGAAACAATTTGCATTACACGGTTCATTGGCCACCACAGTAATCAGTAGCCACTGGAATGGAGTCCTTAGAACCTTCTCTTACCTGACAGCATCCGGGGCTCTTCTTTTAATTAGTCAGTCAGGCATGACATCACATGTGCATTATGCCACAAGGATGATGTCACACTAGGCTAATCAAAAGGCGAGCCAAAGATGCCATGAGGTAAAAGGTGGTTTTCACAGTTCCCATCCATGAATAACTGACATAACCAATGGACCGAGTCATGTGAATCAATTCACACCAACTCTACTATACAGTAATTTTCAATATAACTATACCAGTCTCATTAGGCCTAAGAAATCTAAGTAATAATGTATGCATTTTGCATTGCTAAATATGGTAACAGATATCGTTTACAGTAAAAGACATATAGAGCTCAGCGTAAATGAGTTGACTCCCCTTTGAAAAGTAAGATTTTAATCAATATCTCACTGAAAACAAGAACAATTTTCAAAATTTGGACGAAACAGAGTTTCATACATTTTTTTTAACCCATAACATGAAAGTAAGGTTAATTTTGTATAACGTTCATTACAAAATCTTCAAATTTACTCAAATTAGTTGATGCAAAAATATACCTCACAACAAAAACAACTACATCTAGCTTTTTGTATGACCTCCATGATTTTTAATGACAGCACCAAGTCTTCAAGGTATGAAAAGAACAAGTTGGTAATATATTGCAACATCTATATTTATACATTCTTCAAGAACGACCTCATTTAGAGCCTGGATGCTGAATGGAGAATGATGCTCAACTTGACTCTTCAGAATTCCCTATAGTTGTTCATTTGAGTTCAGATCAGGAGACATTCTTGGCCACTGAGGGTTTTGGATCATAGTCATATTGGAAAAGTGCACATCTACCAAGCGCACGGAGAGATGGTAGCACCTTCTCTTTACATATTCATGATACCATCAATGATATATAGCTCCCCAGCACCAACAGCACTCATGCATCACCACATAAAGACTGACTGAAAGGAAAAGCTTTGCTGATCTTCTAATGTAAAGAAATTATTTTCTTTCTTAGGCATTGTAACATTTCTCTTCCATGTGGTGCCATTGTTGACATCATGAAATGGGAAGGGGTTTTCTTTGTTAAGTAACGCAATTTTATAGTCAACAGTCTGCTTGACACTCGTTTAATGAATAATTAGACTTACCTGTTTTTGAATTGTTATTAATTTGTTATTAATTACAACTTTGTAGTCTAAACTTTAATTTTGTTCCTAAGACTTTCATTGCAGTGTACTCATTTTTACAATATGGTCTTAAATGAATTAGTTAGAAAAATTAACTTTTTCTAGTTGTAAAAAAAATAATAATCTTGACCCACATTTGTGGGAGTATTTTCTAGTATGGTATCCAATAGAATGTTGATTCTGTAAGGAAACTAAAGGTTTTCTTACAAATCTGTAGGGGTCTATTCATTTATGCTGAACACTATATCTGCTGTGATGTCTTCATATTGCATAGTGTGAAAAAGTCCAGTATGCAGTGCAAATATAATATGAGGCTGTACAATACAAATCCTACTTATATAGTATCAGAAATTCTCATTGTCATTTTCAATGCAGAATTTAACCCCTTCATGACATCTGCTGTTCATGTACCGCACTGCGAGAGGTGAAGATCGGAAGATCTGTGTGCTAACTCAGAGCTGGCGTGATCAAAAACGCGCGTTAGGGCTATATGAGAGTTGTCACCATGCGGCAACACTCAAGATCGGTGCTAGCGCCAATCACAGGCGTTTAACCCCTCTTATGTTGCTGTCAATAATGACAGCAATATCGATCGGAATAGCAGAGGGAGGGATCTCTAGAATCATAGAATCATAGAATGGTAGAGTTGGAAGGGACCTCCTGGGTCATCTGGTCCAACCCCCTGCTCAAAGCAGGATTCACTAGATCATCTCAGACAGATGTCTGTCCAGCCTCTGTTTGAAGACGTCCATTGAAGGGGAACTCACTACCTCTCGTGGCAGCCTGTTCCACTCATTAATCACCCTAACTGTCAAAAAGTTTTTTCTAATATCTAATCTGTGTCTCCTCCCATTTAGTTTCATCCCATTGCTTCTAGTCTTTCCTTGTGCAAATGAGAATAAAGATGATCCTTCTACAATGTGACAGCCCTTGACATATTTGTAGACAGCTATTAAGTCTCCTCTCAGTCTTCTTTTTTGCAAGCTAAACATTCCCAAATCCTGCAACCGTTCCTCATAGGACATGGTTTGCAGACCAGTCACCATTCTGGTCACTCTTCTCTGAACTTGCTCCAGTTTGTCTATGTCTTTTTTAAAATGTGGTGCCCAAAACTGTACACAGTATTCCAGATGAGGTCTGACCAAAGAGGAGTAAAGACCGATAATGACTTCACGTGATCTAGACTGTATGCTTCTGTTAATACATCCCAGAATTGTATTTGCCTTTTTTGCTGCTGCATCACACTGTTGACTCATGTTCAGTCTATGATCTATTAGTATACCTAAGTCTTTTTCACATGTACTGTTGCTTAGCTCTATTCCTCCCATTCTGTATATTCTCTCTCTGCTCTGATCAGCACAACCCGATTGCCGGTCTCCATGGTGACCCCGGGCCAAAAGATGGCAGCGGGGTCACCCAGGTACGGTGGCCTGTAAGCTCCTGCTCAGAGCAGAAGCTGACATGCCTACTCTGTGTCAAATTCACTGCTCTCCCCCATAATCCTCCACTTTTTACAACCACCTCTAATCACACCTAGCAATGAACTCTTCATCTCTCTCTCAGTCCTCCCCATTCACCTCACTGCCTCCTCAGAACTATTCCTCAACATTAAATCCTGTGTCTCTAAGCACAGAAAGCCACCTCATGCCCTCTCCTGCTCCCACCTACTAACACTTTCTCTGCTCCTCACTGCTGGCGATATCTCCCCAAGTCGTGGCCCTCCTCACCACATCTCTACAGTCACTTCCACCTCCTATCCACGATCTATCACAAACTCTCACAACCCTTCTAACCTCATACACATCCGCCCATCCCCCGCTTCCCAAGTCCCACTAACAGGAGCTCTATGAAACGCACGCTCCATCTGCAACAAACTTTCCTACATCCACGATCTTTTCATCACTAACAAACTTTCCTTTCTTGGTATCACCGAAACCTGGCTCACCCCCTCTGACACGGCCTTTCCAGCTGCACTTTCGTACAGTGGATTCCACCTTTACCACACACCCTGCCCCATTGGCAAGCATGGTGGAGGAGTAGGTTTTCTCCTGCCAGATAACTGCTCCTTCACCCAAATCCCACTGCCACCCTCCATTACTCTCCCCTCTTTTGAGGTGCACTGTGTGCGCATCTATTCCCCCTCCAACTGGCTGTCATTTACCGTCCCACAGGAACAGCCACCATCTTCTTAGACCACTTCACCACTTGGCTACTTCATCTCCTTTCCGCTGACATCCCCACTATCATCATGGGTGACTTCAACATCCCCATCGACACTTCACTCTCAGCTGCCTCTAAGCTTCTATCCCTCACTTCCTCCTTCTGCCTTACCCAATGGTCTTCCCCAGCCACTCACAAAAATGTCCACACTCTGCTCTGGACCACATTTTCAGGCTCCTCTGTTCCCTGTCTAACCTCTCTAACTCACCCCTCCCTCTTTCTGACCACAACCTACTTACATTCTCTATCCTCTCCTCTCCAGGGCAACAATCCCCACTCCACAATTTGCATACCCTCGCAGAAATCTTAAACACCTTGACCTACACTCACTCTCTGAATCCCTCCTCCCTCTTACAGACATCTGTTCCATACATGACGCAGAGGTTGCTGCCACTTTATATAACACCACAACAGCTGCAGCTCTCAATTCAGTCGCCCCTCTCAAACATACCAAAGCTCACACAAAAATCAGGCAACCCTGGCACACCAGCTGAACCAAAGAACTGAGATGGGCCTCCAGGGTTGCTGAACAGAGATGGAAAAGATCCCACTCCAACGAGGACTTCATCACATTAAAACAGTCCCTCACCACTTTCAAGTCCATACTCACTGTAGCAAAACAAACCTACTTCTCATCTCTCATATCCTCCCTGTCTCAGAACCCTTAACAGCTATTCAACACTTTCAATTCTCTCCTCCACCCCGCAGCACCTCCTCCCTCTCATCTCAGCTGAAGACTTTGCCTCATTCTTCACGCAGAAGATTTACTCCATCAGACAAAGCTTTCGCCTAAAGTCCCCCCCAGCCCCTCCTCACACCTTCTCAATCCTCCTTCTCCAAAACCAGCTTCTCCAACAGAAGATTAACTTTCCTCTTTACTCTCCAAATCACACCTCACTACCTGTAAACTTGACCCAATCCTGTCCCACCTCATCCCAACCCTAACCATCTCTTTAACCTATCACTAACAACTGGTGTTTTCGCCGCATGCTTCAAACATACCTCGATCACACCCATCCTCAGAAAGCCTTCCCTTGACCCATCCTCTGTGTCTAGCTATCGCCCCATATCACTTCTCCCCTGTGACTCAAAACTACTGGAACTACATGTCCACTTTCAACTGTCCTCCCTCCTCTCTTCCAGCTCTCTCTTTGACCACCTCCAATCTGGCTTCCGGCTGCACCATTCTACTGAAACTGCCCTGACTAAAGTCACCAAAGTCATACTAACCGCCAAATCCAAGTGACATTACTCTGTCCTCCTCCACCTAGACCTGTGATCTGCCTTTGACACAGTAGACCATTCCCCCTTACTATAGATTCTCTCATCTCTTGGCATCACAGACTTGGCTCTATCTTGGATCTCTTCATACCTAACAGACAGGACATTCAGCGTCTCCCACTCACATACCATGTCCTCATCTGTTGGTGTCCCCCAAGGTTCAGTTCTAGGACCCCTGCTCTTCTCCATCTACATTTTCAGCCTGTGACAGCTCATAGAGTCTCAAGCCTCTACCTCTCTGGACTCGATATCACCTCCTTACTAACCAAAATCCCACAATGTCTATCCGCTATTTCATCCTTCTTCTCTGCTAGATTTCTAAAACTTAACATAGACATTTTTCCCCCATCTCAATTAAACCCCCCCAACAGACTTATCCATTAAACTAAAAGGCTGCTCACTCTCCCCAGTCCCGCAAGCTCACTGCCGCTGGGTAACCCTGGACTCCAATCTCTCCTTCAAACCACAAATCCAAGCCCTTTCCACTTCCTGCCGACTCCAACTCAAAAATGTTCCCAGATCTGTACATTCCTTAATCATAAATCTTCAAAAATCCTAGTGCATGCTCTCATCATCTCTCGCCTCGACTACTGCAACCTCCTGCTCTGTAGCCTGTCTTCTAACACTCTCACACCCCTCCAACCTATCCTAAACTCTGCTGCCTGACTAATCCACCTGTACCCACTGCTATTCCCCAACCTCTCCTCAACCCTTCACTGGCTCACCATTATCCAGAGACTCCATTTCAAAACCCTAATCATGGCATACAAAGCCATCCACAACCTGTCTCCTCCATACATCTGTGACCTAGTCGCGGTACTTACCTGCACGCAACCGCCGATCCTCACAAGATCTCCCTTTATACTCCCCTCTTATCTCTTCTTCCCACAATCGCATACAAGATTTCTCCTGTGCATCCCCCTACTCTGAAACTCTCTACCCTAAGATATCAGACTCTCGCCTACCATGGAAACCTTCAAAAGGAACCTGAAGACCTACCTCATCTGACCAGCCTACAACCTGCAGTAACCCTTGATCCATCATCCCGCAGCACGACCAGTTATACCCTCACCTACTGTATCTGTGGTGCCCTGCTGAGCATTGGTGCCACAGATCCCAGAGTGGTGCATGGATGGACTTCTCCACAAGAGGCCCTCATAGCATTCACACACCTCCACCCTACCATCTCAGACCACCAGAGGGAGCCCGGATAGGGATATATATACTGGAGGGTGGAGTTAGGCAGGGAGTCTAGAGAACAGTTTCCTCAGGGGACAGAGTTAGTTCCAGTCCCTGCAGAAGATGAGCCTGAGAGAGGTCAGTCTGCAGTGGAGCTCAGTCAGTTCCTGTAGAGAGAGTTCAGACTCAGTGAGCTCAGATTAGTGAGCCAGGAGCGTGCCGACGCTCAGAGAGGGGCGAAGAGTAGCGAGGCCTACTGCCCGTGTGAAGCCTAGTGAGGGCCCCGAGCGTGGCCGAAGGAGAGTGAGTAAGCAAGCAACATAGGGGGCAGAGGAGCTTAACCAGCTCACCCCAAAACCATTTACCAGACACAGGGTCCGCGCCTACGGGGGGCCTATATCCCCAGCAGGAATAACCGGAACCCCTTGAGAACTATACATCCCAGGTTCACCAGAAGCTGACTGTTATACCAGGGTCAGGAGTCACGGAGGCCCCAGAGACCAGGGAGTGTGAACTCCAACAGAAGGCCCTACCACCACGTCAGCAGGTGCAAGACAGAGACCAAGTTAGGCCTAGCTCCAGGCAGGTCAGAAACTCATCCAAGAAAGGCAAGGAACAGGAGGCCCTATACCCGCTCACTGGGGAGAGTCCTGATATGTACCCTTCACCCTACAGTGCCTTGGATCGTGCCTGAAACACCACCAGTAAAGGTACTGAAGTGAACTGTTGTGTGTGTGCCTATTCTTCCTCTGACCCAGCTGGGTCCCCTCTGTCCTGCATCCTTCACCTACACTGCCCTGAGGCCCCGCTCCACCTGTGGGGAGTCGTACCAACTAAGCTGCCTAAACACCGGCCTCAGAGGACTGTCGCAGCACTGATGATCCTCACCAGACACCACAGGTGGCGTCACGAACATCCCTATCCCATACAACTTCCCCCCTTCTTTTAAGAGTGACCCCAGGGTACGGGCCCGGGAGCCGACCACCGTGACATCCCGCAAGATCAGGCAACAACAAGGCCCGGGCGCCGAGTCGTCCCCATCCCCTGGGCACGTCATATCCTCACCCATCCCTTGTAGACTCTGAGCCCTCGCAGGCAGGGTCCTCTCTCCTCCTGTACCAATCAGTGACTTGTATTGTTTAAAATTATTGAACTTTTTTTTATTTTGTATGCCCCTTTTCACATGTAAAGCACCATGGAATAAATGGCATTATTATGATAAATAATAATAATAATAATAATAATAATACAGCATGACTAACTGGTTTAAGGATAAAAAAAAATTGACACTGGTCAGAACTGTAAAATTTGGCCTGGTCAGGAAGGTGAAAACAGGTTTCGGGGTGAAGGGGTTAAGTACATTTTTCTTTTCACTAAACTTAAACATAGGTATTTGTCCAACTTAGCACCCCTCTCTCACCTTCCTGATTACTGGTCATCATGTCCCAAGATTAATATGTGAGTCTTCGCTTTCATGCGATTCTTTGTATTCTACATTGTTATATGTCGTGGCACTGTTCTTCACAAAGCTACGGCCATTGGATCTCGGGTTTAGCTGAATACTTTCCTATTGCTGGCAGCTAGTGTACTATTATTACATTGCAATATTTTTACATCTACGATCTATGCTTGGATCAGTTAGCACTGGGCCATGTACAGTGAATGTTGGGTTACTGTATACTTGCCATATCTTTTACTGTGTGCTTGTGCATATCACCATTTAAAAACAAAATGTGAAGATTGAGCAAAAAATGAGATAATTAAGACAGATTAAAGGCTTGACATAAAAGATCACAAAAAGCCTTATGAAAGTGAAGTATTCCTGTGTACAACATGCTCTTTTCACACCTGCACATACATTAGGGAATTGCTAGTTATGCAGCCCCCTTATGTCATTATTAAAATGACTCCAAACCAGTGTTACCTTAGTAGCTTTATGTGTTTTGTGGTTTCTGAAAAATTCCAGGAAATAGAAATGTTGCATTTACCCCCTTGCTTTGCGGCAAATGACATAACCAATATTTTGAAGAAAAATTCTGCACAAGTAAGGCAAAGGAAATTGTTTGCTTTTCTGTGGTTGATGATTGTGCTCCACCGTGCAGCAAAACATCATTATTAGAAATGTTAATTGATGTGCTTCACTTTAATGTTGATTATGACTCTTTACTGGATTAATGTGAACATATGTTATTATCATTATCATAAAATGAGGAGGCAGTCAAATATCTTTGACCTTTCATTGAAAAACCACCAACAAACACTAATCTGCTCGCATGTACTGCCTCCGATTCATGCCCCATGACGTGATCGCAGGGCGCCGATGGGTTAACATGACAGCCGGGGGCCTTCAGAAGGCCCCCGTTGCTGCCATATTGGTCCCATTTTTACTATATACTGCAATACTATGGTATTGCATTATATGGTATATGCGATAAGACAATTGTAGGTTCAAGCCCCTAAGGGGATTAAAAAATAAAAAACAAGATTTAAATATATATATACAGTATATTTATATATATATATATATATATATATATATATATAAATATATTATATAAAAGAATAAATATAAAAGTTCAAATCACCCACCTATTTCTCCCCATTAATAATGAAGAGATCATCAGAATAGTTTAATATATTATTAAATAACATTATTAATATATTACTTAAAGTATGTCCAAAGTGAATTAAAAATAAAACACATCTGGCCAGTAAATAAGATATATCTAAAAAATATTAATAACCAATAGACACCGGGGGGTAGGTAACCATAATGTCAGTCTATTATGTCCCTACCTTACCGCAGAGGTTGGCACCCTACAAAAACGCAATTGGTGCCTCAGCTCACTCTACTGAGCCCTATAAAGCCCTAGCAGGTCCTCTATCGTATCCTGAATTCTAGCTATTTATACATCATTGGAATACTTGTTGTGGCATTTATTGGACATATTTATGCTGAATTTGTTATATCATATCTCAATGAAGAATTCCATGTTTGTGTACCCTGGTGAATCTGAACCGCTCTATTTAGTATTGGTTTAATTTATGCCTAGATATTTGACAATAACCATCGACTGTTAATTAACCAACAATTCCCTGCTAGGGCTCTATAAGGCACAGTAGGGTGAGCTTACGGTGAGCAGGATCGCCAATTGCATTTTTTAGGGTGCCAACCTCCACGATAAGTTAGGGACGTAATAGACTGATATTAGGGTTATCTACCTCCCTTGTGTCTATTGTTTATTAATATTTTTTATTTGCTGGCCAGATATGTTTTTCTTTTAATTCACTTTGGACATATTTTAAGTAATATATTAACAAAAGTGATGTTTTATTTAGAACATTTTTTGCACGGAGTGCATATTCAGTGAACTGGTAATATATTATATATACTTCTAAGACTAATTTCTCTGTGAATTAAGAAGAGATTATAAGAATTTAAAAAATAATCATATTTTGTATGACCACCTTCATAAAAGTCCTGCCAATCAATATATAAAATTGATTAACTTGATTGGTAAACGCCACAATGAGAAAAATATCAAAAAAGCAGAAAGTTTTGGTCATCACTCATCCTTAAAAAAAATGCAATAAAAACAGATCAAAATCTTGCATATACTCCAAAATGTTGTGAATAAAACAGTCAGTTCGCCATAGAAAATACAAGCCCTTATACAGCTCCATCAATGGAAAAAGAAAAATATTACAGGGTCTCTAAAAATGGCTACACTAACTCAAATTTTTTTTTCTCTACTTAAATGGAAAAAAAAAAATCTGTAAAAGTTTGGTAACGCCGTAATCATACTTACCTGGACAATCATAATTAAGAGTAAGTTTTACCACATAATGTACGCCGCAAAAACAAAGCTCAAAATACTATTGCAGAATTGCATTTTTTTTGCACAATTTAACCATAGAACGCATGACCATAAAAATCTACTTTTTCACATACCTGGGGCCTTTTAGGCCTGTGTGCAAATAACATGGAATAACTCAAACAAAAATTACAAACAACTATATACCTGAGGAATACCTAGAGTTTCAAAATTCTAACTAAAGTAATCTTGCAGAAAATAGAAAACAATTAACAGGGCGGGCCTGCGAGGCCCCAGGTATGCGTTCTAGGGTTAAAGAAGTTATCACATCCAAAGGATGGGGCATCAATGTCTGATCGGCCGGGGTCCCGTACCCGGCTCCTCCGTCGATCAGCTATTACCAGTGCCGGCGGCGATGGCCCGTCTAATTGTAGTGGCCACTGCAGGGTACTACACATCTGCCTCCTATTCAATTCAATGAGTAGTGGACACGTTCTTTAACTGCAATTGGATTTTTTTCCCTGTGTTCCAGTGCATTAAATAGTTAAACGAATGGCGTCATTCAAAGATATAATCATCTTGCTGAAAACAAGCCATCATGTGAAAAATAAAAAAAGGTTATGGCTCTTTGAAGAAGGGGAAGAAAAAATGAAAATGCAATAGTGAAAATTGGCTGTGGAGGGTAGGGGTTAAATGCACCAACCACTGCACATTTGCAATCGCTGTGCAAGAAGTTTTAAAATTTGTTTCCATGGCCATGTAAGTAACATTACCATCAATCTAAGTATATTTAAATAGTTTGCACCTTATTTATTTAGCAGTATCCTCAGTTTTGAGGGGGTCAAAACTGCTGACAGACCACCTTTTCAATTAGTTTAATAAATCTAAAAGTAGTTATGGTCAAAACAAACAACATAAATAATTGAGAGAAAGACCTTAAACTTACAACTACTATTGAACAATGGAAATACAGTCTAAGGCTGTGTGCCCACAATGCGGATTTAATGCATTTCCGCGGCGCCATTTCCGCCGTAAAAACGCATTAAAAACGCTTGTTAAGTTGTCTGCTATGTTTCCCAATGATAATCCATATGTGCTGTGGACATGCTGCGGAAATTTCCGCTGCGGATTATCATTGCGGAAAAATCTGCAGCACAAACATTAAGTTTGCGAAATCGCTGCCATTGACTTGCATTGGACCGCATAACATCCGCATGACTACACGTACACATGCGGATATTATGCGATTCAATGTGAGGATGGTACCCGGGTCTGGAGAAGAGGATACTCTCCTCCAGACCCGGGTACCATAGTACCTGTAGTTAAAAAAGAATTAAAAAAACAAACATATACTTACCTTCTGATGGGATGGCCCCCTGTCTGCTCCCGGCAGGCTGCTGGCTCTTCGGCTGCTTGCGGTGGTGTAAAAGGACCTTCCATGACGTCATTTAGTAATGTGATAGGTCAAGGGACCGTTGACGTCTGCGGTTGCATGACCTGTCACATGACTAAATGACATCATGGAAGGTCCTTTTACACCACCGCGAGCCGTCGAAGGCACCGGAGAAGGAGACCAGGGGCCATTGGAAGATGAGTATAATGTTTTTTTGTTTTTTTTTTCAACATTTTTATTCTTTTTTTTTTTACTATTGATGCTGCATTTGCAGCATTGTAACTTAGTCACACAACATAAATCCATGCCGGTTGCATAGATTTATATAGTGTGACCAAGTTGACAAGCACTTTTCCAAGTGATGCTAAAATCGCTTGGAAAAGAGCTTGACAACCCGCATGCGAAATCGCATGTTCAAAACGCTTCACAAACGCTTCTACCTGGCAGAAAAAACGCGTGTAAAATCCGCATGCGTTTTTTCTTCCAGGGAGATGCAGAAACGCTCCGCAGCATTTCTGCATCATGAGCACTTAGCCTTAGTCTTACCTATTCATCTAATCTTTGTTCGAACTTACATGAATGCCATTATAAAATCATTACAAGATGGTATCTAACTCCCAATAAGTTATCCAAAGCCTATAAAGATCAATCCCCCCCCTCTAGGTTGGCGCGGTTGCAAGCTTAAAGGAGATATACTTCACATCTTTTGGAACTGTCTAATTTTAGATAATATGTGGAAAGATATCTCCTTATTGATTTAGAGCATCACTCACCAAAAATGATAATCACCCCAAATCTCACACTTCTATCTTTAGGCACAGAATTAGTTCCAAAAAATTTGAGACATATACCGTATTTTTTGGACCATAACACGCACTTTTTTTCCCCCAAATTGGGGAGGAAAATGGGGGGTGCGTCTTATGGTCCGAACGCAACTTACCGGTGGTGGTGGAGAGGGATCGCAGGGCAGCGGCGGAAGAAGAGGTGAGGCAGGCCGGTATCTGGCTGGGGGCCGGGCCTGGCCGGGTACCGGGGCTGGTGTATTGTTGTGAGTGGAGTGGCAGAGCAGAGTGAGCGGCTTCCAGTGGCCGCGGCCATGTTCCTGGAGCTGTGCTCTACAGGAAAATGGTCGCCGGCGCATGCGCTCTGCCGAGTCGGCGGCCATTTTGCTGTAGAGCACAGCTTCAGAAAGATGGCCGCGGCCACCGGAAGCTGCTCACTCTGCTCTGCCACTCCGCTCACAGCAATACCCCTGCCCCGGGATCTGGCCAGACCCGGCCCCCAGCCAGATACCGGCCCGCCTCACCTCTTCTTCCGCCTAAGCCCTGCGATCCCGCTCCACCACCACAGCAATACACTGGCACCAGGCCCCCAGCACCCCGACCCCCCAGAACCCCAGGTACGAGGCCACCAGGACCAGGGCACCAGACTACCAGCACCCCAGGTACCAGGCCCCCAGGTGCCAGGCCACCGGCCCCCAGCACCCCAGGTATCAGGCACCAGCACCCCAGGTACCAGGCCCCCAGCACCCCGGCCCCCAGCACCCAAGGTACCAGGCCACCAACACCAGGCCACCAGTACCCCAGGCACTAGCACCCCAGGTACCAGGCCACCAGCACCCCGGCCCCCAGGCACCAGCACCAGGCCACCAGCACCCAGGCCGCCTGCACCCCAGGTACCAGCACCCCGGCCGCCAGCACCCCAGGTACCAGGCCCCCAGCACCCTGGCCACCAGCACCCCAGCACCAGACCACCAGCACCCCAGGTACCAGGCCACCAGCACCCCAGGTACCAGGGCACCAGGCTCCCAGGTACCAGGCCCCCAGGTACCAGGGCACCAGGCCCCCAGTGCCAGGCCCCCAGCCACCAGGTACCAGCATGCCTCCACTTCCGCCGGTTTCCTGAAGGACCCTGCCTCCTGTGACCCCAGCTCCACCGCCCCCCCAGGTAAGATACCTATTCAGACTGTAAGACGGATCCCCATCTTATAAAATATTTTTTTTTTCCTATTTTACACCCTAAAATTTGGGGTGCTTCTTATGATCCGATGCGTCTTATAGTCCGAAAAATACGGTAATCATGCACAATTTCTTAGTCTCTTCTAGCGACATTTGTGACAAAGACCCGAGAAAGGTCAAAACGTCTTAATTAAACTCTGTCGCTCACCTCCCGTCACCATTGCTTTCTAATTGCATGTTTGCATATTTTTCCACTTGAAATAAAACCATGCAAAATCTGGAATAAGAGTGTGCAGTGAATTTCCATACACCTGTTACCGTAGGGTCTAAACCCTGCTCAACCTGCACCTCGCTTCTTGGACCGAGTGCACGCCAATCTTCCTTTCTCTTTCTAATTGGAAAACTTCCACTATCCCATCGATCTTTGAAATCATAAAGTATCCCTACACAATTTGTACGAATATATTAATGCCAAAATAAACAACTCTTTCCACAAATATTATAATAAATGGCACTTTTGGAATGAACAATTTCCCCTCCAATAGGAATTCTGACACACCTGCTATATACTGTATATTGTTTGTATGTATTATCTTTGTTAATTATACTACTAGAAACTGTTAATTTAAATCTTTTTTTTTCCTATATTTTGAATACACACATATTTTAATATGTTATTTTAATTGTTTATTATTCAGCTTTGTTTAAAAGTTACTAATGTCAGACAACGTTATCTGATTAGGCTACTGTACTGGATTACTTTGTTTTAAATGGATAAGTTAGATTTTCTCCCTTCCCATGTTCTTTTCTTTTATGTAGCACAGTAGTAGATAGTAGTTATGTTTATGTTTTGTTCAATGTGAAAAATTGATAATTTAAAAAGAATAAAAATAAATATAAAAGTAAAAAGAAATTGCAAGACAAACTTTATAAAAAGATGTTTCATGATTTCTTTTTTTTTTAGTTTCTATGGAACAATACACTTTGCTGACCAGAAAGCTTAGAGTTTGATTGATTAAGGCTACAGTCACACTAGCAGTACTTGGTCAGTATTTCACATCAATATTTTTAAGCCAAAAGCAAGAGTGGGTCTAAAATACAGAAATGATGACGTGTTTCTATTATACTTTCACTCTGATTGTTCCTCACCTTATTTTGGCTTACAAATACTGATGTAAAATATGGACCAAATACTGATAGTGTGAGCCTAAAACTGACACTTTACGCACCAGTCATAAAAGGGTTGTCCGATCTAAAGGTACAAGTATGCAGTTACTCTATGTGACTTTTGAACTCTCACATCACGTGCACTGTACAGTGCCAGGGTTCTTCGATGTCTGCGCTAGGAACCGTGGTCATGTGATGCGATATGCTTACTCCCAGCCACACTCCAACTAGATGGACGAGGCTTTGCTCAATGGAAGTGTATTAAGTGAGCCCGGAAACCATCTATATTAAGCGAGCCCGGAAACCATCTAGTCATACTGTGGCCGGGAGTATGCAAATCGCATACTTGCAGTCACATAACCTCCACCTCCGGCACCAGAGAATCCTCAAATTGTGCAGTTCGTGTAATGTGCAGATTCACAAGTCTGCAGTAACATAGAGTGATTGCAGACTTGTAGCTTTAGGCCGGACAACAACTTTAATTATGGGCCTTTTAGAGTAAGATGCGCTAATTCACTAAAAGGCACATACCACTCAATAAATTAGGTGCATCTTACAAGTGCTGTGTGCAACCACCAGAGATGCATTCCAGTTGGTGACTGGAATACATTTCTAGCGAAAGTTGCACCAATAAAAGAGCATTGCTTTCCATGAATTAGAAGAGTGAGTGCAGACACGCTCCACTCCGCGCATGCTTTCCTAATTTTGGCAAAGCAGGACAGGACTGGTGTGAAAACACCAAAAGTTGTCAAATTTATACACAGCTTCCAAGTTGTGCAAAAAATGAGTAACTTGTTAAAGGGCTTTTCCCACGAACAAAGTTAATTTTAATCAACACTTTAATCAATAGATCTTGGAATAAAAGTAAGTTACACAATTGGAAGTGTTTAAAAAAATGTTTCTGTGCTGAGATAGTCTTATAAATGTGCCCCTGTGTAATGGCTGTGTCTGACCGTACAGGGACATGATATGATCATACCACATCTCCTGGGCAGGGTAGCAAACAAAAGAGTATACAGACAGGACAGCGGGGTAGAGCAGCGGATTCTTTCTGTGAGGTAAAACATTGCTAAAAACCAGGCAGTGAAATGTTTTACCTCACAGAAAGAATCAGCTGTGATCCAATGTTGTCCTGTCTGTATACTCTCTTTTGCATCCTCCCCTGCCCAGGAGCTGTGGTATGATCAGACCATGTTCCTGCATGGTCAGACATAGCCATTACACAGTACACAGCAGGGACACATTTATAACATTATATTAACACAGGGACATTTTTTAACACATCCAATTGTGGATCTTATTTCTATTCCAAGATCTAGTAATTAAAATGTACTTTATTCTTGGGAAATTGGCAAAAACACCTTGTTTTCCAAATGAACTTAATCTTTTAAAGAGTATTCCTACCTCATACATTTATAACATAGCCATAAATGCTCCCAACTCACTGGGCAAGACATTGATGAGACTACCCTCATCCCAGATCCATAAGAGCATCCATGACTTCTTGGATCCAGTTGGAAGAACATGTAGGTGGGCTGTGCTGCTGGACTAAATCAATTCATCAGAAATGATGATGAGAATAAGGCGCGTTTCAACGCCAAGCTGGCGTCTTTATCAAGTGAAAAAAACATTTGGCCATTTGTTTTATTCATCCGATTTATCCACCAGCCACGGGTCAGCTGCAGCTATTTTCTTCATGCCTACATAGAAGTTGTCCCTGTCACATCTCTACCAGGTGAGCGTAACCAGCACTCTCCTACTCTCCCTTCATAGGGTATCACCCTATTGTGCACTCTGTTTCCCAATTCTAGATTTATTCAAGCATGACTTATGGCATATCCTGTAGATGTGTGAGCTGGCATACTTCTTTAATAGTTGTCAACTTTGACATAATAAAATAGGTAATCTAGAAAAATGCATGCTTCTGAAGACTTACCCGAAAGTAATCGCTGCAGGCTGCCAACACGGCCTTATGGGCATGGAATTTCTGCTCTTCAGCAACAAGAGTGACATCACACAGTATACCGTCATTCCTCTGCTGATTCAATGCAGACAGAACTGCATCTTTGTGTGACATGGACTGGCAGTGCCTCTGACCTGTTAGCATTTCTTGAATACTGTGGAGAGAAATGTATTAATGCCATCAAAAAATTTTCTTCAAAATATACTGATATTAAAAAATGTAATTATACAAGGGAGCACAACTTGAAATAGAAATCTATTTTATTTAGCATAGATCCATTATTTCCATTACATTCATGTGCAAGCAATTGAATATTGCTTGATTTAAAAGCAATCTGTCAGCAGGTTTTCGCTATGTATTCTGAGGACAGCATGAGGTAGGGGGTAAAAACACTGAATTCAGCGATGTGTCATTTATCAGGCTGTGTGCTGCTGTTTACTTACAATGAAGATTATATCACTAAGACATTATTGCCCTGACAAGCTGCCTAGTGCCAATTCGTTCGACTTCACCCCCTCCTCTGAATCAGCTCAATAGACAATGTACATAGAGAGCCTGGTGTGGGCGGGGTTAGCTTTCTGAGCTTTGCTACATGCAACATCTAAAAACTCTGATTGTGTCACAGCTGCTGCACCCAGAAATCTAAGTGATACATTCTTGGAATCAGGGTCGTTTTTCCTACATTATGCTAGTCAGATGAGGTAGCAAAAACATGGTGACAGATTCCCTTTAAACATAATTTCATGTGTTCTTCCATTTTTTATTTAGTTAAAGGAATCTGTCTGCAGTATTACATCCCAAAGCTATTTGTATGTACATGTAGCTTTTTCAAAGACAAGTCCAGCAATACCTTTACCTGGACAGTCCATTCCTCTACTACTGAGAAATCAGTAGTTGAACTGAGAAGCAAATAAAGCTGTAGAGCTGAAGCCTCGGTCACTCCAGCTCTTTTCCCTGCTTAGTGCTGCTTCCTCCTGCTTGACTTACAGGATCTATGCTGTGTGGCTTCAAGCACAGGAGCCATCATTCAAGCAGGAGAAAGCAGCACCAGGAGAGGAATAGAGCTGGAGTGACAGAGACTTGAGGTCTACAAATAGTTCTTCAGCCTTATTTGCATATCAATACAAACAAAGATTTTCAGGAAAAAGGAAAACCGAATGGCCATGTAATAATAATTTTATTTATATAGCGTCAACATTTTCCACGATACTTGACAATTGAGCGGGGACAAACAATAAAGACATTGCAAAGTAACACACAGTTCAATAGTTACAGGAGGAGTGAGGTCCCCGCTCGCAAGCTTACAATCTATGAGCAAATAGGGGACACACTATAGGTAAAAAGTGCTTGTCATGTATGGTCCAGTAATCATTAAAATAAATAGGGGTTATTGCTGAACTTGTCTTTGAAAGGGCTACATGCGAATATAAATAATCTGGAATGTTTAATTCTGCTGATAGATTCCTTTAAAGGGGAAATCACATTTGATACAATTACAGGATAGCCACAGAATATGCCATATCTGGGGTCTCACACCTGACCCTATAATGTTGAATGGCGAGAGCCACAAACCTGCACAGCCACCTCACCATCCAGTCTGGGGGTAGACGCAGCTTACTTGAGTGGACACACCTTGGATTCCCATCTATCAGATATTTGGGGCATAGTCTGTGTACCAGATGGATATACCCCTTTAACACATGGAAAGAAAATAAGAAATCATTATCTGAAACAATAAGACAGCAATATTTAGCTTTTTCTATTGATTGTTATCAATGGCACTATGCACTGTATTTTCACCTTGCATCCATAAATACATTAGATTTGATGTGAGAGCATTATAAGGCTTTGTACACCTTTGCACAGTTTTTCTTATTGTTCATTGACTTCTTAAACTATTAAATAGTCTTCATTGCAAAATTTCTACAATTTTGCTGCTGAAAATGTTTGTAAGTCCTTCATATAGTACAATCTGGGGAGAGTCAGCTCACCTGTGGACAGAGTCAAATATGTAGGGAACCTCGTAGTATATCAAGTCCAAACTGGCAAATGGAAAAAAAAATCAGCAAATGGAACTTTAAAAATATTTATTGAATCTGACAAAAGCCTTAAAAAAGTATCACTCCATCACCAATAAAAAGTAGACGCGTTTCAGACGTACTCCTTACATATTGCCACAATAAATATTTTTTAAGGTTCCATTTGCTGTATTTTTTCTTAGTGTTGTGCTTTTGCAAAAAAGTTGCAACCCTACCCAAGCTTCTGCATAGTTCTGAGGGCTCTCTGTTCTCCCCTGCCTTCCTAGCTACTCTTAGTGTTAGACATAGCAGAAGATTTCCAGAAATATCTACAATATGACTGAGTGCAGAGAAAACACGATATAGAAAAGGAGAGAAGCACATGAAGAAGAAGCAGGGAGAAAGCTGTGCTGAGATCTAAGCTACTAAAAACCTCAGCACCCTGGATAGAGAGAGCGCTCACATCCAGCTTATATTACTAGGATAGACATTCCCACCAGAGTAAAAGCTAAATGAATGAAGGAATGAAGACTGTAGACTAAAACTTAGCTAAATTTTAATGAAAGAAGTCTGTCACTCCAAAAATACACTTTAAACGAAGTGCAAAGTCATATAAGGGGCTTAGCTCTGAGAAAAAAACATACCTATCCAATAAAAATCTGCAACTCCATTGGCAAAAATCACTCATTATTTCCATGAATTAGGCTCGGTTCATATTTGGCATGGTCGTGCAGCTTCAGCACACCATATTACCACCTGAATCTGGATACCTCAACCTTCCTCTCTGGTTACTGACAGTGCGAACTTGTCCAGAGGCAGCGATGTCTCAGGAGAAAGTTGGTGCCGGCACTCACCATCGGAGTTCCTAATTTAGAGCAAGCCCTCACTTGAAAAAATCTACCACATCCATTGAGCCATTTTTGCCCAATCTCCTCAGAGCCTGGATCCCCTTCCCTTCAACACTTCAAGCTCACTTGTCATCTTTGAGCCTCTCACAGGAGAAGAAGTTACCCGGCTCCTCGCTTTTTCTCGGCCTACAACATGCACCAGTGACCCTATTTCTTCACATCTCCTGCAGTCTCTCTCACTGGTTGTCACCACTCACCTAACTAAAATATTTAACCTCTCTCTTTCTTCCCGTATCTTTCCCTCTTCATTTAAACATACCATCATAACCCCTTTACTTAAAAAAACATCCCTCGACAAGAACTGCACTGCTAACTGCAGACCAGTCTCTAATTTTCCCTTCATCTCTAAACTCCTGTAATGCTTGGTCCACTCCCGTCTAATCTGCTATCTCTCAGATAACTCTTCTTGACCCTCTACAATCTGGTTTCCGCTCTTTACACTCTACGAAAAATGCCCTCACTAAAGTCTGTGACGATTTATTAACAGCTAAATTCAATGGTCATTGCTCCCTGCTGATTCTCCTGGATCTCTCTGCTGCATTTGATAATGTGGATCACCAGCTCCTCCTCACCATGCTCTGCTCTATCAGGCTCAAGGACACTGTGCTCTCCTGGTTCTCCTCCTACTTCTCCTACTTACTAAGGAACCCCCTTACTGCCGGGGTTCCTCAAGGTTCAGTCCTAGGTCCCCATCCTTTTCTCCTTATACACTGCCTCTATTTCACAAGCAATCAGTAGATTTGGTTTTCAGTACCATCTTTATACTGACGACACCCAATTATACACGTTGCCTCCTGACATCACCCCACCTAAATACAAAATACCAAGGATTGATTGTCCGCTGTATCCCTCTGAAACTGAATTTCTCCAAAACTGAATTTCTTGTGTTTCTTCCCTCTATTAACCTAACTTTACCTAATATTGAAATGACCTTAGAGGGTTCAACCATAACTCCCAAGTAGCATGCCCGCTGTCTTGGGGTCATATTTGGCACAGAACTTTCCTTTATTCCCAATATACAATCACTCACTCGCTCATATCACCGGCATCTTATAAACATCTCCAGAATCCTACCTTTTCTCACCTTTGAAACTTCTATACCACTTACTGTCGCTCTTATTCATTCTTGTCTGGACTACTGCAACTCTCTATTGATCAGTCTCCCTCTAACCAAATTCTCTCCTCTCCAAGCCATCTTGAATGTAGCAGCCAGGGTCGTATTTCTATCAGGCCGCTTCACCAGTCTCCACTTTGTGCCAGTCATTACACTGGTTACCCATTCACTACAGAATATAATACAAACTTATCTCTCTCACCCACAAATCTCTCCAAAGTTCTGCACCGCCTTATATCTCCTCCCTCATCTCTGTCTATCGCCCTACCAGTGTCCTCCGTTCTGCATCTGATCCAAGACTAATATCCTCCATAATCCGAACCTTGCACCTCCGTCTCCAAGACTTCTCTTGTGCTGCGCCAGTACTCTGGAAAGAACTACCCCAGACAATCCGACTAATACCTAGCCCTCACATTTGTAAGCGTGCTTTAAAAACACATCTGTTTAGACAAGTGTGACGATACAGCATAAAATCATAATTATGCCAGACATACTTTCTGATGGCAAGAGCAGCATACCTTTATTTTTATACTGACTCTTTAATCTGTGTTCTTCTTTAGTTGATTAACACAGACTATTATTTGTATAATCCTGATTGTTATCAGCTCTTTGATTCTGAAACAATGATGTGTATTTACAAGAGCCCCTGTGATACCAACTATGTAAATTGATTAAGCTTGGTGTGGACTCTGTGGCTTGTTGACTCACCAGACAGGAGGACAAACTATGTAAATAGATTAGCTAGAATAATGAATGTTTGCTGGATATGTTAAATACCATTGTAGTGTGTTTGCCAGTCAATCTTGGGGGATGAGCTGTGGATACTCAAGCCCTGCACCTTTACCTTTTACCTGTGCCTGATGACCTCACACAGATGTAAATATAAACAGGGATGTCTGTAGTGCTGGAGACAGAATGAGACTTGAGACAGAGTCAGAAGGACTTTGGAAGGAGAATGGGAGACATTCTTCAGGAAAGTAGATGGATTGTATGGCATCTAAAGATAAACAGATTTGTATCCTACATATTTCTAGTCTAAGGGTACCGGCACTGACTGGGGAGATTTGGATCTGCTCCATTTACCATCAGAGAGACATGGATACATTTTGGGGAGTCCAGGAGAGGACAAAGAAGTCACTTGGCCCCATGGATATGTTGTTTTGGAGTTGCCAGGAGGGACCCACCGGTCGCCTGGCCCCATGGAAACTCTTGGAGGGGCCAGATTTGGACCCTCAGGTCTCCTGGTCTTGTACCTGGATGGACTGCTAACTTCCTAAGCTTGCCGCTACCTCCTCTCTGTGGGGGCCTGCCAGAAGCAGGGGGCCACTGGTTGAGGTAGTTGGCCCTGGAAGTCTCCAAAGTCGTAATTGTTCTATCCCAGGGGGGGCGGAGAAGGAAATGTGAGACTGTGTAATGTTGTACAATCTTGGGTATTTGCTGGGACTATTCTGTGTGTTTATTGTCTGCTTTGTGGTTCAATAAAGTATTGCCACATTGTTTTACCCTCACCTGGCGTTGTCTGAGTAGCGTTACGCCCACGGAAGACCCCGGGTCTTCAGAACAAGCCTTGCACCTCAACTCACTAACCTAACTCTCCCCTGTTCCCTCTTTATAAATATTATTCAGAATCTGCTCCCTTCCATTCATCTGTCTCCACACCCTCCATGCACACGATAACTGCACTTGATAATTGCACTGTAACATATTGTCTGATGACCGGATCTTGCAGCTTTATATGAAAATCAATATTTATTATAATTTATTATAATTGCTGGACCTGAAATAACAAGCACTTTTTACCTATTGTGTCTCCCCTATTCCCTTGTAGATTGTAAGCTTGTGAGCAGGGACCTCACTCCTCCTGTAACTGTTTAAACTGTCTTACCTTGTATTGACTTTATTGTCTTTATATGTTACCGCTTAATTGTAAAGTGCTGCAGAATTATGTAAAATTATTATTGTTTATTTATTATTAGTGCTAGCAATCAGCACAGAGGCAGATATGAGCTTTTAACGGAGACAGCTATGACTCTGGGCAAACCAAGAGAAGGTGGCAAGTATATCCAAATTCAGGGAGTGGAATGGTGCACTGAACCTAATTATACCAACACCAACATTACCAATACCATTATATAAGGGCCACATCTATCACCAGACCAAGATCACATATTACATACCATGGAGCGACTGAATATTGCTATATTGTTAGCGAATAAAAACACATGGTAATATTACCATACTACAGTAGCCATATAGTGATAGATATAAGTTCTACACAGAGACTCTGTAAGTGAATTCCATGTACAAGGAGAAACATTATCTCTCATTGGGGTTATTCGCTTTGCATTTTCTCCTTCATCTAGCTAAGAAGGTCATGACATGAGGACCTTTTGTAGCAACAACCTGCCTTTGTAGAATCACTGACATTTTTGCTTCTTTGCTTTTCCAAGGCTTTCCCCATCTGTACACAGACTCACTATCCAAAGAGTCCCACTCGGTATTAATGCCACGCTTGGTGCTCAACACAGTAATAGTAGCCCCCTTATTTGTCCTGAAGGTCTCACACAGTTATCCCACCTCTCCATAATACTGTACCCTTTGCACTCATTAAAAGAAAAAAACACTTATTATTACCTGATCTGAGAACTTTTATTTATTTGTGCTGCGCATGACCTGATGCAGGAGGTGGGGTGTAGTGACATCATCAATGTCATCCCAGCAAGACATGACCCCATAATAGCTACAGGAGCCTTCTATAATGCTAGCAACTTATGCCTCCACTGTCAATGTAATCAATGCAACTCACAGTGCCCCCATTATTTCCACACATGAATCCATGTCAGGTACAGGTGCCCTTATGACTCTAGCCAAACGTACCTTCATTGTCGGCCAGTGTTTTCCCCTATAGTAGCCGAATCTCATTGGGACTACCTGATGCTTTCCTCCTGGGATTGACTTCTCTCAACATTGGTACTTAAAATGAGTAGGAAACCACATGTTACTCCCTCCCACTTTTTGGCATTGATCATTATCATAATGTGACTATAATTTAAGGTTTTTCTGCTTCAGGTGCTAAAAAAGGCGTTAAAGCCAGGTTAACCTAATTTTAATCTGCCCATGCCAGGCAGACGGGGCTCCCGCAGCAGCTGGTGGCATTTATGTCATTGCTTAAACCACTCCTCTAGAGTGTGGGGGAGTTCTGTGCCTACAAAGCAAAAAAAAGACTTGTTTTAGCGAACCAGAGAAGGTGGGGAATGAGAAACAGTTTTTGGAAAAGTCATTGGAAACATGAAAACGAGATAAGCTTCTTGGGTTAGGAGGAAGTGAAGACCTATCATTTGGCGTACAATTCTGGGTTGCACATCACTAACATTTTAAAACTAGTCTATTAAGTGACTATGGCTGCATTGTGGGAAAGGTAGAAAAACTTGTCCCTCAGGTCTCCCAAATAATATATATTTATATGGTAAAAAACAATCACGCCATCATCCAGGTGAAGAATGAAATGCAACTTTTAAAGAGTTAGTCACATCTCAGCCTTTCATAGCTAAAACATAAATTACTCTGTCCCGGGTCCAACCAGACCAGGTAGAGCTATAATAGCTGCTGAGCACAGCTAACCTACTCTGTTTCTCTAATTTGGGATTAGAAGCAGATTAGGAATTGCAAACTTAATTTGATACCAATCTTTTGTATTGCTGTAGTGACATTTATTATAATAATATATTTTTAATCCTATTATTCAGCTATATTTACTATGCTTTGCAACAAGGTAGGGGTAGTACTAAGTAATAGTTGTAACCATTCTAAGTAGTAGTACTAATAAAGCATAATAAAGCAAATTTGGCATTGGCTATGATTAAGAGAGTGCGGTGAGTGTGTTTCACATCTGTATGAGTAAAGAGTTCGAAGTGGGGAGTCGGGACCTTTCCTAGGGACAAATACTCCAAAGGTGATGTCCACCTTTTCCGTCAGCTCACCGTTCTGCGCTGGACTCTTTCAACCCTGGAGCTCTAGTGCATCTGAACAAGCATTATGTTCACCTTTGGTATATTTGATATATTGGCTTCATATTGGAAGTAATAGAACCTGTGAAGTCCAAACAATTTTATTTGATTTTTTTTTTTAACATTTTTCTTTATTGTTACTCGTGAATAGACATGAGTTTTCGTCTTACTCCTCTCCCATTAATTCTATTGTATTCAGAGTTCCCTCTAAGCCTCAAAACCCTATACTAACAAGAATCAACAAGCTCATAACTCATCTATCTGCAGAGTTTGGAATTTTAAATCTATGATTTCCAGAGCACACAAATCTGTCATCAGGTTTTTGCTCCCCCATCTGAGAGTAGCATGATGTATGGACAGAGACCCCAATTTCAACGGAGTGTCACTTATTGGTCTGCTTACTAATGGAGTAATGGAGCACATATTCAGTATTGGTTCATTCACACAGGGTCAGACCCTCAGCGATCATAAATTTATCACCCATCCTGTGAATAAATTATACCTGTTATATATGGGAAACTCCTTTCTGACAAAGCACGTAATAGAATGTCTCACATCGGGTAACCATGCATTGAGCAGGCTCAGGAGCTGGGCCCACATCATGCCTGGCAGTTGCCGGTTATGTTACACAGCATCTGTCAGGAATAGGAGCGACAGGTGCAGCATTTTAATGACGTTGCGATCGCAGAGTGCTGATAGGTGTCATGACAGTTGGAGGTCTCCCAAGTTCCATCTATGTGTGGCACTGCCCTTTAGCTTAGCTTCATACAAGAATGTCATTCTTGCATTACCTAGAACAAGCAATGAAACAAAAAATAAAAGTGAAAAATTAAAAAAGCTTAAAAAGATATTTCTAAATGTTTTTCCCAGCAATATGCGCTCCTGAAGGATGATTAATACACGAAAATAATTTCTGTGTGAAAAAAATTGTTGTGCAAAAAAAAAATTTTTGATGAAAAAAAACTGTATAAAAGTCATTTAGTATATGGGTTTTGTTGGATTCCTCAGAGTGCAAAATCCTGCATATCGTATCTGGGTGTGTCTGAAAAACAGATCTTTCAGTCCCCACCCAAAATGACAAGCAGGGATATCTACTATAAAATGTGTGTAGATAGATCTGTTTATATGCATGATATTATACCTGAGGAAGGCTCAAAGAAGTCAAAACCGGTTGTATTTTAGTTTGAAATAAAAATTATCTTTGAATCAGAATATCAAGTTCCATCATCATCCTTCAGGAGCGCATATTGCTGGGAAAAACATTTACAGAGTGGTATCGCCCATGAAAGCACTGTCCAGTGGTCCCAGATTTCTGCAGCAAACTGAATGGAAAGAGGAATAGAGTGATCCACTGATTGGATTTACATGCAGAACCTCAAGACACCAAATAGGTGAGTGGATTTATACTGAGTATATACCCTTAGAATCTAACTACTACACTTAGAAGCCTGCGCTTCCTATTTTCTCTCCCTCTAATCCCCTCTTGATTCAAAAATATATATATGTATACAAAACATCTAAAAATTCAAAACACAACCCTGCCATCTCACAGGTGCAGAGAAGACAGCGAACTTAATTTCTCCATCTCCTCTATTGTCTCCATCTATATCTATCTATTACACACACCCATAGACGTGAATGGGTGCGCGTGATCCAATTTTTGGAGCCACTCGAAGCATGCTGCGTTTTTTTTCCATAGACCAATTCGATCTGTAGAGAAAAAAACGCAAATCTGCACTGCCCCACAGTATAACATTTGAATGAGTGCTATCCAATAAAACATTGGATAACACTCGTTCAAGTTATTCTTGGACGATGCTGTTATGTCTCTGTTACATACAGTACATTCATTTTTGGATTTTTTTAGACAATGAAGGAACCACTATACGCGCAATGTTCATTGACTTTTCCAGTGCGTTCAATACCTTACAGCCAGTCTTACTATGTAAAAAGATGACTGATATGAAGGTGGAGGAGGGGATGAGAAATTGGATAACGGACTACCTGTCAGTCAGGCCACAGTCTGTACAGATAGGAGTGGTTGTGTCTGGCAGACTAGTGAGCAGTGTAGGTGCCCCTCAGGGAACGGTGCTTTCACCTTTTCTATTGGTGATGTATACAGCAGATTTTCAGTATAAATCTGATTTTTGCCACCTCCAAAAATTCTCGGATGACTCCATTGTAGTGCATTAGGGGGGGCCTGGGTGAGGAGAAATAATGGAGGGTGGTGTTGGATTTTGTGGATTGGTGCAGGCTAACTATTTACAACTAAACATAAAGAAAACTAAGGAGCTGGTGGTGAACTATAGCAGGAGAAGGATGGACTGTTCACCTGTCACTATTGCTGGGCAGGAAGTGAAGCAGGTTGAGAGTTAAAAATATTTGGGGGTCCACTTGGATAGCAAACTGGACTGGAGGTGCCATGCTGAGAAGATTTACAAGGGGATTAGCAAACTGTACTTCCTACAGAAACTAAGGTCGTTCAATGAGTGCAGCAAAATGTTAGAAATGTTCTACCAGTCCGAAGTGGCAAGTACCATCTTTTTCGCAGTCATATGCTGGGGATGTAGTATACTGGTGCTAATAAGCTAAATAAGCGTATCAAGAAGACAAGCTCGGCTGCTGGCTGCTATCTTGCCACTTTTGAGAAGGTAGTGGAGGAAAGAGTGTTTGGCAATAATGAGCAATAACGCACACCCATTATATGAGCTGTTCATAAGGCAGAGGAGCACCTTCAGTAACCATATGATCCTATTAAGGTGTAAGAAGGAACGATACCGGAAATCGTTTGTGCCGTCTGCTATGGGAATGTACAACAACTACCTAAGTGGAAAATCCACAAAGTGAATTGATGTTTTATTAGGCACTACGTGTGTATAGCCTGTGGATAATTGTGTATGACCTGTGCACAGGCGGATTATAATGAGGGCAATATGGGCTACCGCCCGGGGCCCCAGGGCTCCAGGGTGTCTATGGCCAGTTTGCCCTCATTAGATGTGCGGCGCATACCGGCAGACAGTGGCGGGGGGGCCCACGGACCGCTCCCCCAGCAGCGGCGCACGGCCACTACTTCTTCTTTGGCCGGGCCAGCACTGCAGCTGTTAACTTCCCTGTGTTGGCCCGGCCGCATAACAGCTAGAAGACACGGCCCTGTGCGCGGCCGTGTCTCCTAGTTGTGACGTCACGCAGTGCGCGCCCGGCCTGCACTGCTGCACCGGAGAAGAGCAGGAGGACTGGAGCCGGGGGATGGTGAGTGTGTGTTAGAGTATGTGTGAGAGTGTGTGTGATTGAGTGCGTGTGATTGAGTGAGTGTGTGTGCAGATATCATTGTGTGATGTCTGTTTATATGTATTTTTGTGTTTCAAATGTGCTTATGCGTGTATGTATATGTCTGCATATGTGTGTGTGCGTGACTGCGTGTGGCCTCCCGCTGTCTCTGGGGGGGGGCGCCGTGCGGCCTTCCGCTGTGTATAGATGGCGCCGTGCGGCCTCCTGCTGTGTATAGATGGCTACGTGCGGCCTCCCGCTGTGTATAGATGGCTACGTGCGCTATCCCGCTGTGTATAGATGGCTATGTGTGGCCTCCCGCTGTATATAGATGGCAACGTGCGGCCTCCCGCTGTGTATAGATGGCTACATGTGGCCTCCTGCTGTGTGTAGATGGAGCAGTGCCTCCCGCTGTGTATAGATGGCTACGTGCGGCCTCCCGCTGCATATAGATGGCTACGTGCGGCCTCCCGCTGCGTATAGATGGCTATGTGCGGCCTCCCGCTGTGTATAGATGGCTATGTGCGGCCTCCCGCTGTCTATAGATGGCTACGTGTGGCCTCCTGCTGTGTATTGATGGCACCGTGCGGCCTCCCACTGTGTATACATGGCGCCGTGCGGCCTCCCGCTGTGTATAGATGGCGCTGTGCGGCCTCCCGCTGTGTATAGATGGCGCCGTGCGGCCTCCCGCCGAGTATAGATGGCTACGTGTTCTCAATATTGAGTCATACAATTAATGTAAGGCTATGTGCCCACGATGCAGAAATGCTCCGGATTTTTTTCGAGCGTTTCTGCATCTCCCTGGCAGAAAAAACGCATGCGGATTGTACATGCGTTTTTACTGCCAGGGACAAGCTGATGTGAAGCGTTCTTCACATTCATTTCTGCATGCGGGTTGACAAGCACTTTCCAAGCGATTTTAGCATCACTTGGAAAGTGCTTGACAACTTGGTCACACTATATAAATCCATGCAAAAGAATGGTAAAAAATAAAAAATAAATATATAATTACTTTCTGATGGCCTGCCGACATCAGCGGCCTCGTGACCCATCACATGACTAAATGACGTCACAGCAGGTCCTTTTGAGACCATCGCGAGCTGCCGGCAAGCCAGGACGCATCGGATAAAGACACCGGGGGCCATCAGAAGGTGCCATCAGTGATGCGTAATCCATGCGTTCCAATGCAAGTCAATGGCAGCGAAAACGCAGCGCTTCCGCAAAATAATTGGTAGTGCTGCGTTTTTTTCTGCAATGATAATCCGCATCGGAAATTTACGCAGCATGAGCACAGTACATGCGGATTATCATTGGGGAACATGGCAGACCTTCTACCAAGCGTTTTTAAAGTGTTTCTGCAGCGGAATTGCCTCTGCGGAAACGCTTAAAAAACGCATAGTGGGCACACTGCCTAAAAAAATGATTCTAATTAATATTGTGCCAAATTAATTTCACGTGAACTATCACATGATCTATCACAGGGGATCATGTGACATGTGATACATCAGGTAGGTGTGTGCCCGCACCTTCTAAACTGCCCGGGGCCCTTGCTATTCTTAATCCACCCCAGGACCTGTGTATAACCTGTCAGGAATAATACTAATGGATGACATTCTTCTGTTAATATGTACTGTTTTGTTTTTTATTTCATGTTCTTGTTTATGTTGAGCTGCTGTGATGCTGCAATTCCCTTGGGATCAATAAAGTATATCGTATCGTATTCGCTCGTGTGAGCGAGCCCTTAATATTTTACTTTTAAGCATTTCTTTATTTTTGCACAATGAAAGTAAATTTTACGTAAATAAGTTATATAGTAATTTTTTCTTTGTTTGATTTTATTTTTTAAGCTTAATTAAACTTAATTTTACATTTCTTACATCCCATTACTAAAGGATTTGCTTTAAAATACATAACAACTCATAGCATTTCTGAACATCTTTTCAGCCATGCGTCTAAGTGATCTTCCAGACATAAGAGAGCATCATGTGGTGCCACAGAGCTACATTAATAAAGCATTGTTTTCCGTCTGTTCTTATTATTCAATGTAAGTGAACAGTAAAATGGCTCAAATCCCTCATTTTCAAGCATATTAAACACTTTCTATCATAAAGTTCCTTTACAAGTCCATAGGGAATAAAGGCTCCTATTCTCAGTATCTTATTTAAGCAGTTCTGCTTCCCACTGTCATTAATAAAGAACTGTGACAAATGCTATATACTTTCTGCTAAATTTGTTGTGTAGTGAGTGAAAAGAAGATATATAAGCTTTACCTCCATATCTCCTTCCTTTCAGCTGGCACCAAAATAAACATAATAAAAAGTCAGAACTAAGGTTAACAATACAAGACTATTGTCTTCATCCCTGTTCACAAGAGTAAGAGTAAAGGGGCATTTACACAACAAGATACCGTATTTTTCGGACCATAAGGCGCACTTTTTTCCTCCAAAATTTTGGAGGAAAGTCGGTTGTGCGTCTTATAGTCCGATATACATAAATACTGTAGCTGTGGACATGGGGATCAGTGAATATTAATTTTCCTTAATAACCGGAACACTGTGCCCGCAGAGTGGCTCCTGGTACGCATGGCACACTTTATCCCTGTATATATGGTCCCCCTCATCCCTCATGCCGGTATGTATGGCACGGTCACCCTTCATCCCTGCATGTATTGCCCCCCTCATCCAGGTATGTTTGGCACGCCCCGATCCCCGTCACGCTGCACAGAAAAAAAATAAACTTTCATACTCGCCTCCTCTCTCCTCCAACGCTGCATCTCGCTCTGTGCCGGAATAGTCACTGCTCCCCACGGCAGGAATGCGTGCGAGGGGAGCAGTGACCATTCATTCTCCCAATAGCGTGCACACTGTAGCTGCAGCGCGGCTCCTTCTGCGCTCGGCTGTCAGCTTGCCCGCTATTAAAAGCCATGAATATTCACCACTCCCATGGGTCACGCATACAAGGATGAGGGGGGCCATGTGTACAAGGATGAGGGGGACCATGCAAACAGGGATGAGGCATGAGAGGGGCCATACATACAGGAATGCGGCATGAGGGGGGCCATATATACAGGGATGAAGGGGGCGATCCCCGAGTGCTTTTTTTTTGGTCTGTGGGATCACAGGCCAGACGACGTCCACGTTGCCTCCATCTGCCTCATTACAGGGAATCTTCCGCTGGGGGTTCCGTCTGAATCAGAGATTTCAGAGATTTACACGGAAACCCCGGTGTAAGCGGTCAGCGCAGAGCGCAGGATAAATGTGACCACGCCATACTGCGATCTTTGGGAGGCAGAATGAACAAGTCAGCACCAGGTGAAGAATTGGTTTTATTTATTTTTCACACCGTTCCTTGTGCGGTATTAGGAATTAGACGACTTTATTCTTCGGGTCAGTGCGATTACAGCGATACCAGATTCATATTGGGTTTTTATGTTTGGCAGCTTTCACGCACTAAAAGACACTTTTTTTTGTTGCAAAGACTAGTTTTTGCATCGCCATATTTTAAGAACTATAATTTTTCCATATTTCGGCCTACAGAGCCATGTAAGGGCTTGTTTTTTGCGTTTTTATTGGTACAATTTTTGGGCACATGACATTTTTTGATCGCTTTCTATTCCAATTTTTGGGAGACAGAATAAACAAAAACCAACAATTCAGGAATTCTTTTCTGTTTTTTTATGCTGTTCCGCGTATGGTAAAATTGATAAGGCAGATTTATGTTTACAGTGATACTACATTTATATAATTTTTTTATGTTTACACAATAAAAACTATTTTATAGAAATTTTTTTTTTTTGCATCGCTTCATTCTGAGAGCTATAGCGTTTTTACTTTTCAGCTGATGGAGCTGTATTGTGACTTGTTTTTTGTGAGACCAGATGACGTTTTCAGCGGTACCATTTTTATTTACATTTGTCTTTTTGATCGTGTTTTATTCCACTTTTTGTTCGAGAGAATGATAAAGCACTGTTTTTTGCTTCATTTTTCATTTATTTTTTTACTGTGTTCACTAAAGGGATAAATAGTGGGGCAGTTTTATAGGTCAGGTCGTTCATGACGCAGCGATACCAAATATGTGTACTTTTATTGTTTTTTCATAATATTTATTTATGGGTACTATATATATATATATATATATATATATATATATATATATATATATGTGTGTGTGTATAGTATATTACACTGCTCAAAAAAATAAAGGGAACACTCAAATAACACATCCTAGATCTGAAGGAATGAAATATTCTCATTGAATACTTTGTTCTGTACAAAGTTGAATGTGCTGACAACAAAATCACACAAAAATCATCAATGGAAATTAAATTTATTAACCAATGGAGGCCTGGATTTGGAGTCACCCCCAAAATTAAAGTGGAAAAACACACTACAGGCTGATCCAACTTTGATGTAATGTCCTTAAAACAAGTCAAAATGAGGCTCAGTATTGTGTGTGGCCTCCACGTGCCTGTATGACCTCCCTACAACGCCTGGGCATGCTCCTGATGAGGTTGCGGATGGTGTTCTGTGGGACCTCCTCCCAGACCTGGACTAAAGCATCCGCCAACTCCTGGACAGTCTGTGGTGCAACGTGACGTTGGTGGATGGAGTGAGACATGATCTCCAAGATGTGCTCAATCGGATTCAGGTCTGGGGAACGGGCAGGCCAGTCCACAGCTTCAATGCCTTCGTCTTGCAGGAACTGCTGACACACTCCAGCCACATGAGGTCTGGCATTGTCCTGCATTAGGAGAAACCCAGGGCCAACCGCACCAGCATATGGTCTCACAAGGGGTCTGAGGATCTCATCTCGGTACCTAATGGCAGTCAGGCTACCTCTGGCGAGCATATGGAGGGCTGTGCGGCACTCCAAACAAATGCCACCCCACACCATTACTGGCCCACTGCCAAACCGGTCATGCTAAAGGATGTTGCAGGCAGCAGATCGCTCTCCACGGCGCCTCCATGTCACATCTGTCACATGTGCTCAGGGTGAACCTGCTTTCATCTGTGAAGAGCACAGGGCGCCAATGGCGACTTTGCCATTCCTGGTGTTCTGTGGCAAATGCCAAGCGTCCTGCACAGTGTTGGGCTGTGAGCACAACCCCTATCTGTGGACGTCGGGCCCTCATACCACCCTCATGGAGTCGGTTTCTAACCGTTTGTGCAGACACATGCACATTTGTGGCCTGCTGGAGGTCATTTTGCAAGGCTCTGGCAGTGGTCCTCCTGTTCCTCCTTGCACAAAGGCGGAGGTAGCGGTCCTGCTGCTGGGTTGTTGCCTTCTTACGGCCCCCTCCACGTCTCCTGGTGTACTGGCCTGTCTCCCGGTAGCGCCTCTAGCCTCTGGACACTACGCTAACAGACACAGCAAACCTTCTTGCCACTGCTCGCATTGATGTGCCATCCTGGATGAGCTGCACTATCTGAGCAACTTCTGTGGGTTGTAAAGTCCGTCTCATGCTACCACGAGTGCGAAAGCACAACCAACATTCAAAAGTGACCAAAACATCAGCCAGAAAGCATTGGTACTGAGATGTGGTCTGTGGTCCCCACCTGCAGAATCACTCCTTTATTGCGTGGGTCTTGATAATTGTCAATAATTTCCATCTATTGTCTATTCCATTTGCACAACAGCATGTGAAATTGATTGTCAATCAGTGTTGCTTCCTAAGTGCACAGCTTGATTTCACAGACGTTTGATTTACTTGGAGTTATAATCTATTGTTTAAGTGTTCCCTTTATTTTTTGAGCAGTGTATATACATATACAGTACAGACCAAAAGTTTGGACACACCTTCTCATTTGAAGATTTTTCTGTATTTTCATGACTATGAAAATTGTACATTCACACTGAAGGCATCAAAACTATGAATTAACACATGTGGAATTATATACTTAACAAAAATGTGTGAAACAACTGAAAATATGACTTATATTCTAGGTTCTTCAAAGTAGCCACCTTTTGCTTTGATGACTGCTTTGCACACTCTTAGCATTCTCTTGATAAACTTCAAGAGGTAGTCACCGGAAATGGTCTTCCAACAATCTTGAAGGAGTTCCCAGAGATGCTTAGCACTTGTTGGCCCTTTTGCCTTCACTTTGCGGTCCAGCTCACCCCAAACCATAGCGATTGGGTTCAGGTCTGGTGACTGTGGAGGCCAGGTCATCTGGCGTAGCACCCCAATAGCCCTTACACAGCCTGGAGGTGTGTTTGGGGTCATTCCGGATGGAATAGCATGCCGCTGCAAGATGCTGTGGTAGCCATGCTGGTTCAGTATGCCTTCAATTTTTAATAAATCCCCAACAGTGTCACCAGCAAAGCACCCCCACACCATCACACCTCCTCCTCCATGCTTCACGGTGAGAACCAGGCATGTAGAGTCCATCCGTTCACCTTTTCTGCGTCGCACAAAGACACGGTGGTTGGAACCAAAGATCTCAAATTTGGACTCATCAGACCAAAGCACAGATTTCCACTGGTCTAATATCCATTCCTTGTGTTCTTTAGCCCAAACAAGTCTCTTCTGCTTGTTGCCTGTCCTTAGCAGTGGTTTCCTAGCAGCTATTTTACCATGAAGGCCTGCTGCACAAAGTCTCCTCTTAACAGCTGTTGAAGAGATGTGTCTGCAGCTAGAACTCTGTGTGGCATTGACCTGGTCTCTAATCTGAGCTGCTGTTAACCTGCAATTTCTGAGGCTGGTGACTCAGATAAACTTATCCTCAGAAGCACAGGTGACTCTTAGTCTTCCTTTTCTGGGGCAGTTCTCATGTGAGCCAGTTTCTTTGTAGCACTTGATGGTTTTTGCAACTGCACTTGGGGACACTTTCAAAGTTTTCCCAATTTTTCGCACTGACTGACCTTCATTTCCTAAAGTAATGATGGCCACTTGTTTTTCTTTACTAAGCTGCTTTTTTCATGCCATAATACAAATTCTAACAGTCTATTCAGTAGGACTATCAGCTGTGTATCCACCAGACTTCTGCACAACACAACTGATGGTCCCAACCCCATTTATAAGGCAAGAAATCCCACTTATTAAACCTGACAGGGCACAGCTGTGAAGTTAAAACCATTTCCGGTGACTACCTCTTGAAGCTCATCAAGAGAATGCCAAGCGTGTGCAAAGCAGTCATCAAAGCAAAAGGTGGCTACTTTGAAGAACCTAGAATATAAGACATATTTTCAGTTGTTTCACACTTTTTTGTTAAGTATATAATTCCACATGTGCTAATTCATAGTTTTGATGCCTTCAGTGTGAATGTACAATTTTCATAGTCATGAAAATACAGAAAAATCTTTAAATGAGAAGGCGTGTCCAAACTTTTGGTCTGTACTGTATATTTATTTTTATTTATTTTTTAAAATATTTTTACAACTTTTTTTTACTTTTTTTACTTAGTCCCACTATGAGACTTTTACTTTTAGCAGTCTGATCACAGTTATAAAGAATAGCAGTGCTGGATCACTGCTATACCTTTAAACTGTCAGCCGTGCAGACACAAGTTAGCTTGATCATGCACTGCGCATGATCAAACTAACTAGGGCCTGGTGACCCGGATGTCGTCATCACAACATCGGGTCACTATGGCAACGATCGGGACCCTGCGCGGGGTCTCCGTACCAAGAGCAGGGGACTTCTGTCCAACTGCTCACTCGCTAATGCTACGATCGCAGCATTTAGGGGGTTAAAGTGCTGGGAGCAGTGCGGGCACTGCTGCTGGCACTGAGTGCCAGGTGTCAGCTGTCAGAATCAGTTGACATCCGACGGCAATCACGCCCACACAGCTTGTGTGCGGGCGCGATCACATTGTCGTAATAATACGTACCTGGTTCATAAGGCCCGGGGCACAGGGACGTGTTGTTACGAACAATGTCAGAAAGGGGTAAAAGGGGTTTTCCCATGAACGAAGTACATTTTAATCAATAGATATTGAAATAATAAGTTACACATTTTAGATGTGTTTAAAAAATGTTCCTGTACTGAGATAATCTTATGTATGTACCCCTGCAATGTACTGTGTAATGTCTGTGTCTGACCGTGCTGGAGCATGGTTTGATCATGCCACAGCTCCTGGGCAGGGGAGTAAACAAAAGAGCACACAGACAGGACAGCAGGGGATTGCAAATGATTATTTCTGTGAGGTAAAGCTTTTGCTGCTGGTTTTTAAACATGTTTTACCTCACAGAAAACTGCATCCCAGATCCCATGCAGTCCTGTCTGTATACTCTCTTTATCATCCTGCCCTGGCCAGGAGCTGTGATATGTTCAGGGCATGAACTATAGCAGCCCTGCACGGTAAGACACAGCCATTACACAGTACACAGCAGGGGCACATTTTTAAGATTATCTCAGCACAGGAACATTTTTTTTAAACACATCGAATTGTGAAACTTCTTTTTATTCCAAGATCTATTAGTGAAATATACTTTGTGGGAAAATCCTTTTAAGTCTCAGGTTTATGTTGTATGCCTCATAGAACATAGAAATACAGGAAAATCTACAGCCACAAAGAGGTAAAATGCTTGCCCTCCTCACTTATCATTCCGTAGCATCATTATAGAATTGTTATTATTAATTTAAAATGGTATTCCACTACTTCAATAATGATTAATAATGATTAATCACATATTTCCAACGACAGCATAAATAAAAATGTATAACATATATCCTAGATCCCTGCCAGCCACACACCTTGGCTGGGCAATGATAAGGTATGAGGTGTCTAATAAGTATGAATGCAAAATGCTTAATATAAAGTCTGATTATGGATATGGAGTGGTATAAACTGTTACCAGATATATCAAGTGAATTGTGGGGATCACGTTACCTAATTAGCTGAGTACCGGACCAGGGATTAATAGTGTCGTGTCTCCCTCATGACACTCTAGGTGGTGGACACTCCAAGGTGGTTAGCTATATTAGGCTGTCATCTATGACAGATTAGAGATTACACTATGCACTTTATTCAGTGATACTCATTATAAAGACCAACTCTTACCTGCTGGCAGATAACTATGATATTGACATCTTTCATTTAGGATATATAGGATTGGCTATAGATTTCCTATGATTATTTTGTGATCTTGTGAAGTGATGTTATGCATCTTGATACATTTGAGACACACACCAATATCTCCTATACTGTCATATTTAAGATTTACTTATTTGTTGGGTCATACCCTTTTACTATACTTACTTATTTGTGTATTATTCTAAGCCGTCACAGTACCTTTGGGGACTGCGTAACTACTGTGTCTCCCCGTTTTGGAGGTTCCCTTTTGTCTTGTTTTTAATACCTATGCTTTTACCTTGTTTCAATAAAATTTATATTTTTTATATTGAGCTGGAGTCGCTTTTATACCAAAGCCTGGTCTGTAGCTCGCAAGTATCTAGGTTACATAATAATGATCTACGTTCAAGATAGGTCATCACTTTCAGGTATGTGGGTGTCTGACCCCCATTTTCATCCCAGATGAGCTCTAGTCAAAAGAGCACATCTTCAGATACTGTGTAATAGCCTTTCTCTGGTACTGCAGCTCAGCTCTTATTCACTGCAATAGGAGCTGAGCTGCAGCCTGAGAAGGACAATTGCACAGTGTAATTGGTTGTGCTCTTTTAGTTCGGTTCACGCTTTACATCTAGCCAACACTGGAGTTTATAATAGCTAATAGGTGAGGGTGCCTTTTTGTAGGACCGAATCAGTCAATCTGATATCAATGTCCTATCCTAGGGATGGGTCATAAATAACACAGTCCTTAACAACCCTTTAATCAACTGCACCTTGATTAGCTAGCACATTGTGGGTCAAACAGGCTGTTGTTAGGCTTTATGTTTGTAATGCCACGAAAGCCTTATGTTGATAGTTTAGAAATTTCAGAAATAACCATTGTAAGACCATGTAGTTTCCGAAAGTCTCTTTTTAAGTGCTTAACCAAACAAAACAGACAAAGCTTTCAATTCACATCTGCCTGACTAACCTGAAAGAGGTTTCAATTAAGAACAATCTAAATGAGGATGACAAGCTCTCAGAGCTTGGAAGAAGTGCACGGCACATTTACCTGAGGCATATCTCAGAAGGCATCGTCCAGGTCGGTTCCTCTGAGTCTTCACACTTAAGATTTAGAGAAGGAACAAACAAGCATTCCAGCTGCAATCAAATATAAATAATTAGAAAAATATGATAATTTGTAAAGGAAAAAAAAAAAGCGGGAAAAAAATTCTGATATATGACAAGACCTTGAAGCTTAAAGGAAATCTGTCAGCAGGTTTTTGCTATGTAATCTGAAGACAGCATGAGGTAGGGGTTAAAACACTGAATTCAATGACGTGTCACATGTCAGGCTGTGTGCTGTTTACTTAGACTAAAGGTTTTATCACCTGGTGATCATCATTGCCTGGACAAACTGAAGTGCAGGCTCTTATCTGACTCCGCCCCATGCTGAGATAAGCAGTTTACTGTCTATAGACATTGAACACAGAGAGCCTGGTGTGGGCGGGGTTAGCTTTTTCAGCTCTGCTGCATTGCCAAACTGCTGCACCCAGCAAACTTAGTGATACATCAATGGATTCAGGGTCTCTTTCTCTACATCATACTGCTCTCAGCTGAGGTAGCAAAAACCTGCTGACAGATTCCCTTTAATGTTGAGGCACGCCATTTCCAGTGCATCCCATTACATCAGTTTTCCTGCATTAATATATGAGTTTCAGGGATACTGATGATTGATCAAAATAAATTTCAATTTGTGGAGTCCAATTTAATTTTTCTCTATTTATCACAATACTTATTTCTAGTAGAAGCAAATGCATCCACTAATAATCCGTGCTCCCGGGTGTTCTAATGAAATGTGTAAACATTATATTTATTATTTATATATACCACCAACATAGTCCAAATTGTTGTAAAGAGATTATCAACATCCACAAGAGTAACAGTCCGAAATATAATTCACAGTTTAATTTCCTATTTCCAATATATACATACACTAAAGCCAGTTTCATAGGAAGCAAACTACCTATCAGTGTGCGTTTTGGAGTGTGGGAAGAAACCGAAGAGCCCTTTTGAAACCCATGCAAACCCATGGAGAACATACTAAAGCTACACAGATGTTGTCAGTTCATTAGATTCAAACCTGGGACCCCAGTGCTGGAAGGCAATAGTACTTACTACTAAAGGCTCCAACACACAGCAGCTATCTCCCCTGACTCCCTACCACAGGAACGGTCAGCTATATGGAATCGGCTTATCTCCAGGGAGAGCAAAAGGAGTGGCCGCTAAAATAAAGCAGGCCAGATTTTTGTGTCCCCCGACAGTGCCGGATCCCGCTGATAATGGTGAGTTCAGCCGACTTTAGTCTAATATGTATTGGTCCCTTAAAGTATTACTAACTCTTTTCCAATTCCTTTAAAAACCGAGAAGACTGAAATTGTCAAGCAGAAAGCTGCACAACTGTTAGTCAAACTTGCCTGTGTTTATCTGAGATTTAAAGTACTGAGCAAAACTTTTACGCAGATGTGAAAAAAAATATGTAAGGTAAGAATGCTTTCGAAAATAAAATGTTAATAGGTTATTTTTATCAACTACCGAAATGCAAAGTGAATGAACAAAAGAGAAACCTAAATCAAATCAATAATTGGCGTGAACACCTTTTACCTTCAAAATAGCATCAAAGTATGAATTTTTCTACCTCTTCCTGTATGCAGTTTTGTAAGGAACTTTTCAGGGATGGTATTCCAAACATCTAAGAGAAATGGCCACAGATCTTCTTTTGATGTAGGCTTTTACAAATACTTCGGTCTCTTCATGTAATCCCAGAAATACTCAAAGATGTTGAGATCAGGGCTCTGTAGGGGCCATATCATCACTTCCAGGACTCCTTGTTCTTTTTTATGCTGAAGAAAGTCCTTAATGACACTGGCAGTATGATTGGGGTCATTGTCCTTCTGCAGAATAAATTTGGAGCCAATCAGATGCCTTCCTGATGGTATTGCATGGAGGATAAATATCTGCCTGTATTTATCTGCATTGAGGACGCCAGGAAATGGGCAGCATTGAGGTCTGTACACACAGTGGTTGGTCAAGGAAAAAGTGCAGCAAATGAAAGACACACAATGCTTACTTACTTAACTTCCCTTTGAATCCAGAATATGTACAGCAGTGCCATAAGCTCAGAACTGGCAGCAACCAGTAGGACACAGCTACACCCATCTACTGTTCGGAGAAGAATGAGCAGAAGTGGTCTTAATGGAAAAATTGCATGGAAACAAGGCCAAGTGACCGCAGTGCACAAAAGTCTCAGCAAGTACTATAGGCTGATGAGTCAGAATTCAAAATATTTGGCTGTAACAGAAGGCAGTTTAATAATGAGTGCCTTTTGGCAAAAGAGAAGCATGGTGGAGATTCATTGCAAGTTTGGGATTGTATTTCAGTAAATGGAGTTGGGGATTTGGTCAAGATTAATGGTGTTCTCAATGCTGAGAAATACAGGTAGGTACTTATGTATCATACAATAGCATCTGGGTGGCTCCAAATTTATTCTGCAGCAGGACAATGACTTAAAACGTACAGCCAATACCATTAAAGGGCTTGTCCAGCCTTAGAGTACAAGTCTGCAGACACTGCATGACTGCACACTGGTGAATCCTCACATCGCACGGAGGATTCTCTGGCAAGTATGTGACTTACCACGCTCAATGCAAGTGTATTGAGCGAAGACGGACACAGTCTAGTCAGAATGTGGCTGGGAGTATGCAAATCGAATATTTGCAATCACATGACTGTCCGCTCCTGGCACCAGAGAATCCTCACTGAGCAGCAGTGTGTGCAATGTGAGGATTCGCAAGTCTGCAGACACATAGAGTGACTCTAGACTTGTAGCCTAAAGCCAGACAACCCCTTTAAGAGCTAGCTTTATCAACAAGAAGTACTGGCAGTGATGATATGACCCTTACAAAGCCCTGATCTCAACAACATCATGGCTTTGTGGGATTACATGAAGAGACAGAAAGACTTGCGAAGGCCTACATCTACAGAGAACCTGTGATTAATTCTCCAAGATGTTTGGAACCACCTCCCTGTCAAGCTACTTCAAAAACTGTGTACAATTGTGCCTAGAAGAATTGATGCTTTGATGTTGTCTTAAAGGAAAAAGGAGGTAGATTTCTCTTTTGTTCATTCACTTTAAAATATAAACTAGTAACACTTCTATGTCTAAAAGCATGGTTACTTTGCAGTGATTTTTCCACACCTGCCTAAAACTTTTGCACAATACTGTATGTTTGGCTGAATGAAACGCCACCTCAAGCCACAATAAAAAATTGTTAATTCTTCCCAACAAGCACCTAAGGTCTTCCTGACTAGGCTCCTTTCTATTCCAAAAATAAGTTATTCTGGTCCTCTTAGATAACCCTGGGTTCCATATCACAACTCTCATCTGATGTTAAAGTAAGTCATCCCTCACCTGAACAGTAAGACCATTATCAGATGAGAGTATAATGGGAGAAATATTGGACCTGTGACATGCTCATCTGAAATCAATCATAGGTGCCTTTTGAGACATTTTAAGAATTGGATTTGCATGGTTGTAGGCTGATTTTAGTGAAAACTGTGAGTTTGGGAAGAAGATCGAAGCAAGTTGAAGGAATGTTGATTAAAACTCTAGTTACAACTTATGCATTGAGTTTCACTGTAAATTTGGCCGAGGAGTGATAAAGATGTAATGCTCATGTACATGGACGTGCCACAATATAACAATAGAGAATGTTAATGTCAGACCCTTACTTGAGGGAATTGTTCAGCAAGGAGAGTAGTTAGGTCTGTCAAAGCTAAGGAATTGTATTCAGCACTTTCAAAGCTGTTACTTTTAGCTATGTAATTGCCTTAAAAGTGGAACTTATTATTCCCCGTGAAGAACAGCAGTTCACACCAAGAGTTTCTGAACAGTAGATACTTGAGAAGTGAAAGAAAATGTAACAAAACTAAATTAAAGCTTAACAAAGCCTCCAAAGAAAAACAGTACAAGAATCAAAAATGCATTAAAAAATAACCATTGTTGCTTGTACCTGAGTAAACCAGTCCAAATACAGAAAATTATCTTGCTGTTTAACCCTGTTTAACCCCTTCAAGCCCCATGAGTTAATAGTATGGCAGGGTCCACACTATCAGCATGTAAACAACAACTTCCATCACATTGTAAATGCCGCCTTCAATTCTTTAACCCTTAGGTGCATCTGTCAATTGCATAGCTGGGGCACCGATTGGTTGTCATGGCAGCCATAGGCCTAAGAAAGGCCCCAGGATTTGCCTTAGGTATTATGATGTTTATACCATGCCCACGGCACAGCTTAAAAGGTTGTCTGCCAGTAAAACACTAACAGAGAGTTCTACAAGCAATACCCAAGTACTGATTGTATAGCAATCAGATGGTGACACAGTCAAGATACATAGTAGGGTTAGAAAATGTTTTTTGAAAAAGTGGAGAGAATATTGTGATTCAGGCCCACTGGAAAATAATGTTAGGACTACTGACAAAGCCAAGTTGTCCTCATGTGATGGTGAATGTGTCTTGTTTCTTGTAAGTAAGATAGGGAGACTGATCTGAGAAATGAAGTTTGGAAAAGCTTTTGCAAACATCTGGGTCATCCTTCCTTTTACTGCTCTCAAACAGGTAGAGCCATTACCACTCTTTCAGGTTAAGGAGGACTACACTGTAAATCTAGAGGTTACGGTAGATCTTCTGCCTTAGCCTCTGGAACACATCCAGATTTAAAACATCATTCTCCTTACAGTTGGAAGGCTCACGCTCTTCCAGCATTAGTGAGGTTAATGTGTTCACGAAGTGTGGGTCTTAAGTAGAATAGAATTCCAAACAACAAGTGTTTCAGGAAATGTATTGTAAAAAAGTTGTTGGGAGAGTTATCTGTCAAAGAAGTTGGCTTCAAGTATACTCATACCTTACTTATACCGAAGCAAAACATTTTGTACAAATTTAAGATGGAGACAATATGCCATTGGTAAAATCATTCCAAAGTTTTCTGTGGTTTAAGATTGGGATTAGGATTAAGAGCATCAGGGCTTTGTGGTAAACAAGGAACTATCTCTGAGCCCTTCACCCGAGATAGGTTAAGAACCTACTAACCAAGCAATCACCATTTGTCGGACCATAAGAGTCTTGGGTCTGTTGCTATATATGCTGTTCCCAAGGTGAAGCAGTATATATTGACTCTTCAAGTAGAACTGCTTTTAAGGTGAGATGAATAGACTTCTCAGGAGAGTACATCTAGAAAGGATTTCCAACACACATTGTTATAAATCCTCTCAATCATTAGAATTAGACCAATAACAAGATAGCCAAATACTATAAGTCATAGGTCAGCCCAAAAGGACAAAAAAATGGAGGGACATCACAATTAAAAAGGAACTGTACTTTCAATAACACAGGAGATTATAAGAAACTTTGTAATGTATCTTATCGGAGAAATCACTTTCCTTCCCCATTTATCAGGCACATCTTCCTCTCAACCCTGCCTCCTGAACTAACCATCCACTGTGAAAAAGACTCTCAAGTCTGACCTGTTCAGACCTGTTCAGAAGAGAGGGACTGTAGCCCATTATCCTCTATGAAGAGTGTGTGTGGGGAGAGAGAGAATAGCAAGGAAGGGAACAGACAGAGGCAGACAGAAAAGTATTGTGCAGAGCTCTGTAACAAGTGTTTTACCTCACATCAGAACTTGATTCAGATCAAGACAGCTCAGCTCTGCTGTATAATGTCCTACATGGTGCTGCAGCTTGTGTCTGTGGGCTAAAAATTGAATGAGGAGTAGGTATTCCCTTCTCGATGCTGTATGTTTATGGGAGAAATCACTGCAACTTGTTGCCTCCACCAGTTACTAGTGGATTGTAAATTACAGATAGATGCAAAAGGGAAAACTTTTGAGAAAGCAGGATGTAAGTCATATTATAATCAGAAATTGTGTTAATCCTCGTGGACACTCACATGACTTCTTATTCTGAAACATTACTTGAAAGCACAGTTACCCTTTAAACAGATTAATATAATATTTGTATTTAACGATGCATAAGTAACAATAAACTCATAAATGAATTAATTATGTGAGTGACACCAGACATAAAATGACATGCATTGGGAGGAGTGACCAAAAAGTATTACATCAAAAAAATTCTAATGCAAAAACAAAAGATAACCCCTCAATACCAATACCGGTCATAGTAAATATTACATCAATGAAAAAATACGCCTTAAAAGAAGTACTGTATATAGTAGCCTGCTGATAATTCTGTCCAAGAGAAGCTAATGGGATTAACGAAATAATCAATCTAAGGTATAAAAAATATTGCATAAGACAAATATACCAAGGAACACTATAGAAGCAAAAAATATATCAAATGGTGAGATATATTAAAAAAGGAATAATACGCCCAGTTTTAAGGAGTTATATAGAAGGCTCATATACAAGAGACCAAATCGATAGATATATTAGATAAAAGGGAAAATTAGTTTGTTACTTATGAATTATTTAAATACAAATATTAATGTATTTAATTGTCATGTCACTCTGTTTTCATATTCTTTTGAGCTGATCTATGACTTAGAGTATTTGACCATCTGGTTATTGGTTGAAACTTCTTAGGAGGGTCTTTTATCCCATCAAGGAAGTCAAGATGGTCACGGGGTCAACAGATACAACTGGGTTGCTCTTATGCTGGGAATGACAGACCTGGTCCTGGACTTTAGAGATTACATTATTATCTAACAAGAGGAAGATAGAAGCTGTACTCACAGAATTACTACCTTTTATACTCTCTAGCCGGGCAGTCCAGATATGGTTTGACAATACCACTACAGTAGCATAGATAAACTGGCAAAGCAGAGCTAGATCTCTGTGTCTTCTGAGGGAAATGGTTCGGTTGATGAATTTGGTGAATCATGCAGGGGGCATCAAAGACACCTTGAATGGGTGAATTATTTTCCCATGGAGGTGGTCTCCCAAACAGGTCATGTTTGGAGGCTACCAAAAATAGCCCTGATGGAATGGTGATACAAAAGTGTCAGAAAGTTGTTCCCTATACAGATCGGAAAATTTGCTTGACCTTTATATTTTCGCCATTTAGTGTGTTTTAAGGGCAATCTTTCACGTGAAAAAATGCTATTACCCTGTAGATATGGCGTCAATGTGCAGATTAATAGCGTTCTGAACCTGGCTGGTGCTGACACTTAGAACCCCGCTGCTGGGAGGAAATAAACTATATTCCTCCCAGTAGCCGCTGGCGTGGGTTCAGTCACCGCCTGGTGTATAGAAAGCGGCAGCTGTAATCGCGCCCCCCGCACTGCTGTAATGTCTGTATACTATACTATATATACTATAATGTCTGTATACTATATATCTTCCTCCCCTGCCCAGGAGATGTGGTATGATCAGACCATGTTCCTGCACGGTCAGACACAGCCATTACAGAGTACATAGCAGGGGCACATATAAATATCTCAGCACAAGAACACAACCAATTGTGGAACTTATTTTTATTCCAAGCTCTATTAATTAAAATGTACTTTGTTTGTGGGAAAACTCCTTTAAGAGTATGTGCGCACGTTCAGGATTTGAAGCAGAAATTTCTGCAGCGTTTCTGCATCTCCTTGGCAGGAAAAACGCGCTTTTTGTACATCAATGAATGCTTTTTGGAGCTAAATAAAGTTATTTGAAAAGGAACGTGGGACATTGCTTTATTAACCCTTTGATTACCGTCAGAACTGGGGTGAGTATATTGGTTAATTTAAGAATGTGTCTGTTGTATTTCAAATAAAGTGTTTGCTCTGTCTCTGTGTGTTTATTTAACTCTTTACTTTACTTTAATTAGGTTTGGTGATGAAAGGGTCTAATTGACACCTTGTCATCACCAAACAAGAGCTAGGTGTCAGCTAATCTCATTCACCCAATTTTCATTAGCATTTCTATTCATGTAGTTTCTGGGGCAGCTAAGAGCCTCTATTTTTAGCCTAGGAAGGTGCCATTAGGCAAACATGGTCTCTGGCTATTATTAACAGCTCACAGCTGTTTCGTTAGCTGCTACATCCCCGATCAGCAACAAGCAGCGCTTTGGACGCCGTGTATTTTTGCTGTGTCCAAAACGCGGTGTTCTAATGCCGCACTTTTGTTGTCGGTACATGTGAATCCACCGTATATAATGAGACTTCAATTGGTCAAAATCTGCAGAGGAGACTAGAGTGTCCGTTACAGAAATTGACATGCTGCGGGTGAGTTTGGGTACGTGGCCACAATCAGGAGAAACTGCAGGTTTTACGCTGCATGTTTATACAGCGTCAAACCCGCAAAGTCCAGATGTTACAGCATAGTGGATGGGATTTCTAGAAATCCCATGTCCACTATGTGTGCATCAGAGGCTGTGAATCACCCATGGACACTGACATGCGGTGCATCTTTCAGGACCGCAGCATGTCAATTTCCTTGCAGAGTCACTAGTCTCCGCAACAGAAATTTGACCACTAGAAAGTATTGAATGCGATAAATCTGCATGGTTCAGTGAACACATGTGGATTTACCTGCGCTCAATAAAATGTAATGTTTTGGACGCAGCATAAATATGCGTCCAAAGCAATGCTACGTCCGGATCTCAGAGCCTAAAATAAAAAAAAATAAAAAAATGGCGTGGGCTCCCATCTCATTTTTATAACCAGCAGAGGGAAAGCCAATCGCTGGGGGCTGATATTAGAAGCCATCCATAAGATGCGCCAACTCTGGCGCTTAACCTCCGCTCTTCCCACCGCCCTGTAGTGGTGGCGAGTGGGGTAATGGGGTTGGGGTTCATGTCAGCCTTGTATTGGCGGCTGACGTGAAGCCCAGGTTAGTAATGGAGGGCCCCCATTACTAACCGCGTGGTAAAGTTTACGACGCTTTTTCAATAAAAGACACGGCCAGAATAAAGTATTTTAATGAAATAAAAATACACACGGTTTTAATAATTTTTTTATTATACGCTCAGTCCCCTAATCCATAGTCTCCTGAAAAAAAATAAAAATAAAAAACAACCATATCCCTCACCTGTCCACTGTCATGAAGTAGTCCACGATTACCGCCATCAGGATTGTCTCTCGGCGATCCGGGTGACTCGTACAGAAGTGACATCAGCAATCACTGATGTCACTGCTGTAGAAGACAGCAATGTACACTGACAGGGGTGTAAAATCACTCCTGTTAGTGTGCATTGCTGCTGCAGCAGTGAGATCACTGGGGTTCATCAGCTGAAGATCAGCTGATCAGCCCTGGTGACCTCAGAATTAGTACTGGTGGGAACATTCTTGAGAATGTTCCCACGCAGCACCGGTGCCGTAAAGTGAGGTCACTGAGATCTCAGCTGATCTTCAGCTGAGAGCTCACGTGACCGCAGGTCCTGGCAGTGCAGCAATGTACACTGCTTGGAGCAAGCTCGCTCCTGGCAGTGTACCGCGGCCGCCGGGCTGATGACATCGAGGACCAGGAGGACACCGGGGGGCACCGGACAGATGAAGATAGTGTTTTTTTTAATTTTTTAAAATTGTTATATATTTATTTTTTACACCGCGCGCAGTCCCGGCTTGGCTGAGGAGACTTCTACTGCCCTCAGCAGCGCCGCTCTCGCTGTTATCAGCAGGAGCGCGGTCGGATAAGGGGAGTAGTAGTCCTTCCCAGCCGTCCCGGGTACCACTCACAGCGTTTCTGCAGTGTTTCAGCGGCCCATTGACTTTAATTGAACCGCAGCAAATCTGCAGGTATAAATATTATACCTACAGATTTGCTGCGGTTCAATTAAAGCCAATGGGTGGGAAACGCTGCATAGAAAGGACATGCTGCGTTTTAAAACGCAATGCAATAGCTGGCAGACCGATTACCAAGTGTTTGCGCTGTGTTTCTGTGCGGAAAAAATGCTGCGAAAACGCATCAAAAACGCTACATGTGTACTTAACCTAAGTTTTGTCTTCAACATAAGAAATGCATTCTCAATGGGGTTGAGATCTGATTATTGACTTGGCCACTGCAATACTACACTTCTTTGCCTTAAAAAACACTTGGGTTGCTTTTGCAGTATGTTTTCAAAGGTCATTGTCCATCTGTACTGTGAAGTGCGGTCCAATTAACCTTGCTGCATTTGGTTGAATCTAAACAGAAAGTATAGCCCTGTACACTTCAGAATTCATCCGGCTGCTTCTGTGTTCAGTCACATCAATAAACACTGGTGACCCAGTGCCATTAGAAGCCATGCATGCCCAAGTCATCACACTCCCTCCACTATGTTTTACAGAAGTGGTGTGCTTTGGATCATTAGCTATTCCAAGCCTTGGCCATACTTTCTTCTTCCCATCATTCTAGTACAGGTTGATCTTAGTTTCATCAGTCCAAAGAATGCTTTTCCAGAACTGGGCTGGCTTCTTTAGATGTTTTTTGGCAAAGTCTAATCTGGCCTTTCTATTTTTAAAGCTGATTAATGGTTTGTACCTTGTGCTAAACTCTCTGTATTTGCTCTCATGAAGTCTCTTTGTGGTCGACTTCAATGCTGAAACACCTACTTCCTTGGAAGTTTTCTTCACTTGGGGGGATATTGTGAAGGTGTTTTTGCTTTACTATGGAGAAGGATTCTGCAATCATCCACAACTGTTCTCTTTCATGGACATCCAGGCCTTTTTGAGTTCGCATCCTCCGCATTGCGCTCTTTTTATACAGAATGTACCAAACTGATGTTTTGGCCACTTCTAATATTTCTGCTATCTCTCTGATGCATTTCTTTTTTTTTCAGCCTAATGAAAGACTGTTTATCTTCCATTGAGAGCTCATTTTACTGCATGTTGTGGGTTCACAGCAACAGCTTCCAAATGCAAATGCCACACCTGGAATCAGCTCCAGACCTTTTACCTGCTTAACTGATTATGGATTAACGAGGGAATAGCCCATGCAGTCCATTAAAGAGCTCTTGAGATAATTGTCCAATTACTTTTGATCCATTTAAAAAGAGGCAGCTCCATATTAAACAGCTATAATTTCTAAACCCTTACTCCAATTAGGATGTGAATACCCTCAAATTAAAGCTGAGAGTCAGCACTTTGAGTTCATATTGATTATATAACTATCTTGAATATGTTTTGGTAAAAAGCTAAAATGCCAAAACTTATGTCACTGTCCAAATATTTCTGGACCTAGCTGTGTGTCAGATTACTGAGGCTCCCTAATGCCAGTATAAGTATAATGCATCCATCGATGTCACAGTATAGGAATAATGTGAATAATGTGCAAAATTATGTCACAATTAAGACACAGAAAGGAGATTACCGTATTTTTTGGACTATGAGACACACTTTTTTCCTCCAAAATTTTAGAGAAAAGTGGGGGGTGCATCTTATAATTCGATATATATATATTTATATACACACACACACACTGTGGCTGTGGGTGGTGTGGGGGAATCTGCAGCGGTGGAGGAGTGGGGCACAGGAGGTAGTAGCCTGCCGCTGCATCTTACACTGTGCCCGCTATTAAGGAAAATGAATATTCACTGCTCCCCACGCCCTTGGGTGTGGGGAGCACTGAATATTCATTTTCCTTAATAGCAGGCACACTGTACTTGCAGCGAGGCTCCTGGTATGCAAGGCACCCTTCATCCCTCATCCTGGTATGTATGGCCCCCCTTATCTCTCTTCCTGGTATGCTTGGCACCCCTCCATCCTGGTATGCTTGGCACCCCTTGATCCCCATTTTTTGCTTAATTTTTTTTCCTCTTTTCTTCCTCTAAAACCTAGGTGCGTCTTATGGTGCGGTGCGTCTTATAGTCCCAAAAATACGGTATGCACATTATTATGTCACAGCACAGGAATAACATGAACACAAGGTTCACACTAGGTTGCTGTACTGATTTCCATCACCCCCCCCCATTATAAGAACAGAAACCAAACTCATTCAGGAAATGGAGTTAGCATTTTATGGACACAAATGGCACCAGAGAGAGCTCACTGGCCTTAATGTGGTATTTACTACTAAGGTGCCCATCATTTTAATAGAAAAAATAGTACATCATGTTTTTTTATTCCAGTGAAAATTATGGAACTTGAGACACGACAGAGTCTCATAATGGAGACTCATACGCAAGTGTAATGAACATCTATATTTGCCTTATATCAATAGAGAACATACAGCATGATAATGCAAGACATTGTTCACATTTTAAAATAAAGTAAATACAGCCCTACAGAAAGAATTCCTTAAATCATTTATCAAGTACTAATTATTTAGTGTGATTATGCTCCAGCTAAAAATATTAAAATCTATTGCTGCTGATTGTTAAATAGTTAGGCAACAGTGTTATTCTAAATTCTCACTTTACATATTTTTTTTCTCACTGCGTTTTCTATTTTTTCCCAGTGTGTCATGTGTTCGGCGTCTCATGTGAAAGCACTATGCCAAGCACAGAATGAGGAATCAGCGGTATCAGCGGCCTTCTCTCCAAGATTATCAACTTTGGTATTTAACTCATAATTTTAATAAAATTGGAACTAACACTAAATGATATGTATACAAATGATACTTTACAGATTATGATGGTCTACGACTTCATATAAAGTATTCTCCGTTATGAGGATCTGTGCAAAAAAGGTTTAACTTTACATATTAAGGTTCAACGTATTTTATTTTGCACAGATATGCCTACTTGCCTGCCAGACACACTGCTGCATGCCCCAATTCCCATTCATGATGTTCATCTACTCAGATATGTTGTTGGCTAATGCAGTCCATAATCCAAATATGCATTGCAGGGAATCTTGAAAGCTTAACATGCTTCCTAAAGTCACTCTTAAAACCAGACCCTAAACAAAAATATGGATGTTTAATGAGAAGCCATGTCATGAGAATATTTAGGGCATGATATATAGTGATAGGTCAATTAATTGCAAATGCTACATGCTGGGTAGCAAATGTGCCTATACTTTTGCTACAAGAGCCTAATCTTTTATTCCTATTAATTCCTATCAAGCGTCTTATTGCTTCCTCACATTCGCTGCTGGGTTGCCTTATTTGTCTACAGTATAGTGCACATTCTTGCTTTAGGGTATGTGACGTATTTAACGTATGTAACGTATTTGCTGCAGACATTTATGCACGAACAACTGTCTGTTGGCACTAAAAAAGCTGCATAAAAACACTTTTTCATGCTTTTTTTTCCCCAGTCAGTAAAATGGGAAAAAAACGCTGCAAAAACGTTTAAGGAAGTTGTCCACTACTAGGACAACTCCTTTTCATACCCCATGCTTGGTCCTCATAAAATAAAAAAGCTTATACTCACCTCCCGTGCTGGTGCCGTTCCAGCAATGTCGACACTCGTGGTCCCGGGGCTCTCGTGCGGTTGTGGTGACACATGACTCCAGTGCTCAATCAGCGCCGGCGTCTGTCCCCGCCATCATACGTTTTGAACATGAAGAGGAAGTCCGGACTGCAGCTGATCTCTGACTTCCTCTTCATGTTCAATTCGACAGGAGGCAGAAACAGTGACGCCAACGCTGAATGGGTGCCTGGGTCACGTGTCACCACAACAGCACAGGAGGCCCGGGGCGATCGAGTGCCGACACCACGGGAATGGCGTCAGCACGGGAGGTGAGTATAGTCTATAGAATGTCACCACAGGAGGCTAGAATGCACCAAGATTGGCATGGAAACCTTGCCATGACCAGAAGAAGAATTTATTTTTTTTACAATAAAGACAACAAGAATCAGCAAGGAAATGTGAAGATTTGCATTTTTATGTACTCCTCCACCACAAGTGTGAACATATCCTAACTCTTATTTGTACCTCGTTGACTTAAGCCCCCGTCTCACATAGAGAGATCGCTGCTGTGTCACGGTTTTGGTGACGCAACAGCGACCTCACCAGCGATGTCGCTATGTGTGACACTTTGCAGCGATCAGGCCCCTGCTGTGAGGTCGCTGATCGCTGCAAAGTGTCCTGGACCATTTTTTGGTCATTGCCCTCCCACTGGTCAGCACACATCACTGTGTGTAACCAGCGGGAGCAGCGATCAGGCTGGTAACCATGATAAACATCGGGTTACTAGGGGCACACGCGCACCTAGTAACCCGTTCTTTATCATCGTTACGAGCCTGCTAAAGTGAGCGGTAACCTCCCGCTCACCGTAGCAGAGTGGTAACCATGATAAACAACGGGTTAATAGGTGCACGTGTGCCCCTAGTAACCCGATGTTTATCATGGTTACCAGCCTGCTCCTGCTGCAGCAGGCTGGTAACCAGGAGCAGGACATGGTGGAAAGATTCTTTCCACGATGTCGCTGCTCCCCTGATCGTTGGTGAGCCTGCCTGTTTGACATCTCACCAGCGACCACATAGCGACGCAGCAACGATCCCTGACAGGTCGTATCGTTGTCGGGATCGCTGTAGAGTCGCTAAGTGTGACGGGGCCTTTACACACAATGTTCTTTAATCCACTACAGCATATCCTAGAATTCCATTAGTCTTACTCTTCTTTTATTCTGCATGTATAACCACAGTGCAATTACACTGTAGTCAAGGTTGTGCACTTGTTTATTGAGAAATAATCAAGTGGAGATATTTTCTTCTTCTCTTATGCACCTACTTGAAAACCTCAGGCTAAGTTCAGACAAAGAAAAAATCATCCGATTTTTATCCAGAAGAAAAATGATGATTTTTTTATCTCTATTATCATCCGTATGCAAATTATAAAGAAGAAAAATGTTTTTTTTTATTTTTATTATCATCCGTATGCAAACTATGTGCTATCTGTATGTCTTTTAAAACCGTGTGACATCCATTTTTATACATCAGCAGTTAATAACATTTACAAGCCCAAATTCAGTTTTCTATGTTAATAAAGGCAATGTATGCGTAAAACAGGATGTTATATGGAAGATCTGTATGGGATCCGACTTTTTTTGCACAGCGTTAGACTTAAATAGACAAGTCTCATCTGAAATATAGAAGAGACTAGCCTATGCTACAATTTTTTGCACAAGTACATTCAGTTTATGAGAAAAAACTGTCATCTGAACAGATCAATTGAATATCTATGGTCCAAGTGCTGTCTGTGTGAGGTTAGTTTTTCGCACAGACAACACCGAAAATAATGGCGGCGACTTTGGCCGCGACACCTGTTGCATAACCAACGTTTGCTTTGTGCTGCTGCTACATTGCAGCACAATATAAGTGAATGGGGCTATATTGCAACCCAAAAGTACTGCTACAAACAAGTTGGTCTCAGGGTCGCAATGCAACCTCATTTACTTGTATTAAGCTGCGATGTACCAGTAGAAAACTTTGGCCATGCAACAGGTCTCGTGGTCAAAGTCTACGAGTAACTTCAGCCTTACCATACCATTGAAGGACTGACTAAAATTAGGAGGGTCAAATGTTACTGCAGCTCCGATAGCTCACTGACTTTCAAATCATGACATTTAGTTACCAAACAGAAAGGTTACATACTGGTTTTCACATATTGAAGTTTTTCCCGTGTTTGCACCCAACACCATAGTAGTGTTTACCTTTGTTCCCAACATATTAATAGTCCCCCCCCACCTGGGGCAGTGAGTGATCCCCATTGTACCCTACGAACTAATTGTGACCTATTTGTGGCATCAACACAGTAATAGCGCTCCCTTGATGCCCCTAACAGAGTAATTGTACCTTCTGTTGTGTCCAAAACAGACAATGAGGATAAGACACCAGTGCTCTATAAAGCTGATGGCATAACAAGGTGTTATGTCACAGCTGGGACACATAAAACATAACCACCTGCAGGACCTTCTTCTGCTTACTGATATTTCACACTCATTCACTTTACCTTCAGGGCTACACAGTGTGATGGTTTATTGGATTTTGTTTGTTGAAAGCTTAAAATTGTGTTATCTTGCAAAGTACAAGTGCACACATACTATACTGTAGTAAAAAAAAAAATTCTCATGAGCTGTGTAGTTTAGAGGTGCACAATCTTTTTTGGTCCAAATGCCACATTGTCATACTAAACCAATCACTTTAGACCACACTAAAACTTAAATGGGCATTACCTTCTGTGACATTTATGGCATTTCGAAAGTATATATCATAAATGTCTGATGTAAATAGATTCAAATTCTAAGACTCTTACGTTCACCTACCAGCACTCTAAGGTCCCATTCACATGTCCGAGTTTAAACACGTAATTGACAAAATTGTACCAGTGTCAAAGTGTTGTGCATCAGTGTGCCATCCTTGTTTCCGTTTTTACCATCAGTGTGCCATCCTTGTTTCCGTTTTTACCATCAGTGTGCCATCCTTGTTTCCGTTTTTACCATCAGTGTGTGATCAGTCTTTTTCCCGGATGGTTAAAGAAAGAGAAAAATTACAAAGCTTCTCCTATACTTTGTAATGTTAAATACGTACAGCACACAGATGGCACACATAGATGCCATCCGTGTACTATACGTGTTTTTGTACAGACCCATAGATTTGTATTGGCCCTTGTCATCCATGCTATCAGAAAAAAACGGACAGTCCGAGTCCGTGAAAAACATGGACAAGTGGACGGCAGCATAGATTATAATGGGTATGTGAAAAAAACGTATAACACACGTACCTGCAACATGGATGTGTGAATGGGGCCTAAGGCTGTGTGTCCACGATTCGTTTTGACGCTGCTTATTTTCACTGCATCAAAAACGCAGCCTCTTACAGCTTCAGAGATAGGGGTTGTAACCCAGACTACAATAAATGTTCCAAAAGTACTAATCAAATGCAAGACCAAAAAGAGAATGTGCAAGGCCTGGATATAAAGTGATCAAGCGATCTTTATTAAATAATTTGTTAAAAAATGGAAATAAATATCCGACATGACAAACATAGACAAGAATGGTGGGTAAACCAATTGGAGGATATTTACCCCAAGGATCAAGGCAATACAAGAGAACAACTAGGCAAAAGAATAATGTTTGTCACAAAGTAAACACTAAATAGTATATTGTTCTGAAAATACGAGTGACATACAATCCATAAGGTGCAGTCATAGGATAAATTCATAATTAACCCGATATAACAGGGTAGAGAGTAGTGTTGAGCGAACATGCTCGACACTGCTCGGTACTCGCCCGAGCATCACGCTACTCGTTATGTTCGGCGAGCACCGAGCATTTCCGGGTTACTCGGGCGGGAGCTCGGGTCTCCGCCCTGCATGTTTGGCGCTCTTTACAGAGCCAATGAACATGCAGGGATTGCCAGCCAGTCACTGTAATGCCGCAGCCATGTTGTTTGTGGGCATTACAGTGATTGGCTGGCCGCACAGCGTCACCTCGAGTAGTTAAAACCGGGCGCCGCCATCTTGGACACAGTCGCTCCGGATCAGATAGTGTAGGGACAGCGCTGCTGATTTAGGGAGAGATATATCCTGCAAAATAGTTAGTGTAGGGTCTGTAAAGGCTGCCAGATCAAACAAACAGTCCTTCTCAGGACGAATATCCATCCCAGGTATATCAGGCAGGCAAGCAGGCTGTATAGGAGACGCAGTGGTTATACCAGCAAACGCTGCATTACAGTCCTGTGAGCTGCTCCTGTTACTGAAATTGCTGGACTTAGCTCCAGGTCCCGGGGGCCAGGAAAAATCCATTTATTTTTTATCTAAATCCTCTTTTTTTTTCCTCCTTCACAATGTACAAATACCCATCTTATTAACCTTTTGGTGTGTCCCCCTCCCCCAAAAAAAAAAAAGTGTGCCTCTGATTTTTCAGACACAAATAAATCTGTTGAAAATAGTCTGGTGTAGGCCCGAGAAATACAAGTGTGGTTTTGCAGTTCCACGGTACAAACCTCTGTATTATCCACTTTTGAGCCATTTGTATCTAAAAAAAACAGTTTGAGAGTGTCGCTCACTGTTCAGCCGCAAATATATATATATTTTAAAAAGCCTGGTATACACCAGTAATTTATAACTGTGGTTTTGCTGTTCCACAGTAAAAAATTTCTATTATCCTGCTTTTGGCATTTTTTGCCGTAAAAAATAAATAGTGTCTCCTGATTGTTCAGACACAAATATATCTGTTGAAAATAGTCTGGTGTAGGCCCGACAAATACAAGTGTGGTTTTGCAGTTCCATGGTTCAAACCTCTGTATTATCCACTTTTGGGCCATTTGTATCTAAAAAAAACAGTTTGAGTGTGTCGCTCACTGTTCAGCCGCAAATATCTCTATTTAAAAAAGTGTGGTATACCCCAGTAAACAATAACTGTGGTTTTGCCATCCCACGGTAAAAAATCTCTATTATTCAGGTTTTGGTAGTTTTTTCCGTAAAGAAAAACAGTAGTGTCTCCTGACTGTTGTGACACAAAAATATATCTGCTGAAAACAGTCTTGTGTAGGCCCGACATCCCAGTGTGGTTTCGCAGTTCCACGGGTCAAATCGCTGTACTATCCAGTTTTGGGCCTTTGGTATCTAAAAAAAAAAGCAGTTTGAGTGTGTCGCTCACTGTTCAGCCGCAAATATCTCTATTTAAAAAAGTGTGGTATACCCTAGTAAACAATAACTGTGGTTTTCCTCTTCCACGGTTCTAATCTACTCTTTATTACCCTTTTTCCATTGATAGTGCAAGTGTAAGCTATTTTGCTTCATTTACAATGGGCAAGGCGCGTGGCAAGGGACGTGGAAGTGGACGTTCTGGTGATGGTTCGTGCAGAGGACGGGGCCGTGGCCAAGGTGAAAATGTGCCACAACCAACAGCCACATCTTCTCGCTCCCACTTCTTGACCGAATTACTAGGGAAGCACAGAACAACACCAGTATTGAGAACTGATCAGTGTGAACAGGTTATTAATTGGATAGCAGACAATACTTCCAGTTACCTGGGCACCACCACCTCCGGTCTGTCTTCCACACGGTCAACTCTTAGTAGCCGTGAGTCTCGACCGCATACTCCTCCTCACCCTGATGCTCCTTCCTCCCACCATGCCGAGTGTCGTCAGACAGCAAGTGATCCCACACTTGGACACTCTGAAGAGCTGTTCACTGGTCCATTTCCATATTTGGGCCCCTCGCCTGATACGCTTGAAGTGGTGGAAGAGGAGATCCCATGTTGCGATGCCCAAATATTTGAACAGCCACGGCCACAGGAAGTCGACGTTGGCAATCTGTCACAAGAGGTGGACGATGACGAGACACAATTGCCAGGAAGTGAGGAGGAGGATCGTGGTGCGCAAGTGAGGAAGAGGAGGAGGTGGTGGATGATCTAGTAACTGACCCAACGTGAAAGGAGGACATGCAGAGTGAGGCCAGCAGCACACAGGGGGGGGGAGGCAGAGTACCCCAACAGGCAGGAAGAAGCAGTGTGGTGGCCGCAGACAGAAGGCAGGCAACCTTTCCCCGTAACACCAACACGAGGGACGTTGCCAGTACAAGCGGTAGGTCTTCCAGAGTCTGGAATTTTTTTAAAGACTCTGCTGATAACCCCAAAAAGGCCATATGTTCCACCTACCATGCCAGCATCAGCAGGGGTGACAAAACTACCAGCCTGACCACCACCAGCATGATCAGGCACATGGCAGCAAAGCACCCGACTTTGTGGGGCGAAACCCAGGGTCCACGACCAGTGTCAGCGGGTTTCACCACTGCTTCTTCCACTGTTGTGCATGCAATAGAACCCCCTGTTGTGTGTGCAAGGCAATCCCCTGTCCATACTGCATGTAAAGATGCCCCCTCCTCTCAGTCTTCACTTGTTATGGCAGTTTCTCAAGAAACAGCATCAACGTCCACGTCCACGTCCCACCGCAGCGTTCAATTGTCCATATCCCAGACCTTTGAACGAAAGCGGAAATTCGCAGCAAACGGCCCACAGGCCACAGTCCTAAATTCGCACATTTCACGACTGCTTGCATTGGAAATGCTGCCTTTTAGGCTGGTGGAGACGGAATCCTTCCGCAATCTTATGGCGGTGGCCGTCCCTCGGTACTCGGTCCCCAGCCGACACTATTTTGCCCAGTGTGCCATCCCCGCACTACACAAGCACGTGTCCCAAAGCATCTGCCGTGCCCTCAAAAACGCAGTTACTGGGAGAGTCCACCTGACAACGGAAACGTGGACAAGTGCTTGTGGCCAGGGACGGTACATCTCTCTGACGGCACACTGGGTAAACATAGTGGAAGCCGGGACCCAGTCGGACCTTGGGACAGAACACATCCTCCCCACACCGAGGATTGCGGGCCCTATGTCAGTCAGAGTTGCCCCCACAGTGTACAGCTCCTGTGCATCCTCCTCCTCCTCCTCCTCCTCATGTTCAGCCTCCATCTCAGATATCACCACATCAGTTACAAGCTGGAAGCATTGCAGTACTGCCTCCGCCAAGCGGCAACAGGCTGTGCTGAAACTCATAAGCTTAGGTGATAAACCTCACACTGCTTGTGAGTTGTGGACAGCTGTAAAAGAGCAGGCAGATCTGTGGCTGAGACCGCTGAACCTACATCCCGGCATGGTCATGTGTGACAATGGCTGTAACCTGGTGGCGGCTCTGAGGCGAGGTGAGATCACACACGTACCATGCCTGGCTCATGTGCTTAACCTCGTGGTTCAGCGGTTTCTTAAATCGTACCCCGAGTTGACAGATCTGCTCGTGAAAGTACGCCGCCAGTCAGCTCATTTTTGCAAGTCGGCTACAGCTTCCGCCGCCCTTGCTGTGTTGCAGCAGCGTTTGCAGTTTCCGGCACACCGACTGGTGTGTGATGTCCCCACACGTTGGAACTCTACCCTCCACATGTTGCAAAGGATTTGTGAGCAGAAGAGAGCAGTTGTGGAGTACCAGCTGCAACAAGGCCGTTGATATTCAGGTCAGGCTCCACACATAAGACCTCAGGAGTGGACCTGGATGTCTGACATATGTACCATCCTGACAAACTTTGAGGAGGCCACCAAGATGGTGAGTGGCGATGACGCCATCATTAGTGTCAGCATCCCACTTGTCTGTCTTTTGCAACGCTCTCTGCAGAGAATTAAAGAGGAGGCATTGCAGCCAGAGTATGATGAGATGGATCAAGAAGCCGTAGCGGGCGATTACACACAGCCCAGCCTCATCTCATCCCAACGTGCATTGGGAGACAATGTGGGAGAGGAGGAGGAGGAGGAAGAACAGGAGCTGCTATCATGCGTTGTAGACAGTAGTACCTGTACAAGTGTCATACCGTCGGTTCAGCATGGGTGGCCTGAGGACAGGGGGGAGGGGGAAGAGGAGGAGGAGGAGGAGAGCTTGGTCAGTCGTCATCTTGGTGAGGACACGGAAATCTTGCGATTTGACAACATTTTGACAACGCGAGGGTCACGGTTAAGGCAGCGTAACATAAAGTCAAATCCACTGTGTTATTTCAGGAGGTGTATTCACATGCACCGCTTCACACCCACACATGGGTATACGCTTCCTCGTTTCGGCTGTTTAATCTTCTTCTCCTTATCCTCAGCCTCCACCACCACTATACCACCAGGGTGCCAGCATTGCAAGTTCCTCCGTCCTAATTTTTGGCAGCTTTTGCTGGGAAAGCATAAGCAAATACCATGGGACACCCACTCCCCAATAATGGGACTTATGTTTGTAATATGCTGTACTGCATGGCTCTTGTAAGGGGCATTGCAAGTTGCTCTGTCCTAATTTTTGGCAGCTTTTGCTGGGAAAGCATAAGCAAATACCATGGGACACCCACTCCCCAATAATGGGACTTATGTTTGTAATATGCAGTACTGCATGGCTCTTGTAAGGGGCATTGCAAGTTGCTCCGTCCTAATTTTTGGAAGCTTTTGCTGGGAAAGCATAAGCAAATATTATGGGAGACCCACTCCCCAATAATGGGACTTATGTTTGTAATATGCTGTACTGCATGACTCTTGTAAGGGGCATTGCAAGTTGCTCCGTCCTAATTTTTGGCAGCTTTTGCTGGGAAAGCATAAGCAAATACTATGGGAGACCCACTCCCCAATAATGGGACTTATGTTTGTAATATGCTGTACTGCATGGCTCTTGTAAGGGGCATTGCAAGTTGCTCCGTCCTAATTTTTGGCAGCTTTTGCTGGGAAAGCATAAGCAAATACTATGGGAGACCCACTCCCCAATAATGGGACTTATGTTTGTAATATGCTGTACTGCATGGCTCTTGTAAGGGGCATTGCAAGTTGCTCCGTCCTAATTTTTGGCAGCTTTTGCTGGGAAAGCATAAGCAAATACTATGGGAGACCCACTCCCCAATAATGGGACTTATGTTTGTAATATGCTGTACTGCATGGCTCTTGTAAGGGGCATTGCAAGTTGCTCCGTCCTAATTTTTGGCAGCTTTTGCTTGCAAGGCATAAGCAAATACTATGGGACACCCACTCCCCAATAATGGGACTTATGTTTGTAATATGCTGTACTGCATGGCTCTTGTAAGGGGCATTGCAAGTTGCTCTGTCCTAATTTTTGGCAGCTTTTGCTGGGAAAGCATAAGCAAATACTATGGGAGACCCACTCCTCAATAATGGGACTTATGTTTGTAATATGCTGTACTGCATGGCTCTTGTAAGGAGCATTGCAAGTTGCTCCGTCCTAATTTTTGGCAGCTTTTGCTGGGAAAGCATAAGCAAATACTATGGGAGACCCACTCCCCAATAATGGGACTTATGTTTGTAATATGCTGTACTGCATGGCTCTTGTAAGGGGCATTGCAAGTTGCTCCGTCCTAATTTTTGGCAGCTTTTGCTTGCAAGACATAAGCAAATACTATGGGACACCCACTCCCCAATAATGGGACTTATGTTTGTAATATGCTGTACTGCATGTGACGCGCCCCCTGGGCCGTGTGTACACGTGTGTGGGATACCCGGTGCCAGGTCTCTGGGGTCTGTAGTCTCCGTGGCGGTGACCCGGTCCCGTGGCTCAGGCTGGTCAAACCAGTGGCAGTCTTTCTTAGGTTTTGAGGTTAATTGTCCGACTGCGCCACCCGTGGATTGCGGTCAGGGAGTACCACCGCTGCGAGGCAGACCGCTGAGGCTGGTGTTGTGTGCGCAGCATAGAATGGGATAACTCCCCTCGGGAGGAGTATAGCCTCAGGGCAGTGAGTGTGGATGATGGGGGTGATGGTGCACGAGCGCAGCAGGAACGACTCAGAGTCTTTGCAGTGCAGTTCAGGGTCTTTACTGATGATTATAAGGTAGACCCTCCCGGGAGTACTGGCTAGCATAAGAGGCCTGGTCAGTCTGTGAGCAAGCAGGAGTTCCCCTGGCCAGGTGGAGTTGTAGGCCTCCCCGTCTGTCTGCACTCTTCCTGGCTACCTTGCTGTAAGCAGGTAGAAGTAGCCCAGGTCCCTGAGTGTACCGTGTAGTGCTCACCCGTATGGCTGGTGACTTGGGGCCTCCTGTTAGCCTCCGCTCCACGACGGCGGTGCTGGTCCCTTGCTTGTGACTGAGCCTCCGGGGTTCTATGGACAGAGGACCTGAAATCCCTGCTGGCTGGTTTCTGCTGCTGGATATATAAGTCCTCACAGCTTCGGACTCCTGTGTCCGGTTCCTATTGTCTTCTGCCAGGGCGAGCTCTGCTCAGCTTCCAGCCCCTGGTCTTTAGCTCCTAGCTCCTACAGAGCTCCTTGCTGTTACTTTCCCTTGCTCTCACTCTGACTCTGACTGTTCTCTGACTCACTCAACCCCGCCCCAGATCCAGTTTATAAGGGCAGAATTCTCCCCTCCCAGGACTGGGGCAGGAGGATGTTGCATGTTTAAGGGATCCTGACCAGGAAACCTCCCACTTGCTCTCCGACGTAATATCTCTGTTACTGTGGTGACCAGACCCCTGGGGTGCCACACATGGCTCTTGTAAGGGGCATTGCAGTTCCTCATAATTTTTGGAAAGCCTTCCATTCACTGCTTAGGCCAACAGTGCACGGGAGACCCAGTTGCTATAAATCGAAAAAAAGGTTTAGTTAACGCCCTCTGACCTCCATGTCATTTCCAAGGGGCATTGGAGTGGCTCGAAATTTTTGGTAGGCATTGCACTCACTGTATGCCCTATAACTGTGTAGCCGAACCGCTCCTTTTGTTACAGAAACATATCCTACAAGACATATCTGGTTGACTGGCCTGATATTGATGTGAATGGTCCCTGTTCCTCCTGCTCTTTCTCCTTTGCCACCACCTCATCCATCATTTATCACCTGAAGCTTTGTTTTAACGGGAGTCATAGAACTGGGTATGCGCCAAAAAGCGGACCACCTCAGGCCTAGCCGCTACTACATACATGCGCTTGCATTCCAAGAAAACAAAGCAGATGCTAACTTCTACCATCATCATCATGCTCCTCACCTAGGCACTCTCAACTCCCCTGATGGAGAAGCCAGGGCCCACCGGAGGAGTCTGGTTCTCTGGTAGGCTCGTCCAATGCTGCCCTAAAGCAGGCCAGGCTAAGAAAAGTGTGGGGGAAGGTGACAGGAGAAATCAGAGCGGCTGAGGACCGAGTATGGACACCTGGCCGCCATCTGGCGGCTGGGGACCGAGCGTGGACACCCGGCCGCCGGGCGGCTGGGGACAGAGTATGGATACCTCGCTGCCGAAGCGGCCATGAGGCAGTGGCCAGCTTCGGCCTCCTCCAAACTAAAAGGCCCCATTTCAAGTGAAAGCTAGCAGTATGATATTGCAGCCTGCGGGTGGGTGGGTGGTTGGCTGCATATTTTCGCTTGCATTGCAAGGAATGGGGGAGGTACAATTGAACACTGCCCTGGGACAAGGACTTGCACGGGGATAGTTGCAAGTCTGCATCTTCTGATGCGGCAAGGATCACTTCTGATGGGCACACTTTAAGGCAGTGACCTGGGGGTCAGAGATGCTTCCAGGGGTCTTCCCCATGCTGATCCCTTGTCTTTTCAGCACTGTATGCATGTGTCACACAGCACATGGCCAGATAAGGTTGTAAAATGTTAAAATGACATTTCCCAGTGAATGCATTTGTCACGTTTGAAAGCAATACAAAAGTGCAAAAACGCATGAAAAATGCTACTTGTGAACATAGCCCAAGGTGTGGAGGAGTATTTTTGTTTTTGGTTATTTATTTTACCTTATACACAAGTTTTTACCCTGGAAAGGAAATTCCTTAACATATTTCACAGGAAAACCGTTTCAGTTTCGTTTTTGAACGTTTTATTGTGAGCCCGCAAAAGTGGCTTAATACCTCTGACCACGTTGTTGACAGCAGTGACCTGGGGGTCAGAAATGCTTCCAGGGGCGATCCCCATGCTGTCCCCATGTCATTTGAGCACTGTCACTATCGTTTTGGCCACTTTTTAGGCTTTCTACAGACTGCCGGGGGTGCTGCCGCAAAAATGCTCGGGTCTCTCATAGACTAACATTGGGCTCGTTGCTCGGGTCGAGCACCCGAGTATCACGGTAAGCTCAGCCCGAGCTTCGAGCACCCGAGCATTTTAGTGATCGCTCAACACTATCAGTCGTCATCTTGGTGAGGACACGGAAGTCTTGCCCGTTACCAGTCTGGCACCCATGGCTGACTTTATGTTACGCTGCCTTAACCGTGACCCTCGCATTGTCAAAATGTTGGGTGACAGTCAATACTGGTTGATGACACTTTTAGACCCCCTCTACAAGGAGAACTTTCACTCTCTTATTCCTGAGTTGGAGAAGTCTACAAAAATGGGGCAGTACCAGAAGGCCCTTGCTGCAGAACTATTAAAAAAATTCCCATCTGAACACGGTAGCGGCAGAGGTCACAGTTCGCTGCCCAACTAAGGCATACAGGCGAGAGAGACGCAACTCCAATCCAGCAGAGGCAGGGGAACACTGTCAATGTTCTAGGACAGTTTTCAGAGACCTGCCCAGCTTACAGGCCCTGAGGCGCAGGGTACTCTCACAAGGAGTGGAAAGCTTCAAAAGATGGTGAGGGAGTACCAGCGTCCTCCGTGATTCCTCTGTGCCTTTTAATTATTGGGTATCCAAGCTGGACACTTGGAATGAACTCACTCTGTATGCCTTGGAGGTCCTGGCCTGCCCTGCCGCTAGCGTGTTATCGGAGCGTGTTTTTAGTGCCGCTGGGGGAATTATAACTGATAAGCGCACTCGCCTGTCAACTGACAATGCTGACAAGCTGACCCTTATCAAAATGAACAAGGGCTGGATTGGGCCAGACTTCTCATCACCACCAAATGACAGCAGAGTAACATAAAGTCAAATCCACTGTGTTATTTCGGGGGGTGTATTCCCATGCATCGCTTCACACCCACACATGGGTATACGCTTCCTCATTTCGGCTGTTTTTTGCTCTTCTCCTTATCCTCAGCCTCCACGACCACTATACCACCAGGGTGACCGTGGTCCATGTTGCCAGCATTGCAAGTTCCTCTGTCCTAATTTTTGGCAGCTTTTGCTTGGAAGGCATAGGCAAAGACTATGGGAGACCCACTCCCCAATAATGGGAATAATGTTTTTAATATGCTGTACTGCATGGCTCTTGTAAGGGACATTGCAAGTTCCCCCTTAATAATTTTTGGCAGCTTTGCTTGGAAGGCATAGGCAAAGACTATGGGAGACCCACTCCCCATTAATGGGAATAATGTTTTTAATATGCTGTACTGCATGGCTCTTGTAAGGGGCATTAAAATCGTCTTGTTAAGCTACTGTGACCTCCACGTCTCTTCCAAGGGTCGTTAATATTGTCTTTTTATTCCACTGCGACCTCCACCACTCTTCCAAGGGGCATTAAAAGCATCTTGTTAAGCTACTGTGACCTCCACGTCTCTTCCACAGGGCGTTGATATTGTCTTTTTATTCCACTGTAACCTCCACCACTCTTCCAAGGGGCATTGATATTGTCTTTTTATTCCACTGCGACCTCCACCACTCTTCCAAGGGGCATTAAAAACGTCTTGTTAAGCTACTGTGAACTCCACGTCTCTTCCACGGGGCATTGATATTGTCTTTTTATTCCACTGTAACCTCCACCACTCTTCCAAGGGGCATTAAAACTGTCTTGTTAAACCACTCTGAACTCCACGTCTCTTCCAAGGGGCATTAAAACCATCTTGTTAAGCTACTGTGACCTCCACATCTCTTCCAAGGGGCATTAAAACTGTCTTGTTAAACCACTCTGAACTCCACGTCTCTTCTAAGGGGCATTAAAACCATCTTGTTAAACCACTCTGAACTCCACAGCTCTTCTAAGGGGCATTGACATGTTGTTTTTAATTACCTCTAACCTCCATGACTCTTGCAACGGGCATTGCATTTCCTCCTAATTTTTGTCAGCTTTTGCTTTTCAATGCATAGGCGAACACTAAGGGAGACCCACTCCCCAATAATGGGTAGAAGGTTTTTAATACGCTGTAATCCACGTCTTTTTCAAGGGGCATTGCAGTGCCTAATAATTTTTGGAAAGCCTTCCATTCCCTGCTTAGGCCAACAGTGTACAGGAGACCCAGTTGCTATAAATGGAAAAAACAGTTTAGTTAAGGTCCTCTGACCTCCATCTCACTTCCAAGGGGCATTGGAGTGCCTCGAAATTTTTGGTAGGCATTGCATTCACTGTATGCCTTATAACTGTGTAGCTGAACCGCTCCTTTTGGTACAGAAACATATCCTACAAGACATGTGTGGTTGGCTGGCCTGATATTGATGTGAATGGTCCCTGTTCCTCCTGCTCTTTCTCCTTTGCCACCACCTCATCCATCATTCATCACCTGAAGCTTTGTTTTAACGGGAGTCATAGAACTGGGATAGTAGCAGGAAAACATCCAGCAATCCTCGAAGGAGGTAGAATATGCGCCAAAACGCTGACCACCTCAGGCCTAGCTGCTACTACATACATGCACTTGCATTTCAAGGAACAGAAAGCTAAGGAGGTGGATGGCCTCATGATCATGAATAATTTACTCGTTGTGTAGGAGGCCGACCACTGCTGCTGTCTACCTTCTGAACTTTGTGTTGAAGCCTGATTGACCCAGGACCCGCAATCCTCTATGTCTGGAGGACGTGTTGCATCCCAGTGTCCAACTGTGTCCCGGCTTCCACAATATTAACCCAGTGTGAAGGCGTCAGTGAGATGGACCATTCCTGGCCACATTCACTTGTCCACGTGTTTGTGGTTAGGCTGTCCTTCCCACTAAATGCACTTGGGAGGGCACAGGTAATGTTTTGGTATGCGCGCTTGTGTATAAGGCGCACCGGGACAAATAGGGGCGGCTGGGGACCGTTTATGGACACCCGGCCACCCCCACGCGACTGGGGACTGTGTGTGGGCACCCGGCCGCGGGGCGTCTGGGGACTGAGTATGGACACCCGGCCGCCCCCTGGCGGCTGGGGACCAAGCGTGGACACCCGGCCGCCGGGCGGCTGGGAACTGAGTATTAATACCAGGCTACCGACGCAGCCATGACGTGGTGGCCAGATTCCACCTCCACATGACTAAAAGGCCCAATTTCAAGTGCAAGCAAGCTAGCAGTATGGTATTGCAGCCTGGGGGTGGGTGGGTGGCAGGCTGCATACTTGCGCTTGTATTGCAAGTTATGGGGGAGGTACAGTAGAACACTGCCCTGGGACAAGGACTTGCACGGGGATAGTTGCAAGTCTGCATCTTCTGATGCGGCAAGGATCACTTCTGATGGGCACACTTTTAGGCAGTGACCTGGGGGTCAGAGATGCTTCCAGGGGTCTTCCCCATGCTGTTCCCATGTCTTTTTAGCACTGTATGCATGTGTCACACAGCACATGGCCAGATAAGGTTGTAAAATGTTAAAATGACATTTCCCGGTGAATGCATTTGTCACGGTTGAAAGCAATACAAACGTGCAAAAACGCATAAAAAATGCTACTTGTGAACATAGCCCAAGGTGTGGAGAAGTATTTTTGTTTTTGGTTATTTATTTTACCTTATACACAAGTCTTTACCCTGGAAAGGATGTTCCTTAACCCCTTTCCGACCTGGTCAGTAATAGTACGCACCAGGTCGGGAAGGCCGGTTCAGCGGGGGCTCCGGCGGTGAGCCCGCACTGAAGAGAGCACATGTCAGCTGATTATTAGAATCGCAATCCACCCGCAGCTGTTAACATGTTAAATCTCTGACAGTGGCATTTAACTCGCGCTTCCGGGAGTCCTAAGCCCCGCCCATCAGTGACCCCGTCACGTGATCGCGGGTCACCAATGGGTGGGCATGACAACTCAGGGTCTGCAGCAGACGCCTGTGGTTGTCATGTCTCAATTGCTATGAGCGCCACCTAGTGGTTAGCGCTCATAGCAAGTGAGCATTTCTCCTGCATACAAGCGATCTGCTCATCGCTTGTATGCAGTAGAAGCAATCAGACAACTGCTGCTTCTAGTCTCCTCTGGAGACCTTAGGAGCAAGCAGAAAGTGTAAAAAAAAAGTTTTTAAAATAATAAAAAAAATAAAAAATATATAAAAGTTTAAGTCACCCCCCTTTCGCCCCATTCAAAATAAAATATATATATATAAAAAAAAAACACATACACATATTTGGTATCGCCGCGTTCAGAATCGCCTCATCTATCAATATAAAAGAAGAATTAATACAATCAGTAAACGGCGTAACGAGAAAAAAATTTTAAACGCCAGAATTAAGTTTTTTTGGTCGCTACAACTTTGCAATAAAATGCAATAACGGGCGATCAAAACATCGGATCTACCCCAAAATGGTATCAATAAAAACGTCAGCCCGGCACGCAAAAAATAAGCCCTCACCTGGCCCCAGATCCCGAAAAATGGAGAAGCTAAGGGTCTCGGAAAATGGCGTAATTTTTTTTTGTTTTTTTAGCAAGCTTTGGATTTTTTTTTCACCACTTAAATAAAAAAGAACCTATACATGTTTGGTGTCTATGAACTCGTAACGACCTGGAAAATAATGATGGCAGGTCAGTTTTAGCAATCTGTGAACGTGGTAAAAAAAGGACCCAAAAAACAACTGTGGAATTGCATTTTTTTTGCAGTTTCACTGCCCTTGGAATTTTTTTCCCATTTTCCAGCACACGATATGGTAAAACCAGTGATGGTGTTTAAAAGTACAACTCGTCCCGCAAAAAATAAGCCCTCACATGGCCATATTGAACGAAAATTAAAAAAGTTCTGGCTCTGGGAAGAAGGGGAGCAAAAAAAGGAAAACACAAAAACAGAAAGACCCATGGTCGTTAAGGGGTTAACATATTTCACAGGAAAGCACTTTCACTTTCGTTTTTGAACGTTTTATTGTGAGCCTGTAAAAGTGGCTTAATACCTCTGACCACGTTGTTGACAGCAGTGACCTGGGGGTCAGAAATGCTTCCAGGGGCGATCCCCATGCTGTCCCCATGTCATTTGAGCACTGTCACTATCGTTTTGGGCACTTTTTAGGCTTTCTACAGACTGCCGGGGGAGCCGCCGCAAAAATGTTCGGGTCTCCCTTAGACTAACATTGGGCTCATTGCTCGGGTCGAGCACCCGAGTATCACAGTGAGCTCGGCCCGAGCTTCGAGCACCCGAGCATTTTAGTGCTCGCTCAACACTAGTAGAGAGCATGATGAAGCATTGTTGAAATGCACATCGGGTGTTTGGTGTGTGAGCCTTAACTTGTCCTTATTATTGTATGTACTGTCTGCACTTCATATCATTTACAGTATAGGACTTTCACATTGTTGTCACCTCTTTTCTACCTTGTTATATCGGGTTAATTATGCAAATTTATTTCCCTTTTTAACAAATTATTTAATAAAGATCGCTTGATCACTTTTTATCTATACAGTCCTTGCACATTCTCTTTTTGGTTTTGCTCTACAGTTCAAGCAAAATGGATGGGATTTCATGCCCACTGTTTTTTTGTTTTTTTTTACATGGAATAAACTGACCTTCAGTGTGTGTTTCAAATTCACAACATGTCAATTTGTCTTACAAGTACACTGGTTGTGCAACCCTGGTGTAGATTCTAAACTCCAGTTTATTGTGGACGGCATAAAGTGTCACACATATGCCCAAGACAATGATAGTTCCCCACACAATAATAGTCTGCTTTCATGACCAACATAGTAATAGTGTTTCCCTTAGTGCCCCACACACTAATAGTGCCCACTATGTGTGCTCAAAACCGTTTGTGCCACACAGAGTAATAGAGATTTATTAGTAGCATCAACATAGTAATAGTTTTCCCCTAGTGCCCTTAGTGAACCATCCTTAGTGCTCTCACACAGTAATAAAACGTCCAACAAAATAACTGGACCCCCAAACAGTAATAATACCCTTTGACATTAAAAATTCCCCTTTACCGCTTCAATACAGTAATAGTGCATTTTTATCGCCCTCCCCATCAGCCGGTTTGGCCAAGTTTAGTCTTATGCAGAGCTGGAAAAACCGCGGTCTGTGGGCCACATCCAGCCCACCAACTGTTCCAGTCTGGCCCGTGGACGGAGACAACTGAAAAGCTGAAACAGTGGCCCACAAACTGCACCATGCCTTCGCCTGCCGTCCGTCCGCCGGTTGAAACAGTGGCCCACGGGCCGCACTATTCCCCTGGCCCCACCGTCGGTCCACCACCACCCGCTGTCACCACTATCCGCAGACAGCGGTGAATACATTGGTGGATGACCGAGCCATCGACTCTTTCTTTTATCAATCAGTATGTGAGCCAGCCAAAGCAATGACATCATTACATTGTGTCTGCTGTGCAGAGAGTCAGTAAACCGGAGACTGGAGCAGAGCGCCGGGGGAATGGAAACAGGAGCGAGGTGAGTATCTGTTGTTTTTTCTCACGTGTATGGGATGTTTACATGTATGTAAGAGGCTATGTGGGGGATCATATTGTATATAGGGGACTATGTGGGGGCTCATATTGTATATAGGAGGCTTTGTGGGGGCTCAAACGGTATATAGGGGGCTATGTAGGGGTTCAGGCTATTTGGGGGCTCATACCATATATAGGAGGCTATGTGGGGTCTCATACTGTATATAGAGGCTATGTGGGTGCTCACACTGTATACAGGGGGCTATGAGTGGGCTCATACTGTACAGAGGCTTCCAAAGGTATTCACCCCCCTTGGATTTTTACCTATTTTGTTACATTACAACTTGTGTTTAAATATTTTTATAATCTAATTTATGTGTGATGCATCAGCACTAAATAGTTAAGTTAGTGAAGCAAAATTAGAAAAATATAGGCAAAAATTAAATGTATGGGATCAAATAACTAAAAATTGGCATGTGCATATGTATTCACCCCATTTTCTATGAGGCCCCTAAAAAATTCTGGTGCAAGCAACTAAATTCATAAGTCACATGCTTAGTGAAAGGAAGTCCACCTGTGTGCAATCTAAGTGTCACATGGTCTATCAATCAGTATATACACACCTTTTCGGAAAGGCCACAGAGGCTGTAATACACAAATCGGACTTCAAAAATATTTAAACAAGGGTTTTAATGTTACAATATAGGTAAAAAGCCAATGGGGTGAATACTTTCGCAAGCCATTGTGTGCACATCCAAATTTTTAGTTATTTGATCCCATAAATTTAATTTATGCCTATTTTTTTCTCACTTCACTTTACCAACTTAGACTATTTAGTGCTGTTGAATCACACACAAATCAGATTACCAAAATAGGTAAAAAGCCAAGGGGGGGGGGTGTGTGAATATTTTCGCAAGCCACTGTAAATGTTAGCAGGTACGCGGATGCAACAGCGCAGAGAATGAGGACTGAGTAGTAGCTTAACCAACAGATATTTATTTACTTAAAACAAATATATGTGGTGCCTAGGGTGCAGTATCAAAGGGTAAAACAAACAATGGGAATGCAGCAGGTTATTATACAATGGGGAATCTATACAGATTATTAACACGCAGTGATGTCTTGAGCCTAATGACTCCCCCTGAAGTCCTATCAGACCTGTCACAGTCATCACTCAGTCACTCTAAACATTACAGACCATCACACAGGCCCTAACGTGTGCATCCTCTCACTTGTCTATCTCCTTACATTTAGAGAGGCTATGTGAGGACTCATACTATATATAGCAAGGCTATGTGGGGGCCCATACTGTATACAAGGGCCTATGTGGGGGATCATACTATATATAGTAGCAATGTGGGGGCTCATACTGTACATAGAAAGGCTATATGGGGACTCATACAGTTAATAGGAGGCTATTTGGTGGCTCATACTATATATAGGGGGCTATGTGAGGGCTCATATTGTATATAGAGAGACTATGTGGGGGCTTACTGTATGTAGGGGTTTATGTAGGAGTATTATACTACCACCTCAACTACTCAGTAAACTAACTTTCCCCTGTTCCCTCCTTCTAAATATTATTCAGAATCTGCACCCTACTATTCATCTGTCTCCACACCCTCCATGCACACGATAACTGCACCCAATACTTGATTATTGCACTTAAACATACTGGCTGATGACCGGATCATGCAGCCTTATTTGAAAATCCCTATTTATTATAATTGCCTAACCTGAAATAACAAGCACTTTTCACCTATTGTGTCCCCCCCCATTTTCTTGTACATTGTAAGCTTGCGAGCAGGGACCTCACTCCTAATGTAACTGTTTAAACTGTCTTAACTTGTATTGAATTTATTGTCTGTACATGTCCCCACTTAATTGTAAAGTGATGCGGAATATTTATATAAATAAAAATTATTATATTATTATACTGTACATAGAGATGCTTTGTGGGTGCTCATACTGTATACAGGGGGCTACGTGGGGCCTCATACTCTATATAAAGGGGCTGTGTGCGGGATCATACAGTATATAGAGGGGCTATGTATATGGGCTATGTGGAGGCTCACACTGTATACAGGGGGCTATGTGGGGGGTTCATATTGTATATAGAGGGGCTATGTGGGTGCTCACAGAGTATATAGGGGTCTGTGTGGGGGCTCACACTGTATACAGGGGTAATACTATATACAGGGGGCTATGTGGAGGCTCATGCTGTATATAGAGGCGCTATGTGGGGGTTCATGCTCTATATAGGGGGTTGTGTGTGGCCTCTTACAGTGTATATAGGGAGGATGTCAGCATACTTAATTCTGTTCAATATTAAGAGATACATTTAATATTAAAATAAAATAATTATAATTAATATGTAAAATTAATATAGAGCAGAATTAATTCAGCCTATTGATTCCGCCCTCCACAACAGTCATGGTCTTTCATGTGGCCTCTCAGGAAAATTAACTGTCCACCCCTGGTCTAATGCATTTGGGGGCCTTAAGGGTGGGAACTTGACATTAAGCTCAAAAAAGTAGTGCCCATAATATCTACAAATAATATTGTAGCATGTCAAGTTTATATTAGTATGTCATGCTTGTAATAGTGGTCTACAGTATATTATAGTCTACAGAACGTGTTCAAGTCTATGAGAAGAAAATTCGTAAAGCACTCTACTGGTAGTCTTAGGGTATGTGCACATGACATTTTTTTCGGGTGGATTCTGCTCAGAAACCAAAGCTAAAAAACCCCATCAGAAAAAGCTCAAGTGTAAAATTTCTACGTTTACATTTCTACATGATGTTCATATGTTCAGTTTTTTAAGCATCTTTTAACTGTTTCAGGCTACCAAAGACACAAAGTGGTTAAAAGAAGTGAACTGACCATTCTTCAGGCATTTCCCACTCTAAACAAGAACTATACTTTATAACAGAAATCAATGGGAAGACTCAAAAAACACTCGGAAGACGCCCAAACGTCTTTTAGAGCGCCCTCCCAGCATTTTTGATTGATAAACCACTTATTGCCTCTTCATTGTTGAATGAAGATGAAAAAATTATCAGAAAATGTCAGTAAAGACGCCACGCCACAAAAATGCTGGGAAAAAATGCATGTGGTAAAAATATTGGAAAACAACCCAAAAAAAAAGAACAAAAAGACCCTTCAGGATAAAAAAAAAAAACTTCTGATGTTTCCTGTTTTTCATCTAAATCCCCAAAAAATGGGATTCGGACTAAATCACTGATGTTCGAGGAAAGGTCTTTGTGTGACTGATTGACTTCACTCACCAATCACTTTCCAGAAAACAGACTTCCCCTCTATAAGAGAAAGATTTATGTCGCAAGGAAGTTAAAGTCCTTTTTCTGTGCACAGGGATTTTTTTTATTTCATTTTCAAGCATGTATTCCTGGAATGCAGCATATCATAAATTGGCTTTTATTACCATTTTAGCTCAATTCTTTGGTTTTCTGATGCAGTCATGTGGCCTCTAGGTCCTCACTTCTTCCAATCATCCATGCTGCAAAGAATACAGCTCCTGGCTGCACTATAAATGGATTATCCGCAGTCATGTGGTCCCATGGAGTGGGGCAGGACTAAGCAGGCACAAACACCATAGCTGTCACATGGGGCCAGAGATTACAGCAGAATGTACTCAGCAGTTGCTGAATACAACTCCCATAACTGGCTCCAGCTCATCTCAACGCGAGCAGGCAACAATGATGAGAGTTACCTTCAGCAGCTGGCACCTGGGATCAGCGCGAGCTGTACTGCTTTTCTCAGGCGCCGGTATGTGTCTCACGGATGTCACACACGGACATACGGATGGCACACGGATACGGACCACCAGTACTGGTTTTTCCTGTACAGAAATCACCAAAAAATGTGAAGGAGGCCTTACAGAGGGCTTGTGGTGTGGGAAAATCAGCAACATAGCAGTCACAGGGGTCAGGAGCAAGCAGTCAAGTCAGAGAACAATGCATCATGGGAATAATAACAAAGGGAAGAATGAGGGTGTGCTGCGCTGCTGGTACGAACTTCACAGGATTCAGATAAATAGAAATAGACGGTAGTTTAATCCCCAATGCGTTTCTAGTTTGAACGGACCTTTTCCTCAGGGGAACCACAATAAATGGTATTTGTAGTTTGGAGAAAACTGGGAAAAAGTGCTGTGTGTCGATAATCAAAGGGAAATGGAGGCAAAGGGCAAAAAGGGACCGGTAAATGAAAAATAAAATTACGAGGGGTGGTGGTTGTGGGCTCATTACAGCAAGGGACACATGCTTTTAATTCTTCTGTTTGTGCCCAGAAAACCCCTTTAAAACTAAAAAAAATTGAAAAAAGTATTAAAAAAAACTGTTTACATGGAACATGTTTCAAAAGGAAGATTTGAAACAATAAGTCGTGCCTTGATCTATCGTACCAGATATTGGACATCGGTTTTTAATCCTAGTTTCAACATAACTCAGCAGATCTACGGTATGTAACTACCAGACTTGTCATATTTTGTTTATTTAACTATATTCTCACGATCTATAAAAGTGTTGCTTTTTCAGACTATCACTTCAGAATCCACATGAAAATCCAACTTGATGAAGTTGTTTGCAGAGCTGGGCTTTCTGTACTTTCTTTGTATTGAGTAAACACAAGTGGGAAATAACCACAAAATATCCCTTATTAAATACATTCTGTAATTAAAATACAGATGCCAGGATATAATTATTGTATAAGTTTTATTAATTTAATTGATTGGTATGGGAATTAAAACAAAATAATACCTTAAGATATTAAATTAATGTTTTGGGATGTATAATATGATTTTTCAGCTATACTTGCAAAACTGATACTTAGTTTGCAGTGAGCATATTAGACTCGGCTTAACCCTTACTTGATCTGGCTATTTTTAGTTTTGCTGTTTCTTTACTTCTTTCAAGAGCCATAACTTTTTCTGTCTACAAAGCCGTACAAGGGTTTGTTTTATGCTGGACGAATTGCAGTTTTGAATGACAGCATTAATTTGACAATATAATGTACTGAAAATGGGAAACAAATTCCAAGTGAAGTGAAAAAAATGTAACTCCACCATGGGTTTTGTTTTTAAGACATTCATTGGGGGGTAAAAATGACCCGGCAAGATGATTCTCCAGGTCAGTACAATTATGGCAATACCAAACTTTGTTTATATTTTAGTGGTTAAAAAAAATCAAGAATCTTGTAAAAAAAATATTTTGTGTGTCTCCAGTTTCTGAGACTGAGAACTTATTTCTCAGGAGACATCAACCGGTAAGGAGAAAGGCAGGAGACATCAACCGGTAAGTATTTCAATGCATAAACTGAACATATATCACTGATAGTCAACAGATGGGAAAATAAAGAAAATGCTGGAGTGGTAATTTAATTATTTTATATTTTGACAAAACATCTAAATATTTTTAAAACTTCTTTTTTAAATGTTTACTTTATCTTTTAGTCTCCTTAGGGAACTTGAACCTGTGATCTACAGTATTGCAATATATAGTGTAAGTTGCATTCTTCTACGAAGCCTAGCTGGGCCAGAAGTTGGGTTTCACAGGTGGACTAAAATGGCAGCAGGCCCCCGGCTGTTATGATAACCAATTGTGTCATAGGGAGAAAGATAGTAACCAGTGCACAAGCGCATCGGCAAGCAGACCATTTAAATACAGCTGTCAGGGATTGGACAGTGGCATTTTTTGCATAGTTAAACAGCAGTGATCAGAGTAAGCTCTGGTCGCTGCTGTTACAAGCAGTGTAACAAAGCCAGCATCTCCATAATGTGGAGAAGGCTCAGCTACTGAGCCGAGTTCATAAACCCCGCATGAGACGTGATGACAATATACATCACAGGTCGTTATGCTGTTAAAACATAAAATTTGACTAATTTCAATTATTGTGTCTAACAATAACACTATTTGGCCAAAAGATGTACAATAATGAATCCAGAAACAAGTCTACAATCCTACAAGTTCAATAGCAAAACAATTTCACACATATCTAAATGTACAACATTTATCCTATGCTGTCTTTCTGTTTATTTTCCTTGTTAACACTGAGTATTTTTACATATCCATTAACTTAAAGACCACTATGGAAAGTCTTGACATTAGCCATTCCGCTTAGCAGGGCCCAATGATTCCCTGGTTTTCACACTTTCACCCCTATTCAGGGATTGATCTGTTTTGCAGGGCCCGTGAGTTGCATTCCCCGACTGGCTGAGTGCGATAAGAAAGATGTCAATGAGCCAGATCAGAACCAGACAGATAGGGATAATGACAAAATTGCATGGTCAGGAAAAAGCCAGTTTTTAGTCAGACAGAAGTCTGCAGAAGGGAGTGGTCCGGCACACCTGAATGGCATCCTAGAGCTAAACAACATGGAACAAAATTTGGGTGAGTAGACATGGGGTGAATCCAACTAAATAGAGTCAGAGCAGTTTAACTAAACAAAAAATGGCAATGGTTAGGTGTCATATAGAAATATAAATAGCGACCCTATTGGCCACTGAATCCATCCTACTACTAGTCTGCTGCCTGGCTCCTGTGACCTGATGACCTGCAGGCCCTTTGTTGTTACTGGCTGTGTGTGCCACCCAGCAGGCAGGGACCTACCACCCTCTCCGCTGTCAGTACCGCCCACAGGAATGGAGCAGCATCATCTGGAAGAGGAGGAAAAGAACAGGTCGGTCGACACTCCATATCGCGTTGTGGTGCATGTGGAGGAAGTGCAGATCAAATCAAGAAGGATCCCAGCCCTCATGTGTAGAATAAAACTGCAATATACAGCAATTTATTCTACACGTGAGTGCTGGGATCCCTCTTGATTTGATCTGGGAGTGGTGGAGACTGGTGCGTGATAAAGGTGTGGTAAGTATGTAAAAGCCATCTCTTATTCTTGTAATACCAGCTCCCATGACTATTCACAACATTCTGGATTTTATATTGAATTCTGATTAAACTTCGGATAAATTTTAAACAATTTATATACAATTTAGGAGTATTAAATTGGCCATACACTTCCAATAAATGATGTCTGAACACATAAGCTGCCGGCAGACACCTCTGAATGTAGCTTAGCTCGCCATATCCAACTGCTCAGTCCTTTTCTTCCCTGACATCTGCTGTCGGGGTATAGTTGGGAGGACTCCATACATATTAAATGATTGCCCATGAGAGCCAACATCAGCTGACATTATTCTAATAAGTATGGGCAGTTTTAGTCTTGCAAATTGTTGTCTTGACCTGTTTAATGCTCCAAATGTGAAACAATATCACATTGCTGAGTCTATACTTACTGATATCCTTCTGCTCTGCCGCCAGCATCATTGAGGATAATTTATGGGGACAGGCAAACATCCATTATCTAATTTCTTAATTCAATAAAGGTGACCTTATCATATTATTTTGTAAGACTTTTCAATTAAATTATGTCTCTTATGTTTCCTATTGAGACATTTTTCATTAGATTTCAATTACATGTAAACAAGGCTATGGAGTCGAACCTGTGGTTTTCATCATCAGTATTTGTTGTGGTGAATGTTTCTCTGGATGAACTATTACTGTAAAGGAAAAACTGATAAACACTGAAGAGCCATTTTGTTTGAGAAACAACTGAAATTAAGGTAGACCCCAAATAGTTACGGTATACAAAAGGTGAAATCAGCAGAAATTAAACATTTACCAAAATAGATTGAATGTGGCAGGAGGTTTGGAGGCAAACATTTAAAGGTTCCAATTATTTCTAAAATATATCATTTAAATTAAGCTCCACCTTTAGCCTAAGACCACCATACACAAATGACTGTCGGCTGAACGTTGGATCAGCCAATATCCAGCTTGACTGGCACTCCCATACAATGGAGTGCTCACTAAGCCGAGCGCTCCTATGTTCTCTATAAGGGAGCCATCACTGGACGTGTCTGGTGACGGCTTATCTCTGGGAGAAAATACGATTGGAAGTTCGAAATCGTACATGCAGGATAGACGTACAAATTAGAATCTCAGCTGAAGCAGTCGAAATTGGTTGGGTTCACCCAACATTAGTCAGATCAGCAAGGGGGGGCTAACTTTGACTTTGTTAATAATAATAATAATTTTTATTTCTATAGCGCAGACATATTCCGCAGAATTTAAAATTCAGAGGGGATATGAACGGATAATAAAGACATTACAGAGTAACACATAATTCAAAACATACCAAGAGGAGTGAGGGCCCTGCTCACAAGCTTACAATCTATGAGGAAATAGGGGAGAGACGAAAGGTAAATAGTAAAAAGTGCTTGTGTTGTATGGTCCAGCCATCAATATATAATAAATGGGGTAGTCAAATAACGCTGCATGAACTGGTCACTAGTCAATATGTGTACAAGTTAAGAAGGAAAAATCCAGTTACTTATGAAGAAAGACACCAGGATCGGTGTAATTAATTTACAAGAAAATAAAAAATACTCTGAGCAAGCATTTGAAAACAGGAGAATGCGGAGTGTACATGGTTAAAATAGTAAATTTTATTAGCAGAAAAATTAACAGCCAGGTTATTTGTACCATCTAATCTGTGCTGCAAAGAAATTAAGGAACATCATAACTCTGTGCTTGCTGGGCATCCAGGTGGTAAGGCAACCCCGGACCTCCTCTCTCGTCGTTTTTGGTGGCTGGGGTTGCATCAGTATGTAATTGAACATGTAGCTGCTTGTAGTATTTGCACGCGTTCTAAGGTTTCACATACCCATCCGTCTGGTACTCTTCTTCTGCTACCTATCCCTAGTAGGCCATCGACACACTTGTCCATGGATTTTATTACTGACCTACTGGTTTCTGTAGGCAAAATGGAGGTTTTGGTGGTAGTAGATAGGTTCAGTAAAATGGTTCACTTTGTCGCATTACCTGCACTTCCAAATGTTAAGACACTTGCACAGGTGTTCATAAATGAGATTGTGAAGCTTCACGGGGTTCCCTCCGATGTGGTGTCAGATCGGGGGACCCAGTTTGTTTCCAAGTTCTGGAAGGAATTCTGTTCTCAACTGGGAATGCAGCTGTCCTTCTCCTCTGCCTGCCACCCTTAGTCGAATGGGCAGACCGAGCGTGTCAATCAGAATTTGGAGACCTACCTTAGGTGTTTCGTCTCTGAAAATCAGGAGGATTGGGCATCCTACTTACCGCTGGCAGAATTTGCCATTAATAATCATCGTCAAGAATCCACTGGCAGGTCACCATTCTTGCATACGGTTATCACCCACAGTTTGGTTCATTTAGTAGGGGAGGAGCTTCAGGAGTTCCTGAGGAGGAGCGGTTTGCTGCATCACTCTCCTCGGTATGGCAGGGTGTTCTGAGTAATTTAAAGATCATGGAAGACAGGTATAAACGTATGGCTGACAGAAAACACTTGCCAGGTCCGGACCTGAATGTAAATGACTTTGTGTGGTTGTCTACCAGGAATATAAGTTTGAAAGTTCCTTCTTGGAAGCTGGGACATAGGTTTATTGGTCCCTATAAAATAACCGCCGTCATTAATCCAGCAGCCTTTCGTCTTGAACTTCCTCATGCCCTTAAGGTCCATAATGTGTTCCACAGGTCCTTACTCAAAAAGTATGTGGAACCTCTTGAGCCCTCACCTCTACCACCGGCCCCAGTAATGGTTGAAGGTAATCTGGAGTTCCAGATTTCGAGAATTGTAGATTCTCGTCTCCAACGTCGTTCTCTACAAGACTTGCTGCATTGGAAAGGCTATGGTCCAGAGGAGAGGATGTGGGTTTCAGCGTCAGAGGTGAACACTCCCAGGTTGGTTCGCTCATTCCACACCTTTTATCCTGAGAAACTTGGTCCTGAGTGTCCGGAGGCCACTTGTAGGGGGAATACTGTCACGGGTGTGTCAGAAGTGACAGACAGTCGCCCTACAGTTGGTTGCAGATCTCTACGTTTTGAATTACAGACATCTTCTAAGAGGCTGTCTCTGGGACCCAACAGCTACCTTCCTCTGGCTAATTAACACCCAGCCTGGGTGTATAAACACCTGATGTGTTTCAGAGGGAGGTGCCAGCGATATTCATTACTACTTGTGAAGGTTTAGCAAGAGCAGTACTTTGTCCTCTCTGGAGCTTGAGGAAGTATGCGCATTTCTCTGGAGTCATCTAAAGCTAAGCAATTTCCCCCTGTTTGTCTACCCTTGTTGTCTAGTGTTTAGTGGAGATAGACTAGTGTTCATCTCCTCCCTTCCATAGCCATAGCCATACGCCAGGGAAAGACAGGGCGAGGCATGCGTGTGGCGATTGGTGAAGAGCCAATACAGGTACGTTAGGGGAGACAGGGTGACTCTTGATCAACCTAGGAGGTCTCCACTTCCCCCCCTTTCCCTAGAGTCTGGGCTCCCTTTCCCTCTTCCCTTTGTGTTGCACTAAGTCTTTCCCACACCTTGCGTGACACATAATGCCAGTTTTGCATGTTATTAAACTTGCTTTCTCAAGGGGAACTTCCCCTTGGGAAAGCAAGTTGAATAACACGCGAAACACGCGTCGGGGACTTTGTTATCTGTTTTCTGATGACAACTGAGTCTTCTTCATGCCTGGTTAAGATAATTCCCTGTAATTATGTATATAATGCCTATTTGGCATGAGACACTTTATGCTATGCTACTTCACGGCTCTTTTTACCCTTTTTGTACATGTTTGTCAAAATAGTATTTTGAAGATTGTGACACTCTATGGTTGTTATTTGGTTGTCTGTCTTTTCTATACATTTTAAATGCTACTTCACGGCTCTTTTTACCCTTTTTGTACATGTTTGTCAAAATAGTATTTTGAAGATTGTGACACTCTATGGTTGTTATTTGGTTGTCTGTCTTTTCTATACATTTTAAATTGGTTGTTAATTTTTCTACTGATAATATTTACTATTTTAGCTATGTATACTCCATATTTTCCAGTTCAAGTAGAGACACAATCAAGTGCATGGAGGGTGTGTAAGCAGATGCTACGAGGGACCAAACTTGGAAGAAAATTTTGGAAGGGCAAAAGGAGAATAGCTAGAAAACTGAGGTGAGGCAATAGGCCAGTCTAAAGAAGTGTGTTTTAGGGCATGCTTAAAACTGAGGGTATTGGAAATTAATCGAATAGTCCTGGGTAGTGCATTCCAGAGAATTGGCGCAGCTCGCAAGAAGTCTGGGAGACGGGAGTGAGAAATTCAGATTATTGAGGATTTTAGTCTTAGGTCATTAGCAGAATGGAGGGCACTATACCATTATACTATAACATAAACCTTTCAAAACTTTTCCTTTTAAGCATTCTTTTAAAATAGATTCAAACAAATACACAGGGTTATACTTCACTTGTAAAACATTCACACAAAATAAGGATTTATCAAAGAAATTGCAAAAAAAGTTGGTGGCAGGAAACTAAAGGTGTTGAAAGATATTCAGCAGGACACAATGGGCAATAGAGCAAACAATGACAGCCAGGAATAGAATACATACATTCCCCCAAACTACACAGGTGCTGACTAGAGATGAGCGGTGTTCGACTAGAACTGTTCGCCAATCTCAAATTCGAGCTGTTTTGGGCGGTGTTCGAGTTGTTCGACGAACCCGAACGATTTGCAAAAAATTCGGCTGTTCGAGGTTATGTTCGATAACTGTTCGTGTACCAAAAGCGTGTCCTGCATGTCTGGCGCTATTTAGAGCACCAATCATGCAGGGATTGTCTGCCACTCACTGTAATGCCACAGCCATGGTGGTTGTGGCATTACAGTGATTGCCCAAATCGATGGGAACAGTGCCAACAGTGAAACATGAAAAGCCGGCAATTCATCAGCGCATACACCGGTACCCGACAATTTAGAACCGAAAGAATAGAGCTTCACACATAGATTAGATAGATAGAAACATGTCAGTCACACATATAAGAAGCACAGTGACAGTGTTGCTTACTGTACTTGTCATTTAGTGTAAAGGATTTATCAAAAAAAATAATAGTGTTTTCATGCACCGTCTCTTTAAAAAAGCCGGCCGGCAATTCAGCAGCGGTACCCGACAATTTATAACAGACAGAATAGAGCTTCACACATAGATTAGATAGATAGAAACATGTCAGTCACATATATATGAAGTACAGTGACAGTGTTGATTACTGTACTTGTCATTTAGTGTAAAGGATTTATTAAAAAAAATAATAGTGTTTTCATGCACCGTCTCTTTAAAAAAGCCAGCCGGCAATTCAGCATCTGTACCCAACAATTTAGAATAGAAGGAATAGAGAATCACACATAGATTAGGTAGATAGAAACATGTCAGTCACATATATATGAAGTACAGTGACAGTGTTGCTTACTGTACTTGTCATTTAGTATAAAGGATTTATTAAAAAAAATAATAGTGTTTTCATGCACTGTCTCTTTAAAAAAGCCGGCCGGCAATTCAGCATCTGTACCCGACAATTTAGAATAGAAGGAATAGAGAATCACACATAGATTAGATAGATAGAAACAGGTCAGTCACATATATATGAAGTACAGTGACAGTGTTGATTACTGTACTTGTCATTTAGTGTTAAAATAAAGGATTTATTTAAAAAAAAATTGGCGTGGGGTTCCCCATAATTTTAGGCTCTAGCGGAGGTTAAGCAGACGGCTGGGGCAGATGTTTGAAGCCTGGGAAGGGGGTAAAACCCACAGAGCTTCCCAGGCTACTAATATCAGCCCCCAGCTGAATACCTAGCCTTTACTAGCTATTAAAATGGGGGACCCCAAAAAAATGACGTGGGGTCCCCCCTATTTTAATAGCTAGCAAAGGCTAGGCAGACAGCTGGGGGCTGATATTAATAGCCCAGGAAGGGTTCCATGAATATTGGCCCCCTCCCAGGCTAGAAACACCAGCCGTCAGCCACCCCAGAAATGGCGCATCCTTAGGATGCGCCAATTCTGGCACTTAGCCTCGCTCTTCCCACTGCCCTGTAGCGGTGGCAGTGGGGTAATAGGGCTGGGGTTGATGTCAGCTTATAATGCCAGCTGACATCAAGCCCAGGTTAGTAATGGAGAGGCGTCTATAAGACACCCCCATTACTAACCCCATAGTCAAAGTTAAAAGAAAACACAAACACCCAGAATAAAGTCCTTTAATTGAAATAAAGACACATTCCTTTATTGTTCTAAATTAAACCATACTTACCGTCACGCCCATTCCAGCTGAAGCCAACGATCTCCTGTAATAAAAGAAAAATAATAAACCAACCTCATCCTTACCTTTCCATGGTTCCCACGACAGCTTCAGCTCTGCTACATCGAGATAACAGGCTGGACCGCAGCAGAACGCTGCCATCCGGCCTGTCATCCCGCAGACACTGAGAAGCGCAGGCATGCTTGCGCTCTGCAGTGTCTGGCTGTGACGGCATAAAGATGAGACGAGTTCATGTCCAATGAACTCAGCGCACCTCATGCACGTCACTGACAGCGTGGGAGAATTCTCCTGCACTCAGCACTTCAGCGTGAGAATTCTCCCACGCTGTCAGTGACGTACATGAGGTCAGCTGAGTTCATTGGACATGAATGAGCTCACCTCATGCACGTCACTGACAGCGTGGGAGAATTCTCACGCTGTAGCGCTGAGTGCAGGAGAATTTTCCCACGCTGTCAGTGACGTGCATGAGGTGAGCTGAGATCATTGGACATGAATGACCTCACCTCATGCACGTCACTGACAGCGTGGGAAAATTCTCCTGCACTCAGCGCTTCAGCGTGAGAATTTTCCCACGCTGTCAGTGACGTGCATGAGGTGAGCTCATTCATGTCCAATGAACTCAGCTGACCTCATGTACGTCACTGACAGCGTGGGAGAATTTTCACGCTGAAGTGCTGAGTGCAGGAGAATTCTCCCACGCTGTCAGTGACGTGCATGAGGTGCGCCGAGTTCATTGGAAATGAACTCTGCTCATCTGGATGCCGTCACAGCGAGACACTGAGGAGCGCAAGCATGCCTGCGCTTCTCAGTGCCTGCGGGATGACAGGCTGGATGGCAGCGTTCTGCTGCGGTACAGCCTGTCATCTCGATGCAGCAGAGCTGAAGCTGTCGTGGGAACCATGGAAAGGTAAGGATGAGGTTGCTTAATTATTTTACTTTTATTGCAGAAGACATTGGCTTCAGCTGGAATGGGCGTGACGGTAAGTATGGTTTAATTTAGAACAATAAAGAATTGTGTGTTTATTTCAATTAAAGGACTTTTTTCTGGGTGTTTGTGTTTTTTTAAATTCTTTACTAGAAATTCATGGTGGTCATGTCTAATATTGGCGTGACCCCATGAATTTCGGGCTTAGGGCCAGCTGATAATGCCAAGCTGGCCTTAACCCCTTTATTACCCAGTGAGCCACCGCACCAGGGCCCTGGATGAGTTGGGTACAGCGCCAGAAGATGGCGCTTCTATGAACGCGCCATTTTCTGGGGCGGCTGCGGACTGCAATTTGCAGCGGGTGGGGCCCAGAAAGCTTGGGCCTCCCTGCACTGCGGATTCCAGCTCCCAGCTGCCTAGTTGTACCTGGCTGGGCACAAAAATAGGGCGAAGCCCCACGCATTTTTTTTTTTAATTATTTCATGAAATTCATGGAATAATTAAGAAAAAAATGGCTTCCCTATATTGTTGTGTCCAACCAGGTACAAATAGGCAGCTGGTGGTTGGGGGCAGCCCGTTCCTGCCTGCTGTACCTGACTGGACACAAATATAGGGCGAAGCCCCACGTCAATTTTTTTTAAATTATTTCAGGAAATTCATGAAATAATGAAAAAAAAATTGATGTGGGGCTTCGCCCTATATTTGTGTCCAGTCAGGTACAGCAGGCAGGAACGGGCTGCTCCCAACCACCAGCTGCCTATTTGTACCTAGCCGGACACAACAATATAGGGAAGCCCTGTTTTTCTTAATTATTCCATGAATTTCATGAATTTAAAAAAAAAATACGTGGAGCTTCGCCCTATTTTTGTGTCCAGCCAGGTACAACTAGGCAGCTGGGGGCTGGAATCTGCAGCCCAGGGAGGCCCAAGCTTTCTGGGCCCCACCCGCTGCAAATTGCAGTCCGCAGCCGCCCCGGAAAATGGCACGTTCATAGAAGCGCCATCTTCTGGCGCTGTACCCAACTCATCCAGGGCCCTGGTGCGGTGGCTCACTGGGTAATAAAGGGGTTAAGGCCAGCTTGGCATTATCAGCTGGCCCTAAGCCCGAAATTCATGGGGTCACGCCAATATTAGACATGACCACTATGAATTTCTAGTAAAGTATTTAAAAAAAACACAACACCCAGAAAAAAGTCCTTTAATTGAAATAAACACACAATTCTTTATTGTTCTAAATTAAACCATACTTACCATCACGCCCATTCCAGCTGAAGCCAATGATCTCCTGCAATAAAAGTAAAATAATAAAGCAACATCATCCTTACCTTTCCATGGTTCCCAGGACAGCTTCAGCTCTGCTACATCGAGATGACAGGCTGGACCTGCAGAACGCTGCCATCCAGCCTGTCAACCCGCAGACACTGAGAAGCGCAGGCATGCTTGCGCTACTCAGTGTCTAGCTGTGACGGCATCCAGATGAGCCGAGGTCATGTCCAATGAACTCGGCTCACCTCATGCACGTCACTGACAGCGTGGGAAAATTCTCACGCTGAAGCGCTGAGTGCAGGAGAATTTTCCCACGCTGTCAGTGACGTACATGAGGTGAGCCGAGTTCATTGTCGGCTCATCTGGATGCCGTCACAGTCAGACACTGAGGAGCGCAAGCAAGCCTGCGCTTCTCAGTGTCTGCGGGATGACAGGCTGGATGGCAGCGTTCTGCAGGTCCAGCCTGTCATCTCGATGTAGCAGAGCTGAAGCTGTCCTGGGAACCATGGAAAGGTAAGGATGAGGTTGCTTTATTATTTTTCTTTTATTGCAGGAGATCATTGGCTTCAGCTGGAATGGGCGTGATGGTAAGTATGGTTTAATTTAGAACAATAAAGAATTGTGTGTTTATTTCAATTAAAGGACTTTTTTCTGGGTGTTTGTGTTTTTTTTTTAACTTTGACTATGGGGTTAGTAATGGGGGTGTCTTATAGACGCCTCTCCATTACTAACCTGGGCTTGATGTCAGCTGGCATTATAAGCTGACATCAACCCCAACCCTATTACCCCCTGCCACCGCATCAGGGCAGCGTGGAAGAGCGAGGCTAAGTGCCAGAATTGGCGCATCCTATGGATGCGCCATTTCTGGGGCGGCTGACGGCTGGTGTTTCTAGCCTGGGAGGGGGCCAATATTCATGGCTCCCTTCCTGGGCTATTAATATCAGCCCCCAGCTGTCTGCCTAGCCTTTGCTAGCTATTAAAATAGGGGGGACCGAACGTCATTTTTTTTGGGGGGGTCCTCCATTTTAATAGCTAGTAAAGGCTAGGTATTCAGCTGGGGGCTGATATTAGTAGCCTGGGAAGCTCCGTGGGTATTACCCCCTTCCCAGGCTTCAAACATCTGCCCCAGCCGTCTGCTTAACCTCCGCTAGAGCCTAAAATTATGGGGAACCCCACGCCAATTTTTTTTAATAATAAATCCTTTATTTTAATACTAAATGACAAGTACAGTAACCAACACTATCACTGTACTTATTATATATGTGACTGACATGTTTCTATCTATCTAATCTATGTGTGAAGCTCTATTCTGTCTGTTATAAATTGTCGGGTACAGATGCTGAATTGCCGGCCGGCTTTTTTAAAGAGACGGTGCATGAAAACACTATTATTTTTTTTGATAAATCCTTTACACTAAATGACAATTACAGTAAGCAACACTGTCACTGTGCTTCTTATATGTGTGACTGACATGTTTCTATCTATCTAATCTATGTGTGAAGCTCTATTCTGTCTGTTATAAATTGTCTGGTACCGCTGCTGAATTGCCGGCCGGCTTTTTTAAAGAGACGGTGCACGAAAACACTATTATATTTTTTAATAAATCCTTTACACTAAATGACAAGTACAGTAAGCAACACTATCACTGTACTTCATATATATGTGACTGGCATGTTTCTATCTATCTAATCTATGTGTGAGGCTCTATTCCTTCTTGTCTAAATTGTCGGGTACCGGTGTATGCCGCTGCTGAATTGCGGGCCGGCTTTTTTAAAGAAAGCGTCTTCTGAGCAGTTTGTCAGCTTTTGGACACCTTTGAAGGTGTTTTCTATGTGTTTCTATGTGTTTTTGTTTGCCTGCCATTGGTTTTAACGGTGTTCGACGGTGTTCTAAGGTGTTCGACGAACAGTTCGACGAACAGTTCCTCGAACATCCCGGTGTTCGACGAACCGAACCGAACCCGAACACTACGGGGGTGGCTCAACACTAGTGCTGACCTCAAGATCAACAAACATTAGCAAAGGTACAGAAAAGAAAAGTGAAAACTACTGATTTTCAGTGGCAACAAGAGAAAGAACTAAAAGAAAATGGAGGAGAATAGAAAAAAAACATATCAAAAGGAAAATTGTAGGAAATAATAAAGGAGAAAAGCCAAAAGGAGTAAAAGAATAAAAAAAGAGGAAATAAGGTAAGAAAAATAATAGACTTATTGAAACTGCAGTAAATCTTGCCAAATCCAGCCATGGTCATGGAAGAATGTAAGACATGATTACAGGGTCACCTAACACAGGGGGCTGTTTATAGTCTGTACCTATAGAGACACATTTGTCTGTAATAGAAGCTGTATTCAAGAAATGCTACAAAGATTTCTACTCAGGGTTATTTGTAAAGCTACCGAGATGCCCATACAACAGATTTTTTTCCAATTTCAATGAGTGTAAATAATTAAAAATTGATCAGATTAAAATTGGTCTTATCTGCCAAATATCTGATTTGATGTGCTTAATTATTTGTCTGGCAATTGCCATTTTTGCTGCAAATGTAGACAGCATCTGAAAGACAATTCCATTATAGCGATTAAGAAGGTTTTATTTTACCAAGGTCAGAACAGGAGAAAAACACAAGGACTGCTTCTTTCCCAAGCAAAAATCTCTGTGGAAACAGTCAATGCCAACCAATCTAAGGGCATGTGCGCACTGAGTTTTTTCAGGTGTTTGAGCAAAAATGGAGTAGAAAATCTAAGGCCACGTTCACACGTTCAGTATTTGAGTTTTTTAGCTCAGTATTTGTAATCCAAAACCAGGAGTGGGTGATAAATACAGAAGTGGTGACGAGTTTCTATTATACTTTTCCTTTGATTGTTCCACTCCTGATTTAGGCTTACAAATACTGAGGTAAAATACTGACCAAATACTGAACGTGTGCACACATTTGAAGAATCTTGAGTTTTTAAAGGAAGATTTAGAAGAGTTTCCACTCAAAATTCAGTGTGGACACAATTTTATTATGGTTGTACATCATCTCTTTTCTGGGGGAAGAGCCACTGAATTTTTCTATACAAAGCCACTTCAGGAAACCACCAGCAGTCTTCACTGGAGCTTTGCCGATAGTTTTTGTGGTGCCTATGGAGTCTTTCCTCTGTACTCTCCATTATAGTGACGAGAATGAACATGCTAGTTATTTTAACCGCTTCACAGTTTCCGATCCATGAAGCGGTTATAAGAAGCAGCAAAAAGTCTGAACATGTGCACAGCAATATCATTTTTACATTGCTGTGCGCTATTTATTTATTTTTTGCGGAGGTTTTCCATCTGGAATCCACATGAAAAAGATGTTGTGTGCATATACCCTGAGGGGGGAGTTTTTTAGAGAGTTTTTGGGAGTGGGTCCACTTCAAAATCACTAGGAAAATCATTTAAAAAAAACACTTTAAAGACATTTCCTATTAATTTCTACTGTCAATACTCTTTGCTGTTCAGCGTTTTGAGAGGTTTTTTTTCCACTTTAGGTTTTAAAAAACACCTGGTGGGAAAAAAGAAAGTGTATGTAAATTCTTTCAAGCGTCTCCAGATGGAATCTGCTCTAAGGCCATGGCCCCACTATCAGTATTTGGTCAGTATTCGGACAGTATTTTTTCTCATGAGTGGGAGCCAAAACCAGGAGTGGGTGATAAATGCAGAATTGGTGACTTGTTTCTATTCTACCTTTTCTCTGATTGTTCCTCACCTGGTTTAGGCTCCCACTCCTGAGAAAAAATACTGACCAAATACTGAGGCCGTTGCCTAAACTAGACACTGTCCAATCAAAGTGCTGCCAAAAATGCTTACAGAAAAACTCTTCAAATCCTTCTAACACGTCACGATGACTCCCATGTGAACAGAATATGTCTGACTACTTTATAATTTGAGGCTGAGTAAGAAATATAACTTTTTGGCACGATAGGTCTTCTTAGTACTACACAATGTTAAACTAATAAGAGGAGCGAACTGATAGCCAGCCGCAGATCACAGCCCATCTCCCGCTCACTGGTATGGTTGTTAGAACATCCCAGAATCTAAAAATAATTGGCTCCATGTAATGCAATCACATGCGGCATAACTTTACTGCAAATACATTAGTTAATCTAAATAACCCATGGCTTCAGATTTTACTGTGCAGAAACAGCTTTCAATTCAACTACACAGTATGCCAGGGTACAGCTGAAAGATGTGGTAGTTTTCCTTACGTTTTTATTAATTTTATGATTTAAATGTGAATATAAAAATAATAACTTTAATATAAAAAAAACTGGCAAAAAGTAATCAAAATACAGATAAATATCAGTATACTTCACTGCGTATATTGAACAAAACGGATTCAGAAACGTTCGTGCTGAGTGATTGGGTGAATTATAGGATAGGTGATAAGTGTCTAATTTCCGAGGGTCCAACCACTTGGGCCCCCACCAATAAAAAGATTGTAAGTCCCGTGTCCCCAGTTTGAATGGAGCAGCGGTTGCACGTGCTCCAATCATTATCTATGGGACTGAAGGAGTTAGGAAAGCACAGGGCTGTGGGACAACCCATTCACTTCAACACTTTCTAGCAATTTAAAAAACATTGGTATAATGCATTAATCAAAAGGCAGAAATGAATAAATGATAAAATTATGAAATCATTCTCTTTACACTGCAATATTACAACTCTGTGTCAATAGATGGCATCTATAAAAGTATAAAGGAGAAACTATACCTCCATATGGCAACTAAGAGTATGTCCACATTGAGTTTTTTATGCAGATTTTCTGGTTAAAAATTCATGCCAAAAAAATGTCATGTTTTTGTGATGCAGTTCTTGTTTATCTTGTGTTTGTCCCTGCTTCCAATGATTAAGGCCATGTACACACGTTCAGTATTTGGTCAGTATTTTACCTCAGCATTTGTAAGCCAAAACCAGGAGTGGAACAATCAGAGGAAAAGTATTATAGAAACACGTCACCACTTCTGTATTTATCACCCACTCCTGGTTTTGGCTTACAAATACTGAGGTAAAAAACTCACCAAATACTTAACGTGTGCACGTGGCCTTAGCAATCAAATTTGGAGTGTTTTTTTGGCCAGAAACAGCACAAGAAATAAAAAGTTGCTTCTTTTTCCACGTAGAAAAAAGACATTTGGAAAAAAATAGCACAGTGTGCAGTATAGGCCAGCTTTCTTATTAAAATCAATAGGAAACTTATTCAAACTTATTAAAACGGTTCTGCCTGAAAAATATAAGTAAAAAAACACTGTGTGAACATACCCTTACAATAAAATAAACATACAATACAATGAAGATGGTATGAGTCACTTTTACTTTTAGAGGTTGTAGTAGATTGGCTCACTCGGCTGCACACGGAGGTAGACACAGGAACGTTGTCTCTTTAAATCTCTCATTGGTTATTAAAGTACAGCATAAACCAATGTAAAGTTCATCAAAACAAGCACGGCCTTTCTGGCATAGCAGGAAAGCAAAAGAAAATGTATAGCACAGTCCATACGTCTAAGTGGGAATCCACCTGCTCAGGATACAACTGGGTTCCGCACAGTTTAACAGAAGACTTCTCTGGAAGTGTCGCCTCCAGACCCACTGAACACCTAATGACTCAAGAGGCTGGCTATCTATCCTATAGACCCCACGTGGAGGTGAAAATAAGGTGAACAGCCTCCCACCCGCTCTACAGCTGTTCACATAAAACCTAGCCCATTAAAAATGGCTGATTAACCCCTCTCAGTACTTCGAGTGCGTGCTGGAACAAACTTCTAGGTTTCAAATCACTGAAGCTAATAACCTCAGTGAAACATATCTTCCTTCCAGTACCTTGCCAGTGACTTAGTCACAAGGTATACAGCTAAACGGATAAACTCTCAGAATTAGGGACGTATTTTCGATCCAAGTGCTATCCTTTAAAAAACCGATCATACTCGGACCAATGGTATTCAATGGGGCATTGCTGATAAACTATTTTTTTCACTGACTGAATCTGGATGTGAAAAAAGTCGCAGCATGCACAATTTTCTTACGAAAATCGGATGAGACTCACCCATTCAGTATGTCCTGTTTTAAATAAACATGGTATGTCCTTTTTGGTATGTCCTGTTTTTGACCCTTCCAGGTATCTGGCTTTGATTTATTGATAAAGTCATGAGTGAATTACATCTGCAGCAGATACATGCGCGTTTGCAGCAGGTACACAGAAAGCATGTGCGTTTTTTACCTACAGATTTTCAGCATCAAATGCAATTCAATGGGGAAAATCTGCACACAAAACTCAGCATACCTGCAATAGAAATTGACATGTTGTGGATTTCAAAAACGTTCCGCAGGTCAGATTACAGTGTGTGAAAACAAAGCACAGTGGGCATGAGATTTCCATAAATTGCATTCACTTTAATGGAATTGTAAGGCGCTGCAAAAATACTCAAGAGTCAAAAGCTCAGCAAAAACTGATAATGGGAACTTAACCGAAAAGTGCAATTTTCTCATGTGATCATTTGACACGGTGGCACCTTAACACCCCACCTTGGGAATATTACAAGTGTTGCTGACACAAATCTAAGGCTAGGTCCATATGAGGTTTTTAAGATGATTTTGAAGTAGATCCACTACAAGATCCACATAAAAAAACACTTCAAATACTCTTTAAATGTTCTTCTTATTCATTCAATGGTAAATCTACTTTGCTGTGGTGAGTTTTTTTTAAAGTTTTCTTCCATTGATGTTTTGAAAACCTTGCTGAAGAAAAAAAATTAGGCGACATGTCACTTCTTTAGGGTGGATTCCTCGTGGAATCTGCTCCAAACTTGACACTATCAAATTAAAAGCCTGCAAAACACTTTGGGCCCAACTCATCATTTTCTGCTTTTTTATGTCACTCTTCAATTTTGTCTTGTATTTCATTAATTTAGCAAAAAGCAAAAAATGATCTTTATTTCTGACTTTAAGCATCTTTGGGACTTTTTATTGCAAAAAGTCACAAACACTGCAATAGGGGCAGGCGGACTGGAATACTTTTGTGGCAAATTTTGCGACTTTTCAATAAGTGATGAATCAGACAAACACATCTGGAACCCATAAACTCCAGCCACAGTGACAAATTAAAAACACAAGCAAACACATATACATTAAACTTTAGAAAAGGTGCAGATAGAAAGATAAATTTGTTGCAAACAAAAAAAGGAGCAAAACACAGAAAACAGGCGCAAATGCAATAAAGAATGGGTCGGAGCTGAACTAGCTAAGCATAGGCCTCACATGACAGGGATTGGGACGTGAGTAAAATTGTAGGGATAGGTGGTTATTGGGTTTCAATTTGAAAATAAAGGGGGAGGGACTTTAGGGGGTGTATATAAAGAAAAATGCGGGAAGGAGGCCATTTTGGGGGATCCTCAAGGTGAAGAGCCCACCCTATTTTAATTGGTTATTTGCGCTACAGTGTTACAATTAAAAAAAAAAGTTAAACATAAGGGACATTTGAAAGTTATTGAGATTTTGGTCGCAGTGGCAGAAGCGGTGGGGGGGATCCTTGGAGTTGGTGTAAAAAATTGTTTGGGGGGGAATCAGATGGATGGTTCCCTTCAGGATGGAATTAATAATGGTTGATCTGGCACTTAGTGGAGCTCTGGACAGGGTTGGACAGTGTTTGGCATTATTTTACCACTGACTGGTGTGGTGCCTTCGAGCTTTGGTTTCATGGCTGAGGGTAAAGATATTTCTAATTTGATTAATTGGTTAAGGTGTGCCAGATCTGGTTGCTCCAAGGACCTCCATCTTCTTCTGGTAATTCACAATGGTTATTTTTATTGTATTATTTGTTAAATAAATGGTCGCTCTGTCCAATTTTATCCAAAATATTGTCTCTCGTGTATGATTATTAAGAACGGATGGGTTAATGGTACTTGGAATTTTAGTAATATGGAGAGAAGTCTTTAATGGTGCGAATTGGCCATACCAAAAAATGCTTAAAAATTGGTTTTGGAAACCCTCTCTAACCTCCACCCTAGAGCAAAGTTTCTGGATAAGTTTTCAATTCGTGCAATTTTGCGACTTTAAAGGTTTTAGTAACATAGTAACGTATGTTGAATAAAGACCTAGGTCCATCCAGTTCAACCTTTCTCCCCCAATTGTACTCCCTACACTAACACCACACTAACTTACTGGGACTAGGCCGCACAAAGGTATTATTACCATTTTTATTATTGCTGCACTATTTCAATTAAAAATGAACCCATTTATAATTTTTTAACTAGTTTTATATTTTATATTACTCTTGTCATTCTAATAATGGTATTACTCAAATCCCTATGCCTAAATCTGTTGATCCAGAAGAAGGCAAAAACCCCAGGACACATTCAGCCAATTTGCAACACGGGGAAAAGTTCCTTCTTGACCCCGAGAAAAGGCAATCAGTACAAGAACCCTGGATCGAACCTAATTATGATACTAGTTATGTAATTACTATTATCGTATTAAATGTACTACTATAAATGTAATATTTTTACTAATTTAACTGTAACCCACAATGTTATGTGTATCGAGGAAATCGTCCATCCCTTTTTTGAATGCTGTTATAGTGTCGGCCATTACTACCTCTTGTGGTAGGAAATTCCACAGTCCAACTGCTCTTACTGTAAAGAACCCTTTCCTGTTTAGGTGCCAGAATCGCCTTTCTTCCACCCGTAATGAGTGCCCCCTAATCCTTAGTATAGTCTTTGGAAGGAATAAGTCATGTGCTAGTCCTTTGTACTGACCAGACAAATATTTATACATGTAAATGAGATCCCTTCTGAGGCGTCGTTTTTCTAAGCTAAACATACTCAACTTTTTCAACCTCTCATCATGAGAGGCCTTCCATCCCCTGTAATAATCTAGTTGCTCGCCTTTGAACTGACTAACTTCTAAATATCGTTTTTAAAATGTGGAGCCCAAAACTGGATCCCATAGTCCAGATGTGGCCTCACCAGTGATTTATAAAGGGGTAACAGTACATTGGAATCGCAGGATTTTATTTCTCTTTTTATACATCCTAAAATCTTGTTTGCTTTTGCAGCTGCTGCTTGACATTGAGTACTGCTGCTCATCTTACTTGTAACCAGAATACCCAAGTCCTTCTCCTGTTCTGTAGTCCTGAGTATACTCCCATTTAATGTGTATGCAGCAAGAGGATTACTTCATCCTAGGTGCATGTAACGGGTCTGGGAGGTGGAACCTCTGAGCAACTATACAAAGGGGCAGTCCTTGTAAGGAAGCGGGTGGCTCGCAGGGAAGGCGGGCAGGTAGTCACGGCAAGTGACAGGGACAGTCTCTGGGTAGAAGGGCAAGAGGTCACGGCAAGTGACAGGGACAGTCTCTGGGTAGAAGGGCAGGAGGTCACGGCAAGTGACGGGAACAGTCTCTTGACAGGCGGATGGTCACGGCAAGTGACAGAAGGGTAAGAGTCTCTAGACGGGCAGGTGGTCACGGCAAGTGACAGCAGGGAAAGAGTCTCTAGATAGGCTAGCAGGCAGGTAGCAGGTGAGCGCTCCCAGGTGAGCGGGCAAGAGTCTCTGGACAGGCAGGTGGTCACGGCAAGTGACGGCAGAGCCTCCAGGTAGGCTAGCAGGCAGGTAGCAGGTGAGCGCTCCCAGGTGAGCGGGCAAGAGTCTCTGGACAGGCAGGTGGTCACGGCAAGTGACGGCAGAGCCTCCAGGTAGGCTAGCAGGCAGGTAGCAGGTGAGCGCTCCCAGGTGAGCGGGCAAGAGTCTCTGGACAGGCAGGCAGGTATCAGGCAGGTATCTGGCAGGTACTTCCTGGTCCGCAGGCGGACTGATCCATAGACAGACTGGCAGGTGCTGGTAGGCGGACTGTCGGACCACAGGATAGCAGGCAGGTAAGCAGATATCAGGCAGGTATCAGGCAGGCATCTGGCAGGTACTTCCTGGTCCGCAGGCGGACTGACCCATAGACAGACTGGCAGGTGCTGGTAGGCAGACTGTCAGACCACAGGATAGCAGGCAGGTAAGTAGGTATCAGGCAGGTATCAGGCAGGTATCAAGCAGGAATCTGGCAGGTGACTGGCAAGTAACTGGTAACGGAACCTGAGGGCTGAAGCAGAGTTGAAAGGCTTTGCAACAACATTGCTTGGGCACCTCCATTTTGGAGGAGGTGCCTTATATATGGTGAGGTCCTCCGGCCATTGGCCGGGGACTCCTTAGGACGGCGCGCGCGGCCCCTTTAAGAGAGGGGGAGCGCGCGCGCGCCCTAAGCACAGAGGCCGGAAAGCAGCGCGCGCTGCCAGCAGAGCGGGAGGAAGACGCCGGGCACGGAGCGGAGAGGTGAGGGGAACGGCGTCCCTGCCTAGCAGGAGGCAGGGACGCCAATGCTACAGTACCCCCCCCTTTAGCCCCCCCCTTTTTTAGGCCAGACAGAAATTTATCAAGGATGAGCGGGGCATGGATGCTCTCCCAGGGCTCCCATGTTCTCTCCTCAGGACCAAACCCCTTCCAATCCACTAGAAAAAAGGTTCTTCCTCTTACCCTTTTTGTGGCCAGAATGTTCTCTACCTCAAACTCGTTTTCAGCGGAAACCGGAGCAGGAGGCGTACCTGTAGACTTGGAAAAAGAGTTAAGTATCACGGGTTTGAGTAGAGATACATGGAAGAAGTTAGGAATCCGCAAATTGGCCGGGAGTTTCAATTTATAGGCCACCGGGTTGATTTGTTTGATAACTTCCAGTGGGCCGATGAACCGAGGCCCTAACTTGTAGGAAGGAATCTTGAGCCGGACATATTTGGACGAGAGCCAGACCTTATCTCCAGGACGGAATTGTGGTGGATCCAGACGTCTCTTGTCAGCCTGTTTTTTCATCCGCTCGGATGACTGAAGAAGTGCGGATCTGGTACTCTCCCAAATGGAGGAAAATTTGTTAACGAGAGATTCCGCAGCCGGATTGTCCACCGAGGCGGAGACGGGAAACGGGATCCGAGGATGCTGACCGAAGACTACAAAAAACGGGGATTTGGAGGAAGATTCGCTCTCGTGATTATTGTAAGAAAATTCGGCCCACGGTAAAAGGTCCACCCAGTCGGAATGGTGAGCATTAACAAAGTGCCGGAGGTAACTGGTTAAAATTTGGTTGATCCGTTCTACTTGGCCATTGGACTGTGGGTGATAAGCAGAAGAAAAGTCCAAGGTGACCCCCAGCAGTTTACACATGGCTCGCCAAAAACGAGAGGTGAACTGAACCCCTCGGTCGGATACGATGTGGAGAGGAAGACCATGAAGACGGAAGACATGATGGATAAAGTCTTTAGCTAACTCTGATGCAGACGGGAGACCCGGCAGGGGAATAAAGTGAGCCATTTTGGAAAAGCAGTCAGCGACCACCCATATGACCGTACAACCGGCAGAGACAGGGAGGTCCATTATAAAGTCCATAGCTATATGCTGCCACGGGGCAGCAGGTACAGGAAGAGGAAGGAGACGGCCGGCTGGCAGATGTCTCGGAACCTTGTTGCGGGCGCAGGACACACAGGCTGAAACAAAGTCTATTACGTCCTTGTGCAGGGTAGGCCACCAGTAATGCCGGGAAATAAGCTGGAGGGTCTTTTTCTGACCAGCGTGGCCAGCTAGCTTGGACGAGTGTCCCCAGTGTAGAACCTTCTCACGATCAGGAACAGTTACGAATGTCTTACCGGGTGGAAAACGATTTAGATTCATGGGGGCCACCTGCATTACTTTGGCGGGGTCGATGATGTGTTTAGGCTCCTCCTCAAGATCAGAGACCAAAAAGGATCGGGATAAGGCATCAGCTTTGATGTTTTTGTCAGCCGGGCGAAAATGAAGAATGAAATTAAAGCGGGCGAAGAACAAGGACCACCGGGCTTGGTGCGGGTTAAGTCTCTGGGCACTCTAGAGGTAAGCCAAGTTCTTGTGGTCCGTGTAAATTATTACCGGGTGAAGAGCCCCCTCGAGCAGGTAACGCCACTCCTCCAGTGCCAGCTTAATGGCCAACAATTCTCAGTCTCCTATAGAATAATTGCGCTCAGAAGAGGAGAAGAGTTTGGAGAAGAAGCCGCAAGTTACCATTCTTCCGGAAGACGACTTTTGGGTAAGTACTGCTCCGGCTCCGGAGGAGGAAGCGTCGACTTCTAGAAAGAATTGTTTGTTGCCGTCCGGACGATGCAGCACAGGGGCGGAGGAAAAAGCTCGTTTTAAGGAAAGGAAGGCCTCCTCTGCTTCGAGCGACCATTCTCTGGGATTAGCGCCCTTACGGGTGAGAGCTGAGATAGGAGCAGTCCGGGAAGAGAAGTGCGGAATGAAGAGGCGGTAGTAGTTGGCGAAGCCCAGGAACCGCTGAATAGCCTTCAACTCCTCTGGTCAGGGCCACTTCTCGATGGCAGACAGTTTCTCAGGGTCCATTTGTAGGCCGGTCTGGGAGATTATGTAGCCCAGAAACGGAAGCGAGGTCTGCTCAAAGAGGCACTTCTCATATTTAGCGCAGAGGTGGTTCTGCCTGAGCCTGAGCAGGACCTGACGAACGTCCCTCCGGTGAGTGAGAAGATCCGGAGAGAAGACCAAGATGTCGTCCAGGTACACCACCACGCAGGAGTAGAGAAGGTCATGGAAGATGTCATTGACCAACTCTTGAAAGATGGCGGGAGCATTACAGAGACCGAAGGGCATTACAAGATATTCATAGTGGCCATCCCGGGTGTTGAATGCCGTCTTCCATTCATCCCCCTGACGGATACGGACTAGATTATACGCCCCACGGAGGTCCAGCTTGGTGAAGATTCTAGCCCGCCTCAGACGGTCAAATAATTCAGGAATGAGCGGAAGGGGGTATTTATTCTTCACTGTGATCTGGTTAAGGTCTCTATAGTCTATACAAGGACGGAGTGAGCCGTCCTTCTTTTTGACGAAGAAGAAGCCTGCTCCCGCCGGGGAGGTAGATTTCCGGATAAATCCCCGGGCCAGATTCTCAATATTTTCAGACATGGACCGGGTCTCAGCAGCGGACAAAGGGTAAATACGCCCATGGGGAGGAGTAGCGCCGGGCATCAGGTCAATTGGGCAGTCGTATGGTCTATGAGGGGGTAATGTCTCTGCTTCTCTTTTATTAAAGACGTCCGCAAAAGACCAATAGGGAGCCGGCAGGCCGGGTAGATTGGCTGGGGTAGGAGAAGGACGAGCAGGATGAACGGGAACTAAACAAGTCTTATGGCAGTCCTGTCCCCAGCGAAGAACTTCTCCGGTCTGCCAATCAAGCACGGGTGCGTGTTTCTGGAGCCAAGGTAGGCCTAGCAAGAGGGCGTGAGAGAGTCCAGGCAGAACATGGAAGCAGATGCTCTCAGAGTGCAGCATTCCCACCTGCAGAGTTATGGATTCGGTGATGAGTTGGATGGGATGTGGTAAGAGGCCCCCATCCACGGCGGCGACAGATAAGGGTACAGCCAGAGCTTTGGTGGGGATGCGGTATTTCTCTACCAGGGACTGAGAAATGAGATTTCCGGCAGCTCCAGAGTCAAGTTGAGCCAGTTCAAAATAACGGTTCTCCCCGCAGATGATAGAGACCGACAGCATTAGAGATGGAGAGGGTTTATTTCTGTCTAGGGTGAACTCTCTGAGCAATCCTAGACACAGGCGTTTCCCGACCTCTCTGGCCAGGAACGGATCCGGTGCTCCTTACTGCCACAGTAGAAGCAGCTCCCCTCGGCACGGCGTAATTCCTGACGGGTCTTGACCATCTTGGTCTGGTCGACCTGCATAGGCTCGGGTGAGTGCGCCGGAGGAGTAACGGAGGAAGTGACGGATCTCTGGAAGGTAGGGGCAAGGCGTGGAAACCTCCTCTCACGGGTGACCTCTTTGGTGCGCTCCTGGAACCGGATGTCAATCCGGGTGGCAAGTGTAATCAAGTCGTCGAGAGTGGTAGGAATGTCCCGACCGGAGAGTTCATCTTTAATACGGCCGGACAGACCCTCCCAGAAGACAGACACCAGGGCGTCGTTATCCCAGGCAAGCTTCGAAGCAAGGGTACGGAACCGTATGGCATATTGGCCCACGGTGAGACTTCCTTGGCGGAGGCGTAGCAGAGATGAGACGGATGAGGTCCTCCGTCCTGGTTCGTCGAAGACCTTCCGGAAGGCCGCGAGAAAGGCTGGCAGATTGGACACCAGGGGGTCTCCTCTCTCCCATAGAGGATTTAGCCAAGCCAGCGCCTCCCCCGTGAGATGGGACATGATGAAGGCTACTTTGGCTCGGTCGGTGGAAAACTGGTGTGCCAACAGTTCGAAGTGCAGAGTGCACAGGTTAATGAAGCCCCGTGCCTGGCCGGGATCTCTGCCAAAACGAGGCGGGGCGGTGAGGCGGGGACCGGGAAGAGATGCCATGGAATTGATGGGCAGCGGCGCTGCCGGGGTAGGAGTCGTGCGACTGGAAGCCGGTCCCGAAGATGTAGTCAGTGTGTCCAAGCGGGAGTTAACACTACGCAGGTGACTCAGGATGGACTCCTGTTGGGACCTCTGACGGGACAGTTCATGGCATAGGTCTGAGAGCGAGGGAGCTTGGGTGCCACCGGGTTCCATGGCCCGAGCAAATTGTAACGGGTCTGGGAGGTGGAACCTCTGAGCAACTATACAAAGGGGCAGTCCTTGTAAGGAAGCGGGTGGCTCCCAGGGAAGGTGGGCAGGTAGTCACAGCAAGTGACAGGGTCAGTCTCTGGGTAGAAGGGCAAGAGGTCACGGCAAGTGACAGGGACAGTCTCTGGGTAGAAGGGCAGGAGGTCACGGCAAGTGACGGGAACAGTCTCTAGACGGGCAGGTGGTCACGGCAAGTGACAGCAGGGAAAGAGTCTCTAGATAGGCTAGCAGGCAGGTAGCAGGTGAGCGCTCCCAGGTGAGCGGGCAAGAGTCTCTGGACAGGCAGGTGGTCACGGCAAGTGACGGCAGAGCCTCCAGGTAGGCTAGCAGGCAGGTAGCAGGTGAGCACTCCCAGGTGAGCGGGCAAGAGTCTCTGGACAGGCAGGTGGTCACGGCAAGTGACGGCAGAGCCTCCAGGTAGGCTAGCAGGCAGGTAGCAGGTGAGCGCTCCCAGGTGAGCGGGCAAGAGTCTCTGGACAGGCAGGCAGGTATCAGGCAGGTATCTGGCAGGTACTTCCTGGTCCGCAGGCGGACTGATCCATAGACAGACTGGTAGGTGCTGGTAGGCGGACTGTCGGACCACAGGATAGCAGGCAGGTAAGCAGATATCAGGCAGGTATCAGGCAGGTATCTGGCAGGAACTTCCTGGTCCGCAGGCGGACTGATCCATAGACAGACTGGCAGGTGCTGGTAGGCAGACTGTCGGACCACAGGATAGCAGGCAGGTAAGCAGGTATCAGGCAGGTATCAGGCAGGTATCAAGCAGGAATCTGGCATGTGACTGGCAGGTGACTGGTAACGGAACCTGAGGGCTGAAGCAGAGTTGAAAGGCTTTGCAACAACATTGCTCGGGCACCTCCATTTTGGAGGAGGTGCCTTATATATGGTGAGGTCCTCCGGCCATTGGCCGGGGACTCCTTAGGACGGCGCGCGCGGCCCCTTTAAGAGAGGGGGAGCGCGCGCGCGCCCTAAGCGCAGAGGCCGGAAAGCAGCACGCGCTGCCAGCAGAGCGGGAGGAAGACGCCGGGCACGGAGCGGAGAGGTGAGAGGAACGGCGTCCCTGCCTAGCAGGAGGCAGGGACGCCGATGCTACAGTGCATTACTCTACATTTATCTACATTAAACCTCATCTGCCAAGTGTTTGCCCATTCAGTCATCTTATCCAGATCGTTCTGCAATATTCTAATGTCAAGATCAGATTTTAATATCCTACATAGTTTGGCGTCGTCAGCAAAAACCAACACTTTACTCTCAATCCCATCCCCAGGGTCATTAATAAAGAGGTTAAAAAGAATCGGTTCTAGCACAGATCCCTGCGGCACCCCACTGCAGACTATATCCCAATTAGAGAATGTACCATTTATGACGACTCTTTGTTTCCTATCATTTAGCCAATTCCTTACCCATCTGCATATAGTTCCCCCAAGTCCTTGCTTCTGTAGCTTCAGTATAAGGCTGCTATGTGGTACAGTACCAAATGCCTTTGCAAAGTCCAGATAAATCACATCTGCCGCATTACCAACATCCAAATTTGCACTTACCTCCTCACAGAACCCCAACATGTTGGTTAGACATAACCTATTTTTCATGAATCCATGTTGATTATCATTTATTATATTATTCTCTGCGATATAACTCTGCAGGTCATCTCTTATGATGCCCTTAAAAACTTTGCACACTACTGATGTCAGACTTACCGGACGGTAGTTAACTGGATCCACCTTTTTACCTTTCTTAAATATTGGTACCACATCGGCTATCCTCCAATCCTGTGGCACTACCCCAGTTACCAGAAAATGAGTTACAGCGGTTTGTCAATTACTGAGCTTAATTCCCTCAGTATCCGTGGATGAATATCATCTGGGCCGGGGGATTTGTCAATGTTTAATTTGCTCAGACGCAGGCGTCTTTCTTTTTGTGTTAAACTAGTTATATTAGGCGGTGAACTTTGATTTTTGCCCAGTTGAAAGATCCCTGGAACTGGCAGATTGTTGGTGAACCTAGATGAAAAGTGCCTGTTTAATATCTCAGCCTTTTCTTTGTCCTCTATAATTATCTTGTTATCGTTTTTTAAGGGGCCGATACCATCTCATTTTTTCTTTTTGGTATTGATGTATGTATAAAAATTTGGGGGATTTATTTTAAGGTCGCTGGTGATTTGTTGTAGATAATTTTGCTAGCTTGATTTCTTTTTTACATTTCTTATTTAGGCCTTTATACTCCTGAAATGCTATTTCTGTATTCTCAGCCTTCAAGATTTTAAATGCCCTTTGTTTTTGCCTTATTAAACTTTGTACTGTTTAATTTATCCATAATGGTTTCTTTTTATTCCTGGATATTTTATTACCAGAGGGTATAATTTTCCTACAGGATTCTAGTAGTATTTCCTTAAACATGCCTCATTTACGTTCGGTATCCTCAGTTACCATGACATGGTCCCAGTCTACACGATTAAGCTCTTCCCTTAATTTGCTGAAATCAGCTTTCCTAAAGTTCCCGGTTTTTGCATTTCCTTTTTGAAATGTTTTATTGAATATTACATATTTTGTAACTTTTGATGCTGAAAAGTTGCAAGAAACAGTTAAAGGCAAAATAAAGAGCAAATTCATGGACAGCGTGTGCCATTTTGGAAGAATGTGGCGCAAAGAACATCATCAAACAGACCAAGACATAAAAAGAAAAGTGACTTCAACAAATCGCAAATAATGAATAGGACCTAATAAGTAGAGGAAAAAACTCACAATAATTCTGCCGTTCTTTCTAAAGTAACGGGGTGTACTAGAGTTTTACAGGTACTACCTGGGGTTGTTCTACAAAGAAAAAAGCTCAGCACTGCCTATATGGCAAACATTGCGACATCAGTAAAAATATGAAATGATCATGAAAAAAACAACCAGGACTTATGGGATTATTCTATTTAGCAACCTTTAATCATAATAGCCAAATTAAGAAATCAAATTCCCTGACTAGTAACAGCTGCCATTTCATTTCTGTTCTCAGAAATTCCATTCTTCGCCCTGTATGCTGGCACCTGATGCACGCTTTCAAAGTCAAACAATGAGAGTCATGGACATCCCATAGGGACATCATGCAAATAATAGCTACAACAGATTACTATACTTCAGAGGGATGCCCTTTACACCAATGCTTTACCTGCCGAGATCAAGCCATTGCTTTGTGCTGATACAAAACATCTACCTACAGGCAGCCAGCATCCACTTTGATCCCTCAGGTCAGCACAGATTACCCTAGTCAGTGGCACATCATGCCAGAACATTGCCAGATTTCTATTCTCATTTTAGAATTTGCTGCCTACTTAAACAAAAATTATGAGAAATTTAATGTGTATGTGCACGTAGCATTTAATACACAGAAAACAATAAGGCCACGTTAACATGTTGAGTATTTGATCAGTTTTTTAACTCAGTATTTCTAAGCCAAAATCAGGAGTGGAACAATCAGGAAAAGTATAATAGAAACACGTCACCACTTCCGTATTATCACCCACTCCTGGTTCTGGCTTACAAATACTGATGTAAAAAAAACTCATCAAATACTGAAAGTGTGCACGTGGCCTTACAGGGATGTAGCAGAGCAGACTATCATAAAATATCATGAAGAGCTATTTGTGGTTTTTGCATAGAGCTTTTTCAGACATCTGTGATTTTAGTACATAACCATTACTGTCTATGGGAATGTTCACATGTCAAAGTTTTTTTTGCTTACTGACATTTCTGTTTTTGATCTTAGGCCACAGCCCCACTCTCAGTATTCGGTCAGTATTTTTTCTCAGGAGTGGGAGCCCAAACCAGGAGTGGGTGACAAATGCAGAATTGGTGACTTGTTTCTATTATACCTTTTCTCTGATTGTTCCTCACCTGGTTTTGGCTCCCACTTCTCAGGAAAAATACTGACCGAATACTGACCAAATACTGATAGTGGGGCCGTGGCCTTAAGGGTATGCACAGACGTTCAAGATTTGCAGCAGAAAAATATGCTGAAAATCCTGATGTGTTGGCAAGAAAACACGTAAAATATTTGTGGTTTTGATGCGTAATTTCCTTTCCTTAGAATGGGTGAAAAATGATGCAAAAACGGTGAAATAATTGACATGTTGCAATTTTGAAAGTGCTTCAATTCTCCAAAGCAAAAATAAGTAACATGTGCATGAGATTTCAGAAATCTCCTTCACTTTGCTGGGACAGTAAAATACTGCATTTTGGGGGGAAATCGCGACGTGCACATAGCCTAATACTGCATGATTTTAATGTATTTTTAATATACTCCCCCTTGAAACAGTCGAATAGTACAATACCTCTGCTTGATATTTCTGCTTTATATATTACATTCCATTCAATACTCACTGGTATGTCTGTCCTTTCCCCAATGTAGACTTTATCAGATATCTAAAGGTGCTAAACCGCATCTACCTCTGTCTTTGATCACCCAGCCATCTCCTGGTGATCTGACCAGCTGCTAATTTATCCACAAGCAGCTCCCACAATGCCCCTCACCTGATGGTTTAGTGTGCCCTATATATTTAGAAGCTGACACATGCAGGGTAGTTGCACGAGTCTTCTTCTGCAAAGTGTGTCTTCTTCGCCAAGTGTGGGCAGTTACTTCAGAGGCAGTTAGTCAGGGCAGGAGTCAGGTAACTCACACTTTGACTGCTTACTCTCTTTTAACCATGTTTTTGTTTGTTTTCACTCTCACCCCCATAATCCTTCACTTTCTACTACCCCCCCTATTCCCTACACCTAGTAATGAACTCTTAATCTCTCCCTCCATCTCCCCCATCCAACTCACCTCCTCCTCAAATCTATTCCTCAACATTCAATCTTGTGTCTCTAAGCACAGACAGCCACCTCGTGCTCTCTCCTGCTTCCACCTGCTAACACTTTCTCTGCTCCTCCTCACTGCTGGAGATATCTCTCCAAATCCTGGTCCTCCTCACCACATCTCCACAGTCACTTCCACCTCCTATCCACGATCTGTCACAAACTCTCGCAACCTTTCTAACCTCATTAACATTCACCCAGCCGCCACTTTTCCAGTCACACTAACAGAAGCTCTATGGAACACTCGCTCCATCTGAAACAAACTTTCCTACATTCATGATCTTTTCATTACTAACAAACTTTCCTTCCTGGCCATCACCGAAACCTGGCTCACCCCTTCTGACACAGCTTCTCCAACTGCACTCTCATATAGTGGATTCCACCTTTCCCACACCTCCCACCCCAGCAGCAAACATGGTGGAGGAGTAGGCTTGCTCCTGTCTGATTGATGTGCCTTCACCCAAATGCCACTACCGCCCTCCGTTACTCTCCCTTCTTTTGAGGTGCACTGTGTGCGCATCTACTCCCCCTTCAACCTCCAACTGGCTGTCATTTACCGTCCCCCCGGACCAGCCACCACCTTTCTCTACCATTTCACCATCTGGCTACTTCACTTCCTTTCCACTGATATCCCCACTATCATCATGGGCGACTTCAACATCCCCATTGACACTTCCCAGTCATCTGTCTATAAGCTTCTATCCCTCACTTCCTCCTTCGGCCTTGCTCAGTGGTCTTCCACAGCCACTCACAAAGATGGGCACACACTGGACCTCATCTTCACCCGCCTCTGTTCCCTATCTAACCTCTCTAACTCACCTCTCCCTCTATCTGACCACAACCTACTTACATTCTCTTCCCTCTCCTCTCCAGGTCCACAAACTCCACTCCACAAACTTACACATCCTCGCAGAAATCTCAAACACCTTGACCTACACTCACTCTCTGAATCTCTCCTCCCTCTTACAGACATAAGTTCCTTACACGATGCAGTCATTGCTGCTGCTTTATATAACATTACAACAGCTACCGCTCTCAATTCGGTCGCCCCTCTCACACACACCAAAGCTTGCACAATCAATAGGCAACCCTGGAATACCAACTGGACTAAAGAACTGCGACGGGCCTCCAGGGTTGCTGAGCAGAGATGGAAAAGGTCCCACTCCAATGAGCACTTCATCGCATTCAAACAATCCGTCACCATTTTCAAGTCCACACTCACTGCAGCAAAACAAACTTACTTCTTATCTCTCATATCCTCCCTGTATCACAACCCTAAACAGCTATTCAACACTTTCAATTCTCTCCTCCGTCCCCCAGTGCCTCCTCCCTCTCCTTTCATCTCAGCCGAAGACTTTGCCTCATTCTTCAAGCAGAAGATTGACACCATCAGACAAAGCATTTGCCTTAAGTCCCCACAGCCCCTCCTCATATCTACCCAACTTTCCTCCTCCAAAACCAGCTTCTCCACCATTACAGAAGATCAAGTTTCCTCTTTACTTTCCAAATCACACCTCACCACCTGTGAACTTGACCCAATCCCGTCCCACCTAATCCCTAACCTTTCCACAGTCTTCATCCCAACCCTAACGCACCTCTTCAACCTGTCACTAACAACTGGCGTCTTCCCCTCATGTTTCAAACATGCCTCAATCACACCCATCCTCAAAAAGCTCTCCCTCGACCCATCCTCTCTGTCTAGCTATCGCCCCATATCACTCCTTCCCTATGCCTTAAAACTACTGGAACAACAGGTCCACCTTGAACTGTCCTCCTACTTCTCCTCCTTCTCCCTCTTTGACCGCTTACAATCAGGCTTCCGACCGCACCATTCAACTGCACTGACTAAAGTCACCAACGACCTACTAACCGCCAAATTCAAGCGTCACTACTCTGTCCTCCTCCTCCTGGTTTTGTCATTTGCCTTTGACACAATGGACCATTCCCTCTTACTACAGACTTTCTTTTCTCTTGGCATCACAGACTTGGCCCTATCTTGGATCTCTTCATACCTAACAGACAGGACATTCAACGTCTCCCACTCACACACCACCTCCTCATCTAGCGCCTATCTGTCGGTGTCCCCCAAGGTTCAGTCCTAGGGCCCCTGCTCTTCTCCATCTACACCTTTGGCCTGGGACAGCTCATAGAGTCTCACGGCTTTTAGTATCACCTCTATGCTGATGACATACAGATCTACCTCTCTGGACCCGATATCTTCTCCTTACTAACCAGATTCTACAATGTCTGTCCGCTATTTCATCCTTCTTCTCTGCTAGATTTCTAAAGCTTAACATGGACAAAACTGAATTCATCATCTTTCCCCCACCTCACTCAACCCCCCCCAACTGACCTATTCATCAAATTTAATGACTGCCCACTCTCCCCAGTAACACAAGCTCGCTGTCTCGGTGTAACCCTGGACTCTGATCTCTCCTTCCAACCACATATCCAAGCTCTCTCCATTTCCTGCTGACTCCAACTCAGAAATATCTCCCAGATCCGCACATTCCTCAGCAAAGACTCTGCAAAAACACTAGTGCATGCCCTCATCATCTCTCACCTCGACTACTGCAACCTCCTGCTCTGTGGCCACCCTTCTAACACTCTCGCACTCCTCCAATCTATCCTAAACTCTGCTGCCCGACTAATCCACCTGTCCTCCTGCTATCCCCCCGGCCTCTCCTCTCTGTCAATCCCTTCACTGGCTCCCCATTGCCCAGAGACTCCAGTTCAAGACCCTAACCTTGGCATACAAAGCCATCCACAACCCATCTGCTCCATACATCTGTGACCTAGTTTCCCGGTACTTACCTGCACACAACCTCCAATCATCACAAGATCTCCTTCTCTACTCCCCCCTTATCTCCTCCTCCCATAATCGCATAAAAGATTTCTCACGTGCATCCCCCCTACTCTGGAACTCTCTAACCCAACATATCAGAATCTCGCCTACCGTGGAAATCTTCAAAAGGAACCTGAAGACCCACCTGTTCCAACAAGCGTACAACCTGAAGTAACCACCGCTCCACCATACTGCTGCACGACGAGCTCTACCCCCACCTACTGTATCTCCATCCATCCCTTGTAGATTGTGAGCCCTCGCGGGCATGGTCCTCTCTCCTCCTGTACCAGTCGCTGACTCGTTTTCTTCAAGATTATTGTAAGTGTATTTTCTATGTATACCCCTTTTCACATGTAAAGCGCCATGGAATAAATGGCGCTATAATAATAAATAATAATAATAATATGCAAAAAAAACCTGATGAAAATGTGAATGGAACTCAAACCGTTTTTGGCTTTCGAGAAAAGTCGCTAAATAGATAAAATAAATGGTAAAATGATAAATTTAGCTCTGCTATAAAGTCATATAGAAAATTTGTACACAGAGAACAGCATTATAATAAGGTACATTAGCCAGCAGTCTCTACAGGCAGCAAAATCTGCCTGGCTCATGTATTAAAAAGAGCTTTACCCAAAATACACATACAATAACACAATAAATCTTAATTCCAAGGACACAAGTTTGATAAATGATTCTTTTGGTAGGGGAGAGCTGCATAACAAATGTAAAACATTTTAATCCGCTGATATTTTTACATTGCCTATGCTTAATGTAATTACTAAGGATTTATTTTTCCAGAACACCTATACTCTCGGGATGTTTTCTCCATGACCACTAATTATGTCATGCGAGAAACCTCATCTGCACATTTTCTTGGATCAGCATTAGTTGTAGTAAATGATAATCTCCCGAACACTTCACAAATAAGCATCTCCTCTTCATTAGCAATCTCTATAAACAATATTAAATCCGAGTTTAATAACAGGACTTCAAAGTCATTATGCAAAGTGCTTGCTGCAGTAAATACTCATGTTGACAATTTACTGTGTAGGTGTTGTTTTCTGTCTCTCAACAGTACGCCTTTCTAAACTAACCCAGCATCTTGGCTTCTCATCAGCTGCCTAACCCCATTTCTATATTCCCATATATTATTTTATAAACCAGATACAAACTGAGAGACACCGGCACTAAACGCCTCCAGAAAAGGACAGCCTATGGGAGAATACAAAAGCTACAAGCAGGTATAGTGCACACCCTGTCAAATGTGTGCAAACTTAAAGGGAATCTGTCACCACTTTGGAGTTATCAGACCTCAAGTATGGCCATACAGGATATAGAAAAGTAAATCTATACATACCTGTATGGCCCATAGTAGAGGTTTGATTGCAGAGAAAAGCGCTTTAATCAATTCTATTTTCCACAGGCTTGGCGTCCGGGGGACGCCTAGCAATCCCCACCTATGTGCTTATTATTCCCCCAAATTCCCGCCTATATGCTTAATTATCATATTCCCCCCTACCCTGCATGTCACAGGGCCCTGTGACAGGCCCTGTGACGTGCACTGTGCTCCCTGACTTCACGGCCATGCGCAAAGAACAGCTCACAGAGAGCGCGCTTTGCTTCATCCCGGCCCCGTCTGCCTGTGTTCTGCGCCGCAGGTTTCTATTGCGCAGGCGCCGGGAAGTGATAGTCTATGTGAGCGGTGCATTGCGCATGCCCGGGAAGTCAGGGGGCACATTGCACGTCACAGGACGTGCAGAAGAGGGGGGGGGGATATTATAATTAAGCATATAGGCGGGGATTTGGGGGAATAATAAGCACATAGGCGGGGATTGCTTGGCATCCCCCGGATGCCAAGCCTATACAAAATAGAATTGATTAAAGCGCTTTTCTCTGCAATCAAACCTCTGCTATGGGCCATACAGGTATGTATAGATTAGCTTTTCTATACCCTGTATGGCATAACTCCAAAGTGGTGACAGATTCCCTTTAAATAAGATATACTCAAGAAACCATAAATAGATATATACCTTTGCGCTAGTATGTCCTTCCCAGGAGCACGTAGGACACACAAGAAGTGTGCTAAATTCCAAAACGCTTTATGTATACATCAACAGCACAATAAGTATATACATAAATGAACACCAATAAATACACAGTAAAAACAAGAAAAGAGGTTGTATATGAGCACTGTACACTGAATAGCAAGTTTTGGGGCAGGTGACAAACTAGGCTGCAAATAGATAATTTATAAAAAAACTATTTAAAAAATTGAAGTTTGAGGAACAGCCTAATTGGCCCGTCCCTGCTATTATAGCATATGTATCGATGTGCATCCAGTTACACGTTAAAAAACTCAAAAAACATAGTGAAAATCACTATGCACTAAAGGTGAAAGTAATTATAGTATTTACCGCTATACAGTCCAGCAAAGTTCTTAGTTTCATCCGCTTGAAAGAAGAGCAGTAAGACTCGCACTCGGCGGGTGCACGGAGGTCCTTGGTGAAAAATGTAGAGCTGCAGTGTAGCGAACATGCAGCCCTGGCCAGTGGTGAGCATGAACACAAAAAACAAAGTAATGCAGCCACAGGTACAGCAGCATGTGACGTTAAGCAGTCCACGGAGCACAGTAGCCGGTGCAATCCACAAGTCCTGGTCCTTGTTCGTTTCAGAACACTCTATTTCCTTCATCAGAGGATACTGTTAACACGCTATACCCAGTGGCATTTATATCCCTGTCCCGCAGCGAGCCCCTGAACTACGCTGAGCTCCCTGAGCGGTGTCCTGTCACTCAGCCCGCTCGCTGCTCGTGAGTCATTCTCCTCTGCTCCTCAGCATGTGCGGTCGCCTTAAGCCAGGTGAGTGTAATGATTTTTTTATTTTATTCTTATTTTTACACTTGGTGACAGTGAGAGCAGATTACTACTCTCAACATTGTCCCCTGCTGGCACTGACCGCAGAGCCAGCAGGGGACAATGATGAGAGATTCCTTCACCACCCGGTTATTGGGAACAGCACTAACTGTACCGCTGATTCCCAGGAGCCGGTATGTGTCACACTGATGACACACGGATGTCATCCATCTGTCATTAGTGTGCACGTGTGTTGGACGTTTTGCGGCCCGTGCAGCGTGTAAAACACGGACATGTCAGCGTGTTTTGCACATGGACACACGGTCCGTGGAAACACACTAACATGTGCGCAGACCCATAGATTTGATTGGGTCACAGTGTGTCAGTGTCTCCAGTACGTGTGAAAACTGGAGACACTGGAGATACTGAGTCGGCAAAGCGACTAGCACAGCCCCTGAAACAAGTGTCACTGATGGTGTGTCATTTCAGGGACGGGGCATGGGCTGCGACAATGACTGCAGCCTCTGCCCCCTGATGACGCTTTGTTTGAGTATCCCAGCATGCACTTGCAATCTCACAACTTAAAAATGAAGTTGTAAAAAAAAGGAAAGCAGTTAGATTATTGAATTTAAGATGAAAATGAACTTGTATTCTGGACCACACCTTTAAATGATACGGACATCTTTGGGGCTGTTTTAATTTTTACTCAAATGCACGTATATTGGGAACCTACAGTATATTTGCAGTTGGGTTTCATTACAAATTTTATTCTCCTGCACATTACTGGCTGCATAATGAGTTCATTAAAAATACCCCAGTGAGACAGCTCTGACTGGGAGTTTGTGACTGTATAATCTGTCTTTTTCTCCTCTCAGCTGGTTTTTAACCACATCAAACTTTGCTGATCTTTGATGTGGTCTGTAGTCATAAATCAGAATGAGCTGAATGATTACACTGTGTTCCAAATTATTATGCAAATAATATTTTCTCAGATTTTCCCAAATTACCTATATGAATTGCAGTCATTGTAATTTTCCAGTCAAATAACTATTAGAGTACAATTGAAAGGTTTTTGTACAAACTGCCTATGATAACAGTATATTTTTTAAAAAATAAAACACTCAAACTGCACTCAAAATGCATGTTCCAAATTATTATGCACAGCAGAGTTTTCAACCTTTTCATTTTAATAAAGAACAAAAAAATGGTCATTTTTGAAATTATAAGCATTAGCAGGTTATTACAAACTGAAATCAAACAGTTTTTAACTTAAAACTTTATTCTAGGTGATGTAACATTTGCACATAGGACCCCTTGTTCGAAAGGAGCTTCTGAACTCTCTCGTCCATTGAATTTGTCAGGTTTTGGATGGTTTCTGCTTCAATTGTTTTGCATGAGGACAGAATACCCTCCCACAGCTGTTGCTTAGGTGTGAACTGCCTCCCGCCATCACAGACACTCCTTTTGATGATGCTCCAGAGGTTCTCAATGGGGTTGAGGTCAGGGGAGCATGGGGGCCACACCATAAGTTTGTCCCCTTTTATGCCCACAGCAGCCAGAGATGCAGATGTGTTATGTGCAGCATGAGACGGGGCATTATCATGCATGAAAATGATCTTGCTGCGGAATGCACGGTTCTTCTTCTTGAACCATGGAAGGAAGTGCTGTTTGAGAAACTCAACATACATTATGGAGTTCATCTTTACCCCTTCAGGGATCCTAAAAGGGCCGACAATCTCTCTCCCCATGATTCCAGCCCAAAACATTACTCCACCTCCTCCTTGTTGGCGCCGTAGCCGTATTTGCATGGGGTGTCCATCAACCAGCCATCCTCCACTCCATCCATCTGGACCATCGAGATCATTTTATGCATGATAATGCCCCGTCTCATGCTGCACATAACACATCTGCATGTCTGGCTGCTATGGGCATAAAAGGGGACAAACTTATGGTGTGGCCCCCATGCTCCCCTGACCTCAACCCCATTGAGAACCTCTGGAGCATCATCAAAAGGAGTGTCTATGATGGCGGGAGGCAGTTCACATCTAAGCAACAGCTCTGGAAGGGTATTCTGTCCTCATGCAAAACAATTGAAGCAGAAACCATCCAAAACCTGACAAATTCAATGAATGAGAGAGTTCAGAAGCTCCTTTCGAACAAGGGGTCCTATGTGCAAATGTAACATCACCTAGAATAAAGTTTTGAGTTGAAAACTGTTTGATTTCAGTTTGTAATAACCTGCTAATGCTTATAATTTCAAAAATGACCATTTTTTTGTTCTTTATTAAAATGAAAAGGTTGAAAACTCTGCTGTGCATAATAATTTGGAACATGCATTTTGAGTGCAGTTTGAGTTTTTTATTTTTTAAAAAATATACTGTTATCATAGGCAGTTTGTACAAAAACCTTTCAATTGTACTCTAATAGTTATTTGACTGGAAAATTACAATGACTGCAATTCATATAGGTAATTTGGGAAAATCTGAGAAAATATTATTTGCATAATAATTTGGAACACAGTGTAGTTCTGTAGCCAGCAGTTTTGCAAGAAAAGTCTAAAAAACAATGCATTTTAATGAAACCCAATTAGGTACAATTTAGCCGAAAGAAAAAAATTGTTCCTGAAGGAGTCCATATTAAATACATTACAAAGCGGTAATTATGGACTAGATCAAATAAGTACACTGGTATCCATTACAAATGTGAAAACATTTTCTAGGTTGCTACTTCTATGATGAAATATTAACTGAAGTTACCAACCCAAAATCTGGGGCTTTAGGCTATGTTCACACATCATGTTTTTTTTCTGCGGTTTTTAATGGAAATTTTCAACTGGTTTTTGCACTACCAGCAAAGTCTATGAGATTCCAGAATTCTTAGTTCACACATCATGGGTTTTTTTGTTCAGGATTTTGTACCTTTCATGTTTTTTTTTGAAAATAGAGCATGTCACTTCTTTCAGCACTTTTTTCAGCGTTTTTTCACTCATAGGAAGTAAAGGCTGGTGAAAAAAACGCTGAAAAATGCACCAAAAACGCAGGTAACTTTTTTGTTCAGCGTTTTTTCAGCATTTTTGATGCCAAAATAAAATGAGTTTATTTTTTTCACTGAACATTATGCACATGCATAGAGACAGAAGGACTGTGAAAAAAAACGCTGAAAAAAACGCAACAAAACTGCAAGAAAAATCCTGAACAAACCTCCTTTGAGAGATCAGGTTTTACTGCAGAAAATTGACGCAAAAAAACCATGATGTGTGAACATAGCCTTCCTGTCTGATTTATTCCTGTTTTCCTGTCGATCAGGCATAATCACGAGTAAGACACGATAGAGCCACTATTCAAGCAAGCAGGGTACTGATGTTATATTTAGTGCCTTGGATCAGCATACAGTTTCCACTTCAACAGAAAGAAATTGGAACAAGACTTGTTTTTAAAAGTATCTCTCAGTACTCCAGCCTCAGGCATAAGGCCTGCAACGTCAATCAATGATTTATCTCTGTACGGAACTCTTCATATTTCTAAAGACAGCAAAAAGAGCTTTTCAAATGTTATTTTGGAAGATATCAAAGTTTTCACTTTTTTATTTTGTTACATAGAGTGAAGAGGTTTTCAATTTTTGGAGGCTGCAATCCAAGCTACACAGCACTGAAGGGTCATCTGCTTGTTTTTTTTTCATAATTACAGTGGACGCTCTGCAGGGTTTATGAGATAGGAATACATCTATAATGCTGTAAAACCATCCAGAATGATTTATTACCTTGATATTTTTTATTCATGTATTTGATCACGTATTCTACACACAGCCCAATAAAGCAGCCATGTACAGAACCAGTGGAGACCATATAATATTAGCTTACATCCTGAGGTGGTGTAACAATTCATGCTCATAGTGCATATTTCCACCAGATATAATATTAGTATATTAAAGACCTTTTTAGGCTAAGTGCCCACGATGCAGAAATGCTGCTGATTTTTTTCTGCATCTCCCTGGCAGGAAAAACGCATGCGGATTTTACATGCGTTTTTCCTGCCAGGTAGAAGCGTTTGTCAAGCGTTTTTGCATGCATTTCTGCATGCGGGTTATCAAGCGTTTTTCCAAGCAACTTTAGCATCACTTGGAAAAGTGCTTGACAACTTGGTCACACTATATAAATCCATGCAACCAGCATGGATTTATATAGTGTGACCAAGTTAATAGCTAAAAAAAACAATAAAAAAGGTAAAAAATAAAAAAAAACACTATGCTCACCTTCTGATGGCCCTCCCGTCTTCTCTCCAGTGCGCCCTGTCTCTTGTACGGCTCGCGGTGGTGTAAAAGGACCTTCCATGACGTCATTTAGTCATGTGACTGATGTCAGCGGTCGCGTGACCTGTCACATGACTAAATGACATTATGGAAGGTCCTTTTACACCATCGCGAGCCGCCGGGGAGCCAAGACATACCGTACAGGAGACCGGGGGCCATCAGAAGGTGAGTATAATTTATATTTTTTATTTGAAATTATTTTTTTTAACAGGTACTATGATACCCGGGTCTGGATGAGAGTCTCCTCTTCTCCAGACCCGGATACCATCCACACATTGAATCGCTTAATATCCGCATGTGCACATGTAGTCATGCAGATATTAAGCGATTCAATGCAAGTCAATGGTGGCAATTGCGCCGCGTGTCTGCAAAATTAATGGACATGCTGTGGATTTTTCGGCAATGATAATCCACAGGGGAAATTCCAGCAGCATGTGCACAGCACATGTGGATTATCATTGGGTCCATGGGGCACATATTACCAAGCATTTTTTAAGCGTTTTCACTGCGGAAATTCTGCAGCAAAAACGCTTGAAAAACGCATAGTGGGCACGCAGCCTTAATGTATGTTTATTGGGATATGCTTAATATAAACCATGGCATATACACCAAAATAAAGACTACAAGATCTTTAAACTAAAAAAAAAAAAAAACAAACATACAAAATAGATAATATTTCCATGGTGTGACATGATGACTATATGTCCTTTTAGTAAAATTCTGTACACGTACTAAGGGAGAGCACAAATTAATTTGCAATAAAGCTATTTCAGCAAGACAACTGGAACAAGTTGCTGTCCCACTAGGCAAATTGAAGAACGGTACAAAAACTCACAGAACGTGTCCATTGGGAGCTGAAGACAAAAGCTGCAAATTGTCTAGTTTCAGATGCAACACCAACAAACTATCTCCAGACTTCAAAGGAAATTATCACAATGGCACAAAAACTATACATACTGGATTCTTAGACTCTACGCGTACTACACAATGCTTACTTGAACTCCGTCAAGTGAATTTAAAAATATTATGACCTCTGAAGAAACTTAAGGAGTGAACAGTCAGGTCCCGAAAGTTTAAGTCAAGAAAAGTGGGCAAGAGTAAGGATTTAAGCGACCTCAATGAGTACTAAAATGTGACGACTAGATAACTTGGTCGTAACACCTGTAAAACAGAAGGTCTTGTGGGGTACAGTGGGTATTAGCAGCAAAGACAGTCCAAGGAAGGATGGACTACTAATGAACCAGTTACATGGTCATGGGTTCTCAGGGCTAATTGATATGCATGAGGAACAAAAATTAGACTTTCTGTAGCACAAATGTACCACTACCACCTATCTAAACATTGCTGAAGACCAAGTATACCCTTTTACAACAATGATATTGAAGGAAGATGCCTTCTGCCACACCCGAAAAATTATTCAGTATTGGTTTGAGCAACATGACAAAAAATTCAATGAGTTGACAAGTTATATCTACCAAGGATCCAACACACATCTTATAGGACTGATAGGATCTGTTATCAACTTCTTAGTGCCAGATACCACAGGACACCTTCAGTGGTCTTGAAGAGTCCATACCTTGATGGCTCAGAGCTGTTTGGCAGCCTGAGGTGAATCTACATGTTATTAGGCCCATGGTTTCAATGCTATGTTGCTCTGCGAGCATTATATCCCGTTATTTTTTTACCAGGCACATCACTGTGCTCTTAGTAACAGATTGCCTGGTACTTTTAACATGAAACAGCAGAGTTGCACAGCTGCTGCTTAAAGTATGGAGCTGTTACTGAAAGCTGACCATCAGTGGTGCCGAAAGTCAGACCCCACAAAGCTGATATTAATGGCTATCCTATCCAATCTATATACCATCAATTTTTAAGTCCCAGGTAATCCCTTTAAAAACACCATTCACTGGATTTCTTAATTTAACCAAGCACCTCCTCCAATTGCGGTTGTTCTACTGATTTTGAATCTCTTATTTCCATCCATATAAAAAGATATACCTTGACGTGGTTGGATGGCTTTTGCACTTTTTGATCAAAAAACACTAAGTACCCTACGTTTTTACCGTTTACAGCAGTAGGGGAGTTCATGTATTCTCCAATAATAAAGCTGTGAATTTTCTCTTCATCCAACTGGGCATATACCACAGTACTTCTCTGTGGGCGTTTGCCTTTTCTCTTCTATGATGCTGGGCAATCAAAACATTCCTCATAGAGGTGAAAAAGCAAACACCCACAAAGGTCACAGCTTCAGCCTTTACTCAGCAAGTTCTAATAAGACAAGATTTGTATCACGGGACCACTAAGAGAACTCCACAATTAGCGTGTCCCTTCTTGCTATTGGAGAGTAGCAACACTTTGCCTCCAACACAGTCGGGTCAGGCACTCCAGCTTTAGAGTGTTACTACTCTTCTGTGCTCCTGCTCTACAGCACTGCTGCTCTCGTGTGCTCCTGCTCTCCATAACTGCTGCTCAACTGCTCTCCAAAAGCAGGAAGAGACATGGCGACTGCGGAATTCTTCCAGATTCAGCGGAACTGCGGCAATTAGAGAAGGTACTCAGTTTAAATAAAAAATCCAGTGAAGGTACACTTTAAGAATCACTGGTTAGCACCTAAACAACAATGATCATGCTCAGTGCTTTGACCTAACGCTGGGTGATGCAGATACTGTACAATAGAAATCACACAAATAGTTTATTTTTACAAATCCCTTTAGCATACAAACAGGCTTATTTTTTTTGACCCAAGCTGGACTGTAACTGTCTCAGTGAATACCGTTTAAATTCTAGAATGCAGTAAAACTTGAGGTACACTTAGGTGAATGATGACTTTAAACAGGTTCTACAAGATTGTGAAAACATAACTGCTTTCTTAGAGAAACAGCGCCACACCTGTCCATAGGTTTCCTTAGATGTTGTTGCTCAGCTCTAAGAAAAGTAATAGGGCTTAGCAGCAATAACATACACAACTTGTAAACTTGTCTGGTGCCATTTTTGGATGCCACCATGTTTTTCTAATTTGCAACAATACCTTCAGGAGAACATTTGATGTAGTTTTGATACAAAAATAAATTTGTATGGATACAAATTTCTAGCTAATCTTCAAGAAATCAATGAAAAAGGGAATAAACTGTGGCACTCACTCAACGACTTTAAAATGTTCTTTTATTCATATGCTGAAAATACAGAAGAAAAAGTGGCGACCGTTTTACGTTTAGCAATGTTCCGTCATGGAACCTGGAAGCCTAGATGAAGCGCAAGTAAGCATGAAACAGCCGTAGTTTTTTCTTTGGTATCTTCAGTCGGGCATAAAGGACCCTTTTTCGTGGATTAATTGAAAACGTATTTTCCAGCTGAGCACCACCGCTGACTTTCGTAGATGTTCTGACACTTAAACACCCATGTACGTCCGATATACTGATTGTCTGCTGATTGTGCTGATCAAAATCCTTTATTTAGTACAAGTTTCTAGCTGATGGAAAATTAAATACATTGAGTGCTTTGTGTTGACCAAAGAATATTATTTAATGGGCTTAAACTTGCTGTAAACTCTGCTTTTTGCTCACACTCAGGCATTAGACTAAAACAGGACTATTAAGTTATTTGTGATAATACTTACCCAATTGTAGCTTTCAGATGGCGATCTCTGCTGTTGGACCTGATGAGCCCTCTGGAGACTTGGTTCTTTTACCTTTTTAGAGTTGGGGATATACATTTTTCTGTTGATCCAGTCCAGCCCTGAGCACTCCGACATAATTTATGCCTACTATTCATCTTAAAGAAGGCTCATAGACTATTTGGTTAAATAGGATGTAATAATGATAATATGATGTTTCCATTGATCATTGACCACATATACTGTATGTAAAAAGGTTAACTTACACTTTTTGTAATAGACAGGTTGTTGTCGCTGACCCTCTTATGTACAAGATGATAGCCTATAAGAGCACATGAACCCATTATAGCCAGTGTGCTAGTGCACACGGCAAATTTTCCACGCGGAACAATGGTGTGTATGGAAAAAATCATAGCGTGCACTACTTAATAATGCATACAATGAAAGGCAGCTCCGGCACCCATCCGCAATGCGGACAAGCACAAAGAGCCAGTCAAATTCACAATTTGCGGTCATGACTAGCCCGATTTTCAGTTTTTCTAGCAGAAACCACTTCAGAAAACTCTTTTTTATTGAGTTTTTAGAGAAGTTTATCTTTTCCTGAAGTGGTGTGGAAGAAATTATTTTTCTGAAGTGTTTTTTACAGCCTTTTGATTGGAAAATGGTTAGTTTGGAGAAGTGAAGTCTTTTTGCTGAGTTTTTGAAGGAGAAACTGACTGGGAACTCCAAGTTTTTGAGAAGTTTTAAGATTTGAAGGAGGATTTGGAGAGTTTGCACTCAGTTTCTGCAAAACTCACTGTGCACATAGCCTCATTGCTAATGCCTGTACTGTTAGGCAGCATTAATGGCATCTGCAAACCATTCCTATCTGAGTGTTGGTGAGGTTTTCAGGGGTACCCGGAAGCACTTGGTTTGGTGTGAACACAGTATTGAACACAAATGATAAAGACCACATAAATAAATGCTACTACAACATCATGATACAGTCTACATGTTTTTTTAATGCTTTTACATGGAGTTCTGATACTTACATTCATTACCAAACGCTAAGAACCGAACATGAAGACCGCCGTTGTTCACGTCGGTCTTGATGTGGAGGTGTTGTTGGAGTCAGACACTCTTGATTCATGAAGAGGCGTACACCGCCGCTTGTCATGAATTTAACATGAGGCGCCCCGTCCCTGACAAAGTAGGCGGACCTGGGGCGGGATAAGGTGCCTCTCATTAAAATTGTGTAGAATGACAAAAGTTGCAATGTTTTAGTGCAGCCTTGAGTTGTGCCAAATTATGTAACTTTTAAACAGGTTTTTACGATTCTGGCATTAACATTTTGTTGAATCGGGCAAAAAGGTCTCGCTTACACCAGCGTATACTTTGACGAGTGCTAGCCGATTTTTTACTGGATAGCACTTGGACAAATGCTACTAATTGTGGCAGTGCTGATGCATGATTTTTTCACTCACAGAATCTGTCAGTGAAATTAATTGCAGCATGCTGTGATTTTACTATGAAATCGGATGCCAGTTACCCATTCAAGTATATGGGTGCATGGAAAACATAACACGGTATTGATCTGAGTGAAGTACGAGTGTCGAGGACTCACACAATGGAGAAGATGAGGAAATTTTGTTCTCCGTCTTCTCCTCACAGTCGGTAGATTCTTCTCATCCGAGAGAATCAGATCACACTATGCTGACACTCGGATCATACTTATATCAGAGCTTGATCAGAGTGTCATTTGTATAATCGGCCCGATTCTCTCGGATGAGAGAATCTACAGCTGTCTGACCGCAGCCTAAGAGTGAGTCCACACATAATGGACATAGTGCAAGTGAGATGAAGCCACAACTACACCAGCATGTGGTTTTCAAATGTATTGATTTAAGGGTACGTGCAGACGGTCAGGAGCCGCTGCTGGTTTGACGTCAAACCCACAGCGGCCAGATGTTACAGTATAGTGGATGAGATTTGTAAAAATCCCATGTCCACTATGCGTCTCCGTCCACCTACGGATCACCCATGGACAAGGACATGCGGCATGTATATCAGACTCGCACCATGTCAATTTCTCTTGCGGAGTCGCTAGTCTCTGCAAGAGAAATTAAGATCACTACAATGTATTGAAAGTGGTGAATCCGCACGGTTTAATGAACACCTGCAGATTCACCTGCATTCATATAACGCAGCGCTTTGGACGCAGCATAAAGTATATTGCGTTCAAAGCGCTGCCAGCACAGATAGTGTGCACATACCCTTATAATAGATTTCTAATAGCCACAATTATGGCAGACAAACAGCAGTTTCATCCACAAGACCAAATAACCACCAACAATTTCATAACCACTCTGCAATAAAATCATGTCAGTCTGGTTCTGGCCACTTAAGAACAATTAAAACACTTTGACTATGCCATACATAATAGATCTAGTTAATTCTTTGGTGCAGATAATTATTTCCTACAGCATCACACAAAGTAATAAACAGTACATATAATACACATGTAAATAGAGCGTACAGTGGCCAGTAAATCAGTACCATAAAGTGTACATGTAAGTGTGGCACCCCAGGAGTCCGGTTGCCACAGTGGCATTGCCTCCCTCACAAGGGGTGATGCCATGCCTGGAAGCAAGGGGGGGTCCCCTAATCAGGTTTACTAGCATACAACACTTTCCTGGCTCCAGACCAGCAAGGGGAGCTCCTCCCCTTAGCAACTGGAATCTGGAGGCGGGGTTAGCAAGAGATAGTGAGAGGAGTTGAAGTCAGGAGAGCGAAGAGGAAAGACCTGGGGAGTGGATCTGTAAGCCAGCTCACCCCAGAGAGGAGCGCAGAAGAACCGGACACCGGAGTCCAAGGTTGTGGGGCACTGAAGGCCCAGCAGCAGAAACCGGAGGGCAGAAGACTGCAGGTCTCCTGGACCCATCAGACGCCCAGAGGCTCAGTAGCACCATAGGGCCCAGCACCGCCACGTGGGAGCGACACTGCAGGAAGGCCCGAGCTGCCTGCCATACGGGTGAGCACAAAGATGTTTTACTCAGGGACCTCTACTACCAGCTAGTACCACTTCCTGCCCTGGAGCTAAGCTCTGCCTGTGGAGAGCTGTCCCAACTCTGCTGCGTCACCACCAGCTCCAGAGGATCTGCACCGCAGCGGCGGCCCCATATAGCCGCATACCACAGGTGGCGTCACAAATGTTATATATATAAAACTTTAATTCCCCTTTTCTCAACATCCCCTTTTATTGACCGCCCTGGGTCACGGACCGGGTCACCGCCACTGTGACACCACCAGAACCGACCGGCACGGCTACCGAGTACCCCACGGCCCAGGGGGCGCGTCATAAGCAGTGCACATGGCACCCATGTAAGTAGTGTCATACAGCACCCGGTCTGCCCACATGCCTGAATCACTTACCCGACCAAGCATTCTTCCCACTAAGCCGCCACAGGCACATATAGTGATGTCATGACGTCAGGCTCGTCACACTCTTCACAATAAGACCCAAAGGATCCAATTGTTATGGAGTCCCTGGCTGTGGTCTCCTTTACGTCTCTTTAATCAACTAGTGATTGACATCAATAAGAGAAAAAGCATTGCAGCCGACACTCATTTTACAAATTAGTTGTGATTTTAACAATCGGATCGAGAAAATTGTGACCCAGCACTTACTGTAGATCAGAATGTGCCTACTACTTACCTAATTCTGTGGGGACGCCCAAATCATGTAATTTACAGCAGCTGCCATAAACATTACATCCGTATTTCAATATTTGACCAAAGCCTTGAAAATATCCGGTCCTTGAAATAAACCTTTAAACTCTGAGCAGGAGCTTTTCTTCATTTTCCTAAAATCCCCAATCAAATTAGGAGTTCCTAGCTCCTCGGCTTGTGGTTCTGCACATACATTATACTACATAATCCCACGGCGTATACAGGAGTGTAGAGAACTAGTTGAAAAGCTCCACAAGGCTCCAGACAGAAGTGTGATTCTTTCTGTCTTAGCACGGGCACATCATTTATCCCTGCTAATGTTGTTATCTGATGGATGTGCTCTCATACAAGCCATGGGAAGCTATAAAAAGATATCTAGCTAAGAATGCACAAAAGCACATGATCACATTTCCTTAATCGTCCAGGCTGGAGTTTCATATTAATTTTAAAGACCTCTTACCAAATGCAGATCTGAAATTCAAGTCAGTAATGCCAGCAGTGGGCAGTGCCCGCTCCTTCTAGCTTATTATGAGAAATCAGCTGTACAATGTAGATTGATTTTCCATGTTCCACTATCAGGCTGTGGAGGCATTTGTTCTCCAATAGGCCAGTGGCAGGACATTTTGCAGATTACTTTTTGTTCCAGACATATTTGCTCACAGTATGGATGTCTCCATGTTCTGTAAAGCTCGGCTGATGATGTCACACACCTGGCTTTTTCTGGTCTGCACTGAATTAACCACCCACAGCACAACTGGAACTATAATCCACATTGCTCATACACATAAATGAGCATTTAATATTCCCAGTGCAGATTAGAGCAGCAAATGGCTAATTTATGGCAAGCAGCAATGCAGCAGTGGCCCTGCAGTAGAATACTAAATGCACAACAACAAACCAGGTTTCATGTGATTGCACTCATCCAAGAAAGACACAACTCAGACACTTTAGCACAGAACTGCTTCACCCCTGGAAACTGAAGGAGGAACCTGAGGGTACTGCCAGCCAGCTGGCACTTACACAAGTACCTGGTAGCCAGGCTGGGTATTATTACATGCCCATTTCAAGTCTACCCACTACCTCCCAAATAAACAGCATATCCTATAATGAAAAGCAAAGAAAGCACAAAAGGTCTGATATATATGTATGCACTACAAGGCAAGGTCAAGAATGATGAGGAAGGAAAAAGGGCACCTGTCAGTAGCAACCTCAGGGCTTACCTTCTGTCAGCATGAGATGCAGGAGGCAGGGAAGCAGCTGGGTGTCTGAGGCTCTTGGTGCCTGTCCTTGGAGATGGCAGAGGCTGCTGGTAGTAAAGAGCTGGCCTGTGCTGGCACAGTGACATGCATGCGGTGCACAGAGATGTGTGTAGTGTGTACATGCAGTGAGTGCTGCTTGTATTGTCTGGGCTGCAGGCAGCTCCTCCTCCTGGTGATGCTGGAGATGCTGCTGGTGCTGGCTCTGTCCCCTGGTATGTCACATGAGCTTTAGCAGAAGGCAGCTCATCATGTTCCCTGTCCTACACCTGCAGGAGGGAGATCAGGGCTTTTTAATAAAAAAAAAAAAAAAAAAAGTAGATGTGTGGAGGCTTTATGGAACTGTATTTATAGCAGTGCACCATTTTACATCAATGTGATGCTGGAAGGATAGAAATGTGACCATAAGATGAGTATAAAGCTCATGTTTACACAATACTACTAGTTACAATAACAATGCAGTGATACAAATTAGATCAATATTTGGGGAAATTGTTACATGTAATGGACTAATTTACTGTTGTCAGATGTAACCTTTTCAGCAGTGGAAGTTATTTAATAATGTAATCTGCAGACCACAGACAGATCAATGAAGAAATAAAGAATTGCCCTACAGTAGTTTCAGAAAGGGGGATTCCTGATAGCAGAGATGCTGCAAATGCACCAAAGATACAATTGATCAGTCCACCCTGAATAGGATTCCTTAAAGAGGTTCTCAATTGAAAAAAGGTTATCACTTATCCATAACATTAGTGATAACTTGTAGATTGTGGGGGGATGGGGAGAACCATTGGGACCTGCAGCAATGGAAAGAAAGTGGCACTTTTATCCCTATCAGAATGGAGTAATAGTGCACATTACCAAACGTTACTTCATTCATTCTTTATGGAGGTGCCAGAAAACTTGAAAGCAGCGCTCGTCAGCTCCATAGGGAATGAATGGAGTAGTGGTTGAGGATGCGCACTGCTGTTCCATTCTAACAGAGATAAAAGTGTCATGGTCCCAGCAGTCGGACCCCAACAATCAATAAATTGTCACCTGGCAAGTGAACAGATGATAATTTGTTTTCACCAAACAACCCCTTTAAACATTCCCACCATGTGCATACCATATGAATACCCATTGTGCATCAAACCTTCCAAAGAATAAAGTGGTCAATTTAAAAGCTCATCACACTCACATACAAATCTGCCGACAGTGATGCACCACTCTACTTCTCCTTTCTCATCTCTGTCTGCCAAATTATCCAGGCTCTCCATTCTGTTAATAATCTAAAGCTAACATCCTCTATAATTCGAACCTCCCATTCTCAGTTTCAAGACTTCTCTCGTGCTGCTCCAGTTCTCTGGATTGTACTACCCAAGGCAATCCATATACAGGTGCATCTCACTAAATTAGAATATCATCAAAAAGTTAATTTATTTCAATTCTTCAAAACAAAAAGTGAAACTCATATTATATAGAGTCATTACAGAGTGATCTATTTCAAGTGTTTATTTCTGTTAATGTTGAGGATCATTGGCTTACAGCCAGGGTTGGACTGGGGCACCGAGATACCGGAGAATTCTCCCGTGAGCCCGAGGCCTCAGGGGGCCCCCAAGCAGGACACACGGGGGCCCCTGGTTAACATGACTGCCGGTGCTCCTCGCTGCAAGGGCCCAGAGGGTCAGGAGGGCCCTTGCAGTGCACCTGATGAGGGATCCGTCCTCTGCTTCCTGCCCAGCGCTTCCTCCCTGACACAGGCTCGCGCTGCTTGATGACGTCATCATGCAGCGCGAGCCTGTGTCGGGAGAAAGATGCCAGGCAGGAAGCAGAGGACGATGCTGCGGGCTGAGAGGTAAGTGTTTTTTTTTTTAACTAATACACTGGACTGGAGATGGGGGGAAATGGGGACAGCAATGGTGATAGAGGAGGTTGGGGGGAGATGAGGAAGAGCAATGGTGATGGAGGAGGTGGGGGGAGATGAGGGAGCGCAATGGTGATGGAGGAGGTGGGGGGAGATGAGGGAGAGCAATGGTGATGGAGGAGGCGGGGGGGAAGAGGGAGAGCAATGGTGATGGAGGAGGTGGGGGGAAATATGGCATGGTGATGGAGGAGGTGGGGGGAGGTATGGCATGGCAATGATGATGGAGGAGGTTGGGGAGATATGGCATGGCAATGGGGGAGGTGGCTGGAGATATGCATGGCATGGTGATGGAGAAGGTGAGGGGAGATATGGCATGGTGATGGAGGAGGTGGGGGGAGATATGGCATGGTGATGGAGGAGGTGGGGGAGATATGGCATGGTAATGGAGGAAGTGGAGATATGGCATGGTGATTGAGGAGGTGGGGGGAGATATGGCATGGTGATGGAGGAAGTGGGGGAGATATGGCATGGTGATTGAGGAGGTGGGGGGAGATATGGCATGGCAGTGATGATGGAGGAGGTTGGGGAAGATATGGTATGGTAATGGGGGAGGTGGGGGGAGATATGCATGGCATGGTGATGGAGGCGGTGGGGGGAGATATGTGTAGCACCCCGAGGACTCGGCTGCTATAGGGGTATTGCACCTCAGACCAGAGGTGTGGTATTCCACTCCCGGGTAAGGATGGAGTGTGGAACTGGGCTCAGTTAGCTGCATGCACCACACTCACCCCATTTCCGGGGGACAGACCAACGGTACTCCCACCAGATAGATGTGCAGGCACGACAGCTTCTGTCCCTGGCTGGAGTGGGGAGGGGGGAGGAATATCCCAGTGGTGTAGGAGCAGACAGGGGAGGGACTCTGGGCATAGGTAGGAGCCCATTGGGTGCTGGTCACCTGGGCTCGGGTGTCAGAAGGGAGGTATATAAGTTGGGCACCATCGGAGATCAGGGTCTGTTCAGAGAGGAGCTGAGCCAGAGAGGGCTGACAGGGAGCTGTGGCTCAGTCTGGGCCCAGCTCCAGAGCCAGGCCTGGAGTGGAGGCCTGAAGGAGAGAGAGAAGGACGAGGAACAAAGAACAGAAACACCAGGAGCGGCCCAGAGACGCAAGTAAAGAGGGAACCCTAAGATCCCACGAAATAACGGGTGAAGGGTTGGCAGAACAGGGTGCCGGATCCCAAACTGGTGGAGGCCAATTATCCTTAGCCAGGAACCGGAGGTCGTGGACAAGTTTTGGCGCGACCCCTCGCCATATCTACCAGGAAGGCATACCATATAGGGTCAGGGAAACCGGGAAAGGTTTCACCACTAGAAGGCCCGAGGGAGCTGGACAAAGGTGGATCCCTGGTGGGGACGGCCAGTAGAAAGGAAGAGAGGGGAGCTCAGGACCATGCTCTGGAACTGCTTGGGAGTTGGCCGAGTCCCGCACCTGGTGGACGCAGCACGGCTCGGGTGGTCCTAACTGTACACAAGGGACCTGATAAAGAACTGTGAGTAAAGCTGTGAAAACTGCAATTGCACGTCTCTGAGCTTCCTTGTCACACCACCACTACCACTGTCATCTTTCCCTGCTTCACCAGCTGCCCTGAGGCTATACCCCTCCCGTTGGGGGTTATACCATCCACGCTGCACATCCGTACCACCGGCCTCAGCGGACTGCCCTGCAGCGGCGGCTTCATAGCCGCATTCAACGGGTGGCGTAGTCGGACACTAATACCATCATACCAATAACTGCCACTTAGTTTGACCACCCTGGGCGCGGACCGGGTCACCGCCACACGAAGACTACTACCCCCATCGGATCCGGCTCCGGGTATCCCCCACGCGCACGCGCGCCGCACTACAGCACTGGCCCAGGGGGTGAGTCATATGCATGGTATGGTGATGGAAGAGGTGGGGGAGATATGCATGGCATGGTGATGGAGGAGGTGGGGGGAGATATGCATGGCATGGTGATGGAGGCGGTGGGTGGAGATATGCATGGCATGGTGATGGAGGAGGTAGGGGGAGATATGCATGGCATGGTGATGGAGGAGGTGGGGGAGATACGACATGGCAATGATGATGGAGCAGGTGGGGGAGATATGGCAATGATGATGGAGCAGGTAGGGGGAGATATGGCAATGATGATGGAGGATGTGGTGGGGGGAAATATATCAATGATGATGGAGGAGGTGGTGGGGGGAGATATGGCAATGATGATGGAGGTGGAGGGGGGAGATATGGCAATGATGATGGAGAAGGTGGGGGACATATGACTATGTTGGAGAAGGTGTGGGAGAGCAATGATGGGGATGGGGAGAGTAATGATGGAGGTGGGGGAGAGAAATGATGGGGTGTGGTTGTATATCTCCCTTGTATGTGGTATTATTCGGTCCTTATGTGGGGGTAATATGTGGTCTGGTAGCATTTCTCCCTTGTATGTGGTATTATTCAGTCACCATGTGGTGGTAATATGTGGTCTTGTCATGATGTGGTGGTATTTCTCCTTTGTATGTAGTATTATTCGGTCACTATATGGTGGTAATATGCAGTCCAATCATGGTGTGGCAGTATTTCTCCCTTGTACGTGGTACTATTAGTGTTGGTATAGTGTATTGTGTTATGTATGGCGGTCATTTGTTCCTCTGATATTAATCAGGAGAAGCTTCTTTATTTCCATTAGTGATTAAATACTTGGAACAAGATGCACTTACAGGGGTTCTCCGGGGAAAACAACTAATCACCTCTCCACAGGATAAGTGATAAATTATTGATTAGTGGGGGTCCGACTGCTGGGACCCGCACCAATTGGTAAAATGTGGAGCTTTTATCCCCATTAGATTGGAGCTCATGTGCGACTTGATCACTGATCCATTCATTCTCTGTTCTTGTTTTTTTCTGGAAGCCCCAAAGAGAATGAATGGAGCTGCGGTCAGACGTCCCACCTGCCGCTGCATTTTAAAATGGGGATAAGTGTCCTGACAGGGATAAAACTTCCCCATTCTTCCAATTGGTGCGGTTTCCAATGTTCGGACCCAAACGATGAATAAGTGATCACCAATCCTGTGGATCCCAAGGATTGGTGATAACTTGTTTTAACCAAAGAACCCCTTTAATGCAAACTACCGTAATTGTACATCCCAGTTATAGTATGTGCACAGTATATGTGCATGAGCCGCCTGTGATTTACAGTTGACGCTCCACTATAACGGGGATATCGGCTAACAGTTTTTTGCATATTGCTGTAGGGTGTGCCCCGGGGATCAATTCCTCCTGTGGGCCCCAGACACCACAGTCCGACACTGCTTACAGCCAATGAAAACACAAAAGTCATTATCTCAGTAAATTAGAATACTTTATAACAACAGTTTGAAAAATGTTTTTAAAATCCGAAATGTTTTCCTACTGAAATGTGTGTTCAGTAAATGCACTTAATACTTGGTCGGGGCTCCTTTTGCATCAATTATTGCATCAATGCGGAGTGGCATGGAGGCGATCAGGCTGTGGCACTGCTGACGTGTTATGGAAGCCCAGATTGCTTTGATAGCAGCCTTCAGCTCGTCTGCATTGTTGGGTCTGGTGTCTCTCATCTTCCTCCTGACAATACCCCATAGATTCTCTATGGAGTTAAGGTCAGGCGAGTTTGCTGGCCAAGCACAGTGATACTGTTGTTTTTACTTTTGGCAGTGTGAACAGGTGCCAAGTTCTGCTGGAGAATGAAATTTCCATCTCCAAAAAGCTTGTCGGCGGAGGGAAGCATGAAGTGCTCTAAAATTTCCTGGTAAACGGCTGTGCTGACTTTGGTCTTGATAAAACACAGTGGACCTACACCAGCAGATGTAGCATAATTCAGCATAGATTAGATCTCTTAGCAGCACACTTCTATGCATACACAACCACATGCATTTCCTTCACAAGGACACAATAGTACACAGAATTCTTTTTCCTGCATGGAGATGGAGGGGGGGGGAGGGTTTGATGAGGGAGATGATCCCTGTGACACAATTCCTTCCAGTCCTTATCTTCCTTCCCGATAATACTCTGCACTGTTAGTTGAGGGAGTTTATCTGATCTGTGTTTAGTTTCTCTCTTGATCTGAATCCTGTTCAGTTGCCTTCTGTCAGATACTGATAACACACTACCTTTCTCTTTGGCTTCAGCCAGACTACAATAACAAGTTCCTCACAATCCCCCTGGGGCTCTGCTAAAACACTCCTTGTCTCCGGTGACTGTGTTAACCCCTCTAGTTGCTGGATGCTTCTGAAGCACAACACTTCCTGACTCTTGTGACTATGTTAACTCTTACAGTTGCTGAATGCTTTTGAAGCAACAGCACTACTTCTGCATGTTACACTCTTCCCTCCTTTTTGAATGTTGTCCTCGACAATCGTCTTAATTGGTCTATCTGACCAATTCTGAGACAATGGTGAAAGTTGAGTAACTTTATATACAAATTGGCATTGTCAAATTGGCATAACATTTATAAACATTTATAACAACCTATTATACGACCTTTTTCTTGTAGTACTCCTGTAAGAAATAAACAATTAACACAATCAGCTTCTCTTCAGCTGGAGCTTTTCGTACGTCTTCAACCAGCTCTCTCTCTCACTAGGCCTTAACAGTTCTTTGCTTCTACAAAGTCTTTTAATGAAAATCAAAGCATGAAAACAAGTCTTTCCACCAGGCAACATCTTCCATACTTCCTTTCGGTGGTGAATACCACTCCAGTGGGCTTACCTGGTCCGTAGGCAGAGATACCTGTTTCCAGTCGACAGTCCTTGGCACTTGATTTGGTTCACCAAGTGTCTCATATGTCAGCATCACGGGCCTCCTCACTTCTCGAGTCGACACCCCCCTGGTGGGTTGTTCTTCAGATACCATGGGTTCTTTGGTCACAGGAGTTTCTTCCGCCGCACTCATTTCCCGTGCTTCCTCAGATGCTCCTGCAATTGCCTCTGTAAGTTCCTGTACTGGTTCCACATGGTCTGGTAATCCGGCTTCTCCTGAGCATTGATCGGTCTCTCCAGTGGCCGATGTTCGATCATCAGATCTGAATTGGACTTCATCTGTACTCCTTGGTGCAAACTCTGGAGCCTCGGGACTTAGTTCACTCTCCTGAGGATGATACATCCCTCTCCTTGCCCGTCCGACAAATACAACGGTGTGCTCTTCTTCTTCAGAACTTTCAAGGTCACTATCCACCACAGGAGCTTCGATCTGTGGTGGTCTCTTAGTCGATCTCGGTCTGCTTCTGTGGTGGGAGATAATCACAGGGTAGTAATAAATTCCGATGGACTATTCTGGTTTTCTTGTCCCCTCTTTCCAATTGGATTTCATACACTGGACTGTCATCGGCGTTCCTCTTTACGACCACATACACCTTGTTTTCCCAGTACGAACGAAGCTTTCCTGGACCACTTTTCTCACGTACGTTCTTGACTAGCACCCGGCATCCCAGTACCAATTCTGCTCCATAACATTTTCGATCATAGTACTCCTTACTCTTGCTCTGTCCTTGCGTAACCACTTTGGACGCTATGGTGTATGCCTCTGCTCCTTCCATTTCTGAAAATACTCCGGATACGTTCTGTAAGTCTCTGACACCGGAGTATCGAACATGATGTCGATTGGCAGTCTTGGCGATCATCCATACAATAGGAAGAAGGGTGAGTAACCCGTTGCATCGCTCTGTGTACAGTTATAGGCATGTACCACTTTTGACAGAGAACTCTTCCAGCCTTTCTTCGTGTCAGCTGTTAAAGTGCGCAACATCGACAATAATGTCCCTTTAAAACGTTCCACTTATCCATTACCCTCTGGGTGATAGGGCGTTGTGAGGGATCTCTGAATTCTACAATACTTTCCTAGCTTGGCAAAGAGCTGGTTCTGAAATTCTCTTTCTTGGTCGTGGTGTAACCTCGTAGGGACCCCAAACCTCAAAGCAAAATCATTGAAGATCTTCTCTGCCGCTGTTCGACCTGCTTTATTGATGGTGGCATATGCTTGGGCAAATCGAGTAAAATGGTCCATCAGCACCAATATGTATTTTTAACCACCCTTGCACGTCTCGAGATGTAGAAAGTCTATTGAGACCATCTCAAATGGATACGTAGTTTGGATGTTGCCCATAGGTGCCCGGGTTGATCTGTTGGGACGTTTATCTTTCAGACACCCACACTCCCTGGTCAAGTACCTCTCAATAATTCTCTGCATGTACGGCCAGGAGAAACATTCACTGATCAAGTTGGTTGTCCTTTCCACTCCCAGGTGTCCCATGTTTTCATGGAGTTCTTTGAAGACCAACCTACAGAATACTCTGGGTAGTACCAACTGCCGGTTTTGTCCTCCTTTACGATACAGGATACTGTCTTCACTGAGGTAGAGCTTCGTCCATTCTTTAACTAAAACAGATACTGCTGGTGACTCATTATCTCTCTCCCATTTACTTGGAAACCAATTGTGGTCCACATAAAGTAGTATTTTACCAATTATCTCATCTTCCCGTTGTGCTCTATGGATTTTTACTTTTGGTAGTTGTTGAATGGACAGGGGGTGATCTTCTCTCGCTTTTATGGTGGTTTCCACCGTCAACGGACACCACGGTGCGTCTTCCTCTTGATAAGCATTCACTGCTTTTGTAGTGCTCTCAATTGCTTCCAGACTGACTTCCTCCGAGCATTCTTTCATGAACTCCTCAGGCTCTAGTGGCATTCTCGACAATACGTCAGCATCTGCATTGCATTTTCCTGGCCTGTACTTGATGCTGAAATTGAAGCCAGGTAGTTCAGCGACCCATCTCGGACCCGTTGCATTCAGTTTGGCTGTAGTGAGGACATAGGTCAAAGGGTTGTTGTCAGTGTATACCTTAAACTCTTTGCTGTAGTAGAGATAATCTCTAAATCATTCACAGATAGCACATTTCAATGCCAGGAACTCCAATTTTCCGGAATGTACATGGTAATTCTTCTTGGCGTCTGTCAACGTTCTAGAACCATAACCGATGACTCTCAATTTTCCATCTTGATGCTGATACAGGGCATCTCCTAGTCCAACTTGAGAAGCATCACAATGAAGAACAAATGGTAAGTTGAAATCAGGATATCCCAAGATGGGTGGTTTTACCAGGTAGTCTACTAGTTCTTCCAATACCTCCAGGTGGTCTGCTGTCCAGAGAATAGGCTGTTGGGACGAAATGGCGTTGTTTCTTTTAAGCCCAGTCCTACCCGCGTTCTTCTTTTTCTCCGTGGGTGTTGTTGACTTTGTCGTTCTCCCCAAGAGGAGGCATAGTGGGGTGGCAATCCTGGAGAAGTTCCGAACGTAAGTACGATAGTAGGAGAGGAATCCTAAGATCTGCCTCAACTACCTGACAGTAGAGGGCCTCTTGGCTTTTAAGGCCAGTACCGGAGCGATTTCTGCCCATGGTATATCCTTCTCAGGACACAATTTTCCCTAGAAATCAGACTTGCCTTTTGAACAGTTCACACTTCTTTGGGGTCAACTTAACTCCGTGTTGTTCATACCACTGTAATACGGTCCTCACGTGTCCAACATGCTCCAGGAAGGTTTTGCTGTGTACCACATTGTCATCCAAGTACGGCTGGCAGATATCGTCCCTCAATCCTTCCAAACAGGTCTCCATGCTCCTCTGAAATTCTGCTGGAGCTGAACTGAGCCCAAACGGTATGCGGATCCATTCATATAACCCCCACGGTGTGATGAATGCTGTCAAGGGTCTACTGGACTCTTCAACAAATACTTGATGGTATGCTTTACCCTGATCGAGGATAGAGAACCAGGTACTTCCTGATAGGCTATCCAGCATATCTTGAATCTTTGGTATCGGGTGCCGATCAGGTACTGACTTTCGATTTAGTTCCCGGTAATCACAGCAGAGTTTCAATGTACTGTCCTTCTTCCTAACACAAACAATAGGAGAGGAACAAGACAACTTCAACTTTTGGACCCAACCTCTGTTGATTAGATCTTGTAAATACTCTTTGACTTCACGGTGTAATGGTTTTGACACAGACATGTAACTTCTGGTTACTGGGGTCGTGTCTTTCAAATTAATTTTCAATTGCAACGATGGGATACAGCCTATATCAGAGTCATCTTTAGAGAATGCTTGATACTCTTCTCTCAGTATCTGTTTTGCTATCGCTATATCTTCAGCACACAAGTGTTCCAGGGATACTGTGGGATCCCAGGACACTGAGGTGGGTCGTGCAATTTCCTCCCCTGGGCAACTTCTGTTCCTTGGTGGGGAGACTGAATTCATGGTAGACCCCTGGACGGGTCTCACACTGGCTGGATATACCGTTTTAACGGTTTCAATATGACCTAACACAGTCTTTGGATCCAGTCTAATTTCGTGTTTTGTAGTATTCATCACCGGTACTGTCACTCAAGCAAACACACCAGTAGGAATCGTAAGCACAGTCTCACCTTGAACTAGGCCTTCCGGAAGTTCTGATGAGTCTTTTGGCACGAACAGTCTTTTCTGGACTTTTCTTCTCAGTTCTACCCGGACTCCACACCTCGCCCCTACCATTTGGTTTGCAGGGATGATGGTTGGGCGCCAGCCTATATTGACTTCATTTAGGTCCATTGTATTCTGTGCTTTCTTTACTCTATGAATCACATTTTCCGGCTCAGCATTGGGTATGGCAAGCAATGTGGCAATTGCATCCACCACCAGCGTCCCTGACTTGTGTTTCGTGATGACCTCACTGATTACATTATAACCCAGGATAGGATCCTCTGCCACGTTCTGATCACTGGTCACAAGAAAAGGTACCAAAAGCTCAATGGTTTTGCTGTTCTTCATGGCCCTCAGTTGAAAATTCACTTCCACCCAGCCTATGAAAGGGATTTCGGTCTGGTTGACAGCTTTGCAGTGGCATTCCACTGGTCCTAAGAGTTCTTTTAGCGATCGAAGGCAGGTATGTTTCAGGCAGCCCGTTCTCCATTCATCATTTAAAAGGCTTGCTTGGGCTCCTGTGTCTCACAGTGCTTTTACCAGGAGTCCATCTAGCTGGCACTGTATAAAGCACCTTTCGCCGATTAGGCTGATGAGGCTATCTTTACTGACCGAAGAATCCTCCTCCCAGGAGTACATCGTTTGACCTCCGCACTGAGCATTAAGTAACTGATGCCCCTGTCTCTCTTGCAGCTGTTGTAGACAGAAGCACACTTGGGGATAGTACTGACACAGCCGTTTTTCCTCATGCGCCGTTCTGGGGTTTGGTGAGATTTGGATTTTCTTCTAGGGCCTCCTCCATGTCACGGTTACCCCCTCTCTTTTAACGCAAATGACCGTGACCATTGGCATTCCTTGGCATAATGTCCTTCCTCACCACATCTTAGATAGTGGACACACACTATACTCTGATTTGATGAACAGCACGCTTCACAAGCTGGGTATCTTCTGTTTTGGAACCCACTCCTGGGTCTGAGGGATACAGGTTCTGGCCTGAAATGAATCAACTTTTTCACCTCAATCAACTCGGCTCACAGTTCTCCCATTACTTCCTCCCAGTCAGCGCTGGTGGTCCTCTCTTTTGTTGGTGATTTAAGGTTCCATCTCGGAGGTGGCACTGGAGGGTCTCCATGATGATCTTAGGACTGGCCACCAGGGGTCTCCAACTTCAGCTGACTAATTTTGGTGATTTTGGGAGCAGAGCCTTTCTTTAACTTCTGTTCGCTCTCTGACTCCAAACTAGCTGCCTCATTAATTTTTTCAATTAGGACTTCGTCCAGAATGCCAGGATCTTCTAGGTACTGTTTCAGCTGCAACTTGATGTGTTTGCTGATTAACCTCGTTCCCAATGATCTCAAGAACTTCTTCTGGACTAGTCCAGCATCAAACTTCTCCTACGCTTTTACATCTCTGGATGCAAACAACAGTCTATCCTTCAGTTCAATTGCCCTGAACAAGAAACTTTGGGGTGATTCATTATTTTTCTGTGAGAGGTTAATGAGCCGGTGGAACAATTCTGAAGTACTCTCTTCTTTATAGTGCCCTTTTAAAATCATCTCAATTGACACTCTAGCATACTACGGAGGTTCAGTCCTGGGCTGAACGCTTTCACCAACCCCTCGACGATCTCATGTGGCTGGCAGCCTTTCTGTAAGCCTGCATCGATCTGGTGCAACAAGTTCATATAAGACAGTTTCTCTTTCTGTTCACACTCTCCAATCTGTCCCAGGATCTTGAATTCTTTCCTTATGGTGATCTGTGGTGTTAGAGAGGACTGCAGGTTAAAGGTTCTGTCTGAGTCTGTCACCTGTTCAGAGGTTTTTGTCGATTCCTGCAGGGCTGTTGTTAGGGCTTTGAATTGTTCTTTCAATTCCTGTAGTTCTGTATGCAGACGGAGATTCCTGCTTTTGGTAATTGGTGCCGCCCATCCATCCTGCAACTTCAACCTGGTTAGCTCCTGGAGGAACGTTCCCATGAGGTCTTCAGCTTCTTTCTCCCCCAGCTCATCCATTTTTTCATTTGTTGGAAGACCATTTCTGGTGACTACCTCTTGAAGCTCATCAAGAGAATGCCAAGAGTGTGCAAAGCAGTCATCAAAGCAAAAGGTGGCTACTTTGAAGAACCTAGAATATAAGACATATTTTCAGCTGTTTCACACGTTTTTGTTAAGTATATAATTCCACATGTGTTAATTCATAGTTTTGATGCCTTCAGTGTGAATGTACAATTTTCAAAGTCATGAAAATACAGAAAAATCTTTAAATGAGAAGGTGTGTCCAAACTTTTGGTCTGTACTGTACACTTTTGTGTAAGCAGCTGTATTTCTTCATCGTCATGTTACAGGGCACATTACTTCTTAGCAGCAGTGGAGGAAGGATAATGTTGTTAACAGCTAGAGAGGTGGTTGGACACTCAGGACTGAGCCCTCCTGTCCTGCTCTTAGCCCTGTACCATCACTGTACTTATCTGCCTTCACTCCCTTCCATCTCAACTGCTGAGGCACCAGTAATATTACAGGAGAGGACGGAATGCCGGAAATGCTGCTAGGTGTGAACCCAATGCACCACAGGCTGGGCTTACCCTGAAGGGGCATAACTAAGCGGCTACCGGTTAGACTTGAGCTGCAGGTAGGTGCCAGGTACCACTCCAGGGCAGTCCCTGGTACTGCAGCAGCTGACCCCAAGGGTCTGGAATTCAGGTATGGGCTCGGAGTAGCAGGCAGGACGGGATCAGGATCACTAGTAGAATGGATACCGGTGCAGATTTAGATGGGATGGGTTTAGTATCAGGTTTCAGGTTCGGACAGAACAGCTCATTTAGACAGAGCAGTTACAGGATCACAGGACAGGCTCAAGTACAGGGTCGCACTACAGGTACAGTAACATGGGACAGACTCTAGTACAGGGTCACAGGACCGGTAAAGTAACAGGGTCCTCACAACACACTTGTGGGCTAAGATATACTAAAGTTGCTCAGACACCTACCTTCAGGGGAGGGTGCCTTAAATACCCAATGCCTTCCAGCTATAAGCTGGGGGAATTTCTGGAGTGCACGTGCTACCCCTTTAAGAAGTGGGGAGTGTGTGCGCCCTATGCACATTGCTGGGAGACCAGTGCGACATATGCAAGCCCTGGAACCTGGAAGCCGGGTCAGGATACGCCGCCGAGCAGCCGTGGCAGTGAGCATGTCAGTGTCGCTGCTGGGAGGAGGGAAAGGAACCATGCAGGGACGCCGGCGTTACAACTGCTATGTGTGAATAGCAGCCATAGTAGTAGACCTGGCCCTGCCTGCCTTCTCTCATTGGTTCTTGCAGTTCCTCTGCTCTGTTTAATTGATTACCTGAGGTGAAGACAACTGCTCTGCAGGAAACCTGAATCTGTCACTGACACAGCGCTGTAGTTTCCTTCTGACTTTTGTGCCAATGCATGTAATTGACATAAACATTTTGGGTCCTGAGCATCCAATGAGGGACCAGTTTTTCTATAGCAAATGCCTCCTTGCATCCCAGATCGCCCTTTGTGGTATCTCTCATGTATCATGTTCCCTCATTACCTTTCAGTTTCCCCATCTCTTTCACCTTCTTATGTAGCTTCCAGTTGGAAAAACTCTGTGGCTCCTCCCCTCGAGTTACATGATCGTGACATCATCGCAGGTACCATTGGTAAGTATTTTCTTCCATTTAGGTAGGGAGCTAATTAAAGCTCCTCTGCCCCTGCTGCGCACTCGCAATTCACCCTTCCCCTTAAAAAAAATGCTGGTTTTGATACCTGGTCTGGCCAAGGGGAAGGGGGTTTAGAAAAACTGGAAAAAAAAAATTTCTTTCAAGATGGCGCTGCTTCTTTAACCTGCCGTCTTAGAGACCCATCCTCAAGTGCCTAGTGGCTTATACGATCTTGCTCTCAGGGGTGGCAATATCATCCTACTGTAGGAGGATTGTGTCTCCTGCACAGAACATTCTCAAGCTGCAGCTGGCTAGAGTCTCTGCCCCAGGAACGGCGGTCAAATAAGAGATATACATGCTCCTGGGCAGAACTTATCTAGTGGGCACGGCCTCGTTCCATATGCTTGTATGGAGCGAGGCTACGCCCACTGGATGGGTTCTGCCCGGAAGGATGCATATTGCATACTTGACCAATGTATCAGGGGCAGAGAAGTGCACTGGGAGGATTCAAAAGTCTCCAGTCATACAGAGTGACTATATATTTTTTTTCATTTTAGACTAGACAATCCCTTTAACAAATGGTCTCAGATTAGATTCCTGTGCCACCCTTGCTCAATTACTGTGGTATCTCTTTCCTGTGGGGTTCTTTTATTTGATTAATTGCTATCTCTGCTCTGTACCAGTAGCATCCCACCTTGTTTCTTTGTAAGCCCAGTTATGTGCCAGTGTTATCTACCTCGCCAGGAGCAGATTTCGGATCATCTTCACCAGGCAAGCTTGGATTCTCCATGTTGCACTCCCAAGGTACACCTTGAATATCCACTTGCAAAAAAAACCCTCACCTCTACTCATTTTTATATTAGCAGGTGTGGGAGGAGCTATGGCTGCCTGAGTTAGTTTTTTTTTTATTAAAAATTTCCCGCGCTTCTCAGCGGTCCTACCTTCCAAAAACGAAAATGGCCTCTGAATTAGTGTCCCGGCGCTAGGTGTCTGACGTTACACCCAGCATCACCTCCAACCCGGAAGCATCCGGGCCTGCGCATGCGCCCTTAATCGATCCGGTGCCATTTTTAAATCCACGCACGCAGCGCGCCGTGCTTCTCTCAGCTCTGACTCCTGTACTTCCCTTGCAGAAGTGGTCCATCGACTTAGAACAGGTGCTCCGGTTGCAGAGGTCCTCCGGAGATCAGTGCCCTCAACCATTTGGGCAGCCCTCTGGGCGCCAGGACATCCGGGGTTGCATCACTACCAGGAGAAATCTCCCCAGGTATCTTCTCTCTCCTGGACCATAGGTATCCTCTTCCTGGAACAGGAAACCACACTGGGGAAGTGGAGAGTTACCACCACTTTTATTTTGGTAAGATTCCTGCTCCTGGGGACAGATACTCTCTCTCCATACGGTGCTGTCATGGTGAAGGGAAAATTTTAAATATATAGGTTATTTTCATTTTTTCAAAAATACGCAGAGTAAAAAACTCATCATAATGGGAAGATAGCCTTGTAATGCAAAGGCTGTCCAAAGCTAAGATCTCTAACTCTCCATGACTCCACTAAACCATATACATATATCCAGTATAACATCATCGTTGTATGGATTTTTAAAGATATGTATTTGGCATAAAGCTTGAAGATTTTTTATTAGTGCATGTGCCTGTCCAACTCTTTTTTGCATAAACCATTTACAGTATATATGTAAATGTGGGCTCCATATATAAAGGCATTCAGCAGTCAAAAATTCCTAAAAAAAAAGTCCATCAGATAGGGGATAAGTTATTGATTGCTGGGGTTCCAGCCACTGAGACTCACAGAAAAAACTAAGTGATGTGCTAGGCTTTTTCGAGAAGTCCCACAGACAATGAATGGAGCAAAGCTCAAGCATGGTCAGCTCGACGTTATTCAAGAAGTGTCCAGAGCCCGATCTTAGAATCACTTGAGTTCCTACGATCACCTGGTTATACATCAGTCTAAGAATAAGGGATAACTTTTTTTTTAATAACCCTTTAATTATTAAGATATATTTCTCTCATTAAAGACAACCTAAGCAAATCAGTTTTTATGGCCTCTAGTAAAAGGCTAATTTTGCATCATGGACAGACATTCATGTATCCATTTACTACATGAGTCTGCCAGCTGCTGTAATAGTACATTTGAGACTTCATTTACACTACCGTTCAAAAGTTTGGGGTCACCCAGACAATTTTGTGTTTTCCATGAAAACTCATACTTTTATTTATCAAATGAGTTGAAAAATGAATAGAAAATATAGTCCAGACATTGACAAGGTTAGAAATAATGATTTTTATTTGAAAGAAAAATTTTCTCCTTCAAACTTTGCTTTCGTCAAAGAATGCTCCCTTTGCAGCAATTATAGCATAGTTACATAGTTACATAGTTACATAGTTTATAAGGCCGAAAAAAGACAAGCGTCCATCCAGTTCAGCCTATTTCTTGTGCACTGCAGCTATTCCGCAGCGTTGATCCAGGGGAAGGCAAAAAAAAACCATGCGGTATAGGCCAATTTACATCATTGAGGAAAAATTCACTTCCCGACACCAATCTGGCAGTCAGATTAAATCCCTGGATTAATTAACTATCACTAAGCATAAGATGTAATTTTATTGTTCTCAAGAAAGGCGTCCAGGCCTCTCTTGAACTCATTAAGTGAGTTGGACATCACCACTTCCTCTCCCAGAGAGTTCCAGAGTCTCACGGCTCTGACCGTAAAGAATCCCCTTCTATGCTGGTGCAGGAACCTCCTTTCCTCCAGACGCATAGTGTGCCCCCTCGTCTTTGTCACCATCCTTGGTATAAACAGGTCATGGGAGAGATCTCTGTACTGCCCCCTGATGTATTTATACATGTTTATGAGGTCTCCCCTAAGCCTTCTCTTTTCCAACGTAAATAGGCCTAATTTTGCCAACCTCTCTGGGTATTCTAGTCCCTCCATTCCCTTTATTACCTTAGTCGCCCTCCTTTGTACCCTCTCTAGCTCCAATATGTCTTTCCTGAGCACCGGAGCCCAGAACTGTGCACAATATTCTAAGTGCGGCCTTACCAGCGCTTTATACAGAGGAAGAACAATGTTCTCATCATATGCCCCTATTCCTCTTCTGATGCATGCCATGACTCTATTTGCCTTCGCAGCTGCTGCCTGACACTGGGCACTCCAATTTAATTTGCTATTAACCAAGACGCCCAGGTCCTTCTCCATGTCAGATTTCCCCAACGGTTTCCCATTTCATATGTATGGGTGACTGCAGTTTTTCTTTCCCATGTGCATTGCAGACCTTTGGCATTCTAGCTGTTAATTTGATGAGGTAATCTTGAGAAATTTCACCCCATGCTTCCTGAAGCCCCTCCCACAAGTTGGATTGGCTTGATGGGCACATTTTGCGTACCATACGGTCAAGCTGCTCCCACAATAGCTCAGATCTGGTGACTGCGCTGGCCACTCTATTACAGATAGAATACCAGCTGCCTGCTTCTTCCCTAAATAGTTCATGCATAATTTGGGGGTGTGCTTTGGGTCATTGTCCTGTTGTAGGATGAAATTGGCTCCAATCAAGCGCTGTCCACAGGGTATGGCATGGCGTTGCGAAATGGAGTGATAACCTTCCTTATTCAAAATCCCATTTACCTTGTACAAATCTCCCACTTTACCAGCACCAAAGCAACCCCAGACCATCACATTACCTTCACCATGCTTGACAGATGGTGTCAGGCACTCTTCCAGCATCTTTTCAGTTGTTCTGCGTCTCACAAATGTTCTTCTGTGTGATCCAAACACCTCAAACTTTGATTCGTCTGTCCATAAAACTTTTTTCCAATCTTCCTCTGTCCAATGTCTGTGTTCTTTTGCCCATATTAATCTTTTCCTTTTATTAGCCAGTCTCAGATAAGGTTTTTTCTTTGCCACTTTGCCCTGAAGGCCAGCATCCTGGAGTCGCCTCTTCACTCTAGACATTGACATTGGCGTTTTGCGTGTACTATTTAATGAAGCTGCCAGTTGAGGAGCTGTGAGGCATCGATTTCTCAAACTAGAGACTCTAATGTACTTGTCTTGTTGCTCAGTTGTGCAGCGGGGCCTCCCACTTCTCTTTCTACTCTGGTTAGAGCCTGTTTGTGCTCTCCTCTGAAGAGAGTAGTACACACCGTTGTAGGAAGTCTTCAGTTTCTTGGCAACTTCTCGCATGGAATAGCCTTCATTTCTAAGAACAAGAATAGACTGTCGAGTTTTACATGAAAGTTCTCTTTTTCTGGCCATTTTGAGAGTTTCATAGAACAAACAAATGTAATGCTCCAGATTCTCAACTAGCTCGAAGGAAGGTCAATTTTATAGCTTCTCAATTCAGCCAAACCATTTTCAGCTGGGCTAACATACTTGTGCAAGGGTTTTCTAAGGTTTTCTAAACATCCATTAGCCTTCTTACACAGTTAGCAAACACAATGTACCATTAAAACACTGGGGTGGTGGTTGTTGGAAATGGGCCTCTATACACCTATGTAGATATTGCAATAAAAACAAGATGTTTGCAGCTAGAATAGTCATTTACCACATTAACAATGTATAGAGTGCATTTCTGATTCATTTAATGTTAGCTTCATTTAAAAAAAAAAAGTGCTTATCTTTCAAAAATAATGAAAGTTCTAAATGACCCCAAACTTTTGAACGGTAGTGTATATGATTAACTGCAAATGTAGTACTACTGAATGTTACTGGACAATAAGCAGAGGGTCAGCTGTGGTGAATCTTTTTTCTTATGTTAGGTAACTGCATTTAGGGCAGTTCCTTTAAAAATAGCTATTATCCTAATCACTCCCTTTATAAGCAGCAGCCAATTCCCTGATGTTGCTCCCCCTAGAGCTATAAACACAATACAAATACTATTTATGGCTCAGTATTCTGACAACACAAAATGTAGAGAGACTGTAGAAAAGGCGCTGTGCTTTCAGCTGTTCTTCCTAATATGCAAACTCCTCTGTTAAATGCAATTGCCGAAATATATAAAATGGTTCACAGAATGTCAGGTGAGGACCATGCCTTAGAAAGGCTTACATTTCCAGTTACAGCAGGTGCTATTAACCTCTGAAAGGCAGCCCAGGAATTTTGCAACTTTTTCTATTATGTTATGTCCCATAATATTGTTGTTATAATACAACTCTTACCTTTAGCACTCTTTGATAGTCCAAGGGTAACTTATTTCACATTTCTTCCATTTGGTCTTCATAGAATATTCATATTACATCTGTAATGAAGTGCAGACTTTCGTTATACTGCATGAACCTCAGAGTAAAAATAGCTGCTTCGATTGTCTATATAACAGGACCTGACTGTTTAACAAGCTTAGACTAAGGGGCCATTTACACAGACTAACTTCCTAGGAACACATGTTCCTGATTATAGGCTTGTCTAAACAGACCATCACTCAATCACTCAACGTACCAGGTCAAATAATTTTGAGCTGCCAGAAAAAGCAAGGAAAAAGCGGCACTTACAGTTCCATAAAATAGTCCTTTATTCCATATCACAGGACATAAAGTGGTAAGCGGGGGTGAAGAAGGCAGTGTGGATAGCAAAAATCATGATCTTCTATGAACGCCGGCTTCGGGCCGACGTTCACAGGAGGATCGCTATGACAGGCATGGGGCTTTTTAGCAGACCCCTGGCTATCGTGACAACCCATCGGCACCCTGCGATCGCATGACGGGCATGCCGCTGTCAGTGATTGACAGCGGCATTTAACTGGTTAACAGCTGCGAGTGGATCTCGTATTCACCCACGGCTCTTAGAGGCACTTGTTGGCTGATAAAATCAGTTATCAAGCATGGGGAAAGATGCGGGCTCAGTGTGTGAGCCCGGATCAAATGTAGGGACACGGCCAATGACGTAAATATACGTAATCAGTATATGATTAGAAGGGGTTAAAGATTGTTCTCTATGCATGGAAGTGTGGTCTAAACAAGCTATAAAACGATCACCAATTGGCTTGCATGCAGCTGATTGGGATGAAACTCAAGCGGAGAAGATACAGATTAGATATTAGAAAAAACTTTTTGACACTGAGGGTGATTAATGAGTGGAACATGCTGTCATGAGAGGTGGTGAGTTCTCCTTCAATTGAAGTATTCAAACAGAGGCTAGACAGACATCTGTCTGAGATGGTTTAGTGAATCCTGCATTGAGCAGGGGGTTGGACCAGATGACCCTGGAGGTCCCCTCTAACTCTAACATTCTATGATTCTATGATTGGTGATCATTTAACGCCCATGATTGGCTGTCTAAATGCAGGCTTACATGCAAGAAAGGTACCATAATGCAGAAGGTAGACCTGAAATACTTCAAGGGAAGCCTTCATCAGAAAATGTCCTACTGTTTAATGCTGTGTGTGCATGTTCAGGATTTGAAGCAGAAATTTCTGGTGCGTTTCGGCATCTCCTTGGCAGGAAAAATGCTGCTTAAAAAACACGCTTTTTGCCGCGTTTTTGACGCGTGTTTTGAAGAGTTTTTGTACATCAATGAATACTTTTTGGAGCTAAATAAAGTTATTTGAAAAGTAACATGGGACATTGCTTTAACCCTTGAATTACTGTCAGAACTGGGGTGAGTATATTGGCTAATTTAAGAATGTGTCTGTTGTATTTCAAATAAAGTGTTTACTCTGTGTCTGTGTGTTTACTTAACTCTTTACTTTAATTCGGTTTGGTGATGAAAAGGTCTGATTGACACCTTGTCATCATCAAACAAAAGAGCTAGGTGTCAGCTAATCCCATACTTCATTAGCATTTCCATTTATGTAATTTCTGGGGCTATTTTTAGCCTAGGAAGGTGCCATTAGGCAAACATGGTCCCTGGCTATTATTAACAGCTCACAGCTGTTTCGTTAGCCGCTACGACCCCCCGATCAGCACTCAGCAGCACTTTGGATGCAGTGTATTTTTGCTGTGTCCAAAACGCGGTGTTCCAATGCCACACTTTTGTTGACGTACATGTGAATCCACCGCGTATAATGAAACTTCAGTCGGTCAAAATCTGCAGCAGAGACTAGTGTTTCCGTTACAGAAATTGACATCCTGCGGGTGAGTTTGTGTACGTGGCCACGATCGCTGCAGGTTTGACGCTGCGCGTTTATACAGCGTCAAACCCAGAGAATCCAGATGTTACAGCATAGTGGATGGGATCTATAGAAATCCGATGTCCACTATGCTTGCATCTGAGGCTGTGGATCACCCGTGGACACTGACATGCGCCGCGTCTTTCAGGACCAAATCATGTCAAATTCTCTTGCGGAGTCACTAGTGTCCGCAACAGAAATTTGACCACTAGAATGTATAGAATGGGGTAAATAAGCATGGTTCAGTGAACACATATGGATTTACCTGCATTCAATGCAACATTTTGGAAGCAGCAAAAATATGCGTCCAAAGCACTGCGAAGTCTGAATCATGGACACAGAGCCTAAAATTTAAAAAAAAAATGGCGTGGGCTCCCGCTTCATTTTTATAACCAGCAGAGGGAAAGCCGACTGCTGGGGGCTGATATTAGTAGCCGGGGAAGGGCCCATTAGCCAAAAATGTTCCCTGGCTATTAATAACAGCTCACAGTTGTTTGCTTAGCCCTTACTGGCTAGATTACAGGGTGACCCCAGAAAAAAATTAACGTAGGGTCCCCCTATAAAATCTAGCTAGAAAAGGCTAAACAGACAGCTGTGGGCTGATATTAATAGCCAGTGAAGGGGTCATGGATCCTGGCCCCCTCCGCGGCTAATAATATCACCCCTCAGCAGTCCCAGAAATGGCGCATCAATAGATGCGCCAAATCTGGCGCTTAGCCTCCGCTCTTCCCACTGTCCTGTAGTGGTGTCGAGTGGGGTAATGGGGTTGGGGTTCATGTCAGCCTTGTATTGGTGGCTGACATGAATCCCAGGTTAGTAATGTAGGGCATCTATAAGACACCCCCATTAGTAACAGCATAGTAAAGTTTTCGCCGCTTTTTCAATAAAAGACATGGCCAAAATAAAGTATTTTAATGAAATAAAAATACACACAGTTTTAATAATATTGTTACTATACGTTCAGTCCCCGAAGCCCTTGATCTTCTGTAAAAAAAATAAAAATAAAAAACAACCATATCCCTCACCTTTCGGTCGTCACGATGTAGTCCAAATTGTCCCTCAGCGATCCTGGTCACTTCTACAGCAGTGACATCAGCAATCACTGATGTCACTGCTGTAGAAGACAGCACTGTACACTGATAGGAGTGAAATCACTCCTGTCTGTGTACATGGCTCAGCTGCAGGAGAGAGGTCACTGGGGTTCATCAGCTGAAGATCAGCTGATCAGCTCCGATGACTTCAGCTTCAGTTGTACATGGGAACATTCTTGAGAATGTTCCCACGCAGCACCGATGCCATAAAGTGAGCTCACGCGACCTCAGGTCCTGGCAGCACAGCGATGTACACTGCCGTGAGTGAGCGCGCTCCCGGCAGTGTACCGCCGGCCGCCGGGCTGAAGACATTGCGAGGACCAGGAGGACATTGGGGGGCGCTGGACAGGTGAGGATAGTGTTTTTTTTTTTTTACAGCGCACACGCCGGCTCGGCTGAGGACACTACTACTTCCCTCAGCCGCACCGCTCTCGCTGTTATCAGCGGGAGTGGCGGTCGGAAGATGGGAGTAGTAGTCCTCCCCAGCCACCGCGTTTCTCAGGCGTTTTCCCGCCCATTGACTTTAATTGAACCGCAGCAAATCCGTAGGTATAAATATTATACCTGCGGATTTGCTGTGGTTCAATTAAAGTTAATGGGCGGGAAACGCTGCAAAAACGCTACATAGAAAGGACATGCTGTGTTTCTTTTCCGCAATGGAAATCCTGAGCAGAAATTTCCGCATTATGTGCACAGCACATCAGGATTGCCATTGCATTAGCTGGCAGACCGACTACCAAGCGTTTTTGAAGCGTTTCTGCGTGGAAAAACCGTCGCGAAAACGCATCAAAAACACTACGTGTGCACTTAACCTAAATCAGCTTTTTGTGTTACATACATTTTTAAAAAAAATTAAGGCAATGTTTTTTTTCATATTATGTTCTTAATTAAAAAAAAACAAAAAACAAAATGAGTCATCTAGCAATTTTGACAGTGTTCACTAGGGCTTTTTTAGACTCAATTTCTGTCCTCTCTGAGAGAGTTTACAGCAGGCTACATATTACCAGAGGCAGAATTAGAATGACAACACATCTATATACAGTTATATGAAAAAGTTTGGGCACCCCTATTAATCTTAAGCTTAATGTTTTATAAAAATTGGTGTTTTTGCAACAGCTATTTCAGTTTGATATATGTAATAACTGTTGGACACAGTAATGTTTCTGCCTTGAAATTAGGTTTATTGTACTAACAGAAAATGTGCAATCTGCATTCAAATAAAATTTGACAGGTGCATAAGTATGGGCACCTCACCAGAAAAGTGACATTAATATTTAGTAGATCCTCCTTTTCCAAAAATAACAGCCTCTAGTCGCTTCCTGTAGCTTTTAATGAGTTCCTGGATCCTGGATGAAGGTATTTTTGACCATTCCTCTTTACAAAACAATTCCAGTTCAGTTAAGTTTGATGGTTGCCGAGCATGGACAGCCCTCTTCAAATGATCCCACAGATGTTCAATGATATTCAGGTCTGGGGACTGGTATAGCCATTCCAGAACATTGTAATTGTTCCTCTGCATGAATGCCTGAGTAGATTTGGAGCGGTGTTTTGGATCATTGTCTTGCTGAAAGATCCATCCCCTGCGTAACTTCAACTTTATCACTGATTCTTGAACAATATTGTCAAGAATCTGCTGATACTGAGTGGAATCCATGCGTCCCTCAACTTTAACAAGATTCCCGGTGCCAGCATTGGCCACACAGCCCCAAAGCATGATGGAACCTCCACCAAATTTTACTGTGGGTAGCAAGTGTTTTTCTTGGAATGCTGTGTTTTTTTGCCGCCATGCATAATGCCTTTTTGTATGACCAAACAACTCAATCTTGGTTTCATCAGTCCACAGGACCTTCTTCCAAAAAGAAATTGGCTTCTCCAAATGTGCTTTTGCATACCTCAGCCGACTCTGTTTGTGGCATGCTTGCAGAAACGGCTTCTTTCGCATCACTCTCCCATACAGCTTCTCCTTGTGCAAAGTGCGTTGTATAGTTGACCGATGCACAGTGACACCATCTGCAGCAAGTTGATGCTGCAGCTCTCTGGAGGTGGTCTGAGGATTGTCCTTGACTGATCTCACCATTCTTCTTCTCTGCCTTTCCTGTGTTTTTCTTGGCCTGCCACTTCTGGCCTTAACAAGAACTGTCCCTGTGTTCTTCCATTTTGTTACTATGTTCCTCACAGTGGAAACTGACAAGTTAAATCTCTGAGACGGCTTTTTGTATCCTTCCCCTGAACAAATATGTTGAATAATCTTTGTTTTCAGATCATTTGACAGTTGTTTTGAGGAGCCCATGATGCCACTCTTCAGAGGAGATTCAAACAGGAGAACAACTTGCAAGTGCCCACTTTAAGTAGCTTTTCTCATGATTGCATACACCTGGCTATGAAGTTCAAAGCTCAATGGGGTTACAAAACAAAAAAAAGTGCTTTAGTAAGTCAGTAAAAAGTAGGTAGGAGTATTTAAAACAAGAAAATGATAAGGGTGCCCATACTTATGCACCTGTCAAATTTTGTTTGAATGCAGATTGCACATTTTCTGTTAGTACAATAAACCTCATTTCAAGGCAGAAACATTACTGTGTCCAACAGTTATTACATATATCAAACTGAAATAGCTGTTGCAAAAACACCAATTTTTATAAAACATTAAGCTTAAGATTAATAGGGGTGCCCAAACTTTTTCATATAACTGTACAGCTAATAAAATAGGATCCACCAATCACAATAGACAATATGTCACAGCTGACCCTGCTCCTATTCCCTTTACTATGACCTTTGTACACACTCATTAAACACTTCAACACAAAAGGTAGGGTCAACTACAGTACAGACCAAAAGTTTGGACACATCTTCTCATTTAAAGATTTTTCTGTATTTTCATGACTATGAAAATTGTACATTCACACTGAAGGCATCAAAACTATGTATTAACACATGTGGAATTATATACTTAACAAAAAAGTGTGAAACAACTGAAAATATGTCTTATATTCTAGGTTCTTCAAAGTAGCCACCTTTTGCTTTGATGACTGCTTTGCGCACTCTTGGCATTCTCTTGATGAGCTTCAAGAGGTAGTCACTGGAAATGGTTTTCACTTCACAGGTGTGCCCTGTCAGGTTTAATAAGTGGGATTTCTTGCCTTATAAATGGGGTTGGGACCATCAGTTGTGTTGTGCAGAAGTCTGCTGGATACACAGCTGATAGTCCTACTGAATAGACTGTCAGAATTTGTATTATGGCAAGAAAAAAGCAGCTAAGTAAAGAAAAACGAGTGGCCATCATTACTTTAAGAAATAAAGGTCAGTCAGTCCGAAAAATTGGGAAAACTTTGAAAGTGTCCCCAAGTGCAGTTGCAAAAACCATCAAGCACTACAAAGAAACTGGCTCACATGAGGACCGCCCCAGGAAAGGAAGACCAAGAGTCACCTCTGCTTCTGAGGATAAGTTTATCCGAGTCACCAGCCTCAGAAATCGTAGGTTAACAGCAGCTCAGATTAGAGACCAGGTCAATGCCACACAGCGTTCTAGCAGCAGACACATCTCTTCAACAACTATTAAGAGGAGACTTTGTGCAGCAGGCCTTCATGGTAAAATAGCTGCTTGGAAACCACTGCTAAGGACAGGAAACAAGCAGAAGAGACTTGTTTTGGCTAAAGAACACAAGGAATGGACATTAGACCAGTGGAAATCTGTGCTTTGGTCTGATGAGTCCAAATTTGAGATCTTTGGTTCCAACCACCGTGTCTTTGTGCGACGCAGAAAAGGTGAACCGATGGACTCTACATGCCTGGTTCCCACCGTGAAGCATGGTGGAGGAGGTGTGATGGTGTGGGGGTGCTTTGCTGGTGACACTGTTGGGGATTTATTCAAAATTGAAGGCATACTGAACCAGCATGGCTACCACAGCATCTTGTAGCAGCATGCTATTCCATCCGGTTTGCGTTTAGTTGGACCATCATTTATTTTTCAACAGGACAATGACCCCAAAACACCTCCAGGCTGTGTAAGGGCTATTTGACCAAGAAGGAGAGTGATGGGGTGCTACGCCAGATGACCTGGCCTCCACAATCACCAGACCTGAACCCAATCGAGATGGTTTGGGGTGAGCTGGACCGCAGAGTGAAGGCAAAAGGGCCAACAAGTGCTAAACATCTCTGCGAACTCCTTCAAGATTATTGGAAGACCATTTCCGGTGACTACTTCTTGAAGCTCATCAAGAGAATGCCAAAAGTGTGCAAATCAGTCATCAAAGCAAAAGGTGGCTACTTTGAAGAACCTAGAATATAAGATATATTTTCAGTTGTTTCACACTTTTATGTTAAGTATATAATTCCACATGTGTTAATTCATAGTTTTGATGCCTTCAGTGTGAATGTACAATTTTCATAGTCATGAAAATACAGAAAAATCTTTAAATGAGAAGGTGTGTCCAAACTTTTGGTCTGTACTGTATATACAGTACATGTGATGTACTAAAAAAGCCCAAATCGCCAGTGTGAAATATGGAAGAATTCTATTTTTAATTTTTAATACAGATTGTGATATGTGAAAAAAATACATTTAATACAAAAAACTGATTTAAACAATATGACATTTTGTGATAATAGCTTCTCTTTAACACAAAAGCCATTGAGTTAGTAAAGTTAGGTGTCGAGTTACACATTTTGCATCGTAATATTCATGTAATTCTACAAAAGGCTACATCTGTGCATGACGGCAGTAAACAAGGACTGTTGTTCTCAGTTGCCATTTTATAAATAGAACTCAAGCGAGTGTGGTCTTGTTGTTATATGTAAGTTTTGTTGGTTATTTTCTGTATATTATTTTTTCCATTATATCAGAGGAGACCTGCAGAATGTTATTGACCTTTCAAGGCCAGTCTGTTGTATTGCTTCAGCTTGAGTCATATATCTATCATTTTCCAGCGTCCTTTAAACAATATATAAGTGTAATAAAGCTAACAGAAGTGTCCTCCAATCATTGTCTGCTTGTGTGATTTGCCCATATAAACAGCTAGGAAGATCACTTTCATCAATAGTCCTGCTTTGTGTAAAGTTAAAGTTTCTAGAGACACTGAGATCAAACCACACGGTTTTTGGTCACAAATTAAAGAAGTTGTCCAGTACTTTAGATCCCCCCCCCCCCCATGTATCCCCCCGGGGCCCCTAAGGATTTTTATAATTAGCTTACATTGCAGATACTGCCTGTGAGCGGCGCTATCCTTGGTCGCTCACAGGCATCACGTGACCCCGCGCTGATGTCACAACAAGTGAGGCGTAACTCAGCGCTGGGGTCCCCGCGGTGGCTGCTGGGTTGTGGGCGGGGTTACCCCACGTGTCACACCCTGCATCCACCATGCGCTTTCCCAATGAATGGGGAGAGGCAGACCACGAGGTGGATGCCGGATGTGACGAGGGAGGGTAACCCCGCCCACAGCCTGGCATCCACCGAGGAACGCAGAAGACAGAGATCCCCGGCTGCTGCCAGCACTTGTTGTGACATCAGCAGATGTCAGAGCCGGCTGCAGCCGGGGGTCACGTGATGCCTGTGAGCGGCCAGTGACAGCGCCGCTCACAGGCAGTATCTGCAACGTAAGCTAATTTCAAAAATCCTTAAGGGCCCGGGGGGATACATTGAGGGGGTAATATAAAGTAATGGACAACCCCTTTAAGTCTAAGCATTTACTAGCCAAAAAGAAACTGGGTCCTAACCACAGAAAAGATGCAAATCTTTCCATTCTAGTTTTTCTGTGTGGGATCCACTACTGATTTTGGCTTACAATACTGACCACAATACTGCATGTGAATAAGCTATGACATACAGGATACGTCATACAGTATGCTGTCTCCTTGACTTTGATACGGGCTGGTAAGCCGAGCCCACATCTTTGCCGGTGATTTGATTTAATCAGCCATCATCTGCCTCTAACAGCCACAGGAAAAGCAGAGTTCCGCATACAGCAGTCAACCTGTCTAATACCACTGTCAATATGTGACAGTGGCATTGATAACGTGGCGGGGAAGGCGCTACTCTATGCACCCATTGGCGCACCCGTGATGTGATCATTGGGAGCTGATGGGTTGCCATGATGGCCATCAGTTAGCTGAAGACCCCTGTGCCTGTAATGATGGTTTTCCTGTGAAAGCCAGCCAGTGGCTGTGGCATTGCTGTATATAGGGACTAATAAATACAGTGAAAAGTAAAAAAAAAAAAACATTTTAAAAAATATGAAAAAAATTAAAAATATCTAAAAGTTAAAATCAACCCCTTCTTCCTCCATTAAAAATTAAGAAATAAAAAAAGACATATTTGGTATCACAATGTTAGTAAAAGTCTTATTTATCAAAATCTAAAACAAATTAATCCAATTGGTAAATGGCAAAATGAGAAAAAAAATCAAAATGCCAAAATTATAGATTTTTTTGGAATGCTATAACAATACAAAGAAATAATAGTAATAAAAAGTGATCAAAAGATTGTCTCAACCCCAAAATGATATCAATAAAAACATCGGTTTGGGGTGCAAAACAAAAGCTCTGACACAGCTCCATATCCCGAAAATTGAAATTATGGCTCTAAAAAATGAACTCACAAGCGCAGCCTTGGTATCTCCATAATCAAACTGACCTGGAAAATCAAATTACCAAATCATTTTTACCGTAAAATTAATGCTGTAAATAAAAAATAAACAATGAAACAATTGTGGAATTGCGCTTTTTTGCTATTTCACCACACTTGGTAGAGTGGACAGAGGCAGGACAGGTGAGTAACAATCAGCACCTGCAATTTTCATTGCGTTTTTGGTAGTGATGTTTGTTGTGTCATTCACATAAAAAATGATGACATTCAAAAATTATGTGATTCAAAGTTGTAATGTGAAAATGTAACCAAAAATGTAAAATTCATTTATATGTGCCTTTTACCCATCATCCATGACAGCACCTGAGAGAGAGAGAGATCTGCCTTATTATTGGACAGGAAGCCAAGAGCACAAAATAAAAGGGCAACTCCCACTTCATCCTTCAATTTGTTTTCCTTTCCTTTGGACGGACGATCCTTGATCACACAGCTGGAACAGCTATGAATCATGGAACACCCTTTGGGTGTTCTATTGCAACCTCTAGTAAGAATCGCAGTGAGTACATTGGCCCAGTTGAGCGATGGAATATTAACATTAACTTGGGGAGACCTAGATTTAATGCCTCTAGTACCTAGTGCCTCATATTTGGTGTTTGGCCTGCAGCCTTGTGTTTGACCTGCAGTCTAGTGTGTCTCGTTTGGCTGGCCTCCTCATGCCTGGCCTCATATCGTATGTTTGGCTTGCCTGAGGTTTTGCCTGTCTCCTCGTGTTTGGTGATTGGTCTGCCGACTCAGGTCGGGTTTTTCCTTCTGCCTCTGCCTCATGGCATGGCTTGATGTGGCCTTTGGCTTAGTATGTCCTTCGGTGGTATGTATTAACTTTGGGGCGTGTGGCTTTACTTGGTTAGCCAGCTGACTTGTGGCTTGTAGATTTAGTTTTTACTATTGCCTTAGAACATGATTTTTTGATATGTTGCTTTCTACCTCAAAACTTCATTGCTCTTTTGCTTTCAGCCCATTGCCACTGAGATTGGTGTAGAATGAACTCCACATGATACCAGGGGTCTGTTGTGATTCTATCAAATTTTAAGGAAAACTCCAGCCTTAATAAAATTCAGCCCTGCAGGAAGCTAGTATGTCCAATTGATTTCCAATCTATCCCTCCTACTTAGATGTGCATATTGACCTAAAGTAAATGAAACTATTATAAGCCCAGTCATTCTTCATAAGTCTGGATTCATAGACTGGACTGTTCACTATGTAAGTTGGTAAACCCAACCAGTTCCAGTTTATCCTCCTAATAGGTGTTGTAAGACAGTCACAGTTGTGCTAAGCAGAATGAAATCATTGTAAATCCAGTTAATTTCCCTAGTCTAGAATCATAAATTTGACTGATCGGCATTTAAGTTGGTAAACCATCTAGGTTCCAGTTTATTCTTCTTTATGGAGCTGTAAAATGGACATGCCTGTGCCAAGCAGAATTGAACCATTGTAAATTCAGTTAATCCCCCTAGTCTGGAGTCATAAGAGGGGCTCGTCAGCATTTAAGTTGGTAAACATCTATGTCCCAGTTTATCCTCCTAGTTGGGGTTGTTAGATGGACATGGCTGTGTTTAGCTTAATAAAGCATTGTAAGTCCAGTTGATCCTCTAGGTCTGGAGTCATAAGATGGACTGCTCAGCATTTAAGTTGGTAAACATCTACATTCTAGTTTATCCTCCTAGATGGAGATGTAGGATGGACAAGGCTGCACTAAGCAGAATTAAACCACTGTAAGTCTAGTTGATCCTCCTAGTTAAAGTCATAAGATGGAATCCTCAGCATTTAAGTTTGTAAACTGCTATGTACCAGTTATCTTCTTACTTAGATCTGTAAGATGGACATGGTTGTGCATAAAACTGAATGAACCATTGTAAGTCCAATTACTTCTCGTATTTTAGAGTCACAAGATGGCCTTGTGGACAATAAGTTGTTAAACTCTCAATGTCCCAATTGATCCTCTTAGTTTGGAATAGTAACAAACATAATTGCACCAAGTCATATTAAGCCAAGATAATTACAAGCCATACAATTAGAAAACTGTCAAGATGACACTATTGGCCACAGTCTCGTGATGTTGGGGGTTTGTAGGCAGTGACTGGGTGAGAGAACACCACCCTCTAACCACTTAGATACTGCAGCTAGCTTCAATTATAGCAGTTAAATGAAGGTGCCAGCTATGTATGGCAACCCACGCCTGCTCAAGCCACCGCAAATGAGCTAAAATCAGTGCTGTTGAATCCTCTGTAGCTTACAGAGAGGGTTCTGAATACAGAGGCCACCTTTATGATGTATATATGCCCTGATAGGTGTTGCCTTCATGAAACAACCCTTTAACCCCTTCCCAACATTAGACATACCATTGCGTTCTATTTTGCAGTATGTCCCACAAATGGATGTACCGGTACGTCCTGGCAATCATGCGGCCACCAGAGCAGGAGCTATGCCCGCACAATTGCCGCCAGGAACTCAGCTTCAGTGATAGCCAAGCCCCAGCTTTCACAGCCAAGGGAGGTGCCCACACCGACCTTGGCAGTTTAACCCTCTAAATGTCGCGATCAATAGCGATCACAGGATTTAGAAGGCTTGGAGAGGGAGGGGGCTCCTCTCCCTTTCGATTGGCACCCCCACGATGTAATAGCAGGCTGACAATGGTAGTCATGGCAACTAGAGGTCAAATGATGACCTCTGGGTCTGCAGGCTACGGTGGCCTGTTAGACCATACCAGGACCATGGTCTAAAAGGAGTTCTGCCAGTGTAATACTGACAGATGTAATACATTGCAATGCGGATGCATTGCAATGCATTATACCAGTGATCAGAGTAATAAAAATTAAAGTCCCATAGAGCAACTAAGTAAAAAAAAAGTTTTAAAAAATTATAAAAATATTTATTTAAAAAAAAAATCACAAAATAAAGAAAAAAAATATGTATACCAATAAATACATATATTTATGTAAAAACAAAAAGAAAAAAAAATAGCACACATATTTGATATCACCGCGTCAGAACCACTCGACCTATAAAACTGTAACACTAGTTGCCCCCTTCAGTGAACACTGTAAAAAAAAGGCAAGAAAACTATGTTTTTTCTTCAAGTCATCCGGCAAACAACAAGCCCTCACATGGCTTTGTCAACAGAAATATAGCAAAATAGTTCTCAAAATATGGCGATGCAAAAAATTTTTTTTTATGGAAAAAAAGCATTTCTTTTAGCGTGCGATAGCAGCCAATCATAAAAAACTATATAAATCTGGCATCGCTGTAATCACACTGACCCAAAGAATAAAGCCGTCTAATCACTTATAACACACAGTGAATGGCAAAAAACAAACAAAAAAAACACCAATTCTTGACCTGCTGTTGATATGTTTATTCAGCCTCCCAAAAATTGCTGTAAGGCTCGGCTCACAATTATCCTGCGCTCTACGCTGAGCGCTTACTAGGGTTTCCGTGAAAGTCTCAGATATATGTAATTCAGACAGAACCTGTGGTGGAAGATTCCCTATAAAGAGGCAGATGGAGACACTGTGGACTCTCTCTGACCTAATGATCCAGCGGTGTCTTTTTAAGCGCCTTTTTAGGAGTGTAGAAAAGCACGGTTAGGCACAGTGTTTGTACATCTGAAAATAAAGACACCACTGAAGAGAGACCAGATGGAGTCCAGAGTAATTCTGCTGCCCCATTATGGTGAATGGATTCATCGGGGGTTTCATCTGAATCATGTTATTTGGAGATTTAGATGGAAACCCCAATGTAAGTGCTCAGCATAGAGCGCAGGATAAATGTGATCCTTAAAGTTGTGAAAAATGTTCTCAATTAAAGCCTCAACTTATTTAAAAAAAAAAAGTCCCCACTCAGGTCCGTCATCTGTCAAGGAAAATAGAGGGGGCTTCCACGTTACTGTTAGTACAAAGACTCTGGAAAAGCACTATGGCTCCTACCCAAAAAGAAATCCAGCAAAATCTGTGCTCCCAAATCCAAAATCGCAGTTAGCGTCCACATGTTTGGCATTTCTGTAGCCCACTTAATTTACGGGTGCATGTCTCCAGAAGCAAGAGCTGGACATAATGTACTTGGCACTACAATGTACTGGACACTACAACGTACTGGGCACTGTAACACAGATTTGCAATTTTCACTCAGCAACATTCTCTGCTGCTTGTTTCTGGAAAACACCCATGGAGTCAAAATTGTAACTACACTTGAAGATGAATTCCCAGAGGGATGTAATTTCCAAAAGGGAGTCATATGAGGGAGGATTCTGCTCTTCTGGCCCTTAGGAGCTCTGTATATGGAATCAGCAAACTATTCTATGATAATTTGTTCTCCAAAAGTCAAATAGCGCTTCTTCCCTAAGCAGTACTGTACAGCCACATATGGGGTATTGCTATGTTCAGCAGAAATAGTATGACAAATTTTGGTGTCATTTTTACCCATTTGCCCATAAAAAAATATATAAACTGGAGGTAAAACAAAAATTTTTGTGGTAAAAATATGATTATTTTTTCTTTACTACCCAATGGTATAAAGTTCTGTGACATACCCGTGGTGTCAATATGATAACTGGACCCTTAGATTAATTCATTGAGAGGTGCACTTTGTAAAATGGGGTCACCCTTAGTGACCGGACCAATTTTTTGAAATCTGACCAGTGTCACTTTATGTAGTAATAACTCTGGAATACTTCAACATATCCCATTGATTTTGAGACTATTTTTTGTGACACTTGATACTTTAAAATAATAGTAAATTTAGGTTGATATGTTTTGCGTTTATTTATAAAAATATCAGAAATTTGACAAAAATTATTTAAAAATTGCAATTTTCAAACTTTGAATGACTATCCCTTTAATCTCAATAGTCATACCACACAATGCATTAATAAATAACATTTCCTCGTGTCTGCCTTACATCAGCACGATTTGTAAAGTGTTGTTTTATTTTGTTAGCATTTTAGAAGGTTTAAAAATGTAGCAGTAATTTTTCATTTTTTCAAGGAAATTTACAAAACTTATTTTTATAGGGACCTCTTTAGCTTTTCAGTGACTTCGGGGGTCTTATATGTTGGAAACCACCCAAAAGTGATATCATTTTAAAAACTGCACCCCTCAACGTATTTAAAATTGCTTTCAGGTAGTTCATTAACCGTTCTGGTTCTTTTCAGAAAGTAATGGAAAGTTTATTTTTACCACCTAAATTTTGATAACTTCTGAACAGGCCACTATAGCCAGCAGACTCTAAGGCCGTTATTTGGCCGTTACCTGCCATGGCAAACATCAGGACCACACAATCAAGATCTCAGGGTGCCGATGAGGTTAAAGAGGGAGCCCCCACACTCTGTTAACTATTTATATTCTGTAGTCACTGTTGACAGCAGAATCTAAAGGGTTAAACGTCCATGGTCGGTGCCAGCACCGATTGTGGCTGATGTAGCAAATTGTCAGCTATAGTGTACAGGTGATAGTTACAGGATTGCCACCTGTCAGGGAACGCTAGTCTCTTATATCGCAGGTCAGTAAAAAGACGTCTATTGGTCAATATGGGATTAAGGGAGGTTCTGCTGTTCTGTTCAATGTGACATGTTCTGTTCAATGTGACATAGCACCTGCAAATTATTGCAGAAAAATCTGCACTATAATATGCCGTTTCTTCCCTTCTGAGCCTTGTACTGTGCCTGAAAAGTATTTCCCAATTACATATAGGGTATTGGCGCACTCAAAAGAAATTGCGCAACAAACTGTGTGGTCTATTTTTTCTCACTAGCCCTTAAAGTAATTAAAAACTTGGGGCTAAAACAACATTTTAGTGGTAAGAATGCAATTATTCTTTCTTAACCACCCAATGTTATACAATTCTATGAGGCACATGTGGTGTCAACTTGCTCACTGCACCCATAGAGGAATTCATTGATAAAGTGCGGTCACTTATGGGGGTCTGCTTTTCTAGCATGTCAAGGGCTCTGCCAATCTAACATAGCACTCTCAAACCATTCCAGCAAACTCTGAACTATAATATGAAGCTCCTTCCCTTCTGAGCTTTGTACTGTGCCAAGCTCTGTAGCCCCAGACAGTGAGAAAGGCCTAGATATAATCCAAATTGGCTGCAGAGAGACAGAAAAGTATAATAATCAACAGATAGACATGCATGCAAGGGCAATAAGGCTCAAACAACAGCCATATCATAGTTGTGTCGATCATCTAAGTCATAGAATTTGCTCACCAAAAAAGAGGGGCCTTAAACAGCGTGGGGCGTCACAGGAGTGGAGCGGTGGCCAGAGGGTTCTTCGATGCGCCTTTCACGGGTGGAATACCAGGGCTTTCTCAAGAGGCATGTAGTGAGTGTACTGCCAGGACCTTTAAATGCGCCCCTCACAGTCACGTGTACAGTCACATGACCTCGCACATACAGGATGCCAGCGTATATCGCCGGTATTAGATGAATCACGGCACATGCGCCGGGAGTCCCGCCCCCCAATACATGGACCCAGGTCGTCATACCAACGGCGCGTGTCCGGGAGCACATCAGAGACGCAGCTCGCGAGGACGCGCAGAGGGCCCACTCACGACGAGGTGTGTGCATGGAAAAGGGGGGAACCACCATTTTGTGAAGTATCTGTGGGTTCAAGATGCTCACAACATCTTTAAATACATTCCTTGAGGGGTGTAGTTTCCAAAATGAGGTCACATGTGTGGGGTTTCTACTGTTTAGGCACATCAGGGGCTCTGTAAATGCGACATGGCGTCAACTATTTATTCCAGCCAATTTTGTACTCCAAAAAGTCAAATGGTGCACCTTCCCTTCAGAGCCCTGCCATTTGAATAAACAGTAGTTTTCCACCACATATGGGGTATCGTGCACATTCAAAAGAAATTGCATAACAAATTGTATGGTCCATTTTCTCCTGTTACCGTTGTGAAAATGAACATTTTTAGTCAAAATCAACATTTTTGTGGGTAAAATAAAATGTTCAGTTATTCCTTCAACATTGGTTTAATTCCTGTGAAGAACCTAAAGGGTTAATAAACTTACTGAATGTGGTTTTGTGGACTTTAGGGGTGCAGTTTCTAAAATAGTTTCACTTTTGGGTATTTTCTGTCACATAGGCCCCTCAAAGTCACTTCAAATGGGATGTGGTCCCTAAAAAAATTAATTTAGGTAATTTTGTAGGAAAAAAGAAAATTAGCTGATGAAATTTTCTAACTTCCTAGCAAAAAAAAATATGTTTCAAAAATTATGCTGATGTAAAGTAGACATGTGGTAAACGTTATTTATTATCTATTTTATATGTATGTTATAACTATCTGGTTTAAAGTCATAAAAATTCAAAGTTTGAAAATTGCGGAATTTTCACATTTTTTTGTCAAATTTTTGATATTTTCATAAATAAACACAAATCATATCGGCAAAACACTAACATGAAGTACAGCGTGTGATGAAAAAACATTCTCAGAAATAAGGGGGTATGTTGAAGTGTTCCAAAGTTATTACCACATAAAGTGACCCTGGTCAGAATTGTAAAATTTGGCCTGGTCAGCAAGGTGAAAACAGGCTTGGGGTTGAAGTCGTTAAAGTAAAAAAACACAATGGTTGAGAAGTCAATGCCTTGATCTTACCTAAACCAACAACCACAATATTTTTCAAAATGAAGTACTTTAATTGTTCTAGCAAGTTTTGAAGTCTTTGATGCAGAAATTATTTTTCTTATTGTTTGTTACCTTTGGGGATAATTTTTATTTTCTTATTTAAATGTATGTATTTTTGGCTAAAAATAATTTTGTTTTAATAGTGTTCCTGAATTTTTTTTGCTTTCTTTGCCTGGTGTAAGTGAGAATGCGATAGTGAGTTCATTCTGGCGGTTCAATGTGAGAGTTTCTAACTCTACTGTATGTATTTTTCTAAGCTTCTCTTAACTGAATTATGACTACAGATCACATCAATGTTGAATGTGCAGGTAAACAAGGAGCCTGTAAAAGCAAAATGGTGCACAATTTTTAATTAACCCAAATAGCAAAATGATTTTAAGGCTATGTGCCCATGATGCAGAAATGCTCCGGATTTTTCCTAAGCGTTTCTGCATCTCCCTGGCAGAACAAACGCATGTGCACTTTTGCATGCATTTCGGCATGCGGGTTGTCAAGCGCTTTTAGCATCACTTGGAAAGTGCTTGACAACTTGGTCACACTATATAAATCCATGCAAACGGCATGGATTTATATAGTGTGACAGTAAAAAATGATAAAAAATAAAAAAATAAATCTATACTTACCCTCCGATGGCCCCCGGTGTCTTTATCCGATGCGTCTCTGCTTGCCGGCAGCTCGCGGTGGACTAAAGGACCTGCCGACGTCAGCGGTCGCGTGACCCCTCACATGACTAAATGACGCCATGGCAGGTCCTTTTCAGACCATCGCGAGTTGCTGGCAAGCCGAGATGCATCGCTATGGAGACCGGGGGTCATCAGAAGGTAAGTGTAATATTTATTTTTTATTTTATTCTTTTTTTTACAGGTTCTATGGTACCAGGGTCTGGAGGAGAGTCTCCTCGTCTCCAGACCCGGTTACCATCCGCACATTGAAACGCTTTGATTCTGTATGTACAGATCCAGTGATGCGGAATCCATGCATTCCAATGCAAGTAAATGGCGGCGACAACGCAGCGCTTCCGCAAAATAATTGGTAGTGCTGCAGATTTTTCCACGATAATCCGCAGCGGAAATTTCCGCAGCATGAGCACAGTACATGCAGATTATCATTGGGGAACATTGCAGACCTTCTACCAAGCGTTTTTAAGCGTTTCTACAGTGGAATTGCCGCTGCAGAAACGCTTAAAAAATGCATAGTGGGAACACAGCCTTAGCCCCAAAAACAAGCACCTAAATATTAGAAAATAAAACATTATCAGAGGTGGACAACCCCTTTGAAGACTTGCAACTTATTTTAGTTGGGTTCATGTACCTAAATTATATGCACAATAAAATGAGTTGTATCACTGATCACTAGAAAAGTAGGATCATAAAGAGGAACATGGTAGCTTGATAGTGTTGAGTAGGAGATTGTCGTAGACTGAACCTGCTGATGTGATATAATCAAATATTTTACACATAAGCAAGCAGGAGCGTTGATAAGATGCGAGGAACAGACAAACATAAAAATCCAAGAAATATGCATCAATGCCAATAGCAGTGCTTTGGGGTTTTTTTGTGACAATTCCACCATATCTTGAAGCGCCTGTCACTAGGATTAATGTCACATGTAGTAAAATCTCTTGTCTGAAACACCCAGGGGATGGGAGATCAAAGGCTTTACTCACCAAGTTCTTATTATAAGACTTATGATAGAAAATCTCACAAGATATTTGTCAAGCATCAATTTCCTTTTCACATTTACATGATAAACATAAAACAGAAGTGTCATTAAATAAAGAACTACTACAAGATTTTCCATCATTACTTCTGTAAGTTAAAATTTCTACCTGAAAAAAATATAAAGCAACCAATGAAGTTCACAAGGTTATGGGTGCATTTTTATAATCTATAATCAGGTCAATGTTTCAGATCCATAGTACAAAATCAATGTAGGTCCTTGTAATCTAATGATTTATAGCATTATTTCCAATGATTGGAACGTATGTAAAGGTGTTTGTGAAACTTTAACATGTGGCCCTTTAATGCTTTAAGGACCCAGACATCTTTCATTTCTATGCTTTCAGTGTATAAACAAATGAAAATATAAATCAATTAAAAAAGTAAGGAAAAAAAAAACCTTCAATCCAAATCGCTGTTTATAGTTCTGCCCCTATCAAAACAAAAAAAAAAGTCGAATATATGATAATGTGATCATTAAAAAAAAAATAAAATATGAAAAATAGACACGCATTTCATATTTTCTTTACATTTTCCCCTGATATCAGGAAACACATGAATATAAAAATGATATAAAAATGTCGCCCCATGTATCATAAAAAAAAGATTAAACAAATATACAAATTAGAAAAATTATTAGAGCCGTTAACAGAACAAATACAATAAAACCTGAAAATGTAAAGGGGCAGCAATAGGGTAAAATGGACATTTTATTTTAGTTTCACTAGGAGATTTGAACTATAGCAGTGTATTATGACTGTCAGTATAATACGGGATCTAATTTGAAGACTGAGATGGCAGCCAATGGAGTCATTGTTAGGTTCCCCCACTACCAAACACATCAGCAACCTAGAGCTTCCGCCCTCTTTCTAATCACTTATATGTTACTGCCGCTTTTGACAGCGGAATCTAAGAAGTTGAATCTAAGAATTGCAGACATTGGTGTTTCTCAATGATCCCCAAAGTTTCTGTATGAACCTAGCTATACAGTGGGTGTTTCCCCATTTATACAGTGTTATGCTATCCAGCTTATTCTTCTTTTCTCTTATTTCACTTTATTCAAGAGTTCACGCATCTTTCATGAACTGTATGCGACATCTACCTGACTTGATGTATATTCAATCTAAGCGAATGCCACAAGCCGTTTGGCGCGAATTGCCTAATTTGACTCCATTTTGCCTTGGGGGCATTTGTATAATGATGTCTTCTTTGTGCCTGTGTGCACATTTGAATTGGATTTTTGTGATGGTTTTATTTATGTATTTCTGCAGTATTGAAGGGGGGAGCACTAGGGCCATTGTCATCATGCTGTGTGCCGGAACTGAGTTCTCTTCGCCCTGTCGCCGCTGGTGACTGTGCCCGCTCAAACGCTGCCTCTTCCTCCCAGCGAGCAGCCTCCTCAGCCAAGGATGGGCTTGTGACACCCACCGGATACCAGCCCTTCTGACACCACACTTTCATGAAGTGGATCTTTTCCCTGATGTAAAGGCTGTGTAGCCGGTACAGCAGAGAGTCCCGTTTCACCATGGCTCTATTTACGTAAACTTTGTTCCCTGTTCCCTATTCTTTAATAAAGCTGTATCCCCTAATATGGTTGAAGTCCACAACCCTCCCCTCTATGCACTGCTCCTCAAATTGAGCGCATTTTGGGCCTGACAGCCACTTCCGTGAGAGAGCATCAGCCTGCATACGCTCCTCCACCACGTCAGGTAGCTTCCGTGGCCAGCGGAAACGAAGGGAGAATGACACCTCGGAGATAGGGGGTTCCGAGCGCCCTTGGTCCCAGTCAAACTCGGTGGTCCATGGTGGAGACTCGGGTGCCGGTAAAGGGATAGGAGCAGACTGGGAGTGTAGGGGCAGGCCGCGGAGCAGGGGTAGGCTGCATCATCGGAGCCCGCAGGGGAAGCAAAGCAATAAGGGGAAGCTCTTCTTCCTTTTCGGCCACCTGAGGGGATTCAGATGGCCCGGGGGGGGTACACCGACCTGATTCAGCGAACCGTTCCAACGGATGTATCTTGCTCTCCCTGTCCATCTGACTCCAGTACGCTATGTGGATCCGGTGCTGGACGAGGCCCAGCTCCAGATGCAGTATGGCATCCCAGAGGGCAGCAGCCAGCATGGGAAAGTCTTCCTCCTCCTCGTGCAAGATCTTCTTGGCTGCGGCCCCTGGGGTAGTGAGATGAATCCCTTCGTCATCCGTGCTGCAATCCATGTCGTCCGACTCGTAAATGAGGTAGATGATGCGGCTCATTTTCAATAGCAGGAGGGACACATCTTCTCTCTTGCTGTGCGGTAGGCAGAATGGCGCCGGCAAGTCACTTCCGATGCGCTTCCCGCCCGATAAGCCTTTCCGATGGTCGCACCAGTGACACGGACGACATCTCTGCAGTCACTCCTCTCGACTCTGCCTCTTGCCGCACCCGCTGATTTCGTTATCTCTTAAAAGGTGAGGCCTCTCTCGTCCTGGTATGTGTCTTCTTCTGTGTGGCTATGCCTCTCCTGGGCTGGATCTTGGTTCTGGAACACCTTGTAGAGGTTGGTCGTCTGGTGGGCCGTGCACACAGTTTTCGGCCTTTGGTCTCTCACCATGCCCACTATGGGCCGGATCTCTCCTTGGACCCGCGGTAATTGCCACCTTGGGATCCATGTTGATGTCCGCCATCTTGGGAAACATTTCGACATCCACCATTCTGGCACTTACATCACCTTTTGCCTTTAAGGTACTGAATTCTTCCTTTCTGTCACTTTTCACCATTTTCTTTGCCTTTGAGGACTTGTTACTTTCTTTTTCCTTGGTTTCCCCACTTTCTTTATTTTCTTAATTTTCTTTCTTTTCTTCACGTTCCAGGGCCTGACCCTGCTTGCAGCACCACTTGAAGGGGGGAGCACTAGGGCCGTTATCATCACACTGTGTGGTGGAACTGAGGTCTCTTCACCTGTGTCCCCTCTTCTTTAAAGGACTAAGAGTGGAGTGTGTAGAGTGATGAAGGATTTTCTGTACTCACTGTTACATTGTCCATGGGACCGGAACCGACGTCAAACAAGACAGGAGATCGTAGATCCGGGTTAACAGACTCACTTTTACTGTGAAATTCTTGTATACACGGCTGCAGCATACAGATTAAGACATAGTCTTTAGTTAGTGAAGTACCCTTGGTTATGTGCCTTTCCAGTGTTCGTCCTCGTCCCGTCCTGAGACTCTGATTCTCCCTCTAACTGACTGCAACCCGGAAATTTTTTTTTTTTGTAAAAACTGTTCTAAACCCCTCCCAGCTAATGATGCAACCTCATGCAACCCTGTATTTAACTCTCTAATGTCTAAGTAGTGTAGTGTAAACTAAATCCCTGTCTATTGTATGGTTTCCCTCTGGGCAGACCTCCTGCATCCCAGGGACGGCCTTAGGCAGAGCCTTTAGGAGAACTGGCATACAATAACGGCCATGGGGATTACACACAGCAAGCATTTTTATCACATAAATAACATAAATCACATAACACATATAAAACTACAACTCAGTAACCCCTTGTTGACTTGTCTTCTCAGCCCGCCACCCTCCTACAGTATAAAAATCTCTGCTTTTCACTATACTCATACTTGTACTTACCGAGTTCGGTTACGCAGGAGTTGCTGATACACATGTTTGTTATACTACTTGCTTTTCCTAAAACACCTGCATTGCACGTATAAGCAATGAATGAATCACATGGGTCTGGTGATGCCGCTGGCCACGACCAAATACTCACACTTTCTGATTTTGGAGCGCAGGCGCAGTTGACGTCCTTTTGAGTAAGGTCACATGCCTGCCAACATATCATGCCGGTTTTATCTCACGTAGGCGCAGTAGACACATTTCTTACAGTTTATCACACGCCTGCGCATTCATACCCATTCAATCCTTCGCATGTGTGGTGATCACTTTTTGCAGAGGGTCTGCAGGGATTATGATGCGCAGGTTGCGCACGAGCAATATGTACTTCCTGTTGCCATTTGAATACACGGATTCCCTGTCTCGATATGGTAACAATTATCTTGTTATTTTTTTGTATATATAGAACGAACCTTGGCTAGTTCACCCACTCTTACGTCTGAGGAAGCCACGCTTTTGGTGGCGATACACGTGGGGTTTCCACTCCTCACAGATACTGTACATTTATCCCTGCATGCAAATACCATTTATATATGATCTTTTTGCCTTATGCCTTTTCCACAGTGTTTTCATTGCTAGCTCTGGGGCACATGTTCTGCTCTTTTACATGCATTTAAGCGTCCAATAGATAAGCCTATACGCTTCTATTATGTCTTATTTTAGACTTCATTTTGTATAATTAGCGCTGTCTTTGGATTCTATTTGCACTGTGTGCAAGGTTTTTTCCATTTTTTATATAGGATCTAAATATTCCTTCCTTCCAATGATAATGCCTCTGATAATACCCTCTCAAAACGAAGGATATTATCAAAGGCAAAAAAGAGAAATTTTCCCAGGATAAAACAAGAAACAGACTTCGATGAGCAAAGGGCTTACAAATGTTGGTAATCACAGATCTAATAAATCACATGGAACTTTAAGTAGGGACACTGATCCCACTCCCGTTTCTCAGAAACTTTCATCTAGTGATTTTTTGTCCTCCAAAATGAGCAATTAAGAAAACCCACCAGGAGGGGCAAGCGCAAGTCCTCAAAACTAAAAAAAATGTAGTTGAAGATACAATGTATGGTCACCCTCATACAAGAGGTAAACAAGATATAATCGCAGACGGTAAATGACTTACAAGGCCATCATACTAATATAGGTAACTAGCTATTAAACCCGTTCTAAGCCCGGGTGGCAAGTATTTTTATTAGTATATGGTCCCCTATCCTGGTATATGCTCCCCCATCCTGGTCTCCCATCCTGGTATATGCTCCCCCATTCTGGTCCCTCATCCTGGTATATGCTCCCCCATCCTGGTCACCCATCCTTGCATATGCTCCCCAATCCTCATCCCCCATCCTGGTATATGCTCCCCCTTCCTGGTATATGCTCACCCATCCAGATCCCCCATCTTGGTATATGCTCCCCCATCCTGGTTCCCTATCCTGGTCCCCCCATCCTGGTATATGCTCCCCCATCCTGGTACACTATCCTGGTATATGCTCCCCCATCCTGGTCTCCCATCCTAGTCCCCCATCCTGGTATATGCTCCCCCATCCTGGTATATGCTCACCCATCCAGGTCCCCCATCTTGGTATATGCTCCCCCATCCTGGTTCCCTATCCTGTTATATGCTCCCCAATCCTGGTCCCCCATCCAGGTATTTGCTCCCCCATCCTGGTCCGCTATCCTGGTATATGATCCCTCATCCTGGTCCCCTATCTTGGTATACACTCCCCCATCCTGTTATATGCTCCCCCATCCTGTTATACGCTCCCCCATTCTGGTATACCCTCTCCTATCCTGGTATTTGTGCCCCTATCCTGGTCACCATCTTGGTATACACTCCCCCAACCTGCTTTATGCTCCCCCATCCTGGTATTTGTGCCCCCAATCCTGGTCCACATAATGGAAAATGCTTCCCCCCCATCCTGGTATTTGCTTCCTCTCATCCTGGTTTCCCCTCCTGGTCCTCGGCTAGTCTGAACGAAGACCTATAGAATTAAGGGAGGGGTCCCTAAAAGAACTAAGGACTGAGACAAAAAAGGTACACCTCCTAAATAGAAGTTGTTGCAGAACACAAAAAGACAAACTGACAAAAAGTACTAGAGGTCCAGAGGACCAAGCGAAGTTGACAGAGAAAGGCACAGAAGCCCCACGCTAGAGAAACAGTAAAACACTGAAGTCCAGCACAGCCAGAAGGGCGGAGCTGGAATATAAAGGCAGATGGTCACGTGACCACAAACCACAAGATAGAAAAAACAAACAGGAGGGTTCTAACAGTACCCCCTCTTTTATGAGGATCCTCCGGATCCTCCAGGCCCAGGCCTATCCGGAAACCTCCTGTGGAAAGCTTTAACAAGCCTAGGAGCAGAGACATCATCCGTCCTTACCCAGGAGTTGTCTTCGGGACCGAAACCATTCCAGACAAGGACGTAAACCGCCGTCCTTTTTTTTAACAAAGAAGAATCCAACTGCCACAGGCGACTTAGAAGGTCTAATGTGACCAGCAGCCAGGCTAGTCTCTATGTACTCCTCCAAGGCCTTTCTTTCTGGGATAGTCAGATTAAACAAGCGACTCTTGGGAAGAGTAGCTTCCGGAATAAACTCAATGGCGCAATCATAATCCCTATGAGGAGGTAAAACTTGCGACTCCTCCTCCGAAAAAACCCTCCAAAAATCTTGAATAGGTACTGGCAATTCTCCTTTTTCCACAGCCGCATTTTGACCATTACAACATTTATCATAGCACTTCGGACTCCAAGACTTAATCACATTAGTAGACCAGTCCAATAAAGGATTGTGCAGTCTTAACCAAAGCAATCCTAGAAAAACTGGAGAGGGCAAATTATCCAAAACAACCAAGTCCAAAATTTCTTGGTGAACTCCATTGATAGTGAGAGGAAATGATGCATTCTTGTGAGTAATACATTTCAAAGGAGTGTTATCAATTGCAACCACAGAAATAGGTGATGACAAAGGTTTGGATTTCAATTTAAGGTTTTCCAAAAACCCTTTATCAATCACATTAAGTGTTGAACCACAATCCACAAATATCTGAAATTCAATCAAATCTCCCTGCAGAGTAGTACTCCCAGAAAGAAACACTCCTGCAGAGCGTAAACAGGCTATACGGGCGTAAATGACCTCTTTTTTTTCCTTTACTTAAACGACTCTCACAATACTTAATCAAATGGTCAGCTTTACCACAATAAAGACAGAATCCCTCGGCGAATCTCCGGTCTCTTTCCTGAGAGCGGAGTGACATCCCCCCAACCTCGATCGGTTCCCCGCCGTCAGAGCAGATTTTCTGGGGACTGGGACCTGACATTACAGGAGTCATTCCCTCATTGAGCCTGCGCCTCAGTCTCATGTCAACACGAACAGCTAACTGAATAGCGTCCTGCAGAGTCTCGGGTGCAGGGAATGCAATTAGCAAATCCTTAACCCTTTCACTCAGACCAGCAAGAAAAACATTTCAGCGCCGGATTATTCCACTTAACTTCTGAAGCCCATCTCCTGAAGTGTGTGCAATAATTTTCCACATCATCTGACCACTGTTTCAAACGTCTAAGTTCTGATTCAGCAGATGAGATTCGATCAGGATTGCCATATAATAGCCCCATAGCAGAAAAAAATTCTTCAACAGACCTTAAACATGGATCATTAGGCTGGAGAGAAAAGGCCCACCCCTGTGGTTCATTGCGCAAAAGCGACATAATGAAACCAATGTGCTGTGATTCATTCCCAGAGGATCTTGGTCTCAAACGAAAATATAACAAACAAGCATTTTAAAGGAAAAAAAATCTTGCTGTTTACCATATAAAACATCAGGCAGTCCTACCTTGGGTTCCACAAAATGTGCTCCAGAACAGCTACTCACGTGTTGCTGAAGATCGGCCACCTCCAGAGACAATCCCTGCAGGCGCTGAGCTAAATCCTGGACCGAAACCATACTGATCCCCGAATTTCTTTCCTTTTAGTTTTTTTGGGCTGGACTTACTGTTATGATCTGCAACATGTGCTAAGGAAAGATAGGGGAAAGCTGTCCCTACAGTAAGACTAAGCTGAATCCCTACGATGTAGCGGGCTGCCTGTTCCTAGTGAACAGACCCGCCTTAGTCCTCGGCTAGTCTGAACGAAGACCTATAGAATTAAGGGAGGGGTCCCTAAACGAACTAATGACTGGGACAAAAATGGGACACCTCCTAAATAGAAGTTGTTGCAGAACACAAAAAGACAAACTGAAAAAAAGTACTAGAGGTCCAGAGGACCAAGCGAAGTTGACAGAGAAAGGCACAGAAGCACCACGCTAGAGAAACAGTAAAACACTGAAGTCCAGCACAGCCAGAAGGGCGAAGCTGGAATATAAAGGCAGATGGTCACGTGACCACAAACCACAAGATAGAAAAAACAAACAGGAGGGTTCTAACAGATGGTATGTGTTTATGGTGCAGGATATGACGGTATGTACTCAGTCAGCACCTATGCATACCACGATCTCCGGCGCCACACTCCTCATCCCTGTCTGGGATGTGGATGTGTCTTTCTGTCGCAGGTGCAGTCCATAGAGGCTTCAGACAGAAGGACACATCCCTGATTATATTATAGATTTATAGATCATCAACCTAACTGATTGTGAAAAAAATCTACTGTCCAGAGATCTTTCATTCTCACTGACAAATATACTGGATAAATTTGAACTAACCAAAGATTTGTACTTATTTTGTAGACAAATAACATTCAATTCATTCATTGATATCTTAACGGCTGAGGATCGACAGGTGTTTTGTGATTTGCTTGAGCTATTAGAAAAAAATATTGCATCACGAAGGTAAGAAGATATCTTTTACACATTGTTTACGATATCAAGAGACCCCCTCTTTTTCATTGTTCCCAGCTGTTCAAATTTTTTCATGATACCACCTGTCGTGATATTTAAAATATGAAGATAGACACAAACAAACAGAACAACTTGAGCATTGAAGAACACAGGAATAACAATTCAATTGTCATAAAAGAGGCAGACAAAGAGGGGAATGTGGTGCTTTGATCAACCAACATGTCAATCAAGGAGGCCCATAGGCAACTGAAAAATACAAATTGCTATCAGGCATTACCCTCAAACCGAACATGAACTTTTAAGGCAAAGGTTGATAGGCTTCTAACTAGAGCCTTTGATTTTGGGACTTTGAATAAAAAAAGAACGGGAGTGCTTAACCACAAAATATCCAGTAGAACCCACCTTTTATATGCTCCCAAAAGTTCACAGATCTTTGCAGGAACCTCCCGGTAGGCCCATCGTCTCTAGGATCGAAAGTCTTTATGACCATTCATGTACTTACTTAGATTTTTACTTACAGCCCTTGATCCTCTTCTTAGGGTCATATGTACATATTTCATCATATCTGATTGTACAGCTGGATGGGCTTGTCATTCCTCCAAACACTTTGTTGGTGACAGTGGACATCAAATCACTCTACACATGCATCAGCCATGACCTGGGACTTTGAGCAGTTTCATTTTTCCTGGTTTCCAAAACCAGAGGTGATCAGTTACATGATTATTTTATATTGGCTCTATTGCGTCTTATTCTCGAGAACAATTATTTTGTTTTTGATAGCACCTTTTATAAACAGATCTCTGGAACTGCCATGGGTGCCTGCTTTGCTCACTCCTACGCCAAACTTTTTTTAGGTTGGTGGGAGGAGACACGTCTTTTAACATCTTTTCAGACACATGTGTTACACTGGTATCGCTATATTGACGACGTCCTTTTCTTTTGGACTGGCTTTTTGGATGATTGCCATAGCTTTCTATCCAGCCTTAACTGCAACCCCTGGAATATTTAACTTACATCTAATATTTCATCATCCACTGTAGAGTTCTTGGACTTAAAAATCATGCATAACAATGGCCATATATGCACTTCACTTTTTTGGAAAACAACGGCTACAAATAGCCTTTTGCTCTATGGGAGTTTTCATCCACTTGTCATATACACACTTCTCAGCAAGTGACTTTGAGTGAGCCTGCATGGGTTAATTTATCTCCTCTTACTCAATCCAGCACTCAACCTCTGTTTTAGGCTATAAAGTGAGCATAAATCACACCCCGACACATGCAGCACACCCCAAATACTTAACCCTGACACCACTTATCAAACACACGGGGTGATGAGTCCCTATCTATGTTACTGTCAGACAATCAAAAGGTCACACACTCTCTTAAAGGCTATAGGTTCTTTAGAGCGATCAAAGATCAACTAATTAAAGGTTTTAAAGCTTTAATATAAAAATATACAGCGCTTACAATAAATATATTAAAAGGTAAAAATAAAATAATGCACAAATACGCAAAACAGTTATGAAATAAAAAGGGAGAAAATACCTAAACATTTCATTCTGCAGTTATCGCCTGTTTTCTTGAGGGAAGGAGAGTGAATCATGGAACACATCAGCCTTTAAGCTGCCTCCACATGTGAACACGTTTTTCCAAAACACATCCACACAAAATTTTATTCTAATTGCTCTTATTTGTAGTTACCCAAGTATCTATGTTGAACAAACTACCCAGGAGCTCCGGCGCAGAATCCAAAATCATATTTTAAATATCTCAAGATGCCGCAAGGACAAGACTAAAGGTAAGGCCATCACTGCATTGGCAGCTGATTTTTTGGAATTTCATAATGGTTCATCTAAACAATTGCAGGTCATGGTGATGGACAAATTAACCTCAAATATTAGAGGTGAATTCATTACAGAGGAATTATTAAGGCGGGAAGCAAGATGGATCTATAACCTTAGGAGTTTGACACCTAATGGCCCTAATAGCCTTAATCTAGAATTACTATTCAGTTTCTATAACAAAAATTAAATATAAAAAATAAAATTTAGTGAATAACTCCTTCTTTTTCATCATCTTTACAGGTAGATTATAAGTTTTCCATGTCACAGTTTTGTGTCTAAACATTTTATTTTTTTCTCTGCACATAGGTTTCCAATCGGGCATCTTCTGCACCTTTACATCGCCGAGGCGTCTTACTCTGCTCCCCTTTTGGGATCATCTTCTCACCTTCTTTACTTTGAATGAACATGCACTTTATTTTATATTGCTGGGACTCTGTGTTGTCGTTTTTTCTAACAAGCATTCTTTATATGTTTTTATAAATTATTTCTTTATCTTACTTATATTTTCATTTATATTTTCTATAACCTCTCCTCCAATGTGTGCCCATCTTTGCATCCGGCTTAGCGGCCACCAAGGCTTACTGTACCACTTTCTCATTTAAGAACAAAGTGGACACATATTGCAAGCTACAAGTTGCACCATCCTACTGCAGTTTAGTGATTGTTTGTCTTCTGCCTTGAACATCTTGAAAAAAGTTCATCTGCTTTGACAACATGGCCCTATCGCTTTGTTTACACATATTGTGTGTCCATTGTCGTTTTCTTCTTATGCCAATATTCATACTTACCTATATTTAGCAATGCTTCTACTATGTTTTACATCACCGGTACATTCTGAACAGAATAGACATATATTTCCAGTTATTAGGTACATTCTCCTATTACTATGTTAGTATCTATTAATGTTTTCTTAATTTATTGACATCTATGGTTTGATTTCTTTACCTGTGTGGATTAGACAGGTTGTTACCGACATCTGGCGAGAATTTAATGTCAATAGCACCTTTACAAAAATACTTTGTTAGAAAATTTTTGACGTGTTCCATACTTATTTCACTCGCTGTATATGTCAGTCGGCCCATGCAGAATGACACATTCTTATTAATAAAAAACCCACTTATATTGCAGGAAATGTGATCAGCAATTTGTTTTTATCAAGCCAGTCCTCCGGTCAAGCAGTTTTTGTTTTTTGCCTATTGTTTGTGTCCCTGATTCCTGGTAGAAATATTCATTTAAATCTTCCAATGTACGATTGGCTCTATGGTGGCCGATCGTATTCTAATGCATGTGGCCATCTTTAATCCTGGCACAAAGTAAATAAGGCAAAGACAAAGGATATGTTCACACATACTCACACATAAGGTATCATATTTGCTGTGTGTTTTTTTCTGTACAAGTAAACTCAGCAGGAAAAACGCTGTGTACATTCTGTATATTTTTATGCATTTTTTTATGTAGTTCTCGCTCTCATTAGTCAATCTAACTGGGTAAAAAAATGCTTAAAAAATTGACGGAATGTACGGAAAAATCAAAAATCCAGAGATATTAAAAATCTTATTCATTTTACTGCTACTGTAAAATTCTGTGTTTTTTAGCACGAAAATATGTGCAGAAAGAAGTTTATGTGTGAACATACCCTAAGAGAAGAGATGGTCCTCTGGACTGTAGCTTGGATCCTCTGGGCTTTTTTCATCAACAGCGATCACAAGCATTGCACTAGACAAATGTAGAGATATGAACTTACAAGCTTCTTACATACAAATTGGGATGCAGAAAAGGAAGAAGAGTGCAAATTAAATTGTGGAAAATCAGCCAGGCAGCTGACACCAAAGCTAATAAGATTACTGCAAGCATAAACAGGGCATAGATGCACGCGATGAAAACCTAGCTTTAACCCTGTATAATTCAATAGTTAGAGATAAAATAATAATTAAAGTTGACAGAGCATAAAAAGAATATAGCATAAATATAAAACACTGAATAACATTTTTAGATTTCAAAAGGTGATGAGTCAAGTAGAAAATAAATGATCACAAATGATAAAACAGGCCGATGATAAAACTATCAACACATGGCTAAGGACATGAGCGCACGTTCAGGATTTGAAGCAGAAATTTCTGCAGCGTTTCTGCATCTCCTCGGCAGGAAAAATTCTGCGGAAAAAATACACGTTTTTTACGCGTTTTTTGAAGCATTTTTGTACATCAATGAATGCTTTTTGGAGTTAAATAAAGTTATTTATTGGGACATTGCTTTAACCCTTGGATTACCCTCAGAACTGGGGTGAGTATATTGGTTAAATTAAATTATTAAAGAATGGGTCTGTTGTATTTCAAATAAAGTGTTTTACTCTGTGTGTGTGTTTATTTAACTCTTTACTTTAATTAGGTTTGGTGATGAAAGGGTCTGATTGTCACCTTGTCATCGCCAAACAAAAGAGCTAGGTGTCAGCTAATCCCATATCACCCAATCTTCATTAACATTCCCATTCATGTAATCCGCAATATTATACCTGTGGATTTGCTCCGGTTCAATTAAAGTCAATGGGCGTAAATGCTGCGGAAACGCGGCATAGAAAGGACATGTTGCATTTTTTCCACAATGGCAATCCTGAGCGAAAATTTCCGCATCATGTGCACAGCACATCAGGATTGCCATTGCAATAGCTGGCAGACCGATTACCAAGCGTTTCTGATGCGTTTCCATGCCGTAAAACCGCCGCAAAAACGTATTAAAAACACTACGTGTGCACTTAACCTAAATGAAACAATGGACACAAAGGCAGCATGGTATGTGTGGAGACATTGAGACAACCCCCACTCTTCCCTTGATGAAACCACGCATCTAGGTGGCGATACGCGTGGGGCTTCCCCTTCAGCTGTCCAGCCATGACAGGTTTATCCTTCATTTTATTTTTTGCCTTGATTGACTATTACTAATATCAGGATTACTGTTTGTACTCCTTTTATTTGTTATCTTGTACTGCTGATGGCAGCCTAGACATATCTGCAGCATTTGCAAACTATTCTGCAATACTTACTGCTAGTAAGCATACTGTATATTTGAGTCTCTATTTTTCCATGATGGCAATCGTCTCATGTTCACTATATGCATTTCCATATGAACTGCACACTTGGCATCATTATACTCTATATTTTGTATGCATAGTCTGCACAAAGGTAATACTAGCTCTATAGGGTTAATTATATTGTACATATTGATAATTTGTCAATCAATTGTTCATAACATTATGTCAGTTTAGTGAGATAGCTGAAGGAAGATAAGAGCCCTAACATGGACTCTTGGGATTATTATGCCCTAACTTTGTGGGCTTTTTAAGGCTGTGTGCCCACGATGCATTTAAGCGTTTCCGCAACGGCAAAAACCCTGCAGAAACGCTTAAAAAACGCATGTTAGAAGGTCTGCCATGGTCCCCAATGATAATCCGCATGTGCTGTGCACATGCTGCGAAAATTTCCGCTGCGGATTATCATTGAGGAAAAAAACGCAGCACTACCAATTATTTTGCGGAAGTGCTGCATTTTCGCCGCCATTGACTTGCATTGGAACGCATGGATTCCACATCACTGTATATGTAGATGTGCATTCCATGCGTTCCAATGTGCGGATGGTACCCGGGTGTGGAGGACAGGAGACTCTCCTCCAGACCCGGGTACCATAGAACCTGTGAAAAAAAGAATAAAATAAAAAATAAATGTTATACTTACCTACTGACGGCCCCCGGCTTACCATTCTTTTACGGTCACACTATATAAATCCAAGCTGTTTGCATGGATTTATATAGTGTGACCAAGTTGACAAGCACTTTGCAAGTGATGCTAAAATTGCTTGGAAAGCGCTTGTCAACCAGCATGCGGAAATGCGGATGTGAAGCGTTCTTCACATGTTTGTCCCTGGCAGGAAAAACGCATGTACAATCCGCATGCGTTTTTTCTGCCAGGGGGGATGCAGAAACGCTCAGGAAAAAACAGGAGCATTTCTGCATCGTGGGCACATAGCCTTAATGTTTTTAATCGTCAGTTTTGTACCGTATCTATGTAAACAATAAACTTTATTAACCATTATTTAGTTTGATGATCCTGAATTTATTTATGCACATTTCTTCTTTGGTTTGCTACATTGAGACAACCCCATCTCAATCGGCATGTTTGCCCCAGTAAAATAACAACACTTATACTCACCAGGTGCAGATTAAAGGTAGCCAGGGCCCCGGGCAGTTTAGGGTGCATGGGCCCCCAGCACCCGATGTATCACGTGTAGGGATGAGCAAATATGCTCGGTGATACTTGTATATCACTAGAGTATCTGGGTGCTCGGATGTGGCTCTCGACAAACATTGGCTGGTGCTCGGATTTGAAACTCGATTCTCCACCATGCATGTTTGTTGCCTGTCACATAGCCAATAAATATGTGGGGAATGCCTGCCAGTCACTGTAACGCTGTAGCCATCTTGGTCGTGGCATTACTGTGATTGGCTGCATTACCTCATCAGAGATTAGAAAAAGGACAGGCGCCGCCACACTGACGCCATTGCACAGTGTTGCGCACACGCCCGGACTGACTGGCGTGAGAGAGGTTAGTGATCCCACTGGATCATGAACCGAGGAGTGCCTGGAGGGGCGTGACTAAGTATCAACTTGGTCCGACGAAGGTCACACGGCGGCTCAGTCGACTTCGTGAACCAGGGAGGAACCAAGCAGAGGGACCAGGTGCTACTCCAGGTCAGACCCCGGTCACAGCTGTTGACCCACACCAGGGAATGCAGGAACAGGCAGGTTAGGCTGGCATACAGGCAGGTGGATACTGGCAGGCACGGCAGGTATGCAGACAGGTGGGTATTGGCAGGCACGGCTGGTATGCAGACAGGTGGGTACTGACAGGCACGGCTGGCATGCAGACAGGTGGGTACTGGCAGGTAGGAACGCAGGCAGGATAGGGACCAGTACAGACTGGGATACAGTAACAGAGCCGCAGGTGCGGTAGACAAGCAGAGCAGAGCAAAACCCGCAGTTGCGGTAGACAAGCAGAGCAAAACCCGAGAACAGAGCAAAACCCGCAGGTGCGGTAGACAAGCAGAGCAGAGCAAAACCCGCAGGTGCGGTAGACAAGCAGAGCAGAGCAAAACCCACAGGTGCGGTAGACAAGCAGAGCAGAGCAAAACCCGCAGGTGCAGTAGACAAGCAGAGCAGAGAAAATACACACAAGGTACTTACAATGAAGTAGCGAGTGGACACTAAACTCACAAACAGAAGTACAGAGACAACGAGTTGGAGTCAGGTGCAGGTTCAGACACTGCAGGAAAAGGGAAGATAGGGACATAGAGACAAACAAGTAACGGGCTAGGACACTGTTCAGACAGGAACTGAACCAGGAACAAGATACAGGAATGAACCTGGGAACTCAGCCCCCAGGGTGGCGGAAACAGACTAGAAGTCACAGATACAGGTAACAGGCCTGGGTATACAGCCCCCAGGGTGGCGGAAACAGACAAGATACAGGACAGGACCTGGCAACTCAGTTGCACAGAACACACTGAAAGAAAGTGTTGCTCAGGTACCTCCTACTGGGTGGAGGGGGTTTAAGTATCCAGTGACTCACAGCAATAGGCTGGGGACACATTAGGACTGTGCACACAGTAACTGTAAGAAACAGGCATTAACCGCGCCGCCGCCCTAAGCAATCAGACAAGAGACATGCACACAGCAGGTACTGGAGCAAAGTGTGCAGCCTGGACTGATAGGTAAGATGGCGGTGTTGCATGGTGGGAGGTGGTAAGCCATGCCAGCACGCCGCCAGGGATATTACACACATCTCAAGGACAGTTGTGATTGGAGGGAGAGAGCAATTATCCAGGCCTGTGTGTGCACAGTTTAACTAATCGGAGTCCTCAAGTGTTGATACTGGTGCTGAACCATCATACTAACAGTCATTCTAAGGGCTATTCTTGTGCTTTGCTGTTTGTATCAGATACATTCTGAATTTAGCCTAGGGGCAGTTGCAGGAGCAGGGAGAGTGGTAGAATACAGCGTCTATGCAGGGCTTAGGGCTTTGCAGTCAATTGCTAAATATATAGCTGCTGCACGTGACCACATTCTTTTTTTTTGGGTGTCATCCATAGAGTATTACGTTCTTTGTGTTACATTACGGTTGTATATAGCACTCACAAAGTATTCAACATTTTTTCTGGATTCAATTAGTAATCCACAGAGTATTATGTAATTGTGTTATACACTGCTCAAAAAATAAAGGGAACACTCAAATAACATCCTAGATCTGAATGAATGAAATATTCTCATTGAATACTTTGTTCTGTACAAAGTTGAATGTGCTGACAATAAAATCACACAAAATTCACCAATGGAAATCAAATTTATTAACCAATGGAGGCCTGGATTTGGAGTCACTCCCAAAATTAAAGTGGAAAAACAGACTACAGGCTGATCCAACTTTGATGTAATGTCCTTAAAACACGTCAAAATGAGGCTCAGTATTGTGTGTGGCCTCCACGTGCCTGTATGACCTCCCTACAATGCCTGGCCATGCTCCTGATGAGGTTGCGGATGGTCTCCTGTGGGATCTCCATCCAGACCTGGACTAAAGCATCCGCCAACTCCTGGACAGTCTGTGGTGCAACGCGACATTGGTGGATGGAGCGAGACATGATGTCCCAGATGTGCTCAATCTGATTCAGGTCTGGGAAACGGACGGGACAGTCCATAGCGTCAATGCATTCATCTTGCAGGAACTGCTGACACACTCCAGCCACATGAGGTCTGGTATTGTCCTGCATTAGGAGGAACCCATGGCCAACCGCACCAGCATATGGTCTCACAAGGGGTCTGAGGATCTCATCTCGGTACCTAATGGAAGTCAGGCTACCTCTGGTGAGCACATGGAGGGCTGTGCGGCCCTCCAAAGAAATGCCACCCCACACCATTACTGACCCACTGCCAAACTGGTCATGCTAAAGGATGTTGCAGGTAGCAGAGCACTCTCCACAGCGTCTCCAGATTCTGTCACGTCTGTCACATGTGCTCAGTGTGAACCTGCTTTCATCTGTGAAGAGCACAGGGTGCCAGTGGCGACTTTGCCAATCCTGGTGTTCTGTGGCAAATGCCAAGCGTCCTGCACAGTGTTGGGCTGTGAGCACAACCCATATCTGTGGACGTTGGGCCTTCATACCACCCTCGTGGAGTCGGTTTCTAACCGTTTGTGCAGACACATGCACATTTGTGACCTGCTGGAGGTCATATTGCAGGGCTCTGGCAGTGCTCCTCCTGTTCCTCCTTGCACAAAGGCGGAGGTAGCGGTCCTGCTGCTGGGTTGTTGCCCTCCTATGGCCCCCTTCACATCTCCTGGTGTACTGGCCTGTCTCCTGGTAGCGCCTCCAGCCTCTGGACACTACGCTGACAGACACAGCAAACCTTCTTGCCACAGCTCGCATTGATGTGCCATCCTGGATGAGCTGCACTATCTGAGCAACATCTGTGGGTTGTAGAGTCCATCTCATGCTACCACAAGTGTGAAAGCACAACCAACATTCAAAATTAACCAAAACATCAGCCAGAAAGCATTGGTACTGAGATGTGGTCTATGGTCCCCACCTGCAGAACCACTCCTTTATTGAGGGTGTCTTGATAATAGCCAATAATTTCCATCTATTGTCTGTTCCATTTGCACAACAGCATGTGAAATTGATTGTCAATCAGTGTTGCTTCTCAAGTGGACAGTTTGATTTCACAGAAGTTTGATCAATTTGGAGTTATATTCCGTTGTTTAAGTGTTCTCTTTATTTTTTTGAGCAGTATATTTTGGTGGTATATAACACTCCAAAAATGCATTCAAAATATTTTCTGGATTCAGTTAGCCATCCATAGCGTTCAATAATGTTTTCTGGATTGAATTAGTAATCCATACAGTGTAACATGCTTAGTGGGCGACGAAGCAATAAAGAATCCTGAGGGAGCGACCAGAGGAATATCGGTGCCAGACCAAGCAGGTGCAGCAGGGGAGGTGGCAGGAGCCTGTGATCTGGAACCAGCCGCTTTTCTAGAACCACCAATGCCTGAACCCAGGTCACAGCCTTCACTGCTAGGGCTCTTGCAGGCTGCGGACGGGAGAACCAGGATCCAGCAACTGGTGAGCAGACTGCGGGGCCTAGGTTGGTCAGAAGGAGAAGGAGGAGAGCCAGGACCAGGGCTGGAGACATGCTAGCGGGCCCGCTAGCCGCAAGGTACCAAGAGTTGGCATCCAGGGAGGAGGTTGTTATGTACGACCGGCAGCAGAAATGGAGTTTCAGAGAAGAGTTTGGGACCAGTCATCACATCTTGTTCAACAAGTAGGCAGTAAAGATGGAACACATGCCTCAAAGGCTGCAAAAGCTGATGGCTGGAACCAGGGTCACATTCCACAAAATGGAGGGGCGACATCGCTGGTATGCGGTAGTTTTGATCCGCGAAGGAATGGAGCAGTATGAACCTTTCTTGCAAAATGAACACACCTGGGAGAGGCTCCTTGAAGCGATTCGAGACGGGGCTACCACCCCAGAGAGATCGGACGGTCCTTGGGGTTCCCCACTTCTTATGCGGGAGCAGGCGATGCTGCAGGTGCCACGGGGCTGTCGCCCATTTTTACACGTCGTGGGCTCTGACCCTACCCGAAGCCGGGTCACTTATAGCCCAGGCACCTGGGAATCGGGCTCCAGGAAGCAGGTGGAGGAAGTCCCCCCAGTCTACCGAGGAAGGAGAAGAAGAAACGGACACCTGAAGATTACTGTATTACCCTCCTTAACATTTTCTCCTAGCTTTGCACTTTGTGAAAAGCCTTTCTGATTGTAGAAGTGCATCAACTACACTTTCAAAATATTTGAATGAGGCCCGCAAGTTGTTGCCTTCAAGAGTCTATGGATGACTGGATGACCCTCTTTATAATTTTTTCCTGGCTTTGCACTTTACGAGTGTAGGAGTACATCAACTACACTTTCACAATATTTGAATGTCTTCTCCGCAATTCATTCTAATTGTATACCCCAAAATTAAAATTACATACCCCCAATTCATTATAATTACATATCCCAATTTAGTATGCAATGTCCTCTTTTACACCCCACCCCAATTCATTATAATGTAATATCTTCTCATCCATCCCCCACCCCAATTCATATTATACTGTGCTCTCACCCATTCCCATTCATTATAACATACTGTTCTCTCGCCCATCCCCCATCCAATTCATTATAACATACTGTTTTCTCACCCTTCCAATTCATTATAACATACTGTGCTCTTACCCATCTCCCATCCAATTCATTATAACATACTGTGCTCTCACTCATCCCCCCACCCCAATTCATTATAACATACTGTTCTCTCACCCATCCCCCACCGCAATTCCTTATAACATACTGTTCTTTCACTCATCCCCCCATCCCAATTCATTATAACATACTGTGCTTTCACCTATCGCCCATCCAATTCACTGTAACATACTGTTCTCACCCATCCCCCATCCAATTCATTATAACATACTATTCTCTCACACATCCCCAGTCCAATTCATTATAACACTGTTCTTTAACCCATCCTCCCACCCCAATTCACTTACTTTAAAGAAAAAAAAAGAATAACTCACGTCTCCTGGTGATCCCTTTCAGCCCTGCTTCCTTCCTCTTCTTGCCGGTGCGTACATGTTAAACGATGCAGCCGCGTGATGACATCATTGCTCCAGCTGAGTCATAAAGAAGACGATGGCTGCAGCTACGCTCCCTCTCTCTATTGCCAGCAGTGGAGAAATAGGAACCCTCCCTGCTGGCAATAAGCATCGTCAATGGTGGTGCAAAAAGTATTATAATGAGGGCAATCTGGCAATGGGCCCCCCTGGAGCCTTGGGTCCCGGGCGGTAGCCCAGACAGCCCTCATTAGAATCTGGGTATGATACTCACCACCGGCGCTGGCGCTGTTCCAGTAGTGTCGGTACTCTCTTTCCCCAAGATCGCGTCACATCGTTATGTCACATGATCCCTGCGGCCAATCAACGCTGGCTTCACTATGTGACGCATGCGTGGATTGTTGACTAGTGTTGAGCCACCCCCGTAGTGTTCGAGTTCGGTTCGGTTCGTCGAACACCCGTATGTTCGCCGAACTGTTCGTCGAACTGTTCGTCGAACACCTTCGAACACCGTTAAAACCAATGGCAGGCAAACAAAAACACATAGAAACACATAGAAAACACCTTCAAAGGTGTCCAAAAGCTGACAAACTGCTCAGAAGACACAACTAACACATGGAAAAGTGACAAGTACATATAGTCATGCGAAAAGAAAAGAGGTGGAGGAGTAAAAGGAGGGGGAGACACAGATATAGGCATGTCATGCCCTTCTAAAACCAAAAAAGTGCGAAGCAGACACAGCCAGTCCGTTCCTGCCCGTGCGACCTCCGTGTCGCAGGGTTTGTGCCAGAGCCGCGGTGGACCTTGACGGCCAGCCCCCCTCTCCCAATACTGGTGCCTGTCTGCTGGTGGGTCGAGCGAGCCCCCCTGCTGTGGAGGCAGGTCTAATCTTTTTAATTTAAACTGTCTCTCTAATTTGAATGAGTACACTTTAAATCCTTTTACAAGGATCTATTGGAGGGCAAGTCTCTTGCCAGCAGCCGCGTAATTCCAGCTCCAGTAGTGTCCACTAAAGCTGCTGCAGTTAAAAAGCTTTTATAAGGATCGATATCGGCGGTCCACCGCAAGGCGTCCTACCGCCAGTCCCAGCCCCTATGCCTTGGGGTGCCTCCCCGATGCTCTTCACTGAGTGTCCCGGGGGCCCGAACCATTTCCTTTGAAAAAATTAAGTGTCCAAACTACAGGTGGTGTAGCTTGCTTAACAGCTGGGATAATCCGCTGACTAGCAGACACTGCTACTAGGCACAAAGTATTTCCTGGGCTAGATGCAGTTAAAAATTTGTAATTAGATACTCTCGCTGGATGCTGATAAAGCATTCCATAGAGTCTCCTGGCATGCCATATATTATTCTCTTAAAAAGCTTGGGGTAGGGGTCTAGGGGACCCTTTTATAGCCAAAATCACGGCCCTGTATCGCAATACGTCACCTAGGCTGAAGATAAATGGAACATTTTCATCACCTTTCATAATCACCAATGGGACAAGGCAGGGATGTCCTCTGTCCCCTCTCTTATACATCCTAGTGACGGAGCACCTGCTCTCATCAATTCGCCATAACCCCAATATTAGGTGGATTGAGGTGGGAGGCACCGAGTACAAGTGCTCTGCATTTGCTGATGATGTCCTAGTATATATCACTCAATCACATATATCCATCCCTGCTGTTATGGCTGAAATAGATCACTTTGTTACATGGTCAAATTTTAAAATCAATGCAGCGAAGTCTGAGGCCCTCGATGTTTCCCTCCCCAAATCCATACAGGATTCCATCCAGTCCAACTTTCCCTTTGCCTGGCCCTCACAGGGTATCAAATACTTAGGAATTCGTATTCATAGAGACCTCTACCGTCTATGTTATCTTAATTTTGGGCCCTTTATTGAACAACTCCATACAGACCACAGTTGGCAAGATAGAACTGTAAGATTCACTACGTGAACCACAGGTGTTTTGTGGAAAAGCACATGTACACTGTGTTCCAAATTATTATGCAAAAAGTGTTTAGGAGTGATAAGGTAAGAATTTTTTTGTTTGTCAGTTAAACTCATTGATGGTGATGTGTGTCAGGTCTCTTTATATCACTGTAAGCAATTTCAGACACCTGTGCTAATTAGTTTGGCAGGTGTGTACAATGAAAGGCAAGACTACTTAAGAAGGCTGTCCCACATTATTAAGCAAAAGGATGTGTCGGCTGCTGAGAAGCAACAAATTGTGGAGTGTTTAGGTCAAGGCATGACTACAATCAACATTGCTAAGACACTTCATCCTGATCATCGCACAATAAAGAAGTATGTAGCTGATTCACAGTATACACGTGTGCGTGCTGATAAGGGAAAATTGAGGACTCTTTCCTACAGGCAATTACATCAGGTTAAAAGAGTAGTGGCAAAAAAGCCTTGTCATAGCAGCAGACAAGTTTTTGAAGCTGCTGGTGCCTCCAACGCACCCGAACAACAAGATGCAGGGTCCTTCAGAGGTTTGCAGCTGTGCGTAAGCCATCCTGTCGACCTCCTCTATCCACTGTACACAAGCAGAAACGGCTCCAGTGGGCCAAACAATACATGAAGACTGACTTCAAAACTGTTTTTTTCACCGATGAGTGCCGTGCAACGCTCGATGGTCCAGGTGGATGGAGTGGAGGATGGCTGGTTGATGGACACCCCATGCAAACACGGCTACGGCGCCAACAAGGAGGAGGTGGAGTAATGTTTTGGGCTGGAATCATGGGGAGAGAGAATGTCGGCCCCTTTAGGATCCCTGAAGGGGTAAAGATGAACTCTATAATGTATGTGGAGTTTCTCAAACAGCACTTCCTGCCATGGTTCAAGAAGAAGAACCGTGTATTCCGCAGCAAGATCATTTTCATGCATGATAATGCACCATTTCATGCTGCACATAACACATTAGCATCTCTGGCTGATATGGGCATAAAAGGGGACAAACTTATGGTGTGACCCCCATGCTCCCCTGACCTCAACCCCATTGAGAACCTCTGGAGCATCATCAAAAGGAGTGTCTATGATGGCAGGAGGCAGTTCACATCTAAGCAACAGCTCTGGGAGGGTATTCTGTCCTCATGCAAAACAATTGAAGCAGAAACCGTCCAAAACCTGACAAATTCAATGGACGAGAGAGTTCAGAAGCTCCTTTCGAACAAGGGGTCCTACGTGCAAATGTAACATCACCTAGAATAAAGTTTTGAGTTGAAAACTGTTTGATTTCAGTTTCTAATAACCTGCTAATGCTTATAATTTCAAAAATGACCATTTTTTTGTTCTTTATTAAAATGAAAAGGTTGATAGAAGAGTGTGGGTGATCTAAGAGTGTGGCAACCCAGTAGTCAGGATTATTTCGAATTCTGACAATCTGAGGGTCATGTTGCAGGTAGTGCAGCAAGAAGGCACTCATGTGTCTTGCGCATCTAGGAGCCCCAAAATTATTTTCCGGGCTAGATGCAGCTAAAAATTATTATTAATTTGAAAGCTGGTGGAGCTTAGTATAGATGGCCTAATAGAATCAGTACTGCAAACTGCTACAAAGCCCAAATTATTTTCCAGCCAAGATACAGATAAACATGATTAGTCATTTTAAATCAGGTGGAGTTTAGTATAGATGGCCTAATAGAATCAGTACTGCACACTGCTACAAGGCCCAAATTATTTTCCAGCCAAGATACAGATAAACATGATTAGCAATTTTAAATCTGGTGGAGTTTAGTATAGATGGCCTAATAGAATCAGTACTGCACACTGCTACAAGGCCCAAGTTATTTTCCAGCCAAGATACAGATAAACATGATTAGTAATTTGAAAGCTTAAAACGGTTGGTGAGGTGATTTTAACGAGTCATCAAGCTTTTACTCTCCCCAGGATGACACAGGGGTAGAAAAGTCGTTTCGGATCCATGATTTGTTCATCTTTATGAACGTGAGTCTGTCTACATTATCAGTGGAGAGATGCGTGCGCTTATCTGTCAGCACACCACCAGCAGCGCTGAACACACGTTCAGAAAGAACGCTGGCTGCGGGGCATGACAAGATCTCCAAGGCGTAAGTGTCGAGCTCCGGCCATTTATCCAGATTGGAAGCCCAAAAAGAGCAAGGGTCCAGTGACACAGTCATGGCTTCAATGTTTACTTGGAGATACTCCTGTACCATCATCTCTAGGCGTTGACTATGTGTCAGACTTCTTGTCTCCTGTGGCCTTGCAAAGGATGGGCTAAAAAAGTGGTGAAATGATTCCGCAAAATTGATGTTACCAGCAGATACTGTGTTTCTGTTACGGTTTGAGTGCTGAACACTCGACGGTCCCACGGTTGGCAAGTTGGAACTGTGAGATTCACTACGTGCACCACTAGTGTTTTGGGGAAAAGCACATGTAAGATTCTGCAACAGTCTCTGCCGATACTCCTGCATGCGTGCATCTCTTTCTATGGCAGGAATAATTTCTGCAAATTTACTTTTGTACCGGGGATCTAACAGTGTGGCAACCCAGTAGTCAGGATTATTTCTAATTCTCACAATTCGAGGGTCATGTTGCAGTAGTGCAGCAAGAAGGCACTCGTGTGTCTTGCGCATCCAGGAGCACCAAGTCCCTGTTGTGTTGGTGGCGAGGTAAAAATCATGCTTCCATCCTCGGCCCTCTCCCCCCAACCTCGCACAACAGAAATGTGATCAAGGTCTCCCTCATTTGATGAGTCTTCCATCAGTTCGTCCTCCACTTCTTCCTGGGCTCCTGCACCTTCCTCACTAGTTTGGCTCCTACCACGCGCCCTGGTAAAACCATCTCCCCCACCCTCACATGCCTGCCGCCTTGGTGCTGCCGACCGTCTGGACCTTGCAGATGTTAGCCCTCCTGCATACAACTCCTCCTCCTCTACTTCCTCCACCTCCTCTTGTGCCACCACCTGACTCCGAATTCTGTTTAACATGTGCTCCAGCATGTAAATCACCGGAATAGTCATGCTGATAATGGCATCGTCAGCACTAAACATCTTCGTTGCCATTTCAAAACTGTGCAGAAGGGTGCATAGGTCCCTGATCTGAGACCACTCCTCCAGCGTGATTTGCCCCACCTCTGGATCTCGTTGGCCCAGGCTATACGTCACAACGTATTGCACCAGGGCTTGTCGGTGCCGCAACAGTCGCTGCAACATGTGCAGAGTTGAATTCCACCGGGTAGGCACATCACATTTTAGCCGGTGAAGTGGCAGGCCCAATGACTTCTGTAGAGATGTAAGTCGCTGAGCAGCGGGATGCGAACAGCGGAAGTGAGCACACAGTGACCGTGCCCTCTGCAGAAGGCCATCTAGTCCGGGATAGTGGGCTAAAAATTGCTGGACAACCAGGTTCAACACGTGAGCCATACAAGGCACGTGTGTGACATTGCCCCGGCGAAGGGCCGCACCCAGGTTTGCAGCATTGTCGCACACGGCCTTCCCTGGTTTCAGGTCCAGTGGAAACAACCATTCATGAAACTGGTTCTCCAGAGCTGACCACAACTCCTCAGCTGTGTGACTCACATTTCCCAGACATTTCAAAGTAAAAACCGCCTGATGACGTTGAGCCCTGCTGCCAGCATAGTAAGGAGGTGTGCAGGATCCCTTCTGCGCAGTTAGAAAGCTTGTGGCATGACCAGACAGGCTTTGGGTGCAGGTGGAGGACCGAGAGGAGGTTGAGGAGGCAGAAGCAGTGGAGTAAGTTTGAGATAAAGAGGATTGACGCACAACTCGTGGGGATGGCAAGACTTGGACAGCAGCCCCTTGTCCTGCTGTCACCATAGTTACCCAGTGCCCAGTCAGCGACATGTAACGCCCCTGTCCATGCCTACTCGTCCAAGTGTCTGTGGTGAAATGCACCCTGTCACACACAGTGTTTCTCAAAGAAACGGTGATGTTGTGTGCGACATGCTGGTGGAGCGCAGGCACGCCTTTCTTTGAGAAGTAGGGCCGACTGGGCATCTGGTACTGGGGTACTACGACTGACATAAGGTCTCGAAAATCCTCTGTGTCCACCAGGCGGAAAGGAAGCATTTCTGTAGCCAAGAGCTTGCAGATGGTGAAATTCAACCTCTTACCTTTGTCATGGCTAGGAGGAAATGGTCTTTTACTTGTCCACATCTGAGGGACCGAGGGCTGGCTGTTGTGCTTAGACGGGGTTGAGAAGGGTGTCCCCGGCAAACTGCCGGTCTGTGAGGAAGATGCAGGCGGACATGTTAGGTTGCCTTGATCCAAAGGTGGTGCTATCGATGTTGGACAGCGCTCAACACCAGCTGGTGTTTCCACCTCCAAAGAAAATGATGACCTGCCAATCACGCTGGCTGTTGCGGGTAAAGAGGTGGCAGGTCTGCGTCCCAAAACAGGTGTGACTGCTGTCCCCCCAGTCACAGAGGATGAAGAGGCCACGGATGCACAAGATGTGGCAGACGGCGGTTGGCCTGGCTGGCTAGGCTGCATTGTAGCACAGTGAGCTTCCCACTGCAACTTATGCTTCATGTTCATGTGCCGGTTCATGCATGAAGTACTCAAACTATGGATTTTTTGGCCTCTACTTAGCTTTTGCTGACAAATGTTACAGATAACACGAGTTGGGTCATCTTTATCGATCTGAAAAAATGCCCAGGCTATGCAAGGCTTAGCACCCATGAGACCTGAAGAGCCACCACGACTTGTGGTCAGAGGCAGAGTTGTGTTTGAGGATGCAGTTGTTGACGTGCTTCCAGTACTACGTCTCTGTCCAGGAAGGTGCAACCTGACCTCATCATCACTAGCATCCTCCTCCACCTCCTCTCTTGACCTCATCTCTTGGCTGACTGTGGGTTGACAGTAAGTGGGATCTCCAACCTCGTCATCATCACCCTGTGTGTTATCACACCCGTCGTCCTCAGAGCCAACCTCTTCCTGCCCTGACAAAAAACTAAAGTTGTCGCTCCAATCAGGTATTTGAGTCTCATCATCATCTTCCTCATTGTCTCCACCAACAGGAGTTACAGTTTGGGAACGAGGGTCTACATTATGGTCAGAACCTTCTGCGTCTGGTCCTGGATCCGACTCATAAAGATTCTGGGCATCAGTGCAGATCATTTCCTCGTCTGGATTCACAGAAGCTCTGGAGCCGACCTCTGATTCCCAGGCTATAGTAAGAGTAAACAGCTCTGCAGACTCAACCATCTGTTCTACCCCATACTCAGACGGGCAGCTGGAGACTTGGGAGCTGTGAGGAAGCAAGTGCGATTGGGGTGACACCTCTGAGGACTGGAGTATTTGTGATGTTGAAGTTGAGGTGGTGGAGAGCCCACTTAAAGGAGCACTTGATATCCGTTGAAGCACCTGCTGTTTTTGTGCCTCATCTGGAATTTGTAGAGATTGGCGTGGCCGTAAGAAAGGGATCTTATCACACTGTCCGCTAAAAAAAGTAGACATCTTAGTTTGGCTGGAAGATGGTCTTTCTTCTGCAGATGTTACTGTAGCTTTAACACCTACCCCACGGACACAACCTTTTTTTCCCTTCCCAACATGCCTATTCCCCTTTCCACCAGCAGCAGGCCTTTTTCCACTCATTTTGGTGGTTAACTAATTCACAACTCTGGAGTTGCTTGCACAAAAAACAATGGATGGGAACCGAGCAGAGCTGAGTGGCCAAACTGTGGTATTAGCCCAAAAGTATTGGCTGGGTTAGATGCAGATAAAAATTATATTGAATTTGCAACCTGGTGGAGGTTAGTATAGATGGACTAATAGAACAAGTCCCACACACTGCTACAAGCCGAAATATTTTTTCAGAGCTAGATGCAGAAAAAAAATTATATTGAATTTGCAACCTGGTGGAGGTTAGTAAAGATGCACTAATAGAACAAGTCCCACACACTGCTACAAGCATAAATATTTTTTCAGAGATAGATGCAGAAAAAAATTTGATTGAATTTGCAACCTGGTGGAGGTTAGTATAGATGGACAAATAGAACAAGTCCCACACACTGCTACAAGCCGAAATATTTTTTCAGAGCTAGATGCAGAAAAAAATTATATTGAATTTGCAACCTGGTGGAGGTTAGTATAGATGGACTAATGGAATGATGCTATGCTCAAAAGGTTTTACTTCACTAGGTGCAGTAAAAAAATTTGTATTCTATACACAGGTGGTATAGCTTGCAACACAGATAGGCTTCTCCACTGACTAACACACACTGCAAGAGGACAAAAAGGATTTGATTTGCTAGATTTAGCCAAATGCTGTGAAAAAAACTTGCACAGCACTGGCACAGACCTGCCTGGCAAAAAGTGATAGGAACTGATGTAACCTAGCCCTGAAAAGGACTGCAATTACAATTAGTCTTTACTCCCAACCTATCTATTTAAGAGCACAGACCTGCCTGATAAAAGTGATAGGAACTGATGTAACCTAGCCCTGAAAAGGACTGCAATTACAATTAGTCTTTACTCCCAACCTATCTATTTAACCACTTCGCGCCAGAGCCTGTTTTTGCCTTCGTGACCGGGCCATTTTTTTCAATTCTGACCACTGTCACTTTATGAGGTAATTACTCTGGAACGCTTCAACGTATTCCCCTGATTCTGAGATTATTTTTTCATGACATATTGTACTTCATGGTAGTGGTAAAATTTCTTCAATATAACTTGCGTTTATTTGTGAAAAAATCGGAAATTTGGCGAAAATTTTGAAAATTTTGCAATTTTCAAACTTTGAATTTTCATGCCCTTAAATCAGAGAGATATGTCACACAAAATAGTTAATAAATAACATTTCCCACATGTCTACTTTACATCAGCACAATTTTGGAACCAACATTTTTTTTTGTTAGGGAGCTATAAGGGTTAAAAGTTGACCAGCGATTTCTCATTTTTCCAACAAAATTTACAAAAACATTTTTTTAGGGACCACATCATATTTGAAGTCACTTTGAGGGGTCTTTATGACAGAAAATACCCAAAAGTGACACCATTCTAAAAACTTCACCCCTCAAGGTGCTGAAAACCACATTCAAGAACTTTATTAATCCTTCAGGTGCTTCACAGGAATTTTTGGAATGTGGAAGAAAAAAATTAACATTTAACTTTTTTCACAAAAATGTTAATTTAGACCCAATTTTTTTTATTTTCACAGGGGTAACTGGAAAAAATGGACCCCAAATTTTTTTGTGCAATTTCTCTTGAGCGTGCTGATACCCCATATGTGAGGGAAAACCACTGTTTGGGCGCACTGCAGGGTTCGGAAGGGAAGGAGCGCCATTAGACTTTTTGAATGTAAAATTTGTCTGAATAATTAGCAGACGCCATGTTGCGTTTGGAGAGCTCCTGATGTGCCTAAACAGTGGAAACCCCCCACAAGTGACACCATTTTGGAAACTAGACCCCTTAGAGAACTTATCTAGATGTGTGGTGAGCACCTTGAACCCCAAGGTGCTTCACAGAAGTTTATAATATTGAGCTGTAAAAATAAAATTTTCACATTTTTCCCACAAAACCGTTTTTCATCCCTTAATTTTGCATTATCATAAGGGTAATAGGATAAATTGCACCATGAAATTTATTGTGCAATTTCTCCTGAACACACTGATACCCCATATGTGGAGGCAAATTACTGTTTGGGCGCATGGCAGGGTTTGAAATGGAAGGAGCGCCATTTGACTTTTTGAATGTAAAATTTGTTTGAATAATTAGCAGACGCCATGTCGCATTTGGGGAGCCCCTAATCTGCCTAAACAGTGGAAACCCCCCACAAGTGCCACCATTTTGGAAACTAGACCCCTTAGGGAACTTATCTAGATGTGTGGTGAGCACCTTGCACCCCCAGCTGCTTCACAGAAGTTTATAATATTGAGCCGTAAAAATAAAATTTTCACATTTTTCCCACAAAAAATGTTTTTCATTCCCTAATTTTGTATTATCATAAGGGTAACAGGATAAATTGCACCATGAAGTTTGTTGTGCAATTTCTCCTGAACACGCCGATACCCCATATGTGAGGGAAAACCACTGTTTGGGCGCACGGCAGGGTTTGAAAGGGAAGGAGCGCCATTTGACTTTTTGAATGTAAAATTTGTTTGAATAATTAGCGGACGCCATGTCACATTTGGGGAGCCCCTAATGTGCCTAAACAGTGGAAACCCCCCACACGTGCCACCATTTTGGAAACTAGACCCCTTAGGGAACTTATCTAGATGTGTGGTGAGCACCTTGCACCCCCAGCTGCTTCACAGAAGTTTATAATATTGAGCCGTGAAAATAAAATTTTCACATTTTTCCCATAAAAAATGTTTTTCATCCCCTAATTTTGCATTATCATAAGGATAACGGAGAAATTGCACCATGAAATTTGTTGTACAAGTTCTCCTGAGTACGCCGATACCCCATATGTGGGGGAAAACCACTGCTTTGGTGTACGGCAGGGTTCGGAAGAGAAAGGAGCGCTATGTTGGCTGGGATAGGCAGCAGACACCATGTCACATTTGAAGAGTCGCTGACATGCCAAAACAGCAGAAACCCCCACAAGTGACCCCATTTTGTAAACTACACCTCTCAAGGAATTCATCTAGGGAAGTAGTGAGTATTTTTTCATTTTTAAATTTATACCATTGGGCAGTGAAAAAAGCATAATTATATTTTTACCACAAAAAAATGTTTTACCCTCAGATTTTACATTTTCACACAGGGCAATGGGTAAAAATGGTGCCGAAATGTGTCACACAATTTCTTCTAAAAGTGTCAATACCCCATATGTGGCTGTATCGTACCGCTTAGCCATACGGTGAGATCTGGGGGGGATGAGTGCTATTTGACAATTGGAGAACAAATTATTGTAGAATAGGCATTTGGATTTGGGAGCACAAAATTTTCTGAATTTCTTTTGGGGGGCAAGGGTCATTTTGCTTTTCCAGAGCCTTTCTGCTACCAGTAACTTGGAAGTCCCTTATATTTTTAACAGATGACGGACCTGAGTGGGGACTAGCTCTTTTTGAGGACTGAGTTGAAGCTTTTATTGGGAACATTTTACGTAACATTTATCCGGCGCTCTAGGCTGAGCACTTACATTGGGGTTTCCATCTAAATTTCCAAGTGATGTAATTCAGATGAAACCCCTGCAGGATCCATTCACTGTAATGAGGCAGCAGAGTTACTCTGGACAACGTCTGGCCTCTGTTTAGCGGTATCCTTTTTTTCAGAAGTGCACAAAACTGTGGCCAACCGCACTTTTATGCACGCCTAAAACAAATGACACCGTGGGATCCCAGGCTAGACGGCGTCCACAGTGGCCTATATCTGTCTCATTACAGGGAATCTTCCATCATGTGTTCCGGCTGAATCATGTATTTCAGAGATTTACACGGAAACTCTGGTGTAAGTGCTCAGCGCAGAGCACAGGATAAATGTGGGCAGAGCCTTACTGGGATCTTTGGGGACATAATAAACAAATCAGTAGCAGGTGAAGAATTTGTTTTATTTATTTTTTACGCGGTTCCTAGTGTGATATAACTGATTAGATTACTTTATTCTTCGGGTCGGTGTGATTACAGAGATACCAGATTTATATCGGGTTTTTATGACTGACAGCTGTCACACACTAAAAGACGCTTTTTTTGCAAAATCTAGTTTTTGCATCACCATATTTTGAGAGCTATAATTTTTCCATATTTCGGCCGACAGAGTCATGTGATGGCTTGTTTTTTGCAGGACGAGTTGACATTTTTATTGGTACCATTTTTGGGCACGTGACATTTTTTGATCGCTTTCTATTCCGTTTTTTGGGAGGTAAAATTAACAAAAACAAACAATTCAGGAATTGTTTTTTGAGGTATTTTTTATGCCGTTCTGCGTGTGGTAAAAGTGATCAGGCAGCGTTATTCTTCGGGTCAGTACGTTTACAGCGATACTACACTTACTGTATTTTTTTTTATGTTTTGGCGCTTTTACACAATAAAACAATTTTATAGAAAAAAATATTTTTTTTGCATTGCTTTATTCTGAGCGCTATAACTTTTTTATTTTTCGGCTGATGGAGCTGTATGGCGGCTTTTTTTTTGTGTAACAAGATGACGTTTTCAGTGGTACCATTTTTATTTCTATTTTGTTTTTTGATCGCATTTTTTTCCACTTTTTGTTTGGCGATATGATGAAAAAGCATATTTTTTTGCTCCATTTTTTATTTATTTTTATTACGGTGTGCACAGAAGGAGTTAATTAGTGTGACAGTTTTATAGCTCGGGTTGTTTCGGATGCGGCGATACCAAATATGTGTACTTTTTTTGGTTTTGTAAAAATATACGGATTTATTGGTTTAATATTTTATTTATTTATTTTTATTTATTTTGTGATTTTTTTTTATTAATAGTTTAAAAACTTTTTTTTTACTTTTTTTTACATTTTTTCTTAGTCCCTGTATGGGACATTAATTTTTATTTTTCTGATCACTGATCTCATGTAATGTAATAGACATGTATTACATTCCATTACATGAGATCTTCCCTGACTGTTTCAGTCAGAGTCTCCTGTCTGGCTACAGCTGCAGCTGAGCCAGACAGGACACCATATATGGCAGAGCTGGAGGCGGTCATGTGACCTCCAGCTGCCATAGCAACCCCAGGTCCTGGAAGGACTCGGAGGTCTTCGGAGAGGTAAGTTGACGACCCCCTCTCCTCCTGCTGTCTCCTATATGCCGCGATCACTATAGATCGCAGCATATAGAAGACAGCTAAGGGTTAACATCACTGGGACCTGATCTAATCAGGTCCCGATGATGTTCCCTGTCAGAGCTAACGCTCTGCACCGGAATCGCAGCGCTTGCAGGACCCTGGGGGTCCTGAGCGCTGCGAGACGACCCACCGATTTTAAACGTCGGCGCTGCACAGAGCCCAGCAAGCGCCGACGTTTATCTACAGTGGGCGGTCGGGAACCGGTTAAGAGCACAGACCAGCCTGATAAAAGTCGTAGGAAATCATGTAACCTAGTCCTTAAAAGGACTGCAATCACAACTATTCCCTACTCCCAAACTATCTGTAGATTTGTGCGAAAATTGGCTTGAAATGAACAAAGTATAGCGTACACAGCAATAGAGGTGCCGTCTAACACGCAGCTGCAGCAGTGAGAAAATGGTGGCGACGGGGAAAATGGCTGGGTCTTATAGGGCAAGGACATGTGACATACACTGCCAATGACACATGCCCTTGCTTGTGTGAAAAAAAGCAGTTTGCTCCGTGTGTGCGCTGCTGATAGGCTGACAGATTGCACCTCCCCACTGTAAATGCGGGAAAGAGAAAAAAAAATGGAGATCTTCATTATTTCTGCAGAGATCCATCCCCTGCCCCTCCCCCCGCCCCGCTGTACACTCAAACTGCGTATTAACATTAATTTTCAGCATTACTGAGAAAAAATCCAGTTATGATTTTGGTGCACGAACAGTTATCGAACATAACCTCGAACAGCCGAATTTTTTTCAAATAGTTCGGGTTCGCCGAACGGCTCGAACACCGTCCAAAACAGCTCGAATTTGAAATTGGCGAACAGTTCGAGTCGAACACCGCTCATCTCTACTGTTGACCCACTGTGCCACAATTCATGCTTACCTAGGTAGCCACTAGGCAAAACTCCCAGGCAGTCCACTGGACTGAAGCTGCTGACCCCAGGGGTCAAGATCGCACACATGGACAGGGCTCAGTGTCACTGGCAGGACAGAATTCGGACTCTGTTCAGACAACACAGATTCTGGACCACCTGCAAAATGAATTCAGACACGGAGTCACAGGCAGGGCTGGATTCAGATACTGGAACAGGCTCTGACAGTATGGACTCAGGAATGCTAACCAGAGGAGAAACTGGTGCTGGTTCAAGTATTGTCAGAACGATTTCAGGGTCAGGTACCGCGGATGCGGCTACACGTATCGCAGATGTGGCTACAGGTACCGCGGGTGTGGCTACAGGTACCGCGGGTGCGGCTACAGGTACCGCGGGTGCGGCTTCAGGGTTCAGTTACCGCAGGTGCGGCTTCAGGGTTCAGGAACCACGGGTGTGGCTGCAGGGATTAGGCACCGCGGGTGCAGCTTCGGGGTTCAGGTACTGCTGGTGTGGCTTCAGGGCTCAGGTACCGTGGGTGCAGTTCAGGCTCAGGTACCGCAGGAGCAGTGACAGGGTTCAGGTACCATGGGTGCAGCTTCTGGCTCAGGTACCGCCGGAGCGGTGTCAGGCTTCAGGTGCTGCAGGAACAGTGTCAGGGTTCAGGTACCTCAGGGATCACGGTCACGCACAGGTACCGCAGGGAGCGGTGTTAGAATTAAGGTACCACAGATGCAGTTTCAGAGTCTAGGTAACACAGGCAATGAAACAGGTTCTGGGTTAAACAACACGGGTCACGGGCCCAGGTTCAGGAACTAAGAGAATAGGTACGGGAATAGGTTCAGGGACCTGACAACTAACTTAGCAGGAAACACTAAACTAACACAAAGTAGGGTGTTTTAGAAGCACATCCCTACAGAAGAGAATGCCTTAAATACTAGATACCTCCGTGGGAACATGCTCCTATACATCATATGAATATCAACTTTTACTCCAGCTCATTTTTTGGGGGTTTTGCTTTAGGTTCTTGTACTTAGCACAAACAAGAGCATGGCCTTCCTTTATTTGAGCTTGGCATTGCACTTATATAGCTTCCCACGGCTAGGTTTCCACAGTCGGGCTCTGGTCCTACTTAACCCTTATTCATATTGAGACCGTTTTTGACACATGGTAAGTTTTTAATATTAGAGATAGTATAGGACCGTCCTGATTTGGGTACACCTTGCTGCAGTAGGATGGCTTTCAGTCTTTAGGGCTTTTTTTTATCAAAAACTGTGTTTACTAAGTACCCTATTACTTATTTATATGTACTATTAATTTTTACTTAGGTCTTGTTGGTTTAATGGCCAGTGTGAACATGCTCCTATATGTTGCATGCATAAAAACGTATATTCCGGCTCATTTTTTGTTTTAATTGCAGCATATTGTACAAGCAATCAAGTGATCACTGGAAAAATAAATAAAAACTAACAAAAAATATAAACGTTCCAGTACCCACTCCGCTTTTGCTGAACATAAAAAATAAAATAAATGACATATTTGGTTTTGTGGCATGCTTATCTAATTATCTCATAATATTTCTTCCATGCAGTAAATGCTGAAATTAAAACAAAATTCTCAAAATGGCAGAATTGTTGTGTTTCGGTCACTCACCCTCCTAAAAACCGGTTATAAAAAGAGACCAGAAAGTTGTATGCAACTAGTGATGAGCGAGCATGTTCGTTACTCGAGATTTACGAGCAGGCTCGGGTGTTCTCCGAGTATCTTCAGTGGTGCTCGGGTGTTATGTTAGAGTCACTCCCATGTGAATGATTTGCGACTGTTTGACAGCTTTAATACATGCGAGGAAAGCCTAACAAACAGGCGTTCCTCACATGTATTAAAGCTGCCAAACAGTCGCAAATCATGCGCACGGAGTGACTAAAACATAACATTCGAGCACGCCGAAGATACTTGGCGAGCACCTGAGCATGCTCGCCAAAAGGGTTAACAGAACATACTCGCTCATCACTATATGCAACCCACAATGTCAATGATATAAATAGCAGCTTGTACTGCAAAAACAAGTCATGATACACTTCTAGTGTCCAAAAAATAAAAAAGTTAGTTATTAAAACCGAAGATGAAAAATAAAAAGGAAAGAGGGGCCAATGGTACTCTGTTGTCGAAGGGTCCACATATACCAGGAGTTGACACATACCTGCTCTGAAATCTTAAAACTTTGTTGCTGATAAATTCAAGTTGTTAGATAATGCTTCAGTTATTACCCAAAAAACACAAGATGGCACTATTGGCCTCCACTTTATTACGCAGTCCCTGCCTTCAATATGCTGTGCTTATAATAGCAGCATTTTTTTTGCCTCTGCCGCTGGAGAATTCTACATTTAGAACAGTCTTCATTTTCATGGTCTGTTTACCTTTCGAAAACAATGTATGGTACATGTCTTAAAGAAAAGAGGTGGAGGTAAAGTCAAGGCTGCTTTTATTTGTCCAGTGCCTATTAGAAATTGGGAAGGCTTTTTAGGAAGCAGTCGGCAATATCATGGACTCGCATAGTGCGGCTTTGCTCTGATTTGTACACAACATTTCTCATCGTATAAATTATTTACTCGCACAGAAAATGTCTGTTCAACCAAGATCTTAGCTGAAAAACGCCGAGCGTTTGACATCACTACAGTACACCTGTCAAGTCACATCAATTCTCTGTAACAAAATGCAATATAACCTCTCCCATCTGTTCTGGTTTTTATCGTTTCTATAGAAACCACCGGAGCCTGACAGTTCCCTGTCCTGCTGCTTTTGTATACACTCCGACTGGATGAAACTGAAAAAAAGCAACCCACAGTATTGATTGACCTTTGCTCATTAAATGGTTGGACCTTATTCAAGAGGAAAAGAAACACTAATGTTGCATTCGCGTGAAAAATAGTCAGGGACTTTTTTCAGCATTTTAATATGAGAAACTGAGAATTGATCACTTTCAGGTAGATCTTACCTTCACAAGCTTAAAGGGGTTGTCCACTATTTGGACAATCCCTTCTCAATCAGCATGTTTGCTCCCAGTATAATAACAGCCGACATTGCTGGAATAGTGCCAGAGGTGTGTCTAAACTCACCAGCAGTGTCGGCAGGTGCTCTCCGGGGGCTCACCTCATATTTGCACCTGTGCTACCCCCGGCCTTGGGGGACCTGCTGCATCCTGTCGTGCATTTGTGTCTGGACATGGTATTGCAAGTACAGCAGCTTTTTTTTCGGTGATGTTCTCACATTGCCGCAGCTCTGGCTTCCTCTTGATGTCTGATACATCCGAAGGCGGGGAGAGTGAAGCCATCGCTAAGAGGACGCAGAGATCTTGTGACATAACAATGTCACGCAAGCCCTGGGAAAGTGGGTGTTGACATAGGTGGAACGGCGCTGGCACCAAAGGTGAGTATAAATGTTGTTGTTTTAAGGGGGCAAACGTGCTAATTGAGAAGGGGTTGTCCGAGTAGACAAAAAAAAATGAAATCTATGGAAAGCCATTTTTACTGAAGTTTTCTGTGTCCTGCCATGACAGATTACAGAAGGAATGTCAGTTTTCTGGCTAACAGTTTAACAGGAGGAGGTGCCAGTGTCAGCTTAAGGCCACGGCCCCACTATCAGTATTTGGTCAGTATTCCGTCAGTATTTTTTCTCAGCAGTGGGAGCCAAAACCAGGAGTGGGTGATAAATGCAGAATTGGTGACTTGTTTCTATTATACCTTTTCTCTGATTGTTCCTCACCTGGTTTAGGCTCACGCTCCTGAGAAAAAATACTGACTGAATACTGACCAAATACTGATAATGGGGCCGTGGCCTAAAATGCAGGATGAAAACTAATTCTCTGGCACCTGTTACTGTGATGAGCCACTGGGGAGGCGCCAGATGTTGCAGAAGGGCCAGCTGGGGTGTGTGGTCTCACTGGCAGCAGATAATGTCACGGTAGCTGGAGTGGGTCGTTGGGCCCCTCAACACTTCCCTCGTGTCCACAACAATTTCAAAAGCAGGAGGTGGCACTTGTGGATGGTATAGGACCCCCCGGGGGCACTCCTGTAGCGGTGGTGTCTGGGTGCAGGTTTTGGAGTGCCCGTGATGTTTGTGCAATCTCGAGTAGCCAGACATGCAGATGAGCTTGTAAACATAACAATTTTACTGAATGAGGTAACAGGGTACAGTCTCTCTTACAGGCAAAGTTCACAGTATATTGTGCATATGAAAGTAATGGTTCTCTCCTAATGAGACAAGCATTGTTATGGCCTCTCAGAGCGGCTGGAGAAAAGTTCTCTTCACTTGTTAGTACAGGAAATGCTATGCGCAGTCCAGGAAATATTAAACTGATGGAGGGACCTTCACAGATTGGCTCTCTATGGAAACACAGTAAAGTGTGGAAGTACGCACAGTTTTTATCCCACCGTTCCCTCTTGCAGGGGATAGGTTTAAGCAAAGTCGGTGGCGTGGCAGCCATGTGGATCTGGTCTTGGCTAGAAGCGATTAGGATAACCAGAGAGCAGGAGAGTCCATGTACAGCTTTCACTCACCGGACTAGAAGACACTTCACTCTTTTTGTGATGGAGATTATGTAAGGAAAAATGTCCCCTCAGCGTAGACTGGCATTGAAAACTCTTCTCTGAGAGAATAATGTCTCTCCTCAATCTTCCTGAGGAAGCAGGAACTGCCCACAACTGGTTTGTACCAGCGTTCAGTCAGAGTGAGAGCCCTGAGCTGGGAGACTCCTCCCAGCCATTGCTATGGCCACCACTTGTTGTGAGGAGAATAATCATTACTTCTTATACACACATTGGCCAGCAGATGGCAGGAAAGCACAAGTTACAATGCAATGTATTATATCCCCTAACTCAGTACACACAATAGAACAAATCTAGTACAACACTACAACTGTCTCATTTAGCAGCAGTAGAACGGGTACCAGGAAGCCACTCAGGAAAATGCTTTTATAGGCAGTACTATTGAATCAAGTCAGATGTGGGAGTCTAAATTGAAAGTAGAACAGCATCCTAACTACAAGGAGTTCTGGCATGTACTTTAAGCATGCCATATAGTACATGAGGCTTACAACTTTGCAGGAATGTGCATAATGAGCTGTTAAGTATGTGCACACTTTTTGAGGATTGTGTCTGCTCCAAAAAATGCAAAAAAATATTTCTAAAATAACTCTTGAAAGACTTTTTGCTGTTCATGTGCTAAATATTTTTTTTCTCTTCAAATTTTGAAAATGCCTGGAATTACTGGAATCAAAGTAGGCACTGTCAAATCAGAAGTCTGCAAACAACGACCTGAAGAAAAGTAACGCTCCCGAAACTCTTTAAGACCACATCAGCATTTAAAAAAATTCTTCCAAAAACCCGCCAAAGAAGTAGCGTTTCCTGCAACGGTTTCCACACGAAAAGTCGTTGTTTTTGACTGCGTCAAAAAACTTTTTTGTGCATATAGATATAGTAAAATAGGAGTCACCGAGGCGCTGAGGGCTTAGAGAACTATAAACCTTGAAGACGTACAGGTCTATGTAGGATGTGATGTCAATCATACACAAAGCCAAAATAGGTTTGGTTGTGTAAGACTTTAGGAAGAGTTAGGACAGGAGGGACTGTCAGCATGGAAGGCATTTGTGACTGGGTGGAATTTAACGTAATACTACAGGTGTGTAAAGAGTGATCCCATCCTGTATTTAAGAGAAATAGTTGAACAATAATTCAATAGAATATAGTGTATAATACAGTGTATAGTATAGAATACAGTGTATAAATTGATCTAGTCAGAGTAATTTTTAGTTAATTAGTGTGAAAGATTGTTAAAGTTAAGTGGCCTTATCATGGCTACATGAGCCATATATTTAGTGCCAAGGATAGGATTAGATTTTGCAACAAGGAAAAGCATTTCCCAAAGGAAACTACCGTATATACTCGAGTATAAGCCGACCCGAATATAAGCCGAGGTACCTAATTTTACCACAAAAAACTGGGAAAACTTATTGACTCGAGTATAAGCCTAGGGTGGGAAATGCAGCAGTTACTGTTAAATTTCCCATCCTGGTACGCATTACTTCCTCATCCCCAATCCTGGTATGTATGGCACCCTCATCTCCAATCCTGGTATGTATGGCTCCCTCATCCCAATCCTGGTATGCATGGCCCCCTCATCTCCAATCCTGGTATGTATGGCTCCCTCATCCCAATCCTGGTATGCTTGGCCACCTCATCTCCAATCCTGGTATGTATGACACCCTCATTTCCAATCCTGGTATGTATGGCCCCCTCATTCCAATCCTGGTATGCATGATCCCCTCATCTCCAATCCTGGTATGTATGGCCCCCTCATCTCCAATCATCGTATGCATGGCCTCCTCTTCCCCCAATCCTGGTATGCATGGCCTCCTCATACCCCAATCCTGGTATGCATGGCCTCCTCATTGCCCAATCCTGGTATGCATGGCCTCCTCATCCCCCAATCCTGGTATGTATGGCACCCTCATCTCCAATCCTGGTATGTATGGCCCCCTCATACCAATCCTGGTATGCATAGCCCCCTCATCTCGAATCCTGGTATGTATGGCACCCTCATCTCCAATCCTGGTATGCATGGCCTCCTCATCCCCCAATACTGGTATGCATGGCCTCCTCATCTTCCAATCCTGGTATGTATGTCCCCTTCATCCCCAATCCTGGTATGTATGCCCACATCACTGCACACATAAAAAAATAAATACTTATACTCACCTTCCTTCCTCACCTCTGCTCCAGCGCTGCGTCCTGTTCTGCTGCAGCAGCTCATGTCAACGTCACTGCCGTGTGCTCTCAGATGCTGATGTGAGATTCCGGCATATTCACTCCTCTTCACGACGGGACTATGTGCGTGGAGAGGAGCGAATATGCATTCTCTTTAGTAGCGGGCACTGTTAGCAGGAGCTGCGGCTCAGCGCTCCTCTGTGCCCGCTACTAAAGAGAAAGAATATTCATTCTTCTCCACGCCCATTTCCCTTTAGCAGTTGGGCACACATGGTAGCTGCAGCAGCCGGATACTGCGTGTGTCCCGCTCCTCCGCCACCGCAACCCCACCCCCCACTATCCAACGGAATTTCTACATACTCGAGTATATGCCCGAGTATAAGCCGAGGAGGGCAGATGCTCCAGAGGTGTATCTAGGTTTTCTGGCACCCGGGGCAAGAATTCAGTTTGGCGCCCTCCCTCCCCAAAGCACATGTGCGATTTGCACACTTAGTCACGTGTTGACGAGCTGCTCTTCCTAATTCTCTCAATGTTCAGTGAAAAACTGAGAGAAGCAAGAAGAGAAGCTCATTGTCACGTGACTGTAAGATTGAAAATTGCATAGGAGTGAAGGGGCCACGTGATGACTGATGGAACCAGTAAGCAGACCTGAATCCTGACAGTGAGGATATTACACACTGTTAGGATTGGCTGCTACAGGGCTTCATTTTATAATTAAAGGGCTTGTCCAGGTTTAAGATGAAAGTCTGCAGTCACTCTAGGTGACTGCAGGCTTCTGAATCCTCACAGCACATTCAATAAACACTTTTAGGATTCTCCCATGACTGCGGCAAGAGTGGACGGTCATGTCAGCACAAGTATGTGATTTGTACACTTCTGACCACATTCCGACTAGACTTGTCCGGTCTCGCTCAATTAATTTTCATTGAGTGAGGTCATGCATGTCTAGTGGGCATGTGACCGCATGTATGCAAATCGCCGGCACCAGAGAATCCTAACAGTGTGCAGTGCACACTGTGAGAATTGAGAAGTCTGCAGTCATATAGAAGGACTGCAGACTCATCACAAACTTGGACAACCCCTTTAATGCTTCTAAGATAAATAAAAATATGAGAATTAGTCAGTATCACACAAAACATTTACATCCAGGTACCTTTTTAGATGAACGACTCCAGAGGCAAAGTCTCTTTCTTTTCGTCTTCATCTTGTAAAGACTCCATAATGACTTTTCTCATCCACAGCTCATCTCTGCAGACTTCCATCTTCTCTGGTCTTCTGCAGCACATCCCCACATGATACCCTGGAAGATAGCAGTGTCATTATAATGTGCCTGAATGATAATATCAGCCCTACGCTGAGCCCCTAAATAAATAATTGCCCCTCACTATATTCCCTGCACAATATATGACCCCCACACTGTCCTTCTTATGGTACATGCCCTCCACACTGCCCCCTCCTTACCATACTGGGCCCCCCTCTTCACACTGTCCTCTCACACTGTGTGCCCCTTATAGGGCCCAGTTTCTATAATGTGATCCCTCATCACACTCCCCCTCCTTAGCTTACTATATACTCCTGGCTGTGCCCTTACACTGTCCCATCATACAACACCCCCTACACACACACTGCTCAGTCTCTATTCTGTGCCCACTCACACTTTTCTCTCCCCATACTGTCTCCTCACAAATTTCCCCCTCCCTCCTCATACTGCCTTCTCTCACATCCCCCTGCTAACCATAGTGTCTCCCCAGAAATCCCCCCGACCCATATTGTGTCTGACCCATCCCCTCTACTCGAACTCCATACTGTGTCCACATACATTTCCACCCTTCACTCCCCATACTGCGTTCGCACCCATACTCCCCATTCTGTGCCTGCACCAATCTCCCCACTCACCATACTGTGTCTGCACTCATCTCTACCAACACTGTAAATGCACCCATTCCACCATACTCTTTCCTCATATATGCCCCCCATCTCCTCACTTGCTTCTCATACTATAGATTCAAATCTCTCCCACTCTCCATACTGTGTCTGCACCTGTCCCTCTCTTGCTCCCCAAATGTATGCCCTCAAATCTCCCCCCCACAGAATAAATCTCCCTCACACAGAGTAAATATTCCCCCACAGTATATCCCCCCCACAGAGTAAATATCCCCCCCACAGAGTAAATATTCCCCCCCACAGAATAAATATTACCCCACAAAATAAATATTCCCCCCACAGAGTAAATCTGCCCCCCATGGAATAATTTTCCCACTCACAGAGTAAATATCCCCTCCACAAAGTAAATAGTTCCCCCACACTCCCGTCACATTTAATCTTCGGTGTCTTCAGCTCCACAACCAAGCAAAGCAAGAAACTCAAGACACAGCAAGAGGGGTAAATATACAGTCATAGCAAAAAGTGTTGGCACCAGTGAAACTGTTCCAGAAAATGAAGTATTTCTCCTAGAAAATTATTGCAATTACATATGTTTTGTTATACATGTTTATTTCATTTGTGTGTATTGGAACAACACAAAAGCACAGAGGAAAAAAAAGGCAAATTGGACATAATTTCACACAAAACCCGAAAAAAGGGCTGGACAAAATTGTTGGCACCTTTCCAAAATTGTGGGCAAACAACTTTGTTTCAAGCATGTGATGCTCGTTCAAACTCACCTGTGGCAAGTAACAGGTGTGATCAATATGAAAATCACATCTGAAACCAGATAAAAAGGATCTCCCCTTGACTCAATCTTTGCATTGTGTGTCTGTGTGTGCCACACTAAGCATGGAGAACACAGAGAGGAGAAGAGAACTATCTGAGGACTTGGGAAACAAAATAGTTGAAAAATATCAACAATCTCAAGGTTACAAGTCCATCTCCAGAGATCTTGATGTTCTTTTGTCCACTGTGCGCAACATAATCAAGAAGTTTACAACCAATGGCACTGAAGTTAATCTCCCTGGACGAGGGCGGCATAGAAAAATTGATGAAAGGTTGCAATGCAGGATAGTCCGAATGGTGAATAAGCAGCTCCAAACAAGTTCCAAAGAAATGCAAGCTGTCCTGCAGGCTCAGGGTGCATCAATGTCAGCGCAAACTATCTGTCAACATTTGAATTAAATGAAACGCTTTGGCAGGAGACCCAGGAGGACCCTACTGCTGACACAGAGACATGAAAAAGCTAGACTGCAGTTTATCAAAATGTATGTGAGCTAAAATCCTTCTGGGAAAGCATCTTGTGGACAGATAATAACAAGATAGAGCTTTTTGGTAAAGCACCTCATTCTACGGTTTACCGAAAACTGAACGAGGCCTACAATGAAAAGAACATAGTACCTACAGTCAAATATGGTGGAGGTTCAAAGATGATTTGGGGTTGTTTTGCTGCCTCTGGCACAGGGGGCCTTGACTGTGTGCAAGGCATCATGAAATCTCAAGATTACCAAAGGATTTTGGGTCACAATGTAGTGCCCAGTGTCAGAAAGCTGGGTTTGTGTCCTAGCTCATAAGTCTTCCAGCAGGACAATGACCCCAATCATACTTCAAGAAGCACTCAGAAATAGAGGGAAACAAAGTGCTTGAGAGTTCCGAAGCGGCAAGCAATGCGTCCAGATCTAAATCCCATTGAACACCTATGGAGAGATCTTAAAAAGCTGTTGTAAGAAGGCACCCTTTAAACATGAGAGACCTGGAGCAGTTTGCAAAAGAACAGCGGTCCAAAATTCCAGTTGAAAGGTGTAAGAAGCTTGTTGATGGTTATAGGAAGCAATTGATCGCAGTTATTTATTCCAAAGTATGTGCAACCAAATATTAAGTCGAGGGAGCCCAACAATATTTTCTGGACCATTTTGGGGGTTTTGTGTGAAATTATGTCCAATTTGCCTTTTTCTAATGTGTTTTTCATGTTGTTCCAATACACACAAAGGAAATAAACATGTGTATAACAAAACTTGTGTCATTTTCTGGGAAAAATACTTCATTATCTGGAACAATTTCAAGGGTTCCAACACTTTCGGCCATGACTGTATAGAGGAACTGTAGATGTATAGTCAGTACAGGATTTGTACTAGCAATCAAATCGTTAATGGTTGAGTTGTATGATAGCAGCAGACTTATGGTCAAATGTCAGAGAAATATGCAATCAGCAAACAGATGGTTAACCACAAACAGAAGTGATGAACAGATACTTGCTTGCACAAAAGATTACATTTTTACACTGTTGCAGTGGCAAAGTATTATGATTAGCATTAGTAATGAGCGAGCACTAAAATGCTTGGGTGCTCGATGCTTGGGTCGAGCACATTGGAATACTTGGGTGCTTGACCCGAGCAACGAGCCCAAAGTAAGTCTATGGGAAACTCTAGCATTTTTAAGGCGGCTCCCCCCGGAGGTATGCAGAGGGCCTAAAAATTGCCCAAATCGATGGGAACAGTGCTCAAATGACATGGGGACAGCATGGGGAAGACCCCTGGAAGCATTTCTGACTCCCAGGTCACTTCTGTCAACAACGTTGTCAGAGGTATTAAGCTACTTTTACGGACTCACAATAAAACATACAAAAACAAAACCAAAAAGAATTTTACTGGGAAATATGTTAAGGAACATCCTTTCCAGAGTAATGACTTGTATATAAAGCGGTGGTGTTGAGAAGTCTGGCCCAATCCAGCCCTTGTTCATTTTTATAAGAGTCAGCATGTCAGCATTTTCAGCTGACAGGCGGATGCGCTTATCAGTTATAATTCCACCAGCGGCACTAAAAACCCGCTCTGATAAAACGCTGGCGGCAGGGCAAGCCAGGACCTCCAAGGCATAGAGAGCCAGTTCATTCCACATATCCAGCTTGGATACCCAATAATTATAAGGCACAGAGGAATCACGGAGGACGTTGGTACAGTCAGCATGGTACTCCCTCAGCATCTTCCCAAACTTTGCACTCCTTGTGATAGTACCCCGCGCCTCAGGGCCTGTGCGATGGGAGGGGCTGAGAAAACTCTCCCAGAACTTTGACAGTGTTCCCCTACCTCTGCTGGATTGAAGTTGTGTCTCTCTCGCCGGTACTCCTTGGTTGTCCAACGAAGTGTGCCCTCTGCTGCCAGCGTTTTTAGATGTGAATTTTTTTAATAGTTCTGCAACAAGGGCCTTCTGGTACAGCCCCATTTTTGTAGACCTGTCCGCCTCAGGAATAAGAGATATAAAGTTCTCCTTGTAGTAAGGGTCTAGAAGTGTCACCAACCAGTAATGACTGTCACCCAAAATTTTGAGAACGCGAGGGTCATGGGAAAGGCAGTGTAACATAAACTCAGCCATGCGTGCCAGACTACTAACAGGCAAGACTTCCGTGTCCTCACCAAGAGCATGACTGACCATGCTCTCCTCTTCCCTGTCCTCTGGCCATCCACGCTGAACAGACAGTATGACAGCTGTGCAGGTAGTACCGTCTATAGCGCAAGAAACTAGCTCCTGTCCTTCCTCCTCCTCTTCCTCATTGTCACCCAATCCACGTTGGGATGAGATGAGGCTGGACTGTGTGTAATCACCCTGTATGGTTCCTTGCTCCATCTCATCGTGCTCCGCCTGCAATGCATCCTCTTTGATTGTGAGCAGAGAGCGTTTGAGAAGACAGAGAAACGGGATGGTGACGCTAATTATGGCGTCATCGCCACTCACCATCTTGGTGGAGTCCTCAAAGTTTTGGAGGATGGTACATATGTCTGACTTCAATGTCCACTCTTGAGGTCTTATGTGTGGAGTCTGATCTGAATACCGACGGCCTTGTTGATGCTGGTACTCAACAACTGCCCTCTTCTGCTCACAAATCCTTCCCAACATCTGCAGAGCAGAGTTCCAACGCATGGGGACATCACACACCAGTCTGTGAGCCAGAAGCTGCAAACGCTGCTAAAACACGGCAAGGGCGGCGGAAGCTGTAGGTGACTTTCTAAAATGGGCACACAGGCGGCGTACTTTAACAAGCAGTTCCGTGTAGGATTTGAGAAACCGCTGAACCAGGAGGTTAAGCACATGGGCCAGGCATGGTATGTGTGTGAGCTCGCCTCGCCTCAGAGCCACCACCAGGTTCCGGCCATTGTCACACACGACCATGCCTGGCTGTAGGTTCAGCGGTGTAAGCCACAGTTCTGCCTGCTCTTTCAGAGCTGTCCACAACTCTTCAGCATTGTGCGGTTTGTCACCTAAGCATATTAGCTTCAGCACAGCCTGTTGCCGCTGGGCCGAGGCAGTGCTGCAGTGCTTCCAGCTTGTGACTGATGTGGTCATTTCAGAGATGGAAAAACAAAGTAGCACTCTGTAACGCTGAGTATGTAAATATGAAGTATGAAATATGAATAGCATTACTGCTGTAGAAAATAGAAATAAATGAAAAATATTTGAAAAATTTTAGCGTGTGTAAATATGAAGTATGAAATATGAACAACATTACTGCTGTAGAATATAGAAAAAAATGAGAAATCTTAGCGCATAAATTGGCCAATTCATGTGTACCTGACAGCCGCGATAAGGCATTTCTCGATGTCAGGACCTACCAATGTGAATACCTCTCTAAGGGACATCCGTCTGCTTATGTGTGGGAAAGTAAGATCCTGATGCAATTAAAACCACCTGCGGCATGGGGTTGGAGTGCTGTCAAAGCTTAAATCTAGTAACAAAGAAAATGACGGCACTTCTACTATAAGAAATAGGTGTGAACAGGTGCTTACTAAGAGGGGCTACCTCCATATACAATGAAAAAACAAAGTAGCACTCTGTAGAGAGGTATTCATATTGGTAGGTCCTGACATCGAGAAACGCCTTATCGCGGCTGTCAGGTACACATGCATTGGCCAATTTATGCGCTAAGATTTTTCATTTATTTCTATTTTCTACAGCCGTAATGCTATTCATATTTTATACTTCATATTTACATACTCAGCGTTACAGAGTACTACTTTGCTTTTTTTGATTGTATATGGAGGTAGCTCCTCTTAGTAAGCACCTGTTCACACCTATTTCTTATAGTGGAAGTGCCGTAATTTTCTTTGTTACTAGATTTAAGCTTTGACTGAGCACTTCACCCCCATGCCGCAGGTGGTTTTAATTGCATCAGGATCTTACTTTCCCACACATAAGCAGACGGATGTCCCTTAGAGAGGTATTCACATTGGTAGGTCCTGACATCGAGAAACGCCTTATCGCAGCTGTCAGGTACACATGAATTGGCCAATTTATGCGCTAAGTTTTCTCATTTATTTCTATATTCTACAGCAGTAATGCTATTCATATTTCATACTTCATATTTACACGCTTTAAAATTTTTCAAATATTTTTCATTTATTTCTATTTTCTACAGCAGTAATGCTATTCATATTTCATATTTACATACTCAGAGTTACAGAGTGCTACTTTGTTTTTTCATTGTATATGGAGGTAGCTCCTCTTAGTAAGCACCTGTTCACAACTATTTCTTATAGTGGAAGTGCCGTCATTTTATTTGTTACTAGATTTAAGCTTTGACTGAGCACTCCACCCCCATGCCGCAGGTGGTTTTAATTGAATCAGGATCGTACTTTCTCACACATAAGCAGCCGGATGTCCCTTAGAGAGGTATTCACATTGGTCGGTCCTGACATCGATAAAAGCCTTATCACGGCTGTCAGGTACACATGAATTGGCCAATTTATGCGCTAAGATTTCTCATTTATTTCTATATTCTACAGCAGTAATGCTATTCATATTTCATACTTCATATTTACATACTCAGAGTTACAGAGTGCTACTTTGTTTTTTCATTGTATATGGAGGTAGCTCCTCTTAGTAAGCACCTGTTCACACCTATTTCTTATAGTGGAAGTGCCGTCATTTTATTTGTTACTAGATTTAAGCTTTGACTGAGCACTCCACCCCCATGCCGCAGGTGGTTTTAATTGCATCAGGATCTTACTTTCCCACACATAAGCAGACGGATGTCCCTTAGAGAGGTATTCACATTGGTAGGCCCTGACATAGAGAAAAGCCTTATCACGGCTGTCAGGTACACATGAATTGGCCAATTTATGCGCTAAGATTTCTCATTTATTTCTATATTCTACAGCAGTAATGCTATTCATATTTCATATTTCATATTTACATGCGCTAAAATTTTTCAAATATTTTTCATTTATTTCTATTTTCTACAGCAGTAATGCTATTCATATTTCATACTTCATATTTACATACTCAGCGTTACAGAGTGCTACTTTGTTTTTTCATTGTATATGGAGGTCCTCTTAGTAAGCACCTATTCACACCTATTTCTTATAGTGGAAGTGCGGTCATTTTCTTTGTTATTTCGGAGATGGAGGCTGAAGGGGAGGAGGAGGCTGAGGAGGATGAGGTGCAGGAGCTGTAGACCGTGGGGGCAACCCTGATTGACCCGCAATCCTTGGCGTCGGGAGGACGTGTTCCATCCCAAGGTCCGACTGGGTCCCGGCTTCCACTATGTTAACCCAGTGTGCAATCAGCGAGATGTACCGTCCCTGCCCACAAGCACTTGTCCACGTGTCTGTGGTTAGGTGGACTTTCCTGGTAACTGCGTTGTTGAGGGCACGGCTAACGTTTTGGGAAACGTGCTTGTGTAATGCGGGGAGGGCACACCGGGAGAAATAATGGCGGCTGGGGACCGAGTACCGAGGGACGGCCGCTGCCATTAGGTTGTGGAATGCTTCCGTCTCCACGAGCCTAAAAGGCAACATTTCGAGGGCAAGCAGTCGTGAAATGTGAGAATTTAGTAGTGTGGCCTGTGGGCCGTTGGCTGTATATTTGCGCTTGCGTTCCAAGGACTGAGGTATGTACAACTGAACGCTGCGCTGGGACAAGGACATGGACGTGCTTCCTGATGCTGCTACTTGAGAGTGTGCAACGACAGGTGCAGGGCAGGAGGTATCTTCGCATGCACCATGGACAGGGGATTGGCTTGCATGCACAACAGCGGAAGAAGCAATGGTGCCACCCGCAGACACTGTTCCTGGACCCTGGAGTTCGGCCCACAAAGTCGGGTGCTTTGCTACCATGTGCCTGATCATGCTGGTGGTGGTCAGGCTGGTCGTTTTGCCACCCCTGCTGATGCTGGCTTGGCAGGTGGTGCAAATGGCCTTTTTGGGGCTATCGGCAGAGTCTTTAAAAAACAACCAGACTCGGGAAGACCTAACAGTTGTACTGGCAACTTCCTTCATGTTGGTGTTACGGGGAACGGTTGCCTGCCTTCTGTCTGCGGCCACCACACTGCTTCTTCCTGCCTGTTGGGGTGCTCTGCCTCCCTCCCCCTGTGTGCTGCTCTCCTCGCTCTGCATGTCCTCCTGCCAGGTTGGGTCAGTTACTATATCATCCACCACCTCGTTTTCCACTTCCGCACCCTGGTCCTCCTCCTGACTTTCTGGCAATTGTGTCTCATCATCGTCCACGTCTTGTGACACTTTCCCTCCGTCGTCTTCGTGAGACTGTGGCTGCTCAAATATTTGGGCATCGCTACATGCGATCTCCTCTTGCCCCGCCTCAAGTGGACCAGGCAAGAGGCCCGAATCTATAAATGGAAAAGTGAACAGCTCTCCAGAGTGTCCAAGTGTGGGATCAGTTGTCTCTGGGCACTCAGCATGGTGGGAGGAAGGAAGATCAGGGTGAGGAATATGCGGTCCAGACTCACGGCTACTGAGACTTGACCGTGTGGAAGACAGGGTGGTGGTGGTGGCTAAGTGACTGGAAGCATTATCCGCTATTCAACCAACAACCTTTTGACACTGCTCTGGGTTCAATAGTGGTGTGCTGCGGTCCCCTAGGAATTGGGACAGGAAGGTCGGGCGTAAAAGATGTGGGTGTTTGTTGTGGCACAATTTCAGCTTGCCCACGGCCTTATCCTCGGCCTCTACATGCACCAGCACCATCACGTCCAGTTCCCCGTCCCTCGCCATGTGTCTTGGTCAATTTAAATGGAGGACAGTATCTTCCACGCTCACTACAAATGACTGAGTTTGGAGCAAACTTATATGTGATCCGTGTGACGGAGAAAACAGAATTTTAAATACCTGGCCTGTAGGTAGCTAGTTTGAACAGAAAACGTGTGAATTGCTTCACTGACACACTGAAAGAAATTTTTAATGGGGGCCAGAAATAGCAGTATTTTCTGACAACGTATATGTGATCAGTGTGTCGGAGAAAACAGAGTTTTAAATACCAGGCCTGTAGGTAACTAGTTTGAACAGCAAACCGGTGTCAAAAACTTCGGTGACACAGTGAAAAAAAATTGTAATGGAGGCCAAAAATGGCAGTATTTTCTGACAACGTACAGTGGTGGCCAAAAGTATTGGCACCCCTGCAATTCTGTCAGATAATACTCAGCTTCTTCCTGAAAATGATTGCAATCACAAATTCTTTGGTATTATTATCTTCATTTAATTTGTCTTCAATGAAAAAACACAAAAAGAATTGTCATAAAGCCAAATTCGATACAATTCCACACCAAACCTAAAAAAGGGGGTGGACAAAAGTATTGGCACTGTTTGAAAAATCATGTGATGCTTCTCTAATTCGTGTAATTAACAGCACCTGTAACTTACCTGTGGCGCCTAACAGGTGTTGGCAATAACTAAATCACACTTGCAGCCAGTTAACATGGATTAAAGTTGACTCAACCTCTGTCCTGTGTCCTTGTGTATACCACATTGAGCATGGAGAAAAGAAAGAAGACCAAAGAACTGTCTGAGGACTTGAGAAACCAAATTGTGAGGAAGCATGAGCAATCTCAAGGCTACAAGTCCATCTCCAAAGACCTGAATGTTCCTGTGTCTTTCGTGCGCAGTGTCATCAAGAAGTTTAAAGCCCATGGCACTGTGGCTAACCTCCCTAGATGTGGACGGAAAAGAAAAATTGACGAGAGATTTCAACGCAAGATTGTGCGGATGGTGGATAAAGAACCTCGACTAACATCCAAACAAGTTCAAGCTGCCCTGCAGTCCGAGGGTACAACAGTGTCAACCCGTACTATCCGTCGGCGGCTGAATGAAAAGGGACTGTATGGTAGGATACCTAGGAAGACCCCACTTCTTACCCCGAGACATAAAAAAGCCAGGCTGGAGTTTGCCAAAACTTACCTGAGAAAGCCTAAAACGTTTTGGAAGAATGTTCTCTGGTCAGATAAGACAAAAGTAGAGCTTTTTTGCAAAAAGCATCAACATAGAGTGTACAGGAAAAAAAAAGAGGCATTCAAAGAAAAGAACACGGTCCCTACAGTCAAACATGGCGGAGGTTCCCTGATGTTTTGGGGTTGCTTTGCTGCCTCTGGCACTGAACTGCTTGACCGTGTGCATGGCATTATGAAGTCTGAAGACTTCCAACAAATTTTGCAGCATATTGTAGGGCCCAGTGTGAGAAAGCTGGGTCTCCCTCAGAGGTCATGGGTCTTCCAGCAGGGCAATGACCCAAAACACACTTCCAAAAGCACTATAAAATGGTTTGAGAGAAAGCACTGGAGACTTCTAAGGTGGCCAGCGCCAGCAATGAGTCCAGACCTAAATCCCATAGAACACCTGTGGAGAGATCTCAAAATGGCAGTTTGGAGAAGGCACCCTTCAAATATCAGGGACCTGGAGCAGTTTGCCAAAGAAGAATGGTCTACAATTCCAGCAGAGCATTGTAAGAAACTCATTGATGGTTACCGGAAGCGGTTGTTCGCAGTTATTTTGGCTAAAGGTTGTGCAACCAAGTATTAGGCTGAGGGTGCCAATACTTTTGTCTGGCCCATTTTTGGAGTTTTGTGTGAAATGATCAATAATTTGATTTTTGCTTCATTCTCTTTTGTGTTTTTTCCTTGCAAGCAAATTAAATGAAGATAATAATACTAAAGAATTTGTGATTGCAATCATTTTCAGGAAGAAACTGAGTATTATCTGACAAAATTGCAGGGGTGCCAATACTTTTGGCCACCACTGTATATGTGATCTGTGTGACGGAGAAAACACAGTTTTAAATAGCTGGATTTCTAGCGCTGTAATATGGAAAGGACCTGGCTGTATTTTGCAGTGCCAACAAGCAAATGGCGCAGAAAAACGGTGTTCTCTGGATTGCTTTTTAAGCAAATAATGAGGATTAAGATCCAAAAAAAAGTATTCCTGGCCCCTGAGACCTGGGCCTTTGTATAGAAATATCTAACAGCAGCAGAAGGCAGAATTGGAATGGAGCCTCTTGTGCTATATGCACTGCAGTCTGCTATATACACTGCCTGCCTATATACCCTGCCTGCCTGATATCTCTGCAGATGGATTAGTCCTCAGAAGGACTGTTTGTTAAGATGGCTATGTGTAATATACGTTTTTTCTCCCTACACTACCTAATACACAAGCAAATCTCTCCCTGACGCAGCAGCACCTCTCCCTACTCTCCCTGATTCCGGAGTAACTGTGACGAGCACAGTGGCGCCAGGTCTGATATAGACCTGATGGCGCTGTGCAGCTAGCCAACACTGTAATGCCACAACCACCATGGCTGCGGCATTACAATGAGTGGCAGGCAATCCCTGCATGTTCTAAAGAGCACCAAACATGCAGGGAGAGGACCCGAGCATCCGCCCGAGCATCTCGTAAGTACTCGGCGAGCTCCAAGCATCTCGAGTACTGAGATGCTCGCTCATCACTAATTAGCACCAATATTAGCAAAGAAGAGTTTGTTATGCTTACAGCAGACAAATAGTTAACTGCAAGTCTGAGCCAGGAGGTAAATACAGATAGAAGATAAACAAGCAGGAGTTATCTGAATAGATGAATAGCCAGCTGAGAGAAATGGATGGTGAGGCAAGCTTCTGAAGTACACATGGAACTGAATGTAAAGCTTACTGAACACTCATACAGCACACATAGCTGTTTGAGTCACCCTTAATTAAAGGGTTTGGCTACTTTTTTTGATGGACTATCCTTAGCTGAACATAGACCACAGCAGCGCCATAATTTCTATAGTGGCTATGGACAGTTACTTCAGATCCACCTGGGGATTTGTAGTACCTAGCCATTGCCACGATAGTTTTGTCGGAGCGGCTGTGTTCTGGCAGCCTCCGAGAACTTCTGGCTGCCGCCGGTGACAGCTGAGTGGGGGTGCTGGGTGTCACACCCCCACCAATTAGATATTGATGGTATATCCTAAAGATAGGCCATCAATAAAAAAGTAGTGGCCAACCTCTTTAAATGGCCTTAGTTGTTGATGTAATAGGAGTTCGCCAGATTACTTGAAAAATATGGTCTAAGCCACAGCAAAAAGAGGTGGCATTAGGAAAAGGTAGCCGGACAGGTGAGCAACAGTCACATATGTCTTCACCACATGCATGGATTATACACACCGCAATCAGATGTATGGAAAAGTCACCAACATTTCTACAACATATCTGGTACCATGGAACAGAATAGTAAAAACATTAAGGATTACATTGGTTTCTGCAGAAGCATCTCTGTTAGTCCAGCCATTCCTGACATTATTTACTAGTAGTAGTAGTAGTAGTCTATGTTCTCTTCATTTGGAGATAATGGCTCTTATGTTGGCGTCCTGGAGTCAGAGAACTTTAGGTTTTGTTTAAACCAATAACTGAGTTTAACTACAGCTTTCGACAAAGCATCTCTGCTAAATGAAGGTTGACCTAACTCCAGTGAGATTGATGGGAGTTTGGTATTCATTCAGCATGGATTTGTTATAAATGTTAAACTGGTCACAAATCTCACAGACTACTAGTGCAGGGGATCACATCCAGCGTCCCACCTCCACCACATGATTACATTGAAGAGTTTGTATGGATCACTGGTTGTGTATGGGTGATGTTGTTCCATACAGCACTATGGAATCTGAGAAACAGACAAGTCTGGACAGTGGATAATTGGTAAATGTTACTTATGTTACCTTTTTCAATGGCATTCAAATCATTAGCATAAATATAAAGAAAGTTAAAGGGAATCTGTCACCCCCTGGGACTTATGTGACCTACTACAACCCCTGGCAAAAATTATGGAAAAAGCTGATCACAGACATGGCACAAAACTAAAGTCATTTCAAATGGCAACTTTAGGGCTTTAAGAAACACTAAAAGAAATCAAGATTAAAAATGTGGTACTCAGTAAGGGTAATTTTTTTTGAGACCAAGCAGAGGGAAAAAATTATGGAATCACTCAATTCTGTGGAAAAAATTATGGAATCGCCCTGTAAATTTTCATTTCCAAAACTAACACCCGCATCAAATTAGATCTGCATCTAAAAATGAGTGATCACACCTTGGAGAGCTGTTGCACCAAGTGGACAGACATGAATCATGGCTTAAACACGAGAGATGTCAATTGAAACAAAGGAGAGGATTATCAAACTCTTAAAAGAAGGTAAATCATCACGCAATGTTGCAAAAGATGTTGGTTGTTCACAGTCAGCTGTGTCTAAAATCTGGACCAAATACAAACAACATAGGAAGGTTGTTAAAGGCAAACATACTAATAGACCAAGGAAGACATCAAAGCGTCAAGACCAGAAACTTAAAGCAATATGTCTCCAAAACAGGAAATGCACAACAAAACAAATGAGGAATGAATGGGAGGAAACTGGAGTCAATGTTTGCGATCGAACTGTAAGAAACTGCCTAAAGGAAATGGGATTTACATACATAAAAGCTAAACATAAGCCATCATTAACACCTAAACACAAAAAAACAAGGTTACAATGGGCTAAGAAAAAGCAATCGTGGACTGTGGATGACTGGATGAAAGTCATATTCAGTGATGAATCACGAAACTGCATTGGGCAAGGTGATGATGCTGGAGCTTTTGTTTGGTGCCGTTCCAATGAGATTTATAAAGAGGACTGCGTGAAGAGAACATGCAAATTTCCACAGTCATTGATATGAGGCTGCATGTCAGGTAAAGGCACTGGGGAGATGGCTGTCATTACATCTTCAATAAATGCCCAAGTTTACATTGATATTTTGGACAGTTTTCTTATCCCATCAATTGAAAGGATGTTTGGGGATGATGACATCATTTGTCAAGATGATAATGCATCCTGCCATAGAGCAAAAACTGTGAAAATATTCCTTGAAGGAAGACACATAAGGTCAATGTCATAGCCTGCAAAGAGTCCGGATCTCAATCCAATTGAAAATCTTTGGTGGAAGTTGAAGAAAATGGTCCATGACAAGGCTCCAACCTGCAAAGCTGATCTGGCAACAGCAATCAGAGAAAGTTGGAGCCAGATTGATGAAGAGTACTGTTTGTCACTCATTAAGTCCATGCCTCAGAGACTGCAAGCTGTTATTAAAGCCAGAGGTGGTGCAACAAAATACTAGTGATGTATTGGAGTGTTCTTTTGTGTGTTTGTTTTTCATGATTCCATATTTTTTTCCTCAGAATTGAGTGATTCCATCATTTTTTTTCCTCTGCTTAGTCTGAAAAAAATTACCCTTACTGAGTACTGTTATGCACACGCCCGGACTGACTGGCGTGTGCGGGAGTAGTGGTTCCACTGGACCATGAACCGGAGAGTGCCTGGAGGGGCGTGACTAAGTATCTGGCCGATCCAACCAAGGTGGCACGACGGCATACGACGCCAGTACACCATGGAGAAACCGGGCAGAGGGACCAGGTGCTACTCCAGGTCAAACTCCGGACACGGGGGTTGACCCACACAGGGATTACTGGAACAGGCAGGTTAGGCTGGCACAGACTGGTGGATATAAGCGAACACGGCAGGTATGCAGACGGGTGGATACAGGCGAATATGCAGGCAGGGAGGTACTGGCCGAAAGGACGGGCTGGAGCACAGAGAGGACAAGACCCAGTACAGACTGGGTCACAGAAACAGAACCGCAGATGCGGTAGCCAAACACAGCAGAGAGGGAACGCCCGAAGCGGTGGGCAAGAGCAGAGCAGGATGGGACTGCCGGAGCAGCGAGCACAAGCAGAGCAGGACAGGACTGCCGGAGCAGCGAGCAGATGCAGAGCAGGACGGGGCTGCCGGAGCAGCGAGCACAAGCAGAGCAGGACAGGACTGCCGGAGCAGCGAGCAGATGCAGAGCAGGACGGGGCTGCCGGAGCAGCGAGCAGAAGCAGAGCAGGACAGGACTGCCGGAGCAGCGAGCAGATGCAGAGCAGAAACCGCAGGAGCGACAAGCAAGGCAAGAGCAGAGTGGAAACCGCAAGAGCGGTAAACAAGGCAGGAGCAGAGCGGAAACCGCAGAGCGGCTAAGAAGGCCGCAGCAGAGCGGAAACCGCAGAGCGGCAAACAAGGCAGGAGCAGAGCGGAAACCGCAGAGCAGTAAACAAGGCAGGAGCAGAGCGGAAACCGCAGAGTGGCTAAGAAGGCCGCAGTAGAGCGGAAACCGCAGAGCGGCAAACAAGGCCGCAGCAGAGCGGAAACTGCAGAGCGGCAAACAAGGCAGGAGCAGAGCGGAAACCGCAGAGCGGTAAACAAGGCAGGAGCAGAGCGGAAACCGCAGAGCGGTAAACAAGGCAGGAGCAGAGCGGAAACCGCAGACCGGTAAACAAGGCAGGAGCAGAGCGGAAACCGCAGGAGCGGCAAGCTAAGCAGGAGCAGAGCGGAGCGGAAACCGCAAGAGCGGCGAGCTAAGCAGGAGCAGAGCGGAAACCGCAGAGCGGCTAAGAAGGCAGGAGCAGAGCGGAAACCGCAGAGCGGCAAACAAGGCAGGAGCAGAGCGGAAACCGCAGAGCGGCGAACAAGGCAGGAGCAGAGCGGAAACCGCAGAGCAGCAGACAAGGCAGGAGCAGAGCGGAAACTGCAGAGCGGCAGACAAGGCAGGGGGATAGGACTCTGTTCACAAAGAACAGACGGAGAAGGAAAGGCAGAACCAGAAGCACACACAGTACTTACAAAGAAGTAGCGAGCGTACACTAAATTCACAACAGAGGTACAGAGACGACGAGAAGGAATTTAGGAGCAAGTACAGACTCTGCAGAAAGACGCAGAAAACAGACAAAGAGGGAAAAGGGAGAAAAGGCAAAAGTAGAAACGAGGCACAGACAACTAGGAACCGAGGAACGGGAACAAATACAGCAAGGCTGGGACACAAACAGGACTCTGTTCAGACGGGAACAGATACCGCAAGGCAGAGACAGGCAGATCTAGGAATACAGCCCCTAGAAGGCGAAAGAACAGGCTAGAAGCGTGTTCACAAGAACAGACCACAGTTCAGACACAGAACTGGAGAACAGGCAGGAAAACAGGATAGGACCTGGCACGTCAGAGACAAAAAGTCGACTGACAGGACACAATGCTCAGGCGCCATCTTGAGGAAGAAGGTGGTATAAATACCCAAAGATGGACAGCAATAGGCTGAAGGTGCAACAGGGGCGTGTCCGCAGCAGGTACAAGAAACAGGAAGTTCAGCGGGCGTCGCCCTATGCAGCCAAAACAGACAAACAGACAGCAAGGAGGGAAGCCAGAGAGACATTCTGGACTGGAGATCAAGTGCGCGCTCTTGCACAGTGGGAGATGGACCACCATGCAAGGACGCCGCCAGGTATGTTACAAGTACCACATTTTTTATCTTGATTTCTTTTAGTGTTTCTTATAGCCCTAAAGTTGCCATTTGAAATTACTTTAGTTTTGTGCCATGTCTGTGATCAGCTTTTTTTCAACAACATTAAACAAATGAATGAACATCTTCCAAGCCCGGTGATTCCATAATTTTTGCCAGGGGTTGTAATATGGACATACAGGTGATAGAAATGTAAATCTATTCCTACCTGTATGCCTCATATTAGAGGTCTTGTTGATGTGAAATTGCTTTTTATTCTTTCAGGTCTCTGATGCTTGCAGGCCCGGGGCCCACAAGAAATCCCACCTACTGTAGTAATTATAATGATTTCCCCCTCCCCTGCATGTCACAGTGCCCTGTGATGTGCAGTTTCCACAGCCCAATCCGGGCATTGTGACACGCAGGGGAGGGGGGGAAACATTATAATTACCACAGGAGGCGGGATTTCTTCTAGTCCCCGGGCCTGCAAGCATCAGAAACTTGATTGAATAAAAAGACATTTCACAGCAACAAGACCTCAAGAACAAGATATGAGGCAAACAGGTAGGTATAGATTTACATTTCTATCACTTGTATGCCCATAATAGAGGTCAGGTAAGTGCCAGGGGGTGACAGATTCCCTTTAAGGAACTCTGTAATACATCTGATCAGAGCTATATACTTTTACTAAGTCTATTGGGAGGGGAGAAGAGAGGAGGTAGTAGGAAAAGAGTGAGAAGTGAAATATATGACAGAAGCACAGACACATATAAAGTGCTGCTGCTGGTTGATATTTATAGCTGATATCTTTTATCTCACCCCAGTGCTGGATTCTCAACCACTCTGCTCAGTACTGCTGTATAATGTCCTCCATACTGGAGCGTGCTACATAGAGACAGTAGAGCAGGAGACTCTCATACCTTTGTGTACTACGTATGGGAGACATCATAGCAAGCAATTGCCACTCACTAGCTTAGAGACAATTGAAAATTACAGACAGAGACTGAAGAGCAAAAATCCATTGAAAACAAGTCATATAATGGACAGAAAAGTGTTCTTACGTGCACATGCATGACAGCTTAGTGTCACGCAGTTCCTTGGGACTATGGGCGCTAACCAGGTCCCTAGATCTAGGGGCGCCCTAGTCTATCCTTGTACCCCGGATTACTCCTGAAGGTGGAGACGCTGGGTTCATGTGCCTTGTTATGCTCCTATATTAACCCTTATCTGTCCCCTACCCCACCCAGGGAGGTGGGAAGCCAAAGTGTATAGGAATACACTAACCATACAAACAAGGGAAGACGGACAGGAATAAATAAAAATAACAATCACACAAAATACACTCACCAAACAGAGTGGAACACAGGTGAGTTAAAGTACGGAGAAATCAAATAGGAGAGGATGGGGATATGCACACAAACAAAACTCCAAACAACAATCTCCTGAACAAATCTCCAAGCACCTACTCCAACGACGAACTACACCTCCAACTCCAGAACCAGGCAGTAAGAACTAACACTGTCAATTCCTAAGTGCCAGAGGTGAGCATACATAGCAGAGGGGAGTGGCCAACACTGAACAGCTGAGACAATCCAGATAGGAAAGCTCTAGGTGCTTTAACTGAACAGATTAACCCTTGCACTGCTAGCAAGGAAAAAAACTGCACTGTTTAATAATATGGAGAAGTACTTCTAACCAGTGCAGGAGTTTGTGAAACTAGACACTGCAATAGTCTGGCCCCTCTCTGTCGTGGTATCCCCTTGACACTTAGCCTGAAAATGATAAGTACACTTTAAGAAAACCACAGAACATGCAAAGCCACTTCCCAATAAGAACAGGGACTGGCACCCCTGATTTCTCAGACTAGTGGGGTGCTAGCTATTAGATCACTACTTGTTCCCCCTTGGTGTCTAATTAACAATTCATAAAAAACCAACTGCTGGAAAACCAACCTTCATTCTTTACCACATTAATATTTAGCTGAGGATAAAGAATCAGGGACCTTGTAAAAAAGGAGCTAAAAGTAATTAGCAGTAGAATCGTAGTAAATTGCTATGGATTACTGATACAATCAAGTAAAAGTAGCTACCTTCTTGCAACTGGCTGATTAATCACTTGGCTTGAGGTCAGGGCATGCATCTCCAAGATGAAAGGAGAAAATGAGTCAGAGCTTAAAAAGTAAAAAATTGTTCAACAATACATTAGAAAAAAAATATTAATCTGTCATTATTTTAGTCTAGGCACAGTATCCCCATAACAAAGTACTCCCTAAGGCTATGTTCACATGGAGTTTTTGAGGCGATCAGAAGGAAACGCTCCTTCTTTGTGGAGATTTTAATTTCCTGAAATGGTTCTGAGGAGTCTTTTTCCTGAAGCAGATTTTTGCAAACTAGAGCCTAGTTTGGAGCAGAATAACGCTAATAATAATGACATGAAATCAGAATAAACCTTTCCCGTTATAGGTCAATTAGGATTACCATAATTTTTAATATTTGCCAAATGCCAGAATAATGAGAGAGAGAGAATGTTTTATGGCATTTTTATTACTTACTGCAAAGTCAGAAGTTTACATACACTAAGATTACTATGCCTTTAAATAATTCTGGACTGCCTATATGGTGATGTCATGTGTTTGGAAGCTTCTGAGCTAAATGTCTCAGTTAATTAGAGACACACCTGTGGATGTATTTTAATGCACACCTGAAAAACACTGATTCTTTGTGAAGCATCATGAGAGAGTCTAAAGAAATCAGCCAAGATATCAGGAAGAGAATTGTGGACTTGCACAAGTCTGCTTTTCTTGGGTACAATTTCAAGATACCAGAAGGTGCCTCGTTCATCTGTACAAACAAGATGGGAATGTCCAGCCATCATCCCGCTCAGGAAGGGGACGGGTTCTGTGTCCCAGAGATGAACGTGCTTTGGTTCGACATGTGCATATCAACCCAAAGACACCTTGGATTTGACGAAGGGATATTGGCAGATCTCCATGTCCCAGGGAGCCAAGGAGAAGACTGCTTTTTCTACGCCGGACAGATGCTTACAATATGTCAGGATGAAATCACTGAAAAAGACGCTTTAGAAAAAAAAACACCAGGGTTTCCTCAAGTGTCTTTCGCTTGAAAACCTGGTAGTCCCATCGAACTCAGACTATCAATGCTGTACCTGTGAGCCAATTCCTACGCATTAGACGTATCTGTTCCACAGACAGTGATTTTGAGAGAAGAGCTGAGGAATTGAAGCACAGGTTTTTGGACCGAGGGTACAGCAGACGAAGTATTAAACATGCATACAATCGAGCAAGGAACAGCAATCGTGAGCATCTTATGTACCCCAATCAAAAATACAAACAAGAGAATTGCGTCAGGATGGTGACACAATATCACTCTCAATGGCGTAAGATGTACGATGTGCTGAAGAAGCATTGGCCTATCCTACTTGCGGATCAGGCATTGCGGCAATATTTACCCGATCATCCATCAGTTACGGCTCGTCGGAGTCCGAGCCTCCAAGATCACCTAGTTAGGAGCTATCTTACCCCTAATATTCAGAGGAAAATTGGAGACATTGGACTCATTGAGAGAAAACGAACGTGGGGGTGTACCCCATGTGGCTCATGTATTTCATGCCCAAATATTGTGAGTGCGAAGAAGTTCCTCTCATCCAATGGTAAGGAATTTACTATCTTACATTCCATTTCATGCACAATGTGTAACGTCATCTATCACGCTACGTGTCCCTGCTCTTTGATCTACATTGGTCTTACCACTAGAATGCTTAAAACTAGAGTGAGGGAACACGTGCGTGATATCATGGAGGCCGCAACTGAGGACAACTTTGAATCACTAAAGACTATTCCTAGGCATTTCAAGAGGTATCACGCTTGTGATCCATCTGGCTTTCAAGTCAAGGGTATTGACCACGTTTACAGCACACTGCGTGGTGGATGTACTAGTCGTGTACTTGCACAGAAAGAATCTAGGTGGATTTGGTCACTACAAACACTACATCCCCAGGGACTCAATGAGTCTTTAAATTTTTCACCATTCCTCTGATCGTTTCTGCTCTGCAGCTGTCTGTTTTTTTCGGTATTTTAATCTCTTTTTATTGGTTTTATTCTCTGTCTCATTTGCTTTCGTTTCTTTCTTAGTAACGTGCATATTTACCTGGGACTGCAGTCTTTCCTTCCCCTTCCCTCCCTTTATTTACGAGGACGAATGTATGAGGACGACTTTGAAAACTATAACTTTGTGGCTGTTCTTGAAGCATTGAGCCATTGGGACTATCTGAGTATACACATTGCAGGAGAAAGGCCCATCCTACAATGAATTATTTATCATGAATATTTATATATCGTCCTATGTGCAACAATACATATGATGTATATTCATTCTATGTGTTCCATTTGCTTTTGTTTATATTGGACACTTCATTGCCCTTACTCCTCAATGCCTCTCTCCGTGGGGGCAAAGGTACCATGCCTCCCACGGACAGTAGCATCTTTACAAAGATACATGATTCAACAACTATGCGTTGTATGGGATCTATTACATAGTGGTTATCAGTATATCAATCCGTTATAATGACATTGTGAGTGTGTTACATGTCTTCTTTACTATGTATTGATAGTCTGACATTTTGATGTATCATTTGTCCTCCTGACTTTTTGACTACCCCATCGTTTTGTTATTTACAAGGTATATGCAAAAAGTATTGCTATATATGGTCTACTTTAATATTATGTGGTGGTCATCACAAATGTGCACTTTGCATTTTATCAGCCCCTTAGGTGTCAGTTTTGTCCACCCACCGCACCGCTATTATGCGTCTTTTCCTGGTCCTCCCCCTTTAATTATACTGTGATTACGTAGGTATCTCTGCCCATCTGATATGGGGGTATAACTACACTACCATGTGACGCTGGAGGCGGTGCCTTACTTGCGATCACGTGATGCGAGGGGCGGTGAGCTCCTCGCAACCACGTGATGCACGGTGACTATTTCTGTCCATTTGACTTGGGGCTGGACATACTATCACGCGACGCGTGGGGCGGAACCCACACTCGCAATCACGTGATGCGAGGGGTGTTACCAGCTCCTTGCAATCACGTGATGCGCGGGGTGGATCCAATGCTGCGTTGCTATTAACAGCAATATGAACTTCCGGAGGGGAGGATCTAATATGCGGATATGCGTCCATCTGTTAGGATGCATCGTGATCAATGATTGGTCAGTTACTAAACCTATCTTGCGTCCTCTATAGTGATTGGCTAATTGCACTATAAAAATGATAGCGGCTTTAGCATGTCATTACCCCCAGAAGAAGGCACAGTGCCGAAATGCGCGTAGGGGTGACGATACCTGGGCTGACTTTTCTGACATCAACACATGTGAGTTATATTATTTTGTGTATACTTTTGTATGCTTAAATGGAGATCGTTTTTCTTATATGTAGCCATGCACTGTGCACTTTAGCGGCTCATTGGAGCCTTCTTGATAGTTTCTATACCACTAAGTTGGCTATGGGATATGTTTGACATATCCATACTTACATATGTCCCATTTTAGCTACCTTTTCATAATTACCTTGCACCATGTGTTTGACTCAGCCTTGAGTATCTGTTTATATAGCCCACTACTAATGTATCTGCGCCATTATGTCAAATAAATATGTCAGTAATTTTGTATTGTTCAATAAACTTTGCATTTTTATGTATCATTACGTTCTTGTACGTCATTTGCTCTATATGAACTAGATACTTCCAATATGTCAGGATGAAATCACTGAAAAAGACGCGTTAGAAAAAAACCCATCAGGGTTTCCTCAAGTGTCTTTCGCTTGAAAACCTGGCAGGTTCGCCCACCTAAAAAAGATGTCACGCACACATACTCTTAGGTTAAGTTCACACAAGGTTTTTTAACATAGCTTTTGAAGCAGATGCACTTCAAAATCCACATCAAAAACTGTTTCAAATACTCTTTGAATACTTTTTTTGTGAGTTTTTCTTTGCCGAAAACCTCGCTGAGATAAAAAGGAGGTAAGATGTCACTCCTTTGATGCCCAATATTCTTGAAGGACTGAAAAAAAAACACATGGCAAAAGAAAAACTCTTCAAAACCCTGTAAGATTCGAGAACCTTGTAAGAAAAACACCTGGATTCCACAGAGGGATGTCTTTTGAAAACCCACTTTGGATTTGACAGCCTCTAACACCTATGTGTGATCATATCCCAAGAGTAATTCACACAGAATTTTTTTGAGGACATCAACTCCAACATCCTCCTCAAAAAAGCTAGGAAAAGTCTTCCTATTGATTTCCATGGAAAATCCACTGTGCCGATCATATGTGGAGTTTGGTGAACCTTTGATAGCAAAAGTTGACAGGTGCCTCAGCCTTCAGGTTTCAGCAATGTGTCCATGCTTTGTGTGGTGTTCATTGCGGATGTCACCCATTGCAATGCAAAGGGGAAATGTACAACAATCACAAAATGGATTTTGCTGCAGCCCTAAGGCAGAAAAATCCACAACCAATCTACTATGTGTGAACATGCCTTAAGGTGTTGTCCATATTGATGCTAGGTGATCAATATGAGATCAGCAGACCAACTATCAGCTGTTATTTGCTCTTTTTTAACATGTGGCCAGAGTTGCCTTCAGCTGATTGGTGGGGATGCCGGAAAAGTGTCGGACCCCACTGATCTCCTACTGATAACCTTTCCTGGGGATGGGTCATTGGTATGGTGTGACCGGATACATTGAGGTTTTGAAACCCATATCTAGGTAAAGGTTGCAGTCAGCTGATCTACAAGCTGTAAAACGTTATGAACACTCAGGAACCATCAGATGACGTGTGACCACGACCATTTTGCATCACTGCATTAGTCCTGTAAGTTTACCTAAAAGTAAAGAGATAGTGTCCCCAGTGGCTTGTTACATGGCCGGATCTATTGCACATTAATTACCGTGGAAGATACAGAAATCATTAGAAAGCTTTTTTACAATCCATAATCCCTCTATATAATATATCAACCAAGAGCTGGAAATGAACATGGTGCAGATTTTTCCATCTATATATATTGTTTTTGCAGATCTGTAACAAAATCCGCAGGTATTGTCTACAGCTTCTGTCCTGGACTGTGATAATCCGCGCCAGCAGCGCTGGTGAATGTCCAAAAATTATCTGCAGTGTGTGAATGAGATTCTGTAATAAGCTGTGGACTTTCCATTACCAAATCTAGATGACAAGTTGCAGATTTTTCCTCTGTATTTGGGGATGTAAGGTCCACAGCAGATTACAGTGAAATGAATATTATCCAGAATCTCATTCACACACTGCAGATCATTTTTGGACCTTCACCAGCGCTGCTGACGCGGATTATCACTGTCCAGGACAGAAGCCATAGACAATACCTGCGGATTTTGTTACAGATCTGCAGACACATGTGCACACAGCCCAGCCTGGCATTCTATCCAGCAGTGGTGACCCCTGAGCCCCCTCCAGCCCGGTCCTATTGGCACAAGAAGCAGTGTCGGGAGGAGGGGCAGGAAGTCATCATCCCAGCGCAGCCAATCACAGCCCGCCCGGCACAAGTGTGCTGCTGTGTGTGGCATGCAGCGCTCGGGTCCTTGCTGCTGTGACAGACATGGGAGGAAACCTCGTCCGCGCATTCAAGAACTTCAATGTGGAGAGCCGGGCACACCGACTGATAGCCAAGGACAAGCCCAGCGTGGCGCCCATGCACCCGGGCACCAAAGAGGCCGCACAGGCTGCTACGTCTAGTAAGTGTAGCGTCATGTGCATGACCTTCCCCGTCACAGACACCAGGGGGCGCTGCACAGGCTAGCTCTATGCTCTTCATTGAGGACTGTACGCTCTGTATACAATGAGCTGCGTTCCACCACCCGGAAGCATCGTAGTACTAGAGCATGCTGGGAGATGAAGTCCTTGTGTGCAGTGTGTGGAGGTCATACACTTACAATAAGGGCATGTGCCCACTATGCAGAAATGAAGCAGAAAATTTCTGCAGCGTTTCTGCATGGGCTTGGCAGTCAAAAACGCTTGCGGATTTTGCATGCGTTTTTACATGTGGATTTGACTTGCGTTTTTCAAGTGCATTGGGACCTCAAATCCGCATGCGGAAACGCACAAATAATGGACATGCTGCGGATTTTAACGCAAGGAAAATCCACTGTAGAAAATTCCCAGCATGGGCACAGAACATGCAGATTTTCATTGGGGATCATGGGGCACGGATTACCAAGCGTTTACGCTGCGGAAAATGCGCATCAAAAACGCTAGAAAAGCGCATAGTGGGCACACAGCCATAGTGGGCACACATTCAGTTTCCTGAATGTTAACTATTCCTACAGCTCAGGTGAAAGAGGGGAATACTGGCATCCCCGTCTCTAGCATTAAGGGGTCCTGGTCCTCATTATCAGTGGAGAGAAGTGCCGTTACCATTGTAAGGGTTATTCCCATCTCCGCCTGTAAGGGATTAATTCACCCTGCCTTGCCCAATGGAGATGGCCGACTACACTGGTTCCATAACCCCCACTTATTACTATGGCGTTGCAGTACCTGCAGGGTTCACCTTCCCCCGTCTAATAATGTAATAGCACCTCCATAGGTGGAGGCTGGGATGGGAATATTACCCTCTGCTGGGCAGATTGTGGGGTCCTCACTGCTGGATCTACCAATCTGACTTCTATGATTCATTTACATGTGAGAGAGACTCTAAGGCGATGTGCCCACAATCAGGCGTCACCACAACAGAAATTGCCATGCTGTGGCTCGTAAAGCCGCACCACCAGTGAGTTTATGCGGCGTCAAGTAGAAGCACAGAGGGCATGGAGTTTCTATAAATCCCATCCACTGCTTGTACTGTAGAACGCAGCATTTTGGATGCTGCGCAGGTGGACTGTGTCCAAAACCAGGGCTGTGGAGTCGGTATAAAATGAACTCCTAAAATATATAATAAATTGGGTAGAGTAATTCTATGCAGTTTGTGGGGAATATTTTTTCATAAGAATTTGGAAAGTTATGATATATCCTATAAGTGTCTGTCCTATTCCTGATCTAAGGGTCTAGACTTTTAGCTGAGATGAATCTGTGATACAGTACGCTTATCACTTAAACATGAGCCATGTGTGAGGGAGTCGTGGAGCCGGTGTTAAGGAAATTGAGGAGTCGGAGGTTTGGCTTACTGACTCCACAGCCCAAAACACTGCTATTCCTGATCATGGGCACGTACCCTGAAAGGGGTTGTCTGCTATTGGACAAACCCTAATTAATACCGGGGTGCAACACAGACTATAAATCTCTATACTGACCACCTGGACTGTCAGCATTTCTCCAATCTAAGCGCTGTGCCCTCACTGGTCAGTTAAAATTGAAAACTGCCGCTTTAATGGAAGAAACACTGTTCCTCCACTTGGACAGAACTGTAAAGGCTGAGGCTGATCAGCAGTCACAGCTCTCACATGATATTGATAGTCAGATGACCATTAGTCTCTAACCGGACAACGGGCGGCGACGCCTCCGAGCTGACGCCGTCTGGCCTCTCGACGGGGCGGCGACGCCTCCGAGCTGACGCCGTCTGGCCTCTCGACGGGGCGGCGACACCTATCTGATATTGCATGGAGAGCTGTGTGGTCTCTGATTGGACAGCCATGGCACACTTCATAGTTTACTCAGGACAATAATGAGCAGTTTGGTATTTGATTAGATAGTGATATCAGAAGTGACTGCAGTGTAGATCGGATTAACAAGGGATGCTACAACAAGTGAGTGCAGTCTAGTCTCTGGACTGTGATATTATATTACAGTTGTCTTGTCTATGACTGGCCAGTGATGACACCCTTGACCATCCAAGAGCAAAAAAGCAGTCTAATCTGTGATTTTTTTTTTTTGGGTAATGTCACAAGTTTAGTCTGCAACTGGGAAGTAATTTCACAAGGGATAGCAGTGCTGTACGATCGCAGAGTAATAGCAGTCTAGCCTGTGATTTGTGGGTGGTATTTCTAGTTAGGACCACTGCAGTTTGGGGACTCAACTAAAAATGACCATATATTATGATTATTATTGCTGACTCTAAATATTCATAAGATATATATCTTAGCAGTGTATGAAAAGTAATTCCCCCAATTTCACATGCTTAGGCCTCTTTCACACATCAGTATCTCTAGTACGAGTGGAGACAGTTTCCACACGTACCGGAGACACAGACACACGCAGACCCATTCAAATCTATGGATTTGCTCACATGTCAGTGTGTTTCCACGAACTATGTGTCCATGTGCTCCACATGCTGACATGTCCGTTTTTTTGCAGATACACGGTCCGCAAAAGTGCCTCCAGGTAGCGCTGTTCCCAAGCATCGAGTGCTGAACGCTGCCCTCATCATGGTTCCTGCCGGCGCAGCAATCGGCACCAGCAGGGACAATGATGAGGGTAGTGGTAGTGTCTGCTCCCTCAGTGTCCCCACCTGTAAAGATAAGAATAAAATAGAATCCATATACTCACCTCTTCTAGGTGTCACCCACTGTAATCCTCTGACCGCAGGAGCTGGGGAGAATGAGCAGCTCCGGAGCTGCAGCTCAGGAGCAGTGTCCTAACACTGATGGAGCAGCTATTTTTTTATTCTTATTTTTACAGGTGGGGACACTGCAGGAGCAGACTAATACTTGTAACATACCTGGTGGCGTCCTTGCATAGTGGGCCATCTCCCACTGTGCAAGAGCGCGCACTTGATCTCCAGTCCAGTCTGCTAGCCTGGCTTCCCTCCATGCTGTCTGTTTGCCTCTGTTTCTGCTGCTTAAGGGCGGCGCCCAATCACTTCCTGTTTCTTGTACCTGCTGCGGGCACACCCCTTGTGCGTCCTCAGCCTATTGTTGTCTGTCATTTGGTATTTAACCCAGCTCCTCCCAAGAAACCCTGCCTGAGCATTGTGTTCTGTCAGTTGGCTTCTGGTCACTGATATGCCAGGTCCCGTTTATGTTTCCTGCCTTCGGTATCAGTTCCCGTGTCTGAACTGTGTCCTGTCTGTATTAGCTTCTAGCCTGTTGTCTTCTGCCTATCCTGGAGGCTGTATTTCCAGGCCTGTGTGTACACGCTCCTAGCCTGTTCATTCCGCCTTCTAGGGGCCGCATACCTAGACCCGCTCCTGTATCTTGCTGCTGTGTCTGTTCTTGTCTGAATACTCTCCTAGCCTGTTTCCTGTTTTTCTCTATGTCCGTACCTTCCCTTTTTCTGCAGAGTCTGAACTCGTACCTAACTCCTGCTCGTTGTCACTGTACTTCCGTTTGTGAGTTTGTGGTCCACTCGCTACTTCACTGCAAGTACCCTGTGGGTATCTGGTTCTGCCTTTCCCTTCCTGTCTGTTCCGTGTGTACAGAGCCCTGTCCCTCCTGCTCTGCCTTGCCCACCGCTCCGGCGGCTCTTGCCCGCTCAGCCCTGTCCACCGCGTCTGCGGTTTCGCTTTGCTCAGCCCTGTCCACCGCGTCTGCGGTTTCGCTTTGCTCAGCCCTGTCCACCGCGTCTGCGGTTTCGCTTTGCTCAGCCCTGTCCACCGCGTCTGCGGTTTCGCTTTGCTCAGCCCTGTCCACCGCGTCTGCGGCTCTGAATTTGTCTCCCAGTCTGTACTGGACCCTACCTAGCCTGCGCTCTAGTCTGCTTGTTCCTGTATTCCCCGGTGTGGGTCAACAGCCGTGTCCGGAGTCTGACCTGGAGTAGACCCTGGTTCCTCTGCTCGGTTCCTCCCTGGTGCACTGGCGTCGTATGCCGTCGTGCGACCTTGGTCGGATCGGGCAGATACTTAGTTACGCCCGTCCAGGCACTCTCCGGTTCATGGCACAGTGGAACCACTAAACACGCACACGCCAGTCAGTCCGGCGTGTGCATTACAATACTATCCTCATCATTGTCACTGCTGGTGCTGATTGCAGCGCCGGCAGGGAACCATGATGAGGGTAGCGTTCAGCACCAGCGCTTGGGAACAACGCTAACTGTAGCGCTGATTCCCGGGTGCCAGTATGTGTGCTCCTGATGTGGCACACGGTTGCCACACGTGTAACACACGGGACACGGATATCTCCGGTACCGTTTTTTCTGTTACCAGAAATATCCGAACGTGTGAAACCGGGCTTACACACGGATTTCTGCTTGCACTATTATGAAGGTATTTATCCAATTGCTTCTAGCTGAGTAAACAGGCAGTTATGGCTAGACCATATTGAGGCACAAGGAGTGCCTACTCTGAAATACAGAAGCTTAAAGGGAATCCGTCAGCAGGTTTTTGCTATGTAATCCGAGGACAGCGTGAGGTAGGGGTTAAAATGCTGGATTCAATTATGTATATCACATGTCAGGCTGTGTACTGTTGTTTACTTACAATGAAGGTTTTACCACTAGGACATTATCATTTTTGTGACTAGCTGGCTCGTGTAAAGTTGTCCAACTCCACCCCCTCCTATGATAAGCAGCTCACTGTCAATATACTATGTACATACAGAGCCTATCATGGACGGGGTTAGCTTTCTGAGCTCTGCTGCATTCTGCATCTAAGAACTCTGTATCACAACTGCTGCCTCCAGTAAACTAAGTGATACATCGCTGGATTCAGCTTCTCTTCTCCTACATTATGATGCTCTTAGATGAGGTGGCAAAAACCGGCTGACAGATTCTTTTTAAGTTGGTCGTACACAATAGAATAATTATTGGATGAACCTGTCATATGCAGACTGAAATATTAAGAACAAAAATGTTTTTGATGTGCGTACAGAGCCGTAAAAACCATATATGGTGATTAACGTATATGGGGTAGCCAGTGCTCCTGGTTCCTAGTTATTGAGTTGCTAACATTACTCGTCTTTGTGTAATGCAGTAATTACCTGCTGTAACTGACAACATGGTATCTCATTGATTAACAGCGCTGGGATCAAATCCCACCAAGGACAACATCTGCAAGGAGTTTGTATGTTCTCCCCATGTTTGCGTGGGTTTCCTTCAGGTTCTTCGGTTTCCTCCCACACTCCAAAGACATACTGATAGGGAATCTAGGTTGTGAACCACAATAAGAACTGTCGGCTTCTAGTTAGCCAATACATGTTGGGGAAAGGAAGTACCTGTACCTACAGTGCTGGCTGGTTCCCTAGGATGGTGCGGAGGACAGAAAGGCGCTCAGCAGTATTCTACCATTGTAAAGAGGAAAAAACTAGGTAAGGGTATCAAAACCTAAATGTCGTTCAGTTTCTTACTTGAAGGTGTAGTAATGATTAGGGCAGTATGACTAATCATGGCTGAACTAATGTGACTGAACAGCTGTAAGCTGGTTGTTATCCAAGTGACAAACATTTCAAGCAATATTATTTTGTTCTATGAGAGGCACAAAGAGAGATTCGGTAAAAAAAAAATAAAAAAATGCATAGATCTGACTTAACCCATTAGTGACGACCACCATACATATACGGTGGCTGTGTGTTACCACTGTATGGAGTGGATTCGGGAGCGGAGCCTGCTCTGTGCAGAGGGGGTATCATGTGTATCGTGTGTGTTACATAGCCGGCACCCGACCGTAACTGATATGATCAGAGCTAGCTCCGATCACATAACTTTAACATCTTAATTGCTGTTGTCAAGTGTGACTATGGCATTTAAAAGTCTTCAAGACAGTGACAATGTCAATCGATTGCCATGGCTGCTGGTAGCCTTCTGAATGCCCCTATGTTTGCCATATGAGGTCTCCTTTGAAGACCCGCCTCTGGCAGTGTGTTAACACTGGAGAACGTCAATTTCACCATGGTATTGCAGTATATTACATAGGTGAAATTGCAGGTTCAACTGCACTAGGAGACTAACTAAGAATGAAAAAAAAATAAAAATAACCCCCCCCCCCCCTTCAAAAAAAAAAGTGTATGTGTTAAAAAAAAAAAAAAAAAAAAAAAAAAAAACATTTTGGTATTTGTGTGTGTAATTGCTTGAACTTATAACATATAAAAAATATTTACCCCATGCAGTGAATACTGAAACGAGAGAGGTGAGAGGGCGGAAAACAAAACTGCAAAAATGTTGTTTTTTTTTGGGGGGGGTTTCTTTGATTTCTCTAAAAAATGTTATAAATTGCAATCAAAATAACGTATTTACCCCAAAATGATATTCAGAATGTCAGCTCGATGCAAAATAAAACAAGCCATCACACAGCTCCATTGTCAGACACATAAAAAGGGAAATTTACAGGCCGCAGAAAATGGTGACGCTACCAAATATTTTTGTTGTCATTTTTTTTTTTTTTTTTAAAAAAAAGGAAGCTTGGTATAGCCATAAATCATTAGACTGACGGGTCGTTTTTAAAAGCAGAGGTAAATCCGTTAAAACAAAACCCCCAAAACAATTGGCAGGATTTTGGGGGTAGGAAATTTGTCATTTCACAGTCCTTGGAAAATTTGTCATAATTTCTCAGTACATTGTATGGTAAAATATATCAAAACTGCAGCTCATCCCACAAAAAAAGCCCTCATTTGGATATGTTCGTGGGGGGGGGGGGATTATGACTGTACGAATAAAGGGAAGGGAAAATGAACAAATCGCTGGGTCATGAAGGGTGTATACAATTAGTAAATCAAATAAAACTAGATGTTTGATTGTAATATTTTATTCTACAGCTCTGCCTGGTTTGACAGTTCTCCAGGATCATTGTCTTAAATGTTGTTGTGTGTTTTTTTTTTTTTTTTTTTTTTTTTTTTTTTTTAACATCATTGATTTGTTACTTTTTTTCCAGATCACCCTGACTTCCAGGATAAAATTTACAAAAAAGATGTTCAGCTTTTATCACATTTGAAAGATGTATATGTTGACTCCACAGATCCATCACCCCAGGTAATTGTCGGTTACTTTTTACTGGGGCGATTTAAATGCCCTCCTGAATACAAATAGTATCTTTTTATTTTGACAGTTCTCAAAACAGATTATAAGGGTTGCTTGGTTTAACAGAGTTTCATCTTTGCTTTAATTGTTATGAAATGTAAACTCACCTTTTGAACTTCCAAAGTTATGTTATTTGACCTTCCAAGTGAGTGATCAGTCTTGATTAGCCCCTGCGCACGGTTCAGATTATCCCAGAAGCCCACCTCTGATGAGTCATTCACCTATTGTGGCCGTACAGGAGCGCAGCACCCGGCAGATAAGATAGGTGGGTGTCTTAGGTCAAAGCTTCTTTACTTTGAGGGTAGAGAGGAGCAGTGTTGGCAGGGTGCCGATACACTATCAGCCTTTGTCACTAGTCTACAATTCAATAATAGAAACAGCCACCGATTAGTTGAACTTGGAGTTGAGCAAAAAGATTTGCATGACCCTGGTACAGTGGCCGCACCAGTACTTTGTAGCAACCGGACCAAAGCCCTAGAAACCTCCTCCTACCTCCTGGCACTCCTAGTGCCTCTTCCAATTAGTTGAAGAAAATAACCACGGCATTCCGTGAGATGGCTTTATTGTAGGGTCAGCATAAAGGTCCAGTATGTATAATGGCCAACTTTTCGGTCATCTGTGGACCATGGTCACAGACACTGACACTGACACTGCAATAAATCCAAATTTAATTTTCTGATTGCATCTCCTGAAATGCCATGGTTATTTTCTTCTACGTTAGGTGCATTTCCACTGCCACCTTGGCACCCTTACTGAACCGGCAGTGCCTACAAATCGTCTTGTCCAACACTTGCTGAACTCTGTTTTGGTTGCACATTTAGTTTGTTCTACATCTGATCATTGTGCAGTGCATAATGAATACATCAGCCCATCCCAAATGTAGGCAGGAAGACTGATTGAATGTGTAAATGAAAGGGGTTTCTTGGGATCACAATATTACTAGCCTAATCTTAGGCTAGGCCTAAGATTGCAGGCATATAAAGCAGTGTAAACGTTGAAGAGACTGCAACGTTTACATGAGAGCCACAGCATCTGTGAACGGAGATGGGTTGGTGTGTCATGGTCTGAGCCCCCACCAATCTGATATTGCTGTATTCATTTCAGAATATCCATTTAAGACCTATAAAACAAGCAAAATTGTGAAAGCGGCTCTTGATTGGAGAGGGCTATATTGCACGGATATGGGATCAGTACATGATATGTAAAGCAAAGGATTTGCAAAGTTGACTCTCTAAAGGTGAAACTGTTATTTAACCGCTTTAAGACATCTGCCGTACATGTACTGCGCTGCTGGAGGTGCGTTCCTGCAAACCACAGTACGTTTATAGCGAGCTCACACTGAGCACTGAGGCAATCAAAAGTGGGTGTCAACGCTATATCAGAGCTCACACACTGCGGCAACGCCCACGTACGGTGCTAGCTCCGATCGCGGGCGTTAAACCCCTCTGATGCCGCTGTCAATACCGACATCGGTTGGGTTGCAGAGGGAAGGAGTGTTCGTCTTGTGCCAATAATCTCCAAAGTGGCCATGTGCCGAAAGATGGCCACAGGGTCAGCCAGGTACGGTGGCTTGAAAGCTTCTGCTCAGAGCAAGAGCTGAAACGCCTCCTACCTGTGTGCGATGCACTGATCTAATGCCTTGAAATACAAAAGCATTGCAGAGTATTAGATCTGCGATCCTGGGAAAAGGTAAAAAAGGGAAACAAAATAGTTAAAAAAAAAATTGTAAAAATATAAAAAAAGACAAAATAAAGAAAAAAATGAAAAAATATTAATTATATATACTGTGGGCGACTCGCTCTGCCACTTCCGGAAGTAGACTCAGGAACCCAGGTTTTCTTTGCAGGCTTTATTAGCAACCTAAAGCTCTGCACTCCAGTAAAATAAATACAACCTTACTTGGCTAAACAGCAAAACAAAAGATAAACTATAGCACAGTCCATATACAACCCCTGGCAAAAATTATAGAATCACCGGGCTCGGAGGATGTTCATTCACTTGTTTTAATGTTGTTGAAAAAAAAGCAGATCACAGATATGGCACAAAACTAAAGTCATTTCAAATGGCAACTTTAGGGCTTTAAGAAACACTAAAAGAAATCAAGATTAAAAATGTGGTACTCAGTAAGGGTCATTTTTTTTCCGACCAAGCAGAGGGAAAAAATTATGGAATCATGAAAAACAAACACACAAAAGAACACTCTAATACATCACTAATATTTTGTTGCACCACCTCTAGCTTTAATAACAGCTTGCAGTCTCTGAGGCATGGACTTAATGAGTGACAAACTGAACTCTTCATCAATCTGGCTCCAACTTTCTCTGATTGCTGTTGCCAGGTCAGCTTTGCAGGTTGGAGCCTTGTCATGGACCATTTTCTTCAACTTCCACCAACGATTTTCAATTGGATTGAGATCTGGACTATTTGCAGGCCATGACATTGACCTTATGTGTCTTCTTTCAAGGAATATTTTCACAGTTTTTGCTCTATGGCAGGGTGCATTATCATCTTGACAAATGATGTCATCATCCCCTAACATCCTTTCAATTGATGGGATAAGAAAACTGTCCAAAATATCAATGTAAACTTGGGCATTTATTGAAGATGTAATGACAGCCATCTCCCCAGTGCCTTTACCTGACATGCAGCCTCATATCATCAATGACTGTGGAAATTTGCATGTTCTCTTCATGCAGTCATCTTTATAAATCTCATTGGAATGGCACCAAACAAAAGTTCCAGCATCATCACCTTGCCCAATGTAGATTTGCGTTTCATCACTGAAATATGACTTTCATCCAGTCATCCACAGTCCACGATTGCTTTTTCTTAGCCCATTGTAACCTTGTTTTTTTGTGTTTTGGGTTAATGATGGCTTATGTTTAGCTTTTCTGTATGTAAATCCCATTTCCTTTAGGCGGTTTCTTACAGTTCGATCACAAACATTGACTCCAGTTTCCTCCCATTCATTCCTTATTTGTTTTGTTGTGCATTTCCTGTTTTGGAGACATATTGCTTTAAGTTTCTGGTCTTGACACTTTGATGTCTTCCTTAGTCTACCAGTATGTTTGCCTTTAACAACCTTCCCATGTTGTTTGTATTTGGTCCAGATTTTAGACACAGCTGACTGAACAAACAACATCTTTTGCAACATTGCATGATGATTTACCTTCTTTTAAGAGTTAGATAATCCTCTCCTTTGTTTCAATTGTCATCTCTCGTGTTGGAGCCATGATTCATGTCAGTCCACTTGGTGCAACAGCTCTCCAAGGTGTGATCACTCCTTTTTTGATGCAGGTGTTAGTTTTGGAATTGAAAATTTACAGGGTGATTCCATAATTTTTTTCCCTCTGCTTGGTCTGAAAAAAATTTCCCTTACTGAGTACCACATTTTTAATCTTGATTTCTTTTAGTGTTTCTTTAAAGCCCTAAAGATGCCATATGAAATGACTTTAGTTTTGTGTCATGTCTGTGATCTGCTTTTTTTCAACAACATTAAACAACTGAATGAACATCCTCTGAGCCCGGTGATTCCATAATTTTTGCCAGGGGTTGTATGTGTGTGCGGGTCGCTCACACAAGTTATGTCCAGCCTTCAGCTCCCTCCTGAGCTATGGCTGTCCAGTCTGGAGACCTTGCCTCTCCAAACACAACTCAGAGTAAAAAAAACAGGACTGAACATTTAAACATTGCTCAGCCACACCCGGAGGTGGAGGTATGGGGAATGACGTCCCTCCAATCTCAATGTCATTCCCTTAAAACCACGCCCTTTTAAATGAGTTAACTCACCAGCATATAACATGCTGGCAGAAAGTCCATTGGTTCCAGTTCACACAGGCTAGCAACCTCTGTGACACATACCTCCCCTCATAAATCATAACAGTGACTCTGTCACATATTCCCTCCCTCTGCCCAAAGCCCGGGGGTTTGGGCACCTTCCGATACCAGACAGGAAATTCTCGAAAGGGCATCAGCGTTCCTGTGTGACTTCCCAGGCCTATGCTCTACGTGAAAGTTGAAGAGCTAGGAACCATCTAGTTACCCTGGCATTTTTACCCCTCTTTTCCCTCAACCATCTCAACGTGGCATGGTCTGACACCAACTTAAACTTCCGGCCTAGCAGGTAGTATCTTAGTGTATCTACGGCCCACTTTATGGCTAAACACTCTTTTTTTCTACTGTTGCGTAGTTTTTCTCACAGGATGAAAGCTTCCGGCTCAGATAGAGAATGGGATGTTCTTCCCCATTTATCTCTTGAGAGAGAAAGTACCACAAAATCTTTCTTGAAGTCTGGTGAGACCAGGACCGGCTTTTTACACAGTGCTGACTTCAACAGTTGAAACGCTGTCTCTGTTTCCTCCATCCACTTCACCATGGTTGATCTGGTGCCTTTTAGGAGATCCGTCAGTGGCGCGGCCATCATGGCAAAATTTGGGATAAACCTCCGGTAATATCCCACCATTCCCATTCCCAGCTGCTGCAACCCCTCAACCTAATGTCTCCGCTCCATTCCTGTGGAATGTAAGCCCGCAAGGGCAGGATCCTCTTTCCTCCGTACCGTTCTATCATTGTTAGTTTGTTTACTGTAAGTGATATCTGTATTTGGTATGTAACCCCTTCTTATGTACAGCACCATGGAATCAATGGCGCTATATAAATTAATAATAATAAAAAAATTCCCAGAAACGCTCACTTGCTTCTTGGAGAGCGGTTTCGACCTGGTCTGGATTGCCTCCACTTTATTAACTTGCGGCTTTATTTCGCCTCTCCCGACAACATAGCCCAAGTACTTGGCCTCCTCTTTTGCAACGGCACATTTTTTCGGATTTATAGTAAATCCCGCCTTCCTTAGAGCATCCAGAACAGCCTGTAGCTTAGGTAGATGACTAGCCCAGTCTGGGCTAAAGCCTACAATATCGTCAAGATAGGCTGCAGCATACTTCTTATGTGGGGCTAGGATCCGATCCATAGCCCTCTGGAAGGTGGCTGGGGCCGTCTGTAGTCTGAACGGCATCCGAGTATATTGAAAGCACCCATCAGGTGGAGAGAAAGCTGTCTTCTCCTTGGCCGTCTGGGACATGGGGATCTGCCAGTAGCCCTTCGTCAGGTGAAGAGTAGTTATGTACCTTGCCGGTCCAAGTCTCTCGATGAGTTCGTCGACGTGGGGCATCCGGTACGCGTCACACTTGGACACCTCATTCAGCCGGCGGTAGTCATTACAAAATCTCCACTCTCCTTTTGGGTTTTGGCACGAGGACGATTGGGCTCGACCACCCACTCTTTGACTCCTGTATTACCCCGAGGTCTAGCATCCTCTTTACCTCGTCGGAGATCACCTTCCGGCGTGCTTCCGGAATCCGGTACGGCTTCAGATTCACTCTTACATGTGGCTTTGTAAGTACGTCATGCTCTACCTTAGTATGCCCCGGCAACTCTGAGAGCAGCTTCCAATTTTGCTGTAGTAGTTCTCGACATTCCTTCTGGGCCGGCCAGAGAGACTCTGCTATAGTGACCTCTTCCACTTTGCCTTCAGGAGTGGCTCGCAGGCAAGGAGTTTCCACCGGTTCCCGGTCCCGCTACGGCTTGAGCAAGTTCACATGGTATACTTGTTGCGGCTTTCTTCGGCCAAGCTGGTGGACTCTGTAGTTCACTTCACTGAGTTTCTCCACCACCTCATACTTGCCTTGCCACTTGGCCAGGAATTTACTTTCGACAGTGGGAATGAGAACCAGAACGCGATCCCCAGGCTGGAACTGTCTCAGCCTTGCCGACCGGTTATACACCCTCGCCTGAGCTTCCTGCGCCCGGAGGAGATGTTCCTACACGATGGGCATCACATGCTGGCAGAAAGTCCATTGGTTTCAGTTCACACAGGCTAGCAACCTGTGCGAAACATTCATCCCCTCATAAATCATACCAGTGACTCTGTCACAATACATACACAAAAATAAACAAAGTACACATATTTGGTATCAATGCATTCGGAATGATCTGACCTATCAAACTGCCCCACTAGTTAACCCCTTCAGTAAACACTGTAAAAAAAAAAAAAATTGCTTTTTCATCATACCGTCGAACAAAAAGTGGAATATAACTCAATTAAAAAGTTGAACGTAAATAAGTTATTGCTGAAAATGTCATCTTGTCTCACAAAAACACAAGTTGCCATACAGCTCCAACAGCTAAAAAGAAGAGCCATATCTCTCAGAATACAAAAATGCGATGCAAAAATATGTATATTTTTTGTGTAAAAGCGGCAATATATATATAAATGTGCTATCTCTGTAATCGTACTGACCCAAAGAATAGTTATTTTATCACTTTTACCACACTGAGGATGGCATTAAAAAAAAAAAATGCTGCCTCACAAAAATCGTAATAGAAAGCGATCAAAAAATGTTATGTGGCCGAAAATGGTACCAGTAAAAACATCACCTAATCCTGCAAATAACAAGCCGCCACATGACTGTTGGCTGAAATATGGAAAAATTATAGCTCTCAAACTATGATGATGCAAAAACTTTGTTTTGCTAAAAAAAACATCTTTTAGGCTGCATGCCCACGATGCGCATTTAATGTGCGCCATTTCTGCCGCAAAACGCATTAAAAAGCTTGTTAAGTTATCTAAGTTTCCCAATGGTAATCAGCATGTGCTGTGCACATGCTGCGGAAATTTCCGCTGCGGATTATCATTGCGGAAAAATCCGCAGCACAACCATTAATTTTGCGAAATCGCCGCCATTGACTTGCATTGCACCGCATAACATCCACATGACTACACGTACACATGCGGATATTATGGGATTAAATGCGTGGATGGTACCCAGGTCTGGAGAAGGAGACTCTCCTTCAGACCCGGGTACCATAGTACCTGTAGTTTAAAAAAGAATTAAAATAAAAAAACAAAAACAAAACATATACTTGCCTTCTGATGACCCCTTTCTGCTCCCGGCGGCGCTGCTGGCTCTTCGGCTGCTCGCGGTGGTGTAAAATGACCTTCCATGATGTCGGCGGTCGCGTGACCTGTCACATGACAAAATGACGTCATGGAAGGTCCTTTTTAGAGCACAGCGAGCCGCCGAAGACACCGGACGACGCACCATAGTGAAGACCGGGGCCATCGGAAGGTGAGTATAATCCTTTTTTTTTTCCAACATTTTTATTCTTTTTTTTTTACTATTGATGCTGCATTTGCAGCATCTTAACTTGGTCACACAACATAAATCCTTGCCGGTTGCATGGATTTATATAGTGTGACCAAGTTCTCAACACTTTTCCAAGTGATGCTAAAATCGCTTGGAAAAGCGCTTTACAACCCGCATGCGGAAATGCATGTGAAAAACGCTTCACAAACTCTTCCACCTGGCAGAAAAAAAACGCGTGTAATATCCTCATGCGGTTTTTCTGCCCGGGAGATGCAGAAACGCTCCGCAGCATTTGTGCATCGTGGGCACTTAGCCTTAGTGTGTGACAGAAGCCAAGCATAAAAAAAACAATATAAATCCGGTATCTCTGTAATCGCACCGACCTGAAGAATAAAATCGCTTTTTCACTTATACCGCAGAAGGAACAACATAAAAAATAAAACCAATTGTTCACCTGCTGTTGTTTTTTTTTTTCTCATTTTGTCTCCCAAAGATCGCAATATGGCTTGGCACACATTCATCCTGCGCTAAGCACTTACATCGGGGTTTCCATGTTAATCCTGAAATACTTGATTCAGACAGAACCCCCGGCGGAAGATTCCCTATAATGAGGCAGATGGAGGCACTGTGGACTCTCTGTCCTATGATTTGACGATGCCCGTCTTTTTAGGCATGCATAAAAGCGCAGTCGGCCACAGTTATGTGCACCTCTGACGAGAAGGACACCGCTGAACAGAGGCCAGACGGAGTCCAGAGTAACTCTGTGCCACATTATAGTGAATGGATCCTTCAGGGGTTTCATCTGAATCACGTCACTCAGAGATTTAGATGGAAACCGAGATATAACTGCTCAGCGTAAAGCGCATGATAAATGTGATCCAAAATGTTATATAAAATGTTCCCAATAAAAGCTTCAACTCAATCCACAAAAAAGCCCACGTAGGTCTGTCATCCGTCAATGGAAATATATAGGGGGCTTGCATGTTACTGGTAGAAAGGCTCTGGCAAAGCGTTATGGCTCCCCACCCACAAAAGAAATCCAGCAAATCCCAAATCTAAATTGCCCCCTCCCTTCTGAGCGCTAAAGTGTGCTGTGTAGACCTGGAATCTTCCGTGAGCGTAATACCACTCAGACAACACAGGGTGAGGGTTAAACAGTGTGGCAATACTTTATTGAACCATCAACCGGACAATAAACACATAGAACAGTCCCAGCAAATACCCAAGATGGTACAATATTACACAGTCTCACCCTTCTGCTGGCCCGCCGAGAATAGAACAGCTGCAACTTTGGGACTTCCAGGGCCAACTACCTCAACCAGTGGTCCCCCGCTTTTGCTGAACCCCTACAGAGAGGAGGTAGCGGCAAGCTTTGGAAGCTGACAGTCCATCGAGGTACAAGAACAGTAGACCCGAGGATCCCACCCTGGCCTCTCAAAGTTTCCATGGGGTCAGATGACCAGCTGGTCCCAGTCTGGCTTCTTCTAATGTCTCCATGGGTTCCAGGCAACCGGAGGGTCCCACCTGGTAATCCCAAACAACATATACATGGGGCCAGGTGACTTCATCTTCCCAACCTTGTCTCCCCAAATGTATCCATGGGTTCTCTGATGGTCAATGAAGCAGATCCGTATCCTTACAGTCAGGGCTGTGTACCCGGAATCATGTAGAATCCAAATCTGTGTCTCTCTGGATCAAGCTATGCTACCAAGCTGATGTCCTGAAGAGTGTGTCTGATCTTTTGATTTTCCTTGTAAAGTCCCTTTCAATTCTCTTTGCAGCAAGATAGAAAACTACTTTTTTATATATACATATGTGACTAAGATCATCAGTCAAAGGTCAGAGGTAAAGGTGCAGGGCTCACTCAGGTCTCATTGTTTGAGCTAATCCCCCTGCTATTGTAAATAAACTAGCTAGCTTAGTATAATATGCAATTAGCATACTAACAAACATCATTGTTCCCAAACCCTGAGCCACTGTCCTTTTTGACCAGCCAAAGAAACACATGCATTCAAAAGTCAACAAAGATAATAGTGTATTTCTCCTGGCTTAACAAATCTAGAAGTCTGGCTGATTAAGATTAGATGCTGTGTCGTCACATGTGCCTCAACCACATTTAGCATTTACATGTTTGTCATCTCTGTAGTGATGAGATACCACCTAATTTACAGGGGCCATGTCTCCAGAAGCACATGCTGTGCATAATCTATAGGCACTACAAAGTATGGACACTACAATGGCAGAGTTGCAATTTTTCATTTCGCAACATTTACTGCTGCTTGTTTTTTGGGAAACACCAATGAATCCTCACTACACCTGTAGATAAATTCCCAGAAGGGTGTAGTTTGCAAAATGGGGTCACTTGAGGGGGAATTCTGCTCTTCTGGCACTTTGGTTTGCTAATTTCATATACAGAGCCCCTTTCTACTATAACTTGCTCTCCATGAGTGAAATAGCTCTCCTTTCATTCCGAGTCTCGCTGTGTGGCTAAGCAGTACTGTACAATTACATTTAGCAAAAATTGTGACAAGTTTTGTGCAATTTTTACCCATTTCCCTGTGTGAAAATGTAAAATATGGGGCTAAAATAATTTTGTTTTGTGGCGAAAATGTTATTTCGTGACACACCCATGGTGTCAATATGATCACTGCACCCTTATATTAATTTATTGGGAGATTTAGTTTGTAAAATGAGGCCACTTATTGAAGAGTTCTGCTGTTTCGACACCTCAGGGGCTCTGCCAATGTAACATTACACCCTCAAACCATTCCAGCAAAATCTGCACTACAATATGGTGGTTCTTCCCTTCTGAGCTTTGCAATGTGCCTCAAAAGTAGTTTGTGACCACATATTGGGTATTGGTATATTCAGGAGAAATTGCAAGACCAATTGTACTGTTCATTTTCTCCTATTTATCCCTTTTTTAAAAATTGAAAACTTGGGACCAAAGCAGCATTTTAGTGGAACAAATGGTAATTTTTCATTGACTCAGCCTAATATTCTACAATTCTGTGCATCGCCTGAGGTTTAAAAATGCTCACTACACCTCTAGATGAGTTCTTTGAGAGGTGTAGTTTCCAAAATGGGGTCACTTGTGGGGGTTTCTGCTGTTATGGCATGTCAGGGGCTCTTCAAATGTGACATTGCGTCTGCAATCTATTCCAGCCAAAATTGCGCTCCAGAATTCAATTGTCGCTCCTTCCCTTCCGAGCCCTGCCGTGTACACAAACAGTAATTTTCCACCACATAAGGGGCATAGGTGTACTCTGGAGAAATTGCACAACAAATTGTACTCTCCATTTTCTCCTGTTACCCTGCATGGGTTCAGTGACCGCTCTTTGTATACAGATCGGCGGCTCTAACCACTCCCCCGGCACTGACGCCGGCCCTAATGCTGAGCCTGCTTTCAGTCAGTGCCAGGGGAGCTGTTACAGCCGCCGTTCTCTATACACCAAACGGTGACTGAACACTTGCTAGTGTGACACCTCAGGGGTCTGGTTGCCACAGTGATAGAGATATTACGTCTGAGAGCAGGTGGGAGGTCTCTTGGTCAGGGATCCTATGCATGCCACACCTCCTGCCCAGTCCTGGGAGGGGAAGAACTTCCCCTATATAAACCTAGGGCTGAGGCAGGGTTAGTGAGTAGAGAAGAAGTAGAGACAGAGAAGAGCAGCAGATATAGGAGAAGAACATCAGGAGCTCTGTGGGAACAGTGCTATAAGGAGTCAGGGGCTGGCAGCTGCAGAGCTCGCCCTGACTGAGAAGTTATCACCGGACCCGGAGTCCGAGGCTGTGGGGACTAACTCCTATCCAGCAGCAGAAACCGACCGGCAGGGGATTGCAGGTCCTCTGGCCCAGAAACCCGAAGGCACGGTCACACGCGTGGGACCAGCACCGCCGTGGTGGAGCGAAAGCTACTAGAAGGCCCCGAGTCACCGGCCATACGGGTGAGCACCACACGGTACACTCGGGGACGTGGGCTACTTATACCCGCCTCTAGCAAGGTAGCCAGAAGAGTATCGTTAGTTTGGGAGGCCTACAACTCCGCCTGGCCAGGGGAGATCCCATCTGCTCAAGGACTGACCAGGCCCCAATCGCTAGCCAGTACTCCGGGAGAGTCTATCTTTGTCACCAGTAAAGACCCTGAACTACACCGTACCGTCTCCGAGTGGTTCCTGCTACCTCCATCATCCACGTCGACTGCCCTGAGGCCATACCCCTCCCGTTGGGGGTTATACTATCACGCTGCACAATCCTACCACCGGCCTCAGCGGTCTGCCCTGCAGCAGCAGCTCCTTAGCTGTACTCAACGGGTGGCGTAGTCGTCCAACATCTACCGCTGATACAGCGCCACTTAGTCTGACTCCCTGGGCACGGACCGGATCACCGCCACGAGACTACAACCCTCAACAGATCCGGCTCCGGGTAAGCTCCCGCGTGCGCAACGCTGCGCGACACAGGCCCAGGGGCGCGTCACTAGCGCCACCCCGTGACTGAAACCCGAACGCTGACGGGACAAATAAACTTCATTTACTCCCTGCAGCGGAGGTCTAAGTGCTGGACCCGAGCAGGTTTAAAACGCTATTACCCTGCAGATTAATCCTATATCTGAAGCTTTATAGCATTTTTTTACATGACCGGTTCCCTTTAAGTATAGAGTATCCCTTTATAAAGCAGTCGTTTATATAAACTGGGAACATTTATTGGATTGCAAATCCCGACGCCCAGTGAAAGATTCTGTTTGCCAGCTCTGCGTTTGTTAGATGTTGGTTTAGATATTACTTAGATAACCATCAGGGATCAGTAGTTCTCAACTTCTCATGGGGCCTCAATTGTAAAAACTAGTGCATACAATAAAATTGGAGTTATCTTTTTTCCCAACTGTACTGTAAAACTGCAGGCATATTGGTCCCACAGTATACAATCTTAAATGGGCTCTCTCATCTAAACCACCTTAATTTAAAAAAAAAAACTTGCCTATTACCAGATTAGGGCTGCCCTATTTATTTAAAAACGTGGGTGGGCAGCCTGACTGGTGAATTTTCTAAATCTCACTTAACAAAAGAGGCTCCTAATGTGCCTTTAAGGCCACATTTACACGTTCAGTATTTGGTCAGTAGTATGTTACATCAGTATGTGTAAACCAAAACCAGGAATGCAGCAATCCGAGGGAAAATATAATAGAAACACGTCACTTCTGTATTTATCACCCTCTCCTAGTTTTGGCTTACAAATACTGATGCCAAATCCTGAACGTGTGAATGTGGCCTTATGGACCTGATTTTCTAGCAGAAGTGGTCTGAACTTGGTGGGATCTTGGTATGTAGAGCAGGATCTCACAACCCTCCATGGTCCTCTTTGCTCGTCGAAGAACAAGGTCATGCTCATCGCACTAATCCAGCACGGCTGCATATTTTATTAGGTCATTATCGAAGTGCTGGTTTAGTGCAAAGAACGAGACCTCAGGAAATCTCGCTCTTTCACAACGAAGATGGCCGCCGAAGGTTGAGATTCTGCTCTCTCCTTGATCCTACAATTTGGAACTTGAAACCTGACTTTTGCTGGACAGTTGGGTCTTTTACAGGGACATTAGGGACCTTTTATATGAAATGGGTATTCTGAAATTGTCTCTTGATCAATTCAAAGCTATGCATTCTCTTTAGTTTCCTCAATTCCAGAATTCTAGCAGCGTGAGCTCTCCTCTTCCCTGAGTGACGGCTCTGGTGAGTAGCAGAGCTGTAGTTTTAGTAGGATTATAAGGCCATGTGCCCACATAGGGTTTTTGCGGCTGCGAAAATGCTTGTAAAACAGTCTGCCATGCAAAGCAATGTGAATTCGGATGTGCTGTGCACATGATGCGCTAATTAGCGCACTGAATTCGCATTGCGTTGCAAAACGCAGCATGACCATTTTACCGCAATTACGCTGCAAATTCGCGGCCATTGAGGAACATTGAAACGCAGCAAACCCGCAGGTATATGTGGATTTGCTGCGTTTCAATTAAATGCAATGTCTGCAAATTTGTAGCGTAATTGCGGTGCTTGTGGTACCCAAGATTTAGAGGAGACTACAACTCCTCTTCATCCCGGCTACCACACGGTGAAAAAAAGAAATAAAAAAGTTAAAAATAAAAAACCCTGTATACCCACCTCTCCGGTCTGCTCCCAGCGGCGTCCTCTCTCCTCGGCGTCCCGCAGTGTACTTGCAGGACCTGCGGTGACGTCATTTAGTCAGCTGATGGTCATGCGACCGCTGACATCAGTGGTCAGGTGATGGTCGCATGACCATCAGCTGACTAAATGACGTCACCGCAGGTCCTGCCAGTACACCGCGTGACGCCGAAGAGAGGATCGCCGCAGGGAGGAGACTGGAGAGGTGAGTATACAGGGTTTTTTTATTTTTAACTTAAGGCTATGTGCCCACGTTGCATTTATGAAGCAGAAAATTTCTGCTGCATAAATGCAAGTCCTCTCCCGGAAAAACGCATGCGGAATTCCGCACGCGTTTATCGCGCATTTTTCGCGCGTTTATCACGCGTTTTCCACATGCGTAATTGCCTTGCGTTTTTTATGCATTGGACTAAGGCAATTCCGCTTGCGGAAACGCAAAATTAAATGACATGCTGCGGATTTTTGAACGCGGCATAAACGCTGCGGAAAAATCAGCAACATGTGCATAGAACTTGCGGAATCCCATTGGGGACCATGGGGTGCGGATATACATGCGTTTTTCAAGCGTTTACGCTGCGGAAATTCCGCAGCATATACGCTTGAAAAATGCTACGTGGGCACACAGCCTAAGGCTGTGTGCCCATGATGCATTTTTTAAGCGTTTCCGCAGCGGCAAAAACGCTGCAGAAATGCTTAAAAAACGCATGGTAGAAGGCCTGCCATGTTCCCCAATGATAATCCGCATGTGTTGTGCACATGCTGCGGAAATTTCCGCTGCGGATTATCATTGCGGAAAAAAACGCAGCACTACCAATTATTTTGCGGAAGCGCTGCGTTTTCGCTGCCATTGACTTGCATTGGAACGCATGGATTACGCATCACTGTATATGTAGATGCGCATTCCATGCGTTTCAATGTGCGGATGGTACCCGGGTGTGGAGGGGAGGAGACTCTCCTCTGGACCCAGGTACCATAGAACCTGTGAAAAAAAGAATAAAATAAAAAATAAATGTTATATTTACCTTCTGACGGCCCCTGCTGCGCTTGTCCTCCCATGCCGGCCGCTCGCGATGGACTGAAGGACCTGCGCTGACGTCATAGTCATGTGACGGCGGGTCCTTCAGTGTACCGCGTTCTGCCGGCAGCCAGGACGAAGCGAAGCAAGACTCCGGAGGCCATCAGAAGTCAAGTATAGATTTATTTTTTTTATTTTTAACCATTCTTTGGGGTCACACTATATAAATCCATCTCGGTTGCATGGATTTATATAGTGTGACCAAGTTGACAAGCAGTTTCCAAGTGATGCTAAAATCGCTTGGAAAGCGCTTGTCAACCCGCATGCGGAAATGCATGTGAAGAATGCTTCATATCCTCTTGTCCCTGGCAGGAAAAATACATGTACAATCCGCATGCGTTTTTTCTGCCAGGGAGATGCAGAAACGCTCAGGAAAAATCCGGAGCATTTCTGCATCGTGGGCACAGAGCCTAATTCTTTTTTTTTTTTCTTATACTATAGATGCAGCATTTAAAGCATCTAAGTTGGTCACACAATATAAATCCTAGCCAGTTGCATGGATTTATATTGTGTGACCAACTTGTCAAGCAATTTTCCAAGTGATGCTCAAAATCGCTTGGAAAAGTGCTTAAATAAAACGCGTGTAAAAACGCTTCTCTCTGGCAGAGAAAATGCATGTAAATCTGCATGTGTTTTTTCCTGCCAGAGAGGGGCAAAAACGCTCTGCATCAAATCTGCTACGTGGGCACATAGCTTAAAGCTCCGCACAAGTTCTGCTATAACTCATTCGGCTCTCGGTGGTTTGTTTTAGGTCTGCACTGCTATCACTATATTTACACATAGAGATAATGGGGCATTTGGACAGGCACACAGCTCTGGAGAGCTAGAACTGAGAGCTGTGATTAGGAGACCTGCTGTGAAAGCTGGAGGCTGGTGATTTATAACTGCATCTCTTTAGAACATAAGAGAGATGAGCGTCTTAATGCTGTGTAGAAATTAGTAAGCTGGAGAGATCTAACTGGGATGTTAAGAATTAACACCTCTGAACTCCCCTCCAGGCAGGGCCTGGAGGCCAAACTCCATGGAAACAAGCTGTACACTATGAAAGATAAAATCTGTCATTACAGGAGAATGGCAGTATATAGCATAAAAATAAGCAAGTTTGCAATTGACTTGCCTTTTCTGACTAAAGCAATTTAAGAATTTAAAAGGGTTTTCCCACGAACAAAAGTTCATTTTAAGGCTATGTGCCCACGTAGCAGATTTGATGCAGAGCATTTTTGCCTCTCTCTGGCAGAAAAAAACGCATGCAGATTTACATGCGTTTTTTCTGCCAGAGAGAAGCGTTTTTACATGTGTTTTCGCATGCGTTTTTCCAAGCGATTTTAGCATCACTTGGAAAGTGCTTGACAAGTTGGTCACACTATATAAATCCATGCAACTGGCATGGATTTATATAGTGTGACCAAGTAATAGTTAAAAAAAAAGAATAAGAATGGTAAAAAAAAAAAAAAAAAAAAAAAAGATTATACTCACCTTCCTGGTGTCATCTCTGCTGTGTCCGGTCTCTTGCATTGCTTGCGGTGGTGTGAAGGACCTGCGGTGACATCATTGAGACATGTGATGGGTCCCATGACTCAGTGACGTCATGGCAGGTCCTTCACAACAGCGCGAACATTGCAAGAGACCGGACGGCGTGGACAAAACACTGGGAGGACATCGGAATGTGAGTATAAACTTTATTTTTTATTTTAAATTCTTTTTTTTACAGTTTCTATGGTACCCAGGTCTGGAGGAGACTCTCCTCTCCTCCAGACTTGGGTACCATCCGCACATTAGAACGCGCCAATTACGCAAGTACAGATGCAGTCTTGTGGAATTGGCGCGTTCTAATGCAAGTCAATGGCGGCGATTACCCTGCGTGTCCGCAAAATTAATGGACATGCTGCGTATTTTTGAGCTCAGCATAAACGCTGCGGAAAAATCCGCAGCATGGGCATTGAAAGTGCGGAATTGCATAGGAGACCATGGGGGAAGGTTTACCAAGCGTTTCCCAAGCGTTTACACTGCGGAAATTCCGCAGTGTAAACGCTTGAAAAACGCATCGTGGGCACACAGCCTAACAATTGACTGTGTCTGACCGTGACGCACCCCTGGGCCTTCGTCGCGCGCACGGGAGCTTACCCGGAGCCGGATCTGTTGAGGGTTGTAGTCTCGTGGCGGTGATCCGGTCCGTGCCCAGGGAGTCAGACTAAGTGGCGCTGTATTAGCGGTAGATGATGGACGACTACGCCACCCGTTGAGTACAGCTAAGGAGCTGCTGCTGCAGGGCAGACCGCTGAGGCCGGTGGTAGGATTGTGCAGCGTGATAGTATAACCCCCAACGGGAGGGGTATGGCCTCAGGGCAACCGATGTGGATGATGGGGGTAGCAGGAACCACTCGGAGATGGTACGGTGTAGTTCAGGGTCTTTACTGGTGACAAAGATAGACCCTCCCGGAGTACTGGCTAGCGATTGGGGCCTGGTCAGTCCTTGAGCAGATGGGATCTCCCCTGGCCAGGCGGAGTTGTAGGCCTCCCAAACTAACGATACTCTTCCGGCTACCTTGCTAGAGGCGGGTATAAGTAGCCCACGTCCCTGAGTGTACCGTGTGGTGCTCACCCGTATGGCCGGTGACTCGGGGCCTTCTAGTAGCTTCCGCTCCACGACGGCGGTGCTGGTCCCACGCGTGTGACCGTGCCTTCGGGTTTCTGGGCCAGAGGACCTGCAATCCCCTGCCGGTCGGTTTCTGCTGCTGGATAGGAGTTAGTCCCCACAGCCTCGGACTCCGGGTCCGGTGATAACTTCTCAGTCAGGGCGAGCTCTGCAGCTGCCAGCCCCTGACTCCTTATAGCACTGTTCCCACAGAGCTCCTGATGTTCTTCTCCTATATCTGCTGCTCTTCTCTGTCTCTACTTCTTCTCTACTCACTAACCCTGCCTCAGCCCTAGGTTTATATAGGGGAAGTTCTTCCCCTCCCAGGACTGGGCAGGAGGTGTGGCATGCGTAGGATTCCTGACCAAGAGACCTCCCACCTGCTCTCAGACGTAATATCTCTATCACTGTGGCAACCAGACCCCTGGGGTGTCACAACCGTATACGGGAACATACCACAGCTCCTGGGCAGGGGAGGAAGCAAAAGACAATATGGTCCGTATACGGTCAGACACAGCCAATTTTTAAAATGAACTTTTGTTCATGGGAAAACCCTTTTAAAAATACTGCTTAAACAGTTATTTACAAAATTCACCAGTCTTAGGCTGCGCACTCTTTTCTTAAATAAACAGGGCAGCCCCAGAATAGTTAAAGCCTGTTTAACAGTGAGCCAAGAATCAGGAGTCAAGATTAAAAAAAACACAGGTGAAAGGAAAGCCAGGGCTCGTCGTTTAGGACCCAAAGCAGGGAAAATTTACAGATTTGACCAAAATCCAATTCTGTTTCTAGATGCGGTTCTATAATGTCCATAAGGCCGGGATCCCTCTAGTGTATGGCATCGGTTGCGATATGCTAATGATACTCTGCTCCTGCTCTGCTGCAAGCGAGAGCCAAGTGTCAGTGTTCTGTGCTCCGATCCTCTCGCATTAGAGGATCACAGCACAGCTGCGGCGGAAACGGAGAAAGTAATTTCCCCGTCTCCACTGTTGCTGGCGTCGGTGGGAATTGCACTGCACTCAGGTGATATCCAAGTGCAGTGCGATGTTTCATATGCACACATAGACTTATATGGGTGCGTGCGATCCGATTCCAGCATGCAATCGCAGCATGCTGCGAAGTATTATTTTTTATTTTATTTTTTTAATGTTTCGTCTGATCGGAGCTAAAAAAAAAAAAAAGCTCCACTGAGCACACCATCATAAAATTCAATTGGTACGAATGCAATCTGATTTTTTTAGTGGATTGCATTTGTCCAATTTAATCACAAGTGAGAGCAAGCCCTTAGCCCTAATATGGCATATAGAAAAGGTTTGCTGTGGCTGCTTCAGTTGATCTAATTTTATAGAATAGCATCCTTTCTCCTTCTACAATTGATTGTCTTCAGTATTTTAATGATGTGCTAATAAAAAGGTCTTGTAAAATAACATTGTTTTGTTACAACCCATTCGAAGAAAATGATGCCCATTACTTTTTTCTCTAAAGAATATTTTGAGAAATATATATATTAACCTTTTCATTATGTTGCTTCCTTACAATTATCTACTACCTGGAAAGCAACATAATGTGTCACCAGTGTGGTCCAGGTTTGTGGCCTGCTTTCTCGTTTTGTGCGTTGTTAACGTGCTTTCTTTGAGGGCCATTATGGATTGCTCTCACATTGGCTTCTTGAGTCACACTGCTTCTTTATTGAATAGAGTTCTTGCTGTTTCAGGTTAAAAATAAGTAAATATGGAAACTTGCGGCTCCATTTATCAATTAGCCTGCTGCTTTTGGACAAAGAAGCCACTTGTTTTTTCCCTTCTTGTTCTATGTAATGTATAGTTAACATTTCTTTGAAATACTGGATATTTTTATACTTTATAACATGTTTTTATGGATTCTGAAAGACAATTTACCTCATACCTATGCAAGCTATATTAACAAAAGTTCTCAGCATTTTTACCAAATACTTTGTATGTCTAGCCATCATATTTTGGGAATATACACTGCTCAAAAAAATAAGGGAACACACAAATAACACATCCTAGAGCTAGAATGAATGAAATATCCTCATTGAATACTTTGTTCTGTACCAAGTTGAATGTGCTGACTACAAAATCACACACAAATCATCAATGGAAATCAAATGTATTAACCAATGGAGGCCTGGATTTGGAGTCACCCCCAAAATTAAAGTGGAAAAACACACTACAGGCTGATCCAAGTTTGATGTAATGTCCTTAAAACAAGTCAAAATGAGGCTCAGTATTGTGTGTGGCCTCCACGTGCCTGTATGACCTCCCTACAGCGCCTGGGCATGCTACTGATGAGGATGCGGATGGTCTCCTGTGGATCTCCTCCCAGACCTGGACTAAAGCATCCGCCAACTCCTGGACAGTCAGTGGTGCAACGTGACGTTGGTGGATGGAGCGAGACATGATGTTCTAGATGTGCTCAATCGGATTCAGGTCTGGGGAACGGGCGGGCCAGTCCATAGCTTCAATGCCTTCATCTTGCAGGTCTGGCATTGTCCTGCATTAGGAGGAACCCAGGAAGAACCGCACCAGCATGTGGTCTCACAAGGGGTCTGAGGATCTCCTCTCGGTACCTAATGGCAGTCAGGCTACCTCTGGCGAGCACATGGAGGGCTGTGCGGCCCTCCAAAGAAATGCCACCCCACACCATTACTGACCCACTGCCAAACTGGTCATGCTGAAGGATGTTGCAGGCAGCAGATCACTCTCCATGGCGTCTCCAGACTCTGTCATGTCTGTCACATGTGCTCAGTGTGAGCCTGCTTTCATCTGTGAAGAGCACAGGGCACCAGTGGCGACTTTGCCAATCCTGGTGTTCTGTGGCAAATGCCAAGCATCCTACACGGTGTTGGGCTGTGTGCAGTCCAGAGCTGTGGAGTCTGTAAGCCAAACCTGCGACTCCGACTCCTCAATTTCATAGTTACATAGTTTATAAGGCTGAAAAAAGACAAGCGTCCATCCAGTTCAGCCTATTTCTTGTGCACTGCAGCTATTCCGCAGCGTTGATCCAGGGGAAGGCAAAAAAAAACCCATGCGGTATAGGCCAATTTACATCATTGAGGAAAAATTCACTTCCCGACACCAATCTGGCAGTCAGATTAAATCCCTGGATTAATTAACTAAGCATAAGATGTAATTTTATTGTTCTCAAGAAAGGCGTCCAGGCCTCTCTTGAACTCATTAAGTGAGTTGGACATCACCACTTCCTCTCCCAGAGAGTTCCAGAGTCTCACGGCTCTGACCGTAAAGAATCCCCTTCTATGCTGGTGCAGGAACCTCCTTTGCTCCAGACGCATAGTGTGCCCCCTCGTCTTTGTCACCATCCTTGGTATAAACAGGTCATGGGAGAGATCTCTGTACTGCCCCCTGATGTATTTATACATGTTTGAGGTCTCCCCTAAGCCTTCTCTTTTCCAACGTAAATAGGCCTAATTTTGACAACCTCTCCCTTACACCGACTCCACGACTCAGACTCCCACATATATTGCTTATATTTAAGTGAAAAATTTATTGTAGTACAATGTGAACATCAGACATTTAATCATGTTTATGATACAATAATCAAGATATTTTGATAGAATATAATATATATTTATTGGAATACAACTTTAGAACACAAAAAACTAATAAATTGTAAATATTTAATACACTATGTAATATCGATTATATATATATATATATATATATATATATATATATATATATATATATATATAAATATGTGTATATGTATGTGTGTGCATTATAATTTTCAACAAAAACATACTAAATAACATTTGTGCAGTCTATGAATTTGTTCTAAGAAATAGTATTGCCTCCATCAGATCCTCCTTCATAGATGACTTCAAATCTGACCTGATAATTTTAAGGTTAGAGAACAACCTCTCTACACTAACTTGGGTTGGAGGCAAAGCCGTAACCACATGGGCAACATCTCTAACAATTTCCGGGTATAAAGGAATTGCCTCATGCAGTCAGTTTTGATGAACGGTTGAATTTTTCTATTTCTTTGAGAGCAAGTGAAACATTTTGCTGAAATATGGTCAATCTGCTTGCTATAGGAGACGGAGTGAAATCTTTTTCCTTGCGGCAATGCTTTGCCTGCTCCATGTCATCCAAATACTTGTCAAAGTCAAACTCCTCATCTGATCAGAATGAAGATATGGCAGCAGTAGCACTGTCAGGACCCAAGTCCTCTTGCGCCTGGCAGTCCTCCTGTAGGCCACTCATCCTAACTGCTACCTCAGTCAGAGCTTCTTTTCCTTTAGTAAGCTGTTGATCATCAAGCAGTATACGATGACTTGGGTCCACATAAACAACTGCCAGAAAAATGTTATTTTCCAATAGCTGTCTCTCTCTCCGTTACATTGAAGCAGAAATGCCATCTGCGATTAAACCTCCTCTTTGGGACAGGCAAAATAGCAAGTTCTTCCACTTCCTTATGAAAATGCCAGGCGTTAAATCCTCGCCTGTAATTTTTTAGTCATGGTAAATGGGTGGTTAAGCAATTCCTTCAATTCAGTCACCTGTGTCCATTGACCTTCATTTAGGGTTACCTGAGGGTTCGCCATATCTATAAGAAACGGTTTTAGTTCAAGCAATCGCTCAATCATTAAATAAGTGCTGCCCCACCGAGTGGCTTGATCGACAATTGCTCCTTTCCCAGCACGTCTCTTCAAGATGGAATCAATTTTAGGGGTTCTGGCGGCAATAACCAATTTCCTCACTTTTCCAGTCAGATTTCCAGCATGTCCCTCTTGCAGACTATCTCTTATTGCCAGCTGCAGCGTGTGCACAACACAGCGCATGTGATGAATAGGAAAGAGGTGTGAAGCAGCTTCAACAAGATCATCTATTTCTAAAGTATCATTTTGCTGTTCTTCTGTCGTAATATCTGTTTGTTCCTCAGTTACATGAACAGCACTGTGGCCTTCCATCTCAAACATACTGAATCCTACATTTTCTTCTAGCTGTTGTTCATTCCTCTCATTCATCAGTTTAATTGAACTTATCATGTTTGAAGCATTGTCCGTTACAATAGCAAGAACCTGTTCTTTTTTGAGTTTGTAATCTTGCAGAACTTTTTCCACTAAGACCTGGAGAAACTGGTTGGTGTGATGAGCTTCAGTATCTTTTACTGCCAGTGTCTTAGTAATTATTTCTTTGTTGTCGCAAACATATCAAACATTGATGGCAAAATAGTTCACTCTGTGACGTGTGCTGGCATCCATTTTAAGAAACAAAAAGACTCTCAAAAGACGCTTCATAAGATCTTCCTTTTGTTTAAGGGCTTCTCCAATCACTAATTTTCTAATACTTTCTCTTTCCAGAGAAACACCAAGTTTGCGGGCCATTTCTCCATTAAGAGCTGTAAAAGCTGGTCGTGCAAATAATGATAATGGTACACTGTCCTTCACAACAAGCTGTGTGAGCTGACTTTTAAAAATATCTGCTGTCATTGTTAGTTACTTTGTCACTAACAAAATATCTTGTTAATGATGTTTGAGATGCTTTCCTCCTCCTTTGCCTGGCAGGAAGTGCTGGGCGCGGGTTTCTTGGTGCTGGGCGCGGGTTTCTTGGTGCTGGGCGCGGGGTTCTTGGTGCTGGGCGCGGGGTTCTTGGTGCTGGGCGTGGGGTTCTTGGTGCTGCTGTTATCTTTCTCAGTCACAGCTTTGAAAACTTCTGGGTGGAAGCGTTTTAAATGTCTTTTTAGATTGGAAGCTCTTGTAGGAGCATTTTTATCACTGCCTGAGTATGCGCTGATTTTGGCATCACAGCATTTGTTTTCCTCTGGGTCACTTGTCATACATTGACACACAATATTTTTCATCTTGAGTCACTGTGAAATGCTCAAATACAGCTGACTTCATGGGGAGCTTCTTAGACATTTTTGTAATCCTATAAATTCACTCTCAAAATAATTTTGTCCTATAAAATAATGTATATTATAATTCCAGCAAGAACAGGGAACCATGTACAGTGGGGAAAATAAGAATTTGATACACTGACAATTTTGCAAGTTTTCCCACCTACAAAGAATGGAGAGGTCTGTAATTGTGCACTTCACCTGTGAGAGACAGACTAAAAAAATCCAGAAAATCACAGTGTACGATTTAAATATGCATTTTATTGCATGAAATACGTATTTGATACAATAGAAAAACAGAACTTAATATTTGGTACAGAAACCTTTGTTTGCAATTACAGAGGTCAGACATTTCCTGTAGATTCTGTCTCTCACAGTTGAAGTGTACCTATGATTAAAAATTTCAGACCTCTCTATTCTTTGTAGGTGGGAATCGACAGTGTATCAAATACATACTTTCCCCACTGTATAATTTTAGATACAAATAAAACAAACTTTGCATAAATCAATAGTACAGATGACAAATATAAAGTTTGTAAAATATGTTATTAGATAGCTTTACTTTGAATTTCCAATCTCAGGCTTTTCTTAGGGTACAGCTCACTAAATGCTTCACAGTCTATGAAGAGGGGAGGAGGGAGGGAGCAAGTTTTTTGTGTATCATACTCCAGGAACAAAGAAACTGATAACGGAGCTAATAACTTGATGTTTTGGCTTCTATACCTATACAAGTCCTCATATAAGTCCTCATCAATCCTGTTGCTGTATTTTCCCTGTATATTTTATGTATATTGTATAGTAGCCTAGCTTCCCAAAAGTATATGAGCTCAAAGAAAAAACAAACAAGCATCAAGCATACAGAGAGAACATACAGTATACTGGACTATTGATTTATGCAGTTTATTGAAAGTTTAAATATGCTTTAAGAAGTAATTACCTTAATCTTGTTATCCTGTTCACTCTAGCAATTCTTCTGAGATGAGTGCAAGCCTTCCTCCTTTGAGTGTGTTTACTTTTTAACCTGGTCTGTAGAGGAGAAGCTTCACTGGTGCTGGAGACAGTGCAGCACTGACTTATCTCAGCTAAGACAAAGCCTAGATCCTCAGCCTGCATTCACACCATGGGCGTAGCCAGGATCAAAACTAGGGGGGAGGGGGGGGCAGAACCTCATACTGCACACCTCAGCTGCTGCAGAACCTCATACTGCACACCCCTACACTTGAAAATAAGGCCTGCACCTTAAGAAGATGTGGTGAATGCAGTCTATTTATTCCAACTATCAATTGATGTTGATGTGTTACTGAAGACTAGCATTGCCTGTCCTGGGCGTCCTTTTGGGCATCTATGAGGTGTACCTGACTGGTGCTAAAAAAAAAGGAGTGTTAATCTGTGTGCTACCCGGCTTTCATTGTTTTTGGTACAGATAAGATATGGATAGACAGATATGGATAGATAGATACAGGGATGGATGGATAAATATATGGAAAGATAGATGACAGCCATATGAAGGGATAGCTGGAGGGATGGCTAGAGGGAGGGATAGTGTGTGATAGACAGATGACAGCTACAGACAGCAAATAGTACATTGCACATATCGCACATATAGTTCACACACATTGTACAGAGAGCACATAATAATCACCTACAATATTAGCATTAGTTACCTTTCTGTGACAGAGATGAGCAGTAGTACTTTCACTTTCTCCAGCTCGGGGCCCAGGAATCGGATCCTGTGCAGGGCAGGCACCCCTCCCCCTCCTCTCTCTGGTGAAGACGGCAGAAGACAGGACAGAGGATGGGAGATTGCCCCCTGCAGTCTGGAGCCAGTGCAGGACGGGAGCACTGCAGCATACAAGTGAGTTTTGATAGGTGCGTGCCCCTGCTTCTAGGGGGGGGGGGGGGCAGCTGCCCCCGCCCCTCGCTAGCTACGGCCAAGATTCACACGCAGCGTTTTTGCGGATCCTTTTTTTTTTGCAGTAAAATGCAGTGTCTCTGGGCATCCTAGCAAAGTCGATGGGTTTCAAGATATGACATTCAGACACATCATTTTGTGAGGATCCGTTTTTTGGCTCAAAAGCGGATCCTCACAAAGAATGAGCATGTCAGTTTGTACAGCGTTTTTCTAATCTGCTTTTGCTATTGAAAACATTATCTATGAGCTCAAAAACCTTTCAGGTGATGCGTTTTTTTTAAAAAGCTGATCTGCTTTTGCAGCTGAAAAACGTATCCTCAAAAAACACAGCAAAAACGCTGTGTGTGAATGTAGCCTTAGATCAGGAATAGAACAGCCATTTATAGGACATTTCATAACTTTCCCAAATTCCTATGAAAAAATATTCCCCACAAACTGCATTGATCTACTGCACCCAATTTATTATATATTTTAGGAGTCGGTCCATTTTATACCGACTCCGACTCCACCAAAATGAGCACCGACTCCACGACTCCGACTCCACAGCCCTGGTGAGCACAACCCCAATATGTGGACGTCTGGCCCTCATACCACCCTCATGAAATCGGTTTCTAACTGTTTGTGCAGACACATGCACATTTGTGGCCTGCTGGAGGTTATTTTGCAGGGCTCTGGCAGTGCTCCTCCTGTTCCTCCTTGCACAAATTGTGCATTGTGTTGTTTAAGTGTTCTCTTTATTTTTTTGAGCAGTGTATACTATCAGGACACGAGTGCATGGAGGCTTTAGGCACAGTTTATCTGGGCAGACTTTGGGATTTTGCTTGAAGTAGGTAAAAGTGTGAAATGCACTCTCTTGGTGTTACTTGGCATTATTTGAGTAATATAAGGCACTGGGACCATTTTCACAAGGCTGGAAGTATTTTTACACTGTAATTGTCCATATTTGCTACTCGTACATTTTTATCTTGATCTGTACATTTTCTGGTTGATCCTTAAAGGGAACCTGTCATGTCAATAACAGTTTTAACATGCAGGTATGTGGTTAATCTGTATGTTAAAGGGGTTGTCCACTACTTTCACATTGATGCCTTATCGATAGGATAGGGCATCAGTGTATGATCGGCCAGGGACCCGCACCCTCGCCGATCAGTTGTTATCGGTGTCGGCGGCGGCCGCTGGCAGGAAGTGCTTACTTGTGTTTGGCCGTCAAGTTGCAGTGACCGGTGCGGGGTACTGCACATCCGCCTCCTATTCAATTCAATGGGAGGCGGATGTGCAGTACCCCACGGCGGCCAAGCACCACAGGTAAGCACTTACGGCCGCCGTCACCGATAACAGCTGATCGGCGGGGGTGCCGGGTGCGGGTCCCCGGCCGATCATACATTGATGCCCTATCCTATGGATAGGGCATCAATGTGAAAGTAGTGGACAACTTCTTTAATAGACCACAATAAATACCATTTACCTATAGATATGGTGGCAATCTGCAGGTAAAGAGGGTATAAATCCTGTTTAGTCGGCTTACTTCAGCAGTGGCTACAGAGCGAAAGTGAAGTTGTTTTTCCCTGCAGCTGTTCACTTCCAATCATTTGGGTGTTGCATGAAACAGTTAGTTGTCAACCATTCCCCTGCACGGTGATTGACACATGCTGCAGAGCAGGCTGTCAATGTACCAGAGAGTGATTACAGAGCGCTCTGTGCACCACCCTGATGACTGGAAGTGAGCGGCTGCAGGGAGACTATAATATTGTTTTCCTAGCCACTGCTTTAGTAAGGTAGCCAGACATGATTTAAATGCAATACCTGCAGATTACCTCTATTTGTAGATTGAGAGCCCTCGCGGGCAGGGTCCTCTATTCTCCTGTGTCAATCGGCGACTTGTATTGTTTAAGATTATTGTACTGGTTGTTTATTATGTATACACCTTTTCACATGTAAAACGCCATGGAATAAATGGCGCTATAATAATAAATAATGTTATCTGTAGGTAAATGGCATTTAATGAGGTGACCATTTCCTAAGATTTCTTGGGAAACAAATCAGTATTTGCCTCAGTTCACGAAGTGTAAATTTGTGGATTCGTATAAATGACTTCTTTTGTTCTGGCTTGGTTAGTTCACGTTGTGGCGGTTGTGTTTTTACGTTTTTTTTTTTACTTTCCTTTTTTAGATCAAATCTGAAGTCCCCTTACTTAAACAAGAGGATTTGAGACTTCCAAAGAATATGATGAGAAATGAGACTTTTGGAATCTCATTGGACAACATTCCCAAGGGAAAGATTTCTATTGTTGAGGCACTGACTATTTTAAGCAATCACAAAACTTCTCCGAAGACATGGACAGCAGAGAAAATAGCTGGAGATTACAGTCTAGACATAGAGGACACTAAAGCCATGTTGGACTATTTCATACCTTTTGATGTAAAGATCACATCAAAGGATGAGGAGAAAATTGCTGAAAAGTAGGACTGCTAGACTCAACCTAAGGAAGACTGGGGTTGAATTTGTGATTTTGTTCTTTAATTTAAATTCTGCAAATTGTATTTTAAAGTAAATATATTTTGTAATCTGTCTGAGTCTGTCAGTACTGGCTAGTCAGTATGTCCCAAAAGAAAGGGAATACATCCAATATACATTACAGTAACAGAGTTAAGTTTTTTTTTACCTTCAGTATTCTCTCATGTATCTATAATATAACGCTACAAGCGTCCCTCTGTCCGAAGCCTTTATAGACTGTGCAAGCGCGACACGCCTGCGCAGTCTGGCTCCAGACAGAAGAACGCATGGAGCCGTTACAGGTAAGAGGAGTGTATGGCGCCTGAGATCTTGGTATGCGTAGTCACTGAACGCATACCACGATCTCCGGCGCCATACTTACCTGACCGGGAGGAGCGTTGCCACGGCGCCTCTCTTCTGGCCGGAGACCGGGGGAGGAGTGCGGCATCGAAATTGGCATATGCGCATAGCCGGCAGAACAGTACGCAGCGCTGGAGCACAGGGAAGAAAGGTGAGTATAAGTGTTTATTTTTTTGTGTATGTGCAGCGTGATAGGGATGAGGTTGAGGGGGGCCATGCATACCAGGATTGGGGTTGAGGGGGGCCATGCATACCAGGATTGGGGTTGAGGGGGGCCATGCATACCAGGATTGGGGTTGAGGGGTGCCATGCATACCAGGATTGGGGGTGAGGGGTGCCATGCATACCAGGATTGGTGGTGAGGGGTGCCATGCATACTAGGATAGGATGGGGGCAGCACATAACAGGATGGGAGACCATATACCAATAAAAATGCTTATCACCTGGGCGCAGAACGGGTTCAATAGCTAGTATGACAGTCAGGAAGTTCTTTATACAGAGATTTCTCAATGTTTTAGAAGATTTAATTTAACTTTATGTGAAATATTTATGCAATTTTGCTTTGATACAATGAAGACAACACATAGTTGAAAATCCTTATAATATAAATAATTATGAATTCTAGTTAAAGGTAAATATGCATTTCTACATAAAGTAATAGTATGGCTGTATAGCCATCTTTTTCCCAATAAAAATATTATACTTTTTTTTTTGTTCAGATCAGTTGTGCTAGTCATGAGAATTCGGCAATGGAGGAACAGACTGGCCATGTAAAGGCATTGCTGGACTTGTCTGTGAAAGAGCTACATGTACATATAAATAGTTTGGGAGCTAACAAATACCCTTTATTTAATTTACCAATTTACCATACTTGCAGACTGCTAAATTGCGCCTATTAAGTTTGTTTAACTGTAGGTTCGTTAAACCTCTCCTTTCAACATCAAGCATAGAGAAAACCAGTTTGAAAACTGTTTCTCTTGCGGATTGCTGCATAAGGCCACGGCCCCACTATCAGTATTTGGTCAGTATTTTTTCTCAGGAGTGGGAGCCAAAACTAGGAGTGGGTGCTAAATGCAGAATTGGTGACTTGTTTCTATTATACCTTTTCTCTGATTGTTCCTCACCTGGTTTTGGCTCCCACTCCTGAGAAAAGATACTGACCAAATACTGATAGTGGGGCCATGCCTAACTCTTCCAGGAGCTTGATCAAGCCTTACAGACTGACAATTCACTTATGCAGTATTTTTTAGCCACAAATGGGAATGGATACACAAGTACTAATGAAGGAGCTACTTAGAATTCTATCTTGTATCTCTCACACCATAATTCAGACTTAGATCCAATTCAGACTTTGATGAAACTCGTTTTATGTGCTGACTGACTGCAAGTATCCTGACTCTAACTCAACATAGGTGTGAGCTTGGGTCAATAGTCCAGTGGCCAGTCCATACATGACGGTCTGCATACAGATTATGGTTCACAGTTATCTGAATTTGCCCATAGTGCTCATGCACGGATTCTCAATGCGTCCTTCCTAAAGGTTAAGTTTGGTGATCTTGACTTCCAAAAGAATTCACTAGGTGGTGATGTTATGGAAGGATGCTTCTTTGAAGTGGGTCATGTCATGATTTTTTTTCCTTTTACATCCATGTTAAATCAGACCAAAAAAAAAACTGTCCCAGTGCCCCCCCCCCTCCCCCATCAAATCTCTATTACATGCAAAATAGAGAAGTAATAGGGCTGCGCCTAAAGCCTTAGGCTGTGTTTACACATTGCAGCTTTGATTTTCCATCACCGCCACATGTCAATGCAGCCTCATTCAGATGCCCCTTTTTCATGTATAGATGTATCCAAATTTAACGTTACAAAATATTGCGACATCTTGATAACTTTTCTCAGAAAGTTATGTTGCTGCTTACATGGATTACGATTTTTATAACATTGTAAAAGCCATTGTCTGATGTCAAATTATGTGTCAGATTACATTTTTCTAAATCGTGATATCTCAGTGCTGTCATTTTTGTTCTTTTAACCATGGCTGTATCTGTACATGGTCTACGTGGGTCTTTCATATAAAGAACACATACCCATTACAGTCTGTGTGGCTATTCATATGTCTGTGGACCACTCGGTCACCAAAAAGAAAATCAATACTTGTCTACTTTTAATCCGATAGTGAGGTAGAGTTGGCACTCAGCGGCTTAAAGAGTGGGTGCTCCTTGGTAAATTTGTCAACATAAGAACGATTAAACCAGGCACTTCAAGATGAAATGATTATGCATTTATTAACATCAGCTAAAAGGTCTATGTGCAGTGGGCCAACGTTTTGGTGAACATGGCCAGAAAAGGATACATGCTGTCGCAGCTACATCAACCTGTATCCTTTTCTAGCCGTGAAACGTTGGCCCACTGCACACAGACATTTTTGCTGATGTTAATAAACTCCTAATCCTTTCATCTTGAATTGGAGTGCTTGGTTTACCTTTCTTTTGATCCTAATCATGGGTCAAACTTAACAATGCAGCTGAGAGCACACATTGCCATCTGTGCACTGTCCATCTTTAACCCCTATACAACTTTGGACGTATACGTCCAGGTCTCCTGATACTTAATGACGTTAGACGTATGGATACGTTATATCTTTAATGTGGCGCGGGCGCGGTGATCGCATTAAAATGCCGGTGCCATCTTGCAGTTGGCCACATGCAGTCGTCGCCCCGGAGGGTGGCAAGGCCCCCGAACTACGATCTCTGTGATTGGCTGTTCAGAATTCTGAACAGCCAATCGCAGGGTTTCTTAGTGTTTCAGGCAATCAGGTTGCCTGAAATACTGATGTCCAGCCTACGATCGGTGCTGTAAAGCCGGTGCTGGAGCCTAGGAACGCTGGCGTCACCTGCACCAGCTTTGATTTTATACGATTGACGATGACATCGATCGCACCAATCAAAGCGCACATATGGAGGGTGACCTGGTAGTGACCGTCCTGTACTTCCTCATTCTAGCTGCAAATTTGTACAGGGCCCTCTGCGTGCTGTGCTTGGCCTTGTGGTGCCACAAAAGCCTGTGCATTCACAGTTGTTACTGCTGCTGTCTGTGCTCCTGCTGCAGAACAAGAAGAAGAAAGAAGAGTTCCTAATCCTTGCCTGGTCTTTCCTAATCCTCCCCCTTCTGCCACTGAGCGCTGATCAGTACTTGATCACTCAATTTTTGGCAGGTTTTTTTCTTTTTCATGAGTCCTGCAGCCACTGAGCATTGATTAGTAACGCAAATCGCTGATCAGCATCCGTGCACGCTGTTTTCCTGGACTTTTTTTTTGTCCCTGTCCATCCCTTTCCCCACCTTAACACCACCTCCTTACGTGCATCCTGCAGTCGCCGAGCGTTGATCAGGCGTACACCACTGATTAGCTCCTGTGTTCGTTTTTGGCAAGGGCTTTTTTTATTCGGTCGTCCATGACAGCACCCCGTGAGAGAGAGGATCCGCCCATCAAGGACAGGAAACCTACAGGTTAAAAAGGGCGGCCCTCTCTTCCCGCCTCAGTTTAGGTTTCCTGTCCATGATGGGGGACCTTGCAGGCTTACCTGCAGAAGATGGACTCCTGTCCCAGAGAGGGCCACAGCAGGTGGTTGGAGCCGGTCCGTCCCGGTCGTCTGGAGACGCCACGGCAGGGCTCATGGGGGCGCCTCCGTGAGCGTTGCGGCAGGCGCGACATCGCCTCATGGGAGGTAGATGTCCGCCAGGTGTGGGGCCGCTAGCGGGCTTCCCCCCCCCCCCCTCCCGCTACCGCTTGCAGGAGATCCAGGTCGCGCCGGCGGCGCACGTGACGGGCGCTACCTTCTGACGCGACTTCCGGTGCGCCGGGCAGGAAGCCCTGTGACGTCACTGGAAGGGGCGGGGCTCGTTTGAATTTTTTGGCGCGAGCAGCTGAACGCCGGGGGATTGAGGACCTGGCGGCGAGTAGCCCACCTGGATCCCACCTGGACCTGGGGAGGAAGACCAAGGAGCAGGTAACGCCCTCCTGGGTAAAAAAAAAAAAAAAAAAAAAAAAAAAAGGAAACATACACCCACACATGGTACCGGTATGGCCAGTATATAAAGGGTCTGGTAACATACAGAGGTGCTTCCCAGCCCATTCTTACATTGTAAGCTATGGAAGATTCACAGGAGCTGTCACCCAGGCAACAACATCTGCTGCAGGAGCAGCCCTCTTGGGAGCCCTCACAACTAGTGGCGCAGCGTCATTCCCGGCTAGGGTCTGGTCGTACAGCTAGAAGAGCTACCACTAAGAGCAGGAAGGACGGTCCGGTGCGGCGTGATTCCTCGCCATGCATGCTGGATTCTTCTGCTTCTACGGTACCGAAGGTTCTGTGGGGTGAGTGGAATCTTCGTGAAAGTTCTACTAATGTTTCCTCCTTCTTTCTATCTATGACTTTCTTTTAGAGCAAGAAATGTTCCTCGAAGTCCAAGCACAGAGAGTGTGCCTTATGCAGCTGTCCACTCCCTGATTCATATAGCAAAAGGTTATGTCAGCTTTGTATCAGAAAAATGATATCGGAGGAGACCCCAGATTTTTCCCTAGGCCTAAGAACTTTAATAAGGGAAGAAATAGGCAAAGCATTGCAAGGTTCAGAGTCTGGGCATATTCCTCAAGAAACCCAGCCGGGTTCAGACTCTGAGCTATCGGTCGCTTCCTCCTCCGCCTTCTCTTCCTCTGATAGTGAGCCAGATAGACAGTGCTTCCCCCTGAAGGAGGTCGATGCCCTAGTAGAAGCCGTCCGATCTACAATGGGGATAGTGGACTCGAGGGTAGAGAAGTCAGCTGAGGATGTTATGTTTGGTGGTCTGGGGCTAAAGAAGAGAAGGGTCTTTCCAGTAAATTCAAGGGTGAAAGACCTCATTGATAAGGAGTGGAGAAAGCCTGACAAGAAGGGTAGTGTTCCTCCATCCTTTAAAAGGAAATATCCGTTTGAGGATGCTATGTGTTCCTCCTGGTTAAAAGCACCCAAGCTGGATGTTGCTGTTACTAAAGCAGCGAAAAGAACTTCCCTCCCGTTCGATGATATGGGTGCATTGAGAGATCCCCTAGACAGACGGGCTGATACTTTCCTTAAAGGGGCATGGGAGACAGCTGCGGGAGCACTGAGACCAACAGTAGCAGCTACCTGTACGTCCAGAGCCCTGATGGTGTGGCTTGAACAGCTAGACAGTCAGTTGAAGGATGGGACTTCTAGGAAAGACATTATTTCTTCCCTTCCACTGGTTCAGGGGGCGGCAGCTTTTCTTGCTGATGCATCTGTGGACTCTGTGAGGTTGGCAGCAAAGTCAGCAGCACTGTCAAATGCGGCTCGGATTAAAAGCTGGCCAGGGGATTTACAGACTAAGTCCAGACTGTGTACAATCCCGTGTGAAGGGGAATACCTCTTTGGTCAGACCATGGACGACTTATTGGAGAAAGCGGGGGACCCTAAGAAGGGGTTTCCATCAGTACCTCTACCCTCCTTTAAGAGATCGTTCCGGAAGAGGAAATTTTTCCGGAAGAGATATTTCAGGGAGCAAGACAAGTCTGATGAAAGAGGTCGAAAAGGTAGAGGTCTACTCTTTGGTCCATCTCCAAAAATTGAGCAGAAGCCAGGGGATACACAATCAGCCCAGTTCTTCCCCAGAACACCAGGCTGCCCTCGTTTCGGAAGTACAAACCCTAATAAGAAAGCACATCCTGATTGAGGTTCCGGAAGCTGAAAAGGGTCTTGGTTTCTACTCCCTGCTCTTCTTGATTCCGAAACCGGATGGAAGTTTCAGGACAATTATAAATCTGAAATCCCTGAATAATTTCCTTAAAATACACACCTTTAAAATGGAGTCTTTAAAATCCGTAATAAAGTTACTTTTTCCCCACTGCTATATGGTAGTGCTCGATCTCAAAGATGCGTATTACCATATCCCAATTCATAGTGATTACCAGAAATACTTGAGGCTGGCCATTGAAATAGACGGGGTGGTTAAACACTTCCAATACACTGCACTCCCCTTCGGTTTAGCTATAGCCCCACGGGTTTTTACTAAAGTAATGGCGGAAGTTATGGCCCATATAAGAGAAAGGGACATTCTAATTATCCCTTACCTGGATGATCTCCTGATAGTGGGGAATTCGTTGGTTCAATGCGAGACCCACCTGCAGGAGACCATGTCGGTCTTAAAGAGTTTGGGGTGGTTTCTAAATTTAGAAAAGTCTAGACTATCTCCACTCAAGGTACAACAATATCTGGGGGTCATATTAGATTCCAGGAAACAGCTATGTTGTCTTCCAGAAGAGAAAATTGATAGAATCCGGGAGTTGGTAGAACAATGTATACGTAAACCTTCTATGTCACTCCGTAAGGCCATGTCACTATTGGGAACCTTCACCTCCACTTTTCCTGCGGTTCGTTGGTCACAATTGCATTCAAGAGCCTTTCAGTGGGATGTGTTGTACAATAACGCAGCTTTAGAGGGGCATCTAGACCGTAAGTTTACGGTAGGTCCTCGTGCCATATGGTCCCTTCGTTGGTGGTTACGACAAGACAATCTTGCTAAAGGGGTTCCCTGGGAATGTAGTCCAACTGCAGTCTTGTCCACTGATGCAAGTGCTACAGGTTGGGGAGCTCACTTTGAAGGGAAATTAGTGCAGGGAACCTGGTCAAGCAGTGAGCAACAGTTGTCATCAAATGTTAAGGAGCTTCTGGTGGTGCAGCATGCGTTCAACGAGTTCCTTATATATTTTCAGGACCAGCATGTCCGTGTACTCTCGGACAATCAAATCACGGTAGCTTACATAAACCACCAAGGGGGAACCTGCTCAAGAAACTTGATGAGGGTAGCGAATGCACTTCTGCTGAAAGCCAAAGATCACTGTCTCTCTCTTTCGGCTACTCATCTAAAAGGCAAGGAAAACATCACAGCGGATTTCCTCAGCCATACTTCTGTAAAAGAAGGAGAGTGGTCCCTAAATACACAAATATTTTCCAGAATCGTAGAAATGTGGGGCCTTCCGACTGTGGACTTATTCGCAACAAGAGCCAATCGGAAAGTGGAAAATTTTTGTTCCTTAGACCCCAGAGAAGGACCCCTGGCAGTGGACGCCTTTATGGTTCCCTGGAGATTTCCTCTGGCATATGCCTTCCCTCCCATGATCCTGCTCCCAGCGGTGATAAGAAAGATCAGGGCAGACCGGTCCAGAGTGATACTCGTATGTCCCGTTTGGCCCAAAAGACCGTGGTTCCCTTGTCTCCGGAAGATGTCCATATCAGATCCCTGGGTTCTTCCGGAGATTCCGGACCGCCTCACTCAAGGGCCACTTTCCCATCCTCCAACCCCGAGTGTACATTTGACGGCGTGGAATTTGAGAGGGTGTTATTGACCAACAAAGGATTCCCCGCAAATGTAGTGAATACTCTCCTGGCTAGCAGAAAACCTGTTACCACCCGTATTTATGCCAGGACCTGGAGGAAGTTTCTGTCCTTTGCAGAAGTTAAGGTGGAGGAGGGGCCCCCTATTGGGAAAATTCTGGAATTTCTGCAGCGAGGCTTAGAATTAGGTCTCACTACCAGTACCTTGAAAGTACAGGTGTTGGCGTTGGGAGCTTTATTTTCTTCCAATATTGCCGATAACTATTGGATAGGCCGTTTTATAAAACCTGCCTTTAGGTGTAGACCCATTACCAAAGCAAAGATGTCTCCCTGGGATTTGAATTTTGTCTTAGATGCCTTGACCAGTCCTCCTTTTGAGCCACTAGATTTAGTCTCCCCCAAAATTATTTTCCTAAAGACTGTCCTGTTAGTAGCCCTAACTTCAGCCAGGAGAGTCAGTGACCTACAGGCCCTTTCAATATGCCCTCCATTCACGCAAATTCTGGACGATAGGATTATATTAAAACCTGATCCAGCCTTTCTTCCTAAAGTGGCCACTTGATTCCATAGAACCCAGGAAATAGTTCTCCCAACTTTTTGCTTTCCGCCCAAAAATCAAAAAGAGGAGAGACTTCACACTTTAGACGTTAGGAGGTGCGTACTAAGGTACTTAGAAGTATCACATGGCTTTAGAAAGGATAAGTCCCTATTTATTTGCTATCAGGGGGCTAGGAAGGGTTGTAAGGCCTCAAAGGCTCCAATCGCTAGATGGATCAAGGAGGCCATTTCTCTCGCATACTCCTCAGGGGATAAAGAGATACCGGAGGGATTGAGGGCACATTCTACCAGAGCGGTGTCAACCTCCTGGGCGGAAAAGACAGGGCTTTCCATTGAGGAGATTTGTAAGGCTGCCACTTGGTCTTCTCCCTCTACTTTCTATAGGCACTATAGATTGGATCTGGGTGGCTCTGCAGATCTCACTTTCGGGAGAAGGGTGCTTCAAGCTGTGGTCCCTCCCTAATTTCCTTCGTCTCTGTAATTCTCTCACGTGGTGCTGTCATGGACAACCGAATAAAGCCTTAGTTACTTACCGGTAACGGGATTTTTCGGAGCCCATGACAGCACCTTTGTATTCCCTCCCTTCACTGGTGTTGTGCACTCTTGTAGATTTGATTTCTTTTTGTGCACCCTTGTGGGAAATTGATGAAAAGTAATGTACTTAATGTGATTATGTTTTGTTATAACTAACCTTGGCGGTACTCTCATGCTCTGTTAACTAAACTGAGGCGGGAAGAGAGGGCCGCCCTTTTTAACCTGTAGGTTTCCTGTCCTTGATGGGCGGATCCTCTCTCTCACGTGGTGCTGTCATGGGATCCGAAAAATCCCGTTACCGGTAAGTAACTAAGGCTTTTCCTGTCAATTTTTTTTAACCCATTTTGCACCACATCAGTGTGTGCGTCCTACAGCTGTCGAATGCTGGTTGGTGACTAACATTACTAAAGGGCCTCCAGTTGTTTGTTCTTTTTTCACAAAAAAAAAAGTAAAAAAATCATTTGGTTAGTTGATAGAACTAGAATAGAGACAGTGAAAATATACTGTTGTAATCGTCATCTACTACAGTATTTTTACTGAATTGAGATAGTGTCAGTAAAGAGTAAAAATATACCGTATTATTCTTTTACTACGGTACTTTTTACTGAATTGACTTGGTGTCAGCGCGGAAAAAAAAAAGAATCATCTATGTGTCCGTCCTACAGCCGTCATGCGCTGATCGTTGACACACATTAGTGTTCAACCTCTGGTTGTTGGGGTTTTTTTTGTGATAAGAGGATAAAAAAAATAGATTAAGGACAGCAAAAATATACCGTAGTAATCGTTGTCTACTACAGTATTTTTTTACTGAATTGGGTTAGAATCATCCGTGTGTCCTACAGCCATAGAGTGCTGATCCCTGCACACCTACGTGATCAACTTCTGGTTGTTCCTTTTTTCTCTCTTATCTCTTTGTTTTCTAAATAAGTTTACCCCCAGCACTCACACAAACACCCACACAGACCTGAATAAAATTTGGTACTCACACAAACACCACATATGTAAAAAAAAAAAAAAAAGAAAAAGTCCAGCTCGTCCCAATCACTGTATTCAGTGGAGGAGGCATACGCCTTACTTGCCTCCGACACTGATAGTGAGGGAGAGGATCCTACCTTCCTTTATTTTTCCTCCTCTTCTTTAAGTGATGCTGAACCGCCACGCAGACGCCCCAGGACAGAAACTGAACCAGTGCCCACCGTTACTGACCCCCCCCCCCCCCCTGGAAGACTGTCTTTTTCTCTGAGGATTTTGTAAACCTCATGGTGGCCCAAACTAATTTGTACGCTAAGCAATTTTTGGCACAAAACCGCCCTTCATCATTTTGAAACTGGACTCCTGTAGATGCAGTAGAAATGATGACGTTTTGGGGCCTGGTCCTTCACATGGCAATATTGGAGTGTTGATGTTTTATATGACACGTCAGTGTTCCGGTTTGCCGTGACCCTGTCCTGGTAGCCCTTTCAAGAAGAGCCAATTTGTATTGCGATATACAGTGGGTATGGAAAGTATTCAGACCCCTTTAAATTTTTCACTCTTTGTTTCATTGCAGCCATTTGGTAAATTCTAAAAAGATCATTTTTTTTCTCATTAAAGTACACTCTGCACCCCATTTTGACTGAAAAAAAAACAGAAATGTAGAAATTTTTGCAAATTTATTAAAAAACAAACTGAAATATCATATGGTCATAAGTATTCAGACCCTTTGCTACGACACTCCTATTTAAATCGCATGTCCATTTCCTTGTGATCCTCCCTGAGATGGGTCTACTCCTTCATTGGAGTCCAGCTGTGTTTAATTAAACTGATAGGACTTGATTTTGGAAAGGCACACACCTGTCTATATAAGACCTCACAGTGCATGTCAGTCCAAATGAGAATAATGAGCTCAAAGGAACTGCCCAAGGAGCTCAGAGACAGAATTGTGGCAAGGCACAGATCTGGCCAAGGTTACAAAATTATTTCTGCATTACTCAAGGTTCCCAAGAGCACAGTTGCACCCATAATACTTAAATGGAAGAAGTTTGGGACCACCAGAAGTCTTCCTAGACCTGGCCGACCATCCAAACTGAGCAATCGTGGGAGAAGAGCCTTGGTGAGAGAGGTAAAGAAGAACCCCAAGATCACTGTGGCTGAGCTCCAGAGATGCAGTAGGGAGATGGGAGACAAGACAATGACTCTAAGCACACAGCTAAAACAACAAAGGAGTGGCTTCAGAACAACTCTGTGACCATTCTTGACTGGCCCAGCCAGAGCCCTGACCTAAACCCAATTAAGCATCTCTGGAAAGACCTGAAAATGGCTGTCCACAAACGTTCACCATCCAACCTGACGGAACTGGAGAGGATCTACAAGGAAGAATGGCAGAGGATCCCCAAATCCAGGTGTGAAAAACTTGTTGCATCACTCCCAACAAGACTCATGGCTGTGCTAGCTCAAAAGGGTGCTTCTACTCCATACTGAGCAAAGCGTCTGAATACTTATGACCATGTGATATTTCAGTTTTTCTTTTTTATTAAATTTTAAAAAATTTCTACATTTCTGTTTTTTTTTTTCAGTCAAGATGGGGTGCAGAGTGTACTTTAATGAGAAAAAAAATGAACTTTTTAGAATTTACCAAATGGCTGCAATGAAACAAAGAGTGAAAAATTTAAAGGGGTCTGAATACTTTCCGTACCCACTGTAAATTATCTCTAAATCTGTCTTCTATTTTTGGTTCAAATTAAATAAATACGATGCATCGGAGAAAGAAAATAACACACTTCCAGTGTCTGAGTGTACTATTCTTCTCTGCCCTCAGAGCCGAAGCAACAGGTATTTTATTAGACCCCCAGAAGTAAGGGTATGGCTACGTGCCTTACCTAATACAGAAGGTATAATTGGAAATAACGTTGTACATTATGGAAACTGATGCAGATGTCCTTGAACTAAACTAGCTCTGTCCAATTAACTATACTTTAAAAAAACAGAGGAAAGTGTAACAGAAAGACAGCTGTATATAACATACAATGCTGTGTTATCGCTTTTATGAATAACACTAATTTAAAATATTAAATCATCTAAAATATATACATATATATATATATATACACACACACTGTGTTCCAAATTATTATGCAAATAATATTTTCTCAGATTTTCCAAATTACCTATATGAATTGCAGTCATTGTAATTTTCCAGTCAAATAACTATTAGAGTACAATTGAAAGGTTTTTGTACAAACTGCCTATGATAACAGTATATTTTTAAAAAAATAAAAAACTCAAACTGCACTCAAAATGCATGTTCCAAATTATTATGCACAGCAGAGTTTTCAACCTTTTCATTTTAATAAAGAACCAAAAAATGGTCCTTTTTGAAATTATAAGCATTAGCAGGTTATTACAAACTGAAATCAAACAGTTTTTTCAACTCAAAACTTTATTCTAGGTGATGTTACATTTGCACATAGGACCGCTTGTTCGAAAGGAGCTTCTGAACTCTCTCATCCATTGAATTTGTCAGGTTTTGGATGGTTTCTGATTTAATTGTTTTGCATGAGGACAGAATACCCTCCCAGAGCTGTTGCTTAGATGTGAACTGCCTCCCGCCATCATAAACACTCCTTTTGATGATGCTCCAGAGGTTCTCAATGGAGTTGAGGTCAGGGGAGCATGGGTGCCACACCATAAGTTTGTACCCTTTTATGCCCATAGCAGCCAGAGATGCAGATGTGTTATGTGCAGCATAAGACGGGGCATTATCATGCATGAAATGATCTCGATGGTCCAGATGGATGGAGTGGAGGATGGCTGGTCCATGGACACCCCATGCAAACACGGCTATGGCGCTAACAAGGAGGAGGTGGAGTAATGTTTTGGGCTGGAATCCTGGGGAGAGAGATTGTTGGCCCTTTTAGGATCCCTGAAGGGGTAAAGATGAACTCCATAATGTATGTTGAGTTTCTCAAACACCCCTTCCTTCCATGGTTCAAGACGAAGAACCGTGCATTCCGCAGCAAGATCATTTTCATGCATGATAATGCCCAGTCTTATGCTGCACATAACACATCTGCATCTCTGGCTGCTATGGGCATAAAAGGGGACAAACTTATGGTGTAGCACCCATGCTCCCCTGACCTCAACCCCATTGAGGACCTCTGGAGCATCATCAAAAGGAGTGTCTATGATGGCGGGAGGCAGTTCACATCTAAGCAACAGCTCTGGGAGGGTATTCTGTCCTCATGCAAAACAATTAAAGCAGAAACCATCCAAAACCTGACAAATTCAATGGACGAGAGAGTTCAGAAGCTCCTTTCGAACAAGGGGTCCTATGTGCAAATGTAACCTCACCTAGAATAAAGTTTTGAGTTGAAAACTGTTTGATTTCAGTTTGTAATAACCTGCTAATGCTTATAATTTCAAAAAGGACCATTTTTTTGTTCTTTATTAAAATGAAAAGGTTGAAAACTCTGCTGTGCATAATAATTTGGAACATGCATTTTGAGTGCAGTTTGAGTGTTTTATTTTTTTAAAAATATACTGTTATCATAGGCAGTTTGTACAAAAACCTTTCAATTGTACTTTCAGGCTGCGTGCCCACGTTGCGGATTACAAGCGTTTTTGATGCGGAATTTCCGCAGCGGAAACGCTTGTAAAACGCTTGGTAAGCTGCACCCCATGGTCCCCAATGAGAATCCGCAAGTTCTATGCCCATGCTGTGGATTTTTCCACAGTGTTTATGCTGCGTTCAAAAATCCGCAGCATGTTCATTAATTTTGCGTTTCCGCATGCGGAATTGCCTTATTTAATGCATGAAAAAGCGCAAGGCAATTCCGCATGTCGAAAACGCGTGAAAAACGCGCGATAAACGCTTGTGGAATTCCGCATGCGTTTTTCTGGGAGAGGACATGCGGAAATGAAGCAGAAATTTTCTGCTTCATTTCCGCAACGTGGACACATAGCCTAATAATTATTTGACTGGAAAATTACAATGACTGCAATTCATATAAGTAATTTGGGAAAATCTGAGAAAATATTATTTGCATAATAATTTGGAACACTGTGTGTGTGTGTGTGTGTGTGTGTGTATATAATATATATATATGTAGATTTAATTGTCTAAAATAATAATCAAAGCAAACGTATAAATATTTACCACAACAATTCCTCCCTTTTTATTATTTACAGACTATTTATCCAGCAGCTACTTCCCCATGCTATGGGAGCCTGGAGGGGACAGATCCCGTTCACTGACAGATACCTTGTCTGCAAATCTCATCATAAAAAATACACCAGTTCTTGCGGTTACATACACTAGTAATACCATCATTTATGTAATGAAAGGGTAAATCAATATACTCTTATTGCCTATCCCCATTTCCACTATATCAGGTCTGGGGAGATTGTCTGCAGCTTATTTACATACAGTGCATTGTGAAAGTATTTGGCCCCCTTGAACTTTTCTACCTTTTGCCACATTTCTGGCTTCAAACATAAAGATATAAAATTCTAATTTTTTGGGGAAGAATCAACAACAAGTGGGACACAATCGTGAAGTGGAACGAAATTTATTGGATATTTTAAACTTTTTAAAAAAAAATAAAAAATGAAAAGTGGGGCGTGCAATATTATTTGGCCCCCTTGAGTTAATACTTTGTAGCGCCACCTTTTGCTGCGATTACAGCTGCAAGTCGCTTGGGGTATGTCTATCAGTTTTGCACATCGAGAGGCTGAAATTTTTGCCCATTCTTCCTTGCAAAACAGCTTGAGCTCATTGAGGTTGGATGGAGGGCGTTTGTGAACAGCAGTTTTCAGCTCTTTCCACAGATTCTCGATTGGACTCGGGTCTGGACTTTGACTTGGCCATTCTACCACCTGGATACGTTTATTTTTGAACCATTCCATTGTAGATTTTGCTTTATGTTTGGGATCATTGTCTTGTTGGAAGATAAATCTCCGTTCCAGTCTCAGGTCTTTTACAGACTCCTACAGGTTTTCTTCCAGAATGGTCCTGTATTTGGCTCCGTCCATCTTCTCATCAATTTTAACCATCTTCCCTGTCCCTGCTGAAGAAAAGCAGGCCCAAACCATGATGCTGCCACCACCATGTTTGATAGTGGGGATGGTGTTTTGAGGGTGATGAGCTGTGTTGCTTTTACGCCAAACATATCGTTTTGCATTGTGGCCAAAAAGTTCGATTTTGGTTTCATCTGACGAGAGCACCTTATTCAACATGTTTGGTGTGTCTCCCAGGTGGCTTGTGGCAAATTTCAAACAAGACTTTTTATGGATATCTTTGAGAAATGGCTTTCTTCTTGCCATAAAGGCCAGATTTGTGCAGTGTATGACTGATTGTTGTCCTATGGACAGACTCTCCCACCTCAGCTGTAGATCTCTGCAGTTCATCCAGAGTGATCATGGGCCTTTTGGCTGCATCTCTGATCAGTCTTCTCCTTGTTCGAGATGAAAGTTTAGAGGGACGGCCGGGTCTTGGTAGATTTGCAGTGGTCTGATACTCTTTCCATTTCAATATGATCGTTTGCACAGTGCTCCTTGAGATGTTTAAAACTTGGGAAATCATTTTGTATCCAAATCCGGCTTTAAACTTCGCCACAACAGTATCTCGGACCTGCCTGGTGTGTTCATTGGTCTTCATAATGCTCTCTGCACTTGAAACAGAACCCTGAGACTATCACAGAGCAGGTGCATTTATACTGAGAGATTTGATTACACACAGGTGGATTCTATTTATCATTACCAGTCATTTAGGACCACATTGGATCATTTAGAGATCCTCACTGAACTTCTGGAGTGAGTTTGCTGCACTGAAAGTAAAGGGGCCGAATAATATTGCACGCCCCTCTTTTCATTTTCTATTTTTTTTTAAAAGTTTAAAATATCCAGTAAATTTTGTTCCACTTCACGATTGTGTCCCACTTGTTGATTCTTCCCCCAAAAATTAGAATTTTATATCTGTTTGAAGCCAGAAATGTGGCAAAAGGTAGAAAAGTTCAAGGGGGCCAAATAATTTCACAATGCACTGTAGGTAATGTTTGGGGACAGCATTTGTATCTAGATCACCATGCGGAAGTCCGAAGGTTGCAGGCATAAGGCGTGGTAAGGTGCAGGTTCCCTCTGCCATTTATAGGCTTGGTGACCACATACCAGATATAAATCTTTAGGCAATATGCAGAGCATTATGTCATTGAGTCTCCCAAGACAACGTATAGAAGTCAAAAGTCCTTACATCGGAGGTTTGGCATAACAAAGTTCGGTTGTTTTGGAAACCAACCTCATTTCTTTGGCATGTCTTGCACTTAGAAGGGTAATTAAATGGGTCAATTCGTTCACAAGTCTGGGCGAAGTCTGTAAACCGCAACTCGTTATTGTCCAAATTTCCATGGTTATTTTTCTGAACACATTGAACATCAAAAATCATAGAAATGCTTTCACACCTTTTCCAGTCCTCGGAGAGTGGGCATCGTAAGCTTAACTTCAGTTCTTTTACTGGAATTTCACCTACTGGAAACTTCTTAGCCCTGTGTGTTATAAATTTACCTTGTACTAGGTCCGGCTCATGCCAATGTTTTAAGCTACCTGTGGGCTCTCCACCCACCCTACAATCTGGACAGGTACAACATGGCTGCTGGTGAGGTTTCCTCTGTCATAATGGGCAGTATCAAAAGTCTCTTTGTGGAAACAGCTATAGTTGAAAGCCTCATATGGTGTCACGGGTGTTTCAGAAGTGACAGTCGCCCTGCAGTTGGTTACAGGAGATCTTTACGTTTGGCATTACAAACATCTTAGAGGCTGTCTCTAGGACCCTGCGGCTACCTTCCTCTGGTTAATTAACACCCTGGCCTGGGTGTATAAATACCTGCTGTGTTTCAGAGGGAGGTGACGACTTTAGTCATTACTCCTTGTGAAGGCTTGAGGAAGAGCAGTACTTCTTCCTCTCTGGTGTTAAGGACGTGTGAACAGTTGCCTAGAGTCGTCTAAAGCTAAGCAATTCCCCTTTGTTTGTCCCCCCTTGTTATCTTTAGGATCAGTGGGGATCGACTAGTGCTCATCTCCTCCCTTCCCTAGCCTTAGCCAAACGCTAGGGAAAGACAGAAAGGAACTCGTGCAGCGATTAGTGAAGAGCCAATATAGGGATGTCATGGGAGACAGGGTGATATTCTATCAGCCAGGAGGTCTCCACTCCCACCTTTCCCTAGAGTCTGGGCTTCCTTTCCCTCTTCCCTTTGTGTTGCACTAAGTCTTTCCTACACCTTACGTGTCATATGGTGTTAGGGTCACTGTGAGATATGATATAGTATCAGAGGATATTAAGCTATGGGTGCATATCCCACAGTTCTTAGGAATGTCTTTAGAAAGTATGTCTCAAAGCAGGACTTGCTGATACTTATCAGTTTGTTGTCCCTCTCCTCCTTTAGTACGTCATTGATGGCAATTGCATCTCTTGCCCTAACTATCAGCATGGTCCAAAGGGGCAGGATCATCATCTTTGCTGTTGCCAGGGATCGGGACCTTCTTCAGTGGCTGACGTTGATCCAAGTGTCTTTGCCTTGGAGCTTGACAGAAGTGGCAGTGGTCAGTAGTACTTAAAATGACTCGCTGTATCTGGGTTCCAGTGGTCTCCTCATATGTCTCTGGACCACGACCCAGTCTCCTGGTACCAATGTGTGTGCCGCTTATACAGTTGGGGTCTGGGATGGAGGAAAGAACACGCTTATGAGTAACAGATATTTGTGCAACTCCAAGACATATTCAGTGAGGGAACTGTAGGAGGCCTGCAACTGCTATGGGAAATACAACCCTGTCTTAGGGACACTACCAAACAGTATTTTATAGAGAGACAGCTTCTCGCTACACCTTGGAGCGGTCCTCACTGAATATAATGCAATGGGCAAGCAATCTACCCAGGACAAATGTGTTTCCTCCATACACTTCTGGATTTTTAATTTCAGAGTACCATTAAGGAGTTCCACCTTCCCACTACTTTGTGAGTGATAGGGAACATGGAAAACCTGTTTGATCCCCAGAATGGCCATGATCTGTTTCATCAGTCCTCCAGTGAAGTGTGAGTGTCTCTGTCACTCTCTATGGTTTATATAAGTACCCACCTTAGGTAGCTGTATGTAGTCCTCCTGCAGTCTCTGAAACGGGTAATCTGGTTTTGGCTTGCATTTTTGTGGGACTCGAATAGGTCTAACGGGGTTATGTTCCGCACAAACTAGACATACTTTGTAGCAGTGTTCAGGAACCCAGGGGCGCACCAGTTTTGTAGCACTACTGCACAAATAACACCCTTTGTGTTGTGCACTGGGGGAATGTGCTATGGCAGCCATCATGGGGAACAGGCAGCATGGGATGCAAATCCTGGTGTTACCTGCCATACCCCTGACTCTGACCGTACAGCACCCGCTTTGGCCCATGTGTTCTGCTCGTGTGGTGGAGCCTTGGTCTGGAAGACCTGCAGTAGTTCACGATCAACGACCACTGGGGCCGGTGCGGTGACAGTCTTTTCTGTGAAAAGGGGGTTTCCCACACTTTTGGTCACTGAGTCCCCTAGCGGGGCCATATCTGCTTTGATCAGTATTCCAGTCAGAGGTAGTTGTGCTGCTTCCTTAGCCACCTGGTCAGCCAAGGCATTCCCTTCTGCAAGGGGAGTTTGTTCCTGTGTGTGCGCTGATAGCTGCCCTTCGGGGAAGGGTGGGTTCTGTGAGTAGATGCTCTATTGCCTCATGGGTTTGCCAGCAGAGGCCAGAAAATTATGGCTTCGCCAAATGGCGCCAAAGTCATGTCCAACCCATTAAAACATCTCAAGTCCGAAAATACATAAATCTCTTTACCTTTTCCCAGATTGGAAGCTGCTGCGAGCGCCTTCAGCTCAGCCTCTGGCGTAGAGCAGCAGGAGGAGAGTGGTTCATTTATTACTGCCTTACCATTGTGGACTACTGCATACCCGGTGATGAACCGTCCTTGATAACTGTCCCAAGCTCTGGAACCATCTACAAAATACTCAGCAGACGGGTTAGTGAGGGGCACATCAATGATATCTAACAAGATGCATCCATCAATGCCTGACAGTCATGTTCATGTGTCAATGTCACACTGAGCTTCCTCATCTGCTAGTCTGAAAAGCAGGGACAGGTTTTGGCTCACAGTCCCTCTATCCCATCCTGATATTCTCCTTCCTTTTCTAAATCCACTGGTAATAGTGTAGCTGGATTTTGAACATTACGGCGTTTCATAGTTATATGGGGAAATATTAAACGGGGAGATTATAGGGACAATAAGACCTCCTCTCTGGAGCTCTCGGATGTTATCATGTATCACCGCATTCTGGACAGCACTTATAGGGTGCTACTTATACGGGGGGATAGACACATGGTTTAAGTTTTATTGTCACCGGGGAATGGATAGTTCTCGCAAATCAAGTCTGGAACATGCCCACAGCTGACTGGTTATGTTCTCAAACCAAGTATGTAGGGAATGGGGTTCAGAGCGTGTACTGTCCAGGGCTTTAGGAAGTGTCAGGGACAAGAGACTACACAGGATGCCTTCGAATAAGGGGGTAATCATCTTGGGGCCATTTGGAGCAAATTCTATACAGGCTCTCCAATTTTCTGCAACACTTCTGCCCCTAACAAATTAAAAGATTCATCAGAGAAACTAAAACCTTGGTCACAATTGAAATTGAATCATGCAAATTCAGTCGGAGGAGCTGAGTCATTTGTAATTTAGTAGCTTGTCCCTCTACTCCTTCACAAAGTACATCTTCGGGGGACAGTATATCTGATTTGTGTTCTTGCATTAATACTGTTCAGGCTGCTCCAGTGTCTATCATGAATGTAACAATCTATCCATCCCAGGGAAATGTCTCCCCCTCCCTCTTCCCTTTCTTGCTGCACAGGTCCTAATTAATTCTTTCTTTGACATGCTTTCTACTTCAAGCTATTTCCTTCAGATCCACCCATTGCATATTGCTCCACTCCGGGCGACTAGTGCTTATAACGGTCAGGACTATAGGTCTAAGGATGTTAATGAAACACTGCAGCAATAATAAGGAGTCCCTGTAAAATGACAGAGACTAGATATGTGGCCCGATATGCCTCCTCAACACCATGGAAACACATTCTAAATCAGTGGTTCTTAACCTTGTTTGAGGTACCGAACCCACCAGTTTCAAATGCACATTCACCGAACCCTTCTTTAGTGATAAATCAAATATGATTTTTTTCCAAATTCAAGACATAGGTATATGTTTTTTTTACTGGTACACAAAATGAACCGTGCATGAACATCACCTTGATCAAAGAACAAAACCAACACAGTGCATGAACTCACAACAAATTACATACCTGCAAATCAGTGTGACTTCTGCTGTTGTTTTTGAGAGACCAGTTCAGATGTGCGCGGCTTCACCTTGGCAAGTGCTACTCTCATGTCATTTTCACAGCAAAGTCTGTTCCTTTTCTTTGTTTTTATGTTCAGCATCCTCGAAAAGGATTGTTCGCAGAGATATGTTGTAACAAATGGTATAAAAAATTCCTGGGCTTTCTTAGCAATAATTGGGTATTTTTCCAACTGTCGACACCAAAACGTTGAGAGTATTGTTGTTCTGAAGAGTTGCTGTTGAACCTGGCTCTGCTGAATTTCAATGATTTCGTCGAGGTATTCATAATTGACATCTGCTGTCTCAACAGCAAACGTGAACGGCTGTCTCACCCATGCTGGATATGACTCTCTTGTAGGGAAATATCCGTAGAGAGACTTTGCAAGCTCATCTAAGTGCATGGCAATTGTTTGCTTCAGTTCCATGGATACAGAAATGTCTCCGATTCCAGACACCTCTTCGATCTTACTTACACAGTCGTCCAGAAGGGGAAAGTTTGCGAAGTTATTGTTCTCTGTTCGTCGTTTCCATAACGGTAGTTTTTTTTTTAAAAGCCTTCAGGTTTTCTTCTGCTTCCATGATCTTGACTCCACCACCCTGCATCTGCTGATTTGAGATGATTTAGAGCTGCAAATATATCAGCCATGTACGCTAAAATGAGAATGAACTCAGGATTTTTGAAGCAATCTGCATGACAATGTTGGTGCTCTTGCAAAAACAGGGCTAATTCCACACGCATGGTAAAAACACGATTCAGCACCTGTCCCCGGGCTAACCACCGAGCATTAGAATGGTACAGGAGTACCTCGAATTCAGAGCCTATTTCTTTACACAGCTCACTGAAGATGCGGTGCCTCAGAGCACTATTTCGCACATAGTTCACACATTCCACTACAGTTTTTAATACTTCTGCCATTTTTGGAGGCAAGGTTTTTGTTGCCAACGCATGCCTGTGCAGAATACAATGCGTAACAATGATGTGTGGTGCATCGGCTTTTACTAGCGCACCAAAACCAGACTTTCTTCCCAGCATGACTGGAGCTCCGTCCGTACAAACTGCAGAAACCATATCCCATGAAAGATTGTTGTCTCTGAGGAAGTCATCCACAAGCTTCTTCACATCGGCTGCCTTAGTTGTCGTTGTAAGAGGCTTACAAAATAAAAACTCTTCTTTTATCATGTTGTCTTTCACATAGCGCACGAAAACAGCAAGCTGGCTTAAATTAGGAACGTCTGTGGTCTCGTCGAGTTGAAGGCTGAATTTTGCCGGACTTGAAATTAGATCTGCGACTACTTGAGCCAAGATGTCTTTACTCATGCACTCTATTCTGTCACTGATGGTGTCATTTGAAAGAGGAATTTGGGATAATTTACCTTCGGCCGCTGTTCCGAGTATCAGATTCGCCATCTTTAACACTGCTGGTTTTATGAGTGTTTCACCGATGGTGTGCGCCTTGCCCTGTTTTGCGATCAGGTAAGCAACTTCGTACGATGCGGTGAGGATCGGTTTGTTCACGGGTACAAATCCAAGAGCAGGCAGAGTGGCCCTTTCATCGAATCTGGCTCTTTTCACCTTGAATTCAGCAAGCGTTGTATTCTTGTATTCCCCATCTCCATGCAGCTTCAAGAAGTGTTCCTTCAGTTTTGCCAGTGCATGCAGATAGGACGCTGACTCCCATCACGTTCCTTGATACATGTGAATCCATGTTGTACATATTCGTCCGACCACTTTCTTTTTTTTGCTCGACATAGTTAGTATGGATTTCTGAGCACACTAAATTCCCCGCAGCACTGATTGGCCAATTAGTGTAACGTGATCATCTGCAGCAATTGATAGCCAAGCGGAGCGTGTCATCACGAATTTACTTAATGACCTCCGTGGCCGAACCCCTGAGACCGACTCACCGAACCCCTGGGGTTCGATAGAACCCCCGGTTAAGAACCACTGTTCTAAATGTTAAGGGGGCTGGGAGCTGGGTAACAAGAGTGATAAGTTCATTAGGGGACCAGGGCCAATGTATTATGCTACTGGCTATACCTATGGTGGATCATGTACCAGCAGGTTATTTTCTATCCTATGAGGTAGAAAGTGCACATGACTTGTGGTCCTTATGGGGGCCGAGGCACCTTGGGCATCCATGGACATGGGGACCCACAGGATACAGTAATTAACGCCCCGGGGATTCTATACACAATATCTGCAGTTACTGCATCAGGCGCGGTGTCAAAAAGGATGCAAGTTTTACATCAAGTACAGAGACTACAGGGGTCTCTGCATTTTCATGTATCATAGATTACACAGTTCTAGGTCTATTTTCTCTGATTTATGTTCACTCATTCAGAAACGCTTTGAATACTTCTAACCAAATCCTAGCCAGCTCAAGTCTGCTTTTATCTATCTTCCAGTAATCCTTCCCAATTACAAATACAATTCTCCCATTCCTTCTTAGTCTTTACTATTTGTATAACTGTTTTGGATCCAATTGGGGGCATTTACTGCACACAGAACAAGTTGCCCATGGCTTCAACTTATTCTTCACACAGCTCACCTTGCTGCAAATGCCCTCTCAGTGTGCCTGGACCTTGACCACAGGCCACACTATAGCAAGTCAGAATGAGCTGTCAAGGTGTAGCGGGACGGCTCTGGTAGCTCTCTCACCCGGTAGACCTACAGGGTGTAACGGAAAGGCTCTGATAGCTCTCTCTCACCCGTTAGACCAGCTGACTGTAATAGGAAGGCCCAGATGTGATAGGCATCTTACCTACCAGCCAGCTCCATGGACAGTGGGAAAGTTCATGCGGCTCTCTGACCCACTGAAAATCCTGCTGACTAAAGTAGGAAGGCCCAGGCCCTAGGCCTCTCACCTACTAGACCAGCTGTGCAGTTGGCTACCCCCTCTGCTGATCCTTAACCAGCTGTACAGCAACCACACAATACACATCTGGAAGCAGGTACAAACTCACTGATGACCAAATAATCACTTCCAAATCTTCCTAAAATAAGCACAATATTTACTTTCAGCATCCAACTTCAACTTACAATTTTACTTTCAACTTTTGCACTTTAAAAACCCACACACATTTCTCAGCACAGAAAACTTGCACACAGCTGCAGCAGCAGCTTCATCCTGCTTCCACAGTCACCAGACCTGAACCCAATCGAGATGGTTTGGGGTGAGCTGGACCGCAGAGTGAAGGCAAAAGGGCCAACAAGTGCTAAGCATCTCTGGGAACTCCTTCAAGATTGTTGGAAGACCATTTCCGGTGACTACCTCTTGAAGCTCATCAAGAGAAGGCCAAGAGTGTGCAAAGCAGTCATCAAAGCAAAAGGTGGCTTCTTTGAAGAACCTAGAATATAGGACATATTTTCAGTTGTTTCACACTTTTTTGTTAAGTATATAATTTCACATGTGTTAATTCATAGTTTTGATGCCTTCAGTGTGAATGTACAATTTTCAAAGTCATGAAAATACAGAAAAATCTTTAAAGAGAAGGTGTGTCCAAACTTTTGGTCTGTACTGTATCTCTAAAAAAACATTGAAACACATAATAGACAACAAATTATCTTATAACGCTGTAAGTTCAATCATACACACAAAATCCAAACAATGGCGGAAGTTGTAGGACCACTACGTACCTGTCTTGGACCACCAGAAGCACTGAAACTTTTGTAACACAAAGGGCTACTCACCGCGGAATTATTTTCAGTGATTTATGGAAAGATCCGTGCAGTCAGGTCACAGAGAGGTCCAGTTAACCATCCCGATTTTTGGCACCATGTAATGTCGTGGTAGCCCTTTCAAGAAGAGTTAATTTGGATTGAGATATAATTTATCTCTAAATCATTCTGCCATTTTTGGTCCAAATTAAATAAATACGATGCATCAGAGATAGAAATAACACACAGCCAGTGTCTGAGTGTACAATTCTTGTCTGCCCTCAGAGCCGAAGCAACACGTATTTTATTACACCCCCAGAAGTAAGGGTATGGCTACGTGCCTTACCTAATACAGAAAGTATTTTAATTGGAAATAACAACGTTGTAAATTATGGAAACTGATGCAGATGTCCTTGAACTAAACTAGCTCTGTCCAATTAACTATACTTTAAAAAAACACAGGAAAGTGTAACAGACAGCTGTACATAACATACAATGCTGTGTTATCGCTTTTATGAATAACACTAATAAAGCTAAATTAAAATATTAAATGATCAAATATATATATATATATGTAGATTTAATATTCTAAAATAATAATCAAAGCAAAGTATAAATATTTACCACAATAACCCGCAAACGATTTGAGGCCATCCAAAAAAATTTGCATTATAATGATAATGCACGGTGTCTTCCATTAGATGGCCCCAACTTTGACCGTCTTTTCAAAGTTTGGCCGGTCATTAATCACTTCAGCAACAGGTTTGCTGAGGTGTACTTGCCCCAAAGGGGTATCTGTGTGCATGAGTTCCTAATCCATTTCAGGGGGAGGCTCAAATTCCGGCAATACCTGCCCAGTAAGAAGTCCAGGTACAGAATTAAGCTATACAAAGTGTATGAGAGTATCTCAGGTTACACACACAAGTTTAGGGTTTATGAAGGGAAGGACTCCTGGATTGAACCCCCTGAATGCCCCCCTGTCCTGGGTGTGAGTTGGAAAATTGTGTGGGATTTGGTGTACCCACTGCTGGATCACGGTTATCACTTCTTCGTAGATAGCCTCTCATTCTTCAAGTCCCTCTCTGCACGAGCTACTGCAGCCTGCATTACTGTTCACAAAAATCAGAGAGACCTCCCAAAGACGCTAATTGGGCAGCTGCTGAAAAAGGGTGAGAGCAGAGCCCAATGTAGAGACAACATACTGGTGGTCAAGTACAAGGACAAGAGGTATGTCCTTTTCTTGACCACCATACATGGTAATGGCACCAATCCCAGCACTGTATGAGCTACCTCTACACAGGTCCACAAATCACAATGTGTACTGGGGTACAACAAGAACATGGGGAAATGAATCTCTCTGATCAAGTCCTCAAGCCGTACAGTGCCAAAAAAGTCAAGGTGTGGTACAAGAAGCTGTCCATGCACATCGTACAGATGGCAATGCACAACCCTTTTGTGCTATCACAATGTGCAGACCAGACCGGTATGCCGTACCTTCAGTTCCAGGAGGTAGTGATCAAGGCCTTAATCTTTGGAGATCACGAAGAAACGGGCCCCAGTACTTCTGGAACTGAAGATGCTGGTATCATACCAGGCCAACATTTCCCTGGAGAGACCGCAAAAGAGGTGCTGAGTGTGTCACAGAAGGGGAATACGCAAGGATCCCACTTATCAATGCGACGTCTGGCCTGTGTATAAAAAAATGCTTCAGACTGTGCCACACATCCATGGACTACTAAATTAATTTCTGACTTGCACAACTCATGTATGCCAACATGTCTGCATTCCTAAACTCCTTCCCTTCCAAGCCCTGCCGTGCGTCCTATCAGTGGTTTTCCTCCACATATGTAGTATCAGTGTACTCAGGAGAAATTTCACAACAGATTTTGGGGTCCATTTTCTCCTGTTACCCTTGTGAAAATAAAACAATTTGGGGCTAAAAGATCAATTTTGTTGAAAAAATGTCTATTTTATTTTCACAATTTAACGTTATAATTTTCTGTGAAGCACTTGGGGGTTCAAGGTGCACACCAGACATTTAGATAAATTCCTTGGGGGTCCAGTTTCCAAAATGGGGTCACTTGTGGGGGGGTTTCCACTGTTTAGGCACATCAGGGGCTCTTCAAACGCGACATGACACCCGCAGACCATTCCATTAGAGTTTGCATTTCAAAACATTACTCCTTCCCTTCCAAGCCTTACCATGCACCCAAACAGTGGTTTTCCTCCACATATGGGGTAGCGGGGTACTCAGGAGAAATTGCACAACAAATATTGGGATCCATTTTCTCCTGTTACCCTTGTGAAAATAAAAAAAAATGGGTCTAAAGTAAAATTTTTGTGAAAAGTTAAATGTTCATTTTTTCCTTCCACATTGCTTCATTTCCTGTGAAATAAAATAAACTTCTTGAATGTGGTTTTGAGCACCTTGAGAAGTGCAGTTTTTACAATGGTGTCACTTTTGGGTATTTTCTGGCACATGAGCCCCTCAAAGTCACTTCAAATGTGATGTGGTCCCTAAAATGGTTTTGAAAATTTTGATGGAAAAATGAGAAATCGCTGGTTAACTTTTAACCCTTATAACTTCCTACCAATAAAAAAATGTTTCCAAAATTGTGCTGATATAAAGTAGACATGTGGGAAATGTTATTTATGAACTATTTTGTGTGATATAAGGCTGTGTGCCCATGATGCGTTTTTTAAGCATTTCTGCAGCGGCAAATACGCTGCAGAAACGCTTAAAAAACGCATGGTAGAAGGCCTGGCATGTTCCCCAATGATGATCCGCATGTGCTGTGCACATGCTGCAGAAATTTCCACTGCGGAATATCATTGCGGAAAAAAACGCAGCACTACCAATTATTTTGCGGAAGTGCTGCGTTTTCACCGCCATTGACTTGCATTAGAACGCATGGATTACGCATCACTGTATATGTAGATGCGCATTCCATGCGTTCCAATGTGCGGATGGTACCCAGGTCTAGAGGAGAGGAGACTCTACTCCGGACTGGGGTACCATAGAAACTGTAAAAAAAAAGAATAAAATAAAAAATAAATATGATAATTACCTTCTGACGGCCCTGGTGCGCTCCTCCTCCCTTGCCGGCAAATCGCGATGGACTGAAGGTGCAGTGTACCGCGATCTGCCGGCAGCCGGGACCGAGCGAAGCAAGACACCGGGGGCCATCGGAAGGTAAGTATAGATTTATTTTTTATTTTTTTTACATTCTCTCGGGTCACACTATATAAATCCATGCCGTTTGCATGGATTTATATAGTGTGACCAAGTTGACAAGCACTTTCCAAGTGATGCTAAAATCGCTTGGAAAGCGCTTGTCAACCCGCATGCGGAAATGCATGTGAAGAACGCTTCACATCCGCATGTCCCTGGCAGGAAAAACACATGTACAATCCGAATGTGTTTGTTCTGCCAGGGGAGATGCAGAAACGCTCAGGAAAAATCCGGAGCATTTCTGCATCGTTGGCACATAGCCTTACTCTGATTTATGGGCATATATATTAAATGTTTGAAAATTGCCAAATTTCCATTTTTTTTTTTACAAATAAACGCAAGTCATATTGAAGAAATTTCACCTCTATCATGAAGAACAATATGTCACAAAAAAAAATCACAAAATCAGTGGTATCTGTTGAAGCGTTCCAGAGTTAATACCTCATAAAGTGACACTTGTCAGAATTGTAAAATTTGGCCTGGTCATGAAGGTGCAAACAGGCTTGGGGGTTAAAGGGGTTAAAGGGAACCTGTTACCAGTTTTTGAGTCTCAACAAATCTACCACCTTTATCTTGCTCCTGGACTGCATTCCACAAGCATGTATATTGTCTCCTGACCCCCCTTGTACACCCCCAAAAATACCATTTGAATTTCTCCCTTGCTATATTTTTATGAGGATGATCTGGTCCGATAGACATCATCGCTGTGGCATCTGTGCCTCTCTGCTCCTAATCACCGTCCTCCAGCTCTGATTGATGTGAATGACGTGTCCTGAGTCATTCACATAGTGTGATGAAATCTCATGCCTGTGCAGTAGCATCACCGGCCTGAGCAGTCTCCCTTTGCTCAGCCCTAGTGTGGTTAGAGCAAAGGACATCACTGCGCATGCGCTGATTGACACCCTGGCTGCTCCGGCGAAACTTCGCCTGTCAGGCCTGCTATGCTACTAATGTTGAAGATAGGAATAATTTGTGGAAACCTCCCGCGCTGCTGTGCATAAAAGACGTCAGTTCTGAGGGATTTATTCAAATATGTGGCTTTCATTTAATGTGTTTCAAAGTGTCTAGCACTTCTTCAAGAATGTGGCTTTCATTTAATGTGTTTCAAAGTGTCTAGCACTTCTTCAAGAAACGACCACAGGTATGTGGTCATTTCTTGAAGAAGAAGTGCTAGACACTTTGAAACGCGTTGAATAAAAGCCACATCTTACTACATAAAGAGCTTAATGTTGAGGTGAGTCCGAGAAAAACATCAGATGACTCTGTTGTAGATGACAACGATGAAAGGGAACATTTTCCTATTGAATTTTTAAATAGCTTAACCCCATCAGGCATGCCAAGTCATTGCCTTAGACTTAAGGTGGGCAGCATTATTATGTTGTTGAGAAATTTGAATACAAAACGAGGTCTCTGCATTGGTACACAATTAGTATACATAGAATCGTTCTTGAGGCAGAGATTTTAACAGTATCAGCTGAAGGTGATAAGGCATACAGAGAGATTTCCACACGATCTGCCCTGGGCAATTCACTTTTTGAATTGACGAACGTCTCTGTAATCTTCTAAATTTTATTTTTGTTTTCCGTAATGCCATTTACTATTTTATTAATTATGGCAACTTTGTTTATCGTATAAAAAGACTGAAAGTAGATAGCCATGGGTAATTTGAGTTAGTTTTTATTATGTAGAGAACACTTTTCTATCTTCTGAAACTTATTTGTTTTGGAACTCGGGCTGCTAGTGTTTGAATAAATCCCTGAGAATTGACGTCTTCAATACACAGCAGCACGAGAGGTATCCACAAATTATTCCTATCGTCATACTTGTCGGTTTTGTAACCCATGGATCCGCAGCAACTGTGCCATCAATGTTTTCACTGACAGTACACATTATATTCTAATGATTATTCACAAGTCATCCGTATTTATTTTTTTTTTCTTTTGCTCGCACAAAAAATAGAAAAATTTAGACAGGTCAGACTGTGGCCCAATTTGTGGACCAAACTTGCCCATTGAAGTGACTCAGTCTGTGAAAATAAAAAGGACAGCACACTGATGCTACCGGAGTTAGGTCTGTGTGCTGTGTAATTTTAATTAAAATCCAAACAAAAAGAAGTATATATGCAAATAAAAATAATAATTTTATTCAATTATTTAAAAGCAGGTGGTCCAGATAAAAATACATAAAGGAGAAGAAAAGACGAAGGAACTCACAGTGACAATCAAAGTATAATAAATAAATAAATAGATATAAGGACATCAAAAAGCCATAATTCATATATAGCTCATAAGTTACACTAAAAAAAAAAGTGATTAGTGCTTGATATATATAAATAAGAATAATATATTACACAATAATATCTGTTTAAGCCTAGTGGAATAATATATTAAATCTGAAGCATAAATGAGTTAACATATGGCAAGGCAACAAATTAAAGAAGAGGCTGTGATGAGTCCATAAATATGCTCCACATAGTCCCAAGTCCAAAAATATTAGATGATAGTTCTCAGTGGCCAATCCTAACAATGGCAATAGGCAAATAGAGACAAGTGTCAATAGCATAAGGAATAAAGTGCCAGAGAGATAAGCACAGAGCTAATAAGTGAATCAGGGACAAAGGACAGAGGACAAAGAGGAGGCGATACAACCTTGTCACTGGAGGAGAGAAGACCCCAACGCACGTTTCGCGTTCCGCTTCTTCGGGGGGGGGAGGTGTATAGATGTCTCGCATGTTTCCTTATATAGCGGTGCCCGTGGATGCACGTGTGGTCATAGCGGCGCTTCCGGTGGCAGCGTCAAAGCGGAAGTCAGAGGCAGCAGCGCTCCACGTCATCAAACCCCACCCACCAGCCGACGCGTCAGCATAGCGGGAGGGGAGAGAGGACGCTGGAGGAGCGCGTCGCCCGGCAACCAGCCCTGCCCGCACAGCGGAAGCGCTCTCCACACTCCAGAACTGTGATACTTAGAGAAGAGATGTATGACTGAGGGGATGAAGGGGACGGCAGGACAGAATGGGAGGAAACAATGACAATAGAAAGAAAGAAAAGAAAAGAAGAAGAATATATGATTATAATCAGTGTCCACTGAAAAATAGGTAAATGTATATATAAGAAGGGAACACTGGGAGGGAGAAAAGAGAGTGTGTGCAAGAGGGACATATATGTGAAAGAATGCCAAGTATATGAAAACAGATAGTCTATGTGATAACAAGTGTATGAAACATATCTATATATATGCATATATATAAACAATAAAAACGTATATATAAGGGAAAACTGTGATATTCAAAAATATACAAATAAATGTGGACATGAAAGGGACGGCAAGACAAAATGGGAAGAGCAATGACAAAAAAAAAAAAAAATAATAATATATAAAAATAAAAAAATATATGTTTGTAATCAAAATCCACTAAAAAGTATATAAGTGTATATATAAGGAAAGAACACTAGGAGGGACAAAGGAGGGAGTGTGCAAAAGGGACATACATGTGAAGATGCTGAAAAAGAGAGGACAAGGGAAGTAAAAGTGTGAAAACAGTTAATCTGTGTAATGACAAGTGTATAAAACATATCTATATATATAAAATATAAATATACATATATAAGCACACTGAAAAGGAGAAAAAAAGAGAAAGGGAAGGTGTGTGCAAAATATACGTGCAACGAGGATGCTAAAAGGAGGACGGTGAAAGTCCATATATGTGAAGGTGCATATAACGGCAAAACGTGAAACTAGGAAAAAAGGCTCCAAAATGGAGACCCAAGTGTAAATGTATGTATGAAAAAGACAAAGACCATAAATCTTAATCATGAGAAAGTCACTGTCAACATTTTTAATTGATTGACACATTATGGGAAGCCAGAAATAGGGAATCATCCCCAAGAGATAAATAAGTAACCGCCAATCATTCTCATGAAAGGTATAAAAATGATCAAAAAAAGCATCATGAAAACCGAGGTGTGAAGTCACTCCAAAAAGTAGATAGTCTTCGATTATATCCATCAAGGCAGAAAAACATCAGCACCACATATACCACTGTCAGATGGACATCGACATATATGGTCGGTTGGCACATCATACGAAGTTGAAGTAAAAAAATCACTCCCAGAGATAAATGGCCTCATAGAAAAGGTAAAACATCAGCTCCAAACATGTCACCATCAAATAAGTGTTGAATAATTTTAATCAAAAGGAATGTCCTGAAGATCGATGTATAAAGTCATCCCCAAAAGAGAAATGGCATCAATCATGTTCATGGAGAGAAGTAAACCATCAGCACCGCATGTATCACCGTCAAGAATAACTAGAAGGAAAAAGAAACATCGAGGTTTAAGACACTAAACAAGATTAAAATAATAAGATCTATAACACCATTAAAAGCAAGTAAAAACCACAAAAAATTACACTACAAAAAGGGAGTAAAACTCAAAATTTCATTTAGTCCTTTAGGTCGAATACAATCAATCTTCATGATCCACCGAGACTCCAATTGAGACATTGTTTTCTTCCAATTGCCCCCTCGGTTGTCAATAAGGACACGATCAATTCCAGAGATGGTTAACAATTTGGATTCACAACCATGGTGGGTTTTAAAGTGCTTGGGGATGGGTTTGAGAGTGGAGACATCTTGAATATCAATGGCATTATTTATGTCTCTGACATGCTCACGAACTCTAATGCGGAGTTGACGGGAGGTCAAGCCAACGTAGATTAAGCCACACGGGCAGGTAGCATAGTAGATCACTCCCACGGTATTGCATGTGATATGCTGCGTCACTTTGAATTCTTTAGATCCATCGCTGGAGAAAAAGCTGGAGCATCTCCTCAAGTTGGCACATGCAGCACAACTCCCACAGGGGAAAAAGCCCCATTTAGGGCCCTTAGAGCCAAAGGCTCGTGCTGGTCCCAAATCTCTGTGGTAACTGTGTACCAGTAGATCGCTTAGATTTTGAGAGCGTCTGTATGTGATAGAGGGAGAACTCATAGTGTACTTGCACAATACTGGATCATTTTTAATGATTGGCCAAAATTTTTCCAAAGCATTTTTGATAAGACCATGTTTGTCATTAAAGGTGGTTATATACCTCACCTGTGTATGTTGATCTTTTATGGGTGGTGTCTTGGTCCGTAAAAGCTCCTCTCTTTTCGTCCATTGGGCTCTGTTCCAACCTGAATTAGTATGTAATTTTAATTAGTTGTAAAGTTAAATTTTGTTTTTACACAAGAGAAAATCAAATGACACACGGATGGTAAAACAAGACACACTGCCCGAATACATATGTGAATCAGATCGAACACACTGATGGAAATTGGTCCATTTTTCGGGTATGAGAATAATAGCTAATGTGTCAATTTTGCCTTACAGAGTTTCATGGATTTGCTGCCAATATTGAAATCATATCCAGCAGGAAAAAGTGGTATTGGCCACAAACACACCAGATTGGCTATGATATATGCATTGTGCATATTTGTATATTTCCCTATGAAAGCAGAGGCAGCTTCTGCTACTTGTCACACAAGTGAATTGAACCGTTCAGTACCAGATGCGGAAGTTGACATAAGCTAATTAAAGTTTATCATCTAAAACCAAATAAACAAAATAATCTTTGGAAGAAACCACATCATATACTGTTGGTCTGGTATATTAAGACATGTATGTGCAGTCATTTAGTATCATATTTAGCAGGAATATTACTAAGGCTAAGGAAAAATGTTCATAAATTGTACATGAGAAGAGGTCATCTGCAGTGTAATGGCAGTAACCCTTTTATAGTTTTATACTATTCTAATCAAACCATTTTGCCAATTGCTTCTTGGGAGTCATTAAAGGGGTTGTCCGGTCCAAACCGATAAGTCTGCAGTGACTCTGTGTGACTGCAGACTTATGAATCCCTCCAGTACATGCACTGTGCTCTGCAGGGATTCACCAGTTTCAGATCCGGGAACGGAGGGTATGTATGAGTTATACATACTCCCAGCCAGTGGGCGTGGCCTCGGCTTGTATGGAGCGAGGTCATGCCCTCTAGTTAGCCACGCCCACTAGACTGCGTCATCACTAGACGAAGCGTGGCCTTGACTCAATACAAGTGTGTGGAGCGAGGCCAGGCCCACCGGCCGGGGGTATGTATAACTCATTACCCCTTTAATGCCAGAAATTACATTGAGCACATGCTACCCAGCTTTTCTATGTCGTATGTAGTTGATTACTCTCGCTTACTTTCTATAAACATAAAAAATAGTAAATTATGAATCAAAGACTATACCTTCTATAGCAATCCACGCATTGATAATAGTTTTCTTTTTTTCGCTGCCTGAAGCAAATGTAGCAAGTTCAACATGTAATTTTCCTAATTGTTAGTTGATGTTGCTTCTCTGGAATTTTATCAGTAATACCCTAGACCACCTGCGAATATTGCCACAAGGCCAGACAGTCCCAACAGAAATTAAAAAACTTGTGGCATTTGGGACATGAAATCCCAGAATAATCAAGCAGTCTTCTCGAGTTTTCTAGTTTAAAACTGATGAAGTATCACAAAATTTTGAACAATTTGTAGTTGCCCAAAAATTTTGTGACTTTTGCCATTTTTACTCCAATCCCATTCAGCACTGCCAATTTTTTGAAAAGTGAGTCGATTGGCATGCGTGCCCAAGAAATTCAACATACTTTTGTGCCACTGATGTACATTTCTATCTCTGCCGCACGTCAGCTGAAAGATGCGCCAATTTCATAAAGAGGTGTATGCCTTTTAATGAAATAGGCACATAATACTGTACCGCATTGTTCATCAAGACTGGGGCGCAAAACACCAATCTTGATGAATTGGGGTCAAAGTGAAGCACATAGTACATTTCTGCCCAACTGGTACGTTAGGGAATGTGCACATGCTGAGTATTTGCAGTAGATTTTTCAGCAGCAAAAAACAGAGTGTTAGCAGCAAAAGCACATGTGCTTTTGATGCGTTTTTACAATTGAATGGATGAAAAACAAATAACGTTGAAAGAATTGACATACTGCAAAAAAACCTTCCAGTTATTGGGAAGTTCCAGGGGGCTGTGAAGAGTCAGTGCTCACTACACAGTGAGCACACTGTAATCGCTCTCCCGATCTAGTGTTAGTGAGAGTGATTACTGCCGCATTCACTGTGACTGGAAGAGAGCAGCTGCAGGAAGAACATAACATCATTTTCTCCCTGTAGCCGCACTTCCAATTAGATTGCTGCACATGTTTAAGACGGTATTTACCTGAAGATTACAACTATGTCTGCAGGGAAATACCATTTAACTTACTGACAGGTTCCCTTTAAAATATAAATGTAATCATTGCTAACATAGCAGAGTGTGCGGGAACACAGCCCCTAAGTCATTTTTATCTTATATTTCCAAGAGAAGTAATGAAAAGAATGTCAGAATACAGAGTTTTAAGAAAAGAGGTTGTTTTATGGGGAAAACAAAAGACAAAATGAGAGACCTGGTGACCCTCTTTAAATCCTAACTTTCAAATAAGTGTCTTTGTGTATTAAAATGTGTATAATATTTTAATATTCTTTCACCATAATTTAAAAATGTAAATATCTCTGTTTGCTGTCATATTTTAGGAAACTTCACTGTTTATTTCCAGTGGATATAAATCTGTGCCGGACATGTGATGAACACAGCGGTGCGCAGATACTTCCAGTACAGTCATCCTAGCTGTGCATTGTGTGTCCGCATGACCAGGAGAGCTTTGTATCTGCTGGAAGTAAGCTGAAGCTATGATGGCTGACTTATACTCTTATTTGCTCTTTCTTTTACAGTTAACCATTTAGTGTTACATAATCTGTGCAGCTTGTAACTGTAAACGTGTGAATTTCTCGGTTTACTTCTATTAATAAAAATAGCCACCCACTTAACACCATGTTATGTGTTCCCTATAGTGCTCACACCTAGACGTCTAACCTATTACTAATGCATTTACTGTATGTTGTTCCATCACCCTACACATTCTGTTTTATGATTGCCTAAAGGGTCCCATACATCTTAAAAGGAACCTGTCATCAGAGTCATGTTGCCCGAACAACATAATTAAGACAACTGCGGTGTTTCACAATAAAACATACCTACTTGCAATTGTGCAGCCAGTGTCCAATTCATGCTGCCTGTGGTTCAGGTAGGATGAGTCTGATGACAGGTTCCTTTCTAACAGATGTCAACCAAATAGCAATATCTCCCTTTTGACCAATACACACATATGCTCAGATTTACCAAGTGTGCATATGTTTTCAATGGGGAAATGAGAATAAGCCACTAACAGAAACATCTGCCAACGACTTGGCTCATGTTGGAACAAATGATTAGGCATGTTGAAATCTAACATGCCCAATCCTTCTTTACCCAGATATCTGCTGTTTGGTCAAAGTTGGAACACAGAGTTTGAAACAGCAGACATTATAGAAGAAACTACAAGTCAGAGCATTATCTCCCTCAGGAGCAAGCAAGGGAGGTGCTGCTCTCTTTGTTCTCCAGTTACATAGATGGGGAATAAGGATGTTGTACAACATTAAAGAAGCACTCCAATCAAAATTGTTATCCTCTTAATATATTGCAATCATCATATTATATAGCACTGTGTACTTACAATTGCTCATTTTGCCTTTCTACCCAGTTAATTCTTCTCTTTTCAATTAGGTCTATGACATCACGTGATTAAAGGCTGATATATAAACAAAAAAGACTGAAAAAAGTCTTCCAAAACGAGAAATAGGGGTGCTTACTAGGAGCAGCTATCTCCATATACAACTAACAAATAAAGTAGCACTCTGCAACGCTAAGTATGTGAACATGGAATATGTTAAATTTGAATAGCATTACTGCTGTAGAAAATAGAAATAACTGATAAATCTTAGCGCATAAATTGGCCAATTCAGGTGTACCTGGTAGCCAAGATAAAGCGTTTCTCCATACCAGGACCTACCAATGTGTATCCTCTCTTAGAGTCTAAAGTCTGCATGTGTATAGGAAGGTAAGATCCTGCTGTAATTAAAACCGCCTATGGTCTAGAGGCGGAGTGCTCAGTCAGAAAACCTATACATATAAACAAAAAAGACTGACCGTCACTTCCAAAACAAGAAATAGGTGTGTACAGGTGCTTACTAGTGTGGGGGTCGTGATGACATTCCACTCGTCCTCCAGTCACTCCAAATTCAAACTATGAGCATGGGTCAACCATTCAAAGAATGAGTCAGACAACAAGCTGGTTCAAGCTCAGAGCATGCTCAGAAGACTACTACAGTCAACGTCCTCAGCAATGTTCTGCGTTTATTTTTACATACACAAATCTAAATACACTACATAATGGGAGGGAAAAGGGGTTGTCCGGGGCGGGGTAAACCATGAAAGTCCAGTGTCTGGCCACTCCTGATTGGTCCACATCTCCTTATCTCAGTCTCTGGGCAGATATTGCAGCCGTCAGCTTATAATCTTGTTTCGTTTCTCTGAAATAAGTCCTGGCAACACTGGAAATGTCTTAGTTTAAGTTTCGATTTGAGTATTACGTAGCAAGGAAAGCTTATTGTTATATGACACAAAATGGTGGTTAGTACATTAGCAAAAAAGCGTATAAAAGTTACAAGAATATAAAAGTTACAAATATATATATTCTCTTTTTCCCCGACATTCCCCCCTAAACACTAAGCTTTCCTTTGCTTCGGGGCCTTTGAGACTGTCCATGTGTGGGGAGAGGGGAGGTGGATTTCTTCACCCAATCATCTTAGAAGCTGCCCCCTTATGGGACGCCCCCAGACAATCGAGCCCTATCCTGGATGACACATGGAGTTCTCCCAACTGATCCTAAACTGAATCTTTCAATTGGACTTTGTTATGGGGGGGTCTGGTCAGACTTGTTCAAAGGAGTGTATTTCTCTATATAAGGGGACTATGCAGCACAGGACCACCAGGCCCAATACTAGTAGACCTCCCATTACTAGACAAACTTGTTGGAGGAATCCCTTGAGCCCTCCCAACCAACCTGAGAAGAAGGAGGTATCTACCCCTGTGTGGTAGCTGTCCACCCTGGGACAGACAGTAAGCATATGGAAAGGATATAGAAGAAGGTAGTCATCTTTTATAGGCTCGTTCTGTCTCTCTTGCAGTGGGAGGTGTGAATCCAGGTGCTCCTGCCCTCAAGCTTCAGGGCTGTCGGGGTGGTGAGAAGCACAGTGTACGGTCCCTCGAACCGCGGCTGGAGGCAGTCTTTCCGGACAAACTTCTTCACATACACTAGATCGCCTGGGGTGAAATCATGTACTGCATCACCTGTAGATTCTGGGAGAGAAGCAGATACTGGAGAGCGGGTGTTAGTCAATTCTTTAGACAAAGCAATTACAAATTTTACCACTCTATCATGTGTTTCAGACAACTCTTGGGGCCTAATCTCTCCTATCTTGGGTGGGGTCCTAAACAAAATTTTATAGGGAGTCAGCCCATGTTTGGCCTGAGGAGTGTGTGTGATATGATACAATACTATGGGGAGTAGGTCGGGCCAGGGGAGGGGATGATCTTAGGTCATTTTCAAGAGCTGGGTCTTGAGTGTGGAATTCATTCTTTCCACTTTGCCTGAACTGGCAGGATTGTATGGAGTGTGGAGGCCCAAATCTGTTCCCAACATGTTCCAGAGTTCTTCGTAGATATTTGCTGTGAAAGCTGGTCCTTGGTCCGATTCTATGACTTGGGGAACTCCAAATCTGCAGGCAATTTCGGTGATCAGTTTCTTGGCTGTGACTTTAGCAGTCATGTTGACAACCGGGTAGGCCTCGGGCCAGGCTGAGAACATATCCACGGCTACCAAAACGTACTCCTATTTTCTTGCTTTAGACATTTGGATATGGTCGACTTGTATTCTCTGCCAAGGGTAGTCTGGTTTAGCCAGGTGTTGGAGAGGGACCCGTGCCGTACACGTTGGGTTGCAGGTAGCGCAGACAGAGCAGGATTTTGAGTATGCAGTCACAGTGGAAGAGATTCCAGGTGCAAAATACAGTTTCTTGATACATGCCAAGGCTTGATTCTTTCCTCTGTGTGTAGGCCCGTGAGCCCATGCTGCCGCAGCTGAGTACATGCGTCTAGGCAAGCAAGGCTTCCCATCCACTTGGTAAAGAGTCGAGTTGACCTTTGAATCTTTGCGACCTGCCAGCACGGCTCCTGCCGCTTTCCATTGCTTGACTTCTTCAGTGGGGGTTTTCCTTTGTTCCTCACACAATTTTTCTTCAGGCATCCTGACCCCTCTGGATTCCACCCGTGTCTCCGCTGGACTTGTATGGTCTTCCGCCGGCTGTTCCTTGGCTCTTGCTCTAGTGAGCGCCACAGCTACGGTTTGCAGAGTCTCTCCCATCTCTTCTTCCTTTTCCTGCCACTTTGATGACACATTCTTCACTGCTGCAGTCTTGGCTGCTTGGTCAGTTAGGTGGTTGCCCCTGGCTTCTCTGGATTCTAGTCTTCCATGAGCCTTGACCTTCATAACAGCAACCTGAATGGGTAGTTCCAGGGCCTTCATTAGGGCCTTAATCCATGAGACATGTTTCACTGGTGTACCTGCAGCTGTGATGAATCCTCTAGACTTCCACAAGAGTCCAGAATCATTGCAAATTCCATATCCATACCTGGAATCGGTATATATATATATTCGCCTTTGTTCCTGCTGCCAGGTGGCAGGCCTCTGTGAGAGCCACAAGTTCAGCTTCTTGTGCAGACATGTATGGTGGTAGAGCTTCAGCCTTCAGAACTGTTAGGTCTGTTGTGACAGCATATCCCGTGTGGAACTTCCCTTGAGGGTCTGCGAAACGGGATCCATCAGTCCATAGGTGCAAGGCAGGGTCTGCGAGCGGATGTGCCACCATATTCTCTGGAGCAGAAGTCTCTTCCTGCAAAATTTTTATACAATCATGAGGTTCCACCAATGGACCTTCACCCTCTTCACCTTCCCCCCTAGAAGGTGGAAGCAAAGTGGCAGGATTGATAGTCAGACATCTGGTAAATGTTATATTGGAGGGCAACAATAGGGAACACTGCAGCCGCAGGTGTCTTTGGTTGGTTAGATGTTTCGGAGATGTTTGTTGCAGAACAGCTGAGAGATCATGGCCGGCCTGTATAACTAGATCATGTCCAAGGACGATATCAGCTGACTTGTCAAAAAGGATGTGAGCAGCGTGGACCGCCTTAAGGCACGTGGGGGCAGTTCGGGCGACAGGGTCCAGGCGGGCTGAGTAGTAGCCCAAAGGCTGATACTTATGATCATAGCGTTGTGCTAGAATTCCAGAGGCATGACCTTCCGATTCCGAGACAAAAAGGTGAAATGGCTGAGTATAGTCCGGTAAGCCCAAGGCCGGGGCAGAGACAACAGCCTGTTTAAGGCGGTCAAAACATAGTCTGTGTTGATGAGAAACACGTGGATCTTCAGCATGAAACCAAACTGAGCCTTCATTCTTGAGACAGTCGTACAGAGGTTGCATGAGCTTTGAGGCATCAGGGATCCATTGCCTGCAGTAAGTGATGAGGCCAAGGAAAGTCTGCATAGCGGAGTAGGTGGTTGGGAAGGTGATATCCATGATGGCTTGTTTTCTTTCTTCAGTCAGATGTCTAGCACCTTGTGATATACAATGTCCGAGGAAAATGACCTTGGGCAGACACCATTGGACTTCGCCTTTCGAGACTTTACAGTTAGCTGAGTGAAGAAACCAGAGAAGGGATACTGACATCTCTGGCAAATTTTCTTCAGTGCCACAGAGTAAAAGATCATCCACATACTGTAGAAGGGTGACCTGAGGGTTCTCTTGAACCCATGGCTCCAGAATAGACTTTATAGAATGAGTGAATTGGTTAGGAGAGTTCTGGGCTCTTTGAAAGGTGAAAACAAAAAGAAACCACGAATCTTCATGTAAGGGTATACTGAAGAAGGCGTTGGCCAGATCTAACACCGTAAACAAAGTGGCCGTTGGAGGCAGCTGAGACAAGAGGGTGTTTGGGTTGGGTACCACTGGAGTTTCTAAAATGGTAGCTGCATTGACGGCTCTGAGATCCTGAACCAACCGGTATTTTGGAGGCTCTCCTGGAGCGGTTTTCCTTTTTACAGGAAAGAGGGGTGTATTGCATGGAGATACACATCTGACAAGGACTCCTGATTCCAGGAGGGAAACGATTTGGGTACCCAAGTGTTGTTCTTGTGCAGCCTTGAGGGGGTATTGTGGCAACCGTGGATACCTGTGTCCAGGCTTGAGGTGTACTCGGACCGGGGGAACCTGCAGGAGGCCGACGTCCTCTGGCCCACTGGACCACAGAGAGTTAGGTTGTATGGTCATCATCATGAGAGGGAAGGCTTTAAGAACACAGCGGTCTTCAGTCCCTTGTTCGGAATGAGGGTCCCGCAAAAGAAGCTCCATACCATGGTTTCCGAAGGTAATTATTGCCTTCATCCGCTCTAAGAGATTGGTTCCCAACAGATTGACAGGACAAGTTTCAGAGACCAAGAATCTTGTGAGTACTCCGGTGAACGGTCCTGCAGACACAGGGACTGTGAGTGGAGAGGAAATATGTTGGCCTTCCACCCCAACACAGGTGAGGGTATCCGGTGATAGGGATACAGAAGGAGGGAGCTGTGCAGAGGAAATGACAGATGTGGCCGCCCCAGTGTCCACCAGGAACTCCAGTGGTTGATGGTTCACCTGTAAAGTGACAGTCTCTGAGGATGTGGTCAAGGCTACCACACTCCCAACATAACATTCATCCTTCAGAATCACGAGGTTGTCTTCTGTTTCTAGATGATCCCTTGTCATCTCTTCTGTCTTGTCTTCTATATGTGGGAGGAGTATCATCACCTGTGCCTTTAACCATTACCCACTTGATTCTATGTTGGTTGCCAGGGAGGGGGTGGGTAGCTTTCTTGAGCTTGATATACCATGGCAGGAGCGGTTTTCTTCTTTGGCTTAGTATCCTTTTCCATTTTTAGCATTGATTTTTGGAAAGCTTTAACGATATCCACCGCGTCGTTGAAAGAAGAAGAACGAATCTCGGGCCGTACTCTCAGGACTTCATCTCTGAGAGCGTCTTGTAGGCCATCTATTAGGGCCTGAACCAACAGGGCGGCCTGCGTCTTGACGTGAGGACTGTATCCAAGATCCTCAAAATGCATGCTGAGTCTTGCAGCATATCTTTCCACAGATTCATCAGGGTCTTTTTGAACATCTTGTACAGACCCAGCTTGATCTGACAAGCGATCCTGAGCCCAGACTTTTAACTGTTTCATGTATTCTAGGCCGGATTCATACGTACTAAGGGGTCCTGCTTTTGTGGAATCCATAGCCTTTTGAAAGCTCTCCGTTTTCGGCTAAGTGAGCCTGGCATTCTGCAGCCAGAGTAGAACCAGCAGCAAGGGCAATTTTACGAACCAATCCTCCAGCATGGCTCATACAGGTGTTTGCAGGGTTGACTATGGCCCCCACCCGATGTGTAAGGATGTCACCATAGCTTATTGACAGAGTGACAGGGCGTCCTGATGGGTCTACTAGGTTCCGGGAGCGGCAGGGGTCCCAGACTTCTGAGGGGCTGGGGGGGTGGTGCTCTTTCAGCAGTTGCTTGGAGCAAGGGCCGGAGTATGGGCAATGAATGTGGGGCGGAGGATGCCATAGGAAACGTATGGGGTAAAGGGGGGGGGCTGGAGTATCTTGAGCCCATCCCTCATCTGGCTCCGTATCGTCTTGAGTAACAGTATGTTGGCGGAGGGAGAGCAGTCTGGCCTGAAATTCTGGGGGGGTTGAGGAGGATATCCCCAGGGTTGTGGGTGACTCCCATAGGAAACAGGGGAAGCGTCTCAGCATCGTGGACTGGAGCAGAGGGTATCACATTAGTTTCAGATGGGTACTCTGGGACTACGGGCTTTTCCACCTGTGCTGGTGGCTGGTAATATGCACCGGACGGATCTAGTAGTGGATATAGGCTGGATTGGGGCTTTCCGGGCCTCCCACAACAAGTAAGAGGTGTAGCAAGATGGCCGTGGGAGGGAGGAGTTAAAATGGAAGTGGGATTATTCTTGGAGGCAGGAAAAGGTGTAGTAAGATGGCCGTTGGAGGGAGGAGGTGGGAGTGGGGGTGGGATTGTTCTTGGGGGCAGGGAAAGGTGTAGTAACAGGCATCAACGGGGTTACGGCCAATTTGAGGGCACATAACAAATCACAATCTGCAGCTTTCATGTATCCGAACAAAGGCTCGGCATTCTCTGTTCCCCCCTGCACCATCTACTCTAAGATGTGCCTGAGCCTGATGCAAAAGTCGTCACCCAACTTTCCCAACTTCTGTGTAACACATTCTTTCCAAACTGAAGACTAAAGCCTGCCTGTACTGGATAAGCTTATCATGTTATACAAATTCCTAACATTCTTCTTGCCTTCTTGCCTTCCCGTAACTCCACTAATTGGCTTAACTCCTACAGCAGCATTCCGCAACTTACGAGATCTTTCAAATTTGAATATACACAACATTTTCTTATAGAATGCAATGATCTGTCGTGACTCAGATCACTGGTGCAGCCGACAGGTCGCCACTCGTCAGTGTAGAGTACACCTCTCAATACACTGATAAGACAGAGAGTAACCTCTCAATCTGTCCCTTCCCTAACCTTGAATGGCGACTTTACAGTACGACTCACCACGGCACCCTGACAGCAGAACCCCTCCTTATGAGGTTTCTCTGTATAAGACGAAGAGCACCTCTCAATTCGTCTTCTTTCCTACTACGGCACCACCCGTCAGTGTAGAGTACACCTCTCAATACACTGACAAGACAGAGAGTAACCTCTCAATCTGTCTCCTTTCCTAACACGGCATCACCCGTCAGTGTAGAGTCACCTCTCAATACACTGTTTCCTAACCTTGACTTTACAGCAGTCTCTGTATTAGACGAAGAATACTCCTCAATTCGTCACAGATTCTGACAGCACAACACCTTACACTACAATTCAGGAATGCTTTGAAACTTCGACTATCAGTTACGGGAGGTAGCTATCTAAGAAAAGTACAGTGACCGGGGGAGGAGGAGGTGGTGTGCACACGAGCACGCGCAGGCATGCGACGTCACTCGGTTTAACACTTGCTGGTTCAGGACGTGGTGCGGGACGCCCAAGGTCTCACCACTCGACCGGTCACCCACCCAGATCCAACCTGACAATCCCACAGAAACCGCTGCGGCTGACACACAGGCAAGTGAGACATATAAAATACATCTCAACTTACCGTGTTCGATGGAGGTTGATCAGGCCTCAAATTCAGCCACCGCGGTCACCACCAGGGAAGTCAGCAATATGGGTCCGGGAGGGCGGCGTACCGCTAGCCACGCCCCACGTTGGGCGCCATTTGTGGGGGTCGTGATGACATTCCACTCGTCCTCCAGTCACTCCAAATTCAAACTATGAGCATGGGTCAACCATTCAAAGAATGAGTCAGACAACAAGCTGGTTCAAGCTCAGAGCATGCTCAGAAGACTACTACAGTCAACGTCCTCAGCAATGTTCTGCGTTTATTTTTACATACACAAATCTAAATACACTACATAATGGGAGGGAAAAGGGGTTGTCCGGGGCGGGGTAAACCATGAAAGTCCAGTGTCTGGCCACTCCTGATTGGTCCACATCTCCTTATCTCAGTCTCTGGGCAGATATTGCAGCCGTCAGCTTATAATCTTGTTTCGTTTCTCTGAAATAAGTCCTGGCAACACTGGAAATGTCTTAGTTTAAGTTTCGATTTGAGTATTACGTAGCAAGGAAAGCTTATTGTTATATGACACAAAATGGTGGTTAGTACATTAGCAAAAAAGCGTATAAAAGTTACAAGAATATAAAAGTTACAAATATATATATTCTCTTTTTCCCCGACACTAGGAGCAGCCATCTCCATATACCACCTTCCGAAGTTACACCATTCCAGAGATGCCAGAGCTGCTATTCCTGGCGAGTCACTTGACATTGTTCTGCTGTGTAACCGGTGCAACCAATCAGCTGCTGCGAATTACAAAATGCATAAAAGCTTAACTTGTTTGTTCAACAGGTTCTTTAAGTAATTGGATGCTATTAGACATAATTACCCGTTTTAATGTTATTTTTCAAAGAAGCTGTAAATAATTTACCTTGAAATCTAAACTCTAACCTGGAGGTATTGTGAGTTAGTGGAAAGCAATGCTATCTAAGACAATAAATGAAGTGGCTCCAACTGTGCCTTAATCTACCTACTGTGGTTGCTAATACGAGACATCAGTGGTGACCAAGCAGCAAGAGTCCACTGTCCTAGGAGGCAGGTGCAGTCCGTCACAGTGGTACTTGTGAGTGTCACTGACGGCTTACTCCTGATGGTGGAGGAGAGAGTGGTCTGTGCTTTCCATGGTGTTTCTAACAGGAATTGTATATCTCTGCTGGGATACAATCCTGCTATTTTATGCAAGTGATTTACATACACTATGTCTTCCTCCTGTCCAAGCCCTGTCTAAAAAAGTGTGACCTTCAAATATAATAGCCCGCATTTGAGGTCCACATAATGTAGCAGGTTGATCGCTAATCTATTTTCTAGACCAATTTAATTCCTATTCTAAAACACTACATCAAAGTATCACTAAGGCCAAAGGAATACAATGTGGTGCACATTAAAGGCACATTGTGCATTATATTATGGCACTAATGTCTACAGGCCGAGGACTGTCATGTTAATTACCTCTCCTTGTAAATATACAACGGATTTATAAAGTTTACACACTCCTGTTAAAACGCCAGGTTTATGTCATGTGAAGAAAATCATACCAAGAAGAACAATTTCAGACATTTTTCCACCAATGTAACTAAAATAATATGGTTACATGAATATGCACACCCTTAAACTAATACTTTGTTGAAGTAGCTTTTGAATTTCTGACAGCATTCAGTCTCTGGGTAGGAATCTATCAGCATGGCACACTTTTGGCAATCTTTTCACGCTCTTCCTTGCAGTAGCACTCTAAATCCGTCAGATTGTGATGGCCCTCTTCAGGTCAACCCACAGATTTTCAACTGGATTCATATCTGGGCTCTGGCTGGGCCATTCCAAAACTTTGATCTTTTTCTAGTGAATCCATTCTTTTATTGATTTGGAGGTATCCTTAGGGTCGTTGTCATGCTGATAGGTGAAATTCATCTTCAGCTTTTTAACAGAGTTCTGAAGATTTTGATGCAACATTTACTGATATTTGAAACCATTCATAATTCCAGCCACCTTGACTAAAGCCCCACTTCCATAACATGTGTTCCCACATGCTTTTGGCAGACTTGATGTGGACTGTTGTCACATGCAGTACACAACCAGTACTTGACAGAAATTCCTGCAGCTCCTTTAATGTTGCTGTAGGCTTTTGGCTGTCTCCCGGATCAGTTTTCTTCATATTCTTTCATAAATTTTTGAAAGATGTCCAATTCTGGGTGATGTCACTGTTGTGCCAAATTTAAGCCACTTGTTCACGTCCGTCTTCACAGTGTTCCATGGTATATGTAATGTCTTAGAAATTATTTGTACCCTTATCCTGACTGATAACTTCCAATAATGAGATCCCTTTGCTGTGCTGTAAGTGTGGCACACCTGAGGGTCCAGTCGCCATAGAGGTACTGCATCTCAGCCAGAGGTGTGGTACCCCACTCTCAGGTAAGGAGGGAGCACTACTCGGGACCCACACACCCACATCCAACACCACATCATTCCAGTAGGGAAAGGTGAGATTGCTCCTGAGGGAGAGCACAGTCCCTGTCCCTGTCTGGAGGGGGGAACTAGATAGAGGAGGTGGGTGGAGGAAGTAGTTTAGGGGAGCACTGAAGGAAGGACTGAAGGTAGAGGGGACCATGTAGAGTGACAGTTGGTGACTTGGGTCACATGACTTTTATCACATGATAAAAGGAAAGGTAGAAAGATCTAGAAAGTGAGTTAGTCAGAGCAGTTGGTGATAGGAGTCTGTCACAGGGAGTAAAGAGAGAAGGGGTTCTAGGAGTAAGAGCGCAGTGAGTGAGGACCGTTGAAGAGTGAGGGTCCAGTCAGAGGGGCCCAGTAAGAGAAAGAACGAGAGGAGCGAGGGAGTCAAAGAGAAGGGCTCCAGAGACAGCGAAAGGATCATAGGGGCATGGGAAGTGTGGAGTCCCCCCGTGCGCCCGAGTTCACACCGACCGTGAAGAGATCAGGTCGCAGTAGGGGACCGGCCCCAGACTAGTGGAGGACTGCAGTACTCAGCTAGCAAACCGGAGGTTGCGGTATCTCTAAGTTCCGTAGCCATAACCACACACACATTCGCTGAAAAGGTGGCCATATAGGACCAAGGGGACAAAGAGGACGTCGCCCGACAAGGCCCGGGGCCACTATCTATGGACACTGTGTGTGAGGCGCGGGGCAGGAGGGTGAGAGCCAGCGCAGAGACACGACCCGGGAAGGTATACAAGAAGGGGGTCCTGATCAAGTGCACCCAAGTTATCTGAGAGTTGCTGGATCACTTCCCCGGAGGACACAGGACTCGGTGGGCTGTTATAACAGTTGTATAACAGTTGTAACCTGGAACACCATAAAAACTGTGATTAAAAACTTGAAGACTGCACCCCGCTGTGTCCTAGACTTAATTGCTGCGTCACCTGCCTTGCACTACACCACAAATTCCTATTTAACTGCCCTGAGGCCTAGCTTTACCTGTGGAGAGCTGAACTATCTCTGCTGCGTCACCAACAGTCCCAGTGGATCTGAACCGCAGCGGCTACTAGAGCCGCATACCACGGGTGGCATCACAAAACTTTATCCCTGAAACTTTATTCCCCTCTTTTCTTTTGTTATTGACTGCCCGGGGCCACGGACCGGGTCACGCCGCCGTGACTATCCTAAAAGAACCGACCGGCCCGGCTACCGAGTACCCCACGGCCCCAGGGGGTGTGTCATAAGCTGTTTATGGTCCATGGCTTTTGCTGTAAAATGCAACTAAGAAAATGTCAGTAAAATCCTACTAGAATAGCTTAACTTTATATGGGGTTAATCAAAATTACTTTGAATGATGGCAGCTGTGTACTTACTGTTATTTAATATGTGATCGGCTTATTGTGAACACAGCCACATCCCCAATTACAAGAGGGTGTTCAATCTTATGCACCCACATTATTTTAGTTTTGTTATTTTTATTTTCCCCATTAAAATGATTTCCGTTTGTTTCTCAATGGATTTGTACAGATGATGGGTGACATTAAAGGTGGAAGAAGTTCTGAAATAATTTTTCATGAATTTTTCAAAGTATGATTTTTCTATATGAAAAAAACTGGCATTTTAACAGGGTTGTGTAGACCTTTTTCTATCCACTGTATACGTTAGCAGGTGCATACAGCCATGAAACAACTAAGCTACTACCCCAGTGGAAAAAGTATAACATTACCATTGTGGACAATATGTCATGGAGCCTAACTAAAATACAGAATAAGAGATTTATACATTATAACTCTAGATTTGTTAAACCCCTTTGTCACTGGTGTCTTGTTAGTATCCAGCTGGTTCTTCATTAATGTAAAATTATGTGGTGGATGGATTTTTCACTTTAGTTTTCAGTTATACTTTTATGCTCTGTTCACTACCACAAGAGAAAAGCAAGAAAAGCAATAGAAGTGCTGGATTCCCGACATCGAGGATACCAATGGTGTTCAATGGACACCATAAAAGCTGACAAAATAGCGCAACCTCCAATGCAGATTAATTTTCACATGGAGTTTTTTTACATGGATTTGTAAGTGGATATGCATTAAAATCTATCTAAAAAGCACTGCAAATACTCTATGAATACTCTTTGATGTGGGGATCATTTCGAACACCACCTTATATAGTTTATCCTATTAGATGGTAAATTCAATAGAGACTGCGGCATGTAAATGCTGTGGTTCCCTTAGCACAAAAACATTATTGATGCTTAATGCTAATTAAAATCTATATATTGATGCTAATCAAAAACAATAGAAACATCTAAATCAAATCAACATTTGGTGGGACCATCATTTGCCTTCAAAACAGCATCGATTTTTCTAGGTACACTTACACAAAGTCAGAGAATTTGTAGAATTATAGTCAGGTGTATGAGTAACCAATTGTACCAAACAGGTGATAATGATCATAATTTTAAAGAGGTTGTCCACTACTTTAGCATTGATGACCTATCCTTAAAATAGGTCATCAATGTCTGATCGTTCGGGGTCTGACACCCGGCACCCCAGCTGTTTTCAGTGCCAGCAGCCACCAATGCAAAATTGCGGTGCTTCTCCATCTTATGATATTGGCCGCAGCTGGGTACTGCACATCCGCCTCCTATTTATTTGAATAGGTGGCGGATGTGCAGTACCCAGCCGCGGCCACCATCAGAAGACAGCCAGCTCCGCAATTGAGCATTTCTGTCCCTGCCCAAACCGTTCAGATATTGATGACCTATTCTAGGGATAGGTCATCAATAATAAAGTAGTGGACACCCTCTTTAATATGTAGGTTGAAACACAGTCATTAACTCAAACAGAAACAGCTGTGTAGCATGCTAAAGGGGACTCTGTAAGCACAGAATGACTGTTCAAACCAACAACAGGCGCTCAGAGCACCCTTGGCGTGGCCAAACATTTAAGTGTATTTTCCTTGTTTTACATTTATCTTTGCCCTTCTTTGGCTCTATAATGCCAGAGCATTCAATGAAAATCGTGGGGGTGGTGGGCAGAGAGCGAGGGAAAACAGGAAGATACACTTCAAATTTTGTTACATCCATCTACTGTTTGGAAAAGCCTGGCCTGAAATGGTCTTCCTGGAAGAATTATGGACCAAAAAGTTATGTGTTCGTTATAGAAACTAGAAAAATATTTGGCTGAACAGAAGGCAGTTTGTTCACTGAAGTGCTTGAGAGCTGTACAGTAATGAGGTGAAGTATGGTGGAAGCTCCTTGCAAGTTTTGGGCTATATTTCAGCACATGGAGTTGAGGATTTAATTAGGATCAATGGTGGTGACGCACCCCCTGGGCCATATTCTTTAGGGGGAATATCCGGAGCCGGATCTGATGGGAGTTGTAGTCTTCCGAGTGGCTGTGACCCGGTCCGTGCCCAGGGTGTCAAACTCAGTTGTATGTGGCAGTCCTACAGATGTTAATAAGTTCTTAATGTCGACTACGCCACCCGTTGTATTGCGGTCACTCTGGCCGCCGCTGCAGCAGGGTCCGCTGAGGCTGATGGTGTAGGTGCAGCTTTGGGTGATATAACCCCCAACGGGTGGGGTATAGCCTCAGGGGGATCAGGTGCAGAGGATGGGGGTTGTGGTGATGCAGTGTAGACGGCAATCAGAGACAGAGTCGGGTTATGCAGTTTAGGATGTTTACTCACTGCTGATGTTCCGGTCACTCCAGCTTCAAGTGACCACCCGAGCCGTGCTGCGTCCACCAGGTTCTGGATCCAGCCAACCCCCAAATAAGTCCGGAGCGTGACCCTGAGCTCTCCTTCTGTCCTTTCTCTGGCCGTCCCCACTATTGATCCACCCAGGTCCAGCTCCCTCGGGCCTTCTGTTGGGAGACCCTTGGCCTTGGGTTCCCTGACCCTCCACGTGGTCTGCCTTCGTGGTGGATGTGGTGGGTGGCCGTGGCAGACGCTGCCCACGGCCTCCGGTCTCTGGCTGGGGTGTGTTTTTGCCCCCACCAGCTTGGGTTCCGGTACCCTGATGCCGACTCTTCACCCGGGGATTTAATTTGGGTTCTTAGAGTCCTCTTCTGTTTCCCCCTCTGGGTCTTTCTTTCTTTCTCCTCTCTCACTCTGGGTCTCTCTTCTCCTCTGCTCGCTGACTTTCTCTCTGCAACTGACCCTGTTCTTAGTTGGTGCCCACCTTATATATCCCTCTATGTGTGAGCTCAGGTGACCAGCACCCAATGAGCTCCTATCTTTACCCAGGCTGCTCCCCCTATCTGCCCCTACACTACTTGGGATGTACCACCCCCCTCCCACTCCAGCCAGGAACAGACTCGGTCGTACCTGCACATTTCTAAGTGGGAGTACCGTCGGTCTGCTCCTCGGAAATGGGATGTGTGTAGTGCATGCAGCCTACCGAACTCAGTTCCACACTCCATCCTTACCCGGGAGTGGAATATCACACCTCTGGGTTGAGGTGCAATACCCCTGTAGCAGCCGAATCCTCAGGGTGCTACATTCCCCCCTGGTAAATCACAGCACGTCCTCGGGCTGTAAGACAAAACACCAAAACATACAAATTTTTGCAGAAACATGTAAAACATATAAAACAACACATATTAGCATAAAACTTTTCATATAAAACATTCTCGTCGCCTCTGACTCCTCCTCCGGTCACTGTGCAACGTGTGACCGGGTAAAGTGCGACAGTCTTTCTGGAAAACTGGTTTTCCTATAAAACCGGTAGGAGGCGCTTTAGGATGCGCAACTATATACAAGGAACAGTGTGGCCGCTCTCAGTCCTCGGCCAGGTATTGGGGAGGAATGACCGCTCTCAGTCCTCGGTCAGTGGGATTAAGGGTAAACGGGTGAACAGTTCACATCAGCTGGTCCCAACGGGGACTATATTTGCAGTAACAGTTTCTTTGTACCCCGGTCGGGTAACTATTTACAGCACCTGCTCCGCTGTACTTAACGACATCTTCCTCCTGCTCTTTCTTTGGGGATCTTAGCTTCAGACCCGTCCGGGTCCTCTTGCTCTTCCTCCTCACATCGCAGCTCCTCTTCTGTCAGGCGATGCACATGGAGGGCGTAAGGTCCTTTGGCACACTTGTGCTGGGTAAAGGTGACCTCGTCCCCGATGTAAAGGTCACGACCTCTGTGCCCCTCCGGCAGATGGGACTCCACGTCTCTGCGCGTGACAAAGACGTCGCCGGGGGTGGTGTGGTCTCGGATGAAGCCCCACCCGTGCTGCATGTTGAACTTGATTACAGTCCCGGTGGTGCGGGGACTGTGCGCTGCACGGGGGTCCCTCCTGGTCCGGCTCTTCTGCTCGGCGCTCCTTATTTGGGCCTGTTGTTCCCGGACCCGCCTCTCTCTCCGCTCCCTCGCAAACTCCTCGAGCTGCTGTCGGCAGCACTCAGCACGCTCCGCTGCAGCTGCCCGGGTTTCTTGAGTGAACCCCATTAGATCTTCTCCGGTGGGGTCCCACTCAAATTGGGTCTCTTCAAGCGGGGGCGAGATCCTTATCACGGGCTTCGGAGCCGGAATCAGGGGTGCACACATGGCCCCAACCCTCCTCTGGTTCTCCAGTCCATAATATTCCTGGGGCCAGATGAAAGGCTGCCCGTCCGGCCACGTGTGCTGGGCAAACAAGTCCTCTCCCAGACGCGGCACCCTTGGTTTTACGGGCGCGGGCGCGGTGGTGGTGGCGCCCGGGTTACCCAGGCCTTGCGGCCAGGCCTGGGGCACCTGGAAGGTGAAGGGCACCGTTAGGACGGCGGCGCCCTGGGCTACCTGGCCTTGCGGCCAGGCCGGAGGCTCTGCGGAGGTAGGGGGCGCTGTTGGTGATGCGACGCCCGGGAATTCTAGGCCCTGCGACCAGGCTGGTGTTGCTTCCTGTTTTGCCACGCTCGGGGTCGTTGCGCATGGCGTCACAGGGGTCGCGGCGGCGGCTTCCGGTTGGGGCCTAGTCTGCGTCGGTGACATGGCGTTTTCGGGCACAGCAGGGGGACTTTCGGGCTCTGCGACGGGGAGCTGGGGCAGGTAAGCGGTTTCCCGGTTTGGGGTATAGACGTCCCCTTTACCTGCCTCCATGCGTTCGGCTCCCTTCTCGGCGCCGTCTCCGGCCTTGGGTCCTCCCGCGCCATCCTCAGAGGCGGTCTGTCTCCTCATCTTGGCTGGCGTGCTCCGGGTCTTGGTTTGCTGGGCCATCTCTCGGCTCCACTCCGCCAATGTCTCTCGCTGTACCCGGGCCATCCTCCGTGCGAGGCCCTCCAGGGCAGTCTGTGCACACTCCCGGTCTCGGGGGAGCTGTGCGAGGACCTCCACTAGGCCTAGTGGGGTCGTGGTTTCCAGCAGGCTCCTGACCAACGGGTCGGTGCTGCTCTGCTCTTCTTCCAGCAGGCTCCTGGCCAGCGGGCCGGTGCTGCTCTGCTCTCCTTCCTCTGTCTCTAGCAGGCTCCTGGCCAACGGGCCGGTGCTGCTCTGCTTTCTCGCCATCTCCGGGTAAGCTCCTCCGCTACTCTTCTCCAGGCTTCTTGCCTCCGGGTGCGCTCGCTCTAGACTGCTCCAGGCGACACCCATCTTTGTTCTCTCCTTTCGTCTCCTCCCCCTTCGAGGGCGGTCCCGGGGCCACTGGGTGATTGTCAGCTCCAGGGGCGGTTCTTTCACGCTTACAGACACCTCTAGCATCACAGTCTCTGTTGGTGGGGGCGGTTTCCACTTTTGGCGCCATTTTCGGTCCTGGCCCACGATGGGAGGCGGCCTCTTGCCACCCTCTGGCACGCCCATAATGGCGTCCGCTCTTCCAAGGCGGGAAACCTTTGGAAATGGCGGGAATCGCTTCCCAGTGGCGGGAAACTCTGCAGATGGCGGGAAAACGCTGTTAATGGCGGACAACCGGCTGGAATCGACTGGTGATGGGGTCCGATGGCGGGGACCCTCCGGAACCGGCAGGAGACTTCTTTTTGAGGTAAACTCGTTCTTTTCTTCAGGCACGCAGTACCCGGGTGTTGCGGGCACGTAATCCTGCCGACTACGCCAAAGTTGACGCACCCCCTGGGCCATATTCTTTAGGGGGAATATCCGGAGCCGGATCTGATGGGAGTTGTAGTCTTCCGAGTGGCTGTGACCCGGTCCGTGCCCAGGGTGTCAAACTCAGTTGTATGTGGCAGTCCTACAGATGTTAATAAGTTCTTAATGTCGACTACGCCACCCGTTGTATTGCGGTCACTCTGGCCGCCGCTGCAGCAGGGTCCGCTGAGGCTGATGGTGTAGGTGCAGCTTTGGGTGATATAACCCCCAACGGGTGGGGTATAGCCTCAGGGGGATCAGGTGCAGAGGATGGGGGTTGTGGTGATGCAGTGTAGACGGCAATCAGAGACAGAGTCGGGTTATGCAGTTTAGGATGTTTACTCACTGCTGATGTTCCGGTCACTCCAGCTTCAAGTGACCACCCGAGCCGTGCTGCGTCCACCAGGTTCTGGATCCAGCCAACCCCCAAATAAGTCCGGAGCGTGACCCTGAGCTCTCCTTCTGTCCTTTCTCTGGCCGTCCCCACTATTGATCCACCCAGGTCCAGCTCCCTCGGGCCTTCTGTTGGGAGACCCTTGGCCTTGGGTTCCCTGACCCTCCACGTGGTCTGCCTTCGTGGTGGATGTGGTGGGTGGCCGTGGCAGACGCTGCCCACGGCCTCCGGTCTCTGGCTGGGGTGTGTTTTTGCCCCCACCAGCTTGGGTTCCGGTACCCTGATGCCGACTCTTCACCCGGGGATTTAATTTGGGTTCTTAGAGTCCTCTTCTGTTTCCCCCTCTGGGTCTTTCTTTCTTTCTCCTCTCTCACTCTGGGTCTCTCTTCTCCTCTGCTCGCTGACTTTCTCTCTGCAACTGACCCTGTTCTTAGTTGGTGCCCACCTTATATATCCCTCTATGTGTGAGCTCAGGTGACCAGCACCCAATGAGCTCCTATCTTTACCCAGGCTGCTCCCCCTATCTGCCCCTACACTACTTGGGATGTACCACCCCCCTCCCACTCCAGCCAGGAACAGACTCGGTCGTACCTGCACATTTCTAAGTGGGAGTACCGTCGGTCTGCTCCTCGGAAATGGGATGTGTGTAGTGCATGCAGCCTACCGAACTCAGTTCCACACTCCATCCTTACCCGGGAGTGGAATATCACACCTCTGGGTTGAGGTGCAATACCCCTGTAGCAGCCGAATCCTCAGGGTGCTACAGTGGCCTCAATGAAAAGAAGTAGAAGCAGATACTTATTTATCAGGGATGCACCTGATTGCCTCCAAATTTATTTTATTTGCATATTTTTTTTCCTTTGCTTGTCAATAATATGAAAAATAAAATTTGTAATCTTTCACATTTTTTACTGTTGAACACAAGAGGGAGCAGCTTCTCACCTTTCCCAAGAAAAATAGTAATGCTATGTAGCATTATGACTGCTGCAAAGGTGGACTGTGATTGCACACATTAAGTCAGACGTTAACCCTCTCCTCCAGGGCCGGGACAAGGTATTTTAGTGCCCTAGGCAGATGAATCCAATGGTGCCCCCCCTCCGAAGCAAAGGAATGGGTCAAAGACTAAGGTAACAGGGCCCCTACGCATTTCCCTTCTGATGGGTCAGGTAACAAGCTCTGATGACTACTTTCACTAGAATTGTTACCTTTTTCACCAAAAAATACCAGCAAAAGTGAAAACAAAGTGATGTACTTTATGAGTGAGACTCAACAGGGAGTGCAATTTCAAATATAGATATAGACTCATTCATTGTTTGCAGACTATTTACACAATACAAGGGTCGAATAGTGATAGTCATCCCTGACTTCCTATATTTTAAATGTCAAACCCAAGAATAGTCATGGAAACTAATATAGCTAAACTATAATGGGGGCTATTTGGTTTTAATTAAGGTGTCCAGCATTTGACAAATACGCTAATGGAAAGTAAACAGACCCTCATCATAGATAAAGGGATACATATAATTTTTTTTGCATCCATCAAGCGACAAATACTGCTTGCACAAAACTGATGGTGGTTCTGATGATGTATTCATGTACTGGTGGTAGTTCTGGTGATGTATTCATGTACTGATGATAGTTCTCATGACATACTCATGTTCTGATGGTGGTTCTGGTATTGTATTCCAGTTCTGGTGACATATATGTAGTGATGGTTGTTCTGGTGCTGCATTCATGTACTTCTGATGGCTCTATTGATGTATTCATGTAGTGATGATGATTATGATGATATATTCATCTTCAAAATAATCATCAGTACATAAATAGAGCACAAGAGCCATCAATAGTACATGAATATGGTGTCAGAACCATCATCAGTAAATAAATACGTCACCAGAACAACCATCAGTACATGAATACATCAACAGAACCACCACCCGTACATGAATACATTAACAGACCAACCATCAGTGCATGAATATGTTACCAGAACCACCCTTCAAAACATGACTACATGACCAGAACCACCATTAGTACATGAATATATCATCAGAACCACAAGTACTTGAATACAACAACCAAGATTAGTACAACCATCAACTGTAATGTCAAGTCATCCCATGTACAATTGTACAGCATGAACCTACAACCCTACAACTCCCAGTATGTCCTTAACAATGTTAAGTAGATGCTTTGACTTGTTGTTAGCAGTCATTATCAGACTGCGGACTATAGAGGAACCACAATACTGATGAGACATAGTCATCATCACAAATAAACATTTAGATCAAGGTAACTTATAGGTGACATCTTTAATAAAAGTCATCTTTCTTTTCATCTCCATCTTGTCCCAACACCAGGGGCATTGCTAGGGTCAAAGATCCAGGGCTCCAGCCCAAAACATTTTTCCCAGAGCCCTGGATCTCCTGCAAATGCTGCATTGAACTGTGTCAGCGTTCAAATGATGCCGACACAGTTCAAACCCGTGATAGAGCAGCAAGCAACAAGCTTCCTGCTCTATCACTATTTATCTCATAAGCTGCAGACTGCAGTGCTTACGAGACATCAGCGTACTCCCACCGGCAGCACGATGACGTCATTACATCGTGCTGCTCTGCAGGTCCACCATAGATAAGACGGAGGCTGCGAAGCCAGCAGTCAGGATTAGGTGAGTATAATATTTATTGTTTTTCATATGATCAGGCTGTGGGGCCATTATATTATATGTATATAAAGAAAAGCCGAGGAACATAATTTTTTATATAAAGGAGCTGTGTGACCATCATCAGGGGCGGACATACCATCGGTTGCACCGGGGCCCAGAGGTGCAGGGGCGGCTAATGAGTGCAACCTGTCCAGCCACTCGGAGCCCGATACTCCAGGGGGGGCATGTAAAGATTGCTGTCATCATTAGAGGTGTGCCGGACAGGGAACGATCCTGCAGCTCTGCTGCCTACAGTAGAGAATGGCAGTGGAGCAGCAGGAACCCATCCTTAGCTTCCTGCCTGGCTCTGTGTGACAAGCAGGCGTGTGCAGCGTGATGACGTCAGCACGCTGCGCAAGCTGGCGTCATTTAGAAAGTGCTTGGTCCCGGGGAAGATGAAGAGAGAGAAGCGATGCGGCGGGGAAATGAACGGCTAGGTGAGGTTTTTTTTCCCAACACACGGGGGAGGAGGGGGGGTGACAGAATTTTATAGCGAACAGTGGGGGGGGGGGGGGGAGATGGTGAAAAAAGGCTTAAGTGAACAACGGGGGTGGTGAAAAAAGTCTTATGGTGAACAGTAAGGGGGTGACAGATGCTTATAGGGAACAGTGGGGGGAGATGATGAAAAAAGGCTTATGGTGAGCAGTGGGGGGAGATGACAGAGGCTTATGGTGAACAGTGAGGGGGGAGATGGTGAAAAAAAGGCTTATGGTGAACAGTGGGGGGAAGATGACAGAGGCTTATAGCAAACAGTGGGGGGGGGTAAAAAAGGTTTATGGTGAACAGTGGGTGGGGAGATGACAAGAAGCCTATAGTGAACAATGGGGATATGGTGAAAAAAGGCTTATGGTGAACAGTGGGGGCGGTGAAAAAAGGCTTATGGTGAACAGTGGAGGGGTAGATGATGAGAAAAGGCCTATGGTGACAGTGGGGGAAGGAGATGATGACAAGAAGCCTATAGTGAACAGTGGGGGGGGGGGTGACAAGAGATTTATAGTAAACAGTTGGGGAATGGTGACAAGAGGCTCATAGTGAACAGTGGGGGGATGGTGACAAGAGGCTTATAGTGAACAGTGGGGGGAGATGGTGAAAAAAGGCTTATGGTGAACAGTGGGGGGAGATGACAGGCTTATAGCAGACAGTGAGTAGGGGGAGATGGTGAAAAAAGGCTTATGGTAAACAGTGGGGGAGATGACAAGAAGCCTATAGTGAACAGTGAGGGGGGAATGATGAAAAAAGGCTTATGGTGAACAGTGGGGAGGGAAGATGATAGAGGCTTATAGCAAACAGTGGGAGAAGATGGTGAGAAAAGACTTATAGCGAACATTGGGGAAGATGGTGAAAAAAGGCTTATAGTGAATACTGGGGGAAATGGTGAAAAAAGCTTATGGTGAACAGTGTGGGGGGAGATGACAGAGGCTTATAGCGAACAGTGGGGAGAGATGGTGAAAAAAGGCTTATAAAGAACATTGGAGGGGATGGTGAAAAAAGGCTTATGGTGAACAGTGGGATGGGGAGATGACAAGAAGCCTATAGTGAACAGTGGGGGGGGGGGGGGAGGTGGCGAAAAAAGGCTTATGGTGAACAGTGGGGAGGGAAATGACAGAGGCTTATAGCAAACAGTTGCAAGAAGATGGCGAAAAAAGACTTAGGCTATGTGCCCACGATGCAGAAATGCTCCAGATTTTTCCTGAGCGTTTCTGCATCTCCCTGGCAGAAAAAATGCATGCGGATTGTACATGCGGATTGTACATGCGGATTGTACATGCGTTTTTCCTGCTAGGGACAAGCGGAAGTGAAGCGTTCTTCACATACATTTCCGCATGCGGGTTGTCAAGCGCTTTCCAAGCAATTTTAGCATCATTTGGAAAGTGCTTGACAACTTGGTCACACTATATAAATCCATGCAAACGGCATGGATTTATTTAGTGTGACCGAAAGAATAGTAAAAAATAAAAAAATATTATACTTACCTTCTGATGGCCTCCAGTGTCCTTGTCTCGGCTTGCCGGCAGCTCGCGGTAGCTTAAAGGACCTGCCGACATCAGCGGTCGCGTGACCCGTCACATGACTAAATGACGTCACCTTTAGTCTACCGCGAGCTGCCGGCATGCCGAGACAAAGACACCGGGGGCCATCAGAAGGTAAGTATAATATTATTTTTTATTTTATTCTTTTTTTTACAAGTACTATGGTACCTGGGTCCGGAGGAGAGTCTCCTCTTCTCCAAACCTGGGTACCATCCGCACATTGAAACGCATGGAATCCGTATGTACAGATCCAGTGATGCGGATTCCATGCGTTCCAATGCAAGTCAATGGCGGTGAAAACGCCGCGCTTCCGCAAAATAATCGGTAGTGCTGCGGATTTTTCCGCAATGATAATCCGCAGCGGAAATTTCCGCAGCATGTGCACAGCACATGCAGATTATCATTGGGAAACATGGCAGACCTTCTACCAAGCGTATTTTAAGCGTTTCTGCAGCGGAATTGCCTCTGCAGAAATGCTTAAAAAACGCATAGTGGGCACACAGCCTTAGGCTTGTGCCCACGATTCGTTTTTGGTGCGTATTTTGGTGCGTATTTGCAGCGCGTAAACGCTCCAGAAACGCATTTCATACCTTATCCCATGACTTCCTATGACATTCTGCAAGTTCTGTGCACATGGTCCGTATTTTTTCTGCGCAGAAAAAATACGGACATGACCAATTCTTGTGCGTTTCTGCATGCGTATTTGCCTATACAATGCATTGGAAAGCCGCATGGCAAATACGCATGCAAATACGTGTCAAATACGCGTCTCCTCTTCTCCAAACCTGGGTACCATCCGCACATTGAAACGCATGGAATCCGCATGTACAGATCCAGTGATGCGGATTCCATGCGTTCCAATGCAAGTCAATGGCGGCGAAAACGCCGCGCTTCCGCATGCGTTTTTCTGCCAAGGAGATACAGAAATGCTCAGGAAAATTTCTGCTTCATTTCTGCATTGTGGGCACTGCCTTATAGCGAACAGTGGGCGGTGGTGAAAAAAGGTTTATGGTGAACAGTGAGGGGAGATGATGAGAAAAGGCCTATGGTGACAGTCGGGGGAGGAGATAATGACAAGAAACCTATAGTGAACAGTGGAGGGGGGTGGTGACAAAAGACTTATAGTAAACAGTTGGGGGTTGGTGACAAGAGGCTTATAGTGAACAGTGGGGGGATGGTGACAAGAGGCTTATAATGAACAGTAGGGGGAGATGGTGTCAAGATGCTTATGATGAACAGTGGGGGGGAGATGGTGAAAGAAAGGCTTATGGTGAACAGTGGGGAGGGAGATGACAGGGGCTTATAGCGAACAGTGGGGTGAGATGGTGAAAAAAGACTTATAGTGAACAGTGGTGGGGTGAAAAAAGACTTATGGTGAACAGTGGGGGAGATGACAAGAAGCCTATAGTGAACAGTGAGGGGGGAATGGTGAATAAAGGCTTATGGTGAACAGTGTGGGGGGGAGATGACAGAGGCTTATAGCAAACAGTGGGGGGAGATGGTGAAAAAAAGGCTTATGATGAACAGTGGGGTGGGTGGTGAAAAAAGGCTTATGGTGATAGTGGGGGGAGGAGAGATGATAACAAGAAGCCTATAGTGAACAGTGGGAGGATGGTGACAAGAGACTTATAGTGAACAGTGGGGAGAGATGGTGACGAGACTTATAGTGAACAGTGGGGGTGGTGGCAAGATGCTTATAGTGAACAGTGGAGGGGAGATGGTGACAAGAGGCTTACAGTGAACAGTGGGGGGGAGATGGTGACAGGAGACTCATAGTGAACAGTGGGGGGGATGGTGACAAGAGGCTTATAGTGAACTGTGAGGGGATGGTGACGAGGCTTATAATGAACAGCGGGGGAAGATGGTGACAAGGGGCTTATAGTGAACAGTGGGGGAATGGTGAAAAAAGGCTTATGGTGAGCAGTGGTGGGAGATGACAGAGGCTTATAGCGAACAGTGGGGGGTGGAGAAAAAATGCTTATGGTGAGCAGTGGGGGAGATGACAGAGGCTTGTAGCAAACAGTGGGGGGAGATGGTGAAAAAGGCTTATAGCAAACAGTGGGGGATGTTGAAAAAAGGCATATGGTGAACAGTGGGGTGGGTGGTGAAAAAAGGCTTATGGTGATAGTGGGGGGAGGAGATAATAACAAGAAGCCTATAGTGAACAGTGGGAGGATGGAGAAAAGAGACTTATAGTGAACAGTGGGGAGAGATGGTGACGAGGCTTATAGTGAACAGTGGGGGTGGTGGCAAGAGGCTAATAGTGAACAGTGAGGGGAGATGGTGACAAGAGGCTTACAGTGAACAGTGGGGGGGAGATGGTGACAAGAGACTCATAGTGAACAGTGGGGGGATGGTGACAAGAGGCTAATAGTGAACAGTGAGGGGAGATGACAGAGGCTTATAGCAAACGGGGGGGGTGAAAAAAGCTTATGGTGAACAGTGTGGGGGGGTTACAAGAAGCTTAGTGAACAGTGGGGGGTGGTGAAAAAAGGCTTATGGTAAACAGTGTGGAGGGAGATGACAGAGGCTTATAGCCAACAGTGGGGGGGGGATGGTGAAAAAAGGCTTATAGCGAACAGTGGGGGATGGTGAAAAAAGGCTTATAGTGAACAGTGGGGGGGGGTGAAAAAATAGTAATAGCAAACAGTGGGGGTGGTGAAAAAAGGCTTATTGTGAACAGTGGGGGGAGATGATGAGAAAAGGCCTATGGTGAAAGTGGGGGGGAGGAGATAATGACAAGAAGCCTATAGTGAACAGTGGGAGGATTGTGACAAGAGACTTATAGTGGATAGTGGAGGGGAGATGTGACAAGAGGCTTACAGTGAACAGTGGGGGAGATGGTGACAAGGGACTTTAATAGTGAACAGTGGGGGGATGGTGACAAGAGGCTTATAGTGAGCAGTGGGGGTGGTGGTGACAAGAAGCTTATAGTGAACAGTGGGGGGGAGATGGTGACAAGAGACTTATAGTGAACAGTGGGGGGAGATGGTTACAAGAGACTTATAGTGAACAGTGGGGGGGGATGGTGACAAGAGGCTTATAATGAACAGTGGGGAATGGTGACAAGAGGCTTATAATGAACAGTGGGGGGGTGGTGACAAGAGGCTTATAATGAACAGTGGGGGAAATGGTGACAAGAGGCTTATAGTGAACAGGGGGGGTGGTGAAAAAAGGCTTATGGTGAGCAGTGGGGGGAGATGACAGAGGCTTATAGCGAACAGTGGGGGGGCGATGATGAAAAAAGGCCTATGATGAACAGTGTGGGGGGGAGATGACAGGCTTATAGCAGTAGGCCGAGATGATGAAAAAAGGCTTATAGCGAACAGTCGGCGGATGGGGAAAAAAGGCTTATAGTGAACAGTGGGGAGGATGGTGAAAAAGGCTTATGGTGACAGTGTGGGGGGGGAGATGATAACAAGAAGCCTATAGTGAACAGTGGGGGAGGATGGTGACAAGAGGCTTATAGTGAACAGTGGGGGGATGGTGACAAGAGGCTTATAATGAACAGTGGAGCGAGATGGTGACAAGAGGCTTATAGTGGACAGTGGGTGGATGGTGAAAAAAGGCTTATCGTGAGCAGTGGGGGAGATGACAGAGGCTTATACCAAACAGTTGGGGGAGATGGTGAAAAAAGGCTTATCGCAAACAGTGGCGGGATGGTGAAAAAAGGCTTATGGAAAACAGTGGGGTGGGTGGTGAAAAAAGGCTTATGGTGATAGTGGTAGGAGGAGATGATAACAAGAAGCCTATAGTGAACAGTGGGAGGATGGTGACAAGAGACTTATAGTAAAGAGGGGGGAGAGATGGTGACGAGGCTTATAGTGAACAGTGGGGGTGGTGGCAAGATGCTTATAGTGAACAGTGGAGGAGAGATGGTGACAAGAGGCTTACAGTGAACAGTTGGGGGAGATGGTGACAAGAGACTCATAGTGAACAGTGGAGGGGTGGTGACAAGAGGCTTATAGTGAACAGTGAGGGGATGGTGACAAGAGGCTTATAATGAACAGTGGGGGGAGATGGTGTCAAGAGGCTTATAGTGAACAGTAGGGGGATGGTGAAAAAAGGCTTACGGTGAGCAGTGGTGGGAGATGACAGAGGCTTATAGCAAACAGTGGGGGGGTGGTGAAAAAAGCTTATGGTGAAAAGTGGGGGTTACAAGAAGCTTAGTGAACAGTGGGGGTGGTGAAAAAAGGCTTATGGTAAACAGTGTGGAGGGAGATGACAGAGGCTTATAGCGAACAGTGGGGGGGAGACGGTGAACAAAGGCTTATAGGGAACAGCGGGAGGATGGTGAAAAAAAGGCTTATAGTGAACAGTGGGGGGGGGGAGATGGTGAAAAAATACTTATAGTGAACAGTGGGGAGTGGTGAAAAAAGGCTTCTGGTGAACAGTGGGGGGAGTGATGAGAAAAGGCCTATGGTAAAAGTGGGAGGATGGTGACAAGAGACTTATAGTGAATAGTGGAGGGGAGATGTGACAAGAGGCTTATAGTGAACAGTGGGAGAGATGGTGACAAGAGGCTTATAGTGAGCAGTGGGGGGATGGTGACAAGAGGCTTATAGTGAACAGTGGGGGGATGGTGACAAGAAGCTTATAGTGAACGGGGGGGGCGATGATGAAAAAAGGCCTATGGCGAACAGTGTGAGGGGAGATGACAGAGGCTTATAGCAGTAGGGGGGAGATGGTGACAAGAGGTTTACAGTGAACTGTGTGGGGAGATGGTGACAAGAGACTTATAGTGAACAGTGGGGGGATGGTGACAAGAGGCTTATAGTGAACAGTGGGGGATGGTGACAAGAGGCTTATAATGAACAGTGGGGGGGAGATGGTCACAAGAGGCTTATAGTGAACAGTGGTGGAATGGTGAAAAAAAGCTTATGGTGAGCAGTGGGAGGGAGATGACAGAGGCTTATAGCGAACAGTGGGAGGTGAAAAAAAAGCTTATGGTGAACAGTGGGGGGGTGACAAGAAGCTTATAGTGAACTGTGGGGGGGCGATGATGAAAAAAGGCCTATGGTGAACAGTGTGTGGGGGGGGTGACAGAGGCTTATAGCAGTAGGGGGAGATGATGAAAAAAGGCTTATAGCGAACAGTCGGCAGATGGTGAAAAAAGGCTTATAGTGAACAGTGGGGGGATGGTGAAAAAGGAATATGGTGACAGTGGGGGGGGAGGAGATGATGACAAGAAGCCTATAGTGAACAGTGGGGGGGATGGTGACAGAAGACTTATAGTGAACAGTGGGAGAGATGGTGACAAGAGGCTTATCGTGAACAGTGGGGGGATGGTAACAAGAGGCTTATAGTGAACAGTGGGGGGAGATGGTGACAAGAGGCTTATAGTGAACAGTGGGAGGGAGATGTTGACAAGAGGCTTATAATGAACAGTAGGGGGAGATAGATAGTGACAAGAGACTTATAGTGAACAGTGGGGGGGGTGGTGACAAGAAGCGTATAGTGAACAGTGGGGTGACAAGAGGCTTATAGTGTACAGTGGAGGTGGTGATGCTAAGTCCCTAATAGATTCCTCCCTCACCCCCCAGTTCAATATAAGACCCTGATAGAGTCTTCTCCCACCCTCAATTCAAGCTGTACACTCCTGTGTGGAGTTTATGGCTTATTTTGGTCGTATGGACAGAAACTCCAGTCTCTGCTTGGGAACTCTGCAGCTACTTCAGGGTTACATTAACTCTCTGTGCTGTCTCTCTGATTAATGCCCGCCTTGTCCGGGCTGAGAGTTTTGATGGGCGGCCCTCTCTTGGCAGGTTTGTTGTGGTACCATGTTCTTTTCATTTAATGATAACTGATTTGGTGGTGCTCCAAGAAATCATCAGAGATTGGGAAATTTTTTATAACCCAACCTGACTTGTACTTCTCAACATCTTTGTCCCTGACTTCTTTGGACATCTCCTTGGTCTTTATGGTGTTGTTTGGTTAGTGGTGCCTCTTGCTTAATGGTGATTCAGCCTCTGTGGCCTTTCAGAAAAGGTGTGTATATACTGACAGACCATGTGACACTTAGATTGCACACAGGTGGACTTCCTTTCACTAAGCATGTAACTTATGAAGGTAATTACTTGCTCCAGCAGAAAGAATGAATACATATGCACATGCAGGACCGGCGTCAGCACCTGGGGCACCGGGGCAAGTGCCGGGGTCCTGGACCATCAAAGGTGCCCACTAGCCATCGGGGCCTGGGCCGCTCCCCCAGCATCTGTGCAGGACTCTCTGGCGCTGCTTGATTGCCAGCATTGTACCAGACATGGCCGCATGCAGTGCACCGTGTGGCTGTGTCTGGTAGTAATGACATGGCAGGGGCGACACTGTGTCTTTAATTGTGCTTGTGTGTCGCCCCTGCCACGTCATTACTACCAGACACAGCCGCACAGCTCACTGTGCGTGGCCATGTCAGGTAAAGTGCCGGCAATCAAGCAGCGCCAGACGGTCCTGCACAGATGCTGGGGGCGGCACTGCGGGCCCCGATGGTGAGTTGGCCCCCCGATGGTCCAGGGCCATGTCTGTGATGGCCATCAAAGATACGCTGGCAGCCCTACACTGCCACATACCAGAGGAGCTGGACGGAAGACAGGCCGGGGGCAGGTGAGTGAGGCTTGTTGCCAGCTTTACCAATATTGCCCATATTAACAATATTTCTAATGTGTCTGTGTGTGCATGCATGTGTGTGCATGTATGATGTGAATATCTGTGTATGTCAGTGTGTATGACTGTGTATATATATTTATGTTTGTTTTACATGTGTTTTTAAGAATTTGTGTTCAAATATGTACATATGTCTGTGTACGTATCTGTGTATATGTTTGTGTATGTGCGTGTCTGCATATTGTATGTATGCATATCTGTGTACCATGTGCATGTGTGAATGTATGTGCATGCCTACATGTGTGCGCATGTCTGCGTAATGTATGTGTGTGCATGTCTGCGTACTGTGTGTGTGCGAAAGTCTGCACACTGTGTGTATGTCAGCATAATGTGTGCATGTCTGCATACTGTGTGCATGTGCATGTCTGCGTACTGTGTGTGCATGGCTGCGTACGGTGTGTGCATGGCTGCGTACGGTGTGTGCATGTCTGCATACTGTGTGCGCATGTCTGCGTACTATGTGTGCATGTATGCATACTGTGTGCATGTGCATGCTTGCGTGCTGTGTGCATGTGCATGTCTTCATACTGTGTGCGTGTGCATGTCTGCCTACTGTGTGCATGTGCATGTCTGTATACTGTGAGTATGTGTGTGCGCATATCTGCGTACTGTGCGTGTGTGCATGTCTGCGTACTGTGTGTGTGCGTGTATGCATGTCTGCGTACTGTGTGTGTGTGCGTGTGTGCATGACTGTGTACTGTGTGTGCATGTGTCCATGTCTGCCTACTGTGCGTGTGTGCATGTCTGCCTACTGTGCGTGTGTGCATGTTTGCATATGTGAAGGATGAGTGGCAGCCTGGGCCCTGTTTTGTATACCTATATTTCTCCGCTGTATCTGTGCATCATGAATGGTGGTATGTGTTAAAGGGGCCCACTGAGACTCTTTCGCCCGGGGCCCACAAAAACCTTGAGCCGGCCCTGCAGGCCACGACGGCAAGTTGACCCCACGATGGACCAGGGCCATGTTTGTGATGGCCATCAAAGACACGCCAGTGGCCCTGCACAGCCACATACCAGAGGACCTGGACAGAAGACAGGCCAGGGGCAGGTGAGCGAGACTTGTTGTCAGCTTCCCCAATCCCCATAGTAACAATATTTCTAATGTGTCTGTGTGTGGGTGCATGCATGTGTGTGTGTGCATGCATGTGTGTGCATGTATGATGTGAATATCTATGTATGTTAGTGTGTATGACTGTGTATATATATTTATGTCTGTTTTATATGTGTTTTTAAGAATTTGTGTTCAAATATGTACATATATCTGTATGTGTACGTATCTGTGTATGTGCGTGTCTGCGTATTCTATGAATGCATATCTGTGTACCATGTGCATGTGTGTATATGCCTGCATGTGTACGCATGTCTGCGTACTGTGTGTGTGCGCATGTCTGCGTGCCGTGTGTGTGCATGTCTGCGTACGTGTTTGCATACTGTGTGTGTGCATGTCTGCGTACTGTGTATATGTGTGTGTGCATGTCTGCGTACTGTGTGTATGTGCATGTCTGCGTACTGTTTGTGCACGTGTGTGCATATCTGTGTACTGTGTGTGTGCGTGTATGCATGTCTGCATACTGTGTGTGCATGTCTGCGTACAGTATGTTGTGTGCATGTCTGCATACTGTGTGTGTGCAAGTCTGTGTGTGTGTGTGCATGTATGCATGTCTGCGTACTGTCTGTGTGCATGTTGTAACATACCTGGCGGCGTCCTTGCATGGTCGTCCATCTCCCACTGTGCAAGAGTGAGCACTTGGTCTCCAGTCCAGAATGTCTCTCTGGCTTCCCTCCATGCTGTCTGTTTGTGTCTGTTTCTGCTGCTTAAGGGCGGCGCCCAATCACTTCCTGCTTTTTGTACCTGCTGTGGGTCACACCTCTTGTGCGTCCTCAGCCTATTGCTGTCTGTCACCTGGTATATAGCTCAGCTGCTCCCATCTATCCCTGCCTGAGCATAGTGTTTCATTCAGTGTGTGCTGCACTCTGAAGGTGCCAGGTCCCGTTCTTTGTCTCCTGCCTTGCGGTATCAGTTCCCGTGTCTGAACTGAGTCCTGTCTGTGTACTCTTGCCTGCTGCCTCTCCTGGAGGCTGTATTTCCAGGCCTGTCTGAACACGCTCCTAGCCTGTTCCTCCCGCCTTCTAGGGGCCGATTACCTAGACCCGCTCCTGTATCTTGTCTGTCCTGTCTGAACACGCTCCTTGCCTGTTCGTCCCGCCTCTCTGGGGGCCGTATTCCCAGACCCGCTCCTGTATCCCGCTGCAGTGTCGGTCTCCTCCGTACACTCAGTTCCAGTCTGAACTCTCTCCTATCCTTTACCTGTTTTGCCTCTATGTCCGTTCCCTTCCTTTTTCTGCAGAGTCTGAACTCGTACCTAACTCCTGCTTGTTGTCTCTGTACTCCCGTTTGTGAGTTTGTGGTCCACTCGCTACTTCACTGCAAGTACCCTGTGGGTATCTGGCTCTGCCTTTCTCTTCCTGTCTGTTCCGTGTGAACAGAGCCCTGTCCCCCCTGCTCTGCCTTGCTTGCCGCTCCGGCGGTTTCCGCTCTGCTCCTGCCTTGTTTGCCGCTCTGCGGTTTCCGCTCTGCTCCTGCCTTGTTTGCCGCTCTGCGGTTTCCGCTCTGCTCCTGCCTTCTTAGCCGCTCTGCGGTTTCCGCTCTGCTCCTGCCTTGTTTACCGCTCTGCGGTTTCCGCTCTGCTCCTGCCTTGTTTACCGCTCTGCGGTTTCCGCCCTGCTCCTTCCTTGTTTACCGCTCTGCGGTTTCCGCTCTGCTCCTGCTTAGCTTGCCGCTCTTGCGGTTTCCACTCTGCTCTTGCCTTGCTTGCCGCTCCTGCGGTTTCTGCTCTGCATCTGCCCGCTGCTCCGGCAGTCCTGTCCTGCTCTGCTTCTGCTCGCTGCTCCGGCAGCCCCGTCCTGCTCTGCATCTGCTCGCTGCTCCGGCAGTCCTGTCCTGCTCTGCTTGTGCTCGCTGCTCCGGCAGTCCCGTCCTGCTCTGCTCTTGCCCACCGCTTCGGGCGTTCCCTCTCTGCTGTGTTTGGCTACCGCATCTGCAGTTCTGTTTCTGTGACCCAGTCTGTACTGGGTCTTGTCCTCTCTGTGCTCCAGCCCGTCCTTTCGGCCAGTACCTCCCCGCCTGCATACTCGCCTGTATCCACCCGTCTGCATACCTGCCGTGTTCGCTTATATCCACCAGTCTGTGCCAGCCTAACCTGCCTGTTCCAGTAATCCCTGTGTGGGTCAACCCCCGTGTCCAGAGTTTGACCTGGAGTAGCACCTGGTCCCTCTGCCCGGTTTCTCCCTGGTGCACTGGCGTCGTATGCCGTCGTGCCACCTTGGTCGGATCGGCCAGATACTTAGTCACGCCCCTCCAGGCACTCTCCGGTTCATGGTCCAGTGGAACCACTACTCCCGCACACGCCAGTCAGTCCGGGCGTGTGCATAACAGCATGCTCAGGCCATGGTTCCCGTTGAGCCCCACGGCCTTCGCTCTCTGAGAAGTTTTCCAGCGAATACATGCATTAAAAATAAATAAATAAATTTTTTTTTTCTCAGCTGAGTTCCAGGCGAATTACGCACCCGTCCAGATGGATCTATCTGCTCTCGTTCCTGCGGATCCGCCACGTTACTATGGGGATCCAAGACAAAGTCGTGCATTTGTGGAGCAATGCATGCTACACTTCAAGTTCTACCCTCTATGTTTTCCCACCGATCGGGTTAAGGTGGCATTCATTATGTCTTACCTGGCGGGTGATGCCTTGGAATGGATCAACCCCCTATATGAAACACAGGATCCGATCCTCCTGGACCTAATGGCCTTCCTGGTGGCCTTTCTAATGGTCTTCGATGATCCTAACCCGGAGGCTCCTGCTGAAGCTTCACCTCCCAATATCCCGGAGCAGCCCCGATGGGTAATGTGTGTGGGTAGCGCAATAGTCCTCCAGCCCAATGAGACTACTGCCCACCCAGAATCCTCACAGGGTGACTACGCTTTCCGGAATACTTCTCCCAACCTCAAGAGGCAGTCCAGACGTGCTAGACGTAGAGGCAAGCCGTCACGCCAGGGTCTGTCCTCCCTGAGACCTCCTGACCCCACCCAACCTTGAAGTCCCTACTGAAGCTTCATCTCTCTGTATCCCGGAGAAGCCCCAACGGGTAATGTGCGTGGGTAGTGCACCGGTTCTCCTGCCCGAAGAGACTTCTGCCCATCCAGACTCCACACAGGAGAACTTCCTGCACCCGGCATCAGATGCTTCACCCACTTTAACCGGTGTGCATGTCCAAGGATGCTCCAAAGCTGTGGTTACCTCTGAGTCTGTGCACCTCTACTACCTGGCGGAGGACCCCCTGTTGCCTCCTGAATCCTCCGGGATACCACTCGATGACAAATGGAGAGAGACTTCTCTACACTCGGTACTCAATACTTTGTCCGCTTCGTCCTGTGAGCCTGACAATGGGTACCCCAAAGTGGTAGTTACCCCCGAGTCTCTACATCCCTCCGACCAGGCGGAGGACCTCCAGTTGTCTCCAGAACCCTTCGGGGTGCTACCTGGTAGCGAAAGGACAGAGACTCTCCTATACTCTGTACCTGATACCTCGCTCGCTTCGTCCAGTGAGTCCAACCTAGTGTACTCCGAAGCAGAGGTTACTCCTGAGTCTTTACACCCCTCCGACCAGGCGGAGGACCTCCAGTTGTCTCCAGAGCCCTTCGGGGTGCCACCTGGTGGTGAATGGACAGAGACTTTCCTATATCCTGGATCTGGTACCTCGCTTGCTTCGTTCAGTGAGTTCGACCTAGTGTACTCTGAAGCAGAGGATACCCATGAGTCTCCACACCCCTCTGACCAGGCGGAGGACCTCCAGTTGTCTCCAGAACCCTTCGGGGTTCCACCTGGTGGTGAATGGACAGAGACTTTCCTATATCCTGGATCTGATACCTCGCTTGCTTCGTTCAGTGAGTTCGACCTTGTGTACTCTGAAGCAGAGGATACCCATGAGTCTCTACACTCCTCTGACCAGGCGGAGGACCTTCAGTTGTCTCCAGAACCCTTTGGGGTGCCACCTGGTGGTGAATGGACAGAGACTTTCCTATACTCGGTACCCGATACCTCGCCTGCTTCCTCCAGTGAGTCCGACCTAGTGTACTCTGAAGCAGATGTTTTCTCTGAGCCTCTGCACTCTTCTGACCCAGCGGAGGACCTCCAGTTGTTTCCTGAATTCTCCGGGGTACCACCAGATCACAAAGAGACAGTGACTTTTTCTCATTATGTACCTGATAACCCATCTATTTCTTCCTGTGAGCTTGACAAGAAGGACCTCGAAGCAGAGATTACCCCCAAGTCTCTGTCCCCTTCCAACCCGGTGAAGGACTTCCAGTTGTCTCCTGTACCCTCTGGGGTGCCACCTGAAAATATGTGGAGAGAGACTTCCTTGTGTGCTGTTCCTGGTACTCCACCCATTTCGTCTGTTGCTGAGGATGGCTGGATAGGAGGTAGCATCCTAGCTAACCAGATGGGATCAATTTTTCCTGTGGACAGTGGAAGTGATCTCCTTGAAGTGAACGACTGGTCCTCGAATTCCCTGCGGAAGATTCTGGCAGGCCTGAAGAAGAGGGGGCGTAAGGAGGGGGGTACTGTAACATACCTGGCGGCGTCCTTGCATGGTGGTCCATCTCCCACTGTGCAAGAGCGCGCACTTGGTCTCCAGTCCAGAATGTCTCTCTGGCTTCCCTCCATGCTGTCTGTTTGTGTCTGTTTCTGCTGCTTAAGGGCGGCGCCCGATCACTTCCTGCTTTTTGTACCTGCTGTGGGTCACACCCCTTGTGCGTCCTCAGCCTATTGCTGTCTGTCACCTGGTATATAGCTCAGCTGCTCCCATCTATCCCTAGCAAAAAAGAAGCAAGACAAAAATATATCTCATACCCTACCATAATTATATATAAATGTAAAGCAAAATTGCATAATAAATATAGGGTACTTAGTGAACTATTTTTGATCAAAAAAAGTATACAAGCCGTCCCACCAGCGGCAAGGTGACCCTAAATTGGGACGGTACCTATACTGCCTATATTAAAAACCTTACTGTATATCAAAGTTGAAGTAATGCATATAAAAGGGTAGACAAATAGGACCGGGTCCCAACTCCAGACCACCTAGGCCCGTGGTAAGCTACATATATACCAATCAGCTCAACAAAGGGCATGCCACACCCTTAAATTGCACAGAATGCAAACAAGTCAAAAAACCAGACAATGTGAACTGAGGTCTAAGATGGCAGACATACAAGAAACAGAGGCATGTTCACACTAGCAAAAAAGAAGCAAGACAAAAATATATCTCATACCCTACCATAATTATATATAAATGTAAAGCAAAATTGCATAATAAATATAGGGTACTTAGTGAACTATTTTTGATCAAAAAAAGTATACAAGCCGTCCCACCAGCGGCAAGGTGACCCTAAATTGGGACGGTACCTATACTGCCTATATTAAAAACCTTACTGTATATCAAAGTTGAAGTAATGCATATAAAAGGGTAGACAAATAGGACCGGGTCCCAACTCCAGACCACCTAGGCCCGTGGTAAGCTACATATATACCAATCAGCTCAACAAAGGGCATGCCACACCCTTAAATTGCACAGAATGCAAACAAGTCAAAAAACCAGACAATGTGAACTGAGGTCTAAGATGGCAGACATACAAGAAACAGAGGCATGTTCACACTAGCAAAAAAGAAGCAAGACAAAAATATATCTCATACCCTACCATAATTATATATAAATGTAAAGCAAAATTGGATAATAAATATAGGGTACTTAGTGAACTATTTTTGATCAAAAAAAGTATACAAGCCGTCCCACCAGCGGCAAGGTGACCCTAAATTGGGACGGTACCTATACTGCCTATATTAAAAACCTTACTGTATATCAAAGTTGAAGTAATGCATATAAAAGGGTAGACAAATAGGACCGGGTCCCAACTCCAGACCACCTAGGCCCGTGGTAAGCTACATATATACCAATCAGCTCAACAAAGGGCATGCCACACCCTTAAATTGCACAGAATGCAAACAAGTCAAAAAACCAGACAATGTGAACTGAGGTCTAAGATGGCAGACATACAAGAAACAGAGGCATGTTCACACTAGCAAAAAAGAAGCAAGACAAAAATATATCTCATACCCTACCATAATTATATATAAATGTAAAGCAAAATTGCATAATAAATATAGGGTACTTAGTGAACTATTTTTGATCAAAAAAAGTATACAAGCCGTCCCACCAGCGGCAAGGTGACCCTAAATTGGGACGGTACCTATACTGCCTATATTAAAAACCTTACTGTATATCAAAGTTGAAGTAATGCATATAAAAGGGTAGACAAATAGGACCGGGTCCCAACTCCAGACCACCTAGGCCCGTGGTAAGCTACATATATACCAATCAGCTCAACAAAGGGCATGCCACACCCTTAAATTGCACAGAATGCAAACAAGTCAAAAAAACAGACAATGTGAACTGAGGTCTAAGATGGCAGACATACAAGAAACAGAGGCATGTTCACACTAGCAAAAAAGAAGCAAGACAAAAATATATCTCATACCCTACCATAATTATATATAAATGTAAAGCAAAATTGCATAATAAATATAGGGTACTTAGTGAACTATTTTTGATCAAAAAAAGTATACAAGCCGTCCCACCAGCGGCAAGGTGACCCTAAATTGGGACGGTACCTATACTGCCTATATTAAAAACCTTACTGTATATCAAAGTTGAAGTAATGCATATAAAAGGGTAGACAAATAGGACCGGGTCCCAACTCCAGACCACCTAGGCCCGTGGTAAGCTACATATATACCAATCAGCTCAACAAAGGGCATGCCACACCCTTAAATTGCACAGAATGCAAACAAGTCAAAAAACCAGACAATGTGAACTGAGGTCTAAGATGGCAGACATACAAGAAACAGAGGCATGTTCACACTAGCAAAAAAGAAGCAAGACAAAAATATATCTCATACCCTACCATAATTATATATAAATGTAAAGCAAAATTGCATAATAAATATAGGGTACTTAGTGAACTATTTTTGATCAAAAAAAGTATACAAGCCGTCCCACCAGCGGCAAGGTGACCCTAAATTGGGACGGTACCTATACTGCCTATATTAAAAACCTTACTGTATATCAAAGTTGAAGTAATGCATATAAAAGGGTAGACAAATAGGACCGGGTCCCAACTCCAGACCACCTAGGCCCGTGGTAAGCTACATATATACCAATCAGCTCAACAAAGGGCATGCCACACCCTTAAATTGCACAGAATGCAAACAAGTCAAAAAAGTAGACAATGTGAACTGAGGTCTAAGATGGCAGACATACAAGAAACAGAGGCATGTTCACACTAGCAAAAAAGAAGCAAGACAAAAATATATCTCATACCCTACCATAATTATATATAAATGTAAAGCAAAATTGCATAATAAATATAGGGTACTTAGTGAACTATTTTTGATCAAAAAAAGTATACAAGCCGTCCCACCAGCGGCAAGGTGACCCTAAATTGGGACGGTACCTATACTGCCTATATTAAAAACCTTACTGTATATCAAAGTTGAAGTAATGCATATAAAAGGGTAGACAAATAGGACCGGGTCCCAACTCCAGACCACCTAGGCCCGTGGTAAGCTACATATATACCAATCAGCTCAACAAAGGGCATGCCACACCCTTAAATTGCACAGAATGCAAACAAGTCAAAAAACCAGACAATGTGAACTGAGGTCTAAGATGGCAGACATACAAGAAACAGAGGCATGTTCACACTAGCAAAAAAGAAGCAAGACAAAAATATATCTCATACCCTACCATAATTATATATAAATGTAAAGCAAAATTGCATAATAAATATAGGGTACTTAGTGAACTATTTTTGATCAAAAAAAGTATACAAGCCGTCCCACCAGCGGCAAGGTGACCCTAAATTGGGACGGTACCTATACTGCCTATATTAAAAACCTTACTGTATATCAAAGTTGAAGTAATGCATATAAAAGGGTAGACAAATAGGACCGGGTCCCAACTCCAGACCACCTAGGCCCGTGGTAAGCTACATATATACCAATCAGCTCAACAAAGGGCATGCCACACCCTTAAATTGCACAGAATGCAAACAAGTCAAAAAACCAGACAATGTGAACTGAGGTCTAAGATGGCAGACATACAAGAAACAGAGGCATGTTCACACTAGCAAAAAAGAAGCAAGACAAAAATATATCTCATACCCTACCATAATTATATATAAATGTAAAGCAAAATTGCATAATAAATATAGGGTACTTAGTGAACTATTTTTGATCAAAAAAAGTATACAAGCCGTCCCACCAGCGGCAAGGTGACCCTAAATTGGGACGGTACCTATACTGCCTATATTAAAAACCTTACTGTATATCAAAGTTGAAGTAATGCATATAAAAGGGTAGACAAATAGGACCGGGTCCCAACTCCAGACCACCTAGACCCGTGGTAAGCTACATATATACCAATCAGCTCAACAAAGGGCATGCCACACCCTTAAATTGCACAGAATGCAAACAAGTCAAAAAACCAGACAATGTGAACTGAGGTCTAAGATGGCAGACATACAAGAAACAGAGGCATGTTCACACTAGCAAAAAAGAAGCAAGACAAAAATATATCTCATACCCTACCATAATTATATATAAATGTAAAGCAAAATTGCATAATAAATATAGGGTACTTAGTGAACTATTTTTGATCAAAAAAAGTATACAAGCCGTCCCACCAGCGGCAAGGTGACCCTAAATTGGGACGGTACCTATACTGCCTATATTAAAAACCCGGTCCTATTTGTCTACCCTTTTATATGCATTACTTCAACTTTGATATACAGTAAGGTTTTTAATATAGGCAGTATAGGTACCGTCCCAATTTAGGGTCACCTTGCCGCTGGTGGGACGGCTTGTATACTTTTTTTGATCAAAAATAGTTCACTAAGTACCCTATATTTATTATGCAATTTTGCTTTACATTTATATATAATTATGGTAGGGTATGAGATATATTTTTGTCTTGCTTCTTTTTTGCTAGTGTGAACATGCCTCTGTTTCTTGTATGTCTGCCATCTTAGACCTCAGTTCACATTGTCTGGTTTTTTGACTTGATTGCATTCTGTGCAATTTAAGGGTGTGGCATGCCCTTTGTTGAGCTGATTGGTATATATGTAGCTTACCACGGGCCTAGGTGGTCTGGAGTTGGGACCCGGTCCTATTTGTCTACCCTTTTATATGCATTACTTCAACTTTGATATACAGTAAGGTTTTTAATATAGGCAGTATAGGTACCGTCCCAATTTAGGGTCACCTTGCCGCTGGTGGGACGGCTTGTATACTTTTTTTGATCAAAAATAGTTCACTAAGTACCCTATATTTATTATGCAATTTTGCTTTACATTTATATATAATTATGGTAGGGTATGAGATATATTTTTGTCTTGCTTCTTTTTTGCTAGTGTGAACATGCCTCTGTTTCTTGTATGTCTGCCATCTTAGACCTCAGTTCACATTGTCTGATTTTTCCCATCTATCCCTGCCTGAGCATAGTGTTTCATTCAGTGTGTGCTGCACTCTGAAGGTGCCAGGTCCCGTTCTTTGTCTCCTGCCTTGCGGTATCAGTTCCCGTGTCTGAACTGAGTCCTGTCTTTGTCTCCTGCCTTGCGGTATCGGTTCCCGTGTCTGAACTGAGCCCTGTCTATGTCTCCTGCCTTGCGGTATCAGTTCCCGTGTCTGAACTGAGTCCTGTCTGTGTACTCTTGCCTGCTGCCTCTCCTGGAGGCTGTATTTCCAGGCCTGTCTGAACACGCTCCTAGCCTGTTCCTCCCGCCTTCTAGGGGCCGATTACCTAGACCCGCTCCTGTATCTTGTCTGTCCTGTCTGAACACGCTCCTTGCCTGTTCGTCCCGCCTCTCTAGGGGCCGTATTCCCAGACCCGCTCCTGTATCCCGCTGCAGTGTCGGTCTCCTCCGTACACTCAGTTCCAGTCTGAACTCTCTCCTATCCTTTACCTGTTTTGCCTCTATGTCCGTTCCCTTCCTTTTTCTGCAGAGTCTGAACTCGTACCTAACTCCTGCTTGTTGTCTCTGTACTCCCGTTTGTGAGTTTGTGGTCCACTCGCTACTTCACTGCAAGTACCCTGTGGGTATCTGGCTCTGCCTTTCTCTTCCTGTCTGTTCCGTGTGAACAGAGCCCTGTCCCCCCTGCTCTGCCTTGCTTGCCGCTCCTGCGGTTTCCGCTCTGCTCCTGCCTTGTTTGCCGCTCTGCGGTTTCCGCTCTGCTCCTGCCTTGTTTGCCGCTCTGCGGTTTCCGCTCTGCTCCTGCCTTGTTTGCCGCTCTGCGGTTTCCGCTCTGCTCCTGCCTTGTTTGCCGCTCTGCGGTTTCCGCTCTGCTCTTGCCTTGTTTACCGCTCTGCGGTTTCTGCTCTGCTCCTGCCTTGTTTACCGCTCTGCGGTTTCCGCCCTGCTCCTGCCTTGTTTACCGCTCTGCGGTTTCCGCTCTGCTCCTGCTTAGCTTGCCGCTCTTGCGGTTTCCACTCTGCTCTTGCCTTGCTTGCCGCTCCTGCGGTTTCTGCTCTGCATCTGCCCGCTGCTCCGGCAGTCCTGTCCTGCTCTGCTTCTGCTCGCTGCTCCGGCAGCCCCGTCCTGCTCTGCATCTGCTCGCTGCTCCGCCAGTTCTGTCCTGCTCTGCTTGTGCTCGCTGCTCTGGCAGTCCCGTCCTGCTCTGCTCTTGCCCACCGCTTCGGGCGTTCCCTCTCTGCTGTGTTTGGCTACCGCATCTGCGGTTCTGTTTCTATGACCCAGTCTGTACTGGGTCTTGTCCTCTCTGTGCTCCAGCCCGTCCTTTCGGCCAGTACCTCCCCGCCTGCATACTCGCCTGTATCCACCCGTCTGCATACCTGCCGTGTTCGCTTATATCCACCAGTCTGTGCCAGCCTAACCTGCCTGTTCCAGTAATCCCTGTGTGGGTCAACCCCCGTGTCCGCAGTTTGACCTGGAGTAGCACCTGGTCCCTCTGCCCGGTTTCTCCCTGGTGCACTGGCGTCGTATGCCGTCGTGCCACCTTGGTCGGATCGGCCAGATACTTAGTCACGCCCCTCCAGGCACTCTCCGGTTCATGGTCCAGTGGAACCACTACTCCCGCACACGCTAGTCAGTCCGGGCGTGTGCATAACACATGTCTGCGTACTGTGTTTGTGCATGTCTGTGTACTGTGTGTGCATGTGTGCATGTCTGCCTACTGTGCATGTGTGCATGTTTTCATATGTGAAGGATGAGGGTGCAGCCTGGGCCCTGTGTTGTATACCTATATTTCTCCACTGTATCTGTGCATCATGAATGGTATGTGGTATGTGTTAAAGGGGCCTACTGAGACTCTTTCACCAGGGGCCTACGAAAACCTGGACCGGTCCTGTGCACATGCCAATTATTAGTTATTTGATCCCATACATTTAATTTATGCCTATTCTTCTCCCTTCATGTCATCAACTTAGATAATTTAGTGCTGATGTATCACACACAAATCGGATTACAAAAATATTTAAACAAACTTTTTGGAATACAAAAAGTTTATACAACTGTTTCAATAATGACATTTCATTTGAAAAGAATCCCCACATGAGTAAATGGGAATCGGATCTTGGGGAAATATTTTCCCTGGACCAATGGGAGAATGGCCTAAAATTTACATATGCTTCCAATATATCCATGTTCTTACATTAATCTTATTATAAAATTGACACCAGATGGTATTATACCCCAATTAGACTTGCACAGGTAAACCCAAATTATTCCTTCCTTTGTTGAAGGAAATGTGGTCATATTATATTTTATTAGTGTTTAAAATGAATCTTAAGATAACCCCTCAAATGGCTATCCTCTCACTTAAAATGGAACAATTTGACCCAGCATACAGACCTTGAATGATTCATATTTTTCTTGTGGTCAAGAATTCAAATCCTTTTTTTTTGGAAAAAATCTGCTTCCCCCAAAATTGCAGATATTATTGAAAAAATTTCAGCACACAAAACCTACGAATCTAAATATGCCACAGTAAATAATCTATATGGTAAACCTTGGGAACTTGCTTTTCCTAAAAATATATAACAATGCCACAATAGTATAAGTAACTTCCAATACCTCTGTTATATTACTGTAAGATATTTATTGTATTTTTATGATTTTTTTTGTTAATTTACTGTATTTGTTGTGTTATATTATATGAATGTACTAATCGCAACATTATAATCTGAGTTCTCCTTTATCTTTCCTATTCCTTCTTCCTTACTTATTCCTGGTTTCCCCTCCTAATAAATATTTCCCTTTATCCACTTGTTCCTTAAATTCCCTTTCCCCCTTTTCCTTCCCTTTATAATTTTATAAAAATCTTAATAAAAATGATTAAAACTCTTTTTCTACTATAGCGTAGTTTTTCTCGCAAGATGAGAGCTTCCAGCTCAGATACAGGGTGGGATGTTTCTCCTCATTTATCTCTTGGGAGAGCACGGCTCCTAGGCCAACTTCTGAAGCATCTGTCTGGACCACAAATTCTTTATTAAAGTCTGGTGCGACCAGGACCGTCTACTGACACAGTGCCAGCTTCAGCTGTTGGAAAGTCGTCTCCATTTCAACAGTCCATTTCGCTATCGTTGATTTGGTGCCTTTCAGAAGATCCATCAGTGGTGCGGCAATTATGGCAAAATTTGCGATAAACCTCAGCTAATATCCCACGATTCCAAGAAACGCTCTCACCTGCTTCTTTGAGAGCGGTTGCTGCCAGCTCTGGATTTCCTCGACCTTATTGACTTGCGGCTTGATTTTGCCTCTCCCGACTACATAGCCTAAATACTTGGCCTCTTCATTCCCAATGGCACATTTTTTTGGATTTATAGTAAACCCTGACTTCCTCAGAGCATCCAGAATCGCCTGTACCTTTGGTAGATGACTAGCCCAGTCTGGGCTAAAGACGACAATGTCATCAAGGTAGGCTGCGGCATACTTCTTATGTGTGGTGAGTATCTGATCCATGGCCCTCTGGAAGGTGGCTGGGGCCCTCTGCAGCCCAAAAGGCATTCAAGTGTATTGGAAACACCCATCAGGTGTTGAGAAAGCAGTCTTCTCCTTGGCCCTCTGGGAGATGGGTATCTGCCAGTAGCCCTTCATCAATTCAAGGGTGGTAATATACCTCGCGGGTCCAAGCCTCTTGATGAGTTCATTGACGCGGAGCATCGGGTATGCGTCACACTTGGATACCTCATTCAGCCGGCGGTATTAACTACAAAACCTCCACTTCCCGTCGGGCTTTGGCATGAGAACGATGGGACTTGACCATCCACTCTTTGATTCCTCTGTCACACTGAGGTCCAGCATCCTCTTCACTTCGGTTGAGATCACCTCACGGCGGGCTTCAGGAATCCTATAGGGGTTAAGGTTTACCCTAACATGTGCTTCCGTCAGCACATCATGCTCGACCATCTGTGTAAGCCCCGGCAGCTCTGGGAACAGGTCACAGTTCCATTGCAGCAGCTCTCTACACTGTTGCTTCTGGACCGGCGATAGAGTCTCTGCTATCGTGACGTCCTCCACTTTGGCTTTGGGACTGGCTCCCAAACAAGGAGCCCCCAGCGTTTCCCGATCTTGCCAAGGTTTGAGCAAGTTCACATGATATACTTGGTGCAAGCTTTCGGCCAGGCTGGTGGACTTTATAGTTTACTTCACTGAGTTTCTTCACCACCTCATACGGGCCTTGCCACTTGGCCAGGAAATTTCTCTTGACGGTGGAAATAAGCAACAAAACGCGATCCTCAGGCCAGAACTGCCTCAGCCTCACTGATCGATTATACACCCTTGTTTGTGCTTCCTGCGCCTGGAGGAGATGTTAATTCACGATGGGCATCACTTTCGCCATTCTCTCCTGAAACTGGGCGACATTCTCGATGATGCTCCGTTGGGGCGTGACCTCAGCCTCCCAGGTTTCCTTGGTGATGTCTAGGAGTCCTCTTGGATGCCGACCATAAAGGAGCTCGAACGGAGAGAAGCCAGTGGAGGCTTGAGGAACTTCTCTGACGGAGAAGAGCCGAAACGGAAGCAGGTAGTCTCACTCATCCTTCTCAATGACCTTCCTGAGCATCGCCTTTAAGGTCTTGTTAAAGTGCTCCACTAGGCTGTCCGTCTGCGGATGGTAAACTGAGATCCATAGCTGGGCAATCTGAAGGACCTAACACAGCTCTTTCATCACTTTGCTCATGAATGGTGTTCCCTGGTCTGTCAAAATCTACTTTGGTAGTCCTGTCCTGGCAAAAATATGGACCAGGTCCCGGGCTATACTTTTACTTGCCAAATTTATTAGGGGTATCGCATAGTTCATGACCACAAGGATGTATTGGTGGCCCCGGGCCGATTTAACTAAGGGACCCACAAGGTCCATGGCAATCCTCTCAAAGGGGACCTCTACCACAGATAGTGGAACCAGGGGACTACGGCAGTGGGAGAACGGTGCGGTTATCTGACAGGTAGGGCAGAACCTACAATAGTCTAGGGTCTCCCGGTAACACCCTGGCCAATAGAACCTCCTCATTATCCTCTCCTGAGTTTTCTGGACACCCCAGGTGTCCCCTCAGAACATGTGAATGGGCCATATCTAATACCCTCCATCTCACCACCCCTTAGTTTGGTCACCCGATACACTAATTACCCCTGAACTGCAAAGTGTGGGAACCTGGTGTCTGCCCCTGGATCTTGAGCAACCCCATTACAGACAGGAACATTGTCTCACGCCCCCTTTAAGGTCAAGTCACGAACTTGAGCAGACCCAAAGTTCTCTCCGGACACCTCTAACTCAGGGAGGTCAGCCTCTTCGGTCATAGTCTCGTCTTCTTCCTCGACAAGGACACACAGGGGGAACTCATCCACCTTTGACTTCAACAGGGCTTCTTCCCGAGGGATCTGTTTTTTGCCCGAGCAACTCCATATGGACCACCTTTCCCACAAATCCCAAAATAAAGAAAAGTCTTGACAGGATGTAACAGGTCCTTGACCACCCCGACCTCGTGGGGCTGGGCACCGCAGTCTGTTCCCACAGTTACTCTAGCCACAGGGTAGTCCTTGGCGTCCCCATGTATGCAGTGAACGCCCACAGTTTTGGCAGGGATCAGCTGGTGGGGAAGGATAGCACTGATTAGGGTCACCAGACTCCCAGAGTCCAATAGCCCAAGCACCACACCCCATTAATGGACATGGCACATGTCTGTGGCCCCTCAGCAGCTTGACTGTCCACACTACAGGCCGGATAGGCATAATAGGAACAATGCCGGCCTAGGCTGCAGTCTTTGGGTTCAGGGGACATATGGCACCGGGCAGCTATGTGTCCAAGATTATGACAATGCCAACAGACCACTTCCGTGACAACAGTCTTTGCAGGGCCTTCAGCAGATTTGGGACAACCCCTGTTTGTGACTCTAGACCCCATACGTGGTGAGCCCACCACCCTTTGGGTACTCCAGTACGGGGAAGTGACTATGTCCGGTTTCCCAAGGGATTTCTCAGCCACTTGGTACCTCTCTACTAGGCCCACGAGGTCGTCCGCTTTCCGAGGGTCACCCTGGGCAACCTAGGTCTCCAACGGCCTGGGAAGGGAATGGCTGAATCCATCACCACACGCTTGACCACCTGGGCAGGAGTGGAAGACTTTGGCTGCAGCCACTTCTGGACTAGATGTAGCAAGTCAAACATCTGCGAGCGAGGAGGTTTGTCGCCAGCATACGCCCAGTGGTAGACCCTTTGTGCTCTTTTGGGGTTTGCCCGTTAAATAGGGGGCCAGCGCCTCCACCCACTGCTGTGGCAGCAGCTTTTCCTGCTCTGCTACCCTTTCGAACACAGTCAAAAATGCATCAACATCATCACCTGGGGTCATCTTTTGCATAGCTCGCCTTACCGCCTTCCGGACGTATGAGACATCAGCTGGAGTTGAGGGAGGGGCAGTTTCTCTGCTGCGGACCTCCCCTGCTAGGAGTTCCATCTGCCTTTGCTGCTGTTGGATCTGCTGCATCAGGAGTTTATTTGTCTCCTGCTGTGCCTGCTGCTGCTACTGGTGCTGCTGTTGCAGGTGCTGCTGCTCTCATTGCTGCTGCAGCTGCTCCTGGTGCTGCAGTAGCTGCTCCAGGTACTGCTGCATGTGCTGCTGGCTCTGCAGGTGCTGTTGCTGCTGCTGCTGTTGGCTTTGGACCAGGTGCTTGATGAGCACTTCCATGCTGCCAGACATCTCTGGCTGGCTTGTGGCCTTTACCCAGGACATCCACCCTTCTCTGTGGCAGGTACATGTGTTCCTGGAATTTTGCCCGCATTCTCCACCAACTGTGGTATGACGACTCACTCGTCTGCATTCAGAAGTAGACTCTGGAACATTTTCATCTGCAGGTTTATTTAAAATGGCATAAAGCACTGCAGGTTCAGCAAAATAAGCACAGCCTTGCTGGCATAACGGAAAAACAAAAGATAAATGATAGCACAGTCCATATGTGTGCGTTATTCAGTTGCAGCACACTTCAGCTCCTCCTGAGCTGAAGTTCCACAGTCTGGAGACTTCCTTCTCCAAACTCACACCAGAGAGAAAAAACAGTGACTGAGTGTGAAGACCCGGGGTTTTCCGTGGGCGTAACGCTACTCATACAACACAGGGTGAGGGTTAAACAGCACGGTAATACTTTATTGAACCACAAAACGGACAATAAACACACAGAACAGTCCCAGCAAATACCCAAGATGGTACAACATTACACAGTATCACCCTTCCGCTCTGCCTGCCTATGATAGAACAGCTGCGACTTTGGGACTTCCAGGGTCAACTACCTCAACCAGTGGTCCCCCGCTTCTGGTGGGCCCCCACAGAGAGAAGGTAGCGGCAAGCTTAGGAAGCTTGCAGTCCATCGAGGTACAAGGCCAGGAAACCTGAGGGTCCCACCCTGGCCTCTCCGAATAGTTTCCATGGGGCTAGATGACGGGCAGGTCCCAATCTGGCTTCTCCGAATGTCTCCATGAGTTACAGGCGACTGGTGGGTCTCTTCTGGCAACCCCAAACAACATATCCATATACATGGGGCCAGGTGATTTCATCGTTCCAACCTGTTGTCCCCAAATGTATCCATGGGCTCTCTGAGGATTAATGGAGCAGATCCGTATCTTTCCAGTCAGGGCCGATACCCTTAGACAGGAATCATGTAGAATCCAAATCGGTGTCTCTTTGGATGGAGCTGCCATGCAATCCATCTACTGTCTTGAAGGATGTCTCTCATTCTCCTTGTAAAGTCTTTCTGATTCTCCTTGATTCTGCTTGCATCACTAGACATCCCTGTTTATATTTACATCTGTGTAAGGTCATCAGTCACAGGTCATAGGTAAAGGTGCAGGGCTCACTCAGGTCTCATTGTTTGAGCTAATAAATTTGCACACTTTTTATCACAGGGGGCTGTTGTAAATAAACATTCAGCTGAGTTAGTATAATATTTAATTAACATAGTAACAACAACATTGTTTCACTAAACCAAGAGGAGACAACAATCAGGGTTATACAAATACTGGTCTGTTCTTATTGACCAGGCACATAAATACACATAGATTTATGAATCAACCCAAAGTGTATTTCTCTTGGATTAACAAATATAAACATCTGGCTGTTAAAGATTTTAAGCTGTATCGCCAAACTGAGCATTTAACTTGCCCAGCCACACACTGGTGAATAACCTCCCGCCCTTCACAATGTCATTCACAAAAAATGACTCCCTTTTAAAATGGTGGTTTAACCCCCAACACATAACATGCTGGAGGAAATTTGTAGGTTTACTTCACTGAAGCCTGAAGCTAGTAGCCGCAATGAAACATATCTTCCCTCACATACATCACCAGTGACTCTGTCACAACATATATATACAGTGCAGACCAAGCTTGGACACACCTTCTCATTTAAAGATTTTTCTGTATTTTCATGACTATGAAAATTGTACATTCACACTGAAGGCATCAAAACTATGAATTAACACATGTGGAATTATATACTTAACAAAAAAGTGTGAAACAACTGAAAATATGTCTTATATTCTAGGTTCTTCAAAGTAGCCACCTTTTGCTTTGATGACTGCTTTGCACACTCTTGGCATTCTCTTGATGAGCTTCAAGAGGTAGTCACCGGAAATGGTTTTCACTTCACAGGTGTGCCCTGTCAGGTTTAATAAGTGGGATTTCTTGCCTTATAAATGGGGTTGGGACAATCAGTTGTGTTGTGCAGAAGTCAGGTGGATACACAGCTGATAGTCCTAATGAATAGACTGTTAGAATTTGTATTATGGCAAGAAAAAAGCAGCTAAGTAAAGAAAAACGAGTGGCCATCATTACTTTAAGAAATTAAGGTCAGTCAGTCTGAAAAATTGGGCAGACTCTGAAAGTGTCCCCAAGTGCAGTTGCAAAAAATATCAAGCGCTACAAAGAAACTGGCTCACATGAGGACCGCCCCAGGAAAGGAAGACCAAGAGTCACCTCTGCTTCTGAGGATAAGTTTATCCGAGTCACCAGCCTCAGAAATCGCAGGTTAACAGCAGTTCAGATTAGAGACCAGGTCAATGCCACACAGAGTTCTAGCAGCAGACACATCTCTACAACAACTGTTAAGAGGAGACTTTGTGCAGCAGGCCTTCATGGTAAAATAGCTGCTAGGAAACCACTGCTAAGGACAGGCAACAAGCAGAAGAGACTAGTTTGGGCTAAAGAACACAAGGAATGGACATTAGACCAGTGGAAATCTGTGCTTTGGTCTGATGAGTCCAAATTTGAGATCTTTGGTTCCAACCACCGTGTCTTTGTGCGACGCAGAAAAGGTGAACGGATGGACTCTACATGCCTGGCTCCCACCGTGAAGCATGGAGTAGGAGGTGTGATGGTGTGGGGGTGCTTTGCTGGTGACACTGTTGGGGATTTATTCAAAATTGAAGGCATACTGAACCAGCATGGCTACCACAGCATCTTGCAGCGGCATACTATTCCATCGGGTTTGCGTTTAGTTGGACCATCATTTATTTTTCAACAGGACTATGACCCCAAACACACCTCCAGGCTGTGTAAGGGCTATTTGACCAAGAAGGAGGGTGATGGGGTGCTACGCCAGATGACCTGGCCTCCACAGTCACCAGACCTGAACCCAATCGAGATGGTTTGGGGTGAGCTGGACCGCAGAGTGAAGGCAAAAGGGCCAACAAGTGCTAAGCATCTCTGGGAACTCCTTCAAGATTGTTGGAAGAGCATTTCCAGTGACTTCCTCTTGAAGCTCATCAAGAGAATGCCAAGAGTGTGCAAAGCAGTCATCAAAGCAAAAGGTGGCTCATGAAAATACAGAAAAATCTTTAAATGAGAAGGTGTGTCCAAACTTTTGGTCTGTACTGTATATATATATATATATATATATATATATATATATATAATGTACATATTGTGACAAAGTCACTAGCAAAGTACTGGAGGGGAGATATGTAGCACTGAGATTGTTAGCTCCAGTAATATAAGCATAAAAAAAGTGTTCCAGCACATGAAGTGCAGAAAGAGGTTAATCAGCCATGTTAGTGCTAGGGTGATTAAACACTTGCAGAAAGGGAGGAGTTCAGAGGATAAATTCCCAGCCTTTCAGAGCATTTGGTGTGGGGTGGGCCTGGAGGCACCAGCTCTGGAGCTGTATTGTCATGTGAAGGAACGCTAAACCTTCGGCTATGTTTGTTCCTGAAGCGGGCGGTTTAGCAACGAAGGACTGTGCCATACGTTATGTTTTGTTTTTCCTGTTAGGAAGTTGAGGCCGTGTTTGTTTTAGCTAAAGTTGTCCAGTTTTTATGCAGTACTTTAAATAAAGCCAGTGGCAGATTTAAAGAGACGTGCTTCTGTGTCTATCTCAATGTGTAGCCCAGTAAGCTGATCTTCCACAGTTGGTGTTAGAAGTGAGGGCAAGATCCCCACGAAAGCGGATGTGAGGATGGATCAGTGGTCAGACAAAATGGGGGAGCTGATCAAGCACCTGGTCCAAAGTCAGCACCAGTAGCACCAAAAGCATCTCCAACAGCTGCAGCAGCACTGGGAGCAGCATCAGCAGCAACAGCTGGCACAACAGGAGACAAGTAAGCTGCTTATGCAACAGCTGCAGCTGCAACAACAACAGTACTAGCAACAAAGCCGACAACAGCAGCAGCAGATTGATTTACTCACAGAGGCGATTTGTGGCACGGCGGCTGCTCCAACCCCATTGTCAGCTGATGATTTCTCTATTCGGAAGGCGACGAGGAGAGCCTTGCAGAAATCGACCCCGGGTGACGACATGGAGGCCTTTTTGACCGTTTTTGAAATGGTCGCCGATAGGGAGAAACTCCTGCCAGAGCAGTGGGCGGAAGTCCTGGTGCCATACTTAATGGGGGAGTCACAAAAGGCCTACTATGATATAGCCTTACAGGACACCAAAGAATATGAGAAATTGAAAACAGAAATTTTGGCACACTTGGGGATGACAGTGCCTGTCAGGGCACAAAGGGTCCACCGCTGGGCATATCAACGTGACAAACCCTCTCGCTCCCAAATGTTTGATCTGCTATACTTTGTCCAAAAGTGGTTACAGCCGGAGTCCTCTACACCAGCGTGTTACGGATCCGGGTGGTGGAACCTCTGTGCTGCAGTGCAAGGAGGGACCAGAGGGGCGTAACTAGGTATCAACTCGGACTGACCAAGGTCGTACGGCGGCTCAATTGACTCCGTGAACCAGGGAAGGACCGAGCAGAGGGACTAGGTGCTACTCTGGACCAGTCCTTGTATGAGAGCAGGTGACTCCCACGGGTCAGAAGGCAGGGACTGACCGGTACAGCAGATGAGCACGGCAGGAAGGCTGACGGGTGATCCGGTAGACGGACTGGCAGACACCACGGGTAACTGTCAGGAACCTCAAGGTAGGCTGACTGGTAGGCACGGCAGGTACAGTAACTGGTACGTTCTCCGGGTAGGCAGGCAAGCCTGGCCCATAGACAGACTGGCGGGTTTGGACCGTAGGCAGACCGTCGGGCTGGAGAGTGTACTTGGCTGGCGGAGACAGGTAGCAGGCAAAGGCTCCGGATAAGCGGACTGGCCAAGCCCATAGACAGACTGGCGGGCTGGACTGTAAGCAGACTGTCGGGCTGGACTGGTAGTCAGGCTGGTTGACTGGACTGGTAGTCAGGCTGGCGGACTGGACTGGTAGTCAGGCTGGCGGAATGGACTGGTAGTCAGGCTGGAGGACTGGACTGGTAGTCAGGCTGGCGGACTGGACTGGTAGTCAGACTAGCAGTGGGACCTGAGGGCTGAAGCAGAGTTAGTACACTGAGCTACAATTTTGCACAGGCACCTCCATTTTGGAGGAGGTGCCTTTTATATGGGAAGTCCCCCGGGGCTCCTTAGTACAGCACGCGCGGCCCCTTTAAGAGGGAGCACGCGCTCTAAGCACAGTGCCCGGGAAGCTGCAAGCGCCACCAGAAGCAGGAAAGCCGGAAGACGCCGGGCCAGGAGCGCGGCGGTAAGGGGGACGGCGTCTCTGCCTGTCAGGGGGCAGAGACGCCGATACTACACAGCGCAGATGGTGGAGCGATTTGTAATTAACCGGTTCGTGCACTCCCCTCCGAGCCCAATGCAAACTTGGGTTGCCCAGGGAGATCCCCAGAACACTGATGACTTGTCGGACTGGTCAAAAGGTATCAAGGAGTCGATAAGTCCTTGGGGAGTCAACCCACTCCATTCTGGTGGACGGAGGTTAAAAAGGGGGTGGGGTATCCAAAGGTCAAGGGGGCAGCAGAGGTCATGCCAAGGGCCTCATCGGGGGATGTAATTTGCTAGAGATGTCACTGCCCAGGTCATGTAGCTGCATATTGTCCCCTGACCACCGAGCAAAGGGACTGTAGCCTGGGACGCCGATCTTCATTCTACTCATATCCAGCTTACAGTGTGGACTGTCCACCCGGCAAAGGGCCTCAAGTTTGTCCTGTAAAAGTGAATGGCTTGAAAATGACCAGATAACTAGACTCAGGGAGTTTAGTGACCCTCGTGAGGGCCACACTCCCTCTCCATTTAATCCCTGGGAAGAAGGTTGGCGTCTGCTGCATTCATGGGGATGCTAAAGACGATCCGGTGGTCATTGAGAGGGCCCAAGGTACTGAGTCCCATGAGGTCGGCGAGGTCCCGAATTTGTTGCACCCAATTATTATAGGCCGGGACTTTGTGTTGTTTTGGGACTTGTATGGGAGGGGCGGAGACCTCGATTGCTCAGGAAAAAACGGGTTGACCCTAAAAAAGTCTCATCAACCCCAGAGTCTGACGGTTCCCCTTCTGTGTATTAGGTGAAGAGGAGAAGGTAGTATCCCCGGAGGCAGACATTCCGGAGATAGTGGTAACCAGAGAAAATTTTGGGTTCACCCAACTAAGGGACCTATCTCTAAAAGAAGCGTTCAATAAAGTAACCGTCATAAACTACATAGCACAGGAGTCCGGTGCTGACACAAGGTTTTCCTATTTCATGTTGAGTGGGGACTTATTGTACCGGGTTACTAAGGTGAGGGAGGAGACAGTGCAGCAATTATTGGTACCCGGACCCTATAGACTAATCATGTTGGACAGAGCCCATTCACATGTTTTAGGTGGCCATTTGGGGGTGGACAAAACTCAAGAATGGGTCATGCAGAGGTTCTATTGGCCCAGATGTCATTGGGAAATCCTAAGTCCTGTCCCAACTGCCAGTTAACCGCTACCACCTCTCACTTCCAAAATCCTTCATGCCAATATACATCAAGGCATGGCAACAGAGGTATCCCGTTGAACCTCCATGTGGGCTGGACAAGCCAGAAGGGGACACTGAGGATGTCACAGTGGCACCAGCCCAGAAACAACAGTTCCGAGAACTCAGCGGAACCGGGACCTGTTCTCGGAATTGCCAGGACGTATGCAGGAGGTTGAACATAAAATCCGGATGGAACTATATGTGCGGATGCCTGGGGGAGAGTCACGTTTCTACAACAATCACAGGAAACCAAATGTGATGTCGAAATTTGATGCGTATCCGATGCCCCTCATTGATGATCTCGTAGAGAAGCTAAGGTCAGACTGATAGATCACCACCCTGGACCTAACGAAAGGTTACTGGCAAATCCTTCTCTCAAAGTGCAAAGGAGAAGACGGCCTCTTTTACACCTGATGGTTGCTTCCAGTATACCAGAATTCTGTTTGGGCTGCAAGGAGTCCCAGCTACATTCAAAAAGGGGGAGGCTGTCCAAAATTGGCTAAAACCAGTCTCCAAGAAACAGGTTTGGGCATTTCTGGGAATGGTGGGATACTATGAGCGGTGTATCCCGAATTTCGCCATGATAGCCGCACCCGTGACCGACCTTCTTAAGGGCAGGAAGACAGTGATGGTCAAATGGTCTCTTGAAGCAGAGATGGCATTCCAAGAATTGAAACTCAGGGCTACAGGATTTCCACTTTCATTTGGAACACAGGCCTGGGAAGCTGCATGGTAATGCAGTTTGGAGACTGAAAGTGCCAAAACCTACAGATTTGGGCAGAGGGGGGATATGTGACAAAGTCACTAGCAAAGTACTGATGGGGAGATATGTAGCGCTGAGATTGTTAGCTCCAGTAATATAAACATAGAAAAAGTGTTCTAGCACAAGAAGTGCAGAAAGGGGTTTATCAGCCATACTAGTGCTAAGGTGATTAAACAACTGCAGAAAGGGAGGAGTTCAGAGGATAAATTCCCAGCCTTTCAGAGCATTTAGTGTGGGGTGGGCCTGGAGGCATAACTTCTGGAGCTGTATTGTCATGTGAAGGAAAGCTAAACCTTTGGCTGTGTTTGTTCCTGAAGCGAGCGGTTTCCCGTAGCAACAAAGGACTGTGCCATACGTTATGTTTTGTTTTTCCTGTTAGGGTGGGGAAGCCGTGCTTGTTTTTACTAACGTTGCCCTGGTTTTATGCAGTACTTTTAATAAAGCCAGTGGAAGATTTAAAGAGAAAGTGTTCCTGTGTCTACCTATATGTGCAGCAGAGTGAATTGATCTACCACAATATATATACAGTCCTGCTCATCGTTATTGGCACCCATGAAGTTTAAGTACATAATGTGGAATATCTCTTGAAATAAATGAATCAAGTGAAACAGTTTTTTTGTACAGAGCACTCATGTTAAATACAAAAGAGCAAATGATAAACAATAATTTAAAACAAAAAACAATGGGAGGGAAAAATAGAAAAACCTAAAGCTTGCTGTGTCACTGGTATTGGCACCCTGTATATTAATTTTGTATGAAAACACATTTTGACTCGCCTGTGGTTCATCACAAAAGAGATTCACCTGTGATTAATTGACGGTGCCCATGTGACATAAATTAGCCAAAGAATGATGACTTCAGTGTTTTAAAAAGCCACATGGTAGGCCCTGTTCCTTTGTTGCAATGGTGAAGACAAAGGAGCTGTCTGAGGACATCAGAACTGCTATTATTTGCAAGCACTAGCAAAGGGTAAAAGGCCATTTCCAAAGACCTTGGTATCCCAGTTTCAACAGTGCGCAATGTTATTAAGAAGTTTGCCAAGCATGGAACTGTCAAGAACCTCCTTGGACGTGAGGGAAAGAGGAAAATTGAAAAGAGATGTCTTTGAAGGTTGGTGCGAATTGTGGAAAAAACACCATGTCAAACATCCAAAGACCTGAAGGCCAACCTGGAACAGTCTGGGGTCATGGTTTAAACAAGTACCATACGCTGCACACTAAACCAAGCAGAGCTTTATGGGCGAAGGCCAAGGAAGAAACCAATGCTACAGAAAAGACATCAAAAGGAATGAATGATCTTTGCAAAATGTACCTTGACAAACCACAATCCTTCTGGGAAAATGTTCTGCGGACAGATCAAACAAAAATAGAGCTTTTTGGCTATGCAAAGCAACAGTTTGCTTACAGACGGCGAAATGAAGCTTATAAGGAAAAGAACACCTTATCAACAGTTAAGCATGCTGGAGGATCCATTAATGCTGTAGGGTTGCTTTGCTTCGTCAGATACTGGAGGCCTTGACCGTATCACTGGAATTATGAAATCAGAGAAATATCAAGAGATTTTAGAGCGAAATGTCCCACCCAGTGTAAGAAAACTTGGTTTGAATCAAAGATCATGGGTCCTCCAGCAAGACAATGACCCAAAGCACACATCCAAAAGTACACAGGGATGGTTGAAAAAGAAAAAATGGACTGTTTTAAAATGACCAGCAATGAACCCTGACTTCAATCCCATTGAAAATCTTTGGGGTGAGCTGAAATCTGCCATTGGGAAAAAGAACCCTGCAAACATTCAAGAGCTTGAACAAACTGCAAAGGAAGAGTGGGAGAAAATTCCAGCTGAGAAGTGCAAGAAGCTTATAGATGGCTACAAGAAACGTTTGGAGGCTGTAATCAGTGCCAAAGGGTGTGCAACCAATTATTAATTATCGGTGTCTTTATTGCTGCACATGCTGTTTATTCTTTTTCTTCTTTGAAATTGCAACTTGGAAGTTGAAAAACAATGTTTTATTGTTGTATTACTTTGGACCACTAATTAAAAAATCCTGAGGATATAACTTTGTTACATTTCATTTATTTCTGAAGATATTGTACAGTCTATGAAAAAAATGAAGGGGTGCCAATAACGGTGAGCAGCACTGTATATGTATATATATATATATATATATATATATATATATATATATATATATACACATATATATTTCCAAGATACAACTTACGACCTCAGATGTCACAGCACATATGCAGACAGGCACATTGCTTTTGGGATTTCTGCGCATTGCTGTTGGGATTTCCTCTTTCTACTTTAACCTTTTTCAAGATCCTGATTACTTCAGACATCACGGCGCATGCGCGGAAATGTGCACTATTCCTGGGACCTCTCTTTCCTCATTCACATGTCTTAAACAGGCACAGTTAAATATCAGTTTTTGTTAGGATGGGGTGAGTCATCTACATAATCTTAGATAATTATGCCTACACAAGAGATTTATTTATATCAATGAATGAACTTAGCACTTTTATGATATTCACTGCAAATATTTGCACCATTTATTATAAGTATTGTGATGTTTAAATGCTTTGATATTATCTTCAATGTATTAATATATTATGATATATATATTTTGTAGAAAACATCACAGAAAAAAGGCCGCCATACTTGCCAATACCATTTCCAGACACAAATGCAGAACAGGATGTAGCAGGTCCCTCATGATAATGTCGGAGGCAGCACAGGTGCAAAATACTAATAAAACAACCACTTAGTAACCATAAAACATCCGTGGGGTGGCTGCCTAGTATTCAAAATGCACATAGGCTTATATAGGGTGCCATTCACACGCATATTACCTATGCCCATACTATTAGATCAGTTGGGCTGCCCAGTATCATATGTAGACACCGCACAGGACAGACACCCCACATTACACAGCCACCACTGAAGAGCTTAGCTTGCACCCTGCATAAAAAAACATGCAAAACAGATGTATATAATGCATGAGGTATTGGTCGATATTTTAGCCAAAATACACAAGCTCACAACCCACTTCGGGTCCTCATTATCTTGCGAGTCCCTATGCTAAATTCAAAAACAATACCTCATTTTATACACCATTTTTGCACATTTTTGCATTTTTATGCAGGGTGCAGGCTGGATCCTTTAGTGGTGGCTGGGTAATGTGATGTATCTTCAAATATCTGGCACTTGATTAACTGCTTGAGAAACCTTCACACTATGGACCGAAATGTGGCCATCATGGGCCAATAAACACCACTATTTTTAACTATTTTTGGTGTGCTGACTATAGTTTATATTTTTTATATATTTGTCTAGTTTGGTCATTGCCGGTGTGGCTTGGCACCTGTGTTGTTCTCCAGTGCTGCTCTATATTTTGTAATATATATATATATATATATATATATATATATATATATATATATATATATATATACAGTACAGACCAAAAGTTTGGACACACCTTCTCATATAAAGATTTTTCTGTATTTTTATGACTATTAAAATTGTACATTCACACTGAAGGCATCAAAACTATGAATTAACACATGTCGAATTATATAATTAACAAAAAAGTGTGAAACAACTGAAAATATGTCTTATATTCTAGGTTCTTCAAAGTAGCCACCTTTTGCTTTGATGACTGCTTTGCACACTCTTGGCATTCTCTTGATGAGCTTCAAGAGGTAGTCACCGGAAATGGTTTTCACTTCACAGGTGTGCCTTGTCAGATTTAATAAGTGGGATTTCTTGCCTTATAAATGGGGTTGGGACCATCAGTTGTGTTGTGCAGAAGTCAGGTGGATACAATAGACTGTTAGAATTTGTATTATGGCAAGAAAAAAGCAGCTAAGTAAAGAAAAACGAGTGGCCATCATTACTTTAAGAAATTAAGGTCAGTCAGTCCGAAAAATTGGGTAAACTTTGAAAGTGTCCACAAGTGCAGTTGCAAAAACCATCAAGCGCTACAAAGAACCTGGCTCACATGAGGACCACCCCAGGAAAGGAAGACCAAGAGTCACCTCTGCTTCTGAGGATAAGTTTATTCGAGTCGCCAGCCTCAGAAATCGCAGGTTAACAGCAGCCCAGATTAGAGACCAGGTCAATGCCACACAGAGTTCTCGCAGCAGACACATCTCTACAACAACTGTTAAGAGGAGACCACTGTTAAGGACAGGCGACAAGCAGAAGAGACTTGTTTGGGCTAAAGAACACAAGGAATGGACATTAGACCAGTGGAAATCTGTGCTTTGGTCTGAGGAGTCCAAATTTGAGATCTTTGGTTCCAACCAACGTGTCTTTGTGCGACGCAGAAAAGGTGAACGGATGGACTCTACATGCCTGGTTCTCACTGTGAAGCATGGGGGAGGAGGTGTGATGGTGTGGGGGTGCTTTGCTGGTGACACTGTTGGGAATTTATTCAAAATTGAAGGCATACTGAACCAGCATGGCTACCACAGCATCTTGCAGCGGCATACTATTCCATCCGGTTTGCGTTTAGTAAGACCATCATTTATTTTTCAACAGGACAATGACCCCAAACATACCTCCAGGCTGTGTAAGGGCTATTTGACCAAGAAGAAGAGTGATGGGGTGCTACGCCAGATGACCTGGCCTCCACAGTCACCAGACCTGAACCCAATCGAGATGGTTTGGGGTGAGCTGGACTGCAGAGTGAAGGCAAAAGGGCCAACAAGTGCTAAGCATCTCTGGGAACTCCTTCAAGATTGTTGGAAGGCCATTTCCGGTGACTACCTCTTGAAGCTCATCAAGAGAATGCCAAGAGTGTGCAAAGCAGCCATCAAAGCAAAAGGTGGCTACTTTGAAGAACCTAGAATATAAGACATATTTTCAGTTGTTTCACACTTTTTTGATAAGTATATAATTCCACATGTGTTAATTCATAGTTTTGATGCCTTCAGTGTGAATGTACAATTTTCAAAGTCATGAAAATACAGAAAAATCTTTAAATGAGAAGGTGTGTCCAAACTTTTGGTCTGTACTGTATATATAGATATATATTATATATGTCTACAATTAGAATGAAAATAACGCTAGTGCCATTTTGCTGTTTGTAGCAATGCTGTGGATTTCACACTCTCCATGTAAAAGTCTGCAGATTTATAGCTGGATGCACGAATTCTAATTAAAGTGAGCATTCCGAATGCTACATCTACAGACGAGTCGTTGTGCCCAACAGCTCCACTGCTAAACGACATCAGCTTTTGTAGTCCATCAAAGACACCAAGCAATGCCTGCGAGAACTAATTGCTTGTTTATTTGCCCTCTGTATTATTCTCTGGCTACGGAACAGGGTATAAAAGCGTCAGAAAAGATTTGGGGACTCTTTCGAGTATTTTTATGGAATAGGGCGCAAAGGGCAACTGCAGGGGAGAAAAGCAAAGAGCAGCGAAACTCAGTTGGCAAGACTCTGTTGCTAGGTGCACAAACCTGCTCTATATGCAGTGCGATCATTCTGCAGCCCGTTACCTGAATAAGTCTGTTCTGTTGCCATGGTTTCATTGCAGAGACTGTGCCCTCTCAGAAAGGAAACAATTATGCTCAATTTTATATTCACTTCTTTAATCATTTTCATCAGTTTGAACAACAGAGACTCTGATATGTGTAGTTATCAAAGCCTGATGCCACAAACATGTTTTCACGGGCCTGGACTTTCATTGATGTATTAATTGCAAACTCTATTTCCTTTAAAATGTTACATTTCGCAAAAAAGGGAGTTCAAATAAGGGCACAAATGTACATATACAAATTGTTTTATAGGGTTAGAGGACAAGACTGGCGTTGATAGACCTTTATGAAAATGTTGCGCATTTCATGGTGAAGAATTGCAAATCCAATGGCCGTAGTTTAGTCTTTTGAACAAATACGATTCCCAGAGACTCTCAGCAGTGTCCATTCTGAATAGCAATAAAATTATTGGAGGAAAGGAGACCTCGTACCTCACTCTCAATACTCATGAAAAACTAAAAGTTATTTAAAGAGGTATATCCTTAGCAAATGGCATCAATATCTGATTGTGATCGTCTGACCCCCAGGAACGCACCAGAATGCTCTACCAAGAAGTCATAACTCTCTAGAGATGGCTGCATTCACTGTATTGCTTACATAGACATGGCAGCCTATCCATGTGGGGTATTGTCTGGACTGTAGCTTCTTCATATTCACATTTATTAGCCAATTTTTTATACTGATTGTTTAAGTTCTGGGTGGTTTGATCTCCAATCAAATATTGATGGACTACTCTTAACATAGGTCATCAAGGACCTTTTGGTTGTATATCAAAATTCAGCAGTAGCTGTGCAAGGATTTGTACATGTAAGTAGTGCTCTCCTTTGGGAGTTTTGTGCTATCAATCTGACAATTTAATTTACAGGCCCCTCGTCTGTCAAGATCGCTGCATCACTTCTCAGACTACCTGATGCATACTACAGTGGCGACCAAAAATTTGGTATTTAGTGTGATGACTTCTTTCTGGTTGTTGTGAATCCATTTTCCTGGTGATGAACTGAAAGTGCATGAAGTTGTCATCATGCAAGACCTTAATTTTAACCAAAATGCTTTTGAATATAGGTATGGTCATTTGATTAAAGAAAACCGACTGCCAAAAGTTTTGCATATACTGTTTATTGATCACAACATAGAGAGTAATTCATTGCTTACAATGCCAAAACTTAGTATTTTGTAGCATAACCTCTTGCTTTAATTACTGCACCACACCGACGGGACATTGAAGCCACTAGGGTATTCAAGACATCTCGAGGGATCTTGCTTCATTCCATTTGCAAATCTGCAAACATTTAATCTTTATTGATATGGGTATGGGCCCCAACTCATCGCCCTAACTCATCCCAGAGGTGTATGTTGAAAACTAACACATAAAGGGATAAAACAATGTAAAACACAATTTTCGCCCTTTTAGCTGACAACCATTTGCTTCCAGTTTATTAAAGTCACTAGAAAAATGGCATCACAACAATCAGACAGAAGTAATCACACTTTTAAAAAAAGTGCAAAACTTTTGGTCGCCACTGTATGTAATAATAGTCTAAGACATTCACCCCTGCTCTTGATGCACCAGTGCTGTTCAATGAGCAGCACCAACAGGAAAGCACCATGAATCGGTAGCACAAAACTTCAAAAGGAAGGTACCAGGTTCATGTACTAAGCATTCCACAGCAACTGTTAAAAAATAACTATACTTTCAACAAACTGCAAAAATCAATAGTACAGGTGAATATAAAAAGAAACCTTTGTATTATATTTTATCAAGGAAATCTGCTTCCTCCCCCACTTTTGAGCCACTTCCCCTTGCTCCTGAACTTATCATCAACAGCTGAACTCCATCTTTTTCAGAGAACAAAAACTGCGAGCTCACTGTGATATCATGTTACACAACTCATTATACTCTATGGAGAGAAGTGGTGGCAGGAAGAGTAAGGAGGAAAGTGAAGAAACAGGCAAAGGGAGAAAAAAAGATTGTACTGAGCTATCTAACAAGTCTTGACCTCACCCCATGACTAGATTCACATCTATGCAGCTTCATTTTAACGTCTTCCTTGAAGCTGCTTTTGTCTGTGTGCTAATAATTCAATGAGGAACAGAAATCGATCTCTTTGCTGCACCGATCAACGTTCCCCTGAATAGAAAAAGGTCACATATACACAGTGCTTGGCATAAATGAGTACACCCCATTTGAAAAGTAAGATTTTAATCAACATCTCACTGAACACAAGAACAATTTCCAAAATGTTGACAAAACTGAGTTTCACAGAATGTAACATTTTTTTAACCTATAACATGAAAGTAAGGTTAATAATATAACTTTCATTACAAAATCTTTAGTTTTACTCAAATTAGTTGATATAAAAATGAATACATCTCACATAAAACCAACATGTGGTATCTTGTATGACCTCCATGATTTTCAAGGACAGCACCAAGTTTTCTAGACATGGAATGAACAAGTTGGTGAAATACAGTATTGCAAGATCTATCTTTTTCCATTCTTTAAGAATGACCTAGATGCTGGATGGAGAGTGATGCTCAACTTGTCTCTTTAGAATTCTCTAAAGGTGTTCTACTGGGTTCAGATCTTTTTCAAAAATGCAACAGTGGCCTTAGATGTGGGTTTTGGATTTTTATAATGTTGGAAAACTGCACTTCTACCAAGGGCACAGTGTGATGGTAGAATCTTCTCTCTCAATATAGAGCAGTACATCTGTGAATTCATGATACTCTCAATGAAATGTATCTCCCCGACACCAGCAGAACTCATGCAGCCCCACATAAGGACACTGCCACCACTATGCTTTACTGTAGGTACCATGGATTTTTCTTTGTGCTCCTCACTTTTGTGATAACATAAAGTTTTTAAGCTATCATTTCCAATAACATTTATCTTGGTCTCATTACCCCAGAATATAGAGTGCCAGTAGTCTTCACATTTTTCAGCATGGGACATGGCAAATTGTAGGTGGGCTTTTTTGTGCATGTGCTTTAGGAGAGGCTTCATTCGTGGACAACACAGATTGATGTTATTCCTCTGCAGTGTGTTCCATATTGTGTCATGGGAAACATTCACCCCAGTTTAACTTTCTACTTCTTTTGCTAAATGCAGTGAACTTGCATATTAATTTTCTTTTACCCTTCTCATCAGAATATGCTTCTGTTTAGGGGTTAGCTTTCATGTTCTGCCTAGATGTCTCTGTGAAATGGTTGCAGTTCCATCTTTGTTCAATTTTTGTATCACTTTTGCTACAGTATTCTGTCAGATAAGCAAAGCTTTGCTGATCTTCTTGTAATCGTCACCATTCTTGTGTAAGGAAATTATTTTATTTACACAATGACTTGTGACATTTCTCTTCCATGTGGTGCCATTGCTAACAGCATGAAATGGGAATGGGTTTTCTTTGTTAAGTAACATCTTTTAGTCAACTGTGTTCAGGACACCTCTTTAACGAATAATTAGACTTGCCTGTGGTTGAATTCCTGTAAATTGGAATTTTGTAGCCTGAACTTTAGCTTTACTCCTAAGACTTTCATTGAGGTGTACTTATTTTTGTAATATGGTCTTAAATGAATTTGTTAGAAAAATTAATTTTTGGGTGTGCAAAATAACAAATCATAACAATCATTGGTCCACATTTGTAGGAGTATTTTGTAGTATGCTACACCATAGAAAATGTTGATTCTGAAAGGAAACTAAAGGTTTTCTGACAAATCTCTGTACTTATTTATCCTGAGCATTGTAGCTTCAGTTAGATTCCAAAACATCATGCGACTAAGTTACCGGATACAACATTTAATATAATTGTAGTTTTCCTGTGTTATGGTAGGAAACTGGTCAGAACTCTTGACATTTGGTGGTGCATAGTGGTGAGTGCAGAGAGTCATGGCATTCCGGTAGATTACAGTGAAGATGATGGGTTTATAAATAGGTCAGCATATGACATTCAAGTTATTCCACATATCAAGAAGGCAGTCAGAATAAACTTTTCGGTCTTTCTTGGTTAATGCTGTCATACAATTCCATGTCGCAAAAGACAGGTTAGCATATGATATTCAAGTTATCAGTCCATCCAACTTGGTCAGTCTTTTGCGACATGGAATAGTATGACAGCATTAACCAAGATCCAGAAAGACCGAAAAGTTTATTCTTACCGCCTTCTTGATATGTGGAATAACTTGAATGTCATATGCTGACCTATCTATAACGCTATCATCTTCACTGCAATCTATCCGAGTGCCATGGTTCTCTGTACTCTTATTTTCCTGTGTAATATCCTCTTCCACTCTAAATTCTATCCTATTGTTTGAATCTGTCATGTAAAGAACTTACAAGGGTATTCCCATCTTGTAAATTTATAGCATATCCACATAAAATGTCATACATATCGTAGATTTAGATGCAACCAATGGGACATGCATCTATTTTAAGAATGGGAACCAGACACTCACTGATGTCAGTGGAGAGGTTAAATTTGTATATGAATTTCGATCAACTATCCACTGAAAACTGCATGTGGCTGACCTCATTCTGGAAACAAATGCGGGTTCCATTGGTGGGACCTGCCATAAATGCAAGAGGGTTGCGGGTCAACAAAGCATTTCCTGTGGGAAACGCGCGTCGGGTGTGTGGTGGGTGCCTGGACCTCTGACCTATGCTCCTTGGTAAATACATTTATTTACTATTTATTATTTTTTACTAGTTCCATGGCTATACTGGGCAGTTTATATAGGTTTTTTCTTCTTATATATGCAGCTCCACTTGGATATTGTGCACAGAATGGTTATGTATTCATACCTCCCTATATACAGTACAGACCAAAAGTTTTGACACACCTTCTCATTCAAAGATTTTTCTGTATTTTCATTACTATGAAAATTGTACATTCACACTGAAGGCATCAAAACTATGAATTAACACATGTGGAATTATATACTTAACAAAAAAGTGTGAAACAACTGAAAATATGTCTTATATTCTAGGTTCTTCAAAGTAGCCACCTTTTGCTTTGATGACTGCTTTGCACACTCTTGACATTCTCTTGATGAGCTTCAAGAGGTAGTCACCGGAATTGGTCTTCCAACAATCTTGAAGGAGTTCCCAGAGATGCTTAGCACTTGTTGGCCCTTTTGCCTTCACTCTGTGGTCCAGCTCACCCCAAACCATCTCGATTGGGTTCAGGTTTGGTGACTGTGGAGGCCAGGTCATCTGGCGTAGCACCCCATCACTCTCCTTGGTCAAATAGCCCTTACACAGCCTGGAGATGTGTTTGGGGTCATTGTCCTGTTGAAAAATAAATGATGGTCTAACTAAACGCAAACGGGATGGAATAGCATGCCGCTGCAAGATGCTGTGGTAGCCATGCTTGTTCAGTATGCCTTCAATTTTGAATAAATCCCCAACAGTGTCACCCGCAAAGCACCCCCACACCATCACACCTCCTCCTCCATGCTTCACGGTGGGAACCAGGCATGTAGAGTCCATCCGTTCACCTTTTTTGCGTTGCACAAAGACACGGTGGTTGGAACCAAAGATCTCAAATTTGGACTCATCAGACCAAAGCACAGATTTCCACTGGTCTAATGTCCATTCCTTGTGTTCTTTAGCCCAAACAAGTCTCTTCTGCTTGCTGCCTGTCCTTAGTAGTGGTTTCCTAGCAGCTATTTTACCATGAAGGCCTGCTGCACAAAGTCTCCTCTTAACAGTTGTTGAAGAGATGTGTCTGCTGCTAGAACTCTGTGTGGCATTGACCTGGTCTCTAATCTGAGCTGCTGTTAACCTGCGATTTCTGAGGCTGGTGACTCGGATAAACCTATCCTCAGAAGCAGAGGTGACTCTTGGTCTTCCTTTTCTGGGGCAGTCCTCATGTGAGCCAGTTTCTTTTAGCGATTGATGGTTTTTGCAACTGCACTTGGGGACACTTTCAAAGTTTGCCCAATTTTTCGGACTGACTGACCTTCATTTCTTAAAGTAATGATGGCCACTCGTTTTTCTTTATTTAGCTGCTTTTTTCTTGCTATAATACAAATTCTAACAGTCTATTCAGTAGGACTATCAGCTGTGTATCCACCTGACTTCCGCACAACACAACTGATGGTCCCAACCCCATTTATAAGGCAAGAAATCCCACTTATTAAACCTGACAGGGCACACCTGTGAAGTGAAAACCATTTCCAGTGACTACCTCTTGAAGCTCATCAAGAGAATGCCAAGAGTGTGCAAAGCAGCCATCAAAGCAAAAGGTGGCTACTTTGAAGAACCTAGAAAATAAGACATATTTTCAGTTGTTTCACACTTTTTTGTTAAGTATATAATTCCACATGTGTTAATTCATAGTTTTGATTCCTTTAGTGTGAATGTACTATTTTCATAATCATGAAAATACAGAAAAATCTTTAAATGAGAAGGTGTGTCCAAACTTTTGGTCTGTACTGTATATGTTTATGTTGTGATGCAACCATGCTGTACATTTATGTACTTATATTCATTATCTTATATGTGTTTAGCCATTTGTGCATTTAATGCTGCTCAAACATGTTAAGTTCTATTATTCCATATATTTGATGTTGTATATCTACCTATGGGAGCCACACGATTAATATAGTAGTTACTTCAGACATTATTTAGGTCCAGGTTCTCCACCCTTTTGTCATCTGTGGTGTGCCTTGTTTTTATTCTGTGCATTTTTGTCTTGTACATGTTTTCAATAAAGTCTTGGCAATTTTTAACTCAGGCCATGTAGTTGATTGTTGCTTCTGGCTCGCTCAGCAACACTGGAACGATCCTGGAGGTCTCAACCTGCAGAAGACCGACAGGTTCAGCGCCAGTAACAGAAGAAGATGGAGGCTGGTAAGTGTATTACTAGGAGCAGGGAACTTAGATTAGTTGCAGCACTGAAATTAAAAAAAAAGAAAACACTGGAGTGGCGCTTAAACTTCAAATTCAGGAACTGTTATGTTCACATGCAGGATTTTCTATGTAGAAAAATCATATGGAGATTTATATAGGAATCCGTTGCAGCCTTGTCACTTACTGAACTCAATTTCAAATATGCATAAGAAAATTCTGCTGCCATGTAAGAGGTAGGTCTTGGGTGGTGTTCACACATATTTCAACATGGAATACATTCCAAGAGCCACATTAAAAACACTCCATGTGTGCCTAAAGGCCATATTACCTTGCGTGGTATTGCTGCATTTTTTGCTGCGGCATTGTTTCTGCATTTATTCTGCAAGTGTCTTTACCAAAATAAACAACAGCAATTTTCTCTGCTTTGTTGTGTTTTCCTATTTTTGTGTGTTCAGTGCATATTTAATGAAGCATTTTTTTTAATGAAAAAGTGAAAGAAATTAAATAGGGACCAATAAGAAGACGAGTTAAGAGGGCTCCATCCATGAAGTCAGACATGATAGTTGTCTCCAAGTTCTAGATGAAGAGAACATGAGCTTGAATTAGAGGATGGAGTTATTAAGAAAATTACAAAATGAAGCTGGTTCTGTGTGCAGCGCTAGGGAGTTTGTTACTTGTGTAAGGTAAAATTTATAAAACTGGAGATATATGAAATGACAAAGGATTAAGATTGTGACTGTAGATATTTTTTTCTGAGCTTCTTATCAATATTCCCATTGAAGATCAGTCTGCCTATATCCAGCCTGGGATTTCTGCATATAAGAATAGATTGCAGTTGTTTGCACAGTGCCTATAGATAACATATCGCTTAGGTTTAGTATTCACTTCAGGCCTCATTCACACGCCTGTGAGTCACACATATTAGTTGTATCAGTGTTTTTCATGGATAGAACATGTAGCCATTAAAGTCTATGGGGCTGTACGCATGTCAGTCTTTTTTTCCGTAAAAATCACAGCATACCAATAGCATCTGTGAAAAATCAAGGATGAAACTCTGATTGTAAAAATTGACAGTGACCAAACCCTGATGAAAATCGTATCCAAAACACTGATTTTTTCAAAAATCACTGACATATGAATGAGGCCCTAAGGGTATGTTCACAATAAACTGCATCAGAAAGCAGCATAACTACAGTATCACAAAACTACATGTACTGTAATTTCAAATGATACTTTAACCCCTTCAAGACACGGCCAATTTCTGTTTTTATGTTTTCATTTTTTCCTCCCCTTCTTACCAGAGCCATAACTTTTTTTTACGTTTTTGACATATAAGGGTTTGTTTTTTGCGGGACGAGTTGTTCTTTTGAATGACACCATTCATTTCACCACATAGTGTGCTGGAAAATAGAAAAAAAAAATCCAAGTGGGGAGAAATTGGGAAAAAAAACACAATTCTGACATTGTTTTTTGTGAATTGTTTTTACGGTGTACATTCTGTGGTAAAAATGACTTTGCAATATGATTCTGCTTATTAGTACGATTACCCGTAACTTTTTCATTTTTCAGTCAATGGAGCCATTTGAGGGCTTATCTTTTGCGGGGCAAGGCAATGTTTTTATTGATATCATTTTAGGATAGATATACCATTTTTATTGCTTGTTACAGCATTTTTTTGTGGAATTGCGGCGACAAAAAAAGTCATTTTGGCATTCTTGAATTTTACACATTTATGGTGTTTACTGATGGGGTTAATTATTTTCATATTTTCATAGATCGGACTTCTTTGAAAGCGGCGATACCACATATATAATTTATTATTGTCTTTATTCTTAATGAGGGAAAAGGGATTGATTTGGACTTTTATGTTTTTTTTAAATTTTTTTTTATAGTTTTTAAAATATATATTTTTTTAATTTTCATTGTACTTGTTAGTCTTAGGTGACTTAAACAGTTTTGCTGCTTATAGTAAAAATCACAGTCTCTTTTGAAGCCCGACCACAGGGATGGTTTCAAGGGAGCTCCATAATGACAAGTATGGAGGTCTTCAACAGAACCTCAGTTGTTATAGCAACCCATTGGCAACCCACAATCACGTCATGGGCATGCCGATGGGCGCACAGAGTGACGCACCCCCATGCCGGCGTGTTGTTAATGCCGCTGTCAGAGTTTGACACTTGCTGCTGCTGAGCAGTTCAGTGCACCTTCCCACTGACTTGTTTTCCATATATATTTGCCCCCTGTTTCTTGTTTGACAAAAGCAGAGATGGAAAACAAGTAAGTGAGTAAGTGAGAATGTGCCAAAACATGATAAAAACACGTTTAAAAATTGGCTGCGCTATTGGAAAGAATTCTCTTGCTGCGATATTCTTAGAAGGTTCTTTATTATCCACCATGCATTTCACTGCTGTACTGGCATCTTTATCAAGTAACTGTCACGGGTGTGTCGGGTGTGACAGACAGTCACTCTGGATCCGATTGTAGTAGGTCGCTGCGCTTGGCATTGCAGACACCTTCTTGATCCTCTCATCTCTGTAGTTTAGTTATATCCTTCTTCCTTTAGGACCCAGCAGCGACCTCCACCTTCTGCTGCTGATTGACACACCCTTGCTTGGAATCTACCGGCAGATCACCGTTCTTTGGTGCATACGGTTTCCATCCACAGTTTGGTACTTTTAGTGGGGGAGGGGCTTTGGGAGTTCCTGAGGAGGAACGTTTTGCTTCGTCACTCTCCTGTGCGTGGTAGGGGGTTCTGAGTAATTTGAAGATCATGGGAGACAGGTACAAAAATATGACTGACAGGAAACGCTCGCCAGGTCCGGACCTAATTATGAATGACTTTGTATGGTTGTCTACCAAGAATATCAAGTTGAAGGTTCCTTCCTGGAACCTGGGACCTAGATTTATTGGTCCCTATAAAATAACCGCCGTCATTAACTCAGCAGCGTTTTGTCTTGAGCTACCTCAGGCCCTTAAGATCCACAATGTGTTTCACAGGTCTCTGCTCAAGAAATACGTAGAACCTCTTGAGTCCTCTCCCCTGCTGCCACCCCCAATCATGGTTGATGGTAATGTGGAGTTTCAAATTTCGAGGATTGTAGATTCTCGTCTGCAGCGTCATTCCCTACAGTACTTGGTGCACTGGAAGGGTTATGGTCCAGAGGAAAGGATGTGGGTTTTGGCATCAGAGGTGAATGCCCCCAAGCTGGTTCGTTCATTCCACACCTCTCATCCTGAGAAACCTGATCCTGAGAGTCTGGAGGCCACTAGTAGAAGGGGGGGTACTGTCACGGGTGTGTCGGGTGTGACAGACAGTTGCTCTGGATCCGGCTGTAGAAGGTTGCTGCCCTTGGCATTGCAGACACCTTCTTGATCCTTTCATCTCTGCAGTATAGTTATATCCTTCTTCCTTTAGGACCCAGCAGCGACCTCCTCTTTCTGCTGCTGATTGACACACCCTTGTTTCTGCACTATCTTTGTACCCCATATACCCCACCATACCATCAAGATACGAGATGTGCAGCTTCTGAAACAACAGACACTGGAAGCCTGTGCTAGCATTTCTTCTGCGGTGTTGCTATCAGTGTGTCAAGAGTGGGAGAAGAGGGTTGCATTGACAATCCAACACAATGGGCAGCACTTTGAACACATTTTATAAGTAGTCATAAACTTGTAAAAAAATCCTGAAAGATTAAAGTTACGTTAAAACCAAGCACACCATTGTTTTTCTTATGAAATTCTCAATGCGTTTGATGTGTCACATGACCCTTTTCCCATTGAAAAAAAATAAAGTTGGATCCAAAATGGCCGTCTTAAAAATGGCTGCCGTGGTCACCACCCATCTGGAAAAGTTTTCCCCCTCCCATATACTAATGTGCTACAAACAGGAAGTTGATATCACCAACCATTCCCATTTAATTTAGGTGTATCCATATAAATGGCCCACCCTGTAGATCAGAATAAAGTGCTAAATTAAATACATGATACCAAAAAGATGCTGTGGTTACATATCCTATCCTATCTCATATATCTAAAGTAGATCAGCCTATATTACCGATTCAATCAACAACAAGACGTAATAAATAAGTACAACCCAAAACCCGCACCCATATACACTGCTCAAAAAAATAAAGGGAACACTTAAACAGCAGAATATAACTCCAAGTAAATCAAACTTCTGTAATATCAAACTGTCCACTTAGGAAGCAACACTGATTTACAATCAATTTCACATGCTGTTGTGCAAATGGAATAGACAATAGAAAGAAATTATTGGCAATTATCAAGACACCCTCAATAAAGGAGTGGTTCTGCAGGTGGGGACCACAGACCACATCTCAGTACCAATGCTTTCTGGCTGATGTTTTGGTCACTTTTGAATGGCACATCAATGCGAGCTGTGGCAAGAAGGTTTGCTGTGTCTGTCAGCGTAGTGTCCAGAGGCTGGAGGCGCTACCAGGAGACAGGAAAGTACACCAGGAGACGTGGAGGGGGGCGTAGGAGGGCAACAACCAGCAGCAGGACCACTAACTCCGCCTTTGTGCAAGGAGGAACAGGAGGAGCACTGCCAGAGCCCGCAAAATGACCTCCAGCAGGCCACAAATGTGCATGTGTCTGCACAAACGGTTAGAAACAGACTCCATGAGGGTGGTATGAGGGTCCGACATCCACAGATGGGGGTTGTGCTCACAGCCCAACACCGTGCAGGACGCTTGGCATTAGCCACAGAACACCAGGATTGGTAAAGTCGCAACTGGTGCCCTGTGCTCTTCACCGATGAAAGCAGGTTCACACTGAGCACATGTGACAAACGTGACAGAGTCTGGAGAGGCTATGGAGAGCGATCTGCTGCCTGCAACATCCTTCAGTATGACAGGTTTGGCAGTGGGTCAGTAATGGTGTGGGGTGGCATTTCTTTGGAGGTCCGCACAGCCCTCCATGTGCTCGCCAGAGGTAGCCTGACTGCTATTAGGTACCAAGATGAGATCCTCAGACCCCTTGAGAGACCATATGCTGGTGCGGTTGGCCCTGGGTTCCTCCTAATGCAGGACAATGCCAGTCCTCATGTGGCTGGAGGGTGTCAGCAGTTCCTGCAAGATGAAGGCATTGAAGCTATGGACTGGCCCGCCCGTTCCCCAGACCTGAATCCGATTGAGCACATCTGGGACATCATGTTTCACTCCATCCACCAACGTCACGTTGCACCACAGACTGTCCAGGAGTTTGCGCATGCTTTAGTCCAGGTCTGGGAGGAGATCCCACAGGAGACTATCCGCAACCTCATCAGGAGCATGCCCAGGCGTTGTAGGGAGGTCATACAGGCACGTGGAGGCCACACACAATACTGAGCCTCAATTTGACTTGTTTTAAGGACATTACATCAAAGTTGGATCAGCCTGTAGTGTGTTTTTCCACTTTAATTTTGGGGGTGACTCCAAATCCAGGCCTCCATTAGTTAATAAATTTGATTTCCATTGATGATTTTTGTGTGATTTTGTTGTCAGCACATTTAACTTTGTACAGAACAAAGTATTCAATGAGAATATTTCATTCATTCAGATCTAAGATGTGTTATTTGAGTGTTCCCTTTATTTTTTTGAGCAGTGTATAAAAAGTCCAAAATTAGTCAGGATCATCATGCATTGTGGTGTTAATCCCACTGTTGTTGCTTCTTTATTTCTTTCTGGAGTCTTTTGATATATTATTTCTGTTAATTCCACCTGCGGTTGCCTCTTCACCGCCACCAGCCAGACTTCACCAGCAGAGGAACCTCTCCAAACATCAAGCCACGTAGAGGATTAAGCCAACCAAAGCATCAGTAAAGAGTCCACTCTAAGGTAAGTGCAAATAAAAGATACCCATTAGTGCAATATAATATAACGAGTATACACAAAGGAGAAGTTAAAACAATAATAGATCAAAATTGACATACAACATAAAACTGAACACTGCATTAATTTGAAGGATCTTCTCGTCCACAGCTTTATGATCCGACTCGGAACCAACAGAACACAATGACTATCAATGGTTTCTTTCCATTTGGCCTTTGTAAGGCTTGCATGAATTTGGTAAAGTCCAAAACGTTTTAAAATTTTGATGGGTCTAGAGTCTTTGAGATCAGAAAACATCTTAATTGTATGTCAAAAGGAGTAATCTATCGCGCTGAGTGCCCCTGCCAAAACATATACATCGGACTCACTACAAGAAAAGTGAAAATACGAGTCCGGGAGCATGTCCGTGACATAGAGAAAGCAAGGACGATTGAGGACCTCACACAACTTAAGACTTTTCCTCATCATTTTAAGTTGTTTCATAACTGCAGCTCGAAAGGCCTGAAAATCAGAGGTATCGATCAAATAGAAATGGGACGAAGAGGCGGTGATCTGGGTAAGGTACTGGCGCAAGTGGAGAGCAATTGGATATATCAGCTGGGCACCCTCTGTCCATAAGGCCTTAGCAAAAGCTTTGGCTTTGGGTCCTTCTTGAGAACTTAACATTAATAATTCTGCATTATTACCGTATATACTCGAGTATAAGCCTAGTTTTTCAGCACATTTTTTGTGCTGAAAAGCCCACCTCAGCTTATACTCGGGTATGTACTCGAGTATATAGAAATTCCGGTGGTGGATAGTGGTGGTGGGGGGGTTGCGGCAGCGGAGGAGCGGTGGCACACACATTAGTCACTGCTGCAGCTACCACGTTTGCCTGCTGCTAAAGGGAAATGAATATTCCCGCTTCTCCACTCCCATGGGCATGGAGCGCTGAGCCGCAGCTCCTGCTGACAGTGTCCGCTACTAAAGAGAATACATATTCACTCTTCTCCACGCACATAGTTCCGGCGTGGAGAGGAGTGAATATGCCAGCAGCTCACATCAGAGTTTGAGGGCGTATGGCAGTGACGCCATGCGCTGCTCAGATGCTGACATGAGCTGCTGCACCAGAACAGGACGCAGTGCTGGAGCAGAGGTGAAGATGGAAGGTGAGTATAAGAGTTTATTTTTTTATGTGTGCAGTGATGGAGGTGCCATACATACCAGGATTGGTGATGAGGGGGCCATACATATTAGGATTGGGGATGAGGGGTGCCATGCATACCAAGATTGGGGATGAGGGGTGCCATAAAAAGGAGACTGCCCCTGATACAGGTATACGCCCCCGGAAGAAGCGATTGCGAAACGACGCCAGGGCAGGGAGACAGCCCACAACACCCCCTCTCTGTGGTCCTTACTTAAGGTAGATTCAGCGATAGTTAAAACTATGGGATAATCTCTTTATAGATATCTTAACACACTACTATTGGCATGATTAGCTAGTGCTTTTTGATGTCAGGTATTTGACCCTATGTGATCATATCCTTTGTATATATTGACGGTGTGTTCATAGACTGAAGGGCATTTCCTCTATATCATTAGTTGATTTACAGCATTTTTTCTGGCACTATAATATGTTGAAGGCATTAAAAAAAACATTATGCACTATGCACTTTATTTGGTTACCTTTGCCTGTTTATATAGCTAAATAATACATGTACCATATTGGGAGTGATAACCCCTAAATTATGCCTAGTTATCTTTTATGCTATTGCTTACCACTAATGTGACGGAGCTGAGATTGTGGATAGAAATGTTCTCCCCTCCATTGGGAGGTTCCCCCTTTTTTCCCGTTGTTGTGACATTGATTTTAAATTTCATCAATAAAATTGTGTATTTTTATTACAACTGTAGCTAGAGTCTCTTTTGCCCTGGTCTGCGATTATGACTAATAGGGATCTTGTTAACTCTATGGTGTCTGCTCAAGCTAAGTGTATCCCCTTTGTTTGTTTACCTTGCTGTCTTTAATTTATAGTGGGGCCCGACTAGTGCTCACCCCATCCCTTCCCTATCTAGGGCCTAGCTTGGGATGATAGGGTAGGCAGGGTGATATTAGATCTGTCTAGGGGTCTCCACTCCCCCTTTCCCCTGGTTGTTGGGCTCCCTTCCCTATCTTTCCATCGTTGTACACTTATGCCTTTCCTCACCATGCATGACAGTAACCAACAAGTTACAAACACTTGTACATGGAGATATTTATAGAGCAAAATGGGCGCCAAAAAGTCTAGCATACCACCCACTGAGGGGTTGGGAATCAAATTCAAAAAGAGGCCTGGAAGACAGGTGACATGTGTTTACCGCGTCAGAGAGGAGCCAGAAGACTGCAGCGCCTGAGTTCACGTACTCCTGCATTGAATAGAAGCACTTCTTCCTCTTATTAAATGGTGCTTATTTCTTTCAGCAGTGCAGGAGTTAAACTGCTCAGCTTTGCAGTATTAGCCACTCCCCTCTCCTATATAGTCTCTGCTCTGGCAATCTGGATTGCCAGTGTTGAGTTTTGTACTGCCTGGTGAGGAATGGAGGATTTGGTGTTCCGTAGAGGCGTTTAAGGAGAGTTGTTCTGTGACTGTTGCTTGGTGTTTTGGCTGTTTGCATAGCCCCTTCCTCTTCTATTTCTGTTTACTTTCCTAATCCCTTTGGTGCTTTCCCTCTGTTGTCTGTGAATGCATGTTTTGTATGTTTGGTATTTTCATTTATCCCTGTACGTCCTTTCCTTGTTTGTCTGGTTTGTGTATTAACATACACTATTCCTCCCCACTTCCCTGGGTAGGGGGGGACAGATAAGGGCTGATTCCTGAAAGTTGGGGACCTCATAATCTTCTAAAGACCTAGCACATCCCATGACCAGCCCTCATATGAGCTCACTAAGAGGAGGTATGTGGGAGTAACCTTGATCTAATAAAAATCAGAGTTTGGGTTTTTGTCATTTGTCAGTTCTGGAAGACACAGTGCTCTGTGGTTCTGTCCATTGCTTTAAGGAGTTGCTCTAAGGAGTGCTTCCCTCCACTAATCTTTGAGACATTTTTGTGACACAGGTTTAGTACTTTTTCTTTTGTTATCCCTTTTATTTCATGTGATTGTGCCGCATTGTTTTGTTCCCATTTTGTAACATCTTTGTATATTTTTTTATAAACACTGCTGACTTTTCCAGATTAAATATATAAATTTGAATAGCTCTGTTCTTCTTGCTCTGTAAACTGCACCCCTGAAGCCATACACTACCTGCCATTCAGTCTGTCTAAATGATTGGTGGTGAACCGCACCCCTTAAACCATACTTTATCTGTCAGGTGTCCAATCGGTCTGTATAAATGATTGGTGGCAGCTATTTTTTTGTGGGTTATTGGGAAGCTTGGTCATTACCATAGAGAGTACATATATATTCCATGCGTTGGCCTAGTAGTAAAAGCAGCTGCGGCCTCGTTCATCAATTGTCAACCAATTGCACAATTGTCTTGATGATTGAAGACGGCGGAGAGCTGGTTTGTAATCATCTGGCAACGGCGTGGAGATATCTAGCACCCTCATTAGAAGTATACTTCCCTGTGTACAGGGATATACTGAATGTTCTTAACGTTTTGCTTTCATTGTGGTGGCCGTGTTATAGGAAAGCACTGTCTGCTGCACACTCTTTTGGCCTTTGCTGACGAATAGAACCCCATGGATACATTTAGCAGGAGATTTTTCTGGTGTATACAATAAACATAAGACTTTGATGCAGTGTGCATGTAGCCGAAGATTGGCTCCTGGAATTTGTTTTCTGCAGAGAGTCAAAGAGAATCTGTCAGTCACTTTTACCCTCCTCCAACCATTAATATGATTGGGTAGCCCTATAAAAGGGCGATTTCTCACTGCTGGAACAGTGCGTTGGAGTCATAAAGGGATCTACTGGTTTATCTTTTTATGGGCTACATAGACATATTGATGGTTTAGAGAAGGTAAAAGGTTCCCTTTAACTTATGTCATAGTGTAAATAAGAACAGTGGAAAATATATTGAAACAATTGATGAATGCAGACTCAAAAAAGCTATATTTGTAGTGTGAAAAAAAGGCTAGCCTATGATAACATATTAGTTGAAATAAAAGTAATCTAATTGCCTAATTTAAAAAATATATGGCTAAAACACATAATCATATAAAATGTAGCATTGATTTTGTGGTTTTACATTTTAAAAGAACCTTACCAGTAAATCTGATACACTGGGAGAGACTTATCAAGCTAAATTAGCCAGAATTCTGGTGTATTTTGTGCCAAAAACCCTCTTTCATGACCTGCACCATATTTATTATGTTTCACTGTCTTGCCCAATAAGGAGTCTAGCTGAAAGGAAGGGGGGATTCTTGTAAAGGGGCGTGGCTTAAAGCAATGCATCGAAAAATGCAACAAAATTATGGCGCATATTTCTAGTACAAAGTAAGCCAAATAAAATGGGTGTAACTTTCAACTAGACAGTCTTAAAATTAGACAGATGTATCAAACAGCATGAACCACTGATTAATCTGCCACTTTTTAAGACTGTCTAATCTAAGTTTGCATTGACTAAGAATTAGATAGTAATAACCCCTTAATAACATCTGACGTACTAATACGCGTCTGTGCCCTGGGACTTAAGAGCCAGACCCGTATTAGTACGTCATCGCGATCGCGCGCGCACACAGGCTGTGCGGGCGCGATCGCCGCCGGGTGTCAGCTGATTGTCACAGCTGACACCCGGTACTATGTGCAGGGAGCGGTCCTGCACCGCTCCCAGCACATTAACCTCCGCGATGCTGCGATCGAAGTCGATCGAAGTCGATCGCGGCATTGCGGGGGCAAGGGGAGGTGATCGGCGATACTCACCTCCTCTTCCGGCTTCCAGCGCAGTCTGCAAAGGCTTCCCGGGTGTTGCCATGACGACCCGATGTCGTCATGACAACATCCGGGTCACCAGAGAGCAGGAAGATTGCTTGGACATGCGCAGTGCATCTCCAAGCAATCTTCACACTGTGCACTTCTGACAGCCTTCATGGCATAGGGATGGTGCTCCATTCCTGTGCCATGCAGGCGATCAGAAAAAAAAAAGTGAAAGTCCCAGAGTGGGACAAAGTAATAAAGTGTATAAACTGTGTGAAAGTGGAAAAAAAAAAAAAAAAAAGTGCAAAAATATTATAAAAAAATAAAAAAAATAATACACCAAAAATAAAAATATAATGTACCCATCAATAAATATTATTATAAAAAAAATAAAAAAAAACAATAAAAGTACACATATTTGGTATCGCCGCGTCCGGAACAACCTGACCTATAAAACTGTCCCACTAGTTAACCCCTTCAGTGAACACGGTAAAAAAAAAAAAAAAAAAAGAAGCAAAAAACAATGCTTTATCACCATACCGCCAAACAAAAAGTGGAATAACACGCGATCAAAAAGACGCATATAAATAAAAATGATACCGCTGAAAACGTCATCTCGTCCCGCAAAAAACAAGCTGCCACACAGCTCCATCAGCCGAAAAATAAAAAAGTTATAGCTCTCAGAATAAAGCGATACTAAAAAATATTTTTTTCTATAAAATAGCTTTTATTGTGTATAAGCGCCAAAACATAGAAAAATGATACAAATGTGGTACCGCTGTAAACGTACTGACCCGAAGAATAAAGCTACCTCATCAATTTTACCACACGCGGAACAGAATAAAAAAAAAAAAAAAACAATTCCTGAATTGTTGGTTTTTGTTTATTCTGCCTCCCAAAAATCGTAATAGAAAGCGATCAAAAAATGTCACGTGCCTGAAAATGGCACCAATAACAACGTCAAGTCATCCCGCAAAAAACGAGCCGTCACATGACTGTCTGCCAAAATCTGGAAAAATTATAGCTCTCAAAATATGGCGATGCAAAAACTAGATTTTACAAAAAATGCGTCTTTTAGTGTGTGACAGCTGTCAGTCATAAAAACCCCATATGATTCTGGCATTGCTGTAATCACACTGACCCGAAGAATAAAGTCGTCTAATCACTTATACCGCACAAGGAACGACGTCAAAAATAAACTCTTGGGTTAGGATTGGGCTAGGGTTAGGGCTGGGTTTGGGGCTAGGGTTGTGCTGGGGCTAGGGTTGTGCTGGGGCTAGGGTTGTGCTGGGGCTAGGGCTGGGGTTGGGATTTTTTTCAAAAGTAAGAAAAAAAGATGACGATATGGCGACTAGTGTTGAGAGCAAGTGCTCGCTACTTGAGTTTGCATCGGGTGCTCTGGTATGCATTGAGTATCGTGGGTATTTGAGTGACATGCTCGAGTCTATGCCCCATATGCTTCGCGGCCAAAAAACTTTACGGGGATTGCCTGCCATGCACGAGCGATCCCCGCATGTTTTTTTTTGGGTGTCTAATAACCGTGAAACATGCGGAGCAGGGACTCGAGCATGTCACTCGAGCACACGCTGTACATGGTGCATACCTGAGTACCCGATGCAAACTCAAGTAGCGAGCACTTGCGCTCAAGAATAATGACAACTTATTCAATATGATGACCTAATGTAAACAAATTCTGTGCCGTACCTCTGGGTTCAAAATGTTCACTATACACCTTAATAAAATCCTTGAGGGGTATAGTTTCCAAAATGGGGACACTTGTGGGGGAGCTCCACTGTTTAGGCACATCACGGGCTCTCCAAACGCGACATGGTGTCCGCTAACAAATTGAATGGAAAATCGGCTCAAATTGTTAGCGGATGCCATGTTGCGTTTGGAGAGCCCCTGTGTGCCCAAACATTGGAGCTCCCCCACAAGTGACCCCATTTTGGAAACTAGACCCCCCAAGGCACCTATCTAGATGCATAGTGAGCACTTGGAACCCCCAGGTGCTTCACAAATTGATTCGTAATAATGAAAAAGTGAAAAAAAAACACTTTTTCATTTTTATGAATCAATTTGTGAAGCACCTGGGGTTCCAAGTGCTCACTATGAATCTAGATAGGTGCCTTGGGGGGTCTAGTTTCCAAAATGGGGTCACTTGTGGGGGAGCTCCAATGTTTGGGCACACAGGGACTCTCTAAATGCAACATGGTATCCGCTAACAAATTGAATGGAAAATCAGCTCAAATTGTTAGCGGACACCACATTGCATTTGGAGAGCCCCTCTGTGCCCAAACTTTGGAGCTCCCCCACAAGTGACCCAATTTTGGAAACTAGACCCCCCCAAGGCACCTTTCTAAATGCATAGTGAGCACTTGGAACCCCCAGGTGCTTCACAAATTGATTCGTAATAATGAAAAAGTGTTTTTTTTTTCACTTTTTTATTATTACGAATCAATTTGTGAAGCACCTGGGGGTTCCAAGTGCTCACTATGCATCTAGAAAGGTGCCTTGGGGGGTCTAGTTTCCAAAATGGGGTCACTTGTGGGGGAGCTCCAAAGTTTGGGCACAGAGGGGCTCTCCAAACGCAATGTGGTGTCCGCTAACAATTTGAGCCGATTTTCCATTCAATTTGTTAGCGGATACCATGTTGCATTTAGAGAGTCCCTGTGTGCCCAAACATTGGAGCTCCCCCACAAGTGACCCCATTTTGGAAACTAGACCCCCAAAGGCACCTATCTAGATGCATAGTGAGCACTTGGAACCCCTAGGTGCTTCACAAATTGATTCGTAAAAATGAAAGAGTGGTTTTTTTTTCACTTTTTCATTATTACGAATCAATTTGTGAAGCACCTGGGGGTTCCAAGTGCTCACTATGCATCTAGAAAGGTGCCTTGGGGGGTCTAGTTTCCAAAATGGGGTCACTTGTGGGGGAGCTCCAAAGTTTGGGCACAGAGGGGCTCTCTAAACGCAATGTGGTGTCCGCTAACAATTTGAGCCGATTTTCCATTCAATTTGTTAGCGGATACCATGTTGCATTTAGAGAGTCCCTGTGTGCCCAAACATTGGAGCTCCCCCACAATTGACCCCATTTTGGAAACTAGACCCCCCAAGGCACCTATCTAGATGCATAGTGAGCACTTGGAACCCCTAGGTGCTTCACAAATTGATTCGTAAAAATGAAAAAGTGTTTTTTTTTTCACTTTTTCATTTTTACGAATCAATTTGTGAAGCACCTGGGGGTTCCAAGTGCTCACTATGCATCTATAAAGGTGCCTTGGGGGGTCTAGTTTCCAAAATGGGGTCACTTGTGGGGGAGCTCCAAAGTTTGGGCACACAGGGGCTCTCCAAACACAACATGGCGTCCGCTAATTATTCAAGCAAATTTTACAATCAAAAAGTCAAATGGCGCTCCTTCCCTTCCGAGCCCTGCCGTGTGCCCAAACAGTGTTTCTTCCCCAAATATTGGGTATCTGCGTGCCCAGGGGAAATTGCACAACAAATTTTGGGGTCCATTTTTTCTTGTTACCCCTGTGAAAATAAAAAAAATTGGGTCTAAAGTAACATTTTTGTGAAGAAAGTTAAATGTTCATTTTTTTCTTCCACATTCAAAAAATTCCTGTGAAGCACCTGAAGGGTTAATAAAGTTCTTGAATGTGGTTTTGAGCACCTTGAGGGGTGCAGTTTTTAGAATGGTGTCACTTTTGGGTATTTTCTGTCATAAAGACCTCTCCAAGTGACTTCAAATGTGATGTGGTCCCTAAAAAAATGGTTTTATAAATTTTGTTGGAAAAATGAGAAATCGCTGGTCAACTTTTAACCCTTATAGCTCCCTAACAAAAAAAAAATTTTGTTCCAAAATTGTGCTGATGTAAAGTAGACATGTGGGAAATGTTATTTATTAACTCTTTTGTGTGACATATCGCTCTGATTTCAGGGCTTAAAAATTCAAATTTTGAAAATTGCAAAATTTTCAAAATTTTCGCCAAATTTCTGTTTTTTTCACAAATAAACGCAAGTGATATAAAAGAAATTTTTCCACAATCATGAAGTACAATATGTCACGAAAAAACTATCTCAGAATCAGGGGGATCCGTTGAAGCGTTCCAGAGTAATTACCTCATAAAGTGACAGTGGTCAGAATTGTAAAAATTGGCCTGGTCATTAACGTGCAAACCACCCGCGGGGCTTAAGGGGTTAATTAAATAGCTGCACTATGCCACTCCTAGTGCAGAGCGTCAGGGAGCCGTGCGATACTACTCTATTTGGTGCTCATAGTCACAACAGTGGTTAAATTAAATCAAGAGTGTAGGTAACAGGAATAATGGCGTGTTATTTGAGGGAGTAACCATTGTACACCACTTACTGAGGCAGCTCTTCCTTGGGGACAACATTTTCAGCAGTCAGCTAATTACTTAGATAGGGTCACCCTAGTGAATTAGATATGTGTAATTTACTCTTATTAGCTTTACTGCTAATTTTCTCCAATTCTGTGTTGACAAATGTTAAGTGGAAGCTATTTTTAATTTTTGTTGGACAACTCAATTAAATGGGTTATGTTTAGGAAAAAAAGATCTTTAGATGCGTTTAAAATTACACTTTAATAATGAAAGCTCCACCGTTGTTCTTTTGTCCGGGGTAATGGCAGCTCCAATTGTGCATTGGTTTCAACATAGCAGAAAGCTTCCTCCATCTCCGTGTCACTGAAAGAAGCACTCCCATCACAGATGTTTATCCTTTTAATATATTGCAGTCATCATATTATATAGGATCCCGGCACTCATGTGTATACGATCAATTCATTTATTCCACATGTAGGAAAACTACAACAAAATGTTTCAGCCCCTTGCAGGCTTTTGTCAATTGTGGATAACAAGACAAATTCCACACATATATAGAAAAATTTAGAGGAAATGACATCATACAAAGAAAAATATTATAGAAAACCACAACGGAACATTATACAAAATATAACATCATACATGAAATAATAAATAAACATCATAAATAAACAATAAAACAAAAAACAAAAATAGACGTCAAAAAATGACATCATAAATTAATATAGGATCTCCATACCAGTACAACAAAATATTAAATACAAAAACCTAAACATTCTTGCATATAACAGCAAAAATTCCTCCAAATATTAAATATCCCGTTGTTGATTCACCTATCTAGAATATATAAATAAACAATCCATAATTATTACAATTAATGCAATTTAATGTGGAATAAATGAATTGATCGTATACACATGAGTACCGGGATCCTTCTACTTTGCTTGTAATCTATTTCTCCACGTGCACCACCATTACTAACAAGGACTACGGAGTGCCGACTATTTCTTTATATCATATTATATAGCACTGTGTACTTACAATTGCTCATTTTGCCTTTCTACCCAGTAATTCTTCTCTTTTCTCTGCTCTCAGTAGAAATAGGAAGTCTCTTGTCCCTGCATTTAGCATTCCCCTCTTCAACTCCTGATCCAGCTGCTCCCTCCTCCTTCCTGCCAGGGACTTTTTCAGTAACTTATGACTCATACAGGGAAAATTGACCATCTGTTTCTACACAGAGCTTAGAAGGATTCAGCTAGTCAGTTTTTTTAATAACGTGATGTCATAGACCTAATGGAAAAAAAGAAGAATTATCTGGGTAAAAGGGCAAAATGAGCAATTGTATATACACAGTGCTGTATAATATGATTATTGCAATATATTAAAAGGATAAACGTTTTGATGGGAGTGCTTCTTGAAGTTTAACATGATTATTACATGTGATTATACTCATCTAGACACAGGCAGTGTTTCCTTTTTTTTGTTTGTTTTGTTTTATCTATTTTTCTTGCCTATTTATATTCTTACTTATTTCACACACTTATGCCGTGATGATGCATGTCTTGATTCTACACTCCATGCTGTATTTCGTGCCTAGCAGCAACCTCCTCTGGCTGTTTGACATTAAGAGGTACTGGTACTTTTCATCTGTGATTCTGGTAAAAAAACTAATTAATCTATGTGATTTTTACATGGACACATGGTTCGCTAAATAATACAACATGTGAACCATAGACTATAATGAGGCCTTTGTTGTATGTGGGCACTGTATGGTGATGATTCTTATTGTTGCTTTTCCATGTGATTTTCCAAAATGATATAATTGAGGAAACACAAAAACATGGATGTGTGACAGGTTCAGGCTCGGTTCTGTGTTTTGAGCTCTGTTTTTCTATTGCGTTTTAGCTGATGCAAACTGAAGCAGAATAGCACCAATGATTATACTATAATGGGGTCCGTCTGGTTTCCACTTTGTGTCTGAACAGATCCAAAATGTCTGCATGCTCTGTTTTCTGTAACAAAAAACTATAGTCTTAAAGCAGAAAGCAGATGAAACCTAATATCGTCAATAAAGCAATTTTGCCTCAATTTGCGTCCGTCTTGTAACAAATCCATTTTCCTATAACAAAAAAAGCAAAACGGAACTTGAAACACAGGTGTGAGCAGAGCCTTACGGCTTTGATAAAATCACACATTGTATTTTATATAAAAGTTTATTACTCAGCTGAGAACACATGGGCCATGTTTCTACGATGATATGTTATTTAGCCTTATTAATGGTCAACAGATTCAGAAGGATACAAAGTCTTGGTACAAGACACAGTCACTGGCATGTGCTGTTGTGCTGTGCTGCACTACTTGTACTCTGTCAAATGAAATCAGCCACTTGCAATTTAATAGTAATTTAATAGATATTTTTCCTCAAGACACTTTGTAGCTTCCTTAGGGCACTCATTTGTCCCAGTAATGTCCAGTTTCTTCCACCCCATATATTTAATTTATTATACTTATTGTGACATACCATAATGAGGATTTGAGAATATAAGATTTTGTCATTAAATAAATAATTTTTTATTTGGAACCAAATAATAGATATAAAAACAATTAGCAGCATCTAAGATAAAGCACCTGGTATAATGTTATGTTCACACATTGCATTTTAGCTGTATTTTTTTTCTGCAGGCAAAACCTGCTCTCTTGGCAGTAAAGAACCAGCTTAAAAAAAAGCATTGCTGCATTTTTTGCAGCATTTTTATTGTCTATGCTGATGAAGTTTCGTGTCCCCCCAAAAAAGATGATGCAACTTCCTTTTTCGCACCAAAAACTCAGCAAAACCTGATACCAGCGTTTTTTTGCTGCGTTTCTGCACTTACCCATTGCTTTCTTTAGACAGATGAAACCAAGATCAACCTCTACCAGAATGATGGAAAGAGAAAAGTATGGCGAAGGCGTGGTACAGCTCATGATCCAAAGCACACCACATCATCTGTAAAACACGGCGGAGGCAGTGTGATGGCTTGGGCATGCATGGCTGCCAGTGGCACTGGGTCACTAGTGTTTATTGATGATGTGACACAGGACAGAAGCAGCCAAATGAATTCTGATGTATTCAGAGCCATACTGTGTGCTCAGATCCAGCCAAATGCAGCCAAACTGATTGGTCGTCATTTCATACTACAGATGGACAATGACCCAAAACATAAAGCCAAAGCAACTCAGGAGTTTATTAAAGCAAACAAGTGGAATATTCTTGAATGGCCAAGTCAGTCACCTGATCTCAACCCAATTGAGCATGCATTTCACTTGTTAAAGACTAAACTTCAGACAGAAAGGCCCACAAACAAACAGCAACTGAAAACCACCGCAGTGAAGGCCTGGCAGAGCATCAAAAAGGAGCAAACACAGTGTCTGGTGATGTCCTTGAGTTCAAGACTTCAGGGAGTCATTACCAACAAAGGGTTTTCAACCAATTACTAGAAATGAACATTTTATTTACAATTATTTAATCTGTCCAATTACTTTTGGTCCCTTTAAAAACAGGGTGGCACATGTTAAGGAGCTGAAACTCCTAAACCCTTCATCCAATTTTAATGTGGATACCCTCAAATGAAAGCTGAAAGTCTGAACTTCAACTGCATCTGAATTGTTTTGTTTAAAATTCATTGTGGTAATGTCTAGAACCAAAATTAGAAAAGTGTTGTCTCTGTCCAAATATATATGGACCTAACTGTACATCAAGGTGGGTTTACATTTTCTGTATTTGCAACATTAAATGACTGCCGATTAGTTAGTTAATAGCCCGTTCACACAGTCAGACCGTACTTGATGATGCGCATTGAACGATCGTTAAATCACATAGGCTGCAATTGTCCTCGGCAGGATGTTAATGCAGGATGATGCGCTGCCAAGAATGATGATCTTTTGTGAGAGCTGGGACCACAGTCTCAAACATTACCGTTAGAAACACACTGCACTGTTATGGATTAAAATCCTGCAGGGTAGGCAACACACGTCCAGGCCCGTTTGAAGTTCGCCAATGACCATCTGGATGATCCAGAGGAGTCATGGGAGGAGGTCATGTGATCAGATGATACCAAAATAGAACTTTTTGGTATCAACTCCACTCGACGTGTTTGGAGGAAGAAGGAGGATGAGTACAACCCCAAGAACACTGTCCCAACCTTGAAGTATGGTGGGGGAAACATTGTACTTTGGGGGTGCTTTTCTGCAAAGGGGACAGGACGACTGCACCGTATTGAAAGAAGGATGAATGGGGTACTGTATCACAAGATTTTGGCCCAAAACCTCCTTCCCTCAGTAACAGCATTGGGTCGAGGCTGGGTCTTCCAGCAGGACAATGGCCCGAAACACACAGCCAGGACAACTAAGGAGTGGCTTCCTAAGAAGCATTTCAAGGTGACCTTGCCAGTCTCCAGACCTGAATCCAATAGAAAATCTTTGGAACGAGCTGAAACTCAAAGCTACCCAACGACAGCCCCGAAACCTGAAAGATCTGGGGAAGATCTGTATGGAGGAGTGGGCCAAAATTCCTGCTGCAGTGTCTGCAAACTTGGTTAAGGACTACAGGAAATGTCTGACCTCTGTAATTGCAAACAAAGGTTTCTGTACCAAATATTAAGTTCTGTTTTTCTATTGTATCAAATACTTATTTCATGCAATAAAATTCAAATTAATTATGTAAAAATAATACAAGGTAATTTTCTGGAAATTTTTTAGATTCTATCTCTCATAATTGAAGTGTATCTACGATAAAAACTACAGACCTCTCCATTCTTTGTAGGTGGGAAAACTTGCAAAATCGGCAGTGTATCAAATACTTATTATCCCCACAGTATGTGTGTGTACAGTGGGCATAGCAGAGGGAGAGAGCTTACTCTGTGCTTCGATCAGCACAACGTGACTGTGATTGCATTATGCTAATGGTCTCCATGATGACTCCAGGCCGAAAGATGGCCACGCGATCACCCCGATACGGTGGCCTGTAAGTTCCTGCTCAGAGCAGGAGCTGACACACCTCCTGCGTGCGAGACACTGATTTAATACCCTGCAATGCAAAAGTATTGCAGAGTATTAGATCAGCAATCAGACAGTGGAAAGTTAATCCTTGGACAAGGTAAAAAAAAAGTAAAAATAAAGTTTTAAAAAATTGTAAACATATTTAAAATAAATCACAAAATAAAAAACAAAATAATGGAAAAAAAATATTATACCAATAAATACAAAAAAAAACAAAAAATAAACAAAATACACATATTTGGCATCGCATCCAGAACGACCTGATCTATAAAATTGTCCCAATAGTTAACCCATTTCAGTGAACATCGTAAAAAATAAATAAATAAAAAAATGTCAAACAATGGTTTTTCATCATATTGCAGAACAAAAAGTGGAATAAAATGCAATCAAAATGTCAAATGTAAATAAAAATGGTTTAGCTGAAAACGTCATCTTGTCCCACAAAAAACAAGTTACTATACAGCTCCGTCAGGGGAAAAATAAAAAAGCTATAGCTCTCAGAATACAGCGATGCAAAAACAATTATTTTTTTCTAAAATTGTTTTTGTGTAAAAGCAGCAAAACATAAAAACAAGACAGATGTGATATTGCTGTAATCGTACTGACCCAAAGAATAAAGCTGCTTTATCACTTTTACCACACAGAGAACGGCATAAAAAAAAATTAAATTGTGGGTTTTTGTTTATTCTGCCTCCTAAAAATCGGAATAGAAAGTGTCCAAAAATGTTATGTGCCAGAAATTATACCATTAAAAACTCAAACTCAACCGGCAAAAAACAAGCCCTCACATGACTTTATGGGCTGAAATATAGAAAAATTATACCTCTCAAAATATGACGAAGCAAAAACTTGTTTTTACAAAAAAAAAAGCATCTTTTAGTGTGTGATAGCAGCCAAACATAAAAAAAAATAAAAGTCTGCTATCGCCATAATCACACCAGCCCAAAGAATAAAATTGTCTAATCACTACACAGTGAATGGCGTAAAAAATAAATAAAAACATTGCTTTACCAGCTGTTGATTTGTTCATTCTGTCTGCCAAAGATTGCAGTAAGGCTTGGTTTACATTTCTCCTGCGCTCTACACTTAGCACTTACACCGGGGTTTCCATGTAAATCTCTGAAATACGTGATTCAGACGGAACCTCTTGGCAGAAAATTCCCTGTAATGAGTTAGATGAAGACACTTTGGACACCGTCTGGCCTGTGATCCGGCAATGTTTGTCTTTTTAAGAGTGCATAAAAGTGCAGTCAGCCACAGTTTTGTGCACCTCTGAAAAGAAGGACATTGCTGAACAGAGGCCAGACAGAGTCCAGAGTAACTCTGCTGCCTCATTATAGTGATTGGATCCATTGGGGTGTCATCTGAATCAGGTCATTTGGAGATTTAGATGGAAACCCCAATATAAGGCCTCAACGTAGAGCGTCGGATTTATGTGATCCCAAATGTTATGTAAAATGTTCCCAATAAAAGCTTCAACTCAATCCACAAAAAAAGCAAGTCCCCACTCAGGTCCGTCATCTGTTAACGGAAATATAGGGGGCTTCCACGTTACTGGTAGTACAAAGGCTCTGGAAAAGCGAAATGGCTCCTTGCCCCCCCAAAAAATCCAATGAATGCTGCACTCCCAAATGCAAATGTCCCCTCCCTTCTGAGTCCCAGTGTGCCTAAACCACATTTAGATGAGAGCCCGCTTAATTTACAGCGTGTATGTCTCCAGAAGAACGAGCTGGGCACAAAGTATGGGCACTACAATGTACTAGGCCCTACAATGTACTGGGCACTACAACGTACTGGGCACTACAATGTATGGACACTACAACAGCAGATCTGCAATTCTCACTCAGCAACATGTATTGCTATTTGTTTCTGGAAAACACCCATGGAGTCAAAATCGTCACTATACCTGTAGGTAAATACCCAAAAGGGTGTAATTTACAAAATAGGTTCACTTGAGGGGAAATTCTCCTCTTCTAGCACTTAGGGGCTCTGTATATGGAGTCCACAAACTATTCTAGGAAAATTTGTGTTCCAAGAGTCAAATTGCGCTCCATCGCTCTCGAGTCTCACTGTGTGGATAAGCAGTACTGCGCATATGGGGTATTACCATGTTCAGCATAAATTGTATAACTAATATTGTTGCCATTTTTACCGATTTCCAGTGTGAAAACCTAAAATCTGGGGCTAAATCGAAATTTTTGTGGTAATAATGTAATTATTTTTACTTTACTGCTTTGGTTTACTGTGGCACTATAATATGGGGCTCCTTCCCTTCTGAGCTTTGTACTGTGCCTCAAAAGTAGTTTTTGACCACATATGAGGCATTATCATACACAGGAGAATTTGCGAAACAAATTGTATCATTTTTTTTCTCCTGTTTACCCTTGTGAAAATGAAAAATGTGGGGCTAAAGCAACATTTTTGTGGGAAAAATTGATTTGTTAATTTTCACGACTCAACATTATCAACTTCTGTGAAGCAACTGTGGGTTCAAGCTGCTCACCACACTTGTGGTGGGTTTCCACTGTTTAGGTGTAATGCAGGTACCGGAATGCAACGCACAGAGACACAAGGCGAGAACAGTCAGAGATGATTGTAAACAGTTTTATACAACAGGTATACTGAAACAAGGGATTAGCAACAAGGGTAATGAACAGTGGTTTGAAATATCAGAAAAATACGAAATTTCTCAAAGTAAGGCGCAGTCTCTTAAAATAAGGCGCAGTCTCTTAAAGTAAGGCGCAGTCTCTTAAAATAAGGCGCAGTCTCTTAAAGTAAGGTGATGCCCTCAAGCATGAGAGACACCACACAAGTTCTTTAACCGTGAATTTGGCCCTAGCGGGGGTCACCGGTTATTCCCGCTAGGCCGTGAGTCTCTTTCCAGATAAATTCAATTAAATCACGTTGTGCTACTTTAGCCCCAACCGTTCCCCTCCCAACCTGAGTACTTAAACCCAATTGTCCCCGGTACCGTGGGTGAGCAGTGGAAGTGACGGCCCTGCTCACGTATGCAGCTCCTATCTGCTTGGCCGTTGGAGGCAGTCTCTCGAGCCTTGGATAGGGGGGTCCAGGCCTCGTCTGTCGGCGGCTGACATCGGGTTCCGCGAACTCACTCAGCACCGCGATCAGGTTCCTGGTATCCTCAGCAGGCACAGCACTCGGGTCACAACTGTGAGGGATCCGGATCTCTTTTACCGGTGCCCGGCTGGAGCACCTCTCAGGCCTCTGGATTTGGCCTGTCACGCGGGGTTTCTCAGGATGCAGGGAGCACGTCTGCTCCTCTCTGCTGCTTGGCGCCAAAGACTCCTCAGGTTTGGCACGCTGGCCTCTTATCTCTCTGAACTCCTTCCTGGAAGTCACCTGATCGGGTCCAGCATCTGAATCTGCCCTCCCTGCAACTTCCCTTGTATATTTTGGTTCCACTTGACGGTCTCTGGCCAGTAGATGGCAGTCTCGCTCCATCCTTGAAAAGTCATGCTGAAGTTCTTTTACAAGCTTTCTTGCTCGTTCTACATAGGCATAGCATGGGCTCTGCAAATGCGACATGGCATCCACAGTTTGTTCCAGCCAATTTTGCGCTTCAAAAGTCAAATGGCGCTTCTTTCTTTCTGAGCCCTGCCGTGTGCCTAAACAGTTGTATTCTACCACATATGGGGTATCAGCATACTCAGGAGAAATTGCACAACAAATTTTGGTGTCCATTTTCTCCTGTTACCCTTGTGAACATGAAAAATTTGGGGCTAAAGCAACATTATTGTTGGAAAATTTAATATTATCATTTTTTCCTTTCACATTGCTTTAACACCTGTGAAGCACCTAAATGGTTAATAATAATCTTTTTGAATGTGGTTTTGAGCACTTTGAGGAGTGCAGTTTTTAAAATGATAGCACTTCAAACGGGATGTAGTCCCTAAAAAATTTTTTTTTTAATTAAAAGTTTGAAAATTGCAAAATTTTCTATTTTTTTGCCAAATTTCTGACATTTTCCCAAATAATCACAAAAAATATTGACTTAAATTTACCACTTTCATAATGTACAATGTGTTACGAAAAAACAATGTCAGAATCACTGGGATACGTTGAAGCATTTCAGAGTTATTACCTTATAAAGTGACACTTGTCCGGATTGGAAAATTTGGCATGATCTGAAAGGTGAAAACAGGGTTCACGGTGAAGGGATTAAGTCATGGGATGTTTGAGTTGTTCCATGCATGCACAGTCTTTACCAGATTCCCCACTGAATCTCCATGGGATTTACATCTGGGTCTTGACAGGCATCAACCCCTTAAAAGGAATCTGTTAGCAGGTTTTTGCTATGTAATCTGAGGATAGCATGAGGTAGCAGCTAAGATACAGATTTCAGGAATGTTTCACTTATTAGGCTGTGTGCTGTTGTTTCTATACAGTGAATGCTTTATCACCAGACTGATGCTCCCATGAGCCCTGATTCAACTCAGCCCCTACTTTGATAAGCAGCTCACTGTCAACATACAATGTACATAAAGAGCTGTGGTTTGGGCGGGGTTAGCTTTCTCAGTTCTGTTACATGCTACATTTAAAAACTGTGATTGTGTCAACTGCTGTCAGCAAACTAAGTGATACATTGTTGGATTCAGGGTATTTTTTCCTACATTATGATGCTCTCTTATGAGGTAGCAAAAACTGGTGACAAATTCCATTTAAGGACTAGACGAAATTTAATTTTTGTGCTTTTGTTTTTTCTTCTCCTTCTTCCAAGAGTCATATCTTTTTTGTTTTTCTGCCAGCATAACAATATGAAGGCTTGTTTTTTGGGGGTTGAGTTGTAATTCTGAATGGCACCATCCATTTTTCCATGCAACATTCTGAAAAACGGGACAAAAAGTGCAGTGAATTTGCAAAAAATAATGCAATTCCATAAAAGTTTTTTGATTTTGTTTTTATGGTGTTCATTGTTTGGTAAACATTATCTAGCACTATGATTTTCCAGGTAAGTACATTTACGACGATGCCAAATTTGCATGTCTTTTTTTTTTAAAATGGTAAAAAAAAATGTTTTGCTTGTATTACCAATTTCAGAGACATGTAACATTTTCATTTTTTTTGGACGATGATCTGTATGGGGGCTTGTTTTTTGTGTGGAGAGTTCATGTTTATATTGATGGTATTTTGAGGTGGATACAACATTTTGATCGCTATTTATGGCATTTTGCTGACGAGGTGCAATGAACAAAAAATCACAATCCTGCTATCCTTTTTTTAAACTTTTTATGGTTTTTACAGCTGGGGTTTAAATAATTTTATATTTTAATAGACCAGACTTTTACAGACACGCCAATTTTAAATATGTTTTTTTTTATCTATATTTTTAATGGGGTAAAAAGGGTGAGATTCAAAAGCTTGTGTTTTTTTTCAATTTTTCTTATATACTTTAAAACATTTGTATTTTTAGTCCTTTTAACTAAACCTATGATCACCTGATCGCTTATACTATATACTATAGACATTATCGTGTCTGGGGAGGTTGATGGAACCACGCTCTCCTGTGTCACACGCTATAGATACCACTGTCAAAAATTAACAGCGGCATTTAACAGGCTAATAGCAGCAGACAGAGCTTGGCTCCACCCGCGGTTGTTAGAGGCAGATGATGGCTCAATAACGTACCCATCATCTTCTAGGAATCATGTGGGCTCCTGAGCCCATTCCATACATCTGCTCATGATGAGCATATGTAGTTAAGGGGTTAAAGAGAAGCTATCATCAGGAATGACTTATTGTTAAAATCAGATTTTTATGTTACAAATATTTAAAAAAAAATTGGCAATGTTTTTTTTTTTTCAAATTACAAATGTTTATGAAAAAAACAAACGTTAACATCTTGTAATTTTTTCACCGGCCATTGGGATTTTTTTATGCTCATACTTCCTGTCACTTCTGGAAGAATTTACAGCAAGGCCCCATATTATCAGATGCAGGCAGGGGCGTACATAGGATTCATGGGGCCCCATAGCAGAAGTTCAAATTGTGCGCACCCCCCCAAAAAATGTAAATAATTGTCAGGGTCACAGAAGAGCAGATCACACAACCTTCCAGCCTTTGCATAGTAATTTTCCTCCAGCTGACGTCCTAGGGCCCCTCTTTCATTGTCCCATATAGTGTGATACCAACAAAAGTGTCCCCCAAACACAGTATGATACCCCCATGGTGAATTCCTCCACATGCGCAGTATAATGACCTTACTGTACCTCACCTCAACTCCCAGGGCAAAGTTTGCTGACCCCAACACAGTATGATCCCCCAATTGTGAGCCCTAGAGCTAGAGAGGATGGTAGGTAATAAGGGAGGGTGTTATACATAATAAAAGATGAAACTATATAACTAAGGATGGCGCTATACATAATAAGCGAGTACACTATATACTAAGGGCGTATGCTATACATAATAAGTGAGTACACTATGTACTAAGGGACTGTGCTATTCATAATACGGCTACATTCCTGCATCTGTGTGCAGTGTCAGTGTGCTGCCCTGTTTTACAGACACATTGAGCATGTCCTATTCTAATCCTCAAAATCGGATCAGAACAGGACATTCTCTGACCCTCACAGATCTCATTCTCAAATCCGTGATTTTCATGGTCGTGTGAATGGATCTATAAAACTCTACAAGTCAGTGGACCATCCGATAAAAAAATCTGACATTTCACACAAATGTGAGAATGCAGCCTAAGGAATTTTACATGTAACATTGTCACTCCAAGTCACACAGCGCAGATACAGAATAATATTTACATCCAGGCACTTACCGCAGACGTCTCATCTGATCAGAGTCGGTTTCTGCTGCTTCTTCTCCATATGCTTCTTCTCCCTCCCTTGACCCTTCCTCTCTGACTAGCTCCCGCCCCATATCACTCCTCCCCTTTGCCTCAAAACTACTAGAACAACATGTCCACCTTGAACTGTCCTCCCACCTCTCCTCCTGCTCCCTCTTCGACCGCCTGCAATCTGGCTTCCGACCGCATCACTCGACTGAAACTGCCCTAACCAAAGTCACTAACGACCTACTAAATGCCAAATCCAAGCGACACTACTCCATCCTCCTCCATCTGGACCTGTCATCTGCCTTTGACACAGCGGACCATTCCCTCTTACTCCAGATTCTCTCATCACTTGGCATCACGGACTAGGCTCTATCTTGGATCTCCTCATACTTAACAGAAAGGACATTCAGCGTCTCCCACTCACGCACCACCTCCTCATCTCGCCCCCTATCTGTTGGTGTCCCCCAAGGTTCAGTTCTAGGACCTCTGCTCTTCTCCATCTACACCTTTGGCCTGGGACAGCTCATAGAGTCTCACGGTTTTCAGTATCACCTCTATGCTGACGACACACAGATCTACCCCTCTGGACCCGATATCTCCTCCCTACTAACCAAAATCCCACAATGTCTGTCCGCCATCTCATCCTTCTTCTCTGACAGATTTCTAAAGCTCAACATGGATAAAACAGAGTTCAGCATCTTTCCACCCTCTCATTCACATCCCCCATCTGACCTAGCCATCAACGTCAATGGCTGTTCACTCTCCCCAGTCCCACAAGCTCGCTGCCTTGGAGTAACCCTGGACTCTGATCTCTCCTTCAAGCCACATATCCAAGCCCTTTCCACTTCCTGCCGACTCCAACTCAAAAACATCTCCCGGATCCGTGCATACCTCAGCAAGTACTCTGCAAAAACACTAGTGCATGCCCTCATCATATCCCGCCTCGACTACTGCAACCTCCTGCTCCGTGGCCTCCCTTCCAACACTCTTGCGCCTCTCCAATCTATCCTAAACTCTGCTTCTCGACTAATCCACCTGTCCCCCCGCTATTCCCCGGCCTCTCTCTCTGTCAATCTCTTCACTGGCTCCCCATTGCCCAGAGAATTCAGTTCAAAACTCTAACCATGGCATACAAAGCCATCCACAACCTGTCTCCCCCATACATCTGTGACCTAGTCTCCCGGTACTTACCTGCACGCAACCTCCGATCCTCACAAGATCTCCTTCTCTACTCCTCTCTTATCTCCTCCTCCCACACTTGTATACAAGATTTCTCCCGTGCATCCCCCCTACTCTGGAACTCTCTACCCCAACACATCAGACTCTCGCCGACCGTGGAAACCTTCAAAAGAAACCTGAAGACCTACCTCTTCCGACAAGCCTACAACCTGCAGTAACCACCGCTGCACGACCAGCTCTACCCTCACCTAATGTATCCTCACCCATCCCTTCTAGAATGTGAGCCCTCGCGGGCAGGGTCCTCGCTCCTCCTGTACCAGTCGCTGACTCGTTTTGTTAAGATTATGAAAATGCTTTTGTTATGTATATCCCTATGACATGTAAAGCGCCATGGAATAAATGGCGCTATAATAATAAATAATAATAATAATAATATGGTCAGACCTTCATGTCGACATCTCCCAGTCATGATTCGTCTTGTCATGATGATCTCCAGCCTAGATAATAACAAGGTCACATATATTGTATATATACATGTGTCTTCCCTGCACCGCGCCCCTGAATACAGATCTGTAACCCCCCAGTAATATACTATTAGCCTCTTAGTAATCAAAATATAAAGTGATAAGCAGCACTGTGCCCCCCCATTAACTATAATCTCCACCTGTCAATAATATAAATTATTCAGTCTCTGTGACTCTCCCCAATTAACTGTAAGGCTATGTGCACACGGAAAATATACAAGCACCCCCATCATTGCTCTGTCCCAGCACCTCCATCATTGCTCTCTCCCAACACCCCCGTCATTGCTATGTCCCAGCACCTCCCGTCATTGCTCTCTACCAGCACCCCCAACATTGCTCTGTCCCAGCACCCCTGTCATTGCTCTTCCAGCACCCTCGTAATTGCTCTCTCCCAGAACCCCTGTCATTCCTCTCTCCCGGCACCCCCGTCATTGCTCTCTTCCTGCACCCCCGTCATTGCTCTCTCCCTGCACCCCATCATTGTTGTCTCCCAGCACCCCCGTCATTGCGCTCTCCGAGCACCCCCATCATTGCTCTGTCCCAGCACCACTATCATTGCTCTCTCCCAGCACCCCCATCATTGCTCTCTCCCAGCACCCCCGTTATTGCTCTCTCCCAGCACCCCGTCATTGCTCTCTCCCTGCACCCCCGTCATTGCTCTCTCTGAGCACCCCCATCATTGTTCTCTCCCAGCTACCCCTGTCATTACTCTCCCAGCACCTCCATCATTGCTCTCTCCCAGCAACCCATCATTGCTCTCCCCATCCCCATCATTGGTCTACTAATCCCCATCATTGCTCTCCCCGCCCCATCAGCCCCATCACTGCTCTTCCCAGCCCCACCATTGCTCTCCCCAGCCCCATCAGTGCTCTCCCCAGCCCCATCAGTGTTCTCCCCAGCCCCATCAGCCCCACCATTGCTCTTCCCAGCCCCTTCAGCCCCACTATTTCTCTCTCCAGCCCAATCAGCCCCATTATTGCTCTCCCCAGCGTTTTAGTAAAAATAAAAAAAAAAACACTTACCTCTCTGCCTGTTCCCCCACAAGCTGCAGCATCACTGCTCTTCCCAGCCCCACCATTGCTCTCCCCAGCCCCATCAGCCCCACGATTGCTCTCCCAAGCCCCATCTGCCCTACCATTGCTCTCCCCAGCCCCATCAGCCCCATTATTGCTCTCCCCAGCGTTTCAGTAAAAATAAAAAATAAAAACACTTACCTCTCTGCCCGTTCCCCCGCAGGCCGCAGCATCCTTGTTGTCTGCAATTTCCTCCCTCACACAGGCACGCGCTGCATGATGACGTCATCAAGCAGCGCGTGCCTGTGTGAGGGAGGAAGCGGCGGGCAGGAAGCAGAGGACGGATCTCTGCAGCTCCGCTGCCATTCTGTCCTGTCAGCAGCGGAGCTGCATGGATCGCTCCCTGCCCGCCACGAGCAGGGAGACGCTGCACCGGCGGGCCCCCGGTGCAGCTGCACCAGCAGCGGTATGTCCGCCCCTGGACTGCTATGGGCCCCCCCCAGCTCATGGGCCCCATAGCAGTCGCGTGGTCTGCCGCCATTGGCGGTACGCCACTGGATGCAGGATTACAATGATAAGTAACACCTCTAAACACAGGTAATAACAAACAATCCACTAATCACCATAAGAGATGTCACACCTGACCCTGCTCTCCTTCCCTTCACATTGACCTTTGCACAGGGTCATTAGATACTTTCATACAAAAGATAGGGTCAGGATCCAACTATTGTAGCTATGCACATGTGTTGTTTCCTGAAATATCAGAATGTACGAATCTAAAAAAACCCTCATGTTAAATCACAAGCAGTCAATATTTTATTTGCAATACACAGAGTGATATGTAAAAAGTAAAAGCATTTCCATTTTTTTTTATCTCCTTAAGAACTGAGCAATTTTTCATTATTGTGCCTTAATTTTTCCTTCCCATTCTTCCAAGAAGCATAATTTTTTTATTTTCCATCTGACAAAGCCATATGATTGCTTGTTTTTGTGGGACTAGTTGACCTTTTTAATGACACCATGCATTTTATCATACGGTTTACTGGAAAATGAGAAAAAAGCTCCAAGTTTAGTGATAAAAATGCAATTTCACAATTTTGGGGGCTTTTTTGTTTGTTTTTTTGGCGTTCATTCTGCAGTAAAAATGACCTGGAAATATGAATGTCCAGGTCAGTATGATTTCGATGATAACAAACTTGCTGTCTTTTTTTATTGCATGGTAAAAAATTCTGAAATTTGTAAAAAAAAAAAAATTAACTTGGGTCGTCGTTTTCCAAAAACTGTAACATTTTCCATGTAGCTTTATGAGGACTTGTTTTTTTGCGTGGTGACCTGATTGATACTATTTTAGGGTAGATACCATACTTTGATTGCTTCTTAATGCATTTTTTGTGAAAATTCCATCAACAAAAAACTTGCAATTCTGGTATTTTTTTTTTTTTAATTTCTTTACAGTTTTTACAGATTGGGTTAATTAATTTACATTTTACAGTGAACTGCTACCCGAAAATGTGCAATAAATCCACGTGCACGCACTACTCCAAGGTGTAATCTGCAAGTCAGTGTGTTGGGTTGTGTGCAATTACATCACTTTTTATTCTCTACTGTTAAACATAGGAAAAAAACTTTCAATTTAGGCACAATTTATGGAATATGTTTCACATAGGGGCCCATGGTTAGATTGTCCTCATTATAGTATTTTTTTTGCCTCCACTGGCGGCTTATATCACCAGGCAGTGAGCATTTCTGTAGCTCCACTGAAAGCAATAGAGTATCACTTTGTAGCTGACCGGCACTTTTACTAGATGAAGTAGTTTTTGATGTGGGATGTATTCATTTTTGCATAAACTAATTTAAGTAAAACTGAAGTTTTTGTAATGAAAGTTATATTATTAACCTTTCTTTCATGCTATGGATTAAAAAAAATGTTCTATGAAACTCAGTCTTGTCAAAATTCTGGAAATTGTTCTTGTATTCAGTGAGATAGTGATTGTTAGAACTCTCCTGTTAGTTTTTTTCTATTATGCTGGTCACATGACCTTTTTTGCCTATTTAATCCTGCTCCGCCCTCCTGGCCTTGGTGAACTTCATTGTAATTTCTACTCTTAAGCTAGTCAGGTGCTTTGTTACCTTACTCAGTCTGTTTAGCTAGGTCTTTTGACCTCTATGTTCTATGTTGTTTGTTTGTCTTTTTACTGCTACAATTTCTGCTAGGAGGTGTCCACCTTTCTCCCAGTCCCTAGTTCTTGTAGGGATCCCTCCCTCACATCTATAGGTCTTCGTTCAGACTAGCTGAGGACTTTAGCGGGTCTGATCGCAGGATCACGTTCCCCGTTACATCGTAGGGATCTAGCTTAGTTCTATTGTAGGGACAGATCTCCTGTCTTTCCTTAGTGCTTGTAGCAGATCATAACAGTGATTCAAATGTTAATTTTCAAAGGGGTGTACTCATTTATGCTGAGCACTGTATATACAGTATGTGACCTTTTTCTCATCAGGGGCACATTGATCAGTGCGGCAAACTCTGCAGTTACCGAGTCACGGCTTTAAGACGTCGATATGAAGGTTTGACAAGATAGAGAAGACATAAAAAAATGGGTCTAATCAGGTAAGCTACTTGATGTAAATAATTATTCTGTACACACGTGGTCAAAATTGTTGGTACCCCTCGTTTAATGAAAGAAAAACCCACAGTGATCACAGAAATAACTTGAATCTGACAAAAGTAATAATAAATTAAAAATCTATGAAAATGTACAAATGAAAGTCGGACATTGCTTTTCAACCCTGCTTCCGCACAATTTAAAAAAAAATTAAACTCATGAAATAGGCCTAGATAGAAATGATGGTACTCTTAACTTAATATTTTGTTGAACAACCTTTTGAAGCAATCACTGCAATCAAACGATTCCTGTAACTATCAATGAGACTTCTGCACCTCTCGACAGGTATTTTGGCCCACTCCTCATGAGCAAACTGCTCCAGTTGTCTCGTGTTTGAAGATTGCCTTTTTCAGATGGCATGTTTCAGCTCTTTCCAAAGATGCTCAATAGGATTTAGATCAGGGCTCATAGAAGGCCACTTCAGAATAGTCCAATGTTTTCCTCTTCGCCATTCTTGGGTGTTTTTAGCTGTGAGTTTTGGGTCATTATTCTGTTGCAAGACCCATTACCTGCAACTGAGACCAAGGTTTCTGACACTGGGCAGCACATTTCTCTCTAGAATCCTTTGATAGTCTTGAGATTTCATTGTACCCTGCACAGATTCAAGACACCCTGTGCCAGATGCAGCAAAGCAGCCCCAGAACATAGCAGAGCCTCCTCCATGTTTCACAGTAGGGACAGTGTTCTTTTCTTGATATGCTTCATTTTTACATCTATGAACATAGAGCTGATGTGCTTTGCCAAAAACTTCCATTTTTGTCTCATCTATCCATAGGACATTCTCCCAGAAGCTTTTTGGCTTGTCAATATGTAGTTTGGCAAATTCCAGTCTGGCTTTTTTATGATTTGCTTTTCAACAATGGAGTTCTCCTTGGTCGTCTTCCATGAAGTCAACTTTGGCTCAAACAACGACAGATGGTGCGATCTAAATATAAAATCAGGGGCGCTGGTAGGTAAGCTCAGTATATCTGCTGCAGATGGTATGTGTCACCATAGACCACTATAGAAAATAAAGCCAGAAATATATAAAACCACTGCGCTGATATACTGAGAGGAGTAGGTACGGATTACTGGGGGCAGTAATGGAAGAATACACGAATGCCGACGAACATCAACATTTCCATTCTCATTTTGTGAACCAATAGTAAAAAATTTTATGGATACATATTAGCATTAAAACAAAGGTTAAAAATAGAGCATTGGGTAGTTCCTCCAGGGATCCAGAGCTGTTTGGAACCTGGGATGGCAGGAGGATCTTATTGGAGGATGCGGAGGAGAATAGGAGCGGAATAATAGATCTTCTTATTAGATAAAATATTGAAGTGATTAATAAAAGAGGACACCCTGCTACAACTGGACCAGTGCAGGCGTAGCAGTTTGTTACATAAGAGAAGAGAGGTTGCTGCTCTACCTCTACAGAACTAATAAACACCCCGATCAGGTTTCTATGCATCCACCAACTTACCTGAACTATACCAGGCTCTACCAGCTTTTTTAACCCAAATTAAGCTTCAATAACCTCACAGAAGCACATACTCATCAACCGAAGACACATCCCCGCGCATCTAATTAATATCTAGGATCACGCTCTTTTATTAATCACTTCAATATTTTATCTAATAAGAAGATCTATTATTCCGCTCCTATTCTCCTCCGCATCCTCCAATAAGATCCTCCTGCCATCCCAGGTTCCAAACAGCTCTGGATCCCTGGAGGAACTACCCAATGCTCTATTTTTAACCTTTGTTTTAATGCTAATATGTATCCATAAAATTTTTTACTATTGGTTCACAAAATGAGAATGGAAATGTTGATGTTCGTCGGCATTCGTGTATTCTTCCATTACTGCCCCCAGATGGTGCGATCTGACACTGATGTTCCTAGAGCTTGAAGCTCACCTGTAATCTCTTTAGAAGTTATCCTGGGCTCTTTTGTTACCATTCGTATTATCCGTCTCTTTGATTTGTCATCAATTTTCCTCCTGCGGCCACATCCAGGGAGGTTGGCTACAGTCCCATGGATCTTACATTTCTGAATAATATGTGCAACTGTAGTCACAGGAACATCAAGCTGCTTGGAGATGGTCTTATAACTTTTACCTTTAACATGCGTGTCTATAATTTTCTTTCTAATCTCCTGAGACAACTCTTTCCTTTGCTTCCTCTGGTCCATGTTGATAGTGGTACACACCATGTCACCAAACAGCACAGTGAGTATCTGTAGCCCTATATACAGGCCCACTGACTGATTACAAGATTGTAGACACCTGTGATGCTAATTAGTGGACACAACTTGATTTAACATGTCCCTTTTGTCACATTATTTTCAGGGGTACCATCATTTCTGTCCAGGCCTATTTCATGTGTTTAATTTTTAAAAAAATCTGTAGAAGCAAGGTTGAAAAGCAATGACTGACTTTCATTTGTTCATTTTCATTGATTTTTAATTTATTATTACTTTTGTCAGATTCAAGTTATTTCTGTGACCATTGTGGGTTTTTCTTTCATTAAATGAGGGGTACCAACAATTTTGACCACGTGTGTATATACATTGTATAACTTGCAGAGAGATGATGGGAGTAATACCCTTGTTTGCAAAAGAAACTCCCTTATTATATATAACACCATCACTTAGTATATAGTGTCCTCTTTTTTATGTAATGGCGCTGTATCTTATTACATATCGTACCATCTTGTTAGATACAGCTCTATTCCTTATTGCTTAGCATCCCCTCTTGTTAGGTATAATACTGTTCCTTATTGCATCGCTCACTTCCTTGTTATACATAGCTCCTTCTCTTATTATATAGTGTGCTCTCTTGTTATGTATAGCGTTATCCCTTATTACATAGCATCTCTTTTGTTATGAATAGTGCCATCCTTTATTACATAGCATCCTCTCGTTCTGAATAGCGTCATCACTTATTACATAGCGTCCTCTTTTGTTATGTACCGTGCCATTCATTATTACATAGCCCCCTTTCGTTATGTATAGCCCCATCCCTTATTACATAGAGTCACATCTTATTATGTATAGCGCTGTCACTTATTACATAGTATCCTCTATTGTTATGTATAGCGCTGTACATAAGGGAAAAAAATTGGTACGGCATGCTATATCAGGTCCTGGGCAAACCTGCATACTTTATATTGCCCGGAGCCATGGCTACCCTTAATCCACCCCTGCCCAGTGGTGTCTACATTTACCTAATGCAAATCTTAGTAATGACTTTATCTGTTTCTACTGACCTTTGGACAACTAGATTACTATACTATTTTTATATCCAGTAATATTTGTTTCCACACAAGGAAATATGTCTTGTTTGCATTTAACCATCTGACTTAATTGGATGTGTTCCAGGATGAAAAAAATAGATATAAATGAATCTAGATTTGTAAAACTGTGTTATTAGGTTAAGGTCACATGTAGCAGCAGCCAGGTAACAAAGACATTGCTAATCACTGCATCAACATGCAGTTTTATGGTGAATCATCACAATTTTCAATTAATTTGGCAACACCGATTTCATAATGGTGATATCTCATGTCACATGTTATTTTATCCACCTAGTGATTTCTATAAGTGGACCTTCCTTTTGTGTGAGCTATTGTTGAGCATTAAAAATTAAACTGCATTCCTGCCATATAAAATATACGGTACTCATAAAATGAAGGTACTTGGCACATATATTGGCTAATTCATGTATGCCCAGTAGCCACAACAAGGCATACCTTTCTCTGGTGGGACCCTAAACCTAATATTTATCAAACATTCCTCTCCTGGGCTAAAACCTACAAATTTAAAGGCAGAGGCAGGATCCAGCACTGATTAAAAACAGACTCAGGGCTCCTGCAGATGAGCGTATAAATAGGATGCGTGCTGTCTGATTTTTAATCGGATAGCACACAGATTCACCTTCACCCATGTTATTCAATAAGGCTGTTCAGATGACCAATTTTTTTCTCTGTCCGACTATCTATAAGAGAAAAATCGCAGTATGCACTAATTTTCTGCATATATCGGATGAGACTCGCCCATGTAAATCAATGGATGTGGGTGTGTGATGATTTTAGTTCAGGATAGGTGTGTCCTGTGGGTTGTATGTGACCCCTTTTATAGTGACAAGCATAAAAAGGGAGCAGCTTGGTCACAAATATGTCAGGACCTCTTCCCTGAATATATGGCAATGGCAATAAAAATGTTGTAATAGGCCCTTTTTTTGGCTTCCGTAAAAAAAAAACCAAGTGCATATTGTGTTCATATATGAATGATAAAAATTGTGTTTTTTGAACATTGTTTTCTATTATTCATTTTCTTTAAAAAACTCAGATGATTACGTTACCAAACGTTGGCACAGATGTCGCCAAGAGATGCAGCAGCGCACCAAAAGTGGCTTTGTCTCACCCAAAAAGAGACTTTACATATAAAGCAACTGAGTTTCCTTTCACAAGTGATGGCCATGTGTGGGTAGGTTTCTTGCTTTGGGACAACTTCGGCTTGCTCCGACTTCTTTGTATGTCCATTGCAGTTGAGTGTTAAGAAGCCGCTGACCAAGTATTGAAGCTATGAAGATTCGTGAATCAGCAGAGCTTCCATAAGACTCCATATCGAGAATTATAAACTGGCAGTTGCTATCCATGCAATATCAGGATCCAGAGTGTGGCAGCCTCATAACACAAATGTGCTTCCGATCCAAAGCACCCATGCAGATGGAAAATTGGCAACTGGTGTTGAACCCTTCCGCTATCTGCGACCACTGTTGTTCAGATGGGTCAGGCATGACTATGTTCTTCAGCCAGGCCCAGATTTGCTGACATGTAGAATAGGGAATGGATGAGATTGTGTTTGTTCCCACCAAGAAATAGAAATGCAAGTCTGGAAAAAACATCCCTATTGCCAAAAATCTGCAAGAAAGCTGTATAATATATGAGAACGTTGCAATAGAACTTGATTTTCAACATAGCCACTGTTAACACATATGCACCCACACACAATTAGTATAACATCTGGACAGTATCTCTAAATAGTGACGTTTAAACCAAAAAAAGAGTATGTAAATGATTGTCCATGGTCATGTTTCAAATGGGAGATTGCTGTGAGGATGATTTCAACAATTGGATGACCTCGACCTGCTACTTTTAAAATGGCCATATAGCAGATTGGCCTTTACATTGTCTATTCACATGAGTTCAAAATGTGAGGGACATACCATTCACATTTGCATCAAACACGGGGCTACTTGGGACTTTATTTGCTCCGGAACACCTCAAAAACACTAATAATAATCTATACTTATTTTAAGGAAGAATAACCCAATGGATGGAAACTGAGCTGACATACAATACACTGGTGCAAAACAAAGAGTTCACACTCCAAACACAAATAGACACACATGAAGACAACACAAAAACACATAGTGTACAAAACAGGGTAATAAAGAAACACTATACAAACATTAGCTTACCTTAGCGTGATTATAATACCTCTGCGGAGATGCAACGCCTCATATTTGTGTCATGAACGTTAATCCAAGGCGCAGCTCCTCCACGAGTTTGTCAAATGCCTGGATTGACATCCGCACTAGGGATCCCGGAAGGTAAGAGATTCGTGAACTTCCCTTGCAGTGGCTGGAGACTAGTGACCTGGATGATGGACCAAAGTACCGAGAATCGATTTGCCCATTTGTCCTTAGATGGTTTAAGGCTATGTGCCCACGATGCAGAAATGCTCCGGATTTTTCCTGAGCGTTTCTGCATCTCCCCTGTTTTATAACAAAATACCTGAGGAAGACATTTTATTTGTTGAAACGTGTTGTATGTATATGTTTTTGGAGAAATAATAAAGATCCATATAGGATAATACTATAGCTTGTACTTACAAGTTATTTGGGAGCGCAAATAGCCTGGAGGAAATCTTTTTCAAATCAATAGATTTTGGAATAATAATAAGTTCCACAATTGAATGTATTTAAAAAAAATGTTTCTGTGTTGAAATAATCTTATAAATGTGCCCCTGCTGTGTACTGTGTAATGGCTGTGTCTCACCATACAGGAACATGGTGTGATCATACCACAGCTCCTGGGCAGGGGAGGAAGGAAAGTAGTATACAGACATTTCAGCAGGGGATTGCAGCTGATTATTTATTTGAAGTAAAACATTGTTTAAAAACAGGCAGAGAAATATTTAACCTCACAGAAAGAATCAGCTGTGATCCTGTGCTGTAATATCTGTATACTCTTTTGCCCAGGAGATGTGGGGTAACGTTTCTCCTTGTGGAGAGTGACATACTGGCTCTGGCATGTCAAGGTAAGGAGGCTTATTCGCCGTGCAATTTTCCTCTGGGAAATTTAATATACAAATTGCCTCTTCAGAGAAAAAGAGGACTTGTGTTAGATTTGTGGGCATTCATTAATGCAAAGCTGAGCTCTCTTAAGTTCCTGCCAGTACATTTCAATTAGGTTGAAGTCTGGACTTTGACTTGGCCATTGCAACACCTTGATGTATTTCTTTTTCAGCCTATTTGGTGCATGACCCAGTATTGGCCAAGTTTCAGCTTTTGGATAGATGGCCATTTAACTCTAGAATACTTTAATATAAAGAAGAGTTCATGGTTAACTTAATGGCTGAAAAATACCCAAGTTCTGTGACTGCAAAACAAGCCTAAATCATCACCCTTCACCACTGTGATTGATAGTTGATATGGGGCGTTTGTTCTGATATGCTGTGTTTGGTTTTTACCTTGGTCTTCTTTGTCCAAAGGACATTGTTCCAGAATTCTTGTGGTTTGTTTAGATCAAACATTGCAAACTTGAGCCATGCTGTCATGTTCTTATTAGAAAGAAGAGGCTTTCTTCTGGCAACTGCCACATGCCACACTTGTTCAGTTCTTCTAATTGCACTGTTGTGAACTTAAACTTTTAACATGCTGACGCATATAGAGCCTGAGCTGTAACTCTTGGTTGTTTTTTGCAATTTCTCTGAGCATTCCACTTCCACACCTGGGAAGATTGTCACCTGTCTTGAATGTTTTCCACTTGTGAATAATCATTCTCACTGTAAAATTAAGGACTAAAACTTGTTTGGAAATAGCCTTCTAAACCTTCCCCTTTCCAGATTGATGGGCTTCTATAAGAAGTGATGTCTTTACGTCTTGGCATTGTGTTAATGCATATCTAAATACTCCAGAACAGCAAAGTATCAAAACTTCTGCTTTTATAGAGGTAAATACACTTGCTGATAAACAATTAATCAAGGGCATATAGGCATCAACCCTTGCCTTATTCTTTTAATTCCTATGGAAACTCACACTGCCTCTGCATTTTTTGCAGTTTTTGTTAAATAATGACTTAGTGTAATTTGTCATTTACTGTTGTTCATTTAAGGTTGAATTGACCTAATTGTAAGACCTTCTAAAAAACAAATGTTTTTATATTATGTCTAGATAAATACCATATTCTTTATGACTGTAGGACTGTTTTTCAATTTTGAGTGTAAATCCTTACCAGCAAATGTATACTAACTGTTCCTTTGATTTATTATTGATGACTGTAAATTCTAATAAGTTAATATCCTTTTTAAGGTGTTTCTGTGATCAAATACTTATACTAAAAGCATAGATTAACTGTTGAATATGAGCTTATTTTATTTATTTGCACAGACGTATGCAAACAATACACACTGACTCTGAATAAAGACACAAAATTCCATAATACACACATTACATATTAAAAAAATGCAAAAAAAAATTGAGACACACAGAGCTACATTATGGGTCTCAAGGAGTATGTGTATCATAGAACTGTACAACACGGTTCTTTAACATAGCAATGTGATTGACCCTTAGAAACGATTTGGGGCAATTTAGTTTTAAAAGTAGAAGCCAGGGGTGGGATTCTTATTTTTAAAAACAGGTCACCTACTTGGATTGCAAAGAAATAAACGTGGGGTATCTTTGGTGTAATGAGCAACTGCCATTATTTTTATACCTATAACCATATTACATTTGGGGATTTTTATGTGCACTTCCAATACCACCAATGTGATCAGCCTATATATTTAGGTTTTAAACCAAGTATTGACAGTTGTGAAAATCCCCCTGCTTTCTACCACAAATCCCCTATTATAAAAGTTAAAAGTACATATCAAATATCGAAATCAACTTTCACGTACCAATATCAAGCTCCTAACAAATACCAGAACCAAGCAGTACAGAGATCAATTGCTAAGTCAGATTAACTGCTGCCATATCAGATAATAAAATACCTCCGAGTAAGATCCAGACAATAAGTTATTATTGTTTATTATTATTATTTATAATTATAGCGCCATTTATTCCATGGTGCTTTACATGTGAGAAAGGGGTATACATAGCAAAAACAATTACAATAATCTTGAACAAAACGTGACAGCGACAGGTACAGGAGGAGCGAGGACCCTGTCCGTGAGGGCTCACAGTCTACAAGGGATGGGTGAGGATACAGTAAGTGAGGGTAGAGCTAGTCATGCAGCGGTATGGTGGAGCGGTGGTTACTGCAGGTTGTACTCTTGTCGGAAAAGGTGGGTCTTCAGGTTTCTTTTGAAGGTTTCCACAGTAGGCGAGAGTCTGATGTGTTGGGGTAGAGAGTTCCAGAGTAGGGGGGATGCACGGGAGAAATCTTGTATGTGATTGTGATAAGAGGAGATAAGAGGGGAGTAGAGAAGGAGATCTTGTGAGGATCGGAGGTTGTGTGTGGGTATGTACTGGGAGACTATGTCAGAGATATATGGAGGAAACAGGTTGTGAATGGCTTTGTATGCCATGGTTAGGGTTTTGAACTGGAGTCTCTGGGTAATGGGGAGCCAGTGAAGAGATTGACAGAGAGGAGAGGCCGGGGAATAGCGGGGGAACAGGTGGATTAGTCGGGCAGCAAAGTTTAGGATAGATTGGAGGGGTGCGAGAGTGTTGGAAGGGAGGCCACAGAGCAGGAGGTTGCAGTAGTCGAGGCGGGAGATGATGAGGGCATGCAGTAGTGTTTTTGCAGATTGATGGTTGAGGAATGTGCGGATCCGGGAGATATTTTTAAGCTGGAGTCGGCAGGAAGTAGAAAGGGCTTAGATATGTGGTTTGAAGGAGAGGTCAGAGTCCAGGGTTACCCAAAGGCAGCGAGCTTGCGGGACTAGGGAGTGTGGACAGCCATTGACGTTGATAGGTCAGTTTGGGGGGGTTGAGTGAGATGGCGGAAAGATGATGAATTCTGTTTTATCCATGTTAAGTTTTAGAAATCTAGCAGAGAAGGATGAAATAGTGGACAGACATAGTGGGATTTTGGTTAGTAGGGAGGTGATATCGGGTCCATTGAGATAGATATGTGTGTCATCGGCATAGAGGTGATACTGAAAGCCATGAGACTCTATGAGCTGTCCCAGGCCTAATGTGTAGATGGAGAAGAGCAGGGGTCCTAGAACTGAACCTTGGGGAACACCGAAAGATAGGGGGCGAGATGAGGAGGTGGTGTGTGAGTGGGAGACACTGAATGTCCAGTCTGTTAGGTATGAGGAGATCCAGGATAGGGCCAAGTCTGTGATGCTGAGAGATGAGAGAGTCTGTAGTAAGAGGGAATGGTCCACTGTGTCAAAGGCAGATGACAGGTCTAGGAGGAGGAGGACAGAGTAGTGTCGCTTGGATTTGGCAGTTAGTTGGTCGTTGGTGACTTTAGTCAGTGCAGTTTCAGTAGAATGGTGCGGTCGGAAGCCAGATTGTAGGCGGTCGAAGAGGGAGCAGGAGGAGAGGTAGGAGGACAGTTCAGAATGGATGTGTTGTTCCAGTAGTTTTGAGGCATAGCGGAGAAGTGATATGAGGCGATAGCTAGTCAGAGATCAAGGGTCAAGGGAGGGCTTTTTGAGAATGGGTGTGATTGAGGCATCTTTGAAGTATGAGGGGAAGATGCCAGTTGTTAGTGACAGGTTGAAAATGTGGGTTAGGGTTGTGATGAAGATAGTGGTAAGGTTTGGAATGAGGTGGGACGGGATTGGGTCAAGTTTATAGGTGTTGAAGTGTGATTTGGAGAGTAAAGAGGAAAGTTGATCTTCCGTAATGGTGGAGAAGGTGGTTTTGGAGGAGGATGGTTGAGTGGATATGAAAAGGGGCTGTAGGGACTTTAGGCAAACGCTTTGTCTCTGATTTCTTGTCTCACAAACAAGAATGCTAAAACTCATTATCACGCTGTAGTCCATACGAATGACTACAGTACTGATGAGCAACGCAAACATGCTGTCTTCTCTGATGTTCTTATCCTTCGTTTTCTTCACCTGCCACAGACCATCATGACTATGTCTTGAAGCCACAATCTGTTTCTTTAGTTTCCACCTGGTCTTTGGCTCCTTAGCAGCATAGCCCTGCCCAATGAATGTGATACATTGTGATAAGTCGCCATATACCGTGTCCCTGAAAAAAATAATGTGCCAAAGTGGGTACATTAATAAAATAATGAGTATGCTATGCCCTCTTTATAATAAGAAACTAGCCTACATTGTGTCTCCATGATAAAAAAATAACACTGTATCCCCAAAACAATAAAAGTGGCGATACTGTGCCTCCTGGAAAACAAAAGTGCCCACACTGAGGTACCTGAATAATAAATATGTCCACATTGCGCACCCTAAATTACAATGTCCTCAATAATGAAAAATGCCGACAATTTGCCCCCTAAATAATAAAAATTCCCTGAAGGACTCCGATACAATTGAACCCAGGTAAAGAGATTGGGGTGCCCTCTGTCTGTATTCCACCCGTGACACAAATGTTCTAAAATCCAGAGAACTTGAAGCTCCTGGATGGCATCTGTAACAGAACCTACAGCCCACAAAGAACCATTTATCACATTAGTGTCTTCTTATGTGGGAAATGTGTGATTGTTACATCAACAGCTGCTGTAGCTATAACCGTAACCTCGACTAAAGGTCTTGAGAGTGTTAGAAACAAAAAAAAACTTGCTTCCTTACAAAAATTTTTTTTTCTGTCTGTAAATTTGTGTAGGTATAAAAATAATAAAATACTAAAACCAGTAGTGTGAATACTGGCATTAGTATTTTATTTTATTATTTTAGCATTTCCAATATGGATGTTAATTTGATATTTAACATTTTTATTGTGTATCTATATCCATTTTGAACACAATTATTTATTATTTGGTTAAACTATTAAAATTTCTAGGTGGAGTTATATGTGTCAGTAAACCTCTGTTTACTATATCAAAAAATACTAAAAATAATAATAAAAATAAATAAATAAATAAACTAGCCTACACAGGAGGTATTGGTTCTCCCTTAAAGGGATTGTCCACTACTCTGACAACCCCTTCTCATTTCCACTATTCCCTGTGAGAAGGTCACTGGTAAAATACTGGAGGGGAGCTATGTGTCACTCAGGATGTTAGCCTCAGTGATATGAACCTGGAAAAATGCTCCAGCATGCTAAGTGCTGAGAGGGGTTAATCGGCCACGTTAAGGGCTGGGTTTTTGTGGAAAGCTGAAGTGTGGGTGGGAGGCTGTTCACCATATCTCCACCCCAGGGTGTGGTCCAGAGGCTAAAGGTGAAGCCTTAGGACTCATTCAATATTCGGTGTCTCTGTAGATGAGATCTCCAGAGCTGTGCTCATGTTAAAGAGAACTGAACCTTGTGTTTGTTCCCTGAGCAGGCGGATCCCCGCAGCCTCACAGACTATACTGTTATTTTGTTTTTCGTTATGCCAGAAGGGCCATGCTTGTTTAGCTAACTCTGGACTGGTTTATGCAGCACGTTTTTTTAATAAACTAGTGGAAATCTTAAACGAAAAGTGTTCCTGTGTCTACCTCTCCGAGCAGCGAGTGAACCGATCTACCACATCCCTCACAGAGTAAAAGCATGTTATACCAGCTTAGTTGCTGGCACTGGAAGTGAGTAGAGTATAAGGTGTTTTTACTCTACAAAAGGGAATGTTGTAATTAAGAAGGGGTTGTCGAAATCGAGAATCTCGACCGCTTATTGCTCTTCTTCCTGCATTTAAGTTGACCATGTACACGAGATTCTAATTTGTTGACAGAATTAAAACTGATTGGTCATCTGAATGTACTTTTGCCCAATGCCACTAAAATATTTGCAAAAACGTAGTTAAATACTGTCAAATTTAGCAAGGAGATGAAACTTGCATGTGCTCACATGACATAGTGATTCTAAAAATAAAATTCATTATGCTGACACCCTTGGGTCACTATCTTAAGCCGTGAATGTTGGTAATTAGCAATTACCTAGTGAATAAGGGTGATGAAATGCTACTTTATGGACAGGTCTACTAGCAGACTGCCTTATTAAAGCAAACTCATATTTGAGACCATTAGGATTAGCTCCATCCAATTGTCATTGTTATTTAATACTTACAATAAGTAAGTAATTTGCAAATCCCTGCAAACAAGATTTATTAAGAGATTTTAGTCATGTAATGGATACACATATTAAGACCCTGAAACAAGCAATGAAATAAAATCTAGAGAAATATAACTGACTTGCAGAAACAGTGTAGTTACTGTAACTGGGCTACATTGTCTCTGAAGCTCCTATTCATTTCTATGGGAATAACAGAAACACAATAGTTCAGCAGCTTTGGGCGGTTTCCGTGGCCCCACTTCTTATGTTCGAGGCCTGGACTGAGTTATTCTCATCTCAGCCATGAATGGCAGAAACTGGAATTACCCTTCAAGCTCATATTGATATGATAAAGTAATTAAAGCAGTTTGATTTACTGTAAGCACTGCTGACAGAGTGAATGGCTGATGCTCATAGTAATCTCCGGAGAACGAAGATGGAGGTCAGACATGTCCTTTGTGCATTTCTTTATTCTTTTACACAACTCTTACATTTTGACCTTTATTGTATTAAGAGAACTGAGCTGCTGTCATATTCAGTTATTTTTCTCTTATGTGGAAATACTTGAATCAGTGCAATAAGAGACAATTTGCTTTTAAATATCTCTCTTTTTACACTATGCCCTCCTTCTGCATAACCAGTCACAGGTTTTCACGCTGCCATATTGCTTATTAGTTTATATGCAGCACAATACAGTAATTATAAAGCATACCTTTCTGATATTTAACATTAAAGGAATCTGTCACCAGGTTTTTGCTACCTCATCTGAGATCAGCATGATTTAGGGACAGCGACCCTGATTCCAGCGATGTATCACATAGTTTACTGGGTTCAGCAGTTGTGATACAATCACTGCTTAGTCTGCTGCAGATCTAACTGTGCTCAGAATGCTGAGCTGTGAATAACCCCACTCACATCACCGATTGGCAGCTTTCTGTGTACATTGTATAGTGACAGAGAGCTGCTAATCAGTGGTGGGGACGTGGTTGGACCAGGAGGCACAAGACCCCTAGTCCTGTAGTGATAATCTCCTGTTGATAAAACACTGATTTGATTGAAGCAATAACACACAGCTTAAAAGTCATCCTTGAATCAGGCTCTCAGTCCCTATATCATGGTGCTCTCAGATTACAGAGCAAAAATCTGCCGATAAATTCCCTTTAAATAAACCATGTTATCTGTTATCACAGTGATTCAGTGTTTCTAAGGAAGTATCTCTTAACTCCTGCAAACAACACCAAAGTACCAGCATTGTTATGTTAACAAAGAAAGATAAGTAACAAAAGAAACAAAATAGGTTCCTGATGTAGAACTAATATCTGTGCCAGTTTTGTATTGCATATATATACAGTACAGACCAAAAGTTTGGACACACCTTCTCATTTAAAGATTTTTCTGTATTTTCTTGACTATGAAAATTGTACATTCACACTGAAGACATCAAAACTATGAATTAACACGTGAATTATATACTTAACAAAAAAGTGTGAAACAACTGAAAATATGTCTTATATTCTAGGTTCTTCAAAGTAGCCACCTTTTGCTTTGATGACTGCTTTGCACACTCTTGGCATTCTCTTGACGAGCTTCCAGAGGTAGTCACCGGAAATGGTTTTCACTTCACAGGTGTGCCCTGTCAGGTTTAATAAGTGGGATTTCTTGCCTTATAAATGGGGTAGGGACCATCAGTTGTGTTGTGCAGAGGTCAGGTGGATACACAGCTGATAGTCCTACTGAATAGACTGTTAGAATTTGTATTATGGCAAGAAAAAAGCAGCTAAGTAAAGAAAAACGAGTGGCCATCATTACTTTAAGAAATGAAGGTCAGTCAGTCTGAAAAATTGGGCAAACTTTGAAAGTGTCCCCAAGTGCAGTTGCAAAAACCATCAAGCGCTACAAAGAAACTGGCTCACATGAGGACCGCCCCAGGAAAGGAAGACCAAGAGTCACCTCTGCTTCTGAGGATACGTTTATCCGAGTCACCAGCCTCAGAAATCGCAGGTTAACAGCAGCTCAGATTAGAGACCAGGTCAATGCCACACACAGTTCTATCAGCAGACACATCTCTACAACAACTGTTAAGAGGAGACTTTGTGCATCAGGCCTTCATGGTAAAATAGCTGCTAGGAAACCACTGCTAAGGACAGGCAACAAGCAGAAGAGACTTGTTTGGGCTAAAGAACACAAGGAATGGACATTAGACCTGTGGAAATCTGTGCTTTGGTCTGATGAGTCCAAATTTGAGATCTTTGGTTCCAACCACCGTGTCTTTGTGCGACGCAGAAAAGGTGAACAGATGGACTCTACATGCCTGGTTCCTACCGTGAAGCATGGAGGAGGAGGTGTGATGGTGTGGGGGTGCTTTGCTGGTGACACTGTTGGGGATTTATTCAAAATTGAAGGCATACTGAACCAGCATGGCTACCACAGCATCTTGCAGCGGCATGCTATTCCATCCGGTTTGCGTTTAGTTGGACCATCATTTATTTTTCAACAGGACAATGACCCCAAACACACCTCCAGGCTGTGTAAGGGCTATTTGACCAAGATGGAGAGTGATGGGTTGCTACGCCAGATGACCTGGCCTCCACAGTCACCAGACCTGAACCCAATCGAGATGGTTTGGGGTGAGCTGGACCGCAGAGTGAAGGCAAAAGGGCCAACAAGTGCTAAGCATCTCTGGGAACTCCTTCAAGATTGTTGGAAGACCATTTCCAGTGACTACCTCTTGAAGCTCATCAAGAGAATGCCAAGAGTGTGCAAAGCAGTCATCAAAGCAAAATGTGGCTACTTTGAAGAACCTAGAATATAAGACATATTTTCAGTTGTTTCACACTTTTTTGATAAGTATATAATTCCACATGTGTTAATTCATAGTTTTGATGCCTTCAGTGTGAATGTACAATTTTCATAGTCAAGAAAATACAGAAAAATCTTTAAATGAGAAGGTGTGTCCAAACTTTTGGTCTGTACTATATATATATATATATATATATATATATATATATATATATATATATATATATATATATATATACAGTGGTGGCCAAAAGTATTGGCACCCCTGCAATTCTGTCAGATAATACTCAGTTTCTTCCTGAAAATGATTGCAATCACAAATTCTTTGGTATTATTATCTTCATTTAATTTGCTTGCAAGGAAAATCATCTCACACAAAGCTCCAAAAATGGGCCAGACAAAAGTATTGGCTCCCTCAGCCTAATACTTGGTTGCACAACCTTTAGCCAAAATAACTGCGAACAACCGCTTCCAGTAACCATCAATGAGTTTCTTACAATGCTCTGCTGGAATTGTAGACCAGTCTTCTTTGGCAAACTGCTCCAGGTCCCTGATATTTGAAGGGTGCCTTCTCCAAACTACTATTTTGAGATCTCTCCACAGGTGTTCTATGGGATTCAGGTCTGGACTCATTGCTGGCCACCTTAGAAGTCTCCAGTGCTTTCTCTCAAACCATTTTATAGTGCTTTTGGAAGTGTGTTTTGGGTCATTGTCCTGCTGGAAGACCCATGACCTCTGAGGGAGACCCAGCTTTCTCACACTGGGCCCTACATTATGCTGCAAAATTTGTTGGTAGTCTTCAGACTTCATGATGCCATGCACACGGTCAAGCAGTCCAGTACCAGAGGCAGCAAAGCAACCCCAAAACATCAGGGAATCTCCGCCATGTTTGACTGTAGGGACCATGTTCTTTTCTTTGAATGCCTCTTTTTTTTTCCTGTACACTCTATGTTGATGCTTTTTCTCAAAAAGCTCTACTTTTGTCTCATCTGACCAGAGAACAGTCTTCCAAAACGTTTTAGGCTTTCTCAAGTAAGTTTTGGCAAACTCCAGCCTGGCTTTTTTATGTCTCGGGGTAAGAAGTGGGGTCTTCCTGTGTATCCTACCATACAGTCCCTTTTCATTCAGACGCCGACGGATAGTACGGGTTGACACTGTTGTACCCTCGGACTGCAGGGCAGCTTGAACTTGTTTGGATGTTAGTCGAGGTTCTTTATCCACCATCCGCACAATCTTGCGTTGAAATCTCTCGTCAATTTTTCTTTTCCGTCCACATCTAGGGAGGTTAGCCACAGTGCCATGGGCTTTAAACTTCTTGATGACACTGTGCACGGAAGACACAGGAACAATCAGGTCTTTGGAGATGGACTTGTAGCCTTGAGATTGCTCATGCTTCCTCACAATTTGGTTTCTCAAGTCCTCAGACAGTTCTTTGGTCTTCTTTCTTTTCTCCATGCTCAATGTGGTACACACAAGGACACAGGACAGAGGTTGAGTCAACTTTAATCCATGTTAACTGGCTGCAAGTGTGATTTAGTTATTGCCAACACCTGTTAGGTGCCACAGGTAAGTTACAGGTGCTGTTAATTACACGAATTAGAGTAGCATCACATGATTTTTCAAACAGTGCCAATACTTTTGTCCACCCCCTTTTTTAGGTTTGGTGTGGAATTATTTCCAATTTGGCTTTAGGACAATTCTTTTTGTGTTTTTTCATTGAAGACAAATTAAATTAAGATAATAATACCAAAGAATTTGTGATTGCAATCATTTTCAGGAAGAAACTAAGTATTGTTACGGGTCCGGGTGGTGGAACCTCTGTGCCGAGGTGCAAGGAGGGACCCAGAGGGGCGTGACTAAGTTTCCACCCGAATCGACCCTGGTCGTATGGCAGCTAACGACACCGTGACCAGGGAGGATCTGGGCAGAGGGACCAGGTGCTACTCTGGGGACAACCTTGTAAGAGAGCAGGTGGTTCCCACGGGTCAGAGGACTGGGACTGACCGGTATGGTGGATGGACACAGCAAGCAGGCGGAAGTCTCTGGTAGCTGACAGGAGGTCACAGTTCGAGAAAGCAGGGCAAGTAGCAGTCTTTACCAGGAAGGTGGTCACAGCAAGTGACGGCAGGGTCTCCAGGCAGGCTGGCAGAAAGCAAGCAGGTGCTCCCAGGTGAGCGGGCTGACGGATACAGCAGGTAACAGGCAGGTAACTGGTGGACGCTCCCAGGTGAGCAGGCAGACAGATGGGACAGGTAACAGGCAGGTAACTGGTGGACGCTCCCAGGTGAGCGGTTTGACAGACGAGACAGGTAACAGGCAGGTAACTGGTGGACGCTCCCAGGTGAGCGGTATGACAGATGAGACAGGTAACAGGCAGGTAACTGGTGGACACTCCCAGGTGAGCAGTCTGACAGACGAGACAGGTAACAGGCAGGTAACTGGTGGACGCTTCCAGGTGAGCGGTCTGACAGACGGGGCAGGCGGATACTCCCAGGTGAGCGGGCAGATAGCCAAGGCAAGTAACAGGCAGGTAACAGGTGAGCGCTCCAGGTGAGCAGGCTGGCAGGCTCGGCAGGTAACGGACGGATAACAGGCTGGCAGGCAGGACGAGAAGTCAGGCTAGCAGCGGAACCTGAGGGCTGAAGCACAGGTAAGACACAGTGCAAACAACTTTGATCGGGCACCTCCATTTTGGAGGAGGTGCCTTAAATGTGGGAAGTCCTCTGGCCATTGGCCGGGGACTCTTTAGGAAGACGCGCGCTGTCCCTTTAAGAGGGGGGGGGGGTGCGCGCGCGCTAAGCACGCTGCTGGAGGAGGAACACAGCCACAGCAGGGAACGGAGCGCAGGGAGAAGCCGCGCCAGGAGCCGGGGGGTGAGAGGGACGGCGTCCCTGCCTAGCAGAGGGCAGGGACGCCGATGCTACAAGTATTATCTGACAGAATTGCAGGGGTGCCAATACTTTTGGCCACCACTGTATATATATATATATATATATATATACACATATATATATTGTAATGCAGCAGCTTGCTAGCATTACTGTAAATGGTCCAGGATGTGTTTTACCTGACCATGTACCTTCCCCTTTAACTGACTGGTCACATGACTGTGACATCACACAGGTCCTGTATGCACAGTAAAGGTCTGTACACATGACTGGGACAGCACACAGGACCTATACACACAGCTGACTGATCACATGACTGTGACATCAGCAAGGTCCTGTCAGTATGGGTGTATGTGTGCACAGGATATATAAACCCCGGTAATTGGAGACAGGTGAGTTCGGTGTGAGAGACATGAGGCCTGTTCCCCATGTGTGTGGGACACCGTTCCGCCTAGTGAGGCTGAGTGAAGCCTGGCAGCCTGAAAGGCTGAGACTGGATCCTGTGAGTGGATGCCAGTGGCCTTGGAAGGCAGAGGCTTGGTGAAGAGTCCGGAAAGGCGCAGACTGGATGTGTGTGAGCGAAACATTCCAGTAGCCTTAGACGGGACGACGGCTAGAGACCCCCACCTGGGAAGCCACAAAGCCACAGTGGTGGCGGATTAAAGGGACTGCAGCAACTAAACCCGGCAAAGGTAATACACTTTGTTACATGGACTGTGTTATGGACATTGCTATAGTATTACCTTGCTGAAGGCTGTGACCTGGGCCATTTGGGCCTGTCTGCTATTTGAGAGACTCCCGGATGTTAAGTGTGTAAACATGCCGGTGATAAACTAAGATGGACATTATGTGTGTGAACAGCGGTTTATGATAACATAATAAATTGCTGTATTGAGAAAATACCGGAAGGACATTGCACGTGTGCTTAATTTACCCGGTGCAGCGAGTATCCCCCAGTATGATGACTAGCGCTGCTTTACAATATAATGGCATATATAGTGTCTATCACTACAATCAGAAAACCGGACAGATAGAATCAGTAGGACAGTCGGTGAAACACTAAAAGGGGATAAAGAAAAAGCAGTCTGACCATAAAGTCCCAACACATCAAATAGGGTGAAAAATAAGTCATGTTTATTAATACAGATGACAATAATTGGACGACGATACAATTGACAAAAAAAACCAATTAGATAAAATTAATAAAAAGAGTATAAAAACAAGGGGCACACACACAGGGGGTAAATGGATGTCTGGGAGGGAGTGATGCGATCAGGCGGATAAGTCTATGTGTTTTGAAGTGACATGGGGTGTGTGCACTTATACAAGGTCCATATGAATACACTATTGTATGAGACTAAAAATATAGAATACAAATGCAGGAATAATAATCACATAGTAGACCAAGGAGTATAAAGTGATGGTACACAGAGATATATATGTGTAAACCAGAACAACTAACGATGATTATTCGCCAATCACGGTGACTCCACAAAGTACACATAGCGTTCCCACCAGGGAGAGGGAGATTACTGCCTAAGTCCCCAGTATCACTGAATATAATAGTTTGGCGAACATCATATGAATTAGACAATCATGTGGGTATGTGCACTATACAAGCGCTATGTATCTGCAGCTTCTGCAGACAGCATTATATTCTTCTTTAGATATACCTCCCTCTTTCCATTTGACAAACATTTCTTTCTTCCTTCTTAGCATGTGTTTAAGTTCTGTGTTGTTCCATCCTGGTTTCCTTAAATGCTTCTTATTCTTTCCTCTTTCAGGAATTGTTAACAATTGTGCTTTCAGAATCTTGTTTTTCAAAATTTCCCATCCATCCTGGACATTTCTGTCCTTAAGGACATCCAGCCATTGGATCCCTCCTATCCTTCCTTTTAGTCCCTTAAAATCTGCCTTTCTGAAATTCTTGACGTCTGACTCTTCTCTAGTTATTCAAAATTCTATGACAGCATGACCACTGCCTCCTAGGGTCCCAACCACCCTTACCTCCTCAACCATTTCCTCCCTGTTTATGAGGATTAGATCCAAAGTAGCAGATCCCCTTGTTCTCTCTTCTACCTTTTGGAAGATAAAGTTTTCAGAAAGAGGATAAGAATTTGCTGGACCTGTCACTTTTACCTGAGATTCCCAACAAATGTCTGAATAGTTGAAATCTCCCATGATCACTACGTCATATTTTTTTGATAACTTGGCCATCTGATGCTTTCCGTTGTTCTCTCCTTGTATTCTTACCCAAACAGTTTCCACGGAACTCCCATCTCTGAAGCTTCAATCTCTGTGGAGATATACACTTTTCTAACATACAGTGTGACACCTCCTCCCCGTTTATTAAGTCTGCTTCTTGCAAATAAGTTGTATCCTAATAGCCTTGTCTTCTGATCATATGTATCATCCCACCAAGTTTCCAAGTTTCAGTGATGCCAGTTACATCATATTTCTTTTCCTGCGTTAGTAGTTCCAATTCTCCTTTTTGTTGCCCATGCTCTGTGCATTTGTATAGAAACATCTTAATTTGTGATCGGTTTTTCTCTTTCTCCAATATTTTTATTATTATGATTTCTTTGTCTTTATTCTTCTTTTCCATAAAAGTTACTCAAGTAAAGCAGCAGGAGAAATATCTCAATTGTTATTTTTTTTTTTATCACAAACAATCCTGGTTGGACTTTTTGTGACCATAGTAAGGTTGTTTGTATACATTTTTTTTCAAGAGCTACAAAAAGACCATGAAAACAAATGAAACAGCATTCCTTTTAAATAATCAACAGCATCCATCTCATCTCATCATTTTACCACCACAATTTTGTTGACTTATTGTAAATTAAAAAAAATATATGGTAAATTCTGATATACACACATAACTATTATAAATTTACCAGTCTCTGCGTCCTCTTCTACCCTCTTTTAAGTGTTCAGATCCAAATAGAAAGAGATCATATGCCAGGTGGCGCCATGTGGGATGTTATTAGCATAATAACATTAATCCCATTGGAATCGTTTCATCACCTGGCAATTCTGTGCACAACAACTGCAACGTACTGTTTGCAAATATTATGAAATATTCTTTACAAGGAAGAATACAAAGATAAAAACATTCAATATAACCAGAACTGTGCAATACATAAAGTTGTCAAGCAAATTACTACTGAGTGATCCTTTAACGCACCACCTCATATACAGGGTGGTCCAAAAGTAGGTGGACAGAAAGTGTAATAAGGTTATGAAGGGGGAGATTTATCAAACACTAAATTGCAGCCTCCTGTCTGGATCATCCTCCAATAAACCATGAATTAGACGTGGACGATAAGCTTTCCACCCAATAGATTTCAGGATTCGCATGATAGAAGCTCGTGAAATTCCCAATTACAAAGAGGCTCTTCTGGTGGACTTTTTTGGACTCTGAACAAATGTTTCAGCAACAAGTTGTTTATTATCTTCTGTACAGACTGTTTTTGGTCGACCAGTTTTTGGAGCATTAAGGATTGAGCCAGTGGCATTGAATTTGTCACGAATGCGGTAAATCTTTTGTCTCTTTGGGGCTTGAGTACCAAATGTTTCAACCCAATTTGCTCTAACGGTTTCAGCATTTTGAGATTTCCAATACTCTGTTAAAATCCATTTTCTTTGATCTGTATTTAAATTATTTGCCATTATGTGTTATCTGAATTATCTGAAAAGAAAACAGATTTGGGGGGGATCTATCTGTGAAAACTAGATCTGTGAAACTGGCTCCGTTGCTCTTAGTAACCAATCAGATTCCACCTTTCATTTTCCAAAGAGTCTGTGAGGAATGAAAAGTGGAATCTGATTGGTTGCTAGGGGCAACTGAGCCAGTTTCACTTTACACCATGTTTGATAAATCTCCCCCTTCATAACCTAATTACACTTTCTGTCCACCTACTTTTGGACCACCCTGTATTTACAGCACTGGTAGGATCTATTACTTGTACTACAGGGATAGCGAGGACACAGCTGTTCTTGGCAGCTGCGTACTACAACTTCCATCTCAGTGCAATGGCCAGAATCAGAGAGAACTCCAATCCTGGACATTTAAACCCTTCAACCACCACCCTGTTTTCACCTTCCTGACCAGGCCAAATGTTACACTTTATGTGGCAATGACTCTGGAACACTTAAACATATGCCAGTGACTATCACAGAATGTTTTTTCGTGACACATCATACTTTATGTTAGTGGTAAATTTAGATCAATATTTTTTTGCGTTTATTTGTGAAAATATTGGCATTTTGGCAAAAATTTGGAAAATTTCGCAATTTTCAAACTTTTAATTTTTATGCCCTTAAACCAGAGAGATATATTACACAAAATAGTTAATAAATAACATTTACCACATATCTACTTTACATCAGCATCATATATTTTTTTTTTGTTAGGAAGTTAGAAGGGTTAAAAGTAGTGTTGAGCGATACCTTCCGATATCGGGAAATATCGGATCGGATTGGATCGGACCGATACTGAAAAAGTATCGGATATCGCCGATTCCGATACCGGAAACCAATGCAAGTCAATGGGACAGAAATATCGGAATGAAAATAAACCCTTTCTTTCCTTGTAGGTTAATTCTTCATGAAGGAAAACAACTAAGAATAATGTAGAATGTATTGGGGGAGGTGGGGGAGACAATAAAGGCATAGAGGTTTAGCCCAATCAAATGGAATAGCAGGAATTAATATTTTTTTTAAGACGTTCTGAGTTACGGAAATATTGACTATGTTAAGTATTTTTATATTTTGTCAGATATTTATGTTTCACTACTTCCATGCTCTTCACCTTCTTTTTTACTTCTCCCACACTTTCTCCTTCATCATCCTCAGCATCTTTTTCATCCACTTCTTCTTCACCTTCTTCATCTTCACCTTCTTCGTATTATTCTTTTTTTTACATTCTTCATATTCTACTTCTTCATCTTCTTCATATTCTTCTTCTTCATCATATTCTTATTTGTGACAGGCATTCCTGTAGTTGTTATCTATAAAAGGTTGGACATTACACCTTTCGTTCTGCCCGTCACAAAAGATTTACAACAGGATTTGTCCGCGTTCAGTTTGGCCTGCAGCAGCAGGTCTTTTCCAGGGGCACCACGAGGAGGAACGGACTCACCCCCATACACTGCTTAGTCATCTTCTGCTTATAATTTAGATATTATCTTTTGCTCTGATTTTTAGTCTTATGCTTAATGTTCTTCCGCTTTTTGTTCTGCAGCTTCTTGTATTTCTGCTTCTTGGTTTTCTGTCTCTTGTTCTTCTGTATCTTGGTGCTTGTCTTCTCTTCTTTGTCCTCTTGGTCAACTTCTTCAGGGTCATCTTCTTGGTCTTCTTCGGGGTGGTCTTCAGGGTCGTCGTCTTCGGGGGTCGTCGTCTTCGGGGTCCTCGTCTTCTTCGGGTTGGTCTTCTGGGTCCTCGTCTTCGGGGTCCTCTTCAGGGTCCTCGTCTTCTTCGGGGTGGTCTTCAGGGTCCTCGTCTTCTTCGGGGTGGTCTTCAGGGTCCTCATCTTCAGGGTCGTCGTCTTCGGGGTCCTCGTCTTCTTCGGGTTGGTCTTCAGGGTCCTCGTCTTCAGGGTCCTCGTCAGGGAGATCCAGAGTGATTACCAAGAACCATTTCAAAAAGCTTGAACTTGGAAATGTAGCAGAAGGTACAAGAAGGCTGAGGAACTACCGAGGACCAGCTGACGGTACTGGAACTCGGTTACTAAGCAGGAGGTACCTGTGCCAGAAAGCACTACCAAGGACCAGCAGACGTTGGTGGAACTTGGATACCGAGGAGGCACCTAATCCAAAGGCACTGCCGAGAACCAGCTGACGGTACTGGAACCCAGATGGGTAGCAGAAGGTACAAGAGCCAATGGAACTACCGAGGACCAGCTGATGGTACTGGAACTCGGTTACTAAGCAGGAGGTATCTGTGCCAGAAAGCACTACGAAGGACCAGCAGACGTTGGTGGAACTTGGATACCGAGAAGGAGGCACTTAATCCAAAGGCACTGCCGAGAACCAGCTGACGGTACTGGAACCCGGATGGGTAGCAGAAGGTACCCATGTAAAAAAAAGTTTCAAGGCAGTGAGCCGGCCGCAGTTACCAAAACCCACAGTCCTACAGGGGGTGCTTGTCCTATTGGCACTATGGAACCAGCCTTCATTGCCAGATCCCGCAGCTCACATAGGAGTAACCTAAACTGCAGGCACCATAGAGTCGGCTAACCCGACCGCAACACGACAGGACAACGCATTGGAGGCAAAGTGACGTTGACACTACCTGGAAACAGCTGGCGTGCTGGAACCAGGCTGGGCAGGAGGGAGTACCCATGCCAAAGACACTGCCGAGAACCAGCTGACGGTACTGGAACCCGGATGGGTAGTAGAATGTACAAGAGCAAATGGAACTATCGAGGACCAGCTGACGGTACTGGAACCGGGATGGGTAGCAGAAGGTACAAGAGCCAATGGAACTGCCGAAGACCAGCTGACGGTACTGGAACTCTGTTACTAAGCAGGAGGTACCTGTGCCAGAAAGCACTACCAAGGACCAGCAGACGTTGGTGGAACTTGGATACCGAGAAGGAGGCACCTAATCCAAAGGCACTGCCGAGAACCAGCTGACGGTACTGGAACCCGGATGGGTAGTAGAAGGTATAAGAGCAAATGGAACTACCGAGAACCAGCTGACGGTACTGGAACCCGGATGGGTAGCAGAAGGTACCCATGTAAAAAAAAGTTTCAAGGCCGCGAGCCAGCCGCAGTTACCAAAACCCACAGTCCTACAGGGGGTGCTTGTCCTATTGGCACTATGGAACCAGCCTTCATTGCCAGATCCCGCAGCCCACATAGGAGTCACCTAAACGGCAGGCACCATAGAGTCGGCTAACCTGACCGCAACACGACAGGACAACGCATTGGAGGCAAAGTGACGTTGACACTACCCGGAAACAGCTGGCATGCTGGAACCAGGCTGGGCAGGAGGGAGTACCCGTGCCAAAGACACTGCTAGGAAACAGCTGGCAGTGCTGGAACCCAGGGTAAATACTAAAAACAGAGTGGAGCCAGAGGCCTAATTGGAGCAACTTTAAAATCTGTAGTAGTGTGAATGTGGACAGAGCAGGAGAATTTGCCGAACACACAGCTGGGGAACAGCTGACGTTACTGAACCCCAATAACACTGGAGCAAGCGTTGACTGTGCAGACGGCACTTCTGAGCAGCAACTAGCGGTATTGGAGCCCAGGGTAAATACTAAAAACAGAGGAACCAGAGGTGTAATTGGAGCAAGTTTTAAATCAGTAGTACAGTGGATGTGGACAAAGCAGGAGAATTTGCCGGACACACAGCTGGGGAACAGCTGACGTTACTGAACCCCAATAACACTGGAACAAGCGCTGACTGTGCAGACGGCACTTTTGAGCAGCAACTAGCGGTATTGGAGCCCAGGGTAAATACTAAAAACAGAGGAACCAGAGGAGTAATTGGAGCAAGTTTTAAATCAGTAGTACAGTGGATGTGGACAAAGCAGGAGAATTTGCCGGACACACAGCTAGGGAACAGCTGACGTTACTGAACCCCAATAACACTGGAGCAAGCGTTGACTGTGCAGATGACACTTCTGAGCAGCAACTAGCGGTATTGGAGCCCAGGGTAAATACTAAAAACAGAGGAACCAGAGGTGTAATTGGAGCAAGTTTTTAATCAGTAGTACAGTGGATGTGGACAAAGCAGGAGAATTTGCCGGACACACAGCTGGGGAACAGCTGACGTTACTGAACCCCAATAACACTGGAGCAAGCGTTGACTGTGCAGACGGCACTTCTGAGCAGCAACTAGCGGTATTGGAGCCCAGGGTAAATACTAAAAACAGAGGAACCAGAGGTGTAATTGGAGCAAGTTTTAAATCAGTAGTACAGTGGATGTGGACAAAGCAGGAGAATTTGCCGGACACACAGCTGGGGAACAGCTGACGTTACTGAACCCCAATAACACTGGAGCAAGCGTTGACTGTGCAGACGGCACTTCTGAGCAGCAACTAGCGGTATTGGAGCCCAGGGTAAATACTAAAAACAGAGGAACCAGAGGAGTAATTGGAGCAAGTTTTAAATCAGTAGTACAGTGGATGTGGACAAAGCAGGAGAATTTGCCGGACACACAGCTGGGGAACAGCTGACGTTACTGAACCCCAATAACACTGGAGCAAGCGTTGACTGTGCAGACGGCACTTCTGAGCAGCAACTAGCGGTATTGGAGCCCAGGGTAAATACTAAAAACAGAGGAACCAGAGGTGTAATTGGAGCAAGTTTTAAATCAGTAGTACAGTGGATGTGGACAAAGCAGGAGAATTTGCCGGACACACAGCTGGGGAACAGCTGACGTTACTGAACCCCAATAACACTGGAGCAAGCGTTGACTGTGCAGACGGCACTTCTGAGCAGCAACTAGCGGTATTGGAGCCCAGGGTAAATACTAAAAACAGAGGAACCAGAGGTGTAATTGGAGCAAGTTTTAAATCAGTAGTACAGTGGATGTGGACAAAGCAGGAGAATTTGCCGGACACACAGCTGGGGAACAGCTGACGTTACTGAACCCCAATAACACTGGAGCAAGCGTTGACTGTGCAGACGGCACTTCTGAGCAGCAACTAGCGGTATTGGAGCCCAGGGTAAATACTAAAAACTGAGGAACCAGAGGTGTAATTGGAGCAAGTTTTAAATCAGTAGTACAGTGGATGTGGACAAAGCAGGAGAATTTGCCGGACACACAGCTGGGGAACAGCTGACGTTACTGAACCCCAATAACACGGCATCAAGTGTTGACTGTGCAGACGGCACTTCCGAGCGCCAACTGGCGGTGTTGGAGCTCAGGGATAATACTGAAAACAGAGGAGCCAGAGGTGTAATTGGAGAAACTTTCAAATCTGTAGTAGTGAGAATGTGGACAGAGCAGGAGAAATTGCCGTCCGCACAGCAGGGGAACAGCTGACGTTACTGAACCCCAATAACATGGCAGCAAGTGTTGACTGTGCATACGGCACTTCCGAGCGCCAACTGGCGGTGTTGGAGCTCAGAGATAATACTGAAAACAGAGGAGCCAGAGGTGTAATTGGAGCAACTTTAAAATCTGTAGTAGTGAGAATGTGGACAGAGCAGGAGAAATTGCCGTCCGCACAGCAGGGGAACAGCTGACGTTACTGAACCCCAATAACACGGCAGCAAGTGTTGACTGTGCAGACGGCACTTCCAAGCGCCAACTGGTGGTGTTGGAGCTCAGGGATAATACTGAAAACAGAGGAGCCAGAGGTGTAATTGGAGCAACTTTAAAATCTGTAGTAGTGAGAATGTGGACAGAGCAGGAGAAACTGCCGTCCGCACAGCAGGGGAACAGCTGACGTTACTGAACCCCAATAACACGGCAGCAAGTGTTGACTGTGCAGACGGCACTTCCGAGCGCCAACTGGCGGTGTTGGAGCTCAGGGATAATACTGAAAACAGAGGAGCCAGAGGTGTAATTGGAGCAACTTTAAAATCTGTAGTAGTGAGAATGTGGACAGAGCAGGAGAAATTGCCGTCCGCACAGCAGGGGAACAGCTGACGTTACTGAACCCCAATAACACGGCAGCAAGTGTTGACTGTGCAGACGGCACTTCCGAGCGCCAACTGGCGGTGTTGGAGCTCAGGGATAATACTGAAAACAGAGGAGCCAGAGGTGTAATTGGAGCAACTTTAAAATCTGTAGTAGTGAGAATGTGGACAGAGCAGGAGAAATTGCCGTCCGCACAGCAGGGGAACAGCTGACGTTACTGAACCCCAATAACACGGCAGCAAGTGTTGACTGTGCAGACGGCACTTCCGAGCGCCAACTGACGGTGTTGGAGCTCAGGGATAATACTGAAAACAGAGGAGCCAGAGGTGTAATTGGAGCAACTTTAAAATCTGTAGTAGTGAGAATGTGGACAGAGCAGGAGAAATTGCCGTCCGCACAGCAGGGGAACAGCTGACGTTACTGAACCCCAATAACACGGCAGCAAGTGCTGACTGTGCAGACGGCACTTCCGAGCGCCAACTGGCGGTGTTGGAGCTCAGGGATTACAGTTCAGGTGGTAGAATCATGAACACAACAGGAGACCGGGATACTGTTGCAAACCAATTATTTATTCTGGAAGAGGACTGGCAAATTCATGAGAGATCCAGGCCTTGTTCATTTTGAGAAAAGTAAGCCGGTCAACGTTATCGGAGGATAGTCGCATGCGACGGTCTGTTAGTACACCACCTGCGGCACTAAAGACGCGTTCCGATAATACACTAGCAGCAGGGCAAGCTAGCACCTCCAATGCATACTGACTAAGCTCTGGCCATGTATCCAGCTTACAGACCCAAAACTTGAAGGGAGAAGAGCCGTCTGGGAGTACACTAAGAGGGCAAGACATGTAGTCTGTCACCATCTGATGGAAACGTTGCCTCCTGCTGACTGGAGCCGTCTGTGATGGTGTAGACATTTGTGGCGGCGGGGACACAAAACTTTGCCACATTTCGGCCATACTGGTCTTGCCTTGTGCTGAGGCGCTGCTTCTGCTCCCTCTTTGTGCAGAGCTTCCTCCACTGCCTCGACGCACTGAGCTGCTTTGAAAAGCACTAGCAGCACTGCTCTCGGTTGGAATGGAGAACATGATGAAATGCACCAGTGCGTCTTGGTACGCCCGCATTTTACGCTCCCAGTTCAACGGTGTTATGAGGCTTTGTAAGTTGTCCTGGTAGCGAGGATCTAGGAGGGTGGACACCCAATAATCAGCCGTGTTGAGAATGTGGGCGATGCGGCGGTCGTTTCTCAGGCACTGCAGCATGAAATCAACCATGTGCTGCAGACTGCCAACTGGCCAAGAAACGCTGTCCCCTGCTTGAGGCGTGATCTCTGCCTGCTCTGCATCACCCCACCCTCGCTCTAGATACTGACTACTAGAGCATTGTGTACCTCCCTCCGCTGGACAGATGTCTTCCTCATCCATTGACTCCTCCTCATCCTCCTCACAAAGTGTCCCCTGCCTAGGCCTTTATGAGGAACCACGTTGCGCAGACTGTAGAGAAGCAGATGGCATTTGTGACTCCTCATCCTCCACCTCTTCCAAAACCTCGTCCCTTAATGCTTGCAGTGTTTTTCCAAGCAGGCAGATAAGGGGGATAGTCATGCTGACTAGTGCATCATCTGCACTCGCCATCCGCGTGGAATAATCGAAGGCACGCAAAACGTGGCAAATGTCCTTCATAGAGGCCCACTCAGTGGTGGTGAAGTGTGAACGGCGCGCACTGCGACTTGTTTGCGCCTGCTGCAGCTGGTACTCCATTACTGCTGCCTGCTGCTCACACAACCTCTTCAACATATGTAACGTTGAATTCCACCTGGTGGGTAGGTCACATATGATGCGATGTTCCGGAAGACGTAATCGGCGCTGCAGAGCTGCAATGCGTGATCTTGCGTTGCTAGAATGCCGCAAGTGAGCGCACTCTATGCGGACCTTGTGAAGCAGTGCATCAAGATCCGGGTAATCCCTCAAAAAACTCTGCACGACCAAGTTGAGCACATGTGCCAGACATGGGATGTGAGTGAGGTTGCCTAGGCCCAGAGCTGCCACCAGATTTCGGCCATTGTCACACACTACCATGCCTGGCTGGAGATTCGCTGGCACAAACCACACGTCGCTCTGCTGCTTGATGGCATTCCAGAGCTCCTGCGCTGTGTGGCTTCGATTCCCCAAAGAAATTAATTTTAATACGGCCTGTTGACGTTTGGCCACGGCTGTGCTCATATCGGTCATCATAACAGGTAACCGTTCACGGGTCGATGTGGAGGTAGACCGTGACGGCTCCTGCAGCGCTGATTCAGAGGAACTGGAGTATGAGGAGGAGTCAATGTGTACAGACTGGATTCCTGCAATCCTTGGAGTTGGCAGAACACGTACAGCGCCACTCTCAAGATCTGTACCTGGCGCCACAACATTTACCCAATGGGCAGTGAGGGAAAGGTATCGTCCCTGTCCATGCTTACTGGTCCACGCATCGGTGGTCAGGTGGACCTTGCTACTGACGGCGTTTTGTAGCGCATGTTTAATTTTTCCCTCCACATGATGTTGCAGGGCAGGGACGGCTTGCCTGCTGAAATAAAAGCGGCTGGGCACGTTGTATTGTGGGACTGCCAATGCCATAAAGTTACGGAATGTGTCAGTCTCCACCAGCCTGAATGATAGCATTTCAAGGGCCAGTAGTTTAGCAATGCCAGCATTCAGAGCCTGTGCTCGGGGGTGGTTTGCCGAGTATGGGCGCCTTTTCTCCCATGCCTGTGCTAACGATGGCTGTAGACTGGCCTGGGAGTGTGAGGATGAGTGGGAAAGTGGTGCTGTGGGTGGAATTACACTGTGTCTCTGTACAGCAGTGCCAGAGATTCTTCCATGGCGATCCTGTGAGGAAGCCGAACCAGCTGTGTGTGAGCTGGAGGAAGAAGCTACAAGACGAGCTGAAGAGGTGGTAGGTGGCGCTGTAGGTTGGCCTAGGTCTTCAGTGTGTTTTTGTAACTCCACAACGTGCTTGGTCCGAACATGTTTCCACATATTTGTGGTATTGAGGTTGCTGACACTTTTCCCTCTTTTCACCTTCTGATTACACAGCTTGCATTTGACAAAGCAAATGTCATCTGCAACTGTGTCAAAAAAGGACCAGGCACTGCAAGTCTTGGGAGCGCCCGCTTTGGATTTTGGAAGAGCCATGCTCCTAATGGGTGCCGAAGTGGAGGCTACAGGCAACCAAGTCTGCCTCCTCCCTCTCCCTCCTTTTTGGGCTGTTCGGGGAATCTCTTCCTCAGAGCTGCTCCCACCACCTTCCTGTTCCTCACGCCATGATGGGTCAAGGACCTCATCATCTACACCACCCTCTTCAAACAACTGGTTCTCCTGGGTAGTCTCGACAGCACAGTACGCACCAGAAAGTGGCACCTGAGTCTCATCATCAGATGCGTACTGAGGTGTGCTGCTGACCATAGGCACTGGCCCACCCGCCTCTTCAGATTCAGAGAGACAAAATGGTTGCGCATCACTGCATACTACCTCTTCTTCAAATTCTCAAATTCTGCTTGGCTGGCCCCCTCTTTCCAAGCCAAGAGATTCAGAGAACAGAAGTAGTGATGGCTCCTGTCCAGGGCTCTCTGACTGCCTGGGCAATTTGGCAGGTGGTGAAGAGACAGATGGGTGCTCTTCAGTGCTCAGGACCTGAGAGGATCTGGAACTAATTGAAGTCGATGCGTTAGCTGCCATCCATCCGACAACGGCTTCAATTTGGTCCTCCCGCAGCAGTGGGGTACGGCTAGCTCCTACAAAGCTGCGCATAAAGGACTGTTCCCTGGTAAAACTGGGGGATGCTGAGTCACTGGTGCCCGCAGCAGGCACAGAATCCCCACGTCCTCTCCCTGCAGGCACAGAATCCTCACGTCCTCTCCCTGCAGAAACTCCACGCCCACGACCACATGCCTTACTCCCTGCCTTCTTCATCTTGGTAGACTGATAAAGATAGGCAGAAAAGTACTAAGGGCTTAGTGTGCTTATTCCTGAACAGCTGCTAACAGGTATAAGAAACACTAATTTTATAAAGTGTGGACTAGACTTTAATATGAGCTAATGTGGCCTACACAACTGTAAAGTGGAGTGTTTGGTGAACTTTATTTAGGTTTTTTTTTGTCACAAAAAAGACACTGGATGTGCCTAAAGATGTAATACCGATAGTATCACAAACTTTTTGTAGCTATTACAATGTAGGAAGGTAACCTACAATGCAATAGATGAGGCTACAAAAAATAGGCTAATACTAATCTGGCTGGGGCTGCAGGGCCCAATGCTGCAGAAAGGCTCCTCTAACTACTCCTATATAGTGTGTTTGGAACCAATTTAGCTGAATACGGATGGAACCACCACACTAATAGGAGAAATCAGGAAAAATTATGAATTGGCAAAAAAGGACAATGTATGAGGCAGTGACACACACTGAGTGCACTACAACCAGACGTGGCTGAAGCACACACTACAGGGTGAGCTGCACTCACACACACAGACCTTGCAGACAGCGGTGAACAGTACAGATGCAGAGCACTGTGCACTAGCGCTGCAAGACCAAAAAAATTTCTCTATCTACTCCTATATAGTGTGTTTGGAACCAATTTAGCTGAATACGGATGGAACCACCACACTAATAGGAGATATAAGGAAAAATTATGAATTGGCAAAAAAGGACAATGTATGAGGCAGTGACACACACTGAGTGCACTACAACCAGACGTGGTTGAAGCACACACTACAGGGTGAGCTGCACTCACACACACAGACCTTGCAGAAAGCGGTGAACAGCACAGAGAACTGTGCACTAGCGCTGCAAGGCACAGCGATTTATAAAATAGCTTGGGTAAAGCAGAATAGACCAAATAGGTAGCTAAAACTGTCCCTCAGAACAACAGCGTCCTATCCCTAACTGAATTCACAGCAGAGTGAGCTCAAAATGGCGGCGGCGGCTTTCATAGTGCATCATGACATCATTTCAGCAGCCAATCACAGCCATGCCATTAGTTAAGATGCCTACATGCCTAACAGGATGTGCCCACACTTCTTAGGATCCTCATTGGCTGAATAAAATGAAAATGGCTCATTGCATTATGGGAACTTCCGATTCCAGTATACGATATTGCAAAAGTATCGGAATTAAGTATCGGAATTCCGATACCGCGAATATCGGCCGATACCCGATATTTCAGTATCGGAATGCTCAACACTAGTTAAAAGTTGACCAGCAATTTCTCAATTTTCCAACAAAATTTACAAAGCCCATTTGAAGTGACTTTGAGGGGCTTATGTAACAGAAAATACCCAAATGTGAAACCATTTTAAAAACTGCACCCCTCAAAGTGCTCAAAACCACATTCCAAGAAGTTTATTAACCGTTTAGGTGCTTCACAAGAATTAATGCAGTCTGGAAGTCTGAAAGGAAAAAATGAAAGTTTTTACTTTTTTTCCCCTCAAAAATGTTGATTTACCCCCAATTTTTTTTATTTTCACAAGGCTAACAGGAGAAAATACACCATACAGTTTGTTGTGCAATTTCCCTTGCGTACACCAATACCTCATATGTGGAGGAAAACTACTGTTTGGGCACACAGCAGGGCTCAGAATTAAGGGAGCACCATTTGACTTTTGGAGTGCAAAATTGGCTGGAATAGATAGCAGATGCCATGTTGCATTTGCAGAGCCCCTGATTTGCTTAAACAATGGAAACTCCCAACAAGTGACCCCATTTTGGAAACTACAACTCTCAAAGAATCTATCTAGAGGTGTAGTGAGCACCTTGAACACACAGGTGCTTCACAAAATGTTATAATGTTGAGTCATGAAAATGAAAAAATATATTTTTCCCACAAAAATGTTGGTTTTGCCACAAATTTTTCATTTTCACTAGGATAACAAGAGAAAATGGACCATACAATTTGTTATGCAATTTCTCCTGAGTACACCGATAGTCCATATGTGGTGGAAAGTACTGTTTGGGCATACGGCAGAACTCGAAATGGAAGGAGTGCCAATTTTGGAGCTCAATTTTGACTGGAATAGATCGCGGATGCCATGTCACATTTGAAGAGCCCCAGACATGCCAACACAGGAGAAAACCCCACTAGTGACCCCATTTTGGAAACTATGCCTCTTGAGGAATTCATCTAGGGGTGTAGTGAGCATTTTTAATCTTCAGGTGAAAGTATAACATTAGGCTGAATAAATGGAAAATTACCATTTTTTCCACTAAAATGTTGCTTTGGCCCCAAGTTTTTAATTTTCAAAAGGGATAATAGGAGAAAATGAACAGTACAATTTGTTACGCAATATCTCCTGAGTACACCAATACCCCATATGTGGTCAAAAAACTACTTTTGAGGCACAGTGCAAAGCTCAGAAGGGAAGAACCACCATATTGGAGTTCAGATTTTGCTGGAATGTTTTGAGGGTTTGAGCCCATGAGGTGCCAGAACAGCACAGTTTGTAAAATGAGTGACCTCATTTTACAAACTACACTCCCCAATGAATTCATTTAGGGGTGTAGTTAGCATGTTGACCCCACATGTGCCTCACAGAATTTTATACCATTGTGCGGTGAAGAAGCAATAATTACATTTTTCCCACAAAAATTTTGTTTTAGCCCCAAATTTTACATTATTACATGGAAATGAGTTAATATGGCACCAAAATTTGTCACACAATTTCTGCTGAACCTGGCGAGACTCAGGAGGGAAGGAGCACTATTTGACTCTTGGAAAACAAATTATTGTAGAATAGTTTGCGGACTCCATATACAGAGCCCTTAAGTGCCAGAAGAGTAGAATCCCCTCTCAAGTAACCCTATTTTTCAAATTACACTCCTCTGGGAATTTATCTACAGGTGTAGTGACGATTTTAACTCCATGGTGGTTTTCCAGAAACGAGGAGTAGTGGATGTTGCCAAGGGAAAATTATAAATCTGCCAGTGTAGTGCCCAGTATGTTGTAGTGCCCAGTACATTGTGGTGTCTATCACGTTGCAGTGCCCATAAATTATGCCCAGCTCGTGCTTCTGGAGACAAGCACCCGTAATTTTAGCGGGCTCTCATCGCTACAGAAATGTCAAACATGTGGACGCTAAATGTGGTTTAGGCACACTCAGGGCCTCAGAAGGGAGAAGGGCATTTGGATTTGGGAGCGCAGAATTCACTGGATTGCTTTCAGGGGCGAGGAGCCATAGCACTTTTCCAGAGCCTTTGTGCTACCAGTAACGTGGAAGCCCCCTATATTTCTATTAACAGACCTGAGTGGGGACTTGCTCTTTTGAGGATTGAGTTGAAGCTTTTATCGGGAACATTTTACACAACATTTTGATTCACATTTATCCTGCCCTCTATGCTGAGCACTTACATCAGGGTTTCCATTTAAATTTCTGAATGACATGATTTAGATGAACCCCCCCTCTCGGGTCCATTCACTATTATGAGGCAGCACAGTTACTCTGCACTCCATCTGGCCTATGTTCAGCAATGTCCTTCTTTTCAGAGATGCACACAACTGTGGATGACTGCAACTTTATGTAAGCTTAAAAAGTAGGACACCGCTGGATCATAGGACAGATGCGTCCACAGTGTCTCCATCTACCTCATTATAGGGAATCTTCTGTCGGGGTTAATGTCTGAATCACGTATTTTTGAGATTTACACGGAAACCCCGGTGTAAACGCTCAGCGTAGAGCGCAGGATAAGTGTGAACCGAGCCACACTGTGATCTTTGGGAGGCATAATGAACAATTCAACAGCAGGTCAAAAATTGCTTTTATTTTTTTTACGCCGTTTCTCATGCGGTATAAGTGACAATACAGCTTTGTTCTTTGGGGCGGTGCGATTACAGCGATGCCAGATTTATATTTTTTTTTATGATTGCCTGCTATCACACTAAAAAACACTTTTTTTTGCATCGCCATATTTTGAGAGCTATAATTTTTCTATATTTCTGCCGACAGAGTAATGTGAGGGCTTGTTTGTTGCGGGACAAGTTGACGTTTTTATTGGTACCATTTTCGGGCACATAACATTTTTTGATCGCTATCTATTCAGATTTTTGGGAGAATGAACAAAACCTAGCAATTCAGGAAATGTTTTTTTTTATGCCATTCACTGTATGGTAAAGTGATAATACCGCTTTATTCTTCGGGTCAGTACGATTACAACAATACCACAATTATATCATTTTTTTATGTTTTGCCGCATTTACAAAATAAAAACTTTCATAGAAAAAATTATTGTTTTTGCATCGCTATATTCTGAGAGCTATACATTTTTTATTTCTCTGCTGACAGTGCTGTATTGTGGCTTGTTTTTTTGCGGGACAAGATGATGTTTTCAGTGATACCATTTTTATTTACATTCTACTTTTTGATTTTGTTTTACTCCACTTTTTTTGGCAGTTTTCTGCTATCGATCGCGGCACTTAGGGGGCTAAATGGCTCAGGACGGTCTGGACACTACTGCTGGCTGTGACAGAAGCAGGATGCTACAACTTCCGCCAAGTTCCAGGAGACATTCGTGCAGACACAGCTCCTGTGCCCGCATGTTTTGCGGGAACCCCTTCCCGATCATGATGTAAACTTATTTCAAATGTTGTAAAGGAGTTAATGCCTCAGATACTGGGGAAAATATCATACACAACATCTAAGTGGTTAGACCAAGGGTGGGGCTTCCTTTAGTTACTCCAATGACACTGTGACAACATGATTGGGTGTAGCCAAGGGCCTAACAAAGGCCTATTGGGGTGCCAAGTCTGCCAGCCTATTATGTCCTGGCTAAGCCTGTTAGTGTAACACTGTATCCCAATATAATACAATTGAAAACTACAACTACTGCTGGTACCAGCAAAAAAAAAAGCAAGCACCATTGAAGATAAAAATGTGGCAACAGAAAATCAAATGGCTGGATGGACAGCTTAGTGTGATGTGCAGCACACAGATCAAGCTACTGCCTGTGTCAATTAAAATAATGAAATCTCAGCACTCACATTTGAAGCTGAAGGTGAGTGCTGGAATTTATTTTATTACATCGGAATGAGCTGTAGATTAAAGCATTGGACAGCAAGAATCACTATGCTGCCTATAAAGGACAATCTAGGTGGAAGGACTGCGCTGCTGGGCTGACACTTAATGCATAAGGTGGATACGCAGAGAAAGGAAACAAAACACAGGGTGTGCTATAATAAGTAAGTAACATCAGTATCTGGAAACAGCATTTTGCAGAAATGATTACTTGGAAAGATTGTTTTGTGAGATCTAGGAATGAAATGTAACATTTAATTATTACATTAGGTCACATAATGTACCTTTCATCAAAACAATTTGATGGTTACAACACAATAAAACAAAATTTAATTTTTTTCTAGTTTAACCCCTTACCCCCTGAGCCTGTTTTCACTTCATGGCTAGGCCAAATTTTACAATTCTGACTAGTGTCACTTTATGAGGTATAAGGGGTAAAGTTTCTCCTTGTGGATAGTGACATACCGGCTCTGGCTTGCCAAGGTAAGGAAGCTTATTGGCTGTGCAATGCTCCTCTGGGAAATTTAGTATGCAAATTGTCTCTTCAGAGAGAAAGAGGACTTGAACTCTATAGCGCCACCTATTGGTAGCAGCAATCCGACAAGTCACAATCGACCCTTTAACGAGTCGTGCAATATGACTTAGGATAATAGCCAAATCAGAATCTTAATTTGCAGACAGGGTGTTTCGGGCTGTTGGCCATCATCAGTGCAAAGTATTAGAACTGAGCATGTTGACACCACATGTGCCTCACAGAATTTTATACCATTGAGCGGTGAAGAAAGAATAATTACATTTTTACTACTAAAATGTTGTTTTAGCCCCAATATTTTAATTTTTCTAAGGGCTAATAGGAAAAAATGGACCTCTCAGTTTGTTGTGCAATTTCTCTTGAGCATGCCAATACCCTACATGTAATCGGGAAATACTTTTCAAGCACAATGCAAAGCTCAGGGGAAGGAGCGCCATTTTATAGTGCAGATTTTACTGTTATGGTTTGTGGGTGCTATGACCCACTAGGAGAGCCCCTGAGGTGCCAGAACAGCAGAATCCTCATAAGTGACCCCATTTTACAAACTACATCTCTCAGTGAATTCATCTAGGGGTGCAGTAATCATATTGACACGACAGGTGTGTCGCAGAATTTTATACCATTGGGCAGTGAAGAAAAAAGAATTCAATTTTTACCACAAAAATTTTGTTTTAGCCCCAGATTTTACATTTTCACACGTGGAACTGGGTAAAAATGGCACCAAAATATGTCACACAATTTCTGGTGAACGTAGAAATACCCCATATGTAGCTGTACAGTACTGCTTAGTCACACGGAGCGATTCGTGGGGACGGAGCACTATTTTCCTAAATAGTGATCCGATAGTTTACGGACTCCATATACAGAGGCCCTAAGAGCTAGAAGAACAGAATCCCCCATCAAATTACCCTATTTTGGAAATTTTACCCCTTTGGGAATTTATCTACAGTTGTCGTGATGATTTGACTCCATGGGTGTTTTCCAGAAACAAGCACCAGTAGACGTTGCTGAGTGAAAATTGCAAATCTGCTATCGTAGTGCCCGTACATTATAGTGCCCAGTATTTTGTAGTGCCGAATACCTTGTAGTCCCCAGCTCGTGCTTCGGGAGACACACATGTGTAAATTAGGCAGGCTGTCATTGCTACAGAAATGCCAAACATGTGGACGCTAAATATGGTTTAGGCACACTGTGGGGCTCAGAAGGGAGAGGGGCATTTGGATTAGAGAGTGCAGAATTCGCTAAATTTCTTTTGGAGGGTGAGGAGTTTTAGTGCTTTTCCAGAGCCTTTGTGCTACCAGTAACGTCAACTAAATCTCAGAATGTCGTAATTCAGATGACACGCCCGACGGGTCTATTTACTATAATGAGGCAGCAAAGTTACTCTGGACTCCGTCTGGCCTCTGTTCAGCAGTGTCCTTCTTTTCAGAAGTGCACAAAACTGTGGCAGACCGCGCTTTTATGCACGCCTAAAAAGATATACACCGCTGAATCATAGGCCAGACAACATCCAAAATGACTCCATCTGCCTCATTATAGGGAATCTTCTGTTTGGGGTTTCATCTGAATCATGTATTTCAGAGATTGACAAGGAAACTCCGGTGTAAGTTCTCAGCGTAGAGCACAGAATAAATGTGCGCCGAACCTTACTACAATCTTTGGGAGGCAGAATTAACAAATCAACAGCAGGTCAAGATGTTACAAAATGGGAACAAAACAATACGATATATATTATTACATAAAATAAAAAGGAATAACGAAAGAGAATTACTAAACCTGATATCATAGAAATGGCTCAGAGCTTAGCAGAGGGAGGTACTCCTTAGGAAAACGGACAGAACCACAGCAAGCTGTACCTTCCAGAACTGACAAATGACCCAAACCCAACTACTAATTTTTATTAACTCAAAGTTACGTCCACATACCTTCCCTTAATGAGCTCATGTGGGATCTGATTGTGGGATGTGCTGGGTCTGTTAGAATTTTAGGAGATCCCCATTTTACAGGATATCTTTGCCCCATGGAGATCCATGGCAGGAAATATTTTCATCATGTTCATTATCACAATTTTAGCTTTTTATAGAGATGAAACACAACATGCATAGCACCATCCCTTGGACCGTGATTAAGTTGGATGGTTTCTGCTGTCCTTACGGTGATGTGAGTGAATGTGTTCTGTTCGTCCCATCGTTACGACGCGGAAAATATGTCTCCCATAAATATCGGGATAATGCAAACCTCAATATTCATCACTGACCACTGGCGCTGAATTGTCTAGATGCAATTCTCCAGTTCTCTTTGATCATAGAAAGCTCTTTCCTGGGAAAGCATACTAATCCCATGCGTAAACAAATCTCAGCCTCATTGTCTGTTACCCAGAGAATCTCCTGTTTAATTACCTGGGCACTGCAGGGGGCCGCTGCTTCAGGGGAACTGGAGCTCTCCTTCTCATTTCCCTTGTTCTAATTAGCCCCTCTGTTCCTATGTCTAATTAATCCCAGATGTTCAATGTGAGGGGGGATACACCCCCTCTCTGGAGATGTCTTCTAGATTTTTAATTTTTCTGTATGATAATATTTTCCTGTCCTGCACTTTATCATTATTGGCTTCTGCTTTATGCTAGTGCTATTTGGGACTTACTACCCCTTTCTGGGTTATGGTTTATATATTAGTATACAGTGAGCAGGGGCTGTAAATACACCTTGGCACATTGACTCATAGCCGGGTCTGTACTAATAATATGTTTAGGGACAGGTTCCCATTATACACTAAAGTGTCATACACAAAGATTGTGGGAAAAAAGTAAGTCCAATTACTTTGTGTCATCTCCTGTGACAATTCTTTTTCTGGATACAAGAATCTAGTAGTAAATAATTAGTACCCCAGCTCACAATGGCCATGAAACTTACTTACTCTTCAAAAGCAGCTGTCACTTCCAGCCCTGTCCCTGTAAATGTCATAGAGACAACCTGCTAATTAATAAGTATTTGGTGGCAAACAAAACAATAGCTCATCCCTGTACCTATTCCAAATTTAAGTAAAACAGGGGACAAATCCAACACAACTGGTCCTGATCCAGCTGTGGCTTCACTTTCTGTTACCAAGTGAATTTATGGGAATGTGCCAGGCGGGTGTGCACTAAGGCTGGGCTTGGCTCTTGTAGCAGCTGTTGAGCTCTCTCGCTGTGTCACTTCCTTGTTCATTCAATTACTTTTCATTTTTTAGTTGCAGTTCTACAAGTCATTGTCATTTGTGTGAGATACAGTGGGAAACAAGCACTTGTTATATTGACACCATACTGGAATATGCTAGTTTTGTTGGATTATTCAGGCTGATGAATGGAAAGTGCATCATGAAGCAGAAGCTGCCCGGGAGTGTGCTGTATGGAAGAGCAAGCTGGAGTGATCCTTCCCATATATAGTGACTGAGGGGAAAGCACAGGTTAGTGCATGCTACACAACAGAGAAAAACTGCTCTTATAGCTGGTTCCACTCATTCATACATCCATTCGTTTAACGTTGAGATGCTAATATCAGTCACATATACAGTATGCAAATGTTGATAGATGTTTTCACTATTGCAGAGACAGTTGGGTCCAGAAGTAATCAGTGAGTTTTCCTAATTTAGCCTTTGTACATTAGCACAATGGATTAAAAAACAAAGCTGTGAAGATGTGATGGGGTTTCTGTGACTTCCTTTTTCCCAAATAAGTCAATGCCAAATCATATTGTCTCTTTCTCTTTTAGGTCCAGAGCCTTTGTTTCTTCTTTCAGATAGCACTGTAAAGTCACAAAAAGTACATTCAACATTTGATTTTTTTTTTCTTGCTGGCAGCAAAACAGACACTAATAAGAATTAGGAAGTCTAAGTGAGAGGGTTATACCGGGAGATTTGAAAGGAAAAATCCAAAATACATATATAAAAACACACACATTTTTCAGCTACACGTTTGTGACTCTATTAGGGGTTTGAGCCACCAAATTGTGTGTTTCACCAAATCTATGTCAGGAAGCATGCTCTGTTGTAGAATTGGCGAAACAGCATGTTTGGGCATTAGGACAGTGTCTTCTTTGCTAGCCTCGTGTGTTGCTCTTGTTGATATCTATTGGATATGGGAGTACTTGGGTGAGAATATTTATATTGTCCTCATATAGTTATCCAGCTTACTTCCATTGGGAACTAAGGACAGTTCTATTCTTCCATATTCCATGCAACTATTTACTTTAGCTATGAGCACCCATAGGCAATTCATTTGAGTTGTTACATTTGGTTCTATGGTGCTATTTTGAGTGTCTCTTGCTGATATTATGGCTATTGTTTATGGATTCCTGTTGTCTACAATGTTTATTGACTAATTATATTTTGCTAAGGTTTTGATATATGATCTATAATAAAATTATAATTTTATATATGACTTAGTATCTCCATTTTTTTTGTTGGGTATAGAGAAGTAAATCCAGTCTGGCACCTTCTAGCAAGGTGATGATTAAGTGTAGAAATGCAATAAAGTATAGGCAAACTGAAGATTTGCTGGAAGAGATGTGTTACCTTGATTGTAGAAGCCAGGTGTGAACAGTTGCGAGAAGTTGATAACTTGCTGAGAGGTTGGTGTGGACAACACCCAAGTAAACTTAACTTAGCTTAGAAATATCTCTGGTTGTAGCATGTAAGTCAGGAGAGGAGAGACACCAGGCTCAAGCAGCATCGAGCAGCAGACTATTGAGAAGCTTAAGGCAAATGAAATGCTACTTAAAACCCAAGCACCTGGCCTATGCCAAATTCAGCCTTAAAGGGCCTAAGAAGGTTATGTCAGAGCAGTGGCCTACAGCACAAAAGGTAGCCATAGAAGGGAGCCATTTCTGGCGCCTGTGCTGGAACAGGTGAATGACAGTGCAATGTCTCACATAAAATGATGGCTGGGTATCTACCTGAAGTACTGTTGAGGGATGAAGATTGGCTTGACCTAATTACTAACATGAGCATTGGAAAAAATAGAGATGTTTAAGTTCCTGGCCAGGAAACTACCCACGTTTGGGCATGGTGTAGTAAATCCTTCCCTGTTTTGGCCTGGGACAAGTCCAAATTTGCTAATATAGTTTCTGAAAGTTCATGACAGTCCAGACAAACTAGGGAGTGTTGTCAACTTTGGCTTTGTTAAGGCTGTGATGGGCAAGGTAACACTGGGGGTCAGGGAAAAGTGTAGTAGGTAACTGAGGTTAATAAAAAAGCAAATAACAATAATGGGGGAATGGATTAAAGATAAAATGGAAACGTGAGCTTCCATAAATATGTAATATAAGCTGGGACACTAGTAAAACCAAAACTGTGCTTTAAATTGAAAATATACCCTAGGCATTCCTTTTAAAAGCACTCTTACACAATATACAGTACAGACCAAAAGTTTGGACACACCTTCTCATTTAAAGATTTTTCTGTATTTTCATGACTATGAAAATTGTGCATTCACACTGAAGGCATCAAAACTATGAATTAACACATGTGGAATTATATACTTAACAAAAAAGTGTGAAACAGCTGAAAATATGTCTTATATTCTAGGTTCTTCAAAGTAGCCACCTTTTGCTTTGATGACTGCTTTACACACTCTTGGCATTCTCTTGAGGAGCTTCAAGAGGTAGTCACCGGAAATGGAAATGGTTTTCACTTCACAGGTGTGCCCTGTCAGGTTTAATAAGTGGGATTTCTTGCCTTATAAATGGGGTTGGGACCATAAGTTGTGTTGTGCAGAAGTCTGGTGGATACACAGCTGATAGTCCTACTGAATAGACTGTTAGAATTTGTATTATGGCAAGAAAAAAGCAGCTAAGTAAAGAAAAACAAGTGGCCATCATTACTTTAAGAAATGAAGGTCAGTCAGTCCGAAAAATTGGGAAAACTTTGAAAATGTCCCCAAGTGCAGTTGCAAAAACCATCAAGCGCTACAAAGCGCTTCTTCCCATTGAAAAAAATAAAGTTGGATCCAAAATGGCCGACTTCAAAATGGCCGCCATGGTCACCACCCATCTGGAAAAGTTTTCCCCCTCCCATATACTAATGTGCCACAAACAGGAAGTTGATATCACCAACCATTCCCATTTAATTTAGGTGTATCCATATAAGTGGCCCACCCTGTAGTTAAAAAAGGAATAAAAATGGTAAAAAAAAAAAAAACAACAACATTATACTCACCTTCCAATGGCCCCCGGTCTTCTCTCCGGTGCGTCCGGTGTCTTGGGCGGCTTGCGGTGGTGTAAAAGGACCTTCCATGACGTCATTTAGTCATGTGACATCAGCGGTCGCGTGGCCTGTCACATGACTAAATGACGTCATGGAAGGTCCTTTTACACCATCGCGAGCCACCGGGGAGCTAGGACGCACCGGAGAGAAGACCGCGGACCATCAGAAGGGGAGTATAATGTATATTTTTTATTTTCAATTATTTTTTTTTACAGGTACTATGGTACCTGGGTCTGGAGGAGAGTCTCCTCTTCTCCAGACCCTGGTACCATCCGCACATTGAATCGCTTAATATCCGCATGTGCACATGTAGTCATGCGGATATTAAGCGATTCAATGTAAGTCAATGGCGGCAATTACGCTGCGTTTCCGCAAAAATAATGGACATGCTGCGGATTTTTCCGCAATGATAATCCGCAGCGGAAATTTCCGCAGCATGTGCACAGCACATGCGGATTATTATTGGGGACCATAGGGCAGGTATTACCAAGCGTTTTTTAAGCGTTTTCAATGCGGAAATTCCGTGGCAAAAACGCTTGAAAAACGCATAGTGGGCACGCAGTCTAAGGGAGAAAAAAAAAATCACCCCCCCTTTTGCCCCATTAATAATTAAACAATATAAAAAAATCACATATGGTATTATTGATTTCGTAAAAGTCCGATCTATCAAAATATAAACTAAACGGTGTAATGAGAAAATAAATTGAAACGCCAGAATTAAGTTTTTTTGGCCCACGCAACATTCCAATAAAAAGCAACAAGTGACGATCAAAACATTGTACAGTCATGGCCAAAAGTATTGAGAATGAGACAAATAGTAATTTTTCCAAAGTTTACTGCTTCATTTTTTGTAATGGCAATTTGCATATACTCCTGAATGTCAAAGAGTGATCAGCTTAACAGCAATTACTGTACTTGCAAAGTCAATATTTGCCCAGAAAATGAACTTTAACCCCCAAAACACATTTCAACATCATTGCAGTCCTGCCTTAAAAGGAGCAGCTAACATCGTTTTAGTGATTGATCCATTAACACAGGTGTGGGTGTTGATGAGGACAGGGCTGGTGATCAATCAGTCATGATTAAGTAAGAATGACATCACTGGACACTTTAAAAGGAGGCTGGTTCTTGGTATCATTGTTTCTCTTCAGTTAACCATGGTTATCTCTAAAGAAACACGTGCAGCCATCATTGCACTGCACAAAAATGGCCTAACAGGGAAGAGTATCGCAGCTACAAAGATTGCACCTCAGTCAACAATCTATCGCATCATCAAGAACTTCAAGGAGAGAGCTTCCATTGTTGTCAAAAAGGCTCCAGGGCGCCCAAGAAAGACCAGCAAGCGCCAGGACCGTATCTTAAAACTGTTTCAGCTGCGGGATCGGACTACCAGCAGTGCCGAGCTTGCTCAGGAATGGCAGCAGGCTGGTGTGAGTGCTTCTGCACGCACTGTGAGGCGGAGACTCTTTGAGCAAGGGCTGGTTTCAAGGAGGGCAGCAAAGAAGCCACTTCTCTCCAGAAAAAACATCAGGGACCGACTGATATTCTGCAAAAGGTACAGGGAGTGGACTGCTGAGGACTGGGGCAAAGTCATTTTCTCTGATGAATCCCCTTTTCGATTGTTTGGGACATCTGGAAAACAGCTTATTCGGAGAAGAAGAGGTGAGCGCTACCACCAGTCTTGTCTCATGCCAACTGTAAAGCATCCTGAAACCATTCATGTGTGGGGTTGCTTCTCAGCCAAGGGAATTGGCTCACTCACAGTCTTGCCTAAAAACACAGCCATGAATAAAGAATGGTACCAGAATGTCCTCCAAGAGCAACTTCTCCCAACCGTCCAAGAGCAGTTTGGCGCCCAACAATGCCTTTTCCAGCATGATGGAGCACCTTGCCATAAAGCAAAGGTGATAACTAAATGGCTCATGGAACAAAACATAGAGATTTTGGGTCCGTGGCCTGGAAACTCCCCAGATCTTAATCCCATTGAGAACTTGTGGTCAATCCTCAAGAGACGGGTGGACAAACAAAAACCAACAAATTCTGGCAAAATGCAAGCATTGATTATGCAAGAATGGACTGCTATCAGTCAGGATTTGGTCCAAAAGTTGATTGAGAGCATGACAGGGAGAATTACAGAGGTCTTGAAGAAGAAGGGGCAACACTGCAAATATTGACTTGCTGCATTAACTCATTCTAACTGTCAATATAACCTATTGGTACTCATAATATGATTGCAATTATATTTCTGTATGTGATATAAACATCAGACAAACACTAATAAAAACCAGAGGCCAGCAGATCATGTGAAAATAAAATTTTGGTGTCATTCTCAAAACTTTTGGCCATGACTGTACAGGTGCATCTCACTAAATCAGAATATCATCAGAAAGTTAATTTCAGTTCTTCAATACAAAAAGTGAAACTCATATTATATAGTGTCATTACAGAGTGATCTATTTCAAGTGTTTATTTCTGTTAATGTTGATGATTATGGCTTACAGCCAATGAAAACACAAAAGTCATTATCTCAGTAAATTAGAATACTTTATAACAACAGCTTGAAAAATGTTTTTAAAATCCGAAATGTTGGCCTACTGAAATGTATATTCAGTAAATGCACTCAATACTAAATTTATTAAAAAAGAAAAACTGAAATATCACATGGTCATAAGTTTTCAGACCCTTTGCTCAGTGTTGAGTAGAAGCCCCCTTTTTGAGCTAGTACAGCCATGAGTCTTGTTGGGAATGATGCAACAAGTTTTTTCACACCTGGATTTGGGGATCCTCTGCCATTCTTCCTTGCAGATCCTTTCCAGTTCCTTCAGGTTGGATGGTGAACGTTGGTGGACAGCCATTTTCAGGTCTCTCCAGAAATGCTCAATTGGGTTTAGGTCACGGCTCTGGCTGAGCCAGTCAAGAATGGTCACAGAGTTGTTCTGAAGCCACTCCTTTGTTATTTTAGCTGTGTGCTTAGGGTCATTGTCTTGTTGGAAGATGAACCTTCGGCCAAGTCTGAGGTGCAGAGCACTCTGGAAGAAGTTTTCATCCAGGATATCTCTGTACTTGGCCGCATTCATGTTTCCTTCAATTGCAACCAGTCGCCCTGTCCCTGCAGCTGGAAAACACCCCAATAGCATGATACCGCCACCACCATGTTTCACTGTTGTGATTGTATTGGGCAGGTGATGAGCAGTGCCTGGTTTTCTCCACACTTACCGCTTAGAATTATCACCAAAAAGTTCTATCTTCGTTTCATCAGACCAGAGAATCTTATTTCTCATAGTCTGGGAGTTCTTCATATGTTTTGGAGCAAACTCTATGAGGGCTTTCATATGTCTTGCACTGAAGAGAGGCTTCCGTCGGGCCACTCTGCCATAAAGGCCCGACTGGTGGAGGGCTACAGTGATAGTTGACTTTGTGGAACTTTCTCCCATCTCCCTACTGCATCTCTGGAGCTCAGCCACAGTGATCTTGGGGGTTCTTCTTTACCTCTCTCACCAAGGCTCTTCTCTCACGATTGTTCAGTTTGGCTGGATGGCCAGATCTAGGAAGACTTCTGGTGGTCCCAAACTTCTTCCATTTAAGGATTATGGAGGCCACTGTGCTCTTAGGAACCTTGAGTAATGCAGAAATTCTTTTGTAACCTTGGCCAGATCTGTGCCTTGCCACAATTCTGTCTCTAAGCACCTTGGGGAGTTCCTTTGAGCTCATGATTCTCATTTGGTCTGACATGCACTGTGAGCTGTGAGGTCTTATATAGACAGGAGTGTGCCTTTTCAAGTCAAGTCCTATCAGTTTAATTAAACACAGCTGGACTCCAATGAAGGAGTAGAACCATCTCAAGAAGGATCACAAGGATATGGACAGCATGTGACTTAAATATGAGTGTCTGAGCAAAGGGTCTGAATACTTATGACCAAGTGATATTTCAGTTTTTCTTTTTTAATAAATTTGCAAAAAAATTTACATTTCTGTTTTTTTCAGTCAAGATGGGGTGCAGAGTGTACTTTAATGAGAAAAATATATGAACTTTTTAGAATTTACCAAATGGCTGCAATGAAACAAAGAGTGAAAAATTTAAAGGGGTCGGAATACTTTCCGTACCCACTGTAGATTCTCTATGGGGTTAAGGTCAGGCGAGTTTGCTGGTCAATCAAATACAGTGATACTATTCTTTTTAAACAAGGTATTGGTACTTTGGAAGTGGATAGGTGCCGTGCCAAGTCCTGCTGGACAATGAAATTTCCATCTCCAAAAAGCTTGTCGGCAGAGGGAAGCATGAAGTGCTCTAAAATTTCCTGGTAGACGCCTGCGCTGACTTTGGTCTTGATAAAACACAGTGGACCTACACCAGCAGATGAAATGACTCCCCAAACCATCACTGATTGTGGAAACTTCACACTAGACCTCAAGCAGCTTGGTGTGTGTGCCTCTCCACTCTTCCTCCAGACTCTGGAACCTTGATTTCCAAATGATAATTGGAACTCTTGTACTTTGTGGAGTGTGTCATTGACTGCCTTCTGGACATCTGTCAAGTCAGCAGTCTTCCCCATGATTGTGGAGCCTACTGAAACAGACTAAGGTACCTTTTTAAAAGCTTTGGAAGCCTTTGTGGGTGTTTTTTGTTAATTATTTTAATTTACTGAGATAATGACTTTTGTGTTTTCATTGACTGTAAGACATAATCATCAACATTAACAGAAATAAACACTTGAAATAGATCACTCTGTTTGTAATGACTCTATATAATATATAAGTTTCACTTTTAGTATTGAAGAACTGAAATAAATTAACTTTTTTTATGATATTCTAATTTAGTGAGATGCGCCTGTATCTACTCCAAAATGGTATAAATTAAAATGTCAGCACATTGCGCAAAAAGTTAGCCATCACATCGCCCCATTTCCCAAAAATTTAAAGCGTTACGGGTCTCAGAAAATGGCAACCCAAGCAAAAATTTTTTTAGAAATTTCCAATATTTTTTCACCACTTAAATAAAAACAAACTATGCATGTTTGCCATCTACGTACTCGTACTGATCTGGGGAATCATTTTGCCAGGTCAGTTTTACCATATAGTGAACACGGTAAATATAAACCCCAAAAAGCAACTGTGAAATTGCCCCTTTTTTGCAATTTTCAACACACTTGGAACTTTTTTCCTGCTTTCCAGTGTGTCACATGATAAAATGAATGGTGTCACTCAAAAGTACAAAATATCCCGCAGAAAACAAGCCTTCATATGGCGATATTGACAGAAAATAAAAAAGTTATGGCTCTTGGAAGAAGGGGAGGAAAAAACGAAAAAAATAGAAAATGGCCCGGGGGTGGGGGGGTTAAAAAGGCTTTAAACAAAAGTGAAATATAAAAAACCTATATGAATCTTGCATTGCCATAATAGTGCGGACCTGCAAAATAAAAAGTTACTAGGTCATTGTTACTACACAATGCCCTCAAAACAAAACCTGATCAACAATGGCAGTTTTTTTTTCAAGGTTTCACCCATGCAGATTTTTTCCATTTTTTTCAGTACATTATATGGTAAAGTAATGGTGTCCTTCATCACTGTAAGGCCGGCTGCAGATGAACGTATGAAAACTCGGGGCAGTCACCTCCGCAGATCGCAGATGTGACTTGCTCCGAGTGCAGCTCTTTCGAATATTGGACAAGTGCAGCAGCTGCCAGCCATTTACATGCACTATTCTGGCCCATAACTTGGACCAAAGTAGTGCATGCTGCGATTTTTTTCTCAAGGACTGAGAGAAAATTCTTTCATCTGAACAGCCCCATTGAATAACATGGGACAGTGTGCTGTCCAATCAAAAATCAGATAGCACATGTCCGATTAACACACTCATCTGCATTGAGCCCTTAGACTAGGTGCACACAGTTTTTGAGGGGGTCAAAAGTGACGAGTTTTCTAGTGGAAACTACTTTAGGAAATTCGTTCTTTGAGATGTTTTTTTCCGGTTTCCTGAAGCGTTTTTAAATAGTATTTCTAGCTTTTCTTTTACAGAGTTTCTTTTCTTGAAGCGATTTTTGCAGCTTTTTGATTGGACGGTGTCTAGCTTGGAGCGTTTTCTGTTACAAGGTGCTTCAAAGAAGTTACATGAATTTTCTTTTTTCTCACCAGGCACTTTTGAAAGCCATAAGCGGAAGAAAAATGTATGAACATCAAAGTGGTTTTACAACAGAAATGAATAGTAACGTCTTTCCGAGTTTGCGAACGATTTTGTGAGCGTTGTTGCTCAAAAAATGGCAGAAAATGACGTTGTGTGAACATACTCTTACAGTAACATACCCTTGTAGACGCTGGCGTACCCGCATAGCTTTTGCTGTAGGAAGACGCTTCAAGAAAACGCCAGCGGTGTTTTACCAGAAGACTTTTCCAAAGTCTTTTTTTTAAACTCTATATATGAAATAGTGGCAGCTTTCATAGAGAAGCTGCTGAAGAATGAATGGTTAGGTGACTTCTTTTAGACGCTTCATGGCTTTCAAATCCTGATGCAGGTAAAATAAGTTACAAAAGATGGAACATATGCACAGCAAGTCAATTTATCATTGCTGTGCATGTGTTCTTTCTTTTTGGCGTTTTTTTAGCACTTTTTCGGCGAATTCCTAGTGTAAGGCTATGTTCCCACATGGAGCTTTTTGGTGTGTTTTTGATGCTGTGTATTTTTGAGTTATTGCAAGTAACCTATCTTTCTTAAGGGTATGTGCCCACGATCAGGAGCCGCTGCAGGTTTGAAGCTACGTGTTCATGCAGAATCAAACCCGCAGCGTCCATATGTTACAGCATAGTGGATGGGATTTCCAGAACTCCGATGTCTGCTATGCGTCTCTGTGCACCTGCAGATCACCCGAGGAAACTGACATGCAGTCTTTCAGATCTGCAGCATGTCAATTTCTCTTGCGGTAAGATGAAGAACTTGCCACTCAAGGTGACTCAATAAATTTTTAGAATTTAATAGTAGAAAAAGTAGTACAAAACAAACGTTTCGCTCATTAAGAACCTTCCTCAGTGTACAGAAATTTCAGTAGTGGACATGAATGAGGGGTGCAGTGTCCAGCTTCTATATAAACCACTGTGTGGTATCTTATAACGAGAGTAATGGTGGTGGGAACACGGCGTCTTCCGCTGGTTCCAAGTGTTCCCACCGCCATTACTCTCGCTATAAGATACCACACAGTGGTTTATATAGAAGCTGGACACTGCACCCCTCATTCATGTCCACTACCGAAGTTTCTGTACACTGAGGAAGGTTCTTAATGAGCAAAACGTTTGTTTGGAACTACTTTTTCTACTATTAAATTCTAAAAATTTATTGAGTCACCCTGAGTGCCAAGTTCTTTGTCTTATTGCTCATAGGTTGAACCCTACTTGTGCACCGATCTGCCACAGGAGCGTGGTAACCTACCAGATTTCATTTCTCTTGCGGGTCAGTTTGTAGACTTTCCCCATAGATTAACATCAATGAAGAAAGTCCACATGTGAGAAACAAAAATTGCGGTCCCTCATTTGCATAATAAGGGGGGGGAAGCCGAGCGGCTATTCTGTAGCGTCAGGGCCCCAGCGGCTACGGATCGTGGGCACATACCCTAAAGGGTGCAGACAACCTGCAACACCAAAAACTCACCAAAAAGCTGATTGTGGGAACGAAGCCTGATCCACCTGAAGAAGACTTCTTGTGCACACACCCGAGGCTACAATCCCACCATGACCTTTTAATGTTGCAGATTTCCTGCACCCATTAATAAGTTACTTGCAGCGTAAAATACTCATCGTGGGAACGTAGCCATCGCCTAGGGGCGGCTGCAGATGGGAGGATTTTTTTTCTAATTTACATCTGATTTTTACCCGTGTGTGATCCAATTTCATATATCTACATTAAACCATGTACATGATGAATAGTTTCCCACGTTTAGATCAGAAATGTTTCGGTAAAAAGCGGATGCCACCCACATGTTCCGTGTGGGGTCCGATATCTTTCCACACCAATAGGTTCGACCCAGCGAAGAAAGCACTGCATGCTGTGATTCTCTGTTTCATGGACAGTTGTCAAAAAAAATCGTCCAGCACTTGGATGCCATCAGTGTGCTGTTTTTCACTGACTGATAGAAGATGGAGAAACGTTTCTGTTTTTTTTTTCCTCATCAGTGAAAAAATCTGATGAAAGTCAGTCCGTTTTTTGTAGGTGTGAGGGGGCGCTGGTGCCAGGTATATACCTGTACACACGGTTGCGGCACCGGGTCACATACTCATGCTGCTGAGGTAAAATAACCGCAGGACTGCTCCCCATGGCGGCCGCAGAAGTTTCCTAGTTCCCAGGCTTCCAGCTGTGCCTTCACTTTCTGTTCCCGAGGAGCCAATGGCGAGGTGGCGGGCGTGGTGTGCGGCGGGCCGTCCCTCAGTGCAGCTGCTGACAGGGAGCGCTCATCCTCCCGCTCCGGCTCCCTACACCCTGGCTATTAGTAACAATGGCTGCGCGGCTAATATCGGCGAGATGATGCAGCACGGTAACGTAAAGCGAGCACGGGGATGCAGCGGCGGCCCTCTCCCGGTTCTGGCGGCCGGGATGTTGAATGGAGAGTGAATGGAGCCGTGCAGCAGGGAGGACGCGGCTGTACATCGCGCTGCCTGAGGGAGAGGGGACCGCAGGTCAGTACCTTCCCTCCCCGCACAATGGCTGCATTCCTGCTCTCCCCCTCTTTAACCCTTTGTCTGCATTCTGGGGTCTGTGCCTCTGCTGCAGGACGTGCAGGGTTAATGCTTCCTGGCAGGGACCATAGACCTGGCGATGGAAGATAATAGTCGTTGATGGCTTGTCATCCATGGGAGGCAGCGGAGGTGGGCGCCACCATTAGCCGTACATGGAGCCACATTGCCAATCATCCATACTCTGTTTCTCGATGAGCGTCCATCGATCGGATGTGATCAGATCTTCCCATCCGTGGCCTCCATCAGATAAGCATCGTGTAACGGGGCATTCTAGATTTCCTCTTCCAAGCTGCCACCCAAGCGTGATCCTATAAAGGACGATCTTGTGTAATACAGATTCCCACAGAAACATGATCCTATAAAGGACGATCTTGTGTAATATTACAGATTCCCACAGAAACGTGATCTTATAAAGGATGATCTTGTGTAATATTACAGATTCCCACTGACCCATTCCCATGTGGTAAGGTTACCAGCAATAGGTCGCCCCACATAAGTAGGTCTGGGAGATTTCTTATGACCCCATATATTTCCATGTAGGAATCCTGGCCCTTTACTTCATTTATACCTGATTGACACTTGTGGGATTGGCTGATGGATGGTGAGTGTATGGCTGCCATAAGCACGGTGGCCACATCTCCGTCTGATTAGCGGAGAGCCAGCTGCTGAGACTCCCATCAGTGGAGGGGCCACAGTGACCATTTTTATATTGGCATCATTTCGAGCCTATTCAGATGTCAGTTTTTTACACATAGGATGTGTACCTATTATAGTCTATGGAGCTGTTCACATGTCTGTGTAGTTTTGCAGACCGAGTGGTCAGCACCAAAACACGGAGACGTCTGATTTTCATCAACCCGTCAATGCAAGTCTATTAGGTCCATGATAAATCGGGCAGCACTCGGATGCCGTCCCTGTGCTGATCGAGACTCACTGACTGTTCAATAAGAGTTTGAGAGACTGCCATCACATATAATTATTATTCTTTAATATTGGAACTCTGATGGTAAAAACTGATGAAGATCTGATCCGAAACACTAAAAAGCGAACCGATTTTATTTGATTTGTCTTTTCTTTTCTTTTTTTTAAAGCCAAAGCCAGGAGTGGATTCTAAAGGGGAAGTAGTGAATGTAAGGATATGTGCACACATTAAGTATTTACTGAAATCAGATTATAGGAAAATAATAATCATCATCGTCATTATTACTACGGTATAGTCATGTGGATGATTTATTGCAGAAATTTCTGCCGCTGAAAATCCATTCCATTTCATTCACCTGAATGAGGGTTGTTGCTGCAGCACGTATGTGAAAGGGGCTAAGGCAGTGCACTTTTATACGTCAGAGAGGGGGCTGGCTGACTACTCCTATAGCTAAGGCAGTGCACTTTTATACGTCAGAGAGGGGGCTGGCTGACTACTCCTATAGCTAAGGCAGTGCACTTTTATACGTCAGAGAGGGGGCTGGCTGACTACTCCTATAGCTAAGGCAGTGCACTTTTATACGTCAGAGAGGGGGCTGGCTGACTACTCCTATAGCTAAGGCAGTGCACTTTTATACGTCAGAGAGGGGGCTGGCTGACTACTCCTATAGCTAAGGCAGTGCACTTTTATACGTCAGAGAGGGGGCTGGCTGACTACTCCTATAGCTAAGGCAGTGCACTTTTATACGTCAGAGAGGGGGCTGGCTGACTACTCCTATAGCTAAGGCAGTGCACTTTTATACGTCAGAGAGGGGGCTGGCTGACTACTCCTATAGCTAAGGCAGTGCACTTTTATACGTCAGAGAGGGGGCTGGCTGACTACTATTGGTAAGGCAGTGCACTTTTATACGTCAGAGAGGGGGCTGGCTGACTACTCCTATAGCTAAGGCAGTGCACTTTTATACGTCAGAGAGGGGGCTGGCTGACTACTCCTATAGCTAAGGCAGTGCACTTTTATACGTCAGAGAGGGGGCTGGCTGACTACTCCTATAGCTAAGGCAGTGCACTTTTATACGTCAGAGAGGGGGCTGGCTGACTACTCCTATAGCTAAGGCAGTGCACTTTTATACGTCAGAAAGGGGGATGGCTGACTACTCCTATAGCTAAGGCAGTGCACTTTTATACGTCAGAAAGGGGGCTGTTTGACTACTCCTATAGCTAAGGCAGTGCACTTTTATACGTCAGAGAGGGGGCTGGCTGACTACTATAGCTAAGGCAGTGCACTTTTATACGTCAGAGAGGGGGCTAGCTGACTACTCCTATAGCTAAGGCAGTGCACTTTTATACGTCAGAGAGGGGGCTGGCTGACTACTATAGCTAAGGCAGTGCACTTTTATACGTCAGAGAGGGGGCTGGCTGACTACTATAGCTAAGGCAGCATACTTTTCTATGTCAGAGAAGGGGGCTGACGTTGCTTGTGCATTGAGCAGTCAGGCGCCCCTCTATACTAACTGCAGCAGTCATGTACGGACACCACAGGATATGAGGGCATACTTCAGGCTCAGGACTGGAAGCCATGCTGCCGATAACCAGGATGGAGCGACCGCCGGAGGAGCGGATCAGCTGGTCTGATACACCTTTACTTGTATGTTATATACCTTACTGTATATAGCTACATTCTAAATGCTTTCTTTACCTGAAAAACCCATTAAGGGAACTAGTCAGGTCACCTAACTGTCCCCACATATAAAACAGAAGTATGCAGGAGGTTTCTTTATGAATTCTGTATTTTATGTAACTTTCTAGAGCCCCAGTGTTTGAAGAATGAAGATTAATCCTGCAGTGTTGCACACTAGTTCAGGGTGGTGTCTCTGGTCATAAGGCCACGTTCACACGTTCAGTATTTGGTCAGTTTTTTACCTCAGTATTTGTAAGCCAAAGCCAGGAGTGGGTGATAATACAGAAGTGGTGACGAGTTTCTATTATACTTTTCCGCTGATTGTTTCACTCCTCATTTTGGCTTATAAATACTGCGGGAAAATACTGAACGTGTGAACGTGGCTTTACCCTCCCTTCAGTCCCTATTATTTTAGAACCATTATGCCGGCTGTCTGACACACCCTGGGTGTAAGGATTGGACGATCTGGTGGGGGAAGACATGCCGTGACTCATCATATGCAATGCTACTGGATAAAACTCCAATCTTCAAGCACCGAGGCTTTAGAAAGTTAGATAAGGCACATAAGAATTCAGATACCGCTATATTATTATTATGTATTGCTTATATAGTGACATCGTATTCTGCAGTGCTTTACAGACATTATGGGCACTGTCCCCATTGAGGTTCACAATCTACATTCTCTATCAGTATGTATTTGGAGTGTGGGAGGAAACCGGAGAACCCGGAGGAAACCCAGACAAACATGGGGAGAACATGCAAACTCCTTGCAGATGTTGTCCTTGGTGGGATTTGAACCCAGGACCCCAGCGCTGTGAAGCAACAGTGCTAACCACTGAGCCACCATGCTGCTATATTAGTGATTGGGGACTGTCAGGGGACTGTCAGGGGACTTGCCAGGTTCCCTTTAACTCTCATGGCCAATTTAGAGTGATTTCTTGTATCCATTGCAGATATTAGAGAGTGTTCACACCAAACATTAAACTCTAAGACCCCGATTCATGAATGTGCTTTCACTAGTTTTCTAGCATAAAACACCTTCAAATGTCATCACATTTTTGCTTTAGTGAGCCTGTCTAATTCTTAAAAATGTATCCCACTTCAGTGATGTAAAGTTTGCCAGATATGTACTCCAGTCTCCATGGACATGTGCGCATCTTTAGACTCAATTCACATTGATCAGAAAGGTATCCTTACATTATAACCCATAGGTATGTACAGTAAATGTCTGGAGATGTATTGTGAACTGGATGGGAGAAATGAATAAATCTCTGGTCCGTATGACAGAAAATGATATATTTGGCTGGCATATATTTGCTTTGTAATTTATGATAATTTCTGGCATATTTTACAGTACATTTGTCAGACCCCCAGGAGGTTACACCCCTCCCCCTAATTTTTATGAGAGCATCAGAAAATAAGTTACAAATTAGTAGTAGCATGCACCATATTTGCTTATTTTTTCTACCTTGAACTGACGTAAGTTTTTACTCCTAGAACTGCCGCTACGGAAATCTGCTAACCATACCGGCGAGGTAATGCTGCATGTGGTGTTGGTTGCCAGTGCACCTGCAATAGTAGCTGAAATGATGATTGATTGATTGATTCAGTCATTCATTTTGGAACAGGGCAATTCTACATTTTAGGGTTAATTTATTTCTACACATAAAGGTTGAATAGCTTCATCAATGCTCCTCTTTCCCTTTTAGTGCGGATTGTGTTATTTTATGTTTTTGTATGATATCTGCTTGTTAACCACTGCTGGTTTTCCTAACTGTGGTTTACAGCCACTGGAACTGATGCTCATCTGAGCTCCCACAATGCACTGCTCTCTGGTATCATTCCAAATCAGTGCACGATAAGGCTATGTGCCCACGATCAGGCTATAGCAGAGCTTTGGACGCAGCGTATTTTCGCTGCGTCCAAAGCGCTGCGTCAGATCACGCAGGGAAGTCCTCATGTGATCATTGAACACATGCGGAGTTACCGCACCCTATGCATTCAATTGGGGAAATTTCTGTTTCTGACTAGCGTCTCCACAGCAGAAATTGACATGCTATGGCTCGTAAGCCCACGCTGCCTATAAATCCCATCCACTGTGCTTCTAATGTAGAACGCAGCGTTTTGGACACAGCGCAGGTGAGCTGAGTCCAACACACTGCAAATACTGATCGTAGGCACGTACCCTGCAGACAGGTTCAGCATATGCAGACTTAAAATCCATGGAATGCAGTGGGCTGCTGTGTGTTCATCTTTGAAAGGTATACAGGCTCCATTCACTGGGCAGAGGCTGAATGTTTTGGCTGTCATGTGGGCACAGCTTCTTCAGCTGCATGTAGCATAGTCTGCTGTTCCACATAGGGGCAGCCCGCAGATGTGGTATACCGTTCAGTACTTTTTTTTTTTTTTAATCTTTTGGATGACTTCTATACACTGGGAAATAATGAAAGCATCTCTGAGATACATTTGGATAGCTAACCTATACCCCAACTTGTGCACTCATCAGTAAGGTGTATTTCCTGAATCCAGCAATATATACTGTATGTACATATATAGAACTACAAGGGAGACCTCACGCCCTTTTTTTCCCCTCTAGTATCACCACTTATTTAGTTCCTGGCCCCGATAAGCATATTAATAGATTTTGCTTTTTGGTGCTCCTTTAGAAGCTGTCCTCTTTAACTCAGCATCTAGCAATCAAAGTGGTAAGCTCTTTGTTCTCTGGACTCCTTCCATCGATGTTATTTGAGCACTGTATGGCAGTGGTAATGAGGCACTGTGTAGCATGATTATTTGTGTGCAAATAGCTTTTCCTATTTATGCACTACAGAGGTGCTGCACAGGGTCCATCCCTTCTAAAGCCCCTCATACACTTTAGATAGATTTTGGCCGATTGTTTAATAGGCAGATATCCCCTCTCATACACAGGAACGTTCACTGCTGAAAGTTTTGGGATTTTCTATAAGAGCCGCCGCCAGACTTATCTCTTTGGCAACGACCCCACTATCAGTATTTGGTCAGTATTTTTTCTCAGGAGTGGGAGACAAAGCCAGGAGGGGAACAATCAGAAAAAAGGTATAATAGGAACAAGTCACCAATTCTGCATTTATCACCCTCTCCTGGTTATGGCTCCCACTGCTGAGAAAAAATACTGACCGAATACTGATCAAATACTGATAGTGGGGCTGTGGCCTTAATAGGAAAAAAAGGATTGGCAGTCTGCAATTTAATGTCTAGGAAAAGTCGGTTGGCGGCATCCATCAATATCGATGGTTGTGGCTGACATTAATATGTATGGGGGCCTTACGATTGGATTTGCAAGTAGTTTCTCCTGCAATATGAAGAAAGTGAGAGAAGGTAATGGGTTTCTCTAGACAATTACAGGAAAAGAATCCCCATAGGGGGCTTTGCCAGTCAGCGCATGTGTGAACATATCAGTAGCATATTCCATCATTTGCTGATTGCGGAGGATCCCACAGTATGGAGCACTGCCATTAATGAGAACGGGAAGCACTCAGGCGCTGGTTAGAGAATTGCATCTCCGTGCTATTGAAACTAATGAGGCTGAGTTGTGATAGAAGTATAGCGCCCGGGTGGTATTGATACTACAGCCCTCTCATTCTATGGCTCTGTGGGGGGGTTATGGCCTTTCCCCTTTGTGGATGCTGAGAACTGCTGTCCCACCTTTGCAGGACCCTATGTACTCTTGCATTTCTTTTTTTGTATTTCCTTTACATTACTCAAAAGAAATGGGAACTCTCTGTTGGGTGTTATGTACATGGATACCCTAACAGGCAGTATCCCCTATATGAGTCTTATAGCTGAAATTCAGTACTCATTAAGTTAAAAATGTCCAAATTAAAATGGCTTAAAGAAGCTGTGAGAAAATAAAGCAAGTATAACCAATACATACTTGTGAAGTCCTCCTCCACCGCAGGGCTGTGATTCATTGGTCGCTTTCTGCAGCGATGAAGTGCCGCTCATCCATATGACTGTCCGCCAGCTCTCCTGTGCTGTACACCTCACTACTGAGGCCTGTGACTGGCTGCAGCGGTCATCTGGATGTATGGCTCGCGATCTTAGAAGCAAAGTAATCCGACTCGTAGGGTGGTGTTAATAAGGTGAGTAGTTTTCTTTTTTTATGGTTACGCCTGTTAGTAACACTCTTTTGGACATTAAGAGGCCACCAAGTGGCATCAGTGCACCAGGACCTACATCGCTTGTTTGTTTCTTCTCCTGTATTTATGTAGGATGCGTTTGGATAACCCCCACAGTGCAAAAATGTAGCGGCTAGGTATTCGACCTCGTGTGAAACTGTGTGGTATTGAGTCTACACGGTCCAGTTTCTTAAACAGCCCATCTTAATAGATGCCATGAATATCGGAATAGTGAGTCAGTGTACAGGTGCCGCCACAAAGTGACCACTGATTGCATATGTGCGCGGCTTTAGAGCAGTATTCAGTAATCACCTCTGCGCGAAGGTACTGTTTCCAGTAGAGCATTACTCATCCCCTTCATCTTGTAATTTACATCCTTAAGCTCTTGTCAGAACCTATAGGAATTGCTGGCTCCTAAATAGTGTAGCGCTGAGCCACTTTCACTAGCTTACTTGTCAGTGTGATTAGATGAAGCTGACCTTTCACAGAAGTCAAAGGAACTTATATTAGACTGTCACTGCCAGGAATGCTGTGACCGATACAGCCAATTATCACTTCAGATGACGAGTTTTTAGAACATATTGCAAAACCAATTAACACATTCCCAGATATACAATCTTATCTAAAATATTCAGCACGTTAGAAGTAGATGTTAGCATTGTGCTTTATCTAGCATGAGTGAATATGCATAATAAATATATTTGTATGTTACCACACAGAGCATGTAATATTATCTAGAAATAGATGGTAGAAAATAGGCCAGGTAGTAGTAGGGAGTAGTATATAGTTCATAACACAGGGCATTGCTGCAAAAATGGCACCTTTCTTATATTTACTCTACTAGGGTGTGCAATACTGATTGAAAAAAGCTAGCCATTCTCTGATACATGGGTTATGTCTAACATCGCAGTGTAACCTATAGTACTCATTCAGATGATCGCATTATACGGGCGTGTGCTGTCCGATTCGAGTAAAAATCAGACAGCACAACTGACCATTGTAATTTAAAGCACCACTCCAGCATTTTTTTTATTTCACCGCTGGAGTGGTACTTAAAATCCAAGTCCCCTGCCCCCTGTTTTATACTCTCCTCCCGGCGTTTTCATCTGTTTTCGTCGCCGCTCTGGTCCGTCTCCTTCAGTTTGTGACCTGCTAGCTGCTCCAGTTTATCATGGAGGGAGCCAGGGGTCCAACCCAATACAAGTCTATGAGCGCCTTATGCTGGCCTTGTTCTGGCTCACATAGACTTTCAACTGAGAGCTTGTGATGTAGCTTCTGACTTCTGGTCACTCAGAAGCTATTCTCACATGATGACACTGCAGGACCGGAGCCGAAAAATGGTGAAGATGTCGGAGGGTGAGTATATGACACGGGGCAGGGGACTTTTAAAGTACCACTCCAGCGGTGAAAAAACAAAATGCTGGAGTGGTGCTTTAATAGAACCATTCAGATATTCAGATGATGTTTTTTTTGACATGGACCCATTGTCCTTGAGAAAAAAAAAATTGCCACACTGATGACAACCTGGATCAAAATTGGATTATTTCTCATACGCTCAGCCTCTAAAGACACTTACTGTGTTCCAAATTATTATGCAAATAATATTTTCTCAGATTTTTCCAAATTACCTATATGAATTGCAGTCATTGTAATTTTCCAGTCAAATAACTATTAGAGTACAATTGAAAGGTTTTTGTACAAACTGCCTATGATAACAGTATAGTTTTAAAAAAAAAAAGACTCAAACTGCACTCAAAATGCATGTTCCAAATTATTATGCACAGCAGAGTTTTCAACCTTTTCATTTTAATAAAGAACAAAAAAATGGTCATTTTTGAAATTATAAGCATTAGCAGGTTATTACAAACTGAAATCAAACAGTTTTCAACTCAAAACTTTATTCTAGGTGATGTTACATTTGCACATAGTACCCCTTGTTCGAAAGGAGCTTCTGAACTCTCTCGTCCATTGAATTTGTCAGGTTTTGGATGGTTTCTGCTTCAATTGTTTTGCATGAGGACAGAATACCCTCTCAGAGCTGTTGCTTAGATGTGAACTGCCTCCCGCCATCATAGACACTCCTTTTGATGATGCTCCAGAGGTTCTCAATGGGGTTGAGGTCAGGGGAGCATTGGTGCCATACCATAAGTTTGTCCCCTTTTATGCCCACAGCAGCCAGAGATGCAGATGTATTATGTGCAGCATGAGACGGGGCATTATCATGGAAGCTATCACTGTCTGTCACTAGATTACTGAGAAGGCAGGTGGTAAGAACTGTTGAGTAACCGCAAAAGACCTCCTGCATGATTTGTTGAAGGTTTCCATGCCCAAACTCTCTACTGACCCAAAAGCATGGCTCAGCTCCAATATGCTTAAAACCATATACAAGTTCTTGTCAAAAAATTTGAATATCATCAAAAAGTTAATTTATTTCAGTTGTTCAATATAAAAAGTGAAACTCAAATTATATAGAGTCTTTACAAACAGAGTGATCTATTCCAAGTGTTTATTTCTGTTAATGTTGATGATTATGGCTTACAGCCAATGAAAACACAAAAGTCATTATCTCAGTAAATTAGAATACTTTATAACACCAGCTAGAAAAATGTTTTCAAAATCCGAAATGTTGGCCTACTGAAATGTATGTTCAGTAAATGCCCTCAATACTTGGTCGGGGCTCCTTTTGCATCAGTTACTGCATCAATGCGGTGTGTCATGGAGGCGATCAGCCTGTGGCACTGCTGAGGTGTTATGGAAGCGCAGGTTGCTTTGATAGCGGCCTTCAGCTCATCTGCATTGTTGGGTCTGGTGTCTCTCATCTTCCTCTTGACAATACCCATGGCCAACCCTGTACCATCCCTCTGAGAGAAGATTGTATTTTAGATGAATAGAAAAGGAGAATAAGATGTATAACGGGGAAATGCTGTAGAATAGACTAAAGTATGATATGGTTGTGTTTCATCTTTGCTTTATCAGATCCCAGTTATAATCTGCCACTGCAATCTCATTCACCCCTTGCCATTCTGAGAGTTTGTTGTGTGCTTGGATAGCCACAACATGCCCCATCCTGCAGGTGACTTTTTCTTGACTTTCGAGAGAGTGAAATGTTGAACAAAGCCTCCAGAACTATGCTTGGTTGGTTTTATTGCAGTCAGTCTGAAATATACATGTTAAGCACAAAAATCAGTAAGGAATCTGTGTAACCCTGAGTATGCCAGGTTCTCCCATGTGAGCTGTTACTTGTACTGAAGTGGGCACTGCAGAAGTCTGTTGTAGGGAAACTGTGACTGATTCTATTATGGAGGAGATGTTTATGCTTCACTTTTCCCCTGCGTTAGTTTTAATATCTCATACTTTGTTTAAAAGTTTGTAAAGAATTATGTTATCTAATGCAGGAAATGTGGGGGCGAATCTGTAAAACGTTTTTATAGCTTTGTACAAAAATTCCTTCAGCTAATGTTCTTTGATGCAGTTTGTGCCCGGATCACTGTCAATATAGAAGTACTTAAGGCTATGGCAAGTGAAAATGCAATGTTAGTCTCACTACGACCATTGTCGTTCCCACAGAGTTTACAGTGGTTTGCAAATGTATTCACCCGCCTCCCCCCTTGGCTTTTTACCCTATTTTGTTACATTACGTGTTTAAATATTTTTGTAATCCGACTTGTGTGTGATGCTTCAACACTAAATAGTCTAAGTTGGTAAGGTGAGAAAAATATAAGCATAAATTAAATTTATGGGAACAAATAACTAAAAATTGGCATTTACATATGTATTCACCTCTTTTGCTATGAAGCCGCCCCTAAAAATTTGATAAGTGAAAGGAAGTCCACCTGTGTGCAATCTAAGTGTCACATGGTCTGTCGGTATATACACACCTTTTCTGAAAGGCCACAGAGGCTGCAACACCATTAAGCAAACAACACCATGAAGACCAAGGAGATCTCCAAATAAGTCAGGGACAAAGTTGTTGAGAAGTACAAGTCAGGGTTGGGTTTTAAAAAAAGAGAGACCAAAGGTAACCCTGAAGGAGCTGCAGAGTTCCCAAGCAGAAACTGGAGTATCTGTCCATTACTTGCACACAACTATTGTAAGGCTCATTTTGAGTTTGCCAAAAGACATGTGGGAGATTCCCCAAACATATGGAGGAAGATGCTGTGGTCAGATGAGACCAAAATTGAACTGTCTGGCGCCTAACCAACACAGTTCATCAGAGTCTGGAGACGCCGTGAAGAGCGATCTGCTGCCTGCAACATCCTTCAGCATGACTGGTTTGGCAATGGGTCAGTAATGGTGTGGGTGGCATTTCTTTGGAGAGCCGCACAGCCCTCCATGTGCTCACCAGAGGTAGCCTGACTGCCATTAGGTACTGAGATGAGATCCTCAGACCCCTTGTGATACCATATGCTGGTGCGGTTGGCCCTGGGTTCCTCCTAATGCAGGACAATGCCAGACCTCATGTGGCTGGAGTGTGTCAGCAGTTCCTGCAAGATGAAGGCATTGAAGCTATGGACTGGCTCGCCCGTTCACCCAGACCTGAATCCGATTGAGCACATCTGGGACATCATGTCTCGCTCCATCCACAAACGTCACGTTGCACCTCAGACTGTCCAGGAGTTGGCGGATGCTTTAGTCCAGGTCTGGGAGGAGATCCCACAGGAGACCATCCACAACCTCATCAGGAGCATGCCCAGGCGTTGCAGGGAGGTCATACAGGCACGTGGAGGCCACACAATACTGAGCCTCATTTCGACTTGTTTTAAGGACATTACATCAAAGTTGGATCAGCCTGTAGTGTGTTTTTCCACTTAAATTTTGGGGGTGACTCCAAATCCAGGCCTCCATTGGTTAATAGATTTGATTTACATTGATGATTTTTGTGTGATTTTGTTGTCAGCACATTCAACTTTGTACAGAACAAAGTATTCAATGAGAATATTTCATTCATTCAGATCTAGGATGTGTTATTTGAGTGTTCCCTTTATTTTTTTGAGCAGTGTATATTTATTATATGTAATATATATATATTCCTCAGACAGAGTGGTCAACGGGAAAAAAAATCGGTGACGTATGATTTTAATTTGAGTGTCGGCTCAAAACGGCCATTCAAGTTTATGGGTCCGAGTTTGGCGGACTGACAATGGAGAAATTGGAGAAACTTTTTTTTTTTACTACTTTTCACCCCACATCTGATAAAAACTGATGCCAATCTGATCAGACCGTTTTTCTCAAATGTGGAGAAAATTGCCGTGTGACCCTACTCTAAAACTGAATTTCATGTTGTTTATGCCCCAGGAAAACTTCCAGCACATCCACGGAGGCCAAAATAAATGTCCTTTTGGCTTCTGTCAGATTAGTGTACGCCTGCTATGAATAGCATTGTCTTCTTTATTCCATATAAAGGCATTTTTTTAATTCTGGGACCCTGTGGGTTATGTATACCCCTGCATGTCTACTTAAAGTATGCAGTGTAAATCGGAGCCTTTTTTTTATTTTTTATTTTATTTTTTAATGTAATAAAAAAACTAGACACAATTTATAATTAAAAAAAGGTGACCAACTTTAAAAGTTTGTCACCTCCTTTTTCCCAATTCGAAAATAAAGAAAAAAAAAAGCATAAAAAAATCCGATTCATCAGATATTAAATTATTTCACTGATAAGGTAAATGCCATAATGAAAAGAAGTTCAAACACCAGAATTAGTTTTTTTCAGTTGCTGACGCTCCCCTCAAAACCGCAGTACTAAGTGAGCAAAATGTTGCATGCACGCCAAAATGGTACCAATAAAAGCTACAGATCTGCGCACAATAAACAAATTCTCATGTTGTTCAAATTACAGATCTAAGAAAAGTGATACAAACTAACCTTTATTTTTTTTAAAAAAGTTCAGAATTGTTTTTTTAAATAATTAAAACTTTTGTTTAACCACTTCGCGCCAGAGCCTGTTTTTGCCTTCGTGACCGGGCCAATTTTTTCAATTCTGACCACTGTCACTTTATGAGGTAATTACTCTGGAACGCTTCAACGGATCCCCCTGATTCTGAGATTGTTTTTTCGTGACATATTGTACTTCATGATAGTGGTAAAATTTCTTTGATATCACTTGCGTTTGATTGTGAAAAAATTGAAAATTTGGGGAAAATTTTGAAAATTTTGCAATTTTCAAACTTTGAATTTTCATGCCCTTTAATCAGAGAGATATATCACACAAAATAGTTAATAAATAACATTGCCCACATGTCTACTTCACATCAGCACAATTTTGGAACCAAAATTTTTTTTTTGTTAGGAAGCTATAAGGGTTAAAAGTTGACCAGCGATTTCTCATTTTTACAACAAAATTTACAAAAACATTTTTTTAGGGACCACATCTTATTTGAAGTGACTTTGAGGAGCCTTTATGACAGAAAATACCCAAAAGTGATACCATTCTAAAAACTGCACCCCTCAAGGTGCTCAAAACCACATTCAAGAAGTTTATTAACCCTTCAGGTGCTTCACAGGAATTTTTGGAATGTGGAAGAAAACAATGAACATTTAACTTTTTTTCACAAAACTGCTACTTTAACCTCAAATTTTTAATTTTCACAAGGGCAGCCAGAAAAAATGGACACCAAAATGTGTTGTGCAATTTCTCCTGAGCACGCTGATACCCCATATGTGGTGCAAAGCCACTGTTTGGGCGCACGGCATGGCTTGGAAGATAAGGAGCGCCATTTGACTTTTGGAATGGAAATTTGACTGGAATGGATAGCGGACGCCATGTTGCATTTGGAGAGCCCCTGAGGTGCCTAAACAGAGGAAACCCCCAACAAGTGACCCCATTTTGGAAACTAGACCCCTCAAGGAACTTATCTAGATGTGTGGTGAGCACCTTGAACCCCCAGGGGCTTCACAGAATTTTATAATGTTGAAGTGTGAAAATAAAAAAACACATTTTTAACACAAAACTGCTACTTTAGCCTCAAATTTTTAATTTTCACAAGGGCAGCCAGAAAAAATGGACCCCAAAATGTGTTGTGCAATTTCTCCTGAGCACGCTGATACCCCATATGTGGTGCAAAGCCACTGTTTGGGCGCACGGCATGGCTTGGAAGATAAGGTGCGCCATTTGACTTTTGGAATGGAAATTTGACTGGAATGGATAGCGGACGCCATGTTGCATTTGGAGAGCCCCTGAGGTGCCTAAACAGAGGAAACCCACAACAAGTGACCGAATTTTACAATCTACTCCTCTGTATAAATTAATCTAGTGGTGGGAAAATAAGTAGATAGGTAAATGGTCACTAAACCCATAGATGAATTCCCACAGAGGTGTCATTTCTATAATGGGGTCACTTCAGGGGGGATTATGCTGTTCTGGCACTTTTCAGAGTACCAGAGCTAAAGAATCCCCCCTGAAGTGACCCCATTTTGGAAATGAAACCCCTCTGGGAATTCATCTATGGGTTTAGTGACCATTTTAACTCAATGGATGATTTCCAGAAACAAGCACGCAATGGAAGGTTTAGATTCTGGAGAACCCCCTCTGGAAATTAAGTGAGCTCTACTCGAATGTGTCATTCACTAAATGAACCAAATGTTTGAATGACAAATTGGGATACATTTTTACAGTTTAAAAACGTGGTTCTGTGTGGAAGATTTTAAAGCAGTCAGTGACGCATAAGGCTGGCAATGATGGGCATTGTGGGCAATAGTAGCGGGTATCACGCCTCATTCCTCTCTTAGTGTCACGGGTGTGTCACGAGTACACAGCCTGACTTCTCGCAGCTGACTTGTTGGTGCTTTGTGTTTTTCGGCAGTGAGGGAGTTAATTCTCTCTCTCTCTGTGCTAGACGAGGTCCAGCCTCGCCCAGCTGCAATCAATACTGCTGTAGTGAGACTCCTTCAAATGCCTGCTGGTCTGTTTGGGAAGTGTCGGTGAAAGCATTTCATTCAGACTAACAGAGCGGATCGTGGTGTTTGGAGTTTCTGAGATAAGTGTATTTGGAGTGTTTTTTCCCTTCCTCGCTTTATCATTTATCTCCTTTCCCGTTGGTGTTCCCTCTGTTGTAGTTGTGTAGTTGTTGTATGCAAGGTGGTTTTGGTTTTTCCCTTGTACTGTCTCGTTCGTCTAAGTACTGTGTGTGGGCATATTATTACTTGTCCCCTTTTGTTGTGATCGGGGTCCTTCTCAGGACTAGATTACTTAGGTGCAGGGATCCTCAGGAGGTAGGGGTTACGCTGGCGGCCTGGACCTCTGTACCTTTAACAGTACCTCCAGGTTGAGGGACTAGTCAGGGCCCCAGCTTAGGGTCAGCTTAGGCCCCCTACCTCCAGTATACAGAGACAGCGTGACATTTTCACCGACCCACTTAGTTTTTCTCCAGCTACCATGGATCCAGTAGCCGGTCTAGCTCGGCAGTTGCAGAGTTTGTCCATGGAGCTGGCGGACGTTAGGTCCAAGGTTTTGCATCCTCAGGAGCAAGCCGGACCAGAACCTAAAGTAGCTCTCCCTGACAGGTTCACTGGGGGGCGGGACAAGTTTTTTGTTTTCCGGGAGGCATGCAAGTTGTACTTTCGGCTGCGGCCTCGGTCATCGGGGAGTGAAGAACAAAGGGTGGGAATTGTCATCTCGCTCCTACAAGGGGACCCACAATCTTGGGCGTTCTCTCTTCCCCCGGGCTCCCCGGCTCTCCAGTCAGTGGATAGGTTTTTCGCTGCTCTGGGACTCGTATATGATGACCCAGATCGGATCTCCCTTGCTGAGTCTAAGTTACGTAGGATCCAGCAGGGAGATCGTCCGGCGGAGGAATTCTGTTCGGAGTTCCGTAGGTGGGCCACGGACACCCAGTGGAATGACCCGGCTCTTAGGAGCCAGTTTTGTCATGGTTTATCCGACAAATTACAGGATATGTTGGCACAGTATGACTCTCCCGCGTCACTGGAAGCCGCTATGGCCCTTGCTATTCGCGTTGACAGACTGCTTCGGGAGAGGTGCGGGATAACTCTACCCCCTGTGATGACTCCACCTCCTACAAGGTCCCCTCATATTGTGGTTCCCCTGGTCAGTCCAGAGGAGCCTATGCAATTAGGAGGGACATCATTTCGGGGGAGGGGACCGGTGGTGCGCCATAAGACAGGAAGGTGTTTCTTCTGCGGGAGAAAGGGACATTTTATTGGGGGGTGTCCATCCCGTCCCTTGCAGAGTGAAGAGTCGTCGGAAAACTGTTGATCCCAGGTTGTGTGGTGGACGGCAATCTGGGAGTAGGTATTTCGTCCCTAGGTTCGTCTCAGTTTCTCGTACCGGCGGAGGTGGTGGTGGGTACGAGAACTGAGAGGATATCTGTTCTTCTGGATAGTGGGGCCGGGGCTAATCTGGTTGATGCTCGGTTTGCCCGGGTTCAAGGTATGCGATTGAGTGAGTTGGCTAAACCCATCCCCATATTCTCGATCGATGCCAGGCCTCTCGGTCAGGGAAGTTTTTTGCAAGCTGTGCATGACGTAAAACTTCAAGTGGGGGCGATACATAAAGAACTGTTGTCTTGCTACGTGTTGGAGGGTCTTCCCACTCCTATAGTGTTGGGCCTTCCTTGGTTAGCTAAGCATAACCCGGTTATTAATTGGCAAACCAAAGAGATAAGCCAATGGAGTAAATTCTGTAATAAAAACTGCATGAGCACGGTCATCGGTGCGGTTACTCCTTGGGTCTTACCTCCATTTCTGGCGGACTTTGAGGATGTATTCTCGGAGAAAGGGTGTCAGGAACTACCTCCTCATCGCGAGTATGACTGTTCTGTAAAACTGCTCCCTGAGGCCAAGTTACCTAAAGCTAGGTTGTATAACCTTTCTGGTCCTGAGAGGCAGGCCATGAAGGATTATATTTCAGAAAGTCTGGCTAAGGGGCATATTAGACCTTTTATCTTCACCGGTGGCTGCGGGGTTCTTCTTTGTTAAGAAGAAAGATGGAGGCCTACGCCCTTGCCTGGATTTCCGTGAACTTAATCGGATTACGGTCCGAGATCCGTATCCGCTCCCACTTATTCCCGATCTCTTTAATCAGATCGTGGGCGCCAAATGGTTCTCTAAGTTGGATCTCAGGGGGGCGTACAATCTGATTAGGATGAAGGAGGGGGATGAGTGGAAGACGGCGTTTAACACTCCGGAGGGGCATTATGAGAACCTTGTCATGCCATTCGGTCTGACTAATGCCCCGGCGGTGTTCCAACACTTTGTTAATGACATTTTTCGCCGCCTGGTGGGACAGTTTGTTGTCATATATCTGGATGATATCTTAATTTACTCGCCGGATCTGGTGTCTCATCAGGAGCACGTTAGGCAGGTGTTACAGATCTTGCGGGATAATAAACTGTATGCCAAATGGGAAAAGTGTGTGTTCGCCGTACAGGAACTCCAGTTTTTAGGCTTCCTGGTTTCAGCGTCCGGTTTTCGTATGGACCCTGGGAAAGTGCGGGCAGTTCTTGAGTGGGATCGGCCAGAGAATCTTAAGGCACTACAACGTTTCCTGGGGTTTGCTAATTATTACCGGAAGTTCATTCGTAATTTCTCGTCCATGGTTAAGCCTCTCACAGACATGACTAAAAAGGGGACGGATTTTTCTAGGTGGTCTGACAAGGCTTGTCAAGCATTCTCCTCCTTGAAAAAATGTTTTGCCTCGGCACCCATACTCATTCAACCTGATGCGTCACAGCCATTCATTGTAGAGGTAGACGCTTCCGAGGTAGGGGTGGGAGCAGTATTGTCACAGGGTTCGTCCCCTGGTAAGTGGCATCCGTGCGCCTTTTTCTCTAAAAAATTGTCGTCCGCTGAGAGGAATTACGATGTCGGCAATAGGGAACTCTTGGCCATTAAGTTAGCTTTTGAGGAGTGGCGCCATTTTTTGGAGGGGGCAGTCCATCCGGTCACCGTCATCACCGATCACAAGAACCTGCTATATCTGGAGTCCGCGAAACGTCTGAATCCCAGACAAGCTAGGTGGTCATTGTTTTTTACCAGGTTTAATTTTGTCGTTACATATCGTCCTGGGTCAAAAAATGTAAAGGCGGATGCCTTATCTCGTAGTTTCCCTGGGGCCGGGAATACGGACGACCCGATTCCTATCCTTCAGGAGGGGGTGGTGGTTTCGGCAGTATGCTCTGAGCTGGAGGAGGAGGTATTGGAGGCTCAGGGGGACGCCCCTGTTGGACCTCCGGGGAGACTGTTTGTTCCAGATCAGTTGCGACAAAAGGTGATCGAGGCACACCATAACTCAGTTTTTGCAGGACACCCGGGGAGTAAAGCAACTGTGGATCTCCTCTCGCGTCGGTTTTGGTGGCCTAACTTACATAAGGAGGTGGTAACTTTTGTCGCGTCCTGTGGGGTTTGTGCGCGCTCTAAGACCTCACATACCCGTCCGTCTGGGGCCCTCTTACCTTTGAAGATCCCGGAGCGTCCTTGGACTCATCTGTCTATGGACTTTATTACGGACCTCCCTCCGTCTTCGGGTAAAACGGTCATACTCGTTGTAGTGGACAGGTTCAGCAAGATGGCACATTTTATCGCTCTTCCGGCTCTCCCTAATGCTAAAACTCTTGCGCAGGTGTTCATTGGGGAGATTGTGAGGCTTCACGGGGTACCCTCCGAGGTGGTGTCTGATCGGGGGTCTCAGTTTGTGTCCAAGTTCTGGAAGGCGTTTTGTGCACGGCGGGGGATGCATTTGTCATTCTCATCGGTTTTTCATCCTCAGACCAATGGTCAGACGGAACGTATGAACCAGAGCTTGGAGACATATCTCCAGTGTTTTGTGTCAGAGAACCAGGAGGACTGGGCTTCTTTCTTACCTCTGGCAGAGTTTGCTCTTAATAATAGGCGGAGCGAGTCCACTGGTAAGTCCCCCGTTTTTTGGGGCATATGGTTTTCACCCCCAGTTTTGTACTTTCAGTAGGGGGGGCTCTTCGGGGGTTCCTGAGGAGGAACGATTTTCCTCATCACTCGCTTCAGTATGGAGAGGGGTGCTGAAGAATCTGAATACTATGGGGAACCGATACAAACGTATGGCTGATAGGAGGAGAGTGTCTGGTCCGGACCTAAGTGTGAACGATCGGGTATGGTTGTCTACCAGGAATATTAAACTTAAGGTTCCCTCCTGGAAACTGGGTCCCAGGTTCATCGGGCCGTACAGAATCAGTTCTATTATTAATCCGGTGGCATTCCGTCTTGACCTCCCCCCTACGTTTAAAATTCACAACGTGTTCCACAGATCGTTGCTTAAGAGGTATGTGGCGCCGGTGGTACCGTCACCTTTACCTCCCCCTCCAGTGGTGGTCAATGGTAACTTGGAGTTCCAGGTATCGAGGGTCATCGATTCACGCTTTAATCGCCGGTCCCTTCAGTACCTGGTTCATTGGAAAGGGTATGGTCCTGAGGAGAGGATGTGGGTTCCTGCGTCGGATATTAACGCAGACCGATTAGTTCGGGCCTTCCACACGACTCACCCGGATAAACCTGGCCCTGAGGGTCCGGAGGCCCCTCGTAGAAGGGGGGGTACTGTCACGGGTGTGTCGCCACGAAGATCGTCACGAGTACACAGCCTGACTTCTCGCAGCTGACTTGTTGGTGCTTTGTGTTTTTCGGCAGTGAGGGAGTTAATTCTCTCTCTCTCTGTGCTAGACGAGGTCCAGCCTCGCCCAGCTGCAATCAATACTGCTGTAGTGAGACTCCTTCAAATGCCTGCTGGTCTGTTTGGGAAGTGTCGGTGAAAGCATTTCATTCAGACTAACAGAGCGGATCGTGGTGTTTGGAGTTTCTGAGATAAGTGTATTTGGAGTGTTTTTTCCCTTCCTCGCTTTATCATTTATCTCCTTTCCCGTTGGTGTTCCCTCTGTTGTAGTTATTGTATGCAAGGTGGTTTTGGTTTTTCCCTTGTACTGTCTCGTTCGTCTAAGTACTGTGTGTGGGCATATTATTACTTGTCCCCTTTTGTTGTGATCGGGGTCCTTCTCAGGACTAGATTACTTAGGTGCAGGGATCCTCAGGAGGTAGGGGTTACGCTGGCGGCCTGGACCTCTGTACCTTTAACAGTACCTCCAGGTTGAGGGACTAGTCAGGGCCCCAGCTTAGGGTCAGCTTAGGCCCCCTACCTCCAGTATACAGAGACAGCGTGACACTTAGTACATACACGACATCTTTTCTGGGGGTTCCTTCTTGTTTCCGTTGCTGGAATAAGTGCAATAAAATGTCGCTCAGTGAGTCTTTTCACATCCTCAGATTCTAATGGATGAGCGGGGCTAACACTTTGAAAGACAAGATTTTCAATTACCTTTTCTTGATAATCAAGAAAAGGATCTGAATTTCCTGCTTTTTTGTACAACACAAAAGAATTGTATGTGGCCACCTGAAACAAATAAATAACCAACTTTTTATACCAGGTATAGGACTTTCTTGATACCTGGTATGGCTGTAGAACCTGGTCTGCAAGGTCCACACCCCCCATGTGTTTGTTGTAGTCAATGACTGACACAGGTTTTTGCTTCGGAGTGGTGGATCCTAGTTCTAGAGTGGCCCTTGTGGCATCTGTGTGGATCGAGCTGAGGACAAAAATATCCCTCTTATCCCTATATTTCAGGGCAAGCAGGTCTCCGTTGCGTACAGCCCCTGACTGCCCCTTTTGAAACTTTTGGTTGACCAATGGTTGTGGAAACCCCTGACGGTTTTTACGGATGGTCCCACAAGCCCCGATGTTGTGTTCAACCAGACTTTTAAATAGGGGTATGCTGGTGTAATAATTGTCCACATATAGATTGTAGCCTTTTTGAAAAAATGGACTTATCAGCTCCCAAACAATTTTTCCAGATGTCCCCAGATAAGTAGGGCATCCTGGTGGATTTAGTTGGCTATCTTTCCCCTCATATATGCGAAAAGCGGATGTGTATCCGGTTGAACTTTCGCACATTTTATAGAGCTTTATTCCAAACCTTGCCCTTTTAGATGGGATAAATTGCTTGAGGTGCAGTCTTCCTTTGAATTTTACAAGGGACTCGTCTATAGAAATATTTTGTGTTGGGGTGTAGAGGCTTAAGAATTTTTCTGACAAATTTTCAATGATGGGTCTAATTTTATATAACCTGTCATGTTCTGGGGCATTTCTGGGCAGGCATTGACTATTGTCGTTAAAATGCCAAAACCGCATGAGCATTTCATAACGGGTCCTAGGCAGAATGACTGAAAACATAGGGGTGGCTTGAACAGGGTGGTTGGACCAGTAGGATCGAATGCTCGGTTTTTTAACAAGCATTTTTTTTTTTATTTCCGGGACATTAGTTGGTGTCCATAAATTTGCCCTAGCATAGTAAGATCGGGGATTCTGGCTTATGAATTGGGACGCGTATAAATTTGTTTGCACGACAATATGCTCTAGCAAGCTGTCTGTAAAAAACAAATTAAAAAAATGAATTGGTCCAAAATCTTCCACCTCCACATTTATACCAGGAATGGCGTTGAAATCAGGGCTGAATGGAGCAGCCGAATCTGAAGCCTCCCATCTGGGAAATGCTAGATCATGTGGCAAAGCCCCTTGTACACTGGCGTGCGCCAATTCACTGGTAGCAGGGACAGCGCTTGTACTGGGCAGTGTTCCCTGATTTGGAGACGTTTCTCCAGTAGCGCTATTTGCCCCTATTGCTGTACTGGTCCTTGGGCTTGAGGATGGAACAGAATCACTGCTCATTTCTGGGCTCTCAGTGTCGCCGCTACTAAAGCCCTCAAAATCCACATCTCCATCTGAGATTGCGCTGTCATCAGTGTCAGAACACAGCAGGGCATACACCTCCTCTGCAGTATAAGTCTGACGGGCCATTTTATTTTTATATTTTTTGACTGGACTGAACGGACCGGACTGAAAGGACGGGACCGGACTGGACTGACGGACTGATCTGACAGGACTGACTGACTGATCTGACAGGACTGACTTACTGATGTGACAGGACTGACTGGACTGATCTGACAGGACTGACTGACTGACAGATCTGACAGGACTGACTGACTGATCTGACAGGACTGACTGATCTGACAGGACTGACTGATCTGACAGGACTGACTGATCTGACAGGACTGACTGATCTGACAGGACTGACTGACTGACAGATCTGACAGGACTGACAGGACTGACTGACTGACAGATCTGACAGGACTGACTGACTGACAGATCTGACAGGACTGACTGACTGACAGATCTGACAGGACTGACTGACTGACAGATCTGACAGGACTGACTGACTGACTGACAGATCTGACAGGACTGACTGACTGACTGACAGATCTGACAGGACTGACTGACTGACAGATCTGACAGGACTGACTGACTGACAGATCTGACAGGACTGACTGACTGACAGATCTGACAGGACTGACTGACTGACAGATCTGACAGGACTGACTGACTGACAGATCTGACAGGACTGACAGATCTGACTGGACTGATCTAACAGGACTGACTGATCTGACAGACTCACTAACCCTAACTCTTACTTTCTTTTTTATTTATTTATTTTTTTTACTTTCACAGTGGCAAGGCTGACAGCTCTTGTCACACTGTTTCTCCTCTGCTCTCTCACTGAGATCGGAGGAGAAACAGTGTATTTATCAGGCAGATCGCCCGGGAAAGTTTGTTGCTAAAACAAACTTCCCTGGTGATCTCTCTGATTGGCTGGTGTGACGCTGACATCATCGAGACCTGAGCCAATCAGGTCTCGATGATGTCAGAGGTCACAGCACCGGGATCCCCGCTGCTGACAGGTATGTGGGGGGTCCCGATCACCGACCACCGGCTGTCCCTATCTATGGATCGCGGCATCTAGAAGATAGGAACAGGTTAACATCATGGGGACCTGATCCAATCAGGTCCCCATGATGCCACATGTCAGAGCTATCGCTCTGAACCGGTACCGCAGCGCTAGCAGGACCCTGGGGGTCCTGAGCGCTGCGGGACCACCCACCGTTTTTAAACGTCGGCGCTGCACAGAGCCCGGGCAGCGCCGACGTTTATGTACAGTGGGCGGTCCTGAACCGGTTAAAAAAAAAAAAAAAAGTTTGGCATTGTCATAATCATAGCAAACTAAAGAACCTTGTATCCAGATCAATATTACCAGACGATGAACACTGTAAAACCAAAACACTAAAAAACAATCTTTTTTTTTTTGTTTGATTCTTTCACAATTTCTCACTTAATTTATTTTTCTATTCTTTTAGCACATTGTGGTAAAATGAGTGGTATCATTAAAACCAACAACTTGCCTGCAAAAAAAATAAACTTTTATACGGTAATGTTGAAGGAAAAGTTAAAAAGTTATAGCTCTTGGAAGTATGGGAAGAAAAAAATGAAAATGATGATAATTTATCTTCGTCATAGGGGGATTTAACACAAACTTAGATTTACAGGAACACGCCACGAAAAACTGATATGCCTATCACAGGACATGAGGGGGCGGTGCAGTGCACAGAGATTCTCTTCGGTCCCAGCCAAGGGATTCAAACACTTATTGTATATTGTGACTAGATGCAGGAGTTGTATATTTAGATTCAAAGTAATTTCCATAAGGCCACGTTCACACGTTCAGTATTTTACCTCCAGTATTTGTAAGCCAAAACCAGGAGTGGGTGATAAATACAGAAGTGGTGACGTGTTTCTATTATACTTTTCATCTGATTGTTCCACTCCTCATTCGTGGCTTACATATATTGATGTAAAATACTATCAGGATCAAATCCCATCTTTTGTGCTAAATATACAGTTCACAAAAGGAAACCAGTTATGCACCTCCTAATTTGATGGTATGTGCTGATGTGTTGACAGGAAAAATGCAGCATGAAAGAAGTGCGTTTTGGCACTTTTTTGCATAAATTTTTCCACATTGAAAATAGGTGAAAAATGCTGCAAAAAAAGATGAAAGAATTTACTTGCTGCAGATTTGAAGTTGCTAAACAGCTAATACTTAACGTGTGCACATATAGTTTGTACAAGTTCTTTGTGTGAAACCACTTTGAAACTTTGATAACCTCTTTTAAACTAGGATCTGGAAAATGTATAGCTTTTTTACACAATCTATAGCCTGGACTGCACAGCGACTTTGGTCAAAACTCGCGCACAACAAGGGCATCCATATAAAGTTGTCTTCACACTCCTCAGCATAGGAAAAAAAACAAAACCTTAATAAGCAGGTTGTATTAATCTCGAATGTGCTACTCCGGTGAGACTGGGAATTTTTAATTAAATGTCGTCTTGTAGACACTCTTTGCATTATCCTGAGAAATGTTGCAGCAATTTGGGAAAAAAAGCTATAGTATACCTCAACAAATTTCTGGTAGTTGTTGAAATTTTTGCAACAAATCTACCATACAGTGGCTTGCAAAAGTATTCACCCTCCCTTGGCATTTTCCGTGTTTTACTACCTCACAACCTGGAATTTCACAGTTTTTTTGAAGGTTTGCATCAGTTCATGTAAAGATCATGCCTAAAACTGTGAACATTTGGTTTTCTTTTTATTGTGAAGCAAACAACAAATAGCACAAAAAAACTGAAAACTTCAATGTGCATAATTATTCATCACCCTAAAGTCAGTACTTTGTAGAGCCTCCTTTTGCGGCAATTACAGCTGAAAGTCGCTTTGGATAAGTCCCTATGAGCTTTCCACATCTTGCCACTAGGATTCTTGCCAATTCCTCAATGCAAAACTGCTCCAGTTCCTCCAAGTTAGATGGTTTCCTCTGGTGAACATCAATCTTCAAGTCTGACCACAGATTCTCAATTGGCTTAAGGTCTGGGCTTTGACTAGGCCACTCCAAAACATTTACATGTTTCCCCTTAAACCACTTGATGGTTGCTTTAGCAGTATGCTTTGGGTCATTGTCTTATTGGAAGGTGAACCTCTGTCCCAGTTTCAAATCACTGATAGACTGAAACAGGTTTTTCTCAAGAATAGCCTTGTATTTTGCACTATCCATCTTCCCCTTGACTTGCACCATTTTTCCTGTCCCTGCTGCCGAAAGACATCCTCTACAGCATTATGCTGCCACCACCATGTTTCACTGTGGGGATGGTGTTCTTGGGGTGATGAGCTGTGTTGGTTTAGCGCCAGACATAGCATTTACCTTGGTGGCCAAAAAGTTACATTTTGGCCTCATCTGACTGCAGCACCTCTCCTCCATACTTATTTGGAGTGTCCCACATGTCTTTTGGCAAACTCAAAACGAGCCTTACCATTTTTGTGTAAAGTAAAGGCTTTTTTCTACCTGCTCTTTCATAAATGCAACCTCTATGGAGTGTATGGTTAATTGTGGTCATATGGACAGATACTCCAGTCTCTGCTTAGGAACTCTGCAGCTCCTTCAGGGTTACTGTGGTCTCTGTGCTGCATCTCTGATTAATGCCCTCCTTGCCCAGGCTGAGAGTTTTGCTGGGCAGTCCTATCTTTGCATGTTTGTTGTAGTTTTGTGTTCTTTCCATTTGATGATAATGGATTTGTTGGTGCTCCAGGGGATCATGAGAGATTGGGATATTCAGGTGCTTCTCGCAAAATTAGAATATCATCAAAAAGTTAATTTATTTCAGTTCTTCAATACAAAAAGTGAAACTCATATAGAGTCATTACAGAGTGATCTTTTTTAAGTGTTTATTTCTGTTATTGTTGATGATTATTGCTTACAGCCAATGAAAACACAAAAGTAATTATCTCAGTAAATTGGAATAATAAACAAAAAATCACCTGCAAAGGCTTCCTAAGCGTTTAAAAAGGCCCCTTAGTTTGTTTCAGTAGGCTCCACAATCACGAGGAAGACTGCTGACTTAACAGATGTCCAGAAGGCAGTCATTGACACACTCCACAAGGAGGGTAAGCCACAAAAGATCACTGCTAAAGAAGCTGGCTGTTCAGAGTACTGTATACAAGCATATTAATGGAAAGTTGAGTGGAAGCAAAAAGTGCGGTAGAAAAGGTGCACAAGCAACCGGGATAACCGCAGCCTTGAAAGGATTGTTAAGACCAGACCATTCAAAAATTTGAGGGAGATTCACAAGGAGTGGACTGCTGCTGAAGTCATTGCTTCAAGAGCCACCACACACAGATGTATCCAGGAATTGGCTACAAGTGTTGCATTCCTTGTGTCAAGCCACTCATGTCCAATAGACAATGCTAGAAGCGTCTTACCTGGGCCAAGGAGAAAAAGACCTGGACTGATGCTCAGTGATCCAAGGTGTTGTTTTCAGATGAAAGTAAATTTTGCAGTTCATTTGGAAATCAAGGTCCCAGAGTCTGGAGGAAGAGTGGAAAGGCTACAATCCAAGCTGCTTGAGGTCTAGTGTGAAGTTTCCACAATCAGTGATGGTTTGGGGAGCCATGTCATCTGCTGGTGTAGGTCCACTGTGTTTTATCAAGACCAAAGTCAGCACAGCCGTGTACCAGGAAATTTTAGAGCACTTCATCCTTCCCTCTGCCGACAAGCTTTTTGGTGATAGAAATTTCATTCTCCAGCAGGACTTGCCACCTGTCCACACTGCCAAAAGTATCAATATCTGGCTTAAAAACCAGGGCTGTGGAGTTGGAGTTGGAGCCCATTTTGTTGGAGTCTGTCGGTATAAAATGGACAGACTCCAACTCCTAAAATATATAATAAGTTGGGTACAGTAGTTCAATGCTGTTTGTGGGGAATATTTTTGTAATAAGAATTTGGGAAAGTTATGAAATGTCCTAAAAAAGTCTGTCCTATTCCTGATCTAAGGGTCTAGGCTTTTAGCTGAGATGAATCTGTGCTACAGTAAATTTATCATTTAAACATGAGCCATGTAAGAAGGAGTCAGAGTCGGTGTCATGGAAATTGAGGAGTCGGAGGTTTGGCTTAACAACTCCACAGCCTTGTCCAAAGCAACAGTATCACTGTGCTTGATTGGCCAGCAAACTCGCCTGACCTTAACCCCATAGATTGTCAAGAGGAAGATGAGAGACACCAGACCCAACAATGAAGACGAGCTGAAGGCTGCTGTCAAAGCAACCTGGGCTTCCAGAACACCTCAGCAGTGCCTCAGGCTGATCGCCTCCATGACACACCACATTGATGCAAAAGGATCCCTGATCAAGTATTGAGTGCATTTACTAAACATACATTTTAGTAGGCCGACATTTCGTATTTTAAAAACATTTTTCAAGCTGTTGTTATAAAGTATTCTAATTTACTGAGATAATGACTTTTGTGTTTTCATTGGCTGTAAGCCATAATCATCAACATTAACAGAAATAAACACTTGAAATCACTCTGTAATGACTCTATATACCGTATTTTTCGGACTATAAGACGCACCGGACCATAAGACGCACCTAGGTTTTAGAGGAGGAAAATAAAAAAATAAAAATTTAAGCGAAAAATGTGGTCATGATGCACTTTTTAATGGGGAGGGGGTCTTCTGCTGACACTGCTATAGGGGTAATGTCCCCCAATTCTGACAATATCCCCCATCCTGGTATATATGCCCCCCCTTCCTTTTATATGTGGTCCCCTTCCCCATCCTGGTATGCCTGGCATCCCTCCATCCTGGTATGCATGGCACCCCTCATCCTTATCCTGGTATGCATGGCACCCCTCATACCTGTCCTAGTATGCATGGCACCCATCATCCCTGTCCTGGTATGCATGGCACCCATCATCCCTGTCCTGGTATGCATGGCACCCATCATCCCTGTCCTGGTATGCATGGCACCCCTCATCCCTGCCCTGGTATGCATGGCACCCCTCATCCCTGCCCTGGTATGCATGGCACCCCTCATCCCTGCCCTGGTATGCATGGCACCCCTCATCCCTGTCCTGGTATGCATGGCACCCCTCATCCCTGTCCTGGTATACATGGCACCCCTCATCCCTGTCCTGGTATGCATGGCACCCCTAATCCGCATCATGCTGCACATTAAAAAAAAATAAACACTCCTACTCACCTTTCTTCTATCCTCCAGCACTGCGTCTTGTCTGCCTGCACTGATCTCTCCATGTGAGCCGCGCATGACGGCACAGCGATGCGCGGCTCACAAGGAGAGATCAGCTGCCGGAAGTCACTGCTCCCCACGCCGGGTCTTTGTGTGCGGGGAGCAGTGACTTCACTCTCCTTCATAGCCGGCACACAGCGGAGCTGCACTGCGGCTGCTGCTGCCGGCTATCTCCTGTGCCCGCTCATTAAAGGGCATGAATATTCACCCCCTCCCCACTGTATACCGCTATTAAGGAGCAGTGAATATTCATTTTCTTTAGCTGCGGGGACAGTGTAGGCTGCTGCCTCCTGTGCCCCGCTCCTCCACCGATACCGCTCCCCCCACGCTACACATAAATATACACCCCCCCCCCAACATTCGGACTATAAGATGCACCCCCCATTTTCCTCCAAAATACGGTAATAGGACTTTCACTTTTTGTATTGAAGAACTGAAATATATTAACTAATTTTGTGAGAATCACCTGTATTTTTTCTTTTTTGATAATCCAGCCCTGACTTGTACTTCTCAATAACTTTTGTCCCTGACTTATTTGGAGATCTCCTTGGTCTTCATGTGTTTGGTTAGTGGTGCCTCTTGCTTAATGTTGTTGCAGCCTCTGTGGCCTTTCAGAAAAGGTGTGTATATGTAGCACCCCGAGGGTTCGGTTGCTACAGAGGTATTGCATCTCACCCAGATGTGCGATATCTCACTTCCAGGTAAGGATGGAGTGTGGCTCAGGACCCTAACACCCACATGCACTACACCACATTTCCGGGGGACAGCTCGACGGTGCTCCCATTAGTTATGCAGGCACGAGTGAGCATGTCCCTGGCTGGAGTGGGGGGAGGGAACACCTAGAGAAGGGAACCCGGTAGTGTGTGCGTGGGGGAAGTAGATCCTGGGTGCACTCTGTACAGGAGTATAAAGGGAGGCACCATCTTGGAAAGGGAGTGAGTTGAGAGAGGAGAAGACAGGGAGCAGAGCTGCTTTATGGGCTCTGCTCCACAGGCAGGCCCTGTCAGGAGGCCTGAGCCTGGAGGAGGGAAGAAGGAGGAAGAGGAGCAGACTGGGCTCCAGGAAGGACAGAGGGGACCCCAGGGGTGTGGACTGGCTGGTAGCCACCACACGCCCGCCGCTACCTGAGTAGGGGGGTCAGGTCAAGAAGATGGGAACCGGATCCCAAATTAGTGGAGGAGAGAAACTACCCTCAACTAAGAACCGGAGGCTGCGACATTACATGTGGAGCAGCCCCTCACCACACCCGCTAGGAAGGCACCACATAGGACCTGGGAAACGCAGGCCAACGTTTGCCCACCAAGAAAGTCCGAGGCAGCTGGACATAAGCGTGGTCACTAGTGGGGTTGAAGACCAGAGACAGGGGACATAAAGGGGGTCCTGCAAAGCACTCCAGAAAGACCTGGGAGTTAACCGAGCCCCTCACCTGGTGAGCACAGCGCGACACAGGCGGCCACCTCTGCAGCGGTGGCCTGGAGCAGTAACCGAGTAACCGTGAGTAAAGACCCTGAACTGCACCACCAAGACTCCGAGTTGTCTTTGTTGCGCTCGTGTACCACCATCACCCCCATCATCTATCCCTGCTGCCCTGAGGCCATACCCTTCCCTTTGGGGGTTATACCACCACGCTGCACATTCTCATACACCTGGCCTCAGTGGACTGTTCTGCAGCGGCGGCTTCAAAGCCGCACTCAACGGGTGGCGTAGTCTATCAAGTTAACATCTACTGCCATAGACCGCCACTTAGTCTGACTCCCTGGGCACGGACCGGATCACCGCCACGAGACTACAACCCTAAAGAGATCCGGCTCCGGGTAAGCTCCCGAGTGCGCAACGCTGCGCGACACAGGCCCAGGGGCGCGTCAACTTTTGGCGTAGTCGGCAGGATTTCGTGCCCGCAACCACCGGGTACTGCGTGCCTGAAAAAGAGACTTTTAAAACTTACCATCCGTGAAGTTTTCCCGCCATCCGGCGCCATCTTCAGCCTTCTTCCCGCCATCCGTGAAGATTCCCGCCATCCGGCGCCATCTTCAGCCTTCTTCCTGCCATCTGTGGAGTTTTCCCGCCATTGGGCGCCATCTTGAGGACGCCGCGCGGGAAGAAGAGGGGCGTGGACTCCGAAAGCGCGCAAGAACAGAAGCCCCGCCTCACGTCCGGACGTTGCGTAAGGTCCTGGAAGGAGCCCAGCAGACGCCGACGTCACTGGAGCGCGACGGAAGGTCCTCGACCCTGGTGATCAACTGCGGAGCCGCGGCCTACGGAAGAGGATCATCGCCAGGTAGGCCACGGTCCACCAGGGGGGAGGAGGACACCAGGAACGGACAGCAAGATGGCGGACCGGCAGCAGACTAAGCTGCCCAGCATCGGCAGCGCCCCAGCCGTCGCGGGCCCCGACCAGCACCAGGAGAAGACGTGTGACGCAGGAGCGGTCGCGGGAGCAGGTAAGAGGAGTCTCCCTGTCCCGGACGCTGCCAGCGTCAGCCTGCTCCCGGGCCACCCGGTGGAGCCGCCGATCCCGGGCGCTGCAGACGCAGACCTGCTCCAGACCCCGCAACAAGCCCTGCAGCCGAGCCCTCCAGACCTGGGCACTGCCACCACTAGCCCGCGCCCAGGCCCAAAGTCGCACCCCCTGACCCCGGGCGTCATTAACAGTACCACTCAGACCCCGAGTACCAAGAGGGCCCGGACGGGTCTGAACCTGAGAAAGAGAAAAGAGCGTGTGGAGCACACCGTTAATCGTAAACGGTAAAAGAGGAGATGTAAATAGTTACCCGACCGGGTATAAGGACTGTTGTGGGACTGTTTCCACTAAGAGTGTGGTCCCCGTTGGGACAGAAAGAGAACTGTTTCCCTTACCCCCTACCTGGCTGGGGACTGAGAACAGCCACCCCTTTTCCCTCTAAGTGGCTGGGGACTGAGAACAGCCACCCCTACCTGGCCGAGGACTGAGAGCGGCCATATCCTGTAAATAATTATGTGTTTCTAGTAATGTATAGGAGTCCTTGGTGGATTTACCGGGAATCCTTTGTACAGTTAGTGGAGCGTAACCCAGGATGGACTAAAAGACTGTTAAGGACTCGGGGCAGGACAGACCCCTACCTGGTTACGTCTCCCTGTTTTAGGAAAATGGACACCTGGTTGCAGAATAAACTGTGACCTGTTATAAAGAGACTTCTTCGTGGATCTGCTGCTAGAAATGTTTTATATGAAAAATTTATATGCTAGAATGTGTTACTATGAAAAAGAGTTCCAGAACAGTACATATGCACTTATACCGTTTAAGAGAGAGCCGTTCCCATAAAGGGAAACTGAATGTTGATACCTGTTATACTTGTTGTTTATGAAAAATTTGCATGTTCTAATGTATACCCTGTCTTTTGCTCAGTTCCAGCCCGCGGACGTGCTGGGTTTTGCCAGGGGGGAATGTAGCACCCCGAGGGTTCGGTTGCTACAGAGGTATTGCATCTCACCCAGATGTGCGATATCTCCCTTCCAGGTAAAGATGGAGTGTGGCTCAGGACCCTAACACCCACATGCACTACACCACATTTCCGGGGGACAGCTCGACGGTGCTCCCATTAGTTATGCAGGCACGAGTGAGCATGTCCCTGGCTGGAGTGGGGGGAGGGAACACCTAGAGAAGGTAACCCGGTAGTGTGTGCGTGGGGGAAGTAGATCCTGGGTGCACTCTGTACAGGAGTATAAAGGGAGGCACCATCTTGGAAAGGGAGTGAGTTGAGAGAGGAGAAGACAGGGAGCAGAGCTGCTTTATGGGCTCTGCTCCACAGGCAGGCCCTGTCAGGAGGCCTGAGCCTGGAGGAGGGAAGAAGGAGGAAGAGGAGCAGACTGGGCTCCAGGAAGGACAGAGGGGACCCCAGGGGTGTGGACTGGCTGGTAGCCACCACACGCCCGCCGCTACCTGAGTAGGGGGGTCAGGTCAAGAAGATGGGAACCGGATCCCAAATTAGTGGAGGAGAGAAACTACCCTCAACTAAGAACCGGAGGCTGCGACATTACATGTGGAGCAGCCCCTCACCACACCCGCTAGGAAGGCACCACATAGGACCTGGGAAACGCAGGCCAACGTTTGCCCACCAAGAAAGTCCGAGGCAGCTGGACATAAGCGTGGTCACTAGTGGGGTTGAAGACCAGAGACAGGGGACATAAAGGGGGTCCTGCAAAGCACTCCAGAAAGACCTGGGAGTTAACCGAGCCCCTCACCTGGTGAGCACAGCGCGACACAGGCGGCCACCTCTGCAGCGGTGGCCTGGAGCAGTAACCGAGTAACCGTGAGTAAAGACCCTGAACTGCACCACCAAGACTCCTAGTTGTCTTTGTTGCGCTCGTGTACCACCATCACCCCCATCATCTATCCCTGCTGCCCTGAGGCCATACCCCTCCCGTTGGGGGTTATACCACCACGCTGCACATTCTCATACACCTGGCCTCAGTGGACTGTTCTGCAGCGGCGGCTTCAAAGCCGCACTCAACGGGTGGCGTAGTCGATCAAGTTAACATCTACTGCCATAGACCGCCACTTAGTCTGACTCCCTGGGCACGGACCGGATCACCGCCACGAGACTACAACCCTAAAGAGATCCGGCTCCGGGTAAGCTCCCGAGTGCGCAACGCAGCGCGACACAGGCCCAGGGGCGCGTCATATATACTGACACATCATGTGACACTTAGATTGCACACAGGTGGACTTCATTTCGCAAAGCATGTGACTTATGAAGGTAATTGCTTGCACCCAAAATTTTTAGGGTCTTCATAGCAAAAGAGGGGAATACATATGCACACGCCAATTTTTAGTTATTTGATCCCATAAATTTCATTTATGCCTATATTTTTCTCACTTCACCAGCTTAGGGGGTGAATACTTTTGCAAGCCACTGTATGTGGACTTTAAAAACCAGAATATGGAGGAAGAGGGCAAATGAGTGATTGCTAGTCTGATATTGCAATCACAACATCAGCAATGAATTCTTCTGTGTCTTTTTCCTGGGAAATTAAATATGCAAATTGTCTCTTCAGAGAGGAAGAGGACTTGAACTCTAGCGCCACCTATTGGAAGTAGAAATTCTAAAAGTAAATATCGACCCTTTAACAAGCCTTACCAGATGACTTGCGATAAAAACCAAACCAGAATCTCCATTTGCCTACATGGTGTTTCGGGGTATTGCCCCTCGTCAGTGAAAAGTATGAGATCTTGTTTGGCTGGGTGAGAGGCGTCTGACTGGGATCTAAGGAGTAACGTTTCTCCTTACGCTCTACAAGGAGAAACGTTACTGCTTTCTTCCTGTTAAAGAAACATGGAAGAATTCATCGCTGATGTGATTGCAATATAATAAGACTGTAATGATCAAAGTATTAGATATTTTTATTTTGCTGTTTATTTTCTCCATGTATCGTTCCTTTGCAGAAATATTAGTAGACCTACTTCTACGGAAACTGTTACTATTGATGACAATTATTGGGAAAAAAAATATTGCAAAGCAGAAGTAGGGAATTCTTTGTATTAAGTATATTGATGAACGTGTATTGCATTGTGTTATAACTGTAGCTAGCTTAACACCTGCGGATCTGTGCTCTCCTCCTTTACACTTACTCCATTCTATAAAATTAAACCATTATCTAAATTGTCAGTAAAAGCAGTTGTTTCTCCTGGTGCCTTGTAAAGAAAAAAATATTGAGCGGTGTGATTTGTGTTGACATTATCTACGATATCCAGATTTAGAAAATGTAGGGAACTAATGGTAAAAGTGGTGACTTTGTGTGATTTATGCCTGCAGATCTGAAAATGCTTCTGCTGAGAAAAATATATCTGTGCAGGCCAATATCTTTATCACCTTTTTGTGTCCAATAGTTGATTCAGTCTGTAAGATTCAATTTAAGAACTAGCTGGGTGTTTAAGAAGCTGAAGTGATTAGGAAGACGGGATGCGCACATGCACGGGGGTATTATCTGGTTTGCCTTGGCTCGTTTTTACAGGAATTTGTGCAGATCTAGACTAACTGTTCTGCACTTTACCAACGTGTTTCATTTAGGGGGCTCATAGTAGTCTGAATAAGAAGAGAAAATATGAAGATATGATTCATTCATCCATGGTACAGGGAATCTTCTAAAAGTAGGACACACTAAATATCCTCTCCTGAACAGCCAAAAGACATCATATCCACTTATCTAGTTTTTCTTCTGGAATAGAGCCTCAGCAACTGCGCTAAAGTGCAACCAGCCTCCTGGAATATACTGTAGATCTGACACCTGTTTCAAGCATCATACCCATCCTTCACCCTGTTATTGTTTTGGTTTTTTTTTGTTCTTTTTTTGCCTCTCTTTATGGGCAACCTTTCCTTTTTACAGCCATCATGTTACGCACATGGTGGTGGAACTACTGTGCCACGGTCTGGGGAGAGCCTGGAGGGGTGTAACTAAGCGACCACCTGGTTCTTCACTAGAGCCCCAGATGGTGTAGTTAGACTTGAACCCAGGTTGACGCCAGGTGCTACTCCAGGACAGACACTGGAGCCTCAGCAACTGACCCTCCAAGGGGCAAGGAAACAGGACTAGCCAGGAACTGGTTGACAGGAGGACATGCAGCAGGTTAGACTGACCAGGTTCAGAATCAGGACTGCACGGCTGGTAGACAGAACAGATTCTGGATCAAGAGCGGACAGGATAGGTTCAGGAACACAGGGCTGACTCGGGTGCAGGTTCAGACTGGACAGGTGAGGATAGTGGTATAGGTGCAGACAAGGCTGATCAGAATCAGGACTGGGTAGCAGCAGGACAGGCTTAGGAACAGGTTACAGCAGAAGGACTGGATCAAGCTCAGATGGGATGGACAGAATCAGATTCAGGGATCACGGGTACAGGAACCTTATAACTAGGTAGCACGATGCACACTGATAACTAAAGTTGCTTAGGCTCCTCCCAATAGGCGATCGTGCCTTATATATCAGGTGCCTCCCAACTATTGGCTGGGGACATTTTTAGAAATGCGTGCTGCCCCTTTGAGAGGCAGGTTGTTAGTCTGTCTTCAAGTGATGGTGATATTATGAGGAGGTCAGCTAAAATTACTGAGCACTGTATGGTGGTGTTATTATTAATGTAATATAAAATGTAACAAACCATTGTCATCTTATATAAAACCCAATGTATAATGTGCCACTGCAATTTTAGGGTCTTGACCTTTGCAATATATTTCTAAAGGTGCTATTGACATGAAATTCTCACCGGATGTCAGTAACAACCCATCCAATCAACACAGGCAAATAAATCTAACCATAGATGTCCATAAATTAAGTTGTGTAATAATGAGAAATGACACAGGGAAAAAGTACTGAACACATGAAGAAAGAGGTGCAAAAAGCCATGAAAAGTCATGACACCAGCTAAACTCTATCAGTAATTAGAAAGCAATCTTGCCACTTAGGCTATGTTCACACATTCCGTTTTTTGATGCGTTTTTTATGCAAATTTTCAGCTGCTTTTTACATTACCAGCAAAGTCTATGAGTTTCCAGAAATCTCATGCACACAGCTTGGTTTTTATTTGATCTGGATTTTGTTCTTTGCATGTTTTTTTGCAGAATAGAGCATGTCACTTCTTTCAGCGTTTTTTCGCCCATTGGAAGTAATGGGTGATGAAAAAAAATGCTGAAAAAACGCACCAAAAATGCTGGTGTCAGTTTTTTTTTGTGCCAAAACTAGAATGAGATTTTTTTTTCACTGAACTTAATGTACATGCATAAAGAGACAAAAGGATAGTGAAAAAAACGCACCAAAAAACAAGCAAAAAAAGCAAGAAAAATCCTGAACAAACCTCCTGCCAAGAGATCAGGTTTTGCTGCAGAAAAAAAAAAAAAACACTATTTTTTCAATGTGTGAACATAGCCTTAGGGAAAAATAATTTCGGCTTGTTCAACTGATAGCCTATGAAAAGGTGTCTCATTACCAAGGTACCATGCAAGAAACATCTCATGACAGGCAAAACCAGTGAGCTGTCTCAAGACCTTCGCAACCATATTGTTGCAAAACATACTGATAACTGATACTAAAGGTTCCAGTGAGCACTGTTGAGGCTATTATCCGGAAGTGAAAAGACCATCATTTCACTGGCCATGACCAGGTGCACCCCCAAGATTTCAGACAGAGAAGTGAAAAGAATTATCAGAAGAGTTGTCCAAGAGCCAAGAACCACCCGTGGAGAGCTACAGAAAGACCTGGATTCAGCAGGTACAAGTGTTTCAAAGAAAACAATAAGTAATTCACTCAACCTCCATGGCCTGTGCGCTCACCACGCAAGACTACATTGCTGAACAAAAAGCATGTTCAAGCGTGTTTATAGTTTTCTCAACAATATTTAGACAAGCCTGTGAAATACTGAGAGAATATAGTCTGGTCAGATAAGACCAAAATTGAACTCTTTGGATGCCATACCATGTTAAAACACCATACCGACAGTGAAGTTTGGAGATGTGAACATCATGGTGGGTGCTGCTTTTCAGCATACGGCATACGACACTGGCAAACTTCATGTAATAGAAGGAAGGATGAATGGACAAATGTACCGAGACATTCTTGATAAAAATCTGCTGCCATCTACCAGGATGATGAAGATGAAACGAGGGTGGACATTTCAGCAAGACAATGATTCCAAACACACAGCCAGAAAACTCCTTTGGTTTCAGAGTTGGAAAATAAAGCTGCTAGAATGGCCCAGCCAATCACCTGACCTGAATCCAATAGAAAATTTATGAAAGGAACTAAAGCTCAGAGTTCATAGGAGTCCATGGAACCTTCAGGATTTGAAGAGTGTTTGTGAGAAAGAATCAGGGCTGTGGAGTCGGTAAGCCAAACCTCCGACTCCACGACTCCGACTACATGGCTCATGTTTAAGTGATAAATTTACTGTAACACAGATTCATCTCAGCTAAAAGTCTAGATCCTTACATCAGGAATAGGACAGACATTTATAGGACATTTCATAACTTTCCCAAATTCTTATGAAAAAAGATTCCCCACAAACTGCATTGAACTACTGTACCCAATTTATTATATATTTTAGGAGTCGGAGTCGGTCCATTTTATACCGACTCCGACTCCTACTGCACCAAAATGGACTTTGACTCCACGACTGACTCCACAGCCCTGGAAAGAATGGGCCAAAATCACACCTGAGCAATGCGTGCAACTAGTTTTTCCATACAGAAGGCGTCTTGAAGCTGTCATCACCAACAAATGCTTTTGTACAAAGTATTAAATAAATTTCAATAAGCGTGTTAAATACTTTTGTTCCTGTGTCATTTCTCATGATGGCATAACTTAATTTATGAACATCTATGGTTTGATTTGCCTTTGTGGATTGGATGGGTTGTTACCGACATCTAGTGAGAATTTCATGTTAAGCGCACCTTTTTAGAAATATATTTACTTAGAAAATTGGTGACGTATTCAATACTTATTTCACCCGCTGTATGTGTCCACGAATTGTAGAAAAACCGGGATCAGGTACTGCTTTCATTCACGTTGTGCACATTGAACAGCCGTGATGAAACTAACTAGATTCAGCAGCTGATTAACCGTCTTGATGGTGCTCACCAGGAAATAGTCCAATAGTAATGGGAGGAAAAAATGGGGCACTCACCACCGCGCTTTAAAATACACTTTATTTGCTGTTCCAAACAAAGATTGTGGAGACAATGTGGCTGTCAGCCTATTTTGCATGTAAATCATATTTCAGTTATGGCTCAGAGGAAGCATGACTTGTATGCGAAACAGCTGACGGCTACATTGTCTCCACAATCTTTGTTTATAACAGCAATTATTTTAACGCCCAGTGGTGAGTGCCCCATTTTCTCCTTACATTTGTATGTATATAATATGTATAAACTCTGTACATGCTGATCTAAAGTAATCAGATGAGAAGTTGGCTAGTCTTGATCTGTGCTCACTTACCAGAGCTTTTGTGCCATGTAAAAGTCATCAATAATAGAGAAGTAGTGTTGACATTATGAGGTTTACACACAATCCATGCATACAGTACAGGGACACACTGATATAGAGGGGGCTTACAATCTACAATCACTGAGACCTTCACTGCTGCATTGGCAGATTTTGCTCTTTTTTTCCCGAGCATTTTCTTGGATAAAGCAGCTTGAAATGATCTCTTCTATTTTTATTGCTGTTCACTATAATGGCGTAACACAATGAGGGTCTCTATGGCATACATTAAGCAAGTGAATGCATATAAATAACGGCATATTCAAGTGTGTGTGGTCATTTTTAATTCAGCACTTGGCTCCGCGTACTGCCCTGAGCTAGATACAAGATGTGTTTCTGTTCTACAGCTTAGCCCTTTGGCGTCACGGCCAGTTTTTTTCTTTATTTCTCTATTGTCGCATTCCAGCAGCCAGACAAATTTTATTATTTTTCAGCATAGTCAAATGAGGGCTTGTTTTTTGGGAGAGTTGTATTTGTCAGTGGCATTGTTTTGGAGTACATATAGCTTTTTGGCAAACTTTTATTAACTCTTTATGGAAAGGAATACTGTGTATAAAAAAAACCCCAGCAATTCTGCTCGTTCTTTTCTGCGTTTGAAATTTGATCATATTCGTTGGGCGGCACAAGTAAAGCGACTTTATTCTGTACGTCAGTAAGATTATGGTGCTGACAAATTTCTACATTTTTATTAGTTCATACAATAAATACTCTTTGGAAAATAGTAACCTTTTGTTTATGAGTCTACATAGTCTGGAAGTCATAAGTTTCTTATTGTTTTTTTATGTCAACACAGATGTACAAGTGCTTGCTATTTTTTTGTTTGGCAAGCTTCGTTTTCAATTTTAGTATTTTTAGTATTTCTTTATAAAGAAACAGACAATAAATCTGGAATTGTTTGTTTTACTACTTTTGCACAAGAACATTATTTTTTTCTCTTTGAATTCTCATACTTGAGACCTCTAGCATTTATCATGTTTACAGAGCTGCATCAGAGCTTGTTTTTTTTTTGTATAATCAGCTGCAGTTTTGGTTTGGTTCCATTGTGAAATACTATGACTTATTTTGATCACTTTTTCTTAAACATTTTTTATGGAACAAGATTTACAAAAACAGTAATTCTGGTATAGTTGTTCAGAATTTTTTTTTGCAACATTCACCATATGGGATAAATAATAATAGTGAATAGTTTTATACTGTGGTACAGGTTAATACAAAGACAGAAATACAAAATATATGGTGTCTGCTTTTTGTTTTTTTTTCACATTCAATTTTATTAACACTGGGATTTGTTTTTCTTAGCGTTTATAATTTATTTTTACACTTAAGCTTTAGATCACATTGATAATACACTGCACCACTTGTGTAGTGCAGTGTATTACATAGCCTATTAGGTCACGGCCCCACTATCAGTGTTCGGTCAGTATTCGGTCAGTATTTTTTGTCAGGAATAGGAGCCAAAACCAGGTGAGGAACAATCAGAGAAAAGGTATAATAGAAACAAGTCACCAATTCTGCATTTATCACTCACTCGTGGTTTTGGCTCCCACTGCTGAGAAAAAATACTGACCGAATACTGATAGTGGGGCCGTGGCCTTAAACCCGGACTCCAGTGAGATTTGATAGGCTGGGGTATATGGCAGACACGGAGGCCATTGTTAGACCTCATGTTGCCATAGCTACCTCGATCGCACTGTGGGGATGCAGATGGACTCACACGCAGAGTGTGCAATCTCACTCTGACAAACCCTTCACATGCCGCTGTCACTCTATAGCAAGCTGCAATCCCAGCACATGCAGCAGGAGCTATGTATTAAAGCTGGCTCCTGCTGTGGATGGCATGGTACTACTCCTCTGCCCAAACTATCCCGGAGACGTAACTATATGACAGATTGCTATAAACTACTCACAATTTGGAAGAACGGTTGCATCCATTTGCGGGAAAGGGATTAATATCTGAGGACTACCAGAAGCATGATTTGCAAAATATTTAACCCTAAGAGTATACACCTTTTGAACATTCTTTCATTTGGCTTTTATTAAGTTTTCTACTGCCTGCATGTAATACACCTACATTGCAGGTTGCTCTATCTCATTCTGTCCTTATTTTTGTGATTGCTTTATTTGTAGTCAATTTGTCCTTTCTGACTATAATCTAAGCTTAAATATAAAAAAGAACACTAAATGAAAATAAATCATAGAGAGCAATCACAGAGCTTTTCTGATGGAACAAAGACAGAATGGTATCTAGCAGCCTGCACTATAATGTATTATATGCAAATTTTCAGCTGCATTTTACAGTGCCAGCAAAGTCTATGAGATTTCAGAAATCTCATGCACACACATTGGTTTTTGTGTCATCTGTATTTTATGCTTTGCATGTTTTTTTGCACAATAGAGCATGTCACTTCTTTCAGCATTTTTTCTGCGTTTTTCACCCATTGAAAGTAATATGTGGTGAAAAAACGCATAGTGTGAACATAGCTATCGAGTTTAGCTGCGGTTTTAGTGAAAAAAATCAAGTGCAGCAGTATGCGAAACTCATTTATTTTTGTGATTTTACCATCTTGTCTTTGTCACCTGAGATGGCAGTTTGGATTATGAGAGTTTAATTAAATTAGTGATGTGTGCACTAAACGGTGGCTGAGCTAGGTGTGAGATTGAACAATACCTGTGGCCCACCGAGGTGTGAAACTGAACAATCTGTGAGCAACTCAATGGCAGACCATACTGAGAAAATAGTGTCCTACAAACTCAATGCACTGCCAGTGTCTTAGAAAAACTATCCCTGAACAATTCACCTCCCCGACTGTTACATTTAGTACTCTGGTTAATATGGTTTCACATATGTCTTGCATTGGTGACCTATGTTCATGCTTCTGTGGTCGAAGCAAAGCTGAACTTTGGGATCCTGAAAAACGCATCAAAACCTGCGTTTTTGACACCGTTTCTTTCCTGCAAAGAGATCAGGTTTTGCTGCAGAAAAAAAAACGCTGAAAAAACACCTAGTGTGAGCATAGCCTAATAGAAAATAACTGTACACCTTTTTTATTTGTTATAATAAAAAAGTGTTCAATTGTGTACATAACCTTTAAATGGCTTGTCTCACAATGAAGTATTACATTTTTGTTAGCACATGCAAAATTCAAGCTTTCTCTTTTAACTTTCCTACCGATTATCTCACATTTGTGTTGGAGTCTCCAATAGGAGATGGCAAATTCCATAATTTTCACCTGAAGAAAATATTTTTCACTGTTAAAGTAACGGACACCCTAACTGAAAACTAACCCCATTGCCGTTTTGGGTTGTCATGTAACAGATCTGTTTCCTGTATGGATTCCGTCTATTTGTTCCTCTAAAAGAACACAGCTTAAAGGGAACCTGTCACCAGTTTTGTCATATATGAACTATAAATATGACTTTATTCAGTGCCTATGCTGCATTCCATAATTGCTCATACAACCCCTTGACTTCCTCTGTAAACCTCCCAAGAACCTTCTTTATTTGTTCTGCGCTGTACGGTAATCGGGATGGTCCGATGGATGTGGTTTTGGGCCTCTCTATCCCTCCGGCTGCTGCTCGCCATCCTCCTTCCTTAATTGATGTGAATGACGTTTCACGTCATCCACATTGCCGAGCGAAATCTTGCGCCTGCGCACAGAAATCGCAGCTCGTGCCTATGCACTATGCTTTGCCCTACTGTAGGTGCATGTTCACTTATGTTTTTGGCTCTGCCCGCAGTAGGGCAAAGCATAGTGCTCAGGTGCAAGATTTCGCCCGGCGATGTGGATGACTCCCCACGTCAATAAAAGGAGGACGTTAAGCAGCGGGCGGGGGGAGGGATGGAGAGGCCCGAAACCACGCCCATCGGACCAGACCGACCCGATTATCATACAGCACAGGACAAGTTAAAAAGGTTTTTGAGGGATATACAGAGGGAGTCAGTGGGTTGTATGAGCATTTATGAGATGCAGCACAGGCGCTGAATAAAGTCATAGTTATAGTTCCTTTTATGACAAACCTGGTGATAGTTTCCCTTTAATATGTCTAATACTATAGATCATCTCCTGGATCCTTTTGTACAAGAGTAATGGTTTGATTGCCATTGTACAGATTGGCCAATTGCTGCACCAAAAGCAGCGTCTTTTCACCTACAAACACATTCTAGGCGGCAATATAACAAGAATGTGTCGCCAATATCTAGCTACAGTATATCAGCCAATACCCTGGGTGTTATCATTAAACTCCTGGCAAGCCTTTATAAAAAGTGGACATGGTTATCTGGGAAGGGGGTATGGCTGGCATCTTTCCAACAGTTTTCTGTCTTTTTGGTAGGCCATGATGCTCTAAATTTATTGAGAGGATTCCTCTTAAGGATGTTTCCACTTAATGCATTTGTCACCTATAGACAAATTAGGTGATAAATATATGATTGCTGGGGGTCTGTCAGCTGGATCCCCTACTGTTCCCAAGAAAGAGTGGAATAGGTGTTTTGCATAAATGGAGCAGTAGCTCCATTCCTTACTGTAGAACTGACGTAGATAGTCACTCCATCAGTCCCTAGATATGAATGGAGTGGTAGTCATGCTTTACAAACCCACAGATATCATACAAGTTGCATTGTCTGTGGATAGCTAATAAATGTATTTAGAGAGAAAACCCACCAAGGATAACATCTGCAAGGAGTTTGTATGTTCTCCTCATGTTTGTGTGGGGTTCCTCCCAGACTCCAAAGACATTCTGATAGAGAATCTAGATTGTGAGTCCCAATGGGGGCAGTGCTGATGTCTGTAAAGTACTGTGGAAATAATGGCGCTATATAAGTGAGTAAGATAAATAATAAATAAACAAAACCCCTTTGAGTAAATTGCGACAAATTTATTAAACATACTTGAAGGGCTATTCCCAAAATAGTAAGTTATCCCCTTTCTATAGAGGGGATAGACATTCAGGGATCCCAAGATTGGGGCTGTGGAGCCCTGAGAACAGGTCTTTGTAGCCCTATCTTGAATGGAGCGTAGGTCCTCATGATCGACCTCTCCTCCATTCATTGTCTATAGAATGTCTGAAAAAAACCTGATTACCTTTCTCAGCTATTAACATCAGTCCCATAAACAATGAATGGAGGAGAGGTCAAGCAGGAGGACCTCCGCTCTACTTAAGATGGGACTACAGACAGAGCCTGGTTCTGGGACGTCAAAGCCACTTTATGGATAGGGCATAACTTACTATCTTGGCATCAAATCTTTAAGATTAAGATTGATGTATTCAATGCCAGTCCTAATAAATCACCTACAGTCCATAAAGGAGGTTTGGGAGCTGATTTAGAAAAAAACAAAATCGCCTCTATAAAGATGCACTTAAAATAAATCCACTTAGAATGTTAGACCTGAAAGTGACCTGGTTGTAGAAGGTGGACTTAAAGGGGTTTTCCCACAAATGAAAGTTGATTTTAATCAATAGATCTTGGAATAATAATAACTTCCACGATTGGATGTGTTTAAATAAAATGTTCCTGTGCTGAGATAATCTTATAAATGTGCCCCTGCTGTGTACTGTGTAATGGCTGTGTCTGACTGTGCAGGAACATGATCTGATCATACCACATCTCCTGGGCAGGGGAAGAAGCAAAAGAGTATACAGACAGGTCAGCACGCGATCACAGCTGATTCTTTTTGTGAGGTAAAACATTTCACTGTCTGTTTTTAAACAATGTTTTACCTCACAGAAAGAATCAGCTGCAATCCCATGCTGTAATGTCTGTATACTCTTTTGCTTCCTCTCCTGCCCAAGAGCTGTGGTATGATCAGACCATGTTACTGCAACCTTTAAAGAGGTTGTTCACTACTTGGACAACCTCTTCTTGATCTAAATGTTTGGCCCAGATAAAATAAAAAACCCTAATCTCCTCCCATGCCGTTTCCATGGTGTCAGCACTCTCCCTCCCCTAGGCTCCCGTGCGTTTGTTGTGACGTGACCCCGGAGCCCAATCAGCGCTGGCGTCACTGTCCCCGCCTTCGGAAAATCAAACAAGTCTGGAAGTCTAACTTCCTCTTTATGTTGGAATTGGACAGGAGCAGGGGACAGTGACGATAGCGCTGATTGGGCGCCGGGCTCACGTCACAATAACAGCACGGGAACCCCGGGGAGAGCGAGTGCTGACACAGTGGGAACGGCGCCAGCACGAGAGGTGAGAATAGGCTTTATTATTTTATCAGCGCCACGCATGGGGTGTGACAAGGAGTTGTCCAAGTAGTGGACAAGCACTGCAATCGTAGTCGTTCATCACACTAAGGAAGTCGTAAATTAGGCGAGTCAGGTTTTTTTATCTATGGTGGACATGTCACATACAGGCATTTGAAGCTTTCCCAGCATAGTATCATAACTGCTTGCACATTATAGAAAATGCTAGGAATCAGACGATCTTCTCATTGACATTATATAAACATAGCAAAACAGAACTGGAGAGGGATAGTTAATACTTATGTACCTTGGGACTAGTACGTTAGGTAAAATCCAGAGTGAACAAATTGGACTTTTGTTACCTTCCTGTGAGAGTAGACTGGCCATGGGAGACCAAGGCCAGAAAACCTTTCCCATAATTGTGCTTTCCTCCTGTCATAGCTGTGCTTGTACACCCATGTTCCTGCAGACGGGCTTATTATGCTGATGCTGCCCGGAGTTCTGTGGAATAATTGGCCATGTTGCCGAGTTCACTGTTGACTTTGTACTCTGTTTATCTCTCTTGCCCTTAGTCTTCAATTATCTGTAGGGATTGCATTTGTCGGCAGACTGTTTTCAACAGCTTTTGACTTAAAAAAAAAAAAGTACAAATGCTTTTTCTCTTAATCTTTGATTTTTTTATTTTTTTTTCTGTTGGGCATCTATTGCACAGAAATGAACGGAATTTAGGATCCTCCTGCCAGATGGATTATATGGTTGCCATGGAGATAGTTGGGCCATAAATGAGACCCCAGCTGATGTCTCTATCATTTCAAAGAGCTATTTGAAGCATAACCCTTTATAGAATATCCAGATGTACATAGCGGTATAAGGTTGGGTGCAATTTATTTGATTACATAGGTGGAATTTGGTAGTCACTAATGTCATTGGAGATTTATATAGGCTATGGGCTACTTTGATTGGGCTAATATATATCCCTTATTGTGACAGGATAGATTACTCCTACATATAGTTTCATTAGAAAGCTGTTGGAGAATATATTTTTGCACATACAAAATTTAAATACAATTAAAAAAAAAAATATATGAAAGTCACAGCACCTAAACATGTGATGTTACAAGTAGGACTGTGTAGTCGGTAAGCCAAACCTCCGACTCCTCAATTTCCACGACTCCGGCTCCTTCATATGACGCGCCCCTGGGCCTGTGTCGCGCTGCGTTGCGCACACGGGAGCTTACCCGGAGCCGGATCTCTTGAGGGTTGTAGTCTCGTGGCGGTGACCCGGTCCGTGCCCAGGGAGTCAAACTGAGCGGCGATGTAACAGCGGTAGATGTAGGACGACTACGCCACCCGTTGAATGCAGCTATGGAGCTGCCGCTGCAGGACAGTCCGCTGAGGCCGGTGGATGGATGGTGCAGCGTAGATGGTATAACCCCCAACGGGAGGGGTATGGCCTCAGGGCAGCAGATGTGGATGATGGGGGTAGCAGGAACCACTCAGAGACGGTGCGGTGTAATTCAGGGTCTTTACTGGTAACAACGATAGACCCTCCCGGAGTACTTGCTAGTGAACGGGGCCTGGTCAGTCCTTGAGCAGATGGGATCTCCCCTGGCCAGGCGGAGTTGTAGGCCTCCCAAACTGACTGTACTCTTCTGGCTACCTTGCTAGAAGCGGATATAAGTAGCCCACGTCCCTGAGTGTACCGTGTGGTGCTCACCCGTATGGCCGGTGACTCGGGGCCTTCTAATGGCTTCCGCTCCACGATGGCGGTGCTGGTCCCACGCGTGTGACCGTGCCTTCGGGTTTCTGGGCCTGAGGACCTGAAATCCCCTGCCGGTCGGCTTCTGCTGCTGGGTAAGAGTTAGTCCCCACAGCCTCGGACGCCGGGTCCGGTAAGAAAGCTTCTCAGTCAGGGCGAGCTCTGCAGCTGCCAGCCCCTGACTCGTAGTAGTATTGCTTCTGCTGTTTCTTGTCTCTACTCTCCTTGACTGACTAACCCTGCCTCAGCCCAGGGTTTATACAGGGGAAGTTCTTCCCCTCCCAAGACTGGGCAGGAGGTGTGGCATGCACAGGATCCCTGACCAAAGGACCTCCCACCTGCTCTCAGACATAACATTACATTACTGTGGAAAACCAGACCCCTGGGGTGCCACACATACATGGCTCATGTTTAAGTGATAAATTTACTGTAGCACAGATTCATCTCCGCTAAAAGTCTAGATCCTTAGATCAGGAATTGGACATGCATTTATAGGACATTTCATAACTTTCCCAAATCCTTATGAAAAAATATTCCTCACAAACCTCATGTACCCAATTTATTATATATTGTCTGTCCATTTTATACCGACTCCACCAAAATGGCAAAATGGACTCCGACTACGACTCCGACTCCACAGCCCTGGCTACAAGAGGAACACTTTGTTTTTTTAGAAGCCATTTACTCTGGCAGTGGGTCTTGTAGAATGCACCCGAAAGTAGAGTTCCTGAATCAAGAAAGTAGAGTTCCCGCATGTGAGCTGTAGATGGAAGGGAGTCGCATGTAAACCACAAAAGCCCCTAGGTCTAATGCAGTCTTTTGAATTACTTAACACTATGGACTTTAAAGGGATTGTCCAGCCCAGTGCAAATTTTCAGCAAGCTTGATAGTTTGCCAAATCCTAGCAGTGAATATTGTACATACTGTTATGATCAGACTCTGCATACCGCTTCTACCAGTCATCAGGTGACCGCAAGATTGCAGCTTGCATACTTGTGGTCTCGTGCCTATCAGCTTCTCATATGCTTCTCATATTAAGAGAAGCGGATGAGCAGCTAGTGGACACGTGACGACCACATGTATACAAATCGCATATTTGCGGTCACCTGACGAATCCTAACTGTGTATGATACACACTATTAGGATTCAGCAAGCAACTGTTCTTGCAGAAAATTTACGCTAGGTTGGATAACCCTTTTAAGAGCCATTTTAGCACTTTAGAAGCCAAGTCGACTTTGAGGTGGCTCAGAAACAAGAAGTTTAATAGAGTTAAAGGAGTTGTTGACCCATTGCTTCTCCAGTTTTTGGTTAGAATACTCACCACTTGTGGATAACTTTTACAAAGAACATCTGTAGCTCTGCAATTATGACACCCCAAATTATCAATACAGCAAAGATAATTATCTATTTTGATCACAGTATTATTGCAGCTGTGGACATTTATGCTGCACAACTAATATAGTACCAAACATAACCTTTATTGATGTATCTATTATCGAGAGTAGGCGCAGACTAGAGTATTAGTTATACCATATTTTTACCACACACTTCAGTGTTCATTTCTGCTCTGTATAGTCTAATACTTTGTCATATGTTATGCATGTTTAGGATACACCTGCTGTATGCAATCCAAATATACTTGTTTTATACTGCTGTGAGCCTAGATTGCATCAAAACTGTCCTGTCCTATGTTGTGCAGACAATACATTGATGTGCGTGGGCAATGTGTAATTTTCCCCGTGGTGGCGCTACACAGAATTCCCACAATTACTGTCAGATTTTCCCACAGATTATTGGTTATGATGTGTCAGGCTACGTTCCCACAGTGAGTATTTGGTGAGTTTTTGATGTTGTTTTTAATTGGCAAAATTAGATTACATTCGTTTTTTCATTTCATTTTTGAGTGAGTTTTTATCTTTTTTTGTATGAATGTTATAAATAAAGCTGCTTTGTTTTTGACACTTCCTGGTATTTGCTTTGACATAACTTTATTGATACAGTCACTTGTGGGTTGCATGCGTTTTTAGTGTATTTCCACAGGGATCCACACTAAAAATGCATATGTTTATTTTTTACCTGTGTATTTTCCGCATCTTTTGCAATTATATGGGGAAAATCCGCACAGAAGTCAGCGCACCCACAAGAGAATTTGCATATTGCAAATTTGAAACCTGCACCGCAGGTCAGTTAACGCAGCGTAAAAGAAAAAAAACAAAACACAGTGGGCATGAGATTTCTAGAAATCCCATCCACTTGGCTATGCAAATTGCCTCTTCGGAGAAGAAGAGGACTTGACCTCTATAGCACCACCTGTGCTGGGACTGTATTACAAAGCGTCAGGAACTCATCATGGGAACGTGGCCTTAGGGTATGTGCACACGGTGCGGATTTGCTGCGGTTTTGACGCTGCGTTTTTATGCTGCGTCAAAACCGCAGCGGCCAGATGTTACAGCATAATAGATGCTTTTTTGTGCACCTGACATGAGGTGCGTTTTCCAGATCCTCAGCATGTCTATTTCTCTTGCGGAAAGGCATGCGGATTTTCCCCACAGGACTTGCAGTAGATGAGGAAAATACTCATGCGTAAAACCCGCATGCGTGTTTTGTGTGCGTTTCCGCAGCGGAAACGCACACAAAAACGCTACATGATGATCAATAAAGTTTTTTTTAAAAAAAACCTATTCTCTAATTTCAACATGAAGACATGAAAAACGCCTGCATAAAAACCGCATCAAAAAACCACATGCGGCAAAACCGCATGTAAAAACCGCAACAAGAACTGCAAGTAACCTAATTTGCATATTAGGTGCGGAAATGGTGCAGAAATTCTGCAGCGTCAAAACCGCAGCAAATCCGCACCGTGTGCACATACCCTTAGAGTGATAAGCTGCATGCTTGTATTTTTCTGTGTACAGAAAGATCTTGCGCTTTCATTGAATGTTTCTAACTGAATTGTGTGCTTTTCTGCTTCTTTTCAGTTTGCAGAAGACATCTTGGGAAGTAACCATGGATATTGTGTTCCTCCACTACTCCCTGTGGTATAAGACTCATGGAAGGCGCCATCTCTCCAGAATTGTTAGCATCCCTTGATTTATCAGTCCTGAACAATTATGGTGTTCTCAGCAATGCTTACACCTGCTCATCCCGTGACATCGTATAGTACACACATCATATATGTAAATGGCTACACCAACGTAACCGCGCCTCAGCCTTCATTCCGTGGCAGTTTGGATCTCCCGCCAAAATACAGTCCAGTTGCCATGACCACAGCTGGTACCATACCGGTGAACACAACTGCTTCTCCCACGCAAGCAGCAAAAGATCTGTATGAGACCTTGAATTTACCCCTTCAGATAATACTCTCTGTCGTGATGATTATTATCCTGTTGCTATCATTCCTTGGAAACTTTGTCGTTTGTCTCATGGTCTACCAAAAAGCTGCCATGCGATCTGCGATTAACATTCTTCTAGCAAGCCTGGCATTTGCTGACTTACTGCTTTCCATTCTCAACATGCCCTTTGCTTTGATAACGATCATTATAACGGAGTGGATTTTCGGAGAAGTTTTCTGTCGAGTATCCGCCATGTTTTTTTGGCTGTTTGTCATAGAAGGTGTGGCTATCCTGCTTATAATAAGCATAGACCGGTTTCTAATTATTGTACAGAAGCAGGATAAACTGAATCCCTATCGGGCAAAGATTCTCATTGTGATCTCATGGGCAACCTCGTTTTGCGTAGCTTTTCCTCTTGCTGTTGGGAACCCACACCTACAAGTACCGTCGAGAGCGCCGCAGTGCGTGTTTGGCTACACTACTAATGCTGGATATAAAGCATATGTGATTCTCGTGGTGCTGATTTTCTTTTTTATTCCTTTCATGGTGATGCTGTATGCTTTTATGGGCATATTGAACACTGTGCGGCACAATGCAGTCCGTATACATAGCCATCCGGACAGCATATGCCTCAGCCAGGCGAGCAAGTTAGGTCTCATGAGCCTTCAACGGCCTTTCCAAATGAATATAGACATCAGCTTTAAAACTCGTGCCTTCACTACCATATTGGTTTTATTCATCGTCTTTATAGTTTGCTGGGCACCATTCGCGACTTATAGCCTTGTTGCTACATTTAACAGTGACTTTTACAACAAGAGCAACTTTTTTGAGATAAGCACGTGGCTTCTTTGGCTATGCTACCTCAAGTCTGCACTAAACCCAATAATCTACTACTGGAGGATTAAGAAATTCCGGGATGCTTGTTTAGATCTAATGCCCAAGTACTTCAAATTTTTACCCCAGTTACCTGGACACACAAGAAGAAGAATCCGCCCTAGCGCCATATATGTGTGCGGGGAACACAGATCTGTAGTGTGATGATTTTTTTTTCTTTTGCTGTGACTGCCATGAAATATTTTGTTATGTGTTTTCAACTATTTCCCTTGTGCAAAAAGTGATGAATTCTGTTCTCTGCCAGGAAGCAATGTACATGAAAAAAAAACATGTTACCTCTAGGATTTTTGGTAAATCCACAGCTGAGAAGTACTCTGTCAGGTTAATGCTTACCAGGCCTGCAGTTGGTGTTAGTGCGGGCACCTTGAATGCTGCTACAATCAGTGGATGTGTCATTTTTCTGAAACAAATGTTGCTGCTTTTGCTATTAGATTTGAGCCAAAAAATGTTCTGTAGCTAAACTTTGCAGGATCTCTTTAGTTCTTTCCCAATATCAGTAGTGTGTTTGCCGATCTTTCCACCCGTTTCCTTTAACGCCATTGCTGTATAAGGGATAGACTGACATGTACCCCTGCAGATCGATGAAAACGTGTTTGCACTTTATCAGAGCTTCTCTCACCCCCTCTCTCCCTTTTGGTGTTTAGCAGTGGAAATATTAAGACATTCAATATTTTTTGTAACAGAATATATTTACATTTAATGTACTGTACAGTGCCTGAATACAGTAGGTAGGTCTTCAAGTCATGATGGGGGATATAATATTATAATCAGGGCTGAAACACCGTCACAGAGAAAAGCCTATGGCCAGCTGTATGAAGACATGATCAGTTGGTCAATATATGATTTTAATTGGATACCATGTCTCCTTTAATATAAACTATGTTTTGATGATGAAGATACATTTCTTCTAGGCTCCCTTCACATGTACGTGTGGCATCCTTTTTTTTTTTTCACGAATACCACCCGTACCCATTAAAACATATGGTGATCTTCACATGTCGGTGTTTTCACACGGAGACATGTCTGTTTTTTTCCGGCAGCACGGATGACGAGGGCCAATACAAGTCTATGGGTCCGTGAAAAATACGTATACCGCACGGATGCCGTCCATGTGCTGTACGTGTTAAATATTACAAAGCTTCCCCTATACTTTGCAATTTCCTTCTTTATTTATCCATGCTGAAAAAACATGGATGGCACACTTATCCAAAATACTGATAAAACCAGTACTGTTTTTTCTGGTACCAGTTTTAGACGGATGTGTGAAGGAGGCCTAAGCTGGAGCTTCTATCCTGGACGCACATGTTTTCAGAATGCGTTCAAGCATCTATTTCTGAATTGCATGAAAAACGAATGTATTACAAAGTGTAAAGAGAATGCATCATCAGAAAGTTACCTATTGTTTAAATCAGGTTTTTGTGTTTAAATCTTCAATGGTTTTTTTTATATCGCAATCTGTATTTAAAAGAAAAAAAATTGAAAATCTTACAATTTTTCACACTGACCACTGGAACAATTCTAGACTTATAGGCCCTAATTCATCAGTTTTTTGCCAGTATTCTGGCGTAAAATGCTTTAAAAAGTCACAAAATGTTTGTGCCAACACGGAGTTGCACAAAAATTGTGCGACTTTTGGTGTTTACACACCAGTTTTACCCAGCTGAGCCAAAAATGGGGCAGGGACGTTGCAAACGGCAGCATTCTCTACACTAAGAATTTTACTCCATTTGTGGCGAGCTGCCTATGGTGGTGCATGCCACTTTGCACCCTTGTTACTGAATCAGGAGCCTCGGACTGCACCCTCATCAAGACTGGTTTAAAAAACGCAGGTCTTGATGAACCGGAGCTATAGGGTTCCAATCCATGAAGCAGCTTTTGCCACTATTTCAATTTCTCTTGCAGTTTGTAAGTGCGCTGAAACTTTGCAACTTTTGGTGTGTTTCCACCAGTCTTTGAAAAATGGGAGAAGCTTGGGCAGTACATGGCGTAGCCCAGCGCAGAAGACAAATTCTATTTTCAAGACGCACTCCCTTAAAAATTGTTATTGCCTGCAAATCTTTATGCTCACTGATCGCCAGTTTCCATCTACACTCAGGTACTCTTCTGAGTCAAGTGACTGCTTTTACAATGTAGGTCTATTGAGCGTCAGAACAAGGCTCCATAGGCTTCCATTGTAAAAGTGACTTCCGGCTAGACTGTGAGTCAGCAATTCAGAATTAAGTCACATGATTCAGAAGAGGACCGGAGCGGCGCTGGAAACCGGAGAAGACAGCATTACGTGAGTATATTTACAGACTTGCCCTACGTTACACTCACATTTACACAGATATAACCAATAAAAATTGTAATTAAAAAAGCTTGTGTAAATTGTGACGGAAATTAGATGAATGCCTCTTAGTGAATTTTGCGCGTCTTCCTTCAACACACTCTGACGATTTGTAAGCCAGTCTTGATTAATCAGGGCTTTCTATTCTTTACAAAAGGCTCATTCTCATCAGAGGCAGGATTACAGTATCAGGTAACCCCTCCATACACAATTGATGATGTCACAGCTCCTCTCTTTTCACAGTGATCATTCTCATTAGATGCTTTAATACAATAAATAGTGTCTTGATCGATTACTGCTCCTATAAATGTTGGATTTCATGAAACCAGAAGAATGAGTCTAGAATAGCCCCTGTAGCCAGCGTTAAAATTGCAAAATTTCTAATTTTTACTTTTTATGTAGATTGTGATATGAAAAAAAAATTGCCCAAAAAATAAAAAGTAAACATGTAAATCAAAAAACTATATATTGAGAGGTAATTTCCTGATGAGACATTCTTATGTAAGACACTTAGAATGAATGGTCACTTTTGCCGTTGGGAACATTGGTACATAATAGCGGTGCATTTATCCTTTACCATATGGCTGACATTTATCCTGCCACTATAAATTTTAAAGCCACCGAACATTTTTCAAAAATCACTTTGAAATATTAAAGTAGTCATCAAGTACTAATGCCTACCACTTCTGATGGTTCCCAGGTCACTCTGCATGTGGTTCTGCTATGAAGTGTCTGAACAGGAGCAGCCTTCTTACAATTTTTAAGTAATATGTATATATTTTTTTTATTACTGAAACACATCTAAAATAAAACAATTAGGCAACTGAATACAGCTGCAATGAAATTCTTTGTCTCCATACTTGCAGACTCGAAAACATATCAGTTGTATATCAGTCCACTGCTTCTTGTTGCTAACATGCTGAGGAATGGAAGATACTAATGCATGACTGCAGAATAAGACTATACACGTGGATTGCTAGCCATGGAGACACACAGGTTTACATAGCAGCTGTGCACATAAAAGGTGGTTTATTAGTAACCACAGAGCACAATAGAGGTAAGATGTAAAAACACTCACCTCTCCAACCACCCCCACATCTTGCTGTCCCCTGTACGATCCTTGGCGCCTCTTATTGCTGCTGTGCTCTGAAACTCTGGCCCTTTTCATGCTAGACCTGGGACTTCAGTCATCGCCTAGGCCTGGGATGTCCCTGCACATGCACATCGTAAGGTGGCGGTGCACACTGCGACCTTACGGCGCGCATGCGCGGGTATGCCCAAGGTCTAGTTGTGATCAGAAGATCGAGACATCACAAAGTGGTGACCTTACTACGTGCATGCAGAGATGTCCCAGGCCTGGATGTGGCTTGAAGTCCGAGGTATCAGTGTGCGGTGGTAAGAAGAAATGCCAAGTACCATACGGGGGGACATTGAGCCTCGGAAGAGTTGAGCGCTGAGTATTAGTCTTTTTGTTTGTTTTGTGACTTTTTGCTAGCCCTTTACAAGTTGGCTGCCATTTTGCTGAATTGACACGGAGCAAAATACAAAATGCCATATTCTAGAGAATACAGATTTTTGTAAAATTCAAGTAGAGCAATACAAAATGTGGTAGAAATCAGAAACCACATGCCAGATACAAAGTGTCCCCAGTTCTGGAAAACACAATCTCCTTAACGTTATTGGGAAGTAAGAGAACACATGTTATTTCATGTTATGAAACAACATAGGCTTGGTTTGTGCCCTGATTATAATGTTATCTTTTTTACAAATAGATAGTTTGACAAAGTATTTCTTGTGGTTTTTGTACAAGCCACCAGAAAGTGTAATGTATTAGTATTTGCTGTTTTGATTTCTAGTGAAGTCATGCCATTTTTACTTCTGCATTATGAATTCCGGCTTGTATTGGACAAGCAGGAGACTCTCTCAAACCACCATGGACATTGTAACTATAGATTTACTGAGCTAGGTTGGTGCTGAGCGTTCAGTCTGTAAGCAGAACCACTTTTAGTAAAGACTCGTTCTTTCTTGATAAAGCACAACTCTTTCCTGACTTACCTTGGCCGGTACAATAGAGCCAGTGCTGGCCAAGTTTTTCTTTTTCTGTCACTGGAATTTCTATTTTCTGCTTCTTATTGTATGAACTGTGGATGATTGTGTTCTCACATAAAATATAGATTACTTGATAGCACTGCGTTCACTTTGTCAGACCAGTGTGCAATGGAATTGATTTGCAAAAACTAAAGCCAGTTATCTCAGGAGATTTCATTTTCCATTAGGGACCATTTCGCAATTGAAAATAAAGTTATCAAATCCATATATAACTTTAAGCCCAATAACTTGAACGTACATTCAGGAAGTCCCAAAAGGATCTTTTACAATCAAGTGAATTATATTTTTTTTTCTCTAATAAGCCATTTGATAACTGAAGTGACATAAGTAGGTAATGTACAAGGCCTTATGCATTAAAGTATGATGTGGGGCCTAGATAATAGAATATTTTAAAAATGTAGTCACTTATGGATGTTACAGTTTAAAGCAGAATGAGATATGGAGACCTTTTAAACGTGTTAATAATAGGGTTGACTGTTTTAATAAATTATCCCAGTCGTTAGAATATGAAGAACCCAAGTTAGCAGCAGGTATTATATACTTTGCTATTGGTAATGATTTGCCTAGAGGTTAAAGAGGATGTCCACCTTGAGATGGACTTTAAAGTTTATAAACGTATTTAGTCTACATAAGAATTAAGCAAAAAAAGTGCCGTAAAAGACATGAATATTAAACTCTGGATATGCATTGTATTACTTACCTTCACTACATCCAGAGATGCATTCACAAATCCTGTCCTCAGAGCTGAAATCTAGTATTTTCTGTGTTTGGTGCAATGTACAGTAATGCGATGTAATAGAAACTTCTCCTCCTGTTACAATATATTAGTGTGACTATTTTCATTGACATCAGAATTGTGAATGCAGCTTTATACAGACCGTTATTCCACAAATGTTCATGGTAAGAGATGCAATGCATTTACAAAGTTACTCTTTATTGTGATATATTCTTTATGTAAACTTTGACCTCACCTTACTTAGATCCCACAGCACTGTGGACTAAGAAAAATTCCAGGTCAGGCCATTTCTATACCTTGTTCAAGTGCCATGATTACTAGCATGAAGTTGATCATTTACATGGCAGTCTTCATTCATTGTCAAATAACAGGAAAGATCTTAGTTCACACTTTGCCTGAACCCTCCCATTCATGACTCCGTTGGTGGCTTTAATTATGCTTGCCCACATAGCACCTACTTATTAATCAGCACTTTACAGACATTATTACTGTTCCTTCCGGGATTCATTAACTAAATTCCCTATAAGAACTTTGGAATGATGGAGGAAACTGGAGAACCTGGAGGAAACTCACACAAACACAGGGAGAACATACAAACTTCTTGCAGATGTTGTCCTTACTAGAATTTTAACCCAGAACCCCAATGCTGCAAAGTAATAGTGTTAACCACCGAACCATTTAGGCATGTCCCCAATGGAGCAGTAGCAACAACGCTTGTGTCCGGCCTAAAAGACACAAACTGCCAGAAAACAGGTCAAATGGGAGTCCAAAACTTAATGTCTAGGACTCCAAGTGCCTAATTGAAGTCTGACTTCATTGGAGGCATGTCCATTTTTTTTCAGAATTTGATGATCAAGTTCACGCTAGCAGTGATGGACTTTGAATTACACTCAGCCACGCCACATATGTAAAGCCACAAATATCACATTTCCTTTTACCTTTATACAAAATATATGTCAGAAGCTAATTATAATTGTTCCTTTTGTTCCCTAGAAGAGCAGTTTTAGCTCGGGGCATCATTTTGAACGCTTCTCCTAAATGTATTGTTTTTTTTATCAGTTGTGATCAGTACAGGCAAAAAAAAATAATTGGGATGGAACGGATCTATGAACACACCCTGGGGCTCTGTTAACATGTGCGTCAGGAAATCTGTTTTTCTGTTCTGTCTTAGGAACAGAAAAAGGGAATTCAAGCTGGAACAGGTCGGTCACTTAATGGACACAATGGGGCAGAGTTGTGAAAACGTTCTCTCAAAGTGCAGATTTAGACTAGACAATCCTAATTTGCACCAAATGTATCAAAGTATCTCATGCTGTTGATAAATCTAAATTAGGAACGTGCACCACAATTCTTGCACTTATTTTGGTGCAATGTGTTTCATTGCTTTTCACAATAAGCCACACCTTTATTAGCAAAGCCATGCCACCTAGTAAGACAAGTCTTAGAAAGTCTCTAAAACATATCATAAATATGGTGCAAGCCATTAAAGGCAGTTTTTGGTGCAACTTATGCTACAATTCTGTTAAATTTAGCTCGTGTTTTGGCCTCTGTCTGGCCAGTACACTACAGAGTCCAGTAAAAAAAAAATTATACATTCTTTAACATATAAGTCTATGGTTGGGTTGCCGGATGCCATTGTATGGAAGGTATCAGGAGCATCTGTTTACCTTTTTTATGATATCCATGTTAAGCAGATACATTCTAGCCCAATAGTGATGGATCCATTAAATGGATGCCTAAGAGTATGTGCACATGATGCTTTTTTGTTTCTGCCCTGAAACCCACCCAAAAAAGCGCTCAGAAAATGTTCAAGATTAAACACATACATTTTTGTGGCAAATCTTCTTCCTGTGCAGATGTTCAGGCTTTTGATTGTCATTTAACCACTTCAGGTTTCAAGACTCAAAACGGTTAAAAGAAGTGATCTGACCAATTTTCTAGCATCTACTGCTTGGAATAACCTGCAAACTAAGTGGAGATGCCTAAGATATATTGTAGCATTCTAAATATTCCAGCTCTCCTGAATATGGTTCCACTTGAAAAAACTTGTGTGGTTTGCCCGAGAGTAAAAGGAGTTGTGTGCACAGAGGCTATAGTTACATTTAACAAATACAATGTGAGCTCTTTGTGATGTATCCGTTAAATGTAATATTATGAGTGACTGAAGCCACAGTTAGGCTCCCATCATGTATGCATTGGGAGTTTATTCCAGGTATATGTTAAATAGAGGCCTAGTGAGCAATGTGATCATGGTCCATGACTATTCACACTTATATTATTGGAGTCTATTTCATCCTAGGAACAGAGAAATGGAGTTCATGTGAGGGACAATTCTGTTGTATATCGGATGCAAACCTCAACTATTGACTATAATATGGCCATATAGATACCGTTATACTGTCAGTTACAGAAAAACTGAATTGAAAAATATTGGTGTGAACAAAGTCTAAGTTGTAAAATCTCCTTATTTCTTGTTGTAGTAATACAATGTCTACATTTTTCCCATCCTTGTGCATGGACATAGCAGACACTTGGTGTAGAAAAGGCAAATAACGAGGAACATAACTTCACTACTTTAAAAGCATGAAATGTTTAGAATCACTATATGATGGCCAATTTTTCACTGGATCTTTCCTTTAAAGAGCACTAACTATGTGCATAGTGATGTGGGATCTATAGGACGTATGTGGCACGGAAAACTTCTTTTTAAAATAATTTTATTTCTGCAGTTTAGCAGTTCTCCTTTTGGCTTTTAGTGTTTCATTATTCGATTTATTAAGCATTGTCACAAGGATAATCTTGACTGCCTCTATCCATGCATAGTGTTTCGATGATCGGTAATACACATTTGATCATTTGTTTTCCTTGGGAAACCTCTAAAGTGATGTCAAATCTATTTTCTCCTATATGGGCAGATTTATTGGGGAGATTTCTGTATTTGGAAATCTGTTCCATTCATCAGAATAGGGTTTCTGCAGCATACACAAGCTCCATTTAGATTATTGGGACATTTTGTAGAAATTTCTTTATCAAATCTGCCATGCTGAGTAGTCCACCATATGCTCAGTAAAGCTGATGGATTTGTGGATTTTTATTTTTTTTACATCATGATTTCAATGATGACCATTGTATCAGAAGTGTTGCTTACATGAATCTGAGGTCCTTTTTAACATCTTCCAAAACAAGGCATGATATCTCAACAAATGAATAGTTTCCTATCCCTAGTTAAAGGGAACGTGTCATCCGAAAATGCTATATTGTTTAAATCAGGTTTGTACGTTAAATGTATTTTTAAAATAATAGGGTTTTTTTTCAATTTTCATTTGCTATACTTCAAAAGAAAACAAAACCAAAATCTTACACTGGCCACTAAACCTTATATTAGACTCTCACTTTCTGTTCTGTACAGAAAACTTTTCAGCAGTTGCATTGTCGTTACAGACATAGGTACAATGAAAGATAGCATCTTAAATACAGTTAATAACACAGGATACACTATTCGCAATTGGTGATTTTCTCTCTCCCCCTCCCTTTGCCCAGATTGGAGCATGTTCAGATAAAATAAAATGGTGTGCAAGCCAGTCTATGTCTGCTAATGTCTATGTGGCTGGTGAAAAGAGCAGGAAGTATCGGTCTAATATTAGGCCTAGTGACCAGTGTATAAAATTGTAAGATATATATAGATAGTAATATGAAACATAAAAAAAAATAGATTTACAGAAAAACCTGATTTTAAACAAAAGGGTCCCTTTCGAGAGACATGTTATTGTCAGCATTAATACTGATATTCCTACCCATAACCCTGCAATTCTAATCCATGCTGTCCACCAGCGTTTGTATGTGTCAGGGTTAGGCTTTGTTAGCTGTGTAATAATGCACTTTTTACTGTACTTGATAGACCATATTGACGTCTAATGGGATTTGTCTACCACCTCTGTTGTGTGATAAATAAAGGTAAAAGAAAATGAGAGCATAGCCTTAGATAGCATCATATTTCTTGCAGTAAGTACGTGAAAACTGTAGTCTCTGGGATTATCAATTTCATTACGACTTTAAAGTAATTATTTCACCATTTCCAACCCCTTAGGATTATAGATTTTTGCACTTCTGATATTGGTGTCACCCCTATGCCCACAACCTCACTATTGTCAATTTTTAAGGGAATTTTTAATTCAAGTTCTAGAACTGAAAATGTTAATGTATTTAACATTTTTCATACCAAAAGTGTTTCCTTTCTGCTTGATTTGCAGAATTTACCTTTATAAAATTATGAATACACTTTTTTTTTTTTTTTTTTTAAATTCTGGTTGAGTTTTATTAAATAATGTGAGAAAGAAATTCTCTTATAACAAATGTTGTTTACAGGAAAAAAAGGATTCACCATGTTACCTTATTTTATTAATTTTCATTCGGAGTGTATGGAATGAATGTGTTAAGTGAGTTTTCATGCTCGTGCATAAAATGAGCAAAAATTGTGCTGCTGTCATGATTTAAGTTTGTTGATTTTCATATGAATATTGCATGTATAGGTCTTTTCTGACACTCCTGTAAAATATAAATTTATGAACCGGTCTTGTGTTGATTCTTTTTCTGTGTCTATAAAGCTTAATTAAATTTTTGCGTTAACGGGTTTCTTGGTTTTCAAAAGCATTGTGGTCCCTGTAGTGGCATTGCACTGGAACTGAAAATTTCCCGATAACAGCTGACTACCAGAAACTTCAGAATCTGGATACCTTGTGATTAACTTTTTTTTCTATGAAACCTAACAAAAAGGAACTATTGAGTGTGAAGTACCTTTTTACATATCAAAGTAGTTTAGGGCAGGGCGGTGAAGTCGGAGCCCATTTTGGTGGAGTCGGAGTCTGTATAAAATGGACCGACTCTGACTCCTAAAATATATAATAAATTGGGTACAGTAGTTCAATGCAGTTTGTGGGGAATATTTTTTCATAAGGATTTGGGAAAGTTATGAAATGTCCTATAAATGTCTGTCCTATTCCTGATGTAAGGATCTAGACTTTTAGCTGAGATGAATCTGTGCTACAGTAAATTTATCACTTAAACATGAGCCATGTATGAGGGAGCCGGAATCAGTGGCATGGAAATTGAGGAATCGGAGGTTTGTCTTACCGACTCTACAGCCCTAGTTTAGGGTGCAATTCATCATGCAAAAATTGGCATAAATTTTATCAGAAATGTGCTCCAAGGCTGCATCATTTATTTTTTTTTGACACCGACGTCTTAGTTGCACCAAATGCAATTAGAGGCAGGTGCCTCTTAAAGCATTTGCACCAACTTGGTAAGTTATCTATTCACTGATAGCTGGACATCCCATTGCTGGAATGCCTATTGATCCCCAGAAGTGGTCTTTTCAAATCCCACCTGATTGGAGCACCACTGATAAATTCATTGTTTGTTGCTGCATATACTTGCAACTGTCATGAGTGGTAAATACACATTCCATAACATTGAAATTGCAACACCCGGAAGGAAAAGTCATGAAATTTTGAACATCATAGGATCGATAGACATGTCAATGATATTCAAATGAATAAATTATTATTAATTATATTATAGCACCATTTATTCCATGGCGCTTTACATGTGAAAAAGGGGTATACATACATGAACTATTACAAAGATCTTTAACAAAACGTGGCGATGACTGGTATAGGAGGAGCGAGGACCCTGCCCGCGAGGGCTCACAATCTACAAGGGATAGGTGAGGGTAGAGCTGGTCGTGCAGCAGAATGGTGGAGCAATAGTTACTGCAGGTTGTTGGTTTGTCGGAAGAGGCGAGTCTTCAGGTTCCTTTTGAAGGTTTCCATGGTAGGCGAGAGTCTGATATGTTGGGGTAGAGAATTCCAGAGTAGGGGGGATGCATGGGAGAAATCTTGTATGCGATTGTGGGAAGAGGGGAGTAGAGAAGGAGATCTTGTGAGGATCGGAGGTTGCATGCAGGTATGTACCGGGAGACTAGGTCAGAGATATAAGGAGGAGACAGGTTGTGGATGGCTTTGTATGCCAGGGTTAGGATTTTGAACTGGATTCTCTGGGCAATGGGGAGCCAGTGAAGGAATTGACAGAGGGGAGAGGCCGGGGAATAGCGTGGGGACAGGGGGATTAGTCGGGCAGCAGAGTTTAGGATAGATTGGAGGGGTGCGAGAGTGTTGGAAGGGAGGCCACAGAGCAGAAGGTTGCAATAGTCGAGGCGGGAGATGATGAGGGCGTGCACTATTGTTTTTGCAGATTCATGGTTGAGGAATGTGTGGATCCGGGAGCTATTTTTGAGTTGGAGTCGGCAGGAAGTAGAAAGGGCTTGGATATGTGGTAAATAGAAAACAAATTTTTCCCATCACCCATGACAGCACTTGAGAGAGGTATCCATCCTATCACTGGACAGGAAGCCAAGAGCACAAAATAAAAAGGCAACACCCACTTCCTCCTTCAATGTGGTTGGAGGAGCCGTGAATCACGAAACACCCATAAGGTGTTCTATAGCAACCTCTAGTAAGAATTGCAGTGAGTATATTGGCCCAGTTGGGCATTGGAATGTTAACATCAGCTTGAAGAAATATAGATTTCATGTCTAATACCTACTGTCTTATGTTTGATGTTTGACCTGCAGCCTTTTGGTTGGTGTTTGACCCTGCTGCCTTGTGTGTGCCATATGTGCCCCTACAGTCTTCCATGTGGCCTACTGCCTTGCTTTTTATCATTGGGCTTGACCCCTCCTGTCTGGTATTTAGCTTGCAGCAGATTTCAATGCAAGACACCCTACGAGACCACCCATCTCCCATCCTACAGTTAGCAAACTGCTTGCCAAATCAGTGTTGGATTTGCCAAAATGTGGATGCAAGAAAACTGTCACTAATGAAGAAACATCAGTAGCTGTCCTAGCTTCATTCAGCAAGAGCCCACAGCGTAGCACTCGCCGCATGTCACTGGAGAGTGGCATCAGTGGAACATCCCTTTGGTGGATATTGGCTGCTCACAAATGGCACCTTTACAAAATCCAGCTGCTGCAGCATCTCAATGAAGATGGCCCAGATTGGTTCATTGAATTTGTAGAATGGGCAAAACAATTGGAACAAGACCCTCAGTTTACACAGAACATTGTGTTCAGTGATGAGGCAAACATTTTTGTGAATGGTGAAGTTAACAAACAAAATCACCACTATTGGTCTGACACTAACCCACAGTAGATAGATCCCTCCAAGACTGTTGGAACACAAAAATTGATGGTATGGTGTGGTATATGGGGTACAAAAATAGTGGGGCCATTCTTCATCAATGGAAACCTCAATGCCACTGGATATCTGAAATTGCTACATGATGATGTGTTGCCCTCTTTATGCACTGAAAATGGCACGTTCCCTGAGTTTTTCCAACAAGATGGTGCACCACCACATTATGGGTGTCAGGTCCGAGCATTCCTACATGAACAGTTTCCTGGAAAGTGGATTGGTCATTGAATGACCACCAAGGTCTCCCGATCTGACCCCCTTAGACTTTTATCTTTGGGGTCATCTGAAGGCAATTGTCTATGTTGTGAGGATACCAGATGTGCAGCATCTGAAACAACGGATACTGGAAGCCTGTGCTAGCATTTCTGCTGCGGTGTTGCTATCAGTGTGTCAAGAGTGGGAGAAGAGGGTTGCATTGACAATCCAAGACAATGGGCAGCACTTTGAACACATTTTGTAAGTGGTCATAAACTTGTAAATAACTCATAAAAGAATAAAGTTACGTTAAAACCAAGCACACTATTGTTTTTCTTATGAAATTCTCAGTAAGTTTGATGTGTCACCCTCTTCCCATTGAAAAAATAAAGTTGGATCCAAAATGGCTGACTTCAAAATGGCCGCCATGGTCCCCACCCATCTGGAAAAGTTTTCCCCCTCCCATATACTAATGTGCCACAAACAGGAAGTTGATATCACCAACCATTCCCATTTTCTTTAGGTGTATCCATATCAATGACCCACCTTGTACAGTTAATCCTCCTATTCTAGAGTCATAAAACAGTTTTTTGGACATTAAGTTGTTAAAGTTTCAATGTCCCAATTAGTGTTGATCGAATATGTATCATTTACCCTTTCCAGCGAGCACGCTCGGGTGCTTGCCAAGTATTTTGGCGTGCTGGGCGTTTCATTCATTTTAGATTTGGCTATCTTAGGAGGATATCTGTTTGTGCAGGTAACTATTACTGTGCAGAATTATTAGGCAACTTAATAAAAACCAAATATAATCCCATCTCACTTGTTTATTTTCACCAGGTAAACCAATATCAGTGCACAAAATTTAGAAATAAACATTTCTGACATGCAAAAACAAAAAACAAAAAAATTAGTGATCAATATAGCCACCTTTCTTTATGATGACACTCAACAGCCTTCCATCCATAGATTCTGTCAGTTGCTTGATCTGTTTTCGATCAACATTGCGTGCAGCAGCCACCACAGTCTCCCAGACACTGGACCCCAAAATTTGTTTCTTCTGAGCACGCCAATACCCCATATGTGGGGAAAAAGCACTGTTTGGGCGCACGGCAGGGTTTAGAAGGGAAGGAGCGCCATTTGACTTTTTGAATTTAAAATTTGCTTGAATAATTAGCGGACGCTATGTTGCGTTTGGAGAGCCCCTGATGTGCCTAAACAGTAGAAACCCCAACAAGTGACACCATTTTGGAAACTAGACCCTTAGGGAACTTATCTAGATGTGTAGCGAGCACCGTGAATCCCCAGATGCTTCATAGAAGTTTAACATTCAGCCGTAAAAATAAAATTTTCAAATTTTTCCCTCAAAAATGTTTTTCAGCCCCCAATTTTGCATTTTCGTAAGGGTAACAGAAGAAATTGCACCATGCAATTTGTTGTGTAATTTCTCCTGAGTAAGCCGAAACCCCATATGTGGGAGAAAACCACTGTTTGGGTGCACGGCAGAGTTCAGAAGGGAAGGAGCGCCATTTGACTTTTTGAATCTAAAATTTGCTTGAATAATTAGCGGACGCCATGTCGCGTTTGGGGAGCCCCTGATGTGCCTAAACAGTGAAAAAAAACCACAAGTGACACAATTTTGGAAACTAGACCCCTCAAGGATTTTATCAAAGGGTATAGTGAACATTTTGAACCCAGAGGTACGACACAGAATTTGATAGCATTAGGTCATCATATTGAATAAGTTGTCATTAGTCTTGAGCGCAAGTGCTCGCTATTTGAGTTTGCATCGGGTATGTTTCACGGTTGTTAGACACCCAAAAAAAACATGCGGGATTGTCAGTGCATGGCTGGCAATCCACGCATGTTTTTTTCGGCTGTATAACAGCCACAAAACATATGGGGCGGAGACTCGAGCATGTCACTCGAGCACCCGTGATACTCTGCGCATACCCGAGCACCCAACGCAAACTCAAGTAGCGAGCACTTGCGCTCAACACTAGTCGCTATATTGTCATTTTTTTTTCTTTACTTTTGAAAAAATCCCAACCCCAACACAACCCTAAAGATAGCACAATCCTAACCATAGCCCAACCCTAACCCTAGCACAACCCTAACCCTAGCACAACCCTAACCCTAGCGTTTATTTTTTACGTCGTTCCTCGAGCGGTATAAGTGATTAGACTGCTTTATTCTTCGGGTCGGTGCGATTACGGCGATACCAGATTTATATTGGGTTTTTATGATTGACAGGTGTCACACAAAAAAAATCTTTTTTCTTTCCAAAGACTTATTTTTGCATCACCATATTTTGAGAGCTATAACTTCTCCATATTTTGGCTGACAGAGTCATGTAATGGCTTGTTTTTTGCGGGACAAGTTGACGTTTTTCTTGGTACCATTTTCGGGCAAGTGACATTTTTTGGTTGCTTTCTATTCCGATTTTTGGGAGGCAGAATAAACAAAAACCATAAATTCAGGAATTATTTCGGGTTTTTTTATGCCGTTCCGCATATCGTAAAATTGATAAGGCAGCCTTATTCTTCGGGTCAGTATGTTTACAGCGATACCACATTTAATGGTACCGCTGTTAATGTGCCAGGAGCGGTGCGGCAACGCGCTTGGTACATGGTACCGGATGTCAGCTGTTAGAATCAGCTGACACCCGGCGGCGATTGCGCCCGCACAGCCTCTGTGCGGGTTCGATCGCCAGGGTGTAATAATACTTATCTGGTCCAATAGGCCCAGGGCGCAGATATGTATTATTACGCTTCATGTCAGAAACATACGGAATGGTGACGTTGGATTACAATCCCTTAGGTACTTTCGGAAGTACTAAGTCTTTTGAATTCTGGAATCACTTTGGCAAACTTGGATGCTAAATCTACACTTGATGGCATTGAATTTGAGTGGATATTTCAAAGCATTTGTGGGCCCTTGTTAAACACATTTCTAATGATAAAAAAAAAAAAAACACAATTTGAGCTTGGTTTAAGATGGTATACATGCAGCACATAAATGCATGTTTCACAATGGCCATGAATCAGAAAAACCTACAAGAAGCAAAATGAACAAAAACCCTGCTGTAAATAAATAAAACCTGGGTGTGGCCTCCCTTTCTTGAGCTGGATAATACATTTAAAAAGCCTCCCTTGGCTGGGTGTTCATAGTTTGGGGCTTGGGCCTTTGTCTGCCCTTATTCACACTGAGGTCAACTTTGACACATGGTAAGTAGTATTAAGCAAGCATGCTCGACACTGTTCGGTACTCGCCCGAGCATCTCACTACTCGGATGTTCAGTGAGCACCGAGCATTTCCGGGTTACTCGGACGGGAGCTCGGGTCTCCGCCGTGCACGTTTGGCGCTCTTTACAGAGCCAATGAACATGCAGGGATTGCCAGCCAGTCACTGTAATGCCGCAGCCATGTTGTTTGTGGGCATTACAGTGATTGGCTGGCCGCACAGCGTCACCTCGAGTATTTAAAACCGGGCGCCGCCATCTTGGACACAGTCGCTCCAGATCAGCCAGTGTAGGGTCAGTGCTGCTGAGCTAGGGAGAGGTTTATACTCCGAAATAGTTAGTGTAGGGTCTCTAAAGCCTGCCAAATCAAACAAACAGTCCTTCTCAGGACTAATATCCATCCCAGATATCAGGCAGGCTGTATAGGAGACGCAGTGGTTATACCAACAAACGCTGCATTACAGTCCTGTGTGCTCCTGCTGGTCAAACTGCTAGACTTATTCCCCGGTCTCAGGGGCCAGGAAAAATCCTTTTTTTTAATGTAAATCCTGTATTTTTTTTTTCCTCAGTCAGACTGTACAAATACGCGTCTTATTAACCTTTTGGTATCCCCCCCCCCCAAAAAAAAAAATTGAGTGTGTCTGCGACTGTTCAGACCCCAATATATCTGTTTAAAAGAGTCTGGTGTAGGCCAGATAGCTAGAACTGTGGTTTTGCAGTTCCACGGTTCAAATCTCTGTATTATCCTGCTTTTGGCATTTTAGCGAAAAAAAACCCAGTAATAGTGTCTCCCTGACTGTTCAGACACAAATATATCTGTTTAAAAGAGTCTGGTGTAGGCCACATAACTATAAGTGTGGTTTTGCAGTTCCACGGTTCAAATCTCTGTATTATCCACCTTTTTGCCTTTTTTTACATAAAAAATAAAAAAATTGAGTGTCTTGTTCAGTGTTCAGACACAAATATATCTGTTTAAAAGATTCTGGTGTAGGCCAGAGAAATAGAACTGTGGTTTTCCTCTTCCACGGTTCTAATCTCCTTTTTGTTACCCTTTTTCCATTGATAGTGCGAGTGTAAGCTATTTTACTTCATTCACAATGGGCAAGGCGCGTGGCAAGGGACGTGGAACTGGACGTTCTGGTGATGGTGCGTGTATAGGATGGGGCCGTGGCCAAGGTGAAAATGTGCCACAACCAACAGCCACATCTTCTCGCTCCCACTTCTTGACCGAATTACTAGGGAAGCACACTGCAACACCAGTATTGCGAACTGATCAGTGTGAACAGGTTATTAATTGGATAGCAGATAATACTTCCAGTTACCTGGGCACCACCACCTCCGGTCTGTCTATCACACGGTAAAGTTTTAGTAGCGGTGAATCTCGACCGCATACTCCTCCTCACCCTGATGCTCGTTCCTCCCACCAACCCGAGTGTCGTCAGACAGCAACTGATCCCACACTTGGACACTCTGAAGAGCTGTTCACTGGTCCATTTCCAGATTTGTGCACCTCGCCTGCTCCACTTGAAGTGGTGGAAGAGGAGATCCCATGTAGCAATGCCCAAATATTTGAACAGCCACGGCCAGAGGAAGTCGACGCTGGCAATTTGTCACAAGAGGTGGACGATGACGAGACACAATTGCCACGAAGTGAGGAGGAGGATCGTGGTGCGCAAGTTGAAGAGGAGGAGGTGGTGGATGATCTAGTAACTGACCCAACGTGGCAGGAGGACACGCAGAGCGAGGCCAGCAGCACACAGGAGGAGGGAGGCAGAGTACCCCAACAGGCAGGAAGAAGCAGTGTGGTGGCCGCACACAGAAGGCGGGCAACAGTTCCCCATAACACCAACACGAGGGACATTGCCAGTACAACCGGTAAGTCTTCCAGAGTCTGGAATTTTTTTAAAGACTCTGCTGAGTACCACCTGCCATGCCAGCATCAGCAGGGGTGACAAAACTACCAGCCTGACCACCACCAGCATGATCAGGCACACGTCAGCAAAGCACCCGACTTTGTGGGGCGAACCCCAGGGTCCACGACCAGTGTCAGTGGGTCTCACCACTGCTTCTTCCGCTGTTGTGCGTGTAATAGAACCCGCTGTTGTGCGTGCAAGGCAATCCCCTGTCCATACTGCATGCAAAGATGCTCCCTCCTCTCAGTCTTCACTTGTTATGGCAGTTTCTCAAGAAACAGCATCAATGTCCACGTCCCACTGCAGCGGTCAATTGTCCATATCCCAGAGCTTTGAACGAAAGTGCAAATTCGCAGCCTACGCCCCACAGGCCACAGTCCTAAATTCGCACATTTCACGACTGCTTGCGTTGGAAATGCTGCCTTTTAGGCTGGTGGAGACGGAATCCTTCCGCAACCTTATGGCGGTGGCCGTCCCTCGGTACTCAGTCCCCAGCCGATACTATTTTGCACGGTGTGCCATCCCCACACTACACAAGCACGTGTCCCAAAACATCTGCCGTGCCATCAACAACGCAGTTACTGGGAGAGTCCACCTGACAACGGACACATGGACAAGTGCTTGTGGCCAGGGATGGTACATCTCCCTGACGGCATACTGGGTAAACATAGTGGAAGCCGGGACCCAGTGGGACCTTGGGACGGAACACATCCTCCCCACACCGAGGATTGCGGGCCCTATGTCAGTCAGAGTTGCCCCCACAGTGTACAGCTCCTGCACATCATCCTCCTCCTCCTCATGTTCAGCCTCCATCTCAGATATCACCACATCAGTTACATTCTGGAAGCACTACAGTACTGCCTCAGCCAAGTGGCAACAGGCTGTGCTGAAACTCATAAGCTTAGGTGATAAACCTCACACTGCTTGTGAGTTGTGGATAGCTGTGAAGAGCAGGCCGATCTGTGGCTGAGACCGCTGAACCTACATCCAGGCATGGTCGTGTGTGACAATGGCCGTAACCTGGTGGCGGCTCTGAGGCGAGGCGAGATCACACACTTACCATGCCTGGCTCATGTGCTTAACCTTGTGGTTCAGCGGTTTCTTAAATCGTACCCCGAGTTGCCAGATCTGCTCGTCAGAGTACACCACCTGTCAGCTCATTTTCGGAAGTCGGCTACAGCTTCCGCCACCCTTGCTGTGTTGCAGCAGCGTTTGCAACTTCCGGCACACCGACTGGTGTGTGATGTCACCACACGTTGGATCTCTACCCTCCAAATGTTGCAAAGGATTTGTGAGCAGAAGAGAGCAGTTGTGAAGTACCAGCTGCAACAAGGCCTCGATATTCAGGTCAGACTCCACACATAAGACCTCAGGAGTGGACCTGGATGTCTGACATATGTACCATCCTGACAAACTTTGAGGAGTCCACCAAAATGGTGAGTGCCGATTATGCCATCATTAGCGTCAGCATCCCACTTGTCTGTCTTTTGCAACGCTCTCTGCAGAGAATTAAAGAGGAGGCATTGCAGCCAGAGTATGATGAGATGGATCAAGAAGCCGTAATGGGCGATTACACACAGCCCAGCCTCATCTCATCCCAACATGCATTGGGGGACAATGAGTGAGAGGAGGAGGAAGAACAGGAGCTGGTATCATGCGCTGTAGACGGTAGTACCTGTACAACTGTCATACCGTCGGTTCAGCGTTGGTGGCCTGAGAACAGGGGGGAGGAGGAGGAGGAGAGCATGGTCAGTCGTCATCTTGGTGAGGACATGGAAGTCTTGCCCATTACCAGTCTGGCATGCATGGCTGACTTTATGTTACGCTGCCTTAACCGTGACGCTCACGTTGTCAAAATGTTGGGTGACAGTCATTACTGGTTGGTGACACTTTTAGACCCCCGCTACAAGGAGAACTTTCACTCTCTAATTCCTGAGGTGGAGAGGTCTACAAAAATGTGGCAGTACCAGAAGACTCTTGCTGCAGAACTGTTCAAAAAAATTCCCATCTGAACACGCTAGTGGCAGAGGTCACAGTTCGTTGACCAACGAAGGCATACAGGCGAGAGAGACGCAACTCCAGTCCAGCAGAGGCAGGGGAACACTGTCAACATTCTGGGACAGTTTTCTGAGACTCGCCCAGCTTACAGACCCTGAGGCGTGGGGTACTCTTACAAGGAGTGGAAAGTTTCAAAAGATGGTGAGGGAGTACCTTGCCGACCGTACCAGCATCCTCCGTGATTCCTCTATGCCTTTTAATTATTGGGTATCCAAGCTGGAGACTTGGAATGAACTCGCTCTGTACGCCTTGGAGGTCCTGGCCTGCCCTGCCACTAGCGTGTTACCGGAGCGTGTTTTTAGTGCTGCTGGGAGAAGTATAACTGATAAGCACACTCGCCTGTCAACTGACAAGCTGACCCTTATCAAAATGAACAAGGGCTGGATTGGGCCAGACTTCTCATCACCACCAAATGACAGCAGAGTAACATAAAGTCAAATCCACTGTGTTATTTCGGGAGGTGTATTCCCATGCACCGCTTCACACCCACACATGGGTATATTCTTCCTCATTTCGGCTGTTTTTTGCTCTACTCCTTATCCTCAGCCTCCACCACCACTATACCACCAGGGTGACTGTGGTCCGTGTTGCCAGCATTGCAAGTTCCTTCGTCCTAATTTTTGGCAGCTTTTGCTTGGAAGGCATAGGCAAAGACTATGGGAGACCCACTCCCCAATAAAGGGAATAATGTTTTTAATATGATGTACTGCATGGCTCTTGTAAGGGGCATTAAAACCGTCTTGTTAAGCTACTGTGACCACCACTCTTCCAAGGGGCATTAAAACCGTCTTGTTAAACCACTCTGACCTCCACGTCTCTTCCAAGAGGCATTAAAACTGTCTTGTTAAGCTACTGTGACCTCCACCACTCTTCCAAGGGGCATTAAAACTGTCTTGTTAAAGCACTCTGACCTCCACCACTCTTCCAAAGGGAATTAAAACTGTCTTGTTAAGCTACTGTGACCTCCACCACTCTTCCAAGGGCATTAAAACTGTCTTGTTAAGCTACTGTGACCTCCACCACTCTCCCAAGGGCATTAAAACCGTCTTGTTAAACCACTCTGACCTCCACGTCTTATCCAAGGGGTATTACAACTGTCTTGTTAAGCTACTGTGACCTCCACCACTCTTCCAAGGGGCATTAAAACCATCTTGTTAAGCTACTGTGACCTCCACCACTCTTCCAAGGGGCATTAAAACCGTCTTGTTAAACCACTCTGACCTCCACGTCTCTTCCAAGGGGTATTAAAACTTAAGCTACTGTGACCTCCACCACTCTTCAAAGGGGCATTACAACCGTCTTGTTAAGCTACTGTGACCTCTACGTCTCTTCCAAGGGGCATTAAAACTGTCTTGTTAAGCTACTGTAACCTCCACCACTCTTCCAAGGGGCATTAAAACCGTCTTGTTAAACCACTCTGACCTCCACGTCTCTTCCAAGGGGCATTCAAATTGTCTTTTTAGCAACTGTGACCTCCACCACTCTTCCAAGGGGCATTAAAACCGTCTTTAAACCACTCTGACATCCACGTCTCTTCCAAGGGGCATTAAAACTGTCTTGTTAAGCTACTGTGTCCTCCACCACTCTTCCAAGCGGCATTAAAACTGTCTTGTTAAACCACTCTGGCCTCCACGTCTCTTCCAAGGGGCATTAAAACTGTCTTGTTAAGCTACTATGAACTCGACCACTCTTCCAAGGGGCATTAAAACGATCTCGCTAAACCACTATGACCTCCAGGTCTCTTCCAAGGGGCATTAAAACTGTCTTGTTAAGCTACTGTGACCTCCACCACTCTTCCAAGGGGCATTAAAACCATCTTGTTAAGCTACTGTGACCTCCACCACTCTTCCAAGGGGCATTAAAACCGTCTTGTTAAACCACTCTGACCTCCACCACTCTTCCAAGGGGCATCAAAACTGTCTTGTTCAGCTACTGTGACCTCCACCACTCTTCCAAGGGGCATTAAAACCGTCTTGTTTAGCTACTGTGACCTCCACCACTCTTCCAAGGTGCATTAAAACCGTCTTGTTAAGCTACTGTGACCTCCACCACTCTTCCAAGGGGCATTAAAACCGTCTTGTTAAACCACTCTGACCTCCACCACTCTTCCAAGGGGCATCAAAACTGTCTTGTTAAGCTACTGTATCTTCCACCACTCTTCCATGGGGCATTAAAACCGTCTTGTTAATCCACTCTGACCTCCACGTCTCTTCCAAGGGGCATTAAAACTGTCTTGCTAAGCTACTGTGACCTCCACCACTTTTCCAAGGGGCATGAAAACCGTCATGTTAAGCTACTGTGACCTCCACCACTCTTCCAAGGGGCATTAAAACCGTCTTCTTAAGCTACTGTGTCCTCCACCACTCTTCCAAGGGGCATTAAAACGGTCTTGTTAGACCACTCTGACCTCCATGTCTCTTCCAAGGGGCATTAAAACAGTTTTGTTAAGCCACTGTGACCTCCACCACTTTTCCAAGGGGCATTAAATCGATCTTGTTAAACCACTCTGACCTCCACGTCTCTTCCAAGGGGCATTAAAACTGTCTTGTTAAGCTACTGTGACCTCCTCCACTCTTCCAAGGGGCATTAAAACCATCTTGTTAAGCTACTGTGACCTCCACCACTCTACCAAGGGGCATTAAAACTGTCTTGTTAAGCTACTGTGACCTCCATCACTCTTCCAAGGGGCATTAAAACCATCTTGTTAAACCACTCTGACCTCCACGTCTCTTCCAAGGGGCATTAAAACTGTCTTGTTAAGCTACTGTGACCTCCACCACTCTTCCAAGGGGCATTAAAACCATGTTGTTAAGGTACTGTGACCTCCACGTCTCTTCCAAGGGGCATTAAAACTGTCTTGTTAAGCTACTGTGACCTCCACCGCTCTTCCAAGGGGCATTAAAACCGTCTTGTTAAACCACTGTGACCTCCACGTCTCTTCCAAGGGGCATTAAAACTGTCTTGTTAAGCTACTGTGACCTCAACCACTCTTCCAAGGGGCATTAAAACCGTCTTGTTAAGCTACTGTGTCATCCACCACTCTTCCAAGGGGCATTAAAACCGTCTTGTTAAACCACTCTGACCTCCACGTCTCTTCCTAGGGGCATTAAAACTGTTTTGTTAAGCTACTGTGACCTCCACCACTCTTCCAAGGGGCATTAAAACGATCTTGATAAACCACTCTGACCTCCACATCTCTTCCAAGGGGCATTAAAACTGTCTTTTTAAGCTACTGTGACCTCCACCACTCTTCCAAGGGGCATTAAAACCGTCTTGTTAAAGCACTCTGACCTCCACCACTCTTCCAAGGGGAATTAAAACTGTCTTGTTAAGCTACTGTGACCTCCACCACTCTTCCAAGGGCATTAAAACTGTCTTGTTAAGCTACTGTGACCTCCACCACTCTCCCAAGGGCATTAAAACCGTCTTGTTAAACCACTCTGACCTCCACGTCTTATCCAAGGGGTATTAAAACTGTCTTGTTAAGCTACTGTGACCTCCACCACTCTTCCAAGGGGCATTAAAACCATCTTGTTAAGCTACTGTGACCTCCACCACTCTTCCAAGGGGCATTAAAACCGTCTTGTTAAACCACTCTGACCTCCACGTCTCTTCCAAGGGGTATTAAAACTTAAGCTACTGTGACCTCCACCACTCTTCCAAGGGGCATTACAACCGTCTTGTTAAGCTACTGTGACCTCTACGTCTCTTCCAAGGGGCATTAAAATTGTCTTATTAAGCTACTGTAACCTCCACCACTCTTCCAAGGGGCATTAAAACCGTCTTGTTGAACCAATCTGACCTCCACGTCTCTTCCAAGGGGCATTCAAATTGTCTTTTTAGCAACTGTGACCTCCACCACTCTTCCAAGGGGCATTAAAACCGTCTTTTTAAACCACTCTGACCTCCACGTCTCTTCCAAGAGGCATTAAAACCATCTTGTTAAACCACTCTGACATCCACGTCTCTTCCAAGGGGCATTAAAACTGTCTTGTTAAGCTACTGTGTCCTCCACCACTCTTCCAAGCGGCATTAAAACTGTCTTGTTAAACCACTCTGACCTCCACGTCTCTTCCAAGGGGCATTAAAACTGTCTTGTTAAGCTACTATGAACTCGACCACTCTTCCAAGGGGCATTAAAACGATCTAGCTAAACCACTATGACCTCCAGGTCTCTTCCAAGGGGAATTAAAACTGTCTTGTTAAGCTACTGTGACCTCCACCACTCTTCCAAGGGGCATTAAAACCGTCTTGTTAAGCTACTGTGACCTCCACCACTCTTCCAAGGGGCATTAAAACCGTCTTGTTAAACCACTCTGACCTCCACCACTCTTCCAAGGGGCATCAAAACTGTCTTGTTCAGCTACTGTGACCTCCACCACTCTTCCAAGGGGCATTAAAACCGTCTTGTTAAGCTACTGTGACCTCCACCACTCTTCCAAGGGGCATTAAAACCGTCTTGTTAAACCACTCTGACCTCCACCACTCTTCCAAGGGGCATTAAAACTGTGTTGTTAAGGTACTGTGTCCTCCACCACTTTTCCATGGGGCATTAAAACCGTCTTGTTAATCCACTCTGACCTCCACGTCTCTTCCAAGGGGCATTAAAACTGTCTTGTTAAGCTACTGTGACCTCCACCACTCTTCCAAGGGGCATTATAACCGTCTTGTTAAACCACTCTGACCTCCACGTCTCTTCCAAGGGGCATTAAAACTGTCTTGTTAAGCTACTGTGACCTCCACCACTTTTCCAAGGGGCATGAAAACCGTCATGTTAAGCTACTGTGACCTCCACCACTCTTCCAAGGGGCATTAAAACCGTCTTCTTAAGCTACTGTGTCCTCCACCACTCTTCCAAGGGGCATTAAAACTGTCTTGTTAGACCACTCTGACCTCCATGTCTCTTCCAAGGGGCATTAAAACAGTTTTGTTAAGCCACAGTGACCTCCACCACTTTTCCAAGGGGCATTAAATCGATCTTGTTAAACCACTCTGACCTCCACGTCTCTTCCAAGGGGCATTAAAACTGTCTTGTTAAGCTACTGTGACCTCCTCCACTCTTCCAAGGGGCATTAAAACCATCTTGTTAAGCTACTGTGACCTCCACCACTCTACCAAGGGGCATTAAAACTGTCTTGTTAAGCTACTGTGACCTCCATCACTCTTCCAAGGGGCATTAAAACCGTCTTGTTAAACCACTCTGACCTCCACATCTCTTCCAAGGGGCATTAAAACTGTCTTGTTAAGCTACTGTGACCTCCACCACTCTTCCAAGGGGCATTAAAACCATCTTGTTAAGGTACTGTGACCTCCACGTCTCTTCCAAGGGGCATTAAAACTGTCTTGTTAAGCTACTGTGACCTCCACCGCTCTTCCAAGGGGCATTAAAACCGTCTTGTTAAACCACTTTGACCTCCACGTCTCTTCCAAGGGGCATTAAAACTGTCTTGTTAAGCTACTGTGACCTCCACCACTCTTCCAAGGGGCATTAAAACTGTCTTGTTAAGCTACTGTGTCCTCCAACACTCTTCCAAGTGGTGTTAAAACCATCTTGTTAAACCACTCTGACCTCCACGCCTCTTCCAACGGGCATTAAAACTGTCTTGCTAAGCTACTGTGACCTCCACCACTCTTCCAATAGGCATTAAAATGATCTTGTTAAACCACTCTGACCTCCACGTCTTTTCCAAGTGGCATTAAAACTGTCTTGTTAAGCTACTGTGACCTCCACCACTCTTCGAAGGGGCATTAAAACCGTCTTGTTGAGCTACTGTGACCTCTACCCCTCTTCCAAGGGGCATTAAAACCGTCTTGTTAAACCACTCTGACCTCCACCACTCTTCCAAGGGGCATTAAAACTGTCTTGTTAAGCTGCTGTGACCTCCTCCACTCATCCAAGGGGCATTAAAATCATCTTGTTAAGCTACTGTGACCTCCACCACTCTTCCAAGGGGCATTAAAACCATCTTGTTAAGCTACTGTGACCTCCACCACTCTTCCAAGGGGCATTAAAACTGTCTTGTTAAGCTGCTGTGACCTCCACCACTCTTCCAAGGGGCATTAAAATCATCTTGTTAAGCTACTGTGACCTCCACCACTCTTCCAAGGGGCATTAAAACCGTCTTGTTAAACCACTCTGACCTCCACCACTCTTCCAAGGGGCATTAAAACTGTCTAGTTAAGCTACTGTGACCTCCACCACTCTTCCAAGGGGCATTAAAACCGTCTTGTTAAACCACTCTGACCTCCACGTCTCTTCCAAGGGGCATTAAAACTGTCTTGTTAAGCTACTGTGACCTCCACCACTCTTCCAAGGGGCATTAAAACTGTCTTGTTAAGCTACTGTGACCTCCACAGCTCTTCAAATTGGCATTAAAACCGTGTTGTTAAGCTACTGTGACCTGCACCACTCTTCCAAGGGGCATTAAAACCGTCTTTTTAAGCTACTGTGACCTCCACCACTCTTCCAAGGGGCATTTATACCGTCTTGTTAAACCTCTCTGACCTCCACGTCGCTTCCAAGGGGCATTAAAACTGTCTTGTTAAGCTACTGTAACCTCCACCACTCTTCCAAGGGTCTTTAAAACCGTCTTGTTAAACCACTCTGACCTCCACGTCTCTTCCAAGGGGCATTAAAACTGTCTTGTTAAGCTACTGTGACCTCCACCACTCTTCCAAGGGGCATTAAAACTGTCTTGTTAAGCTACTGTGACCTCCACCACTCTTCCAAGGGGCATTAAAACCGTCTTGTTAAACCACTCTGACCTCCACGTCTCTTCCAAGGGGCATTAAAACTGTCTTGTTAAGCTACTGTGACCTCCACCACTCTTCCAAGGGGCATTAAAACAGTCTTGTTAAACCACTCTGACCTCCACGTCTTTTCCAAAGGGCATTAAAACTGTCTTGTTAAGCTACTGTGACCTCCACCACTCTTCCAAGGGGCATTAAAACTGTCTTGTTAAGCTACTGTGACCTCCACAGCTCTTCAAATTGGCATTAAAACCGTGTTGTTAAGCTACTGTGACCTGCACCACTCTTCCAAGGGGCATTAAAACCGTCTTTTTAAGCTACTGTGACCTCCACCACTCTTCCAAGGGGCATTAATACCGTCTTGTTAAACCTCTCTGACCTCCACGTCGCTTCCAAGGGGCATTAAAACTGTCTTGTTAAGCTACTGTAACCTCCACCACTCTTCCAAGGGTCTTTAAAACCGTCTTGTTAAACCACTCTGACCTCCACGTCTCTTCCAAGGGGCATTAAAACTGTCTTGTTAAGCTACTGTGACCTCCACCACTCTTCCAAGGGGCATTAAAACTGTCTTGTTAAGCTACTGTGACCTCCACCACTCTTCCAAGGGGCATTAAAACCGTCTTGTTAAACCACTCTGACCTCCACGTCTCTTCCAAGGGGCATTAAAACTGTCTTGTTAAGCTACTGTGACCTCCACCACTCTTCCAAGGGGCATTAAAACAGTCTTGTTAAACCACTCTGACCTCCACGTCTTTTCCAAAGGGCATTAAAACTGTCTTGCTAAGCTACTGTGACCTCCACCACTCTTCCAATGGGCATTAAAATGATCTTGTTAAACCACTCTGACCTCCACGTCTTTTCCAAGGGGCATTAAAACTGTCTTGTTAAGCTACTGTGACCTCCACCACTCTTCAAAGGGGCATTAAAACCGTCTTGTTGAGCTACTGTGACCTCTACCTCTCTTCCAAGGGGCATTAAAACCGTCTTGTTAAACCACTCTGATCTCCACCACTCTTCCAAGGGGCATTAAAACTGTCTTGTTAAGCTGCTGTGACCTCCTCCACTCATCCAAAGGGCATTAAAATCATCTTGTTAAGCTACTGTGACCTCCACCACTCTTCCAAGGGGCATTAAAACCATCTTGTTAAGCTACTGTGACCTCCACCACTCTTCCAAGGGGCATTAAATCTGTCTTGTTAAGCTGCTGTGACCTCCACCACTCTTCCAAGGGGCATTAAAATCATCTTGTTAAGCTACTGTGACCTCCACCACTCTTCCAAGGGGCATTAAAACCGTCTTGTTAAACCACTCTGACCTCCACCACTCTTCCAAGGGGCATTAAAACTGTCTAGTTAAGCTACTGTGACCTCCACCACTCTTCCAAGGGGCATTAAAACCGTCTTGTTAAACCACTCTGACCTCCACGTCTCTTCCAAGGGGCATTAAAACTGTCTTGTTAAGCTACTGTGACCTCCACCACTCTTCCAAGGGGCATTAAAACTGTCTTGTTAAGCTACTGTGACCTCCACCGCTCTTCAAATTGGCATTAAAACCGTGTTGTTAAGCTACTGTGACCTGCACCACTCTTCCAAGGGGCATTAAAACCGTCTTTTTAAGCTACTGTGACCTCCACCACTCTTCCAAGGGGCATTAAAACCGTCTTGTTAAACCACTCTGACCTCCACGTCTCTTCCAAGGGGCATTAAAACTGTCTTGTTAAGCTACTGTGACCTCCACCACTCTTCCAAGGGGCATTAAAACAGTCTTGTTAAACCACTCTGACCTCCACGTCTTTTCCAAAGGGCATTAAAACTGTCTTGTTAAGCTACTGTGACCTCCACCACTCTTCCAAGGGGCATTAAAACTGTCTTTTTAAGCTACTGTGACCTCCACCACTTTTCCAAGCGGCATTAAAACTGTCTTGTTAAACCACTCTGACCTCCATTACTCTTCCAAGGGGCTTTAAAACTGTCCTGTTAAGCTACTGTGACCTCCACCACTCTTCCAAGGGGCATTAAAACTGTCTTGTTAAACCACTCTGACCTCCACGTCTCTTCCAAGGGGCATTAAAACTGTCTTGTTAAGCTACTGTGACCTCCACCACTCTTCCAAGGGGCATTAAAACTGTCTTGTTAAGCTACTGTGACCTCCACCACTCTTCCAATGGGCATTAAAACCGTCTTGTTAAGCTACTGTGAGCTCCACCACTCTTCCAATGAGCATTAAAGCCGTATTGCTAAGCTACTGTGACCTCCACCACTCTTCCAAGGGGCATTAAAACTGTCTTTTTAAGCTACTGTGACCTCCACGTCACTTCCAAGGGTCAATAAAACTGTCTTGTTAAGCTACTGTGACCTCCACCACTCTTTCAAGGGGCATTAAAATGATTTTGTTAAACCACTCTGACCTCCACGTCTCTTCCAAGGGGCATTAAAACTGTCTTGTTAAGCTACTGTGACCTCCACCACTCTTCCAAGGGGCATTAAAACCGTCTTGTTAAGCTACTGTGACCTCCACCACTTTTCCAAGGGGCATTAAAACCGTCTTGTTAAACCACTCTGACCTCCACGTCTCTTCCAAGAGGCATTAAAACTGTCTTGTTAAGCTACTGTGACCTCCACCACTCTTCCAAGGGGCATTAAAACCATCTTGTTAAACTACTGTGACCTCCACCACTCTTCCAAGGGGCATTAAAACCGTCTTGTTAAACCACTCTGACCTCCACGTCTCTTCCAAGGGGCATTAAAAGCGTCTTGTTAAACCACTCTGAACTCCACAGCTCTTCCAAGGGGCATTGAAATGTTGTTTTTAATTAACTCTAACCTCCACGACTCTTCCAACGGGCATTGCATTTCCTCCTAATTTTAGTCAGCTTTTGCTGACCCACTCCCCAATAATGGGTAGAAGGTTTTTAGTACGCTCTAATCCATCTCTGTTTCAAGGGGCATTGCAGTTCCTCATAATTTTTGGAAAGCCTTCCATTCACTGCTTAGGCCAACAGTGTACAGGAGACCCAGTTGCTATAAATGGAAAAAATGGTTTAGTTAAGGCCCTCTGACCTCCATGTAACTTCCAAGGGGCATTGGAGTGCCTCGAAATTTTTGGTAGGCATTGCACTCACTGTATGCCCTATGACTGTGTAGCCGAACCGCTCCTTTTGGTACAGAAACATATCCTACAAGACATGTGTGGTTGACTGGCCTGATATTGATGTGAATGGTCCCTGTTCCTCCTGCTCTTTCTCCCTTGCCACCACCTCATCCATCATTCATCACCTGAAGCTTTGTTTTAATGGGAGTCATAGAACTGGGATAGTAGCAGGAAAACATCCAGCAATCCTCGGAGGAGGTAGGATATGCGCCAAAACGCTGACCACCTCAGGCCTAGCCGCTACTACATACATGCGCTTGCATTCCAAGGAACAGAAAGCTAAGGAGATGGATGGCCTCATGATCATGAATAATTTACTCGTTGTGTAGGAGACCGACCACTGCTGCTGTCTACCTTCTGAACTTTGTGTTGAAGCCTGATTGACCCAGGACCCGCAATCCTCTATGTCTGGAGGACATGCTGCATCCCAGTGTCCAACTGTGTCCCGGCTTCCACAATATTAACCCAGTGTGAAGGCGTCAGTCAGATGGACCATCCCTGGCCACATTCACTTGTCCACGTGTTTGTGGTTAGACTGTCCTTCAAATAGGGGTGGCTGGGGACCGTTTATGGACACCCGGCTGCCCCCAGGTGGCTGGAGACCGTGTGTGGGCACCCGGCCACGGGGCAGCTGGGGACTTAGTATGGACACCCGGCCACCCCCTGGAGGCTGGGGACCGAGCGTGGACACCCGGCCGTGGGGCGGCTGGGGACTGAGTATGGATACTAGGCCGCCGACGCAGCCATGACGTGGTGGCCAGATTTCGCCTCCACATGCCTAAAAGGCCCAATTTCAAGTACAAGCAAGCAGTATGGTATTGCAGCCTGGGGGTGGGTGGGTGGCAGGCTGCATACTTGCGCTTGCATTGCAAGGAATGGGGGAGGTACAATTGAACACTGCCCTGGGACAAGGACTTGCACGGTGATAGTTGCAAGTCTGCATCTTCTGATGCGGCAAGGATCACTTCTGATGGGCATACTTTTAGGCAGTGACCTGGGTGTCAGAGATGCTTCCAGGGGTCTTCCCCATGCTGTTCCCATGTCTTTTCAGCACTGTATGCATGTGTCACACAGCACATGGCCAGATAAGGTTGTAAAATGTTAAAATGACATTTCCCGGTGAATGCATTTGTCACGGTTGAAAGCAATACAAAAGTGCAAAAATGCATCAAAAATGCTACTTGTGAACATAGCCCAAGATGTGGAGGAGTATTTTTGTTTTTGGTTATTTATTTTACCTTATACACAAGTCTTTACCCTGGAAAGGATGTTCCTTAACATATTTCACAGGAAAACCGTTTCAGTTTTGTTTTTGAACGTTTTATTGTGAGCCCGTAAAAGTGGCTTAATACCTCTGACCACATTGTTGACAGCAATGCTTCCTAGGGCAATCCCCATGCTGTCCCCATGTTATTTGAGCACGGTCACTATCGTTTTGGGCACTTTTTAGGCTTTCTACAGACTGCCGAGGGTGCCGCTGCAAAAATGCTCGGGTCTCCCATAGACTAACATTGGGCTCGTTGCTCGGGTCGAGCACCCGAGTATCACGGTGAGCTCGGCCCCAGCTTCGAGCACCCGAGCATTTTAGTGCTCGCTCAACACTAATGGTAAGGTTTTTAAAATTAGACAGTGTTGGTCTATCCCAAATGGGTTCACCTTCTTGCTGGTGGGATAGCTTTTATACTATTTTTGATCAAAAACTGTGTTACTAAGAACCCTTTTATTTAAATGCACTTTTGCTTTTTATTTATTTACAGCAGAGTTTTTGTTCATTTTGCTTATTGTATTTTTTTCTGATTCATGGCCATTGTGAAACATGTTTTTATGTGCTGCATGTATGCCATCTTAAACCAAACTCAAATTGTGTTTTTTTTATTTTGTATTTTTTGCATTCTGTGCAAACCTGGGTGTGGCCTCCCTTTCTTGAGCTGGATAATAAATTTAAAAAGCTTCCCTTGGCTGGGTGTTCATAGCTTGGGGCTTGGACCTTTGTCTGCCCTCATTCACACTGAGGTCAACTTTGACACATGGTAAGGTTTTTTATATTAGACAGTGTAGCTCTATCCCAAACGGGTTCACCTTGTCGCTGGTGGGATAGCTTTTATACTATTTTTGATCAAAAACAGTGTTACTAAGAACCTTTTTATTAAAATGCATTTGCTTTTTATTTATTTACAGCAGGGTTTTTGTTCATTTTGCACATTGCTAATGATTGTGGTATGTTCTACTGTCATGGACACTAGAAGGTTTTCTTTAAGGCTCAGATCTTGGCTTCAGGAGGCCTTATTTCAATGTAAGAATGTAAACAATATTTGGATTGCTGTTAAATAATGTTTGGTCCAGATGCAGTTGTTGGGCTTATTGCCACACTTGGAACCCTAAGGCTATGTGCCCACGATGCAGAAATGCTCCGGATTTTTCCTGAGCGTTTCTGCATCTTCCCTGGCAGAAAAAACGCATGCGGATTGTACATGCGGATTGTACATGCGGATTGTACATGAGTTTTTCCTGCCAGGGACAAGCGGATGTGAAGCGTTCTACACATGCATTTCCGCATGTGGGTTGACAAGTGCTTTCCAAGCGATTTTAGCATCACTTGGAAAGTGCTTGACAACTTGGTCACACTATATAAATCCATGCAAACGGCATGGATTTATATAGTGTGACCGAGAGAATGTCAAAAAATAAAAAATAAATCTATACTTACCTTCCGATGGCCCCCGCAGTCTTGCTTCCCTCCCTTCTCCCTTGCCAGCAGATCGCGGTACACTGAAGGACCTGCCGACGTCAGCATCGCATGACCCGTCCCATGACTATGATGTCAGCGCAGGTCCTTCAGTCCATTGCGAGCTGCCGGCAAGTGAAGACAAGGAGACCGGGGTGCCGTCAGAAGGTAAATATAACATTTATTTTTTATTTTATTCTTTTTTTCACAGGTTCGATGGTACCTGGGTCTGGATGAGATTCTCCTCTCCTCCACACCCGGGTACCATCCGTACATTGGAACGCATGGAATGCGCATCTACATATGCAGTGATGCGGAATCCATGCGTTCCAATGCAAGTCAATCGCGGCGAAAACGCAGCGCTTCCGCAAAATAATTGGTAGTGCTGCGTTTTTTTCCGCAATGATAATCCGCAGCGGAAATTTCCGCAGCATGTGCACAGCACATGCAGATTATCATTGGGGAACATGGCAGGCCTTCTACCATGCGTTTTTTATGCGTTTTTGCAGCGTTTTTGCCGCTGAGGAACGCTTAAAAAACGCATCGTGGGCACACAGCCTAAACTAGACTTAGCAAATTGCTTGGATTAATTGACTTCTGCTTCCATTAACATGTTAAGTTTTAGTACTGGTTTGTAAATACTTCAGTTGTGGGCTAGATGATTTAACAAGGGCAGAATATCAAATGAAATCTGATAAAATGACCAAGCATACATACAGTATAAGGAAGTCTAGAAATATAGATCCTCTCCCTTTTTTAAAAAGGAAAAAAAAGGACAATTTCTGATTGTAACCTGTTCATATTATTCCTTAGCAGGTCAGGGGTCTCCAGTGAGTTTGTTGCTACATTCCTTGTCATAGATCCGAATCGAAAAAATTATTATCTGGATTAAACGATATCAAGAATTTTTTACTATTATCCTTAATCATTATCCATTGAACCAGGATATTCTTGGGATCTTCCCTTCAGGGGTGAGATCTTACAGGGGTATTCGCTTCTTATCAGAAGAATCCTTTTATCATATCTCAGGTGCTGTCACGGGGATGGGAAAAATTATAATTACACTGTTCTACATATATTCAAAAGATGTCAGGTTCGGTTATGAAATGAGCCATTTCTTAATGATCATGACCTTCTGAATTCAAATCAGACAATAAAACGTTTTAGTTGGTTCTTGTTTCTATGTTATCAAAGAGTTTTCCTTCTACTGCTACATATAATTAATACATAAAAGTTTCAGTACTTTGAAACATTATTATTTTTGCAAATATAAAAATGCAGAATATTTTGTTATGCCAATTTTCTGATATTTATTTGTCTCATCGCTCCAAATCACCAGTTTGCAATCTTCTAGTTTCCACTTTTAGTACTGTCGATATTGTGCTTGAGGCTTCAACTTTTTTCTGGCCACCATTCCAGACTTGCTTGCATGGATGTTTGTGATCTCTTTATGAAGAGTACGAGCCAGTTCCACTGCCGTGTTTGTCGCTTCTGAACTGATAGACCCTGTGATGAGCTGACTTGTTGACTTCGATATTTTGCCTGGACGTCCACCTCTTGCCTTTTGAATGGATGGACGGACTTCATTTCATATTCTTCCAACTGTCATGGCACACATGTAGCACCCTGAGGATTCGGCTGCTACAGGGGTATTGCACCTCAAACCAGAGGTGTGATATTCCACTCCCGGGTAAGGATGGAGTGTGGAACTGAGCTAGTAGGCTGCATGCACTACACACATCCCATTTCCGGGGAACAGACCGATGGTACTCCCACTAGAGAAATGTGCAGGTACGACAGTGTCTGTTCCTGGCTGGAGTGGGAGGGGGGTGGAACATCCCAGTAGTGTAGGGGCAGATAGGGGGAGCAGCCTGGGTAAAGCTAGGAGCTCATTGGGTGCTGGTCACCTGAGCTCACACATAGAGGGAGTATATAAGGTGGGCACCATCTTAGATCAGGGTCAGTCAGCCATAGTCAGTCAGTCAGACAGTCTGTCTGAGAGCCTGAGAAGCAGAGCAGAGGAGAAGAGAGAGAGACCCAGAGGCGCAGAGGGGACCCCAAGAGCCCATAAGAGAGCTAATAGGGTGAAGGGTCGGCAACAGGGTACCGGATCCCAAGCTGGCAGAGGCTACAGCACACCTTAGCCAGGAACCGGAGGTCGTGGGCAGGATCTGCCACGATCACCCACTAAATCCACCTGGAAGGCAGACCAAGAATAGGGTCAGGGAGCCCAGAGGAGGCTTGACCAACAAGAGGCCCGAGGGAGCCGGACTTAGGTGGATCCCTGGTGGGAACGGCCAGAAGAAGGGAGAGACAGAAAGGAGCTCAGGACTACACTCCGGAGTTGCCTGGGAGTTGACCGAGTCCAGGACCTGGTGGACGCAGCACGGCTTGGGTGGTCACTGCTGTACACAGTGACCCGAGCAACACCAGTAAGTAAAACCCTGGAACTGCATTTTATGCCTCTGAGTCTCCTTGCTGCACCTTCACAACCACCATCCTCCACGGCTGACCCCCTGAGGCTATACCCCTCCCGTTGGGGGTTATACTACCTAAGCTGCACTCACATCATCAGCCTCAGTGGACTCTGCTGCAGCGGCGGCCGTATTGACCGCAAATCAACGGGTGGCGTAGTCGACACAAAAGAACATCTAGTAACATCATAAGGACTGCCACACACTGAGCTTGACACCCTGGGCACGGACCGGGTCACAGCCACTCGGAGACTACAACCCCCATCTGATCCGGCTCCGGGTATCCCCAACAACACTGGCCCAGGGGGCGCGTCACACACATGATGCAGTTTGACATTTTTTTTGGCCAATAGACCTCTACCTATGAGCTGGATGATGCTGTTTCTCTTTTCTTGGGAAATCTTCTTCATGGCTGCTCCTCGATTCAAACCAGTGACCTTTTGCTTGGGAATCAACCTAATAATACACTGAGCTGTTAAGGAATGTGAAAACAGGTTGTAATTTGTAGTATACAGGAAAGAAAAAGATTTTTCCACCACCAGGAGCAAAATAGTAACCATGCAATGACATGACAGGAATCTGTATAACTAATCATATGCTAAACAGTTGCAAGTCAAATTTATGTATGAGATAGCCAAGATGGTTGTCTATAAAATGATGGTAGTCTCACGTTCAAAGCAGCAGTGGATGGTGAGATATGGAGCTTGAAAGTCAAAAGTTGAAAACATCGTTACCCTTTTGCTCGTCAATATAAACATGTGTATAACAAAACATGTAATTACAATCATTTTCTGGGAGTAATACTCCATTTTCTGGAACAATTTCAAGGGTGCCAACACTTTTTGGATTGAAACATCCCCCAAATGCAGTTATTGTGATCTTGGTGATATAAACGTGGATATTAACAATCCATATACTGTAACATAACCTCAAAGACCTCTGTAGCTAAAGAAAAATTTCCTCAAACTAATGTTTCTGCCAAACTGTTAGCATAGAGAATAGCAAACTGAAATATCTAGGGAACAAGAGAAACTCCAGGTATTGTAAGAGTACTTGTTTGAAAAGTGATTTCTTTGTGTGCAACCTGCAGAGCCAATAATGAAAGAAGCAGTAGCAGGCATGTTTTACAAATCCTATGAACATTAGAATCTAGAAACAAGGTATCGTAACAAACCTTTATACAAATGCCCATATAAAAATATTATTGTATGGAATATCCTAAAAGAGGAAAATAGAAAAAAAAAGACGTTGCGCTATCCAAGCGTACAGAGTTTGTCAAGTTGTAAAAGGCGAGTTGTATAAGAAAACTTGCTCACCTGATATAGTTCTACTGCCTGAGGCACAATTCTCGTTTTGGTTTGGATTCTGATGTGATAGACTGCAGCTATTCCTGGAGAGACAGGGGAAACCGCTTCCAGAAGTTTACCACAGTAGAAGAATCAGAAATGGAGACGAGGATCAGCGCTGTCTTCTGTTGCCACGATTGAATCAAGAACGGTGTCTTTTTGATTGCTTCAATGAGTATTTATTTAAAAATAAAAGATTATAAAATACTAGTTTACACAATGCATTTCGGCTGCTTACACCCTTCATCAGGTATATAATAAAAATATACTTATCCAACTTTATATAAAAAAAAGTACAGAGCAAGGGTTAAATAGGCACGTGATTAAACCTTTTCCCTTCCTGCCCCCTCACCCCTCCCCTTTTCATTCCTCCCACTTACTGGTGGTGGAAGATATAAAGTTGTACCTATAAAAAAATATTATTATGAAGAAAAAAAAAACTATAAAAGTACACATATTTGGTATCGCCACATCTCGAACGACCTGACCTATAAAACTGTCCCACAAGTTAACCCCTTTAGTGAACACGGTAAAGAAAACAATAAAAGCCAAGCAAAAATGGTGCTTTATCATCATACTGCCGAAAAGTGGAATAAAATGCAGTCAAAAAGACGAATGTAAATAAAAATGGTACCGCTGAAAATATCATCTTGTCCCTCAAAAAATAAGCTGCCATACACTTCCATCAGCTGAAAAATAAAAAAGTTATAGCTCTCAGAATAAAGCGAAGCAAAAAAATTATCTTTTCTATAAAATAGGTTTTATTGTGTAAAAGCACCAAAACATAAAAAACTATATAAAATGTAGTATCACTGTAAATGTACTGACTCAAATAATAAAGTTGCCCTATCAGTTTTACCACACGCAGAATGATATAAAAAAAAAATCCTGAATTTTTTGATTTTGTTTATTCTGCCTCCCAAAAATCGGAATAGAAAGCGATCAAAAAATGTCACCTGCCAGAAAATGGTACCAATAAAAACGTCAACTTGTCCCTCAAAAAACAAGACCTTACATGAATCTGTTGGCCGAAATATGGAAAAATTATAGCTCTCAAAATTTGGTGATGCTTCCAAAAAAAAAAGCGTTTTTTTAGTGTGTGACAGCTGCCAAACATAAAAACCCACTATAAATCTGGTATCGCTGTTATCACACCGACCCAAAGTATAAAGTCGTCTAATCAATTATACCACACGAGGAACTGCGTAAAAAATAAATAAAACCAATTCTTCACCTGTTGCTGATTTGTTCATTCTGCTTCCCAAAGATCGCAGTAAGACTCGGCTCACATTTATCATGCGCTGATTGCTTACACCGGGGTTTCCGTTTAAAGCATGGTGGTCGCCGTCTGGCCTGTGATCCCACGGTATCCGTTTTTTTATTAGGCGTGCATAAAAGTGCCGTCAGCCACAGTTTTGTGAACCTCTGAAGAAAGGACAGCGCTAAACAGAGGTCACACGAAGTCCAGAGTAACACTGCTGCCTCATTATAGTGAATGGATCCCTCAGGGATTTCATCTGAATTACATCACTGGAAGATTTAAATGGAAACACCGATATCAGTGCTCAGCATAGAGCACAGGATAAATGGAAACATTTTACATAACATTTTGGATCACAATAAAAGCTTCGATTCAATCCACAAAAAAAGCAAGTCCCCACTCAGGTCCATCATGTGTTAATGGAAATATAGGAAGCTTCCACGATACTAGTAGCACAAAGGCTCTGGAAAAGCAAAATGGACCTTGCTCCCACAAAAGACATTCAGCAAATTCTGTGCTCCCAAATACAAACACCCACCTCCCTTTTGAGCCCCACAGTGTTACTAAACCGCAGTTAGCGTCCACATGTTTGGCATTTCTGTAGCGATGAGAGCCCCTCTAATTTACAGGTGCATGTGTCCAGAAGCACGACCTGGGCATACCGTATTGGTCACTACAATGGCAGTTTGCAATTTTCACTCAGCAACATCCATTGCTGCTTGTTTCTGGAAAGCACCCAAGTAGTTAAAATCCTCACCACACCTGTAGATAAATTTCCAAAGGAGTATAATTTCCAAAATGGGGTCACTTGAGATGGGATCCTGCTCTTCTAGCACTTGGGGTCTCTGTAGATGAAGTCTGCATACTATTCTAGGAAAATCTGCTCTCCAGGAGGCAAATAGCGCTCCGTCCCTCCCGAGTCTCGCTGTGTGGCTAAGCAGTACAGCCACATATGGGGTATTTCTACATTCAGCAAAAATTGTGTGACAAATTTTTGTGCCATTTTTACCCATCTCCCAGTGTGAAAATGTAAAATCTGAGGCTAAAACAAAACTTTGGTGGTAAAAATGTAATTATTCTTTCTCCAGCGCCCAAAGGTGTAAAATTCTGGGAGGCACATGTGGTGTCAACATGCTCACTGCACCCGTTGATGAATTCATTGAGAGGTATAGTTTGTCTCTTATGGGGGGGTTCTCCTGTTCTGACACCTTAAGGGCTCTGTCAATGTGACATGGCACTGTCAAACCAGCCCAGCAAAATATGAACTCCAATATGGGGCTTCTTCCCTTCTGAGCTTCTGCATCAAAAGTAGTTTTCACCCACATATGGGGTATTGGCGTACTCAGGAGAAATTGAACAACAAATTTTGGGGTCCATTTGATCCTGCTATCCTTGTGAAAATGAAAATATTGGGGGCTAAAACAACATAATTGTGGGAAAAATATATTTTTTAATTTTTACAGATCCAAGTTGTAACATTCTGTGAAGCACCTGTGTGGTGAGTTCCTTGAACCCATATGTAAATAAATTCTTTGAGGGGTCTAGTTTCCAAAATGGGTTCACTTGTGGGGGGTTTCCACTGTTTAGGCACAAACGCAATATGACACCCACAGACCATTCCATCAAAGTCTGTGTTCCAAAATGTCACTCCTTTCTTTCTGAGCCCTGCTGTGTGCACAAACAATAGTTTTCCCCCACATATGGGGTACCTGCATTCTCAGGAGAAATTGCACAACAAATTTTGGTGTCCATTTCCTCCTGTTACCCCTTTGAAAATAAAAAAAATTGGGGTTAAAAAACATTTCTGTGGGAAAAATTGAATTTTCTTATTTTCACGGCTGCACGTTATAAATTTCTGTGAAGCACTTGGGGGTTCAAGGTGCTCACCACACATCTAGATAAGTTCCCTAGTTTCAAAAATGGTGTCACTTGTGGGGGGTTTCCACTGTTTAGGCACATCAGTGGCTGCCCAAACGAGACATGGCGTTCGCTAATTATTCAAGCAAATTTTACATTCAAAAAGTCAAATGGCGCTCCTTCCCTTGCAAGCCATGCCGTGTGCCTAAACAGTGGTTTTCCCTACATATGGGGTATCGGCGTGCTCAGGAGAAATTGCACAACAAATTTTGGGGTCCATTATTTCCTGTTACCCTTGCGAAAATAAAAAAATTGGGTCTAAATTAACATTTTTGTGAAAAAAGTTAAATGTTCATGGTTTTCTTCCACATTTCAAAAATTCCTGTAAAGCACCTGAAGGGTTAATAAATTTCTTGATGGTGATTTTGAGCACCTTGAGGGGTGCAGTTTTTAGAATGGTGTCACTTTTAGTTATCTTCTGCCACGAAGGCCTCTCAAAGTACCTTCAAATGTGATATGGTCGCTAAAAAAATGGTTTTGTAAATTTTGTTGGAAAAATGAGAAATCACTGGTCAACTTTAAACCCTTATAACTTACTAACAAAAAAAAATTTGAGTTCCAAAATTGTGCTGATGTAAAGTAGATATGTGGGAAATGTTATTTATTAACCATTTTCTGTGACATAGCTCTGATTTCAGAGCATGAAAATTCAAAGTTTGAAAATTGCGAAATTTTCAAAATTTCCAACAAATTTCTAATTTTTTCACAAATAAACGCAAGTCATATCAAATAAATGTTACCACTATCATGAATCTCAGAATCAGTGGGATCCGTTAAAGTGTTCCTGAGTTATTACCTCATAAAGTGACACTGGTCAGAATTGTAAAAATTGGCTTGGTCATTAATGTGCAAACAACTTTTGGGGGTAAAGGGGTTAATACAAGTCACTCAAATGAATAGCCATCCATTCAACACATGAATTATTTTTATGGGCCTTGGCATTTATATTTAACTGCTTTCTGTCCACCCTCCCCAAATAAGGGAATCCCTCTATTCTGTTTCTGAGACAATTCATGTTAAATCCGATGTCCATCAATGCCAGTGGCATTTTCTTTTCATATAGGGTAATATGCATAGTATGGAAAAGCAAAAAAATAGACCCACAAGTCCGATACTACAGATGATGAGGCATGCATAGAAATAGACACTAGACCAAAGCATGAAAGACACTTGGGAAGTTGCTGTTATGTCTGTATGACCATGCCTTCTTCCATAAATAAGACAAAATCTGTTGATATTGCTTTTTTACATCATTTTATAGGGATCACTTGTAGGCATTTGTCATTCTGTTTCTATCTAAGCAATCTGTATAATGCCACAATAAGATTTTTATTTTTCTCAGCGCACACAATATTTAATGGATCAGAAATCATGATAAAACATGCACGTAAAACACGTAGTAATATTGGCAGTAATAAAGATTTGTGTTTCGCTGTGCTAAGAGGAAGACTTTGGGGAGTTATTTGGTAGCAAGTGACAATAGCCTTTAAAGAAGTTGTCCAACCACGAAATCCAAATTGTTTTAAAACCAATCTGTGCTGTATTGTAATATACAACACCCCTATAAAGTTTGTTTTTTTGTTTCTGCCCATCATTCCTCCTGAATTTCACTTCATTTTCTGTATCTATTTTGTTTACCTGCGGCTCTACCAAACTTGACAGCTCCCTGTGCTTTAATATCTAACCGCACAGCCAGAGCTGGCACTGCCCGGCCTCAGTGTCCAGCACCTCCCTCTGCACACTCCAGTTTTTGAAATAACAGAGCAGTGTACTCATATGTGGAAAGCAGCACAATCACTGCACTCCACATATATACCACATAATACACCTCAGCTGCTGCAGAACCTTAGTCTATGGTAATGTATATACATACAGTACAGACCAAAAGTTTGGACACACCTTCTCATTTAAAGTGTGAAACAACTGAAAAAGTGTGAAACAACTGGTCTAATGTCCATTCCTTGTGTTCTTTAGCCCAAACAAGTCTCTTCTGCTTGTTGCCTGTCCTTAGCAGTGGTTTCCTAGCAGCTATTTTACCATGAAGGCCTGCTGCACAAAGTCTCCTCTTAACAGTTGTTGTAGAGATGTGTCTGCTTCTAGAACTCTGTGTGGCATTGACCTGGTCTCTAATCTGAGCTGCTGTTAACCTGTGATTTCTGAGGCTGGTGACTCGGATAAACTTATCCTCAGAAGCAGAGGTGACTCTTGGTCTTCCTTTCCTGGGGCGGTCCTCATGTGAGCCAGTTTCTTTATAGCGCTTGATGGTTTTTGCAACTGCACTTGGGGACACTTTCAAAATTTGCCCAATTTTTCGGACTGACTGTCCTTCATTTCTTAAAGTAATGATGGCCACTCGTTTTTCTTTACTTAACTGCTTTTTTCTTGCCATAATACAAATTCTAACAGTCTATTCAGTAGGACTATCAGCTGTGTATCCACCTGACTTCTGCACAACACAACTGATGGTCCCAACCCCATTTATAAGGCAAGAAATCCCACTTATTAAACCTGACAGGGCACACCTGTGACGTGAAAACCATTTCCGGTGACTACCTCTTGAAGCTCATCAATAGAATGCCAAGAGTGTGCAAAGCAGTCATCAAAGCAAAAGGTGGCTACTTTGAAGAACCTAGAATATAAGACATATTTTCAGTTGTTTCACACTTTTTTGTTAAGTATATAATTCCACATGTGTTATTTCATAGTTTTGATGCCTTCAGTGTGAATGTACAATTTTCAAAGTCTTGAAAATACAGGAAAATCTTTAAATGAGAAGATGTGTCCAAACTTTTGGTCTGTACTGTATATATATATATATATATATATCATGCAACGTTAAAGTGTCCTTACCTCCCATAAAGGGAAGATTGCTATTGTTATACAAAAATTTGAAATGTCTGTACCACTTTTTACTCTTTTGCAGCCCGCGGACGTGCTTTGTTTCACCAGGCCTTCATGGTAAAATAGCTGCTAGGAAACCACTGCTAAGGACAGGAAGCAAGCAAAAAAGACTTGTTTTGGCTAAAGAACACAAGGAATGGACATTAGACCAGTGGAAATCTGTGCTTTGGTCTGATGAGTCCAAATTTGAGATCTTTAGTTCCAACCACCGTGTCTTTGTGCGACACAGAAAAGGTGGACGAATGGACTCTACATGCCTGGTTCCCACCGTGAAGCATGGAGGAGGAGGTGTGATGGTGTGGGGGTGCTTTGCTGGTGACACTCTTGGGGATTTATTCAAAATTGAAGGCATACTGAAACAGCATGGCTATCACAGCATCTTGCAGCGGCATACTATTCCATCCGGTTTGCGTTTAGTTGGACCATCATTTATTTTTCAACAGGACAATGACCCCAAACACGCCTCCAGGCTGTGTAAGGGCTATTTGACCAAGAAGGAGAGTGATGGGGTGCTATGCCAGATGACCTGGCCTCTACAGTCACAAGACCTGAACCCAATCGAGATGGTTTGGGGTGAGCTGGACCACAGAGTGAAGGCAAAAGGGCCAACAAGTGCTAAGCATCTCTGGGAACTCCTTCAAGATTGTTGGAAGAGCATTTCCGGTGACTACCTCTTGAAGCTCATCAAGAGAATGCCAAAGTGTGTGCCAGAGTGTGCCAGAGTGTGCAAAGCAGTCATCAAAGCAAAAGGTGGCTACTTTGAAGAACCTAGAATATAAGACATATTTTCAGTTGTTTCACACTTTTTTGTTAAGTATATAATTCCACATGTGTTAATTCATAGTTTCGATGCCTTCAGTGTGAATGTACAATTTTCATAGTTATGAAAATACAGAAAAATCTTTAAATGAGAAGGTGTGTCCAAACTTTTGGTCTGTACTGTATATATAGTAAAAATGTAGAAAAGCAGTAAAGAGACATTATGCATGTAGACAGATCAGTAGAAAACATTGTAGAAAAGTGTCAGTTCAGCAGCATGAGGGACCTGTCCCAAACCCTCAACGTAGGCCCTGGGGTGGCTGCAGGGCATGGAGATCCTGGGTTGGACCTCCAGGAGAGCCACTCCAGACAGGTTTTACTTCTGAGGTCAGAGGTAGAAGTAGAAGCGGTTCTTGCATAAAACCAATAGGGAGCACCTAAACAGATGCAAAACTATATACAATTGGGAGTCTGTCTACTGCTGGTGTCCGCAGGGACAAATGTCTCTCTAAACAGAAATCCGGGTGTAGAAAAGAAAACCAAAAACAGTTCACTCAACAGGGAGATGCATCTCCCTGGGCTGCTTAGAAGCGGTATCCCCACCGGGGAAATGGCTCATCTTTCCCGACGGAGCCAGACCGGTCCTCTGTGGGCAGGTGAGTGGGGGTATCCTCCTTAAACACCCTGTGGACATCCAGGGCGTACCACCCACGCTCCCCGTGGTTGCGGGTGTAGGACACCAAGTTGCCCGAGTAGAGGTTCCGGTCTGGGTGGCCTTGCTCCAGCCGCGGCTCGACGTCCCGCCGGTTTACAAAAACATCTCGGTGGAACTGTAGGCTGCGAATGAAGCCCCATCTGGCCTCCTGGTGGAATCGCACAATTAGGTCTTCCTCCCGGGGGCTTGGACGGATGGCCTCTGCCTGACAGGCCCGCGACTTTGCAGCCTTGGTACGCACCTCCAGGCGCTCGCAGCGGATCTCCCTCTGGCGTCGCTCCTTGCCAAATTGGAGGAGTTGCTCACGGCACGTCTCCTCCCTCCTCCGCATTTCAGCCCGGGTCTCCCGGGGGAAGCCCATCAGGTCGCCCCCCTGGTACTCCCAGACATACTCGTCTGCCGCCGGGCAGGTGACTGGAGGTGCAGGTAGCGGCAAAAGCGTAAGCTGCCACGGACCCCCTACTGATGCGGACCAGTCCGGGTTGGGGCAGGTGGATTCCCCATGAAACGCAGGACTTTCTGGGCCAGGAGCTGGGAGGCATAATAGGTCTCCGGTGACGGCGGTGGCTTGGGCCTCGGCCTCCGGAGCCGATAGCTGCTCCCATATGATGGCGCCCGGGGACAGGGGTGCCGGCAGAATACTTAGGAGCGGTACAGTGCGTCCCGCGCCCGGGATAAGAGTTTCCGCCTTACCCGCTCCTGGGTTGCACACGGCCTCCTGGGCTTCCTCCGCCTGGGCTGCGACCTCCATGGACCGATTTGACAAGCTCTGGCGGCGGGCCCGGATCCTTTGTAGCACCGCCTCTCTCCACTCCGCGGCGACCAATCGCTGGGCCTCTTCGACCCTCCGAGTCAGGTCCTGGGTTTCTCGTCGGAGGAACTCGGCCTCCTCCGGGGTCAGGTGTATTCCCTTCATGCCGAGGAAGGTGGCAGCTCGTGGAACAGCGTCGGAGGCCTCAGAGGACTTCTCTTCTGCTGCGTCCATCTTGGCTGCAAGGTGTGTTCTCTTTCTCCTCCTTCTCTTAGGGCGGCTCCAGGGCAGCTGGCTGACGGGCACTCCCAGGGACGTCCCATCCGTTTTGACGGACATCACTACGCGGACTGTCTCTGCTGGAGGAGGCGGTCTGCACTTTTGGCGCCATTGGGGAGCCAGGCCCACGATGGGAGGACTTTGGTCACTGCTGTTTTGGCACATAATGTCGTCCGTTCTTCTTGGGCGGCGCCACGCTAAGTGTAAAACGACAGTCTTTTAGTGGAAAGGCGCACAGTACCCGTCGGCAATGGGGATTTTCTTTTCCGTTGCTGCGGGCACGCAATCCTGCCGACTATGCTAAGTTGTGACACTCTCACAGCCCTCCCTGGGAAATGGGGTTACTCGGAGCCGGGTCAGTGTAGGTGTCTCGGGGTTGCAGTCGTGGCCCGGACCCGGTCCATGCCCAGGGCCGTCACATAAAAGATTTAATGGGCTTTCAGGGTTGAGTGGTATTTTTCGACTACGCCACCTACGGTTTCCGGTGATAGATACCAGTGCTGCTTCAGTCCACTGAGGCCGGTGTTAAAGGCAGCTTAGATGGGACGGCTCACTGCAGGCGGAGCAGGCCTCAGGGCAGTGTGATGAAGAATGGTGGGTGCCGTGCCGCGCAGGAAATAACAGGCTGAAGCGGGGTGTGAAGTCATCCAGGGTTTTTACTCACATTCAGATGAACTTTAGCCGCAAAGCTTCCCTCTGCTCCTCGCGGCGTACTGCGGCCACCGGAAAGGGGGTCCAGCACTTTCCAGGTAGATCAGGAGCACCTGTCGAGACCCCTCTGGTGTGTGTTCCACTCCTCGGCGAGTTCTCCCACTAAGTCTTCTCCTGACTGTATGTGTGGTTAGAACTAGGTGTAAGGCCGGGTCCCACTGGATAAATGCAGGTAGAGAGGTACAGGTGGCGTATGCTGCTACTTCCGTATCCCTCCTGGGATCCACTGAGCCTCCGGGCTTTTCTGACTGAGATGTGAAGTAACAAAGTCAGATATCGGGGGCCGGTCACCCCTCTTGCAGCAGGAGTCCCTCTGACTAGGCTAGAGTAAGAAATACAGGTGGCGTATGCCGCTCTGACCGTATCCCCCTGGGATCCTTTTGCCTGTGGAGCTTGTCTCCTCTGCTCCCCTCCAGGCCTTCTTAGGTAGGGATCTTGACCGGGTAGAGACAGTGGTTAACTCCGACCCACTCCTCACCTCAAGGCCAGAGAACGAGGATTGTGTATCTTCAGCCGGATGAGGCCTATTACTGAACTCTGGTGGGTGACCACAATCAGAGACGGAGACCACAATCACTGATGAAGATCACAATCAAAGACCTTGAACCTAAGATGGCCGTAGTTTAAATATGAATTAGTAAGTGTACCCTAAAAGTGTGTCCTCCACCCTCACCCACTACATGGTTCCCCCTATCTTTGGTTCCCCCCCATCTCCTATATCCCGGGACGGGGCAGCACCCTGGTGCATTTAGGCCCCCTACAGGACAGGAGTGGTGTAGTGTTGAATGGTGAAGTGGTGTCCTGAGAGATGCTCCATCCTTACCTGGAAGAGGAGATACCACACCTCAAGCTGAGGTGCCGTACCCCTGTGGCGACTGAACCCTCAGGGGCGCCACAGATGTATGGATGGATGCATGAGGAAGGGAGGGAGGGATGGATAGATGAATGGATGAAAGAGGGAGGGATGGATGAAGAAGGGATGGATGAATAGATGAAGGAGGAATGGAAACAAAATTTTAATTTTTACCAGGTTTAATTTTTTCTCTCGTCTACCCTACTTTGAGTCCCATAGTGCAGATTGTTCCAGTGCTTCTTGAGTTTGATCCTGTGATATAATAATCTTTTCTGGATGTGGCCAATATACACAAACAAGTGTCACAAATATATTCTTGATATTGCGTTAAAGGAGTTTTCAGTTTATGCCTTAAAATAGCCACTCAATGTATGATTGGCAGGTGATATGACTCCATGAACCCTCAGCAAACAGCAGAAACTGGGACATTGCATTTGCTAGAGTGCTGCAGCCCTTTCAGTGAAGTCCCGGCACAGCCACGTCCATTTTATATGATTGTGTCTGATCCTGGTATTGCAGCTAACCACACCCAGCCTCATTGACTTGTATTGGAGAGAGAGCACTGTTGCCTTTGTTTTCTTTATTGATGTTGGATGCCAACTTTGGCACCCCCACTGATCATATATTGACGGCGTCCTGTATTGGGTCTGTACTTATTGAGGTTTAAAGTGTGTGTGTGTATATATGCTGTGAGGCAGTGAGGGGAGTCCTAAATGAGGGTCATTATGTGTCCCCCAGGATGTGCAAAGAAACATATTGAATCGTCTGGAGAGCGTTGTAATTACAGCCACAGCTGAGGTTACAACGCAAAATAAAAGTGAGTGTGGACTTAGTCAAACTATTTTACCCAGTCAGATTTAGGAAAACCTGACCTGGGCTTTTATTTTTGGAGAGATTTGTAGGAAGGTAGTGGGACGAATCTCTCCCTCCAGTCCGGGTTTTGGAAGTGGCCATGTCCACGATTCCCATTTAAACTCTCAGGTAAGGGTTGGGTGAGTCAGTGTTGGTTTGCGAGCAGAGGAGCAGGTTACGAACCGGATGATAATGTTTGGATTTATTTTGTAAGTTGGCAATAAAGACATTTAAGTTGAACTTTCTTGGGTCACTGCCTCAGTACCGCATGGACGTGAAAGCCACTGCCTTACATTACGTAATACAAGAAATATGGACTTCTTCCATTTTGGTGGCTTAATTGGCTGATGTTTATCATCATTATGCCTTCAGCACTGAACTCACTGGCTGCTGGCCTTGCATTTGTGGTACCAGAAATTAGACTCCAGGTACATTTTTGGCTCTTGCAAATTAATAATAATCTTTATGTTTGTAGCTATTGTAGAGGTTCACGCTCTCTGGTAGGCATTAGGCCTTAGGTAGAGATCACACAGGCAATGCAGTTTTGGTCCAAACACGTGCAGTTTTTATTGCTTTATACAGGTTGCACAGCACCAAAACAAACTCATAAACATAAATCCCCAGCCTTGTCCAGGTGCTAACTAAATAGAACAGACCCTGGCTACTCACACACGGCTGAGCAAGCACCAGCTCTGTCAAACAAAACAGCTATCGTCCATAGCAACCACTGATGCTTGCGGTTCTCTGCACATGGCCTGTGCAGACTCTTCTCTCTCTCCAGATCCAAGACACATTGAGTCTGGTCAGCTTCCCTGAGCTGACTCACTAAAGAAAACAGCTAGCCTAGTTTTATGCAGGGCTAGCCAGGTGATCTAATCAGAACCTGTAGAGCTAGGATTTAATCCTAGCATACTTAGCTTTGCTACAACCCCTCCCCCCCTCTATCTCTGCCCAAAGCCAGGGGCTGGGCTCCATCTTCCACCACACAGAGCCTACAGTGCTTTAAATTGACCCAAACGTGAGTCTCATGTTTGATGACAAAAGGGTGGCCTAGTAACTCCAAAGAACCTGCCCCTATTGTTTTGGTACAGATTTTCAGACAATTTTGGAAAGGCGGCAACATTTCTGCCACTTTGATACCTGCCATGTTGGATCCTGACCAGGTCAACAATCAAGGGGGTTAAAGTGGGTCCTTACCCTTCCAGGGTTTTAGTAGGTTGCCATAATATATGGCAAAGACCTTTCTTTTCCCTGGTTGGTGTACTTTATAGTTGACCTCTCCCACCGCACTATAGGGCTCCTGACACTGGATAAGGAACTTGCTCTCCCCTGTGGGCACTACTACAAGTCCTCGATCTCCAGGCTTTAATTGTTTCACTGGAGCCCACCAATTATACCCCCTGTATTTTTCCTCTTGGGCCTTGAGGCGGCGCTCTCTTAACTGTCCCTTCACTTTGTTCCCAGGACACAAAAAATCATTATGCCTGGCACCTTGAAGAATCTGACTATTGGCTCCTGTCTCCTGGGGGAACTCATTTACATTTTCCAGAGTACCTTTTACTGTTAAGTTTTTGAGCAGAAGATTATCACTAGAGGACTAGTTGTCTTGGGCCATGTAGTCCTCCTGCTCTGTGAAACCCCACCACTGACTGGCAGCTTTTTGTCTATGCACAGTGTACACAGAAAGCTGCCAATCAGGTCGGTACAGAGCTCAGCATTCAGAAAACTGCTAGCTCTACAGCAGAGAAAACAGTGACCTACACCAAGCAGCCCAGTAAGTAACACATTGCCGGAATCAGGGTCTCTGTCCCTACATAATGCTGCTCTCAGATTACATAACAACACCAGGTGATGGATTCCCTTTAATAGTCTGTTTACACAGGCCAACCTCGCTTCAGCGGCACACAGATCTATCACTAGTAGACTGTTCAGCACAGAAAGGCGGCCATTGTTCTCGACACACAACAATGTACTGCACAGAACGATAGTCTTTTGTGCAAACCAAAAGATAATTTCAAAACGCTCATTTGTCAGGTGATCGACAGCCTGTTTAAACTGCCCGATTGTCGTGAAAGAACGTTCCAAGGGTAGCTCGTTCGCGATAATCGTGCATTGTAAATGCACCTTAAGAGTAAAGGAAAAGCACGAATGCAGTAAATGACTTTGGCAACTATAATGTTTTCAATAAATCCGTGTATTTATTTTACAATTAAAGTTTCTTTCTAAAGTGCTAAGGAAATGCTTTGATTCTTCTTCTCTAATCAGCATTCCCAGAGGACTTCATTATCTTGAAGGGAGCTATTAAATGAGATCTGTTTGTGCTTTTGAAGCTGTGTTTAATCTTGGCAAAACCGATTACTAAGCAACAGATTCCGTTTCTATCTTATGCAGCAGCCCACCATGGGCATACACACTGAGAATGGACACAAAATCTGGTTCAATTGCATATTTATTAACATTATTGATAAATGTTTCCTTGCATTATGGTATAAAACATATTTCATGCAAAATAATAACTCTGAGATATCAACAAAAATGACAACTGATGTGATGCAAACTGCTATTCTCACATGTATATACTAAAAATCTAGAGGCTATATCATGTTCAGACATCTGGGTTACATGTTTTTAACTGCGGTATAGCAGTAAGGTGTCATATTGCCTAATGATAAGACGTGACTATAACTTTACTAAATTATACATATAGTGAAATATGCCATGCAGCATAAAGAATAATTAAATATGTAACTATTGTTACAACCAAAAATAACTGCAATGAGTATATACAGTGAAATAAGTATTGAACAAGTCACAAATTTTCTTAGTAACCATATAGGGCAGCACGGTGGCTCGGTGGTTAGCACTGCAGCTCTGGGGTCCTGGGTTCAAACTCTATATTGAGGATGCTACTTTGATTTTTACATAACTTTGTTCAATGATGAGCCTGTTAGCTGTACTACTAATATTATTATTAATATGTATAGTGACATTATTTCCTTTCTCTATTTCGAAGCTGCTTTCTTGTCCCAAGCCATTATATCTTCCTCTGCTGTTGTTGAGTGTCTTTATTATATCAAATTGCATTGTAGGGTGTGAAATGTTTGTTGTCTTAACATGTGAATTAGGCACAAGGTCCCTAATGAGCAAAGCTGTAACTTCCCCTGGTATCGACTTTCCTCATTGCCCTATTACAGCAATAAAATCATTCATCTTTCATAAATCCTTAACACGTCTGTCAAAATAAAAATCTCTAAGGGGTAAACTAGACACAAAGACTATATCAGCTTCCTGATGTGATAAAGGATGCATAACACTCAGACAATTACACAGTGTGTGTAAATTTAAAAAAAAAAAAAAATGAGTCCAAAATATTAGTAATTTTATAAATGAGGAAATTGTCCAAGATCACATGTCTTTGAATGGCAAAAGCATGTGAATCTTTAAGTTTTCAATCAATGGGATGATAATCAGGTGTGAGCGTTCGACCTGTTTTATTCAAAGAACACTAATCAGTCATCACTCCACAGTAAGGCTTTGTGCCCACAATGCGTTTTTTAAGCGTTTACGCAGCGGCAAAAACGCTGCAGAAACGCTTAAAAAACGCTTGGTAGAAGGCCTGCCATGTTCCCCAATGATAATCCGCATGTACTGTGCTCATGCTGCGGAAATTTCCGCTGCGGATTCTCATTGCGGAAAAAAACGCAGCACTGCCAATTGTTTTGCGGAAGCGTTGCGTTTTCGCCACCATTGACTTGCATTGGAACTCTTGGATTCCGCATCACTGCATCTGTACATGCGGAATCCAAGCATTTCAATGTGCGGATGGTACCCGGGTGTGGAGGACAGGAGACTCTCCTCCAGACCCAGGTACCATAGAACATGTAAAAAAAAAGAATAAAATAAAAAATATACGTTACTTGCCAGCAGCTTGCGGTGGACTGAAGGACCTGCGCTGACAGCATTTAGTCATGTGATGGCAGGTCCTTCAGTGTAGTGTACCGCGAGCTGCCGGCAAACCAGGAAGGAGCGAAGCAAGACTCCGGGGCCATCAGAAGGTAAGTATAGATTTATTTTTTTATTTTTTGACATTCTTTTGGGTCACACTATATAAATCCATGCCGGTTGCATGGATTTATATAGTGTGACCAAGTTGTCAAGCACTTTCCAAGTGCTGCTAAAATCGCTTGAAAAGCGCTTGTCAACCCGCATGCGGAAATGCATGTGAAGAACGCTTCATTTCCGCATGTCCCTGACAGGAAAACGCATATACAATCCGCATGCGTTTTTGCTGCCAGGGAGATGCAGAAACGCTCAGGAAAAATCCGGAGCATTTCTGCATCGTGGGCACATAGCCTAAACATTTCCACTGCTCCAGAGTGCCCTGGTGCTGTGCTTTATACTATTTCATCTGACAACTGTCATTTTGCTTTTTAATATAAAGATAAAGCTTGAATGCAGTGGCTCAGGCATGGAAAGCCATGTCATAAAGGTTTTGTGCTGATGTTCATGCCAAAGGAGGTTGGAAACTCTACAGTTTGTACATATTGTAAAGTGCTGCGAAATATGTTGGCGCTATAAAAATAAAAATTATTATTACTATTATTATTATTACAGTTATTCAGTCACAGAGCATTAGCGACTTTTATGCATTATATGCCTTTGCACTTGGCTGCCCAGCTTTGTCACTTGACATGGTCTGTATTCTACTTAAATTGTGGAGAATGACATTTTTTAACAAAAAATCCCAAGATGTACTAATATGTACCTGCGCTTTAAGAGCCAGGTACGTATTAGTACTCCCTGTTGATTTCGCACGCACACAGGCTGTGTGGGCGCGATCGCCACCGGGTGTCAGCTGATTGTCACAGCTGACACCCGGTGCTATGTGCTAGGAGCGGTCCCGCACCATTCCCGGCACGGGGGCAAGGGGAGGTGATCGTGATACTCACCTCTCCTGCCGGCGTCCGACGCTGTCTGCCGCGGTTTCCCAGATGTTGCCATGACGACCCGATGTCGTCATGACAACATCCGGGTCACCAGACAGCAGGAAGATACTATGATCATGCACAGTGCATGACCAAAGTATCTTCTGCATCTGCAGCACTGACAGCCTGTATAGCACAGGGATGGTGCTCCATCCCTATGCTATACAGGCGATAAGAGTAAAAAAAGTGAAAGTCCCATAGTGGGACAAAGTATAAAAGAAAAAAAAGTGTAAAAATATTTAAAAAAAAAATAAAAAAAACAATCCACCAAAAATAAAAATATAATATACCCATCAATAAATATTATTATGAAAAAAAAAACAATAAAAGTACATATATTTGGTATTGCTGCTTCCGGAACGACCTGACCTATAAAACTGTCCCACTAGTTAACCCCTTTAGTGAACACGGTAAAAAAATATAAATAAAAAACTAAGCAAAAAACAATGCTTTATCATCATACTGCCAAACAAAAAATGGAATAACACGCGATCAAAAAGATGAATATAAATAAAAATGGTACCGCTGAAAATGTCATCTTGTCCCGCAAAAAACAAGCCACCATACAGCTCCATCAGCCGAAAAATAAAAAAGTTATAGCTCTCAGAATAAAGCAATGCAAAAAAATATTTTTTTCTATAAAATAGCTTTTATTGTGTAAAAGCGTCAAACCATAGAAAAACAATATAAATGTGGTACTGCTGTAAATGTATTGACCCGAAGAATAAAGCTACCTTATCAAGTTTACCACACGCGGAACAGCATAAAAAAATTTAAAAATAAAAAATTCCTGAATTGTTGTTTTTTGTTTATTATGCCTCCCAAGAATCGGAATAGAAAGCGATCAAAAAATGTCACGTGCCTGAAAATGGTACCAATAAAAACGTCAACTTGTCCCGTAAAAAACAAGCTGTCACATGACTCTGTTAGCCAAAATATGGAAAAATTATAGCTCTCAAAATATGGCTATTCAAAAACTAGATGTTACAAAAAATGTGTCTTTTAGTGTGTGACAGCTGTCAATCATAAAAACCCGATATGATTCTGGTATCGCTGTAATCGTACCGACCCAAAGAATAAAGTCGTCTAATCATTTATACCGCACGAGGAACGGCGTAACAAATAAACTCTAGGGTTAGAGTTGTGCTAGGGTTAGGGTTGGGGTTAGGGTTGGGGTTGTGCTAGGGTTAGGGTTAGGGTTACGGTTAGGGTTAGGCTAGGGTTGGGGTTGGGATTTTTTTCAAAGTAAAAGAAAAAAAGACGATATGGCGATATGGCGACTAGCGTTGAGCGCAAGTGCTTGCTACTTGAGTTTGCATCTGGTGCTCGGGTATGCACTGAATATCGCGGGTGCTCAAGTGATATGCTCGAGTCTCTGCCCCATATGCTTCGCGGCCAAAAAATCTCGCGGGGATTGCCTGCCATGCACGAACGATCCCTGCATGTTTTTTTTGGGGTGTCTAATAACAAGCGGGTGGGGACTCGAGCATGTCACTCGAGCACGCGCGATACATGGTGCATACCTAAGTGCCTGATGCAAACTCAAATAGCGAGCACTTGCGCTCAAGACTAATGACAACTTATTCAATATCATGACCTAATGTTATCAAATTCTGTGTCGTACCTCTGGGTTCGAAATGTTCACTATACCCCTTGATAAAATCCTTGAGGGGTGTGGTTTCCATAATGGGGTCACTTGTTTGGGGTTGCCACTATTTAGGCACATCAGGGGCTCTCCAAACGCGACATGGCATCCGCTCTCAATTCCAGCCAATTTTGCGTTCAAAAAATCACACAGTGCTCCTTCCCTTCTGAACTCTGCCGTGTGCCCAACCACTGTATTTTCCCCACATATGGGGTATTGGACTACTCAGGAGAAATTGCAAAAAAAGATTTTGGGGTCCATTTTCTCCTCTTACCCTTGTGAAACTAAAAAAATTGGGGCTAAAACATTATTTTTGTGGAAAAAGTTAGATTTTTTTATTTTCACGGCTCAATGTTATAAACTTCGTTAAAGCACTTGGGGGTTCAGGGTGCTCACCTTACATCTAAATAAGTTCCCTGAGGGATCTAGTTTCCAAAATGGTGTCACTTGTGGTGGGTTTCCACTGTTTAGGCACATCATGGGCTCTCCAAATGCAACATGGCGTCTGCTAATTATTCAAGCAAACTTTACAATCAAAAAGTCGAATGGCACTCCTTCCCTTCCGAGCCCTGCCGTGCGCCCAAACAGTGGCTTTTCCCCATATATGGGATATCAGCATGCTCAGGAGGAATTGCACAATAAATTGCATGGTGCAATTTCTCCTGTTACTCTCATGAAAATGCAAAATTGGAGGCTAAAAAACATTTTTGTTGCAAAAATGTGAAAATGTTATTTTTACAGCTGAATGTTCTAAACTTCTGTGAAGCACCTGGAGGTTCAAGGTGCTCACCACACATCTAGATAATTTCCCTGAGGGGTCTAGTTTTCAAAATGGTGTCACCTGTGGCTGGTTTCCACTGTTTAGGCACATCAGGGGCTCCCCAAACGCAACATGGCGTCTGCTAATTATTCAAGCAAATTTTACATTCAAAAAGTCAAATGGATCTCCTTCACTTCTGAACCCTGCCATACGCCCAAACAGTGGTTTTTCACCACATATGGGGTATCTGCGTACTCATGGAAAATTGCACAACAAATTTTGGGGTCCATTTTTTCCTGTTACCCCTGTGAAAATAAAAAAAAATGGGTCTAAAGTAACATTTTTGTGAAAAAAGTTAAATGTTTATTTTTTTCTTCCACATTCCAAAAATTCCTGTGAAGCACATGAAGGGTTAATAAAGTTCTTGAATGTGGTTTTGAGCACCTTGAGGGGTGCAGTTGTCACTTTTGGGTATTTACTGTCATAAAGACCCCACAAAGTGACTTCAAATGTGATGTGGTCCCTAAAAAAATGGTTTTGTAAATTTTGTTGGAAAAATGAGAAATCGCTGGTCAACTTTTAACCCTTATAGTTCCCTAATAAAAAAAAAATTGGGGTTCCAAAATTGTGCTGATGTTAAGTAGACATGTGGTAAATGTTATTTATCAACTATTTTGTATGACATCTCTCTCTGATTTAAGGGCATAAAAATTCAAATTTTGAAAATTGCAAAATTTTCGCCAAATTTCCGTTTTTTTCACAAATAAACGCAAGTGATATCGAAGAAATTTTACCACTATCATGAAGTACAATATGTCTCGAAAAAACAGTCGCAGAATCAGGGGGAACCATTGAAGCGTTCCAGAGTAATTATCTCATAAAATGACAGTGGTCAGAATTGTAAAAATTGGCCTGGTCATTAACATGCAAACCACTTTGGGTTGAAAAGGGGTTAAACAATTTTTTTTATATTGTACATATGTAAAGAATAGAACTACATATGTCATATGGTTAGTACTAGTTATGCCATCTCTTCATTTTATTAGTAAATGCAGTGAATTATTTAAAAAAACAATGGCGGGATACTTTATTGATGCATTCATCCCCTAGAAGATGCAAATAAGAAAGGATAGTTCCAGTCTTAGAACTCTTTGCTGAAATTGGCCATTATATTCTTTTGCAAAGTATTCTAAAGCACACATACTGTATCTCAAGCCTGTGGCAAGTATGATCCATGTGCACTGATATTTAAAATATGCTTTCATATAGTTTACCAAGTTTCTGTATAATCTTACTTGCACTGTTCTCTTCAGCTTGCATGACTGAATGATCGCTTGTGAATTTATGTTGTGTGCTCATATGGTGAAATTAATTTGTTTACTACATTTCTGTAGTTTTCTGGCCATCAAGCTGCCTCTACAATAACTTGTTATGTAGGCACCCAAAAAAAGACTTAAAAGCTCCACTCTAGTTTAAAGGGACTGTATCATCAGAAATGACCTTTTATTTAAATCAAGTTTTTAAGATAAAAAAAAATCTAATTTAAAAAATGCTTTATTTTTCATATCACAACGTATATTATAAAAATATTTCAATTTTCTCACTGCCACTAGGTCTGGACATTAGCCACATGAACTGACTCAGATCCTATCTTTTGTATAGAGGCCTGAGCTTTTAATCGGTGCATGCTCATCTAAGGCCAAAGGTCATTTTGAAGGGAGAGTGAGGAGGTGAGCTGTTGTGCACTGCTTGTATTGTGCTGTATGCACGAGTATCCCTTCAATCTATTTTTTCACTTGCTAATGTGAAACAGCACGCAAGCCAACCCTAGTAGCCCACCTTTTGATTTTGTGGGGTTGAAATTCAGCTGTTTGCAGACTCTGCAGAGCTTCTGAGTGCAGAGCACTAAAAACTTTTTTTTCATTTCGTAATGTGATAGCACAAGCTATAATAGCCCACTTTGTCATTTTTTTGTGGGCGAAATTTAGCTGCATGCACAGTAAAAGAAATTGATTTTTTTCTGTTGCTAGCCGGAGTCCACAAAATATTTTTTCATGTCGCAAACGTGATACACTCTGCTATAAGCCACCTAGTACTTTAGTGGCGGTGAACTTCAGCTGTTTTCAAAGTAAAAAAATATATTTTTTCTGTTGCTAGCCAGAGTTCACAAAATATTGTTTTGTGTCGCAAACGCGATGCACGCTCCTATAAGTCACCTAGTACATTACAAACCTACAAAGAATACTTCCATACAAAAACTAATTTAAATACCATATAAATATGTTCACTTATATGCACACACATGCCACCCATTTTTGGTTTACACTTTCGTTTAATTTTTCACTCATTCCCGAATGGTGCGGGGTCCTACCTTGGTTCATTCACATCCTTTCTCTGGCTTTGCCTCTTCAAAATAGTAAAAAGTTGTTTGATAAATATGATACATGTGTGTGTGTTGTAGGGACAAATGTATGGGTGACTGCTATGTCTAATATAATTATGGAGGATTAGTTTATAATTAGATTTTATGGTATTTTATATGCTATATATAGGTCTTATTTACATTATTTTTTCTTCCATATGCATTTTTTCAAGAAAAAAATTTTGGCAGTGGCCACTCTCAGTTTTTTCTTTTCTTTTTCTTTTCATTTATGTGTATTTATTATAGGTAAACACTTTCATTGCACTTTAATTATGTTTCTATTATAAAGATATCTAATGATGTTACTTTTTAATTTTTTGGATATAACCATGGTGTTACGCACATGCCCGGACTGACTGGCGTGAGCGTGATTAGTGATCCCACTGGACCATGAACCGAGGAGTGCCTGGAGGGGCGTGACTAAGTATCAACCCGGTCCGACCAAGGTCGCACGGCGGCTCAGTGGACTCCGTAAACCAGGGAGGAACCGAGCAGAGGGACCAGGTGCTACTCCAGATCAGACCCCGGTCACAGCTGTTGACCCACACCGGGGAATTCAGGAACAGGCAGGTTAGACTGGCATATAGACAGGTGGGTACTGGCAGGCAGAACTGGCAGTGAACAAGCAGAGCAGAGCGAAATCGCAGGTGCGGTGAACAAGCAGAGCAGAGCGAAACCGCAGGTGCGGTGAACAAGCAGAACCAGATACACACAAGGTAGCGAAGTAGCGAGTGTACACAAAACTCACAAACAGAAGTTCAGAGACAAGTTGGAGTTAGGTGCAGGTTCAGACACTGCAGGAAAAGGGAAGGTTCGGACATAAAGACAAACAGGTAACGAGCTAGGACACAGTTCAGTCAGGGACTGAACCAGGAACAAGATACAGGAACGAGTCTGGGAACTCAGCCCCCAGGGTGGCTGAGACAGACTAGAAGTCACAGATACACAGGTAACAGGCCTGGGTATATTGCCCCCAGGGGTGGAACAGACAAGATACAGGACAGGACCTGGCAACTCAGTTGCAAGGAACACACTGAAGAAAAGTGTTGCTCAGGCACCTCCTACTGGGTGGAGGGGGTTTAAGTATCCAGTGACTCACAGCAATAGGCTGGGGAGGCATTAGGAGTGCGCACACAGTAACTATAAGAATCAGGCAGTAGCCGCGCCGCCGCCCTAAGCAATCAGACAAGAGACACAGCAGGTACTGTTGCAAAATGTGCAGCCTGGATTAATAGGTAAGATGGCGGTCTTGCATGGTGGGAGGTGGTAAGCTATGCCAACACGCCACCAGGGATGTTACACATGGGTTTGGTCACATTTGTTAGGGTTATGATTAATGATGGATTTCGTTGTTGTATGTTTGATCTAATTATGAAGAAAAATATCTAATTCTGATGTATATTTTATTTTGTTGTATATATGTGCATTGGGTAACTAAAAGGCTTTTTGGTCTCTATGGTTGTTTTTTAAAAAAAAGATCATATATGCACCTGTATATATATTCTAATCTGCCTATCTATATTCCGTCTTAGGTATATGACTTCAGAGTGACATGCATCAGAGTGCTCAGTATTACATTGCTTGGGTGTTGTCATGGGAACGCGTCCTTGTTTTGGCTGTATACTTACCTAGCGTCTCCACCTATGACCATTTCCGGCCAGCTGGATGTTATCACATGATTCGGATGTAGTCATGTGATAGCGCTGAATGAGATGGGAAATACACAGCTGCTTGACTGGTATACGCAGTCCATTGGCTGTGATTCTAGATATAATCCAACTGATCTACAACTAGTTTCTACGCTCTTTCTGAGGAAGCAAGACACGTGAAACATACGTTAGAGGGCTATGTCTGGTAAAGTGTGGACCTTCTCCCATGTGTGCATATATATTTATCTGCTTTACCAAGAAGCACTTGCCGTTGCCTTAGAATTTATTTTTACTTACATTTGCATTTTTGTTTACCAAATTAAAATACCTAGGCAAAATGTTCAAGTGATCTTCTTTTGCATAGCGGAGCTACAATCTCCATTAATATACATGCTTTTTTTTCTACTGATGTCGTATTTATATTGGTTTATTTATATTTACCTATATATATTAAGGGGGCATGTGTGTGCATATATATCTCTCCGCATATAAGTGAACATATTTATATGATATTTAATCTGAATCTATTCTATGCATGTGACACACATAGGTTTTGTATACCAGCTGTTTTCATTCTGCAGTATATCTTTTTTACCTGTTTTTATAATTTCTTTGTATACAAATAAAGATTAACTATTTAAATGAGTTTTTGTATGGAAGTATTCTTTGTAGGTTTGCTGTGTTTTACGCTTCCAGCTAATATATGACCATTTGGGTTTACTTAATACACTTAGTACATTAGTGGCAGTGAACTTCAGCTGTTTTCAGAGTAAAAAAATATATTTTTTCTGTTGCTAGCCAGAGTCCACAAAATATTTTTTTCTGTGACAAACGTGATAGAGTCTACCGTAAGCCACCTAGTCCTTTTGTGGCGGGGAAATTCAGCTGTAAGCAGAGCTTATACAGAGTAAAAAAATCTATTTTTTGCTGTGACTAACGTGTTACAGCAGGCTAGATCTCAGTTTGAAATATATTAGAGCATACCTCCTATGTTATACAGGCCTCATCCACAATAAAAAAAAATACTTTCTTATGTTCCTAACGTTATACAGCAGGGGATATCTCAGTTTGCAATTGTTGGCAGCATATCTCCTATGTTACACAGGGCTCATCCACAATAAAATACTTTATTCTCTTCTTAACTTCCTAAACTCAAAATTGGTATATAAAGCAGACTACATCTCCGCTTAAAATTCTTTGGGGGCAAATTTTGTTCTCCACCTAGGGGTACACAGACACGATAAACTGAAAATTGGTATATAATGCAGACTACATCTCTGCTTAAAATTCTTTGGGGCCGATATTGTTCTCCACACAGGGGTACACAAACATGATAAACTCAAAATTGGTATATAAAGTAGACGACATCTCCACTTAAAATTATTTTGGGCAGATATTCTTCTCCATACAGGGGTACACAGACATGATAAACTCAAAATTGGTATATAAAGCAGACTACATCTCTGCTTAAAATTCTTTGGGGCAAATATTGTTCTCTATACAGGGAAAAAAAAAAAGGTAAGGTCCGAGCAGCTTCCTGACCATCGACTGTACTGTGCTGTCAGGGCAAGAAGAGCAGGAGGGTGACTCTCAGGGTGAGGAAAGGGAAAACACATGGGATGATGATGAGGTTGTAGATCCCACTTGGTGTGAACCCAGAGGCACGCAGCTGAGTAGCTCATCTGAGGAGGAAGATGAGGAGGTTGCATTGCATCCTATGGCGCAGACACGGAGTGATGCAAGCATGAGGAGCACTGCATCCTTAGCCACAACCGTGGCAGTGACCAGCAGCGGTCGCGGGTCTGCAGCTCGCAGGGGCGGCAAGGGTTGCCTAGCCTGGGCCTTTTTTGAGACCGCAAAGGATGAGCCAGCACACGTTATCTGCAAACTTTACAAGAAAAAAAACAGTAGAGGTGAAAAAGTGTAATAATTTGACTACTACATGCATGAGCCTTCACCTGCACAATAAATATGCGTTACTCTGGCCATCTCACTGCGATAAAATGCGGACCTCAACCCCAGCAACCGCACGTACTGCTTCTTCCTCCTCCTCTGTTACCATGCCAAGTATTGTCATGCAGGTCTCCCACCACAGAACCTCCGGTTCTTTACTTGCTCCAGTCAGACTGAGTGAGAGCCCGTCAGCTGAAATGAAAGCGGACATGCCTGCTGTTTTTGACCGATCTCAGAGAACGAGCACAGCACAACTTTATCAATCCATCGTAACATCTCCGCCTGCATCTCACTCACAGTCCAGCAGTTTGTCCAGTTCACCATACTCCGCTCTCTCAGCACTGCGGTCAGCCCTCAGTCCCGTAGTTGTGGTCACATAAAAGATTGTTTCTTCCTACACATGACAAAGCTAAGAGATTGAACTCCACCATCTCCAATCTGTTGGCCACTGGGTGCACTGCTTCCAGGATGGTTGGAGACAAGCTCATTCCCACAGAAAAGTACCAGCAGCAAGCTAAGGAATTGGTGGCCTCTGTCATCATAAAGGATTTAGCTCCTTGTCTAGGAGACCGACCACTGCTGCTGTCTACCTTGTGAACATTGTGTTGAAGCTTTCAAGGTGTCACGGGTTTACCGTGACAGAGAGGATCCAGAAGACCGCAGCGTCTGATTCCTCCCACTCCTGCACTCATTAGAAGCCTTTTGCCTTCATATTAATCAGTGCAGGGGTTAATCTGCTCAGTTGTGAGCTCCTGGAAGCTTCCCTTCATTTAGGCTCTCTGCATATTTGTTCTGTGCATCTCCCCTACTGTGTAAGTCTGTAGCCCAACACATCAGACTATTGCCTACTGTGGAAACCTTGAAAAGGAAGCTGAAGACCCACTTCTGACAAGCGGTAACCCTCACTCCATCATACCGCTGCACGACCGGCTGTACCCTGACCTACTGTATCCTCACCAATCTCTTGCAGATTGTTTGTGCGCCCTTGCGGGCAGGGTCCTCTCTCCTCTTGTAGCAGTCGGTGAGTCACCAATGGTGACCCCTTTTCACAAGTAAAGCGCCACAGAATAAATGTCTCTGTAATAATAATAATAATAGTACTTGTGCTCTGGGTCAATTGATGTTACTTTCTTGGTGTCTGTCCCTAATTTGATGTGTTTTGGCAGCTTTTGGACCGTTTGAAGGTGTTGTGTATGTGTTTGTTTTTGCCCCGCCATTGAATCCTATGGCATTCGGCAATGTTCGGCGAATATTTGACTAATAAATCGGCAAATATTGCAAATTCAGCGATCGTAATCCGAACCGAATATTGAAACATTCTCTCATCTCTATCAAGCATGTCACTGAAGGACCTGCGATACTCGGTGCATACCCGAGCACCCGATGCAAACTCAAGTAGAGAGCACTTGCGTCATCATTTTTTTTCTTTACTTTTGAAAAAATCCCAACCCAACACAACCCTAAACCTAACACAAACCTAACCCCAACCCTAATACAACCTGTTACCCTAACACAACCCTAGCCCTAATCCTAACCTTAACACAACCCTAACCCTAACACAACCCTAACAGTCCCCTAACCCTAATACTAACCCTAACACAACCCTAACCCTAACACTCCCCTAACCCTAATACTAACTCTAACACAACCCTAACCCTAAAACAACCCTAACACAACCCTAACCCTATCACAGAATCTTACAGCGGCATAAGATAAGATAAGATAAGATAAGATATACCTTATTTATCCCGGAGGAAATTGCGGTATCACAGCAGCAGAACACAGATCTCGAACATGACACATATGATAACAAAACATTTGGAATGCTTTAGACATTGCTTTTCAGACATTTGTTAAACACCCCCATAGCTGTTGGAACAAACGATCTCCTGTATTTTTCCTTTTTACACCTTAGTTGTATTAGGCGATTGCTGAATGTGCTCTTCTGTTTCGCAAACAGTTCATAAAGCGGGTGTGTGTTGTTGCCCATTATAGCTCTGCACTTCTTCTTAATCCTATCCTCTACCACCTCTTCAAAAGTCCCAAGCTGTAGGCCCACCGTCGCGCTAGCCTTCTTTATAAGTTTGTTGAGCTTGTTGGCGTCAGCAACACGCACACTGTTACCCCAGCAAATTATTGCCGCAAAGGTGGCACTAGCCACAATGGATTGGTAGAACACCTCAAGCATTTTGCCACACACATTAAAAGACCTTAACTTCCTTAGGAAGTACAATCTACTCATCCCCTTCTTGTAGACCTTCTCCATGTGGCACTTCCAGTCTAGCTTGCTATCCAGGTAAACCCCCAAATATTTGAAACTGTCCACCATCTCCACATCCTGACCGTCAATGGTAACAGGTAGGCATACCTTCTTGCACCTTCCATAGCTCATCACCAACTCCCTGGTTTTCTTAACATTTAGTTCTAGATGGTTAGCCTGGCACCATACTACAAAGTCCGCAACCACCCTTCTATATTCCTCTTCGTCCTGGTCCTTCCCAATACCGCCAACTATCACAGAGTCATCCGAGTACTTCTGGAGGTGACAACGGTCTGATTTATACTGAAAGTCAGCTGTGTACAATGTAAAGAGGAATGGCGACAGCACTGTTCCCTGCGGGGCTCCGACACTGCTCAGTACACTATCTGATGTAGCCGTCCCCCACCTAACAAACTGTGGCCTATCCGACAGGTAGTCAATTATCCAATTCACAAGTCCCTCATCCACCGCCATTTTAATCAACTTTCCTCGCAGTAAGAGTGGCTGTAATGTGTTGAACGCACTAGAGAAATCAAAGAACAAAGCACGCACTGTGGTTCCATCATTGTCCAAAAAGGAATGTACTGTTTGTAGCAGAGACGCTACAGCATCATCCACACCCAGTCCCTGCCGGTACGCAAACTGAAGAGCATCAGTATGCGCCATCACCCTCGGACACAAGTGAGCAAGTACTATTCTCTCCAAGGACTTCATCGCATGCGATGTTAAGGCCACCGGTCTATAGTCCCCCGGGGAAGCCGGGAAGGTAGTCTTGGGAATCGGCACCAGGCAGGAAGTCTTCCATAGCACTGGTACTCTCTTTTTCTCTAATTCATAGTTTTGATGCCTTTTGTGTGAATGTACAATTTTCATAGTCATGAAAATACAGAAAAATCTATAAATGAGAAGGTGTGTTCAAACTTTGGGTCTGTACTGTATATACCGGATGGAATAGCATGCCACTGCAAGATGCTGTGGTAGCCATGCTGGTTCAGTATGTCTTCAATTGTGAAAAAATCCCCAACAGTGTCACCAGCAAAGCACCCACACACCATCACACCTCCTCCATGCTTCACGGTGGGCACCAGGCATGTAGAGTCCATCCGTTCACCCTTTCTGCATCGCACAAAGACACGGTGGTTGGAACCAAAGATCTCAAATTTGGACTCATCAGACCAAAGCACAGATTTCCACTGGTTTAATATCCATTCCTTGTGTTCTTTAGCCCAAACAAGTCTCTTCTGCTTGTTGCAGTGGTTTCCTAGCAGCTATTTTACCATGAAGACCTGCTGCACAAAGTCTCCTCTTAACAGTTGTTGTAGAGATGTGTCTGCTGCTAGAACTCTGTGTGGCATTGACCTGGTCTCTAATCTGAGCTGCTGTTAACCTGCGATTTCTGAGGCTGGTGACTCGGATAAACTTATCCTCATGGATATCCTGGGGCGGTCTTCATGTGAGCCAGTTTCTTTGTAGCGCTTGATGGTTTTTGCAACTGCACTTGGGGACACTTTCAAAGTTTGCCCAATTTTTCGCACTGACTGACCTTCATTTCTTAAAGTAATGATGGCCACTCGTTTTTCTTTACTTAGCTGCTTTTTTCTTGCCATAATACAAATTCTAACAGTCTATTCAGTAGGACTATCAGCTGTGTATCCACCAGACTTCTGCACAACACAACTGATTGTCCCAACCCCATTTATAAGGCAAGAAATCCCACTAATTAAACCTGACAGGGAACACCTGTGAAGTGAAAACCATTTCCAGTGACTACCTCTTGAAGCTCATCAAGAGAATGCCAAGAGTGTGCAAAGCAGTCATCAAAGCAAAAGGTGGCTCATTTGAAGAACCTAGAATATAAGACATATTTTCAGCTGTTTCACACTTTTTGTTAAGTATATAATTCCACATGTGTTAATTCATAGTTTTGATGCCTTCAGTGTGAATGTACAATTTTCATAGTCATTAAAATAGAGAAAAATCTTTAAATGAGAAGGTATGTCCAAACCTTTAGTCTGTACTGTATATATACACTACCGTTCAAAAGTTTGGGGTCACCCAGACAATTTTGTGTTTTCCATGAAAACTCACTTACTTTTATTTATCAAATGAGTTGCAAAATGAATAGAAAATATAGTCCAGACATTGGCAAGGTTAGAAATAATGATTTTTATTTGAAAGAATAATTTTCTCCTTCAAACTTTGTTTTCGTCAAAGAATGCTCCCTTTGCAGCAATTGCAGCAATGCAGACATTTGGCATTCTAGCTGTTAATTTGCTGGGTAATCTTGGGAAATTTCACCCCATGCTTCCTGAAGCCCCTCCCTCAAGTTGGATTGGTTTGATGGACACTTTTTGCGTACCATACGGTCAAGCTGCTCCTACAACAGCTCAATGGGGTTGAGATCTGGTGACTGCGCTGGCCACTCCATTACAGATAATATACCAGCTGCCTGCTTCTTCCCTAAATAGTTCATGCATAATTTGGAGGTGTGCTTTGGGTCACTGTCATGTTGTACGATGAAATTGGCTCCCATAAAGCGCTGTCCATAGGGTATGGCATGGCATTGCAAAATGGAGTGATAGCCTTCTTTATTCAAAATCCCATTTACCTTTTACAAATCTCCCACTTTACCAGCACTAAAGCAACCCCAGACCATCACATTACCTCCTCCATGCTTGACAGATGGCGTCAGGCACTCTTCCAGCATCTTTTCAGTTGTTCTGCGTCTGACAAATGTTCTTCTGTGTGATCCAAACACCTCAAACTCTGATTCGTCTGTCCATAAAACTTTTTTCCAATCTTCCTCTGTCCAATGTCTGTGTTCTTTTGCCCATATTAATCTTTTCCTTTTATTAGCCAGTCTCAGATATGGCTTTTTCTTTGCCACTTTTCCGTGAAGGCCAGCATCCTGGAGTCACCTCTTCACTGTAGACGTTGACACTGAGGTTTTGCGTGTACTATTTTAATGAAGCTGTCAGTTGAGGAGCTGTGAGGCGTCGATTTCTCAAACTAGAGACTCTAATGTACTTGTCTTGTTGCTCAGTTGAGCAACGGGGCCTCCCACTTCTCTTTCTACTCTGGTTAGAGCCTCTTTGTGCTCTCCTCTGAAGGGAGTAGTACACACCGTTGTAGAAAATCTACAGTTTCTTGGCAACTTCTCGCATGGAATAGCCTTCATTTCTAAGAACAAGAATAGACTGTCGAGTTTCACATGAAAGTTCTCTTTTTCTGGCCATTTTGAGAGTTTCATAGAACAAACAAATGTAATGCTCCAGATTCTCAGCTAGCTCAAAGAAAGGTCAATTTTATAGCTTCTCAAATCAGCCAAACCATTTTTAGCTGGGCTAACATACTTGTGCAAGGGTTTTCTAAACATCCATTAGCCTTCTTACGCAGTTAGCAAACACAATGTACCATTAAAACACTGGAGTGGTGGTTGTTGGAAATGGGCCTCTATACACCTATGTAGATATTGCAATGAAAACAAGACGTTTGTAGCTAGAAGGCTGCGTGCCCACGATGCGTTTTTTAAGCGTTTTTGCTGCGGAATTTCTGCTGCGGAAACGCTTGAAAAATGCTTGGTAATACGTGCCCCATGGTCCCCAATGACAATCTGCATGTTCTGTGCCCATGCTGCGGAATTTTCCGCAGCGGATTTTATGTGCGGGAAAATCCGCAGCATGTCCATTATTTGTGCATTTACGCATGCGGAATTGCCTACTCAATGCATTAGAAAAACGCATGGCAAATCCGCATGTCAAAAACACTTCAAAAACGCGTCAAAAACGTGTGTAAAAATCCGCACATGTTTTTACTGGCAAGGACATGCAGAAATGAAGAGGAAATTTTCCGCTTCATATCTGCATCGTGGGAACATAGCCGAATAGTCATTTACCACATTAACAATGTACAGAGTGTATTTCTGATTAATTTAATGTTAACTTCATTGAAAAAAAATGTGCTTTTCTTTCAAAAATAATGAAATTTTCTAAATGACCCCAAACTTTTGAACGGTAGTGTATATATGAATATATATACAGTATATATATATTTTTTATATTTTTATAACTTTTTTTTTACTTTTTTCTTATTTTCTTACTTAGTCCCACTATGGGACTTTCACTTTCTGCAGTCTGATCATAGTTATAATGTACACTGTGTGCAGAATTATTAGGCAAATAGGTATATTGATCACATGATACTTTTTATACATGTTGTCCTACTCCAAGCTGCATAGGCTTGAGAGCCAACTACCAACTAAGTAAATCTGATGATCTGCATCTCTGTAATGAGGAGGGGTGTTGACTAATGACTAGTGTTGAGCCACCCCCGTAGTGTTCGAGTTCGGTTCGGTTCGTCGAACACCCGTGTGTTCGCCGAACTGTTCGTCGAACTGTTCGTCGAACACCTTCGAACACCGTTAAAACCAATGGCAGGCAAACAAAAACACATAGAAACACATAGAAAACACCTTCAAAGGTGTCCAAAAGCTGACAAACTGCTCAGAAGACATAACTAACACATGGAAAAGTGACAAGTACATATAGTCATGCGAAAATAAAAGAGGTGGAGGAGTAAAAGGAGGGGGAGACACAGATATAGGCATGTCATGCCCTTCTAAAATCCAAAAAGTGAGAAGCCGACACGGCCAGTCCGCTCCTGCCCGTGCCACCTCCGTGTCGCCGGGTTTGTGCCAGAGCCGCGGTGAACCCTGACGGCCAGCCCCCCTCTCCCAATACTGGTGCCTGTCCGCTGGTGGGTCGAGCGAGCCCCCCTGTGGTGGAGGCAGCTCTAAGCTTTTTAATTTAAATTGTCTCTCTAATTTGAATGAATACACTTTAAATCCATTTACAAGGATCTATTGGAGGGCAAGTCTCATGCCAGCAGCCGCGGTAATTCCAGCTCCAGTAGCGTCCACTAAAGCTGCTGCAGTTAAAAAGCTTTTATAAGGATCGAGCTCGGCTGTCCACCGCAAGGCATCCTACTGCCAGTCCCAGCCCCTATGCCTTGGGGTGCCTCCTGATGCTCTTCACTAAGTATCCCATGGTCCCGAAGCATTTCCTTTGAAAAAATTAAGTGTCTAAACTACAGGTGGTGTAGCTTGCTTAACAGCCGGGATAATCCGCTGACTAGCAGACACTGCTACTAGGCACAAAGTATTTCCTGGGCTAGATGCAGTTAAAAATTTGTAATTAGATACTCTCGTTGGATGCTGAGAAAGCATTCCATAGAGTCTCCTGGCACGCCATATATGATTCTCTTAAAAAGCTTGGGGTAGGCGTCCAGGGGACCCTTTTATAGCCAAAATCACGGCCCTGTATCGCAATACGTCACCTAGGCTGAAGATAAATGGAACTGTAGCACCCTGAGGGCTCGGTTGCTACAGACATATTGCACCTCACCCAGAGGTGTGATATCTCACTCTCAGGTAAGGATGGAGTGTGGATCAGGACCCGACACCTGCATGCATTACACCACATTGCCGTGGGGCAGGGCGACCAATATGCCCCTGAGATGGGCACGACAGTCCCTGTCCCTGGCTGGAGTGGGGGGAGGGAACACTGAGGAAGGGGAACCCTGTAGTGCAGGAGCAGGGAGGAAGCAGTTCCTGGGTGCATTGAGAAGGGAGTATAAAAGGTGGGCACCATCTTAGTTCAGTGCAGAGAAGTCTGAGCAGAAGTGGCAGGGAGCAGGGGCTCTGCATGAGCTCTGCTCCGGAGGCGGGCCTAGTAACAGAGGCCCAGGCCTGGAAGAGGGAGAAGGAAGGAAGAGGAGCGGAGAAGGCTCCAGGAACGAGGAATGAAGGGATCCCAGGGGTGCGGACGGGCGAGTCGCCACCGCACGCCCGAATCCACCTGCGTGGAGGGGTCAGGCCAAAGGGGGAGACCGGTCCCCGAACTAGTGGAGGCAGGAAACGACCCTCAGCTAGAAACCGGAGGCTCTGACATTTTATGTGGCGCAGCCCCTCGCTACACCCGCTAGGAAGGCACCACATAGGGTCAGGGAAACTGGCGCCAAGTTTACCAAGAGGAGGCCCGAGGCAGCCAGACAGAAGTGTTGGTAAGAAAGGCCAGACAAAGGACACACAAAGGGGGTCCTGTGAAGTGCTCCAAAGTTATCTGGGAGTTGTCTGAGCCCCTCACCTGGTGAGCACAGTACGACGTGGGCAGCCGTTACCTGCAGACGTGGTCTGGATAATAAGAACTGTGAGTAAAGGCCCTGGACTGCATCACTGACTCCTTGTTGTTACTGCTGCTGCCCTGCACCATCACCCCCATCCTCCGCATACACTGCCCTGAGGCTATACTCCTCCCGTGGGGAGTTATGCTACGCTCTGCTGCACCCACAACACCAGCCTCAGCGGTCTGCCCTGTAGCGGCGGTTCACTCTGACCGCAATCCACGGGTGGCGTAGTCGGACATTTAAACATCAAAACCACATAAATAGTTCCGCCACTGGTTTGACCGCCCTGAGCCACGGAACCGGGTCGCCGCCACGAAGACTACAACCACCAGCATCCACCAAAAAGGGTCCGGCTCCGGGTGTCCCAAGGCCCAGGGGGTGCGTCAGAACATTTTCATCACCTTTCACAATCACCAATGGGACAAGGCAGGGATGTCCTCTGTCCCCTCTCTTATACATCCTAGTGACGGAGCACCTGCTCTCATCAATTCGCCATAACCCCAATATTAGGTGGATTGAGGTGGGAGGCACCGAGTACAAGTGCTCTCTATTTGCTGATGATGTCCTAGTATATATCACTCAATCACATATATCCATCCCTGCTGTTATGGCTGAAATAGATCACTTTGTTACATGGTAAAATTTTAAAATCAATGCAGCGAAGTCTGAGACCCTCGATGTCTCCCTCCCCAAATCCATATAGGATTCCATCCAGTCCAACTTTCCCTTTGCCTGGCCCTCACAGGGTATCAAATACTTAGGAATTCCTATTCATAGAGACCTCTCCCATCTATGTTATCTTAATTTTGGGCCCTTTATTGAACAATTCCATACAGACCACGGTTGGCAAGTTAGAACTGTAAGATTCACTACGTGAACCACTGGTGTTTTGTGGAAAAGCACATGTACACTGCGTTCCAAATTATTATGCAAAAAGTGTTTAGGAGTGATAAGGGAAGAATTTGTTTGTTTGTCAGTTAAACTCATTGATGGTGATGTGTGTCAGGGCTCTTTATATCACTGTAAGCAATTGCAGACACCTGTGCTAATTAGTTTGGCAGGTGTGTCCAATGAAAGGCAAGACTACTTAAGAAGGCTCTCTCACATTATTAAGCAGCCTACATTTTCTGCCAAAATGGGAAAGAAAAAGGATGTGTCGGCTGCTGAGAAGCAACAAATTGTGGAGTGTTTAGGTCAAGGCATGACTACAATCAACATTGTGCGATGATCAGGATGAAGTGTCTTGGCAATCAAGAAGTATGTAGCTGATTCACAGTACACACGTGTGCGTGCTGATAAGGGCAAATTGAGGACTCTTTCCTACAGGCAATTACGTCAGGTTGAAAGAGCAGCGGCAAAAAAGCCTTGTCATAGCAGCAGACAAGTTTTTGAAGCTGCTTGTGCCTCCAACGTCCCCCGACCAACAAGATGCAGGGTCCTTCAGAGGTTTGCAGCTGTGCATACGCCATCCTGTCGACCTCCTCTATCCACTTCACACAAGCAGAAACGGCTCCAGTGGGCCAAACATTACATGAAGACTGATTTCAAAACTGTTTTGTTCACGGATGAGTGCCGTGCAGCGCTCGATGGTCCAGATGGATGGAGTGGAGGATGGCTGGTTGATGGACACCCCACGCAAACACGGCTACAGCGCCAACAAGGAGGAGGTGGAGTGATGTTTTGGGCTGGAATCATGGGGAGAGAGATTGTCGGCCCCTTTAGGATCCCTGAAGGCGCTAAAGATGAACTCCATAATGTATGTGGATTTTCTCAAACAGCACTTCCTGCCATGGTTCAAGAAGAAGAACCGTGTATTTCACAGCAAGATCATTTTTCTGCATGATAATGCACCATCTCATGCTGCACATAAAACATCTGCATCTCTGGCTGATATGGGCATAAAAGGGGACAAACTTATGGTGTGACCCCCATGCTCCCCTGACCTCTACCCCATTCAGAACCTTTGGAGCATCATTAAAAGGAGTGTCTATGATGGCGGGAGGCAGTTCACATCTAAGCAACAGCTCTGGGAGGGTATTCTGTCCTCATGCAAAACAATTGAAGCAGAAACCATCCAAAACCTGACAAATTCAATGGACGAGAGAGTTCAGAAGCTCCTTTTGAACAAGGGGTCCTATGTGAAAATGTAACATCACCTAGAATAAAGTTTTGAGTTGAAAACTGTTTGATTTCAGTTTCTAACAACCTGCTAATGCTTATAATTTCAAAAATGACCATTTTTTTGGTCTTTATTAAAATGAAAAGGTTGATCGAAAAGTTTGGGGGATCTAAGAGTGTGGCAACCCAGTAGTCATGATTACTTCGAATTCTGACAATATGAGGGTCATGCTGCAGGTAGTGCAGCAAGAAGGCACTTATGTGTCTTGCGCATCTCGGAGCCCCAAAATTATTTTCCGGGCTAGATGCAGCTAAAAATTATTTTTAATTTTAAATCTGGTGGAGCTTATTATAGATGGCCTAATAGGATCAGTGCTGCACACTGCTACAAAGCCCAAATTATTTTCCAGTCAAGATACAGATAAACATGATTAGTAATTTGAAAGCTTAAAACGGTTGGTAGGGTGATTTTAACCAATCATCAAGCTTTTACTCTCCCCAGGATGACACAGGGGTAGAAAAGTCGTTTCGGATCCATGATTTGTTCATCTTTATGAACGTGAGTCTGTCTACATTATCAGTGGAGAGCCGCGTGCGCTTATCTGTCAGCACACCACCAGCAGCGCTGAACACACGTTCAGACAGAACGCTGGCTGCGGGGCATGACAAGATCTCCAAGGCGTAAGTGGCTAGCTCCGGCCATTTATCCAGATTGGAAGCCCAAAAAGAGCAAGGGTCCAGTGACACAGTCGTGGCTTCAATGTTTACTTGGAGATACTCCTGTACCATCGTCTCTAGGCGTTGACTATGTGTCAGACTTCTTGTCTCCTGTGGCCTTGCAAAGGATGGGCTAAAAAAGTGGTGAAATGATTCCGCAAAATTGATGTTACCAGCAGATACTGTGGTTCTGTTACGGTTTGAGTGCTGAACACTTGACGGTCCCACGGTTGGCAAGTTGGAACTGTGAGATTCACTACGTGCACCACTGGTGTTTTGTGGAAAAGCACATGTAAGATTCTGCAACAGTCTCTGCTGATACTCCTGCATGCGTGCATCCCTTTCTATGGCAGGAATAATTTCGGCAAATTTACTTTTGTACCGGGGATCTAACAGTGTGGCAACCCAGTAGTCAGGATTATTTCTAATTCTCACAATTCGAGGGTCATGTTGCAGGTAGTGCAGCAAGAAGGCACTCATGTGTGTTGCGCATCCAGGAGCACCAAGTCCCTGTTATGTTGGTGGCGAGGTAACAATCATGCTTCCTTCCTCTGTCCTCTCCCCCCAACCTCGCACAACAGAAATGTGATCAAGGTCTCCCTCATCTGATGAGTCTTCCATCAGTTCGTCCTCCACTTCTTCCTGGGCTCCTGCACCTTCCTCACTAGTTTGGCTGCTACCATGCGCCCTGGTAAAACCATCTCCCCCACCCTCACATGCCTGCCGCCTTGGTGCTGCCGACCGTCTGGACCTTGCAGATGTTAGCCCTTCTGCATACAACTCCTCCTCCTCTACTTCCTCCACCTCCTCTTGTGCCACCACCTGACTCCGAATTCTGTTTAACATGTGCTCCAGCATGTAAATCACCGGAATAGTCATGCTGATAATGGCATCATCAGCACTAAACATCTTCGTCGCCATTTCAAAACTGTGCAGAAGGGTGCATAGGTCCCTGATCTGAGACTACTCTTCCAGCGTGATTTGCCCCACCTCTGGATCTCGTTGGCCCAGGCTATACGTCAGAACGTATTGCACCAGGGCTTGTCGGTGCTGCCACAGTCGCTGCAACATGTGCAGAGTTGAATTCCACCGGGTAGGCACATCGCATTTTAGCCGGTGAAGTGGCAGGCCCAACGACTTCTGTAGAGATGTAAGTCGCTGAGCTGCGGGATGCGAACGGCGGAAGTGAGCACACAGCGACCGTGCCCTCTGCAGAAGGCCATCTAGTCTGGGATAGTGGGCTAAAAATTGCTGGACAACCAGGTTCAACACGTGAGCCATACAAGGCACGTGTGTGACATTGCCCCGGCGAAGGGCCGCACCCAGGTTTGCAGCATTGTCGCACACGGCCTTCCCTGGTTTCAGGTCCAGTGGAGACAGCCATTCATGAAATTGGTTCTCCAGAGCTGACCACAACTCCTCAGCTGTGTGACTCACATTTCCCAGACATTTCAAAGTAAAAACCGCCTGATGACGTTGAGCCCTACTGCCAGCATAGTAAGGAGGTGTGCAGGATCCCTTCTGCGCAGTTAGAAAGCTTGTGGCATGACCAGACAGGCTTTGGGTGCAGGTGGAAGACCGAGAGGAGGTTGAGGAGGCAGAAGCAGTGGAGGAACTTTGACATAAAGAGGATTGACGCACAACTCGTGGGGACGGCAAGACTTGGACAGCAGCCCCTTGTCCTGCTGTCACCATAGTTACCCAGTGCCCAGTCAGCGACATGTAACGCCCCTGTCCATGCCTACTCGTCCAAGTGTCTGTGGTGGAATGCACCCTGTCACACACAGAGTTTCTCAAAGAAGCGGTGATGTTGTGTGCGACATGCTGGTGGAGCGCAGGCACACCTTTCTTTGAGAAGTAGTGCCGACTGGGCATCTGGTACTGGGGCACTGCGACGGACATAAGGTCTCGAAAATCCTCTGTGTCCACCAGGCGGAAAGGCAGCATTTCTGTAGCCAAGAGCTTGCAGATGGTGAAATTCAACCTCTTAGCTTTCTCATGGCTAGGAGGAAATGGTCTTTTACTTGTCCACATCTGAGGGACCGAGGGCTGGCTATTGTGCTTAGACGGGGTTGATAAGGGTGTCCCCGGCAAACTGCCGGTCTGTGAGGAAGATGCAGGCGGACATGTTAGGTTGCCTTGATCCAAAGGTGGTGCTATCGATGTCGGACAGCGCTCAACACCAGCTGGTGTTACCACCTCCAAAGAAAATGATGACCTGCCAATCACGCTGGCTGTTGCGGGTAAAGAGGTGGCAGGTCTGCGCCCCAAAACAGGTGTGACTGCTGTCCCCCCAGTCACAGAGGATGAAGAGGCCGCGGATGCACAAGATATGGCAGACGGTGGTTGGCCCGGCCGGCTAGGCCGCATTGTAGCACACTGAGCTTCCCACTGCAACTTATGCTTCATGTCCATGTGCCGGTTCATGCATGAAGTACTCAAACTATGTATTTTTTGGCCTCTACTTAGCTTTTGCTGACAAATGTTACAGATAACACGAGTTGGGTCATCTTTATCGATCTGAAAAAATGCCCAGGCTATGCAAGGCTTAGCACCCATGCGACCTGAAGAGCCACCACGACTTGTGGTGAGAGGCAGAGTTGTGTTTGAGGATGCAGTTGTTGACGTGCTTCCAGTACTACGTCTCTGTCCAGGAAGGCGCAACCTGACCTCGTCGTCACTAGCATCTTCCTCCACCTCCTCTGCTGACCTCATCTCTTGGCTGACTGTGGGTTGACAGTAAGTGGGATCTCCAACCTCATCATCATCACCCTGTGTGTTATCACACCCGTCGTCCTCAGAGCCAACCTGTTCCTGCCCTGACAAAAAACTAAAGTTGTCGCTCCAATCAGGTATTTGAGTCTTATCATCGTCTTCCTCATTGTCTCCACCAACAGGAGTTACAGTTTGGGAATGAGGGTCTACATTATGGTCAGAACCTTCTGCGTCTGGTCCTGGATCCGACTCATAAAGATTCTGGGCATCAGTGCAGATCATTTCCTCGTCTGGATTCACAGAAGCGCTGGAGTCGACCTCTGATTCCCAGGCTATAGTATGAGTAAACAGCTCTGCAGACTCAACCATCTGTTCTACCTCATACTCAGACGGGCAGCTGGAGATTTGGGAGCTGTGAGGAAGCAAGTGCGATTTGGGTGACACCTTTGAGGACTGGAGTATTTGTGATGTTGAAGTTGATGTGGAGGAGAGCCCACTTAAAGGAGCACTTGATATCCGTTGAAGCACCTGCTGTTTTTGTGCCTCATCTGGAATTTGTAGCGATTGGCGTGGCCGTAAGAAAGGGATCTTATCACATTGTCCGCTAAAAGAAGTAGACATTTTAGTTTGGCTGGAAGATGGTCTTTCTTCTGCAGATGTTACTGTTGCTTTAACACCTACCCCACGGACACAACCTTTTTTCCCCTTCCCAACACGCCTATTCCCCTTTCCACCAGCAGCAGGCCTTTTTCCACTCATTTTGGTGGTTAACTAATTCACAACTCTGGAGTTGTTTGCACAAAAAAACAATGGATGGTAACCGAGCAGAGCTGAGTGGCCAAACTGTGGTATTAGGCCAAAACTATTGGCTGGGTTAGATGCAGAAAAAAATTATATTCAATTTGCAACCTGATGGAGGTCAGTATAGATGGACTAATACAACAAGTCCCACACACAGCTAGAAGCCCAATATTTTTTCAGAGGTAGATGCAGAAAAAAATATATTCAGTTTGCAACCTGATGGAGGTCAGTATAGATGGACTAATACAACAAGTCCCACACACAGCTAGAAGCCCAATATTTTTTCAGAGGTAGATGCAGAAAAAAATATATTCAGTTTGCAACCTGATGGAGGTCTGTATAGATGGATTAATAGAACAAGTCCCACACACAGCTAGAAGCCCAATATTTTTTCAGAGGTAGATGCAAAAAAAAATATATTCAGTTTGCAACCTGATGGAGGTCAGTATAGATGGACTAATACAACAAGTCCCACACACAGCTAGAAGCCCAATATTTTTTCAGAGGTAGATGCAGAAAAAAATATATTCAGTTTGCAACCTGATGGAGGTCAGTATAGGTGGACTAATAGAACAAGTCCCACACACTGCTAGAAGGCCAAATATTTTTTCAGAGCTAGATGCAGAAAAAAATTAGATTCAGTTTGCAACCTGATGGAGGTCAGTATAGATGGACTAATAGAATGATGCTATGCCCAAAAGATTTTACTTCACTAGGTGCAGTAAAAAAATTGGTATTCTATACACAGGTGGTATATCTTGCAACACAGATAGGCTACTCCACTGACTAACACACTCTGCAATAGGCCAAAAAGGATTAGCTTTGCTAGATTCAGCCAAATGCTGTGAAAAAAACTTGCACAGCACTGGCACAGACCTGCCTGGCAAAAACTGATAGGAACTGATGTAACCTAGTCCTGAAAAGGACTCCAATTACAATTAGTCTTTACTCCCACAACCTATCTATTTAAGAGCACAGACCTGCCTGATAAAAGTCGTAGGAAATGCTGTAACCTAGTCCTTAAAAGGACTGCAATCAGAACTATTCCCTACTCCCAAGCTATCTGTATATTTGTGCGAAAATTGGCTTGAAATTAACAAGGTATAGCGCACACAGCAACAGCGGTGCCGTCTAACACGCAGCTGCAGCAGTGAGAAAATGGTGGCGACGGGGAAAATGGCTTGGTCTTATAGGGCAAGGACATGTGACATACACTGCCAATGACACATGCCCTTGCTTGTGTGAAAAAAAGCACTTCGCTCCGTGTGTGCGCTGCTGATAGGCTGACAGATTGCACCTCCCCACTGTAAATGCGGGAAAGAGAAAAAAAAATGGAGATCTTCATTGTTCCTGCAGAGATCCATCCCCTGCCCCTCCCCCCACCCCGCTGTACACTCAAACTGCGTATTAACATTAATTTTCATCATTACTGAGAAAAAATCCAGTTATGATTTTGGTGCACGAACAGTTATCGAACATAACCTCGAACAGCCGAATTTTTCTCAAATTGTTCGTGTTCGCCGAACGGCTCGAACACCGCCCAAAACAGCTCGAATTTGAGATTGGCGAACAGTTCGAGTAGAACAACGCTCATCTCTACTAATGACATCAATACCCTATAAAAGGTGTGCTTAATTATTAGGCAACTTCCTTTCCTTTGGCAAAATGGGTCAGAAGAGGGATTTGACGGGCTCTGAAAAGTCCAAAATTGTGAGATGTCTTGCAGAGGGATGCAGCAGTCTTGATATTTCCAACCTTTTGAAGCGTGATCACCAAACAGTCAAGTGTTTCATGGCAAATAGCCAACAGGGTCGCAAGAAGCGTGTTGGCCAAAAAAGGCGCAAAATAACTGCCCAAGAATTGAGGAAAATCAAGCGTGAAGCTGCCAAGATGCCATTCGCCACCCGTTTTGCCATATTTCAGAGCTGCAACGTTAGTGGAGTATCAAAAAGCACAAGGTGTGCGATACTCAGGGACATGGTCAAGGTAAGGAAGGCTGAAAAACGACCACCTTTGAACAAGAAACATAAGATAAAACGTCAAGAATGGGCCAAGAAATATCTTAAGACTGATTTTTCAAAGGTTTTATGGACTGATGAAATAAGAGTGACTCTTGATGGGCCAGATAGATGGGCCAGAGGCTGGATCAGTAAAGGGCAGCGAGATCCACTCCAACTCAGACGCCAGCAAGGTGGAGGTGGGGTACTGGTATGGGCTGGTATCATCAAAGATGAACTTGTGGGACCTTTTCGGGTTGAGAATGGAGTGAAGCTCAACTCCCAGACCTACTGCCAGTTTCTGGAAGACAACTTCTTCAAGCAGTTGTACAGGAAGAAGTCGGTATCGTTCAAGAAAAACATGATTTTCATGCAGGACAATGCTCCATCACATGCATCCAACTACTCTACAGCGTGGCTGGCCAGTAAAGGTCTAAAAGAAGAAAAAATAATGACATGGCCCCCTTGTTCACCTGATCTGAACCCCATAGAGAACCTGTGGTCCATCATAAAATGTGAGATCTACAGGGAGGGAAAACAGTACACCTCTCGGAACAATGTCTGGGAGGCTGTGGTGGCTGGTGCACGCAATGTTGATCGAAAACAGATCAAGCAACTGACAGAATCTATGGATAGAAGGCTATTGAGTGCCATCATAAAGAAAGGTGTCTACATTGATCACTTATTTTTTTGGTTTTTGTTTTTGCATGTCAGAAATGTTTATTTCTAAATTTTGTGCACTGATGTTGGCTTACCTGGTGAAAATAAACAAGTGAGATGGGATTACATTTGGTTTTTATTAAGTTGCCTAATAATTCTGCACAGTAATAGTTACCTACACAAACAGATATCCTCCTAAGATAGCCAAATCTAAAAAAACCCACTCCAACTTCCAAAAATATTAAGCTTGGATATCTATGAGTCTTTTGGGTTGATTGAGAACATAGTTGTTGATCAATAATACAAATAATCCTCTAAAATACAACTTGCCTAATAATTCTGCACAGAGTGTATAGCAGTGCAGAATCACTGCTATACATTATCACCTTTCAGCCCTGCAGACATAAGCTACTTTGATCATGCACTGCGCATGATCAAAGTAACTTGCTGGGGGGATCTTGTGACCCAGATGTCGTCATCATGACATTGGGTCACATGGCAACGATCGTGAGGGACCCTTTGCTGACAGCGCGTGGTCTCCGATCCAAGAGCAGGGGGGCATCTGTTCCCCTCGCTAAATTCTCAGACCGCGGCATTTAGGGGGTTAATTACCAGTAGTGGTGCGGACACTACTCCTGGCACTGAGTACCGGGTGTCAGCTGTTAGAATCAGCTGACATCCGGCGGTGATTGCGCCCGCACAGCCTGTGTACGGGCGTGATTGGATTGCTGTAGTAGTACGTACCTGGTCCATAAGGCCCAGGGCACAGGGAGGTATTATTACTGGCTATGTCAGAAAGGCGTTAACATTTAGTGATATTGAAAATAAAAATACCATAAAAATCCTATAACAAATTTGATTTAAACATTTTCTGATTACATATTTCATTTAACCCCTTAACAACATTTGACGTACTAATACACGTCTGTGCCCTGGGACTGAAGAGCCAGACCCGTATTAGTACGTCATGGCGATCGCGCGCGCACACAGGCTGTGTGGGCGCGATCGCCGCCGGGTGTCAGCTGATTGTCACAGCTGACGCCCGGTACTATGTGCAGGGAGCGGTCATGCACTGCTCCCAGCACATTAACCCCCATGATGCTGCGATCGAAGTTGATCGCAGCATTGCGGTGGCAAGGGGAGGTGATCGCAGATACTCACCTCCTCTTCCGGCTTCCATCGCTGTCTGCCGTGGCTTCCAGGATGTTACCATGACGACCCGATGTCGTCATGACAACATCCGGGTCACCAGACAGCAGGAAGATTTTTTGGACATGCGCAGTGCATCTCCAAACAATTTTCTCCCTGTCCAGCGCTGACAGCCTGCATGACACAGGGATGGTGCTGCATTCCTGTGCCATGCAGACGATCAGAGAAAAAAAGTGAAAGTCCCATAGTGGGACAAAGTAATAAAGTATAAAAACTATCAGAAAGTGAAAAAAAAAAAATTGTAAAAATATAAATAAAAAATAAAAAAAATAATCCACCAAAAATAAAAATATAATGTACCCATCAATAAATATTATTATAAAAAAAAAAACAAAAAAAACAATAAAAGTACACATATTTGGTATTTCCGCGTCCGGAACAACCTGACCTATAAAACTGTCCCACTAGTTAACCCCTTCAGTGAACACGGTAAAAAAAAAAAATAAAAAACGAAGCAAAAAACAATGCTTTATCACCATACCGCCAAAAAAAAAATGGAATAACACGCGATCAAAAAGACAAATATAAATAAAAATGGTACCGCTGAAAACGTCATCTCGTCCCGCAAAAAGCAAGCCCCCATACCGCTCCATCAGCCGAAAAATAAAAAAGTTATAGCTTTCAGAATAAAGCTATGCTAAAAAATATTTTTTTCTATAAAATTGCTTTTATTATGTAAAAGTGCAAAACATAGAAATACGATATAAATGTGATACCGCTGTAAACGTACTGACCCAAAGAATAAAGCTGCCTTATCAATTTTACCACACGCGGAACAGAATAAAAAAAAACAAAAAAAACAATTCCTGATTTGTTGGTTTTTGTTTATTCTGCCTCACAAAAATCGGAATAGAAAGCGATCAAAAAATGTCACGTGACTGAAAATGGCACCCCTAACAACGTCAACTCATCCCGCAAAAAAAAGCCATCAAATGACTGTCTGCCAAAATCTGGAAAAATTATAGCTCTCAAAATATGGCGATGCAAAAACTAGATTTTACAAAAAATGCGTCTTTTAGTGTGTGATAGCTGTCAGTCATAAAAACCCCATATGATTCTGGTATTGCTGTAGTCTCACCGACCCGAAGAATAAGGTCGTCTAATCACTTATACCGCATGAGGAACGGCGTAAAAAATCAGCTCTCAGGTTAGGGTTGTGCTAGGGTTAGGGTTGTGCTAGGGTTAGGGTTGTGCTACGGTTAGGGTTGTGCTACGGTTAGGGTTGTGCTACGGTTAGGGCTGGGGTTGGGGTTAGGGTTGTGATGGGGTTGGGATTTTTTTCAAAAGTAAGAAAAAAAGATGACGATATGGCGTCTAGTGTTGAGCGCAAGTGTTCGCTACTTGAGTTTGCATCGGGTGTTCTGGTATGCATTGAGTATCGTGGGTATTTGAGTGACATGCTTGAGTCTCCGCCCCATATGCTTCACAGCCCAAAAAACTTTGCGGGGATTGCCTGCCATGCACGAGCGATCCCCGCATGTTTTTTTTGGGTGTCTAATAATCGTGAAACATCCGGGCGGGGACTCGAGCATGTCACTCGAGCACACGCAGTACATGGTGCATACCTGAGTACCCGATGCAAACTCAAGTAGCAAGCACTTGCACTCAAGACTATTGACAACTTATTCAATATGATGACCTAATGTTATCAAATTCTGTGTCGTACCTCTGGGTTCATAATGTTCACTATACACCTTAATAAAATCCTTGAGGGGTATAGTTTCCAAAATTGGGTCACTTGTGGGGGAGCTCCACTGTTTAGGCACATCAGGGGCTCTCCAAATGCGACATGGTGTCCGCTAACAAATTGAATGGAAAATCGGCTCAAATTGTTAGCGGACGCCATGTTGCGTTTGGAGAGCCCCTGTGTGCCCAAACATTGGAGCTCCCCTACAAGTGACACCATTTTGGAAACTATACCCCCCAAGGCACCTATCTAGATGCATAGTGAGCACTTGGAACCCCCAGGTGCTTCACAAATTGATTAATAAAAATGAAAAAGTGTTGTTTTTTTTCACTTTTTCATTTTTATGAATCAATTTGTGAAGCACGTGGGGGTTCCAACTGCTCACTATGCATCTAGATAGGTGCCTTGGGGGTTCTAGTTTCCAAAATGGGGTCACTTGTGGGGGAGCTCCAATGTTTGGGCACACAGGGACTCTCCAAATGCAACATGGTGTCCGCTAACAATTTGAGCCGATTTTCCATTCAATTTGTTAGCGGACACCATGTTGCATTTGGAGAGTCCCTGTGTGCCCAAACATTGGAGCTCCCACACAAGTGACCCCATTTTGGAAACTAGACCCCCCAAGACACCTATCTAGATGCATAGTGAGCACTTGGAACCCCTAGGTGCTTCACAAATTGATTCGTAAAAATGAAAAAGTGAAAAAAAAAACACTTTTTCATTTTTATGAATCAATTTGTGAAGCACCTGGGGGTTCCAACTGCTCACTATGCATCTAGATAGGTGCCTTGGGGGTCTAGTTTCCAAAATGGGTTCACTTGTGGGGGAGCTCCAATGTTTGGGCACACAGGGGCTCTCCAAACGCAACATGGCGTCCGCTAATTATTCAAGCAAATTTTACAATCAAAAAGTCAAATGGCGCTCCTTCCCTTCCGAGCCCTGCCGTGCGCCCAAACAGTGGTTTTTCCCCACATATGGGGTATCTGCGTGCCCAGGGGAAATTGCACAACAAATTTTGGGGTCCATTTTTTCTTGCTACCCCTGTGAAAATAAAAAAATTGGGTCTAAAATAACATTTTTGTGAAAAAAGTTAAATGTTCATTTTTTTCTTCCACATTCCAAAAATTCCTGTGAAGCACCTGAAGGGTTAATAAACTTATTGAATGTGGTTTTGAGCACCTTGAGGGTGCAGTTTTTAGAATGGTGTCACTTTTGGGTATTTTCTGTCATAAAGACCTCTCAAAGTGACTTCAAATATGATGTGGTCCCTAAAAAAATGGTTTTGTAAATTTTGTTGGAAAAATGAGAAATCGCTGGTCAACTTTTAACCCTTATAGCTCCCTAACAAAAAAAAATTTTGGTTCCAAAATTGTGCTGATGTAAAGTAGACATGTGGGAAATGTTATTTATTAACTCTTTTGTGTGACATATCTCTCTGATTTAAGGGCATAAAAATTTAAATTTTGAAAATTGCAAAATTTTCAAAATTTTCGCAAATTTCAGTTTTTTTCACAAATAAACGCAAGTGATATCGAAGAAATTTTACCACAATCATGAAGTACAATATGTCACGAAAAAACATTCTAAGAATCAGGGGGATCTGTTGAAGCGTTCCAGAGTAATTACCTCATAAAGTGACAGTGGTCAGAATTGTAAAAATTGGCCTGGTCATTAACGTGCAAACCACCCTCGGGGGTTAAGGGGTTAAACATTGTATTGTCAGCATTTGTTTTTTTACCGTATTCAGGCCATACACAAGGGCTTCCTGGAGTTTAAAATAATTGATCCTTTGTTCCCGTAAGATGAGATATCCGCTGCTTATTACCCTCTCAGCTGCTTATTACCCTCTCTTTTTTCATCTAAAAACTTGATAATTGACATTTTTTTTTACATCAAACAATAATCGAACAGACAAAGATAACCAATTGGAAACTCCCTAGGATTGAAATATATTTTATATTACAAAATAAAATATGCAAGAAAATAAACAAAATAAAATATACAAAATATATTATTTGTATATTTTATAATAGAATATTAAAAGATGGTATTTTCAGAGAATTTCTTTACTGTCAGTGCTCGTTTTAGGGAATGCATAATGAGTAGTGATGAGCGAGCGTGTTCTGTTAACCCTTTCGGGGAGCATACTCGGTTGCTTGCCGGGTATTTGCATCGTGCGCGAATGTTATGTTTGAGTTACTGTGTGTGCATGATTTGCGACTGTTTGTTAGGCATTCCTCATATGTATTAAAGCTGTGAAACAGTCTCAAATCATGCACATGGAGTTACGCAAACATAACATTTGAACACGCTGAAGATACTCGGAAAACACCCAAGCATACTCGTAAATCTCGAGTAAAGAGCATGCTCGCTCATCACTAATAATAAGCAATTGGAGGTCCTCTAAGAAGTGGACGCTTGGAAGTTACCTGAACCTATAGCAGAGCATTCACTAACTTTGACCACAAGGATTTTACCATAAATCCTTTCACTATCTAAGTATTGCAGTAGAATTTTGGAATGAGGGCATTGGCCACGATCTGTAGCCGCTGTGGCCCCGACGCTACAGAATAGCCGAGCGACTTCTGCCCTCATTATGCAAATGAGCGGCCGCAATTTTTTTTCTTTTTACATGTGGACTTTCCTCATTGATGTTAATCTATGGGGAAAGTCCACATGTGGACCCGCAAGAGAGATTGACATGCTGCGGGTCTGAAAGACGCGTCGCATATCCGTGTTCGCGGGTGATCTGCGGGTGCACAGAGATGCATAGTGGACATGGAATTTCTAGAAATCCTATCCACTATGCTGTAACATCTGGATGCTGCGGGTTTGACACTGCTTAGACACGCAGCATCTAACCTGCAATGGCTTCTGATCGTGGGCACATACCCTAAAAACTGGCTTTATTTGGACACTGTTGTGTAGTAAATGCATTATTTGGATACTGTATGAGAGTATTTTTATGTGTAATATACATATATTGTAATAGCATTGTGTAGCAGTATTTGGGTACAAATATTTGCATACATATCTGTGTTTTATATACTCGTCAACAATGAAATTGCAGCACCAATAAGGAAATGCTGTGGAATTCTGAAAATTACAAGATCGATAGACGTGATATATAGATATTTGGCTCGTAGCCCAATGTCGTGCAAATACTTTCTGATGGTTTGCGTTGACACTGTTTGACACCTTAGGCTTGGTATGTGACATAGAAAAGAGTGGATCACAACATGCCATTTCTTGAATCTGATGAGACCACATGGAAAATGCCATGAAGAGGCCTTCATGATGGAATATTTCACCGGTCCTACACCCGGGATTATGATGTAGGGTGGCATAATATGCAGTAGCCATGCCCTCTAGTCTTCATTCCAGGTACATTAACAGCCTGGCATTACATTAATTTGGTGATGGAAACAGTGGTACGTCCATTTCTCAAAAGTGTCCCAGGAGTCATTTTTCAACAAAACAATGCCAGGCCGCATGTGGCTCGTGCTACAGTGAGTAGCCTGTAAAGAAAAAACCTGGGAGTCTGAACTGAAACGTAAATTGATGTGCATGCAAAATGTAAATGCATGTTCACACAAGGCCACTAGACAGAGAAAAACCAAAAACAAGCAAAATACCCAAATAACTGGAAGTAAATGGATAAATCGCACAGTGCAAAAATAATGATAAATAATAAAGGGTATTAAGTTAACATAATTTTGATCAAAATAATGTAAAAGCCATCCAACCACGTCACAGTAACCCTTATGGGACAGTCCTAACTCTAATATTCAAACCTTACCATTTGTCAAGTGACATACATATGGATAAAGGCAGAGAGACTGAACCAGTAGTAGAGGCATAGACCTAAGAGGCAGAATGAACCTTTCAGCTCAGACAAAGGGCGGCCACACCCTTCAATGCACTAAAGCACACTAAACTGCAAAGAAAAAAACTGGGATTCTGAACTGAAACGTAAATTGATGTGCTTGCAAAATGTAAATGCATGTTCACACAAGGCCACTAGACAGAGAAAAACCAAAAACAAGCAAAATACCCACATAACTGGAAGTAAATGGATAAATCGCACAGTGCGTAGCCTGTGTAGTTTAAATCTGCCACCATGGCCTGCAGCATCTCCAGATTTGTCTGCTATCGATTGCAAAAGGAGCTGCCAGTGGCTGTTATGTTCTGCTACCAGAGCTAAGGAAAGAGAGGAGATCTGTCCCTACGATAGAACTCAGCTGAATCCCTACGATGTAACAGGGAACCTGATCCTGCGATCAGACCTGCTAAAGTCCTAAGCTAGTCTGTACGGAGACCTATAGATGTGGGGAAGGAAACCCTACAAGTACTAAGGACTGGGAGGAAAATGGGACACCTCCTAACAGAAATAGTAGCAGACAGACGAACAAACAAAATATATAGAACATAGAGGTCCGTAGACCAAGCAAACTAACAGAGTTAGATACAGAGCATAGGCTAGCTAGAAAGTAGTTATACAATGAAGTCCACCAAAGCCAGAAGGGTGGAGCAGGATTAAATAGGCCAACAAGGTCATGTGACCAGCAAAGGAAAAAACCTAAGAGCAAGGTTCTAACAGTACCCCCCCTTCTAAGAGGATCCTCCGGATCCCCTAGGACCAGGCTTATCAGGAAATCTCCTGTGAAACGCTCTGATAAGTCTGGACGCGGAAACATCATCTGACCTCACCCAAGAGTTATCCTCGGGTCCGAAACCTTTCCAGGCCACAAGATACTGCAAACTACCTCTATACCGTCTAGAGTTAAGGATGCGAGAAATTTCATATTCCCCGTCCTCCACCACCGGAGGAACAGAGGCAGAGGCGTCACCATCCGACACAACAGCTTTTTTTAACAGAGAGACATGAAATACCGGATTAATTCTCCAGGAGGTAGGAACCTCCAACCTAACAGCAGATTGGTTGACAACCTGAAGCACCTTAAAGGGCCCTACAAACTTGGGACCCAATTTCTTAGAAGGAATCCTCAACCGCAGATTCCTAGAGGACAACCAAACCATGTCACCAACAGCGAACAAAACCTCCTGTCGTTTCCTATCAAAGTAGTCTTTAGATTTTCTGTTGGCCTCCTGAAGATTACCACGCACATCCGTCCAAACTCTCTCCAAATCACCGGAAAAATTCTCCTACTCAGGCACGGCAGATCCCAACTTGGAGAACGACCCAAACGACGGATGTCTCCCAGAACAACAAAAAAAAGGCGAACAACTAGCAGAAGAAGATGTATGATTGTTCAGAGCAAATTCAGCGAGTGGCAGAAACTCAGACCACCCCTCTTGATTGTCTGCCACAAAACAACGCAAGAACTGCTCAACATCCTGGTTTTTCCTTTCTGTCTGGCCATTAGATTCAGGATGATATCCGGATGAGAACGACAAATGAACTCCCAACCTGTCACAAAAGGCACGCCAAAAACGAGCCACGAACTGAGGACCCCTATCAGAAACAATGTCAGTAGGAACGCCATGAAGTCTGACAATTTCCTTGACAAAGGCCTTAGCGAGAGTTTTAGCGCAGGGCAGTTTGATGAAGGGAACCAAGTGACACATCTTGCTAAAACGGTCCACGACCACCCAGATGACAGTAAAACCCTCAGAGGGGGGAAGGTCAGTTATAAAGTCCATAGCCAAATGTGTCCAAGGAGCACTGGGAACCTCCAAAGGACAAAGCAACCCCGCAGCAGGAGTATGAGAGGACTTAGATCTAGCACATATAGTACATTGACGCACCCACTTCATGACTTCCTTCTGCCATCCAGGCCACCAAAAACTGCGACCCACCAGTCTCTTGGTCTCAGAGATTCCGGGATGACCTGCCAACCGAGACTCGTGACACTCAGCAAACAAATCTCTCCTAAAGGTCCCAGGCACAAACAACCTCCCATGAGGAGTGTTAGATGGGGCATTCTCCTGTGCTTTAAGAATCTCATCTTCCAAAACGGAGTCCAAAGCAGCTATCACAACACCTTCTTGTAAAATGTTCTCCTCTTTCTCAGCACCGACTATGGGAGAAAAACTGCGAGACAAGGCATCCGCCTTAACATTCTTAGTACCAGGGATGTAAGTAACGGAGAAATTAAACCGCGAGAAAAACAGTGCCCACCTAGCCTGACGGGCATTCAGGCGCTTGGCAGCATCAAGATATATCAGATTTTTATGATCCGTAAGAACCTGAACGGGAAATTCCGCACCTTCCAAGAAGTGGCGCCAGTGTTCAAATGCGAGTTTAATAGACAATAATTCCCGATTACCAATATCGTAATTCAGTTCAGTCTCCGAAAATATTTTTGAAAAAAAGGCACAGGGATGTAATTCATCCCCGTTATCCTGAGACAATACTGCGCCAACCCCCACAGAGGAAGCATCAACCTCAACCAAAAACGGCTTAGTCACATCAGGCTGCATAAGGATGGGAGCAGAGGTGAACCTCTCCTTGAGATACACAAAAGCTTCAATGGCCTCAGAAGACCACTGAACCGCATCAGCACCTTTCCTGGTGAGATCGGTCAGAGGTTTGACAATACTAGAAAATTTTTTTATGAATTTTCTGTAATAATTGGCGAAACCTAAAAACCTCTGTATCGATTTCAAACCAATAGGCCTAGGCCATTCCTGTACAGCTTGAACTTTAACCGGGTCCATCTCAAAACCTTCGCTGGAGATAATGTAACCCAAAAAACTAATTCTCTGTACAGCGAACTCACATTTCTCCAGCTTAGCAAAAAGCGAATTGTCCATTAATAACTGTAATACCTCACGTACGCTCCGCCAATGAGACTCCAGATCCGGCGAATAAATCAAAATGTCATCCAAATACACAACCACATTTTTGCCGATCAAAGGTCTAAGGATGTCATTAATAAGATTCTGAAAAAATGCAGGAGCATTAGTAAGACCAAAAGGCATAACCAGATTCTCAAAATGACCCACAGGAGTGTTAAAAGCAGTCTTCCATTCGTCACCCTCCTTCATGCGCAACAGATTGTATGCCCCCTTAAGGTCAATTTTAGAGAACCACTTGGCCCCCATTAACTGGTTAAACAGATCAGGAATCAATGGCAGTGGGTAAGGATTGCGTACAGTAATTTTGTTAATCTCACGAAAATCCAGACAAGGACGTAAACCGCCGTCCTTTTTTTTTTACAAAAAAAAATCCAACCGCCACACGAGACTTAGAGGGCCTAATGTGACCGGCGGCCAAACTTGTCTGTATGTATTCCTCCAAAGCCTTCCTCTCAGGAATAGTAAGGTTAAATAAACGACTTTTAGGAAGAGTCGCTCCAGGGACAAATTCAATAGAACAATCATAGTCTCTATGGGGAGGCAAAACCTGCGATTCCTTCTCAGAAAAAACTCTCCAGAAATCTTGAATAGGAACAGGCAATTCTCCCCTATCCAAAGCTGCAATACGCCCGTTACAACACTTGTCATAACATTTATGGCTCCAGGATTTAATTTCACTGGTAGACCAATCCAGTACAGGATTGTGAAATTTTAACCAGGGCAATCCCAATATTACTGGAGAAGGCAAGTTATTCAAAACTACCAAATCCAATTTCTCATGGTGAACACCATTAATAGTGAGAGGAAATTCACAGACCTTGAGAGTAATATTCTTCAAAGGGGAACCATCCACAGAAACCACAGCAATGGGGGATGATAAAGGTTCGGGTTTTAAATTGAGTCTTTCCAAGAATCCCCCATCAATTACATTCAGAGTAGACCCACAATCAACAAACACCCGAAATTCCATTAATTTTTCCTGAGCAATCGTGGAAGCAGCTAAAAATACACCCTTGGAATTTAAACAGGCAATACGGGCATGACTGACCATTTTTTTTTCTTTCTTCATACGAAGCTCACAGCCTTTAATCAAATGACCAGATTTTCCGCAATAGAAACACAAGCCTTCAGAAAATCTACGGTCTTTTTCTTGAGAGCGAGGTGCCACCGATCCAATCTCCATCGGTTCACCACTGTTAGTACACACATTCTCATAACCAGAAACTGACATAGCAGAGGATTTGCTCTCATTAACCCTTGCACGCAGTCTCCTATCCACCCGTATAGCTAATTGCATAGCCTGTTGCAAATCTTCAGGTGTAGGATAAGCAATTAGCAGGTCTTTAACCCTTTCATTGAGCCCAGCAAGAAATAGACTTTTCAGAGCAGAATCGTTCCACCCTGTTTGAGTAGACCAACGACGGAAATGAGTACAATATTTTTCCACATTACCTGATCCCTGTTTCAAACGTCTCAACTCAGTCTCAGCTGATGCGACACGGTCAGGATCATCATATAATAGTCCCAAAGCAGAAAAAAAACTATCCACTGATCTGAAGCATGTATCACTAGGTTGCAAAGAAAAGGCCCACTCCTGAGGCTCTTTGCGCAAAAGTGACATTATGAACCCTATGCGCTGGGATTCATCCCCAGAGGACTTGGGTCTCAAACGAAAATACAATAAGCAAGCATTTTTAGATGAAAAAAATTCTCGGTGTTCACCAAAAAATAAATCCGGCAAACATACCTTAGGCTCCAAGAAATGTGCTCCAGGACAGTTACTCACGTGCTGATGGAGCTCGGCCACCTCCAGAGAGAGTCCCTGCAGGCGATGAGCCAAATCCTGAACCGACACCATGATGGAACAGAAAAATCTTTCCTTAGAGAATTTGCAGGCTGGACTTACTGTTATGTTCTGTTACCAGAGCTAAGGAAAGAGAGGAGATCTGTCCCTACGATAGAACTCAGCTGAATCCCTACGATGTAACAGGGAACCTGATCCTGCGATCAGACCTGCTAAAGTCCTAAGCTAGTCTGTACGGAGACCTATAGATGTGGGGAAGGAAACCCTACAAGTACTAAGGACTGGGAGGAAAATGGGACACCTCCTAACAGAAATAGTAGCAGACAGACGAACAAACAAAATATATAGAACATAGAGGTCCGTAGACCAAGCAAACTAACAGAGTTAGATACAGAGCACAGGCTAGCTAGAAAGTAGTTATACAATGAAGTCCAGCAAAGCCAGAAGGGCGGAGCAGGATTAAATAGGCCAACAAGGTCATGTGACCAGCAAAGGAAAAAACCTAAGAGCAAGGTTCTAACAGTGGCGGGTCTTGATGACTTACATACCCAATTACATTGAGCATGGCAGAACATTCAGCAGACAACCATTACTAACCTTACTGTTAGCATGTCAACATGTGTATGTGTGTAATTCTGCGCATCGTACTCATACTCAATATTGAATAAATAGAGATGTTTTGAAATTTTCTTTACATCTGTACATAATTTGCCCATCAATAACATGTCTGTGATCCTCTGATTTCCACAATTTCACCACGTTTCCTTCTTGGTGTTGCAATTTCAGTGTTGAACAGTGTATATCTCTTTGCAACTGTCTAAAAAAGGCCCTTGGTCCTATTAAAAGTAACAACACATTTTAGATTTAGATCAATGGATTGTGTATATGCAATTTAGTATTATGTATATGTTCCAGCTGTTACAAAGTAGGACCTCCTATGTAGCTTGTGATAACAAAAAAGTGTTTTTTTTTAGTCAAGGCATAACCCTTATTAGTGTTTGTTGTTTTTAATGCTTTTTTCATCTTTACAACCTAAATGCTTAATTGAATTATATGTCAGATTTTCATTTCTCCGTGCAATTACAGACATTTGACCTTTACCCTCTAATTTTAATTAAATCATTTTCTCTCTACTTGAAACATGTTCAGATATTCCCATTTTCACATTTAAACCTTCATTCAGTCTAGACGTTTCATCATACCCCTGATCTTTAGTGGAAACCTTTTAATTAGTTTTCCTTCAGTTACTCACGCAGGACATGTTAAATGTCAGGATATAGCTCTTTTTATAGTCTTGCGGCAAATGCTACAGTACAACCCGTTTCTGTTTGCTAATGAGAGCCAGTACTAGAGATCAGTAGGACAGTACTGATATACTATACAATATAGAGCTTCATACAGTGCACGGGAAGCACCATACGTGGGATAAATAGTCCATAATTACACATACGGTATAATGAAAGACTATCCATCCACATACCTTATCTATAATCTCGGCCACGGGTTTTTTAAGGGATTGACAACTTTATGTTGTTAATGCAGCTTTCTCACAAACTGCACAGTACTTCCGACCATAAAATGGCTGCTGATGGAGGAGCATGTGACCAGACCTGTCCATCAACCTCCTGCAATTGTAAAACACATCACATGGGAAAGCTGCTTTTCTATTGGAGGAGGCTGATCACATGCTCCTCCATCAGCTGACATTTTATGGACAGTTTCTGAGGACGGCTGCAGATAGTGACTGAACCCCATAAGGGGGTTGTTTCCTTTCTATTAAGTTTCTATCCCAGCTACAGTTTGCTATAAAACTATAAACCACACCATACTCACCTTCCCCTGGTCTACTGGGTGGATGTCCCTGCTACTGCTTTCGGTGTCTGGCAGTGTGACACTGATGTCACCGTGACACCACAGCAGTCAATCAGTGAGCTCAGTGGCTCTACCAATTGTAGGATTTTGTACTCACTTGGCAGCGTTAGAGGTAGGCACAGGATACTCTCTCTTTAAAATGTCCAAGGCAGGTTTATTCAGGCTTCATAAACCACACTTTCAAAGCAAAAAAAACACAGCCTTCTCTGGCACAAAGTTACAAAGCAGAAAAATAACAAGTCCATACAGCACGGCCTCAGCAGTTTTAAATAAAGTGCCTTTCTCTGCCTCTAGCAGGGTTTGCTCACCTTGCACAACACACAGCCCACTGAGACAGGCGCAGCTGTCTTAAATCAGACCTTCCAAGACCCGGACTGGAGGCTTGGCACCTTGGGGACACATGCAGGTGCATCTCACTAAATTAGAATATCATCAAAAAGTTAATTTATTTCAGTTCTTCTATACAAAAAGTGAAACATATATTACATAGAATCATTACAGAGTGATCTATTTCAAGTGTTTATTTCTGTTAATGTTGATGATTATGTCTTATAGCCAATGAAAACACAAAAGTTATTATCTCAGCAAATTAAAATAATTAACAAAAAACGGCTGCAAAGGCTTCCTAAGCGTTTAAAAAGGTCCCTTAGTCATGGGGAAGACTGCTGACTTGACAGATGTCCAGAAGGCAGTTATTGACACACTCCATAAGGTCCCAGAGTTCCAATTTTCATTTGTAAATCAAGGTCCCAGACTCTGGAGGAAGAGTGGAGAGGCACACAATCCAAGCTGCTTGAGGTCTAATGTGAAGTTTCCACAATCAGTGATGGTTTGGGGAGCCATGTCATCTGCTGGTTTATGTCTACTGCGTTTTATCAAGACCAAAGTCAGCGCAGCCGTCTACCAATTTTAGAGCACTTCATGCTTCCCTCTGCCGACAAGGTTTTTGGAGATGGAAATTTCATTCTCCAGCAGGACTTGGCACCTGTCCACACTGCCAAAAGTACCAATACCTGGTATAAAAACAACAATATCACTGTGCTTGATTGGCCAGCAAACTCGCCTGACCTTAACCCCATAGAGAATCTATGGGGTATTGTCAAGAGGAAGATGAGAGACACCAGACCCAACAATGAAGATGAGCTGAAGGCTGCTATCAAAGCAACCTGGGCTTCCATAACACATCAGCAGTGCCACAGGCTGATCACCTCCATGCCACGCCGCATTGATGCAGTAATTGATGCAAAAGGAGCCCCGACCAAGTATTGAGTGCATTTACTGAACATACATTTCAGTAGGCCAATATTTCGGATTTTAAAAACATTTTTCAACCTGTTGTTATAAAGTATTCTAATTTACTGAGATAATGACTTTTGTGTTATTATTGGCTGTAAGCCATAATCATCAACATTAACAGAAATAAACACTTGAAATAGATCACTCTGTTTGTAATGGCTCTATATAATATATGAATTTCACTTTTTGTATTGAAGTACTGAAATAAATTAACTTTTTGATGATATTCTAATTTTGTGAGATGCACCTGTACCTCCCATCCATGACCTGTCCGGCTGCAACCTTACACAATGTAGACAGAACTCCCCTTTCAGAGCCGCTAAGCTCATTGTTTGGTTGCCGTGCTGTCAACGTGATATCGACACCATAGCCAGGTACCAGGAGCAACAGCAGAAACTCGACAATGGACCTGGGGAAGTTGAGTACAGCATGATTATCTTGTTTTGGAATAAACTGCAGCGAGGTTAGAAACTTAATTGAAAGGGAATAACCCCTTCATCATGGACTTGTCTGTGTAATATTGAGGGAGATTATTACTGTCTTAAAGTGATCCTGTCAAGTGTCTTGTCATGAACCTGAGACTAACTACATCATTAAAAATACATATGTTTCACTTTAAAATGCTGCTTTTCAGAGAAAACTTATTTTCAACAGGGAGCCGGGAATGAGGAGACTAAGAGGACTAGTCACCGGGGTGGATCCCAGCAAACTACCAGCCTAGCTCTGCTTGGTGGACAGAAGTCTCTCTATAAATTCATGAACCTAATAAAGAGATCTAACATACATTAACCTCGGCGAATTAGAAAAAAAACAACAACTAAATATCTTTAAAATTTCCGAAGAAAAATCTAGATTTAAGCAAAAGGATATTTTATGACATTAGCTTCCATTTAAGAAATGTCCAACTGCCAGTCATCACGGTTTCTAATTTTACAACCATGAAAATGCCCTTTGTAATTTTTCAAAAACATATCTATAACTAGAGAGAGAGACATTATATATAAGAGAATTAGGTTTTATGATAATATGTATGATTTCTCCAACTGATATATACCTGCCAAAACATCTGCAACCATAGTAATAGAATATGTTAAAAATTATATAATGCGTAATTTATTGAAATTAAAGCATTTTTTTTATTGCAGTGCTAGAGGGGTGCTAATAACCTAAGTTTCCTGCCCCATGTTTTATACTAACCAACCGCTGTCTTCTGCTCTTCCCAGTGATGCTCTTGTCAGTCTCCAGCAGTTTGTGACCTGCTGGATTACTCCAGTGTTTGCTGGGCGATTCGGAAGTCACTTTTCAATGTAAGTCTATGACCTCTTACTTCCGGTCAGTCTGAAGTTGCGTTTACAAGATGGCAGAGAGGGACTGAGGCGGCACCGGGAAGAGCAGAAGACATCTGGTAAGTATGAGACTGGGGTCAAAAAATGGTTCCAAAATAATAGATAGCCCTACAATTGGACTACATTTTGAACATGAGAAAACTAGCAAGTTTTTTTTCTCCTAATGTGCTGAGAACTTGCAGGTAGTTGCTAACTACCTGCCTGTTCTGCCTCATGCTGATCTCTGCTGGCTCAGAGCAGTCATGGACCGTTCCTGCTGGTGATTCTCCTTCTTCCGGTGATGTCACGTCAACAGATCAGTGTCTTCTCTCCTGCTCTGTGCTGTCATCGATGGGGTGTCTGCTGATGTCATGCTTACTGACAGCCGTCTATCGCAGGGTTCCCCAACTCCAGTCCTCAAGGCCCACCAACAGGTCATGTTTTCAGGATTTCCTTAGTATTGCACAGGTGATAATTCCATCATCAGCACAGGCAATAGTTACATCACCTGTGCAATACTAAGGAAATCCTGAAAACATGACCTGTTGGTGGGCCTTGAGGACTGGAGTTGGGGAACCCTGGTCTATCGGATGCATAACTGTAGAGAGCCTGCATTCAATCAGCATGACCAGTGACGCCCCGTCAACAGAGCGGAACAGGAAAAGCTGTTCTGTTGACGTGAGGACGAAAGAAACAGGAGAATCGCTGCCTGAGTAAGGAGAGATCTCCGCAGGGCAAAACAGTTCTAAGCCCAATAGGGAAAAAAAACTTAAATTCCAGATATCCCCTTTAAATAGATAGCAGTCCAATGGCTGCTTATTGTTATTGTTCTATCTGTCACATTAACACAAGGTGGTTAGAGCATGACAACTAATTAAAAGACGGATTTTGGTAAGACCTTACCTGTAAAATCCTTTTCAGCGAGGGAAGGAAGGGAGACACAGTCATTACTAGTGGGTAGGCGGAGCCCACATAGGATAGAACACCTCAGATTAAAAAAGAGTGTTGTCCGGCCCCTCCAGCTTGGGCTCCTCCTACTCCAGCTCTCCAGTCCGTACACAAGCTAAGGAAGAGCAAATATCACCAGCGGAGCAACATAACCCCTTCTGAAGAACTTCAGAGAAAAAACAAGAGACAGGTTATGCATATAACAGAAAAACCACACAGTCCCAGGTACTACTCACTGGACCTGACCACTGCGATGAGCTGGCAATGCTGGAACAGAGCCTTAGCGCGCCGACCTCAGCCCAGATAATCGCTATCAGAGAAGGGTCACGCTGCATCTGAAAACACAACAACACACTTCTGCCATGGGAGGGAGCTGTGTCTCCCTTCCTTCCCTCGCTGAAAAGGATTTTACAGGTAAGGTCTTACCAAAATCCGTCTTTCAGCAGCAGATGGAAGGAAGGGAGACACAGTCATTACTAGTGGGACGTCCCAAAGCAGTCCAAAAATTAAGGGTGGGAAAAAACCAACAGAGGCAGAATCCCAACAACCTAGAAAGATGCGCAACTAGCGCTAAATACAAGTTAACGATAACTTAAACTACAGCCGCCTGCAGGACCCTACGTCCTAAGGCTGCATCAGCGGAAGCACTGACGTCCACCTTATAAAACTTTGTAAAAGTGTGGACGGAGCGCCAGGTAGCCGCCCGGCAGAGTTGAGCTGCCGAGGCCCCTTGATGAAAAGCCCACGATGAACCCACAGCTCTCGTGGAGTGAGCTCGAATCTTAATTGGACAAGATTCGCCCTTGAGTCGGTAAGCCTCTAAAATGGCCGACCGAATCCATCGAGCTATAGTGTCCTTGGAAGCTCGTTGACCACGCCGACGACCTGCTGGAATCACAAACAGAGAGTCCGATTTCCGAAAACCTTGAGTAATAGACAAATAGAACTTCAAAGCCCGCACTAAATCCAATGAGTGCAAGGCCCGTTCCTTCGCATTCCTCGGTTCCGGACAGAGCGAGGGCAACACAATATCCTGGTTAACATGAAATTGTGACACCACCTTAGGTAGAAAGTCGCCCCGTGTGCGAAGCACCACGCGATCCGGGAGAAACTCCAGAAAAGGAGGCGAGCAAGAAAGAGCCGCCAGTTCAGAAACCCTTCTCAAAGAGGTGACTGCCACTAAAAAGGCAACCTTCCAAGAAAGCAAAGAAAGGCTAACGGAGTCCATAGGCTCAAAAGGCCCATGTTGAAGAGCCTCCAAGACCAGATTGAGCCGCCAAGGGGGACACAAGCGCCTTCCGCGGCGGAAACTGACGGGTTACCCCGCGAAAAAAGGAACGAACGTCCCTACGCGAGGCGATAGCCTTCTGAAATAGCAAGGACAAAGCAGAAACCTGACCCCTCAGAGTGCTAACTGCCAAACCCTTGTCCAGGCCATACTGCAAAAAGGCCAACAAATTGGGAATGGAAAAAATCCTCGGGTTCCTTGAAGAACCCGAACACCATGAAAAGAAGGCCTCCCAAGTCTTGTGATAGATCCTAGTAGTGGCAGGACCCCTGGCAGCTCGCAGAGTGGCAATGACTTCGGCTGAAAAACCTTGACGAGTCAAGATTTCAGTCTCAAGAGCCACGCCGTCAAACGCAGAGACTTCAGGTCCGGATGACGAACGGGCCCTTGGGTTAACAGGTCCGGGCGAAGAGGGAGAGGAAGTGGAGGCGCAGCCAGAAGCGACACCAGCGTCGAGAACCACGTCCTCCTTGGCCAGTCTGGGGCTACTAACATAGCCGGGACTCTTTCCAGTCTGATCCGACGCAACACCAGAGGAAGTAAGGATATCGGCGGGAACACATAGATTAGCTCGAATTGGTCCCACGGAGCCACCAGAGCATCCACCGCCACAGCCTTCGGGTCCTTGTACCTGGACATGAACGTCGGTAACTTGGTGTTGAACCTTGATGCCATCAAATCCACTTGAGGAGTTCCCCAACGGAAGCACAGCTGTGCAAAAATTTCTGGGTGAAGACTCCATTCTCCGGGATCCACCTTCTCGCGACTGAGGAAGTCCGCCGTGATATTCTGAACTCCCGGAATGTGAATCGCAGAGATGGCTGGCACCTTGGCCTCGGCCCATACCAGGATCCGAGACACTTCCATCATGAGCCTGGAGCTCCTCGTTCCACCTTGATGGTTGATATACGCGACCGCCGTCGCGTTGTCTGTCTGCACTCGGACTGGCAGACCGTTTAAAGGGACCGTCCAGTGTTGGAGGCAAAGGAAAATCGCCCTCAATTCCAGGATGTTGATCGGCAGGACAGACTCTTCCGACGACCATACTCCCTGAATCCAGAGATCGTTCCAGACACCCCCCCAGCCTGACAGGCTGGCATCGGTGGTTATGACCGACCACCTCGGAAGGAGGAAGGACTTCCCCAGGGATAACGCTTCCGGACGTAACCACCATTCTAGAGACTCTCGCACCCTGTGGGAGATGATGACACTGCGATCCAGCGAAGCCTGTGATCGATCCCAATGGTTCAGAATGAGCATTTGGAGAGTCCTGGAATGAAATTCGGCAAACGGAAGTGCCTCCATTGACGCCACCATCAAACCCAAAAGGCGCATACACCTTCGAAGGGACATTGCTGTCGAAGACTTCATAACCTGTACATGTCGAAGAAGACTTGCTTGCTTGTCTGGAGGCAGGGACACCACTGCTCGTACCGTGTCGAAATGCATCCCCAAAAACAGGATTGACTGCGACGGTTCCAGAGACGACTTCTTCCAATTGACCAGCCACCCGAAGTCCTCCAGGAGCTGAAGGGATAGATTGCGAGCCGTCACCGCCTCCTCCTTTGAGGACGCCACAATCAAAAGGTCGTCCAGGTAGGGAAGAACCGTAACCCCCTGTCTTCGAAGGATCGCCATGAGAGGTGCCAGAATTTTTGTAAAAACTCTGGGCGCTGAGGCCAACCCGAATGGTAGGGCCACAAACTGGAAATGGTCCTGACCTATGGCAAAACGAAGGAAGCGTTGGTGGGCCCTTCCGACGGGAACATGCAAATAAGCGTCGCGAATGTCGATTGACACCAAAAAGTCATTCTGCGACAGGGCCGCCACAACCGAGCGAAGCGACTCCATGCGGAATTTCCGGGTGCGGACATGCCGATTCAATCTTTTGAGATCCAGAATGGGGCGAAATTTGTCCTCCTTTTTGGGGACCACAAAGAGGTTTGAATAAAACCCTCTTCCCCGGTCCTCCGGCGGAACCGGTACCACCACACCCTTCTGCAGAAGGGAATCGACCTCCTGCCGTAGAGCGGCAACTAGCTCGGGCTCTGACGGAATGCGAGATCGGCAAAACCTGTCCGGGGGTCGAGAAAGAAACTCTATGAAGTAGCCTGCTGACACAACCCGCGTCACCCAGGCGTCCGAAACGTGGGACGCCCAAGTCGATTCGAATTGGAGCAGGCGACCCCCCACTCGAGAGCCCTCGAGAGAAAACCTGGCGTCAGTCCGCCTTAGCGGGCTTTTGTCAGCTTCCCGCTTGTCTTGACGGAAGCTCTGTTTCCAGGGAGTGCGGGATTTCTGAGAAGCCTTTTTTCCTGAAAAAGAGGGACGACCCGATCCCCAAGAGGGCTGACCGGACCGTCCCCTGGACCGAAAGGGCCGCCGACTACTACCGGCACTAGGCCTGCCCGACACAGAAGCCACAGTTCTTCGCTGTGGTAAGGCCGCTTCTTTTGCCTTTGCCTTGACAATCAGCTCCGTGAGGTCAGATCCAAATAACTGACCACCCTTGTAAGCTAAAGATAGCAAACCTTGCTTGGAAACCGCGTCCCCGGTCCGCTGTCTGAGCCACAGTGCTCTTCTGACTGTGACCGCCGAGGTTTGCGCCCTGGACAGCAGTGACGCGGTATCCAAACCTGCATCACTGCCATATCGGGCCGCATCCTCCAACAACTTGAAAAGCCCATCTACCTCGGATAGCGGGGATCCATCCTGCCACGCCGTCCGTAGACGGTCCAACCAGCTTAGGGAAGCTTTACAAGCACACATGGATCCTAGCACCGCTCTGAATCCATGACCCGCGGCCTCGTAGATGGATTTCGCCGCCATCTCCGTTTTTCTGTCCAGCGGATCCTGCAGACTCGCCTTCCCTTTAACAGGCAGTAATGAGGATTTGCTCAGCTGGGATAAAGGGACATCCACTTCAGGAGAAGGAATCCAATTATCAATCAACTCCGTGGAACACGGATACAGTGCCTCAAAAAACAGTGTCCCCTGAAAACGTTTATCTGGACACAGGCGTTCCTTCTCCACTGCCCCATTAAGCTCATCCAGAGATGGTAATGCCAAGCGCGACCTATGCGACTCCTGAAACATCCGGGCCGACTTACCAGGACGTCTAGTTACCTCCTCCGGAAACTGTAACGCCTCCCTCATGGCTCCAATAAAAGCCTCTGCACGGCCCAAAAAAGAGGCAGAGTGCCCCTGCCGATCCTCCTTATCCGAATCGGACATCTCCCCATCTGAGCTTGAAGGGGAACCCTCCATAACAGAGATCTCCGAGTCGCTGCGCGGGGAGGGCAGTACCGGCCTGTGGCGCTTCCTGCCATGAGAGGATCTAGCTGACACCCAATAACCTAGAAGGTCAAACAGGCCATCAATAGAACGAGTGAGGGCCTCCATTTTGACCACTGCCCCATCACCGAAACCCCCGACCGCTGCGCTTGACGCCGTCGAGGACTCCTGCGTGTCAGACACGCGAGACTGATCCTGTAGCGGACCTGGGAGACGGTCCGCACCTCCTGGACCCTGATCTGACATGCCCTCACACAGTATATGGCAGGTTAAACCTGTCAGTAAGTAGGACAGTGTGGTTTCTTAAAAGAAAGCTGAAGGGTTAAAGCTCTTAAAGAGAGAGCTACCCCAGCTGACCCCCAATTAAGGGATAACCGCCTAATAAGGGGTTAATGTCGCAGACTCCCCACAACCTCTGTGAAATGAAAAGGATGTGCGAGCCCCAGACAAAAAAAAAAAAGGAACCTCTATATGAGGTAATAGCTGCAGGACAGCACAGTCTGCCACCTTATTGTGCCTCAGAAAGGTGCCCTGCCCTGAGGGGGTGAGGGGTTAAGCTTCTGCCCTGACAGGCAGAAGCGACTCACCCAGCTGGCCGCGGTGCAGTGTTCCTTCGGTCTGTCGGGAGGAGAGGAGAGTGAGGAGCCCGATGGAAGCCGTTCAGTAATGGCCGCCGCGCTGTGAGGAGAGAGAAGCCGGAAGAGGAGGGGCAGGAGAAAGCGCGCGCTCAGAGCGCTTCCTGCCCGCGAAAAACCGGGAAGGCGCGAAGCCACGCCCCCCGCCGGCTTCAAAAAAAGCGCGCGCGACTCCTCCGCTCTCCGCTCCTGCCCCGCTTCCATGTCCTGCAGGCATCCACCTGCGGACAAAAAAACACAAGTCACCACCTGAATACATGTAGCAGCGGCTGCCGCAGCAGCCGCTGAAGCACTCAAAACACATTAACATGCTGAGTACTCACCCAGCTGAGCGCCACAGGGACCCCCAGGGATTTGTGGCGCTGTGCCCAAGCTTCCCCCCAGGGCGGAGAACGCAGTGACCCCAGGTGCGCGGTTTGCGTCCCCGCCAGGGAAGCATCCCTCATCCCCCGGGGCCGGCAGGGTTCTGCAGGGACCTCTCTCAAAGGGTAATGCAGATCCGCCAAGGGAGGGGTGGGGGTCCAGCAGCGCTGAGACCCCTGAGACCTCAAGACCACGGGGGTCCAAGTCTCTGTCCGATAAAAATAAAAAAATTTTCTGAGGAGCTGCTTCCAGCAGCGACCATCCTCTGTGACCTCAAATTTTAGACTGGAGAGCTGGAGTAGGAGGAGCCCAAGCTGGAGGGGCCGGACAACACTCTTTTTTAATCTGAGGTGTTCTATCCTATGTGGGCTCCGCCTACCCACTAGTAATGACTGTGTCTCGCTTCCTTCCATCTGCTGCTGAAACTCCCTGTAAATGAATGGCAGTGATCCTCTGTATCTGCAGGGAAAAAGTGCCCTTACTGCAGATCACACCAAGCTAAAATGATCTTGTTCCAACCGTTCACATTTGGTTCAGTTATTTCTAAGAATTTATCTGCATTTAATCTGAACATTTTTCTTTGCCGCTACTATTACAGTAAGAGCTTTTAATAGCTCCTGCTAAGAATTTATGAGGACTCTAACAATGCATTCTCCAGTCTTTCCAACCTTTTGTCTATAATGCAAATAGATGTGAGAACATTTTCTGCCGCTAAGAAAGCTATTTTTATAGCTTTAATCTTAGTAAAAAGATGGATAAATAATATGAGTCAGATTACTGTCTATAAAGCAAAGAATATATGTTACTATAAATCCCGAAATCACCATCAAACATAAGGACCTTTGTGAGATATAGATAATGAACAAATATCCCTTTTTCTAATCCTGCATTTTCTTTAATAGCGAAGACTTGTCAACTACTGAGCTGAGCATTTCATTTGCCTACACACAGCTTCCCACTGTTACCTATTGTTCTCTGGCAGGAAAATCTAGTGCACTGCTGACAAGGAAAACATAATCTCTTTCTATCTATTGTGAGGAAATCATATTGTGAATAATTAAAATAGTAATGTAGTGATTTCAAATTGAATTTACCAACCTTACATTTTAAGGGCATGGTAAGTAAACTGCTCCCCTTTGGAAAATATAGTGAAAATTCACTTATATTATACGTATATAATTTACATGGGAGCAGTTATCAGCGTAAAGTCATCAATGTGACTTGTACCTGTATTATCAGTATTGCATATTATGTGAAACAGACTAAAGTCCATACAATGAATAAAATGGCTCTGAGTAGAAGTTCCTTTATGGTCTGAAGTACCCTTCATTTTCTATATCTTTAAAGGGAATCTGTCAGCAGGTTTTTTGCTACCTAATCTGAGATGTAGAGACAGAGACCCTGATTATGAGCTCTGTATAACCTGCCCGAACACTGATCAGAAAGCTGCCAATCAGTGGTGGGGATGGGGTCATACAGAACTTGTGAATAGTAGGATTACATTGGAGCAGGTTTGCTAGTTCCTTGGTGATAATCTGCTTATAAAACAGTGATTTTATCAAAATTGCAGCAAGCACCCAGTAAGTGACACATCACTGGAATCAGGGTCTCTGCCTCTACATCATGCTGCTCTCAGGTGGGGTAGCAAAAAACATGATTTCTTTTAAAGAGAATCTGTCACCACATTTATGAGGGCAGCATAAAGTATAGACAAAAACTTGGATTTCAATGCTGGGTCACTTAGGCTTCTTGCAGTAGTTTTGTTGAAACACTATTTTATCTGCTGCAGCTCAGCTTGTTATCTTAATGATAGGTTCCTGCTATGTAGTCCTCAAGATTCATGTGCTACAGCTATCCTTGACCACACCTTTGATTGGCAGCTTTTTGCCTATGCCGAGTGTAAGCTTAATGCTGTCAATTAATGCTGATGGTGAGGTATACAGAGCTCATCATTGAGAGGACTAACAGATAAAACAGTGATTTTATCAAATCATCTCTGATCTGGTGTTCACTTCAGACCTGAGTAGTATTCACTTCTGTGCCATCAATTCCTTGCCTGGCATCTTGGGTGCCTGTGCTGCTTACTAGATTACGAGGCCCCCATGACTCTATGATCTACCAAGCATCCGGAAGAGTTGCCCGGGAGGCTAAGCAGAGAAATGCCAGCGCAAAAGTGAATACTTCCCTGGTCTGCCTGCCAAGGATGAACAAACTGGACACTGCACCAGGGTAGTTTGAATCTTTAAACTCATCTCTAATTAAGACTGATTTGGGCCATAGTTCTAGAACGTCAAGAACTAATCATGGTGAATATCACAGTTGCAATGTGACTTTTGAAGCATTTTTCGTTTGCTTTTTGCAAACTTAATAATTGTATAATAGTTTCCAATACAGTATGTTTTGTGTTTCTATTACTTACAATTTTGAAGATCTGGTTTGCTGTCACTCCAGACATATATTTAGCAAGTGTTCTACAATGACTGTTTGTTACAATGTATCACAGATTTGTGCCGCTGGCATGTTTAGCTTACAAAGTATCACAGTTAGTGCTTCCTTCACTTTCTTCACTTTTTGAAAGCCCCAGTTTGTGCAGCATGCCACACAAAAGAGTGTTTTGCAGAGGTGGTTCATTAAAAGCTCTCCTCTATTACTGAACTCTCCAAACCAGAAGGCTCTACAAGGGTTGGGTAGTGATGGCTTTATTTTGCAAGATATTTGGGAAAACCTGTCTGCCTATGCTTTGGCTGTCCCCACATATCTTAAAGAGTTCAAAATATATGTCCCCCCCCGCTAGAAGAGCTAGCATAGCTGAAAAGGGATGAGGAACCTGATGGTCACACCCCCCCCCCAGAAGGATACCCATACAGGCAACACACCCTGTTAAAACCAACATGACAAATGTTTAAAGTGAGCATAAAAAATAAAGTACCCTATTTAGCTAAGTGACACACTTTTCCTAACGACTGGCAAATATATAGATGCCTTTAATTTAGCAAGAAGGTGAGGCTAAATCAGAGGTGTGTGCTCTCAATATTATAATAGAAGTAAGGTGTTTCTGCAAATGCACCCTTATGCGCCTTTCAGATGTCAATGTCTCCAGTACAGTTAGCGCTGTTCCCAAGCGCAGGGTGCTGCAGGCATCTGTCATTTTTGTCACCTGCTTGCGCTGTGATCAGCACGAGCAAGGGACAATGTTGAGAGTAGTAATCTGCTCCCACTGTGTCCTGGTGTAAAAATACGAATAAAATCTAAAAATCCATATAGTCACCTGTCCGAAGATGTCCCCCGCTGTAACCCATCTGACCACTCATGCCGAAGAGCCGGGGAGAATAACTCGCTGCAGCAAGCGGGCCCCGTGCTGAGCCCACTGAGTGACAGGACACTGCTCGCTGGAGCGAGTCATTGGAGTGAGCAGTCAGATGGGTTACAGTGGGGGACATCTTCGGACAGGTGAGTATAAGGATTTTTTTATTTTATTCTTATTTTTACACCAGGACACAGTGGGAGTAGGCTACTGATCTCAACATTGTCCCTTGCTCGTGTTGATCGCTGTTCAAGCAGGGGACAATGATGAGGGCAGTGTTCAGCACCCTGCGCTTGGGAACAGCCTAACTGTACAGCTGATTCCCAGGCGCCAGTACATGTGATCCTGATGTGCACACGGGTGGCACACGGTTGCCCCACGTGTGCCACACAGGTGCACACAGATGCACACAGCCACACGGACATGGATATCACCAGAGTCACTCGTGCTCCAAGTGATTTTTAGGTGCCCACTAGGGAATTCCTCCAGGTTCACGTCTCACCTTGGGTTTCTAAAAAAACTGACGTCTAGTACACACGATTTCACTATTTAGCAATCTAATACACAAATTGGGGCAGTAAGAATGCCAAGAGATTCCTTTCTGTCTGAAGTGTTGTGTTGCCAGAAATATGGATGAAAATTACCATCTGCTGATCTGTCCTCCTTAAATATTTCACTACATGTGCAGCTACGTCTGCAAAGAAAGGCTGTAAACTAAATACTCTCTCTTAGGCTCTGTTCACATGTTTTTTGCCCTGTCTCAAATTTTTTCATTTTTAGCACATTCACACGGTTAACATACAAACCAGGTAGACAAATACCTGAACCTGTCCTTGTTCAGAATAAGAAAAGCCCCTCCCTGACCATGGTCTGTCCCTGCTTGACTGCAGAGGGTGGCACTGTAAGGTAACGCAATGGCTACCCCACTCGATGGCAGCTTACCCTGGATGTCCTTAGTAGCTCCTAGGATAGCTAGAGTAGCAGTTTGCTAAGGAGAAAATGAATCACACACAAAGCAACTGCAACCAAAATAAACTATAACACAGTGAATGAATCCAACAAAGTCTATCACCAGCAGGAAACACCAGTAGGTAAAGGTATTTAAAGCTGCACGGTGATAGGACTGACAAATAGAGTAAATGAAAAATACCTGTTACCCAAAACCGACAGAAACAAAGATAACAGAACTAAAAAACCCAAAGAAAAGGTGAATCTGCTGTGGCCCAGCAGAAAGATACGTCGACCACAAAACACAGAATCAAACGCTCGAATCCAGAAGCATGACTGCTGCCTTATTGAATCTGAAATTTTGGGGATTTGATTTGCACACATCCAACAAAATCGTGACCAGTCAGTTGCTATTTTGGATTCTTTTGAGGACCATGAAGGATTTAAAATAATAAAAAATTATACTCACCTGTCCTAGTTCCTTCCTTGACTCCTTATGCTGCCACTGCAACTCCATGTTTCTCTGAGCCAGTGTTTAGGTCTCTGGCACTGAGGCCAGTTCCTGTCCTTATGGGGAAGCAGCGCACATCATTAACGTCAATAATATGTCACCCCCCATATGATCACTTGATGTCATTCATTGGCCTCAGTGTCGAAAGAACCAAGGACAGGCGCAGAGGGAGTTGTGGAGGCAGTGTGAGAAGTCAGGTAAGAACCTAGGACAGGGGTGTAGAAGAAGTTTTTTAAAAAATATTTTAACCCCTTTTATTACCCTCCCTTTATTATGCTTTCAGAACTCAGAGCATCGTAAACGTCATTTCATGCCAATCGGAGCACTTTCGATTTGGAGCAATTTTATTCGAGTCCGCCTGCTGAATCAAGTAAATCTGCCAGAAACAAGTTTAGAGAGATTTGCTCATCTCTAAATGGAACAGAAAAGAGATATTCTGGATGCAGATTTAAACAGTGGCCTTGTAAAGAAATCTGCTGGGCTGTCAATGCAGTGTAGAGGCCAGACGCAGCTTGTAATGTAATTGAATTTTCATGCCACAGTACGAAAACCTCTTATTGTGCCGCCTTTTATCATATACCTGACACTTTTGTATGGAAACAATAATTGGAATATGCTGAGCAATAGTCGGATTATATGAGCTTCCATTTAATTCGGCTGTGAATAGATTTTCAAATGATACAATGAATCTGTGGCCAGAATAATGACTTGTGTATTCTCGGGCAGTGAATCAGTTGCCAGCTGATGAGCCGTGTATCTGCATATTGCTGCATCATGTGGTTCTGTATTCGCCAGATTTTATATATAGCCGAGTAGCAGAGATTCTGCTATTTATAGCACCGCAGATTTCAGACCATGGAAGCTTTATAATGGGTTGCCTTCAGAGCGGAGTATATAAGTAGCGGAAATATCGCTGCTTACTCTATTTGTGTCCATACATGTCTTACATGAGGATATTATTAACATACAGTTGATGTGTGAAAAGTAAATGCACTGTTTTTGTAAGATTTTTCCTAAACCCCACCTTTTACAGCATTGTTTTATTTAGTATTTAAAGCACCACTCCAGCATTTTTGGAATTGTAGAGCTGGAGTGGAGCTTTAAATGTAAGTCCCCAGCCCCATGTCTCATACTCACCTGCTGCTGCCGTTAACGTTTTCCAGCGTCTCTCCCGTCGGTCTCCGGTGAAAAGTTACCTGCCGGCTGCTCCTGTGTTTCATGGAGCTGCGCAGAGGTCACTTTTCAATACAATTACTAAGTACTTTAGAAAAGGAGAACAGTGGTGCTAGTAGATAGTCTAATAGTCCTGCTGCAAATTGGGGCACTAGCCACAAAGTGCCCAAATGGAGAAATCACAATAAGAGACGAGTAAGGTAATTTGCGCTGGGCTACGAGATTGCAAGAAGAGGTAAGTGGTAAGATAAAAAGTAGATTTTATTAGAATAAAATGACATACAATGGGGAATAAAATAGGAAGAGGGGATGTAGAAGATGGTCCTGATTCCAGAGACGGAGTCCTGTTTTGGATCAAATTGGTGTTAGAAGCGTTTTGGTAGATGGGTCATATAGAGATCAGTTTAGTTTGAGGTGGTGATACACCTTGAATGAAAAAGAGGAGGGTGGGTTAGGTTTTAGGTTGTCTTACAAAATAGTTGAATCGGGATTCCGTGTTTGTACCTGGGGTGGGTCTAGGTATTCAAGGTGATAAAACGGTCGCGTAGGGCACTGTGGATCCACAGAGGAAATGCTAGAGGAAAGAACACAAGGGTAAGATCAGAAATAGGTAATGAAAACCTGATGGTTATAAGTGACCATACCTGGCTGACAGGGCAGTGTCCCTGGACCTCCTAAGAATGGGTGGGAGGTTGGTGCAAGAGAAGTAGGCGAGGTGATATGGCCCTTTTTGTAACCTAGATAGGGAAGGCACATGAATTATATATGGATGGTCTCATCAGTATCAATTCTGTAGATATGAGATCTAAACGTACCTACTGACAGAAATTGGATGTTGGAGTTACTATGCGTATGTGGAAAAAAGTACAAATCTGATCCCGTGGTCAGAAGTGCTTGTGGTGGTAGCCCCAATGTGCACTTGATGTGATGCACAGCACTGGTACAAGCAGAAGTCTGCTGGTAAATACTATGACTTTAGTGGTAGCTGGGTAATATGTGTTAATACCCTGATTCTGGTGAAGACAGCAGGTGGCGATAGCTTTGCTGCAGTCTGCAAATCTGTAGGCACAATCACAGTTCCACATCAGAGGGTCATACCTTCTTTGGCTGTGGTAGGTGGTTACAGGATGCGGCTGGTAGAATGCCGGTGGGTGTCTTACCTCCTTAAGGGTACCTCGTTGGGTGGTAGAGCCCGTGTGATGGTGTGGTAAGTGGTTGGTGAAGCTGGAGCGGTGCGTTGCGGAGCAGAGTCCCGGCCGGTGACTCGTGCTCTCAATGATCCTGGCGCGTTAGCGGTGCAGGGCCTGCATGACGTCACAGTCACGTGATCCTCACGTGACAGGATGAAGACGGAGCAGCAGGAGGATCAAAATTCCTACGCGTTTCGGAGGCGTTCGGCTTCCTTCATCAGGGATGGTCCTGCTGCTGTAAGTGGTCCTTTATATAGGGGATGCTAAAATGGAGATCATTGGAATGCAAAAAGTTCAATCTCACTATTGAAGCCCCTTGGTATGAGCGTGTCCAATTTGAAGATCCAGGAACTTTCTATACGGGACATGCTTTTGATGTAATCCCCTTTTCTCCAAAGCTTTGGTACAATCTGTATCCCTATTATCTGTGTGCCTTGTATATGTCCCCCATGTACCTCTAGGAAATGTTTAGAAAGAGGATGGTATTATCTGTGTGCCTTGTATATGTCCCCCATGTACCTCTAGGAAATGTTTAGAAAGGGGATGACATCTCTGCAGCAGAGAAAATAGTCATTTTTATCAAAATAACAGCATGCTGCCCAGTATGTGACACATCACTGGAATCAGGGTTTCAGCCCCTACATCATGCTTCTCTCAGATTACATAGCAAAAACCTGTTGACAGATTCACTTTAAAGGAAGCGTAGAAAAGGATAAAACTAAGGTCACGGCCCCACTATCAGTATTTGGTCAGTATTCTTTCAGTATTTTTCTCTGGAGTGTGAGCCAAAACCAGGAATGAATGATAAATGCAGAATTGGTGACTTGTTTCTATTATACCTTTTCTCTGATTTTTCCTCACCTGGTTTTGGCTCCCACTCCTGAGAAAAGATACTGACCAAATACTGATAGTGGGGACGTGGCCTAAGAGATAAACTTGACCATTGTGCTAGTCAGTTAGTGGGATTTTCTGTATGTTTCTAAAATATACTCTCTTTTAGAAATCTAGCTGAGAAAACAAAAATGATTATCTTCTGTTCAACTTTATTTCTGGCTTGTATACGCCAAAAAGGTGGTGGTTAGCCAAGAGGCAGGGTTTCAAAATCTTTGTGTCCTATTTTCCCGGGTAATGGGGGGAGGCTCCTTCTACAGACAGCTGCTTAAAGCCAATCACAGGATTATGAGATGTATGGGGAATGGCTGATCTCATGGGGCGAACATTAAATAATTATTTTCAAATTGAGACATTAGATATGATTAATAGAGTCAATCCATAGACACAAAGACTACTGTATATTGACTACTTAAAGCACCACTCCAGCAGGTTTTTTTTTCAGAGCTGGAGTGGTGTTTTAAATGTAAGTCCCCTGCCCCCGGTCATATACTTACCCTCCGGCATCTTCACCATTTTTTAGCACCGCTGCAGTCCCGCGGCACCACCTTGTAACTGCATCTTCTGACTGGTTGGAAGTCAGAAGCTACATCACAAGCTCTCAATGCAAGTCTATGAGAGCCAGAAGAAAGCCAGAATGAGGCTCTCATAGACTTGTATTGAAAAGTGATGAGTATAACCCCGCCCACAACACTGATTGACAGCTTTCTGTATACACTGTGCATTGATAGAAAGCCGCCTATCAGTGGTGGGGGCGGGATTACTGAGCAGCTGACTAGGAGGCATGAGACACCTAGTCCTGTAGTGATAATCTCCTGCTGATAAAACACTGATTTTATTGAAACAGCAACACACAGCTTTGTTAGTGACTCATCGCTGGAATCAGGTTCTCAGCCCTTACATCATGCTGCTTTCACATAACATAGCAAAACCCTGCTGACAAATTCCTTATAAAGGTATCTAAAATTATGAGCACCAAAAATCAAAGGTGTTTTTTCACAAACATATCACAGTTTTCACGAGTAAAGCTAATACTATTATAAAAGCCTAATTTTATACTAAGACAATAATGAAAAAATAAAAATTCTGTGCTGCTTAATATGCTTATAGTGGCCATACATTTTTTTTTTCTGATACATAGATCCAAATCCATTGTATAGACAATGGTTTAAAAATAACATGCTGGCTTCCTATGGAAATCATAAGGGCAAGTACAAATTGTGGTGCAATCATAAATCTTAAAATCTTCATGGGGAACGGAAAATACGCCTCTTAATCCTGGAGACGCAGAAGTGCTGGTGTTTGGATCTTTCTGTGTTTTTTTTTGCGAGATCAGCCCATTTTGCAATATTAAAGATGGCCAATGTAAAGTTAATGGAGTGTAGTTCTCAACAGATGCTGCTCATCCACGGGCTGCCAAGCCACACTCTCCACATGCTATTTGTAAATGTCTATCTACAGTCATGGCCAAAAGTTTTGAGAATGACACCAAAATTATATTTTCACATGATCTGCTGGCCTCTGGTTTTTATTAGTGTTTGTCTGATGTTTATATCACATACAGAAATATAATTGCAATCATATTATGAGTACCAATAGGTTATATTGACAGAATGAGTTAATGCAGCAAGTCAATATTTGCAGTGTTGCCCCTTCTTCTTCAAGACCTCTGTAATTCTCCCTGGCACGCTCTCAATCAACTTTTGGACCAAATCCTGACTGATAGCAGTCCATTCTTGCATAATCAATGCTTGCATTTTGCCAGAATTTGTTGGTTTTTGTTTGTCCACCCGTCTCTTGGTGATTGACCACAAGTTCTCAATGGGATTAAGATCTGGGGAGTTTCCAGGCCATGGAGCCAAAATCTCTATGTTTTGTTCCATGAGCCATTTTGTTATCACCTTTGCTTTATGGCAAGGTGCTCCATCATGCTGGAAAAGGCATAGTTGGGCGCCAAACTGCTCTTGGACGGTTGGGAGAAGTTGCTCTTGGAGGACATTCTGGTACCATTCTTTATTCATGGCTGTGTTTTTAGGCAAGACTGTGAGTGAGCCGATTCCCTTGGTTGAGAAGCAACCCAACACATGAATGGTTTCAGGATGCTTTACAGTTGGCATGAGACAAGACTGGTGGTAGAGCTCACCTCTTCTTCTCCGAATAAGCTGTTTTCCAGATGTCCCAAACAATCGAAAAGGGGATTCATCAGAGAAAATGACTTTGCCCCAGTCCTCTCCCTGTACCTTTTGCAGAATATCAGTCGGTCCCTGATGTTTTTTTCTGGAGAGAAGTGGCTTCTTTGCTGCCCTCCTTGAAACCAGCCCTTGCTCAAAGAGTCTCCGCCTCACAGTGCATGCAGAAGCACTCACACCAGCCTGCTGCCAATCCTGAGCAAGCTCGGCACTGCTGGTAGTCCGATCCCGCAGCTGAAACAGTTTTAAGATACGGTCCTGGCGCTTGCTGGTCTTTCTTGGGCGCCCTGGAGCCTTTTTGACAACAATGGAAGCTCTCTCCTTGAAGTTCTTGATGATGCGATAGATTGTTGACTGAGGTGCAATCTTTGTAGCTGCGATACTCTTCCCTGTTAGGCCATTTTTGTGCAGTGCAATGATGGCTGCATGTGTTTCTTTACAGATAACCATGGTTAACTGAAGAGAAACAATGATACCAAGAACCAGCCTCCTTTTAAAGTGTCCAGTGATGTCATTCTTACTTAATCATGACTGATTGATCGCCAGCCCTGTCCTCATCAACACCCACACCTGTGTTAATGGAACAATCACTAAAACTATGTTAGCTGCTCCTTTTAAGGCAGGACTGCAATGATGTTGAAATGTGTTTTGGGGGTTAAAGTTCATTTTCTGGGCAAATATTGACTTTGCAAGTACAGTAATTGCTGTTAAGCTGATCACTCTGACATTCAGGAGTATATGCAAATTGCCATTACAAAAAATGAAGCAGTAAACTTTGGAAAAATTACTATTTGTCTCATTCTCAATACTTTTGGCCATGACTGTATATAGGGAACTTACATATCTCCCTGAAGCTGTTTTACATAATTAGGCTGTATGCACACTATGCTTTTGGCTACTGTTGGGGCTAAATGCTCATGAATTATGCATCTGACAGTAACCACAATCTAGTTGGACGCTCTTTCATTCGTCCACCATAGAGACCCTTTGCAAATAATGTATATTGCTTGGTATATATACTTTTTGTATTGATATGAACAGTCTGCTGCATTTTCCTATATGGTTTAATAAACCGTATACAGGTGAAAGCCAAAAGCAAGCCTATGGGAGTAGTAAAGTATATGCTGTGAGCTTACTGCAACGTACACAGTACCCACCCCTTCACCATCGCAGTGATTCCTTTTAAAGTATAACTGCATGTTCAGGTGACTTTTTAGGATAAGCTGTCATGAGAAATTACATTACTACTATATGATTTGTATACTTTTCTGAGCTGTTTTCTCTATATGTTTCTTTACTTCAGTCTCTAGCTCCATCCTCCTCTTCCCCCACTTGTTTCTATAGACTTGTAGGTGTAGCAACTGTAATCTGATCTCTCAGTGCGTTAAAAACCTGTCTTCAATGAAGGCAGAGCTAGCAGTAAATTCAGTAAAGTGGAGTCTGAAAAGTGTTGAAACATGCATTTTCCACTAATAAATTGCATGACAAAGTTTCTTATCGCCAATTGTACACTTTCTAAAAAAAAAAAGAACAGTGACTTTTATGGAATGGAATCTTGACAACATTTAAAAAAAAAAAAAAACTACTGAAATTCTCTATGATTCTATAACAGTAAAACACTTCTATACATACTGCTTATAAGCTTGCAGCTTCATTTGTTGTATCAAAGCTTTATTATCTTTTCTATGCTACATATCAATTATTTAGATTTTGCCAATATAATTTTTTGGCTATGAAGCTATTATGTTGTGACCATATGTTTTTAAGAAAAGAATAGTATTTACCACTACTTCCCAGCAAATTCGAAAAGTTTAGTAAAAAATAATAACAACAATGTTTATTATTATATGAGAACGTGAAATAATAATATATGGGGAAAAAGTGCAAAAAATAAATCGGGACTCAAATATTCTTAAATGGGCACTTACAATGGCACACAGCTTAGTATTTCTTGGTATATGAAATGTGAATGAGTATACATGCACATACTGTGCTCCAAAATTATCAGTGTGCTATTGAATATCATGGTCTTGACAATTTGCTATGCTATAACTATAAAAAAGACATGCAAAGCTTATACATTGATTGTTCTATTGTGGCCAAGCAAAATTTACAAAGCTAAATATGAGGTTCTTAGTTAACATTAAAGGGAATCTGTCGTGCCAAAAACAATATTAACCTGCAGATATGGGGTTAATATGCAGGTTAATAGCATTCTAAAGCTGTGCGGCTGCTGCACTGTAGGCAGTGGTTGTAATCATGCCCCGGGACTGACTGACAGCCGGATCAACAGTGTATCAGTACAGAGCCGGCTGTCAGTCGGTGCCGAGGTGTAGTTACAGCTGCCTCTCACTGTACTGAGCAGTGACTGAAGCCGTGCCTTTATGATTTTCAATTAGTTACCGTTATATTTAGATTAGTTTTTGTTTTCATATACAGTTTTTTATTTGTTTTGAACTCGCTCTTGAGCCATTTATTGAATTCACATTCATTATTTGTTATTTTATTTTAATATTGATTGCTTATTAACTTACCATTGAGCTTGTTGCAACAATCTGACAATGTTTTATTTTACTATATCCCAAACATCAAACTTTTAAGTTGTTAAATCAGTTCTAGTTAGCTATCCTAGAGGACCAAATATAAAGATGCGTATGTCTATAGGATTTTTATTAAAGGTTATAAAAGGATTACAAACAGCACGAAGGACATACTGATGATTTTGGCAATAACATGAAAATGTAAAATTACACAAATAATGGAATGTGATAAGCTAAAACAAAGGACCTCCAAGGGCCCAAACATTATGCCAGACACAATTATCAAACAAGTAATCAATCACATGTTAATATTAGCTTCTAATTACCGGATAGAATGATACCAGAAATTGACAAGGGGGAGAAATACTAGGGGAAGTATTGAAAGAATTAAACACTATATTCAGCCCAGAAATAATTCCAAGGTGCCCAAACTGTCTAAAATAAGTCCACCTTCACATTAAGGGTGGCCATCCTCCATATATCAGAAATTCTACTCAGTAGATCCTGATAGGAAGGGAGGACCGTCCTCTTCCAATAGAGAACAATCAGACACCTGGCAGCTGTTAATAAATGCATGACCAATTTGGTGGATTTTTTCCCTATCCACCTAGGAGCAATATTAAGGATGTAAATCACAAGATCCAAAATTACCTCCATGTATAATACCTTCTGAGTTCTACCTTCAAAGTTTTAACTGACTCCCAAAACCCAAGTAAACTGGAAAAAGACCAGAAGAAATGGGGCGATGTGCCCATGGAGGAACCACAGCGCCAGCAGACATTCGGTAACTGAGGGTTAAGCTTATATAGTAGTTATGGTGTGTGGTACCAGAACATCAGTATCTTATATTGATTTTCTTTATGGAGAGTACAAATTGATGTTTTAGCTGCCTCGCTCCAAATGATCTGTGGCGATAACTCTCTCCCCAAGAAGGACTCCCATTTGACAATATATGGACAACTGGGAGAGGATAAACCCAGAGGAGTATTTATCATTTTATAAATTATGGAAATCAGTCCTTTGGTAGAGACATCTCCTCTACACAACCTTCCAAACTCAGTTGGCCGGGAAATCCTCATGGAACCAAAGAGAGAATTTTCAAAGGATTTATTCTGCATGAATTGAAAAAATTCACGATAAGCTATAGAGAAATTAGAGTTAATATAATCAAATGAGTGGAACTCCAGAGAGTCTCCATCGACCAAGTGAGCAAATCTGAACAGTCTAGCTGAGATCCAAGGATGGACCATAGGAGGGTCAAGACTATTTGGAATTAAAGATTTATAAATAAAGATTACCATAGATAAGTTGGGAGACGCCAAGACAAACCTAGTCATACACGAACACCAAATGTCTATAGTGAAATGGATAGGACCTAGTAATGGATCTGACAAATTAAAAGTTTGGGTGAATGGGAGCCAGCCACAGCTTTTCGATTTCTGTTCATTTGTTATATGCCCACAAGGAGGCCCAGAAAGGGATGCTTCTTAAATGGGTAGCCCAATAATACTTTATAAAGTCTGGGACATAAAGGCCACCCTGAAGCTTGTGAGCAGTAAGGATTTCCTTGGATATTCTGTGGCATTCAACATTCCATAAGAATCTCATGGTACTGGCCCATCTATAGGATTTCAATAGGTTTCATGAGGTTTCTGACACATTGCTGAATACAATGGAATATAACAAAGAACAAACATATGCGCTACTCCTCTCCTCTCCTTCCTGTCATGAGGCTGTTAACATTACTGGGAATTTATTGCAAAAAGGTACGCTGTGACTTTATATAGTGAGTGTATTCATGTGCATGCATGTATAGGTAGGTTGTGTCTATCTAAATACTGCTTGTGTCACTGTTCATACCCGCTATTCACATTATGTCATGGTAATACACATCGGCCTGCAATGATCTTATACTGATCCAAATCCAGTACTAATAACCCGCCACCTATCCGTTCCTCACTCCATATTATGTATTCGTCTGGTCAGGCCAGGTACTATGTCTGCTTCCTTCCACATGCTTTGATTGCTAATGAATAATCATTTCGATTCTAGAGCGCTCTTGAACAGACCGCAATCAATCTAAACTGTGGCGTTAGACAGGCTGAGATAAATCAATGAGATCAGATGCATGTATCTACTCTGGCATTTGATGCTAGGATTTGATTAGTGTTCTTTTATCAGTGCCCTAATTCAAGTGCTAAAATAAGTCTTTAGTCTTGGATGGCTGTAGTTTTATTGCTGTAGTTGTAATATAACCATTCAGAGAGAAAAAATATTAATATGCTTGCTTATTAGTTCTGCTAAAGTGTGTGATTCATGGAAATACTGGTATCCTGAATGTTATTTTATCTTACTTTAACTCTTTCAGGTTCAGGCCATTTTGTTTTTTTACACTTTTGTTTTTCCTCACCTTCTTCCTAAAGCCATAACTTTTTCATTTTTGCATTAAAGTGGTATTCCCATCTCCAAGGTCCTATCCCAATATGTAGTATGTGTAATAATAATAATATTAGCAAATGCCTCCAATTAGAAATGTAGCATAGTTCTCCTTATTCGCTATGTTGCTTATCTCATGTGCAGGGCATTACAGTAGCTTAGTTATCCATGGTTACAACCACTCATGTAGTGACAGTTAGCAGTTAGTGGTCGTAACCATGGATACCTAAGTTACTGCAATGCACTGCACATTGGGTAAGCAACAGAGCTTATCAGGAGAACTATACTACATTTCTAATTGGAGGTATTTGCTAATATTCTTATTATTACATCTACTATATATTGAAGGATATGGAAAAGGATCTTGGAGATGGGAATACCCCTTTAACATAGCCGTACGAGGGTTAGTTTTTTTGGAGGACGAGTTGAAGCTTTGAATGACATCATTCATTTTTGGGCTTATTCAGGCGTCTATTTTTTTTTCAGTTCTAGGGTCCGTTTAGAAAGGCCTACTGACCGGCAGTCGCTTGTGGCTGCCTGTCTACACAGGCAGACGAAAGTAGACAATGCGCACTCAGCAATATACACTAGAGCGCTGAGTACGCATTGGCTGCCATTGTTCTTGGCAGTATGATTCCTGTTTACACAGAACAATGCACCGCCAAGAACGATGATATTTTATGCTGCATAAAAGATCATTTCCTTTGATGAACTAACATTTTGCTAGATCATCTGCAGTCTATTTACATGGCAAGGTATTATTTTGCAGTATAAATGCCTTTAGCGGAGATTTTATTCAGAGTTTCATCAAATTTTCATCAGAGTATCATCCAAGTTTCATTCGAATTGGATCCATGTTTCATCAGCTTTTTTTAGGAAGAGAAAAAAAAATTCTCCACCTTCTCCTATCTAGCCGCCTATGAATTCTGGCCAGCGCATGAATGGCATCTGAGTGCCATCTGATTTTTTTCACGAACCCATAGACTTGCATTGACTATTTTGATTGGACACTTGGATCAATATCAGATGTGTCTTCAGGATTTTTTGTGGACCACTCAGTCCACAGAAAAATCGGACACGTGAACAGCGCCATAGACTATACTAGGTACAACCTCTTGGTTTAGTTTTTGGTTTAGGTACGAGTTCTATCCATGAAAAATAAGTTTAGAACTGGTATGCAAAAAATGGACGTCTGAATGAGCCCTTACCGTATATTGTAATGAAAAACTGGAAAAACAAATTTCAAGTGGGAATGGTGAAAAATTCCTTTCCTGTTTTTTGGGCTTCATTTTTACGAGGCTCATCTTGTGGTAAAAATGACCTGATAATATAATACTTCGGATCAGTCTAATTGCTGTGATACTAAATTTATATATACAGTGCATATATCATATATTTGTAAGAGTACATCTTTATGTTAGATGTTCCAAATTCGGAATATTATAAAAAAAGTTTTGTATCTCCCATAACTTTTTTATTTTACTATCAATGGAGCTGTATGAGACCTATTTTTTTTCATGGTGAGCTATAATTTTATTGGTACCATTTTGGGCTCCATACTAATGAAAAAACAGCAATTATGACTTTTCTATTCTATATTGCTTTACGATGCTTACCTTATAGATTGATTAATTGTGTAATTTCATAGACGGACGCTGCAATACTAAATATTTTTATTTTTTAATATTTTTCTTTTCGGGTGGACTTGTACTGTTTTCTGCAATTTTTTTTGCATTGCTGGATAAATAGTAAAAATTACCTATAATAAAAATCACCTATTGGCCTATAGCTGAACTTCATACATGTATCACAATTGCGGCAAATAGGGCCTTCAAAAAGCCTTCAATTGCCCTTGTAACTCATCAGCACCCATCATCTCGTTGCAATGTGTGCATTGAGGAACCATTTGACGGTTGCTGTCAGTGATTGACAGCGGCATTCAAGAGATTAAACAGCAGCTCCGAACACTAGTGTTAGTGACAGGTGAGGGCGGTATAACGTATGCACTCTCGTTTTCAAAACGCTAATTTTATGTTAGGCATAGAGCATATACTATATGAGTCTTGGATTTGAAATATGCAGCATGTCAATTTATGCTTCGTAAATTAGAGCGAATTTCACCCTTGGAATGCAAATGGTGATATGTGTGGCAAATCGGCACCTTTTCTGAGATAAAATCCACCCTGGTACTTTTTTTTAATCAATGGCGATCAAAAACGTTCAAAAATGCAACGCTTGTGGATTTTTTTTTTGCAGGTTTTCTTTTGTTGTTTTTACCTTGCATTTCAAGACCCAACCAAATTTCTAAATTTCTGAAAACATTGGACTCACTGACTCCAGAGATGGGACTTTCCACCATGACCACCACCTTGGGGTGTAGGGAACACTAAAAAAGTGGGCAAGAAAAAGAGTGTGTGCGGTCAGTGTGTGCGGTCAGTGTGAGTCCTGTTATCCAGTACCATTCTGTCCCATATCACAGTGTGATAGACCTGCAATTAGAAGGCTCTCTGTTGTATGTGTCATGAACAGTAATCAACTCTTTCAACTGCTTTTATTCAATTTTCAGATGAAACAAGTAATGCTTCACGAACTGGAAGTAATTTTTCCAATACTATGATATTCCTTAGTAGAGTTCTTTTCTGAAGATTTCTGTAATAAGGCAGTTGTAACATTTTAGGCCTGCGCTAATTGCATGGGAGGCCGATGGCAGACATTTGGCTCACAACTATTGGTACCTGCAGACACTTTTCCAGATGTCTTGGCATCACTGAAACTTGGCATCAGAGTGGAACCATGCAAATACCAGCTGACTAGACTAAGAACCTTAAGGCCTCATTCACACCAATTTTTTTTTCATATTTTAGAAAAACTGATCGTATTTCATCAGTGATTTTTGGTCAGAGTTCCATTGAGTTTCGTCCAAATTTGGTCTGAGTTTTATTAGTTTTTCTCTTACGTGAAAAAAAATTCTCTATTCTTTTCCTATGTAAACATGTGAAAATCAAACTGCACTCATATACCATCCTAGTGCTGTCTGCTTTTTCACGAACCCATAGACTTGCCGATTCTTGGATCAAAATCGGACATGTCTCCTCAATTTTGCATGGACCACTTGGTCCGCAAAAAATCCCAGACATGTGAATAACCCCATTCAATATTGTAGATGAGAGATCTATCTGTCAAAAACATGAATAGCGCTAATAAGTAAAAAACGGAAATCTGAATGAGGCATTACTTTTGTTAAATGGATACAGAAGACAATTGGCATCACAGTCAGCGCTGTCAAATTAGACTTCATACCAACATGATATCAGTACTTGGCATTTTGCTCAGGCTTTTTTAAGTTGTTCGTTTTAGTAAATGTTTTTTTTGGTCATAATATAACTTTAAAACAATTGTCTTTCTTCAATGGGGTTCAACACCAGTTCTTATATCCGAGCTACAGGCTGCAGTATATGAGGTTGAGGACCTGTAGTATTGAAAATAGAAGGATCCAGGAATATTCCGAAAAGAGCAGATTCGTTTTACGGTGGACGCATGCATGCTGATTCCCATTTACACTCAATCACTACTTAAATTGATTTCTGTTGGAAATATTGCATGAACCCTTTGCTTTTATAGTTTAATAACATGTTACTAGTAGATTTTTTTTACACATTGCATTGAAAGCAAATAAAATGAGCTCATTTCTTATTGGTATTAAGTATTTAGTGCAACCAGCTCAGAGTTGTCATGCCAACGTAAATGTCACCACATTGGAAGTGTAATTTGCGGACTGTTTTCTATCTCTTCAGAATACGCCATTTATAATAACTTAGCATCTGCTTCTTTATAATTGCCAGAATGTGGTGTCGGATTTTGATAATTAGTTCCATGTACCATATTTGTAATATTCGTCTGCATTAGAATACATTATATCTATAGATGGATTACTGATTAAATCCATACTCCTTTAAACAAAGTTTGACAAATTACTCTTCTTCTCTTTCTCCTCCAAATTCGGCGATATTACCCTGTGAGCACCACACACTTGTAAAGACCAAGAAAAGTGTCAAATAAAAAGGCCCGTATCTCTGGGACCACATAGTGGATTTTCATAAAAAAAACTACAGAAAACTCAGGAGAGCAGTGGAAATATAATAAGAGCAAATACTGGCCACTTTTGACCCGGGGACAGGACCTCTTTAGAGAAGACATTTTTCTAAATTGTATTTCCACTTACTTGACAGTATGGCTCTGTCCAGAACATGGCCACTGATGGAGAGGCATTTGACTAGACTGTTCTGTCAGTGACGTCTATTATCTAACATGGCAATGATGGGATGCATAAACGCATGGACAAGGCCGTGTGTAGTGTTATATGATGTATAGATTAAATTAAAATGTAACTGGACCTACATCAATTATACAGGGGCTTTTAAGAAACTTTATAATGTATCTTTTCAGAAAAATCGGCTTCTTTCCCCACTTATCAGACACTTCTTCCCCTCCTCCAGCCTCATGAACTGAGTGAAGAAAGAATCGGGCATTCATCGAGTTGCAGAAAAATAATGTCAGATTTATTAGCAAAGCAATCCAAAAACAGTGATGTTTCAGTCGAAAGGACCTTCTTCAGACAGATTGCATATGGTACCTTGCATGTAACAGAGCTAGGGGAATAGGGATTCAATGCCCATAGGATTTGTGCGTTTCGACCGAAACGTCACTGTTTTTGGATTGCTTTACTAATAAATCTGACAAGTTTAACACAAAAGGTCCATAAATATATCAGAGCTAATTTGTACTTCCAAATTCAATTTTACACAACACTTTACACGGTGTATGGTTAGTCACCAAGTAACAATAGAAGTAACTATAATATAGTATATTAAAATTAATCTTTGGCATTAATTTTGGCACCTTTATATTAAATTAAATTGTTATATCTGCATTGATATATACGTCGGATATTGTACTTTCAGCACATTTAATATGCTTTAGGATTCTCATGGCATGACAATACCTATTCTTTCAATGTGATAGATGTGTGCATGCGTGGGTCGCCGTAACATTAAGCCCTACATACCGTGGTCTGTAAGTGCGGCTCACGCCTCCTCTCTGCTTGGTGGGCGGAGCGAATGCGTCATCCAGCACGTGACCGCAGGTCTGAGGACTCTATATTATGCATTGGCTTTTACCTGCACATGCGCCACCGATCCATCTAGTCAGTGTCACCGAGATCCTCCCCCTCCCTATGTTGAGGGAGGGCATCAATGACCCTTCACGGTTGACCAAGTGAGTGTCAAATTATTATATTACAAGGTTGATTGCGCAATTCAACAGAAAGCCAGACGGAGACAGAGCTCTGTATGGGAGGATCCGGAGAATCTCTAACCCCCGTTTATTCTACTTAGCATTATATATTGTTTTGAGTATATCAATAGCCAATCACCTACAGCCATACTACAGGCTTAAACCAATGTTAGTACAATTATTACGGAAACACACATATGGTCATATTATCATTACTTCGGCACATGATGGAAAGTTACAAGGTTATACATCCCGGCTCAGACTAGTTAGATAACAGGAGCAGGGTGTTTCATAGAATGTTCTTGAGAGAAAATGTTCTTGTGAGAAAATTGCATGTGAAGCAGGAGAAAAGAATGAAAGAATGTATGCTATGCAAGGAGTAATAATAACATGATTTTAGGAGCAAGCAACAGAAATGAAGTAACTATAAAGGTAACTATAGCATGAATATCGATATGTCCTTTACACCTACTCCTGATTGGTCCATTGTGCTATTTAATCCTACATGCCCCCCATCTTGACACACCTCCTGAAGAAGCTAGGCGAAACGTGCGCTTCGGGGCAGGAAGCAGGAGCCTTCATATTGGTGTGTGCTACACAAAACAGGTGACTGACACCATCGGGGTCTCCTTTTGTCTACTGCCATATAATGTGCCAGTGACCTAGAAAGCATTAGCTCACATTTGATAAGGTTATATGCCATATTTATGATTTATGCTGTGGTCTGCATGTGTAGCACCCTGAGGACTCGGCTGCTACAGGGGTATTGCACCTCGACCCAAAGGTGTGGTATTCCACTCCTGGGTAAGGATAGAGTGTGGAACTGAGCTTAGTAGGCTGCATGCACTACATACATCCCATTTCCGGGGGACAGAACAACGGTACTCCCACCAGTATATGTGCAGGTACGACAGCGTCTGTCCCTGGCTGGAGTGGGAGGGGGGTGGAACATCCCAGTAGTGTAGGGGCAGATAGGGGGAGTACTCTGGGTAAAGCTAGGAGCCCATTGGGTGCTGGTCACCTGGGTTCACACATAGAGGGAGTATATAAGGTGGGCACCATCTTAGAATAAGGTCTTTAGTCAGAGAGAGGAGGAGCAGAGCAGAGGAGCTCAGCCAGGAGGGCTGACAGGGAGCTGTGGCTCTGGCTGGGCCCAGCTCCAGAGCAAAGCCTGCAGTGAAGAGAGAGAGGAGGAAGAAAGGCCCAGAGAAGCAGAGACAGAGGGAACCCTAAGATCCCAGAATCAGACCAGAAAGGGTGAAGGGTTGGCAGAAGAGGGCACCGGATCCCAAGCTGGCGGAGGCAGAAGTAACCCTTAACCAGGAACCGGAGGTCGTGGGCAAGTTTTGCTACGACCATCACCATATCCACCAGGAAGGCACACCACGAGTAGGGCCAGGGAAGCCAGAGAAGGTTCAACCACTAAGAGGCCCGAGGGAGCTGGACAGAGGTGGATCCCTGGTGGGGACGGCCAGGAGAAAGAGAGTGAGAGGGAAGCTCAGGACCACGCTCCGGAACTGCCTGGGGGTTGGCCGAGTCCAGGACCTGGTGGACGCAGCACAGCTCGGGTGGTCACTCAAGGCCAGAGTGACTAAAGCAACATCAGTGAGTAAAAACCCTGAAACTGCATCTCCTGACTCTGCCTCTCCTTCCTGCATCATCACAACCCCCATCATCCACACCTGCTGCCCTGAGGCCATACCCCTCCCGTTGGGGGTTATACCATCACTGCTGCACATATACCACCGGCCTCAGCGGACTGCTCTGCAGCGGCGGCTTCAAAGCCGCACTCAACGGGTGGCGTAGTCGACACTTAAACAACATCTACAAAGACTGCCACACACTTAGTTTGACACCCTGGGCACGGACCGGGTCACCGCCACAAGGACTACTACCCCCATACAGATCCGGCTCCGGGTATCCCTTGAACATGGCCCAGGGGGCGCGTCACATGCACTAAAGCACTTTATTGATACCTATACTATATGCTGCTACTTATATACCTCATTAAGTTCACCTGATTTAGAAGTGCCACATGTATTTGATATGGATTTGAGTAGGATGGCATGTTAGATTGGATTATTTGTGCGATCTATATGCACTTAAGAACTTTATTAATATTTCATGCTGCTACTGCTATATTACATGCTGCTAGTATCAATCCCATGTGACTTTGAGGTGTTGAATGATTTTTTTCAGTATAAGGATCTTCATGGTTAATAGTTGAAGGATGTCTATGACCCATTTGTAGTGTCTTTTATATTCACCAATCACGCTTGTCATATAAAAAAAAAGACTTCGTTGATCTTCCCTTATTTTCTGGTACCTTGTTCCTTTTTATTGTATTTTATCATGTCTAAAATAAAGATTATTTTTAATATACTAAACTGTAGTTACTTCTATTGTTACTTGGTGACTAACCATTCACCATGTAAAATGTTGTGTATAATAAATCTGACATTATTTTTCTGCAACTCAGTGTGTGCCAGATTCTTTCTTTACTGATTACATAGAGTGGTATCCTATTCGGGCACCATATTTTTATATAGAGTGACGTACATCCTATCTCTATGTCTCATGAACTCATCATCCACTGTGAAAAAGCAGCTAAAGTTTATCTTGCCCAGAGGAGATGGACAGTAGGTGTCATGTGACACAGCCTATTATCCTCTATAATGAGGGGAGAAGGAGTGAGGAGCAAAGAATGGAACAGACAGAAAAACATCATGCAGAACTTTGTAACAAGTGTTTTACCTTAAATCAGAGGTTGATTCAGATCAAGACATCTTAGCTCTGCTAAATTGTATCCTCCAAGATGCTGCAGCTAAAAAGTGAAGAAAGAGCAGGCATTCCCCTCTCTATGCTGTGCTGTTTATGTGCTGCAGCTTCTCTCCTCTCCAAGGCTCTCAGTAGACTGCAAGTTACAGATAGAACACGCAGAGGAGAAAACTGGTGAAAATGTAGGGTATAAGTCAAATAATGGCCAGATATGGTGTTAGTCCTCATGAGCGCACACAGGACACCTTATTCTGAATAATTAGTTGAAAGCAGTTACACTTTAAAGATGTACGCCATGCCTTTAGGTAGCAGACTTTAGGCTGGGTCTAAAGCTAATAGGCCCTAGAAGTCTCTGCACATGCATGTTTTAATGTCACACACTTTAGGCCAGAAAATTTCATTATTCCACCCCACTCGATAATCCTGGGAATAAAACCGGTGTGACAATCCCTTGTGAAGGCCTCTTTATAGTGTTACCCAGGTGGTCTAAAGACCAATCTCAGCTATCATTGCATCCAGGACAAAAGTGTGGCTCACTGCTTAAGAGGACAAACTTCTGTTTCCAGCCTCTGTTTCTCCATTTCAGCCAACTGTCTTCATTTGGAGACCACATGGGCATCACAATGAACAGGCCTTCACGACAGAATGTCATACCGGTCCTTCTTTTAGGATTATTATGTGAGGGTATATTATGTACAGTAGCTGGACCCTTCTAGTCACAAACAGCTCACCATTAGTGCAGCCATTTGTCCAAAATATCTAAGAGCTATTTTTTAACACGACAACACCGAGCCACATGTTGCTTGTGCTGCTGTGAGCAGTCTACATGGCCAAAACATGTTACCATGGCCTGCTGCATCACCGGACTTGTCTCCCATCGAGCACATCAGAAACATCATTGTTTGGCAATTGCAAAGGGAGCTGGCAGCAGTGGATCTTGGTGATTTGTGTGCCCAAGTTCACTCAGCATGGCAGAACATTCCTCAGATGAGCATTAAAGGGAACCTGTCAGGTCCCCTGTGCCCCCAGAAACACCAGCAGTTGTGTCTACATAGCTAAATACCCTGCCTAACAGTCCCTGTATTACATACATACATACATACACATATAAACAGATCTTTAGAAAAAGTATTTCTAAAGTCTGTTTATGATATGTAAATAAGGCCTGTGACTAGTAGATGAGGTGTTAGTGTCCCCAGACATGTCGGCCCACTTAGCATGTTATCACTCCTCTGTAGGCGTGATGACATAACTTATGAGCGCTGTCGTCAGCCTTATACATACCTCACGCATGCGCACTGCTTCTTTCCCTCACTGCATTGATCCTCTGAAGCAGGGTGTACGCGTGCCGGCTTCAGAGAGGCGCGCTGTGCATGATCAGAAGTGAAGTGTATGTGTAGCACCCTGAGGATTCGGCTGCTACAGGGGTATTGCACCTCAACCCAGAGGTGTGGTATTCCATTCCCGGGTAAGGATGGAGTATGGAACTGAGCTCAGTAGGCTGCATGCACTACATACATCCCATTTCCGGGGGACAGAACAACGGTACTCCCACCAGTATATGTGCAGGTACGACAGCGTCTGTCCCTGGCTGGAGTGGGAGGGGGGTGGAACATCCCAGTAGTGTAGGGGCAGATAGGGGGAGTAGTCTGGGTAAATGTAGGAGCTCATTGGGTGCTGGTCACCTGAGCTCACACATAGAGGGAGTATATAAGGTGGGCACCATCTTAGGACAGGGTCAGTCAGTCAGTCAGTTGGTGAGTCTGCGAGTCAGCAGTACTCCAGGAGAAGGAAGATGGACCCAGAGGCGCAGGACGAGAGGGGACCCCAAGAGCCCGTATGAGAACTGATAAGGGTGAAGGGTCGGCAAAAGGGTACCGGATCCCAAGCTGGCAGAGGCAGAAGCAAACCTTAGTCACGAACCGGAGGTCGTGGGCAGGATCTGCCACGACCCTCACCAAATCCACCAGAATGGCACACCGAGCATAGGGTCAGGGAAGCCAGAGACGGTTCAACCACTAAGAGACCCGAGGGAGCCGGACACAGGTGGATCCCTGGTGGGAACGGCCAGAAGAAGGGAGAGTCAGAAAGGAGCTCAGGACCATACTCAGGAATTGCCCGGGAGTTGGCCGAGTCCAGGACCTGGTGGACGCAGCACGGCTTGGGTGGTCACTGCTGTACAGAGTGACCCGAGCAACACCAGTGAGTAAAAACCCTGAACTGCATTTCATGCCTCTGAGTCTCCTTGCTGCACCTTCACAACCACCATCCTCCACGTCTGACCCCCTGAGGCTATACCCCTCCCGTTGGGGGTTATACTACCACAGCTGCACACACACCACCAGCCTCAGCGGACCATCCTGCAGCGGCGGCCTTTTGACCGCAAATCAACGGGTGGCGTAGTCGACACTAAAAACATCTACAAGGACTGCCGCACACTGAGTTTGACACCCTGGGCACGGACCGGGTCACAGCCACTCGGAGACTACAACCCCCATCTGATCCGGCTCCGGGTATCCCTAACAACATGGCCCAGGGGGCGCGTCATATGTATTTTTAGAGACTATCTCTTTATTTGTCTGATTCAAAATGGCAAATTTCCTACTTCAATTCACACAGCCAAAGAGTTAAATGACACAATTCTTGCTGCCATCAACTTGACATTCCAAGTATCCATGTTAAAGAGACTGTCCACCACCGAACTAGTTGTCCAGAAGTAACATAACATAGTAACATAGTAGCATAGTTTGTAAAGCCGAATAAAGACTTGCGTCCATCAAGTTCGACCTGTTAGTTCTGTAATTGCTAAAGTTGATCCAGAGGAGGGCAAAAACCCCAAATGATTTAGCCAATCTTCACCTGAGGAAAAATTCCCTCCCGACTCTGAAACCAGCAGTCAGAATAAATCCCTGTATCAACCTACTATTTTATTTTATTTTTAAGTATATGCTGAAATCTGCCTGGTATCTAGAAATGCATCCAGTCCCCGCTTGAACTGGTGTAGTGAATCCGACATTACCGTCTCCTCACTCAGTGAATTCCATATTCTCACTGCTCTTACCGTAAAGAACCCCTTCCTATGCTGGTGCTGAAACCTTTTCTCTTCCAGTCTTAGTGAATGCCCTCTTGTTACCGTAATATCCCTCCTTTTGAACAAATCCCGGGCAAGATCTCTATACTGTCCCCTAACATATTTGTACACATTTATTATGTCCCCCCTCAACCTTCTCTTTTCCAGGCTGAATAGTCCTAATTTTACCAACCTCTCTGGGTATTGCAGTCCCTCCATTCCCTTTATTAATTTTGTTGCCCTCCTTTGTACCTTTTCAAGCTCATTTATATCCTTTCTATATATTGGGGCCCATAACTGAGCACAGTATTCCAAGTGTGGTCTGACCAGTGCTTTGTACAGTGGAAGAACAATGTTCTCATCCTTTGCAGCTATACCTCTTCTGATACATCCCATTACCCTGTTTGCCCTTACAGCAGCGGCCTGACTTTGGGCACTCCAATTTAGTTTGCTATCAATCAAGATGCCCAAGTCCTTCTCCATCTCTGAATTCCCCAATGATTTCCCATTCAGTGAGTACTGGTGACTTCCATTTTTCCTTCCCATATGTATGACCTTACATTTCTCCTCGTTAAACCTCATTTGCCATTTAATGCTCCACCTACCCAGCTTATCCAAATCCCTCTGTAGGTCTGCACTGTCCTCTTTTGTATTAATTGTTTTACATAACTTTGTGTCATCTGCAAATATTGATATTTTACTATTTATCCCGTTGACTATGTCGTTAATAAAGATATTAAATAACATTGGGCCTAGTACAGACCCCTGTGGTACCCCACTAGTGACGCTTACCCAATCTGAGTATATTCCATTTATAACCACCCTCTGCCTTCTATCCCTTAGCCAGTTTGCTACCCACTTGCAGACGTTTTCCCCCAGCCCCATCATTCTCATTTTGTATACCAACCTATTATGTGGCACGCTATCGAACGCTTTTGAGAAGTCGAGATACACGACATCCACTGGTTCCCCCTGATCTACTCGAGAGCTAACCTCCTCGTAGAAGTCAATCAGGTTTGTTTGGCAGGAGCGATTCCTCATGAATCCATGTTGGTTCGGGGTTAATAGATTATTAGCATCAAGATGCTCCGTAATTGCCTCTTTAATGAAGCTTTCAAAAATTTTGCCCACAACGGACGTCAGACTCACCGGCCGATAGTTTCCGGCGTCACTTTTTGCTCCCTTTTTGAATATTGGCACTACATTCGCCTGTCGCCAATCAAGTGGTACAGACCCAGTCTCAACAGAGTCCTTAAATATAAGATATAACCGTCTGTCTATCACATTACTTAGTTCCCTTAGTACCCATGGGTGTATGCCATCAGGTCCTGGTGATTTGTTTATTTTAATGTTACTGAGGCGTTTCTGTACCTCAACTTGGGTTAGATTAGTCATACTTAGTGGAGGATTAAGCTTGTCACTTCTCATTTCGCCTGTTAGTTCTATTTCCTTTGTGAAAGTTGTCGAAAAAAAATTATGTAATAGATTAGCTTTATCCTCATCTTTCTCTATGATTTTGCCTTCCTCACTTTTTATCGGTCCAATATTATCCGATTTAATCCTTTTACTATTTATATACGTAAAGAACAGTTTGGGATTTGATCTACTTTCCCTAGCAATACGTCTCTCTGTTTCCTCCTTCGCTATTTTTATTTGTTTATTTGCAGGTTCTCGTTTTTTCCTTGCAACACATTAGTGCCTCCTTACTGTTTTCCTGTTTTAATCTCTTGAATGCCTCTTTTTTGCTATTTAACGCCCCTTTTACGTTCTTGTTCAACCATATTGGTTTCCTCTTATTTCTGGCCCTTTTATTCCCATACGGTATATACCTCTCACACTGAGTATTCAGAATTCTTTTGAAGATTTCCCATTTACTATTCGTATTCCTTTGATTAAGTACTTTGTCCCAGTCAATAAGTTGAAGGTTTTCTATCAGCTGATCAAACTTCACCCTCCTAAAGTTTAATGTTTTTGTTGTTCCCTTATTGATAACCCTACTGAAGGGCATTTTGAAGTCGATAATATTATGATCGCTATTACCTAGGTGCCCCCCTATCTGTACCTCAGTTATTCTATCAGGCCTATTAGTCAATATTAAGTCCAACACTGCCTTCCCTCTCGTTGGTTCCTGCACTAGTTGGGAGAGATAATTATCCTTAATATTTGTCAAGAACCTTTTTCCTTTCTGAGATCTACAGGTTTCTGTTTCCCAGTCAATATCCGGGTAGTTGAAATCCCCCATTACAATCACTTCATTATGTTTTGCTACTTTGTCTATTTGTCCTAATAGCAGATTCTCATTCTCCTCTGTAATATTTGGTGGCTTATAGCAGACCCCCAGTAATATTTTATTATTATTTTTTGCCCCCTCTATCTCTACCCACATGGACTCGACCCCCTCTTCTCCCTCTCCTATATCTTCCCTTAGTCTGGGTTTTAGACATGACTTTACATATCAGCAGACTCCTCCGCCTTTCCCCTGTTTCCGGTCCCTTCTAAATAAACTATAATCTAATAAATTTACCGCCCAGTCGCCCAACTTAAAGTGCTCAACCCCTTTAAGTTGATCCTATTAATAACTAATATTATGTGAATTTTAATGTAACAGTAAATTGTGAACTATAAGATTTAACAAATGTCCATAAAGATTTCAGTTAGTATAACAGTTATTATGTCTCCCTTCTGTTGTGCATGTCAAGGTGATAGTAGTTGTTTTATTAGTTGATTCATGTTAAGGTAGTATTAATGAAACACAGGACATATCTGTTTTTGCCATTACTGTAATGTGTCATTTATGTCATGCCAAAGATATAATTTATGTTGCACACTGAATATAACAAAATGGTGCCTAAAATTCTACAAATCATTCCAACACAACAAGGCTTCATACAGCTACCTTGATTCAAATTTAAAGAGTTACAAGGGGCTAAGGTAAAAAAGGAGGCAACAATAGAAAAATGTGTTTACACTAGGCAATTGCTCAGAGCCCCCATCTCCAAATGTGCCTCTCTGGATCCACTGAAAAGACACTTTCAACTGTATTCACATATTTAGAAGGCAGATACAGTTAGCGCCCATGACAGAATAGAGAACCCTAGACTCCATGCCCCGACATTCTCTCTTATAGGTCACAGGCTACAAAAGGCTTTTAAGAACTCAGCCCCTTTTTTCCTTGTTTTCTCCAGGTGCATTTGCACTCATTAGAGTCTAGTCTATTGACTTTTGTCTGATGGCTCCAAATCACCTATTTCCAATTTTCTACTGTCCACTTCTCATACTATTTTGCAAACTCGAGCTGACGCTTCTTACGACGAAATTGAAATCGAGGCTTCTTCTACTTTTTTAGAACCACCATTCCAAACTTGAGTAACGTGCATAGAATGGTAGAATGGTAAAGTTGGAAGGGACCTCCTGGGTCATCTGGTCCAACCCCCTGCTCAAAGCAGGATTCACTAGATCATCTCAGACAGATGTCTGTCCAGCCTCTGTTTGATAGATCACAGACGTCCATGCATCGCATGGTGCTTGCATGGACGTCTGTGATCTCATTATTACAAACCATCCGAGTGACCTCCACTGCTGTGATTGTTGCACCAGAACTGATAGATGTTGTGATGAGCCGACTTGTTGACTCCAAAGTTTTGCCTGGACGTCCACCTCTTGGCTTCTGAATGGATGGACAGACCTCATTTTGTATTCTTCCAATTGTCATGGCACTCACATGATGCAATTTGGCAATTTTCTTGGCCGAGAGACTGCTATTGATGAGCTGGATGATGCTGTTTCTCCTTTCTTGGGATATCTTCATGGCTGCTCCTCAATGATTTGAACCGGTGACCTTTTGCTTGGGAATCAACCTAATAACACACTGAGCTATTAGGGAATGTGAGAACAGGTTGTATTTTGTAGTATACAGTAAGAAAAAGATTTTTCCACCACCAGGAGCAAAACATTAATAATGCAGTGACATGACAAGAATCTGCATAACTAATCATATGCTAAATAGTTGCAAGTCAAATTTATGTATGAGATAGCCAAGATAATTGTCTGTAAAATGATGGTAGTCTCACGTTCGAAGCAGTAGTGGATGGTGAGAGATGGAGCCTGAAAGTCAAAAGTAACATTTTTTTTACCCTTTTGCTCATCAGTGTATGTCAGTAAGATTAATGCCTACTTTCCATCTGAATTAAAATTATGGTTTCTCAGAAATGCAGCAACAGATAGAAGATATAAAGTGGTTGATAGATTTAGCTTTCAAAAACCTGCATGCCCATATATGAGGTTTGGGGGAGGGGGGGGGTTATCTTATTGACAGACTCCCTTTATCAGAACAACCTTTTAAAAACATCAAATAAAGAACATTTCCCTTTTTAGGTAAAGTACTTGTGTGACATTGTTTGAGTGGTTCTAGTCTTTTATAGCTTGTGGCCTACATGAGAGAGAATGTGAGGGCATGGAATCTGAGGGGGTAATTCATTAAGGTGCTTATCGCAGAAATGTGATGCAACTTGGCAGTTGCGCAAAAATATTGTGACATTTGACATACATTTCTGGCGACGGTATATGCTGGGCACCATAAGGCAAACGCCGCCTAATGAATCATGTCAATGTACTCCAGCAAGTACTTCATTAAAACTGGTGTGCTCTACAGCAGTCTTAATGAATCCCCCCCCAGGGCTCTGTGTTCTCGCATAGGCTCTAACTGTATCTGCTTTCTAAGGATGTAAATACAGTTGACAGTGACTTTCCAGTGGATCCAGAGGCCATTTGAAGAGGGGGGACCTTGGCGATTGCCCATTATAAATGCATTTTTCTGTTGTTGCCTCCTTTTTTTTTATCTTAAAGAGAAACTGTCATCAGGATTATGCATGTTAATCTACAGGTATTGCCATAATGTTTTTTGTTAAATCACCATTAGAAGTTTGGGTTTACGTGCATTGGGGTAGGACTTTTGAGCGGGAATGTGCGTAGGGTCTTCGGCTCTGCCACGGCCCCTCTGCTGCCTTTGGTGTCTTTATCTTCTTCCTCATTTAAATTTCGATTGACCTCCTGGCGGTCTGCAGGAAAATGGCGCCAGTGGCGGTGCATGTACAGATTGAGAGTTCGGCTCGTCATTGAGCTGAGATCCAAATCTGCGCATGTGCCACCACCGACGCCATTTTCCTGAAGATTGCCAGGAGATCAATCTGCACAAGCGACACCCATTGAGGGGCCGTGGCAGAGCCGAAGACCCTACCCACAGTCCCGCCCCATGCATGGAAACCCAAACTTCTAATGATGATTTAACCAAAACCAGACTGTGGATTTCTTTATTGAAAGTATCTATTAAATCAGTATAACAGCGCCATTAATTTAACATGAATAATTCTGATGACAGATTCACTTTAACAGCCCCTTGTAACTATTTTTACATTTGAATCAAGATAGCTGTATGAGGCCTTGTTGCATGGGAGTCAATGCCAGATACCGGGAGCAGCAACTCGCTGGTGAACCAAGGGAAAATAAGTACAGCATGGATTGTGTTATTATACCAAACCACACCTAGGGACAAACATTAATTAAAAGGGGACTACCTCATTAACACTGGATTTGCATAAGAATTAAAACAGTAATCACTTGGGAATGTAGCAACAGATAGAAGACACGAAGGTACAAAGGTACAAAAACAATCAAAACCAGTGCTCATCAGGAATTTTCATATAAAAGTATTTTATTTCTCCCTATAGTAATGAAAACAGCAATGTTTCGACATGTATGGACTTTTTCAAGTTGACCATACAGGTTGAAACATTGCTGTTGTCATTACTATATGGAGGGAAAAAGTACTTTTATATAAAACTTCCTAATGAGCTCTGGCTTTGATTGGTTTTGTGGATTTTACATGGAGTGGATCTGTGGCGCCCCTGAGGGTTCAGTCGCCACAGAGGTACTGCATCTCACTCAGAGGTGTGGTATCTCACTCTCAGGTAAGGAAGGAGTACAGCTCAGGACCCTAACACCTGCATTCACTACACCACATTTCCGGGGGACAGGGCGAGATTGCTCCTACGGGAGAGCACAGTCCCTGATCCCTGGCTGGAACCACCTAGAGAGGGGGAACCATGTAGTGGATGGGGTGGAGGAAGTAGATCCTGGGAGCACTTGAGTAGGAGCAGTATAAAATAGAGACACCATCTTAGGAAGAAAAGACAGTCTGATGAGAAGTGACAGGAGCAGAGGCTCTGCATGAGCTCTGCTCAAGAGGCGGGCCTAGTCAGGAGGCCTGAGCCTGAGAGGAGAGGGAGCAGGAAAGGCTCCAGGAACAAGAAGAGAAGGGACCCTAGGGGTACGGGCCATGCAGCAAGCCACCCGTACGCCCGCTGCTACCAGGAGGTAGAGGGGTCAGGCCAGATAAGGGGAACCGGTCCCTCAACTAGCGGAGGAACAGCAAGGCTCAACTAGAAACCGGAGGCAGCAGCATTTCATGTACTGTAAGCCAAAGTCCACGCCAGTCGCACTAAGAAGGTAGCCACATAGGACCCAGGGACGGAACACATGTCGCCCGCCAAGGCCCGAGGGTACCGGATAGAAGTGTCACTGGGTGTGAGGTGCAGGGAGAAGGCCAGAGAAAGAACACACAGAAGGGGGTCCTGCTAAGTACTCTGGAGCTATATGGGGGTGGACTGAGCCCCTCACTGAGTACGCACAGCACGACGAGGAAGATTGCTTTGGCCCCTGTAATCTGGACAACAACTGTGAGTAAAGACCTTGGGACTGCATCACACGGACTCTGTGTTCATTACTGACTAGAGATGAGCGGTGTTCGAATCGAACTGTTCGCCAATCTCAAATTCGAGCTGTTTTGGGCGGTGTTCGAGCCGTTCGACGAACCCGAACGATTTGAAAAAAATCCCGCTGTTCGAGGCTATGTTCGATATCTGTTCGTGCACCCAAATCGTAACTGGATTTTTTCACAGTAAAGCTGATAATCAATGTTAATACACAGTTTGAGTGTACAGCGGGGCGGGGGGAGGGGCATGGGATGGATCTCTGCAGAAATAATGAAGATCTCCATTTTTTTTTCTCTTTCCCGCATTTACAGTGGGGAGGTGCAGTCTGTCAGCCTATCAGCAGCGCACACACGGAGCGAACTGATTTTCTTCACACAAGCAAGGGCATGTGTCATTGGCTGTGTATGTCACAAGTCCTTGCCCTATAAGACCCAGCCATTTTCCCCGTCGCCACCATTTTCTCACTGCTGCAGCTGAGTGTTAAACGGCACTGTTGCTGCTGTTAGCGCTATATTGTGTAACTGAATTGCAAGCGAATTTTCTCTTAAATAGACAGAAAGGTTTAGGGAGTAGGGACTAGTTTGTAATTGCAGCCCTTTTGAGGGCTAGGTTACAGCAGTTCCTAGCACTTTTAGCAGGCAGTTCTGTGCTCTTAAATCGACAGATAGGTTGGAAGTAGTGACTAGATGTTATTCCAGCCCTTTTGAGGGCTAGGTTACATCAGTTACTATCACTTTTTGCCAGTGTGTGTTAGTCAGTGGAGTAGCCTCTCTGTGTTGCAAGCTACACCACCTGTGTATGTAATACAATTTTTTTTACTGCACCTAGCCAAGTAAAACCTTTTGGGCCTGTAGCAGTGTGTGGTACTCAATCTATTAGGCCATCTATACCAAGCTCCACCAGTTTTGAAATTAATAATAATTTTTAGCTGCATCTTGCCTGGAAAATAATTTTGGGCATAGTAGCAGTGTGTGGTACTCATTGTATTAGGCCATCTATACCAAGCTCCACCAGCTTTGAAATTACTAATAATTTTTAGCTGCATCTTGGCTGTAAAATAATTTTGGGCATATTAGCAGTGTGTGGTACTCATTCTATTAGGCCATCTATACTAAGCTCCACCAGCTTTCAAATTACTAATAATTTTTAGCTGCATCTTGCCTGGAAAATAATCTTGGGCATAGTAGCAGTGTGTGGTACTCATTGTATTAGGCCATCTATACCAAGATCCACCAGCTTTGAAATTAATAATAATTTTTAGCTGCATCTTGCCTGTAAAATAATTTTGGACATATTAGCAGTGTGTGGTACTCATTCTATTAGGCCATCTATACTAAGCTCCACCAGCTTTCAAATTACTAATAATTTTTAGCTGCATCTTGCCTGTAAAATAATTTTGGGCATATTAGCAGTGTGTGGTACTCGTTCTATTAGGCCATCTATACTAAGCTCCACCAGCTTTCAAATTACTAATAATTTTTAGCTGCATCTTGCCTGTAAAATAATTTTGGGCATAGTAGCAGTGTGTGGTACTCATTGTATTAGGCCATCTATACCAAGCTCCACCAGTTTTGAAATTAATAATAATTTTTAGCTGCATCTTGCCTGGAAAATAATTTTGGGCATAGTAGTAGTGTGTGGTACTCATTGTATTAGGCCATCTATACCAAGCTCCACCAGCTTTGAAATTAATAATAATTTTTAGCTGCCAGGCCGGTCTGTTTTAGCGCTGTGCAAGTGTTTTTCACAGCATTTGGCTAAATCTAGCTAAGCAAATCCTTTTGGGCCTCTTGCAGTGTGTGTTAGTCAGTGGAGTAGCCTATCTGTGTTGCAAGCTACACCACCTGTGTATGTAATACAAATTTTTTACTGCACCTAGCCAAGTAAAACCTTTTGGGCCTATAGCAGTGTGTGGTACTCAATCTATTAGGCCATCTATACCAAGCTCCACCAGCTTTGAAATTAATAATAATTTTTAGCTGCATCTTGCCTGGAAAATAATTTTGGGCATATTAGCAGTGTGTGGTACTCATTCTATTAGGCCATCTACACTAAGCTCCACCAGCTTTCAAATTACTAATAATTTTTAGCTGCATCTTGCCTGTAAAATAATTTTGGGCATATTAGCAGTGTGTGGTACTCATTCTATTAGGCCATCTATACTAAGCTCCACCAGCTTTCAAATTACTAATAATTTTTAGCTGCATCTTGCCTGGAAAATAATTTTGGGCATAGTAGCAGTGTGTGGTACTCATTGTATTAGGCCATCTATACCAAGCTCCACCAGTTTTGAAATTAATAATAATTTTTAGCTGCATCTTGCCTGGAAAATAATTTTGGGCATAGTAGTAGTGTGTGGTTCTCATTGTATTAGGCCATCTATACCAAGCTCCACCAGCTTTGAAATGAATAATAATTTTAGCTGCATCTTGCCTGTAAAATAATTTTGGGCATATTAGCAGTGCGTGGTACTCATTCTATTAGGCCATCTATACTAAGCTCCACCAGTTTTCAAATTACTAATAATTTTTAGCTGCATCTTGCCTGGAAAATAATTTTGGGCATAGTAGCAGTGTGTGGTACTCATTGTATTAGGCCATCTATACCAAGCTCCACAAGCTTTGAAATTAATAATAATTTTTAGTTGCATCTAGCCCGGAAAATAATTTTTCTTTCCAATAGTGGTAGCAATAGAAATATGGGGCGCGCGCCTGGCTAACAAAAATATACGCTTCATAACAAAAAACACCAGCCTAGCGCACTGCATTAATAAGATGGCATCATCGTCTCTCCCAGTGTTAGGCCTACTATGCCGGCTAGCATTCCTGTGCCTAAAACACAATGGGTCCGCGCTAGCCACGATGCTGAGGGGTCTAAAGCTGCTGCTAACGCTTTATCACAATTCAATTGGCAGATTTTCACAGAGCTCCTCCCCAACGGCCACCCATCGGGCAACAGTTGCCCACCCTCCCTATGGGATCTAGTGGCGAATAGTTGATGCCATTAATCAGAGCGTCAGTTGCCCCGTCGACGTGGCAAGCATACGGTAAGGCATGGGAAGAGTGGACACGACTAGTAGCAGGCAGACGGGTTGACCAATGTGAACAAGCCAGATTACAAGTCACCATAGAATTTCTCCACCAGCTAATGATGAGGGGCATATCAGGGGCATCAGCGCAGCGGTGTCTGACCGGAGTAGCATTTCACTTCCAACTACTGAATTGAGGAGATGTGACAAAGAGATTCATCATCAGACAATCCATAAAAGTGTGGAAAAGGGGTCAGCCAAGTCAGGAGTGTAGACGTCCCGTCCCGTGTCACTAAAACTGATTTCTCACATCATATCCCTAACACCATTAACATGACACTCACAATTTGAAGCAACACTACTGTCTACTGCATTTGCGATCGCCTTCTTCGGGGCACTATGCATAAGCGAATTAGTCCCTCAATCCAATATTACCACCAGTGGAGGCTTATTACACCAGGACGTAGTCATAGCCAATAATGCAATACGTCTACGCATACACCAATCGAAAACGGTTCCAGCGGGCAGGGGCACTTGGGTACTTCTACAACCCACAAACGGTACACTGAGTCGGGTAACAATAGTAAAAACATATATAACCATCAGATCACAAAGTAATTTCTTCCTATCACACATTGATGGAATGCCATTATCAAGATACCAGTTCCAAGCTATATTTATTAAATGCATAACATCGGCAGGGAACCACCCCAAAGATTATGGGACACACTCATTCCGCATAGGCGCGACCACGGAAGCAGCAAGAGCAGGACTGTCAGAAACGGAAGTTCAGAGGATAGGGAGATGGCGATCCACGTGTTTGGCGAGATACATAAGACCAGACTTGTTATCCTAACGTGGTTTGTTTCTTTTACAGGTGACGCTAAGCCAACAGTGTGGGTGATAGGCCACTCGTATATATATTGAGCAGAAAAAAGGGTGAAAGTCCGCCCAGGCGGGAGGAAATTAGAGTTTCATAACACTTATTTCAACTGGAGAGGTATTAGAGGCCTGCTATGGCCACAGGTACTAATGGAGGTAATCAAGGTAGGGAGAGAGGCAAGAGGTCCGGTCATCTTAGTTATACAGGCCGGGGGAAACGACCTAGGTCATCACAAGAGCGCATAACTAATGGCAATAATGAAACTAGACACTGAGCGCTTCAGAGAATTTTTCACAAAACTAACTATAGTATGGTCAGAGATTGTGCCGATAGCGGTATGGCAAGGTGCGCGAGACATCATGGCCATCGAACAGACAAGGCGGGTAATAAATATTCGGATGGCAAAATTTAGAAGAGACAGAGGCGGTGTAGTGATACAAGACCGACAACTGGAAGGAGATAAAGCAGGCCTCATACGGCCCGACGGTGTTCACTTAATGGATATTGGACTGGACATATTCCTGTCAGGACTCCAGGATGGAGTGGAACAAGCGTTAAGAGTGATGGATGGGGGTCAGAGTCCTGCATATGAGTACGCAGGATCCTCCGTGGCCTGGAAATAGAAAGGACATGTTGGAGAGTTACACTTGTTGGCCAACTTGCCGGTGTGGAGACCCAGGGAATGCTGCAACAAGCTGAATTATTTTAGAAATAAAATGCCTTTCTAATGGAATGAGTATAAAGAGTTAATAAAGCTGTGACCGATCCTCACCCATCCAGTTGTAAGAGTTACATTATTGTATTGTCAAGGAAAGGGGGGCGGTAGGGGGGCTGAGCGTCTGGGTTTGGTTGGGGGTCCCCACAGTTTGCCTAGGCTAGATGCATTTAAAAATTCTTATTAGATACACAGGCGGTGCAGCTTGCTTCGCAGCTGGGCTACTACGCCCAAAGTATTGCCTAGACTAGATGCAGTTAACAATTCTACGCTGACTAGCAGACACTGAAGCTTTGGAGCAGACCTCTGAGTAAACAGCTCTTCAGACTCAACCATCTGTGCTACCCCAAGCCATAGTGTATGTAGTTTCTTACAGTTAAAGGGGGGGGGGGGGTGACCCAACCCACCTGGAATTGACAATGCCAACGTCACGTAAAACACAGCAAGGGGACTCTAAAAAGAGTCTCCATTTTTTCCAAAAATTGTGGCACAGACACCACTTAAGTGGCATCAATTGCCCCAGAGTTGCTTAAAACGGTTGGTGAGGTGATTTTACCAAATCCTCAAGCTTTTAGTCTCCCCAGGATGACACAGGGGTAGAAAAGTCCTTGCGGATCCATGATTTGTTCATCTTTATGAACGTGAGTCTGTCTACATTCTCAGTGGACAGCCGCGTGCGCTTATCTGTCAGCACACCAGCAGCAGCGCTGAACACACATTCAGAGAGAACGCTGGCTGCAGGGCATGACAAGATCTCCAAGGCGTGAGTGGCGAGCTCTGGACATTTTTCCAGATTGGAATCCCAAAATGAGCAAGGGTCCAGTGACACAGTCATGGCTTCGATGTTCACTTGGAGATACTTCTGTACCATCCTCTCTAGGCACTGACTATGTGTCAGACTTCTTGTCTCCTGTGGCCTTGCAAAGGATGGTCTAAAAAAGTGGTGAAACGATTCCACAAAATTGCTGTTACCAGCAGATACTGTGTTACTGTTACGGTTTGAGTGATGAAGACTCGACAGTCCCACGGTTTGCAAGTTAGAACTGTGAGATTCACTACGTGCACCACTGGTGTTTTGTGGAAAAGCACATGTAAGATTCTGCAACAGCCTCTGCTGATACTCCTGCATGCGTGAATCCCTTTCTATGGCAGGAATTATTTCAGCAAATTTACTTTTGTACCGGGGATCTAAGAGTGTGGCAACCCAGTAGTCGGGATTACTTCGAATTCTGACAATCCAAGGGTCATGTTGCAGGTAGTGCAGCAAGAAGGCACTCATGTGTCTTGCGCATCCAGGAGGACCAAGTCCTTGTTGTGTTGGTAGCGAGGTAAGAATCATGCTTCCTTCCTCTGCCCTCTCCCCCCAACCTCACACAACAGAAATGTGATCAAGGTCTCCCTCATCTGATGAGTCTTCCATGCCCATCGCCAGTTCGTCCTCCACTTCTTCCTCGGCTCCTGCACCTTCCTCAACAGTTTGGCTGCTACCATGCACCCTGGTTAATCCCTCTCCCCCACCCTCCCATGCCTGCCGCCTTGGTGCTGCCGACCGTCTGGACCTTGGAGATGTTATCCCTTCCGCATACGACTCCTCCTCTACTTCCTCCACCTCCTCTTGTCCCACCACCTGACTCTGAATTCTGTTTAACGTGTGCTCCAGCAAGTAAATCACCGGAATAGTCATGCTAATAATGGCATCGTCGGCACTAAACATCTTCGTCGGCATTTCAAAACTGTGCAGAAGGGTGTGTGGCGCCCCTGAGGGTTCAGTCGCCACAGAGGTACTGCATCTCACCCAGAGGTGTGGTATCTCACCCTCAGGTAAGGAAGGAGTATGGCTCGGGACCCTAACACCTGCATCCAACACATACCCGCAGTGGGGGTAGGGCGAGATTGCTCCTAAGGGAGAGCACAGTCCCAGGTCCCTAGCTGGCGGGAGGGTCCTATGTAGTGGGTGTGGGTGGAGAAAGCAGCTTAGGGGAGCACATGACAAGGAGAGTATAAATAGGAAGCCATCTTAGAAAGAGCAAGCCAGTCAGAGGAGGAGAAGTGACAGGAGCAGAGGCTCTGCATGAGCTCTGCTCTGGAAGTGGGCCTAGCCTGGGAGGCCCAGGACTGAAGGAGAGAAGAGAGGAGTGGGAGCAGGAAGGCTCCAGGAACCGAAGGGACCCTAGGGGTACGAGCCGTGCAGAAGGCCACCCGTACGCCTGCTGCTACCAGGAGGTAGAGGGGTCAGGCCAGATAAGGGGAACCGGTCCCTCAACTAGCGGAGAAACAGCAAGGCTAAACTAGAAACCGGAGGCTGCAGCATTTCATGTATTGCAGGCCAAAGTCCACACCAGTCTCACTAAGAAGGTAGCCACATAGGACCAAGGGGACGGAACACACGTCGCCCGCCAAGGCCCGAGGATACCGGATAGAAGTGTCACTGGGTGTGAGGTGCAGGGAGAAGGCCAGAGAAAGGACACACAGAAGGGGGTCCTGCTAAATACTCCGGAGCTATCTGGGGGTGGACTGAGCCCCTCACTGAGTACACACAGCACGACGGGGGAGATTGCTCTGGTACCTGTAATCTGGACTGCAACAAGTGTGAGTAAAGATCTTGGGACTGCATCACACGGACTCTGTGTTCATTACTGACTCCCTGCACTACAACCACCATCATCCACCCACACTGCCCTGAAGCTACACTCTTCCTGTGGGGAGTAATAATACCATTGCTGCAAAACCACCAGCTTCAGAGGACTGTTCCGCAGCGGTGGCCCCTTTGGCCGCACTCCACAGGTGGCGTAGTCGGATATTATAAAACCCATATATACAAATTACCCTTGGATTGACCGCCCTGGGTCACGGACCGGGTCACCGCCACAGTGACTACAACCCTCAGCGTCTACCGGCCCGGCTCCGGGTACCCCACGGCCCAGGGGGCGCGTCAACTTCATAGGTCCCTGATCTGAGACCACTCCTGCAGCGTGATTTGCCCCACCTCTGGATCTCGTTGGCCCAGGCTGTACGTCAGAACGTATTGCACCAGGGCTTGTCGGTGCTGCCACAGTTGCTGCAACATGTGCAGAGTTGAATTCCACCGTGTCGGCACATCGCATTTCAGCCGGTGAACTGGCAGGCCCAACGACTTCTGTAGAGATGTAAGTCGTTGAGCTGCGGGATGCGAATGGCGGAAGTGAGCACACAGCGACCGTGCCCTCTGCAGAAAGCCATCTAGTCTGGGATAGTGGGCTAAAAATTGATGGACAACCAGGTTCAGCACGTGAGCCATACAAGGCACGTGTGTGACATTGCCCCGGCGAAAGGCCGCACCCAGGTTTGCAGCATTGTCGCACACGGCCTTCCCTGGTTGCAGGTCCAGTGGAGACAACCATTCATGAAACTGGGTCTCCAGAGCTGACCACAACTCCTCAGCTGTGTGACTCACATTTCCCAGACATTTCAAAGTAAGCACCGCCTGATGCCGTTGAACCCTGCTGCCAGCATAGTAAGGAGATGTGCAGGATTCCTTCTGCGCAGTTAGAAAGCGGGTGGCATTACCAAACAGGCTTTGGGTGCAGGTGGAGGACCGAGAGGAGGTTGAGGAGGCAGAAGCAGTGGAGGAACTTCTAGATAAAGAGGATTGAAGCACAACTCGCGTGGACGGCAAGACTTTCACAGCAGCCCCTTGTCCTGCTGTCACCACAGTTACCCAGTGCCCAGTCAGCGACATGTAACGCCCCTGTCCATGCCTACTCGTCCAAGTGTCTGTGGTGAAATGCACCCTGTCACACACACAGTTTCTCAAAGAAGCGGTGATGTTGTGTGCGACATGCTGGTGTAGCGCAGGCACACCTTTCTTTGAGAAGTAGTGCCGACTGGGCATGTGGTACTGGGGCACTGCGACTGACATAAGGTATCGAAAATCCTCTGTGTCCACCAGGCGGAAAGGCAGCATTTCTGTAGCCAACAGCTTGCAGATGGTGAAATTCAACCTCTTAGCTTTGTCATGGCTAGGAGGAAATGGTCTTTTACTTGTCCACATCTGAGGGACCGAGGGCTGGCTGTTGTGCTTAGACGGGGTTGAGTAGGGTGTCCCCGGCAAACTGCTGGTCTGTGAGGAAGATGCAGGTGAAAAAGTTAGGTTGCCTTGATCCAAAGGTGGTGCTCTCGATGTCGGAGAGCGCTCAACACCAGCTGGTGTTTCCACTTCCAAATGAAATGATGACCTGCCAATCACACTGGCTGTTGCGGGTAAAGAGGTGGCAGGTCTGCTTCCAAAAACATGTGTGACTGCTGTCCCCCCAGTCACAGAGGATGAAGAGGCCACGGATGCACAAGATGGGGAAGACGGTGCTTGGCCCGGCCCGCTAGGCCGCATTGTAGCACAGTGAGCTTCCCACTGCAACTTATGCTTCATATCCATGTGACGGTTCATGCATGATGTACTCAAACTATGGATTTTTTGGCCACTACTTAGCTTTTGGTGACAAATATTACAGATAACACGAGTTGGGTCATCCTTATTGATCTGAAAAAATGCCCAGGCTATGCAAGGCTTAGAGCCCATGCGACCTGAAGAGCCACCACGACTTGTGGTCAGAGGCAGAGTTGTGGTTGAGGATGCAGTTGTTGACGTGCTTCCAGTACTCCGTCTCTGTCCAGGAAGGCGCAACCTAACCTCGTCGTCAATAGCATCTGTGACGCCCAGCTGCGCTTGGTATCACAGATCCTAGAAGAGTGCATTGATGGAATCCTCCACAAGAGGCCCCCATAAACATTCACACATCTACACCTTCTACATCAGACCAGCAGAGGGAGCCCATTAGGGATATAAATAGGGAAGGTGGAGCTAGGCAGTTCAGTTCCTCTGAAGAGTTCCTGCAGTAGAGAAGTCAGTCTGCAGTGGAGCTCAGTCTAGTCTAGAGAACTCAGTTAATAGTTCAGCAGTGGAGCACGAGGCTCCTGCTAGCTATATTCAGGGAGCCCAGTTAGAGCTTAAGGTGTGCCGGCGCCATAAGATCGGTGAAGCGCGGCAAGCTGCCGTTAGTGTGTATAGCCTAGTGAGGGCCCGAGTAGGCCGAAGGCGAGTGGAGAGTTAGTATATAGGGGGCAGAGGAGCTTAACCAGCTCACCCCGAAGCATTTACCGGACACCGGATCCGAGCTTACCGGGATCTCTGTGACCCAGTAAGGCATAACCGGAATCCCTGGAGAACTACAAGTCCCAGGATCGCTAAGGTTCTGATACGTAACAGTGCCAGGAGACGCTTAGGCCCCGCATACTGGGAGCGTGAAGCTCCAAGACAAGGCCCTACCACAAGGTCAGCCAGCGCAGGACCGAGACAAAGTTAGGACTAGCTCCAGGCAGGTCAGAAACTTACTACGCAGAGGCAAGAAACAGGAGGCCCTACACCCGCTCATTGGGGAGGATCCTGATATGCACCCTTCACCCTACAGTGCTCCGAGATGTGCCTCAATTTCCACCAGTAAAATGTACTGAAGTGACTACTGTGTCCATTCCCATTCTTGCTCTGACCCAGCTGGGTCTCGCCTGTCGTGCATTCCCCCTGCATACGCTTTTCTGAGGCCTAGCTCCACCTGTGGGGAGCTATACCATCGAGCTGCCTTATCACCGCCCTCAGTGGACTGCTGCAGCGCTGGTGCTTCTCACCAGATACCACAGGTGGCGTCCCGAACTCTTATAAAATTAACAATTATCCACCCTTTTAAAGAGTGACCCCAGGGTACGGGCCCGGGAGCCGACCACCGCGACATCCCCAAGGCCAGGCAAAGGCCCGGGTACCGAGTCATCCCCATCCCCTGGGCTAGTCACATCCTCCTCCACCTCCTCTGCTGACCTCATCGACTGGCTGACTGTGGGTTGACAGTAAGTGGGATCTCCAACCTCGTTATCATCACCCTGTGTGTTCTCACACCCGTCGTCCTCAGAGCCAACCTCTTCCTGCCCTGACCGAAAAGTCAAGTTGTCGCTCCAATCAGGTATTTGAGTCTCATCATCATCTTCATCATTGTCTCCACCAACAGGAGTTACAGTTTGGGAACGAGGATCTACATTATGCTCAGAACCTTCTTCATCTGGTCCTGGATCTGACTCATAAAGATTCTGGGCATCAGTGCAGATCATTTCCTCATCTGGATTAACAGAAGCTCTGGAGCAGACCTCCGTTTCCCAGGCTATAGTATGAGTAAACAGCTGTGCAGACTCAACCATCTGTGTTACCCCATACTCAGATGGGCAGCTGGAGACTTGGGAGCTGTGAGGAAGCAAGTGCGATTGGGGTGACACCTCTGAGGACTGGAGTATTTGTGATGTTGAAGTTGAGGTGGAGGAGAGCCCACTTGAAGTAGCACTTGATATCCGTTGAAGCACCTGCTGTTTTTGTGCCTCATCTGTAATTTGTAGCGATGGGCGTGTCCGTAAGAAAGGGATCGTATCACATTGTCCATGAAAAGAAGTAGACATCTTAGTTTGGCTGGAAGATGGTCTTTCTTTTGCAGATGTTACTCCCCCCCACTGCGGGGGGGCTCGACCCACCAGCGCACAGGCACCAGTACTGGGAGAGGGGGGCTGGCCGTCAGGGTCCACCGCGGCTCTGGCACAAACCCAGCCACACGGAGGTCGCACGGGCAGGAACGGACTGGCCGTGTCGGCTTCACACTCCAGCGTAGTCCCTCTGCCCGCTCGCACCCGTAACCTCAAAGGGATGCGCAAGCGGCTTTTCTTCCCAGGGCTGTTCCCCGCCCAGCAGGAATGTGGGGGAGCTCAGGTCGGCCTTCCACTGTACTCTCTTACCTCCCTTGCCCTCTTTCCTTCTTCCGTTCTCCATCTAACCCCTCGGCTCTGTGGTGTCTGCTCTCCCTCCAGCTCTCTCCTTCTCACAGGTGGACTACCGCATGTATTCACACTGTGGTGAATCTTTTGGGCCCAGGCATAAGAAGTTGTCGAGGTAATGGATAATATGTGCCCCCTTAGAAACGTCCATTACAACCCATTCGAGGAAGCAACTAAACGCCTCAAATAGTGAGCAGGATCTGGAGCACCCCATGGGCAAACAGCGATCTATATAGTATGCTCCTTCCCAGAAGCAGCCCAATAGGTGGACACTATTCGGAGGCACAGGTAGTAAGTAACCAGAACGCCGCATCAATGTCTGTTTTGGCCATTAGGGTGACCCTTCCCAACTTCTTGATCCGCCTGATTGCCTTGTCAAAGGATGTACAGTATATACTACTGTACTTGGTTCCGTGTCGATGTTGTCGTTTACGGACCTGCCCCTTGGATATGACAAATGGTGGATTAGTCCGAATGTATTGGGTACCGTTTTTGGCACAACTCACAATGGGGATACCACTATATCTTGTAAGGAAAGTGTTCTGAATGGAACCGCCATTCTACCTAAAGATATTTCTTTTTTTAATTTTCTTGTCACGACGTCTGGGTGTTGGTAGGCTGATTTTAGATTTTTACTCCAGCCTTTCATGATTTTAGAAGGGCATGACATGCCTATATCTGTGTCTCCCCCTCCTTTTACTCCTCCACCTCTTTTCTTTTCGCATGACTATATGTACTTGCCACTTTTCCATGTGTTAGTTGTGTCTTCTGAGCAGTTTTTCAGCTTTTGGACACCTTTGAAGTGTTTGCTATGTGTTTTCTATGTGTTTCTATGGGTTTTTGTTTGCCTGCCATTGGTTTTAACGGTGTTCGAAGGTGTTCGACGAACAGTTCGGCGAACATACGGGTGTTCGACGAACTGAACTGAACTCGAACACTACGGGGGTGGCTCAACACTGTTACTGACTCCCTGCACTACAACCACCATCATCCACACACACTGCCCTGAAGCTACACTCTTCCTGTGGGGAGTTATACCACCCTTGCTGCCAAACCACCAGCTTTAGAGGACTGTTCCGCAGCGGCAGCCTCATTAGCCGCACTCCACAGGTGGCGTAGTCGGACATTATAAAAACCCATATAAATAACCCCTAGGATTGACCGCCCTTGGTCACGGACCGGGTCACCGCCAGAGTGACTACAACCCCCAGCATCTACCGGCCTGGCTCTGGGTACCCCACGGCCCAGGGGGCGCGTCAGATCCCTCCAGTACATTTTGACTATGTCGTTCTATAATGCCTAATGTGTGCTGGAGACATACCTACTTGGAGTGTTGACTTAGAACATATAAAGGTGTCAATGAAGTTTGCTTTCAGAGACCTGCATGAACCTTTAATGAATATCTGAAACTATGGGATATTATAACTTAATAATGAGCAGAAAAAAAGCAGTGAAATGTAGATGTTCCACAAGGAACTATTGCACAGGAAAACGAACAGCTTGTGTAACTTGTCGATCTTTTCTGACTACTGGTTACTGAATCTGTATGACACAGTTTGAAAGACTTTTCAGTATAATGTGACTGATGTTTGTAGTAGCTGTAGAACGCGAGGGGGCAGATATGGGAAAATTGTTGTGTAGGAGGGAAGTGTGTGGGAATATTTTCTATAAAGAAGTAATATGGGGAAGTGTTTTTTTTTAAAGGTCGGACGTGTTCTGCATGAAAACTAAACTGAGTCCAGTCAGCTTTTTAAATGTTGATTTAATGTTATATATGATTTGAGAATTGAGATGCTTATTCTGTTTGGGAACTGTGGAGATATGATCACAAAGTCTTGATTCCATATATAAAGGGAATATCTTTTACCAACTAACACAAAAAACCCTTTTATCTATTTATTATGAAAGATAATCTTTAATAGTCAAATATGACAAATATAACATACATAAATAAAGTGCCCGTAAAGTGCCCATAAAAAGTGACCTAGTGCAGGCAGAAATATACATTCATCATAATTGATTTTTCCTATTTTCACACCTTCTTACTGAAGACGATAATCTTTCACTACTTGATACCTAATGTGTAGGTGTGAACTTGAACAAAGACAGCCTATACATAATAGGTCACTAGTCTTAAAAACAGCAGGAGAAGGTTATTGTAGGTGGGACTTATAAATACATATCTATTATTTCCCAAACTGAATCAATATACCACATACATGTCAAGGGCTCAACCCTATATATGGAGTCCTTAATCAGATGCTTTACACAAATTACAGTATGATATTCACAGGGTTAAAAAGTATTTTGGAATAGAGTATTAGCTTATCATATAAACCCAAACTGTGAGGTGGATTAGCACTGTTAACCCTGTGAATATCATACTGTAATTTGTGTAAAGCATCTGATTAAGGACTCCATATATAGGGTTGAGCCCTTGACATGTATGTGGTATATTGATTCAGTTTGGGAAATAATAGATATGTATTCATAAGTCCCACCTACAATAACCTTCTCCTGCTGTTTTTAAGACTAGTGACCTATTATGTATAGGCTGTCTTTGTTCAAGTTCACACCTACACATTAGGTATCAAGTAGTGAAAGATTATCGTCTTCAGTAAGAAGGTGTGAAAATAGGAAAAATCAATTATGATGAATGTATATTTCTGCCTGCACTAGGTCACTTTTTATGGGCACTTTACGGGCACTTTATTTATGTATGTTATATTTGTCATATTTGACTATTAAAGATTATCTTTCATAATAAATAGATAACTGTGGAGATATGAAAAAATATGTTAACCCCTTTACCCCCGAGGGTGGTTTGCATGTTAATGACCAGGCCAATTTTTACAATTCTAACCACTATCACTTTAAGAGGTAATAACTCTGGAAAGCTTCAACAGATCTCACTGATTCTGAGATTGTTTTTTCGTGACATATTGTACTTCATGATAGTGGTAAAATTTCTTCAATATGACTTGCATTTATTTTTGAAAAAAATGGAAATTTGGCAAAAATTTTGCAATTTTCAAACTTTGAATTTTCATGCCCTTAAATCAGAGAGATATGTCACACAAAATAGTTAATAAATAATAACATTTCCCACATGTCTACTTTACATCAGCACAATTTTGTAACCAAAATTGTTTTTGGTTAGGAAGTTATAAGGGTTAAAAGTTGACCAGCGATTTCTCATTTTTCCAACAAAATTTACAAAACCATTTTTTTAGGGACCACATCACATTTGAAGTGACTTTGAGGGGCGTTTATGACAGAAAATACCCAAAATGACACCATTCTAAAAACTGCACCCCTCAAGGTGCTTAAAACCATATTCAAGAAGTTTATTAACCCTTCAGTTGCTTCACAGGAATTTTTGGAAAGTGGAAGAAAACAATGAACATTTAACTTTTTTCACAAAAATGTTACTTTAGACCCCAATTATTTTATTTTTGCAAGAGTAACAGGAAAAAATGGACCCCAAAATTTGTTGTGCAATTTCTCCTGAGCACGCCGATACCCCATATGTGGGGGAAACCACTGTTTGGGAGCACGGCACGGTTCGGAAGAGAAAGAGCGCCAATTGACTTTTTGAATGTAAAATTTGCTTGAATAATTAGCGGACACCATGTTGCATTTGAAGAGCCCCTGATGTGCCTAAACAGTGGAACCCCCCCACAAGTGATACCATTTTGGAAACTAGACCCCTCAGGGAACTTATCTAGATGTGTGGTGAGCACCTTGAACCCCCAGGTGCTTCACAGAAGTTTATAACACTGAGCCGTAAAAATAAAATGTTCACATTTTCCCCACAAAAATGTTTTTCAGCCAATTCTGCATTTTCATAAGGGTCATAGGAGAAATTGCACAATACCATTTGTTGTGCAATTTCTCCTGAGTAAGACGATACCCCATATGTGGGAGAAAACCACTGTTTGGGCACACAGCAGGGTTCAGAAGAGAAGCAGCGCCATTTGACTTTTTGAATATAAAATTTGCTTGAATAATTAGCGGACGCCATGTAGCATTTGGAGAGCCCCTGATGTGCCTAAATAGTGGAAACCCCCCACAAGTGACACCATTTTGGAAACTAGACCCTTCAGGGAACTTATCTAGATGTGTGGTGAGCACCCTGAACCCCCAGGCGCTTCACAGAAGTTTATAAGTTTATGGAGCTGGAAAAATAAAAAAATCAAACTTTTTCCATAAAAATTATGTTTTAGCCCCAATTTTTTTATTTTCTCAATGGTAAGAGGAGAAAATGGACCTCAAAAACTTTTTTGCAATTTCTTCTGAGTATGCTGATACCCCATATGTAGGGAAAATACACTGTTTGGGCGCACGGCAAGGTTCAGAAGGGAAGGAGCACTGTGTGACTTTTTGAACTCAAAATTGGCTGGAATTGAGAGCGGACACCATGTCGCGTTTGGAGAGCCCCTGATGTGCCTAAATAGTGGAAACCCCCCACAAGTGACCCCATTTTGGAAACTAGACCCTTCAAGGATTTTATCAAGGGGTATAGTGAACATTTTGAACCCAGAGGTACGACACAGAAATTGATAACATTAGGTCATCATATTGAATAAGTTGTCATTAGTCTTGAGCGCAAGTGCTCGCTACTTGAGTTTGCATCGGGTACTCAGGTATGCATAATGTATCGTGCGTGCTTGAGTGACATGATCGAGTCCCGCCCCGCATGTTTCACGGTTGTCAGACACCCAAAACAAAACATGTGGGGATTTCTTGTGCATGGCAGGCAATCCCAGTGAGTTTTTTTTGGCCGTAAAGCATATTGTGCGGAGACTCGAGCATGCCACTCGAGCACCCGCGATACTCGGTGCATACCCAAGCACCCTATGCAAACTGAAGTAGTGAGCACTTGCGCTCAACACTAGTCCCCATATTGCCATCATTTTTTTTTCTTTACTTTTGAAAAAATCCCAACCCCAACACAGCCCTAGCACAACCTTCACCCTAACCCTAGCACAACCCTAACCCTAGCACAACCCTAACCCTAGCACAACCTTAACCCTAGCACAACCCTAACCCTAGCACAACCCTAACCTTAACCCTAGCACAACCCTAACCCTAGAGTTTATTTTTTACGACTTTCTTCGTGTGGTATAAGTGATTAGATGACTTTATTCTATGGGTCGGTGTGATTACAGCAATGGCAGATTTATATCGGGTTTTTATGATTGACAGCTGTCGCACACTAAAAGACGCATTTTTTTGCAAAGACTAGTTTTTGCATTGCCATATTTTGAGAGCTATAATTTTTCCATATTTCGGCCAACAGAGTCATGTGATGGCTTGTTTTTTGCGGGACAAGTTGACGTTTTTATTGGTACCATTCTCAGGCACGTGGCATTTTTTTATCGTTTTCTATTCCGATTTTTGTGAGGCAAAATAAACTAAAAAACAACAATTCAGGAATTGTTTTTTTTTTGTTTTTTTTTTAATGCTGTTCCGCGTGTGGTAAAATTGATAAGGCAGCTTTATTCTTCAGGTCAGTATGTTTACAGCGGTACAACTTTTATATATTTTTTTATATTTTGGTACTTTTACACAATAAAAACTATTTTATAGAAAAAAGAATCTTTTTTGCATCGCTTTATTCTGAGAGCTATAACTTTTTTATTTTTTGGCTAATGGATCTAAATGGTGGCTTGTTTTTTGTGGGTTCAAGATGACGTTTTCAGCGGTACCATTTATATTTACATTCTTTACATTTACATTTTTAACTGCATTTTATTCCATTTTTTGTTTGGCGGTGTGATGATAAAGTATTGTTTTTTGCTTCGTTTTTTATTTTTTACCGTGTTCATTAAAGGGGTTAACTAGTGGGACAGTTGTATAGGTCAGGTCGTTCCAGACGAGGTGATACCAAATATGTGTACTTTTTTTTTATTTCATAATAATATTTATTGATGGGTACATTATATTTTTATTTTTTGGGGATTATTTTTTTCATTTTTTAAATATTTTTAAGAAAAAAAACATTATTTTTTTCACTTTCTGACACTTTTTTTTACTTTTACACTTTGTCTCACTATGGGACTTTCACTTTTTACAACACAGGAATGCAGCACCATCCCTGTGCTATACAGGCTGTCAGCGCTACACAGGCAGAAGATACTGTGATCGTGCACTGCGCATGATCAAAGTATTTTCCTGCTGTCTGGTGACCCGGATGTTGTCATGACAATATCCGGGTCACATGACAACCAAGGGACCCGGCCACAGACACCGCGGGACGCCAGAGAGAAGGTGAGTACCGGCGCTTACCTCCTCTTGCCACCGGAATGATGCGACCGACTTCGATCGCAGCATTTCGGGGGTTAATGTGCTGGGAGCGGTGTGGGACCTGTGTGTGGGCGAAATCGCAGGGCGTACTAATACGTATCTGGTCCATAAGGCCCAGGGCACAGATACATATTAGCACGTCCTGGGCCAGAAAGGGGTTAAAGGGGTTTCATAGCACCATGGAATCTTTTACAAACAGCTGAGAATGGAGCTATACTCACGTTACCAATCCCCTGTTACTCCAGTGCCGACCCTAGCCTTGACCACTGCCAGACGCTTTTTATCTGGGTGCAGTGAATCACTGGCTGTAGCTGTGGCGTGTCATTGTATGTGGCCAGTGATTGATTGCAGTAGTCATTTTTCAACATGACTGCATCAGAGCTGAGAAAACAGAGACTGGTGAGGGATATGGGAGGCATAGGCACTGGAGCGGTAAGGGATTGGTAAAATGTGTATTAGGGCTTGCTCACAAGGGTGTATAACTGGGATGAGTGCTATCCAATATTTTATCAGATAGCACTCGGACCAATGTTATACTATGGGGCAGTGTAGATCTGCGATTATCTTCTCATGCTGATTTGGAATGAGAAAAAAATCAGAGAATGCTGTGAGTGCATTCAATAATTGGACCATGCACACCCATATAAATCAATGGATGCGTGGAAAACATTAGACTGCACTCAGATGTCATTTGAGTGCAGTCCGATTTACGCAGACAATGAAGAAGATTTAGAAATTAAGTGCTCCGTCTTCTCTGCAACTGTACTGCGACTTTCTCATGCGGGAGAATTGAATCACAGTAAACTGACACTTGGCTCAGACTCTGATCATTTTGAGCCGAGTGTCATTACCATAATTGATCCAATTCTCTTGGAATTGAGAATCATTGCTTGTGTGAACGAGTCCTTAGGCTAAGTGCACACTGTGTTTGTGGCCACTGTTGGGTATATAGTTCCTGAGCATATGTGTCTGCTGCTAGAACTCAGTGTGGCATTGACCTGGTCTCTAATCTGAGCTGCTGTTAACCTGCGATTTCTGAGGCTGGTGACTCGGATAAACTTATCCTCAGAAGCAGAGGTGACTCTTGGTCTTCCTTTCCTGGGGCGGTCCTCATGTGAGCCAGTTTCTTTGTAGCGCTTAATGGTTTTTGCAACTGCACTTGGGGACACTTTCAAAGTTTACCCAATTTTTCGGAGTGACTGACCTTCATTTCTTAAAGTAATGATGGCCACTCGTTTTTCTTTACTTAGCTGCTTTTTTCTTGCCATAATACAAAATCTAACAGTCTATTCAGTAGGACTATCAGCTGTGTATCCACCTGACTTCTGCACAACACAACTGATGGTCCCAACTCCATTTATAAGGCAAGAAATCCCACTTATTAAACCTGACAGTGCACACCTGTGAAGTGAAAACCATTTCCGGTGACTACCTCTTGAAGCTCATCAAGAGAATGCCAAGAGTGTGCAAAGCAGTGATCAAAGCAAAAGGTGGCTACTTTGAAGAACCTAGAATATAAGACATATTTTCAGTTGTTTCACACTTTTTTATTAAGTATATAATTCCACATGTGTTAATTCATAGTGTACAATTTTCATAGTCATGAAAATACAGAAAAATCTTTAAATGAGAAGGTGTGTCCAAACTTTTGATCTGTACTGTAGATAAATATATTCTATGCAGGTGCATACCTGCCATACGGATGCTAAAAGAATACAATGTTAGCTTTGATCTGAAGAATGGAGGTATATGGTAATGATAACATTTATGCTGGGTAAAGCTCCTTGTCACCAATTGCAGGATTTCCTCCTTTGTGATGATTTGCCAGGCCTTTACTCCAGTGACTTCAGTTATTGCTTGTTTGTGGGTCTTTTTGCCTTAATATTTATCTTAAGTTTATGAAATGCTGCTTGATGAAGTTGAGATCTTGTGATTGACTCAGCCATTGCAGAACATTCCACTTTTTTGCTTTCACAGTATGTTTTGGGTCATTGTCCATCTGTACTGTGAAGCATCGTCCAATCAACCTTGCTACATTTGGTTGAATCTCAGCAGAAAGTATCGCCCTGTACACTTCAGAATTCATGCAGAATTCATCCGGCTGCTTCTGTGTTCAGTCACATCATCAATAAACACTAGTCACCCAGTGCATGCCCATGCCATCACATTGGCTCCACCATGTTTTGCAGAGGATGTAGTTTGCTTTGGATCATGAGCCATTCCAAGTCTTCTCCATGTTTTCTTCCTCCCATCAGTTTGGTCCATGTTGATCTTAGTTTCATCTGTTCAAAGAATGCTTTTCCAGAACTGGGCTGGCTCCTTTAGATGTTTTTTGGCAAAGTCTAATCTGGCCTTTCTATTTTAAAGGCTGATTAATGGTTTGCACCTTGTGGCGAACCCTCTGTATTTGCTCTCATGAAACCTTCTCTTTTTAGTAGACTTAGATACTTAAACACCTACTTCCTGGAGAGTGTTCTTCACTTGTGTGGATGTTGTGAAGGGGTTTTTCTTCACCATGGAACGAGCACTGTTGGACAAGGTGCAACTGTTATCTTCCGAGGGACCTGTTTTCTATTGTGTGAGTTCTTCAACATGGACAAAGTCCACTGTTGTCTTCGTTGTACGTCCAGGCATTTTTTAATTCCCAAGCTGACCAGTTAGATCTTTTTTTTGCAGAATGTACCAACCTGTTGATTTGGCCACTCCTAGCATTTATGCTAACGCTCTGATTAATTTCTTCTTTTTTTAGCCTATTGATGATCTGCTTCCACACCTCAAGCCACAGACACTGAATGAGACACTTTGTCTCCATTTTATTTACAAACGGCACGCCCTGGTGTGGGGATATGTGAGCAGCCATTCCCTCCCATCTCTTATGACTGCTTGTAAAAACTGGCCCTGATATGCCCTATTAACCCTCTCAGCACTATGTGTGCTGGAGCATGCTTTTCCCGGGTTTACATCACCGAAGCTGCTAACCTCGGTGATACATATCTCCCCTCAAAGACCTGTCCGACGGCCATCTTACAGTATACAGTATGGAATACACTGGAACATACCTACACTATATAGTATTTACACAGCCCCACTCTATATTCTTTAACACAGTATGTAGTGTGGAGTTGTGTATATAATTAATTGCAGCATATATTGTGAAGTTGTGTATACTTCTGCTGTCCTGTATACATGGCGTAATTCTCATTATCTGCTCTTATTACGTATGCGTGTGTGTGTATATACAGTATGTGTTTGTGTATATGTATATATATATATATACATATATATATATATATATATATATATATATTGCTACAAAGTCACTGGCAAAGTACTGGAGGGGAGATATGTAGCACTGAGATTAATAGCTTCAGTAATTGTACATAGGAAAAAGGTTCCAGCACACGAGTGGGTTAAACAGCCATCTTTGGTGCTGGGATGATTGAACACCTGTAGAGAGGAACTCAGAGGATAAATTCAAAGCCTTTCAGGGCATTCGGTGTGGGGAGGGCCTGGAAGTGAAAGCTCTGAGCTGTTTGGGTCATAGGAGGAAAAAACAAACCTGCGATTGTTTGCTTCTGGAGCGAGCGGTTACTCGTAGCAACAAGAACTGTGCCATAAGTTATGGTTATTTTATGGTTTCTGAGGTTTCATTTTTAGTATGTTTTAGTTTTTTTTCAATAAAGAACAATTTGTAATTATTTCCTGTTGGATGTGCCGGTGGATTTCCCTTTTCTTTTTCACTATTAAACAAAAGGCACCACTAACCAAACAACACCATGAAGACCAGGAGATCTCCAAACAAATCAAGGAGAGCATTAATCAGAGAGGCAGCACAGAGACAAAAAGTAACCTTGAAGGAGCTGCAGAGTTCCCAAGCAGAGACTTTAGTATCTGTCCGTACGACCATAATAGCCTTACACTCCATACAGATGGCCTTTATGGAAGAGCAGGCAGAAAAAAGCCTTTACTTACACAAAAAAAATTGTAAGGCTCATTTTGAGCCTGCCAAAAGACACGTGGGTGACTCCCCAAATGTATGGAGGAAGGTGCTGTGGTCAGTTGAAACCAAGATTGAACTTTTTGGCCACCATGGTAAATGCTATGTCTGGAGCCAAACCAACACAGCTCATCACCCCAAGATTACCATCTCCACAGTAAAACATGGTGATGGCAGAATCATGCTGTGGGGGTGTTTTTCAGCAGAATGGACAGGGAAAATGGTCCAAGTCGAGGGGAAGAAGGATGGTGCAAAATACAGGGATATTCTTGAGCAAAACCTGTTTCAGTCTGTCAGTGATTTGTGACTGGGACGGAGGTTCACTTTCCAACATGGCCATGACTCAAAGCATACTGTGTGGAACGCAGAAGACAGAGACCCCCGGCTGCTGGCAGCCCTTGTCGTGACATCAGCAGATATCAGAGCTGGCTGCAGCCGGGGGTCACGTGATGCCTGTGAGCGGCCAGTGATAGCGCCGCTCACAGGCAGTATCTGCAATGCAAGCTAATTACAAAAATCCTTAGGGGCCCCGGGGGGATACATTGGGGAGGTAATATAAAGTACTGGACAACCCCTTTAATCCCTACATTCATAGGACTCACTGAAAAGGATAGTAAAATATCCCTTTCATTTCATATTTATAAAATCCAAATAACCTATACTTAAGTCAATATAGTGCACTCATGTGTTTCAAATTCTATATGTCACTCTAGGAATTAAAACACATGAGTGCAGCATGTTGACTTAAGTTATTTGGATTTTATAAAAATGAAATAAAGTTTATATTTTACTACCCCTTTCAGTGTATATACACTGCACAGTACCACTCCTCCTGTCCTGTATATACACCAACATTTTTTGATGACACCCCTTTAAACCCTCAAATGTAGCTGTGTGAGAAAAGGCAGCTGCTGTAATTGAAGGTAAGGGCTGTGTTTGACAAGCCCAGGGGATGGGGGATGACTTGGTTACCCGGGCCTTTAGCCTTAAGGAGGTCGCGGTGGTCGGCTCCCGGGCCCGTACTCTGGGGTCTCTCTTTAAAAAGGCGTTGATAGATATCAAGTTTATAAAAGTTTGTGACGCCACCTGTGGTTTCTGATGATATTCACCAGCGCTGCGCAGTCCACTGAGGCCGATGATAAGGCAGCTAGATGGTATGGCTCCCCACAGGTGGAGCTAGGCCTCAGGGCAGTATAAGAACGGGGATGCAGGACAAGGAGACTCAGCCAAGTCGGAGCAAGAACAGGGACGGACACAAAAGTCACTTCAGTACCTTTTACTGATGGAAATTCAGGCACTCCCCAGAGCACTGTAGGGTGAAGGGTGCATATCAGGATCCTCCCCAATGAGCAGGTTTTGAGCCTCCTGGTTCTTGCTGCTGAGTAATAAGTTTCTGACCTGCCTGGAGCTAGGCCTAACTTTGTCTCTGTCCTGCGCTGGCTGACCTTGTGGTAGGGCCTTCTCTTGGAGTGCACGCTCCCGACCTACGGGGCCTATGTGTCTCCTGGCTCTGGTACGTATCAGCACTTTAGCGATCCTGGGACTTGTAGTTCTCCAGGGATTCCGGTTTATCTTACTGGGTCATGGAGATCCCGGCAAGCTTCGGACCCGGTGTCCGGTAACTGCTTCTTCGGGGTGAGCCAGTTAAGCTCCTCTGCCCCCTATGAACTAACTCTCTCTACTCTTCGCCTTCGGCCTACTCGGACCCTCAATAGGCTACTCACACTAACGGCAGCTTGCCGCGCTTCACCGATCTTATGGCGCCGGCACACCTAAAGCTCACCTCTCAGAGCTACAACTGAGTCTTGATCTGGATAAGCTCCACTGCAGGATAGCAATTGCAGGAGCTGGAACAGACTTTTGTCCTCTGAGGTAACTCTTCTCAGACTGCACTGGACTCACTGCTAAACCAGACTGAACTCTGACTCCAACTGTCTCGACAGACTAACTGCTGCCTGGCTCCACCTTCCCTTTTATACCTCCCTAACGGGCTCCCTCTGGTGGTCTGAGGTGGAAGGTGGAGATGTGTGAATGGTTATGGGGGCCTCTTGTGGAGGAATCCTTCAATACACCCTTCTAGGAGTTGTGATACCAAGCACAGCTGGGATTCACATGTTCATCCTGTCTTTCTTCTCCAACCATTTTTTATCATACAATATCTACATTTTATACATATTATAAAACATGGGGTGTCATTCCGTGTATTAGGGGACAGATCGTGATTGGATATGCTCTATATGAGAGGAATTGTGACACAGGTACTTTAGATGCAGTGACACAGAAGCACAGAGCAGCCAGTACAGGGTTAATAAACAGGGGGGATTTATTGTAACAGGGTCAATCTCCACACAGAGAGTAACAGGGGAAATATGGGGACAACAAGGGAAGTAGCAGGTAACAAGCTATAACCGACAATCCACAGTTTGGCTAGATGTAGCAGAATCGAAACGGTTGTAATCGTCAGTTTTACACTTAGCTGACTCTTGTTCCCCACAAGGCAGCTGCCGGCTGATGCCATTGTTGTTTTCTTCTGGCTTCCCCGCCTAAACAATGCTCCGTCTTCTGGCGGCAGCAGGCGGTCTCCGGTTTGACCCTCTGAGCCCCTAGTCCATAACACTGCACCTCACTTGCTCGGCTCCAAGGACCCTGCATCCCTTCTCCCTCTAGTCGGGCTTGACTCCAACTGTCAACTGCCTACTTTCCCGCACAAACCTCCTTTTTCTCCCTCTTGCTAGACACGCTCACAGCTTCCTGGTCACCTGACTCCTGTGCTCGCAGTCTGTCTTCCCCTTGCAACCAGAGGCATGGCCCCGGCAGTTCCGGATCTCTTGTTCTGAAAGTACTTACACCACGGTCTTCCCCCTTACAGAATGATGAAAAAGGTGTCTCTGTATAGAAAAGACTAAACCAGGGGAAGAGCTTCAATAAGAAAACTGATTCAACTAATTCAACCCAGATTAAAGCTTTAGTTTAAAAAAACCCAGTACAGATCTAGTTTAAAAAAACTTCATGTGTGAAACTTTAGTTTATAAACTTCAAGAGCTTGCACCTATTATATTCTAAGAGCCTAGTACTGATAAGTATTAGTTGCAGGAAATTTACATTTGTGGGACTACTCTAGCGCTGAAATAAAAAAAACACTGTTGTAGATGCTTTAACACCTTAAGGACTGAGTCACTTTGTACGTTACAGACCAAGCCTCATTTTTTAAATCTGACTAGTGTCACTTTATGAGGTAATAACTGTGGAACTCTTCAACCGATCCCACTGATTCTGACATATTGTACTTCATGATAGTGGTAAAATTTGTTTGACATGACTTGCATTTATTTGTGAAAATATTGGACATTTGGTGAAAATTTTGAAAATGTTGCAATTTTCAAACTTCTAATTCTTATGCCCTTAAACCAGAGAGTTATGTCACACAAAATAGTTAAGAAATAACATTTCCCACATGTCTACTTTACATCAGCACAATTTTTGAAACACATTTTTCTTGTTAGGAAGTTAGAAGGGTTAAAAGTTGATCAGCAATTTCTAATTTTTCCAACAAAAATTACAAAAACATTTTTTTAGGGGCCACATCACATTTGAAGTGATTTGGGGGGCCTACATGACAGAAGTTTATTAACCCGTCAGGTGCTTCACAGGAATTAATGCAATGTGGAAGGAAAAAATGAACATTTAACTTTTTTTCCCAAAAAATGTACTATAACCCCATATTTTTTTATTTTACATGGAGTGGATCCCTCCAGTACATTTTGACTATGTCGTTCTATAATGCCTAATGTGTGCTGGAGACATACCTACTTGGAGTGTTGACTTAGAACATATAAAGGTGTCAATTAAGTTTGCTTTCAGAGACCTGCATGAACCTTTAATGAATATCTGAAACTATGGGATATTGTAGCTTAATAATGAGCAGAAAAAAAGTAGTGAAATGTAGATGTTCCACAAGGAACTATTGCACAGGAAAACGAACAGCTTGTGTAACTTGTCGATCTTTTCTGACTACTGGTTACTGAATCTGTATGACACAGTTTGAAAGACTTTTCAGTATAATGTGACTGATGTTTGTAGTAGCTGTAGAACGCGAGGGGGCAGATATGGGAAAATTGTTGTGTAGGAGGGAAGTGTGTGGGAATATTTTCTGTAAAGAAGTAATATGGGGAAGTGTTTTTTTTTTAAAGGTCGGAAGTGTTCTGCATGAAAACTAAACTGAGTCCAGTCAGCTTTTTAAAAAAAAATTCTTTTAGCAACAATTTTTTTTATTTTCATAAGGGTAACAGGAGATAATGGACTCCATAATTTGTTGTGCAATTTCTCATGAGTGTTCCCATACTCAACATGTGGGGGAAAAGTACTGTCGTGGCACATGACAGGGCTCGGAAAGGAAGGAGCATTGTTTGACTTTTTGAATGCAAAAATGGCTTGAATCGAGAGGGGATACCATGGCACGTTTGGAGAGCCTTTTATGTGCCTAAACAGTGGAAACCCCCCAAAAGTGACCCCATTTTGGAAACTAGACCCATTAAGGAATGTATCTAGATGTGGGGTGGGCACCTTGAACCCAAAGGTGCCTCACAGCAGTTTATAACGTATAGCTGTGAAAATAAAAGTCACATTTTTACCACAAAAATGATTTGTTAGCCCCAATTTTTTTTCACAAGGGTAACAGGGGAAAATGGATCCCAAAGTCTCTTGTGCAATTTCTCCTGAGTGTGCCGATACTCCATCTGTGGGGGAAAACTACTGTTTGGGCACACTGCAGGGCTTGGAAGGGAAGGAGAACTGTTTGACTGTTTGAATGCAGAAATGGCTGGAATCAATCATGTTTTTGTGCACCTCTGAAAAGAAGGGCACCACTGAACAGAGGCCAGATGGAGTATAGAGTAACTCTGACTCATTATAGTGAAAGGACGATTGGGGTTTTTATCTGAATAACGTCATTGGGAGATTTACAGTGACTTGCAAAAGTATTCACCTCCCTTGGCATTTTTCTTGTTTTGCTATCTCACAACCTGGAATTTCACTTTTTGTTTTTGAGGGTTTGCATCAGTTCATGTAAAAAACATATAACCTAAAATTAGACACATCAGCCCAAAAGTATATGATTAAAATTGTTACATTTATTAGATAATGAGAGTAAAAATACAGGATATAACAATAGGGGAAAGGGAAATAAAAGACTGAATCAGAGAACACAGAGGGGTGCGCATATATGGCCACATCCATAATGAACTAGTTTATATGATTATTGGCGATGTATATAGATATATCAATGTTAAGATTACAGGTGATCATGTAACACTTAAGGTAAATATAAATATGTAAATAAATAAAGTGCACAGTGCTATAAATAGATAGATAAATCAATTGATCTTAATTACAACCAAATATCAAAGAAGCATCATAATAGTGCAGCTATTAATCACTTAGTAGTATATTAGGAGCAGCCAAAGTCACAATAAATAAATAAATACATGAGTAAATAGCATAGAAATACGTATGTACATGTATACTGACCCCAGAAGTATCGTGTCTCACACCCCTCTGTGTTCTCTGATTCAGTCTTTTATTTCCCTTTCCCCTATTGTTGTATCCTGTATTTTTACTCTCATTATCTAATACATTTAAGAATTTTAATCATATACTTTTGGGTTGATGTATCTAATTTTAGGTTATATAATTGTGATTGACACACAAACAGTCGGTACTATTGCTTGACTAGCTAATCTTTTGTGGTCATGTAATGAACATGCCTACAACTGTAAACATTTGGTTTTCTTTTCATTGTGAAGCAAACGACAAATAGGACAAAATTACTAAAAATCTCAGTGTGCATAACTATTCACCCCACTAAAGTCAGTACTTTGTAGAGCAATTACAGCTGCAAGTAGCTTTGGATAAGTCTCTATGAGCTTTCCACATCTTGCCTTTGGGATTTTTGCCCATTTCTCAAGGCAAAACTGCTCCAGCTTCATCAAGTTAGATGGTTTCCTCTGGTGAACAGCAATATCCAAGTCTGACCCACAGACTTTCAATCGGGTTAAGGTCTGGGCTTTGACTAGGCCACTCCAAAACATTTCCACGTTTCCCCTTAAACCACTCAAGTGTTGCTTTAGCAATATGTTTTGGGTCATTGTCTTTACCTTGGTGGCCAAAAAGTTAAATTTTGGTCTCATCTGACCACAGCACCTTTCTCCATATATTTCATACATTTGGGGAGTCTCCCATGTGTCTTTTGGCAAACTCAAAATGAGCCTTACAATTTTTTTGTGTAAGTAAAGGCTTTTTTCTACCCACTCTTCCATAAAGGCCACCTCTATGGAGTTTACAACTTATTGTGGTCGGATGGATAGATACACCAGTTTGTGCTTGGGAACTCTGCAGCTCTTTCAGGGTTACCTTTGGTCTCTGTGCTGCCTCTCTGATTAATGCCCACCTTGCCTGGGCTGAGAGTTTTTGCTGGGCAGCCCTCTCTTGGCAGGTTTGTTGTGGCACAATGTTCTTTCCATTTGATGACAATGGATTGGAATATTTTTTTATAACCCAACCCTGACTTGTACTTTTCCACAACTTTGTCCCTGACTTGTTTGGAGATCTCTTTGGTCTCCATGGTGTTGTTTGGTTAGTGGTGCATCTTGCTTAATGGTGTTTAATGGTGCTTAATGGTGTTTCTGCCTCTGTGGCCTTTCAGAAAAGATGTGTATATACTGATAGGCCATGTGACACTTAGATTGCACACAGGTGGACTTCCATTTAGTAAGCATGTGACTTATGAAGGTAACTGCTTGCATCAGCAATTTTTAGGGGCTTCATCGCAAAAGGTGTGAATACATATGCACATGCCAATTTTTAGTTATTTGATCCCATAAATTAAATTTATGCCTATAAATTTATGCCTTCGCAAGTCACTGTAGATAGAAACCCTGATGTAAGTCGTCAGTGTATGGCACAGGATACTTGTGATCCAAAATGTTATGCAAAACTTTCCCAATAAAAGCTTCAACTCAATCCCCCCCAAAAAACAAGTCCCCACTCAGGTCTGTCATCTGTCAATGGAAATATAGGGGGCTTCCATGTTACCTATAGTATAAAGAGTAGCATAAAGGGTCTGGAAAAGCGCTCCTCGCGCCCAAAAGAAATCCAGCAAATTCTGTGCTCCCAAATCCAAATGCCCCTCTCCCTTCTGGGCCCCACAGTGTTCCTAAACCACATTTAGCATACACTTGTTTGGCATTTCTGTAGCAAAGAGAAATGGTTTTGTAAATTTTGTTGGAAAAATGAGAAATTGCTGATATACTTTTAACCCTTCTAACTTCCTAACAAAAAAATATGTTTCAAAAATGATGCTGATGTGTAGTAGAAATGTTATTTTTTATCTATTTTGTGTGGTATAACTGTTTAGTTTAAGAGCATAAAAGTTCAGAGTTTGAAAATTGCTACATTTTCAATTTTTTTTGGTCAAATTTTTGAGATTTTCATAAATAAACGCAAATCATATCAACCAAAATTTACCAATGAAATGAAGTACAACATGTCACGAAAAAAACAGTCTCAAAATCACTGGGATATGTTGAAACGTTCCAGAGTGACACTGGAGTGGTCAGGATTGAAAAAATTGACCTGGTCAGGAAGGTGAAAACAGGCTGCGGGGTGAAGGGGTTAAACCAATGTACAGGGGTACAAATACGCTATGTGATCAATATACAAATACTAACACTATGTGTCAGCACACTGCAATTAAAGAATATATGAACTCCACTATTGCTATACATGATAATAGATGCTATCGCTTGAGAAATCTTCTCATATGCAAAAAAGAAACCCTGATGGTAAAATCTGATATATTTACCAAAAACTGATGAAATCTGATCTGTTTTTGTGTATGAGAAAAATCACTGAAGTCTATATGAGGCCATAGTTTGAGAATAAATCAGCCACTGCAGTGCCATAATTAGCCAAATGGCCAAACATGTATGTAATATTTTTCCATCGTCTGAAAGCCAAATTATGCCTCGGTGCCTTGTTATGTTTGCAAGTTGACTTTGGAGCTAATGTATGCTGGCATTAGACACTGGAGTGCTGTACGCATAATTGCTATTATTTACTCTCGGCACTTTATTGAATTATCCCAATTACCATGCCGTATCTTTTCATGTTGCGTACATAGGCTTATTGAGAGAGGAAGTATATGCTATAAATCAACACGAGAGCAACATTTCTATCACAGTGATTTTACTTGGAACTGAAAAATATGACTTCAGGCAGAGTTTAGAGAATATTTTTAGCTCAGGATATGGAATTTGCTATTTTTAGAATTCTTTTGGCGAAAATCTGCTAAGGAGAAACATTTCGTACTGGAGATTATGCTGTAAAAGTAAATGGAATCTGCTTTGTTGAGTGCATCAGAGCACATTTCTAAAAATTGGATATGAATTTTTTCTAACACAGATATGTAGTCTAAAATTGTGCAAGCATGTATTTATATAAAGTATCATATTTTCCTAGCTGATGTTTTCCATCTGTGGGTGTGAGCTCATTTGTTCCAAATGTCTCCCCAAAATGCTTCAAATTCGTGTGTTTAATTTCTAAATGCAGGATTATCCATATATGCCAGGACAGTCCTGTGATACATGCACCAAATTCACATACGCACATGTGACATTCAATGTATTGGGTCCAGATAGCACAGTTGTGTACACATCACACAGAATGCTTCCATGCCGGGGTGTCCCTATGGGGTGGATCCAATAGGTCTTGACTAGTGTTGAGCGATACCTTCCGATATCAGGAAATATCGTATCGGATTGGATCGGACCGATACTCAAAAAGTATCGGATATCGCCGATTCCGATACCGGAAACCAATGCAAGTCAATGGGACACAAATATCGTAATGAAAATAAACCCTTTCTTTCCTTGTAGGTTAATTCTACATGAAGTAAAACAACTAAGAATAATGTAGAATGTATTACACTAAAAGCCGGCAATTCAGCAGCGGCATACACCGGTACCCGACAATTTAGAACAGAAAAAATAGAGCTTCACACATAGATTAGATAGATAGAAACATGTCAGTCACATATATATGAAGTACAGTGACAGTGTTGCTTACTGTACTTGTCATTTAGTGTAAAGGATTTATTAAAAAAAATAATAGTGTTTTCATGCACAGTCTCTTTAAAAAAGCCGGCCGGCAATTCAGCAGCGGTACCCGACAATTTATAACAGAAAGAATAGAGCTTCACACATAGATTAGATAGATAGAAACATGTCAGTCACATATATATGAAGTACAGTGACAGTGTTGATTACTGTACTTGTCATTTAGTGTTAAAATAAAGGATTTATTTAAAAAAAAATTGGCGTGGGGTTCCCCGTAATTTTAGGCTCTAGCGGAGGTTAAGCAGACGGCTGGGGCAGATGTTTGAAGCCTGGGAAGGGGGTAATACCCACGGAGCTTCCCAGGCTACTAATATCAGCCCCCAGCTGAATACCCAGCCTTTACTAGCTATTAAAATGGGGGACCCCGCCAAAAAAATGACGTGGGGTCCCCCCTAATTTAATAGCTAGCAAAGGCTAGGCAGACAGCTGGAGGCTGATATTAATAGCCCAGGAAGGGTTCCATGAATATTGGCCCCCTCCCAGGCTAGAAACACCAGCCGTCAGCCATCCCAGAAATGGCGCATCCATAGGATGCGCCAATTCTGGCACTTAGCCTCGCTCTTCCCACTGCCCTGTAGCGGTGGCAGTGGGGTAATAGGGTTGGGGTTGATGTCAGCTTATAATGCCAGCTGACATCAAGCCCAGGTTAGTAATGGAGAGGCGTCTATAAGACACCCCCATTACTAACCCCATAGTCAAAGTTAAAAAAAAACACAAACACCCAGAATAAAGTCCTTTAATTGAAATAAACACACAATTATTTATTATTCTAAATTAAACCATACTTACCATCACACCCATTCCAGCTGAAGCCAACGATCTCCTGCAATAAAAGAAAAATAATAAAGCAACATCATCCTTACCTTTCCATGGTTCCCACGACAGCTTCAGCTCTGCTACATCGAGATGACAGGCTGGACCGCAGCAGAAAGCTGCCATTCAGCCTGTCATCCCGCAGACACTGAGAAGCGCAGGCATGCTTGCGCTCCTCAGTGTCTCTCTGTGACGGCATCCAGATGAGCCGACAAGGAACTCGGCTCACCTCATGCACGTCACTGACAGCGTGGGAGAATTCTCACGCTGAAGCGCTGAGTGCAGGAGAATTTTCCCACGCTGTCAGTGACGTGCATGAGGTGAGCTGAGTTCATTGGACATGACCTCACCTCATGCACGTCACTGACAGCGTGGGAAAATTCTCCTGCATTCAGCGCTTCAGCGTGAGAATTTTCCCACGCTGTCAGTGACGTGCATGAGGTGAGTTCATGTCCAATGAACTCAGCTGACCTCATGCACGTCACTGACAGCGTGGGAGAATTCTCACGCTGAAGCGCTGAGTGCAGGAGAATTTTCCCACGCTGTCAGTGACGTGCATGAGGTGAGCCGAGTTCATTGGACATGACCTCGGCTCATCTTTATGCCGTCACAGCCAGACACTGAGGAGCGCAAGCATGCCTGCGCTTCTCAGTGTCTGCGGGATGACAGGCTGGATGGCAGCGTTCTGCTGCGGTCCAGCCTGTCATCTCGATGTAGCAGAGCTGAAACTGTCGTGGGAACCATGGAAGGTAAGAATGATGTTGCTTTATTATTTTTCTTTTATTGCAGGAGATCAATGGCTTCAGCTGGAATGGGCGTGATGGTAAGTATGGTTTAATTTAGAACAATAAAGAATTGTGTGTTTATTTAAATTAAAGGACTTTTTTCTGGGTGTTGTGTTTTTTTTAAATACTTTACTAGATATTCATGGTGGTCATATCTAATATATGCGTGACCCCATGAATTTCGGGCTTAGGGCCAGCTGATAATGCCAAGCTGGCCCTAACCCCTTTATTACCCAGTGAGCCACCGCACCAGGGCCCTGGATGAGTTGGGTACAGCGCCAGAAGATGGCGCTTCTATGAACGCGCCATTTTCCGGGGTGGCTGCGGACTGCAATTTGCAGCGGGGGTGGCCCAGAAAGCTTGGGCCTCCCTGCGCTGCAGATTCCAGCCCCCAGCTGCCTAGTTGTACCTGGCTGGACACAAAAACAGGGCGAAGCCCCACGTCAATTTTTTTAAAATTATTCCATGAAATAATTAAAAAAAAAGGGCTTCCCTATATTGTTGTGTCCGGCCAGATAAAAATAGGCAGCTGGGGGTTGGGGGCAGCCCGTTCCTGGTTGCTGTACCTGGCTGGCATACAAAAATATGGCAAAGCCCACGTCAAAATTTTTGGGAAAAATTAATTAAAAAATAAATAATAATTTAGGGACTGCATCTTTATTAACCCCTCAAGTGTCATTTATTGTTAAAATAAAGGATTTATTAAAAATAAAATTGGCGCGGGATCCCCCATAATTTTAGTCTCTAGCGGAGGTTAAGCAGACGGCTGGGGCAGATGTTTGAAGCCTGGGAAGGGGGTAATACCCACGGAGCTTCCCAGGCTACTAATATCAGCCCCCAGCTGAATACCTAGCCTTTACTAGCTATTAAAATGGGAGACCCCCGAAAAAAATGATGTGGGGTCCCCCCCTATTTTAATAGCTAGCAAAGGCTAGGCAGACAGCTGGGGGCTGATATTAATAGCCCAGGAAGGGTGCCATGAATATTGGCCCCCTCCCAGGCTAGAAACACCAGCCGTCAGCCGCCCCAGAAATGGCGCATCCATAGGATGCGCCAATTCTGGCACTTAGCCTCGCTCTTCCACGCTGCCCTGGTGCGGTGGCAGGGGGTAATAGTGGTGGGGTTCATGTCAGCACCAGCTGCCATGAAGCCCAGGTTAGTAATGATGGGCGTCTATAAGACACCCCCATTACTAACCTACAAAGTGTTAAAAATAAAAAACACACTACACCCAGAAAAAAATAATTTATTTGAAATAAAACACACCATTTTATTTAATTCTTAGTTTACTAAAAAAAAAATAGTTACCTGTCCACGTTCCTGCGCTGATCTCCCATGCACAGCTGTCACATCTGGAGATGTGACAGCTGTCGTTGCTGCTGTAAGCTCACGCTGCCGGGAACACGTCTGCTCCCGGCAGCGTGAGCCCCTGACTGAGGTCACTGGAGTGCATTCAGTCAGCGCTGCTCCGGAGACCTCCTTTACGGCACTGCTGTACCGTGGGAATTTCTCACGGTACAGCAGGGCCGTAAAGCAGCTAACCGGAGCATCGCTGCCTGAACTCCGGCGAACCCGCTTATGCAATGACGGGGCTGCTTTACGGCTCCATCATTCTAGCGGCTGTTCAGAGCGGTCACATTCTATGTGGCTGCTCTAAACTGGAGATCTTCGTGGGACACTTGTGGACTACTACGGAGGGGTAAGGATAAGGTTGTGGTTTATTATTTTATATTTTATTATAGGAGATCGATGGCTTCGGGGAATTAGGTGTCTAGGTGAGTATAGGTGTAGTTTTTTATTTTTTACTTTATTTTAGGTGGCGATCGGCGGGGACAGGTAATGTATAAACTAATTTATTTTAGGTAACCACTGGCCACCAATGACATGTATTTAAAATTTATTGGGGACACAGTAGGGCAGTTTAAATAGCAGGATCAGGCTGATGGGAACTACTGCTCCCATCGAGCTGATCCTGCTGGCACGAGTGGACGGGGGACAGACATAGGCCGATGGGAGTAGTAGTGTCACATCGGCCTATGTTTGCCTGCACACACACACCCGCAGACATCGCACAGACACCGCGCACACCCGCACACACCCGCAGACATCGCACAGACACCGCGCCCACCCGCACGCATCGCACAGACACCCACACACACCAATCATGATGGGTCTGATCGTCTGGGAGGTGAGGCTGACCTGTGCTGCCGTGGGAAAGTTCATGTGAGTTCGTGCAATGCAGTCAAGCATGAACTCACATGAACCCTCCGAGGGCACTGCGGCTACTTCAAATGAACAGCTGATCGGCATCACCTGATACCTCAGCTGTTCATTTGAAATAATCGGCGGGAAAGCGCAGCACAGAACGGGAAAGCCGGCGGTGAAGTCTTTTCATTGCCGGCTTCCCCGCCCGGGTCCTTTGCTCCCCGCTCCTTGGTGCTGTGCTCCCCACCCGGTCCTAACTTACGATCGGGATGGGAGGTGGCGAGGGGAGCGGAGGATCGGGGTGGGAGGCTGCGGGGAAGCAGTATGGGGCTGTGTGATTGTTTAAAAGCCGGCGGCTTTTTACCGCCCGCCGGCTTGTAAACAATCAGGAGAATTCTCTCACGCTGGGATGGCATTCTGATGACAGGCTGGATCGCAGCTGAGCGCTGCCATCCAGCTTGTTATCCTTCAGAGACACTGCAGAGCGCAGGCATTATGGGAACTTCCGATTCCGGTATTCGATATTCTAAAAGTATCGGAATTAAGTATCGGAATTCCAATACTGCGAATATCGGCCGATACCCGATATTTCAGTATCGGAATGCTCAACACTAGTCTTGACCCTCCACCTAACACCCTTCAGGCTTGTTTTAGGTGGCTTCCTGCTCCAGAGCTGATAATGCCTGTGTGCTCTGAAAGCTTGTATATACTGTATATATATATTTTTTCTGGTTAGCCAATAAGGTATCACTCCGAGAATACTTTTGTCATTTTTAGACATAAAAGGATTTACATCCATTTGTGTCCTTAAAACATTTATGCAACTGGGTACAACAGCTGTGCTGGAAAAAAACATAACTGACTACCGGCCCAACAATCGGCGTCTTTTCTATGAAGACGGAGAAGCAGTTATGTTATTAAGTAGGAGAACAGCTAGAAGACGGTGCCAAAAGGAAACTCGGATGGGAGATGTTTCCTTTTTCTTTTTATTCTAGGGGATGGGACTGCACGGTGACTCAGTGGTTACCACTGTTGCTTTGCAGCGCTGGGGTCCTGGGTTCAAATCCCACCAAGGACAACATCTGCACGGAGTTTGTATGTTCTTCCTGTGTTTGTGTGGGTTTCCTCTGGGTTCTCTGGTTTCCTCCCACACCCCAAAGACATACTGATAGGGAATCTAGATTGTGAGCCCCAATGGGGACAGTGAAGATGATGTCTGTAAAGCGCTGTGGAATTAATGGTGCTATATAAGTGAGTTAATAGTAATTTATTAATAATAGTAAATAGATTAGCTTGTCTATTAGTCGGATGGGTAAAATTGTGTGTCTACTATTCGGGGGTGGGGGGGGGGACAGTGACTTCTCTATTAGTCAGGGGTCTAATAGGCTTGCCTGTTTTATAGTAGATAATTTTATATGTAGAGGTCACAGTAGTTAATTGTTTAGGTTTTATGCAGAGGCACAGTGTAGGTGTATTTGTGTTTATAGGACACTGTGATGGGATCTTTTTTCTGTGACACATTGAATGGCATATTTGTATTATAGGACACCGTGTAACTTATGATTGTTTTTAGGAACATAGATAGTGCCCTATATGTGAGATTGTTATTTTCAGGGGTACATAGTGTTGATCTGCTGCATAAGAAATTTCTTGGTCTGGCAAAGTCATCATGAATATCTGGAGTCGGTGGAAAACTCCAGAGTAGACATCATCTATAACATAACCAGATGTAAATATTTATTCTGCCCCTATGATTGATCGATACAGTCACTGTATGGTCTGCAAAGTGACCCTGAGTGGTAACATTCTTGTTTGTTAACCAACCAACCAACTCCCAGCATACTCTTACTATTGTTAAGGTTCTATTGTAGTTTCATATGCTAGCAAATAATATAGAAGGTATATTGACAGGTCTTTGCAGAACATGAGTAGTTGCATCCCCTTGCAACCACCTGCGCTGGATTCTTAAATATGTCTCTGCATACAGTGTCCCCCCTTATTAAGTATCAATTCATCCTTTACTGTATACAGTGCCTTTATTATGTATAGCAATGCTCTTTATTATACACAGTAATAATATACAGTGACTGATGCTTCTGTGTGATTTGTATTAGTTTTAACAGTCTGGGGTGTGGCATGTGTATATGTTGGGGTGTAATGAGTGGGCTCACATGTACTATTTGTGCATGAAATACCATAGTTTGGGCAGTGCAGAAATGGGTTATTTTCTGTGCACACTGCTTTTCCTTGTGTTTTTCAGAGTGTTTCTTTTCCTTTTCAGACTGTACCAGATGGAGCACTTCAAAGTTGGCAAATTTATTTATAAGCCATATCACCATGAAAGCTTAGCCTCATACATGACTTAAAAGCATAAAAAAATGAACTGGAATATAAGTTGCTATGCATGCAACCTGTAGGCGCATGTTCACACTATCCACTAAACAGTCAAAACCTAAGATAAAAACAAAGTGAACAAATACCCTGCAGTAAATAAATAAATAAATAGCATAGCGAATAATAATAACATAGGGTATTTAGTTAACATAATTTTGATAAACAAAAACGTAAAAGCCATCCAAGCCATAAAATCTAGGCCCTTATTTACATTTATGTCTTTTGACATATGGTAAGGTTTTAATACTAGAGGTTAGGACTGTCCCGAATAAGGTCATCTTGACGTGGTGGGATGCCTTTTACGCTTTTTTGAGTAAAATTATGTTAACTAAGTACCCTATGTTATTTTCATGCACTATTGCTATTTATTTACTGCAGGGTATTTGCTCACTTTGTTTTTATCTTAGGTTTTGTCATACATGACATAGTAGTTTAAGGTGGAAATAAAAGCTATGCTAGTAGCAATGGTCATATCTCTTTCATTTGCACACCAAACCAACCTGAAACATGACATTGCAGGCATCACTTGTCACAATCTTCAGGACCCTGGACACCGCCATATTTCCAAGGATTTTTTAATGCTATGAGAAAATAAGCAATATAATCACCATAATGTTAATATTTATAATAATACCAACAAAAATATTTTATTATATGTAAGATTGTAACAAAACGTAAAGAGTAAGAATTGTTTAACTTTTATTTTAGAAATTAATAGAATGCATGAAAATAAGTAATAAATCGTTTATGAGAAATTTGCTTTTTTTTCATGGGTAAAATCTGAATTCATTGAAGACAGATTTTACGCCTGAATTGAGAATGAAAGATCAGTCTAGGAAGAGAAAGAAGCTGATTTATCTAATAAGATATATTACAACGTTTCTTATTTTCACCTGTACTATTGATTTATGGGGGGAAAAAGGCGGGGAATAAATTTGACATTTACACTTTAAAGTGTCTTCCAATGCATCTCTGCATTTCTCCTTATACAATTTTAACTATCTCAGAAAATCACATAATTACATGAAGATTCATTATTCTTTGTGCAGTGAAATGTATCTACCTATTACATAAAGGATACCTGTAATCTAAATGTATTTTATTCTGGGGCTGCCCTGTAGTGGAGCAGACGGCATTTCGTATATGCTCATTATGCTTCAGTAAAAAGTGTAACTCGTTTTTCCAATGAATTCCCTTGTTTCTATTTTCCAGTGGGTGGACAGTTACGGCTGCCTATGACCCGATATAATCTCTCCTCGGGACATAAGCTGTCATTGTTTTATAAAGAAATCACTAGCAAGAAACATTGCCATGGCAACTGAACAAAATATAAAAGTTTTTTTTCAAAAAATATTTTCGTTTTAGAATTGGCTTGTCGGTTGTAATTTGGTAACATTTCTCAAACATTAATTCTTAGAGACACGGTAAATATCATTGTCTTGAGCTATGTATTTGCGGTGAGTCTTTCCCGTGTAGCTGGGTGGAGATGTAGATAGCAGAGATGAGCGAATTGCTTAGAGGTCAATCGAATTCACCTCAAATTTTTTGTGACTTGATTTGCGCGAATCCAGCATAATGGTGGCTGGACGCCAGTTTCCTGGTTACAAAAGGGCAGGGTTGAGATTAAAAAAAAAGAATATTAAAATGACTATTCACCACTCACCGCCCCTTACCTTGACTGTGTAACTCTCCCTTTGTTGTCCCAGCCTTGTCTTCATTCATAGGCCTCGAGTCTTCTTTATACCACAGATCTCATTGGGTCTTTTGCCCTTTTAGCACCGACTCAGCCTAGCTACATCATTATGGCGCAACCCCAGACATCATGACATCACATTAGACCTAAACTGACTAGGACTCGTGCAACAATAGCCAACAAGACCTGTGGCATGGAGACCAGCAGAATGTGGATGAAGAGAGATGAGTATTCATATATATTTATATATATTAAAATTATAATTATATTTAATAATTATATCAAGAGATATACTGAGACTTTGAAATACATTCAAGCAAACTGCTAATTTTGAATTTTGGCAGATACAATCATCATTAGTAGATAGGCTTTCTTTTGGCTTGGTGCAAACATTTAGTTTCCTTTTCTAGCCCTAACTCTGAATGCCCTGGCCAAGGTAAAGTGGCCTTTTGGCACCCTCCCAGCACTTAGCGCCTAGGAAGCATGCCTAGTTTAGATTAATGGGGTCGTGCCACAATTACAATTTATCACCTATTTGTAGTTGATACGTGTATGACTTTAGGGGGTCTCACCACTGGGACCCCAACTGATTATGAGAATGGGGGTCTCAAATCTCCATTTGAAAGAAGAGGTGGTATTGCATGTGCATTGCCTCTCTATTTAAGACTGGGGGACCAATGGGGATAGCTGGGTACAGCGCTTGGCTTTTTTTTTATTGGCAACGATTTGAGCAGGGTTGAATATGGGTCTGCCACCCTCTTACATATATTAAGCACTTTCCAGGCATTCTCTTATGCTTCCTTTAATTTTCGGTTGGCCTTGTTGTGGAAAATGCCACTTGTTGTCCAAGTTGACTTAATGCCATACAAATATCATATTCAGTACGGATGTAATATTTTATATTATGCTACAGTATGTGATATATTGTGGCATGCTATACATGCTGCATACCACCCATGCACTGGCATAACTAGATTGCAATGGGCCCCAAAGCAAACTTTAGAATGGGGCCTCTGTGACCATTCTATGCTTTTCCCTCCCCTTCGCTTGACATCTTGTCATGCATATGACACCTGGGCACAAGCACACTTTTACACACAGAAGTACGCTTTTGCTGTACATATGAATCGTTTTTCATACACGCACAGGCATGATTTTATAAATATACATATAATAGTTATGATATCATGTACACACAAAGGATTTAATGCATACACATAATTTGATATTCACCCACAATTATACACAGTCGCATGATTTTTAAAGGGAACTTGTCACCTGATAGAACACTTTTAATCTGCAGGTATGGGGTTTATCTGCAGGTTAATAGCGTGGTGAACCTGTCTGGCTCCGGAACTTAGACTCACGCTGCCAGGAGTTAATGAGCTTTATCCTCCCAGCAGTGTTTCAACTTCAGTCAAGAGGGTGGGGGTGGCGCTGGCGTGGGTTCAGTCACCGCCCTGTGTATAGAGAGCAGCTGCTGTAACTGCGCCCCCGGCACTGACTGACAGCAGCTCAGCATTAGAGCCGGCTGTCAGTCAGTGCCGAGGGCGCAGTTAAAGCCGCTGCTCTCTATACACAGAGCGGTGACTGAACCTGCATCGGCTTCGCCCCTCTGATTGAAACCGGAACACTGTCGGGGGAATAAAGTTCATTTCCTCCTTGCATAGTGAGTCTAAGTACATGCGCCGGGCAGATTCACAACGGTACAATTCGGCTTTAGATTAATCCCATATCTGCAGATTAAGACCGTTTTTTCAGGTGACAGGTTTCCCTTTAAAGAACCACTTCGTTTTTTATTTATTTTATTTTTTTTTTATAAATGTACCGTTGGAGTGGTGTCACTAATCTAAGTTTCCTGCCCATAGTCTTATACTTACCAGCTACTGTCTTCTTCTCTTCTTGGTGCTGGTCCAGCCCTTCTTCTGCAGGTTCTGACCTGCAGGATCACTCCAGTGTTTGCTGTGCGATCCAGGAGTCACTATTCAATGTAAGTCTATGAGAGCCAGAATAAGGCTAGAATGAGACTCTGATACACTTACATTGAGAACTTGTGACCGTTACCTCTGACTTACGGTCAGTCAGAAGTTGTGGTTACAAGATGGCGAATCGGGAGAGAAGTAGGGCCGGAAAGAGCTGAAGCCGGCGGCTGGTAAGTATAATATTAATGTCAGGGAACTTAGATTAGTAAGACCACTCCAGCAGTGAAATAAAAAAAATGCTGGAGTGGTGCTTTAATCAATGGGTGCAGTTTGCTTCCGACTATGACAGCAGCCAATACCATCTTCCACCCACCTCCATAGTGGTGACAAGCAGTCTCCTCCCCATAATTGTCACAATAGCCACTAAACAGTAATTATGGTAGCCTCCTTACCACAAAACCCTAACTGAAGTTGTCAGCATGTATACTCATCTCCAGCCTCTGCAGTATCTAATATGCCCCTCCTCAGCAGGCAGGTCAGACATGATGGGAATTCCCGGCAGCCAATCAGCACTGAGATTACTGCCTGCATTCTACAGAGAGAAAGTTATTCACTAGTAGGCTACACATTGAAACTTTTTCCTAAAAATAGCAGGGACTGAAGCTGGCTGAGGTCAGTGAATAGTGTGGCCATCCTAAACTTCAGGAAAGAAACCAGCTGCAGGGGCATATGCCCTCCTGTCACTCCCCCATGCATTGAATTGATTCATTTAGTAACAAGCTCAGAAACAAAGCTATAGATGAACTCAGAGTGCAGAGGCAGCAGCGCAGGAGCACTGAAGGGAGTCTGCTGCTTCTGTGTGGGCCCCAACACCCACTAGGCTTGGTCGCGGTCGCACTCCTTGCAACCATGATTGTTATGCCCCTGCCCCTATGCTATGTGAATTCTGCAATATATAGATGGAAATTTCTGCGTGTGTGATATCATTTGTGTTTTTATAACCCCATACTTATTTGGGGAAAACATACCTAGTCTGGATGTCACCCTGCATGTTGCATAATGTAAAACTGTATAACTGTCAAGCTTACATAATTTGCGGGGGGTGGTGCTGGTCTCTGCTTGCATGTTCTTTACTAAGGCCCCCTTCACACATCATGGTGATTCCGGTACTGGAAAAAACAGTACTGATGAGATCTGTGTCCATGTGCCATCCATGTGTACGTGTGTGACATCTGTGAGTCTGTGTGCTGTCCGTATCCGTGTGTCCGTGTGCTGTCAGTGTGAAACGTATGGATTGAAATGCAACATAGAAATTAAAGAGTGTTATGTATTAAAGATGTTCAAAAATACAGATAGATAACAATGAGGAACATAGATAGATAGAAATATGTCAGCGTGATATATAATCAGTGCTTTGTGTGTGTAGTTTTCTATACTTGTATTTATTGTATAAATAAAAAATGGCGTGGAGTCCCCCTCATTTTAACTACCCAGCTGAGGGAAAGCAGTCAGCTGGGGGCAGGTGTTATTATTCTGGGAAGGGGCCCATATCCATAAAGGTTCCCAACCTATTAATAACAGCTCACAGCTATCTGCTTAACCTCTACTGATTATCAAAGGAATGATGTGGGGTCCCCCCTATTTGTAATAACCAGCAAAGGCTAAGCAGACAGCTGCGGAGTGATATTAATAGGCTGGGAAGGGGCCATGGATATTGTCCCCCTCCAAGACTAATAATACCAGCCCTCAGACTCCTCAGAAATGGCACATCCATTAGATGTGCCAATTCTGACACTTAGCCTCAGCTCTTCCTGCTTGTCCTAGTGTGTTGGCAAGCAGGGTTATCGTTTTGGGGTTGATGTAAGCTGTGTAATGTCCGCTGAAATTAATCCCAGGGGTTAGTAATGGAGAGGAGTCTATCAGTCTATCATTACTAACCGCATAGTCAAAAGTAATAAACACACATACAGAAAAAAGTCCTTTAATTGTAAAAATCACTCCCCAACAATTACCCTCATTTACATATGTAATACCATAAAAATAAAAGTAATCCACAAGTGTCTGCCGTAAATCCATAATAAGGAGGTCCCACTACGATCCCCAACTCTGCGACATCTGGATGCTGTGGTAAGTGGTGACATCAGTATTGTTAGCGCTCATCATGGCTGCTGAAACACCCTGAGAGTAACGTGAGATCTCGGCTGCAGTGAAAACTGGGACATCATTAAGGTTACCGCAGGTCACAGGCAGCTGTTCTCATGGTAACCTCTGTGTGATCCGACAGCTGTGAACTGCGGTAACCTTACTGACATCACCACTCACAGTGTGAGCTTGTTATTAGTCTGAGAGGGGGCCAATATCCATGGCCCCTTACCAACCTATTGAGATCAGCCCGCAGCTGTCTTTTTAGCCTTTGCTGGTTATTAAAAATAGGGGGGACCCCACATAATTTTTTTGGGTGGTCCCCCTTTTTTATTAATTGGTAAATGCTAAGCAGACATCTGTGAGCTGTTATTAATAGGCTGGGAACCTTTATGGATATTGGCCTCTTTCCAGAATAATAACACCAACCCCCAGCTGTCTGCTTTCCCTCAGCTGGTTAAAAAAAATAAGGGGTACCCCACGCTATTTTTTTACTCATGTATTTATTTAATGTGCACAATTCCCAGACGGTGGGTGCTGAGTTGACTACAACTGTCATCAGGATGTTGATAGTTGTAGTCAGCAAGCGGCGGCTGGGAAAAGCAGTAACCGCAGCTTCTGCCCCTGATAAGACGTGTTTGAGTATCCCAGCATGCACTGGGATTCTCAACAAAGCATCATTGAAGAGGAAGTAGTAGGAAAAAAATAAAGCAGTTAGATAGTGTAGTGAGGGAAGGATAGGGAATTTTTTATTAAAGTATGTTAGAAAAAAAGATTAGATTTAGGATGAAAATAACATTTAGTTTTGGACCATCGCTTTAATTTAATCCTTGCTCTATTTCTCAGTTCTTCATAATTTATGGATTGATGGTTCTGTGGCTTGAGATTCTGGCTATGGATAAAGAAGAACTGTTAAAGTTCTGTATTCACATTTGTTCCATCAGGTTATTCATAGCCATGGCCATTTCATGCCGTGCCATTTAATCCAATAAAAATTACACATCTGATAGACTCCATTATATGTCAATGAGATCCACTAAGATCTATTACAAAATGGATGCAGCATATTGTTACAGTTCATATAAAAATTGAATCCATGAACCCAAATGTAAACAGAGCCGTGGGTTGATGTGGACTATGAAAGCAAAGGGTTACTTTAGAGGGTGATACTACACATTTGTAGGAAACTGCTCAGTATGACAGTTCCAGGTACAGTTATTATGAGATGTATGTTTTTATGTGCCGGAATAATAACATAACAAAGTAAGTTAGATAATAAAAATCTTCATAGCCTTACTGTTACTTGTCATCAGCTGTTCTATGAAAGCTAGTATATGCAAGTTTTACACATGGGGCGTGTACAGGCTGCCATAAACACAGGGCCGTAACTACAACCGGGGCAGGCGGGGCACTGCCCCGGGGCCCCAACCACCTAATGGGCCCAAAACTGATGGTAAAAATTGTATTTTAATATTTTAATTTCTCATAAAATACCCAGCTCCTATATTCCTGTCAGACAATGTCACCCGGAGGACAGGAGAGACTATCATTTCAATAATTTCCAGGAGCTCTGCCAGCTGTCAATGAATGGAAACCTGCACTGGCCTGGAGAGTCTCATAGCACAAGATTTGTAACAATATGTTAGTCTGGAGATCACAGAGAGTTGGCAAGGCAGGCACAGTGCACACTGACTGTAACAAACTCTCAGCATCATTGAGAGGAGACAGTCTCAGCAGGCACAAATATCTCTGTGACAAACTGTGAGAAGCCCTGCTATACTCTACTTTCAATCAGGGGCGTACTGGCCCACCGGAGGATTGGGAAACCCCCGGTGGGCCCCGGGTCCCCATGGGCGCGTCCCCAAACCCCGCCCCCTACACCCCCTGGGCCCTGTACAGAGAACAGAGGGCCCCCCCGGTTCGCTAATCATATCGGCAGCACTGCCGATATGATTAGTTATGGGCCCTCTGCAGCAGCAAAGCAGGGAGAGAGGTCTCCCTGCTCTGCCTGCTGCCGCAGTGCCCCTCTGCCTCCTCTGCGCAGCGCAACACTGCCGGCACGTGCGCAGGAGGTCAGTCTCAGGGTGATGACGTCATCGCCCTGGGACTGCTTCCTGTGCATGCTGTGGAGGACGGACCCGGCGCCGCTCCAGGCAGCGGCTGCAGGACGCGTGAGTATGAAAAGCAGGGGCTGGGAGGGGGGGGATCGGTGGGGGTGACTGGGAGGACCTCTGGCCGAGGCTGGCAGTAAATAGTACTGGGCAATGGGCATGATTATCATCATGCCCATTGCCTAGCATGTCCTGCTGCCAGCCTCTGGTTACTGGTACTATGCCTAGCAGCATGTACTACCACAAGTGGCTGGCAGGACATGCTGGGTGGGCATGATAGTACCAAAAAGGCTGGCAGGACATACTAGGCATGAATCATGCCTGCCTAGTATGTCTTGCCAGCCTCTGTGGTGCTATCATGCCCACTTGACATGTCCTGCCAGCCACTGGTGGTGTGGTAGTCAGGGCCGGCGTCAGCACCCGGTGCACCCGGGCAAGTGCCAGGGCCCTGAGCAGGCGGGGGGCCCACTCGCCATCAGGCTCCCCGCCGGGCTATGGGCAGAGGAGAGCAGTGCCAGCGCCCGCCCTTCTCCCCCGCTTGTTCAGGGCCCCGGCAGCCAGATACTTACCTCTCCTTGTGCCTCCGCAGATCCGCTGTCTTCCTGCTCTGCGCTCCCTGTGACGTCTCTGGTCCGAGGGTGCGGTGACTTCTTCCACCGCGTCCTCTCCTGAGCCATCACAGGCAGCGCAGAACGGGAAGACGCCGGCGACACTGGAGGACAGACCGGAGCAGCGGCAGCAGGTGAGGAGGAGGGAGGTGAGTATTTGATTTTTTTTTTTTTAATGTACAGAGGCATGGGGCATTATATGGGGGGTGACAGCCAGCATGGGGCATAATATGGGGGGTAACAGCCAGCATGGGGCATTATATGGGGGGTGACATCCTGCATGGGGCATTATATGGGGGGTGATATCCTGCATGGGGCATTATATGGGGGGTGACATCCTGCATGGGGCATTATATGGGGGGTGACATCCTGCATGGGGCATTATATGGGGGGGGTGACATCCTGCATGGGGCATTATTTGTCGGGGTGACATCCTGCATGGGGCATTATATGGGGGGTGATATCCTGCATGGGGCATTATAAGGGGGTGGCAGCCTGCATGGAGTATTATAAAGAGGGGGGGTGACATCCTGCATGGGGCATTATATGGGGGGTGACATCCTGCATGGGGCATTTTAAAGAGGGGGGTGACATCCTGCATTGGGCATTATAAAGAGGGGGGTGACATCCTGCATGGGGCATTATATGGGGGGTGACATCCTGCATGGGGCATTATATGGGGGAGGTGACATCCTGCATGGGGCATTATATGGGAAGGTGACACTCTGCATGGGGCATTAAATGGGAGGGTGACACTCTGCATTGGGCATTATATGGGGTGTGACACTCTGCATGGGGCATTATATTGGGGGGGTGATATCCTGCATGGGGCATTATATGGGGGGTGACATCCTGCATGGGGCATTATATGGGGGAGGTGACATCCTGCATGGGGCATTATATGGGAAGGTGACACTCTGCATGGGGCATTAAATGGGGGGGTGACACTCTGCATTGGGCATTATATGGGGTGTGACACTCTGCATGGGGCATTATATGGGGGGGGTGATATCCTGCATGGGGCATTATATGGGGGGGTGACATCCTGCATGGGGCATTATATGGGGGGTGACATCCTGCTTGGGGCATTATATGGGGGGATGACATCCTGCATGGGACATTATATGGGGGGTGACATCCTGCATGGGGCATTATATGGGGGTGACATCCTGCATGGGGCATTATAAGGGGGGGAACAGCCTGCATGTGGTATTATAAAGAGGGGGGGTGACAACCTGCATGGGGCATTATATGGGGGGTGACATCCTGCATGGGGCATTATATGGGGGGTGACATCTTGGATGGAGCATTAAAAAGGGGGGGTGACATCCTGCATTGGGCATTATAAAGAGGGGGGTGACATCCTGCATGGGGCATTTTAAAGAGAGGGGGGTGATACCCTGTATGGGGCATTATAAAGAGGGGGGTGACATCCTGCATGGGGCATTATATGGGGGGTGACATCCTGCATGGGGCATTATATGGGGGAGGTGACATCCTGCATGGGGCATTATATGGGGGGGTGACATCCTGCATGGGGCATTTTAAAGAGGGGGTGACCTCTTGCATTGGCCAATATAAAGAGGGGAGGGGTGACATCCTGCATTGGGCATTTTAAAGAGAGGGGGGTGACACCCTGCATTGGGCATTATAAAGCGGGGGGGTGACATCCTGCATAGGGCATTTTAAAGAGAGGGGGATGATATCCTGCATGGGGCATTATAAAGAGGGGGGGTGACATCCTGCATGGGGCTTTATATGGGGGGTGACATCCTGCATGGGGCATTATATGGGGGAGGTGACATCCTGCATGGGGCATTATATGGAGGGGGGTGACATCCTGCATGGGACATTATATGGAGGGGGGGTGACATCCTGCATGGGGCATTATATGGAGGGGGGTTACATCCTGCATGGGGCATTTTAAAGAGGAGGATGACATCCTGCATTGGGCATTATAAAGAGGGAGGTGACATCCTGCATGGGGCATTTTAAAGAGAGGGGGTGACATCCTGCATGGGGCATTATATGTGGGGTGACATCCTGCATGGGGTATTATATGAGGGGAAAGGGACATCCTGCATGGGCATTATATGGGGGGAAGGGACATCCTGCATGGGGCATTATATGGGGGGAAGTGACATCCTGCATGGGGTATTATATGGGGGGAAGTGACATCCTGCATGGGGCATTATATGGGGGGGACACATCCTGCATGGGGCATTATATGGGGAGAGGTGACATCCTGCATAAGACATTATATGGGGGGAAGTAACATCCTGCATGGGGCATTATATGGGGGGGAAGTGACATCCTGCATGGGGCATTATATGGGGTGGTAGTGTCATCCTGCATGGGGCATTATATGGGGGAGAAGTGACATCCTACATAGGGAATTATATGGGGGGGACATCCTACATGTGGCATTATAAGGGGGGGTGACATCCTGCATATGGCATTATATGGGGGGTGACATCCTGCATGGGGCATTATATGGGGGGAAGGGACATCCTACATGGGGCATTATAAGGGGGGTGACATCCTGCATGGGGCTTATATGGCGGGGTGACATCCTGCATGGGGCATTATATGGGGGGGAGTGATATCCTGCATGGGGCATTATATGGGGGAGAGTGACATCTTGCATGGGGCATTAGATGAGGGGTGACATTCTGCATGGGGCATTAAATGGAGGGGGAAGGGACGTCCTACATGGGGCATTATATGGGGGGAAGGGACATCCTGCATAGGGCATTATATGGGGGGGAGAAGTGACATCCTGCATGGGGCATTATATGAGGGGGAAGTGGCATCCTGCAAGGGGCATTATACAGGGAGTGACATCCTGCAAGGGGCATTATATAGGGGGTGACATCCTGCAAGGGGCATTATATGGGGGGATGCATCCTGCATGGGACATTATATGGGGGGTGACATCCTGCATGGGGCATTATAAGGGGGGAACAGCCTGCATGGGGCATTATAAGGGGGGGGCAGCCTGCATAGGGCATTATGTGGGGGGAACAGCCTGCATGGAGCTTTATATGGGGGTCAGTATCCTGTGTGGAGCGTTATATGGGGGCCAGTATCCTGTATGGAGCATTTTATGGGGGCCAGTATACTGTGTGGAGCGTTATATGGGGCCAGTATCCTGTATGGAGCGTTATATGGGTACCAGTATTCTGTATGGAGCATTTTTTGGGGGCCAGTATACTGTGTGGAGCGATTCGCCGGTTTCTGAGCTATTGTAGAATTTACAATAGATATCACTCATGTAATGTAAGAAGTGAAATCTTTGCATTGTACTATACTTATATTTCTCTGCAGTATCTGTGCATCATGAATCGTGGTATGTGTTAAAGGGGCCCACTGAGACTCTTTCGCCCGGGGCCCAGAAAAACCTGGAGCCGGCCCTTTGTGGTACTATCATGCTAGTACTACTACCACCAGTGGCTGGCTGGCAGAACGTGCCAGGAGGGCATGATAGAACCACAGAGGCTGGCAAGACATACAAGGCATGAATCATGCCTAGTATGTCCTGCCAGACTCTGTGGTACTATCATGCCCAGCATGTACTGCCAGCCACTGGTGGTACCATCATGCATGCCCATTGCCCAGCCACTGGTGGTGTGGTACTATCATGCTAGTACTAACACCAGTGGCTGGCTGGCAGGATATGCCATGTGAGCTTGAATGCTAGTACCACAGAGGCTGGCAGTACATACTGGGCAATGGGCATGATAGTACCACCAGTACTAGGCGGTCTCCAGGGCTCCGTCTCCCCTTCTCGCTGCTGTTAGGCTGGGTTAACATTGCATTTATGCTGTGCGTTACAACGGATCTGTTGTAAATCAGCGCAGACGCAATGTACCGTAGACTTGCTCATCTCTGTCAGCAGGCATATTTGTCTGATGGCAAAGATGTAGCAGAGCTGGAGACAGAAGATCCGTGGATTACGTCAGAGCGAGGATTTTGTTTTTTATTAAAGATGGAGTCCCTACATGTGTTTTGTGTTTTATTTTTATTAAAAAAAAAATTCTGTGTTGTGGTTTTTTTTTTTCTGTTTGCTAGAAATTCATGGTGGCCATGTCTAGTTTGGCGTGACGCCATGAATTTCAGGCTTAGTGCCAGCTGATAATACAAAGCTGGTACTAACCCCATTATTAACCAGCGTGCCACCCCCCACCAGGGCCGTTGGAGGAGCCGGATAAAGTGCCTGGAAATGGCGCTGCGATGAATGCGCCAATTCCAAGTGTGGCTGCGGGCTACCATTTTCAGCGTGGGGGGCCCAGAATGCTTGGGCCTTACCACGCTGAGAATTCCAGCCCCCAGCTGCCTGGTTTTACCAGGCTGGCGATCAAAAAATATGGCAGGAGCCCACGCATTTTTTTTTTAATTTTTTTTTTAAATAATTTAAAAAAAACATTGGGCTTTCCTGACTTTTGATCGCAAGCCAAGGTAAAGCCAGGCAGCTGGAGGTGGCAGCCCATAGTTGTCTGCTTTATCTGCGCTGAGAATCAAAAATTCTGCGGAGTGCTATGTCATTTTTGTTTTATTATTTATTTATTTTCACACTTCTATATGTGTGACAGGCTAATCACAGACGCTGACACAGAAAATGGGCGTCTGTGATTGGCTGCTTGAGTAACCTGAAAGCAGCTCATACATAGTACCATACTAGGATGTATGGGCTGATTGTACATTACTCAAACAGTCAATCACAGACGCCCATCCTCTTTGACAGCATCTGCGATTGGCTGTTGGGTCTGTCACATATAGAAGTGTGAAAAGAAATTTATAAAAACGATGTAGCACTCCGCAGAATTTTTGATTCTCACCGCAGATAAAGCAGACAGCCACGTACTGCCACCCCCAGCTGCCTGGCTTTACCTTGGCTGGCGATCAAAAAACAGAGAAGCCGAATATTTGTTTTAAATTTACTTAACTTTTTTTTTTCCCGCCATATGTTGATCGCCAGCCAGATAAAACAAGGCAGCTGGGGGCTGGGATTCGCAGCATGGTAAGGCCCAAGCGTTCTTGGCCCTCCACGCTGAAAATCGCAGCCCACAGCCACCCCTGAAAATGGCGCATTCATCATAGCACCATTTCCAGGTGCTTTACCCGGCTCTTCCAGCGGCTCTGGTGGTGAGTGGCACCCTGGGTAATAATAGGGTTAGTACCAGGCCAGCTTTGTATTATCAGCTGGTACTAAGCCCGAAATTCATGGTTTCACGCCAAATTAGACATAGCCACCATCAATTTCTAGTAAACAGAAAAAAAAAAGACAGGGACTCCATCTTTAATAAAGAAAAATCCTCACTACAGCGTAATCCATAGGTCTTCTGTCTTCCGCTGACAGATGAGCAGGCACAGAATGACACTGGAGCACTGTTACTGTGTAGTGCAGTGCTATGTTTCTTTTTTTTGTCATTTCATGCAGTGTAGAAATCTTGGGAAAAGTGTGGATTGTGCTCTGGAAGTGATCAGTTATAGCTAACTATGTTATTTTCTGCAGAGATAAGTCCTGCATAGAAGATGTGATATATCGGTCTACAGATAAAGAACTTCACCTAGAGACATCACTGGTGAGTATGTGTATTACCTATACACACACACTGACACTATACACAGAGCTCCTGTGCACAATGTCACTGGTGATCACTGTATTACCTGTACACTGACACGATACACAGAGCTCCTGTGTATAATGTCACTGGTGATCCCTGTATTACCTGTACACTGACACTATATACAGAGCTCCTATGCATAATGTCACTGGTGATCACTGTATTACCTCTACACTGACACTATATACAGAGCTCCTATGCATAATGTCACTGGTGATCACTGTATTACCTCTACACTGACACCATACACAGAGCTCCTGTGTATAATGTCACTGGTGAACACTGTATTACCTGTACACTGACACCATACACAGAGCTCCTGTGTATAATGTCACTGGTTATCCCTGTATTACCTGTACACTGACACTATATACAGAGCTCCTATGCATAATGTCACTGGTGATCACTGTATTACCTCTACACTGACACTATATACAGAGCTCCTAAGCATAATGTCACTGGTGATCACTGTATTACCTCTACACTGACACTATACACAGAGCTCCTGTGCATAATGTCACTGGTGATCATTGTATTACCTGTACACTGACACCATACACAGAGCTCCTGTGTATAATGTCACTGGTGATCCCTGTATTACCTGTACACTGACACTATATACAGAGCTCCTATGCATAATGTCACTGGTGATCACTGTATTACCTCTACACTGACACTATATACAGAGCTCCTAAGCATAATGTCACTGGTGATCACTGTATTACCTCTACACTGACACTATACACAGAGCTCCTGTGCATAATGTCACTGGTGATCATTGTATTACCTGTACACTGACACCATACACAGAGCTCCTGTGTATAATGTCACTGGTGATCCCTGTATTACCTGTACACTGACACTATATACAGAGCTCCTATGCATAATGTCACTGGTGATCACTGTATTACCTCTACACTGACACTATACACAGAGCTCCTGTGCATAATGTCACTGGTGATCACTGTATTACCTCTACACTGACACTATACACAGAGCTCCTGTGTATTATGTTACTGGTGATCCCTGTATTACCTCTACACTGACACTGTATACAGAGCTCCTGTGTATAATGTCACTGGTGATCACTGTATTACCTGTACACTGACACTATATACAGAGCTCCTATGCATAATGTCACTGGTGATCACTGTATTACCTCTACACTGACACTATATACAGAGCTCCTGTGTATTATGTTACTGGTGATCACTGTATTACCTATACACACACACTGACACTATATACAGAGCTCCTGTGTATAATGTCACTGGTGATCACTATATTACCTGTACACTGACACTATATACAGAGCTCCTGTGCATAATGTCACTGGTCACTGGTGATCACTGTATTACCTGTACACTGTCACTGTATACAAAGCTCCTATGCATAATGTCACTGGTGATCACTGTATTACCTCTACACTGACACTATACGCAGAGCTCCTGTGTATAATGTCACTGATAATCTCTACATTATCGGTACACTGACTCTATATACAGAGCTTTTTTACATTTTCATTATCAGTCGCTATCTGGTGCCATTATGTGCCATGGTCATGACGTGGCGGTATTTGTCCCTTGTATGTGGTATTATTCAGACAGTCACTATGTGGTGGTAATATGTGGTCTTCTCATGGTGTGGCAGTATATATACCTTGTACTTGGTAGTATTTGATCACTATGTGGTGGTATGTGTTCTGGTCATGGTGTGGCGGTATTTCTCTCTTCTATATGGTATTATTAGTCTAGGTATAGTGGATTTTTGTCAGCCATTTGTTTTTTCGGATATTAAGAATGGGAACATTCTTTATTTGCAATACATATTAAATACTTGGATGTTAACCTCTCCCTGTGTTGTGACTACTACACAGCAGCAGAGATTTATTGGTTAATAAAGTTGATTCATTTTGAAAGAGTTTGTGGACTTACGTTATTCCTATATACGGTAACTGCATGGTGCTGGTGGGCCCCAAGATTGATTTTTTCCTGGTGGGCCCCAGGTACTCCAGTCCGGCGCTGATTTCAATTGAGAAAGATCGAGCTCAACAGATCAACTTTGACAAAGTAATTGATGAATTTGCTTCTCTGAAAGTTAGGAAACAAATGTTTAAGTAGCTGTTTAAAACTGAACAAATTGGTAATGTTTAAGTAATGTTATGTTTAATTGAACAAAGTTTAAATATATACTGTTTAAAACTACGTAATATTTAATAAACATATACAGTTATTTGAAAATTGTGCAATATTTGGAATTATTCACCTTATTAATTTTCCAAACATATTCACTGAATATTTAACTTCTAAAACTTGCATCATAAACAACAAAATCTATTAAAGGTCTTGCGGAACGTGGTGAAGCCTGTGTGTTGTATACAACAATGCGTAGCAGGCTTCACCACGTTCCGCACAACCTCTAGTGATTGAAATGTTGAGGGGCCCCACTATGAAGTTTTGCCCCGGGGCCCCGAAGTTTATAGTTACGGCACTGCATAAACAGCAGCCTATCTTCAGAATCACAGGATAGGCATGGAGAATTGCTGCCAGGCTCAATGATTGTCAATGTTCTCTTGCAGCACCAGCATCCTGGGTATTAAGCCAATCAAGAATAACATCTGGATTTGTAATTTGTATGTTTTCCATGTGTTTGTGTAACTTTTCTCTAGATGCTCTGGTTCTATCTGACACTCAAAAACATGTTGACGTTAATTGTCCTTAGACTGTGAAATAGCAAAAATGAGACCGTAAACCTCATTGGAGACAGGGATGATGTGAGTGATGGCAATCTCTGTATGGTGCTGCAGAATATGTTAGCACTATTTGAGAAAGATGAAACAAGTAATAAGTACAAGTGCATCTCACTAAATTAGAATATCATCAAAATGTTAATTTATTTCAGATCTTCATTGCAAAAAGTGAAACTCATATATTATATAGAATCATTACAAACAGAGTGATCTATTACAAGTGTTTATTTCTGTTAATGTTGATGATTATGGCTTACAGCCAATGAAAACACAAAAGTCATTATCTCAGTAAATTAAAATAATTAGCAAAAAACACCTGCAAATGCTTCCTAAGCGTTTAAAAAGGTCTCTTAGTCTGTTTCAGTAGGCTCCACAATCATGGGGAAGACTGCTGACTTGACAGATGTCCAGAAGGCAGTCATTGACACACTCCACAAGGTCCCAGAGTTCTAATTCTCTTTTGGAAATCAAGGTCCCAGAGTCTGGAGGAAGAGTGGAGAGGCACACAATCTAAGCTGCTTGAGGTCTAGTGTGAAGTTTCCACAATCAGTGATGGTTTGGGGAGCCATGTCATCTGCTGGTGTAGGTGAACTGTGTTTTATCAAGACCAAAGTCAGCGCAGCCGTCTACCAGGAAATTTTAGAGCACTTCATGCTTTCCTCTGCCGACAAGCTTTTTGGAGATGGAAATTTCATTCTCCAGCAGGACTTGGCACCTGTCCACACTGAACAAAGTACCAATACCTGGTTTACACACAACAGTATCACTGTGCTTGATTGGCCAGCAAACTCGCCTGACCTTAACCCCATGGAGAATCTATGGGGTATTGTGAAGAGGAAGATGAGAGACACCAGACCCAACAATGCAGACGAGCTGAAGGCTGCTATCAAAGCAACCTGGGCTTCCATAACACCTCAGCAGTGCCCACAGGCTGATCGCCTTCATGCCACACCGCATTGATGCAGTAATTGATGCAAACGGAGCCCCGACCAAGTATTGAGTGCATTTACTGAACATACATTTCAGTAGGCCAACATTTCGGATTTTAAAACATTTTTCAAGCTGTTGTTATAAAGTATTCTAATTTACTGAGATAATGACTTTTGTGTTATCATTGGCTGTAAGCCATAATCATCAACATTAACAGAAATAAACACTTGAAATAGATCACTCAGTAATGATTCTATATAGTATATGAGTTTCACTTTTTTTATTGAAGAACTGAAATAAATTAACTTTTTGATGATATTCTAATTTTGTGAGCTGCACCTGTATATATTGGCTTTTTACTTGAACAACTGTCTACTTTTGTAAACGAAATCTTTTTATCCATACTACTCCTTAATTACCCATATTTTAGATCTAAGCAATAGATTTACAAGAATGCTTTCAGTTCTGTATAGTGTGCATATTACTAGTACTATTATTCTTCATAGTTACTGTGAACTGTGCTTTCCAGAATACTCTATTTCCTGCGTGCTTGGTAAATTGTCCCTGTGCTTTCAGACAACTTGATCTCATTAGAAACATAATGTGATAAATTGGCAATCTGCAAATCACTTTATTTAAAAATACTATTGTCTTACTTCCAAAAAAATATTCCAAAGTGCCTTTCTTTTTACTGCCTGTTGTGAAGTATGATCTGTCTCCAGCGGGAGAGGTCCCTAAGACAGATTACAGGATGTATGGAGGAAGTGGTCTTTTTCTCTCCACCCCTGCTCTCTTTTCTATTCACATACAGACATAACAAAAAGGTGGGCTTTCAGTTCATGGCAGGCAAGCCTTTGAAATATTTTAGGAATTTAAGATACTGGGAAGTGAGGTAGAAAGAGTTCCTGTGACTATGGCTGTGCCAGAACGCCAATGAGGAGGAAGAGTTTACACAAAAAATTGATACATGGAACAAGAATCAGTACAGATCTTGGGCATATAGAAGTTTTATGTGCCCAAAAGCAGTTTGAACTGGTTGTAAGGGATCAGGGCAGCAAGACCATGTATTAGGCTCACCAGGTGAGATGGATTCTCTAAGCCTCAGGTCCAGATGGGCACATGGACCACGGAGTTTATGCAGCAAGCAGGAAGGCACATGGGCAGTGAGGACTTGCCACTCACAGGAATCTCAAGAGCAGCAGGATGGATGGAGTGGAACCCAGCAGGGATGAATGCAAGCACAAACCCAAAACGCACAGATGGTGGAGCACAAAAAACATAGGACTTGAGTCTCAACCATAAGACAAAGGTATGTGTCTAAATGGGCCTTAAATAGGTCTAGGAAGATGGTGTCATTGATCCACGGAGGGAAAAGTGCAAAACCCAACATGGAGCACGGCAGAGGGCTGCGGACCCAGGGGAAGGGAACGGAGCCCGGGATACCCGGGACAGGTAACACCATGCTTTTCTACAAGTTTTGTGTGATAGGACAGTTCCTCATAGCTGTATATTTAGCCCATTGCAGGTGTTTGCATTTCTTAGATCCTGGGCTTTACATGGACATTTGTATACAAATGACTCGCCAGTCGCCAGGCAAAAATGCACACAATGTGAAAGGTTGGTGGAAGTTAAGGAAGAGGTTCAATTCAATTTGCCATGTCCTCAGATCAATTATTATTGGGGGTGTTTCATGCATTAGACTAATGGATGGATCAACTAGTTATGTTTGGTTCGTATTTGTCTTCAAGGCTGCATTCAGAGGCTTTGTTGCAAATTCCATTTTTATTTGACTTAAAAAGAACACTGCTGCATTAATCAGTATTTTACCCATCGAAACAAGAAAAACATGGCTTTATAAGCCCATGGCTGCTGGTGGTGTTTTGTGCTATTCATCTGGTAGGACATTGTGAATATGGTCATAAAGTATATCTGTATAATGTGCTATATATTTTAGAGTCATCATACAACCAATCACAGGATTCAGCATCTTGACTGCTGGTGGCATGGTGACATTTATGCTTCCTGTCCTGTTATATTCAGGTGGGTGCCAGTAAGTGAGTGCCTGAGCTTGTTATTTTTTACATATCTCGTACCCATGGCAAAGTTTACTTTGCCTGAACAAACCCTTTAAATGATACAAAATTTACAATCACCTTATTGTTTCTCAATAGACTGGAAATCTGCAATATTTCATTGAAGGCAGGCGTATAGTAATTTTTCACCATTGCTGCTACCTAGTGGCCAAAAGTGGAATATTTTCTTTCTGGTTTGTGCTCGTGAATGACTTTTTACTAGATATGAGTGGATCAGGCAAAATTTTAATTTGCCTGTTCGCGTGGGTTTTCCTGGCGAAATTCAATTGCAGAAAATTTTCTCCACAAATTTAATGTCCCTTATTACGCTTTCCAGATTCCAAAACATAGTAAACATAATATATAAAAATAAAAAATTCTTATACTCACCTCACTGCTCACCTCTCCGGCCCCCCGGCTCCTCACTTTCACCACTCCAGGTACTTGTTGCATCTTCTGATCCTCGCCAGGAGCGTTGAAAACAAAGTTACAACAGACTATTTCAATTTTGCTAAAAGTCGAAATTTGCTTTAATGGTAAACACCATGGAAATATGTGAAGTTTATCTGTGGATTTTTATATATTATCCAAGTGATTTTTCAAAACGAAAGCACCCTGCAGTATGGATTTTTAAATATTGCATTCTTTCTTAAGAATGCAGTGCCAAATCCATACCAAATCCATGCAGTTTAGTGCAGATTGGCTGATGTGAATATAATCCGCAGCAAACCTGACCCGTGTGAACCTACTTTAATTAAAAGGTCTTGCCATATTCCAACTCCTTTTGTACAGATGTATAAGAGTATAAATCTGTATAAACCTCTTTCACACTAAGGTGAATATACTTGAGAATCACCATTTTAACAGTTTAAAGGAGCACTCCGGTGATTTTATTTCTCTCTTTGGTATCAATGATCTGTATATGTGTAAAGAGCAAGACTGGTTTACGACAAAGTGGGTCCCTAAATGCTAACATAATGCAGAATCACACTCAAACATTTAGGTTGCATTTACATGCGCTGAGTTCAACTGGTAAACGAGCGCGATCGACAAGATGCAAGTCCTTCTGTGCTTGCTTCCCGGACTCTTTACACAGGTTGGCGAAGAATGATGGGCACAGAACGATCACTAGTGCTGCTGAGAACAATGATTTTTGTTCCGCCATAAAAAATCCAAGCACCCAATGAATGAACAGCATTTTGCTCATTGGTTGGGTGATTGCCAACATGGATGCTACATACACAAAGTATGTGGCACAAACACTGTATGTTACACACACATAGCACACACATGTATACACCGAGCACATACACAAGCACATATATGTATACACAGAGCACATACATATATATATACACATAGCACGTACAGAGCACATACTGTACATATACATGTATAGAGAGCACATACATAGACATACAGTGCGGGAAATAAGTATTTGATCCCTTGCTGTTTTTGTAAGTTTGCCCACTGACAAAGACATGAACAGTCTATAATTTTAAGGGTAGGTTAATTTTAACATTGAGAGATAGAATATCCAAAAAAAAATCAAGAAAATCACATTGTATAAATTAGATAATTTTTTTGCATTTTGCAGTGAAAAATCAGTATTTGATCCCTCTGGCAAACAACACTTAATACTTGGTGGCAAAACCCTTGTTGGCAAGCACAGCAGTCAGACGTTTTTTGTAGTTGATGATGAGGGTTGCGCACATGTCAGGAGGAATTTTGGTCCACTCTTCTTTGCAGATCATCTCTAAATCATTCAGATTTTGAGGCTGTCGCTTGGCTGCTCGGAGCTTCAACTCCTTCCATTAGTTTTCTATGGAATTAAGGTCTGGAGACTGGCTAGGCCACTCCATGACCTTACTGTGCTTCTTTTTGAGACACCCATTTGTTGCCTTGGCTGTATGTTTTGGGTCATTGTCTTGCTGGAAGACCCAGCCACGACCCATCTTCAATGCTCTTACTGAGGGAAGGAGGCTGTTCGCCAAAATCTCGCAATACATGACCCCATCCATCTTCCCTTCAGTACGGTGCAGTCGTCATGTCCCCTTTGCAGAAAAGCACCCCCAAAGTATAATGTTTCCAGCACTATGCTTCACGGTTGGGACGATGTTCTTAGGGTTGTACTCATTCTTCTTCTTCCTCCAAACACGGCGAGTTGAGTTAATGCCAAAGGGCATCACAGTAAAAGATAATACCTTACCAACACCAGGCCAGATTAACAATGCACTGCAGGATGCAGCAAGCCTCCATGCCAAAGGGCTCAATTTTTGTCTCATCTGACCACAGCACCTTCTCCCAATAACTCACAGAATCATCCAGGTGTTCATTGGCAAACTTCAGACGGACCTGCACATGTGCCTTCTTGAGCAGGGGGACTCAGGATTTTAAACCTTTAAGGCGTAGTGTGTTACCAATGGTTTTCTTGGTGACTGTGGTCCCAGCTGCCTTGAGATCATTAACAAGTTCCCCTCATGTAGTTTTAGGCTGATCTCTTACCTTCCTTATGATCAAGGATACCCCACGAGGTGAGATTTTGCATGGTGCCCCAGATCGATGTCGATTGACAGTTTTGTATCTCTTCCATTTTCTTACTATTGCACCAACAGTTGTCTCCTTCTCACCCAGCGTCTTACTTATGGTTTTGCAGGCCATTCCAGCTTTGTGCAGGTCTATGATCTTGTCCCTGACATCCTCAGAAAGCACTTTGGTCTTGCCCATGTCGTAGAGGTTAGAGCCTGACTGATTAATTGAGTCTGTGGACAGGAGTCTTTTATACAGGTGACTTTGTAAAACAGTTGTCTTTAATGCAGGTAACAAGTTGATTAGGAGCGTCTAACTGGTCTGTAGGAGCCAGAACTCATAATGGTTTGTAGGGGATCAAATACTTATTTCTCACTGCAAAATGAAAAAAAACGTATCAAATTTATACAATGTGATTTTCTTGATTTTATTTTGAATATTCTATCTCTCAATGTTAAAATTAACCTACCCTTAAAATTATAGACTTTTCATGTCTTTGTCAGTGAGCAAACTTACAAAAACAGTCAAAGGGATCAAATACTTATTTCCCCCACTGTATATGTATACACAGAGCACATACACACATGTATACACCGAGCATATACATAAAGACATATGCATGCACAAAGCACATACATACATATAGACATATGTGAATACACAGAGCACCTTCATATAGACACATGCATACAAAGAACACATACATACGGACACATATACAGTGGGGAAAAAAAAGCATTTAGTCAGCCACCAATTGTGCAAGTTTTCCCACTTTAAAAGATGAGAGAGGCATGTAATTGACATCATAGGTAGACCTCAACTATGAGAGATCGGCTCTGGCAATACCAATGCCATCTGCTGGCAATCAGAGGCCAGAAGCTGACATCTGCACATGGCAGTGACGCCACACGCCACTGCGCCGAGATGCAGATGTCAGCTGTTAGCCTCTGACTGCCATTGGTATTGCTGTGCAGAGAGCCGGTCTCTGAGCGGCAATACATTTTAATTGAATGTACGTCCAAGGAAGCACATACAATTGAAATAAAGCGCTGCTGTCAGCAGCTCCTGGACCGGGCGGGGATCGTCATCGGGTCTATATTGCCTGAGGGCCGCATAAATCAGCCTCAGGGGCTGCATACGGCACGCGGGCCGCGTGTTTGAGACCCCTGCTATAGACTATACCAAAAACTTAAAGGGGTTATCTGGGACTGTGTTATTTTTTTCTAATGTGCCTAAGAACTTACAGGCAGGTAGTTGCCAACTACCTGCTTGTTATGCCCGGCGCCGATCTCCTGCCGGTTATTCTGCCGCTTTTGTAGATGTCGCGTCAATAGAGCAGCATGTATTTTTTCACCCTGCTCTGTTGACAGGGCTTGACTGCTGACATCCTGCTTATTGACAGACACTCCTCAATGCATAACTGCTGGGGGTTGGCTGTCAGCATGACGTCGACAGTGATGCGCGTCAACAGAGCAGACCGGAATAGGAAGAGCTGCTCTTTTGATGTGAAGCAACAGAATCGCCGGCAGGAGCGTTCTGTGATCGATCTGAGCCGGTGCCTGTCAGTTCTTAGCCCCATGAGAAAAAGAATAAAATCATCCTGGATAACCCTTTTAAAGAAAACCCATCAGCAAAATCATGCAGCCCTAATCACAGGCAATATGATTTAGCGTCAGGTACAACTATCCTATTATTTCTTCCTGCCAAAGCCATTTTACTATAGACAGAGTATGAGGGTTTCTTTTTTTGTGGGACAATTTGTTTATTGTAAGAGCACCATTTAGTTTACCAAAAATTGAAAAACATTTAAAAAACTAATTGCAGCTTGGAAGGGAAGAAACACAATTCTGGCTTCGTTTTTCAGGTTTTATCTTTAGAACATCAGATGTCTGGTACCAATAGTATACAGACTGCACCTGCCTGTAACTGCTGCCACCAGAGCCAGTGCTGATCATTGCAGTTCAACCCCAATTACGCGAACGAAAAACAAAAGAGTAAAAACGAAAAATGGCAGTGGTGGAAAGATTTGAGGTTTAGCTGAAAATTAATCCATTTGTACTGATTGGCAATTCTGTGGAGCAATACTGAATAATGGAGAACCAGAACTATCAAAAGTCTGTCATACATGGTCGTGTAAGTCTATGTATTACGGGTGGACAAAATTTTAGCAAAAAAATGTAGGAGGAGGATTGCCATTACAAGAAGACACTGAACATAATAGATTCAATTACTACTGAAAAAAATCAAATATTAAGTTACCAACTTCATTTTCATGTGTAAACCCAAAAGCAAGCCCCCAGACTGGACATTTTTTAATATTCCCCTTTTAGGATAACAGGAAGAGTCAGATTTAATTCATTTGATGAACAGTCAGCACTATACATAGATGCCGGTCATGTACAGACAGGACATTTCTGCTACAAAATAATACAAAATAATTGAAGAGTTTTTTGCATTTAGCTCCGGTTATGATGGTCCTAATATAGTCTGTGTGCAGGTATCTGGATAAATGAAGTCCACGCATACTACTAGGGTATTACATTTATTAGAAGAGAATAGAGAATACAGACGGCCATATACAGTTGGTGACAATATATGCATGTAAATATTAACTACACATAATCATAGCAATACACAGATATACAGTGAAGAATAAAGCAAACCTTCATTTCAATGGTGTGATCAGCACAATTTATTACAGCAGGCATCTGAAACCGTGGGAAGTAAACGTATCCCTAAGGGTGGTTTTACAAATTGCATTTTTCCTGATGTTTCTTTCATGTGTTTTTTTTAGTTATGCCCAAAAACATTGCAGCCAGGTGAAAGTCTATGGAAAAAAAAAAACCCACCATGCTATGTTTTGGTGTCTTTTTTATCCATTTTTGTGGTCTGTGGAGTGTTTTGGAAAACACAGCTTTATGTATCCGGTTTCTTTAGTAGTTGACATAAAAACATGTTACAAATGTAATGAATTGAAAAAAATGCCACCAAAAAATATATTCTTTCTAGTAAAATTGCTCGAAAGAATATACTATATGCAATGGTTTCTTAAAATATATTGGTATTGAATTTGCTCAATAATTGTACAACTGTCTGATGTGTTGTACTTTTTCTTGCAATAAAAAGAAAAGAATTGATAAAAAGAGTAACAGGGTGTCACAATTTTGTGTTTATGAGTCTTTGTGTATATCTGGGGTTCGCTTATGTTCTGGAACATACTGTAGGATTGGGGCTGATTTTCAGGAACCAGAAGACAAATTTATAATAACTTTTAGCCAGGATTATTTGGAGACATTTGTGCTAGTCTACGGCCTTGCAGGAACACAAGAAGCTTAAGATGGTAAATCAGTATATTATTATTCTGCTATTTGTGCACATGATTTGCCTATGATACAATAAGACATTGAAGGAAGGTAACATGTCATCTCATTGCAGAAACTCTGTGTGTGGGTATATATCTATATCTATATATATCTCTATGTTGTTCCTTTTGACTATGACAAAAAATGATGTTCTCGTAGTAAACTGATACGAGTTTTACTGTAGGACAGTTTTATTGTGGCCTATTCAAGTACAATAGACTGACCGTGGCCATCAGACCAGAAATGTTGTGCACCACTGTAATAACATAGTAAAATAACATGATATCACATACTTGCTGCAATTTATTTTATACGACATTATATTACATTCAGATATCAATTTAACTGTATATAACTACCAAAAAGATTTCATCAAGGTCACAGAGTCCCTTTATTTATATATATGCACACACACATACATAGATAAGATAGAGTAAATAGATCACAGATGCAAGCATACATAATATTCATGACAGATAGATAAATGTACATATATATATATATATATATATATACAGTCATATGAAAAAGTTTGGGCACCCCTATTAATCTTAAGCTTAATGTTTTATAAAAATTGGTGTTTTTGCAACAGCTATTTCAGTTTGATATATGTAATAACTGTTGGACACAGTAATGTTTCTGCCTTGAAATGAGGTTTATTGTACTAACAGAAAATGTGCAATCTGCATTCAAACAAAATTTGACAGGTGCATAAGTATGGGCACCTCACCAGAAAAGTGACATTAATATTTAGTAGATCCTCCTTTTGCAAAAAGAACAGCCTCTAGTCGCTTCCTGTAGCTTTTAATGAGTTCCTGGATCCTGGATTAAGGTATTTTTGATCATTCCTCTTTACAAAACAATTCCAGTTCAGTTAAGTTTGATGGTCGCCGAGCATGGACAGCCCTCTTCAAATGATCCCACAGATGTTCAATGATATTCAGGTCTGGGGACTGGGATGGCCATTCCAGAACATTGTAATTGTTCCTCTGCATGAATGCCTGAGTAGATTTGGAGCGATGTTTTGGATCATTGTCTTGCTGAAAGATCCATCCCCTGCGTAACTTCAACTTTATCACTGATTCTTGAACATTATCGTCAAGAATCTGCTGATACTGAGTAGAATCCATGCGTCCCTCAACTTTAACAAGATTCCCGGTGCCGGCATTGGCCACACAGCCCCAAAGCATGATGGAACCTCCACCAAATTTTACTGTGGGTAGCAAGTGTTTTTCTTGGAATGCTGTATTTTTTTGCCGCCATGCATAACACCTTTTTGTATGACCAAACAACTCAATCTTGGTTTCATCAATCCACAGGACCTTCTTCCAAAAAGAAATTGGCTTCTCCAAATGTGCTTTTGCATACCTCAGCCGACTCTGTTTGTGGCGTGCTTGCAGAAACGGCTTCTTTTGCATCACTCTCCCATACAGCTTCTCCTTGTGCAAAGTGCGTTGTATAGTTGACCGATGCACAGTGACACCATCTGCAGCAAGTTGATGCTGCAGCTCTCTGGAGGTGGTCTGAGGATTGTCCTTGACTGATCTCACCATTCTTCTTCTCTGCCTTTCTGATGTTTTTCTTGGCCTGCCACTTCTGGCCTTAACAAGAACTGTCCCTGTGTTCTTCCATTTCCTTACTATGTTCCTCACAGTGGAAACTGACAGGTTAAATCTCTGAGACAGCTTTTTGTATCCTTCCCCTGAACAACTATTTTGAATAACCTTTGTTTTCAGATAATTTGACAGTTGTTTTGAGGAGCCCATGATGCCACTCTTCAGAGGAGATTCAAACAGGAGAACAACTTGCAAGTGGCCACTTTAAGTAGCTTTTCTCATGATTGCATACACCTGGCTATGAAGTTTAAAGCTCAATGAGGTTACAAAACCAAAAAAGTGCTTTAGTAAGTCAGTAAAAAGTAGGTAGGAGTATTTAAAACAAGAAAATGATAAGGGTGCCCATACTTATGCACCTGGCAAATTTTGTTTAAATGCAGATTGCACATTTTCTGTTAGTACAATAAACCTCATTTCAAGGCAGAAACATTACTGTGTCCAACAGTTATTACATATATCAAACTGAAATAGCTGTTGCAAAAACACCAATTTTTATAAAACATTAAGCTTAAGATTAATAGGGGTGCCCAAACTTTTTCATATAACTGTATATACAGTCATGGCTAAAATTGTTGGCACCCTTGAAATTGTTCCCGAAAATGAAGTATTTCTCCCAGAAAATTATTACAATTACTCATTTTGTTATACCCATCTTTATTTCCTTTGTGTGTATTGGAATAACACAAAAAAACTGAGAAAAAAAGGCAAATTGGACATAATTTCACACAAGACTCCGAAAATGGGCAGGACAAAATCGTTGGCACCTTTCCAAAATTGTAAGTAAGCGACTTTGTTTCAAGCATATGATGCTCATTCAAAATCACCTGTTGCTAGTAAGAGGTGTGGGCAATATAGAAATCACACCTGAAACCAGATAAAAAGGGGAGAAGGTGACTCAATCTTTGCATGTTTGTCTGTGTGTGTGCTACACTAAGCATGGAGAACAGAAAGAGGAGCTGAGAATTGTCTGAGGATTTGAGAACCAAAATTTTTGAACAATATCAACAATCTCAAGGTTACAAGTCCATCTCCAGAGATCTTGATATTACTTTGTCCACAGTGCGCAACATAATTAAGAAGTTTACAATCCATGGCACTGTAGCTAATCTCCCTGGACGTGAATGGCAGAGAAAAATCGAAGAACGGTTGCAATGCAGTATAGTCCGGATGGTGGATAAACAGTCCCAATCAAGTTCCAAAGAAATTCAAGCTGTCCTGCAGGCTCAAGGTGCATCAGTGTCAGCGGAAACTATCCGTCGACATTTGAATGAAATGAAACACTATGGCAGTAGACCCAGGCGGACCCCACTGCTAACAGAGACATAAAAAGCTAGACTGCAATTTGCCAAAATGTACTTGAGTAAGCCAAAATCCTTCTGGGAAAGTGTCTTGTGGACAGATGAGACCAAGATAGAGCTTTTGGTAAAGCATATCATTCTACTGTTCACCAAAAACAGATGAGGCGTACAAGAAAAGAACACAGTACCTACAGTCAAATATGATGGAGGTTTAAAGATGTTTTGGGGTTGTTTTTCTGCCTCTGGTACTGGGTGCCTTGACTGTGTGCAAGGCATCATGAAATCTGAAGATTACCGAAGGATTTTGGGCTGCAATGTAGTGCCCTGTGTCAGAAAGCTGGGTTTGCACCCTAGGTCATGGGACTTCCAGCAGGACAATGACCCCAAACATTCTTCAAGAAGAACCCAGAAATGGATGGAAATAAAGCGCTGGAGAGTTCTGAAATGGCCAGCAATGAGTCCGGATCTACATCCCATTGAACAACTGTGGAGAGATCTTAAAATTGCTGTTGGGAGAAGGCACCCTTCAAATATGAGAGACCTGGAGCAGTTTGCAAAAGAAGAGTGGTCCAAAATTCCAGTTGAGAAGTGTAAGAAGCTTGATGAGGGTTATAGGAAGCGAGTGATTGCAGTTATTTATTCCAAAGGGTGTGCAAGCAAATATTAACTTGAGGGTGCCAACAATTTTGTCCGGCCCATTTTTGGGGTTTTGTGTGAAATTATGTCCAATTCCCCTTTCTTTCTCTGTTTTTTTTTTTCTTGTTTCAGTACACACAAAGAAAATAAACATGTGTATAGCAAACCAAGTGTAATTGCACATCATTTTCTGGAACAATTTCAAGCGGGCCAACACTTTCGGCCATGACTGTACATAAACAGCAAAAATAAGTGATAAAATAGATGCAAAAACAAAATACAATTTGTTCATATACAGTTTTGGCCAAAAGTATTGAGACTGACCCAAATTATGGCTTTCACAACTTGCTGTTTCAATGTTTTGTAGATCTTTTAGTCAGTAGCTTGTATGGTCACTAAAGTACAATTATAGCAATGAAAAAGAATACAATCTGCTGATGAGTGGCTGTAGCTCAGCAAGGCATGTATGGCTTGTGAAGGAGATTTCTTGAAAAATGATAGCATATCAAGGATCCACTGACCACGAATGGTATAAATAAAAAGTAAATTATTCAATTAACAAAAATGTTGAAAAAAATAGAAACACTACACGTCTCCTGACTCATAGTACTGTTACATATTTCTAAGTGCATCAGGTTGTTTGCACTGAGACCAACGACATCAGCTTACTTTTTCTCTATTTTCACTCATCACTGATATCGTGACGGGTGATGCCCTATGTGTGTGGGCGTATTTCTTTTTTTCATTTACGAAGTATAATTATAAGCATTTCATAAGGTTTTATGCTTTTACTGATAAATAAATCGAGTTTATGTAAAGACTCAATATTTACAGTGTTAACCCTCATTTTTCAAGACTTTTGCAATTTGCCCTGGAATGCTGGATATCAGCTTCTGGGTAGAGATGAGCCCACAGTCCAGGTTAATGCTCTCAGGCTATGGATATTTCCTAAGCTTCTGGGTTTCCTGGCGTGGCGAGACGTCATCTGTGCAGTGTGTGGTGCATATGTGATGACGCGTCAGCTTGGCAAACCATAAGCCGAGCCGGGGATGCCGGATGGTAAGGAAACTTGCACAGTTCCTGCCCCTGCCCAGGGAGCACTAACCTGGACCATGGACCGAGGTTGCATGAAGATATCTGCTCATCTCTACTTTTGGGCCAAATCCTCTCTCATAGCAACCCAACCTTGTCTCATCAACCTTGCAGTTTATCACAATTTCTGTGTTTTTGTTTGCCCACCCACTTTTTGAGGAAGGACCACAAGTTCTTTACTACCCATGTGCCACCTATCCATAGAACTATCTTGGTTAGTTTTACTATTGATTCAGATTTTTGCTGCAAATAGATTTGTGTTATATGGTTTCAGTACTTAATCGTTAATGTTTATAACGGTGCATACTTTTTTTGCACATGGCTCTTTGCCTATATTACCGTAAATATCTTTACCACAAAATGCAATGTGAATGAAGAAAAGAGAAATCTAAATCAAATAAATAGTTAATGTGACTACCATTTGCCTTCAGAACAGCCTTAAAGCTTCAATTCTTCTAGCTACACTTGCATACAGATTTTGAAGGAACAGGCAGGGAGGTATTTCAAAACATCTTGGAGAACTAACCACAGATCTTCTGTGGATGTAGGCTCCTCCAAATTCTTCTTTCACTTTGTGTAATCCCAGAAAGACTTGATGATGTTGAGATCAGGGCTTTGTGGGGAACATACCATTACTTCTAAGACTCCTTGTTCTTCTTTACTCTGAAGATAGTTCTTAATGACATTTGCTGTAAGTTTGGGATCATTGTCCTGCTGCAGAATAAATTAGAAGCCAATGAGATATTTCTTTAATGGTATTGCATGATGGACAAGTATCTTCCTGAATTTCTCAACATTGAGGAGACCAAAAATGGCAATTTTGAGCACCATAGACGCAGTGGTCGGCCAAGCAAACTTAGTGCTGCAGATGAAAGACACATCCATCATACTTACTTTGACATCAGAAGTTGTCCAGCAGGAGCATCAGCTCAGAATTGCCAGAAACCAGTGTGCCCCAGCTACACTTATCCAGTGTTCAAAGAAGTCTGTCCAAAAGTGTTTTACGTGGGATGATTGTGGCCAAAAACTATACCTACAATTGGAAACAAGGCCAAGTGACTTAACTATGCACAAAAACATAGGAATTGGGGTGCAGAAAATGGTGTTCTCAATGCTGAGAAGTACAGGCAGATACTCATCCATCATGCAATACCATCAGAGAGGAGACTGATTGCCTCCATTTTATTCTGCAGCAGGACAACAGCCCCAAACATACAGCCAATGTCACTAAGAACTATTTTCAGTGTAAAGCAGAACAATGAGTCCTGGAAATGATGACAATTGATGACAATATAACACTTACATACCCTCCTGTCCTGGGTCTCATACCGGCGAATTCCCGCAGCGCACAGTGCCTGCGCTGGGGGGATTCATAAGTCTACAGTCACACAGAGTGACTGCAGACTTATCACTTTTGACCAGACAACCCCTTTAACATTGCAAAGAATAGGAGAAGATTTGTAATTTATTTATCCATTTGTGAAAAAAAAAACTATGACACTGATGGTAAAAATGGACACACTGACTGTACACTGATGACACACTGATGCAAAACACTACTGACACCGGTACCATTTTTTCACGTATGTGTTTAAACATGGACATCTGAATGACGCCTTATTCCGTTTTTTGTATTTGTGAGGTGTACTGTGTATTGTGGCATCCTTTGAAGTGCTTCCTCACCTTTGCAGTGTTTTCTCTGTGTCACTTTAGTCCCTGGCTTTGTTTCCAAATAATATTTTATTTATTTAGTGTATGATTTCTATGTGCTATCAAAGGAAAAAAGTAATCCACACTATCTATAAACAGAGAGATGGTGAGGGAACACTTAGCTGAACGAATTTAAACCTCCTGGTACAGATGAATTACATCCTAGAGTACTGAAAGAGACAGCAGAGGAAATTGCAAAACCACCAGCCAGAATCTTTGAAAAATCCTGGAGAACAGGAGAAGTCCCAGAAGATTGGAGAAGTGCGAATGTTGTCCCTATCTTCAAAAAAGGAAAGAAGATGGAGCCAGGAAATTACAGGCCAGTGAGCTTTACTTCTATACCAGGAAAGATCTTTGAGCAAATTATTAAACAGCATCTATGTAAGTACTTGGATAAGAATACAGTAATTAACCAGAGCCAGCATAGGTTTGTAGCAAACAAGTCATGCCAGACTAATCTAATTTCCTTCTATGGTGGAATCATGGCGTGGGTGAATCATGGAAATGCGGTAAATATAGAGTTTCTCGACTTCAGCAAAGCATTTGTTAAAGTATCTCATGGCATTGACAAAGCTACGGTTAGGTGGGTTCATAACTGGCTCAGTGATTGTACTCAAAGAGTGATAATAAATGGTTGCACATCGAATTGGAAGAGTCTTTCAAGTGGGGTACCACAAGGCTCAGTCCTGGCCCCAGTATTTTTCAATATCTTTATATATGATCTAGATAAGGGAACTGAAGGTAAACTAATTTGCAGACGATGCAAAGCTAGGAGGGATAGCTAACATTAGAGAAGACAGAGAAAGGATTCAGAATGATCTAGATAAGCTTAAACAATGGGCAGTGACTAATAGAATGGTATTTAACAGGGAGAACTGCAAGATTCTAACTCTGTGCAAGAAAAACAAAAATTACATCTACAGAATGGGATGAATAGAACTAAGCAACAGCATGTGTGAAAAAGACTTGCGTATACTAATTGATCATAGACTGAACATGAGTCAACAGTGTGATGCAGCAGCAAAAAAGGCAAACACAGTTCTGGGATGTATTGAGAGAAGTATAGAGTCAAGATCACGTGAAGTAATTATCCCCTTCTACTCCTCCTTGGTCAGACCTCATCTGGAATACTGTGTCTAGTTCTGGGCACCACATTTTAAAAAACACATCGAAAAACTGGAGCAAGTTCAGAGAAGAGCTATCAGGATGGTGAGCGGACTGCTTGGAACAGTTAAAGGATCTGAGAATGCTTAGCTTGCAAAACAGAAGGCTAAGAGGAGACTTTATAACTGTCTACAAATATCTGAAGGGATGTCACAGTGTAGAGGGATCATCCTTATTCTCATTTGCACATGAAACACGAGAAGCAATGGAAACTGAAAATGAGAAGATACAGATGAGATATTAGAAAAAACTTTTTGACAGTGTGGGTGATCAATGAGTGGAAGAGGCTGCCACGAGAGGTGGCGAGTTCTCCTTGAATGGAAGTCTTCAAACAGAGGCTGAACACAGACATATGTCTGAGATGATTTAGTGAATCCTGCATTGAGCAGGGGTTGGACAAGATGACCCTGGAGGTCCCTTCCAACTCTAATATTCTATGATTCTATGATTTTCATATGTAAATCTAGATGTGGGGAACAGAGCGCACAATAGGGTGATACTCTATGGAGGGAGAGTAGGAGAGTGCTGGTTACGCTCACATGGTGGTGTTGTGATAGGCACAACTCCTATGTAGGCATGAAGCAAAACAGCGGCTGCCCTGTGGCTGGTGGATAAATCCTCCAGGAGATATTGGATCCAATTGGATGAACACGTAAGTGGGCTGCGCTGGTGGAGTAAATAAATTCTTCAGAGATGATGATGAAAAGGCTTTTTATTCACAACACGTTTCAACGCGTCTTTTTCAAGTGAAAAAAACAAAAACTTTTTTGTTTATTTTCACTTGAAAAAGAAGCCGGTACGGCGTTGAAACGCGTTGTGAATAAAAAGCCTTTTCATCATCATCTCTGAAGAATTTGTTTACTCCAGTAGCACAGCCCACTTACTTCTATGATTTTCATGATACATTAATAAAAGTGTTATATTTTTGCATGTATTTTGTCTATTTTGTTCCTTCTTTTTCTATTTTGTTGGATAGTATAATGTTAAGTCTATATACTTACTTGCTCTCTATTACGCCAGTTTTTATTCTAATGTGAAAAATGGTCTGTGTTTTTTGTGTGTGCCCATTGTATGGACCCATTTTTGGTCTGTGTGTCAGTTTTTACAATCATTGTTGTTTGTCTATCTAGTATGAAGAAAAACAGTTCTAAGCTTCTCAGTGTGCTATTGTTTTGATTTTTTCATGCAGCTATTAAATTACATTGGCGCTTTTGATCCGCAGCACAGATCAAAATAGGACGTCTCCTTTTTTCTTTGCAATCGGTCCACCCATTACACGTATTATTCCTAACGTTCTTCTTTTACTTACCTAAGTTGGCATTTTACCTAATACTTTTCATATGTATTGTCTTCTTATATCCAAATCATCTTCCATAGCTCTATCATATACTTAGGGTATGTGCACAAAGCATTTTTGTGGAATCTTTGGGAGCGGGTCTGCTTCAAAAATATCAGAAAAATCGCACAAAAACACTTGATAGACACTCCCTATTAATTTCTATTGAGAAACCACTTGCTGTTCATAAGCTCAGTATTTCAATAGTTTTTAATTAGATTCAGGATTTCAAAAATTACAGGTTTAAAAGAAATGACCTGCCAATTCTTCAGACATTTTCCGCTATGAAGCAGCTCCATGCTTTATAAGAGAAGTAAATGGGAAGACAATAAAAATGCCACAAAGACACGTAAGCATCTTTTTGAGAGTTTCATGAACTGTGCTAGGTTGTCAGTATTGCGAATGACAGCCCAGCTGTTCAATCTGGCCGGTCCTGTGGGGATTCCTCCTTTAGCTGGCTGGCAATGATTAGAACATTGCCAGTTGTAGACTTGCTCTGTGGTGTGTATGTTCTGTGCTCTGTGTTCTGATTTTCTGATCTTCATTATCAGACCTTGGATTTGCCTTTTGACTACCCATTTGTATTACCCTTTTCTGACCTTACGTACCTGACTTTGGACTTTGCCTTTGACTATCCATTTGTCTCATACCTTTGTCTTGACGTATCCGCCTGGCTTTTGACCCTGCACTTCTTGACTTCCCCGCCTCATGGCTTGTCCATGAGAAGTGACTCAGCAGCACACAAACAAGATATAAACTCTATTTTTCTGAATTACCACTATATCTGAAGGTAAATAGAATTTTTGTAGGTGACAGGTTCTCTTTAAAGTTGGTGTGTTAAAAGAACAAAAATTAAGCAAGTGTAATCATCTGAACGACTTTGGCAAGAGACAAATAGTGAAATGTTCAAGGTATGCAGTGGTAAGAACCTACTAAAAGTCTGGTCTGATCGAACGAAGAACTACTCTATAAAATTTTGCTGAAAAAATGTTACTGTTGGCTATGGTAGAAAGGTCTCGAAACACACAGTGTAGTCAAAATTTCTAAGCTTGCTCCATTCCCCTGCTGTAAGGTGCAAGTACCAACAATGGGCATAAGAGAATCAGAAGTGGAACATAAAAGAAGATGGCCTGGTGTCATAAACCACTATTTATTTACATAATGTGGATGGGTGGATACTTGTGCATTATTTACCTTGGGACACAGGTAGCACCAAGATGGTCTCTAGTAAGAATGCACACCGACGAAGGCAGTGGCATGTTCTGTACAATCTACTGATTCATGGAAGATTGATCTTGCTACTTATCGGACTAAGGCTACATTCCCACGATGAACTTTTTACGCTGTGTATTTTCAAAAAAAATGCAAGTAACTTATTTTACTTAACAAGTGCAGAAATGGTGCAGAAAATCTGCCACATCAAAAATTCACCAAAAACTCATCATAGTATGAACTAGATGAACATAGCCTTACATGATCTTCTGCTAACATCTTAGTGCCAGATACTCCTTTTGGGTATGTGCTCACTGCATCTTTTTGAAGTTGATGCACCTGACGATTTCTTTAAGGCACAGTTGTTTCAGTAAAATAATTATTGTTTCCTAAAGTGGCTTTGCTGACGTCTTTCAAGACGTTTTTGGAGCACATCCGCTGCTAGAGAGGGCAGCTTTTAAGCGGGAGCTGCCTGAAGAATAAACATATTACATATTTTAACCACTTCACGGTTTTATAATGCTGAAGCAGTTAAAAGACATGACGGAACATGTGCACAGCAATGTCGTTCTTACATTGCTGTGCATTATTTTAATTTTTAATGTTCGCTTTTGCGAATTATGGTCGGAAGCTGCCTGAAAAAGATGCTGTGTGCACTTACCCTTGGAGATCTTGTGGAGTCCATGCCTTTATGGGTAACAGCTGATATAGAATTAGGGAGGGGACTTATATAAGATTAGACAGGTATTATTACTGATTGGTGTCACTTTTACCAGTATTTACAAAGCAAAAATGTCTACACATGACTTTCTTTCTATATGCATTTCAGCTAGAAAGAACATACTTTACGTTGACTACCAGGACAGTCAGTTAAATTGGCGAAGTCATCTGGCTCTAGTATAGAGGCTGGTGCATGGCCTACGCTGGGCACATGTAGGGTATGAAAAGAAGATTCGCTACTCTTGACTGTTGGCACTAATGCCTAATGAGAGCCTTTAATTCTTCACTTCAGTAATAATCATCATGACCTATAGGAACTGGCAGCAAAAAAACCAAACAAATGTTCTGTAATATATATTGATAATAAGTGCATTTTTGAGTACTTTATGCAATTGCCATATTTTTCCTACATATCGAGGTTCACATTACACACCATTAAGCATTTAGTGCACAGGAATACTTCTAGCATTATCTAAGGTAAAAAAAAAATGCCCTACTAATTGTCGCTGTCAGATACATCTATCTACATGTCCTGACCACACTCGTTGCAGAATACTTGGCTTTGCTGTGAGTGGAATTTTTGGCCGATAAGAGAAACTTTGCACTTTGAACAGGCGAAGCAATCACTGTGCCACTGACAGTCCTCAAATGAGATGTATTGGCCGCCTCCTTGACCTGTGCAGGAGGGAAATGGATGAAAATGTTAGAAATAACACATTAATGCAAACAAAGTCCCATCTGACATCAGAATAGCTCCCTATCCACATAACGGCATGAGGCAGGCTCTATCTTAATTTGTGTGCAAAATAAATAGCTGTTACATAGCAACATAATATTTGGCTCCAGGCTTGTTTTAGCATCGGCGGTGAGTCACAAAGAAACATGACCCCCAGCCGTGATAAGAAGCTTCATTCAAGACTCCATGGGCCGAACATATTATAGCGGTGAGAATACAGGTGCCAGATAAAGCAAAGAAGTTACAGCAGATGGCAGATATTACACAACGTGGGATAAAGCTGACACATGCAATTCTCCATTTATTTCAGGTTCTATGAAGTGGCTGTCATGCCAAAATACGGTCTCAGCTCTATGATGTCTCACGTTCAATAAGTACGTGCTAATTTCTGCTATAATTTTCTGGTTCTAGTACATTAGCACAATATTTTTAATGTGTGTAAATATTATCACATATTTGATTTGGCGAATATACCTGCTAAAAATGACGAATGCTCACTTTGGGAGACATCTTCTCCCACCTCGTGGCAGCAGATGCTTGTCATATATATTATTATTCACAGTGACATGCCTCACCACAAATTATCATCTTTGAGATTTGTTAAAATTATCAAATCTAGAGACAACAGGGATCTAAATTTATTTATTATTTTTTCTACATTAAAGGAATTTGTGGCATCATGACACAGGGTTGGCCAACACATGCAATATCATGTGTATTTAATCATAAGAAGGAAGGCCGCACAGAATAATGGGCCCCACATAGTCCTCCATACGGAATAATGGGCCCCACATAGTCCTCCATACAGAATAATATGCCCCACATAGTCCTCCATACAATATTATGGGCCTCACATAGTCCTTCATACAGAATAATGGGCCCCACATAGTCCTCCATACAGTATAATGTCCCCACATAGTCCTACATACAGAATAATATGCCCCACATAATACTCCATACAATATAATGGGCCTCACATAGTCCTAGATACAGATTAATGGCCCCACATAGGGGTGGAAGTTCTGGTGTCACGGGCCAAATACAACCATCCTGTGGGCCAGATTTGGCCCACGGGCCGAAGTTTGACACGTATGCATTAAACCCTTCACTCCCCAAGCCTGTTTTCACCTTCATGACCCTGCCAAATTTTACACTTCTGACTACTGTCACTTTATGAGGTAATAGCTTTGGAACGCTTCAACGGATCCCACTTATTCTGAGACTATTTTTTTGTGACATATTGTACGTCATGATAATGGTAACATTTTTCAATATGACTTGCATTTATTTGTGAAAAAATTGAAATTTGGTGAAAATTTTTAAAATTTTGCAATTTTCAAACTTTTAATATTTATGCCCTTAAATCAGAGAGTTGCCACACAAAATAATTCAGAAATAACATTTTCCACATGTCTACTTTACATCAACAAAATTTTTGAAATATAATTTTTTTTTTAGGAAGTTAAAAGGATTAAAAGTTAACCAGCGATTTCTTATTTTTACAACAAAATTTATAAAACCCTTTTTTTAGGGACCACATCACATTTGTAGTGATTTTGAGGGGTCTATATGACAGAAAATACCAAAGAGTGACACCATTCTAAAAACTGCACCCCTCAAGGCGCTCAAAACCACATTCAAAAGTTTATTAGCCCTTCAGGTGGTTCACAGGAATTAATGGAAGTTGGAGGGAAAAAATTAACATTTAACTTTTTTTTAAATTTTACTTTAACCCCAAATTTTTATATTTTCACAAGGGTAAAAGGAGAAAAAAATTGTTGTGCAATTTCCCCTGAGCACGCCGATACCCCATATGTGTGGGAAAACTACTGTTTGGGCTCACGGCAGGGCTCGGAAAGGAAGGAGCAACATTTGACTTTTTGAATGCAAAATTTGCTGGAATCATCGCATTTCAAGAGCCCCTGATGTGCCTAAACAGTAAAAAAAAAAAAAAATACACAAGTGACCCCATTTTGGAAACTAGACCCTTCAAGGAACTTATCTAGATGTGTGGTGAGCACCTTGACCCCCCCAGGTGCTTCACAGAAGTTTATAATGTTGAGTGGTGAAAATTCAAAAATCACATTTTTCCCACAAAAATGTTCATTTAGCATTTTCACAAGGGTAACAGGAGAAATTGCACTATACATTTTGTTTTGCAATTTTGCCTGAGCACATCGATATCCCATATGTGGGGGGAAACTTCTTTTTGGGCGTACGGCAGGACTCGGAAGCGAAGCAGCGCCATTTGACTTTTTGAATGCAAAATTTGCTGGAATCATTAGCGGATGCCATGTCGCATTTGGAGAGCCCCTGATGTGCCAAAACAGTGTAACCCCCCCCCACACACACACATCTGCATATATCTGAAAACATTGTTTTATCACTCTCACATTTATGAAACAATCCCATTTTGCAGATGACCACATGCTATACATTTTTTGCATCAAATTAATGACTATATCCCTTTATCCGTTCTCTATATAATTATTTCTGAACAATTAGATATGGCAGATGAAGTTTGATGTTGATAAATGTATGTGACGCCTCGCCCTCCCTGGGAAATGGGGTTACTCGGAGTCGGGTCAGGGTAGGGGTCGCAGGGATGCAGTCGTGGACTGGACCCGTTCCGTGCCCACATCAAAATATTGGGCTTCTTTTAGGATGAGTGGTATTTCGACTACGCCACCTGTGGTTTCCGGTGATGGACACCAGTGCTGCATCAGTCCAAAGGCTGGTGTTATGGGCAGCTCAGATGGGACGGCTCCCCACAGGCGGAGCAGGCCTCAGGGCAGTGTGAGGAGGAATGGTGGGTGCAGTGCCGCGCAGAAAATAACAGGCTGAGGTGGTGTGTGAAGTCATCCGGGTCTTTACTCACTTTAGATGAACTTTCAGCCGCAAAGCTTCTCTCTGCTACACATGGCGTACTGCGGCCACCGGGAAGGGGGTTCAGCACTTCCCAGGTAGATCAGGAGCACCTGTCGAGACCCCTCTGGTGTGTGTTCCTCTCCTTGGTAAGTTCTCCCACTAAGTCTTCTCCTGACTGTGTGTGGTATGAACGTGGTGTAAGGCCAGGTCCCACTGGATAAACACAGTGTGAGAGATACAGGTGGCGACTCCGCTCCGTCCGTATCCCCCTGGGATCCACTAAGCCTCCGGGCTTTTCTGACTGAGATGTGAAGTAACAAAGTCAGATATCGGGGGCCGGTTGCCCCTCTTGCAGCAGGAATCCCTCTGACTAGGCCAGAGTGAAGGGTACAGGTGGCGACTCCGCTCCGTCCGTATCCCCCTGGGATCCTTTTGCCTGTGGAGCCTATCTCCTCTGCTCCCCTCCAAGGCCTTCTTAGGACAGGACCCTGACCGGGTAGAGACAGTGGTTAACTCTGACCCGCTCCTCGTCTCAAGGCCAGGGAAAGAGGACCGTGTATCTTCAGTCAGTTGCAGACTCCTGCTGGAACCTGGCAGAAGACCACAATCAAAGACCTTGAACTTAAGATGGCCGTAGATTAAATATGAATCAATAAGTGTTTCCTAAAAGTGTTTCCTCCACCCTCACCAACTACTAGGTTCCCCCTATCTTTGGTTCCCCCCATCTCCTCTATCCCGGGACGGGGCAGCACCCTGGTGCATTTAGGCCCCCTACAGAACAGGAGTGGTGTAGTGTTGAGTGGTAAAGTGGGGTCCTGAGAAATGCTCCATCCTTACCTGGAAGAGGAGATACCACACCTCGAGCTGAGGTGCAGTACCCCTGTGGCGACTGAACCCTCAGGGGCGCCACATGTAGTTTAATGCACCTACACTAGAGTTGCTGCATATAATTAAAATGAAAAACACAAGAGAAAACTGAGTGTACAGCATATAGAAAAGGGCTTTATTAGTAGAAGTATAAGTATAAATACATCATATTACATATATAATAAATAGATACAGATAGGGAGACGATACAGAACCACGGAAGTACGTAGCAGTTATCCGCAGCTAACCATTGTAGCAGGATAATGTGGAGAAAAGGGGGGGAGGGGAAGGGAAAGAGCGACCCTAAATAGTATGTACTAAAACATAGCAAATGGCAAGATAGGGGAGGTATATGCACAAGGATACCAATACTTAAAGTAGTGATGGATACATGTCCCATTTATCCCCCTAATGGGGTCAGAGTGGATGTAGTCCCTAATGTCAGATACACTCACCAATGAAGTAGCCAAGGGACGCTCAAAGAGGGGGCCAGGGGACAAGGCAGGAGCAGACAGAAATGGGACCTGCGAGCCTCGACGCGCGTTTCGCAAATCCGCTTTATCAAGAGGTGTAACAGTGAGGGCGCCGGCATCTTTTTAAATATCCCCCCAAACAAGGTCACATGTGCGCGTGTGTGACCGGAAGAAAATGGCCGCCAACCGGAAGGCGTGAACGGCGCATGCGCGGGGATCGTCAAACCGTCCCGCCCCCAGAACGCCCGTCATGACGTCGGCGCAAACCCGGAAGTGCTGTGAAGCAGAGTCCGGGGTAGCGCCGACACCATGGAGACAGACGCCTGGGTAGGCAAGGAGGGCGAGTAGCCCCGCGCATGCTCACTGCCAAAGTAGGAGGCCAGATATATATACCACAGTACTAATGTCCACAAATGCATAATATCCCCCAAATAACATGCGATAAGTATCACATACAACATATATAGGTGCAAGCAACTACGTAAATTAAAATACATCGGAGCAAAAAATGCAAATGTGGAAAAGGGGGAGGTAGCTGTGTCCATGATATGACGGCAATCTAGGGGCGGTATCCAAAGATGTCGGTGATCAATCCATTTCCTTATCTCCGGTCGAGTCAGCGGTGGGGAGGGTAGCACTGGAAGCTGACGTAACGATAGATATAAGGTCCACAGAGGAAAGAACTATATATACACATAAAAAGAAAAAAGTTAAGAATGGACAAATAAACAAAAACACAGAAAAATAAATAAAAAATAACAAGTGAAAGGTCAAAAATAATAATTCAAAACTAATAAAATTTAAAAATAAGCTGAGCCAATAAAGCTCACTGCCATGAGAGGATCAAAACAGGAGGGGCCACAGGAGAGCATGCAAAAAAGGAACATAAGCTGCATAATATCCCAAGAGGGATAATCATATAGTCATGTTGACAGAAATAACTCCTCCATAGCACCCAAAAGGTGGACCATGGTGGCTGTCATTCCAATAGAGTCGCAGGACTAAAACGCACAAAAATGTGTCATAAGAAGGGTGAGAAGCCCAGATTTTCATTCAGACCCCGCGGCGCCAAGGTGTTGATGGTGATGATCCATCTCGCCTCCTTCTGGGCCAGGAGGCGTTTGGCATTTCCCCCCCGGGAGCCAAGACATACCTTATCAATCCCCCGTACTCTTAGTGAGCGGGGGTCACAGTTATGGACGGCCTTGAAATGCCGTGGTAATGTCTTCAGCTCCCGGGGGTCCTTGGCGGTGCGGGCAGCGCCAATGTCCCGGACGTGCTCCCGAACTCTGATTCTAAGCTCCCTGCTAGTTAATCCTATATAGATTAAATGGCACTCACATGTGGCAAAATAGACCACATGTGTAGTGCCACATGATATATAATGACGAATATCGAAACACGCGTCGAGTCTCACAGGTCCCATTTCGGTCTGTTCCTGCCTTGTCCCCTGGCCCCCTCTTTGAGCGTCCCTTGGCTACTTCATTGGTGAGTGTATCTGACATTAGGGACTACATCCACTCTGACCCCATTAGGGGGATAAATGGGACATGTATCCATCACTACTTTAAGTATTGGTATCCTTGTGCATATACCTCCCCTATCTTGCCATTTGCTATGTTTTAGTACATACTATTTAGGGTCACTCTTTCCCTTCCCCTCCCCCCCTTTTCTCCACATTATCCTGCTACAATGGTTAGCTGCGGATAACTGCTACGTACTTCCGTGGTTCTGTATCGTCTCCCTATCTGTATCTATTTATTATATATGTAATATGATGTATTTATACTTATACTTCTACTAATAAAGCCCTTTTCTATATGCTGTACACTCAGTTTTCTCTTGTGTTTTTCATATTTATCGTGAGTTAGCAATCTTTTGTGTGACTATGGGGTGTGAGTTGTGGCTCTTCCGCACTCCATCCTCGTGATTCTCATTATGCGGGCCGAAGTGTTTATCATTACTTATCTCTGTGTTCTCACAGTTTTTCATAGGCCAAAGATGGACTTTCGAGCACGGGACGATACCTGGCTCGCCCAACTCAATGAAATATCGGGTGACGGTGCAGACCATGCAGATGGGGGCCTGGGGATACAGCAGGGGCTACAGGACAGCATTGCTAAATTTAAATCACTTCTGAGGCGCAGGACACGCACATGGTGGAACAGGGCCTTCCTAGCTAAATATATTGAGAAGGCCCTGATCCCACGTGGTCTGCGGGTGCAGATCTTTCCCTCTTTTCCCATTGAGGATGCGGTTTTTAAAGATAAATGGGAGGATCTAGCCAACACTTGCGCTTTTGGCTTCCTTAGCCTCTTGAGGGATCTGAATGACTCATCTCTTGACATAATGGAAAAGGAGATTGAGTCGATCCAAACGCAAATTAAAAAAGAACTGGACCCAACTAAATTGAAGCAGCTGAATGATAAGATGGACCTGGAGTGCCAGAGATGGGTGAAGGATATTCACGCCAATAAACTTAAAAAACTACAACGTGATATTCACGATAAACAATCAAAAAGTGTATATAGGTGGCGGATTCCCTTAGATAGATCACGAGTCAGGTCTCATAACGACCGTCTCTCGCGCTCCAGGTCCTCCTCACTAGCCTCGACAGCTTCTACTAGTGAACAGCCGTCCTCTGACAACTTCACCACCCGACGGGTCTCTGAGGCTCAGCAGATCTCGAGGATTAAGACGAGACCCTTCAATAGGAGGAAACCTACCACTCCCTATCAGGTGAGTGGGTCCAGGGGAGGGCTCCGTGTTATCAATTTATCGTCACATATTCTTACCCGGGCACAGATGGAGGTCTTGAGCCTAGGCCTTTCCTTTTCACCTACCAATTCTTTTGATTATTTTACTGCCCTCAAGGACCTCCACCTGTTTGCCCGGAAATTAATCTTACATAAATTACATTCTAGAGCACCTGGTGAGGGATGTTCCCTGACTGTGACAGAGAGGGAGGCCTTACGCAACCTTGAAGATCTTCTATTGGAGCAGGAGGAACCACCTAGTACAGGTACACAATTGCAATCTCGATACCCCAGATCAACGAAGTTCCCTCCTTTGTCCCTAAGTCCGGCAGTTGAGATCTTTGTTCGCTTAGTGGCTGAAGAGTTGAGGTGCCTCCCCACACGGAGACGCCGGGACAACCTCACGTTCCACCAGCGCACTGCACTTCATCAATTACGATCCCTGCCGGACATAGTCATTAAACCGGCAGACAAGGGAGGGAACATCGTTTTGTGGCCCTGCTCTTTGTATGAGAAAGAGGCTTTGCGCCAATTAAGAGATACCCATACTTATACCAAGCTGCCATACAACCCCACGGCCTCCTTCTCTGCCACACTTCAGGGTATCCTTGGGCGGGCTTGCAACATGGGTATCATCAACCAACGTACTGTTGAGGCATTAACGGTTCTCTTTCCTAGGACGGCGACCTTTTACCTTTTGCCCAAAATTCACAAGGACGCCCTCAACCCACCGGGACGTCCGATCGTGTCAGGAATTGAGGGGCTTTGTGGCCCCATTTGTCAATATATAGACTGCCATCTTCGCCCTCTTGTCAGCACTCTTCCTTCTTACGTCAAAGACACGACGGACGTCCTCACACGGGTTGACGGCGCCCTTGTGACAGATGGTACCCTTATGGTCACGGCCGACGTCGAGAGTCTGTACACATGCATCAGTCATGATCTGGGCCTGTCTGCGGTGCGCCTCTTCCTGGGGGGCTCGGACTTGGACGGATCTTCCAGGGAATTTATCCTTGAGCCCCTCCATTTCGTCCTCAGCCACAACTATTTTCTTTTCAATGACACGGTATATCTTCAGAGACGTAGCACGGCCATGGGTGCGGCCTGTGCTCCCTCGTATGCCAATCTCTTCCTGGGCGCGTGGGAGAGAGAGATATTTGGCGACGAGGGAGTGCAGGGCGCGGACCGTGTCGTGTCATGGATTCGATATATAGACGACATTCTGTTTTTCTGGCTGGGGACGGTGGAGGAGCTCGACGATTTTATGTTAAGACTAAATTCTAACACCCATGCAATTAGACTTACCTATACCCATCATCCCACGAGGATTGACTTCCTGGATATCACCCTTGAGGTGGATCCGGATGGTCACATCCAGACAGATGTGTATAGGAAGCCTACTGCAGTAAATTCCCTGATACATGCTTCTTCGTCTCATGACTATTCTACCATCAGAGCCGTTCCAGTTGGACAGTTCCTCAGGATGAGGCGTATCTGTTCAACCAATTCTAGCTTTGAGAAACAGGCGACAGATCTTGCTGATCGCTTTAAACAACGTGGCTACAGCAACCGATGTATTGGCCGTGGCTATAAGAGAGCTCGCAGTACGCCCAGGGACCATCTCATCTATCCCCCCCCGGTGCCTAGACATGGGACTCCTGAGAGGATCCGCTACATATCCACATTCAACCATGAGTGGGAATTGATGCGGCGGATCCTCTCTCGACATTGGAGTATTCTTCACACGGAGCCCTCCCTTCGTGACTGCCTAGGAGATTATCCTCACATGACACCACGACGATCGAGGACGCTAGGGGACGTTCTGGTTTCCAGCCACTACGTCCCCTCGCGCCCCAACTTCTTTGGATCCCGCGGCCCCACGGTGGGCTCTTTCCCTTGTGGCCATTGCGTTGCATGCGCCAATGTCCTACGTTGTACGTCGTTCCCCAACTCTGATGGCTCCCGCCAATTTGACATTCGTCATTATATATCATGTGGCACTACACATGTGGTCTATTTTGCCACATGTGAGTGCCATTTAATCTATATAGGATTAACTAGCAGGGAGCTTAGAATCAGAGTTCGGGAGCACGTCCGGGACATTGGTGCTGCCCGCACCGCCACGGACCCCCGGGAGCTGAAGACATTACCACGGCATTTCAAGGCCGTCCATAACTGTGACCCCCGCTCACTAAGAGTACGGGGGATTGATAAGGTATGTCTTGGCTCCCGGGGGGGAAATGCCAAACGCCTCCTGGCCCAGAAGGAGGCGAGATGGATCATCACCCTCAACACCTTGGCGCCGCGGGGTCTGAATGAAAATCTGGGCTTCTCACCCTTCTTATGACACATTTTTGTGCGTTTTAGTCCTGCGACTCTATTGGAATGACAGCCACCATGGTCCACCTTTTGGGTGCTATGGAGGAGTTATTTCTGTCAACATGACTATATGATTATCCCTCTTGGGATATTATGCAGCTTATGTTCCTTTTTTGCATGCTCGCCTGTGGCCCCTCCTGTTTTGATCCTCTCATGGCAGTGAGCTTTATTGGCTCAGCTGATTTTTAAATTTTATTAGTTTTGAATTATTATTTTTGACCTTTCACTTTTTATTTTTTATTTCTTTTTCTGTGTTTTTGTTTATTTGTCCATTCTTAACTTTTTTCTTTTTATGTGTATGTATAGTTCTTTCCTCTGTGGACCTTATATCTATCGTTACGCGGGCTTCCAGTGCTACCCTCCCCACCGCTGACTCGACCGGAGATAAGGAAATGGATTGATCACCGACATCTTTGGATACCGCCCCTAGATTGCCGTCATATCATGGACACAGCTACCTCCCCCTTTTCCACATTTGCATTTTTTGCTCCGATGTATTTTAATTTACGTAGTTGCTTGCACCTATATATGTTGTATGTGATACTTATCGCATGTTATTTGGGGGATATTATGCATTTGTGGACATGAGTACTGTGGTATATATATCTGGCCTCCTACTTTGGCAGTGCGCATGCGCGGGGCTACTCGCCCTCCTTGCCTACCCAGGCGTCTGTCTCCGTGGTGTCGGCGCTACCCCGGACTCTGCTTCACAGCACTTCTGGGTTTGCGCCGACGTCATGACGGGCGTTCTGGGGGCGGGACGGTTTGACGATCCCCGCGCATGCGCCGTTCACGCCTTCCGGTTGGCGGCCATTTTCTTCCGGTCACACACGCGCACATGTGACCTTGTTTGGGGGGATATTTAAAAAGATGCCGGCACCCTCACTGTTACACCTCTTGATAAAGCGGATTTGCGAAACGCGCGTCGAGGCTCGCAGGTCCCATTTCGGTCTGCTCCTGCCTTGTCCCCTGGCCCCCTCTTTGAGCGTCCCTTGGCTACTTCATTGGTGAGTGTATCTGACATTAGGGACTACATCCACTCTGACCCCATTAGGGGGATAAATGGGACATGTATCCATCACTACTTTAAGTATTGGTATCCTTGTGCATATACCTCCCCTATCTTGCCATTTGCTATGTTTTAGTACATACTATTTAGGGTCGCTCTTTCCCTTCCCCTCCCCCCCTTTTCTCCACATTATCCTGCTACAATGGTTAGCTGCGGATAACTGCTACGTACTTCCGTGGTTCTGTATCGTCTCCCTTTCTGTATCTATTTATTATATATGTAATATGATGTATTTATACTTATACTTCTACTAATAAAGCCCTTTTCTATATGCTGTACACTCAGTTTTCTCTTGTGTTTTTCATATTTATCGTGAGTTAGCAATCTTTTGTGTGACTATGGGGTGTGAGTTGTGGCTCTTCCGCACTCCATCCTCGTGATTCTCATTATGCGGGCCAAAGTGTTTATCATATAATTAAAATGGAATTATACTCGGGAAGACAGAACATGAGAAGGAATTGGACATTCTGGTTACAAGTAAGCTGAGCAGCAGTACTCAATGTCAAGCAGCAGCTGCAAAAGCAAACAAGATTTTAGGGTTTATAAAAAGAAAGATAAAATCCTGCTATACCAATGTATTATTACCCCTCTATAAATCACTTATGAGGCCACATCTAGAATATGGGATCCAGTTTTGGGCTCCATATTTAAAGAAAAGTGTTGGGAAGCTACAGTCAGTTCAGTGGTAGGCAACAAGATTATTACATGGGTTGGAAGGGTTCTCCTAAGAGGTTAAAAAATTTGTACTGGAAAGGTTCTCATGAGATCCATGAAAGACTGATGCGTTTCTGGCCTAACAATAACGCCCTTACTTATCACCATGAGTAAGGACGTTAATGTTACTCTGGAAACACGTTAATTTTTCATGACTACCATTTTCCATTGCAAAGATTTTTTATCTATTTTTGTAATGCAATAAAGAAGATTCTATTATTTTATTCCTGGATGGGCCACTCTTTCTCTATATATGACTTAAAAAAAAGACGCCTTAGAGGTGATCTCATTTATATGTATAAATACATGTCTGGACAAAACAAAAGACTGGCGCATGATTTATTCCTTACAAAGACCTTTCAAAGGACTAGGGGACATTCACTACGTGTGGAAGAAAGGTGATTCCGGCAGCTAAATAGGAAAGGGTTTTTTACAGTTAGAGCAGTCAGACTGGAGAATGCCGACCACAAGAGGTAGTAATGGCAGACACTATATCAGCATTTAAAATAGAGCTGGATGCTTTTCTCACAACAAATGACAGTATGGGTTATAAATAATTGATAGAGAATGTATAATTGGTGAAGAAAGGCTGAACTTGATGGACCTGTGTCTTTTTCAACCTATGTAACTATGTACTTATATAAAGTTTCATAGGTTAAAAAAGACACAGGTTCTTTATTTTCTGGTCACTAAACAGTAGTTCATATCCTTTTGCAACACATTAAATTAACCATCACGTAATTCTGTGCCTAAAGATATAACACTTACCAGTGATGGGTTGTGCACAAGCACTGCATTTTTGTGCAAAAAGATTACCAAAGCAATCCATGCAGTATGGCATGTCATCCTGTGATGTAAACTTTTCTCCTGCCAGTTTCTTCTTACATCCGGTACATAAAAAGCAATCGCGGTGAAAAGGCTGTTCTTCGAAAGATATTCCGTCCTTGGTGATTGCCTGTTCAAGCATGACATTGTGAATGTGGGGTTTAACAAGTATATAATGCATGTAACTTAAAAAAGCTCAACATTATTAATTAACACAATACCAAACAGCATAGAAGAAAAAAATTTCATTAGAAAGGTGCTCCAGTCACATCACCTACATTGGGAATAAAGACACTAGAATATTTTTGATTGTTGTGAACACTTGGTTGCTGACTAATACCATATCTATTAGGCCACTGCCTACAACCGTGGTCATCAGAAGTGATCCTATATTACTGCGGTAATAATCCTGACATTTTTGGGAATGTGACAAATATTATACTCCATTTAAAATGGGCAAGGCGCATGGCAAGGGGTGGGGAAGTGGACGTAATGGTGATGGTGCACGCAGAGGCCGAGGCAGTGGGCAAGCTGAAATTGTGCCTACTGAGGAAGCACAACAAGCACCCACATCATGTTGCCCTATCTTCCTCTCCCACTTTCAAGGGGGCCATGGAACACCTCTCTTGAAGCCAGACCAGTGTGAAAAGGTTGTTGGTTGGATAGCAGATAATGCTTCCAGTCAGTTTGCCTCCACCACCCTGCCTTCCACGCGGTCCAGTCTCAGTAGCCGTGAGTCTAGACCACATATTCCTCACCTTGATCCTCCTTCCCCCCACCATGCTGAGTGCCCGGAGACAAGTGATCCCACACTTGGACACTCCGAAGAGCTGTTCACTTTTCCATATATAGATTTGGGCCTCTCGCCCAGCCCGCTTGAATCAGGGCATGAGGAGATCGCAGATAGCAAAGCCCAAATATTTGAGCAGCCACGGTCACATGAAGGTGACAGTGGGAAAGTGCCAGCAAGTCGGGAGGAGGCCCAGGGTGCGTAAGTTGAAGACGAGGTGATTGGTCACTGACCCAACCTGGGGAGGGAGGCTTAGCACCACAACAGGCAGGAACTAGCAGTGGGGTGGCCACAAACACAAGGCGGGCAACTGTTCCCCAGAACACCAACACAAGGGAAGTTGCCAGTCCAACTGTTAGGTCTTCCCGAGTCTGGCTCTTTTTTAAAGACTGTCCAGTTAACCCCAAAAAGGCCATTTGCAACATCTGCCATGCATTTTTGGCAGCCATTGCAGTCACTGCATACTCAATAACAGTATAGGAGACCCACTCCTTTATAATGGGAACATTATTTTTAATGAGGCCCTCCTCTACGTCTCCTCAAAGGGGTATTGGAGAACATCTTAATTTCTGGTAGCCCTTGAACTTGCTGCATAAGCAATAACAGTATTGGAGACTCACTCTTTATTAATGGAAAATAATGTTTTAACTGAAGCCCTCCACTACGTCTCTTCAAATTGGTATTGGAGTGTGTCCTAATTTTTGGCAGATCTTGAACTGGCTACATATGCAATAAAAGTATAGGAGACCCACTCCTTAATAATGGAAAATACATTTTTAACTGAGGCCCTCCACTACATCTCTGCAAATTGGTATTGGAGTGCATCCTAATTTTTGGCAGCCCTTGAACTTGCTGCATACGCAATAACAGTATAGGAGAGCCACTCCTTAATAATGGAAAATACATTTTTAACTGAGGCCCTCCACTAAGTCTCTTCAAATTGGTATTGGATTGCGTTCTAATTTTTGGCAGCCCTTGAACTTGCTACATACGCAATAACGTATGCAGCAAGTACAGGAGAGTGAAAAACAAAGCAGATGCAACAGAGGCAGGGGAACACTGTGAAAGGTCTGGGACAGTTTTCTCAGAGCCTCCCAGCGCCCAGGCCCCTATGCGCGGGTTACTCTTACAAGGAGGGAAACATTTTGGAAGATGCTGAAGGGCTACCTTGGCAACTGTACCAGCATCCTCCATGATTCCTCTGTGCCTTACAACTATTGAGTATCCAAGCTGGACATGTGGCATGAACTGTCTCTCTACGCCTTGGAGGTCCTGGCCGCTAGCATTTTGTCAGAGATGATGTTTAGTGCTACCGTAGGCATTATAACATATATGCAATAACAGTATAGGAGGTCCAGTCCCTAGTAATGGTAAGGCCAATTCAAATCGATTCTATATTGTATAATATTACCTCTCTTATCTGAAATTCATTTACAGGTGAGCTATAGCAGTATGGATAGCACATTACACCAATCCAGCCAGGTATTATTGCCTTATACTGCGTACTGCTGCTGCAAAAAAAATAAATAAAAAATCTATTCTATTCCCTATTAATACCGCTGTTATCTGCATTTACAATAGAGACAGGTGCAAGGTATCATCAGCTGGAGATGAGTGTTGTTCATTGTCGTCAAATACATCTCTTCCACAATGCATTACTTGATTGATATTTTCCATTGACCAATTAATATTTTTTAACTGTGATCTTTCTCACAAATTCATGAAAGCAGGCAGGGTTGCTTGCGTCCCTTCACAGTTTGTTTCTGCCACGTCCAAAAAACACTTTTTGGGGCCAGTTAAAATCTATTTTTTATGGTACAATATTACCTCTCTTATTTGAGATTCATGTACGGGTGACCTTATAGCAGTAGGGATAGAGTCTTACAGGATCTAGTCAGGAATTATTGTATTATACTCCGTGCTGGAAAAAAAAAATTATATTCTCTATTGATAATGCTGTTAGCTGCTTTTAAAGTAGGGACAGGTGCTAGATTGTATTATCAGCTGGAGGTGAGTGTTCATTCTGGATGTGTCTGATCATATCTCACACACGACATGGCCAGATAAGGTAGTAAAATGTTAAAATTATATTTACTGGTGAATGTATTTTTCACCATTTAAATAAATGCAAAAGTGTAAATACTCATCAATAACATTACGTGTGGAAGAGCAATTTGTTTTTGGTTATTTATTTTGCCTTATAAGTCATTACCCTGGAAAGAATGTTTCTTAACATTTTTTCCAGGAAATTCCATTTTTGCTTCGTTTTTGTATGTTTTATTGTCAGTCTGTAAAAGTGGTGTAATACTCTAGCAATATTGTTCACAGCAGTGACCTGAGAGTCAGAGATGCTTCCAGGGTTCTTCCCCATGCTGTTCCTATGTCACTTGAGCACTGTTTCCATCGATTTGACAAATTTTTAGGCCCCCTCCAGACCTCTGGGGGGGAGGGGGTGGCGCCGGAAAAATGCTTGAGTTTCCCATTGACTTACATTGGGCTCGTTACTCAAGTCGAGCACCCAAGCATTACGATTTGCTCGACCCGAGCAACAAGCACCCAAGCATTTTAGTGCTCACTCATCACTAGAGTGGATAAGTGATGAATTGTGTGGTTGAAATGAGCATTGAGCAATATGCACCAAAATGTTTGCACAAAAAAGAAGTCAAACAATAGATGGTGTAAAAGATAGTCAAGAGTGTTCATAGATCCACCAAATGTATTATCCAACAGGAGACACTGTAAAAAATCTAGCACATGTTGAAACTGTAAAGTCTAACACTTCCATTTAGTTCCTTAGGGTGCGGAGGAACTGTTCCTCGTGTAATGACTTCCAGTCCGAATCGTATAATTTATCTCACATGTTTCGGATTAGGGGATACCCTGAAGGAGTTATAGATAAGGCATATCAACACGCAAGGACAATCGATAGATCGTCCCTCCTCACCTCAAGAGATCAAGACCTGACTCTGAGCCCATCACACGGGTGATAGGTACCTATGATGATCAGTCAAGAAAAGTTATGGGCATTCTTAAAAGACACTGGGGGATCTTACGAGTGGATCCGGATGTGGCAGGTTTGGTCTCTGAGACACCCTCGGTTGCATACAGGAGGGGGAAGTCTGTGAAGGACATGGTTGTCCATAGCCATTTCACTCCTCAGAGGAAGGAGGCCACATGGTTACAGAATAGGTCTAAGGGTACATTCAGGTGTGGTCACTGCTCTTTTTGTAAATTTGTTATACCATCAAAAAGTTTTGTGAGTGCAGTGACCAAACGGACATACGAAATGAGAGATTTTGCCAATTGCAGAACGTCAGGAGTGGTGTATCTCTGCACGTGCACGTGTCCAATGAACTATATTGGAAAAACGAAACGCGAACTGCGTGTTCGGATAGGCGAGCACCTTGGAGACATGAGACATAGCAGAGATACACCTCTCACCAGGCATGTTTTATCTAAACATGGAGGTGATGTGGGATGCATTTCATTTAGGGTCCTTGAAGTTGTGGTGCAGTCGATCAGACAGGGGGACTGGAATAAGAAAATACTCCAACGGGAAGCCCGGTGGATTTTTTGGATGGAGTCTATGGCCCCTGGGGGCATTAATGAACAGTTGAGTTTCTCGAGTTTCATCTAAATCTAAAGTGTGATATTAAGGGCCAAATGGAACTAGCCTTTATGGTATTGGTCTGCGGACCACTATATATATATACCCATTGTGGTGAATTGTGTATTTGTATTTTGGGGACTTTTTTATCCCTATTCTAACAGCCTTGAAGGTCTGTGAATGGCTAATGACATTGAAATATGTGGATAACACTTTAATTATAATATAGTCAGATATCTATACCCTCTTTTTCTTTCATAAATTATTGATAGTTTTTATCCCCCTGATACACAGCGTTGAATGACTCTGAATATATTAGTATTCTTGGCAGTGAGGGTGTATCTGTCTGTCCGCTTATGGCTCTTCTGTATGTAGTGCAGTCTGATGTGAGATTGGCTTGCTGGACTGGTATTGGCATCTGCTGGCTGCCATGACAACCACCATAAGATGTCCGCATGTATGGGTGTCGATTTTGCCCTGTAGCTATGTGCTCCGGTGATTGCTGATGCTTTCGGTGACATCATTTCTGGTTGGCGTCATCAGTATATCGTCGCGTGTGTTCCATGTGCGTTCCACGGGTCTGTATGCATCCCGGTTACGTCACTTCCGGTGGGCGTCACCAGTGTATTGTCACTTCCGGATGCGTGTGTTCCATGTGCGTTCCACAGACCTGTGTCCGGCGGTGGACGCCAGACATGTGTATAATGGCAGCTAAACAATTTGCTATGGTAATTAAACTGCTGTGGGGGCTAGGCTCTATATATAAGGAGGGTATACAGGTATCTTCCCATATACGCAGCATTGACTGACAATCTGGGGAGAGGGATTGATGTCCTCCCCAGGTCCCCAGATGAACCCTAGTGGAAACTAGGGGGAAACGCGTTGGGACTAGGGACTACTAATGATAAGTGCCATTTTCTACTTATTTATGAAAATTTATGATTGATTGCTATCTTTCAGCCATTTGAACAGTTTGGATTTGATACTACGTTATAGATGTGGGACTAGGGATTACTGATGATTAGTGTCACTCTTTACTAATGAATATTGATGATTGATTGTCATTTCTAGTCGTCTGAAAAAAGTTTTGGACTTGACATTATGTTATAGGTGTGATGCCTATTTATGTGGTATCAATGCCAGAGTCCCATTTGGTGTACAGTGAAGTAACAAAAATATATATTTGTGTTGGTTCATTACTGTGCTGCATATATTACATTATGTGTGATACCTATTTATGTGGTATCAGTGCCAGAGTCCCATTTGGTGAACAGTGAAATAACAAAGAATATATGGTCGTGTTGATTCATTACTGTGCTGCATATATTTATTTGGGTGGGATTTGGTGTCAGAGCCTTATATGGTTAGATAGCCAGTGAGTATGTGTCTATAAACCAATTGATTAATCTGGCTATAAACTGATTGATCTGGCTATGGAAAGATAAAGATTTTTGCTCCTAAATCTTTGAGCACTGATATATACCCTACTACATATATTTGGCTCTCTACAATTATCCAATAAGGCTTATCGGCTTCTTCACTTATACGTTCACTTTTTTTTCTACCCTTTTTTCACCATTGTGGTTTTGTTAATATTATGATAAGGGTTTTTGCAGGGACATTTAGGGACACCGATGTGGAGCGGGGGCGCCACAAAGTACAAATTAGGGTGTCAACCTCCGCTGCTAGGAAGGGAGAGGAATTAGGGATAAAATAGGGACAGGATTAATTTGTATTCCCTTCCTGTCGGTGTATTACCTAATTTTGATGTCCTATCATTAGGAGTATCATTGTTGTTTGTCTATGGATTTGGTCCTTTTTAGATTAAAATATTAAAAGTTATTTTTTAGGTTTTTTTTTTTCGTTATGGTTGTCTTTGTTTATTGGGCCCCTTATTTGATAGTTTGTTTTGGTGTCTAATTGGGAGAAGAGGGTTGCACTGACAATCCAACACCATGGGCAGCACTTTGAACACATTTTATAAGTGGTCATAAACTTGTAAAAAACTCATGAAAGAATAAAGTTACGTTAAAACCAAGCACACCATTGTTTTTCTTATGAAATTCTCAATAAGTTTGATATGTCACATGACCCTCTTCCAATTGAAAAAAATAAAGTTGGATCCAAAATGGCCGACTTCAAAATGACCGCCATGGTCACCACCCATCTGGAAAAGTTTTCCCCCTCCCATACACTAATGTGCCACAAACAGGAAGTTGATATCACCAACCATTCCAATTTAATTTAGGTGTATCCATATAAATGGCCCACCCTGTACTTTCATGACTTAGTGTTGTATACTTTTATTGCTTATAGGCTGCAGCAGGTAGAGCACTATCTATGCATACATCATTTGCAATGAGAGACAGGGAGGTGGTACTATCTTTGCATGCATATTTTAAAGGGAAAGACAGAAACATAGTGCTATCTGTGTATACACCATTTACAGGGAGAGACAGAAAGGCACTACTATCTGTGAATGCTTCATTTCCAGGAAGAGACAAGAAGACAGTATTATCTGTGCATACATCATTTTCATGAAATGGTAGTAAGTGATGTGGAGGGATTGGATGATAATATTAAAGGGGTTTTCCCATGAACAAAAGTTCATTTTAGTTAGTGTCTGTGTATGACCGTGTACGGAACATGGTCTGATCATACCACAACTCCTGGGCAGGGGAGGAAGCAAAAGACAATACAGACAGGACAGCAGGGGATCACAGAGGATTCTTTTTGTGAGGTAAAACATTTCCCTGCCTGTTTTTAAACAAGGTTTTACTTCAAAGAAAGAATCAGCTGTGATCCCGTACTGTAATGTCTGTATACTCTTTTTCTTCCTCCCCTTCCCAGGAGATTTGGTATGATCAGACCATGTTACATACACAGTCAGATACAGCCATTGATTAAAATGAACTTTTTTGTTCATTGGAAAACCCCTTTAAGAGAAGAACTGTAGAGAAAGGCAGGTGTATTTTAAATGACGCTACTTTTATTGAGCCCTCTACATACTAAAATATATCCAGAGTTATATTAATAATTTACTGGTCCATTTGCTGTAAACAGCTAGATCTGTCATATAAACACAGTATACGGCAATTCTGACATAATCTGCCATAGTAACCTACTGTATATAGTAACATTGCAAGATTTAAAATAGACAGAAGATTATCCTATTATGTTTCACTGTTGATCCAGAAGAAGGCTATGAACCTCCTATGTCATGGAAACTTTACTATTACTCATATATTCATTTAATGTATGTAAACATAATATGTTACTGGATAATTAGTTAAAATTGTACACAAAATATATGTAAGGTACCTTTTTGCAGGCGGCACAATGCTGTGCAAAATCGTTCTCATAGCAAGTGACACAATATAGGCTAGAGTGCTTGGGCACAAATGATTTAGATCCTATAGGTTGCTGACAGCCTTGGCATACAAAGCATGTCTCGTGCCAATTACAGCCCTTATACTCAATTTTACGAGAACCTGCAATATAAAGGAACATGTTAAAAAGGGCTGCAATCTTTAGCAAAAAAAATAAATAGAAAAATTCAAAAGAGGAGCAAAGGCTGTAAAACAAAAATGTTGTATATACACATTTATGAGTGAAGGCTTGTCTGCATTAGGCCCCCTTCACATGTCCGTTTTATATGTTCATATGCGGTCCGTTTTTTAAGGACTGCAAATACAGACATATACACACCCATTGTATTCAATAGGTGTGCGAACATACTAGGTTTTTCACACAGACAGTGTGTCCGTGTGAAAAACACGCAGACAAGTCAGGTTTTTTTTGTGCGGCACGCACAAAATGCGTGCTGCACACGTACACACAGATGGCACACGAATGACTCCCACAGATTATTCATACCCAGCAGAGGGAAAGCCGCCCGCTGGGGGCTGATTTTACCAGTCAGGGAAAGGGTCATTAGCCAAAAATGTTCCCAGGCTATTAATAACAGCTCACAGCTGTTTGATTAGCATTTACTGGGTAGATTACAGGGAGACCCCAGAAAAAAATTGATGTAGGGCCCCCCTATAAAATTTAACCAGCAAAGGCTAAACAAACAGCTGCGGGCTAATATTAATAATCAGTGAAGGGGCCATGGATCCTGGCCCCCTCTGAGGCTAATAACATCAACCCTCAGTGGCCCCAGAAATGGCGCATCAATAAGATGTGCCAAATCTGGCGCTTAGCCTTGGATCTTCCCATTGTCCCCTGTAAAATAAATAAAATAAAGAAGCAAATTTATATTCACCTGAACACCTAATCATCTGAAGCCTTTTTCCCCAAGAAAAAAAAATAAAATAAAAAACAACAATATCCCTCTCCTGTCCGAAGTGGAAAGAAGCCATCCCACACCGCAGTCCATCTGTGCGACATGTGCTCTTCAGCATGAAGGGTGGCATGATGCAACCGTTCAAGCTGAAGAGCAGGGGAGAATGACTCGCTGCAGTAAGTGGGCCCATGAACTGCAGTGACCTCAGTGAGATCATCGCAGTTCACCGTTAGAAATTTCTCATGGTGTTGCGGTGAGCTCAGTGAGTTCACCGCAGTTCACCGATTTCTCATTGGGACAATGGCTTCAGAGGATTAGGTGTTAAGTTGAGTATAAATTTGCTTCTTTATTTTATTTCTTTTACAGGGGACAATGGCTTCAGAGGATTAGGTGTTTGCTGAGTATAACTGTGTTTTTTATTTTTAAATAAATGTGTAAAAAAAGGTGTGGACTTTTATTTCAAATAAAGGATTTTTGTTAGGCTGTGTGCTTATTTACAAACTTTTACTATGGGGTTAGTAATGGGGGCGTCTTATAGACGCCTCTCTATAAGTAACCCCTGGGCTTCATGTCAGCTGCCAATACAAGGCTGACATGAACCCCAACCCTATTACCCCACTTTCCACCGCACCAGGGCAACTGGGAAGAGCCAAGGCTAAGCGCCAGATTTTGTGCATCTTATGGATGCACCATTTCTGAGGTCGCTGAGGGCTGATGTTATTAGCCTCAGAGGGGGCCAGGATCCATGGCCCCTTCCCTGGCTATTAATATCAGCCCGCATCTGTCTGTTTAGCCTTTGCTGGGAAGATTTTATAGGGGGGACCCTATGTTAAATTTTTTCTGGGGTTCTCCTGTAATCTAGCCAGTAAATACTAATTAAACAGCTGTGGGCTATTATTAATCGCCTGGGAACATTTGTGACTAATGGCCCCTTCCCTGGCTAGTAATATCAGCCCCCAGCAGGCAGCTTTCCCTCTGCTCGTTATGAATAATCGGCTGCGCCCACGCCATTTATTTTATTTCATTCCTCATTTTACACAGCATGTACTCAGCGGGGGCTGAATACAACTCCCATCATTGTCTCTTGCTCGCGCTGATATCAGCACAAGCAGGAGACAATGATGAAAATTGCCTTCAGCAGTCAACGCCTGTGATCAGCACGGACTGTAATGCTTTTCCCAGGCGCCGGTATGTGTCACACGAAGACATGGATGGCACATGGATATTTTGCATGGACATACGGACACACAGATGTCACACGTATGCCACACGGATGTCACACATGTACATATGGATGGCAGACGGACATGGACCATGCATCTCACCAGTACTGTTTTTTCCTGTACAGGAATCACCAGGACATGTGAAGGGGGCCTTACTGAAACTTGTTGGATTTGAGATTAGGATACAAATCTCATGACCCAAAAACAAAGAAATGAAATCAGTCTGCAACAATGAAGCTCCTCCAATTTATGAAACAGTTTTCACCAGAATTTTGGCATAAAATTGCATAAAAATGTTACAAAACCTTTCCGAAACCTGTAGTTCTCCAAATATTTTAAACATTTTGTAAATGGGGGCTTTTTTATACCAGTCCTAACAAACTTTGGTAAATTTTTAAAAAGTGGGTTGAGCTTAGTTGCACAGGAAGGCAAGCAAAACCATACAATTCATCACAAAAGTTGTATAAATTACAAAATAAATGTACTCCAGTTGCTGACTGAAGAACATTTCTGGTAGTGACGCATGGCCTGCTGAAAAATGTGTCAAAAACATTAAGTGGCAAGAAATTGGTACATCTTACTCCAGTGCTTTCTTCATCAAGTCTGGCTTACAAATGTCAGTCTTGATAAATGTTTTATCTCCAAAGCCGGATATCTAGGCTGTTTGGTCAGAATTATTTGGAATTATATGGGCAAATATTAACATTGACAGTGAGAACAGATAAAAGTACGAATTTCTATAGGACTAGTTTGGTTCTGGACACTCTTGTGTGTCCACCAAATGTGATGTACTCATGGAGTACTACAAGTTCTATGAGCAAAGTTAGTAATCACAGTTGGGCCTCTGTGCTACATGAGAAACCACTGCCTGTAGAAAATGGGGACTTGCTACAAATTTAGCATTGGAATCCAATAGGTTAAAACTTAGACAGCATTGTTGAGTGATTTTTTTTAAGTAAAAAAAAAGTTTTGGACAAAAATTAAAGATTTAATATTTATTTATTTATTAATTTTACTTATTTATATAGTGGTGTTAATTGCAAATGGCTTTACAGACATCATCACAATTTAAATTCCCTATCAGTATGTCTTTGAAGTGTGGGAGGAAACCGGAGAACCCGGAGGAAACCAAGGCAAACACGGGGAGAACATACAAACTTCTATAGCAAAATATTAAAGGGGTTGTCCAGGCTTTTCACAAAAGTCTGCAGTTACTCTATGTGACTGCAGACTTGTGAATCCTCACATCTCGCGCAGCATGTGCTGTGGGGATTCTCTGCTGCCGGTGGCAAGACTGAGCGGTCATGGGAGTATGAACGCATACTGCCGACCACATTCTGACTAGATTGTGTGGCCTCAGTGAATTCACTTGCATTGAACGAGACTGTGCACATATAGTTAGAATGAGTCCGGAAGTATGCATATCACAAAATTGCGGTCACATCCTCTTTGACGGAGCTGGAGAATAGCACTGCGTCCGATGAGCAGATTCATGATTCTGCAGTCAGTAGGAGTGACTCCAGACTTTTGTGAAAAGCCTGGACAGCTCCTTTAAACAGTCTACATATAAAGTTGCTAAGACTTTCTTTACCATGTAAAGTGCCTATGGAGGGTCCAGTAGGTCATTCATATTTGAGATTAAAGTCCGCCAGTCCCACTGATTTCAGGAGGACTGGCTACCATCTAACATGGTCTAACTCTCCTAGGACAAATGATAACAGAAAAGAGAAGCATTGGGCACTTTGAATTGAAATACCCCATCCTTCCTGGAAATAAAGTCTGAGGTGGCTGACAGTGGGGTACTACCCTCCATGAAGAACATTATTCATGCTTGACTGATTGTGGATAGCCACCTTTACAGCACACAGAATAGAAATCTCCTTACCTAGGAGGTAAATCTACCTCGCTAAGGGATATGTGCCACATGAAAAAAAAAGTATGATTTATATGGTTCTGCTTTAGTGATCTGCAGAGAGATGAGTCTTACCAGGCATTATGGTGGCCTTGCAGTTAAAACACTTTGCAGAATACTCAGTAGAGTAGCAGTCAATACACAGCAGGAGCTCATCCTTGGCAGCAAATGGCTTCTCCACCAAAGAACACGAGCACTTGACACATTTAAAGCAAGCTTCATGCCAATGACTGTCTTTATAGGAAAGATCCTGGAAGAAAAATAACCCTTCATTAGGGCATGTGCACATGCTGAGTATGTGGCGCAGATTTTTCTGCAGTAAAAACCAGAGTGTTGGCAGAAAAAATGCTGTGCAAAATGTGTGGTTTTGAAGAGTTTTTACTTGTATTTTTTCCCAATTCATTTGAGTGAGTGAAAAACACTACAAACACATTGAAATTGAAATTGACCTGTTGCAGTTTTGAGAAAACGATTTGATGGTTCAAATCTCCAAGGAAAAATAAGCAGCATGTGCATGAGATTTCAGAAATCTCATTAATTTCACTGATGCTCCATTTTTTTCTGTGATAAAAAATGCGCTGAAAAAAGCGGCAAATGCGCAGCATGTCAACAAGTCTAATCTTGAAATAAATGCCTATAGACAAAAAGAAAAGTTTTTGCTAAATGGCCCAATACAATTGCTATTTGTCTAGAAGACAACACTGATACAATAGACATTACCGATGCAGCTGACTACTGTAAATCAATTTTAACAAATAAAGAAATTATATATATATACTTCAATATTTATGTGTGTATATATATATATATATAGATATATATATATCTATATATATATCTATATATATATAGATACTGTATATACACTGCTCAAAAGAATAAAAGGAACACTTAAACAACAGAATATAACTCCAAGTAAATCAAACATCTGTGAAATCAAGCTGTGCACTTAGGAAGCAACACTGATTGACAATCAATTTCACATGCTGTTGTGCAAATGGAATAGACAATAGATGGAAATTATTGGCAATTATCAAGACACCCTCAATAAAGGAGTGGTTCTGCAGGTGGGGACCACAGACCACATCTCAGTACCAATGCTTTCTGGCTGATGTTTTGGTCACTTTTGAATGTTGGTTGTGCTTTCACACTCGTGGTAGCATGACACGGACTCTACAACCCACAGAAGTTGCTCAGGTAGTGCAGCTCATCCAGGATGGCACATCAATGTGAGCTGTGGCAAGAAGGTTTGCTGTGTCTGTCAGTGTAGTGTCCAGAGGCTGGAGGAGCTACCAGGAGACAGGCCAGTACACCAGGAGACGTGGAGGGGGCCGTAGGAGGGCAACAATCCAGCAGCAGGACCGCTACGTCCGCCTTTGTGGAAGGAGGAACAGAGCCCTGCAAAATGACCTCCAGCAGGCCACAAATGTGCATGTGTCTGCACAAACGGTTAGAAACCGACTCCATAAGGGTGGTATGAGGGCCCGACATCCACAGATGGGGGTTGTACTCACAGCCCAACACCGTGCAGGATGCTTGGCATTTGCCACAGAACACCAGGATTGGCAAAGTGGCCACTGGCGCCCTGTGCGCTTCACAGATGAAAGCAGGTTCACACTGAGCACATGTGACAGATGTGACAGAGTCTGGAGACGCCGTGGAGAGCGATCTGCTGCCTGCAACATCCTTCAGCATGACCAGTTTGGCAGTGGGTCAGTAATGATGTGGGATGGCATTTCTTTGGAGGGCCGCACAGCCCTCCATGTGCTCGCTAGAGGTAGCCTGACTGCCATTAGGTACCGAGATGAGATCCTCAGACCCCTTGTGAGACCATATGCTGGTGCAGTTGGCCCTGGGTTCCTCCTAATGCAGGACAATGCCAGACCTCATGTGGCAGGAGTGTGTCAGCATTGAAGCTATGGACAGGCCCGCTTGTTCCCCAGACCTGAATCCGATTGAGCACATCTGGGACATCATGTCTCGCTCCATCCACCAACGTCACGTTGCACCACAGACTGTTCAGGAGTTGGCGGATGCTTTAGTCCAGGTCTGGGAGGAGATCCCACAGGAGACCATCCGCAACCTCATCAGTAGCATGCCCAGGCGTTGTAGGGAGGTCATACAGGCACGTGAAGGCCACACACAATACTGAGCCTCATTTTGACTTGTTTTAAGGACATTACATCAAAGTTGGATCAGCCTGTAGTGTGTTTTTCCACTTTAATTTTGGGGGTGACTCCAAATCCAGGCCTCCATTGGTTAATAAATTTGATTTCCGTTGATGATTTTTGTGTGATTTTATTGTCAGTACATTCAACTTTGTACAAAACAAAGTATTCAATGAGAATATTTCATTCATTCAGATCTAGGATGTGTTATTTGAGTGTTCCCTTTATTTTTTTGAGCAGTGTATATATGTGTGTGTGTTTACATGTTATAGATACTTCTTTGAAAGTCAGCATCTCTCTAAAAACCTTTGATATATAATATATTTTCAATGGAAGCATGCTGCCATATTGTGGGTGGCACGGCTTTTCATTGATCCCCTTGGACTACACATGCGTCTAATGCTCATGTGCAGGCAGAAGAAACCGAAAACACTATCCATGCATGCCACACTGCTCTCGGCCTAATCCAAGTGTTCTCATGCCAATTAGAGTGGAGAGCAGTGTGATAGTGATAGACAGTGAAGTGAAAAATTGTCTAATAAAATAAAACTATGGCCCCAACACCAGTGTGCACATTATCAGTCTCTCCACATTCTCTTCTGACTAAACAGTGAGATCTTGCAAGTTATCCTGAGATCTCTCTGCTTAGTGCAGAGACCATTTCACTGATATAGAGTGAATGATAATGTGCGCGCTGCTGTTAGGGACACAGTTTTACTTTATTAGAGGAGTTTTCATTACTGCTCCACAGCACTTCACATCCATCACTATCACGCAGTCTGACATGCATGGACAGTGAAGTGTTGCGAAGCGGCAACGAAAACTCTTCTAATAAAGTAAAACTATGTCCCTAACAGCAGCGCGCATATTGTATTTCATGCTGCAGAACCGAACATGATTTTTCACTACCACTACGCATGAGGGTAACTTTCGTGAACTATTCAGAAATTCGACGATTTGCATACAATGGACTCACCCTTCATATGGTGTGTAAATGCCTTTACCTAATGATGTTTTTAATTAATTATAATTAGAAATGTATTTATTTTTCATTTGTAATATATTAAATTAAAATAGAGGGGTGATTTTTAATGATAAGTACTCTTTAAAGTTAAACTTTACACTCCAGGTAAAACTTATACAATACAGTCATGGCCAAAAGTTTTGAGAATGACACCAAAATTATATTTTCACATGATCTGCTGGCCTCTGGTTTTTATTAGTGTTTGTCTGATGTTTATATCACATACAGAAATATAATTGCAATCATATTATGAGTACCAATAGGTTATATTGACAGTTAGAATGAGTTAATGCAGCAAGTCAATATTTGCAGTGTTGCCCCTTCTTCTTCAAGACCACTGTAATTCTCCCTTGCATGCTCTCAATCAACTTTTGGACCAAATCCTGACTGATAGCAGTCCATTCTTGCATAATCAATGCTTGCATTTTGCCAGAATTTGTTGGTTTTTGTTTGTTCACCCGTCTCTTGATGATTGACCACAAGTTCTCAATGGGATTAAGATTTGCCGAGTTTCCAGGCCATGGACCCAAAATCTCTATGTTTTGTTCCATGAGCCATTTAGTTATCACCTTTGCTTTATGGCAAGGTGCTCCATCATGCTGGAAAAGGCATTGTTGGGCGCCAAACTGCTCTTGGACGGTTGGGAGAAGTTGCTCTTAGAGGACATTCTGGTACCATTCTTTACTCATGGCTGTGTTTTTAGGCAAGACTGTGAGTGAGCCGATTCCCTTGGCTGAGAAGCAACCCCACACATGAATGGTTTCAGGATGCTTTACAGTTGGCATGAGACAAGACTGGTGGTAGCGCTCACCTCTTCTTCTCTGAATAAGCTGTTTTCCAGATGTCCCAAACAATCGAAAAGGGGATTCATCAGGGAAAATGACTTTGCCCCAGTCCTCAGCAGTCCACTCCCTGTACCTTTTGCAGAATATCAGTCGGTCCCTGATGTTTTTTCTGGAGAGAAGTGGCTTCTTTGCTGCCCTCCTTGAAACCAGCCCTTGCTCAAAGAGTCTCCGCCTCACAGTGTGTGCAGAAGCACTCACACCAGCCTGCTGCCATTCCAGAGCAAGCTCGGCACTGCTGGTAGTCCGATCCCGCAGCTGAAACAGTTTTAAGATACGGTCCTGGCGCTTGCTTGTCTTTCTTGGGCGCCCTGGAGCCTTTTTGACCACAATGGAAGCTCTCTCCTTGAAGTTCTTGATGATGCGATAGATTGTTGACTGAGGTGCAATCTTTGTAGCTGCGATACTCTTCCCTGTTAGGCCATTTTTGTGCAGTGCAATGATGGCTGCACATGTTTCTTTAGAGATAACCATGGTTAACTGAAGAGAAACAATGATACCAATAACCAGCCTCCTTTTAAAGTGTCCAGTGATGTCATTCTTACTTAATCATGACTGATTGATCGCCAGCTCTGTCCTCATCAACACCCACACCTGTGTTAATGGATCAATCACTAAAACGATGTTAGCTGCTCCTTTTAAGGCAGGACTGCAATGATGTTGAAATGTGTTTTGGTGGTTAAAGTTCATTTTCTGGACAAATATTGACTTTGCAAGTACAGTAATTGCTGTTAAGCTGATCACTCTTTGACATTCAGGAGTATATGCAAATTGCCATTACAAAAAATGAAGCAGTAAACTTTGGAAAAATTACTATTTGTCTCATTCTCAATACTTTTGGCCATGACTGTATGTTACGCTTAAGAGAATACGTACACAACCCACGAAAAGAGAGGAGCGCATCAATGGACTCATTCATTTACGTTTTTTGATAGAATACTAGTATGGGACAGATCTCTGCCACCAAAATCCTCTGCTATGGAAATTTGTCACATATGAACTAACCCTTCAAGCTATGACTAATAAGTAATCTGCATATTCTGTTATGAACATAAAGTAGTTTGCAGCATATAATTTGCAACTGATTTATAACTAAAATATGTATTCTGGATGTGAGTACTCTTGTAGTTACTACTTTGATTATTAGCAAATCCATGTGTGTTGCCTATCGGATTGTAAGGATAAATCTCAGAGGTCATTGCACATGTCTGTCCATATGAATGCTGTACGGAACCACTGCATACTTTATACCCAGGGTACTGAAATGTAATGCATCCATAGCATTCGCTTCTTACAAATACATGTATCCTAGAGCATTAGTCCCCCATCTCAACTGAGGCATGAATTCATAAAACAGAGGAGTGTATCTGTCAGTGGTCTTTTGGAAGGCTTTCACTTTAAATTGAACTACTACATTAAGAAAAACTTAAAGATATTAACTGGAATATAAATTGGTATGCATGCAATGTGTACGCGCATGTTCACACTGTCCACTAAACATAAAGAACCTAAGATAAAAACAAAATGAGCAAATAACCTGCAGTAAATAAATAAATGAATAGTAATAGTGCATTAAAATAACATAGGGTACTTAGTTAAAATAATTTTGATTAAAATTTTTTTAAAAGCCATCCCACCACTCCTAGGTGACCCTATTCGGGATGGTCATAACCTCTAGTATTAAAACCTTACAATATGTCAAATGACATAAATGTGAATAAGGGCCAAACAGGACTGAGACCCTGACTATTGGACACCCACCCATGGGGAACTATATAAACATAATGTCCAGCTCAAAGAAAAGGGAGGCCATGCCCTTATTGGCACCGAGGTAAAAAAACATGAAACAAAAACCTGTGTAAATAAGGACATGGCCTCCCTTTTCTTTGAGCTGGACTTTACGTTTATATAATGTATCTTCCCATTTGCTGGGGGTCCATTAGTCAGGGTCTCAGTCCTGCTTGTCCCTTATTCACATTTACGTCATTTGACATATGGTAAGGTTTTAATACTAGAGGTTAGGACCTTCCCGAACAGGGTCACCTTGACGTGGTAGAATGGCTTTTATATTTCTTTATCAAAATTATGTTAACTAAGTACCTTACATTATTGCTATTTATTTACTGCAGGGTATATGCTCATTTTACTACATTAAGAAACCGACACAGACTAATCTCTACTAATATCTCAGTATCTCAGATTATGTTTATTCACGTCTTCCCCCTTTACCTTAGAATCACATTCAATGGGGTTTTTACATCCTTCACATTTATTTGCAAAAATGCTTTCAAAGCATTTGACACAGTATGGATTGTCTTCTCTCTCAGTATATTTTTGACCATAAAGGGATTTCTTACAATGGTAGCAGTCAAAAGCTTTGTCATCCATGACAATAATTCAGCTGAAAGACAAGAAAACAGTAAAACACATAAAAAAATCAATGATGATGGAATGTTACTAAAAGAATGGTAATCAACCGATACATTAAAATATTGAAATATTAATGCAGATAAAGAAAAACCCATTTGATTTTCAAATTACATTTTTGAAGAACCTTGTGCAGAACACCGTATGAATAAAGGAGCACCTATAAGGCATACTGTGATAATGTATAGTAGATAAATGTCTTCTATTAACATAAAATGCATACTGCAGGGTGTGCCAAAGTAAAATTAATGAGGCTATTAAGATCTGATCTACATACTAAGCACCATTATAGAACATCTTGTAGAAGTAACTATACAATCAATATTTCTTGTGGAAACCCAATTTCCAACACTTCTAGCCTTTTATCTGCACCCTAACTTGTATTAACATACTAAAGCTGCTAAATCTGTGTAATAAGATAAACCTATAATGCTGGAGCAAAAGTATGTAAATCACTTCATTAAACATAAGGCAACCAAATACTCCAAGAAAATTTGCTATAAATGAAACTACAGGATAAGTGGTACTGCTGGGTCTCTAACATATTTGCTTTAGAGCTAAGCCAAGGAGCAGAGTGTCACTTCTTTGCCTCTAAGCCGCGCAAGTTCCCAGGTCTTTCCCCCTGAAATAGCAACTGTTAGCAATTGCTATTGCGAGAAATTACTGTCTGAATCACATTGTTAGAAATAGAAGTCAGAAAAAGTAAAAGTCAAGAGAGACATAATTAAAAATGCACATTAGACTAAGGTCAGAACACGCAGTAGAACAAAGTCAGAAAAGCAAGATGGTTGTTGATGCAAGTGACAAACACACAATTACAGCCTAGGAACCAAATGTCCCAGAGTTGTATGTATGTATGTATGGTGGAAGAATAATAAAGCCTGGGGCACACATATATTGTCTGGGATCAAGAATATTTAGTACTGTTTTAGAATTTGGACTCAAGAGCATTGCAGTGGGCAGAAGGAGAACATTGGGCACCAGAGAAATGAGTTGGTAACTTGTTATAAAAGTTACATGTCTTGTGGCATCATGCGGCCAATAAATGTTTCTTTCTAGCATTACTGAAGAAGGCTGGAAAAGGAATGAAAGCGCAAGATGGTTTTATCCGGTGATGGAGGTGTGGCACCCCAGGAGTCCGGTTGCCACATTGGCATTGCCTCCCTCACAGGGAGTGATGCCATGCCTGGAAGCAAGGAGGGGTCCCATTATCAGGTAACACCATCATCCAACATATTTCTTGGCTCTAGACCAAAAGGGGGAGCTCTAACCTGGTTTCAGGGGAGCTTCCCCTTTAAATTGGAGCATGGAGGCAGGGGTTAGAAAAGTCAGGTGGAGTGAGAAAAGTCAGTTGGGGACGGAGGAGAGAGAGAGAAAGACGAGGGAGATCCTGGGGAGGGGAGCTGTGACCAAGCTCGCCCCAGAGAAAAGCGCCAGAAACCGGACCCCGGAGTCCATGGTTGCTCGGGTACTGAAGTCCCAGCAGCTAAATCCGGAGGGCAGGAGACTGCAGGTCTCCTGGCCCCACCAAACACCTGGTGGCTCAGCAGCATACTAGAGACGGATCTACTACGAAGGAGCGACACCTGTAAAAGGCTCGAGCTGCCTGCCGTATGGGCTAGGATTTAACGATCACTCAGGAAAGAGGGCCGCAGCATAACTTTAGGCAGCAGGGCCAAAGATGACAGCGCAGAAGGAAGGCCTACAACCCCACCTGGCGAGGTGGATCCCAAATTGCTTCTAGGCTGCCCGGATCTCCATTACCTTCTGTTACCAGTGCCCCGGTCTGCAACATCAAATATCAAGTAAAGGTAGAGGAAACCACCATTCCTGTGTCGTCTGGTCATTATCTGCACCCTCAGTCCTGCACCCCAACATCCACAATCCACTACATAAACCGTACCAGTAGCCCTGGGGCCCCGCTCTACAAGTGGGGAGCAAATCCATCCCAGCTGCATCATCAATGGCCCCAGCGGTCTCTTTCAGCAGCGGCGGCCACCTATAGCCGCACACCACTGGTGGCGTCACAAAACTTTTCCCCTAAATAAACTGTCCTTTTTATTGAACGCCTAGGGCCCCGGACCAGGTCACGCCCCCGTGACAATCCCAAGGAACCGACCGACTCGGTGGCGAGTACCCCACGGTCCTAGGGGGCGTGTCAGAGGCTAACAGGGTGCAAGGAGGTGCTCACCTGATAAGGTTGTGTATCTCAAAAATGTCAGCTGCTGCAAGCCCACGAGAGAAATCTGATGAAAATCCCTGTGGAGCAAGGTGGGTTAACTGCACTGCTGATGATAACCAATTAAAGATTCAAGTAGACTTAAGATGTATCTATGCGGTTTATTGTCAACGCGTTTCGAAGTCATCCGACTTCTACATCAGGGCAAACCACAAGAGCTTGTGAAGTCCTGATGAAAAAGTCAGATGACTTCAAAATGTGTTGATAATATACAGCATAGAAACATCTTTGGTCTCCTGGGATCTTCAACTGGTTATCAGCAGCGCCTTTCTAGCATTAGTCTTAGCGTTTATGGTTTATGGAAGAAAATGAAAATTGGTGAATTAGTTAAAAATGTTATCAAGCATGTTGAAAATACCTTTGTATTGCAGGTTTGGGAATATTTACAATAGTCGAACAACAGTTGTGCGCCAGTAGAAGTAGATGATGCTCATATCATTGTGTAGCTGTAACATGATTTTTTTCATTGACTTCTATTACAATGTGACACAGGGAGAGAACCTGATTGACTAACGAGTAGTGTTGAGCGATACCTTCCGATATCAGGAAATATCGTATCGGATTGGATCGGACCGATACTCAAAAAGTATCGGATATCGCCGATTCCGATACCGGAAACCAATGCAAGTCAATGGGACAGAAATATCGGAATGAAAATAAACCCTTTCTTTCCTTGTAGGTTAAATCTACATGAAGTAAAACAACTAAGAATAATGTAGAATGTATTATGCAAAAAGCCGGCAATTCATCAGCGCATACACCGGTACCCGACAATTTACAACAGAAAGAATAAAGCTTCACACATAGATTAGATAGATAGAAACATGTCAGTCACATATATATGAAGTACAGTGACAGTGTTGCTTAATGTACTTGTCATTTAGTGCAAAGGATTTATTAAAAAAAATATTAGTGTTTTCATGCACCGTCTCTTTAAAAAAGCCGGCCGGCAATTCAGCAGCGGTACCCGACAATTTATAACAGACAGAATAGAGCTTCACACATAGATTAGATAGATAGAAACATGTCAGTCACATATATATGAAGTACAGTGACAGTGTTGCTTACTGTACTTGTCATTTAGTGTTAAAATAAATGATTTATTTAAAAAAAAATTGGCGTGGGGTTCCCCTTAATTTTAGTCTCTAGCGGAGGTTAAGCAGACGGCTGGGGCAGATGTTTGAAGCCTGGGAAGGGGGTAATACCCACGGAGCTTCCCAGGCTGCTAATATCAGCCCCCAGCGGAATACTTAGCCTTTACTAGCTATTAAAATGGGGGACCCCCCCAAAAAAATGACGTGGGGTTCCCCCTAATTTAATAGCTAGCAAAGGCTAGGCAGAAAGCTGGGGGCTGATATTAATAGCCCAGGAAGGGTGCCATGAATATTGGCCCCCTCCCAGGCTAGAAACACCAGTCGTCAGCCGCCCCAGAAATGGCGCATCCACAGGATGTGCCAATTCTGGCACTTAGCCTCGCTCTTCCCACTGCCCTGTAGCGGTGGCAGTGGGGTAATAGGGTTGGGGTTGATGTCAGCTTATAATACCAGCTGACATCAAGCCCAGGTTAGTAATGGAGAGGCGTCTATAAGACACCCCCATTACTAACCCCATAGTCAAAGTTAAAAAAAAAACCACAAACACCCAGAATAAAGTCCTTTAATTGAAATAAACACACAATTCTTTATTGTTCTAAATTAAACCATACTTACCGTCACGCCCATTCCAGCTGAAGCCAATGATCTCCTGCAATAAAAGAAAAATAATAAAGCAACCTCATCCTTACCTTTCCATGGTTCCCACGATGGCTCCAGCTCTGCTACATCGAGATGACAGGCTGGACCGCAGGAGAAAGCTGCCATCCAGCCTGTCATCCCGCAGACACTGAGAAGCGCAGGCATGCTTGCGCTCCTGTGTCTCTCTGTGACGGCATCCAGATGAGCCGACAATGAACTCGGCTCACCTCATGCACGTCACTGACAGCGTGGGAGAATTCTCCTGCACTCAGCGCTTCAGCGTGAGAATTTTCCCACGCTGTCAGTGACGTGCATGAGGTGAGCTGAGTTCATTGGACATGAACTCGGCTCATCTGGATGACGTCACAGAGAGACACTAAGGAGCGCAAGCATGCCTGCGCTTCTCAGTGTCTGCGGGATGACAGGCTGGATGGCAGCGTTATGCTGCGGTCCAGCCTGTCATCTCGATGTAGCAGAGCTGAAGCTGTCGTGGGATCCATGGGAAGGTAAGGATGAGGTTGGTTTATTATTTTTCTTTTATTGCAGGAGATCGTTGGCTTCAGCTGGAATGGGCGTGATGGTAGGTATTGTTTAATTTAGAACAATAAAGAATTGTGTGTTTATTTCAATTAAAGGACTTTATTCTGGGTGTTGTGTTTTTTTTAAATACTTTACTAGAAATTCATGGTGGTCATGTCTAATATTGGCGTGACCCCATGAATTTCGGGCTTAGGGCCAGCTGATAATGCCAAGCTGGCCTTAACCCCTTTATTACCCAGTGAGCCACCGCACCAGGGCCCTGGATGAGTTGGGTACAGCGCCAGAAGATGGCGCTTCTATGAACGTGCCATTTTCCGGGGCGGCTGCGGACTGCAATTTGCAGCGGGTGGGGCCCAGAAAGCTTGGGCCTCCCTGCGCTGCGGATTCCAGCCCCCAGCTGCCTAGTTGTACCTGGCTGGACACAAAAATAGGGCGAAGCTCCACGTATTTTTTTTTTTAATTATTTCATGAAATTCATGAAATAATTAAGAAAAAAAGGGCTTCCCTATATTGTTGTGTCCGGCCAGGTACAAATAGGCAGCTGGTGGTTGGGGGCAGTCCGTTCCTGCCTGCTGTACCTGGCTGGACACAAATATAGTGCGAAGCCCCACGTCAATTTTTTTTAAATTATTTCATGAATTTCCTGAAATAATTAAAAAAAAATTGACGTGGGGCTTCGCACTATATTTGTGTCCAGCCAGGTACAGCAGGCAGGAACGGGCTGCCCCCAACCACCAGCTGCCTATTTGTACCTGGCCGGACACAACAATATCGGGAAGCCCTTTTTTTAAAAAAAATATTTCATGAAATAATTAAAAAAAAAAATAAGTGGGGCTTCTCCCTATTTTTGTGTCCAGCCAGGTACAACTAGGCAGCTGGGGGATGGAATCTGCAGCGCAGGGAGACCCAAGCTTTCTGGGCCTCCCCCCCACTGCAAATTGCAGTCCGCAGCCACCCCAGAAAATGGCGCGTTCATAGAAGCTGGATGCTGTACCTGGCTGGCATACAAAAATATGGCAAAGCCCACGTCAACATTTTTGGGAAAAATTAATTAAAAAATAAATAATAATTTAGGGACTGCATCTTTATTAACTCCTCAAATGTCATTTAGTGTTAAAATAAAGGATTTATTTAAAAAAAAAATTGGCGTGGGATGCCCCATAATTTTAGTCTCTAGCGGAGGTTAAGCAGACGGCTGGGGCAGATGTTTGAAGCCTGGGAAGGGGGTAATACCCACGGAGCTTCCCAGACTACTAATATCAGCCCCCAGCTGAATACCTAGCCTTTACTAGCTATTAAAATGGGGGACCCCCCCAAAAAAATGACATGGGGTCCCCCCTATTTTAATAGCTAGCAAAGGCTAGGCAGACAGCTGGGGGCTGATATTAATAGGCCAGGAAGGGTGCCATGAATATTGGCCCCCTCCCAGGCTAGAAACACCAGCCGTCAGCCGCCCCAGAAATGGCGCATCCATAGGATGCGCCAATTCTGGCACTTAGCCTCGCTCTTCCATGCTGCCCTGGTGCAGTGGCAGGGGGTAATGGGGCTGGGGTTCATGTCAGCGCCAGCTGCCATGAAGCCCAGGTTAGTAATGATGGGCGTCTATAAGACACCCCCATTACTAACCTACAAAGTGTTAAAAAGATAACACACACTACACCCAGAAATAAATAATTTATTTGAAATAAAACACACCATTTTATTTAATTCTTAGTTTACTAAAAAAAAATAGTTACCTGTCCACGTTCCTGCGCTGATCTCCCATGCACAGCTGTCACATCTGGAGATGGTGACAGCTGTGCATGGCTGCTGTAAGCTCACACTGCCGGGAACACGTCCGCTCCCGGCAGCGGGAGCCACTGACTGAGGTCACTGGAGTGCATTCAGGCAGCGCAGCTCCGGAGACCTCCTTTACGGCACTGCTGTACCGTGGGAATTTCTCACGATACAGCAGGGCCGTAAAGGAGCTGACCGGAGCAGCGCTGCCTGAACTCCGGCGAACCCGCTTATGCAATGACGGGGCTGCTTTACGGCCCCATCATTCTAGCGGCGGCAGCGGTTCAGAGCGGTCACATTCTATGTGGCTGCTCTGAACTGGAGATCATCGTGGGACACTCGTGGACTACTACGGAGGGGTAAGGATAAGGTTGTGGTTTATTATTTTATATTTTATTACAGGAGATCGATGGCTTCGGGGAATTAGGTGTCTAGGTGAGTATAGGTGTAGTTTTTTATTTTTTACTTTATTTTAGGTGGCGATCGGCGGGGACAGGTAATGTATGAACTAATTTATTGTAGGTAACCACTGGCCACCAATGACATGTATTTAAAATTTATTGGGGACACAGTAGGGCAATTTAAATAGCAGGATCAGGCTGATGGGAACTACTGCTCCCATCGAGCTGATCCTGCTGGCACGAGTGGACGGGGGACAGACATAGGCCGATGGGAGTAGTAGTGTCACATCGGCCTATGTCTGCCTGCACGCTCACACCCCCAGACACCGCACACACCCGCAGACATCGCACAGACACCGCACACACTCGCAGACATCGCACAGACACCGCACAGACACCGCACACACCCGCAGACACCGCACAGACACCCCACACACCGCGCACAGACACCCACACACACCAATCATGTCTAGAGATGAGCGTTGTTCTACTCGAACTGTTCGCCAATCTCAAATTCGAGCTGTTTTGGGAGGTGTTCGAGCCGTTCGGCGAACACGAACAATTTGAGAAAAATTCGGCTGTTCGAGGTTATGTTCGATAACTGTTCGTGCACCAAAATCATAACTGGATTTTTTCTCAGTAATGATGAAAATTAATGTTAATACGCAGTTTGAGTGTACAGCGGGGTGGGGGGAGGGGCAGGGGATGGATCTCTGCAGGAACAATGAAGATCTCCATTTTTTTTTTCTCTTTCCTGCATTTACAGTGGGGAGGTGCAATCTGTCAGAATATCAGCAGCGCACACACGGAGCGAAGTGCTTTTTTTCACACAAGCAAGGGCATGTGTCATTGGCAGTGTATGTCACATGTCCTTGCCCTATAAGACCAAGCCATTTTCCCCGTCGCCACCATTTTCTCACTGCTGCAGCTGCGTGTTAGACGGCACCGCTGTTGCTGTGTGCGCTATACCTTGTTAATTTCAAGCCAATTTTCGCACAAATCTACAGATAGCTTGGGAGTAGGGAATAGTTGTGATTGCAGTCCTTTTAAGGACTAGGTTACAGCATTTCCTACGACTTTTATCAGGCAGGTCTGTGCTCTTAAATAGATAGATTGTGGGAGTAAAGACTAATTGTAATTGGAGTACTTTTCAGGACTAGGTTACATCAGTTCCTATCAGTTTTTGCCAGGCAGGTCTGTGCCAGTGCTGTGCAAGTTTTTTTCACAGCATTTGGCTGAATCTAGCAAAGCTAATCCTTTTTGGCCTATTGCAGAGTGTGTTAGTCAGTGGAGTAGCCTATCTGTGTTGCAAGATATACCACCTGTGTATAGAATACCAATTTTTTTACTGCACCTAGTGAAGTAAAATCTTTTGGGCATAGCATCATTCTATTAGTCCATCTATACTGACCTCCATCAGGTTGCAAATTGAATATAATTTTTTTCTGCATCTAGCTCTGAAAAAATATTGGGCTTCTAGCTGTGTGTGGGACTTGTTGTATTAGTCCATCTATACTGACCTCCATCAGGTTGCAAACTGAATATATTTTTTTCTTCATCTACCTCTGAAAAAATATTGGGCTTCTAGCTGTGTGTGGGACTTGTTCTATTAATCCATCTATACAGACCTCCATCAGGTTGCAAACTGAATATATTTTTTTCTGCATCTACCTCTGAAAAAATATTGGGCTTCTAGCTGTGTGTGGGACTTGTTGTATTAGTCCATCTATACTGACCTCCATCAGGTTGCAAACTGAATTTATTTTTTTCTGCATCTACCTCTGAAAAAATATTGGGCTTCTAGCTGTGTGTGGGACTTGTTCTATTAATCCATCTATACAGACCTCCATCAGGTGGCAAACTGAATATATTTTTTCTGCATCTACCTCTGAAAAAATATTGGGCTTCTAGCTGTGTGTGGGACTTGTTCTATTAATGCATCTATACAGACCTCCATCAGGTTGCAAACTGAATATATTTTTTTCTGCATCTACCTCTGAAAAAATATTGGGCTTCTAGCTGTGTGTGGGACTTGTTGTATTAGTCCATCTATACTGACCTCCATCAGGTTGCAAACTGAATATATTTTTTTCTGCATCTACCTCTGAAAAAATATTGGGCTTCTAGCTGTGTGTGGGACTTGTTCTATTAATCCATCTATACCGACCTCCATCAGGTTGCAAACTGAATATATTTTTTTCTGCATCTACCTCTGAAAAAATATTGGGCTTCTAGCTGTGTGTGGGACTTGTTGTATTAGTCCATCTATACTGACCTCCATCAGGTTGCAAACTGAATATATTTTTTTCTGCATCTACCTCTGAAAAAATATTGGGCTTCTAGCTGTGTGTGGGACTTGTTCTATTAATCCATCTATACAGACCTCCATCAGGTTGCAAACTGAATATATTTTTTTCTGCATCTACCTCTGAAAAAATATTTGGCCTTCTAGCAGTGTGTGGGACTTTCTCTATTAGTCCATCTATACTGACCTCCATCAGGTTGCAAATTAAAAATAATTTTTATCTGCATCTAGCTCTGAAAAAATATTTGGCCTTCTAGCAGTGTGTGGGACTTTCTCTATTAGTCCATCTATACTGACCTCCATCAGGTTGCAAATTGAATATAATTTTTTTCTGCATCTAACCCAGCCAATAGTTTTGGCCTAATACCACAGTTTGGCCACTCAGCTCTGCTCAGTTCCCATCCATTGTTTTTTTGTGCAAACAACTCCAGAGTTGTTAATTAGTGTTATGCACACGCCCGGGCTGAGCGGCGTGTGCGTGTGATTGTAGTGATTCCACTGGACCGTGCCAGAGAGTGAATGCCTGGAGGGGCTTAACTAGGTATTCACCCGATCCGACCAGGGTCGCACGACGGCATACGACGCCAGTGCACCAAGGAGGAACCGAGCAAAGGGACCAGGTGCTACTCCAGGACAGACCCCGGACACGGCTGTTGACCCACACAGGGGAATACAGGAACAGACTGGTAGGCTGGCACACAGACTGGTGGGTATAGGCAGGCACGACTGGTATGCAGGCAGGCGGGTAAGCAGGCAGGGGGTTACAGGCAAGCACAGCTAGAGTGCAGACAGGGAGGCACTAGCAGGTAGGAACACAGGCGGGATAGGACCCAGTACACACTGGGACTCAGGAACAATACAGGCAGAGGGGTACAGGCAAGCACAGCTAGAGTGCAGACAGGGAGGCACTAGCAGGTAGGGACACTGGCGGGATAGGACCCAGTACACACTGGGACTCAGGAACAGAGCCACAGATGTGGCGGACAAACACAGCAGAGTGAGGCCGCCCAGAGAGGTGAGCGAGAACAGGGCAGGACAAGGCCGCCTGGAGCGGTGAGCAAGAGTAGAGCAGGACAAGGCCGCCAGGAGCGGTGAACAAAGGATCAAAGCTGAGCGAGACTGCTGGAGCAGTGAGCAAGAGTAAAGCAGGACGAGGCCGCCTGGAGCGGTGAGCAAGAGTGGAGCGAGACTGCCGGAGCAGCGAGCAAAAGGGTCAGAGCGGAGCAAGGCTGCCGGAGCAGCGAGCAAAGGAGTCAGAGCAGGCTAGAACCGCCGGAGCGGTAAGCAAAGGAGTCAGAGCAGACTAGAACCGCCGGAGCGGTGAGCAAAGGAGTCAGAGCAGGCTAGAACCGCCAGAGCGGTGAGCAAAGGAGTCAGAGCAGGCTAGAACCGCCGGAGCAGTGAGCAAAGGAGTCAGAGCAGGCAAGGCAGAGTAGGGGGGACAGGGCTCTGTTCACACGGAACAGACAGGAAGGGAAAGGCAGAGCCAGACACCCACAGGGTACTTGCAGTGAAGTAGCGAGTGGACCACAAACTCACAAACGGGAGTACAGAGACAACAGGCAGGAGTTAGGTACGAGTTCAGACTCTGCAGAAAAAGGAAAGGAACGGACATAGAGAAAAGACAGATGAAAGATAGGAGAGAGTACAGACTGGAACTGAGTGTACGGACGAGACCGACACAGGAGCGGGACACAGGAGCGGGTCTGGGAATACGGCCCTCAGAGAGGCGGGACGAACAGGCAAGGAGCGTGTTCAGACAGAACAGACAAGATACAGGAGCAGGTCTGGGTAATCGGCCCCCAGAGAGGCGGGACAAACAGGCAAGGAGCGTGTTCAGACAGGACAGACAAGATACAGGAACGGATCTAGGTAATCGGCCCCTAGAAGGCGGGAGGAACAGGCTAGGAGCGTGTTCAGACAGGACAGACAAGATACAGGAACGGATCTAGGTAATCGGCCCCTAGAAGGCGGGAGGAACAGGCTAGGAGCGTGTTCAGACAGGCCTGGAAATACAGCCTCCAGGAAAGGCAGCAGGCAAGAGTACACAGACAGGACTCAGTTCAGACACGGGAACTGATACCGCAAGGCAGGAGACAGACAGGACTCAGTTCAGACACGGGAACTGATACCGCAAGACAGGAGACAAAGAACGGGACCTGGCATCTTCAGAGTGAAGGCACACACTGAAAGAAACACTATGCTCAGGCAGGGATAGATGGGAGCAGCTGAGCTATATACCAGGTGACAGACAGCAATAGGCTGAGGACGCACAAGGGGTGTGACCCACAGCAGGTACAAAAAGCAGGAAGTGATCGGGCGCCACCCTTAAGCAGCAGAAACAGACACAAACAGACAGCATGGAGGGAAGCCAGAGAGACATTCTGGACTGGAGATCAAGTGCGCGCTCTTGCACAGTGGGAGATGGACCACCATGCAAGGACGCCGCCAGGTATGTTACAATTAGTTAACCACCAAAATGAGTGGAAAAAGGCCTGCTGCTGGTGGAAAGGGGAATAGGCGTGTTGGGAAGGGGAAAAAAGGTTGTGTCCGTGGGGTAGGTGTTAAAGCAACAGTAACATCTGCAGAAGAAAGACCATCTTCCAGCCAAACTAAAATGTCTACTTCTTTTAGCGGACAATGTGATAAGATCCCTTTCTTACGGCCACGCCAATCGCTACAAATTCCAGATGAGGCACAAAAACAGCAGGTGCTTCAACGGATATCAAGTGCTCCTTTAAGTGGGCTCTCCTCCACATCAACTTCAACATCACAAATACTCCAGTCCTCAAAGGTGTCACCCCAATCGCACTTGCTTCCTCACAGCTCCCAAATCTCCAGCTGCCCGTCTGAGTATGAGGTAGAACAGATGGTTGAGTCTGCAGAGCTGTTTACTCATACTATAGCCTGGGAATCAGAGGTCGACTCCAGTGCTTCTGTGAATCCAGACGAGGAAATGATCTGCACTGATGCCCAGAATCTTTATGAGTCGGATCCAGGACCAGACGCAGAAGGTTCTGACCATAATGTAGACCCTCATTCCCAAACTGTAACTCCTGTTGGTGGAGACAATGAGGAAGACGATGATAAGACTCAAATACCTGATTGGAGCGACAACTTTAGTTTTTTGTCAGGGCAGGAACAGGTTGGCTCTGAGGACGACGGGTGTGATAACGCACAGGGTGATGATGATGAGGTTGGAGATCCCACTTACTGTCAACCCACAGTCAGCCAAGAGATGAGGTCAGCAGAGGAGGTGGAGGAAGATGCTAGTGACGACGAGGTCAGGTTGCGCCTTCCTGGACAGAGACGTAGTACTGGAAGCACGTCAACAACTGCATCCTCAAACACAACTCTGCCTCTCACCACAAGTCGTGGTGGCTCTTCAGGTCGCATGGGTGCTAAGCCTTTCATAGCCTGGGCATTTTTTCAGATCGATAAAGATGACCCAACTCTTGTTATCTGTAACATTTGTCAGCAAAAGCTAAGTAGAGGCCAAAAAATACATAGTTTGAGTACTTCATGCATGAACCGGCACATGGACATGAAGCATAAGTTGCAGTGGGAAGCTCAGTGTGCTACAATGCGGCCTAGCCGGCCGGGCCAACCACCGTCTGCCATATCTTGTGCATCCGCGGCCTCTTCATCCTCTGTGACTGGGGGGACAGCAGTCACACCTGTTTTGGGGCGCAGACCTGCCACCTCTTTACCCGCAACAGCCAGCGTGATTGGCAGGTCATCATTTTCTTTGGAGGTGGTAACACCAGCTGGTGTTGAGCGCTGTCCGACATCGATAGCACCACCTTTGGATCAAGGCAACCTAACATGTCCGCCTGCATCTTCCTCACAGACCGGCAGTTTGCCAGGGACACCCTTATCAACCCCGTCTAAGCACAATAGCCAGCCCTCGGTCCCTCAGATGTGGACAAGTAAAAGACCATTTCCTCCTAGCCATGAGAAAGCTAAGAGGTTGAATTTCACCATCTGCAAGTTCTTGGCTACAGAAATGCTGCCTTTCCGCCTGGTGGACACAGAGGATTTTCGAGACCTTATGTCCGTCGCAGTGCCCCAGTACCAGATGCCCAGTCGGCACTACTTCTCAAAGAAAGGTGTGCCTGCGCTCCACCAGCATGTCGCACACAACATCACCTCTTCTTTGAGAAACTCTGTGTGTGACAGGGTGCATTTCACCACAGACACTTGGACGAGTAGGCATGGACAGGGGCGTTACATGTCGCTGGCTGGGCACTGGGTAACTATGGTGACAGCAGGACAAGGGGCTGCTGTCCAAGTCTTGCCGTCCCCACGAGTTGTGCGTCAATCCTCTTTATGTCAAAGTTCCTCCACTGCTTCTGCCTCCTCAACCTCCTCTCGGTCTTCCACCTGCACCCAAAGCCTGTCTGGTCATGCCACAAGCTTTCTAACTGCGCAGAAGGGATCCTGCACACCTCCTTACTATGCTGGCAGTAGGGCTCAACGTCATCAGGCGGTTTTTACATTGAAATGTCTGGGAAATGTGAGTCACACAGCTGAGGAGTTGTGGTCAGCTCTGGAGAACCAATTTCATGAATGGTTGTCTCCACTGGACCTGAAACCAGGGAAGGCCGTGTGCGACAATGCTGCAAACCTGGGTGCGGCCCTTCGCCGGGGCAATGTCACACACGTGCCTTGTATGGCTCACGTGTTGAACCTGGTTGTCCAGCAATTTTTAGCCCACTATCCCAGACTAGATGGCCTTCTGCAGAGGGCACGGTCGCTGTGTGCTCACTTTCGCCGTTCGCATCCCGCAGCTCAGCGACTTACATCTCTACAGAAGTCGTTGGGCCTGCCACTTCACCGGCTAAAATGCGATGTGCCTACCCGGTGGAATTCAACTCTGCACATGTTGCAGCGACTGTGGCAGCACCGACAAGCCCTGGTGCAATACGTTCTGACGTATAGCCTGGGCCAACGAGATCCAGAGGTGGGGCAAATCACGCTGGAGGAGTGGTCTCAGATCAGGGACCTATGCACCCTTCTGCACAGTTTTGAAATGGCGATGAAGATGTTTAGTGCTGACGATGCTATTATCAGCATGACTATTCCGGTGATTTACATGCTGGAGCACATGTTAAACAGAATTCGGAGTCAGGTGGTGACACAAGAGGAGGTGGAGGAAGTAGAGGAGGAGGAGTTGTATGCGGAAGGGCTAACATCTGCAAGGTCCAGACGGTTGGCAGCACCAAGGCGGCAGGCATGTGAGGGTGGGGGAGATGGTTTTACCAGGGCGCATGGTAGCAGCCAAACTAGTGAGGAAGGTGCAGGAGCCCAGGAAGAAGTGGAGGACGAACTGATGGAAGACTCATCAGATGAGGGAGACCTTGATCACATTTCTGTTGTGCGAGGTTGGGGGGAGAGGACAGAGGAAGGAAGCATGATTGTTACCTCGCCACGAACACAACAGGGACTTGGTGCTCCTGGATGCGCAACACACATGAGTGCCTTCTTGCTGCACTACCTGCAACATGACCCTCGAATTGTGAGAATTAGAAATAATCCTGACTACTGGGTTGCCACACTGTTAGATCCCCGGTACAAAAGTAAATTTGCAGAAATTATTCCTGCCATAGAAAGGGATGCACGCATGCAGGAGTATCAGCAGAGACTGTTGCAGAATCTTACATGTGCTTTTCCACAAAATACCAGTGGTGCACGTAGTGAATCTCACAGTTCCAACTTGCCAACCGTGGGACCGTCAAGTGTTCAGCACTCAAACCGTAACAGAACCACAGTATCTGCTGGTAACATCAATTTTGCGGAATCATTTCACCACTTTTTTAGCCCATCCTTTGCAAGGCCACAGGAGACAAGAAGTCTGACACATAGTCAACGCCTAGAGACGATGGTACAGGAGTATCTCCAAGTAAACATTGAAGCCACGACTGTGTCACTGGACCCTTGCTCTTTTTGGGCTTCCAATCTGGATAAATGGCAGGAACTAGGCCACTTACGCCTTGGAGATCTTGTCATGCCCCGCAGCCAGCGTTCTGTCTGAACGTGTGTTCAGCGCTGCTGGTGGTGTGCTGACAGATAAGCGCACGCGGCTCTCCACTGATAATGTAGACAGACTCACGTTCATAAAGATGAACAAATCATGGATCCGAAATGACTTTTCTACCCCTGTGTCATCCTGGGGAGAGTAAAAGCTTGATGATTGGTGAAAATCACCCTACCAACCGTTTTAAGCTTTCAAATTACTAATCATGTTTATCTGTATCTTGGCTGGAAAATAATTTGGGCTTTGTAGCAGTGTGCAGCACTGATTCTATTAGGCCATCTATAATAAGCTCCACCAGATTTAAAATTACTAATCATGTTTATCTGTATCTTGACTGGAAAATAATTTGGGCTTTGTAGCAGTGTGCAGCACTGATCCTATTAGGCCATCTATACTAAAGCTTCACCAGATTTAAAATTAATAATAATTTTTAGCTGCATCTAGCCCGGAAAATAATTTTGGGGCTCCGAGATGCGCAAGACACATAAGTGCCTTCTTGCTGCACTACCTGCAGCATGACCCTCATATTGTCAGAATTCGAAGTAATCATGACTACTGGGTTGCCACACTCTTAGATCCCCCAAACTTTTCGATCAACCTTTTCATTTTAATAAACACCAAAAAAATGGTCATTTTTGAAATTATAAGCATTAGCAGGTTGTTAGAAACTGAAATCAAACAGTTTTCAACTCAAAACTTTATTCTAGGTGATGTTACATTTTCACATAGGACCCCTTGTTCGAAAGGAGCTTCTGAACTCTCTCGTCCATTGAATTTGTCAGGTTTTGGATGGTTTCTGCTTCAATTGTTTTGCATGAGGACAGAATACCCTCCCAGAGCTGTTGCTTAGATGTGAACTGCCTCCCGCCATCATAGACACTCCTTTTAATGATGCTCCAAAGGTTCTGAAAGGGGTAGAGGTCAGGGGAGCATGGGGGTCACACCATAAGTTTGTCCCCTTTTATGCCCATATCAGCCAGAAATGCAGATGTTTTATGTGCAGCATGAGATGGTGCATTATCATGCAGAAAAATGATCTTGCTGTGAAATACACGGTTCTTCTTCTTGAACCATGGCAGGAAGTGCTGTTTGAGAAAATCCACATACATTATGGAGTTCATCTTTAGCGCCTTCAGGGATCCTAAAGGGGCCGACAATCTCTCTCCCCATGATTCCAGCCCAAAACATTACTCCACCTCCTCCTTGTTGGCGCTGTAGCCGTGTTTGCGTGGGGTGTCCATCAACCAGCCATCCTCCACTCCATCCATCTGGACCATCGAGCGCTGCACGGCACTCATCCGTGAACAAAACAGTTTTGAAATCAGTCTTCATGTAATGTTTGGCCAACTGGAGCCGTTTCTGCTTGTGTGAAGTGGATAGAGGAGGTCGACAGGATGTTGTATGCACTGCTGCAAACCTCTGAAGGACCCTGCATCTTGTTGTTCGGGGGACGTTGGAGGCACAAGCAGCTTCAAAAACTTGTCTGCTGCTATGACAAGGCTTTTTTGCCGCTGCTCTTTCAACCTGATGTAATTGCCTGTAGGAAAGAGTCCTCAATTTGCCCTTATCAGCACGCACACGTGTGTACTGTGAATCAGCTACATACTTCTTGATTGCCAAGACACTTCATCCTGATCATCGCACAATGTTGATTGTAGTCATGCCTTGACCTAAACACTCCACAATTTGTTGCTTCTCAGCAGCCGACACATCCTTTTTCTTTCCCATTTTGGCAGAAAATGTAGGCTGCTTAATAATGTGAGACAGTCTTCTTAAGTAGTCTTGCCTTTCATTGGACACACCTGCCAAACTAATTAGCACAGGTGTCTGCAATTGCTTACAGTGATATAAAGAGCCCTGACACACATCACCATCAATGAGTTTAACTGACAAACAAACAAATTCTTCCCTTATCACTCCTAAACACTTTTTGCATAATAATTTGGAACACAGTGTACATGTGCTTTTCCACAAAACACCAGTGGTTCACGTAGTGAATCTTACAGTTCTAACTTGCCAACCGTGGTCTGTATGGAGTTGTTCAATAAAGGGCCCAAAATTAAGATAACATAGATGGGAGAGGTCTCTATGAATAGGAATTCCTAAGTATTTGATACCCTGTGAGGGCCAGGCAAAGGGAAAGTTGGACTGGATGGAATCCTATATGGATTTGGGGAGGGAGACATCGAGGGCCTCAGACTTCGCTGCATTGATTTTAAAATTTGACCATGTAACAAAGTGATCTATTTCAGCCATAACAGCATGGATGGATATATGTGATTGAGTGATATATACTAGGACATCATCAGCAAATAGAGAGCACTTGTACTCGGTGCCTCCCACCTCAATCCACCTAATATTGGGGTTATGGCGAATTGATGAGAGCAGGTGCTCCGTCACTAGGATGTATAAGAGAGGGGACAGAGAACATCCCTGCCTTGTCCCATTGGTGATTGTGAAATCTGATGAAAATGTTCTGACGCGCCCCCTGGGCCTTGGGACACCCGGAGCCGGACCCTTTTTGGTGGATGCTGGTGGTTGTAGTCTCCGTGGCGGCAACCCGGTTCCGTGGCTCAGGGCGGTCAAACCAGTGGCGGAACTATTTATGTGGTTTTGATGTTTAAATGTCCGACTACGCCACCCGTGGATTGCGGTCAGAGTGAACCGCCGCTCCAGGGCAGACCGCTGAGGCTGGTGTTGTGGGTGCAGCAGAGCGTAGCATAACTCCCCACGGGAGGAGTATAGCCTCAGGGCAGTGTATGCGGAGGATGGGGGTGATGGTGCAGGGCAGCAGCAGTAATGACACGGAGTCAGTGATGCAGTCCAGGGCCTTTACTCACAGTTCTTATTATCCAGACCACGTCTGCAGGTAACGGCTGCCCACGTCGTACTGTGCTCACCAGGTGAGGGGCTCAGACAACTCCCAGATAACTTTGGAGTGCTTCACAGGACCCCCTTTGTGTGTCCTTTGTCTGGCCTTTCTTACCAACCCTTCTGTCCGGCTGCCTCGGGCCTCCTCTTGGTAAACTTGGCGCCAGTTTCCCTGACCCTATGTGGTGCCTTCCTAGCGGGTGTAGCGAGGGGCTGCGCCACATAAAATGTCACAGCCTCCTGTTTCTAGCTGAGGGTCATTTCCTGCCTCCACTAGTTTCGGGGACCGGTCTCCCCCTTTGGCCTGACCCCTCCACGCAGGTGGATTCGGGCGTGCGGTGGCGACTCGCCCGTCCGCACCCCTGAGATCCCTTCGTTCCTCGTTCCTGGAGCCTTCTCCGCTCCTCTTCCTTCCTTCTCCCTCTTCCAGGCCTGGGCCTCTGTTACTAGGCCCGCCTCCGGAGCAGAGCTCATGCAGAGCCCCTGCTCCCTGCCACTTCTGCTCAGACTTCTCTGCACTGAACTAAGATGGTGCCCACCTTTTATACTCCCTTCTCAATGCACCCAGGAACTGCTTCCTCCCTGCTCCTGCACTACAGGGTTCCCCTTCCTCAGTGTTCCCTCCCCCCACTCCAGCCAGGGACAGGGACTGTCGTGCCCATCTCAGGGGCATATTGGTCGCCCTGCCCCACGGCAATGTGGTGTAATGCATGCAGGTGTCGGGTCCTGATCCACACTACATCCTTACCTGAGAGTGAGATATCACACCTCTGGGTGAGGTGCAATACCTCTGTAGCAACCGAGCCCTCAGGGTGCTACAGTTCCATTTATCTTCACCCTAGGTGACGTATTGCGATACAGGGCCGTGATTTTGGCTATAAAAGGGTCCCCTAGACCCCTACCCCAAGCTTTTTAAGAGAATCATATATGGCGTGCCAGTAGACTCTATGGAATGCTTTCTCAGCATCCAACGAGAGTATCTAATTACAAATTTTTAACTGCATCTAGCCCAGGAAATACTTTGTGCCTAGTAGCAGGGTCTGCTAGTCAGCGGATTATCCCGGCTGTTAAGCAAGCTACACCACCTGTAGTTTGGACACTTCATTTTTTCAAAGGAAATGGTTCGGGACCACGGGATACTCAGTGAAGAGCATCAGGAGGCACCCCAAGGCATAGGGGCTCGGACTGGCAGTAGGATGCCTTGCGGTGGACAGCCGAGCTCGATCCTTATAAAAGCTTTTTAACTGCAGCAGCTTTAGTGGACGCTACTGGAGCTGGCATGAGACTTGCCCTCCAATAGATCCTTGTAAATGGATTTAAAGTGTATTTATTCAAATTAGAGAGACAATTTAAATTAAAAAGCTTAGAGCTGCCTCCACCACAGGGGGGCTCGCTCGACCCACCAGCGGACAGGCACCAGTATTGGGAGAGGGGGGCTGGCCGTCAGGGTTCACCGCGACTCTGGCACAAACCCGGCGACACGGAGGTGGCACAGGCAGGAGCGGACTGAGCGTGTCGGCTTCTCACTTTTTGGATTTTAGAAGGGCATGACATGCCTATATCTGTGTCTCCCCCTCCTTTTACTCCTCCACCTCTTTTCTTTTCGCATGACTATATGTACTTGTCACTTTTCCATGTGTTAGTTGTGTCTTCTGAGCAGTTTGTCAGCTTTTGGACACCTTTGAAGGTGTTTTCTATGTGTTTCTATGTGTTTTTGTTTGCCTGCCATTGGTTTTAACGGTGTTCGAAGGTGTTCGACGAACAGTTCAACGAACAGTTCGGCGAACACACGGGTGTTCGACGAACCGAACCGAACTCGAACACTAAGGGGGTGGCTCAACGCTAATCATGACCGGTCTGGGAGGTGAGGCTGACCTGTGCGGCCGTGGGAAAGTTCATGTGAGTTCATGCAATGCAGTCAAGCATGAACTCACATGAACCCTCTGAGGGCACCGCGGCGACTTCAAATGAACAGCTGATCGGCATCACCTGATACCTCAGCTGTTCATTTGAAATAACCGGCGGGAAAGCGCAGCACAGAACGGGAAAGCCGGCGGTGAAGTCGTTTCACTGCCGGCTTCCCCGCCCGGGTCCTTCACTCCCCGCTCCTTGGTGCTGTGCTCCCCGCCCGGTCCTAACTTACGATCGGGATGGGAGGTGGCGAGGGGAGCGGAGGATCGGGGTGGGAGGCTGCGGGGAAGCAGTATGGGGCTGTGTGATTGTTTAAAAGCTGGCAGCTTTTTACCGCGCGCCGGCTTTTAAACAATCAGGAGAATTCTCCCACGCTGGGATGGCATTCTGATGACAGGTTGGATCGCAGCTGAGCGCTGCCATCCAGCTTGTCATCCTTCAGAGACACTGCAGAGCGCAGGCATTATGGGAACTTCCGATTCCGGTATTCGATATTGTAAAAGTATCGGAATTAAGTATCGGAATTCCGATACCGCGAATATCGGCCGATACCCGATATTTCAGTATCGGAATGCTCAACACTACTAACGAGTGAAAGTCACAACTCACATTCCAGATCATGTAAATGGCCTACACCTGAAATATAATTGCTAACGTCTAGATCATGCCCTGTTTGTAATGTGCCTACAGACATAATCACAATTCATTGCTTGTCCATAAGATGCATAAAAAATTGTCTGCTTGCTTTATTTCCACCTATCACAAGAGAGTCCCGTGTTTCCTGTTTGAGTAAAGCAGGAATTGTGATTGGATACTGATGCTCCAGCACAAGGTAGCAAGAAAAGTAGCACTCACCTAGTCTTCTTAATTCGTTCCTTTATTATGGTATGCGGTACATATGAACCTGCAGCATCGGACTGAGAATCCAAAGGGTGTGTGGGGGAGAGGAAAAAGGATGACGGCCGTTTCGCTGCCTTCCGGCGCTTCAACGGGTCCAGAATGTTAAGGGGAGCGGTTGCAGACAACTTTATTTAATGGAATGCAACCGACCCCGGGGTCCGCGATGCAGCCTAGAGGACTGCTGCCGAACACTTTCCGGGTGGAAAGGCAAACGACAACTAAATGATAAACCTCTCCATGTTAACTTCACACCAGACAGGGTATAGCGGTACGCTCTATCTCCGTTTACAGCACGGAGGAGAGAGCGACCGGCGACGCACCTAACAATTATCTTAGCCCTTCGTGTTAACGCACACGGAAGGGTAAGACGGTTCGCACAATCTCCAAGAACCGCAGGGAGACGTGCGACCGTGGGAACAGCAGTAGCCCTGTCTTTGATACAGGCGCTACGCTATAGGGATTGACGCTAAAGCGGTTCACACAATCTCCAAGAACCGCAGGGAGACGTGTGACCAGACTATGAGCAGTAGCCCTGTCTACGGTACAGGTGCTACGCTATAGGAGAAGGCACTAGCGTGCGGGTGTGATTCCCGCCGGGTATTCGAGCACTCAGCCGGCGTGCTACCGGACTGAGCAAACCCGCTCTAGTTAGCTCACAGGCGGCTCGGGGTGTAAGGCGAACCCCTTAGTTAAAGCCAGTCAGCGAGGCGAAGCTACCTGCCTACTTTCTCTACCTGCCTAGCTAAAGCTATGGCTCTTCGAGGAGCCCAGAGTAAGCGTGCACACCACAAACAGCTAGCTCAAATGATCTGAGAGCACCGCCATGTTTGTGGGCGGGCCTTTTAAAGATTAAGCCCTGCCCCACTGTCGTACCATTGGTGACGACACCCGTGACCAATCAGGTGGTGCCAGGTCACTGGGTCAGGTGGGTGCCAATCCACCAATCATGATCCGCCAGGTCATGGACATGCTCAGTGCGGCAAATCCTGGACTTAGATTCCGCAAGCCCTGTCTCCCTCTGCAACCCAGGCTTAACATTGCTAGGCACAACTACCTAGGAGACAAACAGTGCTCGCGGACCAGCTAGGCGTTGGGGCTGATGGCGATGCTGAGCAGCATCAGTCCTGGCTGGCCTGAAATGGGAGACCGCAGAAGGTACTGGACCCATTTCAAATCCAGCACCAGACTGACACCTAACATCATCCACCTCCACTTGACGCTCATTTTCCTCCATGAGCCGGGGGGCAAGGATGTGGTCCAACGGGTCACAGAGAGGACCCACGATACAGGGTGCCCTCTTTTAGGACGGGAAGCAGTGACCACTGGTTCTCTATGAGTAGAATCCTTCACGGTTGACAGGGAGGAAGGACCCGCCGATCTCTGGTGAAAAGATTTATCTCTCGCACAGACGGGACACGCGAGAACAAAGTCCTTGATGTCCTGGCACCACCGGGGCCACCAATAGGACCGTAGGAGGGACTTAGTGGTACGTTTGACCCCCAGGTGAGCTCCGGTCTTAGGGGCATGAGCCCAGGAGAGCACCATACTCCGTAGATTAGGGGAAACAAACGTCCTCCCCAACGGAACCGGGTTGGAGGACACTGCAGCCATCTTCTCTTTCTGAGAATTCTTTGCGACATAATCAGACAAGGACTGGGTCCTGGAAACAGACAAGGAATCTGTACCGGATGTCGCAATCATAGAAAGATCAGAGACTACCCTCTGGGTGACTTTGCCCAAACACTAAGATGCACAATTCCCACTCCAGGAAGAAATTCTACCCGACTTCCAGTCAATGTGTGGAGAATGACAACGTAACCAGGGGAGACCCAACAACACCTCGTCTAACCCACCGGGAATAATAAGAAAAGAGATAACCTCCCGGTGGCCCTCAGGAAATGACATGGTGAGCGGGATCGACCGGTGGGTGATTTGCACATCCAGGAGTGAACCATTGGCAACACTAATGTTTATTGGACTAGAGAGTGGCTCAGTAGAGATGGCATGTCTCTGGGCAAATGTAGATGATAAAAAATTGCCCTCAGCACCAGAGTCCACCCACGCCTTGGCAGTAATTGCAGATTCACCGAAGGACAAGATCACCTTATATGATAGCTTGGAGGAAGAGGACCCAAAATTTAATGTACCCCCACCTACGGTGGTAAGACCTACTCGTTTTACCGGCTGCTTGGAACCCTTATTTACGGGGTGCTCCAAGGGATGTGTAGGATGGGAACGAGAGGGACTAGACTCAGTCCAGGATACATCCATAGCCTCAGGCTCCGGGTCGGAGGTCTTGGATTTGGGTCTAAAGACGCCTGGTGCCAACAGGTACTGGGGACTGCCAACCTCTAGCTCTAACCTGTGTTCTGCATGACGTAAGTCTATACGGTCAGCGAGAGATATTAACTCCTCCAGGGAGGTTGGAATCTCTCTGGTAGATAAAGCATCTTTAATATGCCCAGCCAGACCCTTCCAGAACACCGGGATAAGCGACCGCTCAGACCAATCCAGTTCAGCCTCCAAGATTCTGAACTAGATGGCATAGTGACTGGTGGTGGCCGAACCCTGGACCAACGCTAGGAGCTTAAGAGCCGTATCATGTGTGACCTGAGGGCCCAGGAAAACACCTTTTAGGGTCTTAAGGAAGAGACCCGCATTTACTACCACTGGGTCGTTCCACTCCCATAGAGGAGTAGCCCACTCCAGAGCCCTGTGAGACAGCAATGAGATGATATATCCCACTTTGGCTCTTTCGGAGGGGAACCGTGCCTCCATCATCTCCAAGTGAATGGAGCATACATTTATAAAACCCCTACAGAGTTTACTATCCCCAGAAATTTTTTCCGGGAGAGCAAACCGGGGTAATGGGGCACTTGCAGTGGTGGCAGCCGAGTTTATCATGTTGGCTGCTAGAAAAGCCGCCTGGGTAGCTACTGCAGTGGTATCAGCAACCGGGACCGCCTGTTCCAGAGGCCTGAGTCTGGTCTCCAGTTGCTGTATATAACGCTGCAGCTGCTGGTTGTCGGCCATGTTCGGCAAGACCCTGGCGCTCAGATACTGTTAAGGGGAGCGGTTGCAGACAACTTTATTTAATGGAACGCAACCGACCCCGGGGTCCGCGATGCAGCCTAGAGGACTGCTGCCGAACACTTTCCGGGTGGAAAGGCAAACGACAACTAAATGATAAACCCCTCCGCGTTAACTTCACACCGGACAGGGTATAGCGGTACGCTCTATCTCCGTTTACAGCACGGAGGAGAGAGCGACCGGCGACGCACCTAACAATTATCTTAGCCCTTCGTGTAAACGCACACGGAAGGGTAAGACGGTTCACACAATCTCCAAGAACCGCAGGGAGACGTGCGACCGTGGGAACAGCAGTAGCCCTGTCTTTGATACAGGCGCTACGCTATGGGGATTGGCGCTAAAGCGGTTCACACAATCTCCAAGAACCGCAGGGAGACGTGTGACCAGACTATGAGCAATAGCCCTGTCTACGGTACAGGTGCTATGCTATAGGAGACGGCGCTAGCGTGCGGGTGTGATTCCCGCCGGGTATTCGAGCACTTAGCCGGCGTGCTACCGGACTGAGCAAACCCGCTCTAGTTAGCTCACAGGCGGCTCGGGGTGCAAGGCGAACCCCTTAGTTAAAGCCAGTCAGCGAGGCGAAGCTACCTGCCTACTTTTTCTACCTGCTTAGCTAAAGCTATGGCTCATCGAGGAGCCCAGAGTAAGCGTGCACACCACAAACAGCTAGCTCAAATGATCTGAGCGCACCACCATGTTTGTGGGCGGGCCTTTTAAAGATTAAGCCCTGCCCCACTGTCGCACCATTGGTGACGACACCCGTGACCAATCAGGTGGTGCCAGGTCACCGGGTCAGGTGGGTGCCAACCCACCAATCATGATCCGCCAGGTCACGGACATGCTCAGTGCGGCAAATCCTGGACTTAGATTCCGCAAGCCCTGTCTCCCTCTGCAACCCAGTCTTTACATTGCTAGGCTCAGCTACCTGGGAGACAAACAGTGCTCGTGGACTAGCTAGGCGCTGGGGCTGATGGTGATGCTGAGCAGCATCAATCCTGGCTGGACTGAAATGGGAGACCACAGAAAGGCCTGGACCCATTTTGAATCCAGCACCATACCAACACCTAACACAGAGTAAGTGACACACCTGTTCACTTCCTCTTAACTATTACAGACATATGCGTGCGTAATTAAAACATAGCAATATGCATAAAATCAAGTTCCAACTTTAAGCTGAAATAACATTGCAAAGTAGAAAAACAGAATACATAGCAGCATTATAGAAAAACTGAAAGATCTAACTTCTCATTTAAACCTAATGGGCCCTGGGCTTCCGAATGTAATATCCATGTAGCCTCACGTTGCAATAACAATCTATTACGGTCTCCTCCTTCTTTTGGTAAACTGACATGTTCTAACCCTGCAAAACGTAACACGTTCGGGTCAGCATTATGATATTCAGAAATGTGCTGGATTAATCTAGGAGAACCCTTTTTTGACATAATTGAATTATAATGTTCCCTGAAACGAATAAACAATGGTCTAATCGTTTTTCCAATGTAAAAAAAAACTGGCAGGGACATGTAATTATATAGACAACATAATTCGTTCTGCAAGAGATAAAATCTTTAACTGTATGTGTCAAAGGTCCTATTCTGAAGAATTTGTCAATTCTATGAAATTTACAAAAGGAGCAATGCCCACATTTAAAATTCCCCTTAGGGGGTACCACCTTCTAACCAATTAGGGGAGTCATTTGAGAATCTTTTGTGCACCAAAATATCTCCTAGATTGCAGCTACGTCTATAGGAAATAATTGGTTTTCTGCTAGCCCTCTCAGCCAAATCTTTATCACTCTCTAAGAGATGCCAATTATTACTAATAGCTCTTTTAATTATATCGGACATCAGATTAAATTTAAAGGTGAGGATAAATCTTTGATCTTCTTTTTTAGACCGCTTTTTTTGTCCTTTTAATAATTCTTTTTGAGTTTTTTTATTGGCTTTATCACGGGCCAAATTGACTTCCTGGATAGGGTAACCTCTATCTATAGGGCTGCGTGCCCACTATGCGTTTTTCAAGCATTTTTGCAGCGGAATGTCCGCAGCGAAAACGCTTAAAAAACGCTTGATAATACGTGCCCCATGGTCCCCAATGATAATCCGCATGTGCTGTGCACATGCTGCGTAAATTTCCGCTGCGGATTATCATTGCGGAAAAATATGCAGCATGTCCATTAATTTTGCAGACATGCAGCGTAATCGCCGCCATTGACTTGCATTGGACCGTGACATCCGCATCACTACATCTGCACAAGCGGATATCACATGGTTCAATGTGCGGATGGTATCCAGGTCTGGAGGAGAGGAGACTCTCCTCCAGACCTGAGTACCATAGAAACTGTAAAAAAAAGAATTTAAAATAAAAAATAAAGATTATACTTACCTTCCGATGTCCTCCCGGTATTTTCTCCCCTCCGTCTGGTCGGCTGTATGGGTCGTGGTGTTGTGAAGGACCTGCCATGACGTCATTGAGTCATGTGACCTGTCACATGACTCAATGACGTCACTGCAGGTCCTTCACACCACCGCGAGCCGCCCAAAACACCGGACGCAGCGGAGAAAACATCGGGATGACGTCGGAAGGTAAGTAAAATCTTTTTTTTATATTTTTTACCATTCTTATTCTTTTTTTTTTAACTAACTTGGTCACACTACTATAAATCCATGCTGGTTGCATGGATTTATATACACTGTGTTCCAAATTATTATGCAAATAATATTTTCTCAGATTTTCCCAAATTACCTATATGAATTGCAGTCATTGTAATTTTCCAGTCAAATAACTATTAGAGTACAATTGAAAGGTTTTTTGTACAAACTGCCTATGATAACAGTATATTTTAAAAAAAATAAAAGACTCAAACTGCACTCAAAATGCATGTTCCAAATTATTATGCACAGCAGAGTTTTCAACCTTTTCATTTTAATAAAGAACAAAAAAATGGTCATTTTTGAAATTATAAGCATTAGCAGGTTATTACAAACTGAAATCAAACAGTTTTCAACTCAAAACTTTATTCTAGGTGATGTTACATATGCACATGGGACACCTTGTACGAAAGGTGCTTCTGAACTCTCTCGTCCATTGAATTTGTCAGGTTTTGGATGGTTTCTGCTTCAATTGTTTTGCATGAGGACAGAATACCCTCCCAGAGCTGTTGCTTAGAAGTGAACTGCCTCCCGCCATCATAGACACTCCTTTTGATGATACTCCAGAGGTTGTCAATGGGGTTGAGGTCAGGGGAGCATGGGTGCCACACCATAAGTTTGTCCCCTTTTATGCCCATAGCAGCCAGAGATGCAGATGTGTTATGTGCAGCATGAGACGGGGCATTATCATGCATGAAATGATCTCGATGGTCCAGATGGATGGAGTGGAGGATTGCTGGTTGATGGACACCCCATGCAAACACGGCTATGGCGCTAACAAGGAGGAGGTGGAGTAATGTTTTGGGCTGGAATCATGGGGAGAGAGATTGTCGGCCCCTTTAGGATCCCTGAAGGGGTAAAGATGAACTCCATAATGTATGTTGAGTTTCTCAAACAGCACTTCCTTCCATGGTTCAAGAAGAAGAACCGTGCATTCCGCAGCAAGATCATTTTCATGCATGATAATGCCCCGTCTCATGCTGCACATAACACATCTGCATCTCTGGCTGCTATGGGCATAAAAGGGGACAAATTTATGGTGTGGCACCCATGGTCCCCTGACCTCAACCCCATTGAGAACCTCTGGAGCATCATCAAAAGGAGTGTCTATGATGGCGTGAGGCAGTTCACATCTAAGCAACAGCTCTGGGAAGGTATTCTGTCCTCATGCAAACAATTGAAGCAGAAACCATCCAAAACCTGACAAATTCAATGGACGAGAGAGTTCAGAAGCTCCTTTCGAACAAGGGGTCCTATGTGCAAATGTAACATCACCTAGAATAAAGTTTTGAGTTGAAAACTGTTTGATTTCAGTTTGTAATAACCTGCTAATGCTTATAATTTCAAAAATGACCATTTTTTTGTTCTTTATTAAAATGAAAAGGTTGAAAACTCTGCTGTGCATAATAATTTGGAATATGCATTTTGAGTGCAGTTTGAGTCTTTTATTTTTTTAAAAATATACTGCTATCATAGACAGTTTGTACAAAAACCTTTCAATTGTACTCTAATAGTTATTTGACTGGAAAATTACAATGAGTGCAATTCATACAGTTAATTTGGGAAAATCTGAGAAAATATTATTTGCATAATAATTTGGAACACAGTGTAGTGTGACCAAGTTGTCAAGCACTTTTCCAAGTGATGCTAAAATCGCTTGGAAAAGCGCTTGATAACCCATATGCAGAAATGCATGCAAAAACGCTTGACAAACGCTTCTACCTGGCGGGAAAACCGCATGTAAAAACCGCATGTAAAAACCGCATGTGTTTTTCCTGCCAGGGAGAAGCGGAAAAAATATGCAGCATTTCTGTATCGTGGGCACTTAGCCTAAATCTTTTTGACAGACTATCTGACTGTTCTTCAAGTTTTTATTAGAATTATTGATTTTTCGAAGTCTTAAGAATTGACTATAAGGCAGGCCACGTTTTGAGTGGTACGGGTGATAGCTATTGAAATGCAGGAGCATGTTAGCGGCGGTATGTTTACGGAATGATTCTGATACAAGAATCCCTTCCTGGATGGATACACGCACATCCAGGAAATCTAACTCATGACCCCCAAAAGAAGAGGTGAACCTCATATTTTCCATATTCTCTGAATTGAGAAATGCTACAAACTCATCGAATTGCACCCTTGTCCCAGCCCATATCAAAAATATGTCATCGACATATCTATGGTATGCCTTAATATACCTCAGATAAGATAACTGTTTCTTCCAAAACTGCTAAAAATAAATTGGCAAAGGTGCAAGCGACGGGCGTACCCATCGCGGTACCCGTCGTTTGGGTGTACCATGTATTGCCAAATTTAAACGCATTGTGGGTAAGTACAAACATAAGACTGTTTTTAACAAAATCTATATAACTTACTTCTCTGCCAGCTTTTTCTAAAATTCTACCGATTGCCTGTACACCTGCAAGCTGTGGAATGCGCGTGTACAGGATTTCAATGTCCAGGGATACCAACGACCAATCATCTTGCCATTCAATCTCCTGCAAGATATTTAAAAAATCTCCTGTGTCCTTCACATACGAAGGTATCTCTATCAGCAAGAGTTTCAATAGCCAATCTAGATATTTAGACAACGGCTCTGTAATAGAGCCTATCCCCGAGACTATTGGACTTCCTGGGGGCTTATGCAGGTTTTTATGAACTTTAGGTAGGTAATACCAATGCGGTTTACGTGGGAAATCTGGCAACAATTTGTGAGCCGCTTTTTTCGATAAAATGCCGTTCTCTATAGCTGTCCTCAATAATGAATGTAACTGATCTTTATATTTGAGTGTGGGGTCCCCTGGTAGTTTTTTATACGTGTTCACATCTGACAACTGTCTTACAGCCTCAATTAGATAATCTGATTTTTTTAGTAGGACAATATTTCCCCCTTTATCTGCTTTACGAAATATTACGTCATCCCAATCTCTTTCTTTTGTAGCCTCTTTTTCCCCTACATTTAAGTAATCTAATGTTTTTTTATAGATTAATGCTTGTATGTCTGACATAACTTTCTCCTGGAACAGGTCAATCACGTTGCCGGGATTCACGGGTGGTACAAAGGTGGATTTAATTCCACCCGTGAATGGCATGTGTTGTGAAGGTGTGGGGCTTTATTCACATGTAGAGAGGGAATCACTCAAACTAAGTAGCAATTCTACCTCCTCTTGTGGTATTCGATTCTGGGCTAAAGCGCTAAATCCGAACCGATCAATAGTAGTGGGAATTTCACCTGCAACAGGAATTATTGTGCTCTGATCTTTATTTATAAATAATTTATGTAAATGCATTTTACGTGTGGCTTTATAGAGATCAATTTTAAAGTCCAATAGAAATATAAAGAAATCCGGCACCAAAGCAATATGTTCCAAAGCTTTATTCCAAAAAGTTCTTAGGTATAAAAACACAGGCCAACATTTTTTGGAGGTGGAGGGCTTAATCCAGCAAGGTCCCAGGACACTGGCTTACGCGTTTATGTGCCTCTTAATCATAACCAAAAAAATGGTGGCCATAACTACAGATATTGATAGGTTCAGCCGACACTCTAATATGCATGGGAGCCACAGACTATTTTCGGTGGGAGACATCAATCCGGCATGTTCTCTATTTCATAGAGAACACAGGAGCGCTTGGCCGAACAAGGTCTCCTGTGTATGGTATAACCAGCCGAGATGGCTGTCGACTGAAGGATTGGCCAAAGCATTGTTTGGCTGACAGCTGACAGCTGTGTGAGGCAGTGACTGGGATCGTATATGAGGGACGTTATATATCCCCAGAATGTGTACAGAGACCTATTAAATCCATTAGAGTGCATTGCAGTCACAGACACACCTGCGGCTGCAATGCAGGAATGAAGGTGAGCATTGACCTGGTCAGGCTATCTGGCTAAGGCAGATTAGTAAAACCTGGCAGGGCGTTCATTTCTTGGAGGAGGCTACAGGAAGGCAGTGGGGCAGCCTCCTCCCTCCAACCCGGGTTTTCCAATGGCTCTTGCCACAGGTCCTTTAAAAACCTTGCATTAAGGATTAGTGTTGTTCAGTGCTGGGACCTGCTAGGAGCATAGCAGGAAAGCTCGGCGGGCCTGTGAGCAGCTGAACCCACGCCTGGGAAGGCTCTGCACCCGTTAGGCTCTGAGCGGCCCGGCGTGGCCGTTACCCCTGGCAACCGTTGTTATGGACTTGTGTTAACCCGGCTGCGAACCGGAGGACTTTCTGTTTATCTGTAAGTTTTGCTGAATAAAAGCTGCTTATGTTGGACTTGCTTGGGTCACTGCCTCAGTTACTGCATGGTGTGAACACCGCCGCCCTACAGCTGTTTCTTGTGTATTGTGGGCATTAACCAAGACATTACTTTGCTATCTCCTTAAGTGCTATCATTAAACCATTCTTCCAGAGTGTACACAATGTCAAAAGACTCACCAAGACCGCTGAATGTGGCTGTTCAAAAATGGCAGTACTTTAGGTACTAAAATGACTCAAAATCTGAAACATTTTATGTAGGTGTTTATCCATCAAAGTCATAGCTTGCGACACTACATGGATTACATACGTTCTGCCAACAGAAAGTGTTAATTGTCCTGTGGTATTGCTGAAGAGAAACTGAACACTCTGATTTCTTGGGAATCCCTTTAACCTAATCTTTTACTCATTTTGTGAATCTAGTATAACATTAGAATAGGCACCAAAGTTGTCATTAATACAGCTAAAGAAGAGATTTATGCAGCTAGGAAAATGCCTGTGTAGCATGAGCATCCAGCATATGGTTTCTTTCCCAGCTGCACCTTACAATTTTCGTATTGATCTAATATATTTCTCTGGCGAGGAAGAATAAGAAAAAAATATTATTTTTAATTGAGCTTAGTTTATGACAAGAACCTTTGGAAGACTTTAATATATCTAGGAAATCAGCTAATGACATTTGCATATTTGTAACATATAAGATTGAATAATTACTGCTAAAATAGGCAATAGCTGTCAGTGAGCTTCAAGCTTTCTTAACACTTTCTTGAGGGTTGATACAGTTCTTAATTAATATTTTGTGTAAACGCTAAATGTGTTGAATACATATGATGGAAAAATCATTGAGCTCAGAAAAAAACAATTAATTGGGAATTTACAGATGTGGACAAAACTGTCAGTACCCTTTGGATAAAGAAAGAAAAACCCACAATGGTAACTGAAATAACTTGAAACTTACAAAGTAATTTTCAATTTAAATTTACTGAATATCAACTAATGAAAATTAGACATTTGCTTTTGAATTGTGGCTCAACAGAAAAATTAAACAAAAACAAACTGGGCAAAAATGATGATACTCCTAGAAAAGATTGAAAACAATTTTACCATAGGAACATGCTAAACTAATGTGTTCTGTAATTAGCACCACAGGTGACTGCAAACTAGTAATTAACCAGACTGCCTATTTAAAGTGTGAAAAGTAGTCACTGTGCTGTTTAATATCATGGTCTGCATCACACTGAAAATGGACAGAGAAAGCTAAAGAGAAATTGTCTCAGGAGATTAGAAAGAAAACTATAGACAAACATGTTTTAGGTAAAGACTATAAGACCATCTCCAAACAGCTTGATGTTCATGTCACTAATGTTGCACATATATTGCTGCTTTCAGTCCCTGTACACAGAGCTCCTTCTTTAACCCTAGAATGCATACCTGGGGCCTCGCAGGCCCGCCCTGTTAATTGTTTTCTATTTTCTGCAACATTACTTTAGTTAGAATTTTGAAACTCTAGGTATTCCTCAGGTATATAGTTGTTTGTCATTTTTGTTTGAGTTATTCCATGTTATTTGCACACAGGCCTAAAAGGCCCCAGGTATGTGAAAGTGTAGATTTTTATGGTCATGCGTTCTAGGGTTAAGAATTTCTCTCCTCTAAGCTCCCTGCATATGGCCCATCCTGCAGTAGATCTCTCCTCTCAGCCCTTCTGTATAAAGTCCCATCCTGCAGCACATCACTCGTCTTAGTTAACAGGACATCTGCACTCTGTTGCTTCCTGGTATGAGCTCTGATGAAAGAAGAGCCGCCCTGTTTCATGCTTTTTTCGTGACACCAACCCTCACAGTAGAGGCTAATTTGCTGGCAGAAAGCCAACTTAGAGAAACTACACTGCACATGATCAACCATGGCCATTTGAACTACCACAGAATGATTCTAATGGCAACTGAAGAGTAAATATAGCTTAGAAGGTCCCTCTTGGTGGGGTGGAGGTGATATGTGCAAAATTGTGCAAATTTAAAAATGGGTTATATTGGCAGAAATAAATATGTGTGCATTTTTATAACACCACATTGTGGTTTTGGGAATAACCCTTTAAGTGTGTCATACAGTTGTGTTTTTCAACCATGCCTTGGGTGTAGATCCACATTTCTAGTTCATGGCTGTACTAAACCTGTACGAATATCACAGTAGAAATGTACAGTAAAGACTCTCTAACATCACCATTCAAAATTGCAATAAAAAGTGATCTTATAATAGGGATGATCTCCTTAAAGGGGTTTTCCCATGAACGAAAGTTGATTTTAATCAACAGATCTTGGAATAATAATAAGCTCCACAATTGGATGTGTTTAAATAAAATGTTCCTGTGCTGAGATAATCTTATAAATGTGCCCCTGCTGTGTATTGTGTAATGGCTGGAACATGGTCTGATCATACCACAGCTCCTGGGCAGGGGAGGAAGCAAAAGACAATACAGACATTACAGCAGGGGATCACAGCTGATTCTTTTTGTGAGGTAAAACATTTCCCTGCCTGTTTTTAAACAATGTTTTACTTCAAAGAAAGAATCAACTGCAATTCCTTGCTGTAATATATGTATGCTCTCTTTCTTCCCCCTCTGCCCAGAAGCTGTGGTATGATCAGACCATGTTCCTGTATGGTCAGATGCAGCCATTACACAGTACACAGCAAGGGCACATTTATAAGATTATCTCAGCACAGGAACATTTATTTAAACACATCCAATTGTGTAAATTATTATTATTACAAGATCTATTAATTAAAATTAACTTTTGTTCTTGGGAAAACCCCTTTAAAGAATTTGACCAGTTTGTATTATATATGGTGAAACTGAAATTCTGTTACAGAACTTCTCAAATACTCTTATCAAAGAGTTAGTCTTTTAGGTAGGGTGTAGCAAAGCCAGGAGATAGGCTAGGGTTAAATCCTAGCTCTACAGGCTCTGATGAGTGTACCTGGCTGGCTCTGCATATAACCAGGCTAGGTGTTCATCTCAGTCAGTCAGCTGGGGGGAAGCTGACCAGAGTGGATTTGTGTTGGAGATAGAGAGAGAGACAAGCCAAAATCTCTCTGAGAAGAGACTGCACAGGCTGTGTGCCCCAAACTACAAGTATCAGTAGTTGATTTGGACAATAACTGTTTTGTTTGACCAGATTGGGACTAGCTCAGCCGTGTATGGGTAGCCAGAGTCTGTGTTGTCCAGTTAGCACCTGCACAAGGCTAGGGATTTATGTTTATGATTTTGTTTTGGTGCTGTGCAACCTGTGGAAATAAACGTCACTTTGTTTGACACAAGAATCTAATGTCTGTGTGAACGCTAATACCCAGAGTTACTCTGGACTCCATCTGGCCTCTGTTTAGCGGTGTCCTTTAGTTCAGAAGTGCACAAAACTGTGGCCAACCACACTTTTATGCACGCCTAAAAAAACTGACCCCGTGGGATCACAGGCCAGACGGCATCCACAGTGCCTCCATGTGCCTCATTACAGGGAATCTTCTGCCGGGGGTTCTGTCTGAATCACGTATTTCAGAGATTTACACGGAAACCCCGGTGTAAGCGCTCAGCGCAGAGTGCAGGATAAATGTGAGCAGAGCCTTACTGCGATCTTTGGGAGACATAATAAACAAATCAGCAGCAGGTGAAGAATTGGTTTTATTTATTTTTTACGCCGTTCCTCGTGCAGTATAAGTGATTAGATGACGAATTCTTCGGGTCGGTGAGATTACAGTGATACCAGATTCATATCGGGTTTTTATGATTGACAGCTGTCACACACTAAAAGACGCTTTTTTTTGCAAATCGAGTTGAATTTTTGACAGAGACATTTTTGAGTACGTGACATTTTTTGATCGCTTTCTATTTTGTTTTTTGGGGGGTAAAATGAACAAAAAACAGCAATTCAGGATTTCTTTTTTGAGGTTTTTTATGCCGTTCTGCGTGTGGTAAAAGCGATAAGGCAGCTTTATTTTTCAGGTCAGTATGTTTACAGCGATACTACACTTATATAGTTCTTTATGTTTTGAGCTTTTACACAATTAAACTATTTTATAGAAAAAATATTTTTTTTGCATTGCTTTATTCTGAGAGCTATAACTTTTTTATTTTTCAGCTGATGGAGCTGTATGGCGGCTTTTTTTTGTGGGACAAGATGATGTGTTCAGTGGTACCATTCTTATTTCCATTTGGCTTTTTGATCACATTTTATTCCACTTTTTGTTTGGCGATATGATGAAAAAGCATAGTTTTTTGCTCCGTTTTTTATTTTATTTACGGTGTGCACATAAGGGGTAAATTAGTGTGACAGTTTTATAGATCGAGTTGTTCCGGACGTGGCGATACCAAATATGTGTATTTTTTTGTTTTTGCGTAAATATACAGATTTATTGGTTTAATTTTGTTTTGTGATTTTTCTTTAACAGATTGAAAACAATTTTAGACTTTTTTTTACATTTTTACTTAGTCCCTGTATGGGACTTCAATTTTTATTTTTCTAATCACTGTTCTCATGCAATGCAATAGACATGTATTGCACTGCATGAGAGCTCAGCTGACAGTTTTACACTGTCATTATCTCCTGCTAGACTTCAGCTGCAGGCTGAGCCTAGCAGGACACCATGCATGGCAGACTCGGAGGTGGTCATGTGACCTCCAGCTTACATGACAACGTCAGGTCCTATCAGGCATCACGGGGGCCATCGGAAAGGTGAGTGGACGACCCTCTCTCCTCTCACTATCTCCTCTCACTATAGCAAAGGGTTAACATCATTGGGACCTGATATAATCAGGTCCCGATGATGTCCCCTGTCAGAGCTACTGCTCTGCACCCCACCCGCAGCGCTTGCCGGACCCTGGGAGTCCTGAGCACTGCGGGACCACCGACCGTTTATAAACATCGGTGCTGCACAGAGCCCAGGCAGCGCCGACGTTTATATACATTGGGAGTTGGGAAGCGGTTAATTCTGCTCAATACAAAGCAATAAAATTAATGCTATGCAGAATTAAGTTCAACCTACTGTATTAGTTCTAACTTTCACTACAGTCATAGCACAGTCTCTCATGTGGTCCCATGGGAAAAATTAATTGCTCACCCCTGTATCAATGCTTATGGGACCATTTTGGAGACATTTCTTCCTTTGTTGTTGTGTAAATAAAAGTGGTTTTAAAAGTTGTGGTTGTATCCTGAGGAAGAAGTTAGATAACTTCGAAAGGCGAAGATATTAAAACCACAATTCTCTTCATCCTGTGTGTTCTGTGTCCTTCCAGCAGCCCAGAAAAAAACACTTTTATTTCCACAACAGCATTTCTCCTGGTTTTGTGACCCGTGGGCTTGCAGCAGCCGGTGTTATTTGCTCTGAGAGTGTTGTGTACCCACAACACCATCAGGTGAGCAAGTACTCTACATCTATCAATTGTTACCACCGGATAAAACCCTATTGCATTATTTTTGCTCCCTAGTTCCTTGTTATGTATTCCTCTGTAGAACATGTTTCGGTGTATATGGTGTACGTTAGGCTATATTGTATTATACATTATATTAGACTGTAACCTTCATGCACCTTTAACAATATTAGAAACTGTGTATTTGTTTTCTTTAGAAATAGTTTTCTTTACAATTACACTAAAATCCTGTCTATTAGTCTACTTTACTCCTTCATGGTAAAATTCATTAGGTTCCTTCTTTCCTCTTCTTATTAATCTAAGTGATACTGACATATTCTGATTACAAGTCTGGCTAATTAAGTTAAATGATAATTATCCTGACGTACTTCATACAGAAAATCTAGGGCATAGAGTTCATACTGGCTGAGATCTACTGGAGATTAAGCGTTTAGATTCAACATCTATCATGCTTCAGAAAGATGTTGCTATTTATCTGCATAAAGAGTAAGGAAATGGTCAAAATAAATATATTTATGCATTTATTTATTTTACTCGCTTATATAGTGCCAGTAATTCCACAGCTTTACATACATTATCATCACTATCCCCATTGGGGCTCACAATCCACATTCCCTATCAGTATGTCTTTGGAGTGTGGGAGGAAGCAACAGTACCTGAAGAAAACCCACGCTAACACGTGCAGATGTTGTCCTTAGTGATATATATACAGTATATCTATAATATAATCGGCCAAGCGTCCCTCTGTCTGAAGCCTCTTTAGACTGCGCATGTGCGACGCGCAGTCTGGCTCCAGACAGAAGAATGCTTGGAGCCATTACAGGTAAGAGGAGTGTATGGCGCCGGAGATCACGGTATGCGTAGACACTGAATGCATACCGCGATTTCCGGCACCATACTTACATACTTACCTGACCGGGAGGAGCATTCCACGGCGCCTCTCTTCTGGCCGGAGACCGGGGGCGGAGTGAAGGCGTCGGAATCGGTGCATAGTGCTATCCGGCGCCATTTTACTGAAGACACATTTACAGTGTGTCTTCAGCAAAATGGTGGCAGACAGCGTGGTGCTCCAACACCGCACTCCTCCCCCGGCCTCCGGCAGAACAGGACACAGAAGCGCTGGAGCACAGGGAAGAAAGGTAAGTATAAGTGTTTTTTTTGTATGTGTGCAGCGTGAAAGGGATGAGGGGTGCCATACATACCAGGATTGGGGGAAGAGGGGGCCATATATACCAGGATTTGGGGATGAGGGGGCCACATATACCAGGATTGGGGGATGAGGGGGCCACACATACCAGGACTGGGGGATGAGGGGGCCACATATACCAGGATTAGGGGATGAGGGGGCCACACATACCTGGATTGGGGGATGAGGGGTGCCATACATACCAGGATTGGGGGATGAGGGGGCCACATATACCAGGATTGGGGGATGAGGGGGCCACACATACCAGGATTGGGGGATGAGGGTGCCACATATACCAGGATTGGGGGATGAGGGGGCCACACATACCAGGATTGGGGGATGAGGGGTACCATACATACCAAGATTGAGGGATGAGGGGACCATGCATACCACAATTGGGGGTGAGGGGACCATGCATACCACAATTGGGGGTGAGGGGACCATGCATACCAGGATTGGGGGATGAGAGGGCCACACATACCAGGATTGGGGGATGAGGGGGTCACACATACCAGGATTGGGGGATGAGGGGTGCCACACATACCAGGATTGGGGGGATGAAGGAACCATGCATACCAGGATTGGGGGTGAGGGGACCATGCATACCAGGATTGGGGGATGAGGGGACCATGCATACCAGGATTGGGGGATGAGGGGTACCATACATACTAGGATTGTGGGGTGAGAGGACCATGCATACCACGATTGGGGGATGAGGGGACCATGCATACCAGGATTGGGGGTGAGGGGACCTTGCATACCAGGATTGAGGGATGAGGGGTACCATACATACCAGGACTGGGGGATGAGGGGTACCATACATACCAAGATTGGGTGATGAGGGGGCCATGTATACCAGGATTGGGGGTGAGGGGACCACACATACCAGGATTGGGGCATGAGGTGTTCCATGCATACCAGGATTGGGGATGATGGGACCATGCATACCAGGATTGGGGGAGAGGGGACCATGCATACCAGGATTGGGGGTGAGGGTACCATGCATACCAGGATTGGGGAATGAGGGGTACCATGCATACCAGGATTGGGGGAGAGGGGACCATGCATACCAGGATTGGGGGTGAGGGTACCACGCATACCAGGATTGGGGGATGAGGGGTACCACGCATACCAGGATTGGGGAATGAGGGGTACCATGCATACCAGGATTGGGGGATGAGGGGTACCATGCATACCAGGATTGGGGGATGAGGAGTGCCATGCATACCAGGATAGGGATGAGGGGGCCATACATACCAGGATTTGGGATGGGAAAGCCATGCATACCAGGATGAGGGATTTGGTACCATACATACCAGGATTGGGGGATGGGGGGTGCCATGCATACCAGGATTGGGGGATAAGGGGTGCCATATATACCAGGATTAGGATGAGGGGTGCCATGCATACCAGGATGAGAGATGGGGTGCCATGCATACCAGGATTGGGATGAGGTATGCCATGTATACAAGATTTTAAATGAGGGGTGCCATGCATACCAGGATTGGGGATGGGGGGTGCCATGCATTCCAGGATTGGGGATGATGGGGTGCCATGCATTCCAGGATTGGGGATGAGGGTTGCCATGCATACCAGGATTGGGGGAAGAGGGGTGCCATGCATGCCAGGATTGAGGGGTGAGGGGTACCATGCATACCAGGGGTGAGGGGTACCATTCATACCAGGATTGCAGGATGAGGGGTAACATGCATACCAGGATAGGGATCTGGGGGGCCATGCATACCAGGATTCGGATGAGGGGCCATGCATACCAGGATAGGGATGAGGGGTACCATGTATACCAGGATAGGGATGAGGGGTACCATGCATACAAGAATTGAGGGTGAGGGGTGCCATGCGTACCAGGATTTGGGGTGAGGGGTGCCATGCGTACCAGGATTTAGGGTGAGGGGTGCCATGCATACCTGGATTGAGGGTGAGGGGTGCCATGCGTACCAGGATTGAGGGTGAGGGGTGCCATGCATACCAGGATAGGGATGAAGCGTGCCATGCATACCAGGATAGGGATGAGGGCAGCACATAACAGGATGGAGGAACAGGATTGGGGAGCACAAATACCAGGATGGGGGCAGCACATACCAACATGGGAGACCATATACCAACAAAAATGCTCGCCACCCGGGCGTAGAATGGGCTCAATAGCTAGCACATATATATATATATACATGTACAGTTGAAACCAGAAGTTGGCGGGCTCCCGTGCACACAAGTTGGAGCCGCTCGTCACTGCGCACGCGCGTGAGCTGCTCGACACTGCGCACTCACAGCTTTACACATTGCGCAAGCTTGGGTGAACATATACAGTGCGCAAGCGTGGGTAGACATATACAGTGCGTGAGCGAGGGTTTTCAAGAGACTGTTCGTGTGACGTTGGCGTAAACCTGGGGAAAATTCTAATTGAGTGGATGGGGACAAGCCGGACTGAATACAGCGATGAACACCCCTATGACTAAACGAGCAGGTATAATATAAGTACATAAACTGCTTTTTACAAATGATTATAGCTCCGATTTTAATACAAAAAGTGTGTTAGTGATGCACATTGCTTCTCACAATAGTTGGTCGGAATTTGGGCCCATGCCTCCTGACAAAACTGGTGTAACTGATCCAGGTTTGTAAGTCGCCTTACTTGCACCTGCCTTTTCAGCTTTGACCATAAATTTTCAATAAGATTGAGATCAGGCCACTCCAAAACATTGACTTTGTTATCCTTAAACCACTTTGTTGCCATTTTGGCAGTATGCTTCGGGTCATTGTCCATTTGGAAGACCCATTTCCGCCCAAGCTTTAACTTCTTGGCTGATGTCTTGAGATGTTGCTTCAGTATTGCCACATAATCTTCTTTTCTTATGATGCCATCTATTTTATGACGTTTACCAGTCCCTGGAGCAAAACAACCCCACAACATGATGCTGCCACCACCGTGTTTCACGGTTGGGATGGTTTTCTTAGGCTTCCAAGCTTCTCCCTTTTTCCTCCAAACGTAACAATGGTCATTATGCCCAAAAAGTTAAATTTTAGTTTCATCAGACCACAGGACATATCTCCAAAAATTAAGGTATTTGTTCCTGCAAATGTTTTGCAAACATTTATCTGGCTTTTTTATGTTTATTTTTGAGTAATGGCTTCTTCTTGGCAGAGTGGTCTTTCAGCCCATGTTGATAAAGTACTTGTTTCTCTGTGGATATTGACACAATCTTACCAGCATCCGCCATCATCTTCACAAGGTCTTTTGCTTTTGTCCTTGGGTTGATATGCACATGTCGGACCAAAGCACGTTCATCTCTGGGACACAGAACCTGTCTCCTTCCTGAGCGGTATGATGGCCGGACATTCCCATCTTGTTTGTACTTGCATATAATTGTTTGTACAAATGAACGAGGCACCTTCAGGTATCTTGAAATTGTACCCAACGATGAGCCAGACTTGTGCAAGTTCCCAATTCTCTTCCTGATATCTTGACTGATCTCTTTAGACTTTCCCATGATGCTTCAAAAAGAAGCAATGTGTTTCAGGTGTGCATTAAAATACATCCACAGGTGTGTCTCTAATTAACTCAGATGTTACCAAAAAAAGCTATCAGGAGCTTCCAAACACATTACATCATCATATTGGGCAGTCCAGAATTGTTTAAAGGCATAGTAATCTTAGTCTATGTAAACTTTTGACTTTGCAGTAAGTAATAAAAATGCCTTTAAACACTCTCTATCTCTCATTAGTCTGGCATTTGGCCAATATTAAAAATTATGGTAATCCTAGTTGACCTACAACGGGAAAGGTTTATTCTGATTTCATGTCAGATACTGAGAAAAACATGCATATGTGTCTTTTTATATAGTGTATGTAAACTTCTGGTTTCAACTGTATATATATTATATATACACTGCTCAAAAAAATAAAGGGAACACTCAAATAACACATCCTAGATCTGAATGAATGAAATATTCTCATTGAATACTTTGTTCTGTACAAAGTTGAATGTGCTGACAACAAAATCACACAAAAATCATCAATGGAAATCAAATTTATTAACCAATGGAGGCCTGGATTTGGAGTCACCCCCAAAATTAAAGTGGAAAAACACACTACAGGCTGATCCAACTTTGATGTAATGTCCTTAAAACAAGTCAAAATGAGGCTAAGTATTGTGTGTGGCCTCCACGTGCCTGTATGACCTCCCTACAATGCCTGGGCATGCTCCTGATGAGGTTGCGGATGGTCTCCTGTGGGATCTCCTCCCAGACCTGGACTAAAGCATCCGCCAACTCCTGGACAGTCTATGGTGCAACGTGACATTGGTGGATGGAGCGAGACATGATGTCCCAGATGGAGGAGGCCGTAGGAGAGCAACAACCCAGCAGCAGGACCGTTACCTCCGCCTTTGTGCAAGGGGGAACAGGAGGAGCACTGCCAGAGCCCTGCAAAATGACCTCCAGCAGGACACAAATGTGCATGTGTCTGCACAAACGGTTAGAAACTGACTCCATGAGGGTGGTATGAGGGCCCGACTTCCACAGATGGGGGTTGTACTCACAGCCCAACACCGTGCAAGACGCTTGGCATTTGCCACAGAACACCAGGATTGGCAAAGTCGCCACTGGCGCCCTGTGCTCTTCACAGATGAAAGCAGGTTAACACTGAGCACATGTGACAGACGTGACAGAGTTTGGAGACGCCATGGAGAGCGATCTGCTACCTGCAACATCCTTCAGCATGACTGGTTTGGCAGTGGGTCAGTAATGGTGTGGGTTGACATTTCTTTGGAGGGCCGCACAGCCCTCCATGTGCTCACCAGAGGTAGCCTGACTGCCATTAGGTACTGAGATGAGATCCTCAGACCCCTTGTGAGACCATATGCTGGTGCGGTTAGCCCTGGGTTCCTCCTAATGCAGGACAATGCCTGTCCTCATGTGGCTGGAGTGTGTCAGCAGTTCCTGCAAGATGAAGGCATTGAAGCTATGGGCTGGCCCGCCAGTTCCCCAGACCTGAATGCAATTGAGCACATCTGGGACATCATGTCTCGCTCCATCCACCAAAGCCACGTTGAAAACTGACTGTCCAGGAGTTAGTGGATGCTTTTATCCAGGTCTGGGAGGAGATCCCAAAGGAGACCATCCGCAACCTCATCAGGAGCATGCTCAGGCGTTGTAGGGAGGTCATACAGGCACGTGGAGGCCACACACAATACTGAGCCTCATTTTGACTTGTTTTAAGGACATTACATCAAAGTTGGATCAGCCTGTAGTGTGTTTTTCCACTTTAATTTTGGGGGTGACTCCAAATCCAGGCCTCCATTGGTTAATACATTTGATTTCCATTGATGATTTTTCTGTGATTTTGTTGTCAGTACATTCAACTTTGTACAGAACAAAGTATTCAATGAGAATATTTCATTCATTCAGATCTAGGATGCGTTATTTGAGTGTTCCCTTTATTTTTTTGAGCAGTGTATATACAGATTTGTAGCTGAAGAAGTTATTCAGTACTTTGAAATAAATTACAAATTCTAAAATCATAAAAGAATACTAAAGAAAAATAGTCACTTCTTAAATGCCCAGTGGATCCAGCTTAGAGTCTAAGGTGGTCTCCCAAAGGTCCTTTTTGAACAGGTGAGAGTGATTATGAGTCACGCGTTAATGATAGTAGCACAGCACGTAACCACAGCTGAGATCACTGATTAAATAGAGATGGTCACAAGCAGCCATGACACATAATCGCTTGTAAGCAAAACACCACACACATCATCTACTACAGGCAAACTTTTTCTTTAGATGCCATACAAGGTGATTCCTGGACTTCACCAAATGAACAAATAGGATGCCTGGGCACCACCATTTGAATTGACCGTTCATGTTCAAATTGAAATTATCTCTCAGTTTTCCTATTTTGCCTCTTGAACTAAATATGAGATTAAATAGGATTATCCAGCTCTGCTCATATCCACATAAGGAGGTGAGGAAGCCACTGACATCACATATACATATATCTCCCCAATTGCATGCTTGAGTTGCAGGTATCGCACACCTGTACTATTCATTAGATTAATTGCGTGTATATCAGCTGCTTGTACACGCAAGCTAGTAGATATCTGTAGACTTTATGTTACCGACTCCGGTCACCTCACTATGCGAAAGTGAGCAGAGCTGGATTACACCTTTAGGCTATGTTCACATGTTGCTTTTTTACTGCTTTTTTATTGCAGTCAAAACCTGATTTCTTGACAGTAAAAAATTCATATGAGTTCATGAAAAAATAAAGAATTGCAAATGTAAAAAAACAGCTGGGGGAATTGAATTGGTCAGGCATAGTTTACCAAAGACATTTTGTAGGTCAGGCACTGTTTACTTTCCCACATTGGTCAGGTCATTGAGATGGTCAGGTATTGTTCAATTTAACACATTGGTCAAGCATTCTTTAATAGAAGGCAGTGATTAAGAACTGCACAGGTCACAGACGCATTACCTTATCTATTTCTTATGGTTTCCCTCCATGCCTTGTGGAGTACTGCTGTGTGAATGTTTCATGATTTTATTTTTAATGAAATAAAGCCTTTTTATGGATGAAGTGAGTGCTGGTCTCTTCCTGGACTTTCTGCTTTGAGCTTTTTGACCGTGCACTAAACAGGTGAGCTGAATAACTATATCTTTCTAGTGGAATAAAAGTATTCTGTTTGCATTGATTGATATGTTACCAGGGGTGCAATGAGCGCAGTCGAAGAGAATCTAGCTGTGACTGGGCCTGTGGAGGAGAGGGCTTGCCGACGCCAGCAGCTATTGCAGCTTGCTGTGCCTCCGAGTACGCACATTCAGCTGAAATTTATTGCGGGGTAGAGACCCGCTGGGTTCCTGTACTGCAACGTACATTGCCGGTCAATCAGAGGCCGGCAACTGACGGCGTGGAAGTCACTGGCAGCGTATCATCATGCAACTGCCAACTTTTGCGCATGCTATGGAAGAGGACGCCGCACTTCCTGCAAGCAGGGGAAGGTGAGTAGAATAATTTATTTATTTTTATATTTGATGGAGAAGAGCAGCAGAACAAGGACATGGTTCCTGGAAGAACCCTAGGATGGGGCACATTATGCCAGGATGGTCAACATATCTTAATGGAAGGGACCCAGAATGGGGGACATTATACCAGGATTTGGAGACATTATGCCAATAAGGGGCCCAGGATGGGGGGCATTATAGCAGGTTGGGAGTGATATTTTACTGGAAGAGGCCCATGATCAGAGACATTATATCAGGATGTGGCCCAGGATAGAGTTCATTATACCAGGAAAGGGAGACATTATACCAGGAAGGGGCCCAGAATGGCGACATCATACCAGGATAGGACATTATACCAGGAAAAGGCCCATTATGGAGGACATTATATCTGTAGGGGGCCCAAAATTGGGGACATTATTACAGGAAAGGGCCAGGATGGAGGACATTATTACAGTAAGGGGGCACAGGATGGTGGATATTATTACAGGAAGGGGCCAGGATTGGGACATTACTACAGGATGTCCCCAATCAATAGTTCCCCACAACGATTTCTATTTTTGTGATTTTTACACTATTGCCGGCCAGCTTTGACACCTTTTTGAAAAGTGGGCTGAAAAAAAAACAGGAAGAAGGGTGACAAATTGATCATACTTTCTGTCTAAAAATGCATTAATTATTAATTAAGTAATTATAACAGAATTATACTCTATTTCCTTGCTGGAGCATATTTCTTATAGTGATGCACAGCAGCTGAAGATGTGATAAATTCATTAAGCGGTGTCCTCCTCTTAATGGATTTGGCGCATCGTACTCCAGCAGATTCTTTATCATGGTTTCATGTGTAGCGAGGCACGGGGCGGCAGCTGTGAGCAGTGCACTCATCTCCTTTTACGCACGGCGCTCTAAATGAAAGCATGGGTCCTGGCTGGATGTGTGAACTTTTGCTGTGAGGGCCTTATGCCCGTCCAGGATGCATGTAGGCGGTGGTGTTGGCTCGCCTTGACCATCAGTTCCACAGTTCAATGAGGGAGACCACCATTCAAAAAGAAAGTCTTTACTGAATGATAACTTGGTAAGGGTTATTTATATACAAGGGATAGCGTGTAAAAAGTCTTATGGATGTTTCTTTTACAGTATGAAGCATTTTCCACACAGTATGCTTCCTCTATAGTTTACTCCAGGGCCAGTGAGGCACACTGTTTCTGCCTAATTCATCACAACCCAGCTTTAACGCTACAGGCATGATCAGCAAGTCATGTCTTTAATTGCTCAGCGGTTCTGCGTCTTTTTTCCTCCACTAATGGTGCCCTGAAATCCTTGCACTTGGTACCCTCACTAGTCCCATGTACTCAGTCCTGTTTAGGCCCATTACCTTCAATGTTACAAGCTATGTTGTTTTTGACTCGGCATCCTCATCAATGACCTGTCTCCGGAAGGCCACGCCGTCTCTTTTAGTCACTTTTCGTTAGAATCACACTATCCATCGCCTTAGTCTCCTCCCACTATGGATCACCCTTTAGGCAGCACTGCTCACTTCGCACTCCAAACTTGAACTCTCCTCTACCTGTGGACTTGTCCTAACCATTAACTCTACCCTAACTTACCCTATCATTCTACATCCCTATACCACCTATCCTATATTATACTATCTGTCTTATTCACTATGCCTTACACTACATATTACTTATCTTACATTAATACACACTATACATTATGCATAACCATATCTCAAAACATTACAACACAATTCACTTTACACAATATACAGTACTGACCAAAAGTTTGGACACACCTTCTCATTTAAAGATTTTTCTGTATTTTCATGACTATGAAAATTGTACATTCACACTGAAGGCATCAAAATTATGAATTAACACATGTGTTATGTCTTATATTCTAGGTTCTTCAAAGTAGCCACCTTTTGCTTTGATGACTGCTTTGCACACTCTTGGTATTCTCTTGATGAGCTTCAAGAGGTAGTCACCGGAAATGGTCTTCCAACAATCTTGAAGCAGTTCCCAGAGATGCTTAGCACTTGTTGGCCCTTTTGCCTTCACTCTGCGGTCCAGCTCACCCCAAACCATCTCGACTGGGTTCAGGTCTGGTGACTGTGGAGGCCAGGTCATCTGGCGTAGCACCCTTCTTGGTCAAATAGCCCTTACACAGCCTGGAGGTGTGTTTGGGGTCATTGTCCTGTTGAAAAATAAATGATGGTCCAACTAAACGCAAACCAGATGGAATAGCATGCCGCTGCAAGATGCTGTGGTAGCCATGCTGGTTCAGTATGCCTTAAATTTTGAATAATTCCCCAACAGTGACACCAGCAAAGCACCCCTACACCATCACACCTCCTCCTCCATGCTTCACGGTGGGAACCAGGCATGTAGAGTCCATCCGTTCACCTTTTCTGCGTCGCACAAAGACACGGTGGTTGGAACCAAAGATCTCAAATTTGGACTCATCAGACCAAAGCACAGATTTCCACTGGTCTAATGTCCATTCCTTGTGTTCTTTAGCCCAAACTTGTCTCTTCTGCTTGTTGCCTGTCCTTAGCAGTGGTTTCTTAGCAGCTATTTTACCATGAAGGCCTGCTGCACAAAGTCTCCTCTTAACAGTTGTTGTAGAGATGTGTCTGCTGCTAGAACTCTGTGTGGCATTGACCTGGTCTCTAATCTGAGCTGCTGTTAACCTGCGATTTCTGAGGCTGGTGACTCGGATAAACTTATCCTCAGAAGCAGAGGTGACTCTTGGTCTTCCTTTCCTGGGGCGGTCCTCATGTGAGCCAGTTTCTTTGTAGCGCTTGATGGTTTTTGCAACTGCACTTGGGGACACTTTCAAAGTTTTCCCAATTTTTCAGACTGACTGACCTTCATTTCTTAAAGTAATGATGGCCACTCGTTTTTCTTTAGTTAGCTGCTTTTTTCTTGCCATAATACAAATTCTAACAGTCTATTCAGTAGGACTATCAGCTGTGTATCCACCTGACTTCTGCACAACACAACTGATGGTCCCAAGCCCATTTATAAGGCAAGAAATCCCACTTATTAAACCTGACAGGGCACACCTGTGAAGTGAAAACCATTTCCGATGACTACCTCTTGAATAGTGTTGAGCCACCCCCGTAGTGTTCGAGTTCGGTTCGGTTCGTCGAACACCCGTGTGTTCGCCGAACTGTTCGTCGAACTGTTCGTCGAACACCTTCGAACACCGTTAAAACCAATGGCAGGCAAACAAAAACACATAGAAACACATAGAAAACACCTTCAAAGGTGTCCAAAAGCTGACAAACTGCTCAGAAGACACAACTAACACATGGAAAAGTGACAAGTACATATAGTCATGCGAAAAGAAAAGAGGTGGAGGAGTAAAAGGAGGGGGAGACACAGATATAGGCATGTCATGCCCTTCTAAAATCCAAAAAGTGAGAAGCCGAGACGGCCAGTCCGCTCCTGCCCGTGCCACCTCCGTGTCGCCGGGTTTGTGCCAGAGCCGCGGTGAACCCTGACGGCCAGCCCCCCTCTCCCAATACTGGTGCCTGTCCGCTGGTGGGTCGAGAGAGCCCCCCTGTGGTGGAGGCAGCTCTAAGCTTTTTAATTTAAATTGTCCCTCTAATTTGAATGAATACACTTTAAATCCATTTACAAGGATCTATTGGAGGGCAAGTCTCATGCCAGCAGCCGCGTAATTCCAGCTCCAGTAGCGTCCACTAAAGCTGCTGCAGTTAAAAAGCTTTTATAAGGATCGAGCTCGGCTGTCCACCGCAAGGCATCCTAGTGCCAGTCCCAGCCCCTATGCCTTGGGGTGCCTCCTGATGCTCTTCACTAAGTATCCCGTGGTCCCAAAGCATTTCCTTTGAAAAAATTAAGTGTCCAAACTACAGGTGGTGTAGCTTGCTTAACAGCCGGGATAATCCGCTGACTAGCAGACACTGCTACTAGGCACAAAGTATTTCCTGGGCTAGATGCAGTTAAAAATTTGTAAGTAGATACTCTCGTTGGATGCTGAGAAAGCATTCCATAGAGTCTCCTGGCACGCCATATATGATTCTCTTAAAAAGCTTGGGGTAGGGGTCTAGGGGACCCTTTTATAGCCAAAATCACGGCCCTGTATCACAATACGTCACCTAGGCTAAAGATAAATGGAACTGTAGCACCGAGGGCTCGGTTGCTACAGACGTATTGCACCTCACCCAGAGGTGTGATATCTCACTCTCAGATAAGGATGGAGTGTGGATCAGGACCCGACACCTGCATGCATTACACCACATTGCCGTGGGGCAGGGCGACCAATATGCCCCTGAGATGGGCACGACAGTCCCTGTCCCTGGCTGGAGTGGGGGGAGGGAACACTGAGGAAGGGGAACCCTGCAGTGCAGGAGCAGGGAGGAAGCAGTTCCTGGGTGCATTGAGAAGGGAGTATAAAAGGTGGGCACCATCTTAGTTCAGTGCAGAGAAGTCTGAGCAGAAGTGGCAGGGAGCAGGGGCTCTGCATGAGCTCTGCTCCGGAGGCGGGCCTAGTAACAGAGGCCCAGGCCTGCAAGAGGGAGAAGGAAGGAAGAGGAGCGGAGAAGGCTCCAGGAACGAGGAATGAAGGGATCCCAGGGGTGCGGACGGGCGAGTCGCCACCGCACGCCCGAATCCACCTGCGTGGAGGGGTCAGGCCAAAGGGGGAGACCGGTCCCCGAACTAGTGGAGGCAGGAAACGACCCTCAGCTAGAAACCGGAGGCTCTGACATTTTATGTGGCGCAGCCCCTTGCTCCACCCGCTAGGAAGGCACCACATAGGGTCAGGGAAACTGGCGCCAAGTTTACCAAGAGGAGGCCCGAGGCAGCCGGACAGAAGTGTTGGTAAGAAAGGCCAGACAAAGGACACACAAAGGGGGTCCTGTGAAGCGCTCCAAAGTTATCTGGGAGTTGTCTGAGCCCCTCACCTGGTGAGCACAGTACGACGTGGGCAGCCGTTACCTGCAGACGTGGTCTGGATAATAAGAACTGTGAGTAAAGGCCCTGAACTGCATCACTGACTCCGTGTCGTTACTGCTGCTGCCCTGCACCATCACCCCCATCCTCCGCATACACTGCCCTGAGGCTATACTCCTCCCGTGGGGAGTTATGCTACGCTCTGCTGCACCCACAACACCAGCCTTAGCGGTCTGCCCTGTAGCGGCGGTTCACTCTGACCGCAATCCACGGGTGGCGTAGTCGGACATTTAAACATCAAAACCACATAAATAGTTCCGCCACTGGTTTGACCGCCCTGAGACACGGAACCGGATCGCCGCCACGAAGACTACAACCACCAGCATCCACCAAAAAGGGTCCGGCTCCGGGTGTCCCAAGGCCCAGGGGGTGCGTCAGAACATTTTCATCACCTTTCACAATCACCAATGGGACAAGGCAGGGATGTCCTCTGTCCCCTCTCTTATACATCCTAGTGACGGAGCACCTGCTCTCATCAATTCGCCATAACCCCAATATTAGGTGGATTGAGGTGGGAGGCACCGAGTACAAGTGCTCTCTATTTGCTGATGATGTCCTAGTATATATCACTCAATCACATATATCCATCCCTGCTGTTATGGCTGAAATAGATCACTTTGTTACATGGTAAAATTTTAAAATCAATGCAGCGAAGTCTGAGGCCCTCAATGTCTCCCTCCCTAAATCCATATAGGATTCCATCCAGTCCAACTTTCCCTTTGCCTGGCCCTCACAGGGTATCAAATACTTAGGAATTCCTATTCATAGAGACCTCTCCCATCTATGTTATCTTAATTTTGGGCCCTTTATTGAACAATTCCATACAGACCACGGTTGGCAAGTTAGAACTGTAAGATTCACTACGTGAACCACTGGTGTTTTGTGGAAAAGCACATGTACACCGCGTTCCAAATTATTATGCAAAAAGTGTTTAGGAGTGATAAGGGAAGAATTTGTTTGTTTGTCAGTTAAACTCATTGATGGTGATGTGTGTCAGGGCTCTTTATATCACTGTAAGCAATTGCAGACACCTGTGCTAATTAGTTTGGCAGGTGTGTCCAATGAAAGGCAAGACTACTTAAGAAGGCTGTCTCACATTATTAAGCAGCCTACATTTTCTGCCAAAATGGGAAAGAAAAAGGATGTGTCGGCTGCTGAGAAGCAACAAATTGTGGAGTGTTTAGGTCAAGGCATGACTACAATCAACATTGTGCGATGATCAGGATGAAGTGTCTTGGCAATCAAGAAGTATGTAGCTGATTCACAGTACACACGTGTGCGTGCTGATAAGGGCAAATTGAGGACTCTTTCCTACAGGCAATTACGTCAGGTTGAAACAGCAGCGGCAAAAAAGCCTTGTCATAGCAGCAGACAAGTTTTTGAAGCTGCTTGTGCCTCCAACGTCCCCCGAACAACAAGATGCAGGGTCCTTCAGAGGTTTGCAGCTGTGCATATGCCATCCTGTCGACCTCCTCTATCCACTTCACACAAGCAGAAACGGCTCCAGTGGGCCAAACATTACATGAAGACTGATTTCAAAATTGTTTTGTTCACGGATGAGTGCCGTGCAGCGCTCGATGGTCCAGATGAATGGAGTGGAGGATGGCTGGTTGATGGACACCCCACGCAAACACGGCTACAGCGCCAACAAGGAGGAGGTGGAGTAATGTTTTGGGCTGGAATCATGGGGAGAGAGATTGTCGGCCCCTTTAGGATCCCTGAAGGCGCTAAAGATGAACTCCATAATGTATGTGGATTTTCTCAAACAGCACTTCCTGCCATGGTTCAAGAAGAAGAACCGTGTATTTCACAGCAAGATCATTTTTCTGCATGATAATGCACCATCTCATGCTGCACATAAAACATCTGCATCTCTGGCTGATATGGGCATAAAAGGGGACAAACTTATGGTGTGACCCCCATGCTCCCCTGACCTCTACCCCATTCAGAACCTTTGGAGCATCATTAAAAGGAGTGTCTATGATGGCGGGAGGCAGTTCACATCTAAGCAACAGCTCTGGGAGGGTATTCTGTCCTCATGCAAAACAATTGAAGCAGAAACCATCCAAAACCTGACAAATTCAATGGACGAGAGAGTTCAGAAGCTCCTTTCGAACAAGGGGTCCTATGTGAAAATGTAACATCACCTAGAATAAAGTTTTGAGTTGAAAACTGTTTGATTTCAGTTTCTAACAACCTGCTAATGCTTATAATTTCAAAAATGACCATTTTTTTGGTCTTTATTAAAATGAAAAGGTTGATCGAAAAGTTTGGGGGATCTAAGAGTGTGGCAACCCAGTAGTCATGATTACTTTGAATTCTGACAATATGAGGGTCATGCTGCAGGTAGTGCAGCAAGAAGGCACTTATGTGTCTTGCGCATCTCGGAGCCCCAAAATTATTTTCCGGGCTAGATGCAGCTAAAAATTATTTTTAATTTTAAATCTGGTGAAGCTTATTATAGATGGCCTAATAGGATCAGTGCTGCACACTGCTACAAAGCCCAAATTATTTTCCAGTCAAGATACAGATAAACATGATTAGTAATTTGAAAGCTTAAAACGGTTGGTAGGGTGATTTTAACCAATCATCAAGCTTTTACTCTCCCCAGGATGACACAGGGGTAGAAAAGTCGTTTCGGATCCATGATTTGTTCATCTTTATGAACGTGAGTCTGTCTACATTATCAGTGGAGAGCCGCGTGCGCTTATCTGTCAGCACACCACCAGCAGCGCTGAACACACGTTCAGACAGAACGCTGGCTGCGGGGCATGACAAGATCTCCAAGGCGTAAGTGGCTAGCTCCGGCCATTTATCCAGATTGGAAGCCCAAAAAGAGCAAGGGTCCAGTGACACAGTCGTGGCTTCAATGTTTACTTGGAGATACTCCTGTACCATCGTCTCTAGGCGTTGACTATGTGTCAGACTTCTTGTCTCCTGTGGCCTTGCAAAGGATGGGCTAAAAAAGTGGTGAAATGATTCCGCAAAATTGATGTTACCAGCAGATACTGTGGTTCTGTTACGGTTTGAGTGCTGAACACTTGACGGTCCCACGGTTGGCAAGTTGGAACTGTGAGATTCACTACGTGCACCACTGGTATTTTGTGGAAAAGCACATGTAAGATTCTGCAACAGTCTCTGCTGATACTCCTGCATGCGTGCATCCCTATCTATGGCAGGAATAATTTCTGCAAATTTACTTTTGTACCGGGGATCTAACAGTGTGGCAACCCAGTAGTCAGGATTATTTCTAATTCTCACAATTCGAGGGTCATGTTGCAGGTAGTGCAGCAAGAAGGCACTCATGTGTGTTGCGCATCCAGGAGCACCAAGTCCCTGTTGTGTTGGTGGCGAGGTAGCAATCATGCTTCCTTCCTCTGTCCTCTCCCCCCAACCTCGCACAACAGAAATGTGATCAAGGTCTCCCTCATCTGATGAGTCTTCCATCAGTTCGTCCTCCACTTCTTCCTGGGCTCCTGCACCTTCCTCACTAGTTTGGCTGCTACCATGCGCCCTGGTAAAATCATCTCCCCCACCCTCACATGCCTGCCGCCTTGGTGCTGCCGACCGTCTGGACCTTGCAGATGTTAGCCCTTCCGCATACAACTCCTCCTCCTCTACTTCCTCCACCTCCTCTTGTGCCACCACCTGACTCCGAATTCTGTTTAACATGTGCTCCAGCATGTAAATCACCGGAATAGTCATGCTGATAATGGTATCGTCAGCACTAAACATCTTCGTCGCCATTTCAAAACTGTGCAGAAGGGTGCATAGGTCCCTGATCTGAGACCACTCCTCCAGCGTGATTTGCCCCACCTCTGAATCTCGTTGGCCCAGGCTATACGTCAGAACGTATTGCACCAGGGCTTGTCGGTGCTGCCACAGTCGCTGCAACATGTGCAGAGTTGAATTCCACCGGGTAGGCACATCGCATTTTAGCCGGTGAAGTGGCAGGCCCAACGACTTCTGTAGAGATGTAAGTCGCTGAGCTGCGGGATGCGAACGGCGGAAGTGAGCACACAGCGACCGTGCCCTCTGCAGAAGGCCATCTAGTCTGGGATAGTGGGCTAAAAATTGCTGGACAACCAGGTTCAACACGTGAGCCATACAAGGCACGTGTGTGACATTGCCCCGGCGAAGGGCCGCACCCAGGTTTGCAGCATTGTCGCACACGGCCTTCCCTGGTTTCAGGTCCAGTGGAGACAACCATTCATGAAATTGGTTCTCCAGAGCTGACCACAACTCCTCAGCTGTGTGACTCACATTTCCCAGACATTTCAATGTAAAAACCGCCTGATGACGTTGAGCCCTACTGCCAGCATAGTAAGGAGGTGTGCAGGATCCCTTCTGCGCAGTTAGAAAGCTTGTGGCATGACCAGACAGGCTTTGGGTGCAGGTGGAAGACCGAGAGGAGGTTGAGGAGGCAGAAGCAGTGGAGGAAAAATGACATAAAGAGGATTGACGCACAACTCGTGGGGACGGCAAGACTTGGACAGCAGCCCCTTGTCCTGCTGTCACCATAGTTACCCAGTGCCCAGTCAGCGACATGTAACGCCCCTGTCCATGCCTACTCGTCCAAGTGTCTGTGGTGAAATGCACCCTGTCACACACAGAGTTTCTCAAAGAAGCGGTGATGTTGTGTGCGACATGCTGGTGGAGCGCAGGCACACCTTTCTTTGAGAAGTAGTGCCGACTGGGCATCTGGTACTGGGGCACTGCGACGGACATAAGGTCTCGAAAATCCTCTGTGTCCACCAGGCGGAAAGGCAGCATTTCTGTAGCCAAGAGCTTGCAGATGGTGAAATTCAACCTCTTAGCTTTCTCATGGCTAGGAGGAAATGGTCTTTTACTTGTCCACATCTGAGGGACCGAGGGCTGGCTATTGTGCTTAGACGGGGTTGATAAGGGTGTCCCCGGCAAACTGCCGGTCTGTGAGGAAGATGCAGGCGGACATGTTAGGTTGCCTTGATCCAAAGGTGGTGCTATCGATGTCGGACAGCGCTCAAGACCAGCTGGTGTTACCACCTCCAAAGAAAATGATGACCTGCCAATCACGCTGGCTGTTGCGGGTAAAGAGGTGGCAGGTCTGCGCCCCAAAACAGGTGTGACTGCTGTCCCCCCAGTCACAGAGGATGAAGAGGCCGCGGATGCACAAGATATGGCAGACGGTGGTTGGCCCGGCCGGCTAGACCGCATTGTAGCACACTGAGCTTCCCACTGCAACTTATGCTTCATGTCCATGTGCCGGTTCATGCATGAAGTACTCAAACTATGTATTTTTTGGCCTCTACTTAGCGTTTGCTGACAAATGTTACAGATAACACGAGTTGGGTCATCTTTATCGATCTGAAAAAATGCCCAGGCTATGCAAGGCTTAGCACCCATGCGACCTGAAGAGCCACCACGACTTGTGGTGAGAGGCAGAGTTGTGTTTGAGGATGCAGTTGTTGACGTGCTTCCAGTACTACGTCTCTGTCCAGGAAGGCGCAACCTGACCTCGTCGTCACTAGCATCTTCCTCCACCTCCTCTGCTGACCTCATCTCTTGGCTGACTGTGGGTTGACAGTAAGTGGGATCTCCGACCTCATCATCATCACCCTGTGCGTTATCACACCCGTCGTCCTCAGAGCCAACCTGTTCCTGCCCTGACAAAAAACTAAAGTTGTCGCTCCAATCAGGTATTTGAGTCTTATCATCGTCTTCCTCATTGTCTCCACCAACAGGAGTTACAGTTTGGGAATGAGGGTCTACATTATGGTCAGAACCTTCTGCGTCTGGTCCTGGATCCGACTCATAAAGATTCTGGGCATCAGTGCAGATCATTTCCTCGTCTGGATTCACAGAAGCGCTGGAGTCGACCTCTGATTCCCAGGCTATAGTATGAGTAAACAGCTCTGCAGACTCAACCATCTGTTCTACCTCATACTCAGACGGGCAGCTGGAGATTTGGGAGCTGTGAGGAAGCAAGTGCGATTTGGGTGACACCTTTGAGGACTGGAGTATTTGTGATGTTGAAGTTGATGTGGAGGAGAGCCCACTTAAAGGAGCACTTGATATCCGTTGAAGCACCTGCTGTTTTTGTGCCTCATCTGGAATTTGTAGCGATTGGCGTGGCCGTAAGAAAGGGATCTTATCACATTGTCCGCTAAAAGAAGTAGACATTTTAGTTTGGCTGGAAGATGGTCTTTCTTCTGCACCTACCCCACGGACACAACCTTTTTTCCCCTTCCCAACACGCCTATTCCCCTTTCCACCAGCAGCAGGCCTTTTTCCACTCATTTTGGTGGTTAACTAATTCACAACTCTGGAGTTGTTTGCACAAAAAAACAATGGATGGTAACCGAGCAGAGCTGAGTGGCCAAACTGTGGTATTAGGCCAAAACTATTGGCTGGGTTAGATGCAGAAAAAAATTATTTTTAATTTGCAACCTGATGGAGGTCATTATAGATGGACTAATAGACCAAGTCCCACACACCGCTAGAAGCCCAAATATTTTTTCAGAGCTAGATGCAGAAAATTTTTTTATTCAATTTGCAACCTGATGGAGGTCAGTATAGATGGACTAATAGACCAAGTCCCACACACTGCTAGAAGCCCAAATATTTTTTCAGAGCTAGATGCAGAAAAAAATTATTTTTAATTTGCAACCTGATGGAGGTCAGTATAGATGGACTAATAGAACAAGTCCCACACGCTGCTAGAAGCCCAAATATTTTTTCAGAGATAAATGAAGAAAAAAATTATTTTTAATTTGCAACCTGATGGAGGTCAGTATAGATGGACTAATAGACCAAGTCCCACACACTGCTAGAAGCCCAAATATTTTTTCAGAGCTAGATGCAGAAAAAAATTATTTTTAATTTGCAACCTGATGGAGGTCAGTATAGATGGACTAATAGACCAAGTCCCACACACCGCTAGAAGCCCAAATATTTTTTCAGAGCTAGATGCAGAAAAAAATTATATTCAATTTGCAACCTGCTGGAGGTCAGTATAGAAGGACTAATAGAACAAGTCCCACACACTGCTAGAAGCCCAAATATTTTTTCAGAGCTAGATGCAGAAAAAAATTATTTTTAATTTGCAACCTGATGGAGGTCAGTATAGATGGACTAATAGACCAAGTCCCACACACTGCTAGAAGCCCAAATATTTTTTCAGAGCTAGATGCAGAAAAAAATTATTTTTAATTTGCAACCTGATGGAGGTCAGTATAGATGGACTAATAGAACAAGTCCCACACGCTGCTAGAAGCCCAAATATTTTTTCAGAGATAAATGAAGAAAAAAATTATTTTTAATTTGCAACCTGATGGAGGTCAGTATAGATGGACTAATAGACCAAGTCCCACACACTGCTAGAAGCCCAAATATTTTTTCAGAGCTAGATGCAGAAAAAAATTATTTTTAATTTGCAACCTGATGGAGGTCAGTATAGATGGACTAATAGACCAAGTCCCACACACCGCTAGAAGCCCAAATATTTTTTCAGAGCTAGATGCAGAAAAAAATTATATTCAATTTGCAACCTGCTGGAGGTCAGTATAGAAGGACTAATAGAACAAGTCCCACACACTGCTAGAAGCCCAAATATTTTTTCAGAGCTAAATGAAGAAAAAAATTATTTTTAATTTGCAACCTGATGGAGGTCAGTATAGATGGACTAATAGACCAAGTCCCACACACTGCTAGAAGCCAAAATATTTTTTCAGAGCTAGATGCAGAAAAAAATTATATTCAGTTTGCAACCTGATGGAGGTCAGTATAGATGGACTAATAGAATGATGCTATGCCCAAAAGATTTTACTTCACTAGGTGCAGTAAAAAAATTGGTATTCTATACACAGGTGGTATATCTTGCAACACAGATAGGCTACTCCACTGACTAACACACTCTGCAATAGGCCAAAAAGGATTAGCTTTGCTAGATTCAGCCAAATGCTGTGAAAAAAACTTGCACAGCACTGGCACAGACCTGCCTGGCAAAAACTGATAGGAACTGATGTAACCTAATCCTGAAAAGGACTCCAATTACAATTAGTCTTTACTCCCACAATCTATCTATTTAAGAGCACAGACCTGCCAGATAAAAGTCGTAGGAAATGCTGTAACCTAGTCCTTAAAAGGACTGCAATCACAACTATTCCCTACTCCCAAGCTATCTGTATATTTGTGCGAAAATTGGCTTGAAATTAACAAGGTATAGCGCACACAGCAACAGCGGTGCCGTCTAACACGCAGCTGCAGCAGTGAGAAAATGGTGGCGACGGGGAAAATGGCTTGGTCTTATAGGGCAAGGACATGTGACATACACTGCCAATCACACATGCCCTTGCTTGTGTGAAAAAAAGCACTTCGCTCCGTGTGTGCGCTGCTGATAGGCTGACAGATTGCACCTCCCCACTGCAAATGCGGGAAAGAGAAAAAAAAATGGAGATCTTCATTGTTCCTGCAGAGATCCATCCCCTGCCCCTCCCCCCGCCCCGCTGTACACTCAAACTGCGTATTAACATTAATTTTCATCATTACTGAGAAAAAATCCAGTTATGATTTTGGTGCACGAACAGTTATCGAACATAACCTCGAACAGCCGAATTTTTCTCAAATTGTTCGTGTTCGCCGACCGGCTCGAACACCGCCCAAAACAGCTCGAATTTGAGATTGGCGAACAGTTCGAGTAGAACAACGCTCATCTCTACTCTTGAAGCTCATCAAGAGAATGCCAAGAGTGTGCAAAGCAGTCATCAAAGCAAAAGGTGGCTACTTTGAAGAACCTAGAATATAAGACATATTTTCAGTTGTTTCACACTTTTTTGTTAAGTATATAATTCCACATGTGTTAATTCATAGTTTTGATGCCTTCAGTGTGAATGTACAATTTTCAGTCATGAAAATACAGAAAACTCTTTAAATGAGAAGGTGTGTCCAAACTTTTGGTCTGTACTGTATACAAAGACGCAAGAAACTACTCACAATACATCACAACATACCACTTAGACACGATTGATGTCTTCGGGAGTAGGAATGCTGTAGCACAGTCCACCATCCTTGCAGATGAATTAGGGGCCATGGAGTATATTCCCTAGTAACATGTGTTATACAGTCATGGCCAAAAGTTTTGAGAATGACACCAAAATTATATTTTCACATGATCTGCTGGCCTCTGGTTTTTATTAGTGTTTGTCTGATGTTTATATCACATACAGAAATATAATTGCAATCATATTATGAGTATCAATAGGTTATATTGACAGTTAGAATGAGTTAATGCAGCAAGTCAATATTTGCAGTGTTGCCCCTTCTTCTCCAAGACCTCTGTAATTCTCCCTGGCATGCTCTCAATCAACTTTTGGACCAAATCCTGACTGATAGCAGTCCATTCTTGCATAATCAATGCTTGCATTTTCCCAGAATTTGTTGGTTTTTGTTTGTCCACCCGTCTCTTGATGATTGACCACAAGTTCTCAATGGGATTAAGATCTGGTGAGTTTCCAGGCCATGGACCCAAAATCTCTATGTTTTGTTCCATGAGCCATTTAGTTATCACCTTTGCTTTATGGCAAGGTGCTCCATCATGCTGGAAAAGGCATTGTTGGGCGCCAAACTGCTCTTGGACGGTTGGGAGAAGTTGCTCTTGGAGGACATTCTGGTACCATTCTTTATTTATGGCTGTGTTTTTAGGAAAGACTGTGAGTGAGCCGATTCCCTTGGCTGAGAAGCAACCCCACGCATGAATGGTTTCAGGATGCTTTACAGTTGGCATGAGACAAGACTGGTGGTAGCGCTCACCTCTTCTTCTCCGAATAAGCTGTTTTCCAGATGTCCCAAACAATCGAAAATAGGATTCATCAGAGAAAATGACTATGCCCCAGTCCTCAGCAGTCCACTCTCTGTACCTTTTGCAGAATATCAGTCGGTCCCTGATGTTTTTTCTGGAGAGAAGTGGCTTCTTTGCTGCCCTCCTTGAAACCAGCCCTTTTGCAGAATATCAGTCGGTCCCTGATGTTTTTTCTGGAGAGAAGTGGCTTCTTTGCTGCCCTCCTTGAAACCAGCCCTTGCTCAAAGAGTCTCCGCCTCACAGTGCGTGCAGAAGCACTCACACCAGCCTGCTGCCATTCCTGAGCAAGCTCGGCACTGCTGGTAGTCCGATCCTGCAGCTGAAACAGTTTTAAGATACGGTCCTGGCGCTTGCTGGTCTTTCTTGGGCGCCCTGGAGCCTTTTTGACAACAATGGAAGCTCTCTCCTTGAAGTTCTTGATGATGCGATAGATTATTGACTGAGGTGCAATATTTGTAGCTGCGATACTCTTCCCTGTTAGGCCATTTTTGTGCAGTGCAATGATGGCTGCATGTGTTTCTTTAGAGATAACTGAAGAGAAACAATGATACCAAGAACCAGCCTCCTTTTAAAGTGTCCAGTGATGTCATACTTACTTAATCATGACTGATTGATCGCCAGCCCTGTCCTCATCAACACCTACACCTGTGTTAATGGATCAATCACTAAAACGATGTTAGCTGCTCCTTTTAAGGCAGGACTGCAATGATGTTGAAATGTGTTTTGGGGGTTAAAGTTCATTTTCTGGGCAAATATTGACTTTGCAAGTACAGTAATTGCTGTTAAGCTGATCACTCTTTGACATTCAGGAGTATATGCAAATTGCCATTACAAAAAATGAAGCAGTAAACTTTGGAAAAATTACTATTTGTCTCATTCTCAATCCTTTTGGCCATGACTGTACTTGCATATAGTGCAAATCCCATGAAGATTATTATTATATTAGTTATTGTACTGCAGCTAAATATAGTATTGCTGACTGATATCCGCTTTTCTAATTGCCAGCTTTTACATTTTGATTATGCATTGACAATCATTTCACAACTATTATGCAAATTATTAGCAGGGAAGAAAAGAAAAATAAACATGAGTCATGCCCTAATAATACTTATTTACCTTCTTATTTTTTCATTAGGTCATTAGGCTGGATTTACACACCTGCGTTTCACAGTTGATGCTACTATATGCCCATTTGGGTCAATCGACCCATCTCCAGTACGTGCATTGCCATCTTAGTAAGGACGGCGAAACACACATGTCTGTGTGAATCTGGCCTTAATCTATTTGTTTTTTAAGTGTCTGACTTTTGAAAGAGAAATAAAGCTACTCTTAGACTATAACCAACTAAAGTACTCACACCGAGTGTCCCGTCTGCTCAGATAAAGTTTAAGACTGCTGCAGGATTAAAATTGTCTGCCCTTGATCTTGTGCTGAATGTATTTCTTCAGAGGTTAGTGGAAACATAATTAGGCACTGATTGTACCCATGTATTATTATTAAGCAGTGACTATGCCATCGCTATTTAAATCACCAGTACGCTATGCTGACTATAATCGATTTGCATGAAAATGTAAAAAAATTGGTCCAATTTGCAAAACATAATTACTCACCATGTCCTTTAGAACCAAGCCGTACGATCATAACTTGGTATGGTGTAAACTTAATCAATGCTATGATCAGGTTTTAGTCTGGTTATTTATTCTTACTTATATTCCGCAGCTTTTTATGGTCATCATCGCTGTCCCCATTGGGGGGCACAATCTACATTCCCTATCAGTATATCTTTGGAGTGTGGGAAGAAACTGGAGAACCTAGAGGAAACCCACGCAAACACGGGGAGAACATACAAACTCCTTATAATTTCTTAATATTTTTCTGCCAGGCCTCACCAGCCATAATAGGATGATGGTTGGGCTCATAATAGTAGTAGAGGCCAACAAAATTACCTTAGTTTGTGGCATTAACACGGCATCATACTGTTCTGTGCTTTACACATTCAATTGTTTAACATGTTCAAAATCGGGCCATATACCCCTCTTTCATGACCAGGTACAGTTTGGGTTTTTTTCATACATGCGAGTTAAAGAGCTGTACATTTTTTTCTTGTTCTGATATTTAATTTTTTTGTGGGGAGTTTTTCGTGATACGTGGATCTGCATTAATATGTCACTTTGGTATACTTTTTTTTCGCTGATATCTGGCCATTTTGGTGGGAAAATAAGGGAAACAAGTAGAGATGAGAGAATAAATTCGAGTGGAATCGAATTACACTCGTATTTTTTAAAATATTCACCAAAATTCTTTTGTAATTCGCTTCCGCATGGATTCAGAAAAATAGTGGCCAATAGCCGCCATTTTTCTGAGCCATGGAAAAACCATGAAAATGTTGTTAAAAATGTAAAAAAAGTCTAACCTTAAAAAAATAATACTTTACCACTTACCTCTCTTGCCCTCTGTGTCACCTATCTGGTACTAGCAACATCTTCACTCTGAAATCCACAGGTCTCTTACACTGATCAAGCACGAGAAAGTTCATGGCGTTATAACATCAACGCGTGTGCCATAACCTTGTGCAGAACCTTCCTGGTCACATTAAAGAAATGTTATGCCACTTAAGCTCTGCAGTCAATATGAGACTGCTAATGGTCTGCGGCACTAACACCTTCCTCCGTCATCAAAGGGAAGTGTAAGTGAAGTAGCCCATTAGTGGACGCAATGTCCACGTGGACATAATGGGCTAATGGGCTGCGGCGCTCACACCTTCTTCAGAACCCTCAGAATAGATGATAGAAAATAGATAGAATAGATATATTGAATAGATAGATGGATAGGATAGATTTTCTGTAGATAAGTAATTTCACAAGCCCCTTACAATTAATAAAATGTACTGTTTAGTGACTTTCATGTGGCACTAAAGGATGTTTAGCCTTGTTTAACCTAATAAATAAATAATTATAAAAAAAGACATTGAGTCCCCCCTATTTTTGATAACAACCAAAAGGTAAAGCAGACAGCTGTGGGCTAATATTATCAGGCTGAGAAAGACCATGGTTATTGGTTAAATAGACTACATCGGAGCTGGGTGGGAACATTTTTCGAATAAATTGGTGAATGAGGGACATCGTTTTTTTTTTTCTCTTCTTATGTTTGTTTTTCAGGTATTCATTTGTGGACTAAAGCGAATTCAGTGGACTACGGCCAATTTCCTAGACTATGGTGGACCTGCATGGCTTTTTTTTTATAAATTGGTAAACCAGGGAAAGTGTAGGGGAGTGTTTTTTTGTGTGTTTTTATTTTTTGATTACTAGGTTAGTAATGGGGGTGTCTGATAGATTCCTCTCCATTACTAACCCCAGGGCTTGATGCGAGTTGTGATTTTTGACAAATCACAGCTGACATCAGCCCCAACTACCATTACCCCGATTGCCCCTGCACAAGGGCAATCAGGAAAAGCCTGGCAAAGAACCAGAATCTAATGTGATTTGCCACTTCTGGGGCGGCTGAGCGCTGGTATTTTTTAGCTGGGAAGGGCCCAATAACCATAGACATTACCAGCCTGATAATATCAGCTCACAGCTGTCTGCTTTACCTTCGCTGGTTATCAAAAATGGGAGGGACCCCCACGTCGTTTTTTTTTTGTTTACTTATTTATTTATGTAGTAGGTTAAACAAGCCTAAATACCCTTTAGTGCCACATGAAAGGCACTAAAGGGTGGAAGTATATTACATGTGAAATTATATATCTACAGGATATCTAGCTATCTATCTATTATATTTCTAATATCTTTCTATCATCTAGCTATCTATATCTTTATATAAGATTGCTTTATTAGTTTTGTAAAATTACATAGAGAATTGCAGTATGTAAAAGATGATGTTAAAAACGCATACCATACGGATTGCATACGCATGTCATACGGATTGCATACGCATGTCATACAGATGTCATACGGATGCTAAATGAGAAAAAAAATCATACACTCGCATGACATACGGAGTATCATACGCAGGACACTCACATAACACTCGTCCAAATATTCATGATTAACATCGGAGTGATTTTTTCATACGCAAATGTGAGCAAGGCCTAACAGTTGCACCCATGTTGTAGATATGAAAAGGGTCTTCTATAGAGATGAGCGTTGTTCTACTCGAACTGTTCGCCAATCTCAAATTCGAGCTGTTTTGGGCGGTGTTCGAGCCGTTTGGCGAACACGAACGATTTGAGAAAAATTCGGCTGTTCGAGGTTATGTTCGGTAACTGTTCGTGCACCAAAATCATAACTGGATTTTTTCTCAGTAATGATGAAAATTAATGTTAATACGCAGTTTGAGTGTACAGCGGGGTGGGGGGAGGGGCAGGGGATGGATCTCTGCAGGAATAATGAAGATCTCCATTTTTTTTTCTCTTTCCCGCATTTACAGTGGGGAGGTGCAATCTGTCAGCCTATCAGCAGCGCACACACGGAGCGAACTGCTGTTTTTCACACAAGCAAGGGCATGTGTCATTGGCAGTGTATGTCACATGTCCTTGCCCTATAAGACCAAGCCATTTTCCCCGTCGCCACCATTTTCTCACTGCTGCAGCTGCGTGTTAGACGGCACCGCTGTTGCTGTGTGCGCCATACCTTGTTAATTTCAAGCCAATTTTCGCACAAATCTACAGATAGCTTGGGAGTAGGGAATAGTTGTGATTGCAGTCCTTTTAAGGACTAGGTTACAGCATTTCCTACGACTTTTATCAGGCAGGTCTGTGCTCTTAAATAGATAGATTGTGGGAGTAAAGACTAATTGTAATTGCAGTCCTTTTCAGGACTAGGTTACATCAGTTCCTATCAGTTTTTGCCAGGCAGGTCTGTGCCAGTACTGTGCAAGTTTTTTTCACAGCATTTGGCTGAATCTAGCAAAGCTAATCCTTTTTGGCCTATTGCAGAGTGTGTTAGTCAGTGGAGTAGCCTATCTGTGTTGCAAGATATACCACCTGTGTATAGAATAGTGTTGAGCCACCCCCGTAGTGTTCGAGTTCGGTTCGGTTAGTCGAACACCCGTGTGTTCGCCGAACTGTTCGTCGAACTGTTCGTCGAACACCTTCGAACACCGTTAAAACCAATGGCAGGCAAACAAAAACACATAGAAACACATAGAAAACACCTTCAAAGGTGTCCAAAAGCTGACAAACTGCTCAGAAGACACAACTAACACATGGAAAAGTGACAAGTACATATAGTCATGCGAAAAGAAAAGAGGTGGAGGAGTAAAAGGAGGGGGAGACACAGATATAGGCATGTCATGCCCTTCTAAAATCCAAAAAGTGAGAAGCCGAGACGGCCAGTCCGCTCCTGCCCGTGCCACCTCCGTGTCGCCGGGTTTGTGCCAGAGCCGCGGTGAACCCTGACGGCCAGCCCCCCTCTCCCAATACTGGTGCCTGTCCGCTGGTGGGTCGAGAGAGCCCCCCTGTGGTGGAGGCAGCTCTAAGCTTTTTAATTTAAATTGTCCCTCTAATTTGAATGAATACACTTTAAATCCATTTACAAGGATCTATTGGAGGGCAAGTCTCATGCCAGCAGCCGCGTAATTCCAGCTCCAGTAGCGTCCACTAAAGCTGCTGCAGTTAAAAAGCTTTTATAAGGATCGAGCTCGGCTGTCCACCGCAAGGCATCCTAGTGCCAGTCCCAGCCCCTATGCCTTGGGGTGCCTCCTGATGCTCTTCACTAAGTATCCCGTGGTCCCGAAGCATTTCCTTTGAAAAAATTAAGTGTCCAAACTACAGGTGGTGTAGCTTGCTTAACAGCCGGGATAATCCGCTGACTAGCAGACACTGCTACTAGGCACAAAGTATTTCCTGGGCTAGATGCAGTTAAAAATTTGTAAGTAGATACTCTCGTTGGATGCTGAGAAAGCATTCCATAGAGTCTCCTGGCACGCCATATATGATTCTCTTAAAAAGCTTGGGGTAGGGGTCTAGGGGACCCTTTTATAGCCAAAATCACGGCCCTGTATCACAATACGTCACCTAGGCTGAAGATAAATGGAACTGTAGCACCGAGGGCTCGGTTCCTACAGACGTATTGCACCTCACCCAGAGGTGTGATATCTCACTCTCAGATAAGGATGGAGTGTGGATCAGGACCCGACACCTGCATGCATTACACCACATTGCCGTGGGGCAGGGCGACCAATATGCCCCTGAGATGGGCACGACAGTCCCTGTCCCTGGCTGGAGTGGGGGGAGGGAACCCTGCAGTGCAGGAGCAGGGAGGAAGCAGTTCCTGGGTGCATTGAGAAGGGAGTATAAAAGGTGGGCACCATCTTAGTTCAGTGCAGAGAAGTCTGAGCAGAAGTGGCAGGGAGCAGGGGCTCTGCATGAGCTCTGCTCCGGAGGCGGGCCTAGTAACAGAGGCCCAGGCCTGCAAGAGGGAGAAGGAAGGAAGAGGAGCGGAGAAGGCTCCAGGAACGAGGAATGAAGGGATCCCAGGGGTGCGGACGGGCGAGTCGCCACCGCACGCCCGAATCCACCTGCGTGGAGGGGTCAGGCCAAAGGGGGAGACCGGTCCCCGAACTAGTGGAGGCAGGAAACGACCCTCAGCTAGAAACCGGAGGCTCTGACATTTTATGTGGCGCAGCCCCTTGCTCCACCCGCTAGGAAGGCACCACATAGGGTCAGGGAAACTGGCGCCAAGTTTACCAAGAGGAGGCCCGAGGCAGCCGGACAGAAGTGTTGGTAAGAAAGGCCAGACAAAGGACACACAAAGGGGGTCCTGTGAAGCACTCCAAAGTTATCTGGGAGTTGTCTGAGCCCCTCACCTGGTGAGCACAGTACGACGTGGGCAGCCGTTACCTGCAGACGTGGTCTGGATAATAAGAACTGTGAGTAAAGGCCCTGAACTGCATCACTGACTCCGTGTCGTTACTGCTGCTGCCCTGCACCATCACCCCCATCCTCCGCATACACTGCCCTGAGGCTATACTCCTCCCGTGGGGAGTTATGCTACGTTCTGCTGCACCCACAACACCAGCCTTAGCGGTCTGCCCTGTAGCGGCGGTTCACTCTGACCGCAATCCACGGGTGGCGTAGTCGGACATTTAAACATCAAAACCACATAAATAGTTCCGCCACTGGTTTGACCGCCCTGAGCCACGGAACCGGATCGCCGCCACGAAGACTACAACCACCAGCATCCACCAAAAAGTGTCCGGCTCCGGGTGTCCCAAGGCCCAGGGGGTGCGTCAGAACATTTTCATCACCTTTCACAATCACCAATGGGACAAGGCAGGGATGTCCTCTGTCCCCTCTCTTATACATCCTAGTGACGGAGCACCTGCTCTCATCAATTCGCCATAACCCCAATATTAGGTGGATTGAGGTGGGAGGCACCGAGTACAAGTGCTCTCTATTTGCTGATGATGTCCTAGTATATATCACTCAATCACATATATCCGTCCCTGCTGTTATGGCTGAAATAGATCACTTTGTTACATGGTAAAATTTTAAAATCAATGCAGCGAAGTCTGAGGCCCTCGATGTCTCCCTCCCTAAATCCATATAGGATTCCATCCAGTCCAACTTTCCCTTTGTCTGGCCCACACAGGGTATCAAATACTTAGGAATTCCTATTCATAGAGACCTCTCCCATCTATGTTATCTTAATTTTGGGCCCTTTATTGAACAATTCCATACAGACCACGGTTGGCAAGTTAGAACTGTAAGATTCACTACGTGAACCACTGGTGTTTTGTGGAAAAGCACATGTACACCGCGTTCCAAATTATTATGCAAAAAGTGTTTAGGAGTGATAAGGGAAGAATTTGTTTGTTTGTCAGTTAAACTCATTGATGGTGATGTGTGTCAGGGCTCTTTATATCACTGTAAGCAATTGCAGACACCTGTGCTAATTAGTTTGGCAGGTGTGTCCAATGAAAGGCAAGACTACTTAAGAAGGCTCTCTCACATTATTAAGCAGCCTACATTTTCTGCCAAAATGGGAAAGAAAAAGGATGTGTCGGCTGCTGAGAAGCAACAAATTGTGGAGTGTTTAGGTCAAGGCATGACTACAATCAACATTGTGCGATGATCAGGATGAAGTGTCTTGGCAATCAAGAAGTATGTAGCTGATTCACAGTACACATGTGTGCGTGCTGATAAGGGCAAATTGAGGACTCTTTCCTACAGGCAATTACGTCAGGTTGAAAGAGCAGCGGCAAAAAAGCCTTGTCATAGCAGCAGACAAGTTTTTGAAGCTGCTTGTGCCTCCAACGTCCCCCGAACAACAAGATGCAGGGTCCTTCAGAGGTTTGCAGCTGTGCATGCGCCATCCTGTCGACCTCCTCTATCCACTTCACACAAGCAGAAACGGCTCCAGTGGGCCAAACATTACATGAAGACTGATTTCAAAACTGTTTTGTTCACGGATGAGTGCCGTGCAGCGCTCGATGGTCCAGATGGATGGAGTGGAGGATGGCTGGTTGATGGACACCCCACGCAAACACGGCTACAGCGCCAACAAGGAGGAGGTGGAGTAATGTTTTGGGCTGGAATCATGGGGAGAGAGATTGTCGGCCCCTTTAGGATCCCTGAAGGCGCTAAAGATGAACTCCATAATGTATGTGGATTTTCTCAAACAGCACTTCCTGCCATGGTTCAAGAAGAAGAACCGTGTATTTCACAGCAAGATCATTTTTCTGCATGATAATGCACCATCTCATGCTGCACATAAAACATCTGCATCTCTGGCTGATATGGGCATAAAAGGGGACAAACTTATGGTGTGACCCCCATGCTCCCCTGACCTCTACCCCATTCAGAACCTTTGGAGCATCATTAAAAGGAGTGTCTATGATGGCGGGAGGCAGTTCACATCTAAGCAACAGCTCTGGGAGGGTATTCTGTCCTCATGCAAAACAATTGAAGCAGAAACCATCCAAAACCTGACAAATTCAATGGACGAGAGAGTTAAGAAGCTCCTTTCGAACAAGGGGTCCTATGTGAAAATGTAACATCACCTAGAATAAAGTTTTGAGTTGAAAACTGTTTGATTTCAGTTTCTAACAACCTGCTAATGCTTATAATTTCAAAAATGACCATTTTTTTGGTCTTTATTAAAATGAAAAGGTTGATCGAAAAGTTTGGGGGATCTAAGAGTGTGGCAACCCAGTAGTCATGATTACTTCGAATTCTGACAATATGAGGGTCATGCTGCAGGTAGTGCAGCAAGAAGGCACTTATTTGCCTTGCGCATCTCGGAGCCCCAAAATTATTTTCCGGGCTAGATGCAGCTAAAAATTATTTTTAATTTTAAATCTGGTGAAGCTTTAGTATAGATGGCCTAATAGGATCAGTGCTGCACACTGCTACAAAGCCCAAATTATTTTCCAGTCAAGATACAGATAAACATGATTAGTAATTTGAAAGCTTAAAACGGTTGGTAGGGTGATTTTAACCAATCATCAAGCTTTTACTCTCCCCAGGATGACACAGGGGTAGAAAAGTCGTTTCGGATCCATGATTTGTTCATCTTTATGAACGTGAGTCTGTCTACATTATCAGTGGAGAGCCGCGTGCGCTTATCTGTCAGCACACCACCAGCAGCGCTGAACACACGTTCAGACAGAACGCTGGCTGCGGGGCATGACAAGATCTCCAAGGCGTAAGTGGCTAGCTCCGGCCATTTATCCAGATTGGAAGCCCAAAAAGAGCAAGGGTCCAGTGACACAGTCGTGGCTTCAATGTTTACTTGGAGATACTCCTGTACCATCGTCTCTAGGCGTTGACTATGTGTCAGACTTCTTGTCTCCTGTGGCCTTGTAAAGGATGGGCTAAAAAAGTGGTGAAATGATTCCGCAAAATTGATGTTACCAGCAGATACTGTGGTTCTGTTACGGTTTGAGTGCTGAACACTTGACGGTCCCACAGTTGGCAAGTTGGAACTGTGAGATTCACTACGTGCACCACTGGTATTTTGTGGAAAAGCACATGTAAGATTCTGCAACAGTCTCTGCTGATACTCCTGCATGCGTGCATCCCTTTCTATGGCAGGAATAATTTCTGCAAATTTACTTTTGTACCGGGGATCTAACAGTGTGGCAACCCAGTAGTCAGGATTATTTCTAATTCTCACAATTCGAGGGTCATGTTGCAGGTAGTGCAGCAAGAAGGCACTCATGTGTGTTGTGCATCCAGGAGCACCAAGTCCCTGTTGTGTTGGTGGCGAGGTAACAATCATGCTTCCTTCCTCTGTCCTCTCCCCCCAACCTCGCACAACAGAAATGTGATCAAGGTCTCCCTCATCTGATGAGTCTTCCATCAGTTCGTCCTCCACTTCTTCCTGGGCTCCTGCACCTTCCTCACTAGTTTGGCTGCTACCATGCGCCCTGGTAAAACCATCTCCCCCACCCTCACATGCCTGCCGCCTTGGTGCTGCCGACCGTCTGGACCTTGCAGATGTTAGCCCTTCCGCATACAACTCCTCCTCCTCTACTTCCTCCACCTCCTCTTGTGCCACCACCTGACTCCGAATTCTGTTTAACATGTGCTCCAGCATGTAAATCACCGGAATAGTCATGCTGATAATGGCATCGTCAGCACTAAACATCTTCGTCGCCATTTCAAAACTGTGCAGAAGGGTGCATAGGTCCCTGATCTGAGACCACTCCTCCAGCGTGATTTGCCCCACCTCTGAATCTCGTTGGCCCAGGCTATACGTCAGAACGTATTGCACCAGGGCTTGTCGGTGCTGCCACAGTCGCTGCAACATGTGCAGAGTTGAATTCCACCGGGTAGGCACATCGCATTTTAGCCGGTGAAGTGGCAGGCCCAACGACTTCTGTAGAGATGTAAGTCGCTGAGCTGCGGGATGCGAACGGCGGAAGTGAGCACACAGCGACCGTGCCCTCTGCAGAAGGCCATCTAGTCTGGGATAGTGGGCTAAAAATTGCTGGACAACCAGGTTCAACACGTGAGCCATACAAGGCACGTGTGTGACATTGCCCCGGCGAAGGGCCGCACCCAGGTTTGCAGCATTGTCGCACACGGCCTTCCCTGGTTTCAGGTCCAGTGGAGACAACCATTCATGAAATTGGTTCTCCAGAGCTGACCACAACTCCTCAGCTGTGTGACTCACATTTCCCAGACATTTCAATGTAAAAACCGCCTGATGACGTTGAGCCCTACTGCCAGCATAGTAAGGAGATGTGCAGGATCCCTTCTGCGCAGTTAGAAAGCTTGTGGCATGACCAGACAGGCTTTGGGTGCAGGTGGAAGACCGAGAGGAGGTTGAGGAGGCAGAAGCAGTGGAGGAACTTTGACATAAAGAGGATTGACGCACAACTCGTGGGGACGGCAAGACTTGGACAGCAGCCCCTTGTCCTGCTGTCACCATAGTTACCCAGTGCCCAGTCAGCGACATGTAACGCCCCTGTCCATGCCTACTCGTCCAAGTGTCTGTGGTGAAATGCACCCTGTCACACACAGAGTTTCTCAAAGAAGCGGTGATGTTGTGTGCGACATGCTGGTGGAGCGCAGGCACACCTTTCTTTGAGAAGTAGTGCCGACTGGGCATCTGGTACTGGGGCACTGCGACGGACATAAGGTCTCGAAAATCCTCTGTGTCCACCAGGCGGAAAGGCAGCATTTTTGTAGCCAAGAGCTTGCAGATGGTGAAATTCAACCTCTTAGCTTTCTCATGGCTAGGAGGAAATGGTCTTTTACTTGTCCACATCTGAGGGACCGAGGGCTGGCTATTGTGCTTAGACGGGGTTGATAAGGGTGTCCCCGGCAAACTGCCGGTCTGTGAGGAAGATGCAGGCGGACATGTTAGGTTGCCTTGATCCAAAGGTGGTGCTATCGATGTCGGACAGCGCTCAACACCAGCTGGTGTTACCACCTCCAAAGAAAATGATGACCTGCCAATCACGCTGGCTGTTGCGGGTAAAGAGGTGGCAGGTCTGCGCCCCAAAACAGGTGTGACTGCTGTCCCCCCAGTCACAGAGGATGAAGAGGCCGCGGATGCACAAGATATGGCAGACGGTGATTGGCCCGGCCGGCTAGGCCGCATTGTAGCACACTGAGCTTCCCACTGCAACTTATGCTTCATGTCCATGTGCCGGTTCATGCATGTAGTACTCAAACTATGTATTTTTTGGCCTCTACTTAGCTTTTGCTGACAAATGTTACAGATAATACGAGTTGGGTCATCTTTATCGATCTGAAAAAATGCCCAGGCTATGCAAGGCTTAGCACCCATGCGACCTGAAGAGCCACCACGACTTGTGGTGAGAGGCAGAGTTGTGTTTGAGGATGCAGTTGTTGACGTGCTTCCAGTACTACGTCTCTGTCCAGGAAGGCGCAACCTGACCTCGTCGTCACTAGCATCTTCCTCCACCTCCTCTGCTGACCTCATCTCTTGGCTGACTGTGGGTTAACAGTAAGTGGGATCTCCGACCTCATCATCATCACCCTGTGCGTTATCACACCCGTCGTCCTCAGAGCCAACCTGTTCCTGCCCTGACAAAAAACTAAAGTTGTCGCTCCAATCAGGTATTTGAGTCTTATCATCGTCTTCCTCATTGTCTCCACCAACAGGAGTTACAGTTTGGGAATGAGGGTCTACATTATGGTCAGAACCTTCTGCGTCTGGTCCTGGATCCGACTCATAAAGATTCTGGGCATCAGTGCAGATCATTTCCTCGTCTGGATTCACAGAAGCGCTGGAGTCAACCTCTGATTCCCAGGCTATAGTATGAGTAAACAGCTCTGCAGACTCAACCATCTGTTCTACCTCATACTCAGACGGGCAGCTGGAGATTTGGGAGCTGTGAGGAAGCAAGTGCGATTTGGGTGACACCTTTGAGGACTGGAGTATTTGTGATGTTGAAGTTGATGTGGAGGAGAGCCCACTTAAAGGAGCACTTGATATCCGTTGAAGCACCTGCTGTTTTTGTGCCTCATCTGGAATTTGTAGCGATTGGCATGGCCGTAAGAAAATGATCTTATCACATTGTCCGCTAAAAGAAGTAGACATTTTAGTTTGGCTGGAAGATGGTCTTTCTTCTGCAGATGTTACTGTTGCTTTAACACCTACCCCACGGACACAACCTTTTTTCCCCTTCCCAACACGCCTATTCCCTTTTCCACCAGCAGCAGGCCTTTTTCCACTCATTTTGGTGGTTAACTAATTCACAACTCTGGAGTTGTTTGCACAAAAAAACAATGGATGGGAAGCGAGCAGAGCTGAGTGGCCAAACTGTGGTATTAGGCCAAAACTATTGGCTGGGTTAGATGCAGAAAAAAATTATTTTGAATTTGCAACCTGATGGAGGTCAGTATAGATGGACTAATACAAATAGTCCCACACACTGCTAGAAGCCCAAATATTTTTTCAGAGGTACTGTAGATGCAGATAAAAATTATTTTTAATTTGCAACCTGATGGAGGTCAGTATAGATGGACTAATAGACCAAGTCCCACACACTGCTAGAAGCCCAAATATTTTTTCAGAGCTAGATGCAGAAAAAAATTATTTTGAATTTGCAACCTGATGGAGGTCAGTATAGATGGACTAATACAAATAGTCCCACACACTGCTAGAAGCCCAAATATTTTTTCAGAGGTACTGTAGATGCAGATAAAAATTATTTTTAATTTGCAACCTGATGGAGGTCAGTATAGATGGACTAATAGACCAAGTCCCACACACAGCTAGAAGCCCAACTATTTTTTCAGAGCTAGATGCAGAAAAAAATTATATTCAATTTGCAACCTGCTGGAGGTCAGTATAGAAGGACTAATAGAACAAGTCCCACACACTGCTAGAAGCCCAAATATTTTTTCAGAGCTAAATGAAGAAAAAAATTATTTTTAATTTGCAACCTGATGGAGGTCAGTATAGATGGACTAATAGACCAAGTCCCACACACTGCTAGAAGCCCAAATATTTTTTCAGAGCTAGATGCAGAAAAAAATTATTTTTAATTTGCAACCTGATGGAGGTCAGTATAGATGGACTAATAGACCAAGTCCCACACACCGCTAGAAGCCCAAATATTTTTTCAGAGCTAGATGTAGAAAAAAATTATTTTTAATTTGCAACCTGCTGGAGGTCAGTATAGATGGACTAATAGACCAAGTCCCACACACCGCTAGAAGCCCAACTATTTTTTCAGAGCTAGATGCAGAAAAAAATTATATTCAATTTGCAACCTGCTGGAGGTCAGTATAGAAGGACTAATAGAACAAGTCCCACACACTGCTAGAAGCCCAAATATTTTTTCAGAGCTAAATGAAGAAAAAAATTATTTTTAATTTGCAACCTGATGGAGGTCAGTATAGATGGACTAATAGACCAAGTCCCACACACTGCTAGAAGCCCAAATATTTTTTCAGAGCTAGATGCAGAAAAAAATTATATTCAGTTTGCAACCTGATGGAGGTCAGTATAGATGGACTAATAGAATGATGCTATGCCCAAAAGATTTTACTTCACTAGGTGCAGTAAAAAAATTGGTATTCTAGACACAGGTGTTATATCTTGCAACACAGATAGGCTACTCCACTGACTAACACACTCTGCAATAGGCCAAAAAGGATTAGCTTTGCTAGATTCAGCCAAATGCTGTGAAAAAAACTTGCGCAGCACTGGCACAGACCTGCCTGGCAAAAACTGATAGGAACTCATGTAACCTAGTCCTGAAAAGGACTCCAATTACAATTAGTCTTTACTCCCACAACCTATCTATTTAAGAGCACAGACCTCCCTGATAAAAGTCGTAAGAAATGCTGTAACCTAGTCCTTAAAAGGACTGCAATCACAACTATTCCCTACTCCCAAGCTATCTGTATATTTGTGCGAAAATTGGCTTGAAATTAACAAGGTATAGCGCACACAGCAACAGCGGTGCCGTCTAACACGCAGCTGCAGCAGTGAGAAAATGGTGGCGACGGGGAAAATGGCTTGGTCTTATAGGGCAAGGACATGTGACATACACTGCCAATGACACATGCCCTTGCTTGTGTGAAAAAAAGCACTTCGCTCCGTGTGTGTGCTGCTCATAGGCTGACAGATTGCACCTCCCCACTGCAAATGCGGGAAAGAGAAAAAAAAATGGAGATCTTCATTGTTCCTGCAGAGATCCATCCCCTGCCCCTCCCCCCACCCCGCTGTACACTCAAACTGCGTATTAACATTAATTTTCATCATTACTGAGAAAAAATCCAGTTATGATTTTGGTGCACGAACAGTTATCGAACATAACCTCGAACAGCCGAATTTTTCTCAAATTGTTCGTGTTCGCCGAACGGCTCGAACACCGCCCAAAACAGCTCAAATTTGAGATTGGCGAACAGTTCGAGTAGAACAACGCTCATCTCTAGTGATAACGCACAGGGTGATGATGATGAGGTTGGAGATCCCACTTACTGTCAACCCACAGTCAGCCAAGAGATGAGGTCAGCAGAGGAGGTGGAGGAAGATGCTAGTGACGACGAGGTCAGGTTGCGCCTTCCTGGACAGAGACGTAGTACTGGAAGCACGTCAACAACTGCATCCTCAAACACAACTCTGCCTCTCACCACAAGTCGTGGTGGATCTTCAGGTCGCATGGGTGCTAAGCCTTGCATAGCCTGGGCATTTTTTCAGATCGATAAAGATGACCCAACTCGTGTTATCTGTAACATTTGTCAGCAAAAGCTAAGTAGAGGCCAAAAAATACATAGTTTGAGTACTTCATGCATGAACCGGCACATGGACATGAAGCATAAGTTGCAGTGGGAAGCTCAGTGTGCTACAATGCGGCCTAGCCGGCCGGGCCAACCACCGTCTGCCATATCTTGTGCATCCGCGGCCTCTTCATCCTCTGTGACTGGGGGAACAGCAGTCACACCTGTTTTGGGGCGCAGACCTGCCACCTCTTTACCCGCAACAGCCAGCGTGATTGGCAGGTCATTATTTTCTTTGGAGGTGGTAACACCAGCTGGTGTTGAGCGCTGTCCGACATCGATAGCACCACCTTTGGATCAAGGCAACCTAACATGTCCGCCTGCATCTTCCTCACAGACCGGCAGTTTGCCGGGGACACCCTTATCAACCCCGTCTAAGCACAATAGCCAGCCCTCGGTCCCTCAGATGTGGACAAGTAAAAGACCATTTCCTCCTAGCCATGAGAAAGCTAAGAGGTTGAATTTCACCATCTGCAAGCTCTTGGCTACAGAAATGCTGCCTTTCCGCCTGGTGGACACAGAGGATTTTCGAGACCTTATGTCCGTCGCAGTGCCCCAGTACCAGATGCCCAGTCGGCACTACTTCTCAAAGAAAGGTGTGCCTGCGCTCCACCAGCATGTCGCACACAACATCACCGCTTCTTTGAGAAACTCTGTGTGTGACAGGGTGCATTTCACCACAGACACTTGGACGAGTAGGCATGGACAGGGGCGTTACATGTCGCTGACTGGGCACTGGGTAACTATGGTGACAGCAGGACAAGGGGCTGCTGTCCAAGTCTTGCCGTCCCCACGAGTTGTGCGTCAATCCTCTTTATGTCAAAGTTCCTCCACTGCTTCTGCCTCCTCAACCTCCTCTCGGTCTTCCACCTGCACCCAAAGCCTGTCTGGTCATGCCACAAGCTTTCTAACTGCCCAGAAGGGATCCTGCACACCTCCTTACTATGCTGGCAGTAGGGCTCAAGGTCATCAGGCGGTTTTTACTTTGAAATGTCTGGGAAATGTGAGTCACACAGCTGAGGAGTTGTGGTCAGCTCTGGAGAACCAATTTCATGAATGGTTGTCTCCACTGGACCTGAAACCAGGGAAGGCCGTGTGCGACAATGCTGCAAACCTGGGTGCGGCCCTTCGCCGGGGCAATGTCACACACGTGCCTTGTATGGCTCACGTGTTGAACCTGGTTGTCCAGCAATTTTTAGCCCACTATCCCAGACTAGATGGCCTTCTGCAGAGGGCACGGTCGCTATGTGCTCACTTCCGCCGTTCGCATCCCGCAGCTCAGCGACTTACATCTCTACAGAAGTCGTTGGGCCTGCCACTTCACCGGCTAAAATGCGATGTGCCTACCCGGTGGAATTCAACTCTGCACATGTTGCAGCGACTGTGGCAGCACCGACAAGCCCTGGTGCAATACTTTCTGACGTATAGCCTGGGACAACGAGATCCAGAGGTGGGGCAAATCACGCTGGAGGAGTGGTCTCAGATCAGGGACCTATGCACCCTTCTGCACAGTTTTGAAATGGCGACGAAGATGTTTAGTGCTGACGATGCCATTATCAGCATGACTATTCCGGTGATTTACATGCTGGAGCACATGTTAAACAGAATTCGGAGTCAGGTGGTGGCACAAGAGGAGGTGGAGGAAGTAGAGGAGGAGGAGTTGTATGCGGAAGGGCTAACATCTGCAAGGTCCAGACGGTCGGCAGCACCAAGGCGGCAGGCATGTGAGGGTGGGGGAGATGGTTTTACCAGGGCGCATGGTAGCAGCCAAACTAGTGAGGAAGGTGCAGGAGCCCAGGAAGAAGTGGAGGACGAACTGATGGAAGACTCATCAGATGAGGGAGACCTTGATCACATTTCTGTTGTGCGAGGTTGGGGGGAGAGGACAGAGGAAGGAAGCATGATTGTTACCTCGCCACCAACACAACAGGGACTTGGTGCTCCTGGATGCGCAACACACATGAGTGCCTTCTTGCTGCACTACCTGCAACATGACCCTCGAATTGTGAGAATTAGAAATAATCCTGACTACTGGGTTGCCACACTGTTAGATCCCCGGTACAAAAGTAAATTTGCCAAAATTATTCCTGCCATAGAAAGGGATGCACGCATGCAGGAGTATCAGCAGAGACTGTTGCAGAATCTTACATGTGCTTTTCCACAAAACACCAGTGCTGCACGTAGTGAATCTCACAGTTCCAACTTGCCAACCGTGGGACCGTCAAGTGTTCAGCACTCAAACCGTAACAGAACCACAGTATCTGCTGGTAACATCAATTTTGCGGAATCATTTCACCACTTTTTTAGCCCATCCTTTGCAAGGCCACAGGAGACAAGAAGTCTGACACATAGTCAACGCCTAGAGACGATGGTACAGGAGTATCTCCAAGTAAACATTGAAGCCACGACTGTGTCACTGGACCCTTGCTCTTTTTGGGCTTCCAATCTGGATAAATGGCCGGAGCTAGCCAATAACGCCTTGGAGATCTTGTCATGCCCCGCAGCCAGCGTTCTGTCTGAACGTGTGTTCAGCGCTGCTGGTGGTGTGCTGACAGATAAGCGCACGCGGCTCTCCACTGATAATGTAGACAGACTCACGTTCATAAAGATGAACAAATCATGGATCCGAAACGACTTTTCTACCCCTGTGTCATCCTGGGGAGAGTAAAAGCTTGATGATTGGTTAAAATCACCCTACCAACCGTTTTAAGCTTTCAAATTACTAATCATGTTTATCTGTATCTTGGCTGGAAAATAATTTGGGCTTTGTAGCAGTGTGCAGCACTGATTCTATTAGGCCATCTATAATAAGCTCCACCAGATTTAAAATTACTAATCATGTTTATCTGTATCTTGGCTGGAAAATAATTTGGGCTTTGTAGCAGTGTGCAGCACTGATCCTATTAGGCCATCTCTACTAAGCTCCACCAGATTTAAAATTAATAATAATTTTTAGCTGCATCTAGCCCGGAAAATAATTTTGGGGCTCCGAGATGCGCAAGACACATAAGTGCCTTCTTGCTGCACTACCTGCAACATGACCCTCATATTGTCAGAATTCGAAGTAATCATGACTACTGGGTTGCCACACTCTTAGATCCCCCAAACTTTTCGATCAACCTTTTCATTTTAATAAAGACCAAAAAAATGGTCATTTTTGAAATTATAAGCATTAGCAGGTTATTAGAAACTGAAATCAAACAGTTTTCAACTCAAAACTTTATTCTAGGTGATGTTACATTTTCACATAGGACCCCTTGTTCGAAAGGAGCTTCTGAACTCTCTCGTCCATTGAATTTGTCAGGTTTTGGATGGTTTCTGCTTCAATTGTTTTGCATGAGGACAGAGAACCCTCCCAGAAGTGTTGCTTAGATGTGAACTGCCTCCCGCCATCATAGACACTCCTTTTGATGATGCTCCAGAGGTTCTGAATGGGGTAGAGGTCAGGGGAGCATGGGGGTCACACCATAAGTTTGTCCCCTTTTATGCCCATATCAGCCAGAGATGCAGATGTTTTATGTGCAGCATGAGATGGTGCATTATCATGCAAAAAAATGATCTTGCTGTGAAATACACGGTTCTTCTTCTTGAACCATGGCAGGAAGTGCTGTTTGAGAAAATCCACATACATTATGGAGTTCATCTTTAGCGCCTTCAGGGATCCTAAAGGGGCCGACAATCTCTCTCCCCATGATTCCAGCCCAAAACATTACTCCACCTCCTCCTTGTTGGCGCTGTAGCCGTGTTTGCGTGGGGTGTCCATCAACCAGCCATCCTCCACTCCATCCATCTGGACCATCGAGCGCTGCACGGCACTCATCCGTGAACAAAACAGTTTTGAAATCAGTCTTCATGTAATGTTTAGCCCACTGGAGCCGTTTCTGCTTGTGTGAAGTGGATAGAGGAGGTCGACAGGATGGCGTATGCACAGCTGCAAACCTCTGAAGGACCCTGCATCTTGTTGTTCGGGGGACGTTGGAGGCACCAGCAGCTTCAAAAACTTGTCTGCTGCTATGACAAGGCTTTTTTGCCGCTGCTCTTTTAACCTGACGTAATTGCCTGTAGGAAAGAGTCCTCAATTTGCCCTTATCAGCACGCACACGTGTGTACTGTGAATCAGCTACATACTTCTTGATTGCCAAGACACTTCATCCTGATCATCGCACAATGTTGATTGTAGTCATGCCTTGACCTAAACACTCCACAATTTGTTGCTTCTCAGCAGCCGACACATCCTTTTTCTTTCCCATTTTGGCAGAAAATGTAGGCTGCTTAATAATGTGAGACAGCCTTCTTAAGTAGTCTTGCCTTTCATTGGACACACCTGCCAAACTAATTAGCACAGGTGTCTGCAATTGCTTACAGTGATATAAAGAGCCCTGACACACATCACCATCAATGAGTTTAACTGACAAACAAACAAATTCTTCCCTTATCACTCCTAAACACTTTTTGCATAATAATTTGGAACACAGTGTACATGTGCTTTTCCACAAAACACCAGTGGTTCACGTAGTGAATCTTACAGTTCTAACTTGCCAACCGTGGTCTGTATGGAGTTGTTCAATAAAGGGCCCAAAATTAAGATAACATAGATGGGAGAGGTCTCTATGAATAGGAATTCCTAAGTATTTGATACCCTGTGAGGGCCAGGCAAAGGGAAAGTTGGACTGGATGGAATCCTATATGGATTTGGGGAGGGAGACATCGAGGGCCTCAGACTTCGCTGCATTGATTTTAAAATTTGACCATGTAACAAAGTGATCTATTTCAGCCATAACAGCATGGATGGATATATGTGATTGAGTGATATATACTAGGACATCATCAGCAAATAGAGAGCACTTGTACTCGGTGCCTCCAACCTCAATCCACCTAATATTGGGGTTATGGCGAATTGATGAGAGCAGGTGCTCCGTCACTAGGATGTATAAGAGAGGGGACAGAGGACATCCCTGCCTTGTCCCATTGGTGATTGTGAAAGGTGATGAAAATGTTCTGATGCACCCCCTGGGCCTTGGGACACCCGGAGCCGGACCCTTTTTGGTGGATGCTGGTGGTTGTAGTCTTCGTGGCGGCGACCCGGTTCCGTGGCTCAGGGTGGTCAAACCAGTGGCGGAACTATTTATGTGGTTTTGATGTTTAAATGTCCGACTACGCCACCCGTGGATTGCGGTCAAAGTGAACCGCCGCTGCAGGGCAGACCGCTGAGTCTGGTGTTGTGGGTGCAGGAGAGCGTAGCATAACTCCCCACGGGAGGAGTATAGCCTCAGGGCAGTGTATGCGGAGGATGGGGGTGATGGTGCAGGGCAGCAGCAGTAACGACACGGAGTCAGTGATGCAGTCCAGGGTCTTTACTCACAGTTCTTATTATCCAGACCACGTCTGCAGGTAACGGCTGCCCACGTCGTACTGTGCTCACCAGGTGAGGGGCTCAGACAACTCCCAGATAACTTTGGAGTGCTTCACAGGACCCCCTTTGTGTGTCCTTTGTCTGGCCTTTCTTACCAACCCTTCTGTCCGGCTGCCTAGGGCCTCCTCTTGGTAAACTTGGCGCCAGTTTCCCTGACCCTATGTGGTGCCTTCCTAGCGGGTGTAGCGAGGGGCTGCGCCACATAAAATGTCAGAGACTCCGGTTTCTAGCTGAGGGTCGTTTCCTGCCTCCACTAGTTTCGGGGACCAGTCTCCCCCTTTGGCCTGACCCCTCCACGCAGGTGGATTCGGGCGTGCGGTGGCGACTCGCCCGTTCGCACCCCTGGGATCCCTTCATTCCTCGTTCCTGGAGCCTTCTCCGCTCCTCTTCCTTCCTTCTCCCTCTTGCAGGCCTGGGCCTCTGTTACTAGGCCCGCCTCCGGAGCAGAGCTCATGCAGAGCCCCTGCTCCCTGCCACTTCTGCTCAGACTTCTCTGCACTGAACTAAGATGGTGCCCACCTTTTATACTCCCTTCTCAGTGCACCCAGGAACTGCTTCCTCCCTGCTCCTGCACTACAGGGTTCCCCTTCCTCAGTGTTCCCTCCCCCCACTCCAGCCAGGGACAGGGACTGTCGTGCCCATCTCAGAGGCATATTGGTCGCCCTGCCCCACGGCAATGTGGTGTAATGCATGCAGGTGTCGGGTCCTGATCCACACTCCATCCTTACCTGAGAGTGAGATATCACACCTCTGGGTGAGGTGCAATACCTCTGTAGCAACCGAGCCCTCAGGGTGCTACAGTTCCATTTATCTTCAGCCTAGGTGACGTATTGTGATACAGGGCCGTGATTTTGGCTATAAAAGGGTCCCCTAGACCCCTACCCCAAGCTTTTTAAGAGAATCATATATGGCGTGCCAGGAGACTCTATGGAATGCTTTCTCAGCATCCAACGAGAGTATCTAATTACAAATTTTTAACTGCATCTAGCCCAGGAAATACTTTGTGCCTAGTAGCAGTGTCTGCTAGTCAGCGGATTATCCCGGCTGTTAAGCAAGCTACACCACCTGTAGTTTGGACACTTAATTTTTTCAAAGGAAATGCTTCGGGACCACGGGATACTCAGTGAAGAGCATCAGGAGGCACCCCAAGGCATAGGGGCTGGGACTGGCAGTAGGATGCCTAGCGGTGGACAGCCGAGCTCGATCCTTATAAAAGCATTTTAACTGCAGCAGCTTTAGTGGACGCTACTGGAGCTGGAATTACGCGGCTGCTGGCATGAGACTTGCCCTCCAATAGATCCTTGTAAATGGATTTAAAGTGTATTCATTCAAATTAGACAGACAATTTAAATTAAAAAGCTTAGAGCTGCCTCCACCACAGGGGGGCTCGCTCGACCCACCAGCGGACAGGCACCAGTATTGGGAGAGGGGGGCTGGCCATCAGGGTTCACCGCGGCTCTGGCACAAACCCGGCGACACGGAGGTGGCACGGGCAGGAGCGGACTGAACGTGTCGGCTTCTCACTTTTTGGATTTTAGAAGGGCATGACATGCCTATATTTGTGTCTCCCCCTCCTTTTACTCCTCCACCTCTTTTCTTTTCGCATGACTATATGTACTTGTCACTTTTCCATGTGTTAGTTGTGTCTTCTGAGCAGTTTGTCAGCTTTTGGACACCTTTGAAGGTGTTTTCTATGTGTTTCTATGTGTTTTTGTTTGCCTGCCATTGGTTTTAACGGTGTTCGAAGGTGTTCGACGAACAGTTCAACGAACAGTTCGGCGAACACACGGGTGTTCGACGAACCGAACCGAACTCGAACACTACGGGGGTGGCTCAACACTAGTCTTCTATGACACATAAAAGAGATTTCTCAGCTATAATCACATCTGGTCGTTCCTGGTCTCCTCAGCTGTACCTCACCAATTTGATCAACATTGTCCTTTAGGATAGCTCCATGACTTTTCAAAAAAGTATATCCTCATTTGAACCTGAGGCAAAGGATACAAGCAGTTTCAATTTTGAGGAGACATCTTACAAAAATGAGCGGGTGATTCTTAATAATGCAAGAAGATACACTTTTTTTTTTTAAATTGAATCTGGCAATATAATGTCATGCCACTTTAGTAAATGCAATTAAGTCCCCTGATTTTCATTACTATTATAATAAGATTATAGACAATTACATTTCTTTATTAAACTGAAGAAAACCGCTCTTGTTCTTTATAAATGTATTTCCCAATCAGGAAGTTAAAGAAAAGTTCTGGAGGTATGTTAATAAAATGCAGTAAATTGTTAATCCAGTGAGGCACAGAGAGTGCACAATAAGACCTCAGAAGTGTCACAGACAGAAGCCTGAGGACTTGTGGGTTTAAAGGGAGTCTGTCACCCCCAAAATGCATTTTACATGATCTACACAGTGTTGTAGAGGCCTTAGCCCCTATAAAAATCATACTATAATACACTATAGACTATTATCATTGGTGACAGTGGGGAAAATCACTTATTCGGTGATGGAGAAAACTCAGAATGTATTTGCTTTCTGCCGTCTCCTCTTCTCTGAAGCCTCTCGCTACATTTCCGGAGTAATCGTCTAATGAGTGTCGTCAGGATAAAGAAGACAAGGAGGAGAACGTGCCTGGCCACTGTGTGCTTTGTAGCAGTCCATAAGTTGTAGGGGTAAACACAATTTCTGGGCTAAGTTCAAGTTGGGTTCTTAAGCAGTTCTCTTGAAGACATGGGGCCCAATTCATCATTTCAGAGTTTTATAAAGTCACTTTCTTTTTTGTCTACTGGTTTTCGCTGACAAAATTAATCGAAATGGCACACACAGGTCATGAATTTTGCGCAAAGGCAAAAATGTTTATTTCTCTGTCTTGACTTTTTGTGATTATTTAGCACAAAAAGTTGCATGTTTCGTAAAAAGTCACAAAAATTGGCAAAAAAAAATTCTGCCACACATGAAATCAGTCTAGAAGGGATACTGGAGTACATTTGTGACACATTTTGCTACTTTAATCACAACTGATGAATTAAGCAAAGACATCTGAAGAACCCTAAACTACACCCTCAATGGCAAACTAAAAAAAAAAAAAGCAACAGACGGACACATATAAAATAGACTTCAAAAAAGGAGCACATGTGAAGATGAATTTGGTGCAAACCGAAAAAGAAACCCAATGTATCAAAAACCGGACAGAAAAAAACAGGCGCAAATGCAGTAATAATTGATTCTGTGGTGTTCTTTACAAAAAACTGAGACAACACCTGTTTGGGTCACCTTGTGGTTAGAGAATTAGGTAGGTGTAGTCTATCTCAAAGGTTAAGCCGGAAGGTTCAGGCGGACGCTGGCAGCCATTTTGAGTGCAATCTGACACTTCAGGGTAAATGTAGTTGGTATAATGGTCTTTCAGAGTGCAGATAACCATTAATTACTTTGTGCACAATATTAAAACCATTCGTTGAATAAACAGCATGTGCAGAATTCTGGGGAGGTGACACTACTTTACAAGCAATTTCCTAATATTTTACGGTTCACAATATAGCTCCTATTTCATTACCGTGACTCAAAGGTGTAGGGAACAGGGCAGCCTCACATTTTCTCTGGGATATCATCAACAGGCTGCAGACAACTATTTATGGCAGCTTGTTGTCTGCACATAGGGAACAGGGTACAGACTGTTGCAGTCCAGTTGTAAAACAGACATTAATGATTTCCCTTTTCTGTAGTAGTTAATTCACTATAAAACACAATAGCTCAAAGGTTCAACCTCCACTGGACACCAGGATCTGTATGCCCCAAACCAGTGGCGTCAATAGGACCACGTACTAAACCCTGATCACCACTGTCAGTTATATTCTGTGTCCATAAGAGACAGTCTACAGATTGCCCTGCCTGAAAATCTGATCAATTTAAGGAGCTGTCTCATGAGGACATTAGGGCATGTAGGGCACTGATCGAATCTGCGTGGGAAAAAAAATCATAGATTGCACTAGTTTCTTCGGTAAATCAGATGAGATTCACCCAATCAAATCTATGGGTGCGCAAAAAAATGGGATGCCACACGGAGATATAGTGTAGCATCTGATTTTAATGGATACATTGCAATTCTGTAACATAGGAATCTGTAAATGGTCCTGTAAAAGATTAATAGTTGTAAAAAACGGACTGTATCCAAACAGCACATGGATGACAAGTGAGAAGAAAATCATCATACTTTTCTGTTTGAAACTGAACGATTTTTATATGCTCGTGTGAACCTGGCCTTACAGGTAGTTTACTGTGATGAAGTTACTTTTCACTCTAAAAACCTGTTGACATGTTCCCTTTAAAGAGAACCTGTCGGTAGGATTTAGCCCTATGAACTAAAGGCATGGCTATAATGGTGCTGTGACGCTGATTAATATGATACCTGATGTGAAGGGATCCGCTCAGTGGCTGCTGAATACTCACCTTATGAGGTTTTCAGAAACTGATTTCTTGTGTGCATCGGTGCGTGACGTGGGGGCAGGGTCTGAACTAAGCCAAAATCTCGATCTGCACATGCGCCGCCTCCGGCGCCATTTTAATGAAGTCCTGCACACAGGAGGCCAGCTCCCACTGCGCACGCACTGCCCACACAATGATGGCGGCGGCGTAGAATTTTAAAAAGGAGGCAGGTCACTGAATAATCAGTTATCTGCACAAGATACAGAGGAGGCTGGTGGGGGAATGTGGAGAACTAGACGAAGACCCTGCCCCCACGTCCCACCTCGAAGCATACTAGAGTACAGAAGACATTATTTTCTGAAAACTTCATAGGGTGAGTATTCAGCAACCACTGAGCGGATCCTTTCACATCAGGTATCATATTAAACAGCATCACAGTGCCATTATAGCCATGCCTTTAGTTTATAGGGCTAAATCCTCATGACAGGTTTCCTTTAAGTAGACATAAAAATATAGACAGGATGAGAGCATACTTTATCCTAAGGAAGTCATTATTAATGAAATACTGTTATACGAAAATAATCGGTTACCATTTTTTAAAGTATATGTATTATCAACAGCATTAAACGGACTGTTTCCTCTATAACATTGATCTGAATGGTCTGGTGTTCTCAACTAAATCACCCAGTGCAATAAAGCCTGGACATTCTTATTAGCTGTCTGCTTTTTTAAATGTTTCCCTTGTAGAGGTCAAATTGCAACTTTCCCAAGACACAAAGCCGAGAAGTGAAGTTTTGGGACAAAGAGCAGATGCCTATACCATATTTTTTTTAGTTATTTATTCCTAGAACATGTTGGATCAAGTTGTAAAAATCTATCGGAGCAGCAATCTACAGTAACGGGATTAGGTTTATATATGGACATTATTGTAGCAAGTAAATGAAAGCAGGTTGGGAGAAAAACTAGACCATTTTAGATAGTACTGGTAAAGTGGTAGGTGTAGAAAAGAATGTAGATTAATTTGCAGGTACAATGTGCTCGAATCTCAGTCTCCCCCAATCCAAGCACAAAGCATGCCTTGAACAGAAGAACCACCTGCTTTAAAGAGAATCTGTTGGTAGTATCAACTCTCTTAATCCGTCTATGGGCATGTAGGTCATAGAAAGCTAAATAAAATGATACCTTGATATCTGCAATGTGAAAGAAATCTCTTCATAAGGAGAGCTACTTTCAGGTTTACTTTGTCAGATATATTATTCACACTAAAGCTTTATGGTTAGGAATATGGGTTTTGTTATCATCTTTGCTATTATTTTTGACATTTTTACATATATTGCCAATGATCTATGACTTCTCTACATACAGTGGGGAAAATAAGTATTTTATACACTGCCGATTTTACAATTTTTCCCACCTACAAAGAATGAAGAGGTCTCTAATTTTTATCGTAGGTACACTTCACCTGTGAGAGACAAAATCTAAAAATAAAAATCACATTTTTAAATAATTAAACTGCATTTTATTGCATGAAATAAGTATTTGATCACCTACCAACCAGCAAGAATTCTGTCTCTCACAGACCTATTAGTTTTTCTTTAAGAAGCCCACCTACTCTGCACTCATTACTTGTAATAATTGTATCTGTTTGAACTCGTAACCTGTATACAAGACACCTGTCCACACAATCAATCACACTCCAACCTCTCCACCATGGCCAAGACTAAAGCGCTGTCTAAGGACACCAGGGACATAATTGTAGACTTGCACAAGGCTGGGATGGGCTACAGTACAATAGGCAAGCAGTTTGGTGAGAAGGCAACAACTGTTGGCACAGTTATTAAAAAATGGAAAAAACACAAGATGACTGTCAATCTTCCTTGGTCTGGGGCTCCATGCAAGATCTTGCCTCATGGGGTAAGGATGATTCTGAGAAAGGTCAGGAATCAGCCCAGAACTACAAAGAAGGACCAGGTCAATAACCTGAAAAAAGCTGGGACCACAGTCTCAAACATTACCACACACTAAAACAGTAACACACTACGCTGGGATCGATTAAAATCACGCAGGGTGCGGAAGGTCCCCGTGCTCATGCCAGCACATATCCAGGCCTGTTTGAAGTTTGCCAATGACCATCTGGATGATCCAGAGGAGGCATGGGAGAAGGTCATGTGGTCAGATGAGACCAAAATAGAACTTTTTGGTATAAACTCCACTCGCCATGTTTGGAGAGAGAGGAAGGATGAGTACAACCCCAAGAACACTGTCCCAACCGTGAAGCATGGCGGGGGAAGCATCATACATTGGGGGTGCTTTTCTGCAAAGGTGACAGGACGACTGCTCCATATTGAAAGGAGGATGGATGGTGTCATGTATCGTGAGATTTTGCCTAACAACCTCCTTCCATCAGTAAGAGCATTGAAAATGGGTTGTGACTGGGTCTTCCAGCATGACAATGACCCAAAACAAACAGCCAGGGCAACTTAGGAGTGGCTCTGTAAGAAGCATTTCAAGGTCCTGGAGTGGCCTAGCCAGTCTCCAGTCCTGAACCCAATAGAAAATCTTTGGAGGGAGCTGAAACTCAATGTTGCCCAGCAACAGCCCTGAAACCAAAAATATCTGGAGAAGATCTGTATGGAGCAGTGGGCCAAAATCTCTGCTGCAGTGTGTGCAAACTTGGTCAAGAACTATCGTCTGACTTCTGTAATTGCAAACAAAGGTTTCTGTACCAAATATCAAGTTCTGTTTTTCTAATGTATCAAATATTTATTTCATGCAATAAAATGCAAATTAATTATGTAGAAATCATACAATATGATTTTCTGGATTCTTCTTAGATTCTGTCTCTCACAGTTGAAGTCTACCTAGGATAAAAATAACAGACCTCTCCATTCTTTGTAGGTTGGAAAACTTGCAAAATCGTCAGTGTATCGAATATTTATTTTCCCCACTGTAACTTTGTCTGTTTTGTTACAGTGATCAAAACCATTAGGCTATTGCCTGTTAAAAGGTGGTAGTCTTTTTAGACAATGCCCTGTTGTTAGTTTGGCCCATTACTGAGACCCTAGTGATTAGAAAATTTACAATACGGACCTTTGTCATGGTTGTGCCACTAGTCTGAACTTTGCATTCTCTGATGCTGTAAGCAGGGGTAGATTTACTGCTACAGTATAGGAGGAGCGCAGGGATACTGAAGCTGGCCATAATCAATGATCCAGACAAAGTTTGCAGGCCACCTCTGATAGACTGCAGACGTGGCCAGCAACCTAGACAATGAACAGTAAACTGTTAGAATTAAAAATCCCTTCACTCTGGAGAATGGAGAAGATTTTTAATAAGAGGTATATTACAAAGTAGCTTGTTTTCCGAAGCACTTTGCAACTTTACCCATGTAACAAATGAGACCACCACTTTTAATCTATTGGCTTTCCATATATGCATGGTTGTGCCAGTTCCCCCAAAAGTGAAAGACAGTTTTTTGTAGCTGGTTTCTGCTGACTAAAAATCATTTATTTAACTTTTTCATTCCATATTCATATTATTTATGTTTCGACCATTTCAGCTACCCAGAAGGCGGCTAGAAGCATCAATTTCAAAATCTCCACCATGAACCTCCCTCGCTATGTGTAGAATATTGTGAGAAACTTTTCTGAAATCTCAAAATGACCTATTAGAGTATCTCATAAGTCACTTAAGGCAGTTCAATGATAATACTCTTCACAACATATGTAATATTTTTGCCTTTTAATTTTGATAATGGATAATTTTGATAAAGAGAAAGCTATCAACAATGAGAAACCTAGAACACCTAAACCAAGCAAATTTAAACTTATAGTCTTATCTTATTACATGTTTTTTTTAAGGAAAGAACAACTTGTGCACTGATAAAAACATTTGGCACAGAATAGTAATGTGTGAAAGACAGAAGTGTTACTATATAAAGACAGTACTGCATTTGGATATCTTTTTTGGGAGTGCTTGATGATGAGCACAAACAGATTACTGAGTCAAAGCGATTTCTGTAAGGCAATGTTGTGTGCTTATGAATTGAGAAATGGCCTTCACAGGCTTCACATTTATTTACTCACTAAGGCCCCCTTCACTCGTCCTGATATTTCCGGTACTGGAAAAAATAGTACTGGAGATATGCGTATCCATGCATCTGTGTGTTACATACGTGTGTCGTCCGTGTGCTGCATCAATATGACATGTACTGGCGCCTGGGAAAAGCCGTACAGTACTCGCTGTTCTCAGGTGCTGGGTGCTGAAGTCAGCTCTCATCATTGTCGTCTGGTTTCCCTGAGATCAATGCGACCAGGCAACAATGATGGGAGTTGTAGTCAGCACCAGCTGTGTACATTGTGTGTAAAATAAAGAATTTAACAAAAAAACTGCGTTGTCTCCCGTCTATTTTTCCTAACCAGCAGAGGGAAAGCTGACCGCTGGGGGCTGATATTAATAATCTGGGAAAGGACCCATTAGCCCTAAATGTTGCCAGGCTATTAATAACAGCTCACAGCTGTTTGATTAGCCTTTACTGGTTAGTTTACAGTGGGACCCCAGAAAAAAATTATGTAGTGTCCCCTTATAAATTCTAACCAGCAAAGGCTAAATAGACAGTTGAGGGCTGATATTAACAGCTAGGGAAGGGGTCATGGATATTGGCCCCCTCCCAGGCTAATAACATCAGACCTCAGTGGCTCCAGAAATGGCACATCAATAAGATGCGCCAAATGTGGCGCTTACCCTCCGCTCTTCCCACTTGCCCTGGTGAGGTGTCAAGTGGGGTAATAGGGTTGGGGTTGATGTCAGCCGTGTGTCATCAGTGTGCACGTATGCAGGACATTTTGTGGCCCGTGCTGCTGCTAAAAAATTAACATGTGAGCGTGCTTTGCCCACGGACACACGGTCCATGGAAACACACTGACATGTGTGCAGACCCATTCATTTGAATGGGTGTAAGTGTCTCCAAAACATGTGAAAACTGTCACCACACCTACCGGAAACACTGACGCGTTAAGGAGGCCTTATAGAGGACCATTCCACAGGGCTTTACAGTCATAATCATCGCTGTCCCAGTTAGGGTTCACACTCTAAATTCCCTATCTTTGTAGTGTGAGATGGAACCGGAGAACCCGGAGGAAACCCACGCAAACAAGGGGAGAACATACAAACTCCTTGCAGATGTTGTCCTTGGTGAGATCTAAACGCAGAACCCCAGAGCTACAAAGCAACAGTGCTAATCACTGAGCCACCGTGGTGCCCATTACAAGTGCTTCACATTATTATTATTGTTATCATCATCATCATTATCATGTTAGCTCCAAGATTGGGGATTGTGCTTCATGTATACTCTCAGTTGTGCTCTATATACTTGAGTTTTAGTTCATCAATAATCCCCAAAAAATGTCGAATATCAGGTCACCAAATACTTGTTATTAATGACTTGAAAGAGAAAAGATTTCGCATAGTTTTCTAGTATTATGTGAATGCCACTTTTGTTATTTATACTTAATTTTTGCTGGCCAGGGAAACAAATCCTAAATGGAGTCTGTCAGCTCAAAATGACTGTTTAAACCAAGCATAGGTGCTCTGTGCACACTCGGCATGGCACCTTCTCACCTACTTGTTTTTCATCTATTTTTGCCCTGCTCTTCCTTGATTGACACTTCTGGCTTTGCAGGATCCATAGAAGGGCATTAATAACACATGCAAGCTACTGTATGGTCCTGCTTATCAGAATGATGTATGACCCTATCTGGTTGCTTCTTGATACTGCTTATCAAGGCATTTTTCACTGCTATCTGGGCACAATAATGAAATATTTACTGGAGCATTGTGCTTCTTATCTTCATATATTTCTTTTTTTTTTTTCTTCCTGAAAGAAGAATTTGAAAAAACTCAATTTATACATCTTGGCTCTAATTCGTCATTTGTGTTCTTTTTTTAAGCCTCTTTTCTTTTTTTTGTCTTATAGTATTCATTGCTGTTTTTTTGCACCATGTTCTTCAAAATGGTCATTGAATTTTGCAAATTAAAAATTGATCTTTATTTTGGACTTTAACCCTTTTTCACAAAATGGTGCAAAAATTGTGACAAACGTTCTAGTGTACATAAAATCACTCCGGAGGGAACTGGAGTGCACTTATGAGAAATTTTGTGACTTTTCGAAAAGTCACAAATGAATGACTTGTGATTCTCCAGTATTATCATGTTGGAAAGTTACAGACTGCGGCAACAAGAAAAAATTGACTCTTAACAGCTTTTTAGGCTTTAATTGGGGAAGAAGCATGAATTATTCTGGCTTATGCTTTATCTAACTTTAATTACAGAGTGTCAGATGAGTACTTAATAGGGTCTAACACTAAACTATTAAAGTGATTGTCCACTACCTAGACATTTCCTTTTTTAATTAAGTACTCACCCTTGTAATATAAAAAAATATATACTCACCTCCCACACCAATGCAGTTCCAGCAATGCCAGCTCAGGGTCTCCCACAGCTGTTGCAGGCAATCAGTGACCGCTGTTTGGCTGTGTTCACACTAATTCCACTTGTCTAACATTTCTTCCAAGTGAAGTGAGAGCCCAGCAGCCCTATAGTGGCCGCTGCTTGGCTGCAGGGCTCATGTGACATAACAATGTGAAATTAAACCCTGGAGACCCGGCTCCAACATCCCTGGAATGGTGCTGATGTGGACGGTGAGTATATGTTATTTTTATTTTACAATGGGGATGACTTCATTTAACATGGGGTTTTCCGGGTAAAGAGGACAACCTTTTAAATATCTCTAAGTATTTCCAAAATAGACAAAAACCAGAGGTGGATTCTAGGCCGAAAATGATTCCAGCCTTTTCAAGTTTATTTTAAAATATTTATTTGTATTTTAGTATTATATATATATATATATATATCTATATATATATATATTACTATACTGCATTGTAGGGAAGTCATATGAGCCCGCATACTGAATTCTTTCCATAGACACTAGCCGTAAATTGAGACTAAAAATACAGTATGTTAAAAGACATGCAGCGTGTAATGACTTATGTAACATTACATCGAAATCATATCACCTAGTTCTCTCATATCCCATTGTTGAGGGAAGGCAATAACCCTTCACGGTTGACCAAGTGAGTGTCAAATTATTATGTTATAAGGTTGATTGCAATCCAATAGAAAACCAGACGGAGGCAAGCTCTGTATGGGGGGATTCCAGAATCTCTAACCCCGTTTATTTCTACTTAGCATTTTATATTGTTTTGAGTTTATTAATGTCCAATCATCTACAGCCGTACTACAGTACTACAGGCTTGAACCAATGTTAGTGCAATTATTACGGAAACACATATATGGTCATATTATCGTTAGTTCGAAGCACGCTGGAAATTTACAAGGTCAATCCTGGCCTAGACTAGTTAGATAACAGGAGCGGGGTGTCTGACAAAATGTTCTTGAGATAAAAAGTTAGTGTGAGAAAGTTCCATGGGAAGAGAAAGAAAGAAGTATGTTATGCAAGGAGTGATAATAACATGATTTTAAAGCAAGCAGACAAAATGGAGTTGCTCTAGCATGAGTATCAATATGTCCTTTACACCATCACCACACAAATACATTTTGTATACGAAGCAGGTAAGTCTGTATCCATTGCTATAACAAGGCTGATTTGAAAGAGAACCTGTCAGCATAATTTTGTAATGTAAAGTAAAGCAATGGCTGTAATGGCGCTGTCATAAAGAGTAAATTGATACCTTTGGTGAAGAAATCCAGGTTCTGGTTCTTCTTTAATCACCATTTAGAGTTTTCTGCTAATTAGATTTCGGTGCACAGGGGAGGGACTGTAGACGGGGTCTTCTCCTCCCTGGCTGTGATTCCCTGGCCCCCGCCCGCCTCCAGTCTGTGAATAACAGGTCACTGCTAGTTCAGTGACCAGCCTCCTCTATCTTCTCTTCAAACAGAGGAGGCAGGTGGAGGGACCGGGGAATCACAGATAGGAGGAGAAGACCCCGTCTACAGTCCCTCCCCTGTGCACTGAAATCTAATTAGCAGAAAACTCTAAATGGTGATTAAAGAAGAACCAGAATCTGGATTTCTTCACCAAAGGTATCAATTTCCTCTTTATTACAGCGCCATTACAGCCATGTTTTTACTTTACATTACAAAATCGTGCTGATAGGTTAATTTTAAGTCCCTCTCCAGCCTTGATGACCTGTGTTTGACAATGTAATGGTATAATAGTACTAACTACTTTGTAGTTCCCTGAATTATATGTGGCATATGAAGGTTTAGATATAGAGTGAGTTATATTATTCACATTATTTCCTGATACTCTCTGCATATAGCACCAACATGTGTCGAACAGAGTTTACACACACACACACTTCATCAGCAACTACTTACAGTGGTTATCCAGGACTAATTTTATTTTCTAAGGGGCTAAGCACTATCTCAGCATGTAGTTGCTAACTACCTGCCTGTTCTGCCTTGCAGCGTTGTCTCTTGGCTAAGAGCAGTCACTGACAGCTCCAGCAGCCATTATCCTACTTTCTGTGAAGTCATGTCGACACAGCAGCTTCTTCTCGCAGTTTCTTCTATTCTGCTTTGCTCTGTCAATGTGGCATCACTGCCGCTGTCATGTTGATTGACAGCCAACTCAGGATAATACGGCAGGGAGCCAGCTGTCAATCAACATGATGTTGGCAGTGACGCCCCATCGACAGAGCAGATTAGAAGAGAAGGAACTGCTCTATCAACGTGATGTCACAGTAAGCAGGAGAATCGCTGGCAGTAGTGGTCCATGAACGCTCTGTTTGTGAAGAAATCGTCACACGGCAGAACCGGTAGCAACTACCTTCCGATAAGTGCTTAGCCCCATAGAGAAATAAAATTAAGTCCATATTGATAAGTTACTGAAAGTCCTTTAACCTATCAGTATGTTTTTGAAGTGTGGGAGGAAATCCGAGAATGCTGCTCTAAAAATCCAGCATCCCAGGGATGCCTTCAAAAAATACACCGTGTTGTTTTTGCGTTTAAAGAATTACTCCCTCAAAACTTTTTATTGCCTAAACCTGTGCAAATGTATACTGTATGTAGTTTGATTAAATGTGGTTAAATACTTGTCGATTGCCATCTTCTCCTGATTTCCAAAACCACTCTGGTCCTCTTCTGGGTCAGGTGACCACTATTCCAACTTCCCGGATCAAACTGGAGTTTATGTGTGAGGCTAAAGTGGCTATTATAATATAAGTCTATAGAGCCTGCTTCTAGAGCGCAAACAAAAAGTTTGGTGGAAGTGCTTCATTTAGGCATAAAAAGTAGAATAAGCCAACAAACTACTGGAAGCACCATAATAATTACAGAGCCATTCTAGGGCATATACTGCATACAGAATATATAATAAGGAATTAATGGGTTAAGAAATAAAATCTCTATCAGTTCAGTAAAGGTAGAAATGTAACTGTAAATCTGTAAATTCTTAGTATGGAGTAGACTAACTTCTTAGCAAAACATTATTGAAATTGTATGAAAAATATTTGAAAAATAAACAAGGAATGAATAGCTAAATAAACCACAAACCTCAAAGGAATAGTCTATCCCCTTCCCATTTTCTCTCCCTCCTCCATCTCCGTCCTGTTTTCCAAAGTCTATTTTTGGAAAATCCATAAAAAATGTGCATACTAAACTTCTATCTCGGTTTCCTGATAGAAGAAAAACGAATCATCTCGAAGTTATGGAATAAGCAATCTGCAGCTTTATTGTGGACAAACAAATCCAAACTATTTGTGTGCTATGCTCAACCTCAGACTTATTTCCTTGGTCCAAAGGGAGATGAATATAACCCTCTGGTCAGTTATGGCCAGTTTTTTGTCCTTTGGGTGACAGGGCATTTCTCACTTACCTATCAGGGGACGTCATACAGTCACCCTAGTTAAAATTAGTGGACCAGAATAGTGCATGAAACAGCCTTCAGGTCTCACACCCATCCGCTATACGGACAGGCACACTGCATCCCACACAAAGCCAGTCAAAATATGAATGTGATGGGTCCAATTTTATCAACAGAACATGTACCCTGCCTTAAAAACACATTAGTTACAAAATTAAACTGTGTCTTAACTTTATTCCATGTAACTGTTTTCCATATGAATTTTGTACTATGCTGCCATTGTCCAGTCTGCATAGACAATGTAGTTATTTAAACCCCTGTAGCAAGGCTGCAATTTGTTTAAGAAAAAAAAAAACTAAATTGTTTAAGTCACCTTCCTTAAGTCCAGCGCTGATTCTCTATCACTGCTCCCAACATCTGTTAAGGGCTGCAGTGCTGATGTCACGTCGACAGCACTGCAGCCAATAAGTGAGCTTGTGCCATTAATTTGCGCTGAGCAGCTCAATTATTCATTGCAGCGCTGACTTCAGAATTGTAGACAATAAAGGACTCGGGAGCAGCAGTGAAGAGTTTGTGCTAGACAAGGGTAGGTGAATAAAGCACAGTTTGTATTATTTTTTTTAAAACAAACTGTAACCAGAGTTGAAGGGTTTTCCGAAATGAGAAAACCACTTTAAAGGGAATTTGTAAATAGGATCAACTCTCCTAAGTGGTCTATATGGGCACATAGGTCGCAGGAAGCTGAATAAAATAATACCTTGATATCTGCGTTCCGATGTGTTATAACAGAGAAATCCACGTTAATATTATTGTTTATCATTATAGCGCCATTTATTCCATGGCGCTTTAAATGTGAAAAAGGGGTATACATAGCAAAAACAATTACAATAATCTTGAACATAACGTGACGGCGACAGGTACAGGAGGAGCGAGGACCCTGCCCACGAGGGCTCACAGTCTACAAGGGATGGGTGAGGATACAGTGGGTGAGGGTAGGGCTGGTCGTGGAGCGATGTGGTGGAGCGATGGTTAATGCAGGTTGTAGGCTTGTCAGAAGAGGCGGGTCTTCAGGTTCCCTTTGAAAGTTTCCAAGGTCGGCGAGAGTCTGATATGTTGGGGTAGAGAGTTCCAGAGTAGGAGGGATACACGGGAGAAATCTTGTATGTGATTGTGGGAGGAGATAAGAGGGGAGTAGAGAAGGAGATCTTGTGAGGATCAGAGGTTGCATGCAGGTATGTACCGGGAAACTAGGTCAGAGATATATGGAGGCGACAGGTTGTGAATGGCTTTGTATGCCATAGTTAGGGTTTTGAACTGGAGTCTCTGAGCAATGGGGAGCCAGTGAAGAGATTGACAGAGAGGAGAGGCCGGGGAATAGCGTGGGGACAGGTGGATTAGTCGGGCAGCAGAGTTTAGGATAGATTGGAGGGGTGCGAGAGAGTTGGAAGGGAGTCCACAGAGCAAAAGGTTGCAGTAGTCAAGGCGGGAGAAGATGAGGGCGTGCACTAGTGTTTTCTCAGATTTGTGGTTGAGGAATGTACGGATCTGGGAGATATTTTTAAGTTGGAGTCGGCAGGAAGTGGAAAGGGCTTGGATATTTGGTTTCAAGGAGAGTTCAGAGTCCAGGGTTACCCCAAGGCAGCGAGCTTGAGGGACTGGGGAGAGTGGACAGCCATTGACGTTGATAGATACATCAGTTGGGGGGGTTGAATGAGATGGCGGAAAGATGATGAATTCTGTTTGGTCCATGTTAAGTTTTAGAAATCTAGCAGAGAAGAAGGATGAAAAAGTGGACAGACATTGTGGGATTTTGGTTAGTAGGGAGGAGATATCGGGTCCAGAGAGGTAGATCTGTGTGTCGTCGGCATAGAGGTGATACTGAAAGCCATGAGACTCTATGAGCTGTCCCAGGCCTAAGGTGTAGATGGAGAAGAGTAGGGGTCCTAGAACTGACCCTTGGGGGACACAGACAGATAGGGGGTGAGATGAGGAGGTGGTGTGTGAGTGGGGGGCCAGTGAATGTCCTGTCTGTTAGGTATGAGGAGATCCAGGATAGGGCCAAGTCTGTGATGCCAAGAGATGAGAGAGTCTGGAGTAAGAGGGAATGGTCCACTGTGTCAAAGACAGATGACAGGTCAAGGAGGAGGAGGACAGAGTAGTGTCGCTTGGATTTGGCAGTCGTTGGTGACTTTAGTCAGAGCAGTTTCAGTAGAATGGTGGGGTCGGAAACCAGATTGTAGGCAGTCGAAGAGGGAGCAAGAGGAGAGGTGGGAGGACAGTTCAGAATGGACGTATTGTTCCAGTAGTTTTCAGGCATAGGGGAGAAGTGATATGGGGTGATAGCTAGTCAGAGAGGATGGGTCAAGGGAGGGCTCTTTGAGGATGGGTGTGATCGAGGCACGTTTGAAGCATGAGGGGAAGACGCCAGTTGTTAGTGACAGGTTGAAAAGGTGGGCTAGGGTTAGGATGAAGATAGTGGTAAGGTTTGGGATGAAGTGGGACAGGATTGGGTCAAGTTTACAGGTGGTGAGGTGTGATTTTTTTCTTATATGTAAATGAGCCATTACAGGCTATAGGCCGGACATTGATCTGCATGAGAATCTGCACCAGAGCTTATTTTAAATAAAAGGGGACAGCTCTCCTGATATCACTGCAGAGCTGTGTGTGAATATAACTGACACATCTGCAGGTTCATCTCAGCTTCAGCTTCCATCTCACAGGCAGACAGGATTGCAATAGTGTTTCAGTACAGCAGAGCTGTGAGAGCTGCAGCTTCTAACATCTTTGTTATGAGACTAAGTTCACCTCTGCTGTACTCTGTTAGTTACATGTCTCACACTGGTAACACCTTTCATTTAAAATAATCTCTGCAGGCAGATTCTCGTGCAGATCAGTGTCTGGCCCATAGATCTTAACAGCTCATTTACTTATAAGAAAAATGTGGATTTCTCTTGAATAAGACATCAGATCACAGACATCAAGGTATTATTTTATTCAGCTTCCCATGACCTACCTGCCCGTATAGATGGCTTAGGAAGGTTGATCCTGCTGACAGATTCCCTTTTAATAGTGACATTTTTTTAAAAGAGGATGGGCAGTTAGAATTGGGCTGTATATTGGTCCTGCTGAGAGAAGCACTGGGCATGTCGTAAGAATTCATAGACACATTGAACCTCAGCCCTGTTACTAGTTGTCAGCTACCAAGTCTTATAGTATTGAACATCCAGAATATTCAAATAAAGGCACCATATAAAAAAGAAAGATGGTGGATTCCCAGAACTACAAGACTTTCACTAGTGGGCTTACAAGTTGTCCAGTACACTAGTAAACAATGACCACTAGTAATAGAAGGCTGAATATGTCACTGACCATCAAAGATTGGGAAGAAGACTGATTGTGGCATTTACAGAATGTGTTAGCTGCTACCTCTGCAACCCCAAAGCATTACCCTGGTGCTAAAAGCAACTGGAATGTGTTTTATCATCATGTCTCACCTAATGTTTTGAAATATAAACACATATAGATAGAAATGTACACAATTTTGGAAGTAGCAGTAGAAGTGCACACATCAGCAAATAGATGCTAGTCACTTGGTGAATGTAATCACTGAAGAAGAAGCTTTAACCAACTTTCATCTAAAAGATCACGGCTATGTTTATGGTTCCAACTAAAAATGAAAGATACTGTTCATCCGTAGACTCTACTGATCTACAGTATGTTATTTTCTATGCACTAGTACATCTACTTTTCATGTATTAAAGAATTATTGGAAGTACATTCCAAGCTATCTGAAGTCTCGTAAGTAAAGTAATGGGACCATGTTCTGAATTCACATTAAAAATGTATTTGCTGCAAACTATTTCAAGCATGGTTTACACATCTGCAGCCCAGATGGCACAGGTATGATATACCAGACTTCAGATGCAAAAAGTGTCTCATTCAAATATGTTCCATTTACAGTTCTCACAGTGAATAATCTGTCGCCTGAAATATAAAATAGAGAGTGAACATCATAAGTAACTAAGATGACACAGATCATCACTCTGCTATCGCAGCCAAACATTAAGCCATGAATGCATGCTGGAATGTAATCCGAGGGAAATGCAATTTTAAAGAACTAAACTGTTCTTTATATCTGTGTAGATGAATGAGCACAATTTGACTTTAAAAGAATCTGTTAAGTTATACAAGCAATCTGATCTGTGGACACCATTATATAGATATAGGAGAAGCTGAGCAGAAATATATGTAAATTTGCTGAGAAAGATTCAGTATAGCTTGTATTTTATTCATTGAAATCTTTGGAGTTTTTATGCATATAATCCAGTAGGCGGTCTTACTAGTGATTGACAGCTATCTCTACATGTACAGTCATACAGGGAAGAATGACAATCACTGGACTCATATACATACAAACACCAGGGATTGGGATGTCTACCAATTTGATCATCTCCTCCTGCTCTATACGTCCTGCTGGCAGATCAGATAGATTTTTCTACAGGTTCCCTTTAAGGAAAGATCTAACTGTATTTACATGGAATATTAGGAGACCACTTAGATGGCACCTTCTATATGAGCACTGACTGGGTCAGCTTAGTCAATGACCTTGTAGGACTGTAAGTAATACATAGTGTACATAGGAAATAGGATTATTTAGGATTAGTTGTCTAAAGAGTGACTGGTGCATATTTTATGGTGGATCACTAAAACAAAATCTATTTAAATATTAATAATTAAAGAAAGAATATAAATGTCCCAAATTCTAGTAATTGCACCTAATTAACAATGTCCTTTTAAAGTGCTGGCACATAAGGCTTCTTAGTGCTACTAACTGGCCAAGAGAGCTCACTCGGGGGATATGAATGGGAAGGTTTTACTATGCCTAGGTAAAAGAATCAATTTGCTACATTAAACCTGTATGTAGATCCTCCCAGGACAAACCCCTGGAGAACCTCTACTTTTGCTCCAAACCCCTGGAGTACCTCTACTTTTGCTCCAAACCCCTGGAGTACCTCTACTTTTGCTCCAAACCCCTGGAGAATCTCTACTTTTGCTCCAAACCCCTGGAGAACCTCTACTTTTGCTCCAAACTCCTGGAGAACCTCTACTTTTGCTCCAAACCCCTGGAGAACCTCTACTTTTGCTCCAAACCCCTGGAGAACCTCTACTTTTGCTCCAAACCCCTGGAGAACCTCTACTTTTGCTCCAAACCCCTGGAGAACCTCTACTTTTGCTCCTGGGTGTGGCAAAGTATTTGCATATAGTGAATAGCTTTTTTTGGATCTCATATTATCACTAAAAAAGGCGATCTTATCCACTAGCTTAATGTTACTGGGGCTTCTTATATATTGATCACTAAATTCCCAAGAATTAGAACGAAACGCAACAAGAATTGTACAAAAATAGAAGCACTGATAATAAAATGGTGAAACATTGTACATCAAGTAAAATTAGTGTATACATAACATATTTGTATGACACTAATTCAACGTCTCAGGAAAAACTGAATATTGTGTAACTTTATCGAGACCAAATATGTTACATTACAGGCCAAATATTGCTGTGTTTCCTCCAGATCATCGCCCCATAGTTTAGATCATTCACCAGAAAATGTATATCAGAAAAAAGTCCAAATGTTTCACTTAATAATCAGATTGCCCCATAATTATTTTAAGCAAAGAACTAGAGAAAGTAATCAGAACAATGTAAAATAGTACAGCCATATATATGGCATATATAAAAGGAATATTCGCCACATATCTAACATCAGTACATCGCAGAACATGTTACTAGAGTCATTCTGGACAGATACTTACAGCTTCTTCTCTCCCTCCCAGATGAGCTGCTAGTGGCTTCTAGGGACGGCTCCCAGTTACATACTGGAGTCAGTGAGCAATGTTTCAGTAATTCCAGTCTTGTCAGATTTTGGCTCTCAGGCAGACCGGCTTTGTTATTCTTCACATTTATCCTAATGCTTGTCTCCTAAATAGCAATACCGGATGTTTATGTTCAGCTCCTAAACTTGCAAATTAAAGAGAGCAGCATAGCTTTAATGAAGAATGTAAAGTTCAGCTGGATTCCTTTTAACCATGGCCAGAACCCAAAGGGCTAACTTTTGGAATTTCAGTGGCTGGAGAAATGAATGGAATGTGTTTCTGGTAGCGCACAGTTGTAAAGAGGATATGAAGATGTATAGATACAATTTCAGGGCTGTTTTTTTTCACTAACTTATAGGGAACCATCAAATAGGGTATTTACTGGAAGCAAAAGTAAATGAAAAAAAAAAAAAAAGTGATTTTTGTTGATGGACATTTCCTGATGTATAATTCTATAACCATAGACTGATATTATATTAGTGAGCTTATTGTTTTGTTTATTAAAGGGAACCTGTCACCATGAAATTGCAGTCTAATCTGTTGGCATCATGTTACGAGCAGGGGAAGCTGAGCAGATTGATAGTTTTGTGGGAAAAGATTCAGTATAATTTGTGCTTTAATCATTTAATCCTCTTCACTTTCTGGGATCTTCCATCCAGTGGGCGGTCCTATCAGTGACTGACAGCTGTCTCTGCATGCACAGTCATACAAGGAAGGCTGTCAGTCACTGATAGGACCGCCCACTGGACTGAAAATCCAAGAACAAGCAGAAGTTTAAATGATTAAAACTAAAGTTACATTACATTTTTTCTCACAAATCTATATAACAATTTACTCCACTCCCTTTGCTCTGTAACATGACGTCTACAGATTGGGCTGCATTTTTATAGTGACGGGTTCCCTTTCACCCCTTCACGCCACTGCCAATTTCCATTTTTTTGTATTTGTTTTTTCCTCCCATTCTTCCAAGAGTCATAACTTTTTTATTTTTCCATTCACATAACCATATGAGGGCTTGTTTTTTTCGTGGAGTGAGTTGTACTTTTGAATGACTCTATTCATTTTATCATGTGATGAGCTGGAAAGGAGGAAATAAATTCCAAGTGTGTTGAAATTGCAAAAAAAAAAGTGTAATTCCACAATTGTTTTTTAGGTTTTTTATTTACCATGTTCACTATATGGTAAAACTGACGTGCAATGTAATTCTCCATGTCAGTACGAGTATTCATATACCAAACATGTATAGTTTATTTATTTAAGTGATGAAAAAAATTCGGAAATTTATAAAAGAAACATTTTGCATGTCACTATTTTCCAAGACTTGTAGAGTTTTAAATTTTTGGGATATGACGCTGTGTGAGGCTTCATTTTTGCACCGAGTGGACGTTTTTAAAGAAACCATTTTGGGGTAGATATAATGTTTTAATCGCCTCTTATTGCATTTGATTTCAATGTTGCGGCGGCGAAAACTACGTAATTCTGGTGTTTTTATTTTTTTTCTCGTTACGCCATGGACCGATCATATCATTTTATTTTATATTTTGATAGTTTGGACTTTTACGAATGCAGTGTTACCAAATATGTGTATTTTTTTAATTGTTTTATTTTTGAGGGGTCAAAAGGGGGTGATTTTAACTTTTGCATTTTTTTTTATTGTTTACATATTTTTAAAAAAAATTATTTTCACTTTTACTATATTTGTTAGTCCCCTTAGGGGACAAGGAGCTGCTATCATCTGATCACTTGTATTATACATAGCAGTGCATCAGCATTGCTATGTATAGCAAAAATCACGATTTCCTATGAACAACAGCTAAACGCTGGCTTTGAATCATCATGATAAGCACAGAGGTCTTCAGCAGACCCCTGCCTGTCATAGCAACCCATCAGCACCCTGCGATCACGTCACTGGTGCACCGATGGGCATGTGAAATGATACACCCCTCTGCCAGAGTGTATTGAGATTGACAGCGCCATTTAACAGGTCAACTGCCTTTGGCGGTGCCCCTCTCCACCTGGGGTTGTTAGAGGTGGGCTCAGCTTGCGTACATGCAGCAAAATCAGGGACACGACATATGACATAAATGTACGTCATATGTTGTGAAGGGGTTAATGTCCACTTGATTGATTCTGCTTTGATTAAAGCTACCACATTTGACTTTGTGACTAATGTATTAAAACTGACAAAAAATTGTCCACATTTCTTCATTCTTCTGTGATTTATCATTTATCAGCTGACCTCTGGTTAGTTACTCTGGACATAAAAAACAATGGTTACAGACTACAAAAAAATGCTGTGTAGGCTGATACAGCAATTCCATTACTCCCTTTCTTTTGACCTTTTGCATCTTGAAAGCCTGTATACAGTAAAAAAACCACATAGGTTTATGATAGTATGTCATGACAATAGGGCCAGGCTGCATACATTTGTAGAGAATCACAAATATACAGTATGTATTGATAGCCATAAGTAGCAAACGAGTTTTGGATCACATGGACCCTTAAAATAGCCTGATGTTACTATGTATACCAACTCAGGGGTGTACCAAAAAAAATAACTTGGGGTGTTCCAGAGTCCTGGAGATTATAATACGTTGGGAGTGAAGTATAATGTATCAAGCTGTTTAGTGGGCAAATAAAAGCATGTGGGCAATGTAATTGATACATTGCTCTCCTAGCTTTTACTTCCACACTAAGATATTGTAACATATACAGTCATGGTCATTTCTCCTAGAAAATTATTGCAATTACACACGTTTTGTTACACACATGTTTATTTCCTTTGTGTGTATTGGAACAACACAAAAAAACTGAGAAAAAAGGGGAATTGGACATAATTTCTCAAAAAAATGGGCCAAACAGAATTGTTGTCATTCTCAACTTAATATTTGGTTGCCCACCCTTTGGAATAAAGAACTGCAATCACTCGCTTCCTTTAACCATCCACAAGCTTTTTACACCTTTCAATTGGAATTTTGGACCTCTCTTATTTTGCACACTGCTCCAGGTCTCTCATATTTGAAGGGTGTCTTACCCAAACAGCAATTTTAAGATCTCTCCACAGGTGTTCAATGGGAGTTAGATCCAGACTCATTGCTGGTCACTTCAGAACTCTCCAATAGTGCTTTGTTTCTGTCCATTTCTGGGCGATTCTTGAAGTATGTTTGGGGTCAGTGTCCTGCTGGATTTAGGACTCAAACTAAGCTTTCTGACACTGGGCACTACATTACAACCCAAAATCCTTTGTTAATCTTCAGATTTCATGATGACTTGCACACAGTCATGGCACCCAGTGCCAGAGGCACTTTTATTCGGTAAACAGTAGAATTATGTGCTTTACCAAACAGCTCTATCTTAGTCTTATGTCCACAAGACACTTTTCCAGAAGGATTTTGGTTTACTCACATACATTTTGGCAAACTATAGCCTAGTTGTTTTATGTCTCTGTGTCAGCAGTGGGGTTCTCCTGGGCCTCCTATCATAGTGTTTCATTTCATTCAAAGGTCGCCGGATTGTTTGCTCTGACACTGCTGCACCCTGAGCCTGCAGGACAGCTTGAATTTCTTTGGAACTTGATTGAGGCTGCTTATCCACCATCTGGATTATCCTGCATTGCAACAACCTTTCTTCAATTTTTCTCTGTCCACATCCAGGGAAATTAGTTACAGAGCCATGGGTTGTAAATGTCTTGATTATGTTGCACACCATGGGCAAAGGAACATCAAGTTTTCTGGAGATGGACTTGTATCCTTGAGATTGTTGAAATTTTTAACAACTTTGATTCTCATGTCTTCAGACAGTTCTCTTCTCCTCTTTCTGTTCTCCATGCTTAGGCCACGGCCCCACTATTATTATTTGGTCAGAATTCGGTCAGTATTTTTTCTCAGGAGTGGGAGCCAAAATCAGGTGAGGAACTATCAGAGAAAAAGTACAATAGAAACAAGTCACCAATTCTGTATTTATCACCCACTCCTGCTTTTGGCTCCCACTTTTGAGAAAAAATACTAACCGAATACTGACCAAATACTGATAGTGGGGCCGTGGCCTTAGTGTGGCACACACAGACACACAATGCAAAAATTAAGTCAACTTCTCCCCTTTTCATCTGGTTTCAGGTGTGATTTTATATTGCCCACGCCTGTTACTTGCCACAGGTGAGTTTGAACGAGCCTCACATGCTTGAAACAAAATTGTTTACCCACAATTTTGGAAAGGTGCCAACAATTTTGTCCAGACCGTTTTTGGGGTTTTGTGTGAAATTATGTCCAATTACCCTTTTTATCTCTGTTTTTTTGCATTGTTCCAATACACACAAAGGATATAAACATGTATATAACAAAACATGTAATTGCAATAATTTTCTGGGAGAAATACTTCATTTTCTGGAACAATTTTAAGGGTGCGAACACTCTCGAGCATGACTGTATGAGGTTATGCTTTTGTGGTGTTTGGCATATCACTGTACTTGAGAACTTTGGAGAGCAGCATTTAGGACACTTAAAATAGGAGAAGAAATAGTGGTGTGAATAGCGTAGTATGGCATTTCACTTCCAAATAGTATAAAATAACCCCATTCATTACACCTCAAAATGAAGTCAGACCACACTCCAGGCCCCCAAATAAATAAGCACACAAAGTCACTGTATATCCTAATAAGGGAGGACACTGTATATAATAAGGAATGATGCAATAAATAATAAGGGAGGACACTGTATGTAATAAAGAATGATGCATTAAATAGTAAGGGATAACTCTGTATGTAATAAAGAATGATGTAATAAATAGTAAGGGAGAACACTGTATGTAATAAAGAATGATGCATTGAATCGTAAGGGATAACACTGTATGTAATAAAGAATGATGCAATAAATAGTAAGGGAGAACACTGTATGTAATAAACAATGATACATTAAATAGTAAGGGATAACACTGTATGTAATAAAGAATGATGCAATTAATAGGAACAATGTATATAGTGGTCTGTGAAACACACCTGAGAGGGCCCTCAGCCCATGTTTGGCATAGACCAGCTAAATAAATTTGTACTATGTGAATCTACATGTCCCAGTATATCTTTAGCAATAGTAAAGGTATGCTTGGAGTTTTTGCTTCACAAACAAGAATGTCACCAGCCATGATTGGTCCTCAGAAAGCACATTGACTACAGTACTGATCAGTCATAGTTAGAGGCCACATAAAAATTTCCAAACAGTGACTTACTGGTGAGGTCTACACTGTAGTCATCCTCTTTTTTTTTTTGTTCTCCATCTGGTCCTGACATTCACGATGGCTTATCTCAGTTTAGTTTGCTACCCAGATGTCATTGTTCATAACTTTTGCAGTAGATCCACATAATGTACCCTAAAAATAGCAGTGTATATACTGTGTGTACAATTATAAGGCAAGTGAGTATTTTGACCATATCATTATTTTAATGCATATTTTCCAACTCCATGCTGTATAAACTTGAATGTTGATTGGTTTGAAGCATATCAGGTGATGTGTATTTGTGTAATGAGGGAGGTTGTGGACTGAGAATATCAACATTCTTTAGCAATTTATGCAGAATTATTAGGCAACTTGTTTTCCTCAGGCACAATGGGCCAAAATGATTTCAGAGATTTAACTGACTCTGAAAAGTCAAAAATTGTTAAAGTCTTACAGTGGGATGCCGTACTCTTGAAATTACTAAAATATTGGACTGTGATCACAGAATAGTCAAACATTTTGTGGCAAATAGTTAACAGGGTCGCAAAAATGTGTTGAGAAAAAAAGTCGCACATTAACTGCCAAACTGCCAACCGACCAGGAACCCATTATCCTCCAGAGCTGTCACATTCTAGAACTGCAGCTTCCCTGGAGGGCCCAGAAGTACAAGATGTTCAGTGCTCAGAGACATGGCCAAGGTAAGGAAGGCGTAAACCTGACCACCACTGAACAAGACACATAAGTTGAAATGTCAAGACTGGGCCAAGAAATATCTGAAGACAAATTCTTTAAAGATTTTATGGATTGATGAGATGAGAGTGACTCTTAAGTGACCAGATGAATTTGCTCATGGCTGGATGAGTAAAAGGCTCAGACCTCCACGTTGTCTTAGACGCCAGCAAGGTGGAGGTGGGGGTACTGCTATGGACTGGTATTATTAAAGATGAGCTAGTTCAAGCTTTTAGGGTTGAAGATGGACTCAAAATCAACTCCCAAATCTAATGCAAGTTTTAAGAAGGTACTTTCTTCAAGCAGTGTTACTTGAAAAAGTCTGCATATTTAAAAAAAAACATGATTTTATGAGGAACATCGCATGCATCGAAATACTCCACTTCTTGGCTAGCCAATAAAGATCTTAAAGATAAAAGAATAATAACATGGCCTCCTTCTTCACGTGACCTAAACCCTATTGAAAACTTGTGGGACCTTCTTAAACGGGAGATTTATGGTGAAGGATGACAGAACACCTCTTTGAACAGTGTCTTAGAGGCTGTGGTTGGTGCTGCCCAGAAAGCTGATTGTCAAAAAATATTGACAGACTCCATTAATGGAAGGGTTATGATGACTATTATTGAAAGGAAGGGTGGCTATATTGGTCACTGATATTTTTTTGAAATGTCAGAAATGTATTTTTGTACATTTTGAGTTGTTTGGTTATTATTCTCACTTTGACAGATGGGAAATTTTTTTTTTTTATTTAGTTGCATAATAATTCTGTACACTAATAGTTTCCCAATAATTATGCACACGTAGATATTCTCCTAAGAAAGACAAAACCTCACTTTTAGTCTCTTAAATATTCTCAGGTTTATTAACTATTAGGTGGGCGCTGACTGTTGGATCTGCTATTTGGCTCCTCACCCACCCTGATTTGATCATTAAACCCAGGGATGCACAAGGCACTTTTCCGGTAGGACAACCGGTTTGCTGTTGAGCACGCACAAGGCACTTTATCGCGAACGACATCACAACCTCTATAAGCTAAGTGGTCTTCCGTGCTATATACCCTATTCTATTTGGGAACTTACATGATATGTGGCTCCTGATGAGCCGATTCTCAGGTGAAACGCGTCAAGCGATATATACATGTACCTTTTTGAGCTTAATAAGTACCATATAGAGTTTTCATATGAGCTTTAGAGCTCAACAAATACCATTGTGAATGACACTTACATGTACTGTTTTGAGCTTAATAAGTATTATATATATATATAGGGTTCTATACATGTGCTTTAGCGCTCAATAAAGTATTGTGAAATGATACATACATGTACCTTTATAAACTTAGCAATTACCATATAGTGTGACACCCTTTTTTTTTTAATTCATCAATTACCATTGCGTTTTGGTGCTGTGGGACTCTGGTGATCCCTATACCCGTATTTATACTTTTCTGGGATTTAATTCCCTACCTACAACAAGCACTGCTGGGATCTATCAGATTCATTAGGGTCACACTAGGTCTTGATGAGTAAGAGTTAAACTGTGTTTACTGATCTTGCTTGTAAAGAAACTTTTTCACCTGGATTTCCAGTGATTTCTTCTGAATTTTTTGTTTTACTGTCCTGCTTATAACTGGTTAGGTCTCCAATAGGGTTTGTTTGGTCTCCGATCTATATAGGACAGAATAGGGTGACTAGACTAACATCTGACAATTTATACTTGATTGACTATACCGAGTGGTGATCTTGGGGCAATCTGCCTTACTAAGGCTTTGGCTTTTGTATGATAAGGCTTCAAATGTGATTAATGTATCACTATTCTGATCGACTTGCCTGACATAACCACCAGTACCTGCAGGACAATAGGTGGATATTTCCATTCATTACTATTTTTTGCTGCTATTTAGCCATATTTGTATGTGGATTGAAATATCTGTTACTATCCAGAATCAGTGGGTTGGTCACCCTCATCAACTCTTTATTACTTGCAAACCCTTCACCTCTTTTTCATCTGATTAGGGCTTAATAGGGTTGTTTGGGGACAGCCCCTGAGGAGCAGGGGTGCCACAGGCGTTTCAAGAGGGTGCCAACCTCCGCTGTTAGATAGGGACAAACTTAGGGGTGAGTATAGGGCCATATTCTCCCCCCTTTTCTCTTTCACCCTCTGAGGGTGCATTGTGAATATATTAACTACCTTTTGAATTAACTTTTTTAATGTTTTCAGGGGAATTTTTTCTTTTTTAATTGATATCGATAAACAGTATTTTTTATGTGTATTTTCTGTGAGATTACTCACTCCCCATAGCGTCCACTGCCCCTCCACGTCACATCCATTGTCCATAACAGGACATCACGGGGCCCCACAGATTATAGCACCTTCCTCAAAATAATCAGAGGGTGGAGATAGAAGCAGTGAATGACACCATCACCACCTCCTGATGGCGATTTTTTTGAGGGCAGTGCTAGAAGCTGTTGGGCGGTGCTCACAGCTTCGGTCTCCACCCCCTTACGATGTCTTCTCTCACAGAAGCTACAGAGGTGGAGATAGACGCAGAGTGTCAGCGCTGCACTCACATCTCCCACAGCGTCCATCACCCAGGATCCAGGACATCTTTTGAAGAGATGGAAGAAGTTAGTAAGTAACTGCAGCACTGCTCCTGTGACGTCCTGTTCCAGGAGGGGCGATGGATACTGCAGAGTGTGAATTCAGCCTCATCCTCTTGTGACATGACATTTGAGACTCCTCTCAAACAGATCGTCAAATGAAGCACAGTAAAAAAAAACACATTTAAGGATTAGCTAGATAGGGAAAAGTGTTGGGCATCGTGTAATAAATCAAATTAGAAAAGTAGTTAGTGTGTCAGGATAAATATTTAGAAAACACATTTTAGGTGCCATACCACCTCTTTAAAAAATGTGGTTGCATAAATATGAACACCCTTAAATTAATACTTTATTAAAGTACCCTTTAATTTACAACAACATTCAGTCTTTTTGGGTAGGAGTTTATCAGAATACCATATTTAGAATTGACAATATTTGTCCACTTTTCCATGCAGAAGTGCTCCAAACCTGTCAGATTGCAAGAGCATCTCCTGTGTACAGCCCTCTTCTGGTCTGGGCTCTGGCCGAGGCATTCCAAAACATTGATCTTCCTCTGGTGAAGCAATTCTCTTGATGATTTGAAGGTATGCTTAGGGTCGTTGTCATGCTGAAAGGTAAAGTTCATCTTAAGCTTTTTAGCAAAGGCCTGTAGGTTTTGTTGCAAAATGAACTGATATTTGGAACTGTTCATAATTCCATCCACCGAGAGGCATAACGATTCCGGTCACAGACAGGGCCTGTGCTGCAGGGGGTCCACCGACGCCAGCACCAAGTATGACCAGCTGAAATGTAATGTGGCTCAGAGACCGGCAGCAGAAGTCAGCTTGCCCATGACAAGCGACGTCATGCTCTGCCTGTGCCGACACATCAAAGCCAGCTGTCGGCTTCTGTTCCGGCTATAGAGAGGACGCTGCACGTCGAGAGAGTGGAGGAAGGTAAGAATAATCATTTGTTTGTTTTTAAAATGTGCTGGAGAAGAACAGAAGGGGCTCAGGATGGAGGGTGGGTATTATACCAGGAAGGGGCTCAGGATGGGGAGTATTATACCAGGAAGGGGCCCAGGATAGAGGACATTGTTATAGGATAGAGCCCAGGGCGGGGGGCATTATCACTGAAAGGGCCCCAGACGGGAAATATTACTACTGGAAGGGGCCAGGATGGGGGCATTATTATAGGAAGTTTCCAGTTAGGAGGGCATTATTACTGGAAGTGGCCAGAATGGGGACATTATTACAGGAAGGGGACAGGGATGGGGGAGATTATTACAGGGAAGAGCCAGGACAGGGGACATTATTACATGGGGGAGCAAACACGCATGTCTTTATAGTATCTAAAATGCTACAAAGGCCCATACATCTGACCAACAAGCAGGTCGGGGCCCAGGTCCAAATTTTACACAGGGACTCATTGAATTCTAGTTACACCACTGCCTCCAACTTAACTAAAGACCCCGTTCTAGCTGCCAAAAAAGTGTCCCAATGCATAATTCTGCCTCCACCATGCTTCAATGTAGGTATGATGCTCTTTTGGTGATGCTCAGTTTTGCCTTTGCGCTAAACATATCTTTTGGAATAATGGCCAAAAAGTTCAACCTTGGTCTAACCATAAAACATTTTACCACATGCCTTTGGCAGACTTGATGTAGATTTTTGTGCATATCACAGTTAAACCCCAATTCAACTTCATGAATATCAATCTGTCTATAAGCATAAGAGATTGTGAATCAATGCTACCTGCTTCGGTGCAAATAAAAGTAATATCAAGTGCATTGGAGAGGCGACAGCAAGACAACCACAAAAAGAGAATGGTTTCCAGGTACTGTCCGCAGATAATTACACTTTTTATTTTTCCTGACTGAATCTTCTCTAAGATTGCATTTTGCTAGTGTCCTAGTATTATGAGGTGGTACTGACAGCCCATTCCGGTTACACAAGTAGTCCAGGATCGCACATACATAGTGCCATCACAAAAAAGTTGGGTGGGTCTCCAAGTAAATTCTGAAGAGCATGGAGCAGATAGCAGGAGATGGCGTTACATGAGGAGAGCCATACAGGGCTGTAGAAGGCTAATTGGGATATGGAAAAGCATGTGATATATTGATAATAAGATACATCCTTGGTATTACCCCTGACGAAAGCTAGGTCTGAAAAGTGCGTTGTGGTCGGGCGCCACATGATTTACAGCTTCATAGTCTCCCATTTGGTATTTGGTAGGTCCAACCATATACTATTTACTTTATGTACATTATATGGCCACATTTTGGACTGTCTGACATTGGTGATATACACATAAGAAATACTGATGATTACTGTTTGCTTGTACCCCATGGTCTGACTTGATTCATATTTTCAGTACCATTTTTTCTTACATCATGTCATTTACTTTTGACTGTTCTATGATTTTGTATCAACAATAGTGCACCTTATATTTATATTCCTATTTACATGTATATCTATGTAATAATTTATACTAGCACTGGTGCACTTTACTGATTCTTCTATGGTACTGTTTCCATCTTATCATATGCTGCTGTTTTTAATTTTTCTGTATTGCTATTTATTGTTGTTTTTTTATCATTTTGTGAGCGCCTTCTGTGCCACCACATGCCCATATTTAGCAATAAAGGTATTATTTTAACTATTTGATCACTATTCCTATTTTTTGACCATTTCTCATTTTTTTCTTTGTTGGTTTCAGAGCTGCAGAAGGGCATCAACCCAGCAGCATGACGTTTGAGCAATTAGGAAAAGACAAAGCAAAGAGTCCTACAAAATGTGAATGTTTATGACCAAACTAACAATTACAGACTCCAAAACAGTGGCATGAGGCCTGATGCCCTGTAGTGGTAACCTGGGCTTACCGTCCAGCAATGTGCAGCTTGATGATTTCGACAATCAACAGAGACCATCAGAACTTTCAGTGCTGCCATTAATACCCTAGAGCAGGGATGTCAAACTCAAATACATAGAAGGCCAAAATTAAAAGCTTGGACAAAGTCGCGGGCCAAACTTGATATTTATTAAAAATATGTCTACAGTTGGCAAAGTTTTTCCTTATCATCAAATATAACGATTATCTTTTTCATATGAAAACAAAAATAAAGGATTTGTCCCACAAACAAAGTACTTGTTTTTAGTATTTAAATATGCAATAACAAAGGATAAAAAACCTAGACTAATACAGATAATAAAGTATGATGCAAGCAAAAGTGACCCCAAACATAGTATGATACCCCCACAGAGAATTCCTCCACAGTACCCTCCACACACACAGTATGATAACCATACTGTACCCCCTCTCCCTCAATCCCCCCGACAAAGAATGGTGACCCATCACAGTATGATTCTCCAGCACTAACCCCCATACAGCCCTCCATACAGTATAATGGCCACAAAAAGTGTTCCATACAGTTTAATGGGCCCCCCATAGTCCTCCATACAGTATAATGGCCTCACATAATGCTCCATACAGTATAATGGTAACAAAAAGTGCACAATAAAATATAGTGGCCCCACATATTGCTCTTGTTTTTATATATTAATTCATAAAAATAATATTTTAATTATTAAGCTGGTATCTCTTTATATCTGACAGCATCTCTACTTGCTGTGACAGATACAGGTTGTGAATCTATTGTCTAGCATTACTAATTTTGTTTGGGACATACATGATTAATGTGTGCCCTAGAGCATGTGTGACAGATGTGAACCTTAAAGTGCCTGCAACATCATCCATGGTGACCTGTTTAGCAGTGGATCACTCTGGAGAGGGACATCTTTGGAAGGTCACACAAGCCTCTACTTTGTAGCCATCGGTACCATATCTATTGTTAGGTATCAGGAAAAAAATGCTTAGGTCTATTATGAGACTGTGCAGTTTGTCCACGGTTCCTCATGGTGGAGGTCAATATCCGGCCTCCTTTGGCCTGAGAGTTTAGACATTGATTCTTGACAGAAAACTACTGTAAATTTAAAATCAACATTATTTTCTAAGTTGTTTCTTTATTTATTTTAGATGCATTATTATAAAGTATTTCTAGCTAATAGGGTGAAAATAATTTCTACACCAATTTATGGAAAATTGAAGGAGTATCTACTGATTTTGAACATCTTTTTTGCATTATTATAGAGTTAAAATGTACCTATCATTTCAGTGAAAGGTTTAAAAAAGCATATGCCTTCAGCTTTCTAGCTACTGGCTGCATTTAGATTGGTTTTATCATTTACAGTCATGCTTGAAAACTCGTCGTGAACCTTTCAGAATTTTACATATTTCTACATGAATTTGACCTAAAATTTTCATGCAAGTCCTAAAAGTAGATAAAGGGAATTCAAGTCAAACGAATAAGTCAGAGACATTAGACTTTGTCATTTTTTGTTAAGGAAAATGATTTATGAAAACATATGAGTGGCAAAAGTATGTGAACCTGTGTTTTCAGTATCTGATATAACTCCCTCATGCAGCAATAACTACATCTAAACATTTCTGGTAACTTTTTATTAGCCCTGCACATTATCATGGAGGAATTTTAACCCATTCAGCCCTACAAACAGTTTCAGCTGTTAAAGGGAATCTGTCACATGCATAATATAGGGGCAGAGACTATGATTCCAGCTATGTATCAGTTATTTTACTAGTTGCTGCAAATTTTGATTAAAAACTGTTGTATCTGCCTCAGATGTACCAGTTCTCTGAATGCTGAGCTCTGTATAACCACATCCGCACCACCAATTGGCAGCTGTTTGTGTACACTGTGCATAGGCAGAAAGCTGCCAATCAGTGGTGGGGGTAAAGTTAAACAAAGCTCATGAATATGGAGGAATACATAGCAGCAGACTTACTTGTCCTCTGCTGATAAAACAGTGACTTTATCAAAACTACACTAAGTAGCCCAGTAAGTGACACATCAATGGAATCAGGGTCTCTGTCTCTACTTTATGCTTCTCTCAGTTGACGTAGCAAAACCCTAGTCACAGATTCCCTTTAAGTTGTTGGGTTTTCTCCCATGAATTGCTCACTTCAATTCCTTCCAAATAATTTCTATAGGATTAAGCAGGACTTTGACTTGGCCATTTCAAAACTTAATTCTTCTTTAAAGGGATTTTCTCATGAACAAAGTTAATTTTAATCAATAGATCTCGGAATAATAATAAGTTCCACAATTGGATGTGTTTAAATAAAATGTTCCTGTGCTGAGATAATCTTATAAATGTGCCCCTGCTGTGTACTGTGTAATGGCTGTGTCTGATCTTACAGGAACATGGTCTGATCATACCACATCTCCTGGGCAGGGGAGGTAGCAAAAAAATATACAGACATTACAGTACGGGATCACAGCTGATTCTTTCTTTGAGGTAAAACATTTTTTAAAAACAGACAGGGAAATGTTTTGCCTGTCAGAAAGAATCAGCTGTGATCCCGAGCTGTAATGTCTGTATACTCTTTTGCTTACTCCCCTGTCCAGGAGATGTGGTATGATCAGACCATGTCCCTGTACGGTCAGACACAGCCAATACACAGTACATAGCAGGGACACATTTTTAAGATTATCTCAGCACAGGAACATTTTATTTAATCACATCTAATTGTTGAACTTATTATTATTCCAAGATCTATTGATTAAAATCAACTTTAAAATTAACCTTATTCATGGGAAAACCCCTTTAACCATAGTTTTGTAGAATGACTTGTGCGCTTTGGAGCATTGTCTTGCTACGTGACCCACATTATTTTGAGATTCAGCTCATAGACAGATATCCTGACATTTTTCTTTAGAACAGTGTTTCCCAAAACTCCAGTCCCCATGACCCCCAACAAGTCATGTTCTCAGGATTTCCTTAATATTGCACAAGGGGTGAAAATATCATCAAGGCATCAGGAATTCTCTCACCTGTGCAATGCTATGGAAATCCTAAAACCATGACCTGTGGGGGGCCCAATGGAGTTTGGGAAACACTGCTTTAGAACTTGACGATAATACTCAAAATTCATTGTTCCATTAATGATAGCAAGCTGTCCTCACAAGATGCGGATAAATCGGCCTGAACAATGATAATACCACCGCGTTTCACTGCTGGTGTGAGGATTTAATGCTGCAATGCAGTGTTTTCCTTACGCCAATATAGCGCTCCTCATTTAAACCAAAAAAAATCGATTTTGGGCACATCCTGCACAAAACATACTTACATTAGCCTTTAGCCTTAGCTTTTAGATGCTTAGAGTTTACCTTGCAATCCTTTATGACTTTGCGGACTATTATACGCCGTGATCGTTGTTGGTCGAGTACTCCTGTTGAGGATAATATTGGTCTTGAGTTTCCTCCAGTTATATAAGATCTGACTGTGGACCTCTTTTTGGATGGCTTTATAACTGTTTCTAGCCTGGTTAGCATTAACAACTCTCTGAAGTCTTGTGAAATCTAGTTTGTTCATGTCATGATATATTTCTACAAACGTGTTGTGAAGATTGTTATTCCATTGAAAACATCAGACTATAATTTCATCTTCAAATTAACTGCTAATCCTAAAGGTTCACATACTTTTACTACTCAAAGACAGGTGATATTGTATAATTTTCCTCATTGAAAAAAATGACAAAATATAATATTTTTGACTCATTTGTTTGATTTGGTTCTTTCTTTTTTTCTCATTTTATGACTTGTGTGAAAATCTGATGTGATTTTAAGTAAAATTTATGCATAAATATGGAACATTTTGAAGGGTTCACAAACTTTCAAGCACCACTATCTTTCTCCCTCACAGTGGCCCCCTGACATCCCATCATGCATTGTGTCTAAGCAGGCTCACATTGCCCAGTCAAAAGCCAGCCCTATGCAAAACTGTTCCTCTCTGTTTTTTGCTGTATGCATCTATTTATTTGACTCACTTATATAGCACCATTAATTCATCATCACTATCCCCAATTGGGTCTCAAATTCCAGAGTTTGGAGTGTGGGAGGACACTGGAGAACCTGGGGGAAACCCAAGCAAACATAGGGAAGCTCATACAAACTCCTTGCAGATGTTGTCCTAGGTGGGATTTGAACCCAGGACCCCAGTGCTGTAAGGCTGCAGTGCTAACCACTGAGCCACTGTGCTGTCCTTAGCTTGGACAGACTTCACAGTAGGAACACAGAGGCAGTGGCATGCATTTTAAAGGCAACCCCCTGCACTAACAAAAGTAATGCATGATAAAGCAGCATAAAATATTATCAAGGATATCAATTACAGTACCATCCGTTGCGGCACTGTAGTTAAATTTGGCTTTTATTGATACACAAATTAGGTTTGCAAGGGCAATGATAGGCATATCAGTGAGCATACAGTCTATGGCTTCGGTTCGCTTCTAACCCCGCTGCTGCTCCGCTGCTTGATTGACTGCTGCATAATGTCACTTTTGCTCTCCACTATCAATCAAAAAGGAGGGGCAGAGCTGGTGGAGAGAAGAGGAGCCATAGACTACAAGAGCACGAATATGACCACTAGTGCTCTTGTGAACCTAATTTACATATTAATAAAAATCGAATTTCAGTAATGCAATAGGTATCATTGATAATGTTTTAAGCTACCCTTTCCTGCACTACCTTTGCTAGCGCTTGGTAATTTTTTTGACTAGTTCCCTTTAAAGCAGTGTTTTCCAAATTCCAATCCTCATGGCCCCCAACAGATCATGTTTAGTGTTAGTTGCACAGGTGAGAGAACCCGTTGCAATTTCTGATGCCATGATAATAGTTCCATCACATGTGCAATACTAAGGAAATCCTGAGAACATGACTTGTTGGGGACCGTGAGGACTGAGGTTTGAGAAACAACGCATTAAAGGAACTATAGCAATTGTGAGAGTTAACCACAGAGCAGGGAGAAGAGTAGAGGAGTGCTTGAGGATTCACTTACAAGCAGCTCTGCAAGTAGTCAGTGGAAGAAGAGACAAACCAATGTCACCAATTCAACTGGAATTGCTAAAGATGCAATTCCTAATGAATTTAAAGTCATAATCCCAACTTATTTAATACATTTCTGATACATATGCATCCTTCTTGGTCTCATATGGTCTCTCAAACCTACCTGCAGCTGGAAAAATGAATGGATAGGTGACTGCAGATGTTCAGTTTTCTCCATTTACATTGAACAAAATGTGTGTATATGTGCTCAATAGGCAATTCTGTGGACCACCCCATTATCCACGTAGGTGCAGAGTGTTTTAGGTTTAATCTATAATTTATGCAGTCATCCTACCACATTTATAAATTAATGACTTGTAGAACACGGAGATCTATATGAACTAGCTGCTGGGAAAGATTTTATGGCCTTTAAGGGTACCTTCAGTTATGCAAGGTCACCTATCTCTACTTAAACTTTGGTCTAAGGGGTAACGTTTCTCCTCATGGAGAGTGACATACCAGCTCTGGCACGTCAAGGTAAGGAGGCTTATTCGCCATACAATACTCCTACTTAAACTTTAAATGTCCCACTGGGGATATGGACCAAGGAGAGAAGACAGATTCTTTATATAAGTCAGATGAATGATAGAATCAGCCTCTTCTTCCAAGCTTATAAATATTAGGCCTTTGCATTATGTTCTTCACATTTAGGACCACACAATCTGCTCCCGTCAGGAAATTTAAAGTTTAAATTACAGTGAGCGATCCTGGATCGGATGAACACTTTAATGCCATTGTCTCTAATACAGTTCTTTTAAGAGAATATGTCTATATATTTCTAAATTTCAATAATAATATTTATTCTATTATATATCATTATTATTATTATTAATAATGCTTCTATTCCAATATATTTTTAAATTTATGATAAAATTAGAAAACTAATTTTACCTCTACATAGTCCCACTACACAGTAATAAATCTATTTCCATCATGTGTATCTTCTCCAAGGTGTGTGCAGCACATATGTCAGAGTAAATGAATGAGCTTTCTGATACTCAGTACTGTTATTTAGCTCACTGTCTCCTAGTAGACGTAAATCCTCTCTCATATCAGTTTTCTCCTCTTGCCTCCCTGTTAGAGCGTTACTGCTGTCACTAGTGAAGTACAAAATCCCATGGAACTTTACATCTGCAATAGGGGTCACCTTGATGGTCTCGCCAACTTTTTTATTTTACTAAATCCTTTTGCAGCTGGATTTACAGTATGTTCCCTTCCCCTTTAGTTTGTCATATGGGGGGAACGGAACTCAAGAGTATTTGCAAAAGCGGAAGAAAAATTGCGAGTAAACAACGCTGCCCGAGATGTAAAGTCACAGGAGAAAAAAGGCATATATGTTATAGATTAATTAAAATATATAATCTTTATTATAGATCCATATAGGTAAAAAAAACAATTAGTTGTTTTTTTTACCTATAATTAAAAATAATAATTTGGGATACCTAATTAATCAGTTGTTTAATTGCTATCCCAAAGGTTTATATATTTACTTCTATGACAGACATGCTCACTTACAAATTAAGAGTGAAAATTTTGTTTGCCTGGGGTCAGAAATTCTTTAGGTGGATATGATTAACTCCTACAAAATTAGCGTTACAGCAAAATGTCCTTAAAAGAATTAGGTTTTCTTAAAAGTAGATAAAAACAAAATGCAAATACCCTGCAGTAAGTAAATAAAAAAATAAACAGTAATAGTACATGTAAATTACATAGGGTAATAAATAAGTTTTCCTTCTTTAGCAAGTTAAAGACTAGGCCTTTTACCCAAATTCTTGACCAGACACATTTTTTTTTCATACCTGCGATTTAAAGAGCTGTACATTTTTTTGTGTTACCTTGACATTTTTCTTTTGGGCTACATTTTTCTGTCATTGTCAAACTATTTTTTTGCAGATATCATTCTTAAAGTAAAGGAAATACATATCCATTTTTCAAATTTTTTAGGACAACAAAAGACCACTAAAATACATTTAAAAATGTGTTCCCCTTTCAATAACTATTATTTTTATTTATCAGACATGTTTTTTTTTCTGATAGAGGTGGAGCTAGTAAAGGTAATTTGGATTGGCAGTAGCTTTCTTATATTATATATATTTTTATTATATTTATTTTTTACCTGCTTATTTATCTTTATATATTTTTTTCAATTGTTCCCCAGCAATCACATTGCCACTGTGCCCAAACTAAGAAGCGCCAACAGCGATTCCTATTACTCCATACACAGCACTTGTTTAGCACTGTGTATACAGTGATCGAGAAGGCAGAGATGGCAACAAACCATCCCTGTCTTCTATCAAGTGTATCTGACAACTGGATCCCTGCTCTCCCACAGCTGCAGGTTCAGCTTTTCTACTATGCAGGTATGTTTTTGAACATCACTGTACAGAACGCCTACAGCCCGGACATTTTTCATCTATGAGCGGTTCAGAAGTAATTAAAGAGGAGCGGTCACTAGAGCAAAAGGGGTTTTGGATTTTATTTTATTCCTGCTGCTCCCCTGAATTAAATTTTTTTTTAAATCTCTATTGAGAGATATGGGCCTTTTTATTTGGCGCTAGTTTTCTTGGGCTGTACCAAGGGGGGCGTTACTCTCAGGATTCTCTGGGGGCGTATCTTTAGACTGTTTTGAATTATTACCCAATGAGTCACATCTCCCCCTTGGTAAAGACCATAAAAAGTATCACTCACTATATAAAAGGGTCTATATCTCTAGAAAAATATGGTGGATAAAAAAAAAATAGTCATGGAAGCAGCAGGAATAAAGTAAAAACTGACCCCTTTTGACTCTGCTCATTGCTTTATTTCCCAAGAATAGCAGTCCTTATTTTTTTCCTTGTATCTCTCCTTCCATTAGATGGTAAGGTGTAATGGCTGGCTTTGAGTGCTATGTTGAGTGTATTAGTAAATGCATAAACAAGTACACTGAAACTATATAACCTCTACTTGTTTATTAGAGACCAACATTATTCTTAAATGAGTCCACTTGCATTTAACAGGCTGTGAGGTCACTGTCTATAGATGGGAAGCTGTGACCTCTCTTCAACACCTGTTGCAGTATATAAAGAGAATTGAAGGAACAGAGTGTAATCCTTGTTACCATGTTCACAAGAAGGTCTATAAACAAGGAGGCAGCATGTCTAGCGAGTGTCTGCCCCATGAAAAACCTCATCCTTAGAAGTCCAGACATACAATATATCATCTTCAAGGATTAATATGAGCCTCCTCATTTCCCATGAATGCTTTCAAGATAAATAAAGATCAAATAAAGAAAGACACAATTAGTTCATGAACATTGAAGAATTTGTAAGGCCAACGAAGGCTGGAAGGACTCAAAAGTCACAGCGAAAAATAATCAGCACGAGATGTATTTTAGGAAGCCAATTTTATTAATGAAAATATTATCATTTTTAGATTTACTTTTTTTATATATCTATAAATACCTTCCAAATATCATTGGACCTAAAGAACATTTTTATTACCATCTCCAACTATAAAACAATTCCTTACCATTTGGCTTAGAAACTCTAGAGTGGGGGGTGCACAACTTTTTCTGGTCCAAGGGTCACATTGTCAGATTGAACAAATTCCAAGGGCTGCAAAAAAAACTAAAGCTGTGTTATGATCTGGGACATTTATAAAATATTATAATTAAATGGCATACATGTCAGATATATGCAAGTTACAGTCCCAGGACTCCCACCTATCATGAAAATGAGGAGTCACCTTCTCACCAAGAGAAGAGACCAAGCAAGCTGCACCTTCTACTGTACTTAATGTGAGTTGAAAAAATGAGTTTCACTCCTCTCATAAACCTACATTGAAGAGAGCCCCATTGAGATATGACCAACTATCTATGTCATCTACCCCTTTCTGGAGAGCTAGAAAAGGGACTTCCATTTTGATATTTGAGGATGCAAGAGAAGGACACTGTACTTATCATTAGTGTTGAGCGAGTATGTTCTGTCCGAGTATGCTCGGGCCGAGCTCTGAGTATTTATAGCTGCTCGGTGATATGGTTAAATCGCTCTCTAGTGTGCATGATTTGCGACTGTTTGGCAGCTTTATTACATGTGAGGAATGTGTAAGAAATACACATTCCTCACATGTAATAAAGCTGTCAAACAGTCGCAAATCATGCACACGGGAGTGATTCAAGCATATCACCGAACAGCTATAAATACTCGGTGCTCGGCCCGAGCGTGCTCGGCGAAAGGGTTAACATAACATACTTGCTCAACACTACTTATCATTCCTTGCTCTGCACTACACCACACCTCTTTCTTCTTGCTAGGAATATACATGTAAAGAGCGAAAAAACACAGAAAAACATATTTATGATTGGTTAATGACAGAATAGTTTTGCAAGCCGCATGTGGCTAACGGGCTGTAGGTTGTGCATCTCTGCTGTAGAGTTACAAAATTGGTATTTTTCCATTACCTGTAAATAATTTTATAAAATACTAACCTGGGTGTGATACATTGACACCGGACCATAAGATTATTTGGGGTGGAAAATGGGGAAATTTTTTTTTTTTATAAGATGGGGGTCCGTTTTATAGTTCGAATAGGTATCTTACCTGGGGGGGCGGCAGGGGTGGAGCGGGGGTCACAGGAGGCATGGCATGGTCAGGAAGCCGGCAGAAGTGGAGGAATGCTGCAGGCCCTGGGTGGTAGAAGGGAGTGCCCCAGCACCCCAGCAGCGGGGGGGTGCGGCGGTGGTGGAGCATAATAGCAGAAAGCAGGGTGCCTCCTTCATGAACCCGGTGGTGGTAGAAGGGGCGAAATGCTGTGGGCCCTGTGTTGGCGGTGAGGCAGAACGCAGTGCACTGCTTTTCCATCTTCCTGAAGCCGTGGTCTACAGGGAAATGGCCGCCGGAGGTGGCGCATGTGCAGACCTGGATCTCGGTGACCATTTCCCTGAGGCACACGGCTTCAGGAAGTTGGCCGCCGGAGGCAGTGCATGCGCTGTTGAGATCTCAGCTGGGCCATGATCCCAATCTGCGCATGCGGCCCACGGCTTCTGGAGAATGGCCGCAGGGAAAGCTCTGCCCGACCACTGATACCGGGCCTGCAGCATCTCACCCTTTCTGCGATCCCACTCCACCACCACCGCAACTCCGTGGTAAGCCATAAGACGTACCGCCCATTTTCCTCCCAAATTTTTTGGGAAAAAAATTCATCTTATGGTCTGAAAAATACGGTAATTACAACAATGTTCCCTCTGAGGCTATGTGCCCACGCTGCGGAAATGAAGCAGAAATTTTCTGCTTCATTTCTGCATGTCCTCTCCCGGATAAACGCATGCGGAATTCCGCACGCGTTTATTGTGCGTTTATAGCGTGATTTCCACATGGGGAATTGCCTTGCGTTTTTTATTGCACTGCAAAGGCAATTCCGCTTGCGGAAACGCAAAATTAATGAACATGCTGCGGATTTTTCCCCGCAGCAAAAACGCTGCGTAAAATTCTGCAGCATGGGCATTGAACTTGCGTAATCACATTGGAGACCATGGGGGGCGGATAACATAGCGTTTCACAAGCGTTTACGCTGTGGAAATTCCGCAGCATATCCGCTTGAAAAACGCTACGTGGGCACATATCCTAAGGCTATGTTCACACTACTTTATTTTTCTGCTGCTTTTTATTTCTGAAGCCAAAATCTGATTTCTTGACAGTAAAAAAATCTGCAGACAAAAAGCAGGTTTTGCTGGCTATTTTTTGCTGCACTTTTTTGCTGCATTTTTCAGGATGACAAAGTTCAGCATTGTCTCCACCATACAGGTATGGACAATGCAAGGTGTTATGCCATCAATGCAAGACATATGTGAAATCAAAAAAATTCAGGAGAAAAAGGGCAATTTGATCAAATTATTTAGTGGAATTTTTTTTTATTAGTGATGAGCGAGCACTAAAATGCTCGGGTACTCGTTGCTTGAGTCGAGCAAACTGGAATACTCGAGTGCTCGGTCCGAGTAACGAGCCCAATGTAAGTCTATGGGAAACTCGAGCATTTTTCCGGTGGCCTCCCCTGGAGGTCTGCAGGGGGCCTAAAAATTGCCAAAATGGAAACAGTGCTGATATGACATAGGAACAGCATGGGGAAGACCCCTGGAAGAATCTCTTACTCCCAGGTCACTGCTGTCAACAACATTGTCAAAGTAGTATGCCACTTTTACGGGCTCACAATAAAACATACAAAATCGAAACCAAAATAGATTTTCCTGGTAAAAATGTTAAGGAACATCCTTTCCAGGGTAATGACTTGTATATAATGCAAAATAAATAAATAAAAACAAAAATGATCCTCCACAACTTGGGCTATGTTCACACGTAGCGTTTTTGATGCGTTTTTGCACTTTTGAATTGCTTTTAATGGTGAAAAATACATTTACCAGTAAATGTAATTTTAACATTTTACTACCTTATCTTCCCATGTGGTGTGCGAGACATGATCAGACACATCCTGTTTATTTTATTTATGAAGGAGGGACTCTGAAAGTAACAGAGCCTATTTTTATAGGGCCATCAGGTGGCCCTTACTATTCTTAAACAGCCAGCAGTCGGCCCTCACTATTCTTACAGAGCCATCAGTCGGCTATGCTTTGTTGTTCCCATTATTAAAGGGTGGGTCTCCTATACTGTTATTGCATATGCAGTGACTGCAAAGGCTGCCAAAAATTTGGACACATCCCAATACCCCTTTCAATGGTCATAGAGGAGGGTCTCAGTAAAAAAAAAAAATTCTCATTATAAAGGAGCGGGTCTCTTATATTGTTATTGCGTATGCAGTGACTGCAAGGGCTGCCAAAAATTTGGACGCACTCCAGTGCCCCTTGGAAGAGACGTAGAGGAGGGCCTCATTAAAAAAATGTTCCCATTAGAAAGGAGTGGGTCTCCAATACTTGTAATTCCCATGCATTAAGTGCATGGGCTGAAAAACATTTACCCATGGGGGGTATACATGAACATACTGTATCACAAACATTTCCTACAGGCATCATAAACACCCTTAAAAAAAATTATGTGGGTGTTGCATCACAGTTACCCTGGTGATATGGTGGTGGAGGGGTGGAGGATGAGGAGAAGGAGGAGGACAACAGAAAATAGACAAAATCAGGAAGCGTATACCCATGTCTGGGTGTGAAGACGTGCATGGGAATAGACCTCCAAAAAAAAAGACTCTGAATTTGAGTTTATGTTACACTGCTATCATTCGGTGGTGTTAAAAAGTCTAGCCCAATCCAGCCCTTATTCATTTTTAAAAGATTCAGCCTGTCAGCATTTTCATTTGACAGGCAGATGCGCCTATCAGTTATAATTCCCCCAGCGGCACTAAAAACCCGCTCTGATAAAACGCTAGAGGCAGAGCAGGCCAGGACCTCCAAGGCGTAGAAAGCCAGTTCATGCCACGTGCCCTGCTTAGATACCGAATAATTATAAGGCACAGAAGAATCACGGATGACGTTGGTACGGTCGGCAAGGTACTCCTTCAGCATCTTCATAAAATTATCCCTCCTTGTGAGAGTACCCCGTGCATCAGGGCCTGTGCGATGGGAGGTTCTGAGAAAACTCTCCCAGACCTTTAACAGTGTTCCCCTGCCTCTGCTGGATCGTGTCCCTCTCGCTTGTTTGTCCAACGAACTGTGATGTCTGCCGCCAGCGTTTTCAGATGGGAATTTTTTTAATAATTCTGCAACAAGGGCCTTCTGGTACTGCCCCATTTTAGTAGACCTGTCCATTGTGGGAATAAGAGATAGAAAGTTCTCCTTGTAGCGTGGGTCTAGAAGTGTCACCAACCAGTAATGATTGTCACCCAAAATTTGGAGAACGCGAGGGTCAAGGGAAAGGCTGCGCAACATAAAGTCAGCCATGTGTGCCAGACTGCTAACAGGCAAGACTTCTGTGTCCTCACCAAGAGGATGACTGACCATGCTCTCCTCAGGCCATCTAGGCTAAACAGACGGTATGACAGTTGTGCAGGTAGTACCGTCTATAGCGCAGGAAACTAGCTCCTGTTCTTCTTCCTCCTGTCACCCAATCCACGTTGGGATGAGATGAGGCTGGGCTGTGTGGAATCACACTGTATGGTTCCTTGCTCCATCTCATCATGCTCCGCCTGCAATGCCTCCTCTTTTATTGTGAGCAGCGATCGTTTCAGAAGACAGAGAAATGGGATGGTGACGCTAATTATGGCGTCATCGCCGCTCAACATCTTGGAGTCTTCAAAGTTTTGGAGGAGGGCACTGATGTCTGACATCCATGCCCACTCTTGAGGTCTTATGTGCAGAGGCTGACCTGAATACTGACAGATGTTTTGAAGCTGGTACTCACCAACTGCCCTGTGCTGGTCACAAATCCTTCCCAACATCTGCAATGTTGAGTTCCAACGCGTGGGGACATCGCACACCAGTCGGTGAGCTGGAAGCTGCAAACGCTGCTGAAGCACGGCAAGGGCGACAGAAGCTGTAGCTGACTTTCTAAAATGGGCACACATGCGGCGTACTTTGACAAGCAGATCCGGGTACATTTTGAGAAACCGCTGAACCACGAGGTTAAGCACATGGGCCAGGCATGTTATGAGCTCACCTCGCTTTAGAGCTGCCACCAGGTTCTGGCCATTGTCACACACAACCATGACTGGCTGTAGGTTCAGCAGTGACAGCCACAGATCTGCCTGCTCTTTCAGAACTGTCCACAACTCTTCAGCGGTGTGGGGTTTGTCACTTAAGCATATTAGCTTCAGCACAGCCTGTTGCCGCTTGGCTGAGGCAGTGCTGCAGTGCTTCCAGCTTCTGACTGATGTGGGCATTTCGAAGATGGAGGCTGAAGAGTAGGAGGAGGATGAGGCGGTGCAGATTTGGAATGTGGGAGCAACCCTGATTGACCTAGGGCCTGCAATCCTCGGCATCGGGAGAACGTGTTCCGTCCCAAGGTCCGACTGGGTCCCGGCTTCCACTATATTAACCCAGTGTGCCGTCAGCAAGATGTACCATCCCTGTTCACAAGCACTTGTCCACGTGTCCGTGGTTAGATGGACCTTCCCAGTAACTGAGTTGCTGAGGGCACGGCTAATGTTCTGGGACACGTGCGTGTGTAATGCGGGGATGGCACACCAGGAGAGATAGTGGCTGCTGGGGACCGAGTACCGAGGGACGGCCACCGCCATCAGGTTGTGGAAAGCTTCTGTCTCCATAAGCCTAAAAGGCAACATTTTGAGAGCAAGCATTCGCGAAATATGTGAATTTAGTAGTGTGGCCAGTGTGGCATTGGCTGCGCAACTGCGCTTGTGTTCCAAGGATTGGGCTAGGGACAACTGAACACTGCCCTGGGACAAGGACGTGGTGGCTGGTGGTGCTAGTTGAGAGTGTGCAATGACAGTTGCAGGGCAGGGGGCATCTTTGCATGCGCCATGGACAGAGAATTGGCATGCACGCACAACAGCGGAACAAGCAGTGGTATCACTAGCAGACATTGTTTCTGGACCCTGGCGTTCGGCCCACTTAGTCGGATGCTTTGCTGTCATGTGCCTGATCATGCTGGTGGTGGTCAGACTGCTGGTTTTGCTACCCCTGCTGATACTGGCCTGGCAGATGATGCAAATGGCCTTTTTGGAATTATCTACAGAGTCTTTAAAAAAGAACCAGACTCGGGAAGACCTAACAGTTGTACTGGCAACTTCCGTCGTGTTGGTGTTCTAGGGAACAGTTTCCCGCCTTGTGTCTGTGGCCACCACACTGCTTGTTCCTGCCTGTTTTGGTGCTACGCCTCCCTCCCCCTGTGTGCTGCTGTCCTTGCTCTGCATGTCACCTTGCCATGTTGGGTCAGTGACTTCATCGTCCACCACCTCGTCTTTCACTTCTGCACCCTGGTCCTCCTGACTTTCTGGCAATTATGTCTCATCATCATCATCATCATCCACCTCTTGCAACAGTAATTGCACTTTCCTACTGTTGCCTTCGTGTGACCATGGCTGCTGAAATATTTGGGCATCGCTACATGCGATCTCCTCTTGCCCTGCTTGAAGCTGGCCGGACGAGAGGCCCGAATCTATAAATGGAAAAGTGAACAGCTCTTCGGAGTGTTCAAGTGTGGGATCAGTTGTCTCTGGGCCCTCGGTAAGGTGGGAGGAAGGAGGATCAGGGTGAGGAATATGCGGTCCAGACTCACGGATACTGAGACTTGACCGTATGGAAGACAATGTGGTGGTGGTGGTGGCAAAGTGACTGGAAGCATTATCTGCTATCCAACCAACAGCCTTTTGACACTTCTCTGGGTTCAATAGTGGTGGGCTGCAGTTCCCTAATAATTGGGTCAGTAAGGTCGGGCGACAAGATGTGGGTGTTTGTTGTGGCACAATTTCAGCATGCCCACGGCCCCGGCCTCTGCATGCACCATCAGCATCACAACCACTTCCCCATCCCTTGCAATGTGCCTTGCCCATTTTAAATGGAGGAAAATATTTTCCACGGTCGCTACAAATGGCTGGATTTGTACCGCAGTTATATGTGATACGTCTGATGGACGCCTACGGTTTTAAATAGCGAGCTTGTAGTTTCCTATTATTCACAGAAACCACGTGTGAATAGCTTCACTGACATGCTGCTACAAACTGTAAATGGAAGACAATATATTTCACGGTCACTACAAATGGCTGGATTTGTACTGCAGTTATATGTGATACGTCTGATGAACGCCCACAGTTTTAAATAGCGGGCTTGTAGTTTCCTATTATTCAAAGTGCCCACGTGTGAATAGCTTCACTGACACGCTGCTACAAACTGTAAATGGAAGACAATATTTTCCACGGTCGCTTCAAGTGGCTGGATTTGTACCGAAGTTATATGTGATACGTCTGATGGACACCCATGGTTTTAAATAGTGGGCTTGTAGTCTCCTATTATTCACAGTGACCATGTGTGAATAGCTTCACTGACACACTGCTGCCAAACTGTAAATGAAGGATAATATTTTCCACGTTCACTACAAATTTCTGGATTTTTATCGCTGTAATATGGGATCACGTCTGATGATGGAAAAGATCTGGCTGTATTCTGCAGTGCTAACAAGCAAATGGAGCAGTAAAATGTTGGACACTTACCTTTTTAGAAAATAATCAGCATTGAGATAAAAAAAAAAATTAGCCCTGGCCCCTGATATATGGGGCTATGTCTACGGATATCTGTAACAGCAGTAGCAGACAGAACGTGTAATGGACCCTCTTGTTCTGTATACACTTCCACAAACCCTGCCTGCCTGCCTAACTCCTGCTATCACCACTGAATATATGCAGCTGGATTAGTCGTCAGAAGGACTGTTAGTTCAGATGGATATATATATACTGGAGTATCACTATCTATATCTAACGATTACACCGCCAATTCTGTCCCTTACACAGCAGCACCTCTCCCTACTATGTCAGTTTCTGGTATAGACTGTGACGAGCCTAACATCACCAGGTCTTATATAGACCTGATGACGCTATGCGGCCAGCCAATCACTGTAATGCCACAACCAACATGGCTATGGCATTACGTGCGTGGCAAGCAATCCCTGCATGTTCATTGGCTCTCTAAAGAGCACCAAACATGCAGGGCGGGGACCCAAACTACCGTCTGAGCAACCCGGAAATACTCACCGAGTATGTCGAGCAGTGTAATGCTCGGGCGAGTACGGAGCAGTGGCGAGCATGCTCGGCTCATCACTAATTTTTGTCTGAAAAAATACTGACTATTCTAAACAAAAAAATTCATGAGTTCATAAAAAAATACACAATTGCAAATGTAAAAACAGAGGGGGACATGGAATTGGTCAGGCATAGTTTACCTAAGACATTAGCAGATCACTTTGTAGGTCGGGCACTGTTTACTTTCACACATTGGTTGCCCCTTGAGTTGGTCTGAACTGTTCAATTTCACACATTGGTCAGGCAATGTTTACATTCACACATATCACTAATTTAATTAAACTGTACTAATACTAACATCCATGCTCAGGTGAGGAGACCATGACATTTTGGTTTAAACTTGGGAAAATCACAAAAATAAATGGGTTTCTCATCCTGCTGTACCTGCTTATTTTTCACTAAAAATGCAGCAAAAACTGATTGCAATGTTTTTGCTGCTTTTTTTGCACTTACTCATTTCTTTCCATGGGTAAAAAAGCTGCAGAAACGCTGAAAGAATTGACATGCTGTGGTTTTCAAAAAAGAAGCAGTTTTCCAATTCACTCAAGAAAAAAAAAAAAAATGTGTGAATGAGATTTCTGAAATCTCATAGCTTTTGCTGGTATTGTAAAAAGCAGCTTTTAATTTGCATAGAAGAACGCAGAAAAAACGCAACTTGTGAACATAGCCTAATATTTTGTAGCTAGAGTAGATGACTTCGAGAACTGGGCAAGAGCAACAAATAAATATTGCTGTATATAGTGCCAAGTCCTTAGCCATAAGTATAGTTAATTTGTCTATGGAAACATCCTTGAGCCCTAGGTCAGAGAAGGGGTTAATGTCAGGATCCCTGGTGGTCTAGGGCAAATAAGCGAGTTATTATTCTCATTCTTGGCGGTGAAGGGCAAATAAAGGTCGATCTCTTATTCCTGTTGTCACCTCTCCTTGCAGTGTCCTTTCGTTGTTTAGATTCCACTTCTCTCTCCGCACTGAGTGATGAGAGAATATAGAGAAGACAGGAATTGTAGAATATAGCGAGGACAGTAACTGTACAGTTACTCATGTATACACTGCTCAAAAAAATAAAGGGAACACAAACAACAGAATATAACTCCAAGTAAATGAAACTTCTGTGAAATGAAACTGTCCACTTATGAAGCAACACTGATTGACAATCAATTTCACATGCTGTTGTGCAAATGGAATAGACAATAGATGGAAATTATTGCCAATTATCAAGACACACTCAATAAAGGAGTGGTTCTGCAGGTGGGGACCACAGACCACATCTCAGTACTAATGCTTTCTGACTGATGTTTTGGTCACTTTTGAATGTTGATTGTGCTTTCACACTCGTGGTAGCATGAGACGGACTCTACAACCCACAGAAGTTGCTCAGGTAGTGCAGCTCATCCAGGATGGCACATCAATGCGAGCTGTGGCAAGAAGGTTTGCTGTGTCTGTCAGTGTAGTGTCCAGAGGCTGGAGGCGCTACCAGGAGACAGGCCAGTACACTAGGAGACGTGGAGGGGGCCGTAAGAGGGCAACAACCGAGCAGCAGGACCGCCACCTCTGCCTTTGTGCAAGGAGGAACAGGAGGAGCACTGCCAGAGCCCTGCAAAATGACCTCCAGCAGGCCACAAATGTGCATGTGTCTGCACAAACGGTTAGAAACCGACTCCATGAGGGTGGTATGAGGGCCCGACATCCACAGATGGGGGTTGCGCTCACAGCCCAACACCGTGCAGGACGCTTGGCATCTGCCACAGAACACCAGGATTGGCAAGTTGCCACTGGCACCCTGTGCTCTTCACAGATGAAAGCAGGTTCACCCTGAGCACATGTGACAGACGTGACAGAGTCTGGAGACGCCGTGGAGAGCGATCTGCTGCCTGCAACATCCTTCAGCATGACCGGTTTGGCAGTGGGTCAGTAATGGTGGCATTTCTTTAGAGGACCGCACAGCCCTCCATGTGCTCGCCAGAGGTAGCCTAACTGCCATTAGGTACCGAGATGAGATCCTCAGACCCCTTGTGAGACCATATGCTGGTGCGGTTGGCCCTGGGTTCCTCCTAATGCAGGACAATGCCAGACCTCATGTGTCAGCAGTTCCTGCAAGATGAAGGCATTGAAGCTACGGACTGGCCTGCCCGTTCCCCAGACCTGAATCCGATTGAGCACATCTGGGACATCATGTCTCGCTCCATCCACCAACGTCACGTTGCACCACAGACCGTCCAGGAGTTGGCGGATGCTTTAGTCCGGGTCTGAGAGGAGATCCCACAGGAGACCATCCGCAACCTCATCAGGAGCATGCGCAGGCGCTGTAGGGAGGTCATATAGGCACATGGAGGCCACACACAATACTGAGCATCATTTTGACTTGTTTGAAGGACATTAGTACATCAAAGTTGGATCAGCCTGTATTGTGTTTTTCCACTTTAATTTTGGGGGAGACTCCAAATCCAGACCTCCATTGGTTAATAAATTTGATTTCCATTGATGATTTTTCTGTGATTTTGTTGTCAGCACATTCAACTTTGTACAGAACAAAGTATTCAATGACAATATTTCATTCATTCAGATCTAGGATGTGTTATTTGAGTGTTCCCTTTATTTTTTTTGAGCAGTGTATATAAACAGCCATCCAACTTACAGTAGCTGTTTACACAAGACCAAAATACCATTGTAGCCCCCTTAGATGGCTATGTCACAAATGGCTAACCCATGTGGTAAACAGACTTGACAGGAAGTACCATATAGTTTTTGTCGCATGAATGGGGGGGAATCATTGCCAAAATCGTAAATACAGTGGAGTGAAGAAGTGTTGGCCCCTTCCTGATTTATTATTCTTTTGCATATCTCTCACACTTAAATGTTTCAGTTCACAAAACAAATTTAAATATTAGAGAAATATAAAACAATTAAACAAAAAATGCAGTTTTAAAAAGTTCTTTATTATTAAGGGAAAAAGAAATCCAAACCTGCAGAACCCTTTGTGGAAAAAGTGATTGCCCCCCTTCCTCCTTAAAACATAAATTAACTGTGGTTTATCAAATCTTTGGGAAGATGAGTTCAATTTCCATAGCCACACACAGGCGTAATTACACTTGTTCTCAATCAAGAAATCACTTAAATAGGACCTGCCTGACAAAGTGAAATAGAACAAAAGATCCTCAAAAGCTAGACATCATGCTTAATTTTGAATGGGTCAAAATTAAGGGAAATACAGTTGTGCTCAAAAGTTTACATACCCCGGCAGAATTTTTCCTTTTTTGACTTTGTTTCAGAGAATATGAATAACAAAAAATATTTTTCTCCACTCATGGTAATTGTTTGAAGCCATTTATTGTCAAACTACAAAAATGGCTGTTTTCTCTTTTTAAATCTTAATGACAACCAAAAACATCCAAATGACCCTGATCAAAAGTTCACATACCCCAGTTCTTAATACCGTGTATTGCCCCCTCTAACATCAATGACAGCTTGAAGTCGTTTGTGGTACTTGTGGATGAGGTTCTTTAATTTCTTAGACGGTAAAGATGCCCATTCTTCTTGGCAAAAAGCCTCCAGTTCCTGTAAATTCCTGGGCTGTCTAGCATGAACTGCGCGCTTGAGATCTCCCCAGAGTGGCTCAATGATATTGAGGTCAGGAGACTGAGATAGCCACTTCAGAACCTTCACTTTGTTCTGCTGTAGCCAATGACAGGTTGACTTGGCCTTGTGTTTTGGATCGTTGTCAACTTCGGGTTAATAGCGTTAACGGACTACGGACATGACAGGTTCCCTTTAAACATTTCTGTCAGGGACGTCACCGGGGAGATTACACAATATCCCACCACTGTCGTCACTGTCAGGATTGAGCAGGGATTCACGCGCACACGATCCCAATTACTCACTATGTAGCTATCGGCAAGCAAGCATAAAGCATATGGTATACACACCTATGCATGGAACATGTGTATACGCCCCCGTACGGTTACTGTCAGCCCAATGAATATTATTTGCTGTCACGATCGACCGAGTTTGAAATATAATACAGGCCTGGTCAGACGCCTGCTTTCTGGTAGCGTATATGGCTTCAGGGGAGGGAACAATTACAAAACAAAAGAAACAGAACTATTCAATTTTATATTTAATCAAAAAAAGAGGCAGTGTATAGGAAAACAATGGGGACAATGCAGTACAGAATATACAGTTACACAAATAAAACAGGATTAAAGAAGAAACTTACTATAAAATTCGCAGAGAAGACTCAGTATAACTGGAGGGGGGGGGACGCCCCAATTTGACAGTTATTGAACGTGATCCTTTGCTTATAGTCTCTAAACCCCCCGGCAATGAATACTGACCCCCCTTTTGGCTGTGTCTTTTATGTCAAAGAGAGAGATCTGCCCACACACACCCCTGTGATGACATCACGTGGGCTGGGCTCCAGCCTTCATATTTTTACTAGCATATCTGGTTTCTGCGATAATTTCTCGCTGGTTGATCGCAGAAGCCCGAAAGTGAAACCATATTTTTCATTATGAATTTACCTTTCTCCAGAGACCACACATGACCTGGCTGCGGTCCATTATTCTGGTACTTTTGCACCACAGCTCACCTGATGGGCTTGCAGCTACAGGAAAATAAGCATATTGTTCCTTAGCTGACCATGCCACTAAAAATATGGGCCCCATTATTATCGGAAGTATAAAACTCCAGATATTCCATCTTTTGTGTCGGCGCTGGCCCGGCTGCAAATTTCTGTTGAATTCTTTTGAAGCTCGGGATTAATCTTCCTTAGATAGATGTAAATTGTCGTAGGTCTGTGTCACTGGAAACTACACTCGCATGTTAATTGGGTCAGTAGCAACTTTTGTGCTAGCATTTGCTTACAAGCTACTTCTGCTGTGTGGGCTGATTTGCATGGAGCCACTGGCCAAGTGTCAGCTTTTCTCCTTTGACAAATACTATAGGAGAGGGTGGATGAAGAGGGGTCTGGGAGAAAGAAATGTTCTTAATATTTCCTATGACAATTTCCTAAATTCTCTCCATTACCTGTTTTTGCTGTTGGAAGCCCTGTCACATTTCAGAAGTGCCACCCCTATCCCTTTCTGCATCAATTCTAGATGGGTGTAGTCAGACAAATTTGGTACTTAGTTCTGTACAGGCAGAGTACAAATATTAGATGATGGAACAGGATTCTGTAACATCCATACTCCTGTCATGCACTGACTCTCAGTACACGTCTTCAGTAGGAGCAGTATCCAGCCTCTGTCCCCAGTGTGCACTTGGCTTGTGTGCTTATTACAAGCTCTCTCTAGGTTAGGCTGGATTCACACTTCCATGTATCATGGTCCGAGTTTGACAGCCAAAGCACAGACACACTAATGCCGGCGCCCCTGCATAGTTCCCCTTCCCCCTCCATGCAGGGACGCCGACATACTCACCGCCCAGGCCGCGTTGTAACCTCCCATTTGCTCAGCGTGCTCCCTGCTTCCTGATCTAGTTCCCAGCAGCACCCTTTTCTTAAAGGGCCAAAGCACACACCTGCTAAGATACTCAAAGCCAATAGCTGGGAGGAATCTTGTCTAAAAGGCACCCTTCCCAATAGGGAGGAGCCGAAGCAACCAGTTTCATTAGTGTATTAGTGGTGCAGCTAGTGAGTTGTTAGGTCCCCAGGTCCTGGTATGCCAAGTGTCCTGAATCTGAGTCCCTGGTCCTTGTGTGGCCAGTCCTGAACTCGTAGTTCCTGGTCCTTGTGTGGCTAGTCCTGAGCACTGAACCTGCTTGAGCAGTACCTGAACCTGTGCCTATCCATGTACTCCGTATATCCAGACTGCTAAAACCAGTCTCTGAATCAGCCCTGTCTAAGAGTCCGTGTCAGTAACTGTTATGCAGAGGATCCAGAACTTAGTAGTCTGAACGGAGCTCGAGTCCTATCTGTGTCTGAGTACCTGACTCCTGGAATCAGCAACTGCAGTATCGGGGACTACCTAGGAGTGGTACCTGGCGGCTACCTGCAGCTCAAGCCTGACTCCACCATCAGGAGCTCCAGTGAACATCAGGTAGCTGCTTAGCTATGCCCCTCTTGGACAAGCCCGATCCCATGGCACAGTGGGTCCACGAACCACGTGCGCCACAAGTGTGTTACAAAGCAAGCGGTCAGTCAGTGGGCAGAGTTGTAATTGGTGCATAACCAGTACTGGTTGTTTTGCTCTTGGCATAGTTATATAAACCCCTACTAGTGATCAGTGTATTACTTCTGATAATAAGCCACACCTTTTCTTCTCCTCTCCCCATGAGTTTGTTACTCATATCCTGTCGCCCCGAGAGTCCAACAGAACTGTCCATACAATATGTAGTAATCTGAAAGATTATATACACGATTAAATGAAGGAGTCCATTCCCCTTCTTCCTAAGAAATCTGCTTGTCGCACTTAGCGCAAAAAGTCTGATCTTCTTTCTGCTGAGGAGATCCAGATTGTGGAGCAGACCAATCATTATTCTTTGAATGAATAAGTGAAGGATATCTGAAAAAAAAACTACTTTTCTCTTGATATAATTCAGAAGTTAATCATATAGAGAACCAGAATGTCATTAAAGGCAGAGCTTCAGAATTTACATCTAGGAGCCCTAAAGTCTTCAAAGTGGATAATGTCTAAAAGTAAGGTGATGGTGACTGAATGGAAGCATCAAAAAAATAGCCCTGTCCTTTCAAAAATGGAGGAGCAGATTTATACCAATTAAGATCAGTGCAGTGAACGGGGTGTAATACTCAACGCCACCTCGGTCATGGCCGGGTTTTCGTGGGACCTGGGCTAAAGAGTCTCAGTGGGCCCCTTTAATGCATACCATGATTCATGATGCACAGGTACAGCAGAGAAATATAGGTATATGTTACACGCACGCCGCTTAGTACAATGCCAAAGATTTCACTTATTTCTTACATTACATGAGTGATATATATTGTAATTTCTACAATACCTCAGAAACCAGCGAATCCTCGCAGCGCACAATGCGTGCCCTGGGGGAATTCAAAAGTTTTCATTTTAGACCAGACCGTAGAGTCCTCCATACAGTATTGTGGGCACCACATAGTCCTCCTTACAAATATAATGAGCCCCATATAATGCTCCATGCAGAAAAATGGACCCCCATATAATGCTCCATTATAGAATAATGGACCTCCATATAATGCTCCATTATAGAATGGACCCCCATATAATGCTTCATTATAGAATAATGGACCACCATATAATGCTCCATTATAGAATAATGGACCCCCATATAATGCACCCCATATAATGCTCCATACAGAATAATGGACCCCATATAATGCTCCATACAGAATAATGGACCCCATATAATGCTCCATACAGAATAATGGACCCCATATAATGCTCCATACAGAATAATGGATCCCATATAATGCTCCATACAGAATAATGGACCCCATATAATGCTCCATACAGAATAATGGACCCCATATAATGCTCCATACAGAATAATGGACCCCCATATAATGCTCCATTCAGAATAATGGGCCCCATATAATGTTCCATACAGAATAATGGGCCCCATATAATGCTCCATACAGAATAATGGGCCCCATATAATGCTCCATACAGAATAATGGGCCCCATATAATGCTCCATACAGAATAATGGGCCCCATATAATGCTCCATACAGAATAATGGGCCCCATATAATGCTCCATACAGAATAAAGGGCCCCATATAATGCTCCATCCAGAATAATGAACCCCATATAATGCTCCATACAGAATAATGAACCCCCATATAATGCTCCATACAGAAAAAATGAGCTCCACATACTGCTCCATACATAAAAAAAAAAATCAAATACTCACCTCTGACTGCTCAGCAGAGGGCGTGCTGTAGTGATGTCATCGCTCTCTCTGCACTGAGACGTCACACAGTCAGAAAACGTGGAAGACAACGGAGCTGCGGTGGAACAGGGAGAGGTAAGTATTGCAAGTGCCGGGGTCCTGAGCAAGCGGGGGTTGGGGGGTCCCATTCGCGGGCGCTGGCACCGGGCTCCCCTGACTCATGGGCCCGGTAGCGTGCCGATGTCCCCGACGGTGAGTGGGGCCCCCCGCTTGCCCAGGTGGTGACGGCGGCCCTGACCATGGTTATGGGCATGTTGACCATTCGTACAAACCTTCCTAATGATGGTAAGGTTAATATTTACAAGACTCCATGGACTGGCAAACAGATGGCAGTATGATGGATGAGTCTGAGATTGGCAAATTCCAGAAGAATGTTACCTGCCTAACTGCAAACTCTATAAAAGTTTTGTGGAGAGATAGAGATACGAGGTTGTTTTTCATGGGTTGGCATAGGTCCCTTAATTCAAATGAATGGAAAGCTTAATGCTTTAGCAGGTCAAGACATTTTGGACAATTACATGCCCTTTTCTGTTCCAGGATGACTGGGCCCCAGTGCACAAAGCAAGATTGATAAAAACATGGCTGGGTAAGTTTGGTGTGGAAGAATTTGACTGGCCCCACATAGAGCCCTGATCTCAACAGCATCGGACATCTTTAAGTTAACTAAAACAGAGATTACGAAATAAGCCTTATCATCCAACATCAATGTCTGACCTCACAAATGCTCTTCTGGATGAATGGGCAAAAATTTAGATACTTCAAAAATCTTGGAGAAAGCCTTCTCAGAAGAGTGGACGCTGCTTTGGATTTAGAATGGAATGTCATCAAAGCTCCTATGGGTGTAATATGTAAGTATCCCAATATTTACATAAAGTGGATATAAGTTTTCAGTGATTTATATGGAAATTAAAGTTTATTGACCCGAAACCTGAAAACTTCTTTAAACCAGCAAATTAACACCAAAAGCCTCTTTCTCCAGGTTTCTTCAGCCACGTAATCTAGAAAGATATGACTCTGGAAATTGCAGGGCTTTTCATTAGCACAGTGTCTTCATCCATGTCGTTAATGTTTTTTTTATCCAAATGATAAAGCATTTCCACTAGTGAAAAGATAACAAGCTCAATTTATTGAATGAAGACAATGAAACACAAAAATAACCACCAAACATGTTTTGCATCCATTCTTCTATTCATGTTATATTGTTCTGAAGGGACATCAAACTAAATTTATTTCATTTGGAAATATATTTTTTAAAATTTTTTTGCAAAATAAAGCAAGTTACCCATCTCTTAGAGATATTTAATTAAATATAATCCTTGGTAAAGTCAAGCAAACACTTATCCATCTGTAGTAGTAGTAAGTGGTCAGTAAAGGGCCAAGGAAAATTGGGAGATATAGATTAGGCATCATTTTTCACTGACAGAAATATATAAATGGTAGAAGCTCGATATGACAATTTCTGGCCAATTCTACCCTAAATTTAGTACAATTAAGTATTAGTTATTACAAAACATTACAGCCAAGTTCTTCTTCCAAATTTGCCAGTGCCAACAAGTGCTTTTACGGTTCTATATGCTGCATAGCACATATCAGCTCCACACCTTTTCCCAAAGTATAACTCCCAGCAAGCTGGGGTCGTGGCTGTCTATCTTTTGCAAAATATGGCAATGTACTTTTACAATATTTGCGGAGCCACTGGTTGGCAAACATTGTCGTAAAGCATTTGGCCTGGAGTCTAAGGGTGTGTGAACAGTACGTCTCTTTCAGGCAGCTACACTCGGCAATGCGCCTAAAAAAGTGCTAAATAAATGCTCAAAAAATGGAACATATGCATAGCAATGTAAAACTGACTTGTGGTCTTCTGCTTTCTTAAATAAAAAGGGCAGCTTGATAGGAATTCTTTAGGTATATCTCCAATGTCAGGTTAGAACACAGTGTGAATTAAGCTTAACCATCCTCATTTAGGATTAAGAACTGTCTGTTCGTCATGCTTTAACGAAGCAAGTTAAAAATCCCACAACGGCAATAATAGAGAGTGGGAGTCTTGTAGATCTACTCCCTGTTATGTCTGGTAGTCAAGAGGACAGGTAGTAGGAGACAAACTGCTCATAGTCCATACAGTAAAAAGAAAAATACTTATTTTTTACATTTTCCATAGATCATCAAACAATCATCCACCAACAATCATCCCAGGTAAAATTTTCATTTTGGGTTAAATATTCAGTTGAACTTTAAAAATTAAATGTGTAGACCCCCAGAGAGGGTATATATTCTTAAAGGGAACCTGCCGTTCGATTCATGGTGCTCGAAATATGGGAGTAAGAATCAGAGCCTGTTTGTGTGATAGTAGCCAGATATGTCTTTTGCTTAAACGCTGCAGCATTTTAGAGAAAATATAGTTTGAAAAGATGTTGAGGGCTGTCTTCTCCACACCTCCTCCTCTAGACTGACAAGTTTCTCTCTATATACAGATATGGGAGAGACCTGTCAATCAACTGGAGTGGGTCAGGTAGAGACCAGCTGATGACCTGCCTTAGACTAGGTGTTTCCCTATAGTCCTTAGCCAGCTTTTCAAATCTTGTTGGTTTGGGCAGCATGAGTCCAATGACAGGTTTCTCTTAAATAATATTTTGGTCAAGAACAGTAAAATTTTTCCCATCATAGTACTTATTTCTCCATATTCCTTTATTTGCCAAAATCAAAATGGTCTCGAGTGTTCATTGGAGCTTAGCAGAAATAAAGCTTGTAGATATAAAAAGGAATCAATGCCTGGTTACTCTTCTGAAGCTGACGACTTTCTGGGTCGGAGAGCAAGATCTTTGATTGCAGCAGACAACTCTTGAAGTTCTTTTCTAATGGTATCTGAAGTTTTTTCAGATTCGTCTGCTAGATCTCCAGTCGTGTCTACATCATTATCATCCTTCTGCTTGGCCTGACCTATTAACTGCTTAACCACCAGGCTTTGGTAGTTAACCAACAAGTTGTGCTGTTCCTATGTAAAAGAAGAACAAGAAGCAGACAATAGTATTAATAGGACAAAAAAATAATCTTAAATGTAAATTGTATTTGCAGTCATATTCATCAATGTCCACATGCTAATTAATACTTTTCATGTACACTATACAGTGGATATAAAAATTGTACACACCCGTTAAAATTTGAGGTTATTGTCATGTGAAAAAAAAAAAAAAAATAGTACCAAGAAGAATCATTTCAGACCTTTTTCAACCTTGAGGGCTCGCTCTCACTAGCAATTAAATCGGACGAATGCAATCCGATTAAAAAAAAAATAAAAAAATCGGATTGCATTCGGTCCAATGTTAAATCAATGATTCTGTGCTCATGTGTGTTTCTTTTCTCTCCAGCTCCGATCGGATTGAAAAAAAAAAAATGCTGCATGCTGTGATTGCATGTGGAATTCGGATCGCACGCACCCATATAAGTCTATTAGTGCGTATTAAACAACGCAGGGAACTCGGATATCACCCGAGTGCAGTGTGAATACCGCCGATGCCGGCAACAGAAGAGATGGAGAAATTTATTTCTCCGTCTCCTCCGCAGCTGTGCTGCGATTCTTTGATGCGAGAGGATCGGAGATCGGAGCCCAGTGCACTGACACTCGGCTCCCGCCACAGCAGAGCAGGAGCCGAGGGTCATTGGCGCATTGCATCGGATGTGATATGCTAGTGTGTCTCCGGCCTCAATCTCACCCATAATCTGCAGAAGTCCATTGGGAAACAAATACAAATGATTTTGAAGGGGAAAAATAAACTAAAATAATGTGGCGGCTGCATAAGTGTGAACACCCTCTTGTAATTGGGGATGCGATTGTGTTCAGAATTGGCCAATCACATTTAATCTTATGTCAACTAGTAGTAAGTACACAGCTGCCATCATTTACAGTGATTGTGATTTACTGCATGTAAAATTTAGGTGTCCTAGTAGGATTTTCCTGACATTTTCTTAGTTATATTTTACAGCATAAGACATAATCTATAAACAGCTTACAGCACAGCAAAGGTATCTCATTGTTGAAAGTTATCAGGAGAAAAGTGCAAAAATTGTTCCAATGCATTATACCATTAGGTCGAGAAATATTTGGACAGTGACCGATTCTTCGTGATTTGGGCTCTGTGTGGCACTATTTTTTATTTAAAATGAAACAACTGAGATGCAATTGAAGTGGAGACTTCCAGGTTTAATTAATTAATTAAAGTGGTTGAACAAAAATATGCTGTGAAACGTTTATGAATTGCAACCATTTTTCTACAAAGCCTCCTCATTTAAGGGGATCGAAAGTAATTGAACTACTTTTATCATAAACAAAATGTTAATTTTTAACACTTTGTAGAGAATCCTTCACAGGCAATGACGGCCTGCAGTCTGGAAGCCTTGACATCACCAAACGATGGGTTTCCTCCTATGTGATGCTATAACAGGCCTTTATACCAGCTAACTTCAGTTGTTGCTCATTTGTAGGTCTTTCTGTCTTAAGTTTTGTCATAAGCATGTGAAATGGGGTTGAGATCTGGTGATTGACTCGGCCTTTGTAGAATATTCCACTTCTTTGCCTTAAAAAGTGCTGGGTTGCTTTTGAAGTATGCTTTAGATCATTGTACATCTGTAAAATCAAAAGCCAAACCAAAGAAATAAAAGGATCTATAAAAAAATTAGCAAAAAATTAAATTATAAACATAGCAAAAAGGCAATGGTATTTACCAGCCAAGATCATAAAAACTACTGCACAAACAGGTAACACAGGTGCAAAATACTGAAACAACCACTCACAACCTACCAGTTCAAGGAGGGGGTGATTGCCCAGTAACAATTGCACAAAGATGAGGCTTGAAATAAGGCGCCTTTTTGCTATGTTTATAATTTAATTTTTAGGGATTTTTTTTTAAAGTTCCTTTTATTTATTTGGCTATTTTACTTTAGCGTAGTTGACATGGGTTGTGAACTTGTGTATTTTGGCCAAAATATCAACCATTACCTCATTTACAGTATATTTTTTTGCACATTTTGTTTGTGTTTTTTTTTACAGGGTGCAGCCATGCCCATCAATGGAGACCTTGTAAACTAGGGGCCTGTCCCTCTGTGATGAACTTAGAGTGCGGGTAGCCCACCTGATCAAATAGAATAGGCGTTTAATAAGCTGTTAGCTGGGCACTGTGCTATACATGTGTGTGACATGCAACCTATTGCATATAAGCCTCATCTGTGTGCAATACTTTCTGGGAAATCACTCCCTCCATGAACTAGTAGGTTGTGAGTGTTTGTTTCATCAGTATTTTTCACTTGTATTACCTCCACCTTCATTCAGGGGGTCTGCTGCATCCTGTTTTTGCATTAGTTTTTGTGACCTTGTCTGGTAACTACCATTGCATTTTGCTATGTTTATCATTGTCCATCTCTACTGTGAAGCACTGTCCAATCAACTTTGCTGCATTTGGTTGAATCTGAGCAGAAAGTATCACCCTGCACACTTCAGAATTTATCCGGCTGCTTCCGTCTTCAATCACATCATCAATAAACACTAGTGACCAAGTGCCATTAGAAGCCATGCATGCCCATGCCATCACGCTGCCTTCACCATGTTTTACAGAGGATGTGGTGTGCTTTGGATAATGAGACATGCCAAGTCTTCTCCATACTTTCTTCTTCTCATCATTCTGGTAAGGGTTGATGTTAGTTTCATCTGTCCAAAGAATTCTTTTCCAGAACTGGGCTGGCTTCTTTGGATGTTATTTTTGGCAAAGTCTAATCTGGCCTTTCTATTTTAAAGGCTGATTAATGGTTTGTACCTTGTGGTGAACCCCCCTGTATTTGCGCTCATGAAGTCTTCTCTTTATAGTAGACTTAGATACTGAAACACCTACTTGCTGGAGAATAGTCTTCACTTGGGTGGATGGTTTTTCTTCACCAGGGAAAGGAGTCTCTGATCATCCACTACCCTTGTTTTCCGTGAATGTTCAGGCCTTTTTGAGTTCCCAAGCTCACCAGAGTGTTTTTTCTTTGCAGAATGTACTAAACCATTGATTTGGCAACTCCTAAAATTACTACCATCTCTCTTATGGATTTCTTCTTTTTCTGTCAGCCTAATGATAGTCTGTTTCACTTCGAGTGAGAGCTCCTTTGATCGCATGTTGTGGGTTCACAGCAGTAGTTTCCAAATACAAATGCCACACCTGGAATCAGCTCCAGACTAGTGATGAGCGAGTATGTTCTGTTAACCCTTTCGCCGAGTATGCTCGGGCGAGCACCGAGTAGTTACAGCTGCTCGGTGTTATGTTTGAATCACTCCCGTGTGCATGATTTGCGACTGTTTGACAGTTTTAATACATGTGAGGAATGTCTATTTCTTACACATTCCTCACATGTAATAAAGCTGTCAAACAGTTGCAAATCATGCACACGGGAGTGATTCAAACATAACACCGAGCAGCTGTAACTACTCAGTGCTCGCCCGAGCATACTCGGCGAAAGGGTTAACAGAACATACTCGCTCATCACTACTCCAGACCTTTTGTCCTGCTTAATTGATGATGGATTAATGAGAGAAAAATCTATGCAGCCCACTAAAAAGCTTTTGAGATAATTGTCCAATTACTTTTGCTCCCTTGAAAAAGAGACATATTAAAAAGCTGTAATTCCTTAACACTTACCCCAATTATGAATACAATCAAATTAAAGCTGAAAGTTTGCACTTTAAACCCAAATTATTTATATAACTGTATCTTGAATATGTTTTGTAAATAGCCAAAATGCCAAAACTTGTGTCACTGTCCAAATATTTCTGGACCTAACGGTAAATAGCTAGTAAATCAACAAGGCTTTAAACCATGTTCCCAAAATCACAACTTATTAGAATCCACAGGATAGGAGATACATCATTGATCACTGGGGATCCTATTGCTGGGATCCCCAACTACTATGGGAAACAGGGTCCCATGTCTAATTTGAATATTTATGGGACTGACGAAAATAGCTAACCACAGCATTTGGCTTTTTCATCATTCAAATAGTTTAACATATGAAAAGTATATATGGGGAAAAAAAATTCTAAGGTTCTCAATAGTATCAAAAAATTCCCTTCATTAAGGATAAAACACTAATTATATTAGATATGCATTAAAAAAGGAAAACGAACAATATATACACAGAGTAGACCGTGGTGTATTTAAAAAAAAATGATATATACTCCCAGATATAAACAACTTATTGAAGGATATGGGTTTGATGGGAGGAAAAGAATGTGTGTAGCATCTACCTTGGCTACAAACTCTACCAGTCCACTGTTTACCCGGTTTCCTGATGAACCCGTATAGTATGGGGGGAAACACGTTGAGGCCATGCCTTAGGACCACTTCTTAAAGGGAAGTCTATCATCTTCTCTTCATACAGTACATTTTGCAATGTATGCGTTTTATAAAACTAAAGTGAATTTGTGATGTTTTCCCATTCTAAGTAAATGTGTGCATTGAGTATGTCCATTGTCACCGGTTACATCACTAATTATCCATATATACACATATGGACATTGATTTGTATGCTGTGAGTAGGGCTCTTCTTGCTTTATTGCCACTAGGTTTGGTTACGTGACCCATTTTTTTGTGTCACTTTGTCATTCTTTATGCTACAATGGCTGTTGATGGGGGAATTATGTGTAGGGTTTTAGGGACAGCGAGGGAAAGTTTACATTGAGCGGGGTTGCCACAACTTGCGTTGTTTCTAGGCTGCCATTCTCTGCGGCAAGGAGGTACCAGACAATAGGGCTTCTTAATGACAAATTATTTTTCTCCCATCAGACCTATATCCCTCAGTAAGTTGTTTATATCTGGGTGTATATCTATTTTTTTTTTTTAAATACACCAAGGTCTTGTTGTGTATATGTTGTTCATTTTCCTTTTTAATGCATGTCTAATAAAATTAGTGTTTTAGCCTTAATGAAGGGAATTTTTTTAATACTAGTGAGCACCTTCTTCATCATTCCCATAGACTTTAAATACCATGTGGATAGGTGATAAGTTGTGATTGTTAATTATTATACATAAGATTTTTAATTGAAGCTAAAATATTCATCAGCAATTCAGTAAAACACCAATAATGTATTATAGGGCTGAGCATTTTATGGATAGATATGAAATCTAAGATTCAATAGGCTTCTTTTAGCCGCTGTGCCCTGTGTACATTATGTATGCTGGTTGGGCTCATGACGTCTTGTGACGCCGTGTGATGAAGATACTGCGTTTCATGTATGACAATACCTCAGGGATCTTTGTGTTTAGGAATGAAATGATCTGTGGGACACATCTTCCTGGTGCATGAAGCATACAATGTGTAGTCAACTGAAACAACAAGACGGACGTCAGATGTAGTACCAGGGCTGCCTCTTCTGTCAGTTTAAGCTGCTCTATAAGGGCTTGCCTGTGCTGGAACAAAACTTGCCTGAAAACAAAGAAAATAGAAATTATACAGTTGGTAATTTAATATATTGGTGAATTGTTTGAGAATCAGTGTAGATTCATGCAGCCCAAACCACGTACAGCATTAATCAGACGCTTGCTGCGGTATTACATCCTGGTTCAGGCTGCATGACTCTACTGTTAAGTTCTCTATAAAATAAGTGACAAATAGTGTTGTGCATTTTAAATTTTGCACTTGCTGAGTGATTACATCTGACTTAATATGCTCCTATCGCATAATGTTCTGTTAACTTACAAGGTTCGATTTTATGAATTTTCAATATGACCGGATTTATGGAAACACATTAACTATACCATCATGATGTTATGGCTTTCAGAATCCTAGCTGGAAAACTTTGAGTCAATAGGTTTTTCAAAGAGTTCCCAATAAAAGTTGGAATTTTTTAAAATTAATTATCTGTTAGCGGTTTATGACTGCTTATTTTTGGCTCCCATACACATTAGATGGTTGTCGGTAGGACAATGCTCTGGCTGATTGTTCTCAGCTGACTCTCCCACACACAGGAGCACTCGCTCCCCTCCATGTACATTAGAGTCCCGGCTGAACCCATCGATATCAGTGTGTCTGGCCAACATTTGTCTAATATATATGGGGGATTTAAGATTAATATGAACAGTAGACCTGGGACTGGACAGTGATGATCAAGCTTCGTCAGCATAAGCTAAATATCAGAATTGGAAAAGAACACCTAATATACAGGCTACAGTACATTTTGGAAATCTTCATGCCCAATAAAAAAAAGGGATGTACCTCTCTTTCTTCTTATCTCCTTTTTTAACTAAAATGCCACATGCATCGGCTGCTGCGTCCAGACAAGAAAGAAATTCTTCTATACTCTGAAGTGTTAAAATACGAACAAATTAGGCCGCTATAATGCAAAAGTATGAGATGTTATTTTGACAACTAGGAAAGCATCTGTCAAACTCACGAGAAAAGAAAAAACGCCATTGTTTTTACAAAATGAAAGCGCATAAATCATAGTGGGGCATAATCAGTATGGTGACCGGTACTCTATTATAAGAGAGACGCAGACCACACTAGAAGGTTAGAACAGTATAGCTTTGTGATGAAGGACCAACAACTGCCCTGGCAGCGCCACATCAGATGACACCTCCATCTGTGTAATGCAGAACAGGACCGGTTCTCCAGAGCGAGAGACTGAGCCACTGAGCTCCACTCCGGCCAAGAGAGGAGGATCCTGGGCAGAGGACTCCCCGATCCTCTCTACTAAGGTATAGGAGAACTGGCCTTCTAAACTGAACAAGCCCTTTAAACATATATATATATTTTTACATAAACTAAACACTGGCAGTCAATGTGACAAATTATGTCACATAGAGAAGATTGTCAGATTTACCTTGCCGGCCAATGAACCGTTCAGCTTGGTCAATGGGCCTTTTGCTTCATCCTGGAATTTATTTAACATCTTTTTCCTAACCTGAGGAGACAAAAAAAATAATAAATAATCTAAACATGGAATAACTTATCTGCAGAGTTTTACATGTGGATTTGATTATCAAAAGTCTTCAGCCTCATTTTTAGATTCAGTTACTGTGCCCAACCTTTATACCAGTCTTTTGGATCTACATTTACATGGAAGATAACTAGGAGGCAATATGCTCCTATCTGCCCCCAAACCACCCGGCGTTCTGTTAGGAAAAACATTTTATAAAATTCTCCCTCGCCCAAAAATACTAATTAAGCAAGGGATGTCATTTCCAAGGACTGAGAAGTGGCTGTATACAATGCCTATAATGAAAGGAGGTTAGTGCGGTTTATTGCTGGAATGGGGTAAGTTTTATGTATACAAGATGTCGAAGAAGTGACTATTACGACTGTGTGTGATTTCAATGCGATACACTGTTTGCGGGTAATGCCCTTGTAATAGAGTCGGTGAGGTTACTCCCCCGAAGAAGTATTTGATGCTCTAATTTATATTGTATGTACGTATATATCCCTCTCTATCTCCTGGATTGATCTTTTACTCTCAATTCATGGGTAAAATTTGTAAAAACCATGTTTAGTGAGGGCACATTTTACTCATGAATTAAGAGTTTTGAGAATGAATTGATCATCCCAGGAGAAAGAACATTTCTCTGATAAGATATATTACAAGGTTTCTTATTTTCACGTGTACTATTGATTTATAAATAAATAATATGAAAAACATTAGATTAATGGAGTTGAATTCCACACCATCGTGTGCACAACCTCGCTTGTCCCGCTCCGATTTATTTTCCTATACTCCTTTGACTTGCTTTTATCAGTTGGTAACAAAATAATTATTTTTTACTCACCGTACTCTTCATTGGGGGCCACAGTAACCGTGGGATAGTCTGCTGCCACCTGGAGGCTGACATTATTAATGCAATTAATTAAAAAAATTGGCTCCTATACCTATACCTTGCCTGCTAGCAGCAGGCTCCTCAGCTTAGTCAAAAAGCAGTGAGAGAAAAGGCAAAGGAATTAAAGCACGAAAAGAAAAATAATGCACATCCGACCAGGTAACTAAGGGTGGGAGCTGTGTCTCCCAATGAAGACTACGAGAAAGGGATTTCATGGCGAGTCAAAAATCCTTATTTCTCATTCGTCATATTGGAGAACACAGCAACTGTGGGATGCCCTAAAGCTGTCCAAGGGGTGGGAAAAACGTAAACATTATACCGTTACCAGAGGACATTTTCCAGTTTCTCAAGCAATTGTGGCCTGCAGTATCTTCCTCCCCAGATTTGCATCTGCCAAAGCAAAAGGTGTGCACCCTGTAAAACTTGGAAGAGGAATACACTGAGGAACAACTGGCTGCTGTACAGAGCTGCAAGGTCGATATCTGGTGAAGAACTGCCCGGAAAGCTCTTGCTGTCCACGCAGAGGGAGCTCTAACCATGAAAGGGGGAGCACTGCCACCTGCCCTATAGGGCTCGCTAATGTCTATCCTTGTATGGAGCGAGGCCATGCCCACTAGACGGCTTCTGCCCGGGACTACGCATATAGCATACATCACCACCGTTCCAGGCTCAGAAACCAGCGAATCCTCGCAGCACACAGTGCGTCCACTGAGGGGATTCATAAGTCTGCAGTGACAGAGTGACTGCAGACTTATCATTTTAGACTGGACAACCCCTTGAAGGGATGCACTAAGTTGAGAGTTCTCTATCCTCCAGGACAGTAGACAGAGCAGTATCTCGGTTGCAGGGTTCTCTGCTAGGCTCGCTCGACTGTACTGGCCTCGGTTGGTAGGTCTAACTTAATCAGTAAGATGGTCAGCATACCAAGAAAAGGGAGGAAACCATTAGCTGCTTTACAACTGCAAACCAAGGACAAGGATCCCCTAGCAAACTCGGCCCCCGCTGAGCAAGGCTACTGCCTATATAGGAATAGAATGCGCAAATAACAATATGGTGCAGGCGGTGCCAGAAATGTAAATTGCTATGGACTGAACCTCTGAAAAACCTGGTGTGTACCAAACGGTAAGCAGGGTAGTCTGGCGAACCCGATCCAGGGCTGTTTGACAGCCTCCGCCCTAGGCAGTGCTATCCCGCTGGTGGATGTGACACTGGGCTGTGGCCATAGTACTAAGGGTGGTAACAACCGCCACCAGGGTGTAGGATACAGAAGAAGAGCTAAAGGCAGGACCCATGCAGGGGAAAAGGCACCTCCTCATACCCAGACCACGGGGGGTTTCCGAAGCAGCAATAGGCAGAGGAGGAAGGAGGCACCAGCAGTGCGATATGCTAAGGCATGGTCAGAGGGAAACTCAGCCTTGCACGAGATGCAAGCATACTAGGGCAGGCTGGATAGCCAAGAGTGCGCTGTCTTCTTTGCACTCCGACCTTATTAAGACACAGAGACTACCAAGAAAACCAACTGGTGATAGAAGGGAACAGCTGGGACTTTGCAAGCATTAAGTCCTCCAACGACAAACAGCCTACTCAGTCTGAGGGTCACTAAGGTTTGAGAACACGGTGAGGGTCAGACAGGATTGTGACCGAGGGCTTTGAAGCCGGCCATTGCAGGTGCTAATAACAAGCCGAAGAGAGATGAACAACCATCCAGGGTGAATATCCAGGGAAAATGGCGCGGCTTCCATCACAGGAAGGGTAGGGCCCCGCTGGAATGCGAGTCATTCGCCTGCTCTGATTGGACAGAGAGCGGGCGCATGATGAAACCATTATTTGGCCAGCTGGAGAGACCCACCAGCTGCACTGAATGGACGGGGATGTGTGCACAGTGACCGTATTGATTGGCCGGCAGATGAACACTCACTGGCATCACTGATTAACCAGCAGGCGGGGTCCGCTGTATACATTTATTGGCTAGATGTGTGAGAACACTAAACAAAGTGATTGGAAATATTAATATTGAGTGCGAATAGAGCAGGGCTACACCCAAGCCTGATATCGCCCCTACTGCACGTGATTTTAGCATACACCAGCTACAAGATTGAACACACACATCACCACTACACAGGAGCTCTCTCTACCCCAACAGCCACATGCACCCTTAACGGTAAGGAAAGGAGCCCCTCCCCCACTCATACACCTGAAGATCTGAGGGAGAGGAGGAGGCGACGGACACCGAAAAAAACACTGGGAGGTGCACAGGGCAAAAATGGGGGCAACAGAGTACTTGCTAGGATTCAAGACGCCGCAAAAGGAGACGCTATCACGCCGAACAACGCCCACTGGGAAGCCAGCGCAATGCATGGTTGCAGCAAGGGACCTACTTAACTAATCTGTCTTGAAGAAGCTTGATCCTGTGGCTAGAAGTTGGGCATTCTAGACTCCATCTTCTGCTCCATGCAAACATGTGCGCTATGGAGGGCGGGCAGGAGACCACGAGGCTAAAAGACCAGCGTCCTGGTACTTTTTTGCCGACTGCGTCAAGGTACATGGTCTAACCGTAGAGGTGTGAGAGGATACTAACTGAGCAATACAGCCTGTACTCTCTCCGCCGCTAAGTGGGTGCACAATTACACCCAGTTACCCTAAAAGCAATCCATCTGAAAAAGAAAAAAAGAGAAATGGTTAACACCTAACCTGGCCTCTAAAGGCATAAAATAGGTCCGAGACTCAGACCTCAGTAACCTCCGACTGACACTATGAAAAACTGCCAGGGAGGAGCCAATTTTCCATTAGTTGCATTAATAGTGTCAGCCTCTAACTGGCAGCAGACTATCCCATGATTTCTGTGTCCCCCAATAAGACACACGAGAAATGAGGCTTTTGGTTTCCTTTCTGTCTACCATCCTGTGCCCTCCTGCCTGATGACGTGTACAATATGGATTGTGGTTGGTCACTGTACGTCCTGGATTTCTTCACTAGGTTTGTGTTTGTTTTTTTAGCAACCACATAAAAAAATAAATATTTGATGTATTTGGTAGAAATAAGAACATATCTAGTAAACCTAAGGCACTGTACCTCACTGGTAATTGTTAAATAGTCTTCCACAGCCATCATTAGATCGCCAGCCAGGAAATTGAAGATGAGATTGGTAATATCTGTACACGCGGTCTTCAGCAAATGCTTGGCGAGATTGTTTTGGGTTTCATCTGAAAATCACAGAAATCTATTTTATATATGGCACAAAATATAAAGGCAGATTTCTGCTGCACAGGGTTAATGCCCCTGCAGATGGCAGATAGTGGCAGCCTAAATCGTTTTCTGCATGCTGTGTCTCATACAGATAACACATGACCACCATGCTGTTGAAGTGATGCATACATGTCACCCACATTCACTACTCCCTTTTCTGATTTCAGTCATCAGAGAATATTTAAAAAGGATTTTATTTAAAACAAAAAAAATTGACAATTCAGAAGATACAGTAGCGACGCTTGCATATTAAATGCCACACTTTACAGCACACATGTCAAACTCTGGCCCGTGGCCCAAATCTGGCCTGCAGGATGATTATATTTGGCCTGCGGTGCCAGCACCCCCCCATTATGCTATATGGAGGACTATGTGGGGCCCATAATACTGCATAAAGGACTATGTGGGGCCCAGTATACTATATGGAGGACTAGGAGGGGTCCATTATTTTGTATGGAGGACTATGTGGGGCCCATAATACTGCATAAAGGACTATGTGGGGCCCAGTATACTATATGGAGGACTATGTGGGGCCATTATACTGTATGGAGGACGATGTGGGGCCCATTATACTGTGTGGAGGACTAGGAGGGGTCCATTATTTTGTATGGAGGACTATGTGGGGCCCAGTATACTATATGGAGGACTATGTGGGGCCCATTATACTGTATGGAGGACGATGTGGGGCCCATAATATTGTATGGAGGACTATGTGGGGCCCATTATACTGTATGGAGGACGATGTGGGGCCCAGTATACTGTATGGAGGACTATGTGGGGCCCATTATACTGTGTGGAGGACTGTGTGGCCATTATACTGTATAGAGGACTATCTGGGGCCATTATACTATATGGAGGACTATGTGGGGCCCAATATACTATATGGAGGACTATGTGGGGCCCATTATACTGTGTGGAGGGCTGTGTGGAGATCACAGTTGGGGCATCATACTGTGTTGAGGTCACCATACTTTGCTGGGAGGGTACAGTAGGGTCATCATACCGTGCGTGTGGAGGGTACTGTGGAGGAGTTCACTGTGTGGGTATCATACGGTGTTTGGGGGGCACTTTTGTTGGCATCATACTTTATTATCTATACTATTTATTAATTCAAGGTTTTTCATCCTTTGAGATTACATATTTAAATTAGGCCATTGGGCTAAATGCTTTTTACTGCTCTTACATATTATATTATTTCAGTATGCCCCATTTGTGATTGTGTTTATTGTATTCTAAGATCTATTACTACACCCATGGGAGTGGTGAATATTCATGGACTTTAATAGCAGGCACGCTGAGCTGCGCTGCAGCTTCAATGTGCGCGCTATTAGGGAGAATGAATGGTCACTGCTCCCCACGTACAAAGTCCTGGCGTGGGGAGCAGTGACTATTCCGGCACAGAGCCGGAGGAGAGAGGAGGTGAGTATAATTGTTTATTTTTTTTCTGTGCAGCGAGACGGGGATAAGGGGGTGCCATACATACCAGGATGAGGGGGGCAATCCATGCAAAGATGAAGGGTGCCATACATACCAGGAAGAGGGATGAGGGGGGCCATACATACAGGGATGAAGGGTGCCATACATACCAGGAGCCGCGCTGCAGGCACAGAGTGCCATCTATTAAGGAAAATAAATATTCACTGCTCCCTACGCCCATGGGCGTGGGGAGCAGTGAATATTTAATTTCTTTAGTAGCGGGCATAGTGTAGGCTGCAGCAGGCGGCTGCTGCCTCCTGTGTCCCGCTACTCCACTGCTATCATTTCTCCCAACACCCACAGCCACAGTATTTATGTATATCGGACTATAAGACGCACCTCCCACTTTCCTCCAAAATTTTGGAGGAAAAAGTGAGCCTTATAGTCCGAAAAATACGGTAATTAAAATGTACTTTGTTTGTGAGACAACCCCTTTAAGTTTGTTTCTATATGAAAAGGTTCATTGTTATACAAAATTCCTCAATTTTAGAAATTTTTTCAGATATCAAGGTTGGCCTGCGACTTTGTCCAAGCTTTTAATTTAGTAGCAATCCTAAAAGTAAATATCGACCCTTTAACTGGCCATGGTTTGACTTCTTATTCTAAGGGTCGTTAAAAGGTCGATATTGACTTAGAGGATAGCTACATCAATTCTATTTGCATATTTAATTCAATATTAAAGAAGTTGTCCACTACTTGGACAACTCCTTGTCACACCCCACACTTGGCCCTGATAAAATAAAAAAGCTTATACTCACCTCTCGTGCTGGCGCCGTTCCTGCGGTGTCAACACTCGCTCTCCCTGGGGCACCCGTGCAGTTGTTGCGACACATGACTTTGGTGCCCAATCAGCGCTGGCGTCACTGTCCTCGTCTCCTGTCGAATCGACCATGAAAAGGAAGTCCGAGATCAGCTGCAGCCCGGACTTCCCGTTCATGTTCGTTTTTCCGAAGGTGGGGACAGTGACGCCAGCGCTGATTGGACGCCTGGTTCACGTGTCACAACAACAGCAAGGGAGTCCCGGGTGAGTGAGAGCCAACACCTCAGGAATGGCGTCGGCATGGTAGGGGAGTATAGGTTTTTTTATTTTACCGGGGGCCAAACATTTTGATCAAGAAGGGGTTGTTCTAGTAGTGGACAATCCCTTTAAAGGACGCCACATGGACCACAAGTGGATGGCAATGAGTAATATGAGTGATTTTTCACAGACCTATAGACGTGTATAGGCAATTTTGATTAGTGACTTGGATCAAAATGGGACATTGTCTCAGATTTTTTTTTTGCAGACCATTCAGTCTATAAAAAAAAATATGGATATTTGACCAGCTATATAGACTATAGTGAGTCTGTGTTCTTTCCATGAAAAACACGGATAGATCAAGTACATGATTCACGGACGTTTGAATAAGGCCTAAAAAAAAAAAGAGCAAAATGAATTGACAGACCTGTAAAAAGTTTTAGCCCCTTTTCAAACAAACGTATGTTGTTATAAAGAGCGGACACTTCTTCTTGGAAGTCTTTCATGGTTTGTTTTCGGCTGGCTCCTGAAGAGGATGATGTTGAGGACATGAACACAGAACGCACCACCTCCTGGTAATTTTTAGTAAGGGGTCTGCAAAATATTAGGTTACAAATCCAAGCTTAGGAGACATATTTTAAGCTATACAGCACATTTTCTCTCTATTTTGTGGCTACAAATGATTGCTGCAGCCTAATACTACACCTCAATATTTGCAAATACAAGTCCTAGAGGGCATTAGTATAACCATATTGCGTTAACATTGTACAGATTATTTAACCCTTTAACTTTGCCATGGTTTTGTTTTTGTTTCACATTTTATTGTGTCCATGGTGCGGTAAAATTGACCTGGTAACTGGTACAGGTACAATTATGGTGATGCAAATTTATATATATTTTTTTTTCCATTTCACTGCTTTCAAAATATTCAGAACAATTTTGATTTGTGCCACCATTTTCGGAGAGCTCTAATTTTTGTTGGCAGCCCTGGAGTCTATACGAGGATTTTATTGCTTTTTATTACATTTTTTGGAAAGGAAGGGAGTGAAGCGTGGTGCCCAAAAAAAACAGCAAATCTAGTGCTCCTATATTTTCTCTTGATGATGTTTATGGTATTGGCCAATTCATTTTATTTTGATGGATGGAACTTATATATATATATATATATATATATATATATATATATATATATATATTACACACACACACACACACACACACACACACACACACACATATCCCTGTATGTATGGCCCCCTTCATCCCTGTATGTATGGCCCCCATCATCCCTCTTCCTGGTATGTATGGCACCCCTCATCCTGGTATGTATGGCACCCCCTGATCCCTGTCGCGCTGCACAGAAAGAAAATAAACAATTATACTCACCTCCTCTCTCCTCCAGCGCGGTGTCCCGCTCTGTGCCGGAATAGTCACTGCTCCCCACGCCGTGACTGTATGTGTGGGGAGAAGTGACCATTCATTCTCCCTAATAGCAAGCACACTGTAGCCGCATCGCGGCTCCTGCTGCACTCTGCGGTCACTCCCATGGGTGTGGTGAATATTCATGGACTTTAATAGCAGGCACCGGACAGCCGAGCGCAGCAGGAGCTGCGCTGCAGCTACAGTGTGCGCGCTATTAGGGAGAATGAATGGTCACTGCTCCCCACGCAGTCCCGGAGTGGGGAGCAGTGACTATTCCGGCACAGCATCTCGCTGTGTGAGGGCGCAAGGCAGTTACGCCATGCGCGGCTCACACGGTGTGATCCCTGTCGGCAGCAGAGGGGCACAGCGCTGGAGGAGAGAGGAGGGGAGTATACTTGTTTGTTTATTTTTTTCTTTGCAGAGTGACGGGGATCAGGGGGTGCCATGCATACCAGGATGAGGGGGGACCATACATACCGGGATGAGGGGGGCCATATGTACAGGGATGAAGAGTGCCATACATACCAGGAAGAGAGATGAAGGTGCCATACATACCAGGAAGAGGGATGAGGGGGGCCATGCATACCAGGAAAGGGGATTGGGGTGCCATGCATGCCAGGATGGTGGATTTGGGTGCCATGCATACCAGGATGGGGATGAGGGGGCCATATATACCAGGATGGGAGATATAGATACAGAATTGGGGGACATTACCCCTATAACAGTGTCAGCAGCAGACCCCCCCCCTTAACAGGGCATCATGACCACATTTTTTGCTTCAATTTTTTTCTACATTCCTCCTCTAAAACCTAGGTGCGTCTTATGATCTGGTGCGTCTTATAGTCCGAAAAATACGGTATGTATGTATTAGAGATCTATATCTTTATTTTTTTTACACTTATGCTTTTTTATTCAATATTTTTAGAAATGTTGTACTTTTCCTTAGAAGACTTGAAACCGCATTAGTCTAGCGACATTATGATCTAACTGGGCTTCATGGGAAAACCAAAATGACAGCAACCAAGACTTTTAGTAGGCTCACGGCTGCAATAGTAACCTATTGGCACCACACGATTGCATTGGGATAGGGGACAGGGAAATCTGCTACTTTCTCTTCCTGAATTGAATTTTCATTCTCAATTCATGGGTAGTGTCTGTATTCAGTGAAGACAGGTTTTCCCATTGCTGAGATAGGAGATAACAGACTTTATAGAGAGGGGTGAACGATGAAGGGGCTAGAGGCAGACAGACATTCTGCTGCATGTTCTCCTTAAATGACAAGTATACTTAAAGTGTTGCTGTCAAGAGTTTGACAGCAGCATTCAAATGATTAAACAGCAACGACTGGAGTTTGTTCAGTTCGCTGCTGTTGGAGCAGGTGCCGACTGTATAACACAGCCAGCACTGGTTCTGTATGGAGCTTGCGCATCTCCTTAGCTCACTCCATGCTCAAGCACCCAACCGGTCGTGTATCTGTACATCACAGGTTGTTAAAGGGTTAAATATGACAAACTAGTTTTTGAATCAGTGACTCACAGGGAGCAACATTATGCCATTATGTTTCATGAGTATAAAAAGGGGAATATATTTTTTTAAATCTATAAAATTGTTTAATCTTGATTCATAATCTGTGATTAGTGACATTAAATGACAACTTATTATAATGGGGTCCATTTCTTTAGTGGTAGTCCTAGATATCTAGATATATTCCAATAATTACTTCTATGTTTTATATATTTATGGCTATGTAAGGTGTCTGGTTTGATGGCTACCTTTCAGTGTCTCCCCTAAATGTGTCCCTGTATTATTACTGGAGTTAAAAGGAAATCTGACAGCAAAATTTCACACACCAAATTATTAATTATGCGCACGTAGCTCTTCTCTGTCAGACAAGTTCAGCTATACCTTTACATGGCTATCCCATTCCTCCTTCCTAAGAAATCTTCATTTGAATTGATAGGCAAATGAGGCTGAAGAACTATTTGAAGATCTCAAGACTCTGTCACTTCAGCTCTATTAGCCTCTCAATGCTGCTTCCTCCTGCTTGACTGACAGCTCCTTTGGCTGATGTCATACATCAAAGATTTTTCAGAAATGGCTACTCTTTTTCCCCCCCCGATACTGAGAAATCATTGTATAAATTGATATGCAAATGAGGCTAAAGGGCTATTGAAGATCTGAAGCCTCTGTCACTCTAGCTCTATTCCTTGCCCAGCGCCAGATCCTTCTGCTTGACTGAAAGCCTCTATGCTGTGTGACTTCAGGCAAAGGAGCAACCAGTCAAGCAGGAGGATGTGGCGCTGTGTGGGGAATAGAGCTGGAGTGACAGAGGCTTCAGATCTACAATAGCTATTCAGACTCATTTGCATATCAGTATCGGGGGAACAGACTGGCCATGTAAAGGTATTATTGGAATTGTTTTTGAAAGGGCTACATGCACATATAAATAGTTTGGGGTGTGAAATCCTGCTGACAGATCCTGTTTAAAGCACTCACCACTGTCCACATGTTGCCTAAAACCCAATCTACCAGGTAAAAGATGCCAACAGTGTGGGTCATACACAGAAAGCATGTGAATAGGAGAATACTATGGGGCTCAATTAATTCTACCTATAAAATGGACAAAGATAAAATGGCAAACCCCCCCAGCCCCACCTCAAAAAAAAAAAAAATGTGTATCACCTATCTGGATTGTGTTAAACAGTGTTTTACCCAGTAATGTAGATGAGGGATAGAAAACAAATTGGGTGAGTGACTGACCTTATTAAGTTTTTGGAGAGCTCAATGACCAGCTCATCTGGAGCATCTGGAATGTGTTTTCTTAAAATATCTTGAATTTCGTCCAGAGACATAAATGGGACCTCACGCTCCTTTGGTTTATCTGATGGAAATTGGCAATAAACGCAGAAAATACAACATCATTAAGGTGTCACATCTTTCCAGACCAGCACAACTAGGATTTATCAATTTTACTACTCTCAAAAAAACGAACCATGTTTAATGACTCCTTATAAATAAGAAGTAATATGTATCCTGCGGAAGTCACTGGATACAATGGATAGCAAATCTGGACTGTAGTAGGGACCGTAACTTGTCACGAAAATATCTAGCAATGTATGTTATTTTATGGGTTATTCAAATCTCACCATTCCCTGTAAATGCACATCATGAAACATACTTGTGCTAGCAGTCTGGGGCTCCTCATCACTGTCTTCATCTTTCCTTGATTTCTTCTTAGTCTTTTTTATCTTGATCTCTCTGGCATTGCTACAACCACCTCCTCTGCTGCTTCCGCTACCCTCTGGAAGACAAAGAATGGAGAAGTTGTTATGAACTAGTTGAATAAGTGGTAAATGGGCACAGTCTACAATGCCATGTCATTTAAGCGTCAAAAATGTTGCTCTATCATTACTATGTAAAATTACCTAATGTGGAAATATAGGTGGTCAATATAAAGAGAGGGGGATTTCAGCAAGATTAAATTTTTTCAGCTCTATTCACTAGGGTATATTTCGGCTTTGCGCCGGATCAGTTAATTTAGCATCGCAGATTTGATTAGATTCCGTTCTGTGGGAAGAAAACCTTTCCCAGATAAAAACAAAAACACATGAAATGAAATTACAAAGAGTCAGTGGTTTTATACTCTGCTCCCTGTGATCCTATAATGATTTGTGTGCGAATATTATGTATATATACAGATAAATGTGTACAAACCGAAGAATACAGAGACACATTATATTCGCTAAGATAACGTACTGTACAAAAGTTTTAGGCAAAGTGGAAAAAATGCTGCAAAATAAGACGTTTTCAAAAATAGAAGTGTTAATAGTTTATTTCTATAAATTATCAAAATGTAAAGTAAGTAAACAAAAGAGAAATCTAAATGAAAAGTATTATTTGGTGTGACAACCCGTTGCCTTCAAAACAGCATCAATTGTTCTAGGCACACTTGTACACGCTTTTTGAAGAAACTCAGCAGGGAGGTTGTTCCAAACATCTTGGAGAACTAACCACAGATCTTCTGTGGATGTAGGCATGTGCTAATCCAGCTCTCTCTCTGTCATAGTAAAATTAAAATCTCCAGGAGAAAGAGAGCTCAGGCTATGTGTACACGGTGCGTTTTTGGTGCATTTTCGATGTGTTTTTTTCAAAAGGAAATGGGCCAAAAACGCTAGGGAATCCTTGTGCCAGCTAATGCAAGGACAATCCTGAAGTGTTGTGCACATGATCAGGAATTTTCTTTTCATGATTTGCATGGAGTTTAAATCTGCAGGATGTCAATTCTTTGTGTGTTTTTGCAGCGTTTTTCCTCCCTTGATTTCTACTGAGTCAGTCAAATCTGCAGCAAAAACGCAGGTATAAAAATATTTGTGGATTTGCTGCGGATTTGACTGACTCAGTTGAAGTCAATGGGTCAAAAAAGCGGTAAAAACACACAAAGAATTGACCGCGGGTCACAGGCATCGGCTGATGAGAGACTACTCCTTTAATCAGCCTACGGCTGCTGTCGCTGATAACAGGAATGCCGGAAGATACATCACCGTGTAGGCTTGACCCACGTGTTTCCATCCGCCAACCTCTGAAGCCATTGCAGTAATGTCAAGTTTAGTTATTTTCTTTTATTTATCCTTTTATTTTATGTAATTGTATAGGCTGTATTGTTTTGTACCTTTATAAAATCTTATGTGTATATATATATTTTTTTTCTATAAACACTGCCTATCTTTCTGGATTAAATGTAAAATCTTATAGTTCTGTTCCTCTTGTTCGGTAAACCGCACCCCCGAAAGTCATACGCTACCTGGAATTTCATTCATTTCAGGAATCCTTGTTCTTCTTTACGCTAAAGATAGTTCTTCTCGACATTGACTGTATGTTTGGGGTCGTTGGCCTGCTGCAGAATAAATTTGGAGCCAGATGCCTCCTGATGGCATTGAGGACACCAAGAAATAGGCAATGTTGGGGACTGTAGACGTACTGGCTGGCCAAGGAAACTTAGTGCAGCAAATGAAAGACACATCATGCTTACTTGCCCACAAGATATGAATATGTTCATCAGTGCCATCAGCTCAGAACTGGTAGCAACCAGTGGAACATAGCTGGACCCAGTCATCTTCATGGAAGAAATGTGGCCAAAAACTGTACCTTTGACATGAAACAAGGCAAAGTGACTCAACTGTGCACACAATCATAGAAATTGGGTACAGAAAAAGGTCAGCAGGTTTTCTGAACTGATGAGTGAGTCAGTATTAATGGTGCCCTCAATGGTGACAAATATAAGCAGTTACTTATCCATTACATAATACTATCACAGAGGCATCTGCTTTGCTCAAAATTTATTCGGCAGCAGAAAGACCCCAAGCATACAGCTGATTTCATTAACTCCTTCACGACACATGACAGTTACATCATATGTGGTGTCCCTGTATTTGATGTGAGCTCACAAGCCAAGCCCACACTTTTCCTGGCAGATGATTTATTCAGCCATCATCTGCCTCTAAAAGCTTTGCTCCACGCGTGGATTTTAACCTGTGAAATGCCACCGTCATACTCTGACAGCAGCATTTAACACACGCCAGCAGCACGCCGATGGGTTGCCATGACAGCCAGGGTCCGCTGAAGACCCTTATGCCTGTTATTACGATACTGTGAAAGCCAGTTTAGCTGGCATGCAAAAAATAAGCCCTCACACAGCCCTATATCCAAAAAATGTAAAACGTTACAGGCCTCGGAACTGGCGACAAAAACTATTTTTTTTTCACCACTTACATAAAAAAAAGAAAACTATACATGTTTGGTGTCCATGTACTCGTACTGACCTGGGGAAAAATATTACCAGGTCAGTTTTACCGTATAGTGAACATGGTAAATAAAAAAACAAAAAATAATTGTGTAATTGCACTTTTTGTTTGCAATTTCAATGAACTTGGAATTCTTTTCCTGTTTCCAGTGCATCACAAGATAAAAAGAATGGGGTCATTCAAAAGTACAACTCGTCCTGCAAAAAGCCCTCATACGGCTATGTGGATGCTAAAATTACAAAAGTCATGTCTCTTGGAATAAGGGGAGGAAAAAACAGAAAATAGCATGGTCATGAAAGGGTTAAGAATCATCTTCAGCGTAAAGTAGAACAAGAAATCCTGGAAGTGATGATCTGGCCCTCAAGGGGCCCTAATCTCATCATCAAGTCTGTCTGGGATTACATCAAGTGACCGAAAGATTTGCAAAAGCCTACATCTACAGAATGGTTAGTGGTAAGTTCTCCAAGATGTTTGGAACAACCAAGTTTCTTCAAAAACAATGGGCAAGTGTAGCTAAAACAATTGATGCTGTGTTTAAGGCAAATGCTGACCACACCAAATATTCATCCGATTTAGATTTCTCATATGTTCATTCACTTTGCATTTTGTTAAATGATACAAAATAAACTATTAAAAGGGGTGGTTCGATACCTAGAATGCCCTTTATAAATAACTATCTTTAAGCCCTAAGCACTTTTGTAATTAGCTTTATTATTACACTCCCTTTACTTCTCCGTATCCTGCTGTTTCCTATTTGTGTTTTTGTACTTTTGTTTGAGAGGAGGCTCAAACTGGACGTCACAGGAGGCTGGGGCTGCACTCGCTTCTCTGCAGCGTCTATCACCCCTACTGAACCTGGACGTCATCAGTGGGCAGCACTGCAATTCCTTCCAACAGCAATTGTCACAGCTGTCCACTGATGACATGCTGATTCCATAGAGGTGCTGGAGAAGTTATCACATCTTCAATCACTGCCGCTGTTACACTCTCTGTTCAGTCACTTCTAACATTGCAGTATTTTTCCCTGAAACGAATCGTGGTCAGGGCGCAGGGTTATAAGCAGTGTGAGTGACACCAGCGAAGTCCTCTGATGATGATTTGTTTGATGGCGGTGATAAAAGCAGGGTGAGTGACAGTAGCGCCGTCCAACAGCTTCTATCACCGCCCTCAAACAAATCGCCATCAGGAGGCGGCACTGGTGTCACTCACACAGTTTCTATAACCACCCCCTGATGATTTGTTACAAGAAAAGGGTGGTGTTAGAAGCAGCGACTGGGACTTCGACTTCACCATGCATCTTTGCATCCTTTTTTGCAATTTCACCGCATATGAGCAGCTGTGGAAATTCCACAGCTGATACAGTCCATTGGAATGTACCATTGTTTGGCACTGGTCGTTCCCGCTAAGTTTTTCTCATCATTTTCTATCCATACTGAGCAATTCTTCAAAATCATAACTTTCGCGGCACTTGAGTTTGCGATGTAAGGTTTAGGATTCGTGGTGCTGAATGGGCAACCATCCATCAGATGCTGGAGCCTCACCTACAAAGCTCCTGTAAAGTGCAAGGATAGAACGCACTTCTAAGCTGCCACATTTCAATTATTTCATCCATACTATATCCACATCACATTTATCTATAACTGGGCTACAAAGGAGCTCAAAAATAAAAATCATTTCATGACCTTTACAGAGCTTTGACACTCTATCAAATTGCTCAGTGGTTAGCACTGTAGTCTTGCAGCGTTGGTGTCCTGGGTTCAAATTCCACAAAGAACATCTGCAAGGAGTTTGTACTTTTTCCCCGTCTTTATGGGAGTTTTCTCCCACACTCCAAAGGCCTACCGATAGGAAATTTGGATTGTGAGCCCCAATGGAGGATAGTAATGATGACTGTAAAGCACTGTGGAATATGATGGAGCTATACAGGAAAACATAATAAAGAAGTTTAAAAAAAACTGTATTTTGCACCTGTGCTGCCCCCCCCGCCTTTATCATGGGGGTCTGCTGCATCTTGCGAGTGCATTTGTAATCTGACTTGGTGTTGGTAAGGCTGTTTATCTTCTTGGCATGTTATTTGAATGCATGTTCTCTAGTTAGCTGAAAACTTTCTTTAAGCCCATTTCCAAGTGTGACAAAATGGATTGTGAACACCATGAAATACCCTATTTTCAGAATATCCATCAAAAGTGAAAACTTGACAGTAGCAAATGATTCCACATCCGAATCACGTATGTTAATTGTAGTCCTATCCAAAGCAGTCTTCTGTCGAAATTATTTGGACCTCAAAATTCCTGTTTAAACAACACTAGATAAGAAGAATTTTCCACTCAAATTTATATTTTAGGACAACACACTACTTATACCTCTTCAAATAAGAAACTTCTAGTTGTACAGTAACGACATATCTAACATCCCGCTCTCACACAGATACTGTCGGGACTGCTGTCATGGCACACTTCACATTAGTAGACTAGATAGGATGCAGACATCGCTATACTTCAATAACAAAATAGTAACCTGTAACTTTCTTCCGTCTCTCGTCCTTCTTCTCCTTCTTGCCTACTGCATTGTCTAATAGAGAGGCTTGCTTAAGATCTTCTTCTGTCACTAGAAATACAGGGCTTTGCTTCATCTCCTGGAAAAATAAAAACAGGGATACTACTAATGACCATTATATTATCAGGTTGTACTTTGCTCCTCTATTCAGCTTCTAGTCATACAACTGCTCTATATCCTATTTAGCTGGATGGATCCCTTGTACACAAAGCACCATGTTTAGGTAAAAGAATGCTTTAACACATTAAAACGACGGCCGTTAAGGGGCCTTATTCCCTCATTGCCGTTTTAAAAAAGCCTCTAGCGCCCCCCAGAGCCGGAAAATCTTCGGAGTCTCAGCTACGCACTGGAGAACATGATCAGATCAAGATGTTCCAGTCCCTCGGTCACGTGATCGCCGTTATTCAGTGAATAATGGCGATCACGGAAAAAAAAAAACTGTGCCTGCTGTAAAAATCATTTCTCTCTTTTCTAACATGATATACATATCAGATGAGAGAGAAATGATGTCCCCCGAAACCCCCGGTACCTCCATCATCCCATGCCCTCCGCGTCATCTTTCTGAAAAAAAAAAAAAAAAAAAAAAAAGGCGAGTGCACACATAGTGCGCCCGCCGAGATCTGCCGGCCGATACCTGGCAACAATAGGGAATTATTGCTATTGGTTCCTTTTGATCACTGTGATAGACTCTATCACAGTGATTAAAAGTAAAAAATAGTAAATCAAATCCCCTTTGTCCACCCCTTAGTTAGATAAAAATGATAAAGAAAATTTTATTTTTTCCATTCTTTGCCGTTAGGTTTGGGGTTGTGTTGGGGTTGGGATTTTTTCAAAAGCAAAAAAAAATAAAAAATGGTGACGATATGATGACTAGTGGTGAGCACAAGTGCTCGCTACTTGAGTTTGCATCGGGTGCTCGGGTATGCACCAAGTAACACGGGTGCTCGAGTGACATGCTCGAGTCCCCGCCCTGCATGTTTCACGGCTGTTATACAGCCAAAAACACATGCGGGTATTGCCTGTAATGCACAAGCAATCCCCGCATGTTTTGTTTGGGGGTCTAACAGCCGCAAAACATGCGGGGCGGGTACTCGAGCATGTCACTCGAGCACCCGTGTTACTTGGTGCATACTCGAGCACCCGATGAAAACTCAAGTAGCGAGCACTTGCGCTCAAGACTAATGACAACTTATTCAATATGATGACCTAATGTTATCAAATTCTGTGTCGTACCTCTGGGTTCAAAATGTTCACTATATGGGGTCAGTTGTGGGGGGTTTCCACTGTTCCAATTGTGGAACTTATTAATATTTCAAGATCCATTGATTAAAATGGACTTTGTCCGTGGGAAAACCCCTTTATCAACAGTGCTAATTATCCTTTAGGGATTAAAAGATTGAAGATGTCACTTGTGTGTTACATTAATAGACATGCTGTGCCTCTATGGCAAATAAAATTGTTTGCAGTATATGCAAATTTTGATGTGGAGTGTAAATACTTTTTTATACAAATATGATTTTTTTTCTTAACTTATTCTAGGTAGAAAGATTAGAATGGCCTACCACCCAAAATAAATATGGCAAGCAAACTGCACCAAAAAGCAGTTTATAAACATATTGCTCTGCCTTTTTGCCAACTGCACTATGTGATCTGGCACCTGCCTTGCTCTTTAATCTCAATGAAACTTTATCAACCGAAAACCAGTGGTAGATTACATCTAAATTTAGCCACTGCAATAGCTGAGGCCCTATCACATCGGAAAGAGCCCCTTTTAAGCTGTCCAAGAGTATAACCAGTACACATGGCTGGAACTTCAACACAAAAACCCTAGACCACCAGTTAGTGACATTAACCCCTCCACCTCCCTAGACGACCAGGGAAGTTTTAAACAGTCTGAAATATTTTTTTCCCACTTTCTAGATTGCCAGTGATATTCACTATTGTATTCCATGGGTACATTGGTAAAGAATGAAAAATTATATAACAATAAAACTCCAGGAGCCATTGTAGGAAACTACCTTTGATGTTAAGAATAAACCAAAAGAGCAGCATTAATAAATGGGGTTTTAGAAAATGTATAATGCAAAGTTAGTACATTTTCCAATGAATTTTGTGTAAAGTGAAATTCCCATATGTCCTGGTCATGTAATGATCACATTGGTGAATAGCTTGGTAAAATTACTGTAGTTATCCACAGGGCTGTGGAGTCGGAGCCCATTTTGGTGGAGTCGGTATAAAATGGACCGACTCCGACTCCTAAAATATATAATAAATTGGGTACAGTAGTTCAATGCAGTTTGTGGGGAATATTTTTTCATAAGAATTTGGGAAAGTTATGAAATGTCCTATAAATGTCTGTCCTATTCTTGATCTAAGGGTCTAGACTTTTAGCGGAGATGAATTTGTGCTACAGTAAATTTATCACTTAAACATGAGCCATGTATGAGGGAGTCGGAGGTTTGGCTTACCGACTCCACAGACCTGGTTATCCATGTACAACATGATCAGAAAAGATCTGCTGTAGTCCAATGACTGCAAGTAAAAACTGTGAAAACCATAGAAAAGTGATAAGCAAATAGTCTAAAAAAATGCATTATATTTCATCCCATGCTGAATATATTTGCTGAAGCTGGAATGTGCTTTTAGGTAAAAAGTGACATGGGTTTTTTTGATCTCATGATGTTCAGTGACTGCAATCATTCATACCTTCTCAGCTTTGTGCTGCATGAGGTTACTGAAAATACTGGAGCAGTCATTTATAAACTTCTCACTGACGACAATGTTGTCTCCAAAGATTCGAGCCGAGGACTTTTTATTTAATGCTCTCATGACTTGCTGAAGTAAGATTGAAGTATCTTCCTCAGAAAAACAGCTTGGTAACAGAGGCTAGGATCAAGAAGAAGACAATAAAGCAGCTGACATATACAAGTGATAAGTAAGAAATCCTTCTAAGGGTATGAGCACACATTCTGCTTTTGTCACAAAAAAAATGTAGGATTTCCTAGTGACAGCAGAGTGAATGAGATTCCAGAAATCCCATGCACGTGGCTTATTTTTTCCTTGCAGTAGATTTAATTCTGCAGCAGGTCAATTCTTGTTTTTTGTTGCAACAGATTTCACCCATACTAATGAATGGAGAAAAAGATGCAACAAAAACGTAAGTAAAAAAAACATGAGTACTTTACGCACTGTTTTTGCTGCCAACACATCAGAATTTTCGTGTGCACATACTCTAATGAAGGCTACAAGCAGAGCGTTTTAGGAAAAGCAATGTTGTTTTTGCGGTATTTTGGATGACATTTAATTTTTTATTACATAAAATTCTACTGTCAAATGTTCGTTCAAAGCTCATGGTGGCATATAATACGCACTACACACAAGGCTTGTTTTGGGGTGTTTTCTACACTTCTGGTGCCATGGTGTTTCTCCTTTATAAGCAGCATGCTCTAGGCATCACATTTTGCTTCTATATTTGATTCCTGTCTTACTTTTAAAAAAGTAAAGAACAAAGTTTACACTAACCAACATAACCTGGTAGGCATGCATTCAGTGTATATTTTTTAAGACGGGAATCAATGGGTGATGTCCAGTAGATGGATGTTTTCATCAAAAGCATCCATCACAGCCATTCAGTAAAAAGTTAAATGCATACAGTTATTTATTTCTAACATGACAGCCAATGTATGTGTGATGGGTGACATCTGTCGAGCATACCCGTTCAATGGATGCCTAAACATCCAACCTCCTAGGATTTGTTGAGTTCAGAGACAAGTTAAGGAAATACATTTCTAGTACTTCATTTTAAAAGACCCTACCCCACATACCTCAATATCCAGCCATGATCCTGAGCTAATGGCTTCTTCAGCAGAAGCTTCCACCTGATCCAATATACTCTGCCCAGCACATAAGGACTTCAGATAAATTAATGAAGCAGTCTTGTATCTTTTTCTGATGTATCCAACTGGGTCTGGGATTCCAAGCCTCGATAAGGAATCATACTCTGAGTAAACATATCAATGGATGAGTAACAAAAAGTGAAGCCAACTTATTCCATATACAGTACAGACCAAAAGTTTGGACACACCGTCTCATTTAAAGATTTTTCTGTATTTTCATGACTATGAAAATTGTACATTCACACTGAAGGCATCAAAACTATGAATTAACAGATGTGGAATTATATACTTAACAAAAAAGTGTGAAACAACTGAAAATATGTCTTATATTCTAGGTTCTTCAAAGTAGCCACCTTTTGCTTTGATGACTGCTTTGCACACTCTTGGCATTCTCTTGATGAGCTTCAAGAGGTAGTCACCGGAAATGGTCTTCCAACAATCTTGAAGGAGTTCCCAGAGATGCTTAGCACTTGTTGGCCCTTTTGCCTTCACTCTGCGGTCCAGCTCACCACAAACCATCTCGATTGGGTTCAGGTCTAGTGACTGTGGAGGCCAGGTCATCTGGCGTAGCACCCCATCACTCTCCTTCTTGGTCAAATAGCCCTTACACAGCCTGGAGGTGTGTTTGGGGTCATTGTCTTGTTGAAAAATAAATGATGGTCCAACTAAACGCAAACCGGATGGAATAGCATGCCGCTGCAAGATGCTGTGGTAGCCATGCTGGTTCAGTATGCCTTCAATTTTGAATAAATCCCCAACAGTGTGACCAGCAACGCACCCCCACACCATCACACCTCCTCCTCCATGCTTCACGGTGGGAACCAGGCATGTAGAGTCCATCCGTTCACCTTTTCTGTGTCGCACAAAGACACGGTGGTTGGAACCAAAGATCTCAAATTTGGACTCATCAGACCAAAGCACAGATTTCCACTGGTCTAATGTCCATTCCTTGTGTTCTTTAGCCCAAACAAGTCTCTTCTGCTTGTTGCCTGTCCTTAGCAGTGGTTTCCTAGCAGCTATTTTACCATGAAGGCCTGCTGCACAAAGTCTCCTCTTAACAGTTGTTGTAGAGATGTGTCTGCTGCTAGAACTCTGTGTGGCATTGACCTGGTCTCTAATCTGAGCTGCTGTTAACCTGCGATTTCTGAGGCTGGTTACTCGGATAAACTTATCCTCAGAAGCAGAGGTGACTCTTGGTCTTCCTTTCCTCATGTGAGCCAGTTTCTTTGTAGCGCTTGATGGTTTTTGCAACTCCACTTGGGGACACTTTCAAAGTTTTCCCAATTTTTCGCTCTGACTGACCTTAATTTCTTAAAGTAATGATGGCCACTCGTTTTTCTTTACTTAGCTGCTTTTTTCTTGCAAATTCTATAATACAAATTCTAACAGTCTATTCAGTAGGATTATCAGCTGTGTATCCACCATACTTCTTCACAACACAACTGATGGTCCCAACCCCATTTATAAGGCAAGAAATCCCACTTATTAAACCTGACAGGGCACACCTGTGAAGTGAAAACCATTTCCGGTGACTACCTCTTGAAGCTCATCAAGAGAATGCCAAGAGTGTGCAAAGCAGTCATCAAAGCAAAAGGTGGCTACTTTGAAGAACCTAGAATATAAGACATATTTTCAGTTGTTTCACACTTTTTTGTTAAGTATATAATTCCACATGTGTTAATTCATAGTTTTGATGCCTTCAGTGTGAATGTACAATTTTCATAGTCATGAAAATACAGAAAAATCTTTAAAAGAGAAGGTGTGTCCAAACTTTTGGTCTGTACTGTATATATATTTTTTCAGACATGAGTTTTTAATCTCAAAAATCCCGCATTGATAGAAAGTTATATTAAAAGGGTTGTCCAGTCTGGAATGACATGTCCGCAGTCACTCCGTGTGAATCCTCCAAGTGCATGTACTGTATGCTGCGAGGATTCACCGTTGTCTGTGCCGGGAACAGCAGTCATGCAATGTGATTACTCCCGGGCAGAAGGGTTTAGTGGCCGAGGCCTCGGTTGTCACACACTTGTATTGAGTGGTGCCACGCACACTAGTTGGGTTCTGGCCGGGAGCGGGGGGAGGATTTACAAGTCTGCAGTCACACAGAGTGACTGCAGACTTGTCATTCTAGACCGGACAACCTCTTTAATAAATTATGCAGCACAGAATTTTAGATCTATTTACTGAACATAAAAAAAGTTTCTCTATGGATCTATACAAGAGCCTTGATGTGCCTTCCATAGCAATGCATAGAGAAACTGATTTCTGGTGCATGCATAGGACCTGGCATGGCTTTGGGACATGGGACCATGGAAGAACTGTAACAGAGCAGATAATTCACTAACAAAGAGATTGTGAGAATCATTACTCCACTACTATTTATATCACTATGCAAGAAAACAAACATTTTTTGGAGTGTTCCTTTAACGCCTATGAATACATTTGCACAGAATTTATTTTAATGGTTTATTTGCTTCATAAATGCAAAATTAAGCAACTTTCCAAATAGTCTTCATTACACATTTTCTGCTGCAGATTATCTGTAAGGTCTTTATCTAGCTGAGTGATTTGCAAAAAAGATACACATTTGGAGCTCCGATAGCTCTATTTTCTGCCGTCCCTCTCTTATATCAGTGTTAGGGCTTGTGGATATGGCCGTATATTCAGTCCGAGCGAGTGTGATCCGATGTTTTGTCGGACCAATGTTATTCTATGGGTCCATGCTGCCAGCCTTAATTTGATCTGATATTCGGATCGCATTCAGTCATGCAAGTCAATGAGCGTGTGGAAACTATCGGACTGCACTCGGATGACATCTGAGTGCAGATTGATTTCCACGGACTGACAGAATAGAGATATTTTTTTTCTGTATGTTCTCCTCATCCAATCGAATCGTATCACATAATGCTCACACTCCGATCAGAGTGTGCTCAGAGTGTGATTAGCATAATCAACCAGATTCTCTCTAACTAGAGAATACACAGTCACCTACACTTAGCCTTAGAGATAGCAGGAGGGAGGGGATTTACACAGATCGGCAGTGGAAAAATGTGAAAAGTACCTAAACATTTATGGAACATAGAAAACAAGTTGTAGACAAGGGGGAAAGCAAATGGAGAGGAGCTAAGTGCAGTCCTGGAGCTGAGCTGCTACATGAAAGTGAAGAGAGCAGTGCCCTGGATAAACATACTGTATAACTCAATCCAGAATATATAAAGATGAGGGACATTAGCCACAAGAGGAAAAATCTGAAACTTGGATCAGGCAGCAAACTGCACATCAGAACATCCAAAACTTAATGAAGGAATGCCGATTGCACCCGAGAACTGGAGTAAAAGCTTTACTTCATCGCCCCTTAAAACTTTATTAACTAAAAGGTAAACACAAACATATGTAAAAAATATTTTTCTATGTTAAAGGTGACCATAGCCATTAACGGGAATTTGTCATCAGATTTTTACCACCTAATCTGAGAACAGAGACCTGATTCCAGTTAGGTGACGCTTACTGGTCTGCTTGGTGTAGTTTCTACAAAAAACACTTATCAGAAGGAGGACTAGTACACCTGCTGCCATGTAGCCCTCTACATTAATGAGTTCTGTCCTGTCCTCACTAGTGATTGGCAGCTTTCTGCCTATGCACAGTAAGCTGCCAATCAGTGATGTGAGTGGAGTTATACAGAGCTCAGCATTCAGAGAACTGGTAGATCTGCAGCAGAGAAAATAGTAATTTTTGTCAAAACTGCAGCAAGCAGCCCAGTAAGTGATAAATTGCTGGAATCAGGGTCTCTGCCCCTACATAATCATGCTCTCAGATAGGTTAGCAAAAAGCTGGTGACAGTTTCCCTTTAAGAAAATGATTGAGATGTGTGAAATTTGTGGAATTGTAAACGTCCTTTCTTAGACAGTACTGGCAGTCACATGAAGCCTGTGGTCTGGTAATTACACATGTCACACGGTGATGATGGGAAATGAGAAGGTGATGTGAAAACAGTCCCTTTGAGTGTATTATAGCTGATCAGTGCCCTGTTACTGTGAACTCCCACCTCTTTCTATTTTAGTCAACACAAACGAGCCATAGTGCTGAATTTGGTATTATCCAGAAAATAAAGGCGTGAGCTGGCAAGTGAAAAGCCAGCTTTTACGTGCCAGAGGCGGCATTCTCTAAATCACCTTCATGTGGCTGAAAACAAGACTCACAAAGACCAACTTGTTTCCTGAACACAGAAGAGAAGTGCGTTACCTAGGTAACCGTTTTGCTTGAAAAAGGCGTCTATCCAATTGCTCTGTGTTCTGGCGTAGATGTCGGGAATAAACACAGCCTTGTCCTGTCTTCCGCCGACCACTGTGCCCTTTAAACGTCCACAGTTTACAAGTTCCTCCAACAGCGCTGCAAAAGGGGATTACAGCAAGCATTTCTTTATCTCTAAATGGCAAGTCTTAACTGTCAGCAATGCATACACTACATCTACAGATCATATGTATAGGGCAATCCTGTCCTAAATGCCCCAATATCTGTACAGAGATGGACCCCCATGCTACTATTAGACAATGGGGCAAATTTATTATACCAGAAATAGTTGTAAATTACTGTGGAAAGCTATGGCTGCTCATAGTAAAAGTAGTCAGCCTAAGATGTGCTACAGGTAATAGATTTGCCGCATTTTCTGGCTTTGGTTTAAAGACTGGGTGTTTCATATGTCAGTCTGAAAGAGTACGTGTCACTAGCTCAAAAATGGAGTTTCATACCATGCAAAATGCCTAAGCTTTCCAGATCCCACTGCTCTTTTCTGTTTTGTGCTGCATCACTCCATTGCAGACATATTCACATTTGTTTCTTCTAGAGCGCACTATGTGAAATCTCTGCTTTGCAGTCCAACTGGGTGTTTTTTTTTTTTCCAGAGTCTTTTCTGGGGGAGGGTGCACTTTCACCCCTCCATCTCAGACGCTGCTAATCACAGCTCAGCAGCTGATTTAGCCGTCTATTGGAAAGAGGGGTGAAAGCACACGTCCCAGGAGAAGACTGTGAAAACCACCCAGTTGGACTGCAGGGCAGAGATTTCTGATAGTCCCCTCCAGAAGAAACAAATGTAAATATCTTTACAATGGAGTGACGCAGTACAAAATGGAAAAGAGCAGCATAATCAGTGTAGCTCAGAGCAGGGATTTTTACAAGGTATTTAACATTTTTCTGAGTAAGTGACAGGTCCTCTTTAAGATTGGCATATGAAACGCCAATGTTTGTTTGTAAATTCTCCCCAATGTCATTTGCTTTAACCCCTTCACCCTTGATGTATTTTTACGTCAAAAGTCGTGTCCTTGCCTTTGATGCAGACTCGCACACCGAGCCCACATTTTTCCCTACACATGATGACTGATTTAATTAGCCAAATCCTGCTGTCAATCACTGACAGTGGGATTTAACAGCCGCTGGCCTGAAGCTTGTCATTAATCCCATCCATAGGCACCACTGTCATGTGATCATAGGGCGCCGATTGATAGCCATGACAGCCAGGGGTCTGCTGATGACCCCCCATGCCTCTTATTATGGATCTCCTGAGAGACCGTCATTTCTGCTATACATACCAATGCACTGCTATGTATAGTACAGGTGATCAGACGATCGCAGCTTCAAGTCCCTTAAGGGGACAATTGAAGACCGTAAGACTGTGTGCACACGTTACATTTTTGCAGCGTTTTTGCCACTTGGATTTGCTACAAAACCTGAAGAGATTCCTGATGCCAGCAAAGTGAATGAGAATCCTAAAGCCTCATGCACACGTTGCTTATTTGTGACTTGCAAATTTGGTGCAGATTCAAATCTGCAGCATGACAGGTCTTTCAGCGTTTTATTTTTCACCCATTGACTTCAATGGAGTCAGTCAAAAACGCTATAAAAATGCAGGCATTAAAATTATTGCAGATTTGCTGCATTTTTATTCCAAAAAACGCATGGGTGTAAATAAAGGAAAAGGATGCAATGTCACCATTTTGTGTGTATAGGTAGGTCTGTGTGTATTTATAACTTTTTTATATTTAAGTCAATGTAGCTGTATAAGAGCTTGTTTTTTGCGGGACGAGTTGTACTTTTGAATGACTCTATTCATTTTATCATGTGATGAACTGGAAAGCAGGCAAAAAATTCCAAGTGCGTTGAAATTGCAAAAAAAAAAGTGTAATTCCACAATTGTTATTTGTTTTTTTTTCCCATTTACCATTTTCACTATACAGTAAAACTGACCTGGCAGTACGATTCCCCAAGTCAGTAAGAGTACGCACATACCAAACATGTATCTAAGGGGTGAAAAAAAATCTCTTTTCTTGGGTCGCCATTTTCCAAGACGCGTAACACTTTTAAATTTTCGGGATTAGATGCTCTGTGGGGGCTTATTTGTTGAGCCCTAAGTGGACGTTTTAATTGATACCATTTTGGGGTAGAAACGATGTTTTGATCGCCTCTTATCGCAATGTTGCGTTGGCCAAAAAAAACATAATTCTGGCGTTTCAACTTTTTTTTTTTCTTGTTATGCCATTTACTGATCGAACTAATTTTAATTTTAGATTAATCAGACTTTTACGAACGCAGCGATACCAAATATGTGTATGCTTAATATTTTTTTGTTTGTTTTATTTTTAATGGGGCAAAAAAGGGGGGTGATTTGAACTTTAAAAAAAAAAAAAAAAAAGTATACTTTTTATTGTACTTTTTTAGTCCTCACTTGAAGATGCGCTCAAGCGGCCTGCAAGCTCACATCAAAAGCAGGGACACGACATATGACGTACATGTAAGTCAAGTGTCGTGAATGGGTTAAAAGTTGAGAATCTGCCGCCCGAGATCTCAAGATTAAAGGGGGAGTTGCATGTACGTTGCCTGTCCTTACTTGGACGCTCACTTTTACCTTTCATATCTCAGGCTGTAGCTGTGATCCTAGTTGAGATAGTGTATGTACAAACAACATTATTGGAGGACATGCCAAGGTTTTCGTACAAGTTGCCCCCGGAAACAGCTGGCGGTCTATTTCTTAAAGAGGATTTGCTGTCACTTTTTACCGGCATCTTTTCCATATACTTTTAACTATAAAGAGCGAGTGTCTGCCAAACTGAGACATCGGAAGAATGAACATGTAATATCTTTTGAACACTTCATGGTTTCTGAACCATGAACCAGTTAAAGTAGTGACAACATTTTTTGCAGTGGATTTGTGGTACTATTTCAGTACTATACCCATAAAGCCTGTTAAACTGCCCCCCACCCCCTCTCCCACCTCTCTGATTTTAGCCAGTGTGAAGGAGTCGAAGCAGCGGGTAAAACTAAAAGGCTTGTAGAGAACACAAAAGTATATAAATGTGCAGTATATATATTTTTCTCAAAGTATTTCTATTGTGCAGAGCTGGCCGTCTTCTGATAGTGGCCGGGGCTGGGTACTACACTTCCGCCTCCTTTCAGATCAATAGGAGGCAGATGTGCAGTACTCTGCAGAGGCCACTACAAGAAGATTTCCAGCTCCACAAGTGAGTACCAACACCGATAACAGCTGATAAGCGGGGGTACCGGGTGTCGGACCCCGACCGATAAGGATAGGTCATCAATGCTAAAGTAGTGGACAACCTCTTTAAAGGTATCGTCCGGTCTAAGAAGTAAAGTCTGCAGTCACCATGCGACTCTGGACTGCCAAAGCATGACAAACGGTCACGATTTCCCTGTATGCCCCGTGCAAGTCGGTAGTTATATGACACACAGTATGTGCCGACTAGACTCCTGCACGTCTCTCAATTCTCTTCTACTGAGAGAAGCCGTGCGACACTAGCCGGCACATGATCACAAGCATGCAAACTGCCCACTTGCTCAGAGCATTCAGGGGAATTGACAGTGTCTCATTAGACAGTCTGCAGTCACAGTGACTGCAGATTTTGCTTCTCAGACTGGAAAGCCCCTTTTAAAAAAAAATAAATACAATTTTTTATTATATGTACTTCAATCCTGTGGTCCCAGCGCCACATAACCAATCCTGCTTACTGGCATTCTGTTTGTCCTGCCTGCAGCCAACACATCCCATATGACCTTGTATTGTGCCATAGGCCGCTGATGCCAGCGATTGGATGCAGTGATCACGTGGTCTCCAGGTTTTTGCTAACTCATCTGAGAGCAGCATAATGTACGGGCAGAGAACCTGATTCCAACAAACTGTTTTTAGATGTAGGAGAATTCAGAAAGCTAACACTGTATATTGATAAAAAGCTACTTATCCGAGGAAGGGGGTGGTCGGACCACTTGGCAAGAGGGAGATAGTCTGGGTAGTGATAATCTCCTGGTGATAAAACATTCATTGTATGGAAATAACAGCACACAGCCTAATAAGTGACACATCCCTGAAAACAGTGTATCAGACCCTACCCCATGATGCCCACAGATTACATAGCAAAAGCCTGCTGACATATTCCCCTTTAAATAGAGCATTATTGCAGCAGCCAAGAAAACAGACAGTTAGCAGGGTGGATCTGGAACAACAGGGATGAAGTGACAACATATTTTTTTATTTTAGCTGTATTGCAATGTCCTGAGTATTCTATAGCTTCGGCCATATTCTTTGGACAGTTGTCTAATAGATGTGTTTCGTCGATCCCTGTAAAATGAATGCAGGACTCATGCTGAAGCACTTACAGTATAGAAGATGCTCTGGGAAACCATACTGAGAGATCAGCCCGATTACTGGTGTGGGTCTAAAAACAAAGCAATTTACAGCACTGGTCACTAATATAACAGCTTCATTAGGTTTACACTTTAATAAAATACAGACAAAACCATTAACTTTTCAGTGGATTGGCTCTCACTAGCTTTATGCTCTACTACTTTGTGGAAATAGCTTTCTGATTTAATGGAAAGAACTGCAAGATTTCTAAAATACTTGGTGCCTCTCGTCCTCACCATTTGCAAGATCTCTGAATCTAAAAATATATCCTAATCGTGTCCAACTGACTTAGAAACCCAGCTCATTACCAGAGGCCGATGGCGACTCTACATCACCGCCATCTGCATCCTAGAGTAATGGCACAATCCACTAACAGCAAGCAGTGATCTTCAAAGTGGTAGAAAACGGAAACAAACAGTATATTAAAAAGTTACCCAATTGTTAACTGCACAGCAGTGAAGTATTTTTGGCATAAAATCTTTAACTTGCTCTTCAATGGTTGGTTTACACAGACTGCATCAGGAATATTTACAGGGGTTGTCCACTACTGCATAAATACCTCCCTGACCCCTCTGCTCTCAGCCCCATGTCTCTCATCAAATAATGTTACATAACCGCTGCAGCCAATCAATGGCCCCTGAATAACAGGATTTCTTCCGCCCACACGTTATTGTTAAGGATATTTATATCATGAGACTGGCAAGGGTCACAGGGCTGAGAGCAGAGGAACAGCGCTGGTCCGGGAGGTAAGTATATATATATTTTTTCATTTATGCAGCATGCTGGGGCCATTACTATGATATAGTATGCAGTAGTGGACAACCCCTTTATTTTCCAATATCCCGGGAACTAGTATTCTGCACTTCAAATTTCATCTGGGTGATTACATCATTTCAGTTTCCAAATGAATAAATATATTTCTTTTTTCAACTTCTTGCCTTGACATCAAACCAAATTGATGTCCCTACAATCAGAGTATTAGGTACCCACCCTATACCATAATATAAATTCCCTGTAGTTATAAATAGATCTCTCAGGCCTGATGAGGCTGGTGCAGATACTCTGAAAATCCATGCCTCAAAGGCTGTACAATCATTTTTTACAGTTTATGTCTAGCAAGAAAGTGAAAAAGCGCACAAGTCCAAGTTTATTTAGGAGCTGAATTCAATCTCTACCCACCTAACCTGATTGACAGATACGCAAGTGTCCTTCCAGCTGCTGTGATCTCACACTAATCAGTACAAGCTGCAGCTGTCAGTCAGGCTGAATGGGTGGAAATTGGACTTTCAAAAAGGACTATACAGCCATTCTGATATGGTGTGTATATATAGCTTTACTGGCCTCTATCAAAAGGGAAAAATCCAGGAGGTTCATTTTTTTTTTCAGTCTTCACCCCAGACAGATCAGGTAGACAATGCTTTCTATGACCTTGACAGAGGGGGTTCTGAGTCCAATTGATTGCAGATCATATGATTAGCTGTATATTTAAAGGGGTTGTCCAGTACTATTCAAAATAGACCAATGCATTTTTATGATGAAAAGAAGCTTCTTTTTAATTACCTCCCTCTGCTGGTTCTGCCTGTGTTGGCGCTATCACTGACCGCTCACAGGCAGCACGTTACCCCCGGCTGCAGCCGGCTCTGACATCTGCTGAGGTCACGTCATGATTCCGGATGCAGCCGGGAGTCTCTCTTCTGCAATCAACGGTGGATGATGGGTTGTGGGTGGGATTACCCCGCCCACAACCCAGTAGCCACTGCGGGGACCCCAGTACTGAGTCACGCCTCACTTGACATGACATCAGCGGGGGGGGGGGGGGTCACGTGATGCCGGTGAGCGGCCAGTGATAGCGCTGCTCACAGGCAGAAACAGCAGCGGGAGCTAATTAGAAAGAAGCTTCTTTTCATCATAAAAACACATTGGTCTATTATGAATAGTAGTGGACAACCCTTTTAAAGCGGTCATAGAGATAATGCTCAATACATGTATTATATTCATCTGATTTGTGCCATATTTACATTATTAAATCCACTTTCATGTTGCCACTTTTTTGGCTTGTTTTTTTCTCAGAAATTAGTACACTGATGGGGAACACAGAGGAACCAATTCCATTCGCTTTTGTATTAATCAAGGACCGCTTGTTGTGACTGGCCCAAACCATTAAGGTCTGTAGCACACTTTGGATAATAAGCTATACCAGTAATGTTGGTCTACAGCAGGGGTGGGGAACCTTTTTTCTGCCAAGGGCCTTTTGGATATTTATGCCATCCCCATCCTTAAAGGGCTGTACAAATTGCGCAGTAACTTCACCCACATAATACGTCCTGACGCTGGCACTGGTGTCAGGACATACTCTTTCGTTGTATGCGCCTCAGCGTTCAGTAGTGAGCTCACTGAGCAAGAAGAAATTAAAGGGCCGGCAAAACACAGCGGCTGGCCCAAGCACTGTGATCCCCTGGAATCTGCCCAGGGGGCGGAGAAAAGGTCATTGCGGGCCGTAAAAGGCACACGGGCCAGAGATTTTCCACCCATGGTTTAGAGCAGTGTTTCGCAAACTCCAGTCCTCACGGACCCCATCAGCTCATGTTTTCAGGATTTTCTTAGCATTGGCCAGGTGGTGGAAGTATCATCAAGGCATCAGTAATTCTCTTAGCTGTGCAGCACTATGGAAATCCTGAAAACATGACCTGTGGGGGGCCATGAGGACTGGAGTTTGGGAAACACTGGTTTAGAGGATGGATTAGCCCATGTTACAGCGGGGTTCTATTTTACGGTACACAAACATTTTACTACTTTTGTTTTTTAATAGTATTTTGAAATAAAACTGTGTTTTTTCAATGTATATCGCTTGAAGAATCTGTTAGCCAATGTCTGATTTGTTTTCAATGAGCCACTTCTCCTAGAATATATCTGGGTCTTCTAGAACCTCTCTTATTTGGATTTGAATATATGGCTATAGATTATATTATTAATATAACATTGGAACTTGTGGCACGTAGGTGTGTGAAAAACACTTACCTTGTAATTGCAGTAAAAAGTCCTCGGATGCGTGCCCTGTGCCGGGCAACAAATGCCTCAGTATAGATGACCCCCTTGTTGTTCTGGTCAATCTTCCCTTGGATTATACTTCCAAGTCTTAGCTCCAGAGTCTGCAGGTAAAGAGGGTGTAGAAGAGAGAGGCTGCTTACTTTTCTACTGTTGGACTGAGCAAATTCTACATAAGGCTGTGATGTATCAATGATCAACTCTATAGAGCATAGTCCTAAATTTAGGAGGACAATCCAATAATGTATTTGACCGAGTTCAGATGAGAATATGGGAAAAAAAACTGTTTGTCATCAGTATTCCATTCATGTGTCCATATTCTACGTCCTTGTGGCATCCGTTAAATGTACAAGATTATATACAGCTTAAGGGCAACACATTTGTAAGAAATTGGATGCAAGATGGATCATCTGTATGAGAATCAGATTTTTTTGTATGCACCCATAGACCTGAATAGGTGAGTCTCATCCGAAATACAGAAGAGAATATTGCATGCTGCGATTTATTTTTTTAACATGAACACTTGGTCTGTGTGAAATAACTTAGCTGACCAGCCCTATTGAATTACATTGGGTAGTGGGCTGGCAGTGTACTCTCTGGTTTTAACTTGGACAGCACTTGCTCATCGAAATGAGAAAAACTGATCATTTACATGTGAAAGATGACAAGCTCCTCAGTGCCCCTCCTCCCTGCTGCTGTAGGGGTTAAGCACTTAGCTTATGTTTACCCTGAGAACTATATTCCTGTACATGTCACCAGTGAGAAGAATCAGATTTATCCCCTAATGTCGTGGTAATAAAAGAAATATAGAGCTGCTGAAATGTGGCTCTGGGGCGGTCCTTTATCACCTCTGTCAGGAAGTCTCCAGGAAGGTCGTACATCTTGCATAGTTCTGATATAGTCACTTGGCCGGCTTCCTGCAATTTATCATTGACTTCTTCAGCTATCTGGTCCAGATAGTTGCTAATAAAAAGAAGAAATGTGGATAGATATGTGTCTTGCTAAAAATAATAACACATAAGAAACTTGGGACATATGTTGCTATTGTCCTCCGAGTTAATTAATAGAAAGTCAATTTAAAAACTATTCATTCAAGGGATTTAAAATCTTACATTTTTTTCAATTTAAAATTAAAGAAAATCTGTCAGCTGATACACATATAAAATATTCATAGTTCTCAAAAGCACTCTGGCAGAAATGATAGTTTGAAGATCCAACCGGAGACCATAGGCAGAGACAAGATTAGTCAGGCGGCACCCCGGCCAGCTAGTCCCTGCAATGCTGTAGGAGATCGACAGGTTTCTTCTCTGTTTAATAGGGAGAGACCTGTCAATCACTTAGAGAAAGTGGAGGAAGAAGCAGTCCGGGGGCAGCATCGGACTAATCTCGTATCTGCCTATGGTACCTGGCCAGTTCTTTAAACTATATTTTCTCTGAGGTTCTGGAGTATTTAAGAAATAAATATACCTGGCTGCAATTGTGTAGCCAGGCGCTAATTCATGCCAGTGGTTTGGGCAGCTTGAATCAGATACTAGCGGCCCTTTCTTCTTTAATTACACATGAGAAGCCTTTACAAATTGGATATTTGTGTATTTTCCATTATGGCGTTTCCAGCCATGCCGTGTGTCAGTCAACTCCACCCTCTACCAAGATCTTCGCTGGGTGCACTATATACTCAAATGGAAGATTTTTCTGGTCTTGTAACATTCTAAGTTGTTTTTTTTGCTGTAGTAGCTGACTGGTGATCCCCCTAAACCAAGAGGATATTGCTTTTTTATTTTTATAGTTAGAATTTAATTTTTGGGTATAACACATTTTATTATGGGGACAATGAAAAGTAAAAGCAATTCTGTCATTTCAATGGTCTCCAAATAAAATGTTTTAACCTGATAATGGGGGAGGGGGGTCAATAATGAAAGGTTTTTCTGCATTTTTCTTTGTAATATTATATTTTAAATACTTTTCTCTATATCAGGACAGTGATTCCCAGCCAGCTTTCCGTGGGGTTCATTGTAAGCTGGTGAGGCGTTTCCCAGAAACATCAAGACTTGTTACATTTTACAGCAAGGATGACAACCTATGTGTATATACCTGGCCTGCAGCCAACAAATCACAGACACATAAAATAAAGAATTACCCCCCTCTACACCCTAGGAATGAGAAAAAGGTGTCATGGTTGCCTCCCAGTAATAAGGTTGGGATCACACACAGCGGTTTTTGTATTAATAACACTGCAGTTTCTGGTCCACATTTTCCAGTTGATCCAAAGCCAAAATTGGATCCAGCAGGTTCTTTACATGTATCATTTTGTTTGAATCCACAATGGGCTTTTTCCTCAAAAAAATGCTCATGCCTCCATCATTGGATATATAAACATGGACAAGAAGGAAGGCATGAACCCCTTCCGGATATGTGACATCTTGATGAGTGGTGTACATGTAAATCACATGTTGGGTGTGGGTGTACAGAGTGGGTGGAAGGGCCAAGCCTTCTCCACACACAGCGGATGGCATGACTACTATAAAATCACCATCCACCCCTATAGGCAGTGACTAGAGCTAGTTGTAATCGCCGCTGTTACCCTGGTAAATGCCACTGTCAACCTCTGACAGTCATGCCTTTATGGCCACCTCCTCCTGTGATGTGATCTAGGGGTGCCAATGGGTTGCCTAGCACATTTTAGCTTATAGATCAAAAGATAAGAGAGTATATACTATCAAAATGTTTGCAGAGAGAATCCCATACATGTTAAATCTTTATTAATAATCTATTGAGAAATATATACAGTTATATGAAAAAGTTTGGGCACCCCTATTAATCTTAAGCTTAATGTTTTCTTAAAATTGGTGTTTTTGCAACAGCTATTTCAGTTTGATATATGTAATAACTGTTGGACACAGTAATGTTTCTGCCTTGAAATGAGGTTTATTGTACTAACAGAAAATGTGCAATCTGCATTCAAACAAAATTTGACAGGTGCATAAGTGTGGGCACCCTTATCATTTTCTTGTATTAAATACTCCTACCTACTTTTTACTGACTTACTAAAGCACTTTTTTTGGTTTTGTAACCTCATTGAGCTTTGAACTTCATAGCCAGGTGTATGCTATCATGAGAAAAGCTACTTAAAGTGGCCACTTGCAAGTTGTTCTCCTGTTTGAATCTCCTCTGAAGAGTGGCATCATGGGCTCCTCAAAACAACTGTCAAATGATCTGAAAACAAAGATTATTCAACATAGTTGTTCAGGGGAAGGATTCAAAAAGCTGTCTCAGAGATTTAACCTGTCCGTTTCCACTGTGAGGAACATAGTAAGGAAATGGAAGAACACAGAGACAGTTCTTGTTAAGGCCAGAAGTGGCAGGCCAAGAAAAACATCAGAAAGGCATAGAAGAAGAATGGTGAGATCAGTCAAGGACAATCCTCAGACCACCTCCAGAGAGCTGCAGCATCAACTTGCTGCAGATGGTGTCACTGTGCATCGGTCAACTATACAACACACTTTGCACACGGAGAAGCTGTATGGGAGAGTGATGCGAAAGAAGCCGTTTCTGCAAGCACGCCACAAACAGAGTCGGCTGAGGTATGCAAAAGCACATTTGGAGAAGCCAATTTCTTTTTGGAAGAAGGTCCTATGGACTGATGAAACAAAGATTGAGTTGTTTGGTCATACAAAAAGGCGTTATGCATGGCGTCAAAAAACCACACCATTCCAAGAAAAACACTTGCTACCCACAGTAAAATTTGGTGGAGGTTCCATCATGCTTTGGGGCTGTGTGGCCAATGCCGGCACCGGGAATCTTGTTAAAGTTGAGGGACACATGGATTCCACTCAGTATCAGCAGATTCTTGACAATAATGTTCAAGAATCAGTGATAAAGTTGAAGTTACGCAGGGGATGGATCTTTCAGCAAGACAATGATCCAAAACACCGCTCCAAATCTACTCAGGCATTCATGCAGAGGAACAATTACAATGTTCTGGAATGGCCATCCCAGTCCCCAGACCTGAATATCATTGAACATCTATGGGATCATTTGAAGAGGGCTGTCCATGCTCGGCGACCATCAAACTTAACTGAACTGGAATTGTTTTGTAAAGAGGAATGGTCAAAAATACCTTCATCCAGGATCCAGGAAATCATTAAAAGCTACAGGAAGCGACTAGAGGCTGTTATTTTTGCAAAAGGAGGATCTACTAAATATTAATGTCACTTTTCTGGTGAGGTGCCCATACTTATGCACCTGTCAAATTTTGTTTGAATGCAGATTGCACATTTTCTGTTAGTACAATAAACCTCATTTCAAGGCAGAAACATTACTGTGCCCAACAGTTATTACATATATCAAACTCAAATAGCTGTTGCAAAAACACCAATTTTAAGAAAACATTAAGCTTAAGATTAATAGGGGTGCCCAAACTTTTTCATATAACTGTATATATATATATATACACACACACACACACACACACACACACACACACACACACACACACACACACACACACACACATACATACATACAGTGGTGACCAAAAGTATTGGCACCCCTGCAATTCTGTCAGATAATACTCAGTTTCTTCCTGAAAATGATTGCAATCACAAATTCTTTGGTATTATTATCTTCATTTAATTTGCTCGCAAGGAAAAAACACAAAAGAGAATGAAGCAAAAATCAAATCATTGATCATTTCACACAAAACTCCAAAAATGGGCCAGACAAAAGTATTGACACCCTCAGCCTAATACTTGGTTGCGCAACCTTTAGCCAAAATAACTGCGAACAACCGCTTCCGGTAACCATCAATGAGTTTCTTACAATGCTCTGCTGGAATTGTAGACCATTCTTCTTTGGCAAACTGCTCCAGGTCCCTGATATTTGAAGGGTGCCTTCTCCAAACTGCCATTTTGAGATCTCTCCACAGTTGTTCTATGGGATTCAGGTCTGGACTCATTGCTGGCCACCTTAGAAGTCTCCAGTGCTTTCTCTCAAACCATTTTATAGTGCTTTTGGAAGTGTGTTTTGGGTCATTGTCCTGCTGGAAGACCCATGACCTCTGAGGGCGACCCAGCTTTCTCACACTGGGCCCTACATTATGCTGCAAAATTTGTTGGTAGTCTTCAGACTTCATAATGCCATGCACACGGTCAAGCAGTCCAGTGCCAGAGGCAGCAAAGCAACCCCAAAACATCAGGGAACCTCCGTCATGTTTGACTGTAGGGACCGTGTTCTTTTCTTTGAATGCCTCTTTTTTTTTTCCTGTACACTCTATGTTGATGCTTTTTGCCAAAAAGCTCTACTTTTGTCTCATCTGACCACAGAACATTCTTCCAAAACGTTTTAGGCTTTCTCAGGTAAGTTTTGGCAAACTCCAGCCTGGCTTTTTATGTCTCGGGGTAAGAAGTGGGGTCTTCCTGGGTATCCTACCATACAGTCCCTTTTCATTCAGACGCCGACGGATAGTACGGGTTGACACTGTTGTACCTCGGACTGCAGGGCAGCTTGAACTTGTTTGGATGTTAGTCGAGATTCTTTATCCACCATCCGCACAATCTTGCGTTGAAATCTCTCGTCAATTTTTCTTTTCCGTCCACATTTAGGGAGGTTAGCCACAGTGCCATGGGCTTTAAACTTCTTGATGACACTGCGCACGGAAGACACAGGAACATTCAGGTCTTTGGAGATGGACTTGTAGCCTTGAGATTGCTCATGCTTCCTCACAATTTGGTTTCTCAAGTCCTCAGACAGTTCTTTGGTCTTCTTTCTTTTCTCCATGCTCAATGTGGTACACACAAGGACACAGGACAGAGGTTGAGTCAACTTCAATCCATGTTAACTGGCTGCAAGTGTGATTTAGTTATTGCCAACACCTGTTAGGTGCCACAGGTAAGTTACAGGTGCTGTTAATTACACGAATTAGAGAAGCATCACATGATTTTTCAAACAGTGCCAATACTTTTGTCCACCCCCTTTTTTAGGTTTGGTGTGGAATTGTATCCAATTTGGCTTTAGGACAATTCTTTTTGTGTTTTTTTCATTGAAGACAAATTAAATGAAGATAATAATACCAAAGAATTTGTGATTGCAATCATTTTCAGGAAGAAACTGAGTATTATCTGACAGAATTGCAGGGGTGCCAATACTTTTGGCCACCACTGTACATACATATACACACAAAAGCCCAGTGTACAGAAATAATTCTAATGTCATAAAAACCGACCCCAAAAAAAATAGGGATGTAATACTACCAATAAATATTGATAAATAAATCCCAAAATACTATATTATTACCTAATATTACCCCAAAGATAAAGACACACAAAGAGCAAAGGGGGATTTAGAGAGGCAATTAGTAAAGGGAATGAATCAGTACCAGCACTAATATTGACATATGGTATGATCAGTATAAACTTTGGATACTTGAAGCAGTTTACTTACTCATCCACAAGCTGTCCAAGCACCAGCTGAACGCTCTCATCTACTCTCACCAGCTCATCGGCTCTGCTTTCTATGTGCGTCAGATCAACATTGACAACCTATTAGAGGACATCAAAGATTAAATACAATACAAAATATTTGTGCCTAAAATGACCTGAATATATGATTATCTAGCCACAGACCATTGTCAGACATGTAGTGACAGAAAACAGGGGTTTAACTTCCAGAACACACCGGGAGGTAAGACATTTATAAGTCATGTTTGCTGCCATTTGTCTTGAGCGAAATCATGGAGACCGATGTCACCATATGTTTAGAGCAAAAGTTCCCCACATGATGCAAAAACAGAAGTCTCATTTATCTTTAAGGCCAAGTTCCTACAATGAGTTTTTGACGCTGCATATTTTCACTGTGCAAAAAACACAACGTCTTACAGTTCCAACAAAATAGATGGGATTTATAGGAATCTCATGCCCACTGTGCTTTTTTCATTTACACAGTGCACGGTGGCTCAGTGGTTAGTCCTGCAGCCTTGCAGCGCTGGGCTTCTCTGTTCAAATCCACCAAGGACAACATCTGCAAGGAGTTTATATGTTCTCCCTGTGTTTTCGTGGGTTTCCTCCGGGTTCTCTGGTTTCCTCCCACACTCCAAAGACAAACTGATAGGGAATCTAGATTGTGAGCCCCAATGGGGACAGTGATGATGGTGTCTGTAAAGTGCTGTGGAATATGATAGCACTATATATAAGTGAGTAACATAAACATATGCTGTGTAAACCTACCCGTAGTGTGTTTTTGAAATGTGCAACTTCAATTTCTCGAGTTTTATATGTGGATGCGGAAAATCCACAGGTAAAAAAATGCATATAATAAGCATATCACTGTACCAATAAAGTTTTGTCAAAGACAAATACCAGGAAGTATTAAAAACAAAGCAGCTTTATTTAAAGCATGACATACCAAGAAGAGCCAAAAACTGCCTAATCAAAAGGGGATAAAAACGCAATAAAAAAAAAAACTCAAGTAGCTTAATTTATCTAACAGGTATAGAAATGCCGCAACATCAGCAACTCAACAAGTATCGTTGAGTCATGCTGCTGGAATCACGGACAGCGTGAACCAGAGCCTGGCTACCCGACTGCACCAGGTGAGTTTTACTCTGGAACGCCGCAGTGTTCGAGAGAAAACCGTATGAAAAGCCGACCGAGGACATTAGGGAAAGATACATCAATCACTGGAGCGAGGTGGGGAGCAGCCGGCCGGTGGCAGCGTCAGATTAGTCACGTTTCTCCCCACCCTGCTCCAGGTGATTGACAGGTCTCTATGGTTCCCGACCGGATTTTCAAAAGAGATTTTCTCTAAAAAGCCACAGCGTTTCAGAGTAAAACATACCTGGTGGAATCGCCATGGGCAGCATGAATCTAGTGACAGTTTCCCTTCACATAAAGAGCTGAATTCTACATGATAAATCCAGAACAAAATAGTTCTCCAGTCAGTAAAACTGGAGAGGGGGGATAAAAAGATAGAAACACGCCAAGGATCAGTGGGGAGTCTTTTTAAAGGCAAATTTATATTCCTTGGAAGAATATTCTGCAACTTTTCCATTAGCACATAGATTTCCTATTAAAATTTTGCTGTGGTTTACAGGCAAAGTTCACACAGATTTCAGCGGGCACACATGCCAACATCAACATCGTGAGCATACTACGGAGATGACAAAATCATAGGTAATGATCACGAGAGAACTGGTGCTCAGGGGTAAAATTTTTACTCTAACAAAAATATTATATATATATATATATATATATATTATTAAAAAAAAATTGTACCATGCAAGGTATGGCCTCATTCACACGTTCATTTTTAAACATGTACTTGGAAAAAAAAGTTTTGAATCAATGTGTCATCAGTGTTTGGTCCGTGTGTCCGTTTTCGTCATCAGTGTTTGGTCCGTGTGTCCGTTTTCGTCATCAGTGTTTGGTCCGTGTGTCCGTTTTCGTCATCAGTGTTTGGTCCGTGTGTCCGTTTTCGTCATCAGTGTTTGGTCCGTGTGTCCGTTTTCGTCATCAGTGTTTGGTCCGTGTGTCCGTTTTCGTCATCAGTGTGTCATCAGCGTTTGATCCGTGTGTCCGTTTTCGCCATCAGTGTTTTTTAAGGATGGATAAAGAAATCAATAAATTACAAAGCTTCTTTTATTATTTGCAATGTTAAATACAGACAGCACACAGAGGACACATGGATACCATCCGTGTGCTGTATGTATTTTTCACAGACCCATAGACTTGTATTGGCCCTTTTCGTCTGTAATATCAAAGGAAAACAGACATGTCTCCATGAGTTTTGCACTGATACACAGTCGATGAAAAAACACAGACATGTGAATAGCACCATAGATTATAAAAGGATGTGTCATATCTGTAGAAAAAACAGATACAAACATATGTGCAACCCAGACGTGTGAATGAGGCATAAAACTGTTTTAAAATATGTTTGCTCCTCTGAGCTTTGCCGTTGTGGTAAATCACTGATGTAAATGGGATGTTATGCAAACTGCACAGTTTTTAGGCTATGCACCTTTGTAATTGTGATATGGAAGGAAATGGGATTTTGGGGTTAAACTGTAGGTATGAGACTTAAGATGTGGCTGTGGTGATACCTGATGGAATTGACAGGTCATGTATTTTTCTATTATCTCCAGCTTACCTGTTGAAGTTCCACTATGTTCACTCTCCCTATAAAGAAAAACCCACAAGTTTTCATTACTTGGTCTCATCGGAAAGTAATCATTTAGAGTAAGTCATTCTAAGGTACTCACCCCCTCGGACCTGAAGCTCATCCCTGATCTCCGTAGATATTTGTGCTGGAGTAATGTATTCTTTTCCATCCAGGGTGTGCACCACGTCCAGCTGCTTCTCGGCAATGAGCTTAGAAACTATCTCAATGCAGTTGCGCTCAGATAATCTAAAGAAAACAAAACAATAATGATGTTTATTTTGGGCATATCTTTCCAAAATTACATAAATTCTCAAAATTAAAGTTCTGTTCACACAATTTTTTTCAGTGATTTCATAATCCACATAAAAAAAACAACACTTCAAATCTGCTTGCACAAGCTTCCCTTCATTTAAACAAGGAGGTGAACCTATAGTGCATACTGTGTTTTATTTTTTAGTGATAGGGTTTGTTGAGATATTTTTTTTTAAGTGGATCTGCTTCAACATCTACAATAAAAGGTATACAAAGAGTATTTCAAGCAGTTTTTACTGTTTCAAAATCCATGTGAAAAAAAAATAGTGAAAACACCCACAAAAAAGCTGCAAAAAACATGTTCTTACAAAGTTCCGCTAAAACCACATTATTTTCTTTTTTGTAGAAGCTTTTATTTTAATGTGGCTTGTTTTCAGCCTGAAAAATCCACATGTGAACATATCATAGATCAATTGTATAAAGCCAGGAGCACCAGTGTGGAGACCTGTGCATTTACTACAAGGCTAAAAACGACATGAGTAGCTCTGCATTAGATGTGCTCAGACTTAGAACTCTACTTTCACCATCTTTTGGAGGTAGAGAACGGAGCGCTGTCATGATGATGCCTCCGTCCTCTGCTCCCTGAAATGATCAGGAATATTGTGCAGAGGATGAAAACCCTACATAATGAATAAAGCGCTGAGGTCTATGTGCACCAGCACGAGCCGGGTAGAAGAAGACGGTGTGGTCTTTATTAGTCTACACATAAGAGAAAGAGGATTAAAGGGGGTTTCCAGTTTTTACATTTTTCCCTCCCATGGGCTAGACAAGGGATAAAATAATAAATTGAGCCAGCTTTCCGCCATTGCCCTGGTGTTTGGTTACAGACTGCAGCGGTGACATTACGACTAGTGTGCACATCACTGCTGCAGCCAATCACTGAGCTCACTACTTATGCTTTCTACAATAGCCTAGCTCAGTGACTGGTCAGTCAATCACCGAGCTCAGCAATTGTGCTGTCTACAATGGCCGAGTTTAGTGATTGACTGCAGTGATAATGTGCACTGTAGTTGTGATGTCAACACTGCAGCCAATCACTGAGCTCAGTACTTATGCCATCTACAATGGCCGAGTTTAGTGATTGGCTGCAGTGATGATGTGCACTGTAATTGTGATGACAACACTGCAGCCAATCACTGAGCTCCGTGCTTGTGCTGTCTATAATGGCCGAGTTTAGTGATTGGCTGCAGCAGTGACATGTGGTGTAGCCATGCCATCAGCGCTGCAGCCTGTAGGAAAGGTCTGGAGTGTTGGAGACATCAGGTGGTCCCTGCACAGCGGTGAAGCCCCCCCAGCTTGTCTCCTGCCTGACCAGAGTCTCCTCAGAGGACAGAACACAGGAGACACCGATCCCCTGAGCTGCAGGTTATCACCAGGGGGCACATGGTGCCAGGCATCATCACTACTGCAGAATACAGGCTACCAAAATGCCCCCCAGCCCTGAATTTACAGGGGTCGTCCACCCAAAACAGGCTGTCAGTGGGGGCTCCTCAGATCTGGGGCACACGGTGGTCTGCAGGCTGAAGCTCCTATCAGGTCCAGCAGGGTAGGGAAGAGGAGCCACCTCCGCTGCAGCGGTACATGGAGGCTGCAGCACAGCTGACTTCTGGCACATTAGCAGCAGTGCTCCCGTACACGGCCGCTTACCTCTGCACAGTATCGCTGAGCTGGGCTCGCTGGAAGTCAGCCGCCAGCCGCCGGATCTCTTCCCAGTCGGCAGACATGTCTATGCTGCTGAAATGGAAGCGTCCTGCGGGTCACATACACGTCATGCTACGGCGAGTGGAAAGGGCCAAGTTACCACAGCCTGTAACTTCGCGTTCAGACAGCCAGCACTGTCTTCTTCCGTACAGTGCCGTGTGGCGAGCCTGTGGCTACGTCCTGTGTACGACACACTGCACTCGGTGCCCCACTGTACAATGCTCAGTGTTCTTAGTGTTGCGCCCCCTGCTGGGGGAATGCCGCCTTGTCAGGAACTCTTCAAAACTGCTTCAGTAAACGAAAAACTCCCCCAAAGTCTTCCCAAAAAATAATGTTTCCTGAATGAACATAGTGCAAAGCAGGGTCAACAGCGACTGGCTGTGCACACGCTCAGTCTTTTGTCACCTCTTATAACAACTTCAGGGAAGTGTTTCTGTCTTCGGACGGGTTCACACTTGGAAGCTGCGCCCTATTTACAGTTTAAAGGGAACCTGTCATCAAAAATAACGCTGTTAACCTGCAGATATGGGGTTAATCTGCACATTAACAGCATTACTATGCAGCCCGGTGCCTGCATGCAGACGAATGCAGTAGGGAGAAAATGAACTTTATTCTCCCCACCAGCATTCGGTTTAGTCATGGGTGCAGGTTCAGTCTCTGAGTATACAGAGCGGCCGCTGTAACCGCTCTGACTGACACTCCCTCTGCTTTGGGGCTAAACTGCCAGTCAGGGCCAAGGACGTGGTTACATCGGCCGCTCCGTATTCTCAGAACGAGCGCCGCCCCCGCCTCCATGACTGAACCAGTGGCGCCCCCGCCTCCATGACTGAACCCGTGGTGCCCCCGCCTCCATGACTGAACCTGAATGCTGGCAGGGAAAATAAAGTTCATTTTCTCCCCACTGCATTCGGCTGCGTGCAGGCATCGGGCAGCATAATAACGCTGTTAACCTGCAGAGTAACCGCATATCTGCAGGTTAATAGTGTTATTTCTGGTGACAGGTTAAATTACACAAAAAGACACTAGTGGCAGAAGCCCCACTAAAATGACAAAGGAAGCGCCAACATCGATGCTTCGGGAAAACACTGCCGGCATTTTCCTGAAAAGTCTTCACCTTGGAATCTCAGTAAGTACTTTGCCGTATAGAAGACGCCGTATGCACATACCCTGAAAGGAAAGACAAACCTCCTCATAGGAACAGCAAGATTGATACGACCTTGACATAAACCGGAGTCTTTCAAGGGGTTTTTGTAACTTTTTTTGCTGTGTTTGTGGAGCAAATTCACTCCAAAAAACTCCTCAAAAAACTCATTGTGAACCCAGCCTATACACTAGATTTGGGAGGTGCTGTGGCGAGTATGCTCATGAAGAGCAGACAGTATTGTGTGCTAATACTGTTCCTGTAGGTTCTATAGCAAAGCAATGGCTGTAACACATAGCTGGGACCAAGAGATCAGAGAAACCCCTCATTGCAGTGCACAAAAATAAAGTGTGAGGTGGGTGCCCCCGTTAATCTCACCAGAGGCAATCCATGTGATGCTGTCAGAGTCTATAGCCTCCTGCCTAGCCAAGCATCTTAGGGCTGTTCGATCATATTCCATGTTTTGAGGTACGTTTTTCAGGGGTGGACATATCATTGGTGCAACCTGTGCAGCCGCACAGGGGCCCAAGAGGTAAGGGGGCCCATTTCCACATCCAAAACAGAAGAAATTGTGGATTGTGTGCAGATTGTGAGCCCTCGCGGGCATGGTCCTCGCTCCTCCTGTACCAGTCGCCATCACGTTTTGTTAAAGATCGTTGTAATTGTTTTCGTATGTATACCCCCTTTTTCACATGTAAAGTGCCATGGAATAAATGGTGCCATTAATAATTATAATTATGAGGTCTGCAAACGGCCCGTATATTGTTCTTGCACAGGGGCCCTTTACTCTCTGTCTCCGCCAGTGGTTTTGGTCCCCGTTATCACATCTGTATGTGTACTGTTATAGCAAATAAAACGTTCCAACAGCCGGGAGGAATCCCTCATTAAAATATCCACGTTTGTGTTCGAATGATGAAAAATACGAAGCCCATGACCCCTGATGTGGCGTGGAGCGGGGAGCTGATCGTTTGCTATTAATGTGTAATATTAGTGAGCAGACTCATATACTCTGGAATTGATAAAACAAAAGTAAAAAAGTTCACATATCTGTAAAAATGAAAACAAAATCATACCTTTTTTACAGTAAATAAAATTGAGCATTAAATGCAAGTGCCTACACTATATATCCTCATAACCGTAACAAGGTGTTCAAAACATTTATGGAAATCAGTTATGACGATCAATTCATGGTGTGAAAAAATGTAATTAAATGGTAAAAATATAATATCAATTTGTGATTTGTATAAGTAGACATGAACATGTAAATGCGCAAAAAACAAAGCATCCAAAAGTGGCACTATTGAGTGACATGAAAAAAAACATGTTAACTCTTCATTAGACCTAATTCATATTGGTCCTCCGAATGTAACACCCACATTGTTCTAATCAATAGCTTTCACATTACTGACTGTTAAACACATTGGTCTGAACAAGGCCTTAGATGCAGAACTTGCATGTTGATATCAACAACCATAGCTCCCAACTATCCCAGATGAAGTGTGAGATTCCAGGACACCACCATGCGGGATATCTTGGCAGTGCTATGCAGGGTTGGTAGATGATAGGGTGCACTCAATTGGAGGAGAATGTCAGGAGGTTGGACAGTAATTATTCTGAATGCAGCTGAGTTCTATGGAGGGAGATGATGTGACAGAAAAAATTAGCTGCTGAGTTTGCCAGATCCACTGAGCTTAGTGATTGGCAGCAGTGGTTACATGCAAGTCATGATATTAGGCAAAAATAATGACACCACTGCTGCAGACTGTAAACAATAACTGGGAGCAGCGGAGAACCAGCACTGAAGTAAGGTCTGGTGAGTAAACCTCTTTGTTATTTGTAAGGGTGTTTTCACATTGCGTTTGGGCACCCGTTCTTTGTCACACTGACAGGGACTTTCTAGCCAATGAAGCATCAGTATTAAACACCTGTGGTAACTACGGCAACTGTGCTGATGTCATACATCTATGATATGGAAGAAGATTCCGGAACCACAGGTCATTCAGCTGTATGAGGCGCCGTACTTGATGTGTCTGGAGACCTGGAGCTTCATCACTCCACAATCTATAAGGGGATACCGCCTAGCCACCCAGATCAGCCATACCGCCTAGCCAGCCAGTTATACCATCCCGCTTAGCCAGCCAGATCAGCCATACCGCCTAGCCAGCCAGATCAGCCATACCACCTAGCCAACCAGATCAAACTAACCCTAGCGATCAATGGGGTGACAGATGTTGCAGCCAGATCTCCCTCACATCCGGTATTAGCCGCCTTCACCTTCATATGTACGTACTGGAGACGTTGCATTAGGCTTCTCCATACAGGGCTCGCACAGGGCACCTGCTTTGACCTTCTCCATTACTGTCTATTTCTGCTGATGTAATGTGTAATTTGTGTGACTATGTGATGTCACTGCTATCATATCTATAGTGGATGTATATTATGTCTCACTGTAAATAAGATACAATGTACAAATTCTGGTACAATTTTCTTATATGTGTTGCATTAACCTTGTAAGCCCAAGGGAAGGGCAATCCTCAAGCCATGGTTCCTTAGAGGTTTCCTCCACAGGGGATTTTCCTCTCCTCAGTGCTGAAGGATGATTCTTTGTGAGTCGGAGGTTTGCCATTCTCAATGTTATTTTCATGGCTGATTCTAAATTTCAGACACTGAATGAAATAATAATAATGTGATTTGTAATAAAATTCGGTCGATTTTACATCCAATAAAAGTGTTTTGTGTGTTTCTTTCACAATCTTGGGTTGGTGAGATTTTATTGGGAATCAGGATCCAGCATCTATGATCAAGCCATAAAGCCAGATATGGAGTCGGAGAATTTTTAACCCAATTGCTGGTAAGACCAGACAGAGCAGAGATGACAAAGTGATACTGCACAACCAGCACAAGTTCACACTTGTAGCATCGGCGTCTCTGCCTCCTGCCCGGCAGAGACACCGTCCCCCTTACCACCGCGGTCCTGCTCCGGCGTCCTCTGGCCTCCCTGCAGCTGCTGCTGGTGCACACAGCTTCCCTGGCTCTATGCTTAGGACGCGCGCGCTTCCTCCCTCTTAAAGGGGCCGCGCGCACCGTCCTAAAAAGTCCCCGGCCAATGGCTGCAGGACTTCTCCTATAAAAGGCACCTCCTCCAATATGGAGGTGCCTGTGCAAGGTTGTTGCTCTGTATGCTAAACTCTGCTTCAGCCCACAGGTCCTGCTGCCTGTCTGACTACCAGTCTAGTCCGTCTGACTATCAGTCCAGTCTGCCAGCCTGATTACCAGTCCAGCCCAACAGTCTGCTTACAGCCCAGTCCGCTAGTCTGTCTATGGGCTGACCAGTCCGCTTATCCAGAGCCTTCACCTGCTACCTGTCTCCGCCTGCCAAGGACACTCTCCAGCCCGATGGTCTGCCTACGGTCAAACCCGCCAGTCTGTCTATGGGCTAGGCTAGCCTGCCTACTTGGAGAACTTGCCTGTTACCTGGAGGCTCCTGCCTGCACCTGCCGTGTATACCTGACAGCCTACCTAGAGGCTCCTGCCTGCACCTGCCGTGTATACCTGACAGCCTACTTAGAGGCTCCTGCCCGTCACTTGCCATGACCACCTGACAGCCTACCTAGAGGCTCCTGCCTGTCACTTTCCGTGACCACCTGACAGCCTACCTAGAGGCTCCTGCCTGTCACTTGCCGTGACCACCTGACAGCCTACCTAGAGGCTCCTGCCTGTCACTTGCCGTGACCACCTGACAGCCTACCTAGAGGCTCCTGCTAGTTACCTACCGTGCCTGCCAGCCTGTCTGCCCGGATCTCCCGTCAGCCTGCCTGCCGTGCTCATCTGCTGTACCGGTCAGTCTCTGCATTCTGACCCGTGGGAGTCACCTGCTCTCACACAAGGTCGGTCCCCAGAGTAGCACCTGGTCCCTCTGCTTGGTCCTTCCCTGGTCACGGAGTCGATTGAGCCGCCGTACGGCCTTGGTCGGTCCGAGTTGATACCTAGTTACGCCCCTCTAGTCCCTCCTTGCACCGCAGCACAGAGGTTACACCACCCGGATCCGTAACAACACTCTTCCTTGCATTTAGATAATTGGGTTGATTCAGGGCTGGACTGTGACTAAAAAGCAGCCCTGGCAAACAAAATTCATCAGCGAACATACAAGAAGTGTGCTCAACTCAAATCGTAGAATACTGATAGTCGTGTCGAATTTTTGTTTTACTTGTTACACCACTTGCTGAAACATGTTGGTTAACCATTTTAAAGGATTTGTCCACTACTCGGACAACCCCTTCTCAATCCAAATGTTTTCTCCTTTAAAAATAATAAAACTTATACTCACCAGCAGGGTCGGACTGGGGTGCCTAGGGCCCACTAGGGGAATTGACTCTAAGGGCTCACACTATAGTTACCATAAACTGTTTTATTACTTGTTATTTTTATATAATGTAAGGACAGGGATGTTAAACATATTTGTAATATACTTCATTAGCTGATGTCCTGAGCTCTTGGCTTTCTCTACACCTGGCCCCTGATTTATAGGTTGTTTTTTTTTTAAGTGATTTAGCAGCGGGGGATGGAGAAGTCAGGAACTCGTGAATATTCAGGACTCATCATTGTGTGCTGGAGCTGTCCAATACAAGGTTTTGGTACAACTGAGTTATTCAGCATTTTGCTATGAGGAGCTGCCTCTAGTTTGTTACCCTTAGTTAGGACACCATAAATTCAGTGACAGATTCGCTTTAACAAAATCCCTGGATAACACCTTTAGGCCACGGCCCCACTATCAGTATTCGGTCAGTATTTTTTCTCAGGAATGGGAGCCAAAACCAGGTGAGGAACAATCAGAGAAAAAGTATAATAGACACAAGTCACCAATCCTACATTTATTACCCACTCCTGGTTTTGGCTCCCACTCCTGACCAAATACTGATAGTGGGGCTGTGGCCTTAGGGTAGTTTTACACAAGCGAGTCCACTGTGGGATGCAAACTGCTTGTATCCCGCAGTGGACCTGTTCTGGAGGAGGATCGTACCGGCATAATAATCATATATAATGCTGGGTGCATTATGTACAATGTTATGAGTCAGAGTGAAATCCTTCAAGTGTACAGGACACCTCTTTAAAGGGACTGTCAGCACAGAATGACTGTTCAAACTAAGCACAGGCACTCCGTGCTTCATGACGGCCAATCATTTATATACACCTTCCCACCTGCTGGTTTCCATCTATCTCCATCCTTGTCTGGCTCTATGAATTCAGAGCTGTCAATCAAATTAGAGGGAGTTTGCGGAGAATGATGGGAAAACAAACAAGTGGCGAGGTGAATTTACATGATTGGCCGCGCTGTGAAGCCCCTAGAGGTGGGACTTCATTTGAACAGTCATTCTGTGCTGACAGAGTCCCTTTAAGGGTAACTTGTCACCTTGAGAAACACTATCTGCAGATATACGGATAATCTGCAGGTAAATAGGGTTTAAAGCCTGGTTAGCCGGCTTAATGGAAAAGCGTTGGCTACAGGGAGAAAATTAAGTTTTATTCTCCGTGCAGCCACTCGCTTCCTGTCATAAGGTTGGTGCAAGGAGGGAGACATTACAGTGACTACAAAGTGAGCGTGCTGTAATAACGTCCCGGCACCTTGATTGTGACATCGTGCAAGGAGCCCTACCTCAGGCTGGGCTTCACTGAATGACTAACATGGCAACTCATCAGCAACCTGCAACTGTGTCACAGGGGGCTGATGCGAGCGAGTGAGTGCATGCACCGGCCATCTAAATACTGCTGTCAGTGATTGACCAGGGCATTTAAATACTTCAAACAGCAACAATCAAGGTGAGCTCTGATCACTGCTGTTACAGGCAGATGCCGGCTATGTATCACAGCCGACATCTGCCCAGTAGGGAGCAGGCTCAGCTCCTGAACGCGCTACATAAAAGCACATCCCTAAGGTGACAGTTATGTCAGGGTAAGCTAATTTCACTTGTCTGTTCCTAAATGTGGAAAGACAAATGGAAATCCCTAACACATGTGGAAGAGCCCATTTAGTAAATGTGCCCCAAGCATATGAATGTTGTTACATACCACAATGCACTGTTAGATACACGTATCGTACAAAAATACATATAATTACAGATGCACAGATACATACGCACACACGCAGACATCACCTGAACCGCTATCAGTACATGGTACATCAATTATAGTGTCAGGTCAACCCCATATACCTTTGTATAGCATGAACCTACAACTTCCAGTATGTCCTTAAGGCCACAGCCCCACTATCAGTATTTGGTCAGCATTTTTTCTCAGGAGTGGGTGATAAATGCAGAATTGGTGACTTGTTTCTATTATACCTTTTCTCTGATTGTTCCCCTCCTGGTTTTGGCTCCCACTCCTGAGAAAAAATACTGACCAAATACTGATAGTGGGGCCGTGGCCTAACAATGGAGATGCTGGAAGTTGTTGTTACCAGTCATCATCAGACTGAGGACCATATGGGAACCATAGTACTGATGAGACGCAGACAGTATCACAAATAAACATTTACATCCAAGTATCTTACCTGAAACTTCTTCTCTGATTAAAGTTGTTCTTTCTTTTCGTCTCCATGTTGTCCAGACACCATGATGACTTTTCTCATCCACAGCTTGTCTCTGCAGACTTCCATCTTCTCCGGCCTTCTGCAGCATATCCCCACACGATGCCCTTAAAGATAAAAGTGTCATAATAATGCTCCTGAGTATAAATATCTGCCCTACACTGAGCCCCTCTAGAGACTATTAACTCTAACAGTGCTCCCTGCACAAAATATGACCCCCACACTCAACCCCTCTACATGCCCTCCACACTGTCCTCTTTTCTATACTATTATACACAAGCAAGCAGCTACACACACGCAAACACACTCTTGCAGACATGCACACACACAGAAATGCACACACACAGACATACAGATGCAGGCAAGCAAAGATATGCACACAGAAATGGTCAGACAAGTTCACACACACACAAATGTGGCCCCTTACACACACGCAGGGAAGTACATGTGAAGACACATACACACACACAGACATGCACATGCAGACACTCAAAGTCATACACACCCACAGAAATGTACATGTAAACACAAACGTGTGCACGCAGACACACGCACGGAAATGCATACGTGGATACGCACATGTAGACATGCATACCGAGGCAAACACGCAGACATACACACACATGCAGACACTCAAAGACAGACGCGCGAACGCAGACATAAGCATAGAAATGCATATGCAGACACGCTAACGAGGCAGACACGTACACGTAGACATGCGCGCACACACGCACGACACACACACAAAACTATACATATACACATGCAGGCATATACACAAACATATATACACACGTGCAGGCATATACATAAACATATATACACACACATGCAGGCATATACACAAACATACATATTTTTGCTGAATAAAGCCGTTTAAGTTGGATTTTCCTTGCGTCACTGCCTCATTACTGCATAGTGTAAACACCGCTGCACTACAAGGCCTATATACACAAACATACAGTACAGATCAAAAGTTTGGACACACCTTCTCATTTAAAGATTTTTCTGTATTTTCATGACTGAAAATTGTACATTCACACTGAAGGCATCAAAACTATGAGTTAACACATGTGGAATTATATACTTAACAAAAAAGTGTGAAACAACTGAAAATATGTCTTATATTCTAGGTTCTTCAAAGTAGCCCCCTTTTGCTTTGATGACTGTTTGCACACTCTTGGCATTCTCTTGATGAGCTTCAAGAGGTAGTCACCGGAAATGGTCTTCCAACAATCTTGAAGGAGTTCCCAGAGATGCTTAGCACTTGTTGGCCCTTTTGCCTTCACTCTGCGGTCCAGCTCACCCCAAACCATCTCGATTGGGTTCAGGTCTGGTGACTGTGGAGGCCAGGTCATCTGGCGTAGCACCCCATCACTCTCCCTCTTGGTCAAATAGCCCTTACACAGCCTGTAGGTGTGTTTGGGGTCATTGTCCTGTTTAAAAATAAATGATGGTCCAACTAAATGCAAACCAGATGGAATAGCATGCCGCTGCAAGATGCTGTGGTAGCCATGCTGGTTCTGTATGCCTTCAATTTTGAATAAATCCCCAACAGTGTCACCAGCAAAGCACCCCCACACCATCACACCTCCTCCTCTATGCTTTACGGTGGGAACCAGTCATGTAGAGTCCATCCGTTCACCTTTTCTGCGTCGCACAAAGACACAGTGGTTGGAACCAAAGATCTCAAATTTGGACTCATCAGACCAAAGCACAGATTTCCACTGGTCTAATGTCCATTCTTTGTGTTCTTTAGCCCAAACAAGTCTCTTCTGCTTGTTGCCTGTCCTTAGCAATGGTTTCCTAGCAGCTACTTTACCATGAAGGCCTGCTGCACAAAGTCTCCTCTTAGCAGTTGTTGAAGAGATGTGTCTGCTGCTACAACTCTGTGTGGCATTGACCTGGTCTCTAATCTGAGCTGCTGTTAACCTGCGATTTCTGAGGCTTGTGACTCGGATAAACTTATCCTCAGAAGCAGAGGTGACTCTTAGTCTTCCTTTCCTGGGGCAGTCCTCATGTGAGCCAGTTTCTTTGTAGCGCGTGATGGTTTTTACAACTGCACTTGGGGACACTTTCAAAGTTTTCCCAATTTTTCGCACTGACTGACCTTCATTTCTTAAAGTAATGATGGCCACTCATTTTTCTTTACTTAGCTGCTTTTTTCTTGCCATAATACAAATTCTAACAGTCTATTTAGTAGGACTATCAGCTGTGTATCCACCAGACTTCTGCACAACACAACTGTTTGTCCCAACCCCATTTATAAGGCAAGAAATCCCACTTATTAAACCTGACAGGCCACACCTATGAAGTGAAAACCATTTCCGGTGACTACCTCTTGAAGCTCATCAAGAGAATGCCAAGAGTGTGCAAAGCAGTCATCAAAGAAAAAGGTGGCTACTTTGAAGAACCTAGAATATAAGACATATTTTCAGTTATTTCACACTTTTTTGTTAAGTATATAATTCCACATGTGTTAATACATAGTTTTGATGCCTTCAGCGTGAACGTACAATTTTCATAGTCATGAAAATACAGAAAAATCTTTAAATGAGAAGGTGTGTCCAAACTTTTGATCTGTACTGTATATACACACATACTGTATATACACAAACATATATGTGTCACCCCAGGCCTGGATGCCACAAATATTAAAGGCTGTGTCTGAGAGCAGGAGGGAGGTTCCCTGGTCAGGGACAATTAGCATACAGCACCTCCTGTCCCAGGCCAGTAGGGGGAGCTGGCTGCCCCTATAAAAGCTGGAACTGGGGGCAGGGTTAGGGAGAACTGGACGACCTAGCTCAGGACTGAGACTAGTCTCAGAGAAGGAGGGACAGTTCAGCTGTAGCCAAGGAGTCCAGGAGGCAGAGGAGAAGCTGCGAGCCAGGGACAGAGGCGACGAGAGCCGGTCCTGGCTGAGAGAACTACACTACCGGACATTGGGGTCCGAGGCTGTCAGGGTTGTAAGCCCAGCAGCAGAGAACCAACCCGCGAGGGATTTCAGGTCCCTTGACCTAAGAAGCCTGGAGGCTCCGCCACACAGAGGGACCAGTACAGCATGGAGAAGCAAAAGGTACCTAAGGCCCGAGTCGCTAGCCATACAGGTGAAGTACTCGGCCAGCTCAGGGACGTGGGCTATTACACCACGAAAAGGGGGATAGTCAGCAAGGGCAGAGAGAGAACGGTAGGCCTTCACACTCACCCTGACCAGTGGGGCTCGCCCGAATGCTCTCAGAGACCCAGGCCCATTCCTACCCGGTACTCCTGTTGGGTCAGTAGTAATGCCTACAATAAAGACCCTGGACTGTTTGAAGCGGACTCTGAACTCTTATTACTGCGGCCTGCACTATCACCCCCAGCATTCACATACGCTGCCCTGAGGCTACACTCTTCCCGTGGGGAGTTATCCGACCCCTGTGCTGCACACCAACATCAGCCTCAGCGGTCTGCCTTGCAGCAGCGGTCATCCCTGACCGCAATCCACGGGTGGCGTAGTCGGACATTCATAAGTCTACAAATAGACTGCCACAGCATTTGGTCTGACCACCCTGAGCCACGGAATCGGGTTGCCACTACTTTCTCCATCATCGCATAGAAGCCCGGTTCCGGGTACCCCACGGCCCAGGGGGCGAGTCATATACACATGCAGGCATATACATAGGCCTATATACACATGCAGGCCTATATACACAAACAAATATACAGTACACATGCAGGCCTATACAGTGAAGGAAATATGTATTTGATCCATTGCTGTTTTTGTAAGTTTGCCCACTGACAAAGACATGAACAGTCTATAATTTTAAGGGTAGGTTAATTTTAACATTGAGAGATAGAATAATCCAAAAAAAAAATCAAGAAAATCACATTGTATAAATTAGATAAATTTATTTGCATTTTGCAGTGAGAAATAAGTGTTGTTTGCCAGAGGAATCAAATACTTAATACTTGGTGGCAAAACCCTTGTTGGCAAGCACAGCAGTCAGACGTTTTTTGTGGTTGATGATGAGGGTTGCGCACATGTCAGGAGGAATTTTGGTCCACTCCTCTTTGCAGATCATCTCTAAATCATTAAGATTTTGAGGTTGTCGCTTGGCAACTCGGAGCTTCAACTCCCTCTATAAGTTTTCTATGAGAATAAGGTCTGGAGACTGGCTAGGCCACTCCATGACCTTAATGTGCTTCTTTTTGAGCCACTCCTTTGTTGCCTTGGCTGTATGTTTTGGGTCATTGTCTTGCTGGAAGACCCAGCCATGACCCATTTTTAATGTCCTGGCGGAGGGAAGGAGGTTGTCACTCAGGATTTTATGGTACATGGCTCCATCCATTCTCCCATTGATGCTGTGAAGTAGTCCTCTACCCTTAGCAGAGAAACACCCCCAAAACATAATGTTTCCACCTCCATGCTTGACAGTGGGGATGGTGTTCTTTGGGTCGTAGGCAGCATTTCTTTTCCTCCAAACATGGTGAGTTGAGTTAATGCCAAAGAGCTCAATTTTTGTCTCATCTGACCACAGCACTTTCTCCCAATAACTTACAGAATCATCCATATGTTCATTGGCAAACTTCAGACGGACCTGCACATGTGCCTTCTTGAGCAGAGGGACCTTGCGGGCACTGCAAGATTTTAAACCTTTAAAGGGGTTGTCCGGTACTTTTTTTAAGTTGCCCAATGTATTCAGCATGTGGGCATAAGTATCTCTGTAAATACCTTGTGTTGCAGATAATGCCTGTGAGCAGCGCTATCACTGGCCGCTCACAGTCACAGGCATCACGTGACCCCCTGCTTTTGCCGGCGCTGACATCAGCTGATGTCACGAAAAGTCCAGGCTGCAGCCGAGGGTCCCTCTTCCGCGTTCCACTGGTGGCTGCTGGGTTGTGAGTAGGGTTATTCCCCTGCGTCACACCCGGCATCCACCACGCGCTCTCCCTCTCCCCATTCATGGATGCTGGGTGTGACGCAGGAAATAACCCCACCCACAACCCAGCAGCCACCGCGGGGACCCCAGCACTGAGTCACGCCTCAATTGTCATGACGTCAGCGCGGGGTCACTTAAAAAAGTACCGGACAACTTCTTTAAGGCATAATGTGTTACCAATGGTTTTCTTGGTGACTGTGGTCCCAGCTGCCTTGAGATCATTAACAAGTACCCCCCCCCCCCCCCGTGTAGTTTTAGGCTGATCTCTCACCTTCTTCATGATCAAGGATATACCACGAGGTGAGATTTTGCATGGTGCCCCAGATCGATGTCGATTAACAGTCAATTTGTATTTTTTCCATTTTCCTACTATTGCACCAACAGTTGTCTCCTTCTCACCCAGCGTCTTATTTACGGCTTTGTAGCCCATCCCAGCTTTGTGCAGGTCTATGATCTTGTCCCTGACATCCTTAGAAAGCTCTTTGGTCTTGGCCATGTTGTAGAGGTTAGAGTCTGACTGATTAATTGAGTCTGTGGACAGGAGTCTTTAATACAGGTGACTATGTAAGACAGTTGTCTTTAATGCAGGTAACGAGTTGATTAGGAGCGTCTAACTGGTTTGTAGGAGCCAGAACTCATAATGGTTTGTAGGGGATCAAATACTTATTTCTCACTGCAAAATGCAAATAAATTTATCTAATTTATACAATTTGATTTTCTTGATTTTTTGGGGGGATATTCTATCTCTCAATGTTAAAATTAACCTACCCTTTAAATTATAGACTGTTCATGTCTGTGTCAGTGGGCAAACTTACAAAAACAATTATAATTATTTCCTTCACTATATACCCATGTAGGCATACTGTATATACACAAACACATGCACACACATGTAGGCATATACACAGACATATATAGACATATATGGACAGTCTGCTAACTGTAACGCCACCATACAACCCCTGCTCTTCTGCTCTCAGGCTCCCTCCCTGGCCCCGCCCCACCGTCACTGTCCTGTGAGTCGCGGCAGTTGAGCGGTGTGCACGCGCCCTTGCGCTTCTAAAGGGCCCGCGGCCTCTATTTTTTTTTTTACTTTTTTTTTTCTTTTTTCGTCTCCTATCTTTTGCTATCTCCTGCATGGGCCCACCGGGAATTTCCCCAGACCCCGCCAGGCCAGTCCGACCCTGCTCACAAGTGCGCTAAGCAAGCCGCCGTTGGGGACACCAGAACGCTGTGGGGCTTGTGAGTCAGGTAGACCGGTATCAGCGCCCGCGAGTGGGCCAACCCACTTGTTTAGGGCCCCTGTGCTTGCAATACTTACCTCTCCCTGTTCCACCACAGCTCCGGCGTCTTCCACGTCTTCTGACTCTGTGATGTCTCAGGGCAGGGGGCGCAATAACGTCACTACTAGTGTTGAGCGAATTTGTTCGGCATTTCAAATTCGAGTTCGTGTTCAGGGTTCTGACTTGTTCGTGCCAAAAAATGTTATCTGCATGTTAGCGTGGCAAATCAGGGATGTTTTGGCGCAAACAAGTCGGAACCCCGAACACGAACCCGAATTTGAAATGCCGAACAAATTCGTTCAACACTAGTCACTACAGCATGCCCTCTGCTCTGATCAGTCACAGTGCAGAGAGAGGGAAGATGCTGAGGAGTCCGGAGCACTGCAGCGGGGAAGGAGGAGAGATGAGTATTTGATATTATTTTTTTTAATGTATGGAGTATTGTATGGGGCCCACACTGTATGGGGCATTACATGAGGCCCATACTGTATGGAGCAATATATGGGGCCCATTCTGTATGGATCATTATATGGTGCCTATACGGTATGGAGCAATATATGGGGCCCATTCTTTATGAAGCAATATATAGGGCCCATACTGTATGGAGCTATATATGGGGCCCATACTGTATGGAGCTATATATGGGGCCCATTTTGTATGGAGTATTACATGGGGTCCATTATTCTGTATGGAGCATTATATGAGTTCCATTATTTTGCATGGAGCTTATATGGGGTCTGTTATTCTGAATGGAACATTATATGGGGTTCATTATTCTGTATGGAGCATTATATTGGGCCCATTATTCTGTATGGATCATTGAAAGGGGTCCAGTATTCTCTTTGGAGCATTATATGGGGCCCATTATTCTGTATGGAGCATTATATGGGGTCCATTATTCTGTATGGATCATTATATGAGGCCCATTATTCTGTATGGAGCATTATATGGGGCCCATTATTTTGTATGGAACATTATATGGGGTCCATAATACTGTATGGAGGACTATACTGTCAGGTCTAAAATGAAATCTTTTGAATCTCCCAGGGCCTGCATTGTGCGTTGTGAGGATTCGCCGGTTTCTGAGCTATTATAGAATTTACAATAGATATCACTCATGTAATGTAAGAAGTAAGTGAAATCTTGGGCATTGTAGTATACCTATATTTCTTTGCCGTATCTGTGCATCATGAATATGGTATGTGTTAAAGGGGCCCATGAAAACCTGGAGCTGGCCCTGCTTATACTCACCTCAAGTTCCAGTGCTGGAGCTCTGATCATGTACTAATGTTATGTCCTTCAGACGTATCACGTACATCCGTAGGTACAGAGAGAACAGCAGCATATCTATGTGTCACAGGCTGAGCACGGGATAATAAAAGGCAACACGCAATAGGGTCTTATCTGAGTGTTTTCAGAGAGATACCAGAATGGGGTGGATTTTTGATATGCGCTGCTGATTTATACACGGTCTAAGAGATCTCAGGAAAAAGTGGTTTAATGTCAACGCGTTTCAGAGTCCATCTGACTCCTTCAAGACAACCACAACCAGATCATGTTTAAATCAGCAGCGCATATCAGAAATCCACCCTACCCTGGTATCTCACAGGCTGAGTGCAGACAGTTATTCACCAACACAGTCTCATATATGCTAATGAGGTTGTCAATTTTGGACCACAACACACACGTGTGAATGCGGCCTTAATGGAATAAATTGTCATTATTCTTCAATCATCGGTCTGGCAGTGTGCCATTATCCCTCCCAATATCAGAGCACATCCCTTTTTAGAAGGGGAATAGCGACGCCCAATTGTCAGTTAGGTCTAGGTTCACTTTTTGAAGTGCTACATACAGATTTTAACCATTGAGCAGCCGTTGAAGTTTTTCACGCTATTATCCTGCAGATATGGGGGTAATCTGCAGGTTAATAGTGTTCTAAAGCTGTGCCGCTGACAGTCCGGCTACCAGGTGGAAATGAACTTTATTCCTTCTAGCAACCTCCGGCTTTCAACTGTGGAGGTGCGGCTTCAGACACCGCTCAATACATAGTGAGCGGCTGCTGTAACTGCGCTCCGTCACTGACGGACAGCCGGCTCAGCAATGCATCAGTACAGAGCCGGCTGTCAGTGTCGGAGCATGGTTACTGCCGCAGCTCACAATGTACTGAGCGATGACTGAAGCTGTGACGGCCACAACTCTATGACTAAAAGCCGAAGACCACCAGGAGGAATAAAGTTAATTTCCTCCTGGTATCCAGACTGTCAGTGAGGCAGCCGGGGAGCTTTATAAGGCTATTATCCTGCAGATTAACACCGTATCTGAAGCTTAACCCCTTTACCCCCGAGGATGGTTTGCACGTTAATGACCGGGCCAATTTTTACAATTCTGACCACTGTCACTTTATGAGGTAATTACTCTGGAATGCTTCAACGGATCCCACTGATTCTGAGACTGTTTTTTCGTAACATATTGTACTTCATGATAGTGGTAAAATTTCTTCAATATCACTTGCGTTTATTTGTGAAAAAAATGGAAATTCGGCCAAAATTTTGAACATTTTGCAATTTTCAAAATTTGAATTTTTATGCCTTTAAATCAGAGAGATATGTCATACATAATAAGTAACAAATAACATTTCCCACATGTCTACTTTATATCAGCACAATTTTGGAACCAAAATATTTTTTTATTAGGGAGCTATAAGGGTTAAAAATTGACCAGCGATTTCTCATTTTTCCAACAAAATTTACAAAACCATTTTTTTAGGGACCACATCACATTTGAAGTCACTTTGAGGGGTCTTTATGACAGAAAATACCCAAAAGTGACACCATTCTAAAAACTGCACCCCTCAAGGTGCTCAAAACCACATTCAAGAACTTTATTAACCCTTCAGGTGCTTCACAGGAATTTTTGGAATGTGGAAGAAAAAAATTAACATTTAACTTTTTTCACAAAAATGTTATTTTAGACCCAATTTTTTTTTATTTTTGCAGAGGTAACAGGAAAAAATGGACCCCAAAATGTATTGTGCAATTTCCCCTGAGCACGCAGATACCCCATATGTGGGGAAAAAACACTGTTAGGGTGCATGGAAGAGCTCGGAAGAGAAGAAGCACCATTTGACTTTTTGAATGTAAAATTTGCTTGAATAATTAGCGGACGCCATGTTGCGTTTGGAGAGCCCCTGATGTACCTAAACAGTGGAAACCCCCCACAAGTGACACCATTTTGGAAACTAGACCCCTCAGGGAGCTTATCTAGAAGTGTGGTGAGCACCTTGAACCCCCAGGTGCTTCACAGAAGTTTAGAACATTGAGCCGTAAAAATTAAATTTTCACATTTTTCCCACAAAAATGTTTTCCAGCCTCCAATTTTGCATTTTCATGAGGGTAACAGGAGAAATTGCACCATGCAGATTGTTGTGCAATTTCTCCTGAGCAAGAAGATACCCCATATGTTGGGGAAAACCACTGTTTGGGCGCACGGCAGGGTTTGGAACGGAAAGAGCGCCATTTGACTTTTTGAATGTAAAATTTACTTGAATACTTAGCGGATGTGCCCCTGATGTGCCTAAACAGTGGAAAACCCCCACAAGTGACACCATTTTGGAAACTAGACCCCTCAGGGAACTTATCTAGATGTGTGGTGAGCACCCGGAACCCCCAAGAGCTTTGCAGAAGTTTATAACATGGAGCCGTGAAAATAAAAAAAATCAAACTTTTTCCACAAAAATAATGTTTTAGCCCCAATTTTTTTATTTTTACAAGGGTAGGAGGAGAAAATGAACCCCAAAAACTGTTGTGCAATTTCTCTTGAGTACGCCAATACCCCATATGTGGGGAAAATACAGTGTTTGGGAGCACGGCAGAGTTCAGAAGGGAAGGAGCATTGTGTGACTTTTTGAACGCAAAATTGGCTGGAATTGAGAGCAGACGCCATGTCGTGTTTGGATAGCCCCTGATGTGTCTAAACAGTGGAAACCCCCCCACAAGTGATGCCATTTTGGAAACTACACCCCTCAAGGATTTTATCAAGGGGTATAGTGAACATTTTGAATCCAGAGGTACGACACAGAATTTGATAACATTAGGTCACCATATTGAATAAGTTGTCATTAGTCTTGAGCGCAAGTGCTCGCTACTTGAGTTTGCATCGGGTACTTGGGTATGCACCATGTATCGCGTGTGCTCGAGTGACATGCTCGAGTCCCCGCTCGCATGTTTCATGGTTATTAGACACCCAAAAAAACATGAGGGGATCGCTCGTGCATGGCAGGCAATCCCCGCAAGGTTTTTTTGGCCACGAAGCATATGAGGCAGAGACTCAAGCATGTCACTCGAGCACCCGCGATACTCAGTACATTCCTGAGCACCCGATGCAAACTCAAGTAGCGAGCACTTGCTCGCGACACTAATCGCCATATTGTCATCTTTTTTTTTTTTTTTACTTTTGAAAAAAAATCCTTAGCCCAACCCTAACCCTAACCTAACCCTAACACAACCCTAACCCTAGTGCAACCCTAACCCTAACCCTAGAGTTTACTTTTTATGCCTTTTCTCGTGTGGTATAAGTGATTAGACGACTTTATTCTTCGGGTCGGTGCAATTACAGTGATACCAGAATCATATCAGGTTTTTATGATTGACAGCTGTCACACGCTAAAAGATGCATTTTTTTGCAAAATCTAGTTTTTGCATTGCCATATTTTGAGAGCTATAATTTTTCCATATTTTGGCCGACAGAATCATATGATGGCTTGTTTTTTGCGGGGTGACTTGATGTTTTTATTGGTGCAATTTTCAGACACTTGACATTTTTTGATAGCTTTCTATTCCGATTTTTGGGAGGCAGAATAAACAAAAACCAACAATTCCAGAATTTTTTTTATGTTTTTTTTTATGCTGTTCCGCGTGTGGTAAAATTGATAAGGCAGTGTTATTCTTCGGGTCAGTACATTTACAGCGGTACCACATTTATATAGTTTTTCTATGTTTTGGCGCTTTTACACAATAAAAGCTATTTTATAGGAAAAAATATTTTTTTGCATCGCTTTATTCTGAGAGCTATAACTTTTTTATTTTTCGGCTGATGGAGCTGTATGGCGGCTTGTTTTTTGCGGACAAGATGATGTTTTCAGTGGTACCATTTTTATTTATATTCGTCTTTTTGATCCCGTGGTATTTTATTTTTTGTTTGGCGGTATGATGATAAAGCATTGTTTTTTTGCTTCGTTTTTTATTTTATTTTTTTACCATGTTCACTAAAGGGGTTAACTAGTGGGACAGTTTTATAGGTCAGGTCGTTCTGGACGTGGAGATACCAAATATGTGTACTTTTATTGTTTTTTTTTTCATAATAATATTTATTAATGAGTACATTATATTTTTATTTTTGGTGGATTATTTTTTTTATTTTTTTTTTTTTAATATTTTTACAATTTTTTTTTTTTTTCATTTTTTAACACTTTTTGGACTTTTATTTTGTGTCCCACTCTGGGACTTTCACTTTTTTTATTCTGATGGCCTGCATAGCATAGGGATGGAGCACCATTCCTGTGCTATGCAGGCAGTCAGTGCTGCACAGTGAGAAGATAGTTTGGTCATGCACTGCGCATGACCAAAGAATCTTCCTGCTGTCTGGTGACCCGGATGTTGTCCAGGAAGCCGCGGCAGACAGCGCTGGAGGCCGGAAGAGGAGGTGAGTATCCCGATCACCTCCCCTTGCCCCCACAATGCTGCGATCGACTTAGATCGCAGCATTGAAGGGGGTTAATGTGCTGGGAGCAGTGTGGGACCGCTCCCTGCACATAGTACCGGGTGTTAGCTGTGACAATCAGCTGACACCCGGCGGCGATCGCCGTGCACCGCTTGTGTGCGGGCGCGATTGCCATATGACCTAATAGTACGTCCTTGGTCCAATCGGCCCAGGTCACCAAGACATACTATTAGGTCATACGTCAGAAAGGGGTTAATAGCATTTTTTGACATGACAGCTTCCCTTTCCTGGGACTATCCACTACTCGGACAACCCTTCTTAATCCCTAAGAAATAAGACACAGGTGGAGGGGCGGAGAAGCAGAAGAAGACCCTACCCCCTAGGCCCACCCCGATGCACAGAAGAGGTCATTAGATGAAAACTGTAGAGGATGATTATTTAACAAGCACTGATCTGATTCCTTCACAGCAGGTATCAGATTGATCAGCATCACAGCGCCATTATGGCCATGGCTTTACGTTATAGTGCTAAATTCGGCTGACAGGTTCTCTTTGAGGATAGCACATGGCTCTTTTCACGTGTTTTTTTTTTTTTTTTTTATTTGCAGACCAATGGTATTCAAAAAGTCACAAATCAAGATTTGTCCAATTTGCACACCAAACTCACATTTCAGTGAATAGAGGAGGATCCTATGAATCTGGAGGTCCACTGAGAGGCGGTAATAAAATAGTGGGTACTGTTGGAGCCTATAATCGCCCCTGGGTCCCTTTCACATGGCCAATATTATTCTATGCATTCTCTTTGTTTTCTAACAGGCAGAATATGTTCAATTATAGACTTTGGACATGTTTACATCTCTATTTTGTGTGGACAATCGAACTGCAAATCAAAACTGAGACAGGTCAGATTTTCATCCAAGTTGTAGATAAAGATCAACTATTGAAGTCAATGAGTCCGTTAAAAAAATAGATAGAACCAACCATGCTGCTTGCACTGCCTGATTTCCAGTGTCTAAGGCTATGTGCCGACGTAGCGTTTTTGCCATGCAAAGCAATGTGAATTCGGATGTGCTGTGCACATGATGCGCTAACTTGCGTTCCGAATTCGCATTGCTTTGCAAAACGCAGCATGACCATTTCTACCGCGATTACGCTGCAGCGTAATCGCGGTGCGTGTGGTACCTGGGATGAAGACGAGACTACAACTCCTCTTCATCCCGGCTACCACGCGGTGAAAAAAATAAATAAAAAAGTTAAAAATAAACAAAACCTGTATATTCACCTCCTCGGCGGCCCCCGGTCTGCTCTCCGGTCTCCTCCGGTCTGCTCCTGGCCGCGTCTTCTCTCTTCAGCGTCCCGCAGTGTACTGTCAGGACTTGTGGTGACGTCATTTAGTCACCTGATGGTCACGCGACCGCTGACGTCGGCGGTCAGGTGATGGTCGCGTGACCATCAGCTGACTAAACGACGTCACCGCAGGTCTTGACAGTACACTGTGGGACGCTGAAGAGAGAAGACGCGGCCGGGAGCAGACCGGAGGAGACCGGAGAGCAGACCGGGGGCCGCCGGAGAGGTGAATATATAGTTTTTTTTTTATTTTTAACGTTTTAATTCTTTTTTTTTTACTATAGATGTTGCATTTAAAGCATCTAAGTTGTTCACACATTATAAATCCATGCCAGTTGCATGGATTTATATTGTGTGATCAAAACTTGTCAAGCACTTTTCCAAGTGATGCTCAAAATCGCTTGGAAAAGTGCTTGAAAAAAACGCATGTAAAAACGCTGAAAAAACTCTTCTCTCTGGCCGAAAAAATGCATGTAAATCTGCATGTGTTTTTTTCTGCCAGAGAGAGGCAAAAACGCTCTGCATCAAATCTGCTACGTGGGCACATAGCCTAAAGGTAAGGGAAGCTAGGCTAGGAAACCTTTTAGCTTTTTACTTTGCATATGAGAAAAATACACCGCACTGAAGAGAAAAACTGACACACCAAGCAAAATCGGATGAAGATTAGAAAAAAATACAGATTAAAACTTGACATGTCAACGGGCCTTAGACCTTAATCAGATGTCAGTGACTTTTCGTATATGCAAAAAAAATGACAGATTTTGGTCAGTTTTTACCATCAGAGTTTCATCAGTTTTCTCGTATGCATAATAAAAGCTGATCCTATGATTACAGGGTTTAAAACAGACAGCACACGGAGGGCAATGCGTGCTGTCAGTGATTTCACTGACCCATAGACTTGATTGGAGAATTTTGAGCCATGACTAGGATAAAAAACGGCCTCCACATGGTGTTCAAAAAAAATAGGACATGTGAACTGCCACACAGATTTATATTGGGTATGTGTTCTATCTGTGAAAAATATGGATAGGACACAAACATGAAAAAAGGAACGTCTGAATGAGGCATAAAGCATACACTGATAAGGGAGCTAGAAAAATCTATTTCAGATTTGTCAATGAGTCCATGGCAAAAATTCCCAGTTAAAGGGAACATGTCGACTGGGGAAACTTGCAATATTCAACTGGAGGAAATAGGGTTATTCTGCGGGTTAATAGGGTTACAATGCTGTTCTAACACCTGACTGAAAGTACAACTACAGGAAGTAAATTAACTTATCTCCCAGGAGCCGGCTTTCATTCACGTGCCATGCACAGAGCAGCTACAATCACCACTCACTATAATGAGAGCGACAGCTGTAAGCACGCCTGGCTCTTTGAGTGACAGTTCGCTCTGCAAATACACATGCTCCCTGAGCTGTCAATCAAATTACTGGGGCTTGCTTACAACCGCAGCTCAATGTGTACTGAGCGGTAACTGTTGCTGCTTCGTGCAGAGCTCCCATGACTAAAAGCCAAAGGCTCCCAGGAGGAATGACGTTCATCTTCTCCCAGGCAGCATTGGAATGCTATTAACCCCTTTATGACCAATGACGTATCTATACACCATAGGTCGCCGCCCCCTCTTTGGTGCGGGATCTGGAACATCTGATCAGCTGTCATGTGCAACTAACAGTCACGGGTGAAATTGTGATCCAAGCGCGGCTGTTAACTAGTTAAATGCCGCTGTCAATATCTGACAGCGACATTTAACTCACGCAAACCGATGCGCGTCATTAGCTCTGCCCAACGGTGCCCCTGTCACATGATCGTGGGGCGCCGATGGGTTGGCATGACAACCCGATGTCTGCAGTTGACCCCTGTGGTTGTCATTGCCGAACTGCTATGAATGCCGTCCCGTGGTCAGTGCTCATAGCAGAGGAGCATTTTTGTTACACAAACGATCGGATGATCACAGGTTCTAGTCTCCCATGAAGACTATTGAAGCATGTGAAAAGTAGAAAAAATAAGGTTATAAAAAAAAATATATCAAAATTTAAATCATCACCCCTTTTTGCCCCATTCAAAATAAAGCAATTAACATAATCAAAAATACACATATTTGGTATCGTCGAGTTCAGAAACGCCTGATCTAACAATATATAAAAGGAATTAACCCAATTGGTAAGCAGCGCAATGAGAAAAAAATTCAAAGCAGAAGAATTACGTGTTTTTGGTTGCCGCAACATTGCAATAAAATGCAATAACAGGTGATCAGAACCCCGTATATACCCCAAAATGAAATCAATAAAAACGTCATCTCGGCGAGCAAAAAATAAGCCCTCACCCAGCCCCAGATCTTGAAAAATTGAGCCCTTTTTTTTTTTTTACAAACTTTGGATTTTTTTTTCACCACTTAAATAAAAAAAAGAACCTATACATGTTTGACATCTACGAACTCATAATGACCAGGGGAATGATAAAAAAAAAAATCTATTGTGGAATTGCACTTTTTTTGCAATTTCACCGCACTTTGAATTTTTTCCCCATTTTCCAGTACATGATATGGTAAAACCAATGCTGTCACTCAAAAGTACAACTCGTCCCGCAAAAATCAAGCCCTCACATGGCCATATTGATGGAAAAATAAAAAAGTTATGGCTCTGGGAAGAAGGGGAGCAAAAAACAAAAATGCAAAAATGGAAAAACCCAACATCATTAAGGGGTTTACCTGCGGATTTGCCGCATATCTGCAGGTAAATAGCATTTTCTGAAGTTACTGGTTCCCCTTAACCCTTGGATTTCAGCAGTAGAGCTACAGCTTCATATGTTGTGGAATCTCATTCAATGTGGCTAATGCATGTGGAATCCACAAGCTGTTTCACACAGAATCTGCCTCAATAAGTTACTTGATACATTTTTTTTCATGCGACAGGGAAAGATTTGACATGCTTCAACTTTCAAATTCCATACTGGTTGTCTATTTTTTGCATGGAAAATTGATAATAATCGTATCTGTTTGGCCAGTGTTATAGCACGGTGCTGAAACTCTGCAGCAAATATGAAAAGCATGCATTTATCCAACAGATGCACATTTCTTATTGAAATTATTAGAATCCTGATTTCACACAGACTTCAGTGTAGAATCCACGCTAGAACAGCATGAAAAGAAAAAGAAACATACCTGGGAAACTATATAGAGAATGTCAGCACAATATACACTGCTTAGCATAAATGAGTACACCCCCTTTGAAAAGTAAGACTTTAATCAATCAATCTGTCACTGAACAAGACTAAGTTTCACAGAAATGTTTTTTAAATTCCTAACATGAAAGTAAGGTTAATGATCTAAATTTGATTACTAAATCTTGAGATGTACTCAAATTAGTTGATGCAAAAATGAATACACTCTACATCAAAATACTACTATATCTAGTATTTTGTATGACCTCCGTGACTTTTAAGGACGGCACCCAGTCTTCTAGCCCTGGAATAAAAAAGTTGGTGACATATTGCAACATTTATCTTTTTTCATTCTTCAAGAACAACCCCTTTTAGAACCTGGATGCAGGGTGGAATGTGAAGCTCAACTTGTCGCTTCAGAATTCTCGCCAAGTGTTTGATTGAATTCAGATCAGTAGACATACTTGGCCACTGAATCACTTTCACCCGCTTCTTCAGAAATGCAACAGTAGCCTTATATGCGTATCATTGTTGCGTTGGAAAAGTGCACGTCTAAGGGCATGGAGTGATGGTAGCATCTTCTCTTTCAATATAGGGCAGTACATATGTGAATGTATGATACCACCAATGAAATGTAGCTCCACGACACTAGCAGCACTCTTACAACCCCACATAAGGACACTGCCACCACCATGTCTCACTGTAGGCAGCATGCATTTTTCTTTGTATTTCTCACCTTTGTGATGCCATACAGTTTTGAAGCCATCATTTCCAAGAACATTTACCTTGGTCTCATCACTCCAGAGCATAGAGTCCCTGTAGTCTTCATATTTTTCAGCATGGGCTCTGGCAACTTGGAAGAGGGATTTTTTTGTACCTCTGCTTTAGGAGAGGCTTCCTTTGTGGATGACTTTCCTCTACAGTGTACGCTGTATTATGTCATGGGAAACATTCACTCCAGTTTGGCTTTCTACTACTTTATCTAAATGCATTGACCTCCGTATCATTCATTCTCTATGGTATTGATCTGTACTGATACTGTGCATGTATGCATTTAGTAGGGCTTAATGGAATTATTGTGCTTCTTACACATCAAATCTGTAGATGCGCTCACTAATTAGACTTTGTTGAGGGCAACTTTAAAATATAATAATGATAATGGTCCTGGCTAGTGCCAAGTTTATTTTACAGACTTCAGGAGAAAGGCACAATGCCAGTCATTCAAGGGTTAATTCTTTGGAACACTGGGAGAGACTTTCTAGCCAATGAAGCATCAGTATTAAACACCTGTGGTAACTACGGCAACTGTGCTGATGTCATAAACACATACACCTATGATATGAAAGAAGATTCCGGAATCACAGGTCATTCAGTTGTATGAGGTGCTGTACTTGATGTGTCTGGAGACATGGAGCTTCATCACTCCACAATCTATAAGGGAGGAAGGGGATACCACCTAGCCACCCAGATCAGCCATCCCACCTAGCTAGCCAGATCAGCCATCCCACCTAGCTAGCCAGATCAGCCATCCCACCTAGCTAGCCAGATCAGCCATCCCGCCTAGCCAGCCAGATCAGCCATACCGCCTAGCCAGCCAGATCAAACTAACCCTAGCGATCAATGGGGTGACAGATGTTGCAGCCAGATCTCCCTCACATCCGGTACTAGCTGCCTTCACCTTTATGTGTATGGTGTGGAGAGGTCGCATTAGGCTTCTCCATACAGGGCTCACACAGAGCACCTGCTTTGACCTTCTCCATTACTGTGTTTTCTGCTGATGTAATGTGTGACTTTGTGATGTCACTGCTATCTCATCTGTAGTGGATGTATATTATGTCTCACTGTAAATATGATACAATGTACAAATTCTGGTCCAATTTGCTTATATGTGTTGCATTAACCTTCTAAGCCCAAGGGAAGGGCAGTCCTCCAGCCATGGTTCCCTAGAGGTTTCCTCCACAGGGGGTTTTCCTCTCCTGAGTGCTGAAGGATGATTCTTCGTGAGTCGGAGGTTTCCCATTTTCAGTGTCTTTTTCATAGCAATTGGTTGATTCTAAATTTCAGACACTGAATGAAATAATAATAATGTGATTTGTAATAAAATTTGGTTGATTTTACATCCAATAAGTGTTTTGTGTGTTTCTTTCACAATCTTGGGTTGGTGGGATTTTCTTGGGAATCAGGATCCAGCATTTATGATCAAGCCTTGAAGCCAGATATGGAGACGGAGCATTTCTAACCCTGTGCTGGAAGACCAGACAGAGCAGAGATGACAAAGAGAAACTGCACAACTAGCACAAGTTCACACTTTTCCCTACATTTAGATAATTGGGGTGTGTCGCATACATACCCTCTGGTCCTGGCTCAGAAACCGGCGAATCCTTGCAGTGCACAGTGCGTGTGCTAGAGGGAATTCATAAGTCTGCAGTCACACAGAGTGACTGCAGACTTATAGATTTGGACTAGACAAACCATTTACAGGAATCTGTCAGAATGATTTCATCTCCAGACTATTTATACGTGCATGTAACTGTTTCAAAGACAAGTGCAGCAATATTTTTTATATGGCTATTCTGTTCCTCCTTTACTGATTAATCAGCATTAAAATTAATATGCAAATTAAACTGAAGATCTATAGTAGATCTGAAGTCTCTGTCACTCCAGCTCTATTCCCTGCTAGTGTTGAGCGAATTTGTTCGGCATTTCAAATTCGGGGTTCGTGGTTCCGGCTTGTTCGAGCCAAAAAATCGGCTCCGCCCATGAACATCCCTGATTTGCCACACTGTCATGCAGATGTTACAGCGTGGCAAATCAGGGATGTTCGTGGGAGTAGCCGATTTTTTGGCGCGAACAAGCCGGAACCCCGAACACAAACCCGATTTTGAAATGTCGAACAAATTTGCTCAACACTATTCCATGCCTCCTCCTGCTTGACTGATGGCTCATTTTCCTGAAGTCACACAGCATAGAGGCTATCATTCAAGCAGAAGGCTATGACGCTGGTAGAGAATAGAGCTGGAGTGACAGAAGCTTCAGATCTTCAGCCTCATTAAATATCAATTTAAATGCTGATTTCTCAGTGACACAGGAACAGACTGGCCATATAATGGTGTTGCTGGACTTGTCATTAAAAGAGTTACATGTACATATAAATAATTCAGAGGGTGAATACCTTTAAAGGTAAACTGTCACCAGTTGAAAAGTGGTCAGTTTTGGTTCTTTTATTCCCACTGCACCACTGAGTATTCTGTGTTGGTCTTTTTTTTTAAATTAAGCTGTACGGTTCCTGAGATGTGGCCTTTTTCTTCAGTGTTAATGTTCATGGTCTTCAGCATTAGGCCACGACCCCACTATCAGTATTTGATCAGTATTTTTTCTCAGGAGTGGGAGCCAAAACCAGGTGAGGAACAATCAGAGAAAAGGTATAATAGAAACAAGTCACCAATTCTGCATTTATCACCCTCTCCTGGTTTTGGCTCCCACTGCTGAGAAAAAATACTGACCGAATACTGACCAAATACTGATAGTGGGGCCGTGGCCTTACTCGCAGGATTTTTGGGGGCTGTGACTGTAGGCTGATCTGTATTATTACCCTGCGAATCACGCCCCCTTATAAACACCATGAACATTAGCTCTAAATATAAAGGCCCATATCTCTTTAAAGGTATGGTGGATTTTAATAAAGTAAAAATCTGAATAATATAAGAGCAGCGGGAACAAAATAAATGCAAAACCTGGCAATGTTTGTCCAGGTGACAGGTCATTTTTATTGGGGGACATTACACAAGTGCAGTTTTAATCAGCCCCATCAATAAAACCCAACACGTTTGTTATTAAGATATCACATGATGTAGAGACACAAAACAATTTTTTAATAAATATTTTTGTAATGTAGTAAATAAATTCGGTCTTATCCATTATCATAGTCTCCGGCAGCATAAAGCTAACATAAGTGTGAACAAAACCCTGCGCTAAATGACGGTAACGCTGTTCTGGTGGTTATTCCACCTGACAAATTAATTTTCTTTTTTACATTACTTGGTAAACTAATCAGTGCCATGAAAAATGCCAGCTTGGTCGGCATACCTGGCTGTAATTGGGTAACCCCCCTACAATGTCCGCGGCGGCTGTAAAGGGTTAATAGAGCGGGTGCGGCCGCAGGCAGCCCTTGTCTGCTGCACAGCACTGCTGGCTGGTTACCTGACGAGTCATGTGACCACGAGCTGTTTGTGGCACGACATCTTTACTTTGGGCAAAGCCTGTGTTTTTTGCCTGTAGATAACTGTTCTCCGTGAATTACCATTATGACAGCTATTAATAGCTAACCAAGAAAGCCATGTCAGAGGTAATGCCGCGGTCACCCGTTATCCCAAGCACCACCAGCCCAGTAATGCGCCCACAATAAACATGGCGGCTGTAGTGTAGTGAGAGATCCCCTCCATGTGTAAACACTTCTGTGGGCTCCTCTGCTAACAATGGCGCGGCTGTGTGTTATTGCGGCGCTGCTCGTCTGCTTGTCTGTTGTCACACAGGCAATCGGGTTGCTCGGTGGTCGGGAAAAAGCGGACCTTGACTCTAAGGAGGTGCAGCGGGTTCTGAGATTCGCCATGTACATGTACAACAAAGAAAACAATGACATGTACCAGGCCCGGGTGGTGGACGTCCGCAACGCCGAGCAGCAGGTCAGTGCGGGCCGGGCGGTGTATAGGTGTAATGTGTGTAGTGTGTATATATATATATATATATATATATATATATATATATAATATGGGTATGTAGTGTATAGGTGTACTGTGTGTATAGAGGACATATGGGTATGTAGTGTATAGGTGTACTGTGTGTATAGAGGATGTGTGTGTGTGTATAGAGGACATATGGGTATGTAGTGTATAGGCGTACTGTGTGTATAGAGGACATATGGGTATGTAGTGTATAGGTGTACTGTGTGTATAGAGGACATATGGGTATGTAGTGTATAGGTGTACTGTGTGTATAGAGGATGTGTGTGTGTATAGAGGACATATGGGTATGTAGTGTATAGGCGTACTGTGTGTATAGAGGACATATGGGTATGTAGTGTATAGGTGTACTGTGCGTATAGAGCAGGGTTCCCCAACTCCAGTCCTCAAGGCCCACCAACAGGTCATGTTTTCAGGATTTCCTTAGTATTGCACAGGTGATAATTCCATCATCAGCACAGGCAATAGTTACATCACCTGTGCAATACTAAGGAAATCCTGAAAACATGACCTGTTGGTGGGCCTTGAGGACTGGAGTTCAGGAACCCTGGTATAGAGGACATATGGGTATGTACTGTATAGGTGTACTGTGTGTATAGAGGACATATGGGTATGTAGTGTATAGAGGACATATGGGTATGTAGTGTATAGGTGTACTGTGTGTATATAGAGGACATATGGGTATGTAGTGTATAGGTGTACTGTGTGTATATAGAGGACATATGGGTATGTAGTGTATAGGTGTACTGTGTGTATATAGAGGACATATGGGTATGTAGTGTATAGGCGTACTGTGTGTATAGAGAACATATGGGTATGTAGTGTATAGGTGTACTGTGCGTATAGAGCAGGGTTCCCCAACTCCAGTCCTCAAGGCCCACCAACAGGTCATGTTTTCAGGATTTCCTTAGTATTGCACAGGTGATAATTCCATCACCTGCACAGGCAATAGTTACATCACCTGTGCAATACTAAGGAAATCCTGAAAACATGACCTGTTGGTGGGCCTTGAGGACTGGAGTTCAGGAACCCTGGTATAGAGGACATATGGGTATGTAGTGTATAGGTGTACTGTGTGTATAGAGGATGTGTGTGTGTATAGAGGACATATGGGTATGTAGTGTATAGAGGACATATGGGTATGTAGTGTATAGGTGTACTGTGTGTATATAGAGGACATATGGGTATGTAGTGTATAGGTGTACTGTGTGTATAGAGGACATATGGGTATGTAGTGTATAGATGTGTGTGTGTATAGAGGACATATGGGTATGTAGTGTATAGGTGTACTGTGTGTATAGAGGATGTGTGTGTGTATATAGAGGACTTATGGGTATGTAGTGTATAGGTGTACTGTGTGTATAGAGGACATATGGGTATGTAGTGTATAGGTGTACTGTGTGTATAGAGGATGTGTGTGTGTATAGAGGACATATGGGTATGTAGTGTATAGGCGTACTGTGTGTATAGAGGACATATGGGTATGTAGTGTATAGGTGTACTGTGCGTATAGAGGACATATGGGTATGTAGTGTATAGGTGTACTGTGTGTATAGAGGATGTGTGTGTGTATAGAGGACATATGGGTATGTAGTGTATAGAGGACATATGGGTATGTAGTGTATAGGTGTACTGTGTGTATAGAGGACGTGTGTTTGTGTGCCTGTATAGAGGACATATGGGTATGTAGTGTATAGGTGTACTGTGTGTATAGAGGACGTGTGTTTGTGTGCCTGTATAGAGGACATATGGGTATGTAGTGTATAGGTGTACTGTGTGTATAGAGGACGTGTGTGTGTGTGTATAGAGGACATATGGGTATGTAGTGTATAGTTGTACTGTGTGTATGGAGGATGTGTGTGTGTGTGTGCCTGTATAGAGGACATATGGGTATGTAGTGTATAGGTGTACTGTGTGTATAAAGGACGTGTGTGTGTGTGTGTGTATAGAGGACATATGGGTATGTAGTATAGGTGTACTGTGTGTATAGAGGACGTGTGTGTGTGTATAGAGGACATATGGGTATGTAGTGTATAGGTGTACTGTGTGTATAGAGGACATATGGGTATTTAGTGTATAGGTGTACTGTGTGTATAGAGGACGGGTGTGTGTATTGAGGACATATGGGTATGTAGTGTATAGGTGTACTATGTGTATAGAGGACATATGGGTATGTAGTGTATAGGTGTACTGTGCGTATAGAGCAGGGTTCCCCAACTCCAGTCCTCAAGGCCCACCAACAGGTCATGTTTTCAGGATTTCCTTAGTATTGCACAGGTGATAATTCCATCATCAGCACAGGCAATAGTTACATCACCTGTGCAATACTAAGGAAATCCTGAAAACATGACCTGTTGGTGGGCCTTGAGGACTGGAGTTCAGGAACCCTGGTATAGAGGACATATGGGTATGTACTGTATAGGTGTACTGTGTGTATAGAGGACATATGGGTATGTAGTGTATAGAGGACATATGGGTATGTAGTGTATAGGTGTACTGTGTGTGTATAGAGGACATATGGGTATGTAGTGTATAGGTGTACTGTGTGTATATAGAGGACATATGGGTATGTAGTGTATAGGTGTACTGTGTGTATATAGAGGACATATGGGTATGTAGTGTATAGGTGTACTGTGTGTATATAGAGGACATATGGGTATGTAGTGTATAGGTGTACTGTGTGTATAGAGGACATATGGGTATGTAGTGTATAGGTGTACTGTGTGTATAGAGGATGTGTGTGTGTATATAGAGGACTTATGGGTATGTAGTGTATAGGTGTACTGTGTGTATAGAGGATGTGTGTGTGTATAGAGGACATATGGGTATGTAGTGTATAGGCGTACTGTGTGTATAGAGGACATATGGGTATGTAGTGTATAGGTGTACTGTGCGTATAGAGGACATATGGGTATGTAGTGTATAGGTGTACTGTGTGTATAGAGGATGTGTGTGTGTATAGAGGACATATGGGTATGTAGTGTATAGAGGACATATGGGTATGCAGTGTATAGGTGTACTGTGTGTATAGAGGACGTGCGTGTGTTTGTGTGCCTGTATAGAGGACATATGGGTATGTAGTGTATAGGTGTACTGTGTGTATAGAGGACGTGTGTTTGTGTGCCTGTATAGAGGACATATGGGTATGTAGTGTATAGGTGTACTGTGTGTATAGAGGACGTGTGTGTGTGTGTATAGAGGACATATGGGTATGTAGTGTATAGTTGTACTGTGTGTATGGAGGATGTGTGTGTGTGTGTGCCTGTATAGAGGACATATGGGTATGTAGTGTATAGGTGTACTGTGTGTATAAAGGACGTGTGTGTGTGTGTGTATAGAGGACATATGGGTATGTAGTATAGGTGTACTGTGTGTATAGAGGACGTGTGTGTGTGTATAGAGGACATATGGGTATGTAGTGTATAGGTGTACTGTGTGTATAGAGGACATATGGGTATTTAGTGTATAGGTGTACTGTGTGTATAGAGGACGGGTGTGTGTATTGAGGACATATGGGTATGTAGTGTATAGGTGTACTATGTGTATAGAGGACGTGTGTGTGTGTGTATAGAGGACATATGGGTATGTAGTGTATAGGTGTACTGTGTGTATAGAGGACGTGTGTGTCTAGGGGACACATGGGTATGTAGTGTATAGTTCTACTGTGTGTATAGAGAACGTGTGTGTGTGTGCCTGTATAGAGCACATATGGGTATGTAGTGTATATGTGTACTGTGTGTATAGAGGACATATGGGTATGCAGTGTATAGGTGTACTGTGTGTATAGAGGACGTGTGTGTGTGTGTGTGTGTGTGTGTATAGAGGACATATGGGTATGTAGTGTATAGGTGTGTGTGTGTGTAGAGGACATATGGTTATGTAGTGTATAGGTGTTCTCTGTGTATAGAGCACATATGGGTATGTAGTGTACAGTTCTACTGTGTGTATAGAGGACGTGTGTGTGTGTGTGCCTGTATAGAGGACATATGGGTATGTAGTGTATAGGTGTACTGTGTGTATAGAGGACGTGTGTGTGTATAGAGGACATATGGGTATGTAGTGTATAGGTGTACTGTGTGTATAGAGGACGTGTGTGTGTATAGAGGACATATGGGTATGTAGTGTATAGGTGTACTGTGTGTATAGAGGACGTGTGTGTGTATAGAGGACATATGGGTATGTAGTGTAGAGGTGTACTGTGTGTATAGAGTACATATGGGTATGTAGTGTATAGGTGTACTGTGTGTATAGAGGACATATGGGTATGTAGTGTATAGAGGACATATGGGTATGTAGTGTATAGGTGTACTGTGTGTATAGAGGACATATGGGTATTTAGTGTATAGGTGTACTGTGTATATAGAGGACGTGTGTGTGTGTGTATAGAGGACATATGGGTATGTAGTGTATAGGTGTACTGTGTGTATAGAGGACATATGGGTATGTAGTGTATAGGTGTACTATGTGTATAGAGGACGTGTGTGTGTATAGAGGACATATGGGTATGTAGTGTATAGGTGGACTGTGTGTGTGTGTATAGAGGACATATGAGTATGTAGTGTATAGGTGTACTGTGTGTGTATAGAGGACATATGTGTATGTAGTGTATCGGTGTACTGTGTGTAGAGAGGATGTGTGTGTGTGTGTATAGAAGACATATGGGTATGTAGTGTATAGGTGTACTCAGGGCTTTGGAGTCTTTAAGCCACAGTTGCGACTCCGACTCCTTCATAAATGGCCAATTC